>NC_041013.1:5005000-7505000 GCF_004193775.1 Glycine soja | reverse complement strand
CGTGTGAACTCCGGATTCGAAGATGTCCGGAGTGCCACTCCGGCCGGTGGGGCTCGGCGGCTCCGGAAGCTGAATTCGTCTCATGGACTCGATATCAAACGCGTAACGCAAAATAGGAAAACCAGCTTCAGTTCAAGAATATAGAGCATGAAATTTCTCGAGGAACTGGAACAAACACTTTGATTCCTGCACTGACAGATTCTAGTAACTGGGAACTTTGCAAGTTTTGCCTAAAAACAAATTCCCGGCAAAAAAATGAAACTGGACGGTGAAGGCCCATGGGCTGAAGGCCCAGTATCTTTCTTGTGTTTACATCAATTAAGGAAGTTTCTTAAAAAAAATTACTTCGTATCAATCTTCAGTATAAAAGTTTTTATAATACTAATCAAGTATAAATTATCCATGATTTTTTAAAGTAAATCTTAAGGATTGGATTCTTGAACTAAGAACTTCTAAATTAAATAGATTTTTTTCGGTCCCATTTTTGCAGTTCTGAATTTTGATTTTTTTTTTCAAATGTAATTTAATAAAATTGGAGTTGAAATGATTTTTTTAGTCAATTTCAAAACAACCTTACATTCATTTTCAAAACAAAAGAAAAGAAGATTTATAAATTTAATTTTTAGTTTTAAAAAATACACTCTCATCATCATCACCGTTATTATCAATGTTTCCGCCACCACCAACATCACATCGTTGTTGTCGCCACCATCACCATCTACACATTGTCATTGTTGCCACTACAATCCCATCGTCTTCTCCACCACCACAATTATCACACCGTCATCACCAATACCACCATTTCACTATCATTGTTACCACCACATCGTCATTATCGTTGTCGTCGTCACTGTTACTATTGTCATCATTTCATCATCACTATCATTATTGTCGTCACCATTATTTCATACTGAAACAAGATAAAAAAAAATGATTGACTCATTTTATTTATTTTCAATTTGCAACAACTTTTTAACACTAACATCTAAACAAAAATGAAGCTATAAACTCAAAATAAAAAACTGATTTTAATTTTTTAAAATATTAAAACTAAAAACAGAAAATCACCCGGGACCTTACTTTTTTATAAAGTTACAAGTAGTTATAAATTAATTTAACTATTAGTATTAGAAAAATTTGAGCTTATAAATGTTTAAAAATAAGTAAAAGTAAAAATAAACAAATAAAAAGAACATGGTGGTAAAAAAGAAAAAGAAAAAAAATGTTTGACGTCTAACACACGAAAATGGATCCTCTCCAATGCTTAACATATAACGTTTCAACTTTTATGTTTTTTCTCTTTCATAAATATTAAATAGATGAAATCTATTTATTAAAAAAGAGACATATAAAAAAATTATCACAATCTTATTATCTTAAATTTTAACACCAGATCATTCATTAATTTTTAGTTTCACATATACTTCATCGTAAAAATAATCAATTTTATACTGATTAAGAAAATTAATTCACATGATTTAATTTTATTAATTTCAAGTAAAAAATAAGATTATTTTTAAAATACTCTTCATTGAAACTTATTATCATGAATAAAAAAGAGTCAATAAAAACATAACTAAAATTAAATGAAAGATTTTTAGAAGTAAATAAAATAATTTTTTTAAAAATTTGTTTATATTTAAATTCAACATAAAAAATTATTTTGTTGCTTATATAAGAGATGAGATGGACTACTTGGAGAGGGAATCTTCTTTAATAAAATTCACAAATGAGTTCGAATATTACCTACGTGAGTAATTAAATGTGCATCATTTTAGTTACGAGTTATTCCTATTTCCCACCTCCCATTTTAAATGATCTTTCAACAGTACAATAGATGTTGTACAAATTGGATGTTAAAGCAAGAAAAATCTAGCATTCCATTATTAACGTCCGAGAATGTCGCCATATACAGCCTATGACCTAGACATGATGAATAGATGCTTTGAGTGACACATGCTAGAGACTTAGTTTTGACACATGTTGTAGCCGCCAATACATGAATCCGCCACCAAAGTAGAGATATCAATTCCACCCACCTTGCCGCAACTTAAGCTGGCTGGCATCACACCTCTCTCATATATTGCAAACTCTATTCTTTCTACTTTTTTAGGTTATTGATGAAAAATATTTATTAATAATTAATCTCATAAAATTTAGAATGAATTATTAGTTAAATTATTCAAACCTAATTTTATTCGAATCAAAGACTAATTGGTCTTGATATTTTTCCTACTTTGGTTGCATTTATACTACTAGCTAAATGCTGAATTTGAGTACCCATCATCTCCGGCTTCTCATTTATATGTAGCACTAGCATGTCCACCAATGTCATGGCGTCGGGGTGCCCACCGTTTTATCCGCTCCACCGCATCACGGTGGTGCTCCGCCATCTTCGTCAGTCAACCTGGCTGACCCACCTCCGTCGATACCACCCACATCCCCAAAGCCGCCACCAGGTGGACCGGCTCTTTCGCCACATTGATCAGCTCCAAGATTATATTACCCGCCACAGGCTCCTCCCTACCACGCTGAGTCACCGTCCTCGTCCTCCTCGAACTCCCAACCACAACAACCAGCAGGAGCATGTTCTTCAACTTCACCACCAGTTCGTGGAGCTTCGAAGGACCCACCAGCACCAGCTCCGCCAGTCACTCACCAGAATCCGCCACTGCATAAGGCCCCTCCGACACTACCTTGTCTTTTACCAACCTGACCAGCTCATACGCTACCACCATAGCATTAATATCCTCGACATTTTCACCACCCACCTATGAAACCTATCTTCACCTTCTGCATGTCTATACTGAGTTACCACCCCCTTCTAGTTTGCGGCCGAGAAGGAGGGTGTTCTAATTAAAGAATATGTTGCTAGCACTCTTCTTGCGGATACCAATCAATTCTTTTGCATTGCTATTGTTAAAGCCTCTCATTTATAGACCCCATCAACTAAAAAGGTCTTGCATAATATGTAGGATTCGCTCAAATTAACTATTGAATTTCTGCAGCTTACGCACACAAACCACCCTCGGAATTGTTCTGTTATTCTATACAATGTCTTGATTGTCTCCAGGCAACCCCATGAGGCCATTCTCTAATATATGGAAATAATAATTGTTCATATTGTATTGTCATTGCATCTGCAGAACTGGTGTTTGATTGACACTTGCACCACATGACATGCTTGATATTTTATATTTGTGATATGCCTCTTCTTCGGTTTGTGGCTTTCTGTTGTTCCAAAATTGTCGTAGAATACTATTTTAAAGATTAAACAAAATGTATATATATGGATGCATAGATACAAGAGATATAGACAAATAGTGCAGTAATTAAGATTTCTGATGTAGCTGAGTACGTAAGTGTGGAACAAGTGTTTTTTTAAGGTGTAGGGGGTGCCCATATTGTGCTCCACCACCGGTACAGCGGTACCCATGACCATGTTTACACTAAATAATTCCTGTCGCAACTAAAAAGAGAAAACTGAGTCATAATGTAAAACATACATCTATAGCCCGAGTGGCAACAGATAGAATCAGGCTATATTATTTGTACTAGAATTGGTGTTATTTCTTTCATCTCTTTTTTAGAAATTTATTTATTTTTCTTTATAATATTATTTTTTAATTTCTAGTTTTTTTCTTATTTAATTATTTTCTCCAAATATCAATAAAAAATAATTAAATAAATAAAGAGATAAAAATAATTTTGAAATGATAATAATATAAATAATTGATCAATTTAATATCATTAATTAAATTAATTTTTTTTGTTAAAACAAAGAGATAGTATTTCACATTCAACTGAAATAATTTCTAAAACCATTACTGTTGACAAATTATAGTATTCCCACTAATCATGCAATTTCAGCTGTTAAATTTTTTTTGCAGTCATAGATGTATTTTCACAACCTTCCATCTAGCCATCATCCAACAGATTCCAAAGCAAGATTGTTCATCATTCTAGCTAATGTTACGGTACATATTGACAAAATCAAACCTGGAAAGATTCGTGGCATGTCCAAAGAGTGAAATGCGTAACTAAGCAAACTTCTTTGAAGTCATCCTTCTTTCTATTTAACTCCATGCAAAAGATAAATATCAACGGCTAACAAAATTTCTTTCAGAAATATTAGGTTGGAATTGAATGAGAAGTAAGAAACTTGGAATTACCAACTAGGCAAGGAAGGCTTAATTCCCAGATGGGAGTGCCTCCAATCCATGAAAACTGTCTTGTCCAAATCAAAAGGGTGAGGCAACGTACCATGAACAACTTCTCACGGTCATGGTTTCTTGGCTTATAGTACTTATAAAGTACTGACAAACCCATTGGCACAAAAAATTACACATCCTTTCAACTCATCCCAAATCCCAATCATCGCCCAGAATTAAAGACACGAACACCTGATGCTCGATTTGCCACAGCTTAGCCTTTGTAAAAATTTAACTCAATTTGCCACACCATCAATCACATCTCTGTTGCTGCAGTTCCTTCCTGTCCAGAGGCTAGTCAAAATTTAGCACATTGTACATACCGGATTTAACGGATATTCTCTTGATAATCTGGCCATACTGTTTGTGGCCAATTTTAAAACTTGAAGCTTCTTTTAACTATATTGATTTATTACATCTTCGTCTAAAAATGATTACAATTTTAATGTTTTAAAAAAAATCAATTTGACTTGATATTCTCAATTTTCAATAAAATATTAAAATCTGTTCTAATTTTGTCGTATAATAAATAGTATTATCTTCAAATACTTAATAATACATTTATTAAAATTAATAAAAAAATAAAAATATTTTAATAAAATTATTCCCTAATAAATATTAATTATTTTGAAACAATTGTTTTCTTAATCTTAATCTGTGTGAAAATTTTTAAACATCAGTCATTTTACGAGAGAGAAAGTACTTTCTAGTATCTTTAGTTTCTTCCATCATCATTAGTCACCAATAAGCCAATTAATATATATCTCCTAGGCAATGTATTATCAACTTATCATATTAAATCGGCATTGTAATGTAGAACCGTCCACAAGACCACAACAAAACGTACAGGGGAATAATATTCTCATCTCTAATGCTTAAAAAACAATTTTAACTTTGATTATGAAAAATAAAAATCCACATTTACAGAAGGATGGCCCATAATCATAGAATAGTATCTTATCAGACTGCAGCGCGAACTTCTATAATACAGAACCAAAAACGACATAAACAAGCAAATACATGTAACAGTTTCTGAATCCTTTATCAAATTTATCCACTCAGCTCATAAATTTGAATCTGGAATACTTAAGTGTCGTCCAATGCTTATCGTACGATCTTGATAGTTGCAGAGCTCAGAAAACAAATAAACTGGCAAGAGTGACAATTAGGATCTGCAGGACGGTAGAGAGATGCCTCCACAACAAGCAGCGATTATTAAATAAAGAACAACAACAATCAAGCATGTCAATAAGGCCCTGTCAAAGACCAAAAGACATAGAGTCAAGGCAAGGATAGAAGAAAAGGGCAAACATCTCAGTCCTATGACCTTTAAATCCAAACACTGTTTGGTATATCCCAGGTCTAAAATGTATTTTCTTTATATTAAGCATATGAACGAAATTTTACTCACAGGAGTTTAAAATTTTTCATCCAAAGAGCTCTTCGAAGGCGCTTTGACTGTTTCCTAAAGTGAAATGCACTGTCTTGCATTGTTGCTGTTTTATCAACAAGAAGCTCAATCCGGTCACCTCTCTCCAATATTTTCTCAATATTGTCCACCATGATAGTGCGTATCTGTATGATAGAAATGAAAGTTCCAATATCATCGTGTGAATTTAAGTGAAGGGACTTAAATAGACAAAGACACATGATGTGAAACATCAATAGATAGAGTAAATAACATTACAGCATCTATACAACCCGAAATCCAATAGAATGCTCTTCAGAAACATGTTTGCAAAGCATTCTTGCCTATCACTCCTTGGGATGAGCCAAGCACCTTATAAAGCCACTAGAACAGTCCAAGTCAAGAGGTATACCACCTCTGCTTAGCTTACCAACTTTCTATATAGATAAATCCCATATATAATTATAACTCATAATGGAATTCATTTTTGTTGAAGGTATAAACTGGGAAAAAAAACAAATATATATCATATTTGTGTTTTTCTTTGGTCCCATAACCAGATTGGTTGTTGTATTAACTTATTACATAACCAGATTACATGTAAAATAAAATTATGTCACTTACATTCCATATCTAGGAAAAAGGGAAATTTATCGACAAAAAAATATGGTTGCATAAAAACCAGAGCACAACTTCACCTATCATATTCTAAAACTCGATATCTCACTTCTCAGTTTGGGCTAGATAAATGAAATGGAGAGGATAAAAGAGAAATACAAAAATAGGGAGAGATAAAGTTTTCTTTGAAATGTACTTGCCTCACCAACTTCTCCCCTCACACGATTGAGGGTATCGGCACTCGTATTACTAGAAAAAAATTCCATCTGCTGATGCAAAACCCTTGAAAATTCATCATTCATTGCATAAGCTGGTGCATAATTGGCAACTCTACTGTAGTTCTTCATAAACCTCATTTGGATATCTTCCAAGTACGAGAAAGGAATTCTCCCTGGATAAAGAGAAAAGAAGATTAAAACAACATAGTAGTACTTGGACTACAATTTTGTTAATGAATGCTAGTTATTGTTGATGGGAGAGATAATATACTAATTCTCTAAATCAGACTATTGTGGAATCACTAGAAAAATCTATTTTCTCTGGCTTTACATTTAATGGTTTTGACAAGAAAAAGAAATCAACAACAGTTTGGACCAGTAAAGATTAAATATAGGAACTATGTCTGTAATGAATATTGAAAAAACACTAGCAAAATCTATTTTCTCCGGAAGAAGTTTCTAGATATTTGGATCCTGAAATGGAGGTGTAGATTTATCAACTGTAGGCGTAAAAAGGTTTAAGTGTGTGGTTGATTCAGTTTATTTTGGAGGAATAATTACTTATTTTTGTCAGCTTCATGACAGAGCTTTTGAAAAATAAGTGACTATCTTCCAAAAAATAATCTATGACCAATTAAAAAAAATGCATTTAAAAGCATTAGATCATAAGCATATGTCTTTCTATCAATTATAAGCATATCTGCATATGATTACTATTTGCTGATAGATTGGCCGATTCCTTGGAATAAATCTGATGATTCTGACCTAGCTGATAGAGAGAATAGTCGAGAATGTCTTTCTAGGTTAAGAGTTAATATAGCACTATAGAAGAATGTTATATGTAGTTAAAATGGTCCTAATTTTGCCTTGTCCTTTCCCCTCTTCCTCTATGAGAGAACATTAATTCTGTATCTTTTAGGCATCAACAGGAAGGACATCCATGCAGAAAGACTAATGGTTAGTTTCAACTGTCATAAAACATAGGATTAAGCATTGCAGATGATATCCAATTATTTACACTTGCAAAACAGACCCTACCAGGATTACCAAAGTAACACAATAATTAAAACCATAATTTTCTTATAGTGATCTAGGCGGGCATTAGTACATAAAAATTAGGAAACTTCAAGCAGGAGAAAAAGACAAACTGTGAAACCCAACACAAAGGGTAGCCCTTTTTCAAAAAGCTCATTTGATGAAGTAAAAGACTTGTATGTGGGAGATGGCACTTGTTCTCCTGCTGAATCTGGAAGCCTTTTTTGGGTTCATTATTAGTGTGTAACTGTGTATGACTATCCATCAAGAGGACTTCCTCTAATTTATGAAGTTTAAGTAATGCAATCTCACACATTTAAGAGCTCAGCAGTTTAGTCATTGTGCATCATGATTCATGAAATTTACTCAAAGTAAGGGTAGTATGCTTTGGATCACATTTCAAAATTCACATTCCTATAGTTACTGGCAATTAATACTTTATAGACTTCTGATGATTTCTTCATGGAAAAGCATCTTTCACAGGCATTAACTGTGTTAACATGTGTTTGGTTACCAGTTGAACATATGGAAATGGTCATAGAATGTGAATGACACAAAATGTTGCTTCCTGATGCAAAGAGGTTCCAAAACACACTAATATTTCTCAACTCGTCATCTCACTGCCATGTCAATAACAGTAAAGCTTAACCAATAGGGGAACTCTCAACTCATACTAAGAGCATGTCAGTCCCCAACATTCAGTAGAAGCTACAAACAAACAACTCTCAATTACAGCACTCTGCACAGCAGTTGAATTTCCAAGTCAACGAAGAACTGATACAGATACATGCTTGCAGACTTCAGTCATAGCTTTGCTAATGCTGATTATTTTTAACTTTTTCACAATCTTTGGGTACAAAAAACCAATGAAACTCAAACACTCCAACAATTATCTGTAATTAAAGATATCAAGGCCAGCCCTGCCTATTTTCTATCTAGTCAAACCCTAGGGTTTTTAATTTTCTCCTCCTCACTTTTGAATTTACAGAACACACGTTCTCAATATCGGTTATGTTTTCGTTAAACGAAAAAAAGAGGTCATGCAGAAATTTTCCTCCAAGCTACGCATGTCACTCACTAGAGGTTCATACTAGCATCTACGTCTTAACTAAAAGTAAATCGGATTGTATAAATATGAAATTAAGATTACGATTACGAAGGAGGAGGAGAAGAAGAAGAAGAAGAACTCACTTCCGAAGGTGTCGTTGGCCATACAGACGTAGGTGATGCCATCCGATCGGAGTATGTGGAAGATGTAGCGATCCTGAGAGAAGCAGAGCCTGGAGTCGGACTCCGCCGGAAGCTTCTCGAGGATGCGGCGGGAGACGGCGCCGGTGTTGCCGGTGACGGCGCTGAACTCCGCCAGGACGACGGTGCCTCTGGCCACCAAAGCGTAGAAGATCGCCATCGGCAGAAGATTAGGGAGAACGTTCTCTGCCTCTAGCTAGATCTTCGACTTCGCAGCATTGGAAAACCACAACGAGGTTGTTGTTATCAAATCAAAAGATGGAGAACTTGACAATGGAAATTCGTACCTAAAATTATTTAATTATACTTAATTATTATAATTAAAACTATTATTTTGGTTTTTACTGGTGAGGTTAAAATTTGAATTGAATACGGTGGTTCGCGATTCCATGAGTGGGCCACGTACCGGTGAGTCCACGGTGGTTTGTTTTGTTGTGACCATACTTTAAATTTGATGAATTTTGTTGTAAGTGAAATAATAGAGTAACAGTGAGAGTATTCCAATGCACGTGTTACTACCTGGTTGGGGGCAGTGTCATTTTCAGTATTTCAGAGGATAAGTATGAATGCATAATTTTTTTTATTTAATTCAGAAATAATTAAATATCTACGGATCTACCTCAATTCTTTGATAAACTACTTCTAATTTTACTCTTTTAAAAAATTAGCACTATCCTTCATAATATATTTTAGTATTTTATTATCATATAAAATTTAAGTAAATTTATTTTTATATTAAATATGTTGAGTTCTCTTTTAAAATTGTACAGAAAGCGTTATAGAATAATAATTTTTACGAATAAAATATGCCGTAATAATAAGAGGTTATGGAAAGATGAGTATAATTTAAAAAAAAAAAAAAATCTTGATGAAAAATAGTATAAACTTTGGCGCTGTAATTTTTCATTTCCTGGTTAGGAATTCAGCTGCTTGGGCACAACCATTAGTAAACTTTCAAATTCAGTTTTTGTCGAGAAATTTTAAAAAATTTGAATCTCACGAGAAGAATCGTCCCAAATGCAAAAATACATCATCGAATTAACTTAAGGCCTGATTTGATGATAAAGTTGTTAAATCATAGGCTGTGATTCTGTGAATACATGTTAAAAGGAAAAGTCCGAACATATATGGACAGATGAGTTGACATAATTTATTGTCAGTTTAATTGACATAATTTACAAGGTTGGTGTGGGTGAAAAAGAAATACATGGAAGTATCGTCTACATACAAGCTATCTGCAAACTAATTGGGGTTAAATAACAAAAATCCTTCTTAATATGACATGATTTTCTATGCTAACTTTCCTTAATCCAATTCTAAACAAATATCGTATCAATGACTATGTATGTATATATAAGACTTGGTTGATGTCATATTTTAATGAGTCATTTCCCTGAGGAGTCTTTCTTAAGGTCTCAGCATGTGGCTTTGAGTTAGAGCCAATTAAAATGTTCCCATTCCAATTCCCACAACGGTTCTTGAAGTTGGAACCCATTATTATTATTATTATTATTCACATCCCACTTTGTGCTACTTGATTCTCCAGCTTCTAGCATCTGAGAGTGAGGGCAAGTTTGGTGAGCACGTGCCCCACCAAAATTATTCTCAATTCTATGAACCCGCGACTCTGCTCCTTCTTTCTCTAATGGTCGTCGATCAAATGCTCGAAAGCTCCCCGATATGACATATACCCGACACAAGCTGAATTCACATGTCAACTATACACAAAATTAAATATTATGATAATCATCCGTATAAAAAGTTATGTGAAATTAAAAATTAGCATGACATGACGAATTTCCAATTAAGAGTAACAAAATAGTGGTATTAATACAAAAATTATTATCTAGTCTGGAATCACTTGGTGTCTATGATTCTGATGATATGAGAAAGAGTTAATAAATAAAACTCAATAACATGTCACTTGAAAATTGTACGGAATCATAGACAAGTGAATACTAGTTTGTTTTTTTTATAGACACCACAAAAATATTTTTTATTAACAAAATCAAACTTATGTTTTTTTTTTTTCTTTCATAAATTCAACGTTTGTTGTGGAAGTACTAAGGTATAACATACATGAAGGGTGGCAGGGGTGGATTGGGAAGGGACATGGATGGCTCTGTATTCATTCATCTTCCATTTGGTTTTTGTTCCCATAGGTGCTTTTCCTTTGTAGAAGACCATGGATTTCTTCACCCCAATGACTTTGTTGTGAGAAGAGTAAACATAGCAAGGAGAACCTGTAGCCTTCCAATACCCACAAGCTGTGGTTCTGCTGGGTCTGCCTCCCCTGGTTTCCCTCTCTTGACCGGGCGAAAAGAAAAACCATTGCTCCGTGTCCCCACGACAAAGCTCCCCAGCAAGTGCTAAAAAACAACAAAAGAAACCATTTTACCAAAAATTAAACAACAACAAAAATGAAGTGGGAATGTATGTAAGAGTTAATTTTATTTCTAGTACTTGGAAGGTTCCAAGGCTCAACTCCATTGATGTCAATAACTGGGATAACTCTGTCTATGGCTATGGCTATGGCATTTCTTTGGCCTTCTAGCTTGTTGTGTAGGTAGAAGCCAACAAGCTCTTCTTCTGTTGGGAAGAAACGAAACCCGGGTGGATAATCTTCTTCCATAATGTTTGTTATATGGAACTATTATATGAAACTAGGACTCGTATATACTATTTATGTTCTTTTTTACTTTTTGCATAATTCGAATGAGCTGAATTAAGATATATATATATACACATGCATGTTATGGATGCATATATTAAGGGCAAGTCAGAGATTCGCCGTGTAAATTTAGAAAAAAATTGCGCAATTTTGGATGGAAACATTTCACGCGGTTATGAGAGCGAGAAAACGTCTATGCAATCCATGTTAGGCACCTTATGATGGCTACATGCTTAAATTAACCAATAAAATATCATTTTGAATCAGTCCTCCCCTATGCCAAACCATTATAAGATAAAGAAAAGAAAAGAAAAAAAAAAAACCTTAGCTTTCTCTCTCTCTCTCTGTTGTTGGTATTGCAATCATTTAATGTTAAGTCAGCTACTTTTGTGTAACCAAACCCAGTGGCGGAGCCAGAAAAATTATAAAGCCTGGGCAAAAATTTAAAGATAGCAAATTCACATTGTATATAATATGTAAATAGTAATCAATCAAAATAAAAGAGACTCGTCATTTTGTCAACAAAAATATAGTTTAAAATAAAAGAGATAAACATAATCTTACAATAGCGGGTTAAATAAAATTATGAGGCAAGTGTCATTTCCGAGACTTCTTTGCGGTAAATGTTCGAATAATATCAATATCATCAAGTGACTTGAATATCTCCCGCTCGGTGTAACATACCATCAAGTCATTGAACCACACATCGTTGATCTTATTGCGCAATTTAGACTTGATAATCTTCATTGCTGAAAAAGCTCTTTCAACAGATGCTGTCGACACCGACAATATCAAAGCTAGCTCAATAAGTTTATAAACCAATGGAAATACCAAATGTTTCTCAGTTTGAACCATCTTCATAGCCAAACTTTGAACATCTTCACAAGTGGAAAAAGAAGCATTTCTTCTCACTTGAAGCACATAAGTTTCAAGTTGATCCCTAATTGTTCCTCGGTCATCATCAGAAAAGTCTGCATGATAAATATCCGCAAGACGAGCAAGCTTATCAACATCAAACTTGGAGAAAGAGTTCTTGGGGTCAAGACATGAGAAGCAATCAAGTATAATGTTACTTCCTTCACTAAAGCGGTGATCCATCTCCACACATATTTTATCAATAGCAACATAAAAAATCTCTGCACGGTAATGATGAAGATTAGTGATAGTCCTCCCTTCTGCTCTTGAACGACCCCGAACTGGTATTTCGTCATCCATATTTGGTACCAGAATACTTTTAGCAACACAAAATCCTTGGACATCGGCAAAAAAATTATTCCAGCCACTCTCTCACATTGTGCCCAACCGAGCTTTGACAACATCAACTAATTCCATGGCATTCACAATATTAAGATCTTTTCTTTGCAATATATTTGAAAGCTCGTTTGTGATACCAAACAACTTTAACATTAACCTCAAAATAAAAGCAAATTTAAAGCTCTCCATTTTTTCTATCAAACCTGCTGCTTGAGATGGTCCACGTCCATCTTCATCAACCATACTAAGCACCTTTAACACGGAGGACCACATTTGATCCAAACGAAGCAATGTAGTATGATGTGAACCCCATCTAGTATCCCCGGGTCTAGTGAGACTAGATGATTGGTGTAAGCCCCTTCCTCTAGATATCTCACCACTCTCAAGTTTATTTAAAATATCTTTGTGTTGTGCCTCTGTCAAAGCATCCCTCCTCTTACAAGATGCACTTGTTGTATTCACAATCAAGGTGATGTACTCAAAGAAATCATGAATAGATGAGCAACTACTAGTAACAGACACAACAACCAATTGCAAACGGTGAGCATAACAATGGACATAGAAAGCATAAGGATTTTCATCTAGAATTTTTCTTTGCAAACCATTAAATTCACCTCTCATATTTGAAGCTCCATCATATCCTTGCCCTCGTATCCTTGAAATAGATAATGTGTACTTATCAAGAATACCATAAAGAGCATCCTTTAATGACTTAGATGAAGTATCTGTGACATGATGTAGAGCAATAAATCGTTCCACAACATTCCCTTTGTCATTCAAAAACCTAAAACAAATTCAACCAGTTTACTTGGCGGCATAGAGAATAATAGGTAATGAAAATTGGAAATTGGAAAATACAACTACTAACCTCAACATCACCGCCATTTGCTCTTTGACGGATATATCACGTGACTCGTCAATAAGCACGGAGAATTGTCTATCACCAAGCTCTTCCATAATCACCTTGGTAACTTCATGTGCACAACACGTTGCAAGCTCCTTTTGAATGTCACCGCAAGTCATTGTGCAATTTTTTCCACCACGGTCAAAAGCATCCCTCACTTGTTCATTCTGAGATTTTACCCAATCTACCATCTCTCTAAAATTGCCCTTATTTAGCGAAGTAGAGGATTCATCATGGCCACGGAAAGCCATGCCTTGTGCTATGAGATATCTTGAACAATCTAAAGAACAAGTCAAACGAATCTTATACAATTCTTCTGATTCCTTGGTTGCTTTAGCAAACTTACTTGTCACACTTTGTCTTTGATTATTATAATCATCGTAGTGCTTGACACATGAGTTGTGCAAACTATTATGACTACCAACATGATCTTTCAAGCCTTGAGATGCATGCTTCCAATCTCTATATCCGCTTTTAGTGAAGACTTCAAAACCAAAGTGTTCGGCCCTCCCGGGTTGCTTAAAGAGAAAGCAATAAAAACAATAAGCTGCATCCTTGATGTCACTGTATTCTAACCATGTGTAATTCTTATACCATGATTTACTAAATGCTCTAGAAACACTTCCAAATGGAGTACGAGGAAAGCTTGGCAAATGTGGTTGCATTGGACCCTTCAATATATATGCCCTCCTTACTTGATCTTGAATATCCGGAGCATACTCATTAATTTGTTTCCTATGACCTGGATCACGCACAATCTCATTTGGGTTAAACTCATTAACCACATTAGGTGGCGGTTCTAATTCGGCTTCTTGTTGTACAACATTCACATTCTCAATACTTGCTCTATCAACCAAAAATCTCCTCATCTCTGAAATTAAATGATCTTAAGTTAATACTCAATTAACAATTAAAATCATAAGAATCAAAATTTAAATAAGAATAGTTTTTCAAAATAAAAGTAATCTCTTATGATTTATAAAGAGTAGGAACAAGCATTATATTATATTCAATTAAACACCATTATAGAAACTAATAAAATTAGATAACCAAAAGAAACCTTTATTGTAGATAATTTATCTATCAATAAACAAATTTACAAGTGGTATGATTCCACTGTAAAAGATCTTTTTACTGCTATTATAAATAATACTATATGCTTATAATATTACTAGATACACACTTTAGTTTGACTTATCAATAAAACTTTTATAACCAATGAATCTTGCTGTGTAGTAGCTTAATCTGACACTTAGCAGCACACAAAATGACAAAATATATTATAAAGTAAATATTTTTTATAATGAAATTTATTGAAGTTATCAGTATGATACAATATTATAATTTCACCATATGAGATTTTAGATAAACTTGAAAAATATGGGACCCATTTTCACAATGTTAGTACTTCTATATAACATAAAATATTTAACCTTTCAAAGACAAACCCAAATTTTTCTTCTTCTCTGTGTCTGCTACTACTAGGCGGTGCAAATAAACCCAATTAGTTGAAATTAAACAATTACTAACCGAAAAAAAAGGGGAAGGCGGTAGTCGGAAAAGAACCAGTAGGTGTCGATGACGGAAGCTTTAAGGTTTCTACAGTGTTGCTGCGGTGACGAAGCTTTACTTCTTTTGTTTCTGTTACCTATATTTTTGCCCTTTTAATTTTTAACTCTTACAATTGTTTTGCCCTTTCAATTTCTTGCCCTTTCTTTAATATTTTTCTTTTAATTTTTACCTTTTTTTTTTACCAAATGAATTTGGGCCAGAGCCTGGGCAATTGCCCAGGGTAGCCGGGCCTTGAAACCGCCTATGACCAAACCTAATCACTTCTGCTGAAGCCTAGTTTTTCCAGGGATATTTGTCAACATGCCAATCGAGCTTTCCTTTGGCTGATCAACGAGGGAAGGCGAACAAGTGGAACAAGTCAGATATGTTATGTGTGTGCTCTTCGCCACAAAATAATAATAATTTAATTTCATTTTAAATTTATGTAATAAAATATAATTTTGATGGTTTATATTAGAAAAATCAAAATCTCATATTAATTAAAGATAATGTTAAAATAGAATATATAAGTAGACGGATAATTTTTATCCTATAAGTTGTCTGCATAATAGATATTATTATTTGTCTTCGTAGTTCATATGATAATTGTCATAGGATAATATAATGAATTAGATTCGAATTCTATCGGTATAACCTTCCAAAAACAATGGACATTATTTTCACGAGACATAAAGTCTATATACATGCAACTTAATCAATAAAAGCATAAACACAAAAATGCGTGCCTAAAATTAATTGTGTAAGAAAATATGCATCTAACTTATCAACTTATGTGAAGTTGTTGATTCAAATTTTTCTCTTATTTGAATCTAGTAAATAGAATGAATATGAACTAATATTACTACCCATGGGTTTTTTACACTATGGATATAAATATTAGCTTAAAATTTTTAGCCATTTACTTTTCATGTAATTTACTTTTGGTAGAGTTATAACGTGTCATGTGATATAAGTATGTCATATTGAGCATAACTTACTAATAGTAGAATTATTTTAAGACTCTTTAAAATTAGTTTCACTTTAATTTATTTGTTACATTTAAGTTAAAATAGTGTGGTTTTAGTCTCTTATTGCCTTCCCCAAAAAATAGAGACTTGAAGCCAAGGTCACGAATAATTGCGTGCTCACGTAAGGCGATGCAAGCCTACACGTACTTCCAACAACGTCAATAAGGTACCCTAGACCAATTCTTCAAATAATTTCAAGGACCTTTTTTTTTGGTATAAATAGAATTAAGGTGGCGTTGGTTTAGAACTTCGATTTTTTATGTTTGATATTTATTTTTTAAAAAAAAAAATTAAAGTTCCCCCTAGAAAAAAGTTTAAATTTGTTGGAAAATTAGTTTAAAAATATTCTCAAAAACATTCTTTGGAAATGTTATTTTTAAAAATATATATCAAATATGAGAAACCAAAATTTTCAATATAAAATTCTCAATAAACTAAAATTTTCTCTCCGGTCAAACACCAACTAAAAAAGTGATATTCATCCATTCCATTTTGGGTGAATTGGGGGTAGAAATAAGTGATAGAGAGAAAAAAAAATAGAAAAAATTGACAGAAATGACATATGATGCAAAGATAAGAGAAAAAGAGAAAGAAAAAAAGTACAATTACATATTTTATCACTCAATTTTTACACATTTGATAGATGTTAATGTGTCACTAAAAAATAGTTAAAAAACCAAATTACTTTGTTTTGTTGCCAAATTTTACTAAATGATATTATTTTTGTTATTAATATGATGATAAAATATGTGAAAAAAAACTTGAGTGATAAAATGTGTAAAAATTAAAAGTTTAGATAGTAAAATTTGTAAATGGATTATATTAAGGTGATAAATGTGCCATTAAGAAAAAATAGAGTAAAAATAAGATGGAAAAGATTGACACTACTAAAAAAATAGCTTTTTATGACGGTTATTAAGTGCTTTTAACGACGGTTGTAAACCGTCATTGTATATAACGTTGTTGAAACGCAACTGCTTTTTACGACGGTTATTATAATAACCGTCTTTGAAAGTTAGAACAATTCAAAGACGGTTATTATGTAATAACCGTCTTTGAATGCAGTGTCTGGTTCAACATTCAAAGATGGTTATTACGTAATAACCGTATTTGAATGTAGTGTCTGGTTCAACATTCAAAGACGGTCTTTGAACTGAAATTATCTTCCTCCTACCATTCAGTTTGAACTTGCTCAGCACTTCATGTAGCAGATTTATAGACTATATGGAGCCCCAATGGATAATTAGTAATGGGGATCCTGATTTTGTGAGTAATATTTAGAAGAATTTCTTGAAAACTTTGGGGATTGAACTGAAATTATCTTCCTCCTACCATTCAGTTTGAAGTTCAAGAACCTCAAGGGCAAGGTCCTCTTTTGGGGGAGGGGTATTGTTATGTAAATGTAAATATAAATAGGAAAAGAATGTAAGTTGGTTAGTTAGTCGGCTACTGTTAATTATGATTTTATAGCTGTTGGGAAGCTGCCTATAAATAAAAGACGATTTTACAGCAGGTAATGTTAATGATATAAATATACTTCATGAAAAGTTTTTGAAAAAAGATAGCTCATGTAAGGAAAAATAGTGATATACACAAATGGGCCAGATATGGAAGACTTTGTATCTCAAATGGAAGTAGTTAAGAATATAGACACAAATGTTATCATATAGATGTCTGGAATGTGGCATCAGCCAGCAACAAATGCACTTGCAAACATACAACACAGTTTTGGCTCACACATATGCATACATGCCTGCAGAAAGCCATGCAGTTTGAACCACTCTGATAAAGTAATTATGGACAATAGCAAGTAGAAATGACTTTTAAGGGAAACAATTTTAAAATAGAAAACATAAAAATCAGTACATTGAATAATCAAAAAGAAGTTCAATATAATAAGCCTACCAAGATTGAGGAGCTAAGCGATCAGTTGATACCAGTTCCTAAGCCAGGTAACTTAACTTCATATCTTCCTTTAAGTGTTGCACCGGAGATAAGTTAGTCTTTTGGTCAAGCATTAAGCATGCGGATATGTATTCAGCAATTAGACATGAAATAGAAGCAGGAAGCTAAAGAAAGACAATAAAGTAAAATAGCTCTAGAAGGCTATGCCGCACATCAATCATTCTTTCTGTTTAGAAATTCACGTCAAACTAATAAGATCACAAAACAATAAACTAATTTATCTTGGGGTGGAGGCAACTAGTATGCAAATTTCTTCAAACAATGACAGATTTTAGCATTTAGTACATGTTGACCTTGGTTCAGGATTATATTTTTACTTGTTTCTAAGCTTCTAAACCACTGCCTTTGGACAAAGATTGATTTTGGTTTTCGTGGTTCTTAAAACAAATAAAAACATAAAAAGCTAGCTAGATTAATAAGAAAAATTGAAAGCCCGACTAGCTTTTGATATTTTTGTTTTTATTATTGAAAAAAAGATTACTGAAAAATAACTCTAAATTCTTGATCATTTGTGTCAAACCAAAGTGGCAGCTTAATTAGTTTCTTTGTCCAACTTGACGTACGTTTATCTAAAAAAAGCAGCAACAAGGGTGTTCTAATAAATTCCTAGATAGGTTGGAGAAGGAGATGAATCATGCATGATATGGATTTGGTACTTAAGCAAGAAGAAATAGTGTGGTTCCAGAAATCTAGAACTAAATGGATTCAAGATGGAGACCGTACCAAGTATTACCATCTCAAAGCTATAAATAGGAAAAAAAGAAACAAGATTCTTATGCTTAGAGATATTCAAGGGAAGTGGATAGATGATGAAGTGCAAATTAGAGATAAGATTTCTTTACATTTCCAGGATCTTTTTCTAAGGATAGTGATGAGATGCCTATAGTCATTTCACACTGGGTGCATGCCAAATTATTATCGCAAGATACAAAAATGTTCCAATACAACAGACTAAAGCATTTTTAAAAGCATTTATGTTGATAAAAGAAACAAAAAACAAATATCTAACAAGAAAACTTTTTTAGTGTTTAGTTTTTTTTCACAAGATAACTAGTTAGGAAAAAAAGTTGGAGTAGAGTTTAACTGGAAAAAAAACTGAAAAGAAAACTATATCATGAAAGTGCTTTTCTTTACTGTTAAGTTTCTCCCATAAACCTTATATAAAAGGAGCATATACATTACAAGACACGGTAAACCATGCAAATGCACATGAAAAACAAAAATGTTCTCCTGTTCAAAATGGCTATATATGTTATAAGAAGGTCCAGATATGTAGATTACCTTCTACTGTAGGTATATTCACCTTTTTCTTCAGCCAAATCAACTCCCATGGGACGTCTCAATAATTATGTATTATGCAACTCAAGAGCCTGTCATACAAAAAACAAATTGATTGTCAGCTCAATGTCTTCCCAATGTCTTCCCACTGAACAGGGCTTCAATGAACATAACACAAATGATGACAAGGAATAGAGACACAGGCACTATATATACAAGAAAGCCTAGAAATATAAATGTCAAACCTACATCACAAGATTCACAACTAATTGTCATGCAAAGACATATATAGGGTCAAATGATGCATTTAACCAATAGCACCTAGTGAGATAAGACTTGCCAATTTTTTTATTAGGCACAGACAAAGCGAATGGCTTTACAAGAAAATGACCAGATTAACAAGCAATATAGAATTTGCAGCCTATGAGCTGGTTGGAACAATATACCATAGCATGAGTTAAAAAAGTTTAGATGAACTTATTTCACAAAAATTTTGGTGATCAGTTCCTGATTTTTAAGGTGATTGGTTCTTGATTTGCAGCAATAGACCGAATCCTCTGATTCTGTTTTCTTTTTACAGCTAGGAACAAATTCTTTTATTAATTTGAGAGATCTCCCACTCAATCTTTCTATAATTAGTCCGCCAACATTTAAGAGGAGATTATACCCTCAGTTTCCAGGCCTAAAGTTGTTTACCTAATTCCCTGCCTATACCGCTGCCTTGTAATCAAACATCAAGTTGAGGAATACAATCTTCTTTTTGTGGGAACCTATTATCAATAAGTGTGAGAGAGCTCTAGCTAAGTGGAAGCAACTCTAAATATTTTCCTTTCCCTCAGACTTAGTTATTTTCAACGCCATTCTTAAAGTTTTACCATTTATTTATAATAAAAGTGTCAACTTCATATTAATGTCAAATGAAAACCCAAAAATAGTGAATCATATGAAAACCCATGAAATACCTTAAAAGCGGTGAGAAAACCCTAAGAGAGAGAGAAGGGCTTCTGGCTTCAAGACACAACAACTTGGTCTTTTTTGGCACCTAAAACCAAATGGGTTATGCAACAAATTGGAGAGAAACGTGTTGCAATAGTAAATTAAAAAAAAACAGTGAAGAAAACAAGAGTGTGTATGTGTGTGTTGATGCGGTGTTTGTGATGGAAGCAGAAAAATGGGAAATCTTTACAGAGACGGAGAGAAGGGTGCAGAGCAAGAGCGTGGCAATGATTGGCCCTGACCCCAAAGAGTGAAAAGGAGGAATGATTGAGAGCTATAACGAGAAGGTTAGGGTTCAGTGAAGAGGGTAGGGGCTCAAATGCGAAAGCTGCAGCGAGAAGGTAATTAGGCTCTAAAATTTTATTTTCTTTTTTTATTTTGATTTACGATGGTTTTTTAATAGAAACCGGCTTAAATTTTATTGGCAGTTTTCAATAACCGCCTTAGAATGTGCATCGTCAATTGCAGTTTTCTGGGCAATAATTACAAAATTACCACCGCACCACTTTCTAGAGCGGTTTCCTTATAACTGTCGTAAAATGGATGTCATAAAAAACAATTTTTGTAGTAGTGCGAGAATATATATATATATATATATATCCTAGAATTAGTTCATCACATAGTGCAGATGTTTCAGTGTAAAATCTGTAATTGAAATATATAAATTATACTAGAAATAAAATTTATTATATAAATAAATATTTTTGGATATATAATTATCGCTTTTGGGCGTGTTGGTGTGCATGTGTGTGCTGTTTTTCTTTGAACAAAACAATCAAAACGCAATCTCAATACACACGGACTTTAGGGTTAATCACTCATCGCCACTGCCCTCGTGTACTGTTTCTTTACGCGTTTAGGGAGGTACTTTGGGCCCACCCTCTAAGAGTTGATACCTTACGTAATCATGTATCTCTATGACTTGGTAATGATGTCACGTTGGAAAATGACACAAGTACTTATATGAAAATGAAAAATATTTTAAGGCTTTGAAAAGAGTGATTATTTGTATAAACAAATGTCAAAGCTTGGATCATTAAGTTTTAGATGTCTTTCATGATATTCCGCTAACTAGGGATAGAAATAAATCCGATGATAGACATATTAACTTTATAAAAATATTGTCTCTCCGAACCGAACTCAGTCATGCATAAGCAAAAAATTATATTATATATATTAGACTTAAATATAAATAGATTTAATTTTAATTTTATTTTTATTTAATGATATTATTCTAAAAATATTATTCATTTAATTATAATTCTATTTTTAAGAACTCTATTTCATTCATTTTTAGTCTAGATTATCATGTAATTAGAGTTAGAACTAGCTTAATGACATCTTGTCTTCTTATAGGGTGACTTAAATGAGGAAGTGTACATGGTTCTTCCTGAAGGATTGCAGGCAGAGAAGACAGGTTTGTAGGCTTCAAAGGTCTTTATATGACCTAAAATAAGTCAGTAGACAGTTGTATGCTAGGTTATCTTCCTTTCTGACTTCACATGTGTACAAGTAGTGTGTCTCTGATTATTCCTTGTTCATCAAGCATGGATCCAAGACAAATATTGCTTTACTAGTCTATGTAGATGACATTGTTTTGTCTGGCAATGACTTAGTTGAGACTCAAAGCATTAATCATCTATTGGACAATGCCTTTAGAATAAAAGATTTAGGTGATTTTAGGTTATTTTTTTGTGCTTTGAAGTAGTCAGAACACTTGTTGGTATTAATCTTTGTCAAAAGAAAGTATGCTTTGAACATCCTTAATGACAGTGTGATGCTTAGTTCCAAGTTAGTGTTCACTCCTTATTACACCACTAGATTGCACAAACATTTAGGATCTCCTCTTTCAACCGAGAACACTTCTTCTTACAGAAGGTTAATTGGAAGATTGATTTACTTGACTAATACCAAGCCTGATATTACATATGTTGTACAACATCTGAATCAATTTGTTGTTGAACCTATTTCAGCTCATCAACAAGCTGCCTCAATAATCCTTAGATACATCAAAGGATCTCTAGGTGTAGGAATTTTTTTGTCTACTAACAATAATATTCATCTAAAAGGTTTTAGTGATTCATATTGAGTTGATTGCCTTGACACCAAAAGATCTATTACTGGTTATGCCATATACATTTGTAATTCGTTGATCTCATGGAAGTCTAAGAAACAAACAACTGTTTCAAGAAGTTCATGAGAGACTGAGTATAGAGCATTGACAAGTGCTACTTGTGAGCTACAATGACTTACTTTCTTACTGGAAGAGTTCAAGGTTCATTTCCAACACCCTGCTACTTTGTATTGTAACAACAAATTTGCTCTCCACATAGTTGTCAATCTCGTGTTTCATGAGAGAACAAAACACATTGAAATTAATTGTCACATAGTTCAAGAGAAGGTGATGACTAGGCTTGTGAAATTACTCATCATTTCCTTTGCAAATTAGCTTGCAGATATCTACACTAAAGCTCTGATGCCCGATGCTTTTCAGTTTCTGTATTTCAGGCTAGGAATGTCTAACATCCATTCCTAGTTTGAGGGGGGCTCTTAGCCTAGATTATCATGTAACTAGAGTTAGAGTTAGCTTAGTTGGTTAGTTTAGCTTGATCATCATGTAACCAGAGTTGGAGTTAGTTAGTTGCAAATTGGTTAATCTTGTAACTAATTATATAATAATCTGTAATAACTATCTATTGTAAGCTAATTCATTCAATGATTATCTAGCCTTCCCTTTACTCTTTTTCCTTTAGCTTTCTCTGCAAGCTTCCATATCCATGCCAAATACAAGTTCTTTAATTCATGATATCAAGTTTTAATGAAATAAATTTTATATATATTCTTATTTTTTTTTTACTTAAGATTAGTAAAATTAAATGATTTTATAACTTTCGTAATCAATATAAAATTAGTTATTTTTGTTTATATATGAGTCTAGATAGAGTACAATATTAATAAAATTAAATGATATATCAAGTTATTTTTAACTCTTATAATAATGATTTCACTTTTTAAAAAAAATCTTAAATGTGTATATTTTGTCCCTCCCTAATTTTATACTTCTTCCATCCCAAAATAGATATTGTCCTAGATTGTTTTACACAAACTAAAAAAAGTTAATAAATAAATAAAAGATAATAATTTTACAAAATTAATTTTATTAAATATATATGAAAATAATATTAATATTGGATTCAAAAACTAAAGTGACATTTATTAAGGATATTGATAAAAAAGGCTAAAATGTTACATTGAAAAACTAAATAGGATACTTATTTTGAGACAAAATTTTCCTTCAGATGCGACATTTATTTTGAGATGAAACAAATATATTTAAATTCATCCTTATTTTTTTCTTTTATCATAATAATTATTATTTTTTTTGACTAAATTATTGCCCTTATTCAGGGTCCTGACAAGGCATGTAGTCCCATGCTTGCATCTCATTTTTAATATAAAGGTAATAATAAAAATAGAATTGAAGACCTTATACATACTACTCCAACTCTCCACCACAAAATTAACTCCAGTGAATTATTTCATATCTCATCCAATTCCATCTACATTTTTTTATATGGAATTCCATTTACATTGAGAAGTTCTATTTTTATCTCATAATTTGGCCTTGTAGGCTATGTCGAACACATTAATAGACATTGGATTTTATATTTTGGCCTATTTTTCTTTAATTTCCTGTCCTTGTAAAAAAATGCTTCAAAACAGTTTTATTACTTATAAATATATTAAAATTTGACTATATTTTAGGTCTCTATAGTATAAGTTTGATTTAAAAAATTCAATGCATGCGCTATTAACTTTGAATAGAATTTAGATTATTTTGACTGAAATGTCAGACATTACACTTTATATTTTGGCCTTATTTTTCTTTGATTATTTGTCCTTCTAGAAAAACAAATGCTTCAAAGCATTTTTATTACTTATAAATATATTAAAATTTGACTATATTTTAGGTCTCTACAGTATAAGTTTGATTTAAAATTTTTGTTGCATCAACTATTAACTTTGACTAAAATTTGAGTTGTTTGACTGAAATGTTTCTCAAAAACCAGACATTGAACTTTATGATTTGACCCACTTTCTCCGTAACTTTTTTCCTTGTGGAAACAAAAATGCTTCAATATATTTTTATTCTTATTATAAATATATAAAAAATTTCCTAAAAATACTTATATTAGAAAATTTTACTATATTTAAAGTCTCCTAAATACAAGTTTGATTTAGAATTTTTAATGTCTTGAATTAGGGATAAAAATAGGTCCAACTATCTGTCGAAGACCTATTATTGCTACTTTAACAAAAAGATGATGTTGAATTTCTTTAAAAGAAACCTTTTCGATTAAATGGGTTAAGCTTAGGCTTAAAAATATATTAATCTTCATGGACTGCCTAATTAGTAACACTATAATTTTAACAAAAATATTATTATTAATATAATATTGTAATTATTTTAATGAAATTACAAAATTATTTTAATGACTTAATGATTTGAATATTTTAATGTTTGAAATAGGTTAATTCTTATACACATAAATGAGTAGCAATAATAGAAATTCATTTTTTGTTTTTTCAGGACTTAAAAGACTTTAATGCCTATTACATATAATATTTGCAGGCAAGTTTTGACCATATTTTATGGTTTAAAATCATCTTATTGTTTTTAATGAAAATCTTTGACTTGTTAAATAAAAAAATTAAGTAAATAAGAATTAAATGCATCCAGTTTTGGATAACATAGAAATAGTATGTCAGTAGTTGTTTCACAATCTAATACTTCAACACACAATAATTTTACTATTATATAATTTTTTTTTATACTTCTTAACATGAAAGATGGCTAGCGGACTAGGTTAAACTTATATAAATGTCAGAATTAGGAAAAAAAAAAAAGAAGCTCGTAACGGGTAATAAGCATAGGTTTGATTGTAGAAATATAAGTAGGGTAAACCAAATTTAATTAGGATTCGACCTTACATGATCCATTTCACTTCGATATTAAATTTGACTGAAATTTGGATTTTTTGAGTTAAATATCTTTTACGTATAACTGAGATTAGCAAAATATCATACTATATAACAAGGCAACATAAGTAGACAAACCAGTAGAGTATTTATCTGCTTTTCACATACTATCATACAGTACATTCCACAACTATAAGTGGCATTCTTTCACACTACTACACATGACACATCTATAATCATATGTAACATACAAGACCATATAACAGTCTATTTCCCCCCACAAGTATTATTACTCAAGTGATTACAAATCACTTGTGAAGTCTTGAGCACATGATCAAGGTATTCCAATGATGGGGAAGAAAGGAACATAATAGCTACTTGGTGCCAATCCCCACTCTGGAGGCAGAGGGAGATCCACAGTTTTGGATGAACCAACCTTTTTCCCAGCCTTGCATTTTGTGTTTAGGGGGCATGATGTCCTGAAACTAAGGGGAGTGGAGATGGTGTAGCTGTTTTGCTCTTTGCCCTTAATAATTTGGGATACCTGGTTTTCCCTTGAGACATAAAGCTGAACTGGCCCGCCAAGAAGTTTTGCTAAGCAATTCTTCACAGAAGAAGGTTTTGTGTGGTCTAAGGGAAGATCAACCTTGAAGGAGCCATCATTTTCTGTAGTTGCCAAAGCCAGTTTTTTCACACCATCACACCTCACTGAAACCTTAATATCTGAAAATATGAAAGAAGTATATAAAACCAAGGTTCATATATGATCCCTAGAAACAGTGACGGATCCAGAATTTGGTAGTTGTGGGACAATACTTACAAATATAAATTAGTGGGACAAAACTAATATTATAACTTAATTTTTTAACTATATTTTAAATTTTTAAAATAATTTATAACCACACATATATATCATGTAAAGAAAAATAAAAAATTTAGTGGGGCAGTTGCTCCCACTCTCTCTCAAATAGATCCGTCCGTCTGCCTAGAATACATATACACACAGATTAACTTATCAGAGTCTGCTTAGTGGTGAGAGATTTAAATAGTTTACATATGAAGTACTAGGTTTATCAAACTTCGTTACTAGTACACAACAAAAATTACACACAGATGGTAGTTGGCTAACAAATAGAGTAATGGATAGAATGAACATTTATTTAAATTTAATTAAAGCTAGTAGATATATAATGCATTAGAGTTGGCACAAACCAGATAAGTCATAGTTGTGAGTGCAGTCAACGCAGAAGACTCTGCCCTGCACCATTTGGCATGTTGAGGGGTCAATTTTTGCAAGAGCCAATGCAAAGAGAAGAACTGTGATGACTTGAACACACGCCATGAACTATGGAAGCAAGAAAAAGCTGACAAAAATCAAAGGCAAAGATAAATTGAAGAGAAGGTGGTAAGTTTGAAGCTTATAAATACAAGAAGCAATAGAGTGAGCACATTAAATGTAAAGGGTCCTTGGCTGACATTAGTAGTTGGCGTCAACAGATGGAGTTAATACCTTTCGTAGAGCTTATCAGCATTAATACAAGAAAGTATAGTCTGGAATCCACGTATATATCTATGTTGATGCTGTGTAATAGTCTAATACTAGGGATCTCACTAACTAGTGTATTTATTACTGTATTTAGAGTATTGGTTAACATATCAATATAAAAAAAATATTTATTATGAAAATCATAAAAAAATAATAAATAATACAATTTTGTATATTCTAATAATTTTTTTTTAATTTTTAATCAATGTTCTAAATATACTAGTGAACATTTATTTAGTACTATTTCTTGTATCGTAGTTGACATGTTTTGAAAATTGAAGACACCCTCTTTTAGGTAAAAAAATTGAATACTCACCCATTAGGAAATCTCTTTATGGGGATTACTTATCTAAAGTGAGCAAACAAGCGTGTATCATCCATTAAATTTTGATTTGATGGGTTAAGATCAAACATAAAGGTGGGTTTGCGAGTCACGGAACACAAATCGGTTCACATTAATTTAGCCCGTGCAGGTTGGATTAGTTACAGTTTAGGCCTATTTAATTATGAGTTTACATGGGTTGATTTGCCTAATGGGTTAAATGTATGTATATCGGGAGTTTGCAAGTTTACTCACATTAATATTGTTAGATAATTTTGTAAGCTATTCTAATATACCAAAATTCCATTTTGAATTGACCCAAACACCATGTAAAAACCAACTCAAATCACGTTTTGTATAAAAAGAGTAAGTTTGTAAATCAATCTCGTAAACTAATAACGCATTCTAAATTTATGAGCACCAAATGATCATATAATACCAATATTATTTTTCCTAAGTTGTTGCCTTCAATGATCATGTAACGAAACAATTAAGAGAAGTATGAAATTCTAGCTAATAGATTTGTTAATTCAATAATTAATTGAAGAAAAAGAATTATGATTGATCTTTCAAAACCTCCAAACCTAATTTATCCTATAGTTTCATTAATCAATTGTAGTGTGACAATCAATCAACTAACAATACATCAAGAATGAGATTTTGGGATCAGTCTAAAGATGGGGAATAAAGCTCTTTAAAACCCTTAAAGAGGGGTGTTTATAAGTGAAGTGGGAAATCTAAACCTAGCTCGCATCAAATAAGGTGCACGGACGCATTATTTAAGTTGCACAACCCATGCCGAATATTTATTACATTAATCTATGCTAATTTGCATGAACGTGCAACCATGCAAGACCATGTTAAATTTTTTTAGTAAAATATACTCAGTTAGCAGTCATGTTAAATTTAACATGTCCATAGTCAATTTCAGTATAACCATATACTAACGCTTACTACATTTTAATTTTAAATATTGAAGTTTTTTTTTTGTCATAATTCTCTTAAAATTTGATCTGTTTAAACTTATTATTGATGACAATAATCACGTTGATCATTTATGCAATAAATAAAAAAGTGAAATTAAAAATTAAATATTAACAACTATAATAAAAATACAAACAATTTTTTCACCAAAAAGTTTCGTGTTGAAAATTACTTTCCCCCTCATACTTTTTGTTCCATCGTAACGTGCATAAGTGGCATGAATCAAGTCTAAACAGGAGTATGATAGTTTTAAACAGCTAGCTCTAGCCAAGCAATCACTTCAGATTAGTTCCGTTGAAAATTTCATACTAGTGTAGATTTTTCTAGGATACAAAATTTTGTCAACTGTCTGTGACATAAGGCTAGAAAAAAAGTCACAATTAACAGAGGGAAATTAGGAACATGACTGATTCTTGCTCTTTCATTAAGCTCGTTAATTAAGTAGGAGAAATTTCATTGCTTAACAAAGCATTCGTATGGTGGAAGAAATTCAGATGAACCAGTTACAAACAATTTCAACATCGAAGTCAGAAACGGTTTTCAATGTTCGTTTGAATTTTTGGTGTGTGATGTGTGACCGTGGACAACAGCTGACATCAATTAGATACGAATATTAAAGAACCGTAAGTGGTAGGTCATGCCCCACTCCCCCCCCCCCCCCCAGTGGCAATTTGAAACTCCAACTAATGACAAAGATTGTTCAAATTAAATGTGAATGCTTAATTTTTTACTTACAAAATAATACTTTCTCCCGTCTTAACTATAAACAAAAAAAAACATACTTTACATTTATCAATAAAATTAGTTAACTTCAATGAATTAGTTAAATTAATTTGTAGATCCTCGTATTATTACATTTTTTAAATTAGATTCTTATAGTTTAAATTTTTTAATTGGATTCTCATATTAATTTTAAATTTGTAATCAGGTTCCTATGTTAATTTATTGTGAGAAATATATTAGATTTAATGAAATATTTTAACATATACACACGTAATTACAAACCTTAAACCAATACACTTAAGTTAATTATAAAGGTGTGAATCCTAAATTACAAACTACTACAAAGGTGATTAAGGAGGTGCAAACAACATTCAAATAAATTAGGAATTAATATCAAGGAGTTATGGTATGAGGGATACAAAATCCACATTCTAGGATTTGAGTTATGATTTGCGAGATAATAGATGGATTGGAAATGAAAAACAAGGAGTGTTGAGACGCGTTAGATACAAAAATTAAAAAAATAAATAATTTTATGTGTAACCATTTAGACTGATATGAAATAACATTTGACATCTATGTGTGTGTATGATAAAATATTCTATTAAATCTCACAAATTCCTCAAAGTAAATTAACATAGGGATCATATTACAAATTTAAAATTAATATAGGAACTCAATTTTAAAAAATAAAGTATAGAGACCTAATTAAAAATTTTGTAATAATATAGGACCTATAAACTAATTTAACCTTAAATTATGTTACTTTCAATTAAAAATTAAATATTTTTCTTAAATTATCCTTTATTAGAACTTGATATCAAACATAAAAATATCTTTGAACTTATTAAATGAGAAATATTTTGAGAAACTCATTAAATAAGATATAGGTAATTGCGATTTGTTTATATTTAAGATAAAAAAAAAAAGATTTTTGTTATATATGTTCGAGACTAGAGGAAATACAATTTTACTGCTCATCATTATCTTAGGAAAATGATTTATTTGTCATAATTAGAATATTTAACTCTTTAATGAAACTATGATGTATTTCATTTTCTATAATTTTGAGTTCTTTAAATTAATTATAAGACTAATCTTTAATTTGGAGTCTAACCACACTTAAGGCTTCTTTTCTTTCATCTCTTTTCAAGGAGGTGTATTCTCAACTAAATTCATTCATTGAATATATTAAGAAAATAATAAATAAATAAAACAAAATAAAAATATATAAATTTTGATGTTATTTATACATTTTCAACTTGGATAAAAAGAAAAAGAGAATGTGCACAAAAAACAAAGTTTAGAAATCATAAAACTGTTTTCCAAAAAAGAGAATTAGTAAACAAACAAGTCGTAATAATCTTATCCCTTTATGAGAAGAAAAAGAAAACTTTTCTTAAGTGAGGTCATGTGGTGGATGAAAACATCCAACTGGACCATGACCATGCAGGCTGTTTATTGGTGTTCAGTTTTACTCCTACTTCTGACATACCATTCAATTCACTTTAATGCGACTTTACATCTGTGGATGTGCTTGAATCTTCAACTCAATGGAAACGTACTAGTGAATGCATGGGAAGGTCACACACATCGCAGAAATTTGTTGAAGCATGCCGTCAAAGAAATCTTCTGTGCTATTGCCCAATGAATAAGCAGCAAAATTTATTGCGAGCACCATTTATATTTGAGTTGAATGATTATGCACCGTCTGTTTAAAATTTATACTGTTGATTAATTACAGATGATTATTATTACAACTTTTAAGAAAATTATTACTATAAAAATTAATGAAATTATTATAAATAAGTAAGTTATTTACAACAGATTATTGTATACTATCTCTATTTCTATATATAAGATTGTTATTTTTATTTTATTGTTGGTCTCTTTTTATAAGATCAAATTTTAATTACTTGGTGTACTAATTATTTATTTTTTATAATATCTTTAATTAATTACACTATCTCTCTTATTAAGATCGGAGAATATCGGAGAATAGAAGAAATTATATTAATTAATTATGTAAAAATAATTAACTGGAGAGAAAAATGAAAGATAATTTTAAAAGAATAGTATAAATTATTGATAAATTTAATATGATTAACTAAATTAATTATTTTTTTAAAATTCTGTCAGTTAATTGAGGAGAGTTTCTATGATGCTACCAAAAATTGTGTGGGTTTTGGTATTGTTATTTTTTTAACAGATAAAATTGTCATCATTTGTCTTCTCACTAATTAAAGAATTTTTAAAATTAATTCTTTGATTAATTAAAATATTTTTTAAGAATCTAAAATTACAATCATTTTAGTTAAAAAAATGATTAAATATAAATTAGAATGACTACTACATTCAAGAAAAGTAGAATTACGATTCTGTATTAATATCGGTGAGGAAATTAAGGTTTATACTTTTAAAATAATGTTTAATCAAATTTTTATAATTTAAAATAGTCATTGTCAAGCACCCTATTAACACTTCTCATTTATCTCCATTTTTTTCTTTCTATAACATTGCATATATTACTTATTATATTTATATATTTTTTCCTCTTCGGCATAGAATAACATTTTGGGTGCCAACCGTATTTATCTATCCTTTCTTTCCTCTAGTAAAGTTTCAACAATGAGTAGTTGAGTACACGTGAGCTTGAATTTTCTTATATTTCTAGGGTTCTAGTTCTTTTCCAAAGTTTTCATAGAAATGAAGTGATGCTGCGGCACTACAGAACGCAAATTCACATTAACTAACGGTTGTAATTTGTAAAGAACATACACCGAATGGATATATAGCAGACTTAACTTACATAGGCTTTTGGATGATTGTCTCAGTACAGAAATAATAATAACCTCTTTAGGCCCCTATGCAAGTTGGTTCATTCCTAGGCTTTCTTGACACAGTATCCAGCAAACGAGTAACCTCCACATGCGACAGAATAAAGGAAATCTATCATACAAAAATATCACCGTTACTCATTCCACCGCGACATTATTATTAAATATTGAATGATTTTATATATAGGGTTGCAATAAAGGAAGGCATTCTTTTCTTGTTGTAGCCGAATGATGATTCAACATATCGAAGCCTTAACGAACGAAAGAGGGACCATATAATTGGTCGATATATGGCTATACCCGCTAAAAAAGGCAATGTTTCTTCAAGTGAAGTGTGACAAGTGAGGATTGTGTGGGACAAGTAGTTGTGATGAGGTTAGGCTGCAACTTGCAAGTGTCCAAGCCTCAAGGACGAGGTTGTGTGTCATGCATGCCTCAATGAAGGAATTATTTTTCGAATTTTGATATGCTAAGGAAGCATTTAGCACATCCAATGTCATGAAAGTTTAATGAGCATTAAAAATACATCTTTTTCACCATATTTCCCTTCAACCAAACAAGCTTATTTTTCATCCTCTTTCACTTCTTTGCATTCCTTTTTTCTTCCCTCACACATTTTCATTCATTTTCTTTCCTCCAACCAAACATAAATTTAATTTAAAGCTTGATCGAGGTCTAAAATCTTCTTCCTTTCCCAACAAGATCATTCACTTGGATTTTTCCAAATTCAAAATTTCTATTAACCACGTCTTTTTCTTTTGTGAATGGTTGATAATATTGATATGAATTTTATCTATTCAATTCATGTAACTTAGTCAAGTTATTTTGATGTTAGTTTTTGTGCGTTCAATTTATATATGACTTTTTGTCATGGATTATCAACAAAAGTTAACCCAGCCGATGAATCATCTTAGTAAAAAAATATGTCATGATTTAAAAGATAGATCATGTCATGTTTAAGGAACAACAGGATCTTACATTTTTTTCAAATATCTTATAAAGACAATCATATTCAAGACACAATCAGATATTAAATATAAAAAATCTCCTGATGAAAATTTAAATTTTAATTAGTCACATTGAGAGAAATTAGCCCTAAGTTCTGGTTAATTTTATATAGTTAATTTAATCAATAGTTTTTTTGATTTGCTCTATAAGGATATATGATCAAATCTCTCCTTCACTAATAATGAGAATAGTTTAGTGGGAGAATAACACTATGACCTTTATATTTAACCTCCATAAAATAGTCTTTAAGAGTAACTTTAAAAAAAAAAAATTTACAATAAATCTCAAATATTTTCCTGAACTATAAATTACTCTAAAGTCTAACCAATATTAAAACCTAAGAAAAAAATAATCAAACAGCACTTTCTCTTGTTTCTTGGTCTCTTTTTCGGAAAAGTATGAGACCAAAGAACAACTCTTATATGAATACATCATTCATGTAACCAATTCTTACATGAAAACACTATTATTCACACAAAAGTTGGTAAAAAGATGGCATCCTCCCTTTTCCCCACCATTTCCTTTTCCTGTTGGGAACAACTATTGGGACTAGCAATATTATTACTATTGACACTATCCACATGGGCTGAAAATATTTTTTTTCAAAAATGTCTTTCTCACGGAAATACATTTCCATTGTACAAAATATACAATAATTATAGTATGTAGTGTGCATAAAGAATTTAAAATGAAAATAATATATTTTATACATAAAAATATTTTTTGATTTTGGATTTTGTACACACTCCCTAGACTACAATGGAAATATGTTCTCATTATGATTTTATATGCGGAAACATATTTCCGTTATAGAACAAGGAATGCATACAAAATACAAAATGAAAGTATGTTTCCATGTACAAAATGAAATGAAAACATATTTTCATTTTGGATTTTGTACGCATTCCACGTTCTATAATGAAAATATGTTTTCAGTGCATATTTTGTATGCAAAAAATGTATTTCGATTTTGTATTTTTGAAACAACTTTTATTACAATGAAAATAATTTTGTTGTATGTCGAAACCCAAACAATAACAAAATCATGATTCCATTAAGAATTTCTAAAATAAAAAAATGGAATTATGGTTCCATTGGGTAAAAAAAATTTAAAAATTCTTATCAAATCTCAAATGCATCTAACGAAAAGAGATGAAAAAAATGGGAGGAAGATGGTGGGGTGTCATGACGGAGAAGGGAGAGATGAAGGGAGGAAGGTTGAGGTGTAGGAAACTTAGACTTGGACACTCACACACTATCCCTTTTTTTTTTTTTCATTTTCATAGTCAAAATGAAATCACTATTTCATTGTGCAATTTTCATGATTTTGTTTATTTTAATTTATATTATTGTTGTTCAATAGAATTACGATTTCATTGTGCAACATGTCTTATTACATAATGGAATCAATTTTTTTTCTTATAAAGAACATTATGCAACACAATAGAATCATGATTTTGATGTGTTGCACTGTTATTACACAACAAAATTGATTCCTTTGAGTAACAAAATCTATTGCACAATGGAATCGTGATTACATTTTATAATACTTTGGGCAACACAATAGAAACATAATTTCATTGTATTGTAAAAAATATTACACAATAGACTCATGACCCCATTGTATTGTGCATTTGTTTTTAATATGTAGTTGACATTTCTATGAAATTATACACAATACATGTCATTTTTGTCGACATTTTAAAATTCTGAAGAAAAAAAAATATACAACAGAAATATGATTCCATTATACACAATGTATAACGGAATCACACTTTCGTTGTATATTTTTTTAAAGAAAATTTGTTAAATGGAAGTGTGATTCCATTGTATAATGTATATTTTTATTCTAAAAAAATATAAAACGAAAATATGATTCAATTACACATTATATAACAGAATCACACTTCTGTCGTACCGTCATCTTTTAACCTCTTTTTTTCACAATAAAATCATAATTCTATTACGTATTTTTTCCCATGCCAAGATGCATTACGGATTGTGATTTCGTTGCATAATAGGGGGTGCAACAATTGTGCACAACGAACCCTCTTATTGCAAAATCATGATTCCATAATTTTGAAATTTTGAGGAATTGTAAGAACCAATAACGAACCCTCTTATAAATATTTTGAACATATAAATTATATCATAAGTTTATGATAAATAATTTATATTATAATCCAATATTATTTTTAATTATTGGTATTTTCTTTTAAATATATTAAAATTTAATTCAAAAAAATAAAATTTGAATTTAGAAATAAAGATAAAAATGATAGATTAAGAGAAACAAAACAACAACAAAAATAAAAATATTTTTTGTTGAAGAATAATTTTTATTAAGATATTTTAAGTTTTATATTGAGAGGATTTATAAGGCAAATAATATTTTGATAAGGCTGTGGCAAATGGCAAATCTTTCTGTTTCTCCCTTTACCACACTTAACTCACAACAATGGCTAATCTAGTAATGTTTATACCCAGCACAAGCCCACGCACACTGGACTCAGATACTTCAAAACTGAACAACGGTCGAATACCCCTTAAATAATTTTTGCAGAGTAGAAGAGATAGAACGTAAATCAAAGCACTGTCTTGCTAATTACTCGAAGTATATGGTTGTCTTTTTCTAATTGGATGCCACCACTATTGGGAAGATTCGCCGTATGCAGAGGCTGTGTCAAATACGAAAATTACTGATACCCAACAAAAGCAAAATTCTTAAGACTTATTATTTGTTTGAAAATATATATATTTTCAGAATTCATTTCTTACTTTCATAAATAATTACAAAAATGTTAATTTGATTTGATTTAATTTTTTTTAGAACAAAATGATTTTTTTTGCTAGAAACAAGGTATCCCCCAAAGCCAAAAGTTATACTACTAATCCTTGGGAGGTAAAGATCATTGAAATAAGTTTTATCTTTCCCACAAACCCAACAAAGTCTTTTCCATATACAAAACCAAGGAATCGAACCTATGTTAGCATAAGGAACTCATCCATCGACTAACTTGCTGAACCTTCTTGGTGATGACAAAAAAATGTTTTCATCAATTCTAGTAAAAGTCTTTAAAAAAATTGAAATAGAAAACATTTTATCAAACTACCCATACTTTTTTTTTTGGGCAAATGATAGTTTATTAGTTTTGTTAGAAATATCATTCAAAACCACGACTTCTCTCCCTCTCCCTTCATCCTTACCTAACCCATCGGGTCAACCTTGTATCTCCATACTAACATCTAATTGGGTTATATCTTGGGCAAAGCCAAACCTTTCAGTCTGTAATAAGCTGCAAGCATTATGAAAAAAATAAAAATAAAAGGGGGAAATGGACCAGAAGATATAAGTATCTGCACTTGATTACTCATCAGTCATCACCTCCTCGAGGAACCATAGAAACTGTAAGAGTACCATCATAAGCTGAGAAAAACTAACTTCTTTTCTTTCCAAATTATCCACACAAAATATATATGTAGATTGGAAGGAGAATGTAGAGGAAAAACTTGCAAGATTACAAAGAACAGACTATCAATCTATTAGCAATATAACACAACAAAGAATTTAGAGAAAACTGAAGCATACGAAAGAAGACAGAAAGATGGGATACATCCGAGAATATCTTCATACACAACTTCATAATAAAAGCCATAGCAAACAAGACTCTTCACACAGTAGACTGACTCCAGGCCATCTTTCTGTTACGTTTAGGTGGAACAAAGTGAAATAGGAAGAGAGAAACCAAAGATGCAAGTTAAAATGTACGCTCAATGGCTCTAGACCATTGATCATTTTTACTCACCCTTTATTTAGGGAAGACAATAAATAGTACTTCAATGCATGTCTCCTTACTCTCATGGCTAACAACTTTTACATCTGTAATCTTGCCTATTTATATACTCTGATCCGAAACCATTATTAACATTATACTAATGAGTAATGACATAATGCATGTGTTTGACAAACAAGTAAAGCACAAATGTTATTATAATATTAATTATGAAAAATTAAAAAAAGAAAGCATTGATTTTAGTATATACCTTAAAAACTAACGTACCCCAACGCTTGAAGGCTCCTTGCCATACGAAGGTACAGAGGAGAAACATTGTATAGAGTCTTACCCCAAGGCGCAATTTTATCACTGCGCCGGGGCTCACTCTCAATTGAACTATGTACCTTAATTAAAAAATATTCAATTCCTAATTATAAGATATTCCAAACAAAAGTATTTAATGTAATAATATTTTTTAAAAAATCTTTCAAATTTCAACTATAAAATATGAAAAATACATTATGAAAGTATGGGTAAGATTACGCACTATAATACCTCTATTGTACCCATAACTGCAAAATTTTAGGTAAATATCTATACTGATCAAGATCCATTTGATTGGTATAAACCCTACCCCTTGCAAGTAACTTCTAAAATACCCAATAAATTTGTGTCTGATGGCCATCCCTATTTCCATTCCACTCTTTCATTCCTAAGCACAACTTAGTTTTTGTTGTTGTTGCTAGTTGCTAACCTACACAATCAGAGTAACAATAGCTCCACATCTACTTCTTTCAAATTATAGACCCAAAAAAAAATCAGTATCATTAACAGAGAAATAATCAAAACCAACAGAACCACCATATCCCAAATTTACTAGATACTAGATAGGTACCTTCACTATTCGTTGTGGGGCAAAACTACAGCAAGTAATCAAGGCCCTGACCAAACTGTGTAAGACTACGGGTTGAAGGAGTAATTATTCTTTTATCATACACCCAAAGAAAAGGAGCTAACGCCTAACTAGACCAAAACTGAGCATGACAGCTTAAAACGTACCAACAACATTCATTAGATTTAGGATCCAGTAGGAGAAACAAACACCCTCAACCTCAAGAAGATGGATGCATTAAATCATCCTAGAAGTAGAAATGTTTATAGAGAAGTTCATTTCATCTTTCTTTTTTTCTTTCCCGCAGAGTACTTCTGGATAATCCAAACAGACCCTTATATAACCTTCATATTCATCAGCATTCCACAACATCTTAAAGCCCAATTTACATAACACATTCTAGAAAATAGGTGTTAATATAAAATCATTCACTAATCTTCACTTTAATTACTTAACTTATGAAATTGTTAGATCCCAGAGCTTTCTATAAGCAAATGGTTTAGAGTTTGACACTCTAGTTCCGAAAAAAACAAAAATTCATTTTCTCTCCATTGTTAACTATTTATTTACGCAAGTGCATATTTCACATTATTTTCTCAGGCAAAGAAAGAAAATCAAAAGAGAAAGTGAGGGAAGCCTATGTTATGAATTACGTTAGATAGGGCAATCCACGAGTTCAGGACAAATTCAGACTCAATATAATAGAGTTCAATCAATGAGTTAAAATTAAGCCCTAATTGAAGAATTTGAATTGAATGAATCAACCGAGGAAACCTGTTTGGCGCCAAACGGCATTTCGAACCTGACGCATATCTCTCCCTTTCAGCGTTCTCCCTATCCCTTCCAGAACCGAATAAGCGAGCATCGGCGATTGATCTGAGTTTCTCGCAACGAATTCGTGCGGAGGCACCATCTCCTCGTCCTCGTCCTCCTCGCCGTCTTCGTCCTCGTCATTGTCATCGAAGTCGCAGTGTCTCCGCCGCGCCTTCATCGACAGGATCGGGACGTTCACCGGCGCGGACTGGTGGAACATGACGGACGATTGCGCCGGCGGCGGAGGTCGCGGGATGGAGGGAATGACGCGCGAAGAGGAGGAGGAGGAGGAGGCGGAGGAGATTGAAGAGATTGAGGCCTTGTGGAAGTGCTGCGAAACGTTCCGGAAGTTGCGGGAGGTTCCGTTCTCGGGGAGCGCGGCGAGGATGCCGTGGGGATGGTGGTGGTTGTGGTTGTGGTGGTGGTTCGGAGTGGCGGAGGAAGATGACGAGGAGGAGGAGGAGAAGGAAGAAGTGGAGGCGCTGTGGTGGTTGTGTTCGGCGCCATAGTCGCTGCTGAAGAAAACGACGTCGTCCTCGTGGAGCTCGTCGTTGGAGGCCACGGAGTTTGAGAAGAGCGGCGGCGCGTGAGACGGAACGCAGAGGAAGCGTTCCGAGGCGGAGAGTTTTCGGTTCGGGAGCCGGTTCGGACCGAATGAATCCATGTCGGTTAGGTTCGGAAAGGTGAGAGTAACGGAAATAGGTTGCAGAGCAGTGAGTGGTGAACGGTGACGAGACTGAAGAGGCTAATCGCCAGGCTTTTTCTTACCGTCTTTAATATAAAAAAATAATAATTGTATGACGTGTTAAAAAAATTTGGTAACTGAAATGGACGGTTAAAATTTTTTAATATAGAAAAGGGGAGTTATCCTCAATAATTGTATTCGGTACACATAAATTGACCTAAAACGTGCGTAAAACGAACATCCAACACACTATTCAAAACACTTTTTGTCATGAGCCATGACATTTTTTTTTTATAACATTGTCATGACATGTTAAAAACAGTACTAGGATATGCTAAAAAGTACCCTTTACACTAATTAGTCTTTTTCATTGCTTATTGATGATTAGTTTATCATTTTTTTTATAATAAACATTTTAAAACTTATATTTAACTCATTGGTCGATAATATAATTTTTTATACTTACAATTTATAAATTTTTTTCCAAAAAAAAATAGTATATAAAACTCTAAGGACTCATTTGAGGTGATCATGAGATTTTGGTTTTTAAATGCAATTATTAAAATAAAACACGTTTGATAAAGTTGAGTTAAAATAATTTTTAAATTATTTTTGAAATACTTTTACATTTATTTTGAAAATCAAGAATTTTTTTTATGAATTTGATTTAGTTTAAAAAAAATACACATTTGACCATCAGACTTTTTGTTATCATCGTTGTCATTATCATTATCGTCTCCACCACTAATATCACCTTTATCATCACCACCATTGCTTGTCAACATCAACATCACTATCACCACTTCATCACTACCGCCACCACCATCGTTGCCACTACAATCATTACTATCACCACCACCATCACCGATATTACTACCACCATAACCAACGTCATTATCATCACCACCACTCTTTTTATTACCACCATTGTCATCATTGTCACCATCAATGCTACAATCAATACCACCTCAGTCGTCACCATTAGATATCACTACTAGCATCGTTATGGACACCAATATTGCTATCACCACCTCTATTGCACTGCAATCACTACTAGTATCTCTATTGTCATTGCTTTTGACACCATCACCGTTATCATTGTCATCACTCCACACAAACACTCTTAAAAAATAAATAACTTTAATATAGTATAAAACTTTAAAAATGAATTTATTTTAAAACTAATCGTATTTTAAAACTTGGCTTTAAATTTTTTTAATCTAAAACTAAAAACTAATTTTTATTTTTTAAAATTTCAAAACTCAAACCTAAATCACCTCCAACTTTTACATTCTTAAAATCATTCTTAAAAAATTAATAATTTGATGCTACATAGTTTTTTTCATCAGATGATAACTATTAACGAGTGTTAATTTGGATCCAAAATCATGTCGTTTCATATGCATAAACTTTAATAATGTGTTTGAATCAGATTAAATTTTCCATAATCAATTCCAATTCCACATTAAAAATTAAAACAACATATTTTTATTTTCAATTTTTTTATCGTAACTTTGTTAGTAAATAACAATTCAAATACACTATTAAGATACTATATTTTCTAATGAGTAGTATATACTTTCACATTCCAATATTTTAGACACCTTATTAATTTAACATTATTTTCTTCTCACATCAAATGCATATTATACCTATTACATTTATATGAGATGTCTAGAAAATATTTTCCTTTTTTAATTAGAAAATTATATTTAGACATCCTTTGACGTATAGGCACTTTAAGAAAGATTAAAAAGAAGAAGAAATAAATAATTAATATCTGAAATATGATGTGATAAGAAGAAAAAATAAATAAAATTAAAAATAGAGGGTATCAAATATTAATGAAGTATTATTAATATTAAGATATCTAAATATTATAACTTTTTTCTAATTTTAAGATGGTGGACAATTTTTACCTATGATACATAAATATCTCCTTATTTTAAATATTTCATCAATATCTTTCATATCTATCTTTCTATTGCATCATAAATTATATTATATTTATATATATTTTTTCTCTCTAGGTGTATTAGAGGACAATGAGTGTCCACTAAACATTTTTCTTTACTTGTGGGATGACAAACCCAAACACGCTGTTGCACTCTTAGCACTCTTAAAAGTATTCTAACTAATTAACTAAAATTCGTTATTGAACGCCATCTTAATTAGAAAATACCCCAAAACAAAACCGCATGCATGCATGATCAGGCCTAGGAAGCCAACCCTTTCAAATTTCGAATGGTGGCAACATCGGTCTTGAAGGCCAAAGCCAAGACAGTGTCATCAATAGACGTGTTAAAAAACGTGTTAGGAAGAGAAACCGTGCCAGCATTAGCACTACCAAAGGCCGAAATAGCAAGAGCAGGATTCTTAGCATCGACATTGTGTTGGAAGTGGGCAAGACCACTGGGGAAAACTAACACATCCCCGATTTGAAGGCTCTGGGTGCAGAGCTTGTTGGTGGTTGTGTCGACAAACCCTACTTCAGAAGAACGAGGGTGAGTGTGGGGTGGGTTGACATTCCCACCTGGGAACTGAAGGACAGCATAAGACACACTTTTTCCATTCAGAGAAGGAAACTCTACCATGCTCGCTTTCGACACCTTAAAGGTTGAGGGTGAAGGGTTTTGACCAACGAGCACATGAAAGCCCTTGAAGGTGAAGAATTTCCTATCTGGGTTGTTGTATTCTGATAGCAATACTGCAGTTGATGACAACAATACTGCAATTCCCACCAGGCCCAAGAGGACAACAAGGAGGCCCACCCACCTTAATGATTTCATGTGAATCAAGTTTAGGATAAGGACAAGGCTGCTGAGCTGTTGAATATTCCTTCTGGCATTATCAGCAATTCAGTTATAACAAACTAGGATTCTATTTTCTTCTATTCTGTTATTCTCTGTTTTTAGTGAATTTTACACAGCTAGCCAATGATTGGCAGCAGTAATCATTAGTAGTACTCCTTATAAATACCATCTAAAAGAATGAAAGAGGAGAGAATTATCATCCATTCCCTTATTTTGTAGTCAATGAGAATGTCTGGGTCGCTGGCCATTGTTACTTGCAGGATGGCAAAAGCTGATAGGATAACCAAATAGAGAAGTTTCAAGGTAGAGGAATATTTAGACATGGTTTTTTAGAGTTAATATATATGTTACGAGGCTTGAAGTGTGTGAAGCTAGGATAAGAAATAAGGTTCAAATACGTGCTTTTGGGATATTAGGGTTGATATGTGTGTTTCTATATATAGGGTTTGTCAGGAAGGGAGGAGAGTAGAGAGCCTTTGTAATTTCCATCTATTATCTGCAGGCCATGCGGGCGACATAATCCACAATTATTAATGGAGATTACAATGTAGACTTGGTTCAGTGCATGGTTGTAGTTTGATTGAGCTATTTAGCATATAGAAGACATGCACCAATAATTAACAATGCTGAAAGTTAGGCTTTCATCGAAACTTTGGCGAATTATATATACTTTGAATCTTTGATTAGGTCAGTTAATAACTTCTATATCTGATTCACATCTGACCAAGGATTAACATGGGAATGTATTGCAAATATACCTCTAAGTAAATTACATGTAAAAAAAGAATTTAACTAAAATACACTAATAGTATTGTTAGTGTTAATATGTAAAAAAAAAATCAAGTGTTGAAAAACATGTTTGATAGGTTAATTTCGACTTTTCAAAAACCGTATTCCAAATGGAAGGTTGAAATTAATTCAAAGAATATTGGCAAAATGGTTATAATTCGAGTCAAAGGTCGAACGAAGGTTGAGATTGAAGAAATTAGAAATGGAAATTCTCAAGAGTAGCTAAGTTTCAAATGAAGCATCTTGAAGCAAGGGTTCGAATCGAGACGAACTTATCAGTAGGGGGTGTTCACGTGTGGATCAGTCTTGAGCTAAAAGTTATTTGATTCAATGATTAAAATAACTTACAGTTTGGATTTTTTTTTAATTGCATAGTTATATTATGCCAAACAACATATATATTACAATCCAATACTTTTTATTACTATGCCAAAGAAAACTCAATTGTTAAAACCATAGAAATTAAATCATAATACTCTATTGGGATTATAAGAAAATCATAGTACTCTACTGGACCTATTGAAAAATCATATTATGCAAAACAAATTTTAATTTTTTGATATTTAGAATTTTTATTTAGTTTTACTAGTGAAAATATTAAAGTATTTGATGCTAATAACCATACCATATAACACTTCAAACATATATAGACTATTAAAAATAAATTTACACATAACATGATAATTATACTTTTATTTGTTTTTATATATATATATATATATATATATATATATATATATATATGTATGTATGTATGTATCTTTATTTAAACTGTTACTAAAAAAGAATATTTAATTAAATATATTTAATTTCTATAAATAAGTAAGAGATTATAATGAATATAAAAAAATAAACATAAGTGATATAATAAATTTATAAAAATAAATAAATACATATGTATAAGTTTGATTTGAATTGGTCAGACAAATCCTTTTAAAACAAGAAAAAAAAACGCATCCACCAAAAAACAGTGAATGAGGAAATGTTATCGATGATTTTATTTCATATCGTTATTAATAAAGCAATAGACAAATAAATAAATAAATAAATAACTGAACATAAGCACTTATTGAACAGTCAAATGAAGGGAAAAAAATTAAAAACTAAGGAACGAAGGAGAGCAGGCACAAACGTTGAACCCCACGAATATGATCAGGCAGCTAGGAAGCAAAGCCTTTCTTTAAATGTCTTTAAAAATAAATTGGATTGGATCAGTTTTTAATATGAAATATAAAATCTGATCTAATCTAATTAAAAAATCATTTTTTTTTATAATTTCCCCATAAGTGTCAAACTCTGTATTTCGAGTATTGCAATATCTCAAAAGTCATTTTTTAGCTTCAATTTTCTTCATTTTCTCTTCAATTGTAGCCTTCTCTTTACAAATATTCACTTACTTTGTTATATAAAGCAATGAATGAGTTGACACCCTTGTTTTGTTCGTCGGTAATTTCTCAATTATATTAGCAATGGCTTCAAATTACTCTCTGTATCCCACTTTGCATGTTTAATTTCAAAGTAGTGATTGAGAAAATGCTTATGACCGAAGTTGAAAGGGTTACCATCGAAGTAGATTGTTGAGTATAGTTGGTTCAGACTATTTTGGAGGAAGTTGATTATTCTCTTAAAAGGAAATCAAGTAAGGAAAAATGGTCATCGTTGAATTTGATTCAATAATCATCAATATCCCCTAGTGTATTCTCTAAAACCTTTTTTTATGCTTTGTGACTTGGACGGGTTGTGTCCTTGCAGCAATACCAAGCATAGGCCATATCCAAAAACAATTGAGGCTTGTTAATTCGAAAAAGCTGTTAATCAAATTCTAACAAATTATTAACAGGATCCTAGCCAATAACAAAAAAGGATAAAACAAATGAAAAAAAGATTATAGCTGTAAAATTTGAGTTTAATTAATAGTCAAATTTGATTAAGAATGATTAGAATTTCTCTACTTTATTGTTGTTTTTAATGAAATAATGAAGATTTTAATATCATTCTAATTTTTAGCTGGCAAGATACAAAAGAAGAAAAATCATAAGTACTTTGGAGGAAAATTGATGCAAAAATTTGAAGAAAAAGTTGAAGATTGAAACAGTTTTCTTAACGTACAAGACAAGCCCAACACGTCTCCTCGCTCAGGGACCAACCCAAGCTTAGTGTGAAAAAGATCCACAAAGAAGGCCAAAGGCGCGCTTAGTGTGAATCCCGCACTAAGCACATGATTACCGTCATACCCGTTAAGCTCAGAAGGGCGCGCTAAGCGCGCGAGATCGTGTGAATTTTAAACTACCTTAGGCCTATAAAGGAGTAGGAAGTAAAGAAAAAGGACACACCAAGACTTAAAACTCACTATTGAATACATCCAAAGTCTGAACATCTCTAATATGGGAAACTCTCTTTCTATAATCATTCTCTTCTTCTATCCATCTCTCTTATTCTTTCATCCCCGTCAACTCCTAAAGTGTAAAGTCTCTCATAGCAATGAGAGGTTAAACCTCCAATTGTTGGGAGCCTAGCGGCCAACTCTTGTAATATAATTTTTTTATATTATCTATTTAATATAATTCCAGTTTTTATTGTCCTTTTTTGTGCTTTATTGTTATTGATTGTGGTCTCATGCATTCTATTTAGGAAGTAATACATTGGAAAATGATTATTTTCTAAAGAATTGGGAAAGGACATCTAAATGAAATCATGTCTAGGAACAGAGTGATGTTTGTTTAGCCTATTTCATGGATCTTTGTTCTTAATGTGATTTAATGTTTTGTCTTTGCAAAAGAATTTGGGAGAGAAAATAAATAAATTAGGCCCTTTCATGCGAGTAATCAAAGTTAGAGTATCAGGGTAGACACGGGTAAAAACTAAGATAATATTAGATAGAGAAAAATCATTAACATTGTTTCACAAGTAGTTTTGGCATGCTAGGCCCCAACACATTTGTATTTTGAATCATCTTTCGCATTCAAATTATTTTTTATTTGTTTGGTCTTCTTATCTTTTACTTTTTCCCTTTAGTTTTTCACTTACAATTCCTTATCTTTTCTACTCTATCAATTGCTTGAAAATTGAGTTTGCACCAATTTAAGTACAAAGTCCTTGTGGGCTCGACACTCTGACTTCCGCTTACTTTATTACTAGTGACAATTTGGTGCACTTGCAAATGAATTAACAAAAGGATAAATGACACACATGATATGCTTCTTTAGCCAATTAAGTCCTGTCACCTCAACATTTCTTAACTGAATATGTCTAATGGTTGTTGTTGTGTTGCCTTCTTCATAACATTCCCTGGCCCATTAAAAACACCTTGTCCTCAAGGTGTTGGGACCTCAAATCCAGACCTCAAAACAACTTGGTGACGCAGTTCATAAACAAAAAAAATGTTGAAACATGGGGTGGCTTTAGAAAAAATAGCACATGTGTGGAGTTGGGCCATGGTGATTTGGGCTTACTGTGGGGTAGGTGTAGAAAAGAAAAAAGAAAAAAATGTGGGGTTTTGTAGGAACACAAGGGTGACACATATGAGAAAGAGGTTTGAGACCCTTGTGTGGAAACGATGGTGGTGTTGTTTTTGACTTCAAGGTGTCCACGCATTGTGAAAGGAAACGATAGTGGTAGGCAGAGTGGTGGAAGACACACAATGATTGTATGTGTTGACATTGATTTCGACTCAACAGCGGCTATAAGTGACGACGTCGTGGAATGATGACACCGCAGTCGTTCATGTACCAGAGGATAGTAGAATCCAATCAAATCCCATTTCTGCCCAGGTCCTCCAGGATCCTAAAGGCTGTTCCAGCTAAGCTTACCTGGTTCAACAACCTTCCCTAGATATGCTTCTACAATTTCCTTCATCTTGGTGAGAACAAAGGCACCAATGTGGCCAGGGAAATATTGTTGCCCATTAGCTTCCACCCATGAATCGCCATTTGGAGCCTTAACAATCCTGAATGGAATCATTTTCCTCTCCTTTTGTGTTTGAGCATCATCAAAGCACCTACCATTCAGCCACTTGGTATCAAGAAGAGTGTTTGGTGGGTTAGGTACAACTTGAGGCTTGGCTGGGGTACCTACAAGCAGCTCCGTTGTACACAAAAATGAAAAGTTCATCTGTGGCATCACAAGGGACTTACTTGTCGACAACACCTCCATCTTCGGTGTTTGACTGAGGAATCGTGCCAGCGACGGGTTTCTTGAATGAGGAGGTCGAAGAAGGATTGAGCACATTGAAAACTGATAGTGAATTTCAAGAAGGGTCAACCTCTAAAGAATTTTGTCCAGTTTGGTGGACATGAAGTTTTGAGTAACGATGAAGTGGAGTTGATCGGAGGTGAGTTTCATGATGGAGGCTTCGATGCGGTCCATAGTGGACGTGGAAGAAACGAAGGCAATCATTGATGCTCAATGAAAATACCAAACTGTTATGAACTACAAAAAAAACTTAGTGATTTCTTAATATTCAAGTCTAGGTTCCTCCAGAAAAGGTGAGAAAAGAATTGTTTTATTTCTTCATTGCCATGATATTACATGATTCATTCATTCATATATATATATATATATATATATATATATATATATATATAATGGTTGTTGCTGTGTTGAAAGTGAAATAGGCATTATGAAGAGATTAGCTTATCGATCCCCCTTAATAAATATTTTAAAGCAATGTCAACAAGATTGAAGTCATGAGCCATCGAATAAGAAAGGTAAGACGTGAAAAGCATTAATGTTAATGATGCTGTTATTTCATATCCTTATTCATAAAACAATAACAAGATCAAACAATTGCACAATTAAGCACTCATTGAACAATCAAATAAAGAAGAAGAAAAAAAAACAGCAGGTTAAAAACTAAGGAACGAAACAAATTAAGCAGGCCTCCATGAACATGATATCAGGTTTAAGGAGCAAAGCCTTTCTTCAAAGTCTGAATGGTGGCAACGTTAGTCTTGAAGGACAAAGCTAAGACAGTGTCATCAATGGAGGTGTTGAAGAGCGTGTTGGGAAGAGAAACCGTGCCGGAGTTGGCACTAGCAAAGGACGAAATAGCAAGAGCAGGCTTACTAGCATCGGCGTTGTGTTGGAAGTGAACAAGACCCTTTGGGAAGACAAACATGTCCCCAGCTTGAAGGCTCTGCGTGAAGAGCTTGTTGGTGGTGTCCACAAACCCTACTTGAAGAGAACCTTGTGCAACAAAAAGAAGCTCTGCAGAACGAGGGTGAGTGTGGGGTGGGTTGATGGTATTTGCTGGGAACTGAAGAACAGCATAAGACACACTTTGTCCGTTCAGTGCTGGAAACTCTGCCATGGTTGCTTTCAATACTTTGAAAGTTGAGGGTGGTGAGTTTTGACCTACCAGGACACGGAAGCCTGTGTAGGTGAAAAAGTTCCCATCTGGTATCATGCCATTTATTGGGCCTATGAAGTCACTCAGAATGTCTGGGTCACCCGCAAGTGCCATTTGCACGATGGCAAAAGCTGATATGACAACTGAGACAACTTTCAAGGTGGTGGAATTAGACATCCTTTGCTTTATGTATTACACACAGTTAATAGCAAATTAAAGTGGTAGTAATGTTGAACACCTTGAAATACTGGATATTAGGGATGATGTGTGTGCCTCTATATATAAGGTTAATATCTGGTTGGGAATTTTTTAGAAGGGAAGAGGTGATTTCTAATTTCTATCTATCTACCTGCAGGCCATTCGGACGATACCCAAGATTATTGGAGATTACAAAGTACATGCAAGACACCATGGGAATATAGTGTCCAGCCTTATTCCTAGTACAACGTTTTGATAAGGTTAATTAATTAATATTTAATCACATATTAACATGGGAATATACTGCAATGATACTTTCCGGCAAATTATATATAAAAATATAATTTAAAGAAAATGCACTGAAAATATAAACATTTGTCATGTTATTGTCTAATTATAATTTGTCTTTTTTTATATAAAACACAGGTATTATTCATAGATTAAATTACTTTTGCAAAAATTAATGTCTTTGTAATAATTATTTAAAAATCATAGGATGATTTCTAATTAGCTAATAATATAAAATAAGTTTATATTTACAATTTATAAAAATTAAACTCTATAATATTATGACCTTTTATTCTATATTTATTGATGTTTTAGTATTTTGTTTGTATTTCAAAACTATTAATGTTTTACAAATTTAAATATTATTAATTATATTTTTATTTAAGTCCTTATTAATATTTGGCACAATAGTTTTTTATGTCTTAATCTTTTTGTTTATCAAGAAAGAAACTTTGAGTAATTTAAAATTTAAAATTTGATAAAAAATTACTTTCATCAAGGATGAAATTTGGGTTTAATACTATTATAATTTATCATAAATAATGAGATATTAAAAAGGGTATTTTAGTGTAAATATAATAATATCTTATACATTTATTAAATGTTATTTAATCTCACGTTAAGAAATATACATGTCAATTTTTTATTTATTTATGTAATATTAGTGTGAAAAACTTTACAATTTAACTAATTAAAAATTCTGGTATGTGAGATTTATGGTAGAAAAAAAAAGAATTTAGATTAAGAAATAACATAGAATTAAGAGAAGGAGGAGTACAGTACAACACAAATAAGCAAATTACATGACAACTTTTTGTTATGTGTAATTTGATGGACAATGACAAAATAACACGGAATTTACTGAAATACCCTCTTTAAACGACCTGGTGTTGTTCCTTCTTTTGGATTGGATTACGCATCTTCGTTCTTCTCTTGACCTCTTCATCTGTCTTCTTCTTTCTTTCTTTCTTTTTTTATAGTTTATATTATTCACTTTAATATGAAATGGGCACATACCCAATTGTTACAAGTAGTTTGTTGTTGAGAATACCATTGCTTGATTCGACAAGTGTAGCTCTTGCTAAGAATATTTGCAAGGAAACTTGGACAGCCCATTTAAATGCCATAGCTTCAAATATATATATCAACATATTGTAGCAAGGTGCAGCACATGCCAAAACCTATCGAACTTCATTGCGGAATAAAATTCTCATTCCCCTGCCCTGTTCGATCGTGATGAATTGCAGCGTTCGTTCCTCAACCGGTTGTGGCAGTGTAGGAACGTGTGGAAGAGAAAGGAGAAAAGGAGGGATAATTTTGATTTTCTTGATTATTAGTCATGGAATAAAAAGTTGTTCTCTGATTTAATACATGTTTGGATCTATGGTGGAAGCAAGGAAGATGAGGTTTTCCTCCAAAGTGAGCTTGGGTGCAAACGGATGGTACCACCAACAATCCAAACACAGCAGTGAGTTACAAATTGTTAGACTTTTTCTTCAGTCTTGTTCTCTCTATATATATACATACAGGTTCTCATGTCCAGAAGTGAGAAAGGAATATTAATTTACACAATGTTCCAACTTTCAAATATGAATTAAACTAGCTTAAATAAATAAAAAATGTGGTTAGAGATACAAAATTGATAATGCGTGAAGACGTATTTTATAGTTTTTGTCTTAAAAAAAGTTCAGGAAAAAGAAAGGATTTTATAGTTTTTTCTAGAAGTGTCTATAATTAAGTTGCTTCAGTTAAAAGAAAAGAATTAGTAGGGAGTGGAAGCTGTACACGCGCTGTGAAGTATATAAATAGAAGTTCGTGCGAGGTTTATATATATTGAAAGTTTTTTTTTTTGACATATATATTGAAAGTTGAAACCCGTTGAATTGAAAGGAACTCGCTTGTAATGGAACACATATGGAAGCATGTGATGCTATTCTGCATTGTGCTGCTGTTTCATCATCATCTTCTTCCGGTCACTGCAGAACACCAAAGAAACTCCTCTCATACAGGTATTGCTCATTTTATTCATTTAGTTGTGATTTTGTCTAAACTGCGTAGGCTAGGTACTGCTTATTGTAGTTATTTATAAATTAAGTACGTATATATATAACTCGGAATTTATCAAACTCTATATCATAATTAATTAATCATGTATAATGATAATAGTTGAAAATTTGACCTGTATCAATCGTAAGAGAAGGGAAAGAGAAAACAAATTTATGAAGAAAGAAAAAGTTTTATTTTTAATTAGATCGGCTAATTTGGTTTCTGTTTCCATGGATCATGCAATTAATTGTGTGAGGATTCTGAAGGTAACCAAACTTGTGATCATGATCAGAAGCCAAAGAAACTCAACTTTATTTTAATTTCCTTAAAAAATTATCATGGATTTTTTTAGCGCTTTTGTGTTTGATATATAGAAGAGAAGAAAAGAAAATGTGAAAGAGTTTGGCATATATGCATTACTGCCATAGCAGACATTCCCTTTTTCTATGCAAGCAACATATAACTTTAAAGTTTTTTCTTTAAATGTGGATGACACACATATATTATTCTCAACTTAAAAACAAAGCAACCATTTTTATGTTTTTAATAAAAAGAAATTATATATATATATCATTGTTTGCCTTTGCCATATGCTGATCATTTGATAGCTAGCTATTTCTAGGGGTGTATTCTTCGATCTTCTTATAGGGTGGTGGAGCTAGCTGAGCTTCAAGTGTAAATTTTTTAAAATTTCTTTAACTTTTTAATTAACTTTATTAATATAATAATTTTATGGTTTAATTTTTTTCTCGAAACCCTTGTTTAATTTTAAAAAAAATTTAAATAGTCATTTAATTTTACTATAGTTGTTGGTTTCATGACAAATTATTTTAAATTCTGAGTGAAAGGGAAGAACAACTAGAAAGTTGTGTGTACATATGTATGTTTATAAGAGAATTTGTCGTGTTTATATTATCCACGATTCAATTATGTTATATTTTTTACCGTAAGCCCGTTAATTTGGAGTATTGGTATGATTGATTTTTCAACAAATTAAATAGGAATCAAACAGTATTATTATATTATTATTTAATAAATTAATGAAAATTTGAGAAAAGAAACTTTATTTTTTTAAAATGTTAATAAAAGATTAATTTAAAGCAAAAAAAAAAGTAAATATGTGCCAATTAGCATAATAACAAGCAATACGATATGACAACAAATTACAAATTTTAGGTATTTTATATAATTCTCTTTAAAAAATTATATTGAGAGTTTAATTCTTAATTTGTTTTATATTTCTTACGTAATTAAAATGTTAAAATTATGTAAAAAAATTGTCAAAGCACTAATGGATAAAAAAAACTTTTATAAAATACCTAAAGAGAATTATATATATTTTTGTATATAAAAATTGACAAAAACACAAAATGGCATATACAACTCAAGAGAATTATATAAAAAAAAAGATTAAATTATACCAGTATATCTATGATAACTATTATATTATTTTATATCACTTTCAACTGAATAATATTTTTTAGAAATAATTTATTGTTAAATTGAAAGTTTCTTTTACATATATCACATGTATACAATAATATATGTGAAAGAAAATAATGATTTTTTTTTATCAAAAATAATGTGATGAAACAAAAGCACATATATCACATGTATAATTAGAACCATCACATATATTATTATTATATATCAAGTTATAAAAATAATATAATAATTATCAAAATTATAGTAATATAATTTGATCTCTTCTCTTATATCTAAAATTTTTAAAATACAAAGAGCTAAGAAAAGATAAGAATAAAGAAAATAAGGATATGACAAATAGCATAATAACAATCAACAAATTAAGTATTAAAGAAAATCCACAAATTTTAAAATTATGAATTTCATTATTATATTTTTATTTTGAGAAAAAAAGATAATTTTTATTTCTTTTGAGAAAAAAGAAAATGGAATTCAAAATTTTAAAATTTGTGAATTTTGTATCACTTTCAGAATTTATTGCCATATCGTGTTAGTTGTTATTATGTTATTGGTCACATTTTTAATTTTTCCCTTTAAATTAATATTTTTTAAAAATTAATTTTTTTTAATTATCATTAAATTTTAAAATAATAATATAATAATACAGTTTGACTCCTATTGGTTAAAAAATCAATACTCCAAATTAACATGGGCACCGTAGAAATTCTCTTGTTTATAATTAGTGGCATATCCACTCATTGGAGTGTGGGAACAATGTTACCCCACAAAATAATTTTTTTTATTTGAATATATTAAATAAATATTTTTTTATTTCAATAAAAAAATAAATTATGTTCCAATAAGATAAATATAAATAGTTATAAAAGATAAAAGAAAAAATAAATTGATATTAAATTTACTCACTTTATCCTTTTAAATTTTACTGTTTTTAATTTTTTTTATTATCATTTTTAATAAAACTTATATAATTTTTGTTTGACAAAATATTAGACTATTTTATGTTCCCACTTGTAAAAAAAATTCTGGATACATCCTTGTTTATAATTATCCACTATTCAATTATGTTATGCTATATTATTAAAGATTTTGATTATAATATAATTACTTGAAAAATCAAATTCATGAAAGGATGTGTTAATATATAAGTAATTGATAATGCATGGAAACTTATACTAAACCATGAAAGAAAATTAACTTCATATATATTATAATAACTTGCAGACAAGGCAAGAACAACGGCTATAACAAGTTCAACAAAAATTATAGTAGCAGTTAATAGGCGGGGTGGTGGTGGCGGCGGCCATGCCGGTGGTAGTGGAGGTCATGGGGGTGGCCACGCAAGAAGCATGGGAATGTTTAATAGTCGTGGTGGTGGTGGTCACGCAAGCAGCATGGGAATGCATGGTAGCACAATCCCTTTATATGGAGCTGCTGTTGGAGGCTCTGCTCATCAGAGAAACAATAATAATAATCACCATGGTAATAAAAGTAATGCCACATTAATTTACGTGTGCTTTTATCATTTCCTTCTTTTGTTTCTTTCTATTTCCATGGGAATTTCTCTATGTACCTAAGCACATATATTCTGTCGCTTAATTTATGTCGATATTCTGCAGTTATCCAATTTAACAACTTTTGTATACGATGTTCACAGTATAGTGTTATACGATGTTCACATGAAAAACCTTAAAAAAAAAAAAACTGATACATGAAAAGTGTATTTGTTTTAGTTCATTTATATTTTACTTAATTAATCTATAAATTCATTTGACTAAACTAAAGAATTTTTTTTTTTTACCTTTTAATTTCCCTTCGTAATGATATATTTTTAACTGGTTAGGTTGGTAGTCTCTGCAAAATAAATGGACTGTATTTTTTTGGTTTGTGCGCACATACATCAGTTTTTTTTTTTTTGTTTTTTTTTTACAGATGTTCATCCTCCATCAGTTAAAACGGGCAAGTTCAAGGATGAAAAAATAATTTAAAGAAAATGTAATTAAACTAAAACTAAAGTCTAAATTAGAATTTTTTATATCTTCCTTTTATGTTATATTACTTGCCAACAATTGATAAAATTTAATAATATGATAAATATATTAATAAAGCACAAACCAAATAATAATAGAATATCCAGATAATTTAAATGAGTCAACAAACAAAGAAGGAGAATAACACATTACCATTTACCAATAATTAGCATTTCCAAATATCTCAAACACATCAATCAAATATTAAAAACATAAATAAAATAAATAATTATTAAATATAATTTCTATTTTTAAAAAAATACAATTAATAGTCTATGAGCTAGTCCGTTAACCTGTAAAATATGCATGCTAAGCCTATTTCTTATGCTGACTTCGATGGAAGACTCCACATTCTAAATTGATCTCATTTTATAGAGGTATGGTATCTATAATTAGGAGGAGAATTATCGATTTTACATGCCTATGAGAAATTAAGTAGTTTACTTCGTCGGTACATTGGCAAAATTAAATTAAATCGAGAATAAGGTACATTGAATAAGGTACATTGAATTTCCTGCAAAAGTTGGGTGATATGTTCTCAAATTAATTCTTTTCTCATGATTAACAAAATCAGATAAAAGAATTTGAATCGATCTATGCAAAGTCGTATCAAAGGAGAGTTTAATTACCTATCACAAATTCTTGGTCAATGGTCATAGACGTAAGAGTTTAGAAGAGAACAAGGAGGAAAAGTAAATTAAAGATAGGATTTTAAGAATCAAGTGGTAAGTGGTAAGGTGAAGTAGTAGATAGGTGGAGAGAAGCAGCAAAAGTTGCAATATGCCCATGGGAAAGAAGTTGCATGCAATATGCCCATGAGAAGCTTATCACGTTAACAGGACCACCAATTTCATTTTTGGAGGGTTATTTGTGAGTTTGTATAGTAATAATAATTCGTATAGGGGAAGATTATATATATTTTATAGTTTTTTGGAACAATGAGCAGGTATATATGGAAGGTGCAAGGATGATGTATATGTAAAGACCAATTAATGAAGTCCGTGGTGCATTTAAATTAATCTTACATAATCATTTATACAAAGACAGTGACCATCATGTAATCAAAGGATAACATGAAATACTATGATATGATCATGAAGAAAAGAGAGAGAGATTCGTTGACAATTGACATCAACAAAGACTATATATATGTTGAGAGGAAGAATTTTCTTAATTGGACAAAATCAGACATATATACAATGAACTTGACACTAGTTTAATTTTGTAATACATTTGGAATCATAGTTTACTAGTTGAGTCATTCATCATATATTCATATTGGAAATTTAACCTAGCTAATTAATGTTTATTTAAAAAATTTCATAAATTTATTTTATATCGAGTCCATACTTGATGACGGGGAAATGTCATGTTATCATGTTCAAGTCATCGTATGCTTAGATCTAAGAAAACATGTGAAACGATCCCTAAACTGTCATGTAAATAAAATCGCGACGATGACTGGTATTGACTAAATTAAATGAAGAAAAAAAAAGTCTTTGATGAATGAGATATAACCATGCTATATATAAAGTAATTGAACCCAAAATGAATTATGAGATGTTTTGTCGTTATTTTCAAGACGTGACTTTTTGTTTTTGAAATCTGTGACTTTAAAATGATGAGTATATTTTTTTTTACTGCAAAATGACGAGTAGGAGTAGATGATATAGTAGCAATTAAGTTATAGACTTTAATCCTCTAAAAACAAAGTCATAGGCTTTAATGGTATGCAGCCACAAGTCTTTATTTCTACCAGTTTTTTTCCCCTTCAACTTTGGGCCTGTTTATGCCACGTCAAAAAACTTTCTAGGTTTTATACAAACATTATTTTTTGTGCTTTTGTAAAAGCTTTATACATACATTACTCATTGTTTTATTTTTTACTCAAATTAAATTTAATGTGTGATACCATCTTTTGCATTTTTAGTGATATATACTACATTTACTCATTCAAAAAAAATGATACTACATTTTTAGAAGAACTCATTACCATTTTAGTGAATAGAACTGATTTTTGTTTTAGTCCATTTCAAGTATACAATTAAAAAGATGCTAGTGCATGTGACTCTGAGATTTGATATCGAAATTAACCCCTTGAATTGAAAGGAGCTCGCTTGTAAGTTGTAATGGCACACATCAGGAAGCATGTTTTTTCTACATTGCATGTGCTGCTGCTGCTTCTTCTTCCGGCTAATTCAGAACACCAACGAAACTCCTCTCACACAGGTATTTCTTTCCCATTCTTTTCATATAGTTGTGATTCTTGTGAACTTGCGATTGTCTAAACTCCAGTAAGTACTGCATATATATTTTATTTATTATAAAATACTACTTCATTTTCGTAATTTTTTATGTTTAAGGTTATTACATATAGATTAAGAAATATTTAATGAAAATTAAAAATTATTATATTTGGACTAAAATGATCTTATTTAATACTTTAATATTTGATATTTGTCATTTAATATTAAATAACGGTGTATTTGAGAAAAATGTATTAATTAGATTTTGAAATTCTAAAACATTAAATGTTTTGAAAAGAATTTAAAAAATTCAAATATTAAAAGATACGAGAAAGAAATAGTATATAATTCAGTATTTATCAAATTAATAGTCGAAAATTTGACGAGTATCAAACGGAAGAGAAAGGAAAGATAGAGCAAATTCACGAAAAAGAAAGTACTTTAATTAATTTAAACGACTCTTTAGATCTGCCAATAATTGGTTTCTGTTTCCATCGATGCAATTAATTATGAGCGAGTTCAGAAGGGTAACTCATCAGCAAGTAGCATATAATTCTTAACTTTTTCTTGTGTTTCCGGTTCAATTTTCAAATTTTTCTTGTGTGTGGATGACACATATTATATATCTTCAACTTAAAACAAGCAACCATTTTTATGTTTTAAATAAAAAGAAATTCTACCACTACCACACGCAAGGATTATGTGTGTGTTTGTGTTAATAGTGAAAATTGTATCTATTTTTTGAAAAGAAAATATTTTTAAGATAGTAAAGGAATTTTTACTGAATGATTGTGTTAACAAATAAATATTTAAAAATGAGATTAAATTTATTTTTGATTATGAGTTTTTTTTGTTAAACAAATAAGTTTATAATTTTTAACTTAATAGAGAATTATTTAATATTTAATGCAAATTATGATAATAATTTTGATAAACATATTCATTTTAGTTATAATAAGATTGTAATTCATAAGATAATAGAATAACTTTTGATAAAAATGTTTTTGATTTAATGATTAGTTTCTAAAAAAATTTGATAATAATAAGAAATAGGGATTGAAAAAGTAAAGTTTTAAGAAGAAATGAAAATTGAAAAAAATAAAAGATTTAGAAATGTGTATTACAATAATAACAATTGAATTATATAATTTTGATATGTGCACACATTAACTGATACTTTGATCTGTTGAAAAATAATTTGCTCTTCAACGCTTTCCAATCTCACTACGTGAACGAAATGATCAAAACGAACAATTCCAATCAAAATAAGTTCCTTCCATTGCAAAATCAAGTTTCTCAAATTTTTTCCTATTTTAATTGTTTTTGAAGTGTTTCTTCCATTCGTCTTCAAACAATTATATCAAAATTTTGATTTCTACAACTTAATCAAAATTTACATAATAAAAGAAACATATGCTCCCAAAAATAATATATTCAAATAATATCTTTTGAGAATGAAATAATTTTGTAACAAATATTCAGATATTACTTTAATATCTTGTCTAATCAATATTTAATGCATGGGAAACATCATTTAATCATGGTTGCTATTTTCATGCTAGCCGATAGGAGATGATTGCCTATTTTACGATTGTAACAACCTACTTTATTAACATGTCGTAAGATCATATCATTAGTCTTAAAAGATATTTAAATTATTCATATTTTGAAAATTTCAATCTTTTAAACTTTATATACTGAACTATATGTCCGTAGTATTCCACTACTTCTTGCGACTACTCTTTTCTTCGTCCTCTTCCCTTTCTTCAACAATGACTGCCTCTTCTTAACACACCAACCCCTCAGAGCAAGATGCTTCTGCTAACACTGGAAGAAGCACACCACTACCAACACCAATCGTGTCCTCAACGAGGATAAATCAAGGCCTTGAGCTACTCTCCGTTCTTGGGCATGTAAAGGAATGCAAGAAAGTATGGGAGACCCAGGTACTACTTCCAGCTTTTCTGAACTCTAAAGATATTTGATTTGTAGGTTCGTACAACCCTGAGATGAATTACGAGGCCATTGGGTCTTGGTTCCCCACTTAAGAGGAAGAGTACCCTATAGTTCATAAGGAAGCCGTTAGGAGTGATTTTTTGAAGCAAAAAAGTGGGATTTTTAGGGCCTCGCCTCCAAAGGATATGGAGACTTTCTTCAATTGGCTTGCTAGGGTAGAAGCGAAAAAATCCCAACACTGGAAAAACATAGGTATCTATGACTTAATCTAGTTAAGCAAATACGACATTGTGAGTCTAGATATGCCTATGTTGATGGCCTTATTCCTTTTCTGCAATCGAAGTTTACATGCGCTGGAACTTCCTTATGGTCCAGTTAGCTTAACTCTATTAGACATAGTTGCTATTATTGGCCTTAAACCCTTAGGCAAAACTTATGCTTTAGGTTTATTCAAGGACCAGATCGAAAGAGCTGAAATTGACATAGACTTTAGTGATAAGTCCTGTGGGGATTTCATCGAAAAGAATGTGAGGAATACTAAACAGATTTCTAATGTGGAGTATATAGCTTTTTTTATGTATTGGGTATCTTCACACCTCAGTTGCACTCGTTCTCTCCAAATTCCCATGTATAGTTATAATTTAGCCCAAGCTCTTCATTTTGGAGACAATATTTGTCTTAGGAAGTTTTTTCTAGCTTCAATCTACAAATTCATGGAAGAAGCTGTCGAAATTCTGGACACCCCAGGCAAAATGAAGCCAATAGCTGGACCTTTGTGGATTATGTGTCGCTAAATTCAATTTTAGTCAATCATATTACTCCTGAAAGAGATATCCCCTCTCATTTTAAACTGAAGATCGAAGGAGCTTGGTTGACTAATTTGACTTTAAGCAAAGAGTTCTACACCTATGAGTGTTATACTAAGTACATCAAAGCTTTCTTGAATTTTGATCAGTTTAATAAGACTTTGGTCGTGTTTTCGAATGCAAATCTGGTAGGCCCCAAGTGGTTAAACTTAAGATTCCCTTATGACACCCCTGGTCAACAAGTTGAATTAGTCAAAATTTTCTCACTTGGGACATCGTTTTTACAGGAACTACATCGAAAGATCTTAGATTTTACCCTTACCAACTGGAACTCTTTGCAAGACAATTTGGTTTGTGCCAACTCCCTCCGGTGCCACTATACAAGAAAAGGATTAGGCCTAATCAACTCTCGGGAGAAGAGTCATTAATCCTAAAATTCATTCGAAATGGAATCCCAAAAGTGAAGTTTCACTTTCAACCATCGTCATTCGAGAATTGTTATCTAAGCATGCAAGATTTCCACTCTTGGTGGACAACTTATTATTCTAAAAGACATATTTCGATTGTGATTTGCTTAGATAAACTAATTAAATCTCGTAGTTCTGTGCAAGACACCAGCAAGCAGAGTAAAGGTAAACACAAATTATCTGTCAAAATTACTCGCTTCGAAAATTTCTATTGTATTTGTTATCATTCAAATTGTCCCATACAAACTTATCGAGAAGTTGTTTTTGCCCTTAGGGGAAAAATAGAGAAAAAATAGAGCCATTAGTAGAGTTATTAACAAGAAAGGAAACACCAAATTTTCTCGATATTGCCCAAAACACCTTCCTCTCTTTCCAAAAGCTTGTTTTGGTCTAAGTAAGAGTCTTCGAAATCCTCCTTGGGTTTGAGAACTATTGCCTTTCTTATCCATGTATAAACTCAAAAATACTCCTCCTTCTCAAAAAGTTGCATTTGCTAAAATTTATCTTGGAGATTACCTTCATTACCTAAAAGGCATTTTACCACTACGATGTGTAGAAATCGAAACTAAACAATTAAACGGTAAATTTTGTATTTAATCATATTAAGGTACTTGAATCCATCTTTACTGAATATTTTAATGTTTCAGTTTCAATTTTCAGTTGTTCCCATCAAGATTTCTCATCAAGGGGAAAATGAAGACTGGGACGATGATGATCAGGGGTCTTCGAAGAAGACCTCTCGAAAGTGAAAAACTTCCTCTTAGAGCAGCACAAGACAACAGGTATTCGAATTCTTTAACACTCTTGACTTTGCTTTCTGACTTTTCCTAAACATGATCGATTCTCTTGTAGGGATCGAAAAAGACCAGTAAAACCAAGATTGATGATCAATTAGGCTTCCACCAAAACCACCAAAATTACAACAACCATCCAAGGTTTGAAACTTTATGTTTAACTTATTTCTATGATCTTCATAATTTAACCAATTTTCCTTGTCTTTTTAGTCTACCACCTCCAAACCATTGAAGATTGATATCTCAAAGGGATTGGATGATTTTGATAAGGATGTGCCTGTTAGTTCCTCTTTCAAAGCTACTTCTGCTGCTACCCCAAAGCAAAAGGTATTCCAAGAAACTTTGAAGAAAATTTATTTCACCATATCTTGAGCTAGAGAGTTTCTTGAGACATATCTTTCGAATGGAATACTGAGGGATAGATCCTGACTTTCTACTTTGCAGGTTGACAAAATAGTGGATCTTTCATCATCTCAGGATTCCTCTCAAAGCGATGATAATGGGGTAAATTTCTAAGCGTTCATAATTTCTTTCTCATTGTAATTTCTTGACAGTTATAGGATTGAACTTATAAGACTAAACTCTTTATCTTTCGACTGGAAAAAGAAAATCAAGATACCTCTGCTGTCAGTTCGAGTGCCAAGAGTGTAAATAAAGAAACAATTGGTAAGCATTTCGAGCTTGAATCATTTTCACTATTTCGATTTAAATGTCAAGTAATTAGAATTAATACATGTATTTAGATATACCAGTTTTGATGATGGATGCTCATAATGCTAGAGAAGCTGAAGATCTAGAAGATCAAGATGTTCCAAGCCATAATGCTTCTTCTCCCTCAAGGCAACATCAATTCCAGAGCCCATAATCGAAAAGAATGCCATTGAGGTGGATTCTACACTTGATGATCTTCTGAACATTGAAACTGAACATAACCCTCTAACTGTAGAAGAACAAGTTAGGGTCGAAGCTGTTATTGATACCTCTGCTCCCATGCTAGTTGTTGAGACAAGTGAGCCCATACTTGAACAATGTAATAACAAGGATCCCTTATTTTCTTCAACTTGTTTTGACTAATGTTTTGAGGAATTGAATACATACATGATGACCTGTTGAACATTTGCCAATTTCGATGGTAGACATGTTGGTGTTTTGAGGAATTAAGTGATTGTGTATCAATTCCCCGAAATTGGCAGTCAACGGTGTATAAATTTACAATACTAACAATTGAATTACATGATTTCAAAATGTGTACAAAGGCATTCGTATATATAATGATCTAATATTGGTAAATTGTCTTTGCATAACTTCTCCATAATCGCGCTAATTGGTACTTCGATTTGTCCAAAAATAATTTACTCGAGTGTTTTTCAATCTCGCATGTGTGAACGAAATTATCAAAATGAACAATTTCAATAAAAATAAGTTCCTTCGATTGTACAATCAAGTTTCTCAATTTTTTTCCTATTTTACTTGTTTTTGAAGGGCTTCTTCCTCTATTCATCTTCAAGCAATTATATCGAAATTTAATTTGCATAACTTAATCAAATTTTACATAACAGAGGTAATCCAAGGCACATTAGCATGGCGTACTTCTCGTGTTTGAATCGGGGTTTGAAACCAAACTTATCCTCAGGAAGGATAGATGGAACAATTAAGGTGAGATCCAATGTAGATCCAACTTTCTTTTCACTCGTGGGATCCAGGCGATCCAGGGGGACCACCACAACTCCTCTCTTCTCCAGAATTCATACATCCCTTATCAGTATATGGACAATTATCTCTCAATCACAGGTTTAGGTTTGGTTTCAATGAAAAAAAATGAAATACCTAACAATGTATCTTCACATATCAAGAACTACGATATCATCCCTTTCATTCTGGGGTGATTAGCTAACAGTTTGTTCTCACATTTTAATGTATTTAATAAAAAAAAATGTAATAAGTAATGTGAGGATAGAAGATAAATATATAAGAAGATAAGGAGAAAAAAAAAGGATAAAATATATTTATAATTATTTATGATTCAATCATGCAATGTTATATATATTATTAAAAAGATTTTGATTATAATATAATTACTTAAAAATCAAATTCATGTAGCAATGTGTTGATATATAATTAAATGATGATGTATGAAAATTACTATTATATGAATGAAAGCTAACTTGATATTATAATATTTTGCAGAAAGGGCAAGGACAGTGGCTATAACAAGTTTAACAGAAATTGAAGTAGTATCAGTTAATAGGCGTGGTGGTGGTGGAGGTCGCGGTGGCAGTGGAGGTGGTGGACGTGGTGTCTTTGGACGTGGAGGTGGTGGCACTGCTGCAGGCACGACTTGTTAGCACCCAGCGTATTGAAGACACGCACAACACCACCATGGCTGATGATACACCTAATGGAGCCTCAACACGACCCACACGTGCAGTAACCAAACCTGTGTATTTGCAGGATTACGTTAGCTAAGACTCACACCCACGAGCTAGGCATGCCAATACACGTGTAGTTAATCTGTTCAAGCTGTTAGGGTTGTTAGGATTCATTCCGTTATGGCGGTTACACACTTGTACGCACTTGTATCCCTCAGCAATATATAAGTTGCTGAGTATCTCCATTGGATAATAAGAATAAGCCAAGTCAGAACTTCAGGAGGTCCCTACCTCGAATCAGGGAACCATTTACGTTTTCGTCTCTATCTCTCTCTCTCTCTCTTCCCCCTTCCCCGTCGTGAACCTAACAAATTGGTCCGACCTGCCGGCGCTGCCTTTGCCATGGCGGAGCATGGAACCAGAAAGACCACCACCGACCGCCTAGAAGACGCGATTGCACGCCTCACCTCTAGCCAAGCCAACCTCAACGACCGCTATACGGACCTTTCCGGCAAGGTAGACTCCATTTTGGATCACCTCCGATTACGAGATTCACCGCAGAATCCACCTTCCACGAGCAACACGAGTGGCCACCGCAACACCGTAAAGCTTGACATTCCACGGTTTGATGGTCGTGATCCTCTTGGATGGATATTCAAGATGAATCAGCTTTTCCAATACCAAAACACCCCGGAGGAGGAGAGGATCACCGTGGCTTCACTGTACCTTGATGGCGCCGCCCTCAGTTGGTACCAGTGGATGTTCACCAATGGGTTGATCTCTTCGTGGCAAGACTTCCTTCAGGCGCTTGAGTCGCGATTCGCTCCGACGTTCTATGACGATCCGCGAGGTGCTTTATTCAAGCTCGTACAACGGGGTCCCGTTAACGACTACTTAACGGAGTTTGAACGCCTGGCTAACCGTGTCATCGGCCTTCCGCCGCCCTTCCTATTAAGCTACTTCATATCAGGCCTGAATTCCGAACTCCGACGAGAAGTGCTAGCTCTCCAACCGATCTCCCTTCTTCAGGCCATTGCTCTAGCAAAATTACAGGAAGACAAATTGAAGGATAGAAGATCCTTATCACAGCGCTTCCATCCTATGTCGACGTCTGTTTCCCCGGCCAACCTCAACCCGAAACCAAAGACCCCTTACGTTCAGCGAACCCCGGAGGAGATGGCGTTTCGCAGGGAGAAAGGTTTGTGCTATAACTGTGATGACAAATGGAGCTCGAGTCACCGCTGCAAGGGACGAATCTTACTCCTTGTCGCCGACGAATCCACGCACGATTCCGGCGAACCAGGTATCGCTGATAACAACCTTGAGCTTGACGATAGCCTGTGCGGCCCTGACCCTACGCCAGACCCCAGTTCTCCCCACGTCAGCCTCCATGCTATGTCAGGCTCACCGTCACCAGAAACCTTTCGGGTTTACGGCTCAATCCACAGCGCACGAATCACGGTCCTCATTGATAGTGGGAGTACCCACAATTTTCTTCAACCTAGGGTAGCAAGTTTTCTCCATCTTGCCACTGAGGACACTCATCCGTTAAGGGTGCTTGTGGGTAATGGATCCACCCTAGATTGTAACAAACGTTGCCCCGATACACCTCTGATCATTCAAGGTCATTCATTTCCGGTAACCTTCCATCTCCTGCACATTAGCGGCGCGGATGCCGTTCTAGGTGTTGATTGGTTAAAGCAATTCGGACCCGTCACCACAGATTATGACGCATTCATCATGAAATTCTCACACCAAGGACAGGAAATCTCCTTGCAAGCTGACGTCGCCACTCGACCGGAACCGGCATCGGCTAACCAAGTCAAGCGTATGCTTCATACAGGTTCCGCTTCCGCCTTGTTTCACTTGTGTGTTTTAGACACTAACCTCACAGGTTCATCAACGACACCCATGGTGATCGAGCCCATCGCTGAACTCCTTCTCCGATACGATCGACTCTTCCAACCACCAAACCACTTACCTCCATCACGAGCAATAAACCATCGCATCTCCCTCTTACCTTCCACAGCTCCGGTTAACGTACGACCATATCGTTATCCGCATTTCCAGAAGGCGGAGATCGAGCGACAAGTAGCAGAATTGCTATCCGACGGGTTGATCCGGCCAAGTACAAGCCCGTATTCTTCCCCGGTTCTCTTGGTGAAGAAAAGGGACGGTACTTGGCGTATGTGTATCGATTATCGATCCCTTAATGCAGTCACGGTGCGCGATAGATTTCCGATAGCCACCATCGAAGAACTGTTGGATGAACTGGGCCACGCTTCATGGTTCACTAAACTCGACCTCAGGCAAGGATTTCACCAAATCCTTATGAATGAAGCCGACATCGAGAAGACTGCATTCAGGACGCACCATGGGCATTACGAGTACTTAGTCATGCCTTTTGGTTTATGTAATGCGCCCTCAACCTTTCAGGCAACAATGAACCACCTCCTCGCACCATTCCTATGGCGTTTCGCAGCTGTATTTTTTGACGATATTCTCGTCTACAGCAACTCACTTTCCTCCCACGTTCAACACCTTGAGCTCGTCTTTAAAGCTTTGCTGCAGAACGAATTTTACTTGAAGCGTACCAAGTGCTTCTTTGCTCAGAGGGAATTAGAGTACCTCGGTCACGTCGTTTCCGCTCAAGGAGTCACACCAGAGCCATCTAAGATCAAGGCTATCTCTCAGTGGCCAACTCCGACGTCTGCCAAAGACCTTCGAGCATTTCTCGGGTTAACCGGGTTCTATCGGAAGTTCGTACGAAACTATGCTGCGATCACATCCCCACTCACAAATCTTCTGTGTAAAGATGCATTCGAATGGTCCATCGAATCTCAAGCGGCCTTCGATAAGCTCAAAACTGCCATGACTAGTACCCCCGTGTTGGCTCTTCCCGACTTCAGTGAACCATTCGTGGTCGAGTCCGATGCTTCAGGCACGGCTATGGGGGCTGTCCTCACCCAAGCAGGTCACCCGTTAGCGTTCTTTAGCAAGAACTTCACCCCAAAGTTACTAAACGCATCAACGTATGTGAGAGAACTTCACGCTATTACCTCAGCAGTACGAAAATGGAGACAGTACCTTCTCGGGAGCACATTCACTGTTCTTACCGATCACAAAAGCCTCCGAGAGCTTATGACTCAGGTAATTCAAACACCCGAGCAGCACTATTACTTATCCAAATTGCTTGGGTTCAATTACACGATACAATATAAAGCAGGAACTTCCAATATTGTCGCGGATGCACTTTCCCGGCGACCACCTGAGCTCGGCCAACTCCTCATACTATCCATACCCAACATGGATTTCCTGAGTGATATTCAACAGACACTTACCACCAACCTCGAATTTCAAACACTGATGACCAATGTCCAGACCAAACCCTCAGCTTACCCCCACTATCGTATTCATAACGGGTGCCTACTATTCAACGATCGTATCTGGTTGAACAACACAAACCCCCATATTCCATCCCTCTTATCAGAATTTCATTCTACTCCTCTGGGTGGCCACTTCGGGGTAACCAAGACCTTACGGAGACTCGAAGCTAGTTTCTTCTGGCAAGGAATGAAGACTGATGTCCAGAAGTTTATCCGGGAATGCAACACATGTCAGCAGAATAAATCCAGCACTCGTCGTCCGGCGGGTCTCCTACAACCCCTTCCACCGCCGACCGGGGTATGGGAAGACATTTCCATGGACTTTGTCACCCACTTACCACCATCGAATGGCTTCACAGTAATCCTCGTCGTAGTCGACCGATTCTCCAAGGGGATACATCTCGGTGCCCTTCCTACTGGGTTCTCCGCCTACAAAGTCGCCATGCTTTTCATAGAAATTGTTTGTAAACATCACGGATTCCCCAAAAGCATTGTGTCGGACAGGGATCTGGTGTTTTTAAGCGCCTTCTGGAGGGAGCTATTCAGGCTGAGTGGCACTCAGCTCCGACTAAGCACGGCATACCACCCTCAAACGGACGGCCAGACCGAGGTGGTGAACCGGGTCCTTGAGCAATACCTCCGGTGCTTCGTTAGTTCTCAACCATCTTCATGGTTCTGTTACCTCTCACTTGCAGAATGGTGCTATAATACCTCATTGCATTCGAGCTCCGGATTAACTCCATTCGAAGTCGTATATGGGAAACCCCCACCTACGGTAACTCAGTATCTTCCAGGCCTGACGAAGAATGAAGCTGTGGAATCCTTGGTTGAGTATCGGCAACTCATGCATGCTAAGCTCCAGAAACGATTGCAGAAGGCCCAGACCACGATGAAAAGATATGCCGACGCGAAACGAGACGACATCAGTTTTGCCGTGGATCAGTGGGTGTATGTGAAGCTTCGTCCCACGCGTCAACGTTCAATCACTGGGACTCACCATCCCAAACTCTCAAAGCGTTATTTTGGTCCTTTCAGAATTATTGCTAGGGTAGGTAACGTTGCGTACCAGCTCGAGCTTCCTCCGGAGGCTCGGATCCACCCGGTGTTCCACAGCTCACTGCTCCGACTTCATCATGGACCCCCTCCTTCGTCATTGGAACCATGGAACTTAGAGATCGTGGGACAGAAACCCATGCAACGTCCACTTTGTATCTTGGACAGTAAACTTGATACGTCCACAACTCCTCCGACACGCTTAGTTCTCACTCAATGGGTGGGTCAAGCTCCCGAGGACACATCCTGGGAACCCTGGCTCGAGTTACGTGATGCCTACCACCTTGGGGACAAGGTGGTTTTCGGGGACGGCGGTATTGTTAGCACCCAGCGTATTGAAGACACGCACAGCACCACCATGGCTGATGATACACCTAATGGAGCCTCAACACGACCCACACGTGTAGTAACCAAACCTGTGTATTTGCAGGATTACGTTAGCTAAGACTCACACCCACGAGCTAGGCATGCCAATACACGTGTAGTTAATCTGTTCAAGCTGTTAGGGTTGTTAGGATTCATTCCGTTATGGCGGTTACACACTTGTACGCACTTGTATCCCTCAGCAATATATAAGTTGCTGAGTATCTCCATTGGATAATAAGAATAAGCCAAGTCAGAACTTCAGGAGGTCCCTACCTCGAATCAGGGAACCATTTATGTTTTCGTCTCTATCTCTCTCTCTCTCTCTCTTCCCCCTTCCCCGTCGTGAACCTAACACGACTCATCATCACCATGGTGGTAGTAATAATGGCACACTATGCTTTTACCATTTTCCTCTCTTGTTTCTTTCTATTGCTATCGGAATTTCTCTTATGTAACTAAGCAGAGCCGCTAGCTTTATTGGTTCTGCACAGTTGTTAACAGTATAATATGATAAATTGATACTTGAAAAAGTGTGCTCTCGATCTTCAAGAAAAAAAGAAAAGAAAGAAAGAAAATGTGTGTTTATTTAGTTAATCTATATAGTTTACTTGATTAATTTATAACTTTATTTGATTAAAATAAAGATATTTAATAAACTAACTTATCTCACAAGTTTAGAATGAGTATGGTTAATTATTATTTTTAAATTTAACTTAAGTTGTAATAACATTTGTGACTAAACAAAAGATTGATGTAATAATGTAAACCTTATTGTATATTCCTTATTGTATATTCATATGTGGAAAAAAAATTATTTAATGAAAAAAATTGTGTTCGATTTTTATTTGTGTTAAATATATGTTTTTAGGTCAATGATGGTCATACACCAAGAATCACAACCAGTAGATTGGAAAACATCAGCTGATTAAAAAAATATTGTTAACTTATCTTTGCATTTAATATTACATAGTTTATTTTAATTTTTAGTAAAGTATTTTATATCTTTAAACAAAAAATAATAAATGTTTTGAATTAAGTAAAAAACTATATGGAGGTTCAAGGTATTGAGCAAGATTTTTGGGAATGAGGACTTGAAAATATCCCAGTGCAAGTTTTGTAAAAGAATATTTCCCGTCGTTTCTTGATTTGTTCCCCAACAACTAAGCTCTCCCAATTTTTTTTTTATAAAAAAGATATTATCAATTATGTAAAAAATTGAAAATAAATTGAGAAAAGTGAGCGTTTGTTTTACGGATTTGATTATATTCCTGGGTATAATATTCCTAGGAATGCTATTACTCAAAATGTTATTCCCATCATAGATGTTTGATAAATACTTCTAATTCATGAGAATGTTTTTTAATTTAATTTAATTGAAAAATAAAAGTATTAATTAAATAAATAGATGAGGTTGAATAATAAGAAATTGAGAAATTATTTCAAATATTCCCATAAGAATGTAAAATTCTCATCCCTTTACATGAGAATATAAAAATGAAAAAACATGTACAATATGAATTCTAGAGAATAAATTATGTCTGGAAATATTTTTTATTATCTTCTAATAAACATGAAAAAAACATATTCCTATCTTCGCATTTCTAAGAATTTTATAGTAACTCAGTGTAATATTATCAAAAATGACAACATTACAATTTAAATCATTAAATCTTAAATGAATCTTGATTTTATAATTATGATAATTAGAATTTTATAGTAACTCAGTGTAATATTATCGTAACGAATAACACTAACTTCTCTTTAAAAAAAACAATTGTCACTAACTTAAATACTATTACTTTTTTTTGTTAATGAAGAAAATAAAGCAGAAACTACAAACGAATGAAAACATTGCCAATGGCATCTGTAGAAAGACAAGGCAAAACATCAGAAAGGGCATTGATGTAGCGTAACTATCAATTCACTGGAGGATGCTCCCTTCTTAGCAAGTTTATCAGTGCATGCATTGGCTTCCAACATGTGATTTAAATACTAAGTGATTACTATATATGTATTAACAAATCAATATCAGTTAGTCGATCTCAAACCTGTTCTAACGGTCTGTTTAACTTGCCTGTCCCTGGCAACTCAGGTTCGAGACTTGGCATCCAACCCAAAAAATCAATGTCAGTTACTCTGTTATTCTAAACTACTACCTTAATTAAGTATTTCCTTAAATATTATGTGCTTCTTATAGCACATTCCATTATTCATTACTTTTTAACATATATCCAAATTAACAATTTTATCAAATTCAAATTAAAAAATCTTGCTTAGTTTTAATTTCATGAAATAAAAGGTCGTATTATCAATTCATCGATCTATTAATACTTATATATACATGGTTTTTTTTTTTTTCATTTTTCATAGTTTTCTTCTTCTAAAAGTAGCTAATAGTTAATTGCCAACATTTTTCTCATTCTTTTCATTCAATTTCAATGCAGTAATTATTACAAACAAGAAACACTACCTAATTCATTTTTTAAGAATTTTAAATTCTTCAATTGAAATTCTTTTATTTTTAAAATTTTGTGTTTAGATAAAAAAATTAAAATTGTGAGAATGAAAGAAAATGAATATAAAGAGAAGAGAAGATATGATTGTTGTGCTTCCAAAAAGAAGAATATTAATGCGGCATGAAAAGTCGTAGGAGAATCGGGACATGACGGCGTACGTCATCACACCCCGATCATAACATTCAGTCAACGATGCAAGGCATGACTCAGACCATCCGCGTCGATGAGTACCTCTGTCGCGTAATGGATAGCGACGTCTGCTCCCCTGACTGGCGGGTGCAATTTTACGTGTATCCCCTACGCCCACACTCGATCGATGTTCCACAAGCTCAGACAATGTTTCTTGAAGAAAAGGATTATCGGTGTGAGGGAAGAGTTGCAAGTTTAAGAATGAGATTTCGGAAACTTTCATGTGGAAGAGATGATAAATGTTATTAAAGAAATACGCAAACATTTTAAAAGATTCTTCTATCAAGAAGAGAATTCAATTTCTCACACTTTAGAAGAAAATTGAAATTTCACATTTTTAGTTGTTTAAAATTTTATTTTAAAATTCCAAAAATTCAACTTTTTCCTAAAAAAATCTAAATAATGAATTTTATAATACAAAAATTTAAATTCTTTGATAAATTATTTTCCTTAATTAAAATTCTCTATTTAAACGCACTCTAAGTGATGTTAAGATCAATTTATTTATAGCTCAAGTTAATATACTTTTAGAGACATTAAGTGAGTTATAAATAAATTGATCTTAACATTAATAATAATAATAATAATAATATTAAACTCCTCTTACATTATAAAAGGTGAAGATAAAAGAAATTATTAATTAAAAATAAATAACAATAGCTTTAACATTTTAGTAATTTAGTATACATTTCTACATATTCTTAATCACATTTTTAATTGTTATTTTAATTAGTTACTATTAACATTTTATTCTTAATTTTATTTGTATTACTCTATGATATGGAAGACATTCTTGTTCGAATTGATCAAGAGCATATGACAAAAAAATTTCTCTTGTTGAAATAAAAAATGGTCAAAGAATATTAGTTACTCCTAAACTTTACTTTTTTTTTTTTTTTTTACAAATAGACATCTTAATTTTAATTTTGTCTTGAGTAATACTTAAAATTTATCTCCTTTTGCAAATAGATACCTAAACTTTAAATTTATTATGATTGATCTTTAATTTATTTATTTTTTGTAAATAGATACTTTGAATTTTAATTTCAATCTAATTGATCTTTAAAATTTGTTTTTTTTATAAAGTTATCTATCTTAAATGTTAATTATTCATTATCATTTTTTGGTTATTAATCATTTTCCATATTTAAAATATAACAAAAATATGAATTTAGAAGAGAGATATAAAAATGGGAACTAATAAAATTAATCAAAAGAGTTTTTATTTGATTTTTAATTCTAAATTTTATTATTTTTTAATGTTTGGAAAAGTATTTTATAAAAAAAAATTAATCCCAATTCATAAAAGGGTAAATTTTATTAATCAACAGAGATTAGATAAAATTGAAATTTAGTTATCTATGTGTAAAAAGAGATAAAATTTAAGGATTAATTGAAATTAAAATTTGTGGTATCCATTGAAAAAAAGATAAATTTTAAGGATCAATTAGGACCAAATCAAGTTTACTGTACCTATTCATAAAAAAGGGATGAATACTTTTCTTCCTAAAAAAATATATCCTATCAAATATAAGTTCAATTTCATGTTAAATTTATCTTGATCTTAACAACACTCTTAAAAAAATCAAGTGTATATTTAAATTAATTCATTTAAACATATAATTACTTTTATATTTTATTTTTTTGAAAATGATTAATTTTTGGAGAATTATATTTCCCAAACATTTGTTTAGATTGAAGTAAAATGATTCATTCATTTAAACATTTCTTTTGAAGTAAAATTTCTAGAAAAATATAGTTTGAACAAAATAAAAAAAAGTGAGAACATTAGTATTTATTTACGAGAAAATAATTATTTTAAAGTAATTTGAACGATAATTTTTTATTGAATAACAACGTAAAACTGATTTATATTATCATATTAAACTCTATTTATTTTTATTTTAATTCTAAAAAGCACATCTTCTCAAATCTCAAGGAATACATACACTTATTGAATCTGAAGAGATACAACATTTTGATGCCTTGGTAAGAGAAAAGTTTTTGATTTTCAAGGAATTATATGTGAGAAAACTTAGTTCTCATGTTTGGTATGTATTCTAAACAAGGTTTAATTACTCATTTGGTCCCTATAGTTTCATGATTAGTATATTTTAGTCTTTATAGTTTACATTTTAATTTTCTTTTAATCCCTGTAATTTGAAAATGATATTTTTAATCCCTATATTTTATATTATAATTCTCTTAGTCTTTATCATAAAATATGAGTATAATTAACTACAAAAATATTATCAAATAATTTGTAACTAATTTATCGCAAGATAATTTATAATAAAAAAATAGTTGATAATTTATAACTAATTTATAACTAATTATTTTTATATATATTTTTATAACAAGGAGTAAAAGATAATTAAATACAAATTATATAAACTAAAAAATTACTTTCAAATTATAATAACTAAAAATATTACTTTTAAATTATAGGAACTAAAAATATTTGAATTGTGGAACTATAAGATCAAATAAGTAATTTAACCTTTAAATAAATATCAATCCTCATAAAGGATGTTTCTTGAAAAAAAATTTAATTTGTTTTTCAAGAAAAAAAAATTCATGAAAGAAATGAAAATGTTTTTTTCCAAGTTTAATTTTTCTTTCACTATCATAAAATTATGATGTTATTTTTTATGAAATTATATAACGTCATAAATCATTAAAATAATGATAAAAATATATATTACTTTAATTTTTAAAAAACCTATCTTAATTTTTTTTAATAATCAAACAAATAAATTTTATCATTCCTAAAAATTATGATTCTTTAGAATTCATGATTCTCGTAATCACAATGATAATAGTTATCGGGCATGAAAGTATTTTTCATTAATCATAGTTATCGGGAGCAATTCGAAACGGTGCCGTATTTGCACCCTCAACCTCAAGGGAAGGTCTTAACTCTTAAGCGCCTCAAGAACAAACACGACTCACACATTGCTTCTGCTAACCCTCTCTGGGCTCTCCACTGAACTGAGTCTGGTAATTTATTCCTATTCTTATTATTTTCGATAGAAACTTTTTCAAATAATATTTGGATCGGATTTTGTAGCTCTCTCGAATCTGTGTCTAAGAACTTTGTAAAAAATAAAATAAAAATGCAATGCTTAAAGCTATTCGCATCGCTGCGAAAACGACAGATTTTCATTTCTCGTCTTTAATTAATATAGCGCCATTTGTTGGAAAACTCGATGTGATTTGTATGCACAATCTGAAATTGTTGAGGTTTTGGTGAAGTGTTCGGAATATGTGGAATTGAGCTCTGATTTTAGCCTACCTTTGTTCTTAATTAATGTAAAATTAACCTTGCGATTCGTTATGTTATTTACAGAAGAGGAAAACATTTAACTAACTGCAATGGCTGCACGTGTGGCTGCAAGGTACGGATCTAGAAGGCTATTTAGCAGTGGTTCTGGAAAAATACTGAGCGAGGAGGAAAAGGCTGCAGAAAATGCTTACTTTAAGGTAACCTCGAAAGCTTGGTTTTATTGTGCTTTGGATTGAAAGTTTTAGTTTTAGTGTAATGTATTGCTATTGGAGCAAGTTTGTGTGTTCAGAAGTTTTTCCATCGTAATTTCGTTAGCATTTTTCTTGCCTGTGGTGCAGTTGTTCGTGCTTGTTAGGTTTGAGATATTTATTTATGTTTAGGGATATGAGTATTGTATAATTCGGATTTGCTTTGGTGTTCGAGGGGTTAAGAAGTTCTATATGAAGTATGAATTGGGTTATATTAGCTTTGGTATTGTTAGATATAAAATCATTTCTGTGATTTTGCCCAACGACTTTAACATTTTGGAATAATTGGTTCACCATATGGAATCAGAGCCTTTGTGACTAAGTGGTTAAATCTCAGCACAAGGTTGGGTGGACCTGTGCATTGTCTATGCTTCAGGCCTAAAGGGCTTTTGTGTGAGGGGATATGTAATTGGAAACTATTTAGTATTTATGTGTTTTCACTCAACAACTTAAGCTTTTGCGATAGTTGCTGCATAGCAACTTAGCTAGTATAATGAGTTTTTGTTGCATACACAATATGCTTAGAATCTATGTTGAAACCAGTGCTTGGGAAAATTTGCTTCTAACATGTGTTGGTGAATAAAGAAATGTGATGTTAGTAAAGACAACTTTTTTGCATCCTCTGCACATGTTGAGGAACATTAAATTAGTATTTTTGAAAGTGCATTGAAATTTTTAACTGATTTTGTTTTGTTTTGGCCTTGACTAATCTATTGGAATTTTATGGATAGTTTTATCCAGTGTGTTAGGGCATTCCTATTGCCTTAGGTTTTAACTTTTAAGTTCCAGCAGAAGGAAACAATTATTTACTCACGTTTGTGCTCTGTTAATCTTCGACTTTAGTCTACCACTTGCCTGGAAAATAGATCACTGTTCAAAATCTTTGTGTTCATGTTGGTCCAAATGTAAAGGTATAAATCCATATCTTTTTCCCATCCACTCAATTACTGTAGAGTGTAGAGAAAGGTGCTACCTCTTGTTTTTAGTGTTTGTCAACCTTTAGGTTTGTGCTTGACAATACCTATGTTGTTTACTAATTTTCTGTATTGTAGAAAGCTGAGCAAGAGAAGTTGGAGAAGCTTGCTCGCAAGGTATGTTCTTGAACAATACCCTCTTCTTATTCTTTTCAATCTTATATGATTTCATTACAATATTTGATTAACTTCTTGAAAGTACTTAATCATTGGATCATCAGACCATTGTTCTGTATTTATTTTCTGATTGAGGATTCTTACCAGTTTTATGCGGTGGCAAACAGATGGAATAGATACATTCTGGGTTTAGTTTGTTTAATGATCTAAGACTGAATTGTTTATCCATTTAAAAGCCATTACGCACACAACAAAAAAACTCTAAAATATTAAAGGCCATCAACGCATATGCCCAACACCTATTTATTATTTTATTTTAAATTCAAATGTTAAGCTGTTATTTGGTATAAGGAAACTTGTAATTGGGTCTAAAACACATTTTCTATAAAAAAGAAAAGTTCACCACCCCTTTAATGGTACACTGATTACAATATCCTTGGCTACACATTAAACACCCATAAAGAAATACCGTCAACATATTGAGTTAATTAGTGGAGAGTCTGACATTACAACAAGTTTACCATCTAGCTTCTTATTTTTACATGATAGATCATTTCCCAAAAGATAAGATAGTAAGAATGTTGGTGGACTATCTTGCTACATTTTAGAATCAAGTCCGTAATTAATCCACGGTCTGTATCAGTGTTTCTTCAGAAACACATGCTTACAGATCCTAACACATCCTGCTATGGTTATGAAACTTGATTACTATTTGTCTGTGCCAAGGATTGCTTTCATATAGCATGCAGATTGCATGAATCAATGAAATGTGATTCTAGGTAAGGTGACCTAAGGAGAGAGAAAAGACATTTTTCAGCAATTGACAAATAGTTATTAACAGGAAAAAAATTGAACTAAAAACTTGATTCATTTCCTCTCTTTAAGTATTAACAACAACAAAGTCTTATCCTCTAGGTGAGGTCAGTTCCTATTAAGGATTATCATTATTTATTTACATAACCCTTCTGCTTTACTATTGATCTCGTGTTTCACTTACCTTTTTTTTCGACTAACTTTTGGTTTAGATACTTTGTAAGGTTAAAATGAAAGTCCATTGCATTCTTATCCCACTCATGTTTCTAACTAAAGGATGATGACTCTACGATATTGATTTTACTTGATTTCCTGTCACTTTCCCGCGTGTGTAGCTTTCTGTTTCTGTAACTTGTTTGCTAGAAATTGTTCTCCCATTGTTTATGAATTTTGCCTGTCTATCAGTATCGGCTTTGAACTTAATGGTAACTATATACTCTAATTTAGGGTCCTCAACCCGAAGCAGGCTCGGGGGGTTCAGTAACTGATGCCAAACCTAGTAGCTCAGGACATGCTGGAACAACAGCCGACAGAGTTTCAACTGACAAGTACCGGAATTATGCAGTTGTAGCTGGTACTGTAACAATTCTTGGGGCTTTGGGGTGGTACCTTAAAGGCACTGCAAAGAAGCCAGAAGTTCAGGATTGAACATTTCAGCTGTGCATGTTCTCATTTTGTTATTGGTTGCAGCAATTGCACAAAAATAAATGACCAAACTACTAACTCTTTTCATTCCATCTGACTATCATCATGAATTACTCCTTTAATGTTTCATGATTTACATATTACCCTATATATTCTCGATGCTATTTAGCATGACGAACATCAAAATTTGTTTTCAGTAGTCACTAGTCGTTCAAATGAATCAAATGCATGTGATGATTACTTGCATTTGCCCATCATTAGCAGGGTGAGATGGTGATGAAAAGAAGTGAGATTGTATGTTGCCGGAACTGGAATTAGCCTATGAATGAAATGTCAAGAGAGAAGGATATATTTGGAATAGACCATATCTTGACCCCGTCATGGTTATCTCGTTTCAGTCTCAACTCTCAAGTAAACTGTGTCGTTTGGTAGGGATATGGATAAAAATCAATGTTTCTTATGTAAGCCTTAGCATGGAGGCGTTGATACGACCATGGCTGTAGTACCAATAAATTGAAAACATTAAATAATAAAATAGACATTTATAATGATTTAACGAAGGGAGATGTAAATGGCTGCTGCCTGCTGGTGAATGACCAATTGACAGTTGAAAAGCGGGCAAAGTTAAGGTCGTCTTTGGGGTGGTTTCAAGTTTTAGGTTTTTGTTTTCAAATGCAATTTTTAAAATATTTTTACATTCATTTCAAAAAAAGAAAAGTTTTGTAAATATAATTTAGTTTTACAAAATCACAAACTCCTTTCATTTGACGATTGTCCTTTTTCCTATTCTCCCACCCTCCCTCATCATAAGTATTGTTATAACCATGGTTGTAATTATAATTATCATTGACCTTGTTATATTCATTATCACTGTCACCTGTATGGTTATTATTATTATCATCCATCATTGATGTTATTGTTGTATGTTATCATTGTTATTGACATTATTATTATTATTACATAAAAAAACCTCTTAAATTAATTTTACTTGGATAAGAAACTTTATGTAAAAAAAAGAAACAATCGGTAAATAAAAAGTGCTTTAAATGAACTTTTAAATTTTCATTGGAAAGGAAAAAATCATTGAAAAAATGGACCACCGACCAAGAAGCAGTAAACCGCACGTGGTGTTGTTATTCTTAGTTCTTACAACAGAAGGTCGTTACTCCGTCCACATCTTAGTTGTTATCCTCATCCTTTCTCCGTTGATGAGACACAGCTGGTTGAGTGAATCGCGATGGAGAACAGGAAGTCAAAATGGAGATGAGCATTAATTGGAGCAGCATCAGCCCCAATATCCGCGAAACCCAAGGACCCAATATTCCAGCCGTTGACATCGCCGGCACCGCCAGGCTCATGTGGTGGAACCATAACTTTATGGTCCACGTGGACAGCCATGTTACCGTTGATTCCGTGTTCCTCGACGTCATTGATCAGGAAAACACCTCCGAGCTTGAAGTCTTCACCGCGCGACCTAGGGGAGTGAGCAACGAGGTGTATAAATATGTAAGCACTCACTAGGAACTAGGAGTTACTAATTCAAATTGTTTTGTTTTGCAATGGAATTCGATTTTTTTAGATAACATTTCAACAAAAAATCTCCTCCTCCCTTTCTCTCATTTTTTTTTTAGCTAATTCTTGAGATCGCTTTTTTCCAATTTCAATTTCTTACTGTCTGTTTGTAAGAAGCATATTTGGACCTTTACTGGAAAAGAATATTAGGTCAGTTTAGACTTCAGAGTTGCTCAAGGCCAGTAGCTAAAAGAATATTAGGATTTTTATCAAACTTAAGTTAAACTTTAAAATGAGTTAATTTTAAAATTGAAAATTCAAATAAATCTCTGAATTAACCATTTTTTTCATCTTAGTCTCCAAACATGTGTTATTATTATCACTTAAGTCCCTGGACTAGGGGACCAAAATGAAAAAAAGAAAGTGGTTAATTTTAGGAAATTAAATGAAACCTTGAAAAAGTTTTAGGAATTGATTATTTACTCTTTTTTTGAATTATATTCTATACTATTATTTTTAATTGAGACAACATTACTGGTGGTATTGTGTTATTAAACTTTCATATATTTTGATGACTAAAGTTCTGTCTGATAAATTTCTCCACAAGTACTTATTAAGAGAAAAAAAAAAATAAGAAAGAAAAATGAGATTAGCTCTTCTCACATGAACTAAAATTAACTCATCTCAATTTTTAGAGAAGTTAAATGAGATAGTTTCTATAAATGTTAAGCTAATAAATTAATTTTAGCTTATGAAAGAAACTAATTCATTGTATCTTCCATTTTCTTTAGCAAAACTGACATACTCATGCATAACATGAAGCAGACTAGGAATAAACAAAAACAGAAGAGTATCTTCCATCTTTCTTATTCTACAAGTATTTATAGAGAAGTTTATCTAAAAAAAAAAAAACTCCAACAAGAAAAACTAGAAGCCAAGTAACTTGAGCAAAATATGAGAAGGAGATGATGAAAGGTTGATAGGGAAAAAATAGTTTGAGATGAAGGGAATGTTAGTATGATAAGTTTTTATGCAGATACAATATCTTATACGCTTCTGAAACGTGCTTAGAATCTATGTTGAAATAAGTGCTTGTGGAGAATTGCTTATAGTATGCATTGATAATGTTCACATATGGAAACAATTGCTTATGAATTTGGGCAAACGGATTGCCTTAGGTTCTATCAGCTAACATATGGACACAATTATTTTTCACTTTTGTGCTCTGGTAGTCTTCAATTTTAGTCTGCCTCGCTTGCCTAGAAAATAGATTGTTGTTCAACTTCAACATCTTCATGTACTGTTGGTAAAAATATAAAAGAAAGTATACATCCATATTTTTTTGCCAATTCTCTCAATTATTGTAGAGAGAGATGCTAGCTTTCTTGGTAGTGTTTATCTACATCAGTAGAGGTTTGTGCTTGATGATGGCAAGAGAAGCTGGAGAAGCTTGCTCGCAAGGTATGCCCTTGAATTTTACCCTCTTATTATTCTTTTTAATCTTTTATGATTTCAGTACAATATGTGAGAAAGTTCTTGAAAGTTGAAAGTACTTAATCGATGGGTTATCATTGCTCTGCATTTATTTTCTGAGAGGATTTTTACCAGTTTTATGTGGTGGCAAATGGACGGATGGATGCATTATGGGTAGGGTTTGTTCAAACTTCAATGATCTAGGAGACTAGAACTAACTTGTTTTACCCATTTAAAAGCCATCATTACACAAAAAAGAAAAACTCTAAAATGCTAAAGGCAATCAATGTATATGCCCAACCTATTTAATATTTTACATCTGAATTACAATAAGCTATTATGAAAAAACAATAAATAACTTTAACCTGAGGAAACTTGTAATGGGGTCTAGCACATGTTATAAAAAGCTTGGTCAATTATTTCGTGGTATGCTTGTCAGGAGTAACCTATCTAGTTTTGAAACCAGCAAGCAGGGGGAGAATATGTTATAGCAAAGAAAATTCACCACCTCTTTATTCGGAAATTTCCATTTTGCCTATAATAGATTCAACACAAATTATCATATCTTAGCATGATGAGTATACTGTATACACAGATTATGGAAATCCTTGGCTGCTCATTAAACACCGGTACAGAAATATTGTCAACATATTGAGTTAATTAGTCTATTAGTCAACATATGTTGAGTCTTTTTTTTCTATTTCTTTCTTGATTATTCAGAAAGTTAAACAAGACAAACAGGAGCTAACTCCTAACATGGAGAGTGCAGCATGCATCTGACAGTAAAGCCAGAATGAGGAATGGCGGGCACTGATCCACAATAACTAACTTATCAGATGAAGAACCTTTTCTAGTTAGCAAATCCGCACAACAATTACCCTCTTTGTAAATGTGTTGGATACTGAAGTTCCAATCCCTGGTGAACAGATTCCTGATATGGTTCACCAGAGCAGCATAGATGTATGTAGAGTCGTATAAAATAACAAGTGTACCATTCACCATCTTATTTTCCATGATAGTATAGATCATTTCCCAACAGATAAGATAGTAAGAATGTTGGTTGACTATCTTGCAACATTTTTACAATTGAGTCCATAATTAATCTATTGTATGTATCTTCAGAAACACATGCTTACAAGTGCTAACAAATATTACTATGGTTATGGAACTTGATTACTATTTGCCAGTGCCAAAGTATGCTTGCATTGTGTATGCAAATTGCATGAATCAATGAAATGTGATTCTAGGTAAGGTGACAGTGACACAAGGAGAAAGGAACGACATATTCTTTGACAATTGGTGGGTGGTAAAATGGAAACTTGAAAAAATAGGCTAATTGACAAATTAACAGAGAAAAATGTGAAAAAAAAAAGACTTGTACCGACCTTGCTGTTTCACTTACCATGCTTTTTTTCAGCTAAAACTTTGGGCTAAAATACTTTTTAAAGTCCATTGCATTTTAATTGTTCTCTCTCTCTGTGCATTTGTTTGTCTATAATTTATAAATGTATGCTTTGTACCTAATGGTAACTATATTCTCTAATTTAGGGTCCTCAAACAGAAGCAAAGCAAAATGCAGGCTCAGGGGCTTCAGTAACTGATGCCAAAACAAGTACGTCAGCTGACAAAGTTTCAACTGATAAGTACTGGAATTATGCAGTTGTAGCTGGCGCTATAACAATTTTTGGGTTATTGGTTTGATACCTTAAAGGCACTGCAAAGAAGCTAGAAGAAGATTGAACATTTCAGCATTGCATGTTCTCATTTTTTGTTTTGGTTGTAGCAGTCGCACAAAAATATATGTATTGTTGTATCAGTGTTCAGTGATGACGTTCTTTGATTAGAATGGAAACAATTGGTCTGGCTTTGGAGTTTGGAGGTTAAGCAATGGGAAACAATCCAAGAATACTTTCTTACTAAGATATTCCTTGATAAACCTACATTTAAATAGAGAAATTTATTTTCTCATACTTTTTAAATAGAGAAATTCAAATATTAATTAATCATAAAATCTACATACTCAAGGCTTATGACAGGTTTTGTATACCTAACTAACAAAGTCCGAACGTAATAAAACTAGCCAAATTTAGAAGATAAAGAAAATTTAACTAAGTCTAAATTGATAGTGTTTGGTTTTACCCATACAGAAGCAAAAACATTTGTAACTAATGTGAAACTCAGAAGTTAGTATTACAAACTTCTATGCTAAATGTGAAATGATGTGATCTTGTTGGAACCAAATTAATGCAAATTCAAACACCCGTTAAAATGAAAGTCTTAATTCCAAAAACAAAAAAGTCTTATAATGGCAAAATATTAAAACTAACTTGGAATTTGGATACAATCTGTAAATACAAAGCCAATTCAAGCAAACAAGATGAACCTGTGTCATTTGTGTGGATAGCAATAGAGTGGAAGTGGGACAAATAGATACAGGATTCCAATTCTCTCCCCAGTTCCCACTCCCCCAATATTGGAGGACACATGTTTTACGTAAAAGTTAAAACTAAAGTAACAGAGAATTAAGTAGAAAGTGATATCAGTAATATTATATAGAATGGGTCTAATAATCCTATGAGGAGTAAAAAATTTGTTTTCCTAAAAATAATTTTATTTAATAATAATATTGTTTTAATCATGGTAGGATTAATCTATTCAATAACTCTTGTATATTATAAATAACAATTCAATCATTGAATTAAAAGTTATTGAATCGATCAAATCTATATTTTTCTTTCTAATTTTTTTTTTAATATTTCATTAAATAAATTTAAATCAATGTATAATTTTTATAAAAAAAACATATAAATAACTATGAGATGTATGGTTGTTGACATAATACCAAAATATAAAGAGTTATTGAACCACATGAATATATACCTTATTTTTCTCTAATTGTAGACACTCAAAATTAAATGTTTTCCTAGAAATAGTTGTTTGTGATGTATAACACACTCAAGCACACTAGTCACTAATTATAAACATTTTATCAATATATACCTTACCGATCTAAATAACTACATATTCTTTTTTAATTTCTAGTTGTAAACACTCAAAAATGTTTTCACAGAAATCGTAGCTTATGATGCTGTAATGTATCATTATCATTATTAGAAAGAAAACAAAATACACAAATATAAAAATTTCCAGTTACTTATTATTTTATTTATTTCATCCACAAGTGGCTTAGACATCATCATCTTCATTTACTTGATATCTATAACACTCTCATCATTTTCTTTTCACACATGTTCTTCTTCCACTACACTTTCTACCTCATCATAATCCTCGTCGTCACCATCTTCTTCTTTTTCTTCATCCTCTGGCTGCACAAAGTGAAGCTTCAACCTCCCATCTTCCCTGTGAGCATGCAGAAACTCCTGAATGGGTGTCCTTACTTCCTTAAGGACAAACCTTCCATTATCCCTATAAGACATGAAGCTAACACAAGGCTTCCCACTCCTCCCTATGCTCGAAATCGGAGGAGGGTATTCCACCCCATTATTATTACTAACCCTAATTGACGACCTTGTCCTCCATTCACACCAATCTTCCAACCCTAAACACTTTTTGTTTTCATAACATTCTTTCTCTCTCACATCATTTTCCCAGCACTCATTACTACCATTCACCTCGTTATTCTTCGAGTCTTCGACATCATCGGAGCTCTCAAAGCCAAGCCCTTCAGTGCACAGATGCATGTTTTTGTGGGGTGTTGTTGCTGTCGGGGTGGTGTTTGAAACATATTCGTTGTTGTTGTTGTGGGTTAGGGTTAGGGCTGTGTGGTTTTCCTTGAAATGGAGTTCACCAAATATCTCAGTGAAGGAGAGGGATTCAAGGAGGGTAGGGTTTTCTGGCAATGAAGAGTTTTCAAAGATGTTTTGAAGGCTTCCACACACTGACATGGCTTAGTTAATTGGGTCGATGTTAATTTTCTAGAGAAAATGGCACACAAGAAGAAGAAGAAGGAAGATAGAAAGAAATTAAGTGTATGTGTATATTATAATTGTGGAGGTTTTGGTGGTAGTTGAGAACCGAGAGAGAAATGAGGCACGAAAATAGCATGAAAACAGAAAGAAAAAAAAAAATCAAGGGGAATATGCTGCAGTATTATTGTTATCTATCTATCATGGAGAAGAGGGTGTGATTTTTGGTATATTTTAATTTTTATCCGATGATGTGGACATGCATATGAATGGGTGGCTATAGAAGTGCTTAGACTTTTAGTTGTTAGGCTTCCACCCTTGTGTTGAGAGATTTACATTCGAATGTGTATATTTTTTCCACGCCAGAATGCAACTGTATCCTTTAATTTTAGGGTATACTAGCGAGTCTCCCGTGTCGATGCACGGGTTCATACTAATATTTGAGATTTCATAAATATAAATTATTACTGGTACACACTTATATAATTTTATTTATTTGGATAATAATAATATTTAAGTATTGATAGAAAAAAAATACATTAAATAAAATATGAATTTGAAACTAATATTGAGTTACATGTAGATAATAAAACATAATTTTAAGGTAATGTGTAAATATTATATATTGTTTGATATTGTTTGGAATAAAAGAAAGGATGTATAATAAAAATATGTGAACCAAACGATTAAATGATTGAATAATATGTACCTCATTAAGGTATGAAACATCAAGAACACTAAGTCATGAAACATCAAGGGGCAAAAAAAAATGATAAAAATATAAGCCAACGAAATAAATTCAGAATTAATTAAAATAAACCATAAACTGTTCAGTTAAAATTAAAATGGAATTGAAAAATTGTTCGATACCCAACGATATTGAACTTACAACATTAATAAAAGTATGAGAAAAAGGCACATGAAAGAACATTTGGAATGCACATAACTAAAATCAGACATTAGTAGTGTTAGCCCGTACCTTCAAATTGTTGGATGTATTTCTTTTTTTTATTATTTATTGAAGAAACCTTTGGAATGCACATAATTAAAATAAGATATTAGTAGTGTTAGCTCATGCCTTAAAATTGTTGACTGTATTTTTTTGTCTTTTTTTTTTATTGAAGAATCTTTGGGATGGACATGACTAAAAATAGATATTAGTAGTATTAGCCCGTGCCTTAAAATTGCGGGTTGTATTTTTTCCCTTTTTTTGATTAGAGGACCTTTGGGATGCATATGACTAAAATCAGGTATTAGTAGTGTTAGCCCGTGCCTTTAAATTGTTGACTACATTTTTTTTTCTTTTTAATTGAATCTCCTCTACCATAAATTAAAGAAAGTAATACATACACAAAAATTACAGAGCATAAATCTTTCGTCCAAATTTAATCTACAATTAAAATTCATAGAACATAACATATGGTAACCGAAATAAGACCACACAAAGAAAAGAATTGAGATCTCATCTGAAAATACGTTTGATTGAACAGTATGAGTTATTATAAGTCGTCTTATATTATTATTAATTACTAAAGATAAAACAAAATAAAAAAGGAATAAGTCAACGTGCAAATTATGTTTATTTCGATATCCTAATAAAATTGTTAAGTAGTTCAGAATGAAATGAAAAATAACCAAAATAAAAATAAAATATAGTTATTAATTAAATGTTAATAAATTGAAAATGACTTTGGCAAAAATAAATACAAAATTGAAGCTGATCTGAATAAAATGTTAGAATTGATAGTGTAATATTTAAAATTGATTGTTTAGTTCAAACTAATTAAGAATAAGTCAATGTCTAAATTATCATTATTTTGATATCCTAACAGAACATGCTTATTAAAATTTATCAAACTTTTATAAAGTGACAATGATTACGACAGAAATAAATACAAAAGTGAACATGGTTTTAATAATTGGTTAAAATTGATATGATAATATTTAAAATTTATTGGTAAGAACCTACTAATTAGGAATAACTTAACTGCTAAATTATTATATTTATTAATTAGAAAATCATGAATATTTTAATAGACTAACTGAATGTTTAAAACTAATTGTTAAAGACCCATTAATGGAAAGGTTTAAATTATGATTATTTACGTATCTAAACAGAATATGTTTAGTAATTTGAAAATCATGATTATTTTCATATACTAACAGAAGATTTAAAATTGATTGTTAAGTACCTATTAATGGAAAGATATTTTAAATTTGTCTAACGTTTTGTTTAATTTTTAAATCCAAAAAATATACTTTTAAATATAGTCGATTGTTAAGTTTATACTAATTAGGAATAACTGAACGTCAAAATTAATTTTTAAGATTAATAGTGTAATATTTAAGATTGATTATTAAGTAAAATGATATTATGATTAAATTTTTATAAATTGACTATGATTAAGATGAAAATAAATACAAAAGGGAACCTGACTTTAATAATATGTTAAAATTGATATGGTAATATTCTAGATTGATTTTTAATAACCTATTAATTAGGAATAACTCAACGTCTAAATTATGATTATTTACCAATCCAAACAGAATATGTTTAGTAATTTGAAAATCATTATTATTTTAATATACTAACAAAATATTTAAAATTGATTGTTAAGTACCTATTAATGGAAAAGTCTTTTAAATTTGTCTAACGTTTTGTTTAATTTTTAAATTCACAAAACAAACTTTTAAATATAATTGATTGTTAAGTTCCTACTAATTAGGAATAATATGTTAAGTTCCTACAAAAGTGAACCTGTTTTTAATAATATGTTAAAATTGATATGATAATATTTAAAATTAATTGTTAAGAACCTATTAATTTTGAAATATCTTCTCTTTGATTCAAGTATGAAACTTATCCTTGATAAAAAAAAAAAAACTAACTACACTTGAAGATTTTTTTTTCATGTATATGAATATGCTTTAGTGGAAGTGATGTAATACAATCGTACATGGGTCAAGGTCTATCCCGTAGACTTGTTAATGACAATTTTTTTAGAGTAAATAATCAATTTCGTAAAAAAAAAGACATTATCAAGTTATTCCTTGAAAATAATAAAAAATTTCTCAAAAAACAATTTATCACTCGTTTAAGTTCAAAATTCAAAAAAATGTTAACGTAAAAGACAATATTAACATAGATCAAAATACAAAAAAATGTTAACGTGTATAAGACAATATTAATATTTCTGAGAGAACTAAAATGATAATAAAACCCTTCGCTCATATTATTACTTTGAAAATTAAATCAACAATAATAGACAATCTTATTATAATTAATTTATTATAATAATGACTAAAAGCACTATGACAGAAAAATGTATTAGAAAGGCAAGTCTTGGGAACAGAAAAATGCATTGGAAAGACAAAGAAAAGCACATTGAAAAGCCAAGTCTCGAGAACAGAAAAATGCATTGGAAAGATAAACATCTTGGGAACAGAATACAAATAATTAATTATTACATATTTACATTTACAATGGAAATAAATGAATAAATGCATCTTAACCGAAGCAAAAGCAATGCAAAAGACAAAAAATATTAAATGCACAATAAAATTAAAATTAATAAAAATCATTAATATAAATGGAGGTTGACTGTGAAGTTTTTGAGCGGGAATGAGGGCTCTTGACATTGCCGCACGTAAGCATTGACGCATCCACGTCAGCATCGGGCAAAGAAAACAAAGTTTTCTCCTGCAAAGAAAATGAAGCATGTTCAGGAACACCAAAAAGATCAACATGGTTCAGGAACACCAAAAAATTAAATCTTTTTCACTGCGAGAACTAACAAAACAAAGGCAGAACAAAAGAAACACGAAATGCAAAGGAAGAACAATACTCAACCACGGTCAAATAAGGCCGAGAAAAAAAATTCAATATTTTTCATTGTCAGAACCCAAAAATCATAGTTTTTAACATGCAGTGAAAAAACAAAAAACCGAAATAAAAAAGACGCATACAAATGCAAAAAGAGGTAAAATGAAAACGCAGAAGGAGACAGGGAGGGAAAACGAACCTAACAATGAACATGCAGTGAAAAAACAAAAAGCCGAAATAAAAAAACGCATACAAATGCAAAAAGAGGTAAAATGAAAACGCAGAAGGAGACGGGGAGGGAAAACGAACCTGTAATTTATCCAACATACTATGATCTGTGGCTTTTGTCTTGCAAAAGAAGAAGAATACTCAACCACGGTCAAATAAGACTAAAGAACACAAAAAAATTCAATCTTTTGTACCGACAGAACCCAGGAATCAAAAGGAGAAATGAAATACATCACAAACGTGTTCTTTTCATGTCAGACACTATTTGTTGTCTTCGTTGTTGCTGTCGGTCACAAAAATACCCAATGCTACATATCTGAACCCAAAATGCAAGAAAACCAAGAGAAAGCAACGTCGGAAAAGGCTCGGGAACACAAAAAAATTTAAGCGTTGACAGAGAAAGCAAGAAAACGAACCTGTGTTCATGAAGTTTGGAGATAAGAATCAAAGCTTTTTGAGATAAAATGACAGCTTTAGAAGAAACAATGAACATGCAGTGAAAAAGAAACAAAAAAAATGCATACAAATGCAAATAGAGGTAAAAAAAGAAAACACAGAAGAAGACGGGGAGGGAAAACGAAGCACATCAAAACCACATCAATAGGGATAGAGGCAAAAACCAAAGCTTTTTGAGATAAAGCAAGAAAACAAACCTCTGTTCATAGAGTTTGGAGATAAAAATCAAAGCTTTTTGAGATAAAAATGACAACTTTAGAAGAAACAATGAACATGTAGATAAAAAACAAAAAACCGGAAAAAAACGCATACAAATGCAAATAGAGGTAAAAAAAGAAAACGTAGAAGAAGATTGGGAGTGAAAACGAAGCACATGAAAACTAAATCAACAGGGATAGAGGCAAAAATCGAAACTTTTTGAGATAAAGTAAGAAAATAAACCTGTATTCATGGAGTTTGGAGATAAAAATTGAAACTTTTTGAGATAAAGCAAGAAAACGAACCCGTGTTCATGAAGTTTGGAGATAACAATCAAAGCTTTTTGAGATAAAAATGACAACTTTAGAAGAAACAATGAACATGCAAATAAAAAACAAAAAACCAAAAAAAAAAACGCATACAAATGCAAATAGAGGTAAAAAAAGAAAACGTAGAAGATGAGGAGTGAAAACGAAGCACATGAAAACTACATCAACAGGGATAGAGGCAAAAATCGAAACTTTTTGAGATAAAGCAAGAAAACGAACCTATATTCATGGAGTTTGGAGATAAAAATTGAAGCTTTTTGAGATAAAGCAAGAAAACGAACCCGTGTTCATGGAGTTTGGAGATAAAAATCAAAGTTTTTTGAGATAAAAATGACATCTTTAGAAGAAACAATGAACATGCAGCTAAAAAAACAAAAAACCAAAAAAAAAACGCATACAAATGCAAATAGAGGCAAATATCACATCAACAGGAAGACAAAGCACATGAAAACCACATCAACAAGGATAGAGGCAAAAATCAAAACTTTTTGAGATAAAACAAGAAAACGAACCTGTATTCATGGAGTTTGGAGATAAAAATTGAAGTTTTTTGAGATAAAGCAAGAAAAGAACCTGTATTCATGGAGTTTGAAGATAAAAATCGAAGATTTCTGAAAAAATGAAAATAAAAAATGGAGAGAAAGAAGAGAGAAAGGGGAGAGAACGATAAGATGGTGGAATACCAAACGGGGGAGAGAAAACAGTGGAGTACCAAATGACAGAAAGAGAAAAGAAGAAATGCAATGTAATAAATTAAAAAACGTAATAAAAAGGATGCAACTGAAATAGGGAAAGGAGGAAAATGAAAGGCCTTGCATTGGTATTGGTACTGCCTGGATAACACCAAAGTATCGGTAAGTGGTTTTCATTTTTTTAATAATTAATAAAATAATAAAATCATTAATAATAATAAAGTATGATGTGATGTTTTTAAGCGGGAAGTTGGATAGCTGGCTGTGCGACACGTTAGCCCTGACAATGCCATGTCAGCATTGTCAGGGCCTTGTTTGTATCATGATAGATGATTTTTTTTATACGTGTATATGAAGAAAAATGAAAGACGTCAATAGTTATATGTTATATCATACCGTGTAATCTTTTTATGTGCAAATGATAATTATGAATTTAATTTAAATCTTTATTATCTTTTGAGGGGTGCATCAAGTTTACGTTGACAAAAATTAGATTACACTACTAATTTGCTGTTCCGAAAAAAAAAACCACTATCTAGACTTGTAGTACGGCGGAAAAATGTTTCATAGATATCCTATATATATGCAGGCAGATAAATGGTGAAAGAAATTAAGAACGAAATGTAATGTCGATGATCATTTTTACACTTTGTAAATCGATCAAATTGACAATACCTCCAAAAGTGAGGAACTAATTTGATACTTTACTGAAATTAAAAGAGAAAAGAGAAGAAATATAAATATAGGTGATATAATATATATTTAGACATATAAATTTTTCTATAACAATTTATAAAAGAAGAAAATTAAAAAAAAAGGAAATAAACTTTATTCATTAGATTATAAGTTAAAATTATTTTTTAAAGAAACTAATTAGCTTAATTATAGAAAAGTTCATTTTTTTCATATTTTCTTATTCTACATGTGTTTACGGATAACAAAAGAAAACCGTCAGACAATAAAATGTAGTAAAATGTAATACCACATTATCACTTAAGAGTAAGATTTAAAGATGAGGACTAAATGTATTGATGGACAAAGATGAGAGACTAAAATTGGTCAATTTTTTATTTAAAAATTAAAAGTGAAAATTCAAAAAAGTTAAAGGATAAAAACATAATTAATCTTTTATCTAAGCATGTTTATAATATTATAATATATGTATATGAGATAATTAATATGATATAATAAAAAATATAAATATTATAAATGATAATGACATGTTTGCTTTTACGTGCGGTCTTATACATTAATCTAAAAAACTGCATAAAAGAACAAAATTAGCCATGAGCAATAAATACTAACTTCTTTGAGACTTGGATTTAACTTGGCGCAATGAAGTATCAAATATGCACATTTTTTTTTATCATTATCAAATATGCACAAAATATAATAAAAATAGAGAAATATAAAAAAAATAGTATCAATAACAATGGGATGTATTCATTGTTTAGAACTCTGGATGTTATTTTTTTTCGATAAGAATATGGTTTAATTATTAATTTGATTTCAAATTCTTTAAAATGAATTAATTTGATTTTCAAATTTTAAAAAAATTCAGTTTGATGTATAAATTTTTAAAATGAATCAACTTGTTCTCAAATTTTTAAAAGATTCAATTTAATTCTTAATTTTTTTAAAAAAATTAATTTAGATTTTAAATTATTTTAAATTATTCAATTTGATTTTTAAGTTCTTAAAAATTCAATGACCAAATTGATTTATTTTTAAAAATTGAGGATCAAATTAAATTGAATTATTTAAAATAAGTTGATGACGAAATTGATAATTAAGAAAAAAAAATAGTGAAGGTAAAGTTTCTACTGGATGAATCTATTCTGCACCCCTTTGTATATAAGCTGTGATTTCTAGGTACATAGTTGGTTAATTCTTGCCTTAGTTCACTTTTGTATATTGTAGAAAACCCCTTTTATGCAGATTAAATTTGGAATCGCCTTTGCTATATACCAAGTAGCTAGCAATAGGAATTTGGAATTAGTTATAGCCTTCACTATCCTATGCAAGCATAGATAGTCACGAACAAACCACTACTACCACTTGCAATTTATCATTGTTGAAAGGAGCTCGAGGAATATTTGCTTATAGCTACTTAACACTTGCTCGCTCAAAAATGCTTTATTCTCACTTTGCTCTCTCATTTTCATCGCCTTATATGTCCTTTAGAATTGAATCCCAATGCAAATTGCAAGGCATTGTGATTTTCCACCATTCAATACTATTTTTTGGGAGTTTGTTTTTATACATTCTTAGTGTTATTATCAACTAATCATAAATATATTGTAAGATACAACCACCTTTTTATATATGATAAATTTTAATAATAATAATTTAGGTTAATTATGTTTTTATTTCTTGAACTTTTTCATGCTTTAATTTTTAGTCTTTGAACAAAATTTTGATTGATCTTGGTTCCTAAATTTTTGTTATATTAATATTTTTAGTCACTACCATTACGTATGACGTGGTCATGATTTTATTTTTATTTACGTTTAGTAGGGACTAAAAGCTAAAAAAATGCTTGTTAACTTGTTTAAAAGATATTAAATCATTTGTAATGATTAAAAATCTCCACAAATACATCTAATTATAATTCTCCTTCAATATAATGCCCCTTCTTTGATTCCACAAATTAAACCTACTTTCCATTCTTTACACCATAGATTCCAAGATCAACAGTTACATTGCACAAGCCTCAATCAAATCCCAGCATAAAAAAACAAACAATAGATAAAAATGATATAATAAACAAATTCAAATCTACAACAAAGTCAATTTGCATTGCAAAGTTCTAAACTTTTTGTTACTCCACCAGCTTAGTCATTAGGATTCTTCACGAAGGATTTGTCCTTTGTTTCTTAATTGTGTTTCTTTTGTTTCTTAATCATTCGTTAATGTACCAAAAAAAATCAATATGTAAAATTAGACAACCCAAAAATAAAAAATTGGATTTGATTAATTTGTTTTGGTAGGAAAAGAGGAAGAGAAATTGACCGGAGATCCAATTTGATTAGACGCTGAAGAATTCATTGTGAAATTGGAGTTAATTATTTTCTTTCTTTGGTTACAAAGGCAGAGAGGCGAAGTGAAGAGTTCCAAAAGGTTTGAGAGCAGAGTCTAGAGAGGGAAGAGACGTTTTGCTATTGTGTTGGATTGAGTGAAATGAAGATGAAAATTATATTTTAAAATCTATTGTTGTTGCATCTTCTGGTTACCATCCCCTTCCCTTCATGGGGATTTGGTTGCTGGTTGTTCCTGATTGTCATTTCAAAGGAATTAACGTGACTCGTGCAAGAAGTGGAAACAATATCTGAGTTTGTGGGTTTCAAGCGATAATAGGAACAAGAACAAATTTTGGGTTGGGTTTGTTGTAACAAATTTTAGATCTTTTTTTTCTTCTATTTTTTTCTATATTTGTGTGTGTTTTTGACATGGACTTGTGTCTCTATTCACTTTGAACTTGGGTCTATGCTTGATTATGATATTAACTTGAGTTGATCAAGGGAGAAAAAGGGAAACAAGCATTTTAGCATATGAGAAAAGTTAACAAGTGTTTTTTGGGGGGTTTTTAGTCGTCCAAATGTAAATAATAATTAAATCATCACTATATCATCATTTAATGATAGGAATTAAAAATATTAAAGAAATAAAAGTTTAAGAATCAAGACGGATCAAAATTTATTTAGAGACTAAAAACATAATTAATCTTAATAATTATATATATATATATATATATATATATTGTTTAATTCACCAATAATCCTCTCAAAAAAATCACCAATAAAAATGCATTTGATTAAAAAGTTTGTTAACCTTACAAAATTATTTTGTATTTCCAACAAAATGAGTAATGCAAGTTACCTTGAAGGCGTGTTTTTCTTTTCTTTTCTTTTTTTCCTTTTGGTTTAAAGGAGGGGAACATGTCGCTGCAGCTACAAACTATCTCCTAACAGATATAGAAGAAACAACACCCACTACATCATGCATAGTAACATAAAATGAACAACCCTAGGATGGTTATGGAGTTGTGTTAGTCCATACTATTATAACTAATACCTTAGTCAACCAAGATGTAATTGCTGAGATCAAACTCCAGAAGGCATGCTTAATTTCAACATTGGATAACACCAATTGCAAACCTATGAGAGCAACCAAAAACCTACAAAAATTCTAAATTGTAGATGACCCTCTTGCAGCTGGACCAATTATAACTACTAGGGGGAGAGAGCGCCTCTATACATATTTTAAATAAAATAAAAGAGAAGAAAAAAAAAGATTTAGAAGTTAAAAAAAAATAAGACTAAAAAAAAATAACTAACAACATTAGAGTAACATGTAGTTATTAAAAGAAAGTAATAGAAGTTTAAATATAAAAAGGATAAAATTATCTAAACATCAAAAGAAAATATTCTCTTTATTAATAGTATAGATAATTGCAAGAGAAAGTAAACACGTCTTGGTTCACTTGACTTGATATCTTGAATAATTCTAAATCTTTCAAAATTATCTAAACTTCATTTACCAAGTCTTTTTTTTGTAAGTATCCTTTTTTTAGCCTCCCCATGATAATCTGCTTCAAATTCAATACAGGGTCGGTTGCATTTTTTTCAAAAGATTTACTGTATTGGATGGTTTGGTTTTTGTTTGTGGTTTATGATTTGTGTTTTTTTTTTCACTCATGGATCTGATTTGATTTTGAAGAAAGAAGATGCATCTGATTCTTGATTATTTTTTTTTAATTTGTGACAATTTTTAACTATGCTAAAAATAGTGTTTTAAAATTTATTTTAAAAATCAAATTTTGATGATCGAAATCCACCACAAACTGCGATTCTATATTCCACTAATGCATAAGCAAATAAGAACTAAAATAAACATTTTACTATTTTAAAAGACTGAAACAAACAACTTACTTTTATTTTGAGGAATTAAAACAGGAAGGCCCTAAATTTGGAGTACGAAAAACATAGTATATTATAAGTGTAAAAGATTTATTGACTTTGTCAACGGATACCATATTAATATAATATTATGAGAGGTGATTTAGGTATTAGCTAGCATACCATATTATTATCTTAAGCATTAGCAAGTAGAGTAAGAATCCGGAAGTGATTAATTTATCCATTGCAACATTGACAGGTGAATGGCCTGTCATTCAGGAATAATTATGAGAAGTTGAGAATACAAGTAAACACACATAGGATATGTTATTTCAGTACAATGTCATTCTAGAAATCAAACAAGTTAAACAAACCGAGGAAATTAAAAAAAAAAATCTGAACCACTTCACAAACTTGTCCTAGAAACAAACTTACAATTACAATGCACAATGTCAGAATCAAACTACACTCGATCACAGTGATGCTTCTTTCACCGCCAGGCTTCTATCCGCTCTGATCTTGAATCTATGCGGCTAAGATTGCTAATACCCTTTTTATCAACAGCCACTGTTGCATGGATCACAGGTTGGAGCAGGCCTCTGGTTCTTTTGGACCCCTTTTTAGCACTGGAATTACTTGATTGTCCACTCTTACTCTTCTCAATGTTTCCTTTGGGTGGAAACTCACAATACAAGTCCTCCTCACAAACCAGATTCTCAGGAGAGCCTATCAAACTGCCACATTCTCCTTCAGTTGAATATTTGCTTTGGAGAGATTCAGGGGAACAGTCTAATTCAGTTTTCTCGTAAACAAAGGTTTCCCCGGCCTCTTCATTTTCAGTGGCAATGTCATCTTGCTGACAGGACTCCAAAAGACTGTGGTCCCCATTCTCATCAGAAGGCTCTAAACAAAACCCAGGAGACGATTCTACGACACAATACTTTCTTTCTCGCAGGGTCCTTAATATAAGATTCTTCAGGAAGTTCATCACTTGAACTGCATACATCAATGCAGTCAAAGGGTCTGCCATCTGCAACCAAAAAGACTAAATTCTGTAACTGAAACCAACCATAAGATAGATCAACTGTATCACATTGGCATCTTCACTACTCTATGGACAAAAATGGCACTATCAGGACTTCACTAGAGGTAAAAGTATTGTCACAAATCACAATGATGACCATGTAATATGTCAAGACACAAAAGGAAACACTAAATCTTTTACAGCTTTACCTATATACATGACCAATTTCAAACAAGTAGTGCAGAAAATTCTTCACTCAGTAAAATTTTAGTTGGATTTCCAAGATGTCTACTTGCACCCAAAGAAAACTAAGAATAAAATTCTTCACTAAAAAATAATTGGAACTCACATGAGTCATATTTGGTGCAAAAACCATGGCGATGTTCCGTGCATTCATCTTATTCAAGTCTTCCTCTTGGGCAACATCAGCCATTAGATTAATAGCCCAGTCCAAAAGGGAAGCTTCAGTGTGAGGTAGCTGGCCGGCCAGTTCAGTACAATCCTCTTCAGTCTGGCATTGCATTACTTGCTCTGGTGATAAAGAATCCAGAACACCAGTAGGCAGTTCCCTAAACCAAGCCTTGAAAAGCACAAGAATATCAAAATCAATTTATCATATGTAGTGGATACACCTCTACTCACACAAAAAAATAGATAGTAAGCAGCAATTAGGGTATTTCTTCATGTAATGTACTATGTTTTTTTCATTGTTAATTTAATATACCTTAATTTGTCCTGCCAAACAATGTATATCAACATCTTCTGGGACCAATCCCCTATTTAATTGATCCCTAACAGACTCCTCTTGACTATTATCTGCATTAATTCTGAAAATTCCCTCTTCCTGCACGAATAAATTAAACTGTTTAACCAAGCCGGAGCATACAAGTAGTCATATGTAAATTGAAGTAATTATCACGTTTGTATAGAGTGGTGATCTATAAAGCAGGAATGCCATTTTGCCTTTTGGCATATTCTAAATTGTGTTCAGTTGTTCAATTCAACACCATGAGAAAATGTGACAAAATGCAAAGCTGAGAAAGAAAGATCTAGGTGATGAACCTGCAACCCTCCGAGAGCATACAAGTGCCTTTGCATTAGTAGCAGTATGGTTGGCACACTGTTCCCTCTCGTGTCATATGATAACTGCATGGATTCTGTTGAAACTCCAAAAACAGTTGCACTACACGTGAAAATAAAAACAAAAAAAATACCCCAAAAATCAAACATCAGATTAGTTATTTCCATCATGAATCATGATAATGACAAGTAGCATCTTTATTCACAACAATTACATTACAGCTAAGGTTGAAAGAACTTCCAAATTTTCAAAGAAAACTATTTATACGTTGTATTGTATCATATAACATTTGCAAGTAATATAGGCAGAAATCATCATAAAACAGGAAATCTACAAATTAAAAGGCTTTTAATGTGACTCAAGCATTATAAAATAGGCAGAAGTCATCATAGATCTTATAGACACGAAGTATAAGCAACAACCAACAAGACTTAGACAGTAAAAATCTTCAGAAGCATCAATCAATCTCTGCCCTAATGAATTTAAATCCATTCATGATTAAAATGCATCCTCCCACCTCTTTTTTTTAAGCCCTAGAGAAGAATATACACCTCTTGATCTTATTCGAGTTATCCATATTCCAAACAGAGAAAACCACCACACAACCTCATTAGGAAAATGGCAATTAATCCAAACAGAATACACCACAGCTTACACTGCAAAGGTTATAGAACAAACAAACAACAACAAAAGTCTTATATCCCACCGAAGTGCAAAGGTTATAGAACAAGGAAGATAAAACTAACTGTAATTTGTTTTAAACACCATGATATATCCCAATAATTAATCCAAGGAGTGACATCTGATGATAATATATTAAGATCCAATTTGGAAACACTTTTCCAGTTTTCCATAAATGAAAAAAGTAAAATGAATTGAGTTTCTCCCAAGTTAATTTCAACTTTTATATCTCAACTTTTGGAGAAGTTAAATGGAAGAACTTTTATAAAGTTAATTCCATAAATTGATTTTCACATACGGAATACACACGACTCATTCTACTTTCTTGTTTCCTTCTCCACTCCTCTCTCCTATAAGTGTTCATGGAAAAAAAAAATCATCGAAACAGAGCCTAATAAACACATACAAACAAGTACAACCTCCCCCCACAAAAAGTAAAATAACATTACAACACATGATCAAATCCAGATATGCTAAGTGCTAACCAACAAGTCGTTGGACTCGCGTTGAGTCTTGTGGGTGAAAAAAAAAAGTGGTTTGAAGGGAAGAATCCACTAAAGGTAGCCAGTTAAGTTCTGCGAAGGAAATTAATCATCAACAAAGCAGATGGATATATACTCTGTACCATAGTGATAACATGGTAACCAAAAAAAAAAAAATCCATATATGCTAATTTCAAAAATGGCAAAGATATTAATGATATACACTTCACCAACTCACATTAACAAAACTGGCACCCTTACGTTCAAAGAAACATAGTACCATTCAAGGTTTTAAGGTGATTTGGGCCGCAACATCAAGGTTTTAACTGTCTGTGACCGAACTTGAAACAGCATCCGCGATATCAACAAACATTATTATGACATGATGAGATATAAGCAACGTGATGATGAGTCAGCAGCAGGGCACGTACCTAGCACTGGGAGGTCTTGTGGAGACTTCGGGCTCGAACTCAGAAGGCAAGCCCAAGAAGCCATTGAACCTGTCGAAGGTGACATGCGCCACATGGCGCACGTTAGTGGGCCACCCAATCTCCATGGCGCCATGGCCCTCCTCGCTCTTGTTGCAAGCAATAAGCGATTTCCTCAAGAGGGTCACAAGAATTGCCAGAAGAGAGAGCTCCTCCTCCTGCTGCTGCGTTCTGTCTGTGAATGTGACCCCGCACCCGTCACAGTCGGTGACCGTAGAAAACCCGTCCACCACCGCGCTCACAGAAGAAGAAGGTGGTGGTGGTGGCGGTGCTTCTTGGAGAATGCCATCAGAAGAACAAGTGGCTGGCGACGAAGAGGATGAGAAATGGAGCACCTCCGTCATTGCTGCCACTGAAAAACCAAAAAAAAAAAAAAGACCTTTTCTTGGAATATAAAAAAAATATAAATAAGAAAAAGGAAGAGACTTTCAGGTACTAAAAAGAAAGAAAGTGGTTTTTTTTTTTTTGGAGTTGGATCTAAAAAAAGGGTGCCCAACAATGTGGAACGTGAGAGTCATTAACTGAGTTTTTTTTTTTTTTTAATGTTTTGTTTTTGTTATGCGAAGAAGAAGATGATGGCATGGGGTAAAAGTGGTGGGAAAGAAGAGAAGAGAAAAGGGTGAAAATTTTACAGCGCAACAGTAGTTAAGAGCAATAATAGTGTTTGGTGGAGAGAGCTTCTGTGTGTGTTGTGTCATTTATCCAACTTCCATTTCACAAGAATCCAAAGCTGGAGCCACACATGTAAAATCTGGTCTGCAATTTATTTTTCATCATTAATGTGTGTTTTTAACTTAATAATTAATTTGATATACTTAGATTCTTTTGATGTGAGTGAGGGAGATATTGCAATTGGATTCTAATTAGGTATGTGTCATATGTGAATCTTGGAAATGTCACATTTAGATTTTAATTAGGGATATGTATGATGGAAATTAAACTTTATTCAACACTCACCCTATTAGAGAAAAGGTAAAAGAGAATGAGAAATGGATAACAGACGAAATAATGTTATAAAAAGGAGAAAATAACAAGTTTTGATTGTTTTTTTTTTCTTTTTCTTGTCGCCATGCAATAAGTGCAAAGTATGAAATTTAAGTTCAATTTCACTACTTGGACTTGTGTTAAATATAATTTTAAAGTATGATCATAAAAGTGCCATCACTTTTGTTATTAATTTGAACCAGCTAAAATAAATTTAATTAAAGACTTATTAGAACTTAAAAATTTGAGGCAGTGATATAAGGTTTGTTACATTCATTCAGATACGGTTGAATAATTTAATTATGATTAAACAAAAATGAAATAGATAGCAACAAAATATAATTTTTAATATTATATAATACATTAAGTAATAACAAATATAGCAGTATGGAGAAGGGAAATGTGACTGTTTAATTAAAATAAATATAGCAGTATAAAAAGTAAAAATAAATTTAGTAATTATAAGAAAATTGGATTAGATAAAATTTTAAATTAACATAAAAATATCATATTACATGTTTTATGAGATAAAAAAATCATAATAAATAATTAAATAATAACAACATATGTATACGGATATTATATATATAAACCAACTAGAAAGATTTTAAAATATTAAAAAAAATATCGTTGCTTTATCAAAAACAAAATCAAGCTGTACTGTTTTTGGGATCATCAGTTTTTAACCAACTTTTGCTCCACTAGTTGTTTAGATTTGTTAGGACGGACAATGAAATCAATTTCGAGTTCAAATTATCAATGAATTGAACCAGTTTATTTTGTATTTTTTTATTACAATTGAACAAGTCTATTTGATACAATTTTAAAAATTATGTTTTTCCTAACCATGAGGGTACAAGTGTTTAATGAATCAAACTTAAGATTAAATTATTAGATATTATTTGAGTTGGATCTTTAATAAAAAAAATTTATTTGTTAGATTTTACTTATTTTGGTCGAAAAAAATGATATTTCTACTCAAATAATTGATACGATTTCATTAAATAATTAGAACTTCATTTTTATGGATAAGACCCAAATCAATTTTTATTTGCAAACGAACAATCCTTAGTTAAGCATTTAGATCTTGCGTATTATTTTCGTATGTACAGCTAGGATGGACAGGTGTTGTATGATACATTTGTCAATTTATCCATTAATTTATACTCTTTCTTTTCAATAGAATTATGATACTTCCCAGTTGACCAGTTCCTATATAAGTTTTTTTTCCAACATATTTTGTATATATCTTTATAGTTAGGGTCCTGTTAATTAATGTCAACATTGACTAAGAAATAAAAAAATAATATTTTTTGTAAAGATTATAGAAGAGCAGAAAAAAAAATCATGAATAATAAATTTTGTGCATTTCAATGAATTTTTTAAAATTTTTTAACTAATATTGTAAAAATAATGGTTAGCATTTACCTTTATATAGTTATTAAAGTAAACTACACAAAGCAAATACTGTATATACTCTTATCGTTCTGACTTTGCTGTTGAATGAACAGTATATGAAAGACACAATAAAAGGGAAAATCAAAATTCGTCCAATCGTCCTTCATAATTCCTTTGAAATCCAAAACGGTCGTGAAAAATACTAGATCTTGGCCTGTTGAATTGTTACAGCATAAAAACTATTTTTCCGTGCAAATATGAAGCTAACAAAAATTACAAAGGAAATGCTTTTGTAAATTTTTAAAATTCACAAAATATAAAAAGTAAGTGGTATAGCAGTAAAGTTCAGTGTATTATAACTGACAAAGACTTTCAGTTGTAGACTAAAAAGGATTTGAGATGTTTTGTTTCAATTATAGGGTAATTACATAATGGGTGAGGATGATAATCCAACTGGCTTCAATCATTTTAATATTTCGGTAGTTTGGATTTGACCTGGTCATGATTAGTATTAAATCAAATCAACTTACTTTCAACCCAAAAATAAATAAATATATATTTCTAACCAAAACAATCAAATCAACTTACTATTCGGATAAATTTTTAAAAGTTAGACTTCGTGCATAGATAAATTTTAAGAATTCTAAAGTGAAAAAACAAAAAAAAAATGTTTTGTAATGTACATTTAAAATAAATCACATCAATGTAAAAATATTATCATGTTGAAAAAGTTATTTAAATTAGCGTCTTGTAATTTATTATTGTTTATTAAAAATTTAAAAATATTATTCTATAAATTAATGAATTCAACTTATGACATGAACAGTACCGATTTTATTTTGTCAACCACCCAACCCAAATATTTTTATTCGAAATTTGTTGCTCAGACCTTCAAATCGCTTAAACTCATATTATTCTCCTTTGGGTGATTTGATTAATGATTTTTATTTTTAAATTTGTCAATTTGATGACCCAACTCATTGATGTGATCATTTACTTTTTAATTATTATTTCTATATTTTATATTTATTTATCTAATTATCATTTACAATCTTTTAAAAAGTTTAAAACAATTTTTATCTTTTAAATTTGATACATCCGACCCAAATCAATCCATTATTGAGTATAAGGTTCAGTTTGGGCTGAAAAAAAATGTTTAAACCTTACTCAATTTAAACTGAAATATTTTAATAAAAAAATAATTAAATCCGATCCAAATCAGCATCTGTACACCCTTAATATTACCCATTACTCAGTTAACAATTTGGTATGTACTTACAAAATGACATTTTATTACGCGGCATGAGCATTTGTTAGGCATACTACAAATCATTGAATGCATGAGGCGTTATATGAAAACTTTGTCATTGTTCCTTGTGGCAAATTGCAATTAATGAATGATTTTTGCCTCGAATTCCATACATAGTACTATAATTTGGCTCTCATTTTTGTGCCTTTGACTCTTTTTCCATACTTTTGATGCAAAAATTGATGTCTCGTATATTGATTAGTTCGATTAGGATACAGTTGACCGCCAAATGATTAACAGTACTGTCAGAAATAGAAATTTAAAGAAAAAAGTGTGGCCTGATGAAGGATCTTATATCATTAGAATAGTTTTGAGAGTTGTATAAATAGTCAACAGTACTGTAGGACTTTAAAAAATACTACTCCTATACTAACTGACTTCCTAAAGACATTGGTTAAAAATTAATCAATTCTCAATATATTTCGACATTGTTTTTAATTTTTATTAATTTTCTCAATCAATAAATATTCTTAGCAAGACTCATAAAAAGTAGATTCTTTTTATTTTTAAGGACCAAGAGGAAAGAATGTCTACAACTCTACATATAAACAGAAAATTGAAACCATTCTAAAGAACAAAAGATCTTATTTGATTTTTTTAACCAATGCTCAATATTTTCAATTAATATTAAATATAATTAATATTTACTATTACTAATAAAAAATATTTTAACAATTAAAAAATAATTTTTAATAGTAAAATTTTAATCTACCGAAAAACCAAATGTACCAAATTAAAAAATAGTAAAAAGTTTAAATGTATGTGGTCAGTGTTCCTAACGTTACTTGAATGTTTCTTCATTTTCTTGTGATTAGATCTACAACGAAGTTGCATTGGAAACAACGACAAGGTGCTAGTCCTCTTCCACAAGACCGTGACTTTGCAATTTGATTAGTTATAATTCATACTGGTAAATACAATTAACCGAGTTGAATTTGAGACTAATTAACCAAACTGTTTTTAAGATACAAATCAGTTCTGCTATTATATTTATTTGCTTTGGAGAAATTGGTTGTTTTTGGTGTGGTTGTAGCGGTTGTTTGCCAACCCTAATAACTTGGAAGAAATTCTTGAAACAAATCTATTGTGGAGTTTTCTTGTGCATCTACAGTGATAATATCAGGAAATGCTTAATTGCAGTACCTTCTTTATATATATATATAAAAAAAAATCAACTTTTTATGTCACCACAAGGTCCGAAAATTGATGTACTAGCTCCCCTGTTCTGATAGGAAAAGGATATTGAATAGCATACAAAATCTTCTAACTCAAACTTAAACACCGGCTCAATTGATCTAAATCTAGTTTACCATCTTTGTCTACAGAAAAATGATGACTCTCAAGGGAAAGGCTTGGACCCTATTGGTACATGCAGTGTCCTGAATCAATCCAAGTTTGGCTGTCTAATCTGTGCTAGAAGAGCAAATTAGTGGACACATCTTTAGCATTAGTAGGATTTTAATAGATCTCGGTTTAAGTTACAACTGTAGTTGCATAACATTAAAGTGAAATATGAGACTTATTGCTAACTAGTAATGTTAAATTCATCAGTTGTTATTAATAGGAAAAACAAAAAGTTATATGCAGCATGCACTGACTTAAGAAGTTACAGGAAATTTACAAAATGGTTTTTAATACCGTATAAAGTAATATTTGAATCCATATTTCATATGTATGTATTATTCTCCCCATTAACATATTGTTTCCTATATTGTATAATACGCATAAACTAAAGTGAAGAAAGAAACAAAAGCACTATAATACAACAAAAAGGTAGTAATACTATTAGACTTACTAGGGTCAGGTTGGAGAAGTTGGAATAGATGTATAAGCACTTAGATTTGCTCCTTATTATCATCGTTGTACATCAAAATATAGCAAAATATAAACTCAAATTCTTGAAATAAGAATAAAAAGTTTCTCCCTTATTAAATGGATCGCTAATCTCGTAATTTCTCCCGAAAAAATTGAATTTACATTATTACCTAGAAAGAGAGTGGTTAAGGCCAGCAATTATCAAAAGCAGCGGAAGTAATAGCATGAGCGAACTCCTGATAGTTGATCATGCCATCGCCGTCGGTGTCGGCCTCTTTGATCATCCCGGTCAGCTCCTCGGCGGTGAGGGCATGGCCAAGCCTAGCCATGGAGTGAGCCAACTCCGCCGCAGTGATGAGGCCGTTCCCGTCACGATCGAACATTCGGAACAGCTGCTTCAGCTGCTCTTCCGTGTAGGGCGACTTGGCCGGCAGAAGCTCCGGCGCGACCAGAGCAACGAACTCCGAGAACTCCACCAGGCCATTGCTGTTGGTGTCCGCCCTCTGAATAAATCCCTCGAGTTGGTCTGCACTGGGCTTCAGACCAAGCGAGCGCAGAAGCGAACTCAGCTCCAACTGCGTCAGGCTCCCGTCATTGTTCCGATCGAAGGACCGAAAGATTTCGCGCAATTCTGCGATTTGCTCCTCGTCTAATTTCACCGTCTGTTTTTTGCTCATCTTTTTTCTCTTCTAATGCGTTTCTTCACATGCACTTTCAAATCTCCCTTCTACACTGTTGTGTGGTCTGAGGTATTGGATGTGGTTGAGCTTCCTTTTTGCCCAAATGTAGGATCTGTTTTGAATGTTCCAAGGGGTAGCTCTTATAAATAAAATACTACTATATACACGACACAATGAAGGAGTTTAATTTTTTTTATGGGTTTTTATTATTTTTCATGTCAAAGTCAAACCATGATGAAAATAAGTATATTATTAATGATGATTAATAGTTAATTAGAATGCGAATTGTGGTGCGGATCGGTTGACAGAGAAGTTATTATCCCCTAAATTTGTTCAATGCTATTATTTCAAGTTTTCGGGCATATTTATTATTTTATGTAAATTTGTTTCATCTTTAGAAGGTTTTGATATTGATACGCGGGAATCGCGTGACCAGTTCCCACGTTATCCTTGCTGGCAGCGGTCACCGTTACAATTTGATATCACTCTTTTGACCATACTTGGTCTATTTGAGAATAGTGTAGCACCTGTCACGCTGGCCCATAAAAATAACTTTATCATTTTTATTTGACTTAAATGTATCCATTAAATTTTATTTTAGTTTTATTTTATTTTGTTCTTTTATATTTATTATGTTCAAATTTTAATTCTAAAAAGTGAAAAAAAATATAATAAATTTATTCATTAGTTAAGTTAACTAGTTAATGAAAGAGACTATATGAACAAGATACGAATATGTGACAAAAATGATTGGCAAAATTGAATAGATAAATAAAATCAAAATGCATAAGTTTTCTATTGGATTAAATTATGTTTATTAATCAATATTATGTTTATTATTATGTTTGTTTTCTTATTTTTTAAGTGTTTATTATAATATTATAGTAACGACAAAAAAAGATAAAATAAATATTAAATTATATTTTATCCTTAAATGAAATAAAATTTGAGATCTAATAAATTAATCGAATGAAAACTTATTAATATTTTTGTTCAATGGAAGTTTATTGAAATTTTTGGTCCAATGAAAATTAACTGATATTTTGATCTAATCTATTCAACATGTCAATAATTATTTTTATAATATTTGGTTCCTTGGTGTCATGGTGACTCTTTTATTAATGTGTGGATCGGAAAATCTTAGCAAAACTTAGGAGAAATGGATTTCAATCAAAATGAGTTCAAACACTTGTTTGTGTAGAGGAACTTTTACAGCAACGGAAAACACTTGTTTGTAACAATGGAGATTAGTAGCCTAACAATGAAGAAGATGGTTATTCTTGTTTTGCGGGAAATGCTAAGAATGTTTTCGTACATTTTTTTTTAAATTATCGTTTTTGATTGTTTATCAAACTACAAGTCATTTTGATAAGGAAAATGAAAGTTGCATCCCGCTTTTAATTTCATCCGTTGATAGTTTTTTTAAAGCACGTGCCACTCATTGTTTTGAATGACTGAAGATGTCCATTTATTCTATCAAATGGAGAGGAGTTGGATTCCATTCATATAGCTTAGTTGCCCAAGAAAATTTTGTTTGCAAAGGTGATAAGCTACACTAGGTAGGGAGAGTTCATCATTTGGGTAGCTTATTTGCATTAATTTTGTTACTATTCTTTACCATGCATTTCAACAGTAGTTGTTGTTTGTTTGTTTAAATTTTGGGGTTTTGTGATTATTTTTTTGGCACCTCTTTCTTCTTTTTGCAGGGGAGGGTATTTTAGAAGCTAGTTTAATTTTTAAACGGAAGATAAAACTCTTAAAGGATTTAGAACGTTTGAATTGGTTTTTTTAAAGGTCTTGTACTTTTTTTCCAAAGCCACAACTACAGGCTTTCTGGAAAAAAACTAGGTTTTGTAAATGATAGTGTGACTAGGAATCTCTTTCTTCTATGAATTGAGTTTCTCGTATAAGTTAAAGTTAACTTCTATATACTTTATTTTATAGAACTTTTTTATTTAACTTCTTCAAAATCTTAGTTGTATATGTTAATTTTATCTTATAAAAAACTCAATACATTTTACTTTCATATTTTATACTTTTATACGAGTTTATGGAGAAATATTTCAAACTAATTATATATTTAAGAATCACGACCTTAATAAATTTTCTGAAATATGGAAAATATCCTCCTTTTCTAGTTTTCTAGTCTACCACAAAACTTCTCTCTCCTTCCTCTTCATTTCTTCTTGTTGCATTTGAAGCCACACGAGGCCATTGTGGACTGTCATTACTAGGCCATCTTTGCACTCAACACATCATTAGCTTGGTGAAATTTTTTGAAATTTGGTTTGTTGTGATAAAATCTGTTCATCAAAACTTACATTACAATTTTACTTGCTAGATTGTTCGATTGACAAAAGAGTATAATAAGGTTAATTCGTTAAGTTCTTATGTGAACATGCACAAAACCATCATCATTGAATTATTTTAACTTAAATGTGTCGAATTCAAGTTTTGAATATGACATTGTGTTAAAACATGACGAAGGTTGGGGTGCCAAAGTCCACCAACGGTGCCATAGTTTTGTGGGCCATTAACTATTTCCGATCTGACGCTGTTTTCTTCAGGGATTTTCAAGAGTTTTGTCTCCGCAAAACAAAGTAAGCATCAAAATGAAAGTGTACAGGTTAAGAACAACTAATTTGTGACCACACACAACACAACAAGAACGAAATGGAAACCAAATCGGAAAAGGGGACCAAAGTTGAATAAAGGGGATCACGTACTTGGTCCAACCTTATTTTTATTTTTCTTTTCCACGTGTAATATGTTTTTAAAAACTAATAGCTTTTACAAATTTTGTAAAAATTAGATTACTAAAAAAAATACCAGCCATTGAATTTTGCATATAATAATCTTACCTAAGTGAGTAAATTTGCATGCAAACATTAAAGATGACAAATTTAACCCAACTTGATAGATTAGCTCGAAAATTTCACAATTAAAATCAAACTAAACTCTTGAAAGAAAAGTTTGAGCGTCAATTTCTGTATCTCAAATACGATTGCTTTCAATAAATGATACTCTTGTACTAAAAAAATAAAAAATAAATAAACTCTTGAAATTTAGGTCCACTCTAGAGAAATTGAACTTATATTACTCTATTTGATTAACTATTTCAAATTTATTTTTCAATATTTTACATACTAAAAATATTTTCTTTTAATTAGAGTCAACTTGACTTGGTGGTGTAACATAAGATGAAATTAGACCAACAAATTTTCAACCCTAATCAATCCAACCCAACCAAAATTCACCCTCTTGCAATCGAGTGAGTCAAGTGAGGGAACGAGTCTAACTCAGTCTCCACGCACTGATCTCACAGCACAGCGAGCGAGCACAACGCTTGGGCTGAGGAAGAAGGAAGAAGAAGCATGGCGGTGCGGTCCACAGTGTCGCGTTTCCCGATGGACACGGACGCGCGCGAGGGCTCCGGCCTGCTCTGGGGTGTCACCGTCACGCCGTTCGCCGCCACCGACGAGAACACCCGCGCTCCGTCGTACGGCTCCGGCGGCGACCTCTTGCCCCGGTGCGAGAACTGCTGGGCCTACTTCAACACCTACTGCGAGCTCGAGCAGTGGTCCTGGTCCTGCTCCCTCTGCGGCAACCTCAATGGACTCTCCTCCGACGCCATCGACCGCTACTCTCGCCCTCAGTCCTGCGCCGAGATGATGTCCTCCTTCGTAGATCTCGAATTGCCTTCGCGTAATTATCCTCATTATTAATGGATTGGATTGGGTTGGAATTGAATTGCCCTTGTGCATGGTTTTCAGATTTGACTGTTTTTTGAATTGCAATTGTTGCAGAGGAATCCGCAGAGGTAGCGGCAATGCAGGCGTGTCCGGTTTATGTTGCTGCTGTTGACTTGTCCTGTAAGATTCCTTGCATTTTGCGTCACAAGGCAGCTAGTTGATATGCTAATTGCAGTAATTGGAACTGGATTTTAGCAAATGGATGGGTTCAGTGAGGTTAATTGGTTAGGAATTTCGTGGTTTTGCTTTTGTTTAGTTGGTTCGTTGATTAGGACTTGGTTCACTAGGTGTGTGTTTGGGAAAAAAAGTTACATCCAATGTTCTCTTCAATCCAACATTGGAGCTCCTTCTCTGTTTAGTGCCTAGAAAAGTGCAAATGGATGTTTTGAAGCTTTGAAACGGCAATCCAAACACGACTAGGAAATTTTAATGATTTTTTTTTATGGCATTTCATTTATAATTCAGCAGGATATGTTGCTTAGTGATTTGAACTTTATATGTCTGGTTTCTCATTATTCAATACACATGACATCTTGTGTCTGGATATGAATTATTAAGACGAGAAGAAAAAAAAAACGACAATGATTGTTAGATTATGTGGTCATGCCTTTTCAGTTGTACAAGCCATGACTGCTGCAAGTTAGACTAATGTAGGATTTGAAACTGTTATGGAGACTGTGTTTGTTGGACTAACTTCTGTTGAATGAGGAGGCTGTGATTGCAAAAGTGGCCTTGATTTTGATCCTTTCCCCCTATCAAATCTTTCTATCCCTTTCTGCCTATTTCTTTTTTTTTAATCTGTATTATAAAATAGGGTTTCTGTAATTGTGTGTTTGTATCACATAAATGAGCCTTTATCTATAGTGAAACTTATTAAAATAAAAGGGAACATAATATTCCCTATTTACAAAGCATATCTTTAATACTCCCCCTCAAGCTGGAGCATATATGTCATATGATCCAAGCTTGTTACAAATGTTGTCAACACGAGAGCCCTTGAGGGATTTAATGAACATGTCTGCAAGTTGGTCACTAGAGCTGACAAAGTCAGTGATGATTTCTCCTAAAAGCACCTTCTCTCACAAAGTGACAATCAATATCCATGTGTTTAGTCCGTTCATGGAAAGATCGGATTTGACGCAATGTGAATAGCAACTTGATTGTCACATATCAGTTTAGTATCTTGAGTGTCTCCAAATTTTAGCTGTTGGAGAAGTTGTCTAAGCCATGTAATCTCACATGTAGCTACTGCCATAGCACGGTACTCAACTTCAACACTAGATATAGCAACTGTTTTCTGCTTCTTGCTCCTATAGGAGATCAAGTTTCCTCCATTGAGAACATAATATCCAAAAGTGGACCTCCTATCTGATGGTGATCTTGCCCAGTCAGCATTAGAATAGCAGACAATTTTGGCATATTTAGGATTGGGATTACGAGTGGACCGAATACCTTTGCATAATGCGATGGATTACAAGTGGACCGAATACCTTTGCTTCAGCATGACCCCAATTATTGTAGTAGTGATAGTGAATACCAAGTCCTCCATGATGAGAGGAATGAGATACAAGGGCAGAGGAATTCCCGGTAGACATGGAAGAAGGTCCAAAGGTACGTGGAATGGAGAGACGCAATAACTACTCCTGAACTAAGTCATATGTAGGAACTGTGGGACTCAATAAAATCTGATTGCGGACTGCTTCAAGGTCCGGTGTGAGTCCGACAAGAGCAACTACCATGAAGAACTGTCCGTGTTGTTTGTAAAATGTCTCTGCATTAGTAGTAAAGGGCATAAGAGTGGAATATTCCGCAATTAAACGATCCATATTACCAAGGTATGTTTGCATGTCCATGTTCTCCAACTTAATGTTCATTAGGCTGGTGAGTACATTGTAGAAGTGATGGACATCGTTGGAATAAACTTTCTTAGCCTTGGTCCACACATCATAACAAGTTGTAAAAGCTTGGTACTGTGCTTTGAGGTTAGGGGCAAGAGAGAACCACAAGACACTGCATAAAGAGGCGTCAATTTGCTTTCAATGAGCTTGGTTGTCGATTGGAACATCCGTCACTTTTGTTATCAACTGATCGGCACAGCCTTGGCCTTGGAACCACAACTAAATAGTGGTGGCCCAAGTGCTATAGTTGGCTTTCCCGGTGAGTTTTTTGCTCAGGATCAATGGAACAGTGGTATAAGTCACAATGGAACTCAAGGCGGATGCGGTAGCCATGGGAAAAGTGGCAAGCACCAGTCAAAAACAACCAAGCGTGGCCAAACAGTGCTCAAACAAGGTCACCAGAAGAGGACACGCTGGAAAAGGCACATCATGCGATAAGAAGGTGCTGGCATGTGAGCTTCATGTGCCAGAGAGGGGCGGCACGTGTGACGGCTGACAGGGACTCGATTGGCGGCGTTGGGTTTGCCGGAGAGGGGTGTTCCTATTCGGAGGGTCACACCGGCGTGATGGCAGCGCGGTGGCAGTGCAAGGTGGCTTGCAACGTGCATGCCACTGTTCATGCGAAAAGGAGTGCTAGCAGTGGAAGGGAAAAAGGGAAAGAAAAAGGAAAAAGAAAAGAACCCTAAAAAAAATCTGATACCATATAAAATAGGGTTTCTATAAATGTGTGTTTGTATCACACAAATGATCCTTTATTTATAGTGAAACTTGTTACAATAAAAGGAAACATAATATTCCATAATGCTGATTATAATCCCTAATAAATCAGCTGCAGATATTCCTTATTTGCAAAGCATATCTTTGATATGTATAGAAGGATGCAATGATCAAGGTGAAGATAATTGTGCCTAGTTTACTACATTTGTTATTCAATTCTTGCATTGTGTTTTCCTTCACTTGTCTTCTTTAAACCTTGATTACTTTCCTAAATATGTGGATGTATCTTTATAATTGTCATTTTGTGATTTAGAAAAATGTTTTTGGTTATACTGCAGCTTCAGAGGAGTTTCTAGAACTTATTAAAAGTGCATTGCTGGCAGCTCTGGAAGGTATTATGTTGATCACAGTATATATTGCTTTCCTGCATAAGGTTCATCTCTTGAGCATTGCTCTTATCATTTTTTTGGGTTCTATTGCAGCTCTTGCTCCTGGTTCACTTTTTGGGCTTGCTACATTCAGCCACAAACTAGGATTGTATGATGTTCAAGGTCCAATACCTGTTGTGAAAAATGTTTTTATCCCTCCTGATGCAGAGGGAACCTTGCCCATTGAGCTTGAAGATGTCATGCCTTTGTTACAGTTTCTGGCTCCTGTATGTTAATTGTATGCAATGCCTTTGTTACAGTTTCTGGCACCTGTATGTTGAAGGGAAAAGATAACCTTATATGGAAAACTGTATCAGATCTAATTTCCATATTTTTTTTGAAGGTGGAAACTTGTAAGGACCGTATTGCATCTGCACTTGAAACACTTAGACCAACAACTTCATGGGAGAGAACCACGGCAGCAGGTCAAGGGCTGGATGGTGTTCTGATAGGTGGGCGTGGTTTTGGGATGGCAATGGAAGCTCTCTGCAATTACCTTGGATCTGAATATGGGAACACTTTTGCTTTAGGTTTGAACAAACAAATACAAAACTTACAGTTTATGACTTTTGTTAGTGTGTTTCTTTAATGTTCAATCTTCGATACTTAAAGAAGCTTCAAGCAGATATTATTTCTATTGAGAACTGCAGCTAGAGTCTTTGCCTTCTTGTCTGGTCCCCCTGATTATGGAGCTGGACAATTGGACACAAGACGATATGGTGAACAATATGCAAGCAAAGGAGAGGATGCTGATCGTGCTTTACTCCCGGAGCAGACACCCTTTTATAAAGATCTGGTATTCAACTTATGTTATTGTTACTCCCATCTCCCATTTCCTAGAAGTGGAAGAATTGACATGTGTATTACAGGCTGCTGTTGCTGTTCAAGCAGGTGTATGTGTTGACATATTCGCCGTAACAAATGAGTACACTGATTTGGCATCCCTAAAATTTCTGAGTATTGAAAGTGGGGGTTCCTTATTTTTATACACAAGTACCGAGGATTCAACATTGCCTCAGGACATGTAAGTCTCGTGTTTACTTAATATCCCTAGGTTTGCTTTACTGGTAAAATCATTTCAATTGTTTGATATTAGATCAGTTACAGATAGTTGTTTGGTATTGGCTGATTGGCTGTGTGACTGTGCCTTCAATACAATCTGAACTTGAGGTGGTATTATTATAGACCAGTTTTCTCCTTAATCACATTAGATTTAAATTAAACCAATATATCTTTATGTTAAACATATCAAAATGAATGTTTCTTATTTTGTTCAGCTATTTATTACTTAAAATAATCAAGTGCAATTGAATTGACCACATATTGTTTTATTATTCTGTTACTTTAAGTGATAATCATGAACTCTAATTGGGTAACTAAACTCAACTGTAGTTGAAATCACAAGTGTTACCAATAGCACCTTACCTATCAATGATATTTGTGTACACACTTTCACATATATCACTTTGGGTGACTATGTTGTGATCTGTCCTCTTTTCAGGTATCGGATGCTGAGTCGACCGTATGCTTTTGGTTGTGTCCTGCGGTTAAGAACCTCGACTGAATTTAAACCTGGCAATTCTGTAAGTGTGTTGTATGGGATGGCTTTGTAATTCACAATTTTGCGTCTACTTATTATAGTCTATAGAATAACTTGCTATTTTATTGCAGTATGGTCACTTCTTTCCAGATCCACAGTATGAAAATGTTCAACACATCATATGTTGTGATTCTTATGCTACATATGCTTACGACTTTGTGTTTGAGAACAACGTTGGATTTTCAAGGTATAAAATGCTACTGGTTACAATCATGTCTTACAAGCTTTAATGCTCATACATTCTTTAATATGTTTAAATCCGGTAAATTAAGAAGTTGTAAGTGTCATGTTAAGCCTTGTCCTTGTGTTATTTAGACTTGTTATTATGAGGCAATTCACGTAGTAAACTCCAAGTTCATTAGTTTTTCCATCAATTACTGAGTGTTTTATGTGTCTGTATTTTTCATTCCGTTCACGTCTTTCTCCATCTTAGCTTCGGCTTTGCATTTTATTGACTCGTTTCAAACATTTTCTTGGCTGCCTTGTTCTTCTTCTGCTAGTCTTTTGTTGTTTTTGTTATTTATGTCATCTGCTTCATTGGTTTGTTCTACCACTGACATCTCCTGCATAACATAACACCCGTGTTTCTTGTTGAGTTCCAATCTCTTTCATTGTGCATTTTTCCAGTGTGTTTTAAATAGTCTCCTGCCACTGTGGCTGATCTCCCACTGCCATATCATCATTGTGGCAGGTTCAGACCTTTTGCCACTGGTGACTTTTTCCAGTTTTTTTTTGTCACTTTTTGGTTCATTTTCATTCTCTTCTTCCTCTTCTCAAATTTGCCATTTGGCTTAAATCATGCTATGCAAGTATACAGACATCAGTCTGCCCCCACAACTTTTTGGTTCTTATCTTATTATGATCTGTTTCTCTAATTAATTATAATTATGATTAGTATAAATAAGGGTTAGTACTTTAGGTTTTATGAACACACATTGTAATACGTCTCAGTTAATATCAATTCAGCATTTCATTCTCTTTTATCTCTGTTCCTCCCTCTATACCTAAAACTCCATAATTCCAACAATCTCAGAGATCAGAGTGACAAAACTGTTAATATGATGATTTACTTTGGATTTCTTATGAACAAGGAAATCCTTGAGTTTGCTCAGCATGCAATAGCCAGGAGAAGGGGTGGTAAAGATTAAACTTCCAGATATTTTGCCCAGAACTATGGTGAATTTCCTCATATATTAAAATAAACTTCCTCTATTTGCAAAAAGAATGCTTGCTCTTTAACTGTGGGGTTTAGATAATATAAATAAAATACTCATGTTAGCATGTGAATTGAATGCAAAACAAAAAAAATTTAAACTAAGAGTAGCTGAACAAATTTTTATCTTAAAAAACATAACTTCTATAATTTGATATAATTTCTATCACAAGATAGCTGTGCTTGTCTGATACATTTCCTGTACTGGTAATCTGATTAAGGTTTACTGTTAACTTTTTCTTTTGACAGAACTAAATCAGATGTTCCTACAATTCAGATTGCATTTCAGTACTCAGTTGTAGTTCCTCCTCAGGAACTTTCTATTTCTAATTCAGGAGGGGTTTCTACAAATAGGTATGGTAATCAGCAGAGAACAAACATTAGATTTCTTGTATTTACACTTGTTTTTGCATTCTAAATTTTGGTATGGGTTTTTATTCTGTAACAACTGCTTTTTGGAACATCAATTGTATTTCATTGTTGGTTTTTGTTTTGCTATAATTCTGAGTCCTTAGTTTTCCTGATAATTATGCTTAGATTTATTATTTTCTTCCGCCATCCAAAAATTACTTAATTTATGGAGTAAAGGATTTTGGGGCTCAGTTTGTTGTGCTGACTATTGATACAGAACCAAGCATTCCCTTCAGCGCCGGCTAAGGATCCGAACATTGCAATTTGGTGTTGCTCAGAACATTCATGAACTTTATGATAGCTGTGATCCCGAAGTTGTTCTATCTTTGCTTGTTCACAAGGTGAATTTATAAAATCAACCTTCTATGCCATTTGGATTGATGCTTGTTTTTGGTCCCACTCTTCAATCTTAATCCTGAATGTGGTATGCTTGCTTTACTTGTATTTTTGTTTTAGTTTTTTAAATCTGATTACTTTTGTCACGGATATAAATTACCAAACAATATTTTTCTCTTGTCATTTTCTTTTTGTTTTATAATTTATGAGTTCTCTTTTGTCATTCTTCCAACTTAATTTTTTGATTAATTTACTCTATTCTGCAGGTTATATTAGCCTCTTTGGAGGAAGGAGTTAGGGAGGGTAGAATTTTGCTTCAAGAATGGCTAGTGATCCTCACAGCTCAGTACAACGATGCATATAAGCTTATTCAGTATAATAATGGAAGTTCCGTAAGATCTCAGATTGATGTTGCATTCTCTCAATGTCCTCAATTGCAGCCCCTACCACGCCTAATTTTTGCTCTACTTCGAAATCCTCTTCTCCGCTTTCATGAAGAGGGTGTTCATCCGGACTATCGCATCTATCTTCAATGCCTTTTCAGGTAATTGTTGCTCTCAGGTTTATTTGCACAATGGAGTTTGCAAAATCATGCCTTAAGTGTCTGGTGGAAGGAATTAAACAGACTAACATAAAGATGAATGAACTTTGAGTCCAAGATATTCGCATAAAAAATGGGTAATATATTTTAGAGTTTTGCTAACATTGCCCACACTAGTATAGCATAATAAAGAAAATAGTATGACAAATCTTTTACTCGATATAATTTGTTAGTTTGGTTACAATTTGTTAAAGAAAGCACATTTGACTTTGAAAGTATATGATAGGAAGAAGCAACAATGATTACAGCACCATCACCATCTAGCCATAGGTCATAACAGAATTTGTTATAGCAATTCTGTTATGCAGTTAGTAGTGCAATTCTGTTAGAAGAATATTATTGTTATATGATTTCCACTAACAGACAACCATGAGTCATGTATAAATAAGCGAAATAGAATGGGCAGAGAAGAATTATCAAGTATCAGTTTAGTATAGCTTAGCATAGAGTAGCTTAGTCTTTTGTTCCTAACAATTGGTCCGACCTACCGCTCTTCAATGGCGGACGCCGAACTTTCCGCCGCCTGCGTGGACCGCCTCGAGGCCGCCATGGCCAAACTCGCCGCAGCCCAAGCTTCCATGGATTCCAAACTTGATGTCATTCTCCTGAAATTGAATACCATGGTACCTAGACAATCCTCTCCATCTTCTTCCTCTGCGAAGTCACCACCCCCAGCCGGAACCATGCCACCTCTGCTTCCCAAGGTAACCAGCCAACTTTTCCCATCTTCTTCCTTTGCAAAGCCACCACCACCAGCAGAAACCATGCCGCCTTCCCCTTCCCATGGCAGCTTCCCACCTCCCCGTTAACGCCAAGCACCACGCACCCTCCTCCAACCCCCTCCGGGCTGCCAGTCACCGGTTCCTCGTGGAGCCCCCTAGCCGCTGCATCCTTCCCTCCGACCTCCGCTTCTCCCTTTCCGTTGTGTTTGCCGCCATGGTCAGGGACACAAATCTCCACCACCCCTTCCTCCCCACCGTCTATGACATTCTCGTCACTGCCAAATGGTTCTGCCTTTGCAACGATCTTCATTTACTCATTCCTTCACCCACTTTCATTTGGGATCCAGGTTCTGTTTTCTACACCCAACACCTTGAGGACAAGGTGTTTTTTATGGGCTAGGGAATGATCGGATGAAGCAACAATGATTACAGCACCATCACCATCTAGCCATAGGTCATAACAAAATCTGTTATAGCAATTTTGTTATGCAGTTAGTAGTGCAATTTTGTTAGAAGAATATTATTGTTATATGATTTCCACTAACAGACAACCATAAGTCATGTATAAATAAGCACTAAAGGAAATAGAATGGGCAGAGAAGAATTATCAAGTATCAGTTTAGTGTAGCTTAGCATAGAGTAGCTTAGTTTTTGTTCCTAACAGTATAACAAAATCATATTCATCATGGATTTAGAAGCAAGCCAACCTGTATTTGTCATAGAAATAAAAGTTATCTTTGGTTATTTTCCCTGTTTGTGATGTATCAAGCCCTATACATATATAGCTGTAAAATTTGTTTCCCTTGTCTAGGTTAAGAACTTACTATGAGCAAAAATAGAATACTTTTTCACAAGAATTGACTGTGCAAAACTGAGTACCTTAAATGAAAGATAAGGGTATGGGAATAGGGATGTTTGTTGGGTAATTAATTAATCAATAAATAAGCTTCAGCAACCTGGTTTGTAGTTTTGTACTAGCTTTGAATTTATGTATTCAAGAATTGATTGTGCAGTTCATTTTCATTTGTTTTTCAGCATGTTGGAACCCAGTTCCCTTCATCGTGCTGTGTATCCCGTGTTGACATCATATGCTACTCCAGATAAACAAGCATATCCTCGTCATTCATTGAGTCGTGCAGCACTGATTACCAGTGGCAGTCCGATATTTTTCCTTGATGCATTCACAATTCTGATTGTGTTTTATTCTTCGACTGCAGACCCGACACTTCCTTTTCCTCCACCCCATGATTGTAAGCCTTCTTTTATTTACCTTCTGTCCTCAATGCATTAAATACAACGTTTTTCAGCCTAAACTTTATGCAAAATACCTTGTCAGGTTTGTTAAGGACTACAATCAACAAATTGAAGCAAGAGAGATGCATCACTCCCAAGCTCATTTTTATTCGAGGAGGGCATGATGATGCCTCAATTTTTGAGAACTTTCTGATCGAAGAGCAGGATGTTGATGGAAGTGGTCTTACCAGTGTGATGGGTTTTGTTTCTTTCCTTGAAGACATTACACAGAAAGTTTTGGAATTCATGAAATAGGGATCCCTTTTGGGTACAATTTCTACTTACAGATACAGGAATTATATACATTATAGGTGCTTCCATTTTGTAAGGATGGGTTCTAGTTCGTTCAGAACCAACCATGGAGTCAAGCTTTTGGTTGGTTGCCTTTGTTGTACCTGTTTTATATCATTTATACCCTTTTTTTTGAAGTGCTAGTTAATGTACATTATAATACTATCCTTATTTACACTGGCTGATCTTCTAGATTTACGTTAATGGAGAAATGGATTATATTAATGACCTACCGTGTTGGAATTTGGATGATAAAGTAATGTGTTGAGAATTCTATCCTCTACAAAGTTGCCTTTTTAGTCGTTCTTTGAGGATAGATGACAGCCAATTGTCTTTCGCTTTAAACTTATATGCCATTGATGATTTTTTTTCCTAGGCCATCATCATAGATTGTATCTTGGCCTAAAAGCGTAGGCATTTGCGACTACGAATTATGCGTGTCTAGCATGCGATAAATATATATCTATAATAACTGTAACATGTAAGTTTAAAATATAGTATTTTATTTTTAATTTTCATTCATTTTATGTTAAGAAATGTTATTTATACAATAAATTTTATGGCAACCAAAAAAAGAAGAAAATAAGAATTATAATTAATAATACTTCTTTCATCCCATAATTATGGTTGTATAAGAAGAAAAAATAAGTCTTGAAATAATTATCATTTTAATTTTAATTGTATTATTAAATTTTTTTATTTATATTTTTTATAATATTAATAATAAATAAAAAATTAAAAATAAATTAGTATTTTTTAATAAATAAAAAAATAATATAATAAAATTATTATTTATTTATTTATTACTTTTTTTATCTTGAAAGATAATTATAATAGGACAATGAAGTATAAATATAATCATGATATAATAAATATAGATATTTTTTATTATTACAAGGGGGAGAGTGTGTCTCTCTATAAATTTTAAATAAAAATAAAAGAAAAGGAAAAAAAGATTTAGAAGTTAAAAAATAAAAAATAAGGTTAATAAAAAAAACTAATAACATGAAAGTACTAAGTAAATATTAGAAGAGAATAGTTGGAGTTTAAAAACTGGAAAAATGATATCATTATCTAAAATTTATGAAAACCAAAAGGGCATATTCTTTTTATTAATAAGATAGATATAAATTACTGTTAAATAATATTATATCATGTCTTTATTATAAGATATAGGTTTTTTTTTTTTTATCTTAACCCTCTAGTTCATCGGAGTAAAAAAAATCCTAACTTAAATAAAGTCAAGAAGTAAGTAAAGCTTGACAAAAAATTTTTTTGTCAAGGATTGAACTTGAGTACTTTAACTTTATATTTAACACATTAATCACTTGTATCCAATTACTTGATTGTTATAAAACATAATTTAAAAGGAAATAATGGTTCTTGTTATAAGGCATTTTAGAATTCCAATGAAACATTTTCTCCTTTTTCCATTAGTTGTTCTTATTAAATATTCTATGTATTTGTGATTTTTATTGATAGTGATGCATGGAGGACATACTATCACTGGTTTAAAATATAAGAAAAAATACATTTTGAATGCTATTATATATAAAATATCCTTTATTTAATTGATATGTTAGTTTTAATGATTCTTTTTTTTATTCCTAATATCAAGTTTTAATTAAAGGTAAGTTGTGATTTTTTTTTAACTTTGATTGAAATTAGTGCAATTAAATGTGGTTAATTAACTTACTTAATTAGCATGAATTCATTTTTTTTCTTATATTTAAAACTAGAGAAAGTATCATATAAGAAAAAGTATTTAATCATCTCACTCTCCTATAATTTTTTTTTCTCATAAAATATGTCCTCTCGTGGTACATAATACTATTAAACTTTAATATTTTCACAATACCCATAATAAATTAATGATTATTAATAAGAATATAATTGACACTATATTAATAATATTTTTTTAAAAAATCAATAAAATCAACAATCAATTATTTTTATTTGTGTGATTGATATTCAAAGTGCCTTTCAATAAATAAGTACCAGGGGAGTACTACATGTATTTAATTTTGTTGACCTATAAAAATCTAAAAACCCCATTTCCATTTACTATAATACCCTCCTACAGTCGTACTCAGACATGTCTCTCCGTCTCTTGAAGCCATTGGACGGAAAATCAGAAACGGCTTGTCGCATACCGTAATTTTGACAAACAAGAAAAATCCAAAACTCCGATTAACGGCGCCACCACATTTACCGTTTTGCCAGTATCAGTGTGAGACACCACTCTAGGGTTCGTTAAATCGTATCCAATTTAAAAGATCTCCTTCGAATTTTGCACTATTTTCATTTTCGCACCAGAAATTTTCGATCCATTTCGACATCGTTGTTGTGCTCTTTCACCCTAAGGTACGCTCCTTTCTCTCTCCCCTTGAAATTTTGCACGAAGACAAGTTAGGAATTTTATTAATGTGTAAATATTATTGTTATTTTTTTATTTGGGATTTCTGTGAAATTTGATGTGTTGTGGTTAAGGTTGCATTAGTGATTTAGCTGGTAGCAGTGTGTATGTACCCTATCTTAGTACGTATCTGTAAATTTGTGGCAGGAAGGTGCACAGATTGGTACGTTTTGTTTGGAAACTGCTATTATTTTTCTGAGATTGGACACTTCATGATTCTCCTTTTTGTTCTGCCTTCTCGTTCCTTTGATGCCTAATTGTTTGTTCATCACCTTGCATCATTTGAGTAGAAAATTTTTCATATTTACATTTTTTGTTGTTCCTGTAAAATCTTGATTTCCTTTGCCCCAAGTTTGGCTTTGTGTAATATAAGAGCTTGTGCTCGCCAACATGCCGTTTGATTTCGGGTTCCTTTCGCCGCCTTTGTTAATCTCTTTTGTTATTGATTTTTTGACTTGCCTCTCTGTCAATGCTGTTAATTATGTTATCATCGTCCCTTTAATAAAAGTCTATCGCATTGCGGTCGTATAAGCCTCTCATTGCACGGCTTCCACTGAGATTCATTCGCTGCAACCCCTTGTTTGGCCTTTCTTTTTGTTTCCTCCTTTCGATATGTGTATACTTCTTCCCAGGAATTCTTCTGGCCTCTGTGCCTTCTTCACAGTTGCCTCACGAGCTTGTTTCGTTAGTTTCATAAGATGCCTTGGGGAAAAGCAATTTCTTCATCAGCTGCTAAGTCATCCAAGCCTGAGGAGCCAGTTGAATCTGATGAGAAGGTTGATTTTGAGGAGGCAAATGATCCAGAGGAAGCAATGGAAGAGGAAATTGAATATGAAGAAGTAGAAGAAGAAGAGGAAGTGGAAGAGATAGAAGAGGAAGTGGAAGAGGTGGAAGAAGAGGAGGAGGTAGAGGTGGAAGAAGAGGAGGAGGAGGAGGAGGAGGAGGAGGAGGAAGAAGTGGAGGTTGAAGAGGTGGAAGAAGATGATGCCATGCAAAATCATAGCAGTGATGAAGCAAAGGTGGAAGATGAGGATGAGAAGAGAAAACATGCTGAACTCCTTTCTCTTCCTCCTCATGGGTCTGAAGTATACATTGGTGGCATTCCTCATGCCTCAGATGAGGATTTGAAATCTTTATGTGAGCGTATTGGTGAAGTTGCAGAGGTAAGTCTGTGCCATTGTTATTTTATTGTGCTTATGCTTATATTACAATGTCATCCATTAACTTGAATTTTGAGGAAAACAGGTTCGAATAATGAAGGGAAAGGATTCTTCTGAGAACAAGGGCTTTGGTTTTGTGACTTTTACAAGTGTGGAATTGGCTTCTAAAGCCATTGAGGAGCTAAATAATACAGAATTCATGGTAATATGATAATCTCAGTCAATATGCACTTGTAACTGGTTCTTCTCTTAAGTTGGTGGCTTTATCATTGCTACTATAGTATTACAAACATTGCAGATGCATTATGCGAAAATTCTTAGTATAATTTGGTATATGTAATTCCTGACTGTTAATTATCAATTCTTCAAGGGTAAAAAAATAAAATGTTCGAAATCTCAAGCCAAGCACCGTCTTTTTATTGGCAATGTTCCTAGAAGCTGGGGTGTTGAAGATCTGAAGAAGATTGTAACTGAGATTGGACCTGGAGTTACTGGTGTGGAACTAGTCAAGGTATGTATTTTTCTGTTGTGCTGTGCTTTCAGTTCCCACTTTTAATCAAAAGTGTCAAGGGAATTTTTTGTTATAGTCATGCCTAAATCATCATAAAAGTCATGTATTACAATCATTCTTATATTGTTTTTCCATTATCCCCAACTGCATGTACACAAGAGTCAGCAGTGTGGTTTTCTTATTTAAATGCTCTTATATTTATGTTTGTTCAATAATTTGTTTCAGGATATGAAGAACACCAACAATAACCGTGGCTTTGCTTTTATTGACTATTATAATCATGCATGTGCTGAGTATTCAAGGCAAAAGATGATGAGCCCAACATTTAAGCTAGGTGAGAATGCTCCAACAGTGAGCTGGGCTGATCCTAAAAATGCCGAGTCCTCTGCTGCATCTCAGGTTTTGACTCATATGTCTTCCTTCTTTGTAGCTCAGTTGATAATTGATGGTTATGGTTAATGGTGATAAGAAACTTTTTAGGTGGCTTATCCAATACACATGTTGGCCTTTTGTGTACTAGTACATTAGGGGTAAATGGTGAAGGATAAACAAAGAAAACTAAAAGAAATCTTCCTGAAAAGAAATCTTCCTGAAAAGAAATCTTCTCCATCCACAATTGCTATTGTCTTGTCTGATCTCCCTCTTCCCCCACCCTCACCGGCAACACTGACCAGACAACACCCAACTGAACCATCAGCCACTATATTAGGACTAAGTCTCACTACACCGACAAATCCAACCACCACAAAAAATCAATCAAAGAAAAAGTCAGGATTCTGAGGCAGTGTTCATCGCCGGTGACTCTGAAGCCGGTTTGGGGCTTGTTGAAGCAGGAACCCTCTAATTCCAATGGTGGCTCAGTACAATGACTGAAGACCAGGATAATGGAGAACTGAAGATTGCAGCTCCAGCAGAGGGGAACACACTCACTAATGTTGGTTGGATTGTAACTGCAGTTGGGGGGAGGGGGGCATGCTGGAGATTGCAGCCACAGGTAGCTGGAAAAACTAGGATTCTGGTGGCCTGTGCAAGGATTTGGCAGAGGGAGGGAAAAATTAGTTTGCAACAGTTAGTGTTGTTAGTTAGAGGGGCTAAATTAGATATAAAAAGGTGAAGGAAGGGAGGAAGGATTCATCCAAATTGGAAGAATAGTAAGAACGAAAAAATCCTTTGTAAAAGGGGAAACCCTTGGAGGAGAATTTGTTATATTCCTATTCACTCAATAAAAGTGTTCATTTTATTTGTTAGATTATTCTTATATTAACTGCCGTGTTGGCATTATGGGTAGAAGTTAAGGAGCAATAATGTATTATTAGAACATGTGATAGAAAATAACTTATCCTGCGTCGGCAATTCTGTATTTCTATTGGAAGTAGAAGCTACCTTGATAGCAGTTATTTATGCTAATGTATGTTCAAACAGTGTGCTTAGCTTATAGCAGCTCTATCTAATATATATTACAACTTATAAGTACATTGAGTGCAATAGCTAATTAACAGTTATTAAGTATTAAATACATTACTACAGTCATTGTTATAACTTATAAGTAGGCATGATAATTCTTTCCGCAACTCGGGGATCCCCGCGAGGATGGGAATGAAAAATCCCCCGCAGCTGATTCAGGGACGAGGACAGAGACTATGCTCCCCACCCCGCAGGGTCCCCGTATCCCTGCGTATACAGAATTTTACTTATATACCCTCATAACTTATAATATGTATAACATAAATATAAGGGTTAATATAGTATTTTACCAGTAAAAAAATACAAAATAAAATTATCATATATATAAGTAATATCTCACAAGTCACAAAGACACAAACATTATCCAAACCCTAAAATGCCGCATCAAACATTCAGACTTCGTTCCTTGACTTCTTTATTCACCTTTGTTCCTTCTTCACTGCTTCACCTTCGTTCCTTCTTCACTTCTTCACTTCTTCACCGTTCATTTCATCGTTTCACACTGTCTTCACCCTCTTCACTTCTTCACCGTTCGTTTCAGCCGTGAACTCGTGGAAGCCTTCGTTGCACCTTTTTCTTCTTCGAGTCGCACTGTGCATTTCTGGGTTTCACAACTTTCGAATTGTTCTTTCTCTGTTGTATTTTCTTCCTCTGTTTTATTTATTTATTTATTTCTGTTGTATTTTGTTTTATAATTTTTGACATTTTTTAATTTAAAACAAGGTCCCCGCGGGGAGCCGGGGAACGGGGGCGGGGTAAAAAATACCCCCACCACGGGAGCGGGGATGGGGAGCAGGGTAAGGTTTGGGAATGGGGAGCGGGGGAGTACTCCCCCCCCCGCCCCGCGCGGGTGCCATGCCTACTTATAAGTGATTAATATTCTATCATACGCTATTTGCTACTGAATCTAGACCACTATGCTGTTGAATATGGATTATATTTAAACGGATCCTATCCTAGATGCATTTCTCTGTAAACAAAGCATTGAATGTACTGAATTGTTGTGCATGCGTGAACAGGTGAAGGCGGTTTATGTGAAGAACCTGCCAAAGAATGTAACTCAAGAGCAGTTGAAGAAGCTTTTTGAACGCCATGGAAAGATCACAAAGGTGGTTCTTCCACCAGCAAAGTCTGGTCAGGAAAAGAACAGAATTGGCTTTGTACATTTTGCAGAGAGGTCAAATGCTATGAAAGCACTTAAAAACACTGAAAGATATGAATTAGAAGGTAACATATTATTGTCCAGCCTTTTTTATCATCTTATGTGAATGTTGGTCAACATATTTAAGGTTTCTTCTATGTTTCAGGTCAACTTTTAGAATGCTCTCTGGCAAAGCCACAGGCTGATCAAAAGTCTGGAGGATCAAACACACAGAAGCCAGGACCAGGATTGCTTCCTAGCTATCCACCACATGTTGGCTATGGTTTGGTTGGGGGTGCCTATGGTGCACTTGGTGCAGGATATGCTGCTCCAGGTCTTGCACAGGTGACATTTTTGCATTTCTGTTTCCATTAGATATCTTTAGATTGTTTCCAGACCCAAAAATATTCTTTTATGGTCTTCATTTTGTGTCTTGCACAGGTGACATGTTTGCATTTCTGTTTCCATTAGATATCTTTAGATCGTTTCCAGACCCAAAAATATTCTTTTATGGTCTTCATTTTGTGTTTAACTGAAATCATTATTTTGATGCTAAATAATGGGATTATAGAGCTACTGACTTTTATAGAATCATGCATATATTAGACTAATCAGTATATGCTACAGGAAGTGTATTTAGATACAAGGTGATCTCTGCAATATATATGTGCTATTGATTCATTATCACACTTACTATCTATTAATATGAGATTCTGATGGCTGGAGTTGTATCTTTTGCAGCCCTTGTTATATGGAGGAGGTCAAACTCCCGCTGGAATGGCCATGATGCCTATGCTTTTGGCTGATGGACGGATTGGATATGTCTTGTAAGTAAAACTGTTGTTCTAAATGTATAGCTTGCTATCATGACATATGGTAGATTGGAAGGTGTTGCCATGATGTTTTCTATAAAATTCCAATGGCCTTATGAAACACCTAGCTGCCTGAATCCAAAGCCTGAGAATTTATTTTGTTCTGCAGGCAACAACCAGGAATGCAGCCACAAGCCCCACCCTCACATCATAGAGGTGGCAGGGGCGGTGGTGGCAGTGGGAGTGGCAACAGGAATGCCGGAAGTTCAAGTAAGGGAAGGCACAACAATGATGGCGGCCATGGGCGCAGATACCGGCCATATTAGCTGGTCTTGGTATAGATAGTAGCACCCCCCCTTCTCTCAAATGTATTTAGGGCTTTTCAAGCTCATTTAATTCATCAAAATGTGCTACATATTTTTTTCATCAAAAAACTGTTGTACAATCAGTCTTGATTACATACATGATGTCAGGGCGTTTGTAAGTTGAATTCTTCCTATGTTGATAATTAATCAGTTTTATACTTGAGGACCCTTTTTCCAATGGGAAAAAATAGCTATGCATTCCTTTCATTTGGGTGTATCATAACTAGAGACAGTAAAGGGAACTCACCCAATGGTATCTATTGGTATTTAAAATAATGGACATATATCGCTGTTACCAGCCCACTCATTTGATTTCCCATGGATTTTAATTTTATGGACCCATAAGATTAAAAATACAAAACTATAACAATTTAAAAATATGCACAAAGCTTAGTGATTAGTGTCAATTTCAAGAATTTTTGTTTTAACTGACCAATCTATGGCGATTACAGTTAGTGTAATATTTGGGTGGGCTACAAGTAATAAAATAAGTATTAGTCCCTACCTAGACTTGAATTGATCATTTTGTCCCCCCAATTCAAAAATCCTCACGCCTCATCCATCTTTAGCCTTACCACGTCCTCAGCTTCCTCTGAGCCCCCAAACCTTCTCCTTCTTCCTTCTCACGTTTTCCTCCTCCTCCCCAACCCAACCAGCGAACCCAACCCTTCGCTTCCCTTCTCTCATTCTTTGTGAATCCAATCCTTCCCTTCTCCACTTCTTTGCGCCTTGCAACACAAAGGTAAATTTTTTTTTTGGGTTATGGTTGGCAATTGAATCATGATTCCGATGTAAAAATCTATAATGGAATCGTGATTCCATTATTTTTTTTTGTTTTAAAAAAAAGAATAATAGAATTACAATTTTGTTATTTTTTTTTAGATTTTGAAGTCCATAAGGGAATCGTATTTTGTTGAGTGTTTTGTCAAAACACACAACATAATCATGTTAGAACAAAATGTTGTGGTTCTTAAAGTTTTTTAATTTTATTATTTTTATCAGGGTTTGGGGTTTTTATTTTATTTATTATTTTTATTAAGAGTTTATTTTTTTTCTTTTTGTTATTATTTTTAATAATTATTGTCTTTCTTTCTTTTTTGTTATTTCTTTTATCAATAGTTTGATTGTTTTTTCTTTAATTTCAAATGGCTCGAACCAAATAGACTTCATATGTGGCTGGACGCAACCCCTCTCATGAGGGCCTGAGCCCCTCATATGAAAGGGATGATGTTGGAGAGAGGCATCAGAGGCTAACTGTGTTAGCATGCAGCCAACGACAACCGCCGACAGAGCCAGAGCCATAGGCAAAGGCAGAGGCATGTCTAGCTGACAAGATCATTGGACCTCCATTTGGAGGAGGTCTGATTGATTTATCATTGATTCGATCTTACAGAGACCACTCTGTTGGTCATGTATGGATCCAACAGGTGCGACTAGAGATGAAACTGGTCAACCTCAGTGCCCAGGTCTTACCACTCCCCATTGAGCCAACAGTGAGGGCTTATGTGGTACGATTGAGGTTATCAGCCCTAGTTACGACACGGTACCCTGGCGTAAACAAGGGTTTCATGAATGCCCTTGTGGAGAGGTGGCACTAAGAGACATCATCCTTACACCTGTCTATCGGAGAGATGACCATCACTCTGGATGATGTGTCTTGTCTCCTACATCTGTCTATGGTAGGCAAGCCTATTAATTATGTCCCATTCATCTTTAGTAGAGAGGCCATGAAGCTTCTGCTAATGACTCGCCTTGGCATTTCTACAGAGGAGGAGGCTAGAGCAATGACTACCACATGTGCTAGGGTTAGGTTGACGTGGCTGACAGCTGTATCACCGGTACGTCGAGTCAGGATCATGCGTGTTGACTACCGCAACTTATCTTTTGCACTTGATCGAAAATACAATATTTTTTGACAAGTCCTCGACTCACGTCCATGTTGCCTACCTCCTATACCTCAACAACCTGAATGAATGCCATGAGTACGCTTGAGGAGTCACTACAATGGCATACCTATATGACCATCTCTCCTATGCGAGCCAGTACACCAACAAGTAGGTTGGAGGTTATATGACATTAGTCATGATAAGCAAATAATTGTTTAATTGTGATTACTTGTATTATTTTCTTTATTACTATAATTAATTTTTTTACAATATTTTTTATAGTCATGGGCGTTTGCGCATCTGCCCAATGTTGGCTATTTCGAGCCTAAGATCGATGATCTGAATGACTTGATTGCCAACAAATGGAAGCCAACACAAGGTATTAGGCATACCCTTCTAATCAAGGAGAAGTTGGATGACCTCTAGATGGATGTTGTCGTTTAGTGTCCTTATGAGCGCCACATGGGTGTCATGCCTTTTTCCCCAGTAGGTCTTTTCTCTTACTTCATCAAATGCGAGATAGATGTGTGGTCTTATCTTTCAGAGAGGGTGCGGAGGTAGTTTGGTCATGTTCAGAGCATCTCATGCCTTCCATCGCAACATCTCACGTATCAGGCTTATGATACGACATGGTTGAAGTGGCAACATGTCATTCCTTTAGGTGATGTTGTACCACCTAGGGGTCCTTGAGTTTGCACCCGTGACTATCTACCATGGTTTTATAAGTTTTCTCACCCGTATGTCATTTTGCTAGAGAAAAGAGAGTTATCATGTCCTCCCATACATTTATTGCCCATCCAAGTACAACTAATGCCTAGACAACATTGATAGAGTATATACCAAGTCAAGAGTACTTTTGCCAGATAAATTAAATTGAATTTTGTTAATTTTTTCCCTAAATTGTCACTTAAAAAATGTTACTAATTGAAATTGTGCTTGTAGGATAGATTTTGGATGGTGTCAAGCGCTATGCAAAGCTTATTGGACCTTAGAGTTGTGTCAAAGAGCATGAGCCATCATCAGACCATACAACAAATTTTGCAATTGTTGCAAGAGGGCTTCAAAGTTGGGTGCAACTTAGAGAGGCAAAGGAAGAGGACGGCCAAGGCCAAGGACAAGGATGGTGGCAAGGGCAACAAGGGTGGCCGAGGCGGATTATGATTTCATTATTATTATTTGTACATGTAGTATGCACAACTTTTTGTTGCTTTGCCATTTTTTTTAGTTAATGATGTGTTTGATTTGTTTATTTTTTGTGTTTGTCAATTGTTTAAACAACATGCGCCTAGTAGTAACAACTATTCAATTGATTCATAAAACAAACATATGGATGAACAACAACTAAAGAAATACTAATAATACTAACTTTTTTTTGAAAATAAAATAAACAAACGTTACAGGACAAAGATTTCATTTGGAGATTGGCTAAAAATTACATTCATTTCAATCGAAAATTTGTTACAAAATTCCAAAAGAAATGAAAAATATTTTTCCCATATCATTGTCGTGTTTAAGCTCCATACACTCGTATTCAACATAACCATCACCAACGTAAATTGGTTGACGATAAGATAAATTAAAATTTGCAACCTTTGATGACATCAATAATTGTTTTCCATAAGGCATCAAGCGACATGTGATCACTTATTGTGATGACTTGAGAACCAAAAGGATATTCAAACAATATCCCTTCGGATGATGGAATCATGTCACCATCGCAACAAAAAAATATACATTTTCTATGTTTTAAGTAATATGATGAATATCAAGCAAAGATGTTGAATTGCATCAAACTCCTACTATTATTTATATTAGATAATCTATTATTCTCTCATTAGTCATATCATACCAACAATTGAGATCGCACCGACAATGTAAATAATTTAGATTACATTTATATTCAATACAATTGGTATGCGCATTAGGAAAAACAATCGTTTAGCAAATATGTTGGACCTTGTGGCCTTAATAATCTTAAAAGGGATAGGCTTAGAATGCAGAAGAAGTAACAACAATCAATTTAACAATGTTCTTTAAACATGCAAGACACAATTGATTGCAACAAAATAAATAAGATAAGGGAAGAGAGAATGCAAACACAGTTTTATACTGGTTCGGCCACACCCTTGTGCCTACATCCAGTACTCAAGCAACTCACTTGAGTTTTTCACTATCTTTGTAAAATCCATTACAAAGTCTGAACCACACAGGGACAACCCATCCCTTGTGTTTAGATGCTTTACAACAAGAGACTCACAGTCTCTTAACCAATCTCATTGAATAAAAAGAATGGAAGAAGAATTCTCTCTTCAATAGAAGAATATTACAATGAAGATCATGTAAGAATCCTTATAGATTTTGCAAGTGTTTGGTCAAGAATTTCTTTTTGGAATCTCTCTCATTGTCTTTTGAGAGGATAAGACATTTTTGCCAAGCAAAACTCTCTTAATCTTTTGAGAGGATAAAACATTTTGATCAATCAAAACTCTCTTTTTAATTTGTTCCCAAGTCACCTATTTATAGGCCTTTGATGGTCATTCACAAATCCAATGAAAACATGTGACTGTTGGCAGATTTTCTGAAAACTCTCCACTGGTAATCGATTACAATGTTTGTGTAATCGATTACACAGTTATATTTCTTGAACAGTTGTGACTCTTCATTTAAAATTTTAATTCCCAACGTTCAGAGTCTCTGGTAATCGATTACCATATGATGTGTAATTGATTACACACTTTCAAACCATTGGTAATCGATTACATGTATTGGTAATCGATTACATGTGCCTTGAATGACTTGAAACCTTTCATTGTGAGGCAAGGCTTGATCTTGAAGAAATCTTGAATCAAGGCTTTATTTGTTGAAACAATCTTGTATTAATCTTGAAGCAAAATGAGCCTTGTTTGATTCTTCTTTTGACATCATCAAAATCATGTATACATACATTCACAAAATACGTCTTAGAAAAAGTGATTTTCACTCAATATGTCTAAAAAAAGATAGTCTCAATAAATAAATAGACAATAAATGCACTGTTGTAGTATTCAATAAAAAAATACATTTAAAAAACACATCGTATTTTTTCTTTTTAAAAAAAACACCACAACAAAATTCCGTTATAGATAATTTTTTATCACTACGAAATCATGATTCCATCGAGAATAATTTTTTACAATAACGATTCCATTGTGTTAAGGGGATGCCAAAAAATACAACAATGAAATCATGATTCCGTTATATTTGGGGTAAGAAAAAATATACAATCATATCATGATTCCGTTGTATTCTCATACAATAAAATTGTGATTCCATTGTGAAAATGGAGGCAAAAACTAATGTATTACAAACTCATGATTCCTTTGTGTATTTTGTTCAACAAAATCATAATTCTATGGAAAGAATATTTTTGGAATAAAAAAAGTGTCAACCCTTTCGATAAGGACCAAGGGCAAGTTTAAGAACAATAAAAAAAATGCTCCTTACATTAGGGGGTAAGGGATGTGTTTTACTGATAAACAATCAGAAAGCTATTTGTGGCAGTAGTAACAAGCAGCATCCAATTAACAAGGAGTCATGCACATTATCAACATAACACTATAACGCCCTGGCTCAGTCATAACAAATACAATTGCCTTCATCCCTTTGAATCATTGGTCATCACCACTCACACCTTTATCGGAATCCTCACCTTTATCATTATCTTCTCCTTTCTCAGAACCTTCGCCTTTATCAGATGACTCACCTTCCAACTTCCTTTTCTTCTTCGGCTCATCTTCCTTTCCCTTTGACACTACGACTTTCTTTCTAGCATTCTTCTTCCTAAACTCTGTTATGCAATGTAGAAAATGTGTCAAGGTGTGCTAGAAACTATGCAGATACAGTGAATAAATTCTTCCAAAATAAACTGCCTGCCATGCTAAGTGCAAACATTAGAAAAATCAAAACAAAAACATATTTTCTTTTTCCATCATGAATAAAATATATTACATAACTCTTATTAGACATATTACTAATGCAAATGTTACAAAGTAGTGTCTTGGGTGCTTCAAAATAGTATATCTTGTCCTAGTCTCCTACTATACATATGTACCCAATAGGAATAAAATAACAGATCCTACAGCTCCTCTTTATAGCTTTGAACTAAATATTACTCACTACACTAGCTGATCGTGCTTGTTTAGTTAGCACAACAACAAAGAACAAAGTAATTAACAAGCCAGGATCATATACCTTCAAGGGAAGCTTTTAGAGGGCAAACAAACTCAGGGAACTCAGTTTCCTCAAGAGCTTTGAAAACATTCTCAACATTGATAATCTGCCTCTTTGACTCCTTACATATGTCATTAGCCCTGCATAACACATCACATCACATGCATATTTACATACACTACAATACAATACAAATACACCATTATTGTCTTGCTTCTTCTATCTCAAAAAGTTCCCACTTTTACTTTCTTCCACTGTTTAATTTCATGATCTATGAATCAATCATACAATTACAATCCGAGTCCTACTTTTTCTCTAATAAGGGGAAAAGGAATTCAAACATAAAAATCCAAAATTTTGAGTGAAATTCATAGAAGGGTTTCGAGGGCTTACGTTGCGGAAAGGTAGTGGATGAAGATCCTACCGCTTTCGGAGAATGCGAGAAGACCGTCTTTGCTGACGGAAATTTCTCCGTCTTCAGAGCAACGGGACAACTTATACTTCACGACGCGGCGCACGATAGAACGGGGCAGCTCCTCCGCCTCCGACATTTTCTTCTTTCGATTCCGATTCGGAATTCGAATGGGTTTAGGGTTAGGCTTTTATAGTTAAATTTCCTTTCCCGCCATTATCAATGACCTATTCTTTTCTTTCAATTTCAAAGTGCGTGACAGCATTTTACAACCGGAAAATGTATAAGAATTTAATTAGAATGTATTTATGGTATAAGTATTTTTACACAATGATGCACTATTATACACACTAACATTGTTGATTTTTATAACAACGTTAGTCTAAGTGATACAAATTTAATATTAGGTTTAAGCCTTGTTGATAAAAAATGTGATTAAGAGAAAAGAATCTATCCTATATTATGTTGGATCAAGTGGTCTCATAATAATTAAGAAGGGAGGGGTTGAATTAATTATAAACGTGTCTTGATTAATTAAAAATTTATCCTTCTTAATATTACTAAATTCAATTAGGTTTTACTACTGAGTTATGAGAAAGTAAAGAATCGAAACAATAACTTAAACAAAAGTAAAGCAGAAATAAGAAGTACACAGCCATAAAGAGTGTAGGAAAGAAGAAAACAAACACAAGTTTTTATACTGGTTCGGCAACAACTTGTGCCTACATCCAGTCCCCAAGCAACCACTGATTCTTGAGATTTCCAATAACCTTGTAAAATCCTTTACAAGCAAAGATCCACAAGGGATGTACCCTCCCTTGTTCTCTTTGAACAACCAAGTGGATGTACGCTCCACTTGAACTGATCCACAAGAGATGTACCCTCTCTTGTTTTCAGTATTACAACCCAAGTAGATGTACGCTCTACTTGTACAACAAAGAATGTACCCTCCAATGTGTTAAGATAAAAAATTCTTAGGCGGTTAGTCCCTTGAATCTTTGTAAGGGGAAACAAAAGATATCTCAAGCGGTTAGTCCTTTGAAATCTTTTGTTTAAAGGGAAAAGGAAGAATCAAAAAAATTCTCAGACGGTTAATCCTTTGAATCTTTTGTCAAGAGGGAGAAAAAATGAAGAAAAAGAATAACACAAGTTTTTGGTCAATGAACTTTTCTTGAATAAAAAAAATATTGAACAAAAACTCTTAGAAGAATGCTTTGAATGAATGAAAGAAATCTGAAAGTTCTCTCTATAAAATTCGTGTCATGGTCACATATTTATAGCCATTTGATGGCTCTTGAAAAATCAAGTTAAAAGTTGTGACTGTTGGCAATTTCTTCAAAACTAGTCACTTTAAAAGTTGTGACTCTTTTGAAAACTAGTCACTTAAAGGTTGTGACTTTTGAAAAAATCTTCAGAAACAAGTCACTTTAAGAATTGTGACTTTTGATAATTTATTTTTTCAAAACAAGTCACTGGTAATCGATTATCATCATAGTGTAATCGATTACACATCAACAGATGTGACTCTTTATGTTTAAATTTGAAAATCAAAATGTTTAGAAACTTTTGTAATCGATTACAAGTATTGCGTAATTGATTACATAAGTTTGAAATGATTTGAAAATATTTTATCATAAGTTGTGACTTTTGGAATTTGAAATATAACGTTTTTAAACATTGGTAATCGATTACATGATTATGTTAATCGATTACAGCTTTGTAAATCAGTTTGAAAAGAATGTTGGCTACTGGTAATCGATTACTGCCTTATGGTAATCGATTACCAAAGAGTAAAACTCTTTAGTAAAAGATTTTTCTTTTTGAAAAATTCTCTTGATCAAAATTGTATTATTCAATATTTTGAAAAAAAAATCTTTTTATACTTATCTTAATGGTTCTTGAAGTTCTTGCATATCTTGAGTCTTCTCTTGAAACTTCACTTGAATCTTGATTCTTGATTGAATGACTCTTTGATTCTTGAAACTTGTTTGACTCTTGATTCTTGACTTGAGTCTTTGGCATCATCAAAATAAACTTGGAAAGCTTTGCTTCCACATATTAATAACATGAATACTAATTTTTTTTATCATATTTAACTTTACTATAAATTAATGGTGGTGACAATTGTGACACCTTTACCCCACATACATATAAATAAAATATATAAAAATACAGATAAACAAATTCATGGGCATAAAAGTTCACATTCGCTTTAATATTGTCAAATAAAACTTATTAAAAACATATTCGACTCAGAACAAGGTTGTCAAAGTTTACAAAAGAAATTTTGTTAAATCAGTGAGGTAAAAATAAAATAAAATAGCATCATATAATTAAAATAAAATTCATCCCCAATGTCACATCCTATGAGAGCATTGTGTTCCATCGTCCTCTAACACGAGGTTCTTTAAAGTCATCCACCTAGTCATTTGCTCTCACGAACACAAGATTCGAGATCGTCACTGGATCCAAACAAACACAAATAACACATAAGGATTGAGTTATCACATTTCTAAAAAAAATAAAAAACAAACAAACAAAGACATGATCAAAATAAATTATAGAAATATTTATAACATAGCTCAACTTAATACAATCTACATCACTTTACTACTTTATCATTTAAAATTTATTTTTCAATCACCAATCACATTACATATGAATCACACACTCGAGTCAAGACGTAGTAACACTCATCGATTTCATAATAAATAATTAGCAAACATTATGCAAAAATTATACTAAGACTCAAGCTTATATGTAATGTGGTACCATGTTAGTGAAAAACCACATTGGGACGTTTAGGAATACATAACAAGACAACCATACAATGGGTATGTCAGGTCACTCTCACTAAGTAAAATCATAAGGTGACCAGTCAGGGTCACTCTGTTTTACGATAATGTTTCAACTAGATAGGATCAACACAAGCTTAAAAGAGCACTCAAACCGAATGTATTTACCCCCAAGACTTAGACTCCGAAGAATCTGTTAGGGTCTCACCTTCCTAATTCAGATCCAACCCCTAAAATAATTTTTGCACACAGACACTGCTCATGAATTATACAATACCCATGATCTCACACTCGTGTTTCAAACGCGCTTAACACATTGTGCTACAATTTAACATTTTAGGTTCCTAAATAGGAATCCTACACTTTTTCTTTAACACTGCGCATAAACATTTTTCTCAAGGTAAACATCAATCGGGTTATTGTATAATTCACAGCTCACAACATAAGTACTATCACATCAAGTGTTAACCACACACTTATTCACAACCAAATCTCATGTCCACAATTTAACATCTCATAATGTCATAATCTACCATCACATGTTTATGTGTATCTCATAAATTAACACATGTTCAACTTTACACTTATACTCAATTTCAATAACAATATTATGATCTCAATGCAACATGTTATTTCAGAATTCATCACATATTGAATTTATCACTTACTCACAACTTCAATCACAATTTTATGATCTCAATATAACTGTCTCGCAATTATAATCATACATAAAGAATTACAATACAATAAATATCCCAAAATAAACCTCAATTTGATCCCTTAAGGATCCCTACATATGTTCATTCTAACCCCAATTGTGATAAACTCATCCCTTACCTCTAAGCGAGCTCAGGTGTGTAGTTTGACAGTGATATCAGAGTCTCTAACAATTCCCTAAAATTCCTCAAGTTTTTCCTCTATTTTATCTCTTAGGGTTTCCAAGCGTTAGAGAGAAGGAGAAGAGATTGTAGCCTTCATTTCACTATCGACGTGCGAGACTAATTTCTCTTTGCAAAACATTATTTAACAAATCCCAATGGTGACAATGTGTGAAAATGGCTTCCAAAGGTGGTGTCCAAATTTCATGACGATTTAACGGTTGACGAGTCCGGGATCATAGTTTTACCAAAACAGGTTTTGGGTGTATGCAGGAAAAGTGAAAGCTCAATGCGAGGAACATTTCTTCCATCATAGACATTATCAAGAAAATCTCAACGGTGGGTGTGTGAGAAATTAAGTTTGAAACCACATGTTCAAATTTCGCGATGATCTAACGGTTGACGAGTTTGGGATTATCATTTTACTGAGACACATTTGAGTGTATGCAGTAAAAAGATAGAGTTTTGGGAGAGGAAAAGAGAAAACGAATTTGAGAGGAAGAGGAAGCGTAGAGACGTATCGCCAGTCTGAAAACTAACCTAATATGTCTTTATTTATAGCTATGGTACTCTCAGTCTATTATTTACTCTATTTTTCTTTATTTTTATTATTTTTTAAAATGAAACTCTATTTTATTTTCTATCAAATGAATAAATAAAATATCATTTTTATTTTCCTTTAAACCTCTATTTTAATTAATAAAGTTATTTCTCCTTATTTATTTAAATATAAAAATCTCATCATTTTTCTAAAACTATATTTATTTATAAATAAAAATATTTTTTAATTTATTTACGAAAAATGAGATATTACAACAATGATGATGGTGGTGTAACGATAAATTAGTGTTGACAATAGTGATCACAATTGTGTGGTGACAGTGGTGGCAATAGCGACAAGCTGACAACAATGATGGTGGTGAAATTGTTTTTTAAAACTAAAAATTAAATCCACACATAATTTTTTCTTGATTTTGAAAATGAACGTAAAATTTTTCGAAATTGAATTAAGGCTTAATGTCATTTTTGGTCCATTATGTTTGAGAGTTATTTCGCTTTGGTACATTAAGTTTTAAACATTTCATCCTAGTCCTTTAGGTTTTCGAAATGTATTGTTTTGGTCATTTTTTAAATTTTCTGTTGAAAAAAAGACAAAAATGATACATTTAAAAAAAACATAAAGGACTAGAATGAAACTTTTAAAATTTAATGTACCAAAGCGAAAATAACTGTGAAACAAAATAAACTAAAAGTGACATTAAACATTTTAAAAAATTAACTTTACATAGTACCGTCTCATCCACAATCGAGTGTTGTCGATCTTCTTCTTTACCTTCATCAACGCATTGTTATCGATGACAGTGATGAGACGGTTGTTGTCATTAGGTGAGGTGGCAATTCCGGTTGTGTGGGAAGGTTGTGGCAAAGACGAAAGCGGAGGTGGTGCTACACTCTTTTGGGTCGACAACAAGAGGCAAAGCGACGAAAGGAGAAGGGACCTTTACCCATTATAATTGAGAATAATTGGTAAATAAAATTTTTATTGTTATTAAATGATTAAATTGAACGAGGATAATAATAATGATGGTGGAGGATGTTGTTGTTCGTGGCTTCAAATCCATCTTTTCTTCATTTACCTAGCTAGTGATTTTTTTTTATTTCTAAATAAAAAAGATAATAACAACTTTTAGTTGTCAATATGTTAGTTTAACTATTTTAAAATTTAAAACACTAACGGACATTAACGTTTCCAACAAAATATTGAAAAAAGAACCAAAATGATACATTTCGAAAATATAAATAACCATAATTGAACTTTTAAAACATAATGTACAAAAGTGAAACAATTATGCAACATAATAGACCGAAAGTAACATTTTTTAAAATTTAAAAGTTAACATAATATTAACATTTTTAACATAAAATTGAAAAAGGACAAAAATAATACATTTAAAAAACATAAAAGATTAAAATGAAGTTTTAAAAATTTTATTTACCAAAGTGAAATAATTACGAAACATAATGAATCAAAAGTAACATTAAACCTTGAATTAAAAATCATTTGAGTTCCATTTTTACCAAGTATGTTTTGTTTTGAAAATTCTATTTTAAAACTAAAAACTCACAATTATCCCAGACGGAAACTAATAAGTAAGTAAAATAATAAGTAAAAAAGTGAGATCATAAGTCTTCGTAATTGTAAGAGTAATTTTAAAATAAGTGTTTGATTAATTAACTATTGTGAATTAGTTTATTAAAAAGATTTTTATAGGGACGGACATAATTGTTTTGTGTGATCAGATTATCAGAAGCATCATTGATAAGTTTGAACTGTACCATTCTTGTGCATATATACACAGCAGTTCTCATAATTTCTGAAAATTAACAAATAAGCTCATGTTCATATGGAAAAAATCACTATACTCCTCTTTACACCTTCAATTTGTGAGATTTATTTTGGTTATTGCTAAAATGGTGAAATCAATAAGTGTATGAATGATTTTAACTATGATACATCTTCCATTTATATGGACAAACCCGCCAACATCATGCGAAGTGTAGGATTTTCCTTGGGCAAATGAAAAGAAAGTTGTGCTGCTTTAGTTTCCTTCTCCCTGCAATGATACATCAAAACCAATAACATGCAATCAAATAAATATTGGACCTAGGGCTTTGTATCAATGCAGTAAAAATGGTGCATTTAGTGCACTCAGTACATTGAAGTCATTATATATGAAAATCAAACGGCCTTAATTTTCAATCTTAGCAAATTGAATTCGAAACATAAATTCGAAATTTCAAACGTTTGATCTTTATCCAATAGCTTTGATTTACTGACCATATACCAAATGCAGACTCCACCTTTCCCACTCATGTATTACCTAGAGAGATATACGTAACCACAGTTTGAAAGATGTCTCAAAATTGAGAGAAATCACATTATATATTATACCCCAACAATTTATATTACTTTTTTTTACGTGTAAATGCTGGATTTTATTAATGCAACGAAAAAGCAGAAGCTACATCATTTGCTATGATTTGGTTAAGATGATAAGGAACCTCCTCTATCCTGCAATTTATATTACTTCTTCTTAAACCTTGTTTAATAAATTAAATTTAAATTTAACTATATTTCTACATCATGACTACATGCCACCCTTTGTATTGTTGAACTTGAATATTAGAGAAACGAAACCTCTGCCATTATCTATACGCATTAAATGGCCATGGAGTTAGGTTCACCATTCCAGTGTCCACGAATTTATGTTAAATATTTCACCTTACTACATTCTATTTGTTTCTTTTGACAAGAGTTCATGAAGCTATACTTAGTCAAAATAAAAACCAACTAATATTATAAGTTAACAAATTTAACATGTATAGTGATTTATGATGATGGCAATATAAAACTTTACCTATTCGTGTATAACTTTAACTCATATTATAATGCTCTAACAATTGTTAAATCTACATACAAAAAAAAAAATTTAACATTTTTAATGCATCAAAAGTTCAGGTACGATAGGAATCACCGAATCAGTGTCCGAGCTGGAAATTTTCAAGTGGATGTTTTTACCTGTCAATTATCTTATCCCATTTGGACCTATAACCGATATTGAATACAACAATTTTCAAGGGTATGAACCATGCCATGTTCATTTCAATAAGCGATTAGCATCTCATGTTGTAGAATATTCCACGTGGTTTTTGTACAAAAACGAAGCCACAAATAGTTCTAAATCAGTTTCCTTCTTTGAAAGTTTTAGCCACTCATGCTCATAACCTCTTCCATTTTATGTGGTATACTTGTTAAGTCATATATGATACGCAAGCACATAATTATCCAACACGTTATTTAGACATTCGAACAATTCACCCAAAGAAATTCCTATTGCATTGGCAAGAACATGACTCAGTGGTAGAGATAGTAGAAATTCTCAACTCTGTAAGCATTTTTTTTATAATACCCTTGCACAGTAACTATTTATTCCACACTAAGTTAATTAAATGAATTTGATTTGAACATTGTGCTTCAATCATGGTGAGTTTGAAATGTTTAAAGAATGACTAGTATGCTTAAAAAATAAAATGGAAATAAAAAGAGAAATTACTGGAACAAGAAGGAAATATGCGTGAAATAAGGCTCACAAATCACAACCATGTACAAAACTTGTGGGGTTTGAATTTCTGAGATGAGGTTCTGAGGGCTTTTATTTTTAATCTGATGCAACTGATTTGGACTTTTGTATAGCTGAAGACAAGAATAATTTCCTTCACAGGATGATTCATACGCATGATTGCATGTGGGAGATAAGGAAGATGGAGACTAATTACCATATTTTAATATTCAAAAAGAGTAATGAAGGCTTTCTTGGGGTGGTTAAGGTCGGCACCAGAGTCCACTTGTGGCATGCACGAATTGATATTAAGGCAGAACCTTTCTACAGTAATGTTCCAAAAATTTCCCATTAAATTATTTTCAAACTGTTCTAAATCTGTACACTAATATTAGAAAGTGAAGATTAAAGTGGTGGCATCAAAAGGCTTTCCCTTTTGAGCCTCGGACTGAACTTTCTCACACACTCAATCATTTCTAATTTTCTATGACATGGTATAATAAACCCATAAAATGTTCAGTAATTATCTTCTTATCTAGCATGTGACCTATATAAGACTTGAAAAATAAGAAATAAAAAAAATCAACAGCCCTATATTTGTATATTGACATTTTAACTCCTTTCTAGTTTAAGTATTAGCAATTGGAGGAAATACCAATTACTTGCAAATAAAATACAAGGAAAATTATTAAGATTTAAAAATAAAAATGCATGGACAAATTAAATTTTTCCTCACCTTGAATAACTATCTATTGCAAAAGAATGACGTATGGGAATTCCTCTGTTTCCCTTTAGCCTTCCTTTCTGATCACCATCTTGAAAGCTCCAAAGCAAATATCAAGCATGTAATTATGCATACAAGAAAATTGACAGACAAAGTCTGCAGATTAAGAACGATGGAAGCATTAAAAACTACTCGATCAAAATATACAATCTACAAGCCAAATAATAATAATAATAATACAAAAATAATGAGAATATTTTAAAGTATGTTAAACTTCCATCATGTGTCTACTTACATTGGATTTAGCTGCCAAAGGCATCTCTGGGAGATAACCCTTCAATCCAATGTTATAAACTGGAGAACCATTAGGATAGTAAAGTCCATAGTTTCTCTCTGATGCTGGACCAGGCTTCAAATTCTCATTAAAAAGTGCAAAGACATATATGTCAATTGGAACCGATGGTTTTGCAGGAGTGCCTTGTTTCTGCTCTATCCTTTTGATCAAGTTACCATTATACAATGCGGCGTTCTGCGGTGTAGCTCCAACCTCTTCAGGATCACCATTAGAAGGCCAACCGGTCTCAGAAATCCTTACTTGAACATCATCATGCCCCATTTGTTTGATGGCAGCATAGACAGCATCAATTTGAGCATACAACATGTTGTCATAATGGAAATTGGTGTTTGGATCAGCCATGCCTTCATTCGGCTGAAAAAGCACATAGTTTAAGGAAACCTCATCCGGGTTGTCTTTGTATGCAAAGAAAGGGTATGCATTGATAAGAAAAGGTGAGTTGATTTGAGCATGAAAGTCAAGAAGGGCTTGGATATATTGCACAAGATCTTCCCTAAAAGCTCCGGACGAAGGAGGGTAGGAATTGGATAATATGTTGAAGGAATGCGCGGTTGTGACGGTTACTTGTTGGTCTAGTCCAAGATTAACAAGGGCATCATGCACAGTTTGCATTGCTGGGAGAAGGTTCAACATTTGCTGAGTATCATTGCTATTGAACACCTCATTTCCCACAGTGATGCAAGTGATTTTAGTCTGTGAAAGGTAAGGTTGAACATGCTGCTGAATCCAAGTTTGAGCTTTATAAGGGTTTGTCATGTTCTCTAGGTACTCATTTCCAAGTCCTATAATGAATTCCACATTGTACTGAGAGAAGGCTTGTAGAACATCTGGATCAGCATCATAGAGCTTGATCCTACTCACATTCATAGATTTTATAAGAACAGCCACTTGAGAGGGAAGAGGCAAATTGTTGCCTATCTGTCCGTAGTTGATTCCAAAACCAAGGCCATGGATTCGCGCAAACAAATCTGAAAACACATTAAGAAAATAAAAAATGTCAACTTAACTTGCACAAATGATCAAACATTGAATCAAGATGGCCCTTTAAGTCAGATTAGACATTGAACCTGGTAACCAACACTCAATACATATATCATGAGAAGAATAGATACTACTACAAGTTGAGAGAATGAGGAAGCTAAAATAGTGGTTGATTCCTCTTGTCAAGCTATTCTGATCACTACTCAATAAGGGTAAATAGAATGTTCCATTTCCAAGGCAAGTGCCAATAGAATAGAATAAGACTATCTTATATTAACATAATTGTTTCTTTCTTTTCTTATTCATTCACTTTCCAGGGAATCAAGCAGAAGTAGACAAAGCAGATAACGAACCTGAAATGGTGAGAAGAAACAAAAGCATTGATATGAAGAAGGAAAAGCCTGTCATTACTGATCTGATCATTATGGCCATAGACACCTACTTCTAGGCACAGAAACTGAGAGAGGATGCAATGTTGGCCACCTAATACTTTTCATATAATGTGAGCTTCGGTGTATAAATATATATTAATCAATTGTCAGATGAGTATCAGGGCAACTCTGTTTTCAAGAGCAATGCTATTATAGTATTATTGCAATGTTATTTTATTTACATCATTCCTACATTACTGTTACTAAGATTGATAATAAAACGAAAAAAATGCATTTTAATACACTATTTATTTACTTTTTTTTCTTCCTAAACAAGCATGACGCAAAAAATCATGTAAAAAGTAACCTAAAAAACTAATGTAAAAATATGATTTTCCTTTCGTGTATGATAAACAAAGATAAGATATACACAAGCTAAATAAAACAAAAGAAAAACACAGACTCTATTGATGAAGCCCAATTCTCATTGTAAGTGTGGGTCACTCTCATTGCAAATGTGCGGACCACACATACAGCAATTAATTAATTAGTTATAAATTAACTATTTTAATTATAGTTTTTTCTGTAAAAGAAGGGATTTGACAATTTTGTTTTGGTGAATAAACATTTTTTTCTTTCTGTAATTGTTACCTTTACTGAGAGAAAATTAGACAGTAAGAATAATCTAAACAATAATTATTTATTTTATTATTATTTAAGTTATTAATAGGCTTATAAATAATTTCTATATTAGCATTTTTTTATTATCTTTGAGTGTCTTAATAAGCCTAGTATTACATCTTTTAACTAATTGCAAAAGCTTGTATATTAAGAATAATTGAATATACCAAAATCTTAAGTGATCTGATATAGATAGAGTTTTTTTTTATAACAAATATATTTATGTAGTTTTTTTATACAAATATATTTATTTAGTTTTAATAACAACTTGCGCCATACAAAATTAAAGGTCTCTTACATCGTTATAATCATGATGATGTAACATGAATTACGATGTCGTGAAGAATACTGTGATGTCTTCTTCATTCCATATAGAAGTAGTATCCAATATTCTAAGTATGTTAATACTAACCTAAACACTCTTTTTAAGTTATTCTTTCTCTAACTTAGGTGTCGATAGCAATACAATCTTAATACTCTGTTGCATATATATATATATATATATATATATATATATATATATATATTAGGATTTGATGGTAACATGTATAATTTTTTTTAAAAAGCATCAAATAATAGAATATGACCTCAAATGTGCTTAACTTACTGGAGATTTTGATTATGATGATGACTGTATGATTAACTCAAACTCGGATTAATTTTTTTAATTGAGGTTAATTTGAAAACACTTCCATCAATCAAAGTTTTTATAGTGAAAACATAAACTGTGATGAGACGTAAAGTCATGAAACTTTTGAACGGTAAATCTGCCATTAAAATGGCCAGAAAATAATTAATTAATATGATGAAATTATGGTAATGATTTATTTAATATTAAAAAAATGGTTACTGGGATCTCAGTGAAGCCCACGTGTTGAGCAACGACGACTCCATGAAAGCCGGCTGATATACCTCCGGGATGGCACGTGCGTGCGTGTTTGCTGTTTTCTGAAAAACGATTTTTTTTTCGATCCACGTTTGGACCTATTAGAAAAACGCAAAAACGTAAACAACTGGAGTAGTTTTTTCTTTTATGAACTTTTTTTAATTGCACTATCAATTAATGCTAATGATGAGTGATGACAATTAGTGAGGATAATAATTGGATTCGAATCAATATGCTTATTAATGTACCCATCATTTCATTTTTTTTTTAAGAATTAACTTAGTGATTATGTATTTTTATTTAAGTCTCATATTTTGGATAAGGTACTGACACATTAGAATTTTCAAAGCAACAGACAAATTATAATTATTAATTAATATTATGTTTATTATTATATTTGTTCTAACTTATTCATGTTTCCCTATTCTTTTTAGCCCTTATTGTAATTATGTTTGCAATGATAAAAAAGAGAGAAGAGATGAAAATTAAATTATATTTTATCCTTAAATGAACAAAATTTAAAGTTTGACAAATTAGTCTAATGGAAACTTCATGATATTTTGATCAAATGAAAACCTCGTGACACTTTGATCCAATCTATTTAATAATCATATTGACAATCATTTTTGTAACATTTTGATCTCTTTGTACCATGTATGTAGATTCTTTCATTAATGATAACTCATGAAAGTTAAAAGATAGATGAATTTGTCGGATTTTTTTTCACTTGCTGAAACTAAAATTTGAATTTTTATCTTTTAAGGATGAATTTGTCAATATTCTACTTATTTGAGGACGAAAATAACTAATTAATCATAAATTTATCACATGTTGTGATTAGAATTTTATAATGTCAGTATATAGTTTTTTTTTTTTTCCTTTCACTTTTCAAAATATTAATATATAATTCGTTTATAAGACATGGCTTGGAAAGAAAAATGAAAAAAAGTTGATTTGGACTGGCTTTCAACGTCCGCATGATTTGTTTGCTTTTGAAAAAGTTGGAAAATAACGAAAAATTCCACCTCAGCTTGTGCTTTTAACTTGGCAAAAACCAAAAAGCATTCACGCATGAATATTGAATGGTAAGATCCTCTCCCTCTCCAATGCTACATGAAATCAATGTTGTGACCCATTTACACTCTGGTGGCCACACCAACCCTTCTATTTAAATCCTTCTTTTCATTAGGAAGGGTTGGTGGGTAGCAACAACTACCATCATCATCAATCACCATGCACCCTAGGTAGAGAAAAACCCACCAAAAAGATCCTAGTTCTGTTATTTAATGTAACAAACACCTTTTCAAAATCTCAAATTGGGTTCACCTAATCAGACCCTAGCAATAACAGAAACCAGCCTAAGACAATATTTGAATAGTTAAAAGAGATAGCCATGATTTCATCGGTTGGAGAAAAGAGATGCTTGTGATTTAGTTTATTTATAATTCCTTTATTTGTGCATATTATTTATAATATTTTTTTCATCAATGTATATTCCACTTCAATCAGCTGCACTGAGCCGGTGAGCAATGGTATAATCCTTTTTTGGGGGGTCCAACTATGGTTTCATTTTACTTGGGCCCTAATTTAAGTAATGTTATAGGCAATCACTTGATGCACCCCCAAAATTCCTAATACTCTTCCCTTACCCTTCCTCTCCCAAGAAAATCTTAGCCTCCTCTCCATCAAACCTCCACCTGCACCCACCTCTACCCAACCACCCAACACCACTGCCGCACCCAAACACTACCACCGCAATCACCCAACGTTACCTCCACACCGCACCAAAGCCATCACTACGCCACCACCCACCACCCCCACGTGCATCACTGTGATGCACGGCACCTGCACACTAAGATTAAAACCAATAAACCTTACACATGAACAATAAAATTGACATGAGAATAAATGGTAAAAATAACATCTAAATAGTACTTAACAACCAGGGTGGAAGTCATTAAGAAAATATTAATACCTATTGCTTTCATATGATATGTCAATGGCTTCATAGTCTATATTTAGATTAACATATTTTAAAGTGAAAACGATTAGAACAAATTCAATGACCATCCCCTTTTGTGTAGGGGAACAGAAACTTAAAATATGAAACTTTGCTTACGTTTATTAAATTATTCAAGAATTCTCGTTTTAACATTTAATCAAAAAAACTTCGTACCCCATTGTCCAGAGGCTCTTCGCTATGCGAAGGTATGGGGAAGGGATATTGTACGCAGCCTTACCCTTGCATATGCAAAGAAGCTGTTTCCGGATTCGAACCCATGACCAACAAGTCACCAAGGCACAACTTTACCGCTGCACCAGGGCTCGCCCTCGTTTTAACATTTAATCAAGTGATTGAAAAAAATAATTATCTTCTAACAATTTTTACATCTTGTAATTTCCCTTTCTTAATTCAAATGTCCCTCCTCTTAATTTTGATTTAAAATGCGTTAGTTTAAACTAAATAACTAATACTCTATAAATTATTAAATAGTTCTATTTTTTAAAAAAAAAAAGCATTATATAGCTTTTAAGCTCTTGATGTAAAAAAACATTAAAATTAAATGCTTTCTTTTTTAATAAATATTAAATATTTTCTTTTCTTAACCAATGTTAATGTAACAAAAAAGAGAGAGAAAGAAACACATTAAAAGAACCGAATAAAGAAGCAAAAGAAAGAAAAAACAACTACCACATTTAAAAGCCAACCGAAGGTGCTTATCGTCTTATTAATTAAGATCACAGTGCTTGCTGCACAAACAAAAATTCAATACACCAAATCACTAATAATCAAAAAAGAAAATTTGATTCTAAAGCAGCACAAGTAAACTAGTTGCAAAGTCTACCTTAAATTCCCAGTTCCCAACTTCAAGGCCAGCATTGCTCAGTAGAGATCTCCTTCCTTGTGAGTTTCAATTACACAGTCTGCAGTTGGATAGGAGACACAGGTAAGTACAAAGCCTTCCTTCAGTTGGTTGTCATCGAGGAATGAGCCATCGGACTGGTCCACAGAACCAGAAACAATCTTCCCAGCACAGGTGGAGCATGCTCCAGCTCGGCATGAGTAAGGAAGTTCAACTCCAGCACTCTCTGCTGCATCTAAGATGTAAGTATCGTCAGTGGCTTCGAACTCGTTCTCTGTTCCATCTGGGCCAATCAGCTTAACCTTGTAAGAAGCCATGGCAGTGACTCTAAATGAAGAGGCCGACTTCAAGCCGAAAGATCTGGAAACGCTCTTCACAGACCTTAAAGAAGAAGGACACTTCACTATGGTGGCAACAATGGATGGATTTTTGCTTGCAGTTTGTAATGTGCAATGAGGGGAAACTTTCATAGTAGACAAGGTTGCCATGATTAGCCTGAAAATAAATCAACACTACAAAAATCAACCCTTTGCAAGTGGTTATCTATCACAAAGGGCAATCACAGTTAAGATAGGTTATACATACCAATTAATAAAAAATTAAGACTTAAAACACAATTAGATTCAGTTAAAGTTCTATAAGACATACATTGTTTGGCAAATACATTCATCAAATAACAATACCCTTCTGAAGAAACTAAAAGAATGAAATTTAAGATTATACAGCAAAGATATTTCACCTAGAGAATAAATGACATACACAGTATATGTCATTACTGATTCTATGTTGCACAGGTACAGGTATGGTATGAGTAAGTCTTAATTTTAACACTGTTGTTTCTTTAAGTTCTATAGGTATCCAGCGCAGGTATGAGTCAGATATGTCATCGATTTTGAAGTATCCAATATTCATGGGTCAGAGTTGTTGATTAAAGCACACAATAAAATTATCATGCAAGTGTCAAAAAATGAATGTGCTATAAACTATCTTTTATATCCACAAGTAATCTTTACATTTTTTCTATTTTGTATCATCGCATTGATAAAAATACGCCTTAATAATGACATGTATGAGAGATATAAAGGAACGTATAATCTTAAGTCTTCACCTATCAGCTCAAGTTTTAAGGAGTCTTAGTCTTTCAATAGTAGGAAACAAGGATAGTCTCTTTTAGATTCCACTTGCAATATTCACTGACAAAACATTGCAAGACACAAACACAACATTTTGTAGAAACACCTGATAATTGATTCATATTATTTCATGTCTCACTCGATTATGTCATTCAATTACAATGCAGTAGCCCAACACTCATACAACACAAACAAAAAGATTGAATGAAAAGTGACATCGATACTTCTCTATGCTTAGTTCTTCTCAACCCATAATGCTAAGACCAAGACCCCTTTACTAGTGCACATTCAACTATCCTCTGCTAGGCCAGGATATTAAAGTTGTTGATTTCATATTACAGAACCAGAGAAGGGAACCACCGAACTATCAAAACTATATCAAAGGTAGGCAGGTAAGTAAGTAAAAGAGTTTTAATCCTAAAGAAAACTGTAAAAGCAACTTCATATCATAACATTTGAATGAATTTATGCCATTAAAATTTACAGAGAATGGAACCAATTCCAATCCTGCCATATAAAAGGCTCTTGATTTATGGAGGCGTATGAGAAGAAGCAGGATGGTAATTCTCTGCTCTTCACTCGATGCTCCAATTTACAACGAAAACAACCTATAAAATTGCCTCATTTTCTCTTAAAACCAATAAATATTCTTATACAGTTGTTGCACATAAAACATAAACACACTCATAAGTCATAACCAGTCTAAAGACAGACCCTGACACTCTAGAAGTAACACTCAACTGCATCACTAAATAATTAAAGAAAAAAAAAAGTTTGTTTCTTTGCATTGAAAACCTCCTGATTAGATAACAATCCCAATTCCTAAGCAACCAACAGTGCAAGACACAAAGAAAAAAGAGAGCATAGCAAAACATGTATAAGTATTCACCCATATATTTGGTCACACCAAAACCCAAAAAAAAGATTTTTTTTTCTTGTTCTCTTAAAAAACAAACAATACCCATGTCCCGTAAGAATACGATGAATAGATGAAGATGTTATTTAATACATAAATCATAAAGATATAGAGTAATATATGTGCAGTTGGTAAGAGAAAAGAAAAACCCTGATCAAGATTGATGAAGGGTTTATATAAGTGAATAAAAAAAAAAAACTGCAGAGTCTAAGAAATATGAATCCATAGTATACATAAATAATGAATAAGAATAAGAAAAGAGATGTTGAAGGGGCTTACAGAGAAAAGAGAAGAGAAGATGAGCGGTGTTGAAAGCGGGGAAAACGAAGTGATGATTCACGAGAGAGGGAGAGAGAGAGAGAGAGAAGAACTTTGTTTTGGGGTTTATTATGAATGGTAATGTGTCGTATCTGTTGAAAGTAAAGTGAATCAGATCCTTCTGGCCCCTACTAGGAGCTAGCTGCCCACAGTTCCAAACACACCCCAACTATTTTTTTAATTTAATTTAATTTTTCTATCATGATAAAATTAACTTTTTTTTTAATAATGGTGACATTGATACATGTTAATTACTATCTAAACCTTCCACATGTGTGTTTGGTTAGAAAATATTTTTTTAAAGAAAAATAGATAAAGATATTTAAATTAATGTAGAATACAAAAGATGTAGGATTTATCTTATTTCTTTTTAATTTATCTTCTTTCTCCTTCTATTACACACAAGCCTATTTAAAATAGATGATTATCATGATTCGTGATGATAAAATTAACTGATAAGTGATAACTTAAGATTGTTAACTGAAAAGTTAAAATTTATTAATTCATTTTATTAAGTTATAATTATTTGATGAACTTAAATGTTTGATAAGCTGGTAAGTATAAAATAAAATAATAGAAATTAATATACTTATGTGATGTTTTTATATAAATTTTAACATAATTTTTGGTAATGATAATTTATACTTTTAATTTATTTTGAACAGCTATAATATTTTATTTACGATTAATTATATATTTTTTTAGTTTTAATTATTATATTCTTTTTCATATTGTAAATTCTACCATTCATTTTATATTACTAACTTAATGTTTCATGTCTTCTACAGTTTCACAAATATTAAATTCATATTTTATAATTTATAGGAGTATTTTTATATTAATTTAAATTTATAAATTATTAATAATTATTTAGTTTAAATTTTAATAAATATATATTAGAAATATGCCAATAAATATTTAAATATATTTTTAATAAACTATAATTAGAACAAAAATTTGTATTTAGTAATACAATTATATTTGGTATTAATATTTTATTCTAACTCCATGCATTAAAATAATTGAAAAGACTATAAATTATTAATTCTTATATTGATATCGTATAAATAGGTAATTTATATTTTATATTTTTTTGTTTCTTGTCATTAATTAAAATTATAAAACGTAAATAAAAATGAAACATTACATTAGAGGAAGAAAATAAGATAATAAAGCTATAAAAAATAAACGATATATATTATAAAAATATTGATTAAATGAATTTTATATGTACATTGTATTATCCTAGCAATAAAATCTCCATTTTTAATAAATAATAAATATATTTTAGAGGAAGAAAAATGAAGATGGATGTAACGTTCAATTTAAAATCTAAAATTAAGGTTATAATTTTTATAATATAATTATATTTCTAATGTTCTATTATTCTTTTATGAAATTCCTTTTCTTAAATCTATCGTATAAGCATAAATTGCAAAAAAATTTTAAAAAGTAAATCTGAAATGTTATTTATTGGAAAAATAAAAACATTTAGGTAATAGTAATAATATTTATAAGCTTACCTCAAAAGAAAAATAAAAATGAAATAAAACGAAAAAAGGTAAAATATTTTATAAAAAAAATACTTTTGACAATGAAAAAAAGGTATTACAAAGTTTTTTTATTTTATTTTTTCAAATTTTATTTTATTTGAATACTCGATTTTATTGCATTGTCTTTTTTATCATACATTAACAGGAGATTCATCTTTATCCTAAACCACATAAGCATTAATGTTAGATAATATCTAAATTTGATAATTAATGTTTTTTAACATAACTGAACTCTCACAATTTTAAATATTGAATAAGAAACGTAGAAATCAAACTAAAAGCAATGAAAAAAAAAAGACTAAGTTAGGGTATGAAAAAAATAGTATGACACATTTTTTGAAAAAAAAAACATAGAATTTAAAAATTAGTAAATAATATAAATTTACCCACAAATTCATCTATTATTTGTCTTCAACGTTTCACTCACCCTCTTAAAGGCTAAAAAGTGAGGGGGGGCGGGGGGGGGGGGGGGATAAAATAATTAGACTTGTAAGGTATGTCAAAGGAAGAAATTAACAAAATATCAAGTATGAAAATGAATATAATAAGATGAAAACATAATAAAGAAAGAAAAAAGAGCTATGAACCTACCCATACATTAGTGTTTTTTGCTTGTATTAATTCTGCCATTATGAATAAAAAAAATCAGAAAAAAATTAAGTGTATCGAAGAAAGAATAGTTAGCACAAATGAAAAATAAAAAGACTTGATGGTGAAAATTTGTCATCCACATGCATATATATATATATATGTAATTCAAATTATCAATTATAAATTAATTTCAATCAAACTTTATATATAATTTGAAAGTTGAAATCATAAATGTCATGTCACTTATAATTATCTTAATTAATTAATTTAATTCATGTAATTAAATATATTTATAGGAATTAATAATTATAAATATATTTATTATTAAGTATATTATATAAATGTTACAATCATTATAAGATTGACAAAATTTTAAAATATTATTATCATGTTTATTCCTAAAATATTATCTCAGATATTTTATAATTCCGATATTCTTAATTAATATTTATATAATAATATAATAATTATAATGTTTATTATAGAAAAAATATTTCATGTAAGATAGTGTATATGAATATTTGACACGTAATATTTTAGTACTATAATTAATCTTAACCGATTGAAATATATGGTCAAATTATCTACATTTTAGTTATCTTATAGTATTTAAGATAGTGTATCTCGAAATATCTACATTTTAATATTTATTATTAAGTGTACTATAATGTTACAATTATTAGGAAATTGACGAAATTTAAAATATGATTATCATGTTTATTCCTAAAATATTATCACAAATATTTTATAATTTCGATATTCTTAATTAATATTTAATATAATAATATAGTAATTATAATGTTTATTATAGAAAAAATATTTCATATAAGATACTGTATATGAATATTTGACGCATAATATTTTAGTACTATAATTAATCTTAACTGATTGAAATATATGGTCAAATTATCTACATTTTAATTATTTTAATCTTCATATATATAATATTTCTACCTTAAAAATGATACTTAAAATTAAGACAAATTGAGAGCAAATATTCAAATAAACTATCTTCAAAATAATTATATCATTAATTAGTTAGAATATATTAGTCATAAATGATTACTGCAATTAAATATTTCAGAATAAAATAACCATCTTAATGGAAGAGAATCAATATCAAATTATTAGGTGACATCATTTCATAAAATCAAATATATATATATATATATATATATATATATATATATATATAATTTTTCGTATCATATACATGTATTAAATTCATATTTTATTATTTATAGAATTAATTTTTTATATTATTTAAATTTTATTAAACATATATTAGTATATATATCAATAAATATTTAAATTTATTTTATATAATATTCAATAAATATATAGAATAAATTAATGTTGATTTAAATTATTTTATTAGACAATTAATTAAAATTATACATGTGTATGTCTGATAATAGTAAAAAATGTTTGTGTGAATTAGTTTAAACTTTACTTGGGTAAATTAAAAAACACTAGAAACAACTCCTTATGAGTTGTGTTCACGTATAATAATTTACTTTTAACAATAATTACTATATTTTAAAATATACAAGTAATAAGATATTTTTTACATTTTTTATTTTTATAAAAAAAATATACCATATTAATTTACACGGTTCTTAAACCTATTATATAAAATTTAAAAAAATATAATAAATATAAAATCTAAATATTTTAATTTATACAACTATTATGTACTATAATTGATTCTATTGGAAATATAATAAAATAAAATAAATATAAAATATGTATTAATTGAATTATTTGGTAAGTTGTGCAAAAAGTATAAAATAGAAACCCAAATATTGTATCACAGCTTAATACTCAACAAAATATCAATGTTCACCAACCACACACAGTTATCGGAATAACAATAAATTTAATTGGATTGCAAAAATATAAATAACAATATCATAAATAAACAAAAATTATTTTTAACGTTTTTACAAAGTGCAATAGAAAAAGATAAAATAATAAAGAATAAAAAAGTTAATGTTGTACCCAAAATTAAATGAGATACACACTAATCACAGCTATTGGAACAATAATGAATTTAATTGGATTGCAAAAATATAAATACAATATCATAAATAAACAAAAATTATTTTTAACATTTTTATAAAGTGCGATAAAAAGAGATAAAAGAATAAAAGAATTAATGTTGTGCCCCAAAATTAAATGAGATGCACACTTAACATTTTTCAAAATTAATATATGACACATAATTAACATCCATCTCATTTTAGGATGGATTGAGGTGGAAGGAAGAAAGGTAAAATAATAGATAACATAAGTAATTTGATGGAAAAAAAGAGAAAAATAGAAAGAGAAAAAAAAAGGTAAAATAAGACTGAAACATACAAGATATGTTTATAATTAGTCTTGTATTTTTTTTCTAATTAGTTATATGCGGCATATGTCAAATACATGTCAGGCTTACATGTCTTAAACTTTGAATAAAGCATATATATATATATAGATAGATATGGAGAGAGAGAGAGAGAAACGATACTCTATATCCACTATAATCACTGCTTACAAATTTGTTAGTTGCAATTTTGCATTCTACTAAAAGTAACTGATATTTGGCTAGTGACCACCATGAGCTGAAAGAAACAGCAGCTGATACATACATTGTTTACATTAAATACATTGTTCCTGCCATTGGAGTTGCCTTGCTTTGTGTACTTCCGTTGTCCTTTCTTTTTTCAGTTCCAACTGAATCCATTCAAGTCCAGTTGTTTACAACTCGTTTTAGTGTCTTTATTATCTTCAGTGGTTAGGTCCAGTTTTGAAGCAGCAAAGTAATTAGATGGCAATCCATAATCTTGAGAAACTTTATCAGCCACCGGTTTCACTGATTCTGTCCTAATGGTGCTTCCATTCTCAGTTTCTCCTTCAAGTCCAATGCTCATAGACAAGTTGCTTGGACTTCTTTTATCTGCATGCATGCTCAATGGGGTAAGGAAGGTATTCTTCTTCACTGGATCACACCAATTGAGGTCAGTGTTTGGTAGATTATTAAGATTTGGACCCTCTATGACTTCCTTTCTTTCCATGAATGTGTGAACATTGAAGGGTCTTAAGCTCATCCCTCCATTTTGTATCTCTTGCTCCTTTTGTGATCCCTCACAAGATGTGAGGCAACTGTCCATGGAACAGTCATTTGTATTTGGCTGGTTGGTTTGTGTTTGTTGGTGGGGGCTACATCCTTGTATCTCCTTCAGCCGATCTGAAAATGCTGAATTCAGACACTGAGAGGACACTTTTGACACTAGCTCTGAGAGTTGAAGTTTGGTAGCTTCAAGTCCTACTGCTCCCAAATTCTGTCTTCCAAGTGTTTCTTGAGCTTTCTCCAACACAGCCTGAAGGTATTTTCCTTGAGCCTCTATACGTAGCTGCAGAAGTCTTTGCACCTGGATGGGGTCAGACGGGTTTGTTAGAATTTACGCTATGTCAAAAAGCTGAAAGCTTTATGTTATGTCAATTGTTTGCATTAGTGGGTCTGAGATGTAGAAATTATTATATAGTCTGGACTATCATGTGTATATAGTTTTGACTAATTTTCATGTAGACACCTAATTAAAATTTTAATTTAAGAGAAAGAATTAATAGCATTTAATTGAGATGGAGAAATTATTATATAATTCTAAACTATCATGTGTCTATAGTTTTGATCAATTTCTATGAGATACATAATTAAATTTTTTAATTTGAGAAATAATTAATAACATTCAATTAGGTGTCGTATGTAAATTAGTTGGGATCATGTGATGGTCTCTGACCATGTAATAAATTTTAAGGTTGATGGGTTGAAATATCATGCATGGTAATGGTAAGTTGGTCTAACACACCTCAAGTTGCTCATTTAGTCTTCTCTGCTCCTCTATTTGCATATGCAGTGCCTCACTTATGTATAAATCTCTGCCAGGTACAAGGGAAGTTAATGAATGTCAGTATAAAACCTTTAGTGATAGAAATTAGAAAGTTCTTAAGAAAGCATGTGTGAAAACAAAATTTTTTACTTGTTGTTAGACTGAGGGGCAAGGTTTAAACTATTCATATGAGTTCCGTTATTTTCTCTGAGTCTTTCGTCTGTTGCTGCACCTGAATTTATGGCTGAGAAACCAGTTTGTTGTTCAGAAACAAAGCTTTGTGGTTCATTAGATGTTAGACATAATGGAGGAGATTGTTCTCTTACTTATTTTGTGTGTCATATTGTTACTTTGTCCATGCAGACTCTTGCTCAATCTGTATTTCTGGTGAGGAAAAAGAAAGGATCAGTAATTGCACCATACAAGTCAAGGTCAGATAGTTATGATGGGTTTGTGTTTGTGCATATTATATATGAAAATATCTTTGCATATCAATTTAACAGCTCTATATGATGAACAAGATCATGTTTTGCATGTAGATTCATATGGTAGGAAAGTCTTAGGATGAATTATTTCCCTTCTTATTGAGACAAAATTTCATATGTTCTATTGGTAGATTTTCTTTTGTTCTAACTTAATTAAAAATCAACGGTGGATGCACCCTTATTTTCTCATGTTATAGGAGTAAAATCTTTTTCTTTTTTAATAATTGTTATATATTTTGAATGACAAAAACTAGACTTGTTTAGTTGTGAGTACAATTCTCAAACTTTGGAGGGAGAATGATACTGGAATTCATTTGACATGCAAGGACTGGTGAAATAATTCATGTACTGAAAATAGTAGTCATAAGAGGACAGAAATATTGTAATTAATACAAACATATATAATACAGAAAACTAATGATTTTTACCTGGAGATGGCTCTTCAGATGATATAAGGTAAGACCCGGAATCCCTATGAGTTTCATTACCGTTTTTGGAGTTGCCTCTGCAGTACAAATTTTGCACTTTGAATTAGTCAACTAGAATTAAAAGTTCTATTCTATGCTCTTCGAGATTTGATGATCAACAAATGGATGTGTATAGTATTATATAGTAAGTACTCACTGTCAGCTCCTCCTAATTGCTGCACAGCTTCTATAAACCTTGCATGAAGATCAGGTGTCCATTTCAATCTAGGCTTAGCATCAGTTGAGAGAACAAGTCCAGAATCACCAGAGCCATTTCCTGTTTGAAGGAACATCTGCCTCTCAGAAGGGATTGGCATTCTGGAAGAAGAGTGAATGTTCTTTCCTTGATGTTGCTGATGAGTGTACATTCAACCTGCAAAGCCACTTATAAGTACTGTTTATTATAAGCACTATATATGAGTCCATGACATTTTAAAATCAATCAAACAACATAATCACCTGATGATTGCGCCTTTACCTGATCAGGCTTCTCTTTCTCTGAATGATCACTTTGCTACCAATGAAAGGTGAAACCTGATAATGCTCTATTTACAAGTATTAATAATAAGACTTGATAGTAATATATAAGTGAACCTATGTTAACTTGTGGTGCTTTGTCTTGTTTCTCCACTGCACATTTCTCTTCATTGCAAAGCCTGCTTAGACAGGTAGTTATATATGAGAGCTGGAGGGGAACTAGTAACACATGGAATCTTTGGTACAACCAATGGAAAACAGAACTTAATCCTTTAAGCATGGTGACCTGACAAATAGACCCTTCCCACTTTTTCCCTCACTTGTATTATGCTTGTGGACCCTCTTTCTTAGTTCCACTTTCTATTCTAAGGCAGTGCAAAATATTCCATTTGAGTTCCTGTTTAATTAGTGCATATATATGTAAATTATATTTTGGAAGCATATGAGTGAAAAATGAGAGCATGTGAAGAGGTAATTTTAATCATATGAATGACTGATCAAGATTAAAACAATCTTGAACATTTGCGTATGATTGTATGACTAAGGTTTAATCTTTTAACTCTCAAATTTCATTAGACATGCATGTCCTGTGTAAGTCGTAACACTTTTTTTCCCTTTGCCTCTTACAACTGTTTTAGAATTTGAGCAATATCTGTAAATAAATTAAAATTGTTGTAAATTTATACCCCAAAAAAAAATTAATATGCAAATATCTAGTTCCTAACTGCATTAGATTCTGGAATTGATCCTTCAAATTTTAACCAAATGTGCATTCTAATTCGCTTACCTGGCAAAAGTGGGAATCATATTCCCAAATTTGAAATAGGATTTTATTTTTGTTTTATTTTTCCTGACTTGGTTCTGGGGAATCTTATAATCCTCTCGACTTGGAACTGCCAAAACTCATCCATTACATATCTTAATTTGCTCTAGTAGAAGATTCTTCTATGTTAAAGCACTAAATGTTTTTGTTCCTAAGTTTGATTTTGTGATCGTTACGTGCAAAAGTATTTTTAACATGATGGATGATTTTGTTGATTGTTATGTATGTTAAAATACTAAGACATAAAAGCCAAGGAATTAATTAATTTCTTAATTAATTTGGAGATATATATAAGATTGGCTTGAAGGTGAAAAGAGAAACAAATTAAAAGAGAAAAACGGTGAGTTCAAATATTTTTACTAACAAAAACTAACAAATTATTGACAACTAATATTCTTAAAAAAAAACTTCTTAAATAGTTGTACATGAAGAATTTATAATAAGAAGGAATAATTCCATTGACTAGAGCACCTTGAAATACAAGAAAAGATTAAAAAAAAACAGTTTAGATGCTTGCATGGGACTGTTTGGAGGGTAACGAATAGAATATAAGAATACGTTCTGTTTTGTCTGCATCCATAAGTTTGGAACTTATTCAGCCCCCCATAGTCTGAAAAATTGAAATAGGAGGAAGGTGGACCCTGAAATTTTCATTCTTTCTTTGGCACAAAAAATGCAATTAGTCCCATCCTCTAGAATCCTGAGCAAGCGGGACCAAATTAAAAGTGAAAGCAAGAATTGTACTTGCTTCTATACTTACATTAATTTGGTTAAATATGCAGCATATATAGAGGACCACTTACCTTACCCTCGACTTGTACCTTCGTTAATGAAGCAGATTCTTGTGCCAGCTTTTTATTTTTCTGTATGGTTTTAGTTCTTATCCGTGTACAACTTTCACTTATTCACTTCGTGAAGATATAGAATCGTGTATTTAGACCTAAATGATGTACTGTCATAATGCTGTGGCAGAAAATGATTGATTGTTGTTGGCTAGTGAAGGGGTTAGGAGGTGTTAGAATAATTACAGCAGTTCATGTTTATCATGTGACACATGTTAATGTGTACCTAGCCTTCATATTTGACTCAGAATTATATAATTTTCAAACTTGATTATATTAGAAGATTTTGATTTTACAAAACTGATTTTATATAGTTAAAAATAAATTTAAAGTGAAGTAATTTATATTTAAAAAGTTATATTTTTGAACGAAGTTTATAGTTAAACTTAATATATAGTATTCTCACAATAACACAAAGTTACGTTTTTCCCACTTTTAGTCATGTATTTTTAAGAGTAAAAGCAATTTGCTTTAAACAATCAATCATCATTTTCTTTTCTAGTTCGGTTGCCTCAAACTCACGCTTAAGACTTTGGAATGTCTATTAAACATAGGCTAAAGTATTTGGAAATATATAGTTCTCGCTTTCTTAGCTTTGTAATTAAATTATATCATGCATGCAAGCATGTATGAAATGTGTATATATATGCAATTAATGCTAGTGTCATTCCACTCAAGCTATTCTATTATATCTCCTCCATTTCTATAGGATGCATGCTAGATTTAGTCTTATAGGAACTCTAACTGCATGGCATATACCAGGCTAATCCACTACCAAAAAATATTAATTATAAAGAATGTGTTAGAATCTAATTCAGTTTTATTTAAAACCAGCCATTCCCCACAGGCAAATGCATGTGTCAACTGCCTGCAAATCTGTATTAATATTAATTGGAAATACCAAACATGTAATTCTACAATAAGAATTAAGTAGTACTAGTGATTAAATTAGAAATTAAACATTTCATAGATTAAAGCTAATGTGGAATATATTTTATGCGTCATCAAAGACCGAAGTCACTAATTAAACCACTTGTGATAAGACAAATAGGAGAGGATTATTTATAAACCGTATCTGATATGCTGATACCCATTCATCATGCAAAATTAGACAAACATTTCATAGACGACTTATAGAAACCATAAAAATAAATAGACCAAAGATTCCTTGAACAGTATCTTCACATCACTTCCCCTTGTTCTTGTTCTTGATTCTGATTTTTGAGAATATTTAATGCGGCCAGGAGAATCCCTGTGAGCGACTTTGTGTAAAGTTAAAGCTGAATTCCTAAGTGGTTTCAAGCATGTGGATTGGAATAATTTTGGCATGAGGACTGATACCGAATCTGTTCCCTTAGATGGACTTAATATTACCACTTGGCAAATTCTCCAAATCATGATATATATGACAAACTTATCATTACATTTACAGCTAAAGGAAAATGATTTTGTGACAGTTGGTCGTATTAAAATAAGGGAGAAAAAACTTAGATCGAATTCTTGCATAATTATCATCAAGTTTTCAAATGAAAAGATATATAACATGTGGATTTTTTTAAAAAAAGAATAAATTCTGTAATATATTTTTAATAGAGGTTATTAATATTAAAAAGATTATGCACACGATGTCTTAATTTGAGAATTTGATAATAATATAAAAACTTGATTTATTTTTTTATTAATTAAAAAAGAACTCTCTAGTGAGTTTGGCAAATACTAATCCAAATATTTTGAATTTGATGATGTCATGCTGGGCATTGCCAAGTGAGAACGTCATGAGAATGGCTTCTTTTTTTTTGCTGGATCATGAGAATGGCATGAACAGATGAAGAGTAAAATATGTTTTTAATTATGGTGAATCATATAACTAAATTTGGTTTTAGTTTTTTTTATATAACTTTATTGGTTGATTTTAGTCTTAATTAAATACGATCACATAACACGTGATATGCCCATATTAAAATGATTGTTGATATTAGATAGGTTTAATTATTTTGCCGATCCTTAAACTTATTATCAAATTCTTAATGATTTTTTTCAATTGATTCTTGAACTTATATATGTTAATTAAAAAACAAATATAAATTTAGAAACCTATTTAAAATGACAATTAATTTAGGAATCTAATTAAAAAAAATTATAAATTTCTGCAAGCCGGTATTTTCACTTTTGTTGGAGGTTCTAAAATGGTTGAAGGACTTAAGAATATCGAGTTTAAAATCCAGAGAGAGAATATTGATTTGCAGAAGTGAGAATACTAATCTGCAGAGGTTGATATTTTTTAATTAAGTCCATGAACTATTGTCATTTTTAAATAGATCCCTTAACTAATTTTATTTTCAATCGGGTTCCTGACCTATTTATTTTATAATTAACTAAGTCCCTATGAAACTTAAAAAAAATTACAAGTTCAACAACTCAATTGACAAAAGTTTAAGAAGCAAACAAAATATTTAGATATCCTCGATAATATATTTGAGTTAGTTTTTAATTTTTTTTATTAAATGAAAAGTTTGTTCAACTGATGAAAAGTTTTTTTAATAGCTTTAATTTCAACATTTTTTTAAATGCTACTTAAAATAATTTTTCTTAAAACTCTAGTTTTTAATTTTTTATATTTTTTTCTTAATATATTTATCAAATTCTTTTATTATCTTTTTTTAATAAAATATGATTTTATTATTTTTTATCATTCTATATTTTCAGCTCCTCGAATCATTATTATTATCAAACACTTACAATTTAATGAATTAGTTTTTTAATTTTTAGCTACCAACTTTTAATTTTTTGCTATCAATTAATTTTTCAACTTTCAATTAATTTTTATGGAACATTAGTAATGTTTAAAACCACAGAATAATTAAAACTATTAGATATGTCACATTATTGTTAAGTGATAATATATGTCCTTTTTAATAATTTTATTTGAATCAAAATAAAAAACGGTTTAAAGGAATGTAATCAAATTTAATTATATATATATAGAATAAAAAAATATATGAACCTAGATTTAGGTCAAACATTTTTTTATAAAAAATTATTTTTTAATAAAAATGTGTAAATTTATTTTTTATGTGTTTGCTAAACTGTTTATTTTTTTAAAAAGAATTTTTCTTTGCTTTTTTTAAAGTAGCTACTCTTATCTTTTTCTTAAAAATGACTACTTTTTAAAAATTAATTTTTAGATTTTTTTTTTAATTTAAACAAACTGACGCTTTACACTAAGAGTCACAGAGATCTAGTTAAATTTGTTTTTCACAAACTTCTTAATACTTATTTTCAATTCCTACAAATAAAAAAACTTTAGCCCTTAACTACAACTCTCTTTATTATATTACTCTTTATGTTATACCACTACTACTACAAAAATTTCATTAATGAAAACACCTTATTATCCGTGTATGTTTTCACTTGTTTTTAAATGATAAATAAGAAAAAAAACCCAAACTAAAACATCCAAAATCCTACATAAGTTTTTTAGTTCTAAAAACTAAACAAATATAAAACAATCTTTAAAACAGATTTCGTAAAACTTGCCAATCAAATTTTCCAGTTTTTAATTTTAGAAAACTGAAAAATATTTTTAAAAAACTAATAAAACAGATCCAAATTAAGTTTTTTCTCCGAAAGCATATAGCAGCGAATGCAACTAAAAAGGGTGGCTTTACCGGAAGAAAAAAAATACTAAAAAGCGTAAAGATCGTGATTAAAAAGAAAAACACTTAGATCTCTTCATGTAAGTAAAATCAAGAGACCTATTTTTTTTTATACAATTAATATATTATATGTTTTACTAAAATGCGGAGGACTTTAAAATTTTGCTGGCAAGTGAGAATGGAAAAGAAAAAAAAATAGAAGACGCAATAATATTGTGAAAACAACGCATACCTTCCTATTGTTTTCTCAATAGAACAATTTCAAAATATTTTTACAATGATTTTTACATGAAAGAGAGAGATAGATAAATAGAGAAAAGAAAGAAGTGCATGTAACGAATAATCTGATATAGAGAAATGGTGAGATGGAAAAAAATGAGTATGTAAAAACTGTTGGGAAAGTTTATTAATATTGTTTAGATATCATTTATATTCACAAAAAATGTGTTTACAGAAATCGAAAACTTTAAATTAAAGCACAGGCATGCATTGATTGATTTGAGAAAAATAGGAAGCGATCGATAAAAAGAATAAGGAACGAATGATAATGAAAATATTTCTGTGAGATATGCGTATAAAATTTGTCTTGTGTAAAATATATCAGAACTCGCGTTGCCCATATTAGTACATCTTAAGGCTAATTAATACCTAGAAATGGTTTTAAATTAGGATTTATAGTAGTTTTGATGGTTGTCATAATCAATTGAAGGACGTACCTCTTTTCGATTTGTCTTCAATATTTGTGAAGGACGGGAAAAGAGATGAAGAATGAAAACAAGTAATTTTATTTCCATCACTATCAAACTGCAAAGTGATGATTTATAGACCAGGCATGCTAGTTAGTACGAAAATAACATACACGAAAATGACGAAAAGAAATCTAACTTATTATAATTTTTCACTTAATTTGACAAAAAAAGGATTTTATGCCATTAACATAGAAGAAATTATTTGATTTAATTTTTAAAAATTTAATTAGTATTCTGCTCACTTTTTATCTGTCATCTTTTTATATATATTAAGAAGAAAAAGTAGTACTTAGAATTCAATGGGGTTGTTTATATTTCTTAGAGTTAAGGAACTTGAGAATACCATTGAAGCAAATAAGTTCTTATAGAAGAACCACAGACAAGATTGTTTAACTATTAAAATGATATATTTTCCAAATTAAAATGAGGATTCTTGTATGAGTAGGGTAAAAGATCCTGCTTATTAGTTATTGGAATGATAATTTTTCTTAACATAATGAATCAAACTTGTGATCTTTATTTTCTTTTTTCTCTTTTAATCATCCAATTCATTTTATAACTTCCTTGTAGGAGTTTGTAATTAATCAAGAGATCCAAATTTGTAATCATCATTTATGTCAAAACAGCCCTAACATTTGCCTTTAACGCAATAATACGATTTGCAGTTGACATATATAATAATAATTCTCTTTTTTTTTTTGGTAAATAGTCAATTTTGTACCTCAATGTGTAATTCATTGAGAAATGCGTTCCTGAAAGATAAAAATATAAAATTTAGTCTTTGAAAGTATAAAAAGTGCGACAAATATGTCATGCCATTAACTTCCATCCGTCAACGTTAATAAAAATAGCCTATGTGATAGGGAGGGACAAATTTATTACTGAAATTATTGCCAACGTGTATTATCAGCATAGGGGCATATTTGTCATAATGTTTTTTTGACTTTTTATCTTCCCACACCGCTGACAAATGTGTTCCTGAAAAAAGAAAATGCAACAAATACTTCCGAACCTTAATAATAGATTGTGACTAATTATTATTATTATTATTATTATTATATGTTTATAATTTAGTGTTCCTATTTATTTAGTACTTATGCAATATATTTTTTAAATTTTCTTTTAATATATATATATATATATATATATATTTATTATTTTGATTTCGTTATCAAACCTTAATCTTTGTTGTTAAATAAAACTTTATCTTATATCTTATAATTTTATCAAATTTCTACTAAATTTTTCACTTTTAATCTTTAAATTATTTCATATCACTATTCCAACTTAAGTGCTCTCATATTTAGATTGAAAATAATATGTTGAGAGTTTTGAGTAGAAAAAACACAATTGACCGTGAGACCAAATTTATTTATTTATTTTAAAAAAAGAATTTAATCAACTATTTTTTTAAAAAAAATCTCACAAAATTTAAACTAGATGAAATTAAAGTAAAATTATAAGTCTTTTTCCTTAATCAATATATATATATATATATATACTTCAAATATGAAAGAATCCCTTGGATAAATCTTATGCGCTTTCATTCAAGACAACACTTATTATAAATAATATGAATAAAATGAAAATAGTTACTAATAAATAAAAAACCCAAATAAATTTAAATAAAAAATACAATAATGCTCAAATTAATACAGAGGTTAACTTTAAAACAAAAAAAATATTTCAGAGGTTTATTTTTTGTCTTTGGGACGTAGAGTTGTATCTCTCGCTGATTTAGGGATTGCAGTGACCTTACATTCTATTTGACATACCAATACGTAATAAAGATTAATAATTAATTGAAGAAACAAAAATTTTCAAGAAATAAAAGACTTTCATTTTTTTTAAATGGTAACTCAATTTTTTTATATCATAAAACTAAAGAATTTTATTTTATTTTGAAAAATAAGTAGTTATATTAATTAATTAAAAAACTAATTAACAATTTGATAGATGAATAAATAGATAGATAATCAAAGTATAAGAATTCAAATCTTATGCTTTATTTTACTGTTTTTTAATCCTTTTTTTCATAATTTCTCTCCTATACAATTCATTATTAACATCCGGATATATTTGTAGCACTTCTTATACTTTAAGAACTAAATTTTGCATTTTCATCTTCCACGTATTTGTCAGCGGGGTGGAAAGACGAAAAGTCAAAAAAATATTATGACAAATATGTCGATTAAATTTTGTATCTTCATCTTTAAATGATACATTCACCAATGAATTACATATCGAACGAAAAAGTGATTATTTACTCTCTTTTTTTCTTCAATTTTTTTGTTCATGACTTAATGTTACTTTCGTACATTATTCGAAAGTTTTATTTTAGTATTTTTTTTTTGTTTAAAACATTAATGTTACATTAATATTTTAAATTTTAATATCGTTAATTTAACATAGTCACAGTTAAACTTTATTTTATTTTAAAAATTATAAAGCGCCAAAATCCAAAACACAAAGTTTTCCCTTCAAACCTAGAACACTTTTCCTTTGCTACCCACAAAGTGGAAGGGATCTGTGTGACGACGTCAAGGACCTCCTGCCAATGTCGTTGTTGTTGTTGGAGGTTGCTGTGATTAACGGCGTCGACGATCCTCCGTGCATGCCCTCGACTGGTTGGGCATATAGGGTAAGTCTATGATGAGTGGGTTTCGCATTCTATCATAACCAACTTATTGGGTTTCTCTTGTTTTGATTTTGCTCATGTGAGTTTTGCATCTTTATGGAATTAGATTTAATGTATATTTTCTCTTTGGTTTAAAATTTGTGTTCATTTAGAGGATATGAGTTTCGTGTCCTTTGAGATGCATTTCCAATGAAATACTGTTGTGTGGAAATGTTTTAATTGATTTTGGGATTTTCAAGAGGTTTTGAATTTCTAAAATTGAGGATGAAGAGTTATTTTACACTGTTGGGTTATGACGGAGGGGCGCAATTTGGATTTTTTTTTCATAAAAGAAGATGAATAAGACTAAAATAGATAAAGAGAGTAGTGTTGATTTTTAACCGTGATTATATTAAATTAATTATTTTAAAATTTAGAACATGAATGGTTTTAAACGTTGTTAACAGAAATAAAAAAATAATCAAATAAAACCTTCAAAAACATAAATAATCAGAATTAAATATTTAAAATTTAATGTATCAAAATTAAATAATATTAAAATATAATAAATCAAAAGTAACATATAATAAAATAAGACAAATTTTAAGGATTGAGATTTGTACGTAAAACAACTTTTATTCCTCATTGTACTTACATTTCCTTGTTTAATTTTTATTTTTTTTTTACAGATGCGATATTAACATATATACATAGAATGATAGATCCACTTTTTAGTGCAGTAATAAACTTTGAAATGAGAAGCAACACATGCGAATCAACCACAATAGACTATAGTGGTCAATCTTATTATAAGAAAGAAAAAAAAAAAAACAACTTGTTAAGATGGTTGTGATTTGGTTGAGCAAACATGATGGCGTTGGTTGAAATGCAAAGCGAGAAATGACCACGGAATGCTATTCCTCACGGGGAGAAGAAAAAAGAAAAAAGTGGGAGAAAAAAAGAAAGTTTCAAAGATTCTTTGCAATGGGAACATGAGAATCTTAACTCAGACTATAATGCCCATAAATCATATTCTCAAGCAAAGAATTTGGTCGGAAAGCCACCAAAAATGGATTCTCATTCCCCACCAATATATCCTTTTAGTTAATCTAATAAGATGCCTCTTAGCATTCTTATATCATGATCTATCATGTCCTTAATGGCTTGCTATAATTTTCATGGAATTGTTATGCTTAGTTGTTGTTTGTTTTAACAATTTAATGGTGATTTAATCTGATAGTGCAAAATATTTTATAATTTTATACTATCTTTTAATTATAAATTATTATTGATATGATTTTTAATCTAATTATCATAAAAATTACAAACTTATGATATATAATGAACTGGAATTAAATGACAATTTTACACTACAATGCATAACTTATTTTCTCTTGTTTTAATTACTTCCTTTTCTCTCATCATTTCTTCGTCCAAGTACATGGTTGACATTAGCACTGCTTTCATAATTGGATGGTGTTTAACTGCCCCTTCATTTGGATCTCCATTGCCTTTTCTATTTGTTTATGTTCCACTTTAGTTTATTTTCTAATTCAATTAACTAAATATTTGTTTTTCACACTATAAAAAATGCCATATATTAACTATTAGACATTGAGTTACTTTTTATTAATATAATATTTGGTTTATAAAAATAAGTAATGAATATAAACATTATAAATTTACATTAATTAATAATATAATATATTAATTAATAGTCTATTTTTTTAAAAGAATTAACAGACTATTTTGTTTAGTACAAAAAATTGATACATACTTTTATTACTATATCAAATATCAATATAAGATATCATATACTGTTAATGTAAATCAATAATATTAATTTGTTAGATTAGTTTAACAAATACAATTTTAATAGTACTTAATATTTTTATTAATAATTGACTATTTTTTAATAGTGATGGTCAGTCTTATACTTATTTTTACATCAATTTTGATGATTTAATTCCATTTTTATATTTGAAACCTACAATTATTTTATCATTATTTTATAGCCTATATATTTTGGATTTGATCGGATAATTATGTTTAGGAACAATTGTTGAAAATGTGCATATATACCCTATTTATAAGAATATAAGTCCATATTATAAAATAAAAAGAGAGAGAAAGAGAGAGAGAGTTATACTCCCAACAAGTGGCACCGGAGCAGTCCTATGCTAAACTAGGTTCCCACTGCCCTTTCACTGTCCGTGTCCCTGAAAAATAATATAAATTTTTTGACTAATTAATTAAGGTGGTTGTTTATTGGACAATTTTCTTTAAACAAACTAAAGATAATCTTGGGTCAAAAATAAGATTAATTTTTCAATGTTCTGCTGTATATTTAAGAGTCTAATATTTTTAACAGATTCTTCATACACACTTAGAATCAAACCACAAATTATTATTTTTTATTCATAAAAATAAAATAAATCAGAAATTTCAAAAATTTATAATAATTCACAAATTTTCTCAATTAATTGAATTAGATCTCCTAAATAAATCATTAATTAATTATGTAATGACAAGGCTATTTGCTTATCCTATCACACCAGGTTAGTATTCATCAGATAATTTAATATTTGATGTATAGAAAAAATTAAATGATATAATGGAACTATTTTATTTTAATTATTAATTTTATGCTTATTCTTAATTTTTAAAATAGGCCTATAATTAAGGAATAAATATGTTTTATTATATTCTAACATATTTATTAAGGTAATATTGACAGTTAAATAATATATATATATATATATATATATATATATATATATATATATATATATATATATATATATATATATATGCGCTCCTAGGAGGATAGTTTTCAAGCCTTGTCTACCAGAATCAATGGGAAACTATTGGGCCGGCGTTGTGTGAAAACATTAATATTATATTTGGATTAGGAATTTTAAAATTTTAAGTAATTTGAAATATCTAGAATTTGAATTGTTTTGATTTTAATTTTGTTTATTTTTTAAATGTTTTGTTTGGATAAATCAATTCAAATTTTTTCTATTTTAAATTTTTTGTTTAGATAGGGCAATTCAATTTCTTCCATATGCAAAATTTCAATTTTATATTTTAAATAGATGAAATTTTAATATTAAACTTTATAGAAAATAAATACAATTTAATTTTGAAATATTAATTAAAAAATATTTTCAATTTTTAATAATTTATAAATACAAAAATATTGATAATTTTAACTAGGGTTGTTTTGTCTAACCATAACCAGTGATGTTTTTAAATCAACATCAACCAAAGCTATTTTTCGGTCGACATCAAATAAGGTTTTTTTTGTCAAAAGTATGTCGGGAATATTTGTTAGCTGATGTCAGTCGGGGCTATTTTTTGGCTCAGGTTGGTTGAGTCTATTTTTCAGCCGATGTTGGTTAGATTTTTTTACCAACGTCGGCTAGGGTTTGTTTGGCCGACACCGGCTAGAGTCTTTTCGAATGACATTGACCAAGGTTATTTTTAGCCAACGTCGGCTTAAAAAATCCTAGCAGGCGTTGACAAAAGAATCTACCCAGTATCGACTAAAAAATAACTTAGTTGATGCTAACCAATAGAACCTACCCGATGTTGACCGAAAAACATCATTGGTTAACGTTGGCCGAAAAATCCCTAGTCGAAGTTGGCTAAAAAACAGTCATGACTAATGTCGGACAAAAAACCCTACCCAACATTGACTATAAAATAGCCTTGGTTGATGTTGGCTAAAAAATAACTTTGACCGATGTCGACTGAAAAAACTCTAGTGAATGTCGACTGTAAGAACCTAGTCGATGTTGACTAAAAATAGTCATATCCAATGTCGGTCAAAAATACCTAGCTAGTGTTAGCAGAAAAAACCCTAATCAACATCAACCAAAAAACCTAGCTAATGTGGTTAAGAAATAGCTCTGGCTGATGTCAGCCAGAAAACCCTAGTCGATGTCAGCAAAAAAATCCTAACCGACATCGGCTAAGAAAATCTAGTTGACATCAACGAAAACACCCTAGCTAACATCGACTAAAAAATAATCCTAGCCGATATTGGCTAAAAAATAGCTTTGACTGATGTTGGCTAGAAAAATCTAGTTGACGTCGACTGAAAATTCTTAACATGTGTCTACTTAAAAGTTAGTCATGACCGATGTCAGTAGAAAAAATCTAACCAACGTTGGCCAAAAAAATCATTGTCAACATCAACTGAAAAAACCTGGATAACAATGACCAAAAAAATCCTTGGCCGACATTAGCGAAAATTTCTCATGACTGACGTCAGTGAGAAAATAACCCTAACCAACATCATCTAAAAAAAATCTTAGCCGATATCAACAAAAATAGCTTTGATTGACATCATACAAAAAAATTATGACCGAAAAAACCTCGACCAACGTCAGTGAAAAACAACTTATGTCGATATCGGTCGTAAAAATTTTGGTCACCCGTAGTTGTGAATGTTGAGCAAGAAAGAGTCCCGAGCAAAAACGTGAGTTAGAATTTCAAATTCTATATTTTTTGAGAAAATTTGAAATCTCATTGTTTTAGTTAATCAAAATGATTCATAAAAATATCAAAAATTAAATCTCCTTTCAAATACTCTATCCAAACAAGTTATTTTATCATGAATCATTTTAAATTTTTTGAAAAAATGAATTCTCCTACTGAATTATTCCATCCAAACACACTATAAGTGTATTTTTTGCAATCCTGGTTAGGTAAGGTTCATTAATGATACCTTGATCACTTTGATACCTAAAGTTGATGATGCTGATACTCTAGGGCAACTTAGACCCATTAGTCTTTGCAATGTGTCTTATAAGGTATTGACTAAGGTTCTTACTCAAAGATTAAGAGAAGTGATGGATGATCTTATTGGCCCAATCCAATGTAGTTTTGTTCTAGGGAGACAAAGGCGGGATAATATTATTATTGTTCTAAGAAAAAGGAAAAAGGTGATAAAGGATGGATGACTATTAAAATTGATTTGGAGAAGGCTTACCAAAGGATGAGAAGAGAGTTTATTAAGGATACTTCGATTGATGTAGGGCTACCAAATTCTTTTGCGAACATGGTGTGGTTTTGTATCTCTACTCTATCTATAAAAGTCCTTTGGAATGGTGAGGTTTTGGATGATTCCTTTAGGCCGACTAGAGGGATTTGTCAAGGTGACCCTCTTTCTCACTACTTATTTGTGTTTTGTATGAAGCGTTTGTCTCAACTGATTGTTGTGGCAGTTGAGAATACATTTTGGAAACCTATTAGGTTGAGTAGAAGGGGCCTAAAGTTATCCCATCTTGCTTTTGCCAACAACTTGGTTTTTTTTTTTTTTTTTGAAGCATCCATCGACCAAGTTGAGATCATTAAACCTTGTCTTGATATTTTTTGTGAGAGCTCTGGTGCCAAGGTTATTTGTTAGAAAACTCATTTTTTCTCTAATAATGTAGGATGGATTGTTCGTGAGAAGATTAGTGATGCTTTTCCAACATACGAATAAGCTTGGCAAATATTTGGGAGTGCAATTACATCATGAGAGAGTGTCCAGATCTACCACAAGGAGTGTCATTGAGAAAATGAAAAGAAGGCTTAGGTCATGGAAGGTTAGAATGTTATCCTTTTCTGGTAGGCTAACTCTTAACTAGATTTGTGCTTACTGTAATGCGCTCCTATGCTATGCAATCTGTTTTCCTTCCTCAAAGTGTATTTGATGAGATTGGTCAGGTTTGTAAGAACTTTTTGTGGGGTGATATTGATCATAGTAGGAGTATGCATTTGGTGTCTTGGAACCAGGTGTGTAAACCCAAATATGTTGGAGGGTTGGGAATTAGAAAGGCTCGTCGTGTAAATGATAGTTTCATGTATAAAATTGTCTAGGATCTTTGTACTAAAAACTCTCATTTATGGGTGAAGGTAGTTAGATAGAAGTATGGTTGTGGAGAGGATATTGTTCCCCTTATTAATAGGAACAAGGTTGGTTAAAATGTTTGGGCTGGAGCTCGGTGCAGAACAATATTAGATGGAGGGTAGGGGATGGTCATGATGTGCTTTTTTGGATTGATAGTTGGGTTCTTGGTGTTGGGTCCTTGCTGGGTAAGCAAATAAGCACCTTGGGTAATCAAGATTTGACTATGAACGTAAGTGATTTTGTGGGGGAAGATGGTAGATGGGATATTAATCTCATGCTACAATTCCTTCCCAGTTCTATGTGTGCGAGTATTTGCAGTTTGACTCCCCCTAATTTTGAGCAAGGAAGAGAAAATATCTAGGAAAAGCACGAATGATGGTATATTCTCGATGCATTTTGCTTATAGTTACCAGGTATTCACAATGGAGCCACTGAAGATTCCCCTGTTCAATTCAATACGGCGTTGGAAAGGTCCGGAGAGGATAAGGGGCTTACTTTGGAACATAGGGAAGAATTGTCTCATGACTAATTACAAAAGGTGGAGAATGGGCATTGCTATTGTTGCAACATGTCCAATTTGTCAGAACCAAGAGGAGTCCAACATGTCCAAATTGTCTCATGACTACCACTAGCTCGGTCCCTTGTATATGGCAAAGCTTTTTACCCCCATCAGTTTTAGCTACTTTTTTTGCAGGTGACATCCATTTTTGGATGCAAAGAAATCTTGACAAAGTGTTATCTGGTGTGTAAAATTTATCAAAGTTATCAAACTTATGTGTAAGTTTGATGAACTTGTCTTGAAAGAAATAAAAGAGTACAATCAAAATGTGAACAAAAATTTAAGAAGTTGAATGCGGTATGGAAAGAACAAAAATACAATTATTTAGTAAAAATTACTTAATTTGTTATAAAAATATATTCCTTCCGAGGAGTAAGTACAATTTTTATGACTAACACAAAGGTCACCAAGTGCAACATGAGTGGTCCCAAATCTTTGGGATGGTTCTTGATCACTTGTGGCGTAGAAGGAATAATTTCGTGCTTTAGAATACTTTGACTTCTCCAACCATTATCTCAATCCAAGTGGAGTGTTCTTTAAGGTATTGGAAAGCTTCAGTGGGGTTGAAGGATGATTTTAGCATTGGCCCTGACTCTATAAACCATTCGTCTATCCATTCTTGGGGTTCAGCAAGCTTAGGTAGAATCAAGGTCAATATCGATGGTGCAATTCGGATTAGAGATCATCTTGCGACATGTGGTGGAGTTGCTAGGAATCATCACTATGGGCGTTGTATGTATAGGTTTATGATTCATCTTGGGAATGTTCATGTGATCTTTGAGGAACTCTGGGTTATTTTTCATGGTCTCAAACTAGCTTTGGATAGAGGACAGTGGAGTCTGATGCTTTCAATTTGGTGAATGACATTCGAAATATGGCAAAGCTTCCTCTAAGGTTCTTGCTGCTTCATATCTCCAGGGATAACAACTTAGTGGTTAAGGAAGCCTTCTCTTCCAATGATCCTTCTTGTGTACACACTAGTTCCCCATTGAAGCGTGGCGCGAGACTTCTTATGGAAACAACACTAGTTTAACTGCTTGTTGTCTTTATTTGAACTAGCCAAAACAAAGCGTGCTGCATCCGCATTTCTACTCTACTGTCATATTTTATTATTGTGGTAAAATTTATATATTTAAATAATATATTTTATTAACTGTAAATTCATATACATATTTAATTTTTGTTTAATATGTTTTGTAATCAATATATAATTTTATTTTTATGTTTCTTTATTTGTTATGATAATATCATAAATTAATATATTATGTTTGTAAATAATGTTCATTTATACACCGTTGATCAAATTATTTGTGGTACATTCTTAAATATTATTTTATTTGATAAATGCATTTATCAAATATTGAAATGGTAACATTATTATGTCACATGTTAAATTTTTTTTCTTCTTGTTTTGATTTTTAGTTATATTTGCTCTTAGGGTGCACATACTTCAATTATAAGGATTTTTTTATATATTTTTTAAAGTAAGATATGCGGTACCATGAAGAGAAAAATGGATAAATATATAAAGTAAATATAAAAAATATGTGTAGAAAGTAAAGATTATCTAAACATTTTTCAAATTGTAATTACAAAACAAAAAAAAAAATCATTCAAGTCATGATCCTTTTCACAATGTTTTTAAGTTTGTTATAATTTTTTAAACATTTATACCCAAAATTAACAAATTATAGAAATATACAATGATGTTTATTTTTCCGCTAGCGTTTGATAAATAAGAAATTTTTAGGACAATGAAAAATAATTAATTAATATTTTTTATTTACTTTTTTTGAAGAAAAAAAATTAAAGATATTATTATGTTGAAGTTATTACAAGAACATGTTAATTTAAAAATATTAAAATACATTTTTCTGTTGTAACGGAACATCCATGTTTTAATGGTTTACATAAATTCATTTCATAAATTATTTTTAAGAGGAAAAGTCATTTTAAACACCTTACAAAAGTTCAATAAAATTATTTCTAACATTATAAACTATCGATTAAACCATTTCTTCACAATTTGATGTTCATGATCTAAATATAAAATTCAGTAATTTTAATATAAATTTGTACGATTAAATACTATAAGAATGACATGATCAAAAACAAAGATATATATATATATATCATCCTATTCTTCCCAAGTATGTTTCTTTTTTTCTTTTTTCTTTTTTATAGACTCATAACATGTAAACTTTAAATATTCCAACTACACACAAAAATGAAAAAAAAAAATCTTATAATAAAAAATAAAAAAATTAATAAAAGACAAAATTAATTAAAAATATAAATAAAAATAACACGTAAGACCACAAATAAAAAATCTATATTCCAAACTAAAACTAAATTACCCAGAATATGTTACAAATTTGAACTTCAATTGCAACCATACTTACCTACCTCATTGTCATATCTAGAAAAGAAAATTCTTTCATAAGTTGTCCAATGTTCCTTAATGATTTAGTATATCTAGAAAAGAAAATATATTACTTCATGCATCAGTATCACAAAACCAATCGACTATAAAAAGCACCGAAAAACACTTTATTTGAAGGAAGCAATTGAAGAATCCTAGTGACAGCTCAAATGCAAAGTGCATAAAACCTAGTGCATTATAGGTTATCATATACCATGCTAATTTGATGCTAAAAAAAGGGGTTATGTTTGTGTACCCGTTGATCCTTGTCTCCTTGGAGTAGAAGATTGGATCCTTATTTTTCCTATGAATGCCAAAAGATTAATATTATATTTGGATTTCAATGAAAAAGAGGATGAGTCTTCAAGAAGGAGAGAGATGGAGAGTGAGAGAAGATGAAAAGGAGAAAAGGAAGAAATATGTGAGGGAGATGGAGGTTTCTCGATTTCAGTTATAGATAGGATGTCATGGTTAGAAAGAGAAACAAGAGAATGCAATTATAAGATAACAAAAGATGGGAGAGTGTAAAGTTACCAAATACGAGAAGATCTAGAGGGTGTAGTTATTTAGTTTTCAAGCATCGTTTCAATAAATTGTAAGTTAGAAATTTAGGCATCACTCAAAGAGAATAATGTATAACTTATGATATTTGAGGGTAAAAGTGTCCAAAAAAGTGGAGGCCAATCAGAAAGTATCCCCTTTATCTATTGTTATAGATAAATATTCAACTTACTACCTAAAAGTGTAACGGACTCTTACATGAATCCTTCAAAGATAAAAAAAAAACTATTTTTTTATCCTTAAATGTGTAAAAATATCAATATTTTAATCCTGTTGTTATTTTTGTCCATCAAGTGTATCATTTTGTTGATGTGACATATGAAAATTGAAATGTTATGAGAAAAAATTGAAGTAAAATGTTAACTCAACAGACTAACTTATCATGGAAATTTCAATGAATTATTTTGTCAATTTTGAATTTTTTTACCTATTAGTCTTTCCCCTTCCTGTCAACAACTATTCTTCTCCATAAACGAAGATGTACCATGACTAAAAGTGGTCTTTGGGTATTTTTTGTTTGTTCGTTTTGTTAATATAAATTCTTAATCTTTCTTTTTCAATTTTACAAAATAGTCCTCTTCTCTAAATGAATTCAAAATTAAACCTTATAATTCTGAATCCTATTCAAAACCAAAATTCAGAACCTACAACAATTGAATTAAAACCAAAATGACAGCAAATTTGCTACATATAAGTGCGATAAAAAAAATTCAATGCAAGTAAACAGAGAAGAAGGCAGTGAACAAAGAAAAAAAAACAAAAAATAAGTTAATCTCTCTTTGCTTCCGCCATGAGCGTCACCGCATTCCTGGATGCAAGTTTATCAGAACTAGTATGTTCTTAAAGCTTCAACCTCAACACCATCCTTTCCCACACCATTCTCTTCAACTCTTTGCAAAGGATGACAATCGTGCACTATCACCATGCCAAACTTCGTCTTCTCTTTCACTCTAGCTTGTCGGTGAGCGCGAGTTCAAGAATGAGCCAACACCATCGTGTCAAGGCTAATGTCGTTGACATCAATGTTGATGACATGGATCGAGACACAGTAACCTATGAAGCACGGACACGCCACCGAAGTGCCGCGTCCCGCATCGAAGACGCACCAGACACACAAACGGGTGCGGCTCCGGTGCGACGCGATGTCCGTTGCCGCCGCCGTCGCTGGAAACGATTGGATGCAGGAAACGCGTGATCGGACGTGGCCCAACAAGTGGACACGCGCGTCCAAACGCGGCCCAACCAAATATTTTATTATTTATTTAAAAAAGACTTACCTAAAACGAAAATCACGTCTTCTCCTTGCCGCAAGCGAACCTCCACGTCGCCGCCTCCATTTCCCCCTTTGCAGGTAGGCCTTTCTTTCTTTTCTGAGTTTTCTCATGATTTCATCTGCTCCATCGCCTCCATGTTTCTGAGTTTTCTCTCTCGCCTCTTTTGTTTCCCTGTTGATGCTTTTGCCTGATTTTATGATTTCTAATTTCAATTGATGCTTTTGTGCTTTATGGTTTCTGGTTTTATGGTATTTTCTCTCTTTCTCTTTCCATGTGCAGTGGTACCCATTACCCAATGTCATTTGATAGTTACAAGAGAGTTTATTTTTATTATTTTATTTAGATACTTTTTTGTTTTGTTGTGTCATTTGATACATTCAAACGTTTAAAGGTGGCCTCAAGCACGTTACAGCAATTATCATATTTTCTAAATAAAAGTTGTGCCATTTGATACATTTAAACGTTTAAAGGTGGCCTCAAGCACGTTACAACAATTATCATATTTTCTAAATAAAATAAATGGGTGGATGTTAACATATTTTTGTAGGATTGAAATTTTACTTTTTCTTCAATTAAAATTTTAAGGGTTTACTTGTGTTTTTATTTTTTTATTTACTTTTTAATTATAAAATTGTCACATTAGTTTAAATCTATTTTTCGGTTTTAAAAAAATTATACAGAAAATATTAAAAATAATAAATGAAGATGGAAAATAAAAACACAAATAATAATGGAGCTTTAAAGTACAACACAAAGATTATTATTATACAAGTCCGGGTAGGTGTGGGGCATCAATTAAAGTATACTATTCAGTTTCCCCTACCTTAATTTTTATTATTTTATTGTAGCTTGTTAGCAAATAAAAAATAAAGCCTTGAGTTTTGTGATTTTTTTTTATTTTCTTATTTATTCTTAAAAAAATTATTTTCTAAAAAAGTATCTAAATTGTTTAAAAATAAAAAATAAAACAAATATAATTTACAAAAACTAAAATTATTTTGAATAGTCCTATTTTGAATAAAATTAAGCTACAACATGGCCAATAAGACAAGAACAACATTGATTAGAAATTGCTTTTGTTGTTTGTTTTTTACTTAGAAATTGTTTACATTGATTTTTAATTTTTTTAAATTATTGTAGAGATGAGTGCTTCTAGTCCTAGTCAAGCTAAAGAACAAGATGATGATACCAAACCTTTATGGACCTATGTTACAAAGATAAAAAGTGTAGGTGGTGGTGGAAATTATGAGATAAAATGCAATATTTGTGATTTTACCTTTAATGGATCTTACACTAAAGTGAGGGCACACTTGTTGAAGATGACTGGAAAGGGAGTTAGAGTTTGTCAAAAGGTAACAATTGACAGACTTATAGATTTGAAGAAGATAGACAATGAGACAACATTAAGGGTGGAGAAGTCAAAAACAAAATCTGTATCATTGCTTCCGGTTTCTACTCAACACCAAATGGATACAAACATTCTTGGTGTTGATCCAAAAAAGAGAAAGACATCAACTGTAGAAAATTCCTTTAATTTGCAAGCTAGAGAGACACTTGATCATGAAATTGCTAGGATGTTTTATTCTTCGGGGCTGCCTTTTCATTTAGCAAGAAATCCTCATTATAGAAAGGTGTTTGCCTATGCTGTCAACAATCAGATCAGTGGTTACCAACCTCCAGGTTATAATAAATTAAGGACAACATTACTTCAAAATGAGAGGAGACATGTGGAGAACTTGTTACAACCAATTAAAAATGCATGGAGCCAGAAGGGTATGAGCATTGTTAGTGATGGATGGAGTGACCCGCAAAAAAGATCTCTTATTAATTTCATGGCTGCCACAGAGAGTGGACCTATGTTTTTAAAGGCCATCGATTGTTCAAATGAGATCAAAGACAAGGATTTCATTGCCAAACTTATGAGGGAGGTAATTATGGAGGTTGGGCACTCAAATGTTGTGCAAATAATGACGGATAATGCAGTCGTTTGTAAAGCAGCAAGTTTAATAATTGAGGCTGAGTTTCCTTCCATCTATTGGACTCCATGTGTTGTCCACACATTAAATCTTGCTTTGAAGAACATATGTGCAGCCAAGAATACAGAAAAAAACAATGTTATTTATGAAGAATGTTCTTGGATCACCCAAATTGCGGATGATGCAATGTTTGTGAAATTTTTTATCATGAATCACTCTATGAGACTATTAATTTTCAATTCATTGAAATTACTATCCATTGCTCCAACAAGATTTGCCACCACTATTGTAATGCTCAAGAGATTCAAGCAATTGAAGAAAGGACTCCAAGAGATGGTCATTAGTGACCAATGGCCTTCTTATAAGGAAGATGATGTTACAAAGACTAAATTTGTGAAAGATACTTTGTTGGATGATAAATGGTGAGATAAGGTTGATTATATTCTTTCTTTCACTAGCCTTATCTATGATGTTCTTAGAAGAACTGATACAGAAGCTTCATCTCTCCATCTAGTATATGAAATGTGGGATTCAATGATTGAAAAGGTGAAGAATGCCATATATCAATATGAGAGAAAGGAGGAGAGTGAAGGATCAACCTTTTATGAGGTAGTGCACTCCATATTAATTGACCGTTGGACTAAGAGTAACACTCCTCTCCATTGTTTAGCTCATTCCTTAAATCCAAGGTAATTAACTCTATACTTTTTTACTTACCTTTTTTTTTAGAATTACATAAATTTCAATCATATATATATTTTTTTAATTATAGATATTATAGTCATGAATGGCTAAGTGAAGATTCTAATCGAGTTCCTCCACATCAAGACTTGGAACTCACTCGTGAAAGATTAAAATGCTTCAAGAGGTTATTTCTTGATGTGGATGTAAGGAGGAAAGTGAATATTGAGTTTGCCAACTTCTAGGATGGAAGAGAAGGTTTTGATGATCTTGATTTTTTAAATGATAGAGGTCAAATGGATCCAAAAGCTTGGTGGCTAGTTCATAGCGTTAATGCTCCAATACTTCAAAAGGTTGCCCTTAAGCTACTTGCATAACCTTGTTCATCTTCATGTTGTGAAAGGAATTGGAGTACATATTCATTCATTCATTCTTTAAAGAGAAACAAGATGGCACCACATAGAGCTGAAGATTTAGTATTTGTTCATAGCAACCTACGACTTCTCTCAAGGAATACTCCACAATATCATCAAGAGGAAACTAAAATGTGGGATGTAGCCGGAGATGATTTTGGATCACTTGATGATTGTGGTATTCTTGAAATTGCTAGTTTGTCTTTAGATGAACCAGAGTTAGAAAGTGTTTTTTTCAATGATGATTGCTAGTTTGTGGAATTCTTGAAGACTTGAAGTTGCTAATTCATCATCTTGCTTTATAATTTTTTTTTGTAAAGAAACAAAGAGTACAAATTGTATAATGAGGTCTCTTAGTATTTTTTTGTGACTCATTATCATAGGAAAAGTTCTTTTTAGATGATGATGAATATATAAATCTTGATTTTTAATTTAGATCTTTTATGCATATCACTCATATTTAATTTTATGTAATTTTATTATATATATATATATATATATATATATATATATATATATATATATATAGTCGTGTCCGTGTCCTACATTTTGGACATTACAGGTGTCCACGTGTCCGTGTCCGTGTCGTGTCCGGTGTCGGTGTCGGTGCTTCATAGACAGTAACAAAACCAAACACAAAATGCCTTCATGTAGTCACAAATCCAACAAAAGAGAGTATTATCTAGATCTCAAAAATCACCAACCTAAATTTTAATTTTTTTACACTAATTCATAAAACCAAATGCATAAGGATGCCTTCATCATTGTCGTTAGCGGCCCCAATGACGTTGGCAAGGACACCCTCATCGTGAGCCTCCGCGATAGCTGCCACAGACTCCATTTGCATCCTCTTTAGTCGTGCGCCTCATCGTGACTAGACTAGCGAGGTAGAGGATGGTGGCTTGCCTTCCTGGGTCGACGACAATATTCTGTACTTTCATCGAAGAGGTCAAGGTGGCACTATCCTCGTTGTCGTTGTGTTCATCCTTGCCTCCTCCCCAACTATCTTTCTCCATCTAGCATTTAGGATTAGGTTGGTGTTGTAGAAAGAGGGGTATACATGGAAAGATGGGAGAGAAAGAAAAAATAAAAATAAATAAATAAATTATGATGCTTGATTTAAAATGGAAAAGACTATAGGGTAAAAAAAAATTAAATTTGACAAAATAGTCCATTCAAATTTTCATGACAAAATAATTTTGCCAAATCATCATTTTATTTCACAATCTTTTCTCGTGACATTTTAATCCTCACATCTCATGTCAATGAAAATGTTAAATTTGATGGACAAAAGTATTGACTTTACTAAAATGTGGGCATTTTTACACATTGGGACAAAATAATTTTTTATTATTTAAAGATTCATTTGTCAATGAATTAAACTTTTAAGGATTAAGTTGAGTATTTTCTATATTTATTTTGAAATTTCAGCTCTTTGATGGAAAAGATGTGGTAAGGAATATAAAAAACTTCAAAAGATAGTAACGAGATTTTTGACTTTTTAGTCTCACTTAAGTGTTTGATTGAGGTGAAAAATGTAAGAAATGAAAAATAAGATTATTCACTAGAGATGAAAAGAGAAGAAATATTTGAATTAAAGTGATTTAGTAGATAATAAAAAATTAAAATTAAATATTTTTACAAATCCTATTCTACCCATGTTATTTCATATGATATTAATTATTGTTTCCTGTTGGAACAATAGTTTATGGCAAACCGAAAAAATTACTGGCTGAGTCACGGACAATGTCGCTTTCTTTAAGACATTTCGTGGCACTGCCAAACATTGTGCAAGCAGACTATCAACCACGACATCCCCAAGATAAAACAGCTCAGATCACTGTATAAGATTCTCACTGCACTGAGGGAACATTTTCTAGAATTACACCCTCTTGTATGACTTGAAAAGTCACTCTAAAGCCACCAAAAAATATGACTTGAAAAGTCACTCTAACAGCCAATCGAAAATATGACTTGAAAAGTCACTCTAATAGCCAACCGAAAAATATGACTTGAAAAGTCACTATTATAGCCAACCGAAAATATGGCTAGAAAAGTCACTCTAATAGCCAACCAAAAAATATGACTTGAAAAGTTACTTTTATAGCCAACCGAAAATATGACTTAAAAAGTCACTATTATAGCCCACCGTAATTTTAGAGCGACAGAAAGAAAGAGGGAGAAGTTTGCCGGAAATGCATCAGCTGAAATATGGGAGGGAGAAAGAAAAGTTGAGAAAATGATTCTCAACTGAGGCAAAGAAAAATGAAGAAATGAGCTCTCTATATATAGGGAGTGAAACACTATTCAAGTGTTTATCTTGAGCGATGTGAGACTTGAAGCCTTTTTTTCTTCTTTTTTTTTTCCTTTCTTTTTTTCAAACTTTCATCCACATTATCCTTTGTTCTAACATTTCCTTTTTAAAAAAATATAATATTAAATGACATTTTATTTTGTTATATATATAAAATGTATTTTCCTATGCTTAAATCCAATCCTGTTGGTATTGAAATATTCGATTCTCAGTTCCATATTCAAATATGGCTGCATCTTTTTCGAATTTGATAGAAACTATGTATTCTTTCCTCGTATTTCTTCTCAGGTTTGAGAAGAAATCTGCAAGCATGGACCCCACTTATTTCGTACGGAACGCACGAAATGCTTTCTTTCTTTCCTTTTCATCCATGTTTACACACTTTCAACGCTTTTCTTTAGTTAGAAACGAACATAGCTGTAGTGTTACGGGATACAAAAGAAATTGGAGCATCAAGTCCATACTAAGCGAAGAAACTAAGTATAAAACTTAGAATACTACCTTCATATGTTTTCATCCACGTGTGGTCACATATCATATTTCATATAGGATTCAATTTCATCATTATTATTTTGCATTTAGAAAATATTATCAAAATCTTTATATATTTATACACAAGAAAAAAACATTAAGAATGCGAGATATCAACCTAATAATATTAAAAAAAAACATTGAATCACGTCAATGGAATGAATGGTCCTAAATTACCCAATCAAATCTTTAGCAGAAAAAGTTCATCCTCTTGAATCCTAAATTTTCTTACTTGTTTTTTTTTTAAAAAAATATTTATCTCAGTGTGTTATATTTTACGTGTCTAATTTGATAAGTTAAGTCTAAACTTTTCTCTATACTTTCATGAAAAATAATCATCCCATTTGTTACATTTTTTCATACTTTCTATATTTGTAAATTAAAACATTAATAATTTATTTAAGTCAAGAAAGAGACAACCATAAATAAAAAACATTTAAATTAAAATTATTATGATAAAAAAATATAATTTCCCCATGATTTGACCTATTTTCTGAAAACTCAGTTCTTATAAGGAATCATACTAAAAAAATGAGAAAATATTAAACCTTATTACAATGAACTCTTTTTTTTGGACAGATCATTACAATTGACAAACTTCAGTAGAAAAGTAACACCCAAAAAAGAAAAGTTACTCAAACAACCTGTGGACTTGGGACCTGTTTGAGTTACATTAGAAATCAATTATTCACATTATACACACATTTTAATGTAAAATTGGTGGCTGGAATTATTTTTGGCACATTTTAATTATATTTAAGGATTTAAAATCAACTCTAATAAACTTCAAAACAAAAATAGACACTTAATCCTTCTTAGAAATGTCATTCCACTCATCTCTTTTCCCAGGGTAAAACGTGCCACCAGGAAGCCTCTTCCAAAATGTGCAGTCATGGAGTTGAGAAAAGTAAAATAAAGGATACATTGTCTGCACAAATGTCCTTTAACTAAAAAAATTCAAGGGATACCGTTACATCATACTGTGTACACTAGACTTTCCAAAGGGTAGTCCATAACTCAAGGAAGGGATACCCTTGCATTATAACCAATATTGCTTTTGCTTCTGAGATAGGTAACTCACTCTCTTTTAACATCGTGGTATATATGGCGAACAAATAGCAATGAAACTCGGAAACTAATGGCACCAAATATTAGGAAGAAAGCATAGCATAGGCATGCATTATAGCCAATAAAGAAGGATAGCTGCAAGAATCCACTCATATTTGATCTCACATAGAAGTAGACGCAATACCCAAACATGAAAATGGCTGTTGAGCCACCACACAGCACTGATCTGCACCCACAAAAAATAAATACATTAGTGATAAAGCCTCGTACTAAAGGGTGCCTAATGTTTATAGATTTTTTTTCCCTCCCAAATTTCTTATGGAAACATCATATAACATGTGAACATTATAAAATATTTGTACTCTTTCACAATTTTAATATGAATCAAACCATTTGAAAAAAAATTCAATAAAAGAATATGCGTTATTAAAAAGGAGAGAAAAAAGTACAGTGGGGGTGAGGGTAAGGTACCCTTAAGACTTGAAAGGAAGAACTAAATCAAAACAACAATAGATAAGGAAAGTTGGAATGTAACAAGGCAGCCAGCCTTATTCCTTTTTTCTTTATAAACCTTTGAAACAATTAAATGTATTTGAATTGATCATAACATAAACATTTTCTGATGGTGTTTTCCACAGTAGTAATGGCTGTCTAATATGACCATTTCCTCTAATCCTCTCATCTCCTATGTACAAGCTTTGATATTAAAAAAAAAAATACCTTATATCTTTATCTTTCATTTTGTAAGAGGGATAAGAGTTGTGATATCAGAGTGAATCTTAAACAATGCGAGGATCAATTATAGATTTCAGTTATCAGTTAGGATGTCAGGGTTATCAAGGATCAAATATTACCCAGGCACACAAACAAGCGAGGGAGGAGAATAGGGGAGAAGAAAAACATTAAACGGAAGCAAGCTGCAAGCATCAGCAACAAAACATACCTCCACCACCATTCATGGTCTTCCGCAGATAGTTGAATGTATGTCAAGCCAATACTGACAAGTGCAATGATCAAAATGACAGGAATGAATGTGGCAAACAAAATGCTAGGAAGAGTGTATATTTTGTAGCCCCACATACTAGCATATGCCTGGTGTAGTTGCAGGACTATTGCACTAAAAGGCACAAGACCCCCAATAAACATTAGAAATGGTGTTCTCCTGTACCAAGCAAGCTGTTGAATATCTCTCGGATGTCTCTTTGTGGCAGAGGAGCTTTGAAATTTAGATCTAAAACGGTATCCAATCACTCCACCAAATGCAAGCAATGGGATGGCGAGAAATGTTAATAAAACAAGAATCACAATAATAGAGCCGAATGGGAGTCCAATTGTAGCCCTGTAAGATATTGCGACAATGTTGAGGATAGAGGCTACAACAAACACTGGTCCAGTGTAAAGAATTGCTGCTAGACTAGCACTCCTTTCCTGGAATTATAGCCAAATCACATATATTTATAGGTAGTTAAAAATAACATTAAAAGTGTAACATTTTTGTCTTTCTTGTGGAATTATGTAAAGAATTACCCATCCATTCTCAGCAAACAGGCCATGGAAGGATGCTGCAGTGTACCCAGCAAAAACAGATGAAAGAGCATACAGCAAGACAAGCCAATTTAACAGTCCTCCACGATTGTAGGGATAGAGGGTGCCAATAAGTGCTAGAAACAGCAAGACACAAAGCCTGAAAGAAAAAGGGCATGTCATTTTATTTCAAAGGAGGAACAAAGTTATAAGCCAACTAGTTGTAATTATTTTTTTCCAACATTACACGAATGAACAGTGATAAATGATTAATGAGTTGGCTGTATGATAAGCTAGACATCTAAACCACACTGACTCCAGATCTCAAGTGGGAATAGAATAGATACTGCCTACTCACAATAGAAAAATGACTTTGAATTTTGGTTGAATCCTGATGTACAATTATTAAAAACAAACTATGTCCATTGTTAAGATGTATTTAGTTAGAAGATAGGTGGCAAGAGGTAGAAAAAGAAAACTATATATGAAAGGTTGCATAAGTAAAGCTGGCTGATAACCTCCACAGGAGAATTATAAACAAAGTCTGCCTCAGTTTAGTTTAAAGATTATTAGGCAAAGAATCAGAAGGAAGAGCGATCCACATCATAAACATAACCATACATGTGAGGTCAAACCGAGAAAAACATAAATCAACTGTAAAGAGAATGCTTTTGGCCTTTGCTATCACTTGATAGTCTAGATTCAGATTGCTAAAGGATTTGAATAAAACCTAGGTGGGTTGGTGCATAGATGAAGCTATACATCACACGCATTGATATATTATAGTCATGACATTGCCATGTAAAGACTGGAGGTTTGGTACATGGCTTTTGGGGAGAGGATCGGGGAATATGTATTTTTACCACAAAAGTAGCTTACAAGATTAGCAATTGGGTACCAGTTCCCACAACAGCAAAAAGTAAGGATGAGTTTGGAGGAGGTCTGAATACATCGCCATGTTGGAGGGACTTCCAACCAACCTCATTATCTTCTTCATTTGCATTAGAATACCTAAATTGTAAATGAAAAACTGTTAGGCTAACAAATAAAGACAGCCTGATTATATTCAGCTCTTATAGAATTATGAATAAAGAAGAAAGTTACTTTTTCAAATCACTCCTCAGATGCCGCATATAAAGCAGGGCAAGCAAACCAATCAAAAGCAAAATGATGACAATTGAGTTAACAAACGAGAACCAATGAACTTGCTGGTGGACAGGCATCAACGAAGCTCTCAAGTATCTGTCCATCCTGTTCTCAAAACGTACTTTAGTGGCATTCCAGATAATAGAATAAGTGAACTTAACATCAACACCAACATCTTTAGTAATATCTGCAGCGCGATTTGGATCACCAAATGCATTTACTTGTATGATCCGGTTCCCATTGTAAAGAACATCAAATTGAACATGTGTAAAAAGGTAATAGTTAGGTCCTCCTCCACCAGGTGTCCACCCATCCTCTTCAAGTTTACCAATGAACCCCCATAGTGGAAGATCGTCCAGATAAAACTGGAAGTAAAAGTCGCGGTTTATAGCTCGTTTAAAGGTTGCAATTTGATCAATTGTAAGCTTCTTTTGGCACCAGGTCTCATCAATCTTGTCCACCAGGAACTTAAACTCATACAAAGCATTGCTCAAACGGTCACCATTGAGAACTTCCCCAAGGGACTCTTTCTTTCTGACAATTGGGTCTGTGAAAAACACAACCTTTTTCACAATCCAAGTGGTTCCAAATTCCAATTCAATTTGATCTCATTTTTAAACACCACGAGATTAAGCCTTAAACCTAAGACCAAGAGTAACTACTAACCTGGGGTGCAGAAAGGCAAATCATAGTACTCATATGTCTCACTGCAACAGAGAAATTGTGTAAATAGAAATTCAATGAACATAAACATGAGGAAAAGCAATGAGAAAATTATGGAACCTGGGGTTGTTGAAGGGTCCCACTTTGTTGACAAACAATGGGACAAGTTCTCCAACATTGTACAGGTGATCGGAGGGTGAAGATGAAGAAAACTCAAGAGTGGCGCAGAGAAGAAGAAGAAGGAGAAAGAGATGGTGGGGTTTAGCCATAGATGCAGGTAGTGAAGCCAGATGCAGCGATCTCGCAGAGTCAAATGCTTACATTACAGCCACCCTAGTCATGACAATTTTTTTTTCTTGTCAAAGAAAATATCTGAACTTATAAAAATTCATATTTTTTTTTTCGATCAATTCTATAAAAAAAATTGTACGATCAAAGGAATAGTTATTGCCCTCTAGAATTTTTTTAAGAAAAATTATATATAATCCCTTTTAAGAAGGGTGTTCAGTACAAACAATTATCTGTTCAAATTTTAAAAAAAAATAATTTTATGCTATGATTGGTTTAAAATTTATTATTTTTAAATTTTAACGATTGAGAAAAAATGTTAAAACATGTTTTTGATACTTTCGTTTTAAAAAAATGACATAATTACTAGTATAATCTTTAAATATATGTTTTAATTTGATATTTGAAAATTTAAATAATTTGTTTATAACATGATTTATTTGAATTTCATTTATATTTAAAATATTTTTAATTTTTTACTCAATATTCTTATTTATTTTTAATCTTTAATCCTATTTTTTCTTAAATGAGAATCGTATAAATTGATGATTAGAGATTTATAAATTTATGATATCTATAAAAATAAAAAATATATATTAATCATCTATATAAAAAACATCATTTTTAAAAATGTTAGTTTTTTAATTAATTTTAAAGTCTCATAATTTTTTATTCTAAATTATTTTCATTTCATTTTTTAGTTTCAATTGTTACATTTTTTATATTAAATATTGTACTATTAATTTTATACTATTTTAAAAAATATTTTAATCAAGTTTAAAATCAAATTAAAAAATACAATTAAATAGACATTATACTTTTATTATTTTAATGAACATAATAGTTAAAATAAACCATCTAATATAAAATGATTCAAGAACTATATTTTATTTAAAAAATAATAAAGTTAATAAATATCTTAAGGATAAAAAGATAATAAAATATAAAAAGAACTATAAGTTAATGCTTTAATAGTGAAGGTATCTCAAAAGGCCCACACACATCAGAATGTACTAAATGAAGTAATCCTAATGCCCTTCCTGGCAAATGTGCATTAAAAATATGCCTAGGTTGTTTACTAGCAAAGCATCTTTCATAAATTTTTTCAGACACACATATTTTTGGTAATCCTATCACCATCTCATTAGAATGTAACTGGCTTAAGCTTCTAAAGTTTAAATGTCCAAACCTTAGATGCCGTAACCAGTTCTCTTGATCAGTTACTGTGGTTGAGAGGCACTATACTTAAGTGGTTTTGATATTGCCTTGAAATGTTCTATTCTTTGAAATAGGTGATCTCAACACCAATCTCTGCCTTGGATCAAACAGCTCCAGTTTTTCATTCTTCATAACTATTAAGAAACCCATTTTCAATCAGTTGCCTAACACTCATCCGATTAAACTTCATTCCTGACACAAATAATACATTTTCTATAATAGCTATTTTGCCATCATTACTTTTCACCACAATATTCCTTACACCTTCAGCAACCAAAGTTCTGCTGTCAGCCAGCTTGATCTTGGTCTTTCTGCTAGTGTCAAGATCAACTAGGAAATCTTTGCAACATGTCATGTGATTTGAACACCCAGTGTCCAAATACATGGCCTCTACAGGTGAGTTTCCTTCAACAGTAGTTACCATCAGTAAAACAGGATTTGAATCTAAATCATCATCATGTGCCACATGTGCCTCTTGATCATCATTTTTATGTTTTCCTTTGCCTTTTCCTTTACCATGCTAGCATTCAACTTCATAGTGGCCCCATTTTGCACAGATGAAGTGTTGTATTTTCCTTCTATTTTTTTTCTTTTTGTATCCTTGATTTGAGGGACCAACTTCTCCCTTATGAGAGGATTCTGGTTTTTCTTCAACCTTTGGCTTGCCTTGGTTGTGATTCCAACCCCTTTTGACAAACTTCCCTTTGTCTTTCTTTCCTTTCCACCTCTTTGATCCTCTATTCACTTGGGCTTGCTAAGCTTGATCAACCGCTTTTGCTTGATTCCTTTGAATCAATTTCAATTCATGTGCCTCCAAAAAACCTTGAAGCTCCTCAATCTTCATATTTTATACTTCTTTGGATTCTTCAATGGCTACAACGATGTGATCAAAGCTTTGATTCACCGTGCACATGATTTTTTTCATGATCATCACGTCTGTGATTTGTTCATTGCATCCTCTCATCTGATTGACAAGATTTAACACCCTGCTCAAATAATCTACTACTCGATGTCTTTCTTCCATCTGAAGCAGCTCGTATTGCTTCCGCAACAATTGAAGCCGCACCTTTCGAATCTTGTCTCCACCAATGAAACATCTTTCCAATATAACACATGCTTCCTTGGTTGTAGATGCCTTCAATATCTTATAAAAAATACTCGCATCCACGCTCTGATGAATCAAGAACAAGGCTTAGCTATCGTATTTTACTACATCTTTGTACGTGACTTTTTGTGCGTCTGTAGGATTGTCTCCTAATTCTGGGTAGCCCACTTGAACAATCTTAAGAACATCTTGAAATCGAAACAAAACCTTCATTTGAACATTCCATCATCCAAATTCTTGCCATCAAGTATTGGTAAATTGCTTAGAAAACCCAAATTCCCAACCATGGTTGCAGCAACGATGATCAACAACAACAACAAACATTTCTCTCAGTTTCAGCGGAAGCTCCCTTGATTGCACAAGGCTTTGATACCAAATCTGTTGGAGCAAAGGTGATTCACACGCACAATTTCTGTTTAGAGAGGAATTAAGAGAGTGAGAAAGTAAATGAAATTGGGAATGCAACTTGCATTTTTGATCTCTACAAAATGATTTACAATGAATAGTTTTTATACATGGAAGGAGTTTACATCATGAGACTCAATTAGTTGTAACTACCTAACTATCTAAGTGCCTTTCCCTCCTATGCTAACTACCATAAACTAACTCATGCAAGCTTTTGAATTAGTCTATTTCATCATATTGGACCCATTTGAATCCTATTGTATTTTTTCCCTAACATAATTGCTCTCTTACACATCTGTATTTTGTTTATACTTGGAGCTCGATGTTACATATTTAATTTTGTCTTTTTTATATTTAGAATGCTTAATTAAGTCTTTTTATTTTTGAAATTTTCACTTAGTTCCTTTGTTTTTTTAAATGCTCTAAGATAGTCCTTTATTTTCTTAAAAATATCTTAATGTGATCTTTTTTCATCCAATTGAGGCGGGTGATGTTAAGTTATAAATTATAGCAAAAAGGATCAAATTGAGACATTTATAAACTAATAAAATAAAAGATTACATTGAGACATTAAAGGACCATGAAGCATTTTAAAAAACAAAGAACTTGATAACATAAAAAAATAAAAAATAAAAACTTGATTGAAACTTTCAAAAATAGAAGAATCTAATTAAATATTTTAAATAAATAAAAAAGATTAAATTAATAATTAAGCCAGTAAAGCAATGACAAAAAATATTATAATTTTTATGAATACTTGAAAGGTAAAGTTATAAAATAGTTCAGGAATTGGTCCCACTTAAAATCAACATCTAACATTGACCGGTCATATACTTAAATGCGCATGATTAATTCTGTTTTTCACGTGATTAACTATTATTAAACATTTAAATAAATTAATGGTTAATCACTCATGAGATAAAATTATCCACTAATAAACATTTCAATAATATTGTGATACTACTAGCCCCACAACGATAATCAATACAACCAAATTTATTTATTTATAATCACGTATGAGATAAAATTAACCTATATATATATATTTATTATTTAATTTCATAACACTATTAAACATTTTGGATATAAAGTTAATCATATTTACACATGAATCATAATTTTATGATACCATTAATCATATATATTAATAATTATATGTAATTATATTAATTTATTTTAATTTTAAATGAAATAAAATTAATCATGCTTATATACATAACTAATTTTTTTATTCATACGATTATCAAATATTTACATTTAGATAGTAGATATATGTGTATAACTATCGTAGAAGAAATTGGAGAATCTTTTTCCCCAATACAAATCTAGTAAGCTGACATGATTGAATAATCCAATATGCAAGCCTCATCCATTGGATATCACAATTTTCACTACTAAGAACAGTACCACTGATTTTTAAAAATGCATCAAAATTCAAAAGTAAATAAGACAAAAAACAAAAAAACAAAAAACAAAAAACATAGCTGCTTGGAAGTGGGAACCATTGAACCTAGGCTAGCATATGATGTCGTATTGAACACTGACGGAGCCGGTATCTTGCATTGGATTTATCTTGAATTCAAATAATACCAAAAAAAGAAAGAAAGAAAGAGAGGTTCCTTTCAAAATATATTTACACTTTTTTTTAAATAAAACATAAAGTAAAAATTATCAATTAAAAGATAATAAAATAAATTCAAATAGTTTAAAAAACGTTTCCAATACATTTTTTTATTACTCTTATTCCTATTATAAATTTTTGTCTTCAGTTACTTTAGACAGACCAATAAAACTTAACAAATAGATAGAAAAATAATTTTATAAAATTAATCTTTTAATTATTAATTTATTTTTAGTTTTTTTCATTTATATCATTAATATTATAAGAAAAATAAGTAAAAAAATATAATTAATATTATATTAAAAAATTAAAATAATAATTCTTACACGACGATTATTAGAAATGGAGTATGAGTTAAATTACACCTAATTTATTCAACAATAAACAACATTAAATGTAATATTTCAGTCAAAAAAAGCATTAAATATAATATTAAAAACTGTATTAGTAGCATTTAATTTTTCAACTTTATGATTAATATAATAATAAATTAATAGTATTTTAATTGATAAGTATAATTAATATTTTATCCATCCAAAGAATTAAAAGGATACAATTGCCAGAACTCTAGCCAGAGACAGAGTGTATCTGTAACTGAAACGCGCTGGAATCAAATCTTAGCAAATCCTAAATCAAACTCAAAGGATCGAACTTTGGTTTGAGATTTCATCACTGATTGTGATTCTCTTCTCCTACAAAACTTGGCACCCGATCTCTCTCTATAATCAAATATCATTCAACAATAATCCTCATTTGTTATTCCCTATTTTCTAGGTAAATAAACAAACCACTTTCTCTATCTCATACTACCATTTTCTATTGTTTTCTAATCATTTGTTATTGTTATTGTTGTTGTTAATTTCAATTTTGATCCTAAATAAAGTCTAATTCCCCAAATCCCTCTTCTACCTGCTTGATTAAATCTTAAATCTTGATTACTTACTTTCCTAATTTTCGTGATTCCTGTTGCAAATTGATCCAGTGAGAAGAGATATTCATGAGAGATGTTGAGCATTTGCATCTGGTGAAATCCATTTGAAGATTCTGGCGTGATTTTTTAGGGTACTTCCGAAATCGCTCTTCGAATTGAATCGGAGGATTTAAAAGAAGTGTTTTTTTTTTTGTTTGCTTTTATTTTCTTCCTTTTGTTGTTGTTTGTTTGTTGTCAACACAACATACAAGAGAAAGTTGTTGATAGATATAGCTTTGTGAGGGGTTTGCAAGTTGGAAATTGCAGCATCATGGACCAGCTTCCTGTTGAAGTGATTGGGAACATTCTGTCACACTTGAGGGCTGCAAGAGATGTGGTGATAGCTTCCGCATCATGCAGGAAATGGCGACTAGCGTGCTGCAAGCACCTTCATACACTCTCCTTCAACTCCAAAGATTGGCCCATTTACCGGGATTTGACAACTACCCGCCTTGAGATTTTGATCACACAAACCATTTTCCAGACCTCAGGGTTGCAGTCCCTCTCCATTTTGATGGAAGATGTGGATGAATTCTCGGCTTCCACTGTTACTGCTTGGCTCTTGTACACCAGGGAAACTCTCAGGCAATTGCATTATAATGTCAAGACTACGCCTAATGTTAACATTCTTGAAATATGTGGCAGGCATAAGCTGGAAATACTGGATCTGGCTCATAATTCCATTGTGGGGGTTGAGCCTAATTATCAGCGGTTCCCTTGTTTGAAATCTCTTTCCTTGAGTTATGTTAGTATATCTGCATTGGATCTAAATCTTTTGGTGTCTGCATGTCCGAAGATTGAAACTTTTGAACTTGTCAATCCAGAGATTGCAATGTCTGATGCACAGGTGACCGTTGAATTGAGTAGCTCAACGCTGAAGAGTGTGTATGTAGAAGCAATTAGTTTGGACAAGTTTTTATTGGAGGCTGATGGGCTTGAGTGCTTGCACTTGAAAGATTGTGCACTCGAGTTTTTTGAACTCATTGGCAAGGGGACCTTGAAGCATTTTAAGATTGATGATGTTAGTGTTATACATCTTGATATTGGTGAGACAGTTGAGAATCTTGAGACTGTGGATATCAGCAACTTCCCAATTATATGGCCAAAGTTTTACCAGATGATTTCAAGATCGTCGAATTTGAAGAGGCTTCGGCTTTGGGATGTAATGTTTGATGATGAGGATGAGGTTGTGGATTTGGAAACAATCGCGACTTGCTTTCCCTACCTGAGCCATTTATCTCTGAGTTATGATGTGAGGGATGGAGTGCTTTACTATGGTTTACAAGGCTCTTCCTATCTGGAGAGTGTTGTTGTCTTGGAGCTTGGCTGGACTGTGATCAATGATCTTTTCTCCCACTGGGTTGAGGGTCTGCTCAAGCGTTGCCCCAATCTGAAGAAGTTGGTCATTCATGGGATTGTTTCTGAGGCTAAGTCTCATGAAGAATGCCAGATGTTAGCCAATTTCACTACATCCATGGTTGAGCTGATGAGGAGATACACACATGTAGATCCATATTTTAAGTATGAATAAGATTTTGTTAAATACCTTGTTATAGCTCGTGCTTTCTTTTTAAGTCTAATTGTGTAGGCATATTGGCGGGTAACTTATTGAATTCAAGAGTTATGCATAACTTTTAACTTATTGTTTGGAATCTTCATCTAGAATCTGTGACTGACCAACGATGATAGCTCATGGCAGACATTTAGAACTTTGATCCCTTCTCAGTAAACAGAATAGTCATGAGTTCTGGTAATTTTAATATTATAATTAAGGCCATAAATGTAAAATATGAAGCCACTGCAATGGATTCAATTTTGAGGGAAGAGAGTTATGATGAGTGGCGGCATTCCAGTGGCCTTCCAAGGTATACCATTAAAAATATTTTGCTCAGGAATTTCATATTTATTTGTTTCCCTTCTATTTAAATCTATTTTAAGATGTGAATTGATCAAACTATGCATATTTGGATAACCCATCATGGCACAAACTTACTTTTGGCTTCTCAAAATATATAGCGGCATTGGCTGACTATTGAAAGTATCCACTCATGCTCAAGCCTTGACCTGTGTTTTGACACATAGATGACCATTTTTACTTCACATTTTATTGTTCTTTATCTCTCTCCCTCTCTGAGCAGGGGAGGTAATGGATTTAGGCTCTTCACTCTTGAGGAGTGCAAGTTTACCCCTTTATTTGCTGGACATGTTATGGCTGTCTTTCCTTCTCTTGTGTGCCTTGTGCTTTTCTCTGCAGCCTCTTGTGTGGCCATTATTTTAGCTTGAGTATGTGGAGGAGGCCATGGTAGCAAAGCCCTTGACATGGTTATAAATTTGTGATGCAGTTGAAGTGTTGAACTTTAGATTTCTGTCATTTTTTTTTCGAAGAATGGACTATTGATTGCGAAGCTGATACTTTAACTGGTTTTTCAGTAGTGTTATCTATGTCGCATATGGAAAGCAATTTTTCTTTCTCAGATGTATATGCTGCAATTGGGAACAAGTTTATTACTGTGACGTATTCTTTGTGTCTATGCTATTGTTCTTCCATTTTGGTTTGTTTATGCACGCTTGTGTTTGCACTTTCTGAGATAGCGACTATAATCATTCATACGTTGCAAAACTTGCTAGTCTTTGTTTGGCATGATTTACAATGATTGGAGAGATGGATAACTCTTTACTGAGATGAATATTGTTGGCTAATGTAAGATGATGAAGTGGCGTCAAATAGAGCTCAAGTGATGATAACATGAAACTATAAAATCTTCTTTCAGTACGCTATCTGCTACTATGAAGAGGAACATAAAAACATGTTTTTGTGCAGATTTTCAGAGTAACAAGTGTTGCTCCTTTTCAAATACTCCCTGGATTAAAATATCAGAAAGCTTACAGTTTAACAAAAGCGTCAACTTAAATCCAAAGGTCATATAGCATCAGAAGAATAGCATTTGGAGGTGCTATATTTTTTGCACTAGGGTGTTTTCAAAATAGCTTTTTCGTTAACTTCTGATCCATCCTTCAGTGATCTTAAGGACATATTCATATCAGTTTAGTGCATGTAAATAAATTAAGCCAGCTCTAAGTTTGAACCTGAAGTAGTTAAGTAAAAGCAGAAAATACTCTTTTTCAATCCATTGTATTGAAGAATTGTTCAATTACATAATATCAATAAGAAGAATGTTATCAACATAAAACACTCCCTTTTAAACATTCTATTTGAGGCTCTTTAATAATGGTCTCACTTTTTAGAAATTCTATTTTTTTAAAAAATTATTGATGTGGGGGCGTAATTTAGTAAAAAAATAAAATTAAGAAAATGTTTAAAATTGTGCGAGTAATATTTTTCATATCATTGTATGCATCACAAAAATCATTTTTAATCGTTATTTTTTGTGGGTTTGATATATTGGTGTGATTGTAATGGGTAGGGGATGTTTTTATGGGTTTTGATTCCCATAGGTAAGCACTTTCTTTGTTTTCTCCCTATATCACTCTAAACATATATTATGTTTAGTTTGATTTTTAATGAAATTCAGTTTGACTTAAATAAAATATGTAAGTTTTTTGACGGTTAGATTATATTTGGTTGAATGGAGAAAAGAAAAAATGAAGGGATTTTAATGGAGAGGGAAAGGAAGGAATTTTAACGGAGGAGAGAGGAAATGGAGATACTTTTTTTTTTTTTATGGAACAAATGGAGATACTTAAAATTTAGTTTTATTCTTATTACATCATTTGAAACCTTATTACATAGCAATGGTTGACACCATGTAGCAAATAATTCAATACAACTTTAAAATAGATGCGCAACAATGGCAAACATCATGTAACAAAGTATAGAAATTTACCTGAATGCAAAAACAAATGGATGGAGAATAACTGGAGATAGATGGCGGGTGGAGATAGAGGATGACTTCAGCAACAATAGGGACGACATGGACGGATCATGCAAATGGAAAAATGGTAGCAAAAGAATAAATTAATCATATACCTAAAATGCAATGAGGGAAATTTTGTATTTCAAGATAACAGTAAGGATGTTTTAGTTACTTAATTTTTTTTAGATTCACATTTCCTTTGCTCCAAATCCTTCCAATATTGGAGGCTAAAATTGGAAGAGAATAGATTTTGCTTCCCTCCATTCTCCTTCAACCTTTTCTAAAGATTGAACTAAACAAGAAAAGTTTTAATAAAATCTCGCTTTCATTCTCCTCAACCGAACATTATCTTAGACTTTGCAAGTGATAGCAAATAGTGTATTTCTTTTTATATCCCCCATTTTCTCTTTGCCCCACTTACATGTTTTTATGTTTTTTTTATACAAGTACCCTTTTGGGAAACTAATTTTTAGAAGGTAATTTTGAGGAAATTTTAGATTTCCTAGAAATTAATTTCCTGAATGTATCAAATACATTTTTAAAATTTATTTCCTGAAGGTATTAAATGCCTTCTTGGTGATTCAACTGAAACTAGTTTCTGTTGTTTATGAATACACGATGCCAACTAGTTTCCATTTTGTACAAAAAAATAATATAATGAAAAATTGTTTTTGTGGTATTTTTTTTTTAAATTAACAAAACAAAAACTTGTTTTTTTTTGCATTAAGTATTTTTTTAAAAAAATTAACAAAAGAAAAACTTGTTTTTTTTAAAGGTATTTTTATTAAAAAAGGTGGGATGTGGGAATAGGAAAAGGGGGAGTTAGAATAACATGTGCCAATATAGATGTAGTGAACTTGGGTAAGTAGCCTCTTTGCTGGCCCATGTATTCGCCTATTTGCAAAGCAAAATGAAATTCCATGACACGGACTCTTCTCCATAAATATTTGTTCTTGGAACTTTCCTCTCGTGCATAAATGGATGGTTAAAATATTGATAACCTAAGAACAAAAATAATAATAACAGGGTCCCCCCTCTCCTATGTACAATAACTCCATTTATATGCGTTACTTTCTATGCTTTTTATTATTGGATATAAGCTATCTAGGTTCATCTTGAATTTGATCGGGTCAAACTATTTGGGAAGATAACAAACCAAAACAAAATAAAAAGGAATGGGTAAAAAAAAATTGAAATTTAGAACAACTAACAAGCTTTTATGGATTGCATGAATATTTTTATTTAATTAAAATTTATCAATAAAAGTAAATCAAAAATAGGAAAATGTTTTCGGTATTAATAATGAATATTTCACTATATTAAATAAAAATAAACTAAAGAGATAAGAATTTTAAAATCAAATAAGAAATTATAAAAATAAATTATTCAAATCAAAACATATAATCTTTATTGATATGGTGCATCAAAATTCAAAATTAAATTACCTTACTGAAAAGGAATAAAAATATAAAAAATTAAATTAAACATTTGATGTAAGAAAAATAATGTAAAAGGAGTCTAACTCAGTTAGTTGAATTTGAATATATAAACTGCTGTAAACTCTCTGATTTTGTCTTCAATCCTTACTAATAAAAAATGTCATTACTAAATGAAAAAAATCTAAAAAATATTATTATTTGACAAGTAAGACTTAAATTTGTAATATAAGGATAAAATGATAATTTAATTTAAATTAAAACATATCATAAACTTAATTTATTTTTGTGGGTCACTGTGATATTTAACAAAGAAGACTTAAAATTATAATAATATAAGAACAAGAGGGTACACTAATTTAAATTAAAACCTACCACAAACTTAATTTATTTTAAATCAACCACAAATATACTTTTTTTTTTCCTTTACATATTTCTGAATTTAAAGGAGACATGTAGTATTGGTGTTGGGGTCAGTTCAAGATTCTCATTTCCGGAGGGGTCCATTTTATGACTGCTAATTCCCACACACGGCATCTCTGCTTGATCCAGCAAACGGTCACACAAACCTGCTCAATGTCAGTGTCAATGCAATTGGTCTAGCAAAGGGGCCATAAGAAAAAGAAGAATAAGAGAAAAGTTATAAAGAAAACAATGTTCTTTTAGTTACTTGCTTAGACGACAAGTAAATGACATAACATAATATAATGGTTTGAACATAATCAACCAATGAATAATTAATTAATTCTAGAATTAAGAACAATTACCTCTCTCTGGAGACAGGAAACTGTGGATCTCAAAGAATTACGGCTCAAGGTAATGCCATATTCGTGGAATAATCTGCGGTCAAGAACCTTCACACAAAAACACTTCCATGTGAAGAACACAGCTTGTAAGGTATATTGGGAACAAAGGTACATACATACTTAAAATACTTATTGACCTAATCCTTTAGGAGTTTAGAGAATTTATATTTTTGAGCCAAACCACCTTTTTAATGACCAATCATTGACACCATAAAGGAATAATTGGTAGGAAGCTATAGAAAGGTATTAGATGAGCATAAGATTTAATATTTGATTTTACCTCTTTATAGGGTAGATCGGGTATATTGCCTAAATGTCTCCCTCGTCCCTCTTTTTCTCTGTCTGTTCCTACTATATTTTCATAATATATTAAAGTTAAAGTTTTATGTAGTATCAGTTTATAAAATTTTATATTATCAATCGAATAATCAAGATTCAAACTTGATTTTTTAGATTATTATAAAAATCAATAAATTTATCGGAGATGTTAGTTATAGTTAAATAATTGTGTATTATATATTTATTTCTTAAATTTTTTTTTTTTTCATATAAATGTTAATTTTTTAGTTTTTGTTAAAAATATGAATATATGAAATTTGAATTTGCGACTTCTTCTTCCGTTTCTTCCTTCAACCTTAAGTTTCCCTTTTCCAATCATAAAAAAAAATGTTGATCTTAATTGGAATTATATTTACAAAATTGAAATTGATGAAATAGAATTAAGACACTGTTTGAGAACTAGAAGACAAAACATAAACTATATATAATGATGGATTTATGATACTAAAAAAAATGAAAATAAGTTGCAAGTAGATTCATGATTGTCCTGTGTACCATATTGCTCTGCAGACATATATATGTCTGAGTGGAAAAGAATCTTAAGATGGCATGGTTTTAGGTGATGACAGGGAATGGATGTTGACTTATCAACGAAGGGGAAAATACCAAACAAATCCATCTCATAGCAGGGATTAAATACACAAAGTGGGTGTGCTTGTGGAATATTATTCTAATGTTTTGGTTGAAATGGAATGAGCACAAGTTTAGGGTATGATGTGTAAAATAACTCACTTTGTTATGGCTCTTAGTTGTAAAAAATAAAAAAAAGAGTGAAATCCATCACCCCCTAGGTATAAAAGGATAAAAAAAATCACCTTTAAGAGCTTTCTCTTTTCGTCCTCTTTTGCCATCTTTAACGAGAAAGGAAAAGGAAAAAAAAAAGCAAGAAAAACAAACTTGTCTCATCTTGATCTTGTAGTACTGAATATACTGTGTTCCTACATAAATGAATACATGACTTTTTCTTATTAAGTACATGCAGCCTGTTGAAGCCCCCACGAGAGAACCAATAAGAAAACACAGGCGGTTAGAGGAGAGAGAGAGAGGAGTAGGAGGAGGAGTCAGTGATTGCAGTGGTTTTTTGCAGAGGACCCCACCCCTTTTAGTTAATTTGATTTGTTTTTGTTCAATATGAATGAGTATTTTACTACACAATTTATGTGGAGTTGTTTTTTTAGTGTTTTTGGTGTACATTATAAAAGGATGAATGAAGTGGTATAGACTAAGAAGAGGTGTGTTCGAAAATCAGTTAGGATGACATTAAATATGGAAGAATTGTACTTTTCAATTCATTGGCAAAGAAGAAATGTGAGTGCTGAATTGAGATGAAAATGGCTTCTGTTGGATGAAACTGAAATTCAAACACACGAATTCTTTCCATTTAACATGTAGTCTTAAATTTAAATCTTTTGGTAACATTAAATTAAACGCATGTTTGAAACAGTAGTGCGTTCAACCAGAAATTGTGTTCATTCATGCGTTAAAAGCAAAGCAATACATAATTGATGAAAAGGTAGTTGTTGGAAGCTAAAAAATTAGTAGGTAAATAAAAGTTGAAAAATTATCTTATTTAATTATAAATGTTTAGTAAAATTATGTTGAAAATTATAAAATTATATAAAGATAAAAATAATAAAATTTTACATTAAGTAAAAAATATTAAAAAAATTAATAAATATTTAACGACAAAAAGAAAATAAAAAAGTTAATTTTTTAAAAAATACTACTTTAAATAATATTTTAAAAAATATTATTCACTACCAAGTAAAACTCATTTCTCAAATAGTCAAACAAAATTTTCAATAATTAGGAAAAAAAAGATAGAAACTAGCTAAATGCTTAAAAAAACACTTTTTTTTATGGTGATACATGATTTTAGCAAAAGGAATTAATATGAATGTTTTTTTAATAAAAACTTTATCGTTTATAATAAGTATTTTTTGTGTTAATTTACAACCCAAATTAAAATTTCACTTTCCTAATATATACTAATTTTTAATACAATTTTTTCTTACATGAATTATGGAGGTGAAACACCAATTTAATTAAAGAGCAATACTAATTTCTATACTTTATTTTATGACATTTTCAAACCCCACAAGCTTAGAGAGACTGACACAAGGTTGCTAAAATGCTAGGAAAAGATTTGGGGGTACCACACTTGACACTAGCACATAATGAGTTACTAAATCTGAAGTATTCACAACTAGGGGCAGTGATAAATTAAAGCAAGCCAAACACACTTATCAATCAGGTTTCTTCCTAGAGAAGGAGAAAAGAAAGATAGGGACACCCCATGAAAGATAAAATGTTGCAAAGAGATACATGAGAAAAAGACCGGACCCTCTTCTTGTGGCAACTTATATATTACTTTGACAAGAAAGCTTTGATCTTTCGCTACTGTGTGAACTTGTCCATATAGTATTCTTTTTGTCCATAGAATCCCAATTAGAAAACAGAGGTAATTAAAAGTCATATATGACTTCCTGGTTTTCATACTCAGAATTTCTCTCTATTTATATGGACACATGCACACACTTCAATTTTTATATTCTTCTACTTTGGTAATCAAGTTTTGTTCTTGTGATGAAATTGAGTTTCTTCAACTTAGTTAGAACCTTTTAGTTTCAGCTTCAGAGAAGGTGAGAATGGTCTAAGAAGCCTTGCATGGCGAGCCAAAGAATTGGAGAAACGGGTTTGTCTGAGTCGGGACCTTCAAGTCACCATGTTCCTTATGGAGTTCTTCATGGGATTAGTACTTCATCAGGCCTAATGTATTCTTCAATGTTTTCTCTATCTCAGGGCTATCAACACTTAGAAAAACTGAGTTCCTTACAAGGAATTTTTATTGTATAGTGTTTCTTCATTTTTATGAATTAGCCTTGTTTTAATTTTCATTTTTTTTACGCTTTGTTTCTTAGCAATCAAGGGTCTGCTTTTGATTTTGGGGAGTTGGAAGAGGCAATTGTTCTGCAAGGAATTAAGATAAGAAATGATGAAGCCAAAGCATGTATGTTTCATTGTTTCCCTTTCCATGGTTCTCCTTTTGATGACGTTAGAAAAGCATAATAGGCAACTCTTTCTCCAAAAGCATAGAGAAGAAAGAAGTGGGAAGAAGGAGGTTTGAACATGCCTAAAGTGCTGAGTGTGGGGGGAGTTACCATTTCCCATACCATAATGATAATAAACTTGGAGGATGGCATAGTCATAGAAACTTGCATGATTTTCTGACTCCATGAGTCATGAGTATTGAAAAGGAGGATAAGGTTCCTCCACCTTTTCATATGATTGATGTTCATAAAGCCTTTATTTTTGGTGATCCTCTGAGATTTTCCTTTTGTGATTGTAGCAGCTTTATTCACAGGCAGGCCTTCGGCCACACTGGAAATGTTCCCCTCATGGCCAATGAGATTCCAGCAAACCTCAAGAGTACTACTCTATCTCTCTCTCTCACTTCTCCATCTTTGACCAATCCATATCCATAGATGCTTAAAACTAGCGCAACTTCAATAATATCCCAATCTTTTCAATTTTTTTTTTTAATTTGATAAGTATATGGTTAAATTCAAATCTTCATTTTCAAAAGTCTAATATTCTTTCACAATTGGCTTTATTAAGTACTAACAAAGAAATGAAATATTTTTGGTCGATTCACAAACATAGGGAGGTTCAAAGTCCGGAGGGGAAAGCACTGATTCAGGATCAGGAGTGAACACTCTTTCAACCAAAAATGAGCTAAGATTTGAAACAGAATCTCCAATAAGCATAAAAGCATCTCCTTCAGATCATCATCAGGCTTTTGATCAGCACCTTCAACAGCAGCAGCAACAACAACAACAACAACAGGAGACAGCAACAGCAGGCACATCATCACAGAATCAATCAGCAGCCAAATCACCTCAAGAAAAGGTTCTTAATTAATAACAACTATTGTTTCCACTGTTAATCTCATAGTTTTCTCTCTTTCCATGTCCCCAAAACACTGGGAAAGTTGACCTCTTTTATGCAATTATTATTACTGTGTTGTGTTGGTTGGTTGGTCTTTCTCTCTCTCTCTCCCTCTTTGTGCAAATCTTCACAACACAGATCCCAACAGCCCTCAGAAAATCAAAGGGACACAGAGTTTCTCTGATTCCTGAACGATTTTCTGATGAATGTCCGACATGAAAATGAGAGAGAGAGGGGGGGAGAGAGAGAGAGAGGGGGAGGGAGTGTTAAACGTGACAAACAAAAAAACAAAGTGAGAATCTTTTCAGTACTTATCAATCAATGTTTCTCTTTTTAATAGTGACCCACTCCCACTTCACTTGTCCTCCTCCTTAGACAAAACTTGTGTGCTTTCTCCAAGTTAATTGTGGAGGAGTTACAAATCTATTTCTAAACCACAGTGTATACACCAAAACAATGGCAGATAAAGATGCTTTTTGCTACCCTTATCATGTTGATGATTGCACATCACCACAAGAGAATTTGCCTAATAAAGGGCCTTCTCATTCAGAAATGCTTCCCAAAAATTCTGTGAGCAAATCACATTCTTTTATGTTATCTTTCACTTTTCGTTTCAAAGCATGGTATCTCTATGAATTTTGCTTTAACCAACCTCTAAGCTAGGATGGATTTTAGTAATGTTGAGCAACTTTCTTCTTTTCCGTCACTGGTTTTTATTTAGTAGCTAGAAATCTACAAATTTTCTGATTTTTAAGTTCCTCAAATTTGAGTGCTTTAATTTAACATTTGAGTTTACCTTTCTATATTTTTCCTGACCCTTTCCAAGTCTCTTTTAATTCTTTATTTTTTGGAGTTCTTTTTATTCAGAGGAAAGGAGCTGGTTCCACATCAGAGAAGCCACTTGATGCAAAGGTGTTGAATGACACACACAAACACATTTATTTATAAATTCATAATATTAATATTATATTCCAAGGTATGTTTTTGTTTTTGAATTTTTTTTACGTGGGAGGTAAGTCAAGATATTCTTGTTTGGTTTGGATTCAGACACTGAGACGTTTAGCTCAAAACAGAGAAGCTGCAAGGAAAAGCCGTCTCAGGAAAAAGGTGTGTCCCATCATTTAATTAGAATAGAAAAATATCATATATTATAATGACAAATGTAACATTGTGGAAATGTGTTGTTCCATTGCAATAGGCTTATGTGCAGCAACTAGAGTCAAGTAGATTAAAGCTCACCCACCTTGAACAAGACCTTCAAAGAGCTCGCTCTCAGGTTCTTTTCTCTCTCATTACACACACAAAATACTGCTAATATTTTTTAAAAATTATTTATTTGACTTGTTCTTATGATTTGTGTTGTTTAATTTATTAGGGTGTGTTTATGGGATGTGGTGGTGCTGGTGGCAGTTTAAGTTCTGGTGAGTTTAATTAACTGTTTCTCTTGTTGGTTTTTCAAATTCAATTTCATTTTCTAATACTGCCTCAAATTGGAACAAAGATAGAAGAGGGTGATTATGTCATATTTTTCTGGCACATGATATGATTACGGAGCATGGAGAAACTTGGTACAATGAGTACATGAGAGATTTTGTTGGCGTGATCTTTTGACTCCTTTACTTTGGAACATGAGACATGGAATTTAAGAGACTCCGTAGGGAGCGAGCAGCAATTATTGTTATATACACGTAACTTCTTTTTATGTCCTTTGAATCTTCTATAGAGCCAAAAATAAAATAAAAAGAAGTTAAATTTAAGATTTTGAAATGGACTTTCAAAATCTAGAATCAGGTGGAGAAAATCTTGGAATTTGACCAAAATCTGTCGCCTAATTCATGTTTGAATTCACATTATTAAATAGGAAAAAAGTAAATAAATAATTAAACCAACAAACAGTGGACCATTATTCTAAAAAGATCTTGATATAACTTACTAAAAAGTGATGAAGATAGAAAAATTGTGCGACCCTTTCTAAACACGTATATAAAGGCTAGTTTAACTTTTCAGCGAATTATTGATCCATGATAACTGGTTTTTCCCTTTTTAGTAAAAGAACATGATGTACGTTAAGATTGAAAGAAAAGGTTTTGAGCATAGAATAATAATATCCCCCTAGATAATGCACTTAAGGATGATAATCCGTTGATTTTTTTTATTTATTGATAAGATGAATTAAATAAAAATGTGGTAGGTCTGTTTCATTACACGACCATATTTGCACAGGTCATCAAACAACCTACATTTTTAATTTTAATACAAAAATTATCACGTCACACATTATATATATTCACCCAACACATGGCACCAATAATTAAAAAAAAAACTTTATACTATACCAAAATGTCACATAGTAGCAAATGCAATGTTATTATTATGGTAACTAGTGGAGCATTAATTTGTGGTACGGTGTTGTAGGAGCTGCAATGTTTGACATGGAGTATGCAAGATGGTTGGAGGATGATCAGCGGCACATGGTGGAGCTCCGTTCGGGGCTGCAGGTGCCGCTGCCGGACGGCGAACTAAGAGTGATTGTGGATGGATATCTGTCTCATTATGATGAGGTTTTCAGGCTGAAAGGGGTGGCTGTTAAAACAGATGTGTTTCATCTTATTAATGGCATGTGGACTTCACCAGCTGAGAGATGCTTCCTCTGGATAGGTGGTTTTAAACCATCAGAGCTCATCACAGTATGTTTTATCTATATATGCATTTTTTTTGTCCCTTAAGATCACACTTCATCTTGCTCAATCAAATGTTATAATAAATATATATAATAGACTAATAAGGATGCATGCGTCAATACTTATATAATTTAATTTAATAAATATATATAATAGTCTTAACATAGAGTGAACTCGTTTTAGAGAATTTATTAAATAATAATGATGATGTTGTACTTAAATATCCATTAATTATTTAACAAGAACGAAAAAATTAGTTGTGTTAAGAAAAATATTAAAAACATATTTGAGGAGAGAAGAAATGTTTCTTATTAGACAAAGCTTGTTTTTCTCTTTTTCTCTTTTCTCTAATGCCTTCACGAAATAAATGCCTCTAAAGAGTATCAGAAAAAAAAAAAACTCCTCTAAAGAGTAATGTGTTGCATAATTAATATGACAAACGAATTAACACCTGAAAATATAAATAAACATATAGCAAATAAACCTTAAAATAAAAATAGGAGTCATTTTAGAGGTGAGACATCCGCGGATAACGGTTTTACAGAAAACCCAGGCAGTAATTAACAGTAAGATTAGTAATTTCAACTACTTAGATTACAAAATAAAAACAAGAAAATTTTAATTAATTTTTTATTATTATATATTAAGTCATTAATAGCATTAAAAAACATTTAATATATCCACTTAACATATTATTTACATAGTGCATGTTATAAAAAATAGATATTCATGAATTTATGCATGTATTTATTATTTTGGTCAGATGTTGATACCACAGTTGGAGCCCCTAGTGGAGCAGCAAATTATGGGCATACATGGACTCCGGCATTCGTTAGTACAAGCAGAAGAAGCTCTCACTCAAGGTCTTGAACAGCTTCAGCAGTCTCTTGTTGACACCATCGCCGGCAGTCCCGTCGCCGACGGTGTTCAACAGATGGTGGCAGCCATGGGTAAGCTTGGCAACCTTGAAGGATTTGTTAGTCAGGTAAATTAATTAAACTAGTTATAAAATTCTCTGTACAAATATATAATTATGTGCCATAAATATAATGTAGCATATTTTAATTAATTAGATATAGAAACAAACACAAAAGGGGGAGGGGGTCATAACTTTTTAAGCCAAAATGTCATACTATTGAATTGATTGATCGATCACATTATCTTATAGCTAGGGCTACATATATTTTTCTTATGTCTTAGTGTTAAAGTAATATACTTTAATTTTTGTTCACTCAATTTGGTGAGGAGGTTGACGTAAAGCCTCAGGTGACATCTGCGTCAAAATTATTTGTATAGCACAATTTCTATTTGACTGACGATAGGAGAGAGAGAGTCTTTATACATTCATGTCAAAGTTAAATTTGAATTTATACATGACTTATCCATCCCTGGATTTCTAGCTTTCAAAGTACAGCAATTGGTTTAAGAATTAAACTTGTCGTGTTTGAAATTTGGATCGGAAGAGAAGCCATTCAATTCTCGCTGGTTTAGAATTCTATGGTTTTATTGTTTTTGACTTGAAACATTTTTAAGGATCACCCCATTAATTAATGACACGTACTAATTTCAAAATCTAAATAGGGATAATGATGTATACGAAGTGCTACTAGTAATAGCTGATGAAATGTTACTTTCTAGTCTATTCTGTTTCTTTTGTTCATTCATCCGCTCTTTGCATGTTTTGCGCCGCAATTCTGCCTTGTCTTATACAAGAAAATTGAGTATATATGATCCTTAGTTTACATCTCCTTATCACTTAATTCAGCTTGATTAATTGTAACATGTCCATAATTTACTCTTTTTTTTTCGTATAGGGCTAAAATATACAAAAAGCCAAAGCTTGAAATATACTCTTTTTTATGATTAATCCTTACACACTTGTCATCTGATAGACATTACTTTAATTCTTAGATAAGCATCATGGCCTGGTAGAGTCTAATATTGTCTCAAGCTACAACCCTACTTCAACTTCTTTCAATATGATTAAATAACTTAATAATTTCACGTAAATAATTGGGTTGACTTAGATCACCTACTACATGTTGGACACGTATTTATCAGTATATATCATTATATTTTTTCTGGGTACTTTAAATTAATTACTTGGCGAGCTTTCTACTAATATTTAAGCTACATGCATGTTCATCTAAATGTTTGATGTAGTTTTTTCATCTCAAAATGTTCCAATCAGAAGTTGGTCGAAGACAGTGACGGGGGGATGTTTATGCATAAACCCTAGGTAGACTTACAATCATCAATATTTTAAAAACCAAATTGACAAGTGATTCCTAATTGATTAAATTCCAGTGTCATTAAATAAAAAGAAAATATAGTACTTTATACGTGTATTAGAATCAGTCTAATTAGTTTATAGATAAGACAAGTTCATATATCAGTATTATCAACCCTTCGAAAGCATAGTGCTCTTGTCCATATTTGCCACTGGATTAGCTGTAGGGACCCATCTCATGCGGTAGTTGAGGTTTGATTAGTACTAGTACTTGATAAATTATTATATCTATAATTAATGAATGAACTAAATACCGTAGTTTCTTCTGACTTAATTGTTTCAGTTCTCACCCAATTAATTAATCAATTTGTGTTTCTGAATTGAAGGCTGATAATTTGAGGCAAATAACCCTTCACCAATTATGTCGATTGCTGACAGTCCGTCAAGCAGCACGGTGTTTTCTTGTGATTGGAGAGTATTATGGCCGTCTTAGAGCCCTTAGTTCTCTTTGGGCATCAAGACCACGAGAGTAAGATTCACACACCATATCTTAATCACTTTTAACTTTATATATATATATATATATATATATATATATTAGTTTTTCCTCTTTTTAATAATTTAGACTTTCAAAATAGTTCTTTTTTAATTGAATTCTTTTAAAAAGTATTGTTCTTATTTTCTTAAATCTAAAATACTCATTTTCTATTTATTTAAATTTGTTATGTATATTTTCTTATAATTTAATTTTTTATTTGTATTTTTAAAATTTACTTAACTTCAAATTTTCTTATTATATGAAAGATAATTGATAATTCTATATATTTTATAAGAAATAAATTAGACTTAATTATACTTTTGATTCATCTATAATTTTTCAATTTTACAAATTTTATCCCTCAATCTTTTTTGTAAATTGATTATCCACTATTTTAATTATACAATTTCAATTTACCTATTAACTAAATGAACATCCAATATTTAATGAAAATATTGATGCGACTTTCTTTTTTATGCATAAATGTGACATTCTAGTGCATTGTTATGTTAGCATATATGATACTTTATTGTACTCCCACATAAACATTTCTATTAAATATTAATTTGATAAATAAATTAAAATTACACAATTAAAATAGTAGAAAATTAAATTCATGAAGAAAAAAAATGAAAGGATGAAATTTGTAAAATTAAAAAAAAATAGGAGGATAAAAATGTAATCTAGCAAATAAATCATTTTTAATTTTAATATCTTTTAAAATGTATAACGCTTGGATTAGTCAAAAGAAACTTGCATGGATGGTGTTGATTTCATTTCCTTTCAAGTTTCAACACTTACATATATTTGCAACTAATTCCAAACATGTTAGCTCCATTTAAATTATTGATTAAAAGATCACAAAAAAAAAAAAACCATAGTGACACCCTTTTCCTTTGGTTCAACAGGACATTGATAAGTGATGATAACTCATGCCAAACAACCACGGAATTGCAAATGGTTCAATCTTCTCAAAATCATTTCTCAAGTTTCTGAAATACATATATATATATATATATTGTGTAGTAATTGAAACCCGGTGCAAGTGGATTTCTTTGGGCTGCTTTAGAAGGAATGGAAAGAGTGTCAGCGTCATCAAAGAATTAATATCTTTTTTTTTTCCTTTCAATCTTCTGCTCTTGTGTCTCTTATGTTTTGTTATAATTAAATGGAATCCGAGTTTTATGTGAATGACGAGGAAGCTTCTACTTTAGCTAAAAGGAGTAGAGAAATTTAATGTTAAAGGAACAAATATGACATGCGAGATGTAGATATATATGTAAACATAAAATTGATGCTAGTCTTCTATATAGTATATTACATATAGCTAGCTAGTTGCTTCTTTTAATTTTCTTTTACACACACCATATATATTTTAAATTAATTAATTGTATATGATGGCTTTAGAAGTATGAGGTGGCACAAATTGGGAAGAGAGTTGCATTTATAGTAGTGGTTTTGGTTGAAAGTGGAGTATTCTATATATATAATGAAGAGGACGATGAATGGAAATTAACAAAAAGGATTTATATTTATATATAAATTAAGAACGTTGTCTGGTTTTGGTGGTTATAGCACAATTTGCGTAGAACTGTAGCTGAAAAGAAGAGATTGTGTCTCTTCGTTTATTTGAAGTGGTTTGGTTACATATATATATACAACGATAAGATTGATTAATTTATTCGAAAAAGAAAAAAAGAAGCGAACGAGGGAATTGCGCGTTTGTGTCTTTGCAGGCACATGTGCCTCCATTTGTGTGCGTTGAAAAGGAGAGTGTGGTCCATTTTTGTTTGCATGTAAAATCGACAAGTGTATATATATGTATGTTTCAGTCTCATAATTCATTGCATGCGATTGACACACCATCAATGAGTTCCACCTAAAATATTTTCTTTACAAAACAGAGGAATCAATTAGTATAAAATTATTTTAATTTAATTTATAATATCAAATAAGAGTAGTAGTAAGTGTATAGTTGTGTTCAATATTTAGAAAGAATTTTGATATTCTTAATGATTCTATTTAATCCAATAAAAAATTGTTGGTGGTAGAAGACATTTGTGGTCTCGTATAAATTGTTCTTAATTAAACACATAAAATAGTTAATTAAAAAATAAAAGAAAAATAAATCACACGAATTGTTATTATTATTATTAACTTTTTCATACATAATAAATCCTTCCTTATATAATTCCATTTAATTATTATTAATTGTTAGTTTTTTTTAGAATGTCACGGGAGAAATTTGGATTTACAAACTCTTTTTCTCATCTTTTCAATCATATTTTTTCGACTATCAAATTAATCTTGTAATTCTATATGAATATGCTGTTGAGTATTTATGAATCAAGCTATAAGACCTATTTTAGTGAATCTAATGCATGGGATGAGGATAACGTGAGATGGGACACTTTATTTATGAGAGGGAAGATAGACTAGTAAGAGTTAAGAGTTAGATAAAAAGAAAGGTGTAGTGTTAAATTATATATCTTGTAGTGCTGACAGATATGGCACCTTCGTACATATATACATGCATACGTACCATGCATTGTAGGCATAGCCTGTTAATTAGCCTGTCACTTTTTGTTCCCATTCTTTGAGTCTGAAAATTAATAATTAGCAGCTGGAAGTAAATGCTTTCGCTATTCTTCGTTCATGTTTCCACATGCATGCATTTTACACCTTTTAATTAATCCTCAAAGGTTGAGTGTGCGATGAATGGTGATGTACGTACGTGTGAGTGGAAAGGGACTATACATAATAACACAATTATTACATGCATGCTGAGTACTTGAATCACTACTGTGTGCGCACATGCATGTGAGAACACATTTAGTTCCAAGTGAAATTCATGTGTATGTGTTGACCAGAACTCGTGAATTATTTAAACAACAAACAATTGCAATGTTACTGTGACATTTTTATAATCTTCTCTCTCTCTCTTTTTTAATCATCTAAAAAATGCATTCATTAGAAATATAGCTACCTGTGATACCAATATAAGATACAAGCAAGTCTGTTTCAAACATATCTGTTACAAAACAATCAACTTAATTAAACCTTAATGCACTAAATGCTTAGGGGACATTAAATATAAAGGTATTAAATATTCTAATTCCTTTAGGGGGGAAAAAGTAAGTCTTCAATAAATAATTTTTTTCTTGACAACAAGGTATTCCCACATCAAAAGTTATATAAAATTAATCTCTCGAAAGAGTAGAGTATTAGTTAAGAAAAAAATTATCTCTCCACATATACTACTCTATTCACACATGCAGGAATTAAACTCATGCATATGCTTAAAGAATCTAAACTATATGTTACTTGTGTCCTTGTGGGTAAATGATTTTCAATATGTAGTAAATGTTTTTTAATATTCCCTTAGCACCTGAAAAATAGTAAGAAAACTTAAATATATTCTCTGATTAATTGCTTCAAATTAAAATAATTTAGAAAGCATATATTAAATGGTTTTTATATTTGTAATATAATAAATATTTTTTGTGTTTCACAAGTCTAAAGAGGAGCAATCACGTACTCCTGACCTTTGGGAAATATGTTGATCCTTCAACACTCAATACTCTACAATGGTGACCTGCAAAACCAACACTCAAGTTAGAATGCATACCTTGAGGTGGCTTGATTTAGGGTTTTTATAATTTCTGTCTTTAGTCACCGGTGTAGACAATTCATTAGGCCATTATTGGGCTGAACCGTAATCTTTAGTGTAGAACACTCTTAGGGTTTTCATATCCAGTGTGATAAAGACGTTGCTTATTTTCTTTTTAGCTCTGATTTCCTTCTATTACGGTATTAATTAGCAGTTTATTCATATAACACTTTATTATATTTTATTTTTTATAAGCCATATCGTATTGAATTAGCATTTAGCAGCCTCTCATATTCGATCGTTAAGAATTTCAAGCAACCTCCAATTGGATGTAGGAATAGAAATTAGTTGACATGCTCTAGAATAATATTGGTTGAACTAATATTTTACTCGGAATGCTGGATCCTTCATGATAATTTTTTATTTTATTTTTATAGTTCTATTAGTTTACCCTGGGGATTTGTCTACTACTTTTGAATCAATTATGAGCTATTTGGATTAAATTATTAGGAAAGATAGCAATATGGGTCATTATCAGCGTGCATATATATTAATCGTCCAATCTTGATGAGATTTTAGAGGACAACTTTATTTTGTATCTGTTTGTTTAATGCATACGTCTCTTTAGATTAGGTACCATATTATAATTATAATTTATAACAAAGTAATGTTGCTTTTGTCATTACTTGTAATGCATGAGATTGAGAGAGTGGGACCTGTATTAAAGTATTGAAATGAAATTAAATAGTTAACTATATGAATGAAAGAAAATATTTGTGTTTTAAGTCCTAAAATGGCCATACTTTATGTTACCAAGGTTATCTGATGCTTGTTGCCGTGAAAACTACCACTGAAGATTAAATTATTAGTGAATCATCTTGTTTCTGCCCACAATGATACGATATACTCATATAATGAACTTCTCGTAGGTTTATATTGTATTGCAAACTGGGGAATCAATTTGGTTAACTGTAAGTTTTGTTGAATGCTAGATATAACTTATAAGTAGGTAATTGAAGACATGAGCCGCAAACTATTGTTTTCGGCTTGTAGATACATATGTAGGTATAAATGAATGAGATAGTAAAAAAGGAAATACTCACTTTAATATAATGCACTTTGATTTTATTATATATATATATATATATATTTGAATTATGCCTACTCTTATCCCCTTCTCGTAGGCAACACGAGAAAAAACAGAAGAAAAAACAAATCATTTACGTGCATATATGTTATATCTTTTTTTTTTATCCATTAGAATCAAAATCAAGTATCAAATGATTTATAACAACTCACACATATTTGTTACATATGATAACAATTATAATGAACTAGAGTAAAAATTATTACATACACCGATACCCTCGTTAAATATTATGAATATAACAACAAATAATTCATAAGTAATAAAGTGATAATGCATATACTTCCAACAAGAAACATATCTGTTATGACTAGTATTCTGAAGGAGATTGGGCAAGAATCGCTTTCAAAGAGAGCCCAATCTACGGTAGTAAAATTCTTGAGTGGTAACTGATTTATTCAATATTTGTTTAACAATATTGTAATTTGTACTAAGTGATACAGTCAATCCATAGTTAATAAGTCGGTAACAAAAAAGTCAGAATTTGGCTAGTATCATGGCATTTTGTAATGAGAAGCTTTCGGAAGTGTATTATAAATATGTAAAAGACCAACCCTTTTTAAATTAAATTTTCAATATCATTTGTATGAATTAGCATATATATATTAACGTAAATAACATAAAAAGTAATTTCATGTTTGCCTTTCATGATTGAGCTCGTTCTATTACTATATCGTAACAAAACAATCTGATAAAACAAAGAAAATAGGAAGTTGAAAATAAATCCAATCAAAAAATGAAAAACTAATCTTCAAAAATAAAATCAGGATGGCCACACAGTACAAATGACTATAAAATTGAGTAAAGGTGACTTATTCTCGCAAGCATTATTTGTTTGCGTTTTACAAAGTTTACATGATTGAATGCAAGCCAAATTAAGAGAGAAGCAACAGAAAATAGGGAGACCCAAAAACTACAGTCAAGACAAATCATTTTTCTGTTCAGTTATATAACGTAAGCGAGTAAGTTGTCAATGGCGAGTCTTAGGTTTCTATAGAAGGGATTAATTACTAATTTTAATCCTAGAAAAACTTAATTAAAAACTCATTCTCCATTATTCAGGAGAAAACAATCAACATTGTGCGAGTTTCGGTCTACAAGAACAATAAACATTTTACATAGTATGGTAGCTGAAGTCACAGCTTCAGAAATGAAACCACTCTCAGGCTATAGCACTTTAATTAATCTAATCTCCTATAGAAAAGCCATTTCTGAGATCATGACTTTAACACAGCAAAACTAGTTTGATTCATGGGAGAAGGGAGATATCTGACAGCAATTTCATGAAATCCATGATTGTAGCTTCCTCTATACAACGTCCACAAAAATATCAAATTGCAATTTTAAGTCACTCCCCATCTCCCGTTCACCCTATAAATGTGTCAAAATTCATAATTCCAATCACAAAAATTTCCCCTCCAGAGAAACCCAAGTATACCATCAAGATCTTGACGCCCCACAAGGTTCACTGAGTACATACAAACTCTCCTTCAGATATAACACGTGTACATCCCTTCACATAAGCATATTTAAATCCGATAGGTCATCCATTGGAATATCAAGGCCAATAGAATCATGGTCTGGCAAACCATCTTCTTCAAAGTTCAACCATGAACTAAGATCTTGCGCACCACCAAATTCTTCTATTGAACTTAAGTCAGGTAGCGGCAAATTCCCAAAGTCATTGGATTCCTTTATTTGAGAAGTGTCCTGGTTACCAGATAACGTAGCCCCATCTTTGCTATCATTATTGATTGTATCATGAATTGGTAAACGAGCAGATTCCTTTGCTTCCATAAACCTATCATGTCCACTAGCAGTACTCTTTTGCTTCTTAGCTTTTGGTTTGTTCTCATTTTGGCTACTGTCCAGTGACATGCGTCCAGCTCTGCCAATAGAATTTTGTCTGCTCTGATCCCGGCTTTGATTCCTCTCCCTCTCGCTTCTCTTTCCCTTCACTCCACCATGAACAGCACCATCAAGATTTGATGCTCTTGAGGAAGAACCACTGACACCACCATTGACCAACATTTCCCTCTTCTTTTCCTTGATAAACATGGACCCATTCTTGGATGATGCTTGCTCTGATGACTGAATTGAACCTTGAAAAGAATCAACCATTCCCCTGTCTGCATAGTCTCTATGGCAATCATATTTCTCAGAAGCACTAGAAACTGCACCTGTAGCAGTAGATACAAAAACAATAAATTAAGGGGGCGATAATCCAGATAACCAACCAACACAGACAAATCTCTTACATGTTAGCAAAGATACAGTCAATGAAACAGTACTTGCAAACAGGGTGATTACTTATTAATGATTTCTAAGACCTAATATGTTATAAGAGTAACAACACACAACTGACATCAAATACAAAAGTAAACAACAGCAGAACTCTGAAATACCTGATTTTCTGGCTTCAATTTGAACTGAAGCTTTGTTACATGTATTGCTGGCTGTCCCAGAGACCATGCAATCTGCAGGTTGTGCATCCTTCTCACATGAAGGTGGGGTAAACATGATATTTTGTAGGGTAGGTTCACTGAAGCAGTTAACGCCAGCTTCTTCATATCTTTTACATCTTCCAAGAGTACGTTTGAGAAAAGCCGAAGCAACTTGTTTAGACACCTTGTGAACTGCACCTTTTGAATTTTTGCTTCCACGGCATGCCTGCAAATATTATAAATTGATAAAGAACTCACTATTACAGCTGATGAGATGAGTTGACTCATTCATTAAAATAATATTACCAATTGCCAGTGACCTTAGGTTTGTAACCTACATTACCCACAATTCATCTAAACTGATTATCCAGAAAAGGCTACATTAAATGTGGATAAATTGTCTATCTGTGAGCACTAGGTTGTCACACAGAAGACAGCAGGTCATCACCAATATCATTGAAACTAGCAAGAATTTGTGGGGAAACTAGGCAGAAATGGAACAGGAAAGGGAGGATTGGGTGGAATGCTATGCATTTCAAATCAAACATGAAAATAAGATAAAGAAAATAATTCAAATAACTACAGAAGTTACTTACAAACTTGTGGACCACTTGCATGTATGACTAAGAAAAGATAACCAACAACACAAATTAAAGGACAGAAACCCAATTTCTCAACAGAACAAGCAAGAAAATTATATGGTTTAGTAACATCACTAACATGTAATTATACACAATTGAATTACTAAAAGAAAGGATAGGACTAAGACTAAACAACATAAAACTTCAAATAATCTTCAACGCTATTTCCAGCTATCATAGTGGTGACTAGGTTAATTCCAAAGTACACAGTATTCAGCCCATTGATGATTGATCAATAAATAGCCAACACATATTATACTACTGAATAATGTCAACCAAAAAAAAAAAAACAAAGAGGCCCCGAAAGCCAACACCATCTGAAATGCAATCTTTCGAAATCTACAGTTCGTTCTAAATCTACAGTATCTACAGAATACAAAGCAACCAAATATTTGTACAGAAGGTCTAAAAAGTGTAATCAAGTATTAAAAAGCACGACATTTGATAACTAGAGGAATGTTTATTATTACCAATCTTGTAAATCTTAATAAAATCAAGTATCAAAATGGTAAGGAAATTTGTAAATCTTAGTAAAATAAATAAAAGGTTGATAGAGGAATGTTTATTACCAATCTCTTTCTGTAAGCCATTTCAATAAGATGGTCAAATGCAGCTTGCTCAATCTTCCTGCACAATAACAACAGCAATCATAATAAGCATCAATAATATCTTAAGCACAAATTCAAGAAATGGAAAGTGACAAACTACAACAAAAATGAAAATGAAGATACAAAGAGGGATCAGAGGCAAAACATGCAAAGTATGATTAGCACTTACTGCCTTTCCACATCCCTCCCTTCTTGAACAGCTCTATCAATCTTGTCCAAGTTATTCTTCTTACTCCCATTCTATTAGTCAATCAAAATAAGGGATAATGATATAAGAATGGACCAAATTTGAGGTCAATTAGATAGACATGGTCAAAACTATCAGGGAAAATTCTTTCAATACGCACCTGTTCGTACAGTGCTTTCTCAAGTTTCACAATATCTTGATTTATAGCTTCATCTTCCTCGGCTAAATCAGGCTGCACCAAGCAAAGTAAATTTAAGGAGTATGGCCATGAATCTAGTAAGCTCCAAATAACTGTGATAATTGCAATTTCATATATGAAATAAAAGCCTACCAATATTTCAGGATATAAGCCAATGCTCTGCAACTCAAGCAGCAGTCTGTCATCCAGTGGCATCAGCTGATACTGGCCATCAGAAGAAGGAAAGCTAGGAACAGTTAATTCAGCAGGCTGCAGTTGATCAAGATCATTTGAACATATTTCACTGGTGAGTGTGATATCTGAAAGAGAAAATTCTTCATCTCCCTGCCAAACTCCAGTGCTTTGTAAAGAACTGGATGTGTTTGGGTATCTAAATGTGTTGGACGTGGTGCTCTTATCACAAGATAGTCTATCCAACATGCAGTTCTTCTGAACTTGAAGATCCACCTCTGATTCAACTTCAGAATCCATTCTATCCCGATCTTTGGGTTCAAAATCAATTTGATTACAAGAACCACAGTGAGAATCATCACTAGCACATTGTCGAGATATATTCTTTGCATCACTTTGGTGATATGATTCTTCACTTTCATCTTCTTCGATTAGAGCACAAAGAAGTCTTTGGAATACTGGGGTAACCTTGTCCAGTCTTTCCATGTCCTTCTTTACACCTAAAGCATCAAACTTAGTTGATTCTTCATCACAGTGACTTCTCTTTCTTTCCTCTGAACCTTGAGTGGGCTTGTTATTTATAACAACACTCTGAGGAAACACAAATTTACAGGTTACCACATTCCTCCAGATGAAAATTGTGGTGTAATTGTGAAGATCTTAAATTTACTGATGGAGATCTACACAGTAGTTCTTTATTATTGATAAGGGGAAAGATATAGGATAGTTTATGTATAATGCCAAACACTTACCAACAAATCATGATCAATGCCAAACATATTAGATAAACTTTTATCAAATTCCTCAGAAATATTGAGCTGATTCAGCAACCAAAAAACAAAAAAAAAAAATCAGTAAGTTAGAATATATTCAACATATTGAGAGTCAAATGGTAACTTCACATTTCCAAAAAGACATGACATGTTCAAGACCCAGTTGCTACCTGTTGCTTCAAGTAAGATGCATCATCCAAGCTGATAGAAGCAAAAATAGACTCCATTTTCTTCCAAAATGGACCCGAACAAGCAAGGTCTACATAAAATAAGCCACCAAACTAGTGAAATCTAAAACTGAATATAAAAAAGAAAAACATTTTGGAGAAGGTAAAATGGTTCAAGAGGCATACTGCTAGCATTATGAGCAGCATTTGCAGCTTTATATAATTCTTCGTGATCATCATCAGGTTCACCTGGACAGTCACATTTCAATATAGTGTGAGAAAACATAATCAAAAGCAAATATAGATAAAAATATTTAACAGACTACATGTTAACCTCGAAATAAAATTATACCACAAATAAAGAAAAATAAACTTAATGATAGAACAAGTAATATGTAGAATAATGAAAATATAACTACTGAAAATTATTTGATATGCTAGCCTCTACATGACTGAACAGTTCAAAGTGCTACAACACAATAACTTGCGAAAATATTCCAGTTGGGTAAAACCTAACACACTAATATCACTACCATATGTAAGCGAATTTAGCCACCACTACCCTAAAACTAAAGTTCCCTAATAAACAAAGCTTAGCTTATAAATATCAACAGTACCTCCAAAATCAGGAGAACTAATGTTCAGTTGCTTCCCTACACGAGTCAAAATTTTGCGCTCTTTCTGCTTTTTTGAAGGAGGGCGCCCATATTTGCTGCATTGAACAAAAGGGTATGAGGACAGTTTTGGAAAATAGAAGTAGAAAGGATGAACTAGATCTAAAAATAAAATCAACTTACGTTCTACTCTTATCATTAGGCTTCATGTCCTGTACTGGCTTCATTGTTGGTACATTCTCTGACTTCTCCCTCCCACAAGGGAGGCCAGGCCTTACTAATGATAAATTCCTTCCACTTCTTCCTTGTCTCTGCACACTATCTCCAGATTCATCTGTTGATATCTTATTCTTCTTCATTTGAAACACAGAAGCCCCAGCCTTATCTGCGGCCATAGCAAAGTCACTTCCATTCACAGCTTTCTCTTTTATTTTGTTTTCCCCCGCTCCAGATTCTTCACTTTCAGATAATCCAAAGGGAGATGAAATATCATCAGGCGGTCTTTTATATTTTGGAGTACTGTTGTCTACACTGCTAGCAAGTTGAAATCCATTGTTGCCATCAGAAGAAGCTTTTACATTGAAGTCAGAAGTTAGACAGCCTTCGGATGAGACCTGAACTTCAAGATTGCGTGAGGCAGGAGAAACTACTTTCACTCTTCGTGAGCGTGAATTTTTAGGTGGCCTCTGACCAACCCACTGGGTCATTGGATGAATAGAAGAACCTATGGATGTAAAAGCTCTTAATTATTTGCCATACTAACCACTGACACTTTATATTAAAATTTGAAGGCAGTTACCAACCTGGAAATGTTGTAGATGAAGGTTGAATGTTAGATGATTCTAGTGCACTAACTGAACCTGTTCTTGGTGCCCGAGATACCTTGTTTTTTATTAGCGTGTTAGGGCTGCTAGCTGGGTCCTCCTGAGTGTTTCCCCTATTTATAGAAACATAAAAATTAATGAATTTGTAAATAGTTATCAACACATATAAATGTAGACAAGGACCAGTCTAAAACTTTGTTGTGTTAAATCTTAGCATAGAATCTCACGAAATTGACTGATAAAACAACTAGTCTGTAAAAATATATTAAGACCATGGTGATGTCAAGATATGTTCAAACCTATTGCTTCCTTTTGCAAGAACTCTCTGCTCAGCTATGTGTTCCCTGTGAAGAGAAATGCCTTGCTCACTTGTAAGCATCACGCGAACACTTGTATTAGTAAGCTCTGAAGAGCCCTCAGACTTCATTCCACCAGGTCCAGACTTCAATCTGCACCACAAAAACCTTATTAATACAAAAAAATTATGTTTTGCTTTTCTGTTCTCCAATAGCAAAAGTTGCATCAAACCATTTGACAATGATGTGACTACCTAAGATTTGAAGAGTCACCCAAGTAAAGTAAACAACATTCCAAAGAGGAAAATTGCTGGAGGAACAGATTAGCAGGAGAAAAAGCCCAAGCAATTAATGTAGATGAACATATATCTAATGCTGGTTGCGATAGGTTAGTCAATTGCAGAATATAAACAAATAATAAACATGAAATTCATACCTAAAAGAATGGAATTTTCCAAATGAGTCTAGCATATAGTAGTGAAGCTAATTCAACATAATTAACCTTGATGCATTCATCATTTATGAACGTAATATACAGAGAGGCAAATAATTCATTTATCTATGGCTAACAAGCTCACGCTTGGATGTATTCCTGCAATCCATCATAACATAATTTCACTACAAATCACACCAAGCAAGACATTTAGTCTTCCAGGTATTCCAAGGATTAAAAAAAGACTTTTATACAAGTAATTATTCAGAGAATGGCAAAGTTTAGTATAAGTACTTTTTTAACCAAATCTCTCTTTGAATAGAAATGGTGATTATCAGACACGTCTGCATTAAATATCAATTACTTTTTCAACTACAAAATAATTACAACGTGGAAAAAACAGCATGTCCAAGGGATCATTCAAATCATAAATATTACATGTGACTCTGAACAATCACCAAACAGGAAAAAAAAAAGTGTACAGAAACAACGGTTGTGCATCAGAGCTTTATCTTCCAGACCCCCAAAATGATAGTTCTACTTTTACCAAACAAAACAAAAAATGCTGCAGAGGCCTACACTCCACTTCTGTTTAATGGCCAATGAAGAGAATGCAAGTTGGAAAGTGTTTTCCCCCTTCTAAACAAGTAAACAAAAGGAATGCTTTGAAAAAGGAGCAAGAGCAACAGATTACTGAGCGAACCAGATAAGTAAACTGATCACTGATGATATTAACAGTACAACTATTGTTATTCTGAGACATAATGGGTTCCTTTGGAATGCTGCACTTCACACTTAACCGAGATAAAGTGAAATAATCTTCATATATGATATACAGAAACACCTTAAAAGCCTCCAACACACTCTCCAACTACAATTAACATTACATTTGAAAAATATATATTGCAATTTAAAAGAAAGAGAAAAATAAAAATTAAATAACTACCTGAAACCCTGAGCATCATAAAGTCGCATTTTCAAATCAGCATTTGCCTTTGGAAGAACAGTTCGTTTTACATCCCTTTCACCAGTTATAACTCTGTTTCCTACAGTTCCAACAGACCTCCTCTTCTTTATTTTTTGATCCAACCCTTCACCTCCAGCAAGTAATCTGCGAGTTTTCTCTTCATTTCGAACAGAGCTCCCACAAAGTGTCTGAACCGGATTTCCATCCTTCTCTGTGACAATCCGTGGCCTTCCGATAGCAGCAGACCTACTTTCCTCCTGGGAGAATTGCAGAGTGAGCAAAGTCATGAAGAAAGATGAAAGTAAACACAAACAGATTATTATCATAAATTAATAAATCTAAAACAACAAAACAGCATAAAATTTGTCCATTTTTAAAATCTGACATTAGTATTATTGTTTATCAATGCTTTACTTGGAGATTGACATGATAGATGATTCAAATTATTCCATCCTAAAATGTTTAAACTAGGCTTGAAGCAACTTGAATCCTTTCTTTTGGGATTAAAAAGGAGCTTGAAAATTTAAATGAGCAAATCAATGTGTATATAATGCATTCCTATTTGGCCCTCAAAAATATTAAAAGTCCATATAGTTAAAAAGGATTTAACAACATATATGACAGGTCTGCAATAAAGTATTTTAATAAAGGCAAATTATACAGATAAAGAATTAAAACACAGAAGAAACAATAGTGCAACACATACGCACCCGCACATCTGCCACTGATGTACGAATTCGCTTGTTCAGCATTGAATTTGAGGCCCTTGCTTCTGATCTCTGAGTTAGATTATCATTAGGGGTTTTGTGAATCTGGTTACCCATCTTTGTCAAGTTTACTCCACCTCCCCTATCACTTGATAAATCAGTCCTTTGTCGCTTCTTTATGTTCAATGCCTCGTACTTTTCCAATTTAGACAAAGATTCCCCAAACATTTTTGATCTATCCCTGGTCAACATTATACACTTATCTTAGGACATCAATATGAATATACTGTGTCATAAAGTAATAGGTAAACACACATAAAAAAAATAATAGGTAAACAATTTACATTTGAAACTAACACTTCTACAGTAGAGAAAACATAATCGCAAGTATTTTACAGATCTTAAGGTTGTATACAATAAAAAAGGGCCAAGCATATTGATATTGTCACCAATTACACCCTCATAAAAATTATACCAACTGTAAGAGAATGAGAGCATTCATTTCACAGCTGACCAAACCATACTAAATGTGTTTATCACTCAGCCTTACAAATAGAACTTTTCAGCTCTGAAGAGTAATGTTACAGGAAATTGGGTAGAATAACAAGTATATACCTTGCCTTTCTGGAGGCATCTTGTACACTTTCTTTGAAGTGCTTTAATTCCCCTGAGGCTCCAGGAGCCATGGGTTTAGGATGTGGACCTCCAAAAGAATGGTCTTCAGATGTGTTTCCAGCAGAAACACCAAGAACCCTCCTTAGCTCTCCTGTATATTTTCTATTGCCTACTGTAATTGAATCTAGTGGCAAACACTGGGGCAAGGGTGGCATATCTGAAGAAGTTATCCCACTGTTGCTGCTGCTACTGTTCAAGTTATTCCCAGAACTCAACATTAAGGCGTCAACCTTACTAAAGCTTAGAAGGCAGGTCAAAAGAAAGCCCCAAGATCAAACTGAATCTCTGAATTCCCTCCAGAAACCTAATAATGCAGAACAGAAGTATTCATTAATAACAGCAACAATAGCTAGATAAAGGTCCTGTTTGAATAAACTTCTCCATAAGCACTTGTAGGATATGAAAATAAGATGTTAAAACGAATTGAGCTTCTCTCATAAGTTAAAATCAGCTTGCACTTAACTTTTATAAAAGTTCTCTCATCTTCTCTAAAACAGAGATGCATAAGTTGATTTTAACTTGCCAGAGAAACTCAATTCATTCTACCTTCTTATTTAATTCTTCTGTAAGCACTTAAAAAAAAGTTTTTCCAAACAGTGCTTAAGGACATAATATTACAGAGAAATTAATAACCAGTCCATGTAAATCTCTGCATAGATTACTCGGTATACCACAAGATCACAACAGTTGAAACTAACTGCCTAATAAAACACCTTCACTGGATGATGCTCAATAGAGAAATGCACAAGTTTCCAGTAACATTGATGAAAGTTGACGCTCCCTAACGTACATTACCAATTCCACTAAATCCAAAATACCGAATTCCACAAAACGAATAAAACTAAATGCAGAACATCGCATAATAGCTCAGACAAGACAAGTAGAACCGCAAAACGAATTTCCCCTACTCGATCAAAAAAATAAAATAAAACGAAATTGAAGCCAAATTTTGCAGTAAAACCGAAACGGCAACGAATAAAGAGAAAACTAACTTGATAATAGCAACCGTAGGGTGTAGGAAGTTGTCCGGAAGATCGGAATTAGGGAAACGAGAGAGAATCAATTGGTTCGAAAAAAAAAACCTAGGTTCAATTGGGGGAATTGGGGCTTGGAGGTGAATTGATGAAAACGGGAAACAATGATTGAGAAGAAGGGTACCTCCTGGAAGTGGAATTGAACAAAAAGGGCAGATCAAAGTCGCAGAGTGAGTCACAAAAAGGTAAAGATATATACATATTATAATATATAGTATTTTTATATTATATAGACAAAAAAATGAAGTAGTACAGTAATAAGAACCAAAATAAAATAAAGTACATGAAAGAACCAAAATAACGCGGGAGGGTTCTGACTTGGAATGTACATTCTACTCCGCCTATACGGTACGGTATCCGTATGTGTTGGTGTATCTTTGTGAATTCAATGTAAATAGTAATACAACTAATTCCATTAAATATTACATCCTCCATTCCTATTTATAAAACACAAATTTATAATACTCTTGTTAGATTGTCCTTCCTCTCTTAATGAGTTCATACCGATAAGCTTATGTGATGTGACTTTGAACATTATTTCTAAAGTGTTGGTTAATAGTATCCAATTCTCTTAGATAATCCGATAGGCCCTTTACAAAACAATTTTATTCCAAATAGAGGGACTTCTGATAATGTAATTATAGCTCAAGAGATTACTCATCATATGCACAAGACGAAAGAAAAGTCTAATTTTTTTTATACTAAGTAGTGATTTCGAAAAAGCTTATGATGGAGTGGATTGGGATTTCTTGAATTTAACTCTCAATGAGTTTGGATTCCCTCAGGCTATCATTAACTTGATCATGAATTGTACTATGGGTATTTCTTTATCTCTTAAGTGAAATAATGAGATTTCTGAAAGTTTTAGACCAACTTGAGGGTTGAGAATAGGAGATCATTTATCTCCCTATCTTTTCCTATTGTGTATGGAGAAACTTGTTCTGTTGATTCAAGAAAAAGTTCAGAATAATAGTTGGAAGCTGACAACCATTACCAGGAATGACCCTAAGGTATCCCACCTTTCTTTGTTGATGATTTCCTTTTATTTGTGAAGGCAACATCATTTCAAGCTAGACTTCTGAAGAAGATTTTAGATGGATTTTGTCTTACCGCTGGTTTCAAGGTGAATATCCAAAAATCTAGATTTTTGCCATAAAAAAAATTGTCAAGAACAAAGGTCAAGATAAATATGCATAATCAATGTAAAAAAGTATTGCCAAAGGTTCAAATTTACCTCTGAGATCAAAAGTAACACATTTTAATTTTGTGAGAATAAAAATCATATTTTAGTCTACTTAGACTTAAATAAATTTTAACTACATGTAAAATAGATCATTTTGATTTTACTACTTAAACTATGATTTTTTAGTAGCCACATTTTTTATGTTTGATAGTATCCATCTTCATTGAGAATTCATTATGTGATATGTAACTAGTGGTATAACACTTTATTAATTTTTCATGTCATTATTAAATGATTTGTAATTGATGATGTAATATTATGTTAACTTATCACATTATTACTAAATGGATCTCGCAAATTCTTGGTATCATGACGAACATTGTTAAGTAATTCTAATTCAATTTTAAAGATAACTACAAATTTTAAAAAAATGTGAATTAATATGAAGTAACAAATTTAGTTGATCTTAAATGAACCTAATAAGTGGAATGGAGAAGTACTTTCAGACTACTTTATCCTAGATGGCCGGAAATCATTCTATTAAACTTTGTTAATACATGACGAACCTTTTAATATTTCTCATGAAGTTTTTAGAAAAAAAATATATACATAAATTTTATTGGCAACAAAATGATGTTTTTGTACTGTTCTAAATTTTTAGAAGAGGATGAATTAAAAAAATTGTATTAATCTTGTAAAATTATTAAGATTTAGTAAATATTTCAACATTGATCATATTCATTTGTTTTCAGAATTGAAAATATTGAGAAAAGTGTTAAAATAAAAAAATTATTATTACAATAGAAAAATATAAAATATATTAAAAGATTTTTTTTTCAAATGTATGCTTTGCTTATAAAATGAATATTAAAATATTACCATACCTTCAACAGTTTGTTATAAAAAAATATTTCAAAATAAAAATAATTAAATTTTATTTAAGATAAACAATGTCTTAACATAAATTGAATAAAATAGCCACTAAGAGTGGAATGTTAGAACTATTTGATTATAAAGCATTTATAAATGCTTTGTATCTTAAAAAGCTTAAAGACTAATATAAAATTGGTTAACTAATATTACATTGAGTTTTTTTTAAAAAAAAAAATTGCCTTAGGCCGGCAAATTTCTAGTTACAGCCATATTTTTTCTCTATCTGTTTTTTTTTATTGCAATATATTATCTATCGTGAGGTGTCCATGAAACACTTTTCTTAGAATTATGCAAATTGGTTTAGTTTGGCGCTTTGTACTTCGAGACACATTATTAATCTTCCCTCATTATGTGCAGTTTTGATGACTTGTACAAAGGCAATAAACTATTTAAGACTAGATTCATAAGATATATTAAAGCATAATTGAATCATTCCAAGTGTTTAATTATTGTTCAAATTTTGTCCTTTCACAGTTTCACTTGATCATTCTGTATTCCATTTCTTCAGATATCCTGAAGTACATTTAAACTTCAACAAGCTGCTAACTGAAACAAAGTGGAAGTTATTTCAAAATTTGCATTTCAAGTTCAAAAATAAATGATCTACTGAGGCTCCAACTTTGTGTTCCAGTTGCAGTGAATTACATGAACACCTATTGGATAGAGTAGTGAAAGTAGAAGAAATTATTTTCTTAGGGTCCGTTTCGGTTTGTGAGGAAAGAAAGAGAAATGAGTGGAAAGTTTCAACAATTTGATGAGTCCCACACTTTCATATACTACTTTAATTTAAATATTTATTTTACTTTAATTTAAATATTTCTTTTCAATTCTATTTTTTTCCATTTCTTTCCACTATACCAAACTGTACCTTAGGATTATGACTCATGACATTAATCTGGGTATCTCCTTTTCACCCTCTTTCAGTTTCAGGTTCAAGTAAATTTTGATGTATGCTACCTATAACTAATGAATTTGCTATATTTTCAGCCAACAAAAATGTCAGAAATCTGAGTTAGATTTCACCTTAGTAAAGATAATGTTGAAAAGAGAGTAAAAAAAAAAAAACATGTAAGCATTTCTAGAGAAAAAAAAAAGCAATTTACATCTATGGCATTTTCCTCCTTTCAATCAACGAATGTGATTTACATTTGACATTCTCCAAAGGAAAAAAAATAATCAACAATAAAGATATTGTATTAAGAGATCATGGTAAATCAAGATACAAATACTTCTGGTCTAGGTCTATATGAAAGATTTTCTTCTCCAAGTAAAAGTGCCTTCAGAATGGCCTCACATAAGCCACTATAGTGCACAATCAAATGGCCACCATCTGGAACTTCATGATATTGTATCCAAGGCAGCTTCTGTGTAACAAACCTTTGGATTTGAGAGGGCACTACCTTATCTTCATAGCCCTGCCAAATGTGAGCTGAACTTCTATTATCAGGGAATGGATTACTTAGCTTCAGAGGGTCAAATTCCCAGTTGCCAAAGGCCACCATCCAGTCACCCCTTAGAGTGTCAAAAACAACTTGTTCCCTTAATTTGTTCTGTAAGTGGGAACATACCATCATCACAATTACCTCAGAGGTTTTACCATGGTTCTGTTTAGATAAATTTCTCAATAAATAGTACTTGTTACAGAATTAAATAAAAAGAAAAATAAAATAAGTTTGTCTCACAAGTTAAAATTAGAATAAACTAATTTGTCTAAACCCTCTCAGAGTCTCATTTAGATTATCTAAAGGCTGATTTAAACTTATGCTTATGCACAAGCTTAGTTTATGCTTATGAGAGAAATTTAATTAATTTTACCTTCTTAATTTTCTTTTCCTACATGTACTTATTGAAAAATTTGTCCAAAAAGTGCCTATGTATATTCACATAATAGAACTAGTGAAAGAAACATGTAACTTGCCTTGGTAAGCATTGGGAAGCCAGGAATTGTCTCTAAAATATCTATATCTCTTTTGTTGAAGAAAGCTGGGTTTTTTTCTATGACAGAATTTGAAGGGAGCCACTTTTGAGTCACCCACCAGTACAACAATCTAGGAAAATAGTTTGCAAACCACATGGACCACTTGATAAGTTTCCTCCTATAGTCCTCTTTTATCAGACTCTCAGGGAAGGAAGGCCATAGATAATTTATCACTGGAGCTATCATAGCCACACCTGCTAGCCTGCACAAATTTTGACCTTGTGGTGAAATTAACAATCCATTTTCAACATAAAAAGGGAGAATTTTGACCAGTTTGGCTTGAGAAAATGTTATTTTCACAAATAGTTACAGAAAATGACTTTGTGCTTTTATTTTTACTTTCTTTCTGAAACCAAACATTGTTTAGAAATGTAATGTCGTTTTTATAATTATTTGTGAAAATAAAAAATGAAAATTAACATTTTCTGAAACCAAACATATGTTTAGAAATGTATATTTTGAGGCTTGTAATTTGCCTGTTGGGGATGTAGTTCAAACAACTCCATGTAGCATATGATCCCATTGAGACACCAATCAAATAAAATTTTGACCCTATCTGTAACAGATCAGCAAGCTCTTCAATGTCAAGTGCTTCACTTTTCAGTGAGCGTTTGGGGTTTGGATCACTCTCTCCATACCCAGCTCGATCATATTGCAGAATATATATACCCAATTCATCTATTAGTTCCTGTAGAATCAATGTCAATGTTATCTTAGTGGGGAAAAAAAAAGAAAAACAAAAAGGTTTAAATATTAATAAACATTAAACACCTTCTTTGTATCCAAGTATCTAATCAGAACTTCAATGTCTAATGGTTTCTGCATAATTTTTTTTTTCAATCAAACATGTCTAATTAGATCTAATTTTACTAATCCAATATAACATGTCTATTATTTTCAAATCAGCAGATGCAAGTTTTGTAAAGAGATATTGAGATTAGTATATATATACTTGGGGTGCCAGAAAATTCATATCTTTGGAGCTTCCAAAGCCATGTACAATGATGATGCTGTGTTTTGCTTGGTCCTTGGGGACACCCTTTTCTCTATAAGCCAAGTACCTCCCATCTCTGAGTCTGACTCTTGGTGGTGAAACTGGAACACCATCATCTGATGAATCACTGTTGTTTGGAGGGGGGAGTTGAGTGCCCTGGTAAAACATTCCCACAAGACCTATGAGTAACACTATTGCTGCTCTTGAAACCATCAATGAATGAAGGAATAGAGGGTAGATCTAGGATACATTTTTTTAGTACAACAATGATCACATAGATGTGCTGGAACAAAGGAAAAAAGGTGAGAATATATATGCTTACCTGTCACAAACTGCAGATGTTCTCTGTAAGAAGTTGGGGGATTTTCAATCAATGGTTTATAGATAGGTGTTTGTGTAACTGTGTTAGTTTTTCCTCTGCTTTTGACTTATAGATCTTGGGGAGCCTTCATGATGCATTAGAGATGAACGAATTTGACTGCTTAAAATGGAATTTTGTGCAATTTGACTTTCTTTAGCCTTAATCGTCTGTTGAATGTGGAAACTTAAGATTTTAAGAATTTGAAATATCAGAAAATATATTGCTGTATGTATTTTCTTTTATTTTTCTCATTTAAATATATCATAAAAAAAAAGATTGCACAATTTTTAATGAATAAATTATATACATACCAAAAATTTACATTGTTTTATAATCACGTAATTTAAGTTTATTAATTTTTATAATTATCTAAAAAAAGTGATACCGATGATTATTTTTAATTTATTGATATTATAAAATATTTTATACTAATTATTTATAAAAGTTAAACTCATTTCTAGTACATTATTGTAAATAAATTATTTATTATTAGATGGAATTTTTCATTTGATAAGCTTCACCGATAATTTTATTAGTTTTACTAAATTTCAGTGAATAATAAAATCTGCAATTAAAATAATGTGATGGTTGTAATAAAAAAAAATGTGCTGGTTCTTAAGTTTTTACTATAGTGAATATACCCTACCAAGGTTCCATTAGACACCATCATTTTTGTTGCCCTATATGTTGTTAACATCCTATTGTGGTTCAAACATTTCATGTTAGCTTTGCAGACTGGGCCACAGGGGTCTAGTCTATTCGGCTTTACCTCGAGGATTGTCAGATTTTTCTGCATGTTAATTTCTCTCACGTAATAAACTCATCTTTATTCCTTTTCTTTTTACATTTTCTCCTTTTAAAGAATTTGCTTTATAAATCAGAATCAGTGATATTTTTGGAAACATGTGTTACGATTAAGAATTTTGTATATGTGGGAAATTTTCTTCATGTAGTAGCAGCCAACTACCATTATATATATATATATATATATATATATATATAAAAGCAGCCACCCACCATGATCCTGTTGAAATAAATAATTTATTTGATCAAATAATTTATTTCTTTTACGGCTATACCTTTTAAAATATTTTTTTGTCACAAATAAGAAAATTGTCAACTAGGAATCTCAAATTGCTAGACTAGATCAAATCAATTCATGATTCATGTATGGATCAAATATCTTCTTTTCCTTTAACATGATTAAAAATAATTTTAAATTGTTTTAATAATAGTCTGAATATCTTTTTAATTACTAAATAAAAAGGTAATTCATTTTATTTAACTTCAAGTATTACAATCATTAAGATTTTTAGAAAATATAATTAAGATGTGTTTACATAATTTTTTTCAAAGAAGAGACATTTATGATGTAACTTTTTTTAACTTTTGAAAAATTTATATACTTTATTTTATAATTCGACACATATTTATTATTTAAAAAATATCTCAATATTACTGGCCTTATCAAAGCTCAAATAATAATGACTATTGACTAATTAAGTTCGGTAGGCCACATAAAATATCACGAATGTATCTATGGCCATCATTGCTCCTACATTGACATCATAGATTTTGGGTTTATACCAAAATATTAAGAATATTCTTTCAAAGCTTATAGGATAATTTCATCGGAAGCAATTTCATTGGAACATCTTTGTTTGCTTAAGTTCAAATTCTATGGCTCTTTGTTGTTGTTGGCATCTTGTGTGCTGAACTTCACATCCTTCCAAGTTTCAACCCTATCCCTGTTGCCAAACTCCAAAGTCCTAACTCACCTTTTGCCTGACTTGCTTATTTTGGAAAAGTTATTTCAGTATCACGGGAATACAATTTGTATTTTCCCTTTGTATAAGTTTGGCTCTAAAATCTGCCCCTAGATGTTGCACTATGGAAACATTTGGAAGTTTTCTTTTTTCAGAAAAATATTTTATTTTTTAATTTATTTTAACAAGTTTGATGACTACATTTGTGGTATAGATTTTTTTTACAAAAACATGTTTTTTCCTTCTCACAACATTGAAAATGAATATTTTTCATCATTGTAAAAAATTTGATATATTTTTTATTCTCATCAAATTAAAATGTATCATTTTTTATAAGGAATAAATTTCAGTTGTATCTAAATTTATTATTATGATTTTTTATATCAATAATATAACTGATGTAAATAAATATTTTTTTATATTGATTATTGTATATAACTGATATTAAAAAGTTTTACACATAATTTCAATGATATGAATCTTGTTTCGGATTAAAAATATGATATATTTTAATTTTACTATAATAAAAAAATGTATTACAAATTTTACAACAATAATTTTTTTTTTACTTTTATAAGATGAAAAATATATTTAAATCTAAATTTTTACTTAATAATAATTTATTTAAGTGTGTAAATAAATACATCCCGTATGTCATAATCAATCATTTAAGGTTGTAAGAGGAAGTCTTTCTTTCTCTAAAATCTATTAACCATTGATGACTGCCGACGGAACTAGGGTCTTATTCTTAGGTAAGTAGGACCAAATTCTTATTTTAGTAGTATTAATTATTATTGATTAAAAAATATAACTGAGTCTAACTTTATTGATTTGAAAATCATAAAATATAAAATATAAAAAAAAACTACAACATAATTGCTTATATTTTTTTAAGTAAAGATGTAAATTTGCATACTCTTAATTATATGAGTGTAAATTAGTCTAACCAAATTAAACACTAAAAATTTAAATATAAATTGTGAAAAAAATAAATGACTTAAGTTTAATTTATTTATTTAAACGAATCTAATTAAAAGATTGGATTTACTTCTTTGAAAAAAATTAAATCTTGAATTTGGCTTGTTTAACTTATTTATAATAAATTATTTTTTAATCTTTGAATTTTTTTCTAAATTTTTTTAACTTTATCAATTTAATATTTTAAAAGAACTTTTTTAGAAGAGTTTAATTTTTTTAAAATAATTAATACTATATTATAATTTACAGATAAAAATCATTCAGCCAAAAAAAATTACAGATAAAAACATATGCTAAATATGTTATATTATATTGTAGAATTTATATTTTACTATGTGATATAGATATAAATATGTAAAAGAACTATTAACATGAAATTTGTAAAGCTTGTACTTAACTTGTTAAAATAATCCGAGTTCAATTTCATATTTGAGTTTGTTTATTTAATTAAATATATAAATTTGATCGAATATTTTATATTTAACCCGATTCATTTACATCGCTATTCAATTATATGTAAATCTATCTCTTAGATTTTTTATCACGTTAATATTAAAAGAATTATTATTACTATAAAATTTTAAAAAATATTAAAAGGGAGTACAATTATATAAAGTGTTTATCAGATCAAATTGATTCGATAAATCTGATAATTCAAATCAAACTAATTAAATTAGTTTGGGTTGATTGGTTAATTGGTTCGTTTTACTTTAATTATGAACCAAACTGATTATAATTGTGCTCAGTTCTCAAATAAATATTTTTTTAAATTGAACTAAGCTGGTGACTTGATCTATTGTTTTGTAACTTTAGATTAATACATATTTAGACTTTGGTACGTATTTTTTTCTCTGTCTACTACTTTTTTTATTGTTCATTCAGATTAATATTATTTAGTATTATTAAGTGTTTGAATTTGTTTTCACAAAAAAGTGTCTTAATTTGGTTATATTTATTATGCATTTTTTTTTCATAATTCGAGTAAAGAAGTTGATGGGATGTATAAAGTGGTAATTATAGAAAAAAAAAATAAATACTTATTAGTCATGAAAATACATTTTGTCTTACCTTGCATTAATATAAAATAATAAAAAAATATACAAGACAGATAACAATTAGAAATAAAATTTTGAAAAATATAATAATTTATTTATTAGTATCATAATTGTTGATATGAACCAAACCAACTTAATATTAATTGGATTAGTTAAATTTGACCAAAAATATTTTAAAACTCTGAAGAAAAAAACCAAACCAATTAAATATGATCGGTTCGTATTTAATTTTATTCTAAATCCAAATCAATTTTACTTGTAAATATCCTACTTCTATAAACGTAAGAATGAGCTAGACTATCTTCATTAAATTAAATGATTTTTAATAACCTTCTTGCATGCTAGGGATGACAGGGATATTTAGTGCTCTCTTCATGTAGTTGGATATGAAAAAGAGTCATCAAATAGATAGTATTTGCTTGCCTTATTTAAAAATATTCATCTTTATGTTTGGTGCTAAAAGTTTATTGATAGTATTTGCTTTCCTTATTAGAAGAGTCATCAATAGATATAATAATACTTAACGTCACTTTTAGTCCATTAAGTTTTGCAGTTATTTTATTTTGATACATTAAATTTTAAAAGTTTCACTCCGGTCCTTTAAGTTTTAAAAGTGCATCATTTTGATCCTTTTGATGGTTTAACATTAACGAACGTTAACAAATGTTCATGTGTTCATTAAGTTGCCTTGTTGGCCTGTGCATCATGTACACGTGTTTTGCTAATGTGGAAATTAATATAATTAATTTTTTTAATAAATTGAAACATTGCCTTTTTATCGTTGTAGGTGGTAGCGTTAGGTGTCTTCTTCAAATGGGTTATGGTTCTTCTTTTTCTTCCAATGGATTATTCCTTTTCCTTTTCAAATTAGAGGGTACTTTCTTCAGTCCCAAATTGGAGTTTAGGATTCTTGTTGTAGCTTCAAGTTGCTGCAACTAAATGGTTCTTGTTGTCCACATTCTTTGATTTAAGGTTTTATGTTGAGAGGTATTTGGGTTTGGGGTGAAATTGGTGCAATTATTAAAGGGATCCAAGGTCCACTATGAAGTTCCAACTATGGAATCACATAATTTTGGTTTAAGGAACAAAGGGAACTCATCGAATTTTGAAGGATTGTCATGGAATTTTAGAAGATTCAGGGTTGTTTTCTATGAATATGAAGAGTATGATGTTTTGCGTGCTACTAGAACAAATGACCACTTTGGGAGGAGATTTTGGGGCTGCCCTAACTACGTAGTAAGGGTTTTTTTTTATTTCCATATTTGAAGCCTTATGTTGGATCTTTTGGTTTTAATGAGTTTATTCTACTATTTTATTGTCATGTTAGAAATGACAGCTTGTGGTTTTTTTTATTGGCATAACGAAGAAGCTTTGGACAACAAAGATCTAATTATTATGAGGTAGAGGAGAAGAATTGTGATCCTCCAGAATAGTTTAACTTTTAGTAGGTAATGGTTGAACATGGTTGTCATTGGGTGTGTTGCCATGTTAGAGATAATCGTGGCTCTTATGTTTATGTTGTTCCATTTACCAATGACATACAACAAGTACTTGAAGTAGAATTTGAGCTCTATATTTGCAATGTATTTTGACAATGTTTTATCCTAATTAAAGTGACTTTTGGTTAGATTTACAATGTATTGGCTTACAATTTGGCAATGTTCTGGTTTATAATTCTATAATATTCTAAATATAAATTGATAGTACTATTTAAAATGAGTTTATGGATTTACAATGAGCTCTTTATTTTTAAAACTTAATAGGCCAAATTATAACAAAAAATAAAACTTAATGGAGTAGATTGTTACAATTTTAAAACATAATGGGCCAAATTGAAACTATTTACAAATGTAAAGAATGCCAATGAAGGTTTTTAGAACATCACAAAACATCAACAACCAACATTTAAATGAGTCATCTATAATTCCATAAACTTATAAGTTCGAAATCCAAAACATGACAATATCTCCAATTCCATAATATAATTACTGATAACAATAAGTCATAATAACACATCATAAGTCATAACAGTGAAATACCAAGTCATAAAGCCTTTTACATAAGCTTAACCAAGGAGTGTTAAGTCAATGCACTTTACAAAAGGAAAGTTAAGTCATTTCACTTTACAAAATAAAACCTAAGTCATTTCATTTTACATAAGTGATAAAAAAATGTGTTTGCAGAGCTTCTACTTGGGTCCAAAAAGCATAGTCTTCATGCATCATTTTCCTTATATGTAAGCATCATTCAACTAAGGTCACATTCATCCTCTTTGTCTGGAGTTTAGGCCTCATTGTTTTCTTGGTTGGTGCAAACTATTGGGTTTCTGATTGTGATGGTACAACTTGTTGGGTTTGGGATTGGGTTGGTGCAGGTGGTTGGAATTGGGTTGATCCAAGTGTATGAGACTGGTTTGGTGCAGATGTTTGGATTTAGGTTGATGCAAGACTATCTTTACAAACCTTTTTGTTGTGGCTTGTTTTTCTACACTGTGAACATTTTTATGTCATTCCTCTCCTAGACACTCTATTTGTTGTGGATGTAGATTCTCCAGTCTACTTCCTCCTATTTTTCTTGGATCTGCCAAGTATTTACTTCACTATAGGTGTTTGCACATCTATGTAGGGAGTTTTCTTCCATTATTTTTTACCTAATAGTGAGTAGATTATTGGCTGGTATACTGCTTCATAGTGTTGTATTCTGAAATAATCTACAATGAACTCTTCAAGGTTGACATTCATGTGTTCCATGCATGTAATGACATGTACACATGGAATGCTTGGAAGCATCCATTTCATACAGGCACACTCTTTTGATGCAAGGTTGTCAGTGAATTTGTCATCCAACTGGCTTATGTGACTGGAGCAGTCATCATGCATATAAATTAACAATAAACAGAATGTTAAGTATGCATACTTTAAAGTAGATCTCAAAAAAAGGCCAAACATATAATACAAAATTGACACAATGTACCTGCATAACCAGTTTTGTGTGTTAATAGACTCAAGATCCAACCACTTCTTTATCTTAGGTAACACACTTCCTTCCCATACAAGCACCTTTATTATATTTGAAGCCCATCGTTCCATTAAACATATCCTTATATCATCACACACGGTTACAATTGGTTTGTGTCTGGCCTCCACAATTACACTCTTAAATGCCTCAGACATGTTATTGAGTAACATGTTTGTCTTTGCATCATGTGTAAACCGATACTTACTCCAATGTCTTGGGGGAATCTTCATCAAGTACCTACAACAACAAATCACAATTAATATCGTTTAAAATATTATGAAACAAATAATGCAAAAATAATATTATTAAGTTATTTCATCATTGCCTTATAAGCATATTTATTTTCCTTTCTCATTTCCTTTTCCCATGCCTTAGGATATGTAGTTTTGGCACACTTCCACAACATCAACTTCAACTCTAATCCATGGAATTGCTTCCTGAAATTATTGTGAAGGCGTCTAAGGAAAAATATTTGTGTCATCCTTAGTAGTTTTTTCTCAATAAGATTACATAGGCCCTATAAGAATAAAACACGTGTCAGAATAAAACTTAATGGACCAAAATGGAATGATTAATAAAATCTCCTTTTGCAAATATAGAAACTCAAACACATGCAAATACAATTGTGTATGAAAAAAATAGAGTAAAACTAGGTATACCTTTTGTTGATATGAAATTATGGTGTAAGTCTTCTTAAAATGGCCTTTTTCACCAAGATCATTAAATAGTAAGTCTAGAAACCACCACCATGATTATGTATTTTCTCCATCAACCACAACAAATGCAATAGGCAACATTTGGTCATTAAGGCATCTGCCAACAACTACCAAAATTTGCCCCAACCCTTGAGGAAACAACCATTAACACCAATTATGGGTCTGCACATCTTGAAGTTGTCCAAGCAAGCCTTGAAGCATATGTACATTCTATGAAAATTGGGATGCTAGGCCTTTCAATGTCCTCCTAGTTGTCTTGCACTTCAATAGCATAAGTCTCTGTGGTTAATATGATTGTGAAGCTTTCATTAGACCTCAATAGTTCATGGAAGTAGTCATGTAACCTTGTAAATTATTCTTTGAAAGAGCCATGAACCAAATCTTTTGCAATTTCCCTAGCCCTAAATGCTTTGGTTCTACTGATGCTAGTATTATGTTGTTCATGAACCCTGTTTCTAATATCTTGCAGACTCATTTTAGGATTCTCTCTTCCTCTTTGGAACAATTTTTTGCTTAACCAACTTGTCTTAAGGAACTTAATATTATATTCCTTAGAACAAGTATGTTCATCAAATCATGTCCTTACCTACCTTTGCACAGTAAACATACCAGAGACAGTCAGACTTATTGATGACCTTCACTATTGTCTTATCATTTCTATCAATCTTCAAATCTTTCAAAAAGTGCATTGCATATATTATGATTACATCTTTGAAATGATACACCAACATTTCATTTGTAGTCAGACATGCTAGATTGAGGAACAAATGAAGGGAAAATTTCTTTCAAAATTGCATTAGCTTCCCCATCTGACTTTGCCCACTATCCAATTTTTCAGATTGATAATCAACATCATTGTCATCATTGTTTTCAACACTGCTAGTTGCACCATCATCAAATTGTCTCCCTCTTTTCTTTCTTACATGACTTCTTATATTTATTTCTTCAAGATTTACAAATTCCCCATCAAATTCCTCTGTATCATTGGTTTCTTCCTTTAGATCATTAAAAACAATGTTGCTAAAGTCATCTAAATTTTCTTCATTTGGATGATCAACATTTGAAGTCAAATTTTCTTTCGTATAACGCACATAAGGCCTACACACATTCTTCTGACTTAGCCTGACTCTAAAAGTTTGCTTCACCTTCTGAAATATTGGATTTGTTGGAGAAGTCTTTGGATGACCCATTTTCTCCTTTGGTCCATAAGTTGACAATTTTTCTTTGGAAGGTTTTTTAGCTTGTGAACTTATTGGTCTAGACTCAACATTTCTTAAAAGAAGTTCTTGACTTGGTATATCAAATGTTGAAGTTCTTATTTCAGTTTGTCCAGGTTATGGAGTTGCTATTGTAGGCTCTAGAATTGGCATTTAATATTTTTCCATTGGTACTTCAAATTCAGAAATTGAAACTTCAGGTATAGAACTTTGTTCAATTTGTTAGTGCACTTCTACACTATGTTTTGTACTACCATGGTTACCTTCATTGTGGTCACTTGCAATGTGATCACCAACTGGATCATGAACATCTGCAAAACAAGTATCATAACCCAACCAAAGAAAACAACAACCACGATTAAAACCAATTGCAAACAAGTATAATTAAAACAAACAACATAAATATATTGACAACAATTTATAGAACTATAAAAGAATGATTGCCACTAGCTTCAACTTGTACATCATCACGAAAATAGCTTGGAACACAATGGATAATTTCAGCCTCTACCACTAGATATTGAACATAAAGGTGGAAAATTCTCTGCCTATCCACAATGTTCACCATCTCTAAAGCACCTTGATCATCAATAAACTCTTTCAAACAAACATTCTAGTCCTCCCTACCATAGTGACACCATAACACGACTCCTTTTGGATAATTCAGTTCCTTTAACATCTACAAAATCTCAAAATAAGACCACTTATCCTCAATGCAATCCCAAAGAGAGTTAGACCCCTTATACTCCAAATGATTATTATTTCTAATGAATTTACTCCCATGGTGCACTATACATTTGAAATAACTATCCACCATGATGACCACTATATTCAAACTACAATAACCTGCATCATTAATACATTATACTAGTCAGGGAGCACAACACACTTATTACACAAACCACACACACCATTACTAACCTAACCAACACTTATTAACAGAAAACAAATTAACCCATACATGAAACAAAAACCCTAAAACAAAAAACTTAGACAACAAGCATAACACAACACAATCAAATACCTCAACCCCCAACACCCCCTTTAATAGACGATATAGTAAACGCACACAATAACAAACCCCCCTTTAATAGACGATATATTAAACACGCAATACCAAACCCCAAAACAAAAAATTCAACAACCACCATCAATTACCACAAAAAAACGTGCACAATCGCAGACCAAAACCCAACAATGTATCTCTGCAAAAACAAAAATAAGAAAGAAAAAACCCAACAACAAAAACAACATGAACGACGTACTTGTTAACAATGAAGGCACCGCTACCGGCAGAAGAAGGCAATGATCACGACAACAATGATGATCACGTCCCCTAGGTTTTTCTCATATGCAACCTTCATTTCCCTCCACTTCTCCCTCAAGTCAGAATGCCACTTTTGCTTCCAATGGGTTTCTTACTTTGCAAACTAAGAGATACCTTTCAAAATGATGTCATTTTGAAAGTCACGCCGCATCAACATCTTACTCAACAACTAATGGACACGTCACACGACTCTATTAATTTTTTTTAACGTTTCTCATCAAAGGACCAAAATGATGCATTTTTAAAATTTAAAGGGCTAGAGTGAAACTTTTTAAACTTAATGTACCACAATGAAACAATTGTGAAGCTTAATGGACTAAAAGTGACATTAAGGCATATAATAATAAGGGTGTTTAGAGTTTGGGTCAACCTATGACCCAACCCGATTCAATTATATTGGATTGTGTTTCTAAATTGTTTAAGTCGAATTCGACCTATCTCAATTAAGACTCGATCATGAACAGGTTGGGTAACATGTTTTTATTTTTTGAACCCGACCCGACACATACCATATAATTTAATTTATTATATATATATAAATTAATTATTAAATACAAAATACATTAGTAATTTTTAGTTCACATAGTTTATTAAATTATTAATTTAAACAAAACATGATTTTTTTTATTTATTTTTTAAGTTATTTTTATCTCTGTCTTGATTTTGTTTATATTTTCACATGCTAATATCATACTTTATTTTTATCTAAAATAAAAATATTGTATTAGCATTTAAATTATTAATTTTATTAGTCTAATATTTTCATAATTTAGTCTCTTTTGAGTGTATTTTGTCATTATATACTTAAAAAATTGTAGGCAAAAACATATTATTGTTCTAAAAAAATATTTTATGAAAAATAAAAAAATATTTTTTAAATATTCAGACCCAATTATCTCAACTTGTTTATGTTTGGGTTGAGTCTAAAAAAAAATACACAAACTTGAACCAATCCAACTGGTAGATTTTTGATTGGGTTGGGTGATGAAATTTAGTCAAACCCAACTTGTGAACATTTGTATATAATAATGCTGTTGTGGTGCAATCTTGATTAGGCTGCTGCTTCCTACACCTCCTTTATGGATTTTTCAATGGTCAATCCAGAATGTAAATTTACATTCTGGAATACACCCCTTTTTTGAATTCCAGAATTACCAATCTGAAATGTAAAAAATAAAATCCAGAAAGGATGCAAGAAGCAACTTGGAGGTGCAGGAAGCAACATCCTCTTTGATTATTTGCTTCGTGTTATATATGATGCATATTACCCAGGCCCAATGTTATAAAAAAATTATCAAGGCCCAAAACACATTGAATGACAACAAATTGTCTCAAAAGTCACGCGACGAATGTTGGACTCATTGTATATTTGTAATTCTATTTTTCGATAAGTGCAATATTTAGTGTAGAGCCTATAAAAGCAATTCCAATATTTACACTAAAAGTTAATAATATGGTCACTTGAACATGGATGAGACTTTCGTTCAGATTTATCAAATTTTATAAAATAAAAAAAAAAATACTTGTAATAGGGAATTTGTGTTCCGAACATGATAACACTCAATTACAAGCGCACCTAATAATATATATCAAATTTTAATAAATAAAAAACTGATATAATTAGGATTACATATAATAAGATCAATTATGCAGAAAAAATGCTGTCGCTTTAATTATCGTGGCCTATTTCCATCTCAATATTCAATTGCACACACAATGAAGTTCAATTGGTGGCCTCATTGGGTACCAGTTTAGTATGTTCCAGATTATCTGAATTGCAAACACAATAAAGTAAGCAATGTTATGATACCAATGAAGGAAAAGGGGGTGAATTAGACATCTAAATGATCTGAATTATTTAAGTTTGATTATTAAATATTCAATGAAGCTTGTTTACTTATAAATAAGTTTAAAATTTAAATGAATTAATTTCAAATATAAATTTGACATTCATAGCTCCCAAATAGCTTGTTTTATTGTACATGTATTTATTATCTGCATAATTATAATCCATTATTATATTTACTCGTAATTTTAGCAGTTGTTATATATTTTTCTAATAACATTCTTCTTATCTACTACGGAAGGTACGGATACATAATGCAGTCCATATGTGTTTGTTAATTTCCTTAATGTATAATTCTGTATTTTGATTATCTAGTAAACATTTTCAAAACCATTTGACACTTTCCAGTTTCTCCTTGATGATTGCAAGCTTACAGTCATGTGCTTGGTGTCAGTGAACTTTATCTACCTGAAAATAACTTGATAGTTGCTCGGTTCAGCACTCCATTAACCAAAGGAAAAAAAAAATTCCAAACAAACTCAACAATTTGGAATGTGACATAAAATTCGTGACCAAAATGTGACATAAAATTACGAAAAAAAATAATTAAAAGGAGTTCCTTTCTTTTTCATTTAAGAATTCCACAAACCTCCATCATTTTAAAATTATCATGATAAAAATTCAATGTGTTCGAGACAGGACTATTGACTTTGACCGAACTTTAAGTAATTCTGATCAAAATGTAATCCTTGTGGGTTGAAATCTGATGTGTGTTGATAATAATATTGTTCTTTGACAGGGCTTGAGATGCCGCGGACAAGGGGTGAATGCTTGTAAAAGATACTCTACCATTGAAGTTAGTAGTAATTTTACTAAGGTGACAATGTATAATAAATGCTTGGGTACCTATTATATGGATGTTAATTGTATTTATAAAGATTTGAGGTGGGTTGGATTTTTCATGACTCGAGGCCCAAGACTTATCAGTGATAATATTATCATATTTTATTCTAGTGTATTAACAAGATAAGTTTAGTTCACAATAGCATAATAAGAATTTTGTGCTTGAGCAAGGGTGTTGCCCTCATTCAACATTTAAGAAATTAGACTAGTACACAACAATGGGCCAAGATCGCTTGCAAAACGTATTGACCTTCTTAGCTTAATTCCAAACAAGATTTCATATAAATCATTCACATATGCTTCTATTTAAATATAAAAATATGAGGGCACCTGCTATTTACACCTCTTTTTTTAGTACACCCAACCCCCTTTTTACATCTCTATTATATCCTTTTTACTTAAAGGAGTATACCCTTGGGAACCCATTTTCCTTTTCAAAAGTGTCTTTCCAGAATATCATATATCTATTCTAGAAATATATTTTTGAAATTATATAAAATAGTTTAAAAAATACATTTCTAGAATAGGTATATGTTATTCTAGAAAGACATTTACGATATTAATAAATATAAGATCATTGCAGTTGTAAATGCTTATCTTACACCCTAATATTTATTAGTCTTATTTTCATCCTATAATTAATGTTCTTTAAATCTTATCTAAAATTTTATTTTTATTCTATCTTTATTATTCTTTAACCCTAATTATGAACTTCATCTTCACCTTATGGTATAGAAAAAAAAATGATTTTGGCAATGTTATGCCAAAAGTTATACCTAACTTCGTCAAAAGTGCTGAAATCTTTGGAGATGAAGTGTCAGGATCCATTAAGAAACTTGTTCTTGTTGATAATAAATTAAGTTTAACTTTAAAATTTAATTTATAGTATGTTTTTTTTATATTCTTGTTATCGTGCTTTTAAATTAAATAAGATTTTAATTATAATATATATTGACAATATGTATTTTTTTATACTACAATCCAATAGTAAATTATTATATAACTGGAAATGATTAACTTTTGTAATAATTATTTTAAGAGTTGCATTTAAATGATATATATATATATATATAAAAGAGAGAGAGAGATTCACATCATAAATTTTTTGCTAGCAACTAGTATATTAAAATTAAAGTTTATGTAACAATTATATAACACATGAAAATCTTTTTTTCAAAAAAAAAGTACAATTTGTTCTTGGTATCTTTTTGATAATTCATTGTATATATCTACCTTTTATGAATCATTGAATTGGAATATGATATGTGAATGGTTAACCAAAAGGTAGATGTGGTGGACAAAAAAAATTACTGTGTACCAATACATAATAGATGAAGGAAATGTATTGTTGGAGACATTGGAAAAAGTGTTTTATAAATACAAATTGGTGGCAAACCTTGATGGAGGATGCATAATCAAGTCCACTGTCAAATACTACACCAAAGGAGGTGCACAACTAACAAAAGAGTTTATGAAGGATAACTAAAATTACATAATAAAGATGAGGTTCAAAATTAGTGTTGAAATATAAGGTAGAATAAAAATAAGATTTTAGATATAGTTTAAAGAACACTAATAATAAAATAAAAATAAAACTAACAAACATGGGGTGTAAGATAAGTTTTTACAACATCAACATCTTAAGTTTATTACTATTATAAATGTTTTTTTTAGAATAACATATACCTATTTTAGAAATGTATTTCTAGAACTATAATATATAATTTTGAAAAAAAAATATTTCTAGAATGATGATATTCTGGAAAGAAAAATGGATACCCAGGGGTGTATTGCTTTAAGTAAAAAAAAAAGATATAATGAGTAATTAAGATGTAAAAAGAGGAATTATGGATATACTTAGTAAAAATGGATGTAAATAGCAAGTGCCAAATATGAGTAGTCAATAAATCACTTGGCACATCTCGACAGCCACTAACCGAGTGTCCACACTTTGGCTCAAGGATGAGTGCATATCCTCTAAAGAATAATAAAGCATGTGATAAAATTTTTGTAATAGAGTTTATTAGCAAGATTAAGTTTTTTATGTATAGATAAGTGCACCTGTTACATTTGTTTTAACATCTTGATATAAACCTTCTTGTATCAGGAAGACTTTTGATTTTCTCTAACCGCGGAGTATGTCTCGTTTATTGTTGTATCATTTTGAATTTAATATAATTTACATTTTTCTCAAAATAAAATAAAATAAAGCATGTGATAAAGAATAACATAAGACTCTTCTCGTTCCTTATAAAAACATTTCCTGTGCGGTCAACAAATCTATATATAAAGACATCGATGCAAGGGTTTTGATATCAAAGCTGTATAAAGACAGACGTAGTTGATACATGATATTTATGTATGTGTGCGTGTTGATTAGTAGTTGGGTGAAGTATAATATTAAAATAGATCTAGTGTGGTCAGATCCATTGTAAGAATCTTGTTTTAACAAATAGTTTTGTTACTTCATCATATATTTTACCATTTTACTTTAGAGGATCTGTATCCGTTTAAGAAATTCAAGTTTTCCAACCAACCTTAGAAGCAGTTTATTTTCGACCCAACATAAGTCTTTCATCATTTCATGTGTTGCTCCCTCCCTTTTTTTAGTGGAAAAAAAATTCTTATAATTTTTCAGTGTCAATAACCAAAAAGAATTTAAGTCGTTTAAGCTAATTTACGAATTCTCAGCCAAGTCTATTGGTCAAGCTCTCCGAGGGTTTGGTCACATACCATTTGAAAAACTACTACGTACCCCCATTTTTGTTTTGACCATTATACAAGTTGAATCACGAACATCCAAAATTTTGAAAAGGAGAGGCAAAAAATAAAATAAATAAATAAACCTATTTTTTTAACACGTTCTTGACTAATCTCAGTGTATGTGAACAAATATAATTTTTTTTCTTTCAATAAACTGAAGTTATTCGATTTCCTGATATGAAAATTATTAATTTCCCTTAAATCCAATTGAGAAATTAAAATAGACTAGCCAAGTATATGTAAATTTTAGACAAAAATTGACTATAATGCTAATTTTAAAAATCCTATATGTTTGCAAAAAGGATAAACTAGAAACAAAATATGATCAATTACAGTTGTGCCTATTTTTTAATTTTTTTTAAGAAAAGATTGTTAAATTAAAACCGAATTGTTGGGTGTTTTGTGCATTACCATATTGTTGGGTGTTCTTGACTTGGAAGATTTCCTCGTAAAGACCAGCTCATTGGGTTGGTGACGCAGTTCAAAGACAGTTCCCAATTCACACTAACTTAAGTATAAATCACTTCCTCTTTTTTTTTTTTTTTTTTCTTTCTCCCAAGCCGGTTGTTACTCGAAAGGTTCATCGCAATGATGAAGGCTTTGAAGTCATGAGGTTTTGTAATTTGGAAATAGACCAAAACATGGAATCAATTTTCAATGGAGTGCCAGCATAAGTCTAGACACTTATACCCAATTAATCTCTTTAATTTCTAAAGCTTTGTGTGTCTCCCCATTGAAATTACTTGTTCTCTGGTTGGTATTCTCCCATTAACTATCCCAACGCCTCAAAACTGCCATATATTGAGATGATAAATTGATAATGAGAGTTGAGTCAAGGTCAGTAACGTACAAATTGCTTCCATTATGTGAATAAAATTAAGTTAAACCTTTTGATCTTAATATAATTTTGGAATGTGATAGAAGTATGCCACTAATTAATTTAAGTCCCTGACCTACCACCATGATGTAAGGCTATGATGTCAACTTCCACTACCATCCAACATTTGAACTTTTGCCATTAATAACCTTAGATTGAAAACGGAGAAATTTTTACACAGAAATTAACCATAGATATGTATATGGGATTTTCAACAAAACTGAAAAAACTTGTACACATATCTAAATATCAATTGAATAAATAATTCTTTCCGTCCTAAACTATGAGACATAGTTAATTAATTTATATTTATTAAAAAATTAGTTAATTTAGTTATAAATATTAAATTATTCTATAATTATAATATTTTTTTTCAAAATTTTAATACCTAAGTACTGATGGTGTAATTTTTTTTAGAGAAAAAAGTTATACACTAAGAATATAAAAAGTTAAGGTTAAAAAATTATTTTATATTACTAATGCATAATTTTTTTCTCTTTATTCAATTTTAACCTTAATTTTATTGAAACCTTATCCATCTTTTTCAATCTTCATAGGAGAGAAAAAAAACAATTTAAGATATTTGAGTAAAAAATAATTAATACACAAGAAAATTGAAATGAAGTTTTATAAAAAAAAAGGACTTTTTTTTTCCTTCAAATCTGTGTGTTATAAATGGATGGAGGGAGTACATGCTTAGAGAAAAAATTCTAAGAAGCTAGAGTAAAAGAGACTCGAGAGATCTTAGCGAACCTTATTATACATGGCCTAAGCATTAATGAGAGATTGCATCTATTTATATCGTGCGTCCTTTAACAATTTTCATAACCATTTTATGCTATTTGTTAAAAGGATGTTGCATATTGCATTACTTTCACAGTTCACAAACGTGTGGAGCGGTGCTTATTGCACCTTACACATGTGTTATAAGGCTCTGAAACCCAATGTTAAGCCTGAATCATTAATATTTGTGGGCATTGCTAGCCCACTAAAACAATTCAGGTACAGTCTAATGGTCAAGTTTCATTCTATTATCTTTAAAGACTCAGTCACCTTTAAGGTTATAAAATTTGAAAATTTATGTAAATTTGTGAGAGTTCTATAAACTTGATTCGTACACTCAATTCGTAAGAATTTACTTCATATAAAAATAATAACAAAATATTTATAAATAACATACTAATTAAATATTTCAACAATATAATAAAACAAAACAATAGATCATAAAGTTTAGAATATTAGACAAGTGGTCTTAATAACTTAAGAGAGGGGGTGAATTAAGTTTCAAAATTTTCCCACTAACAAATTTTAATCCTATTTTAAATGATATATGATAGACTCTAAATACAAAAAAAGAAGGATCAATCAATTTAATAATATTCTTTTAACTGCGCAAGATAAAGTAAATTGCAATAAAATAATTGAGATAAGAGAAGAGAGAAATACAAACTCAATTTATACTGGTTCGGTCACTTTCTGTGCCTACGTCTAGTCCTCAAACAACCTACTTGAAATTTTCTACTATCTCTATAAATCATTTACAGTCTTTGAACACACCTTGGGATCCCTCACCCTTATGTTCAAGATTCTTGTTCGAGCCCTGCATAACCCCGAACTTTATCGGAAAGTGTACCAAGTCGTTAAAGTAATAATAAAACGGTAAGAAACCGAGTATCGAACTCTGGGAACTTGTTTCATTTGGTGAAGTTTCATTCAGCAAGCAGACATTGATATAAAGTCATGTAAACATAATTAAACCAAAGATGTATATGATGTAAATCTAAAATAACTACAAATGCGCTTATCAAAACGGGAGAGAAAACAAATGATTAAAACGTTGGGTCCTTCTACTGAACGCTTGATGTAATTAAAATATTTTTTCTCTATTTAATGTTATTTCTGTGTTCTATGTTGAGGACTAAAATATCAAACACCGATTCCTCGCGTGAATGGACTAATTCTAATTAAATCTCATTCTCGGATGTCTCGTCGAACTTAGCCTAACTAAACAACATTACAATCATAGCATATCAAAAACTAAAACCTTCCACTCTATGTCTAGCAATGCAGTTATCTAGCCCTGCTCTATCCAGTTCTAAGGATTAATACATTTTCCAATGCTAAAAATCCTAACTTTACACACCAATGGATGATCAGACCAAAAGCATGCAATAATTAAGTGCAGATAGAAGCAATGAACACATAAAACAACTTTAAATAGATAGTTAAGAATTTACATCAAGTTTCAACAGAATTTCCCAACAGAGATACTTAGCCTTTCATCGCAAGACAACACCTTTCAGCTACAAGATGAGGATTTAAGAAGAAAATAACAGATTACACAGTGGTGAGGATGTCTCCTTCACCTTTAGGAACCTATAAATTACTCCTAAACCTAAGATCCTCTTGAAAGCTGAGGTTTTTGGCTTCCTTGCTCTGTTTTTGTGCCTTTGTTCTGCTCTCTACGTTCCAATTCACGCTCTCTCTTAGCCTTTATGCTTTGATTTTTCCAACTTCAGCCTTAAAAAGGGCTTTCTGTCCTTGAAGGCTCTCTTAGCTCCATTTTCGCGCTTAGCGCGAGTTAGTGAATATCCCCTGAGCGAGCTGGGTACGCTTAGTGCGGGAAGAGACAAACGCCTTGCTAAGTGAGCTGATGACGCGCTGAGCGCGCAGATGTTTCTCAGATTCTCTTCCTGATTCTCTCAACTCGCTAAGCGGGCTGAGTGCCTCGCTTAACGCATGATTCTAGCTAAGCACACAAGCCTCGCTTAGCGAGACACCATCTGCAAGCTTTCACAATCTTCATCCTTTTTACCTGAAACTGAAGTTGAAACACATTAAATTCACACTATTGGGCATTTCTACTGAACAAAATTAAACTAAACCTAAAAATATGTACAATCCTACAAAAAGAACCATAAATTGGGGAAAAGATAAACATTTTATAAAATTTTTCTATACAAAAGTTAGTTGTAAATGACGACTAACAATTCTCACAAGTCAAGAGACAAACAGTTTCTTGATTACAACTGAGTTTATGAGATGTACAAATTGATTTCTCTCCTTTAGAGTAAATGATACAAATTGAAGATCTTAGAAGAATTCTCAATAGATTTGCAAGTGTTTGGCCAATAGTTGTTTATAGAGCATTTGACAATTAGTTCTTTTAGAATATCTCTCTTTTACTTTTCAAAGTCCGACACACATATATATAGGCCCATTGTGCCTTTTCAAAATGGTTTGAAGAGATGTGTTTTTTTAAAAAGTTTTTCTGAAGTTTTCTTACTAGTAATCAATTACAGGATTCTGGTAATCAATTACACAATTATATTTCTGAAGAGTAATGACTTTTCAAAGGTTTTTTTGAATTTTTTCCACTGGTAATCGATTATAGGATTCTGGTAATCGATTACACAGATAAAATTCAAACAATTTTGTGTCATTAGTTAAAAATATCTTCATAAACTCTCTGGTAATCGATTACACAGTCTGATAATCGATTACGAGTTCAAAAATATCTTTTTGAACTGATTTAGCCTTTGATAAAAGAATGTTTGATACTAAAGATGTTGAGGCCAAACTAAAGCAATCAAATTGAGATTCTTTAAACAAATATACTAAGTTCTTATCTTAGATTTACTTGATCTTGTTCTTTTGACTTGATTCAATCCATGCTCATCAAGTAACTTTTTTGGCATCATCAAAACCTGCATGATATTTATTCATATTCTCTCCCTTTTTGATGATGACAATCATCTTTAGGTAATACTTTAACATAATCAAAACCTGCATGATATACATTTACATAGAATATTTAAATAACCAAGTCTAGTAATAATACATCACTACTAGATAATAACTTGTAGAGGTTATAGTATTGGTAGATCATTCTCATCAAGGGTTTGTTGTTATTAGAGAACAAAGGTTTGATATTATTAAAGATGTGAATTTTATTTTTGAGAATAACACACTAAGTGAAGGTATGTTGAATGCTAAATAGAGAAAAAAACAATAAAAAATGACTTATATTTTTGTCTAATTTTTTTAACTTGCTAACTCGTTGACTCGATGATAAACTTGAGAGTCTATCAAGTTTACTTAAATTTTATAGAGTTTGTCCGGAATCTACTAAAAAAAAGTTTACTCAAGAGTCAACTCGCAGAGGACAAGTGGACTCGTAAACTCGTAAAAGTTAACGAGTTAACTTGAGAGTTTAATAACCATGATCACCCTTATAAATTTAAATTTAATTTTGTATATCTTATTTGACCAAATTGGTAGGACGATACACTGCATAGAATAAATACACACAATACTCCATTATCACACCTAGGCTATACATTATATGGTTTGTTGAGGTTTCTTGAATCTCTAATTATTATAATTTCTTAGAGTTGTTCTCAAGTGTGGACCTCGCTACTATTCAATTATAAATTGTTGTGTTTTATAATAATTATTTTATGAATTATAAAAATAAATTTTAATTAGTTAACCGTGTTAAAACTTTTAGACTAAAAAGTGTATGCCTATTAGAGTTATATTCATTTGAATGCTCATGATATGAAAATTTTACTTAAGAACTTCTCTTGCAAATGATATATTTTTCTATATATGAAAATTAAGAATAATTTTACAAAACTTCAAGAGTTTTGGTCTATTTACTTGTTTTTATATTTAGTTAATATATATTTATTATAATTACACAAATGAGACATTGTTTTTACTCAACTTTTTGTTTTCAATTTTTTCCGGATATTTTCAATAAAAATAGCATGAAAAAAATTATTATATATTTTTATAATGATACTAAAAACATATCAATTAAAAATAAAAAATAAGTCAAACTAGCTCTTCTGTTTTTTCAATTCCTTCTAAAAAAGAATATATGCTATATTGAACATATATGTATATCATTGGAAATTTGGAATAGACACTTAATTTACTTATAATCATGATATAACCTTAAAATTTGAATTAAGAGTTATTTGTTCACAATAAGTAGCATTTTTGTTTAGTCCATTCGTCATGTTTCACTTGCTCAACCCGACAAAACATAGTCACTCCAATTCACAGCCACACGCATCCAAGTTCACACAAAGCTATCGATGATAAATAGGTTTAATACTATTTGTTGATTGATATATAGATCTATCCGAACCTTTAAAGTCGGAGAATTTCATAATGAATACCGAGACTCAGTATGATTTAATACTATTTGTGCAAGACAAGTCTTGGGTGGCTGTATGTATAGTTACAATCTTTCATTTATTTTCTTTAGGTGATTTAATTAATGTTGTATTATATTTTCTTTTATCTCAATGAGTTTGACTGTTCTTTTGTGATTCTACAATACCAAGATTTTCACAATATAATTTTTCATATATATATATATATATATATATATATATATATTTCCACCTCTTTCTCTTAGAGAAATTATTATATAAATTGAGATCATATGATTTTGATCAATTCTCATGTGACATTATTTTTTTTGTAAATTAAAAAAATGCAATCATGTATTATGTAAATATTGATCGAGATTGTGTGATTCTAAATCATACAATAATTTTTTTCTTACAAAAATAAAAAATTGATTGAATGTAAGAATGTGACTTTCTTGAAAATAAAATACCTAAAAATATATTTTCATTATCTTTTAATAAATATGTGAATAAATATTTCCATCATAATATTCTTGAAAATGATTAAAAAATAGCATTGGAATAACCATTCTTTTATTTATTCCGAGAAAAGAAAAGAATGATTCAAACAAAAAATTTCTCTAAAGGTGTACTTATATATGGGTATGACTTTAGGGTTAACTTTAACTAGCTCAACCAAGATAGTTTTAATTCTACTAATTAATTTGTACAATCACACTGGAATTGGTACATTAAATTGATCAAAACTCTTGATAATCATTACTTACTTGAAGAAGGTAGCTATATATATCTTTCAACATTTTTTAGTCCAGGCAACGCACTAATATTTGGTCCCTTCTTTCCCTCCATCAGCTCCACCAAGACGCATTTTCCTTTAATTGCGGACAACTATTTTGAATAATCCAACAATAGCTTACACATTTGCACCTTACTAATACTACTAACACTTATGGGATCGAAGTTTAAACAAAAAAAAAACATTTTTTTCCTGTGGGGAAGCTTCCTCTTGGACATATATTTCTAGAAATATATACATGTGTGCAATTCAAATATTTGGAATTCAATATTTTCGGCTCAACAAGATAGCTAGCTAGGAACCATGAGAATGGAGATTTATGCATACGAATGTTAATCATGTACTTCGTGACTCTTTGAAGGACATCCGGAGAAGAAAATAATTATGCGTGTGGACTGAGTTACATTTCTACAGAGGGTTATATGTAAGTGGTGCTACCTAGAGATGCATAATCTAATGAGAACTTTTCCATAAAGATATTAATCTATCCTTTTAGGATTATATCCTTTTATTATATTAGTCTGGTATTGTAAAAGAAATGCTTAATGAGAAAAGGGTTATTTAATGTAATTGTAAAATTTTAAACAGTCGGTAATCTAATCATAACACATCATTTGATAAATTTATTAACTTTTAAAATAATTATCTTAAAATAATTAAAACAATGAAATGTGATTGAATATCTGTTGTTAGTGTATAGACATTAAACTCATACTTAGAGCATCTTCAATAGATGTTGTTCTTACAACCTGATCTTCTATATAAGATCTGATCTTGCCAAGATGTGTTGTTGGAGTAAGAAAGTTGATCTCTACCGTGGAGATATGTTTTTCTACAAGAATAAGCAAGGTCTGCACGTATTTAAAAAAAATGATATTTTAATATCTCTATATAAAAAGTGTAAATAAATATTAGAAGATAAGTATATTGTGAGATCTATAAAAAGTGATTTAAAATTATAAAGTTTGATATTCTATTTGAGTAAAAAATTAAAGAAATCTGTAGAGTAGAGTAATATGACATTGCGAGATTCACCTAAAAGTTAACTAAGACTACAAAATTTAATCTTTTGTTTGAGATGTTCTTAATTATGTTTTTAGTTTATGAAATTTAAGGTGAATTCAACTTTGACCTATCAAATTTTTAAAAAGATCATTTTAGTCCTTTAAAAAAATATGATTTAGTTCCGAAAATTTACTATTTAAGAACTAAAAATCATTTTTAAAAAAATTTAGTTCCTCAAATTTAGTTTTTAGGCGCTAAAAATTAATTTTTTCAAATTTGAGATACTAAAATGATTTTATTTTAATTTGAGGGGGCTAAAATTGAATTTATCCCAAATTTCAAGGACCGAAAACATTATTAAGATTAAAATAAATTCTTAAGAAAATGAAGCTTAGAATTTATATTTTATGCATTGTGAATGTAAATTTTTTATATTTTCAATTAATCAGAAATTATGATTCATATGACTTTTAAGCATTATTATAAATAACCAAACCTATGAAAATACATTGTATAATGGTGGATTGGTAAGAGAAAGCTGTCCAGCTAATTATTTATGCCTTTGGTCGTTATGTAAGATAAAGGGAATAAGTGCCAGCGTAGAGCATACAACATGCTTAATACACTAATTAGGGGCAATCCGACGTATATTTAAATTAAGCGTAATATTAGAGAAACATAAAAAAAAAACCCATGAATTAAGCCATAGTTAAAAATACAAGTAACATTTGACATTAACCAATATTTGTAATCTGCAAAATAATTACCTGCGGTTTTTTATTCCTAGCAATTTTCTGGGGTTTCCAAACAGCAGTTAAACTATTTCGGATTTTTGAATCACAGTTAATTGCCTATGATTACTAAATCACGGATAAGTATAGTAATTACTTGTAGTTGTTAACAACGTACGTACTATTGAGTATTGACAACACGTTTATCACAAATGAATTACCAACAATTCGTTGCAACCATGGCTAATTTGTTTATGAGGGTTTAAAGTTTAAAATGCAAGTAAAACTATATGTGTAGCCTTACACGTCCGTAGTTTCAAATGCAATATGATATGGTCCATCTCTGTAGTTTGACACAATTTCTTATCATTAATTAAGTTTTATATTTAGTTCGTTTTCTTTTAGTATGTTCAATTGTATAAAAATTACAGTCACGTAAGCTTTAATTTAAGGAGGATGTAAAAATATATCATAATATTTGTTGTATCTTATATTTTTTTGACCAAATTTGTTGTATCCTATATAGCATTAATTTGGTAAAAAGAATCTTTCATTCTTCTTGGGAGTCAGATTCGTAAAAATAAGATTTCTGAAATTTTTTATAGAATATTTATTTTTCTGAAATTTTTTATAGAACATTTATTACTTAACTTAGAATAATATTTTTATTTTTTCACCAAAAAAAATCTACCTCACCAAAACAAAATATTTTTATTCCCAATAAAATTTTATTTACAAGTTTCATAATTTTTATTCAAATAAAAAAATTCCTAATTAATCTAATAATTTAAAAATAACTCTTAATTAAATTTTTTAAGAAAATATGTTATGCGTGTAAAATAATTTTACATCTTCATTTAATCACAAATTATTATGACTTGATAAATTTGTTGATCGACTTATAATATAATTATTTTAAAGTGATATCAACAATAATTTTTTATTGATCGATCATATAAAAATAATTTACACTATATTAAACTTAATAAAAAACTAATTAAATGAGTTATCAAGTGGGAAATAGTGATAGTTGTGTTACCAATAGGATTTGATAAAAGAAAGTAAAATAACCATAAGTCCTAAATTTTCATATAAAAGGATTCTTAAGAATAGTTTATTCTTAAAAAAAAAGAAAATAAATTTATAAATAAAATTTAAAAAACTATTTCACCTTCATAGGCAACAATAAAACATTAAAACCTTTTCAATGAAAATAAATTGTAATTTTTTTTATTAGGAAAAATTCTAAATACTTTTAATTTCATAAACACTTATTTATTTTTTATTATACTATTGTTACTATTCAATGATGATTACTAATATCAAGATTATTGTCATGATGATTATTATTGTCACTATAGTAATTGTTACCTCTATAATTACTACTATTACAATTGTTAAATACAAACTTTTATTCACATGTTACTTTTGTATGTTACTCTATAGTAATTTGTAATTTTTAGATTCTCTCTGTATTAATGTCTATACTTTTTTTTATAATTCCTAATTTGCTTTCCATATTTAATATGAATGATTATGAGTTCTTTTAGAGATCACAAATCTTGTAAGGAAAATAATTTTGTTTGAGTAGAAAAAAATTATAGTAGTTAAAAAAATACAATAAACAACAAAGTTTTTTCTCTGATGATAATTTATTATAATTATATACTTAATATTTAAACTCAAGAATATTAATTACATTAAAACAACTTCATAGTAATTCATGCATGGCGGATATAATTATTATGAGTTTAGTACTAGCATAAATAAGGATTAGCGTTATATATATATATATATAACTTTTATCATATACTGTCATAAGACTCATTATATAATTTCTGTTATTTTCTTTTTCATCTTTAATACTTAAACCCCCATAATTTTAAGAGAAATATTATTTAATACGAACATTTTTTTCGTGCAATTTGCACGAACCTTGTTTTGAGCGCTTGTTTTTTCGTTAAAATCTATTTCATGTTTTTTTAATTTGTTTAATTATATTATATTTATTTTAGAAAAAATGGTATGGCACATGAACCGTTCGTGTATTTTGTGATTACGCTATTCGTACTTAATAGCGGCGCTCTAAGTTTAATATTTTATATATCATTGTGATCATTTGCTTACATTAATTAAATAAGGATTTTAAAAATATTATGGACATAAATTGAAAAGCGACAATTGATGTTGTATCTCTTTGTTATTAGTTGGCCGGTAGAATTAGGTAATCACTCTTTAATTTTTATTTTTTTTGGCTTTAGTGGAAGAGTTAGGTAAATAAAGTTGAAATGACTATGCTGCAGTTCATTACTTTATGGGTCTCACACTTGCTAATGAAACCTCCTTTTATCATTCTTAGCTGAAGAATGAAAAAAGCAACATATTTCACCACTTGATTAATTGTTTTTCTCTTGTGAAGAGAGTGGCAAAATTGCAAATTCTCACCCGATAGGGTGCTACATGAGGTTATCTTTAAGAAAAGGAAAGGTGCATGAAGTTGCTAAATAATCATCCACACCACACATCCAAGGATGATAAGAAGAAGAAAAAGAAAACAAAAAGCTTCATTTTGTTATATCATAATCTGCAAAAGCTTGTCCTCCACTATCACTACCCTTCAAATAAACTAAATTTCCAAAAGGCGACAAATGATTCAAAAGGTTTTATCACGGGAGTGTGTCACTGGAACATGGTCAAAAAAACAGAAAGAGGAAGAAAAAAAACAGAGAGAGAGATGGGAGAAAAAAAGAAAAGAAAAGAAAAAAGGTCTCAAGGTAACGTATTTCCGTGCCTAGTATGCGTAATTGCGTATAGATCGAACACTTCATTGTCAGAATCTTCAACATGTTCAACAGTAACAACCGAAAAATTCTTTCATCTATACGACCATCAATTTGTGTTCTTCCTGTTAGTTGGTGGCTGGCAGTTACTATCAATTAATTAATCCTTCAATTCTTAAACCTTGTTTGTATAAAGAGTTAAGTCTTTTGAATATCAAAAATATAAAAGATTCTCCTAAAGGTAATTCCGATAGGTTTTAAGTATATAAATTAATCATTAATAAAATTAATAAATATTCTACATCAATAATATAATGATAAAAAAATATATATTGAAGTGTAATTAAAAAAATATTATAATTATATTTTAGAATTCTAAAATAACCAAAGTTTTTTCTTATAAAAAATATATTAAAACAATCAAAGTTTATGAATGGAAAGAGTAATACAACCAACTTCAAACGATAAATATTGATCAAATTAATGATAATGTTTAATATAATGTAAAATAATTTGAGATAATAATTTAATTATAAATCATCGTTAAAATGACTTTTAAAATAATTATTAATAAATTTAAACTTGATGTATAAGAGTTAAATGACGATATAAAAATATTTTATACTTTTAGTATATAACCTAATTTTTTCCTAAATGATATAGATTTTATGTCTACTGATAGCTTCTTTCTTGAAACAGCATGTTGAAGATGTTGTATGCATAGGACAAGAGCCTTCTACTCCGCTGGTCTTAACCAGTCGATCACGCATTCAGCTCGATTGAAAGGATTACTGCCATTTGGCAATCAGACATCAGCTAAATTCCTACATTGCAAGCAACTTATGCAGCTGCAAAACTTACACATGACAAGACATACTACATTGTATTTCGAGACCCATACCACTGATAAAATGTACAAAATCCTCATACATAAAGGACTAGTTGTGCAAAACTTATGCAACCTCTACAACTTACACTTCTAACCACATATTGTTTTTTTTCCCCAAAGCTCAAACAAAATATTTTTAGTAAGATGTAAACAATTAGCACAAGTTGTGCACATCCTACCAACAAACACAAGTTCTAACTACATAATATTTGATTCTGTCGAATTTTAACTTGAAATTGGAGTCCCTACAAGTACGACATCTCGTGTCACAAACTTAGAGAAAGAGGATATCACCATACCTCAAATTAAATGTCAAAATTGTTGAGAATAAAACTACTCACACACTCAAGAAGGAAGAAGATAAATGAGAGGTGAAGAAATAATAATTTTGTATTTATTACTTGAGTGTACATGCATTCATTGCCTATCTTACAACACTCGTACATAAACACCCATTTATACATTACACATATAGATGCATATATCTAACTAACTAACTAGTTGATTATACAACAACCACTAATTGATTGAACGATGCACAATGGATGACATTTAGTGTACGAGTCCAAGCCTTAGATTGGATGACCCATACTAGACGACCTAAGTCTTAGATTGGACAACACACCTCTTGTGTCCGTCAAATTAACTAACAACACTTTTCCCTAATTTGAATGACTCAAAGAGATAACTCCTAACACATCTCTTAGATCTCTGAACTTTTCTCCCTTCAAGGCCTTAGTAAAAATCTTTGCAACTTGTAGTTCTGTCTTGCAGTACTCCAAGATCAATTTTCCTTTATTCACTTGATCTCTCAGAAAGTGAAACCGTGTTTCTATGTGTTTGCTCCTTCCATGTGCAACAAGATGTTTAGCTAAGTTTATTGCTGATTTGTTATCCACAAACAACTTGACTTCTCTTGAGTTCTTTACCTTGATTTCTTGCATCAATGTGTTAAGCCATACATCTTGACAAGCACTCATTGAAGCTGTAATATACTCAGCTTCACATGAGGATAGAGCCACTATAGATTCCTTCTTCGAACACCAAGAGATTGGTACTCCTCTACACATAAAAACATAACCTATGATACTTTTTTAATCAGATTTGTCACCACACTAATCTGAATCAGAGCACCCAAGCAGTTCAACTTCTGAGTTGTCACTCACTTTAGGAAATAGAATTCCAAAGTCCAAAGTCTCTTTCACATAAACATTATTCTCTTGGCTACAAGTAAGTGAGGCACTCTTGGTGTCTCCATAAATCTGCTTATTAATCCAACACCTCCTAAATCAGGTATGATGTTACATAGATATGAGTGATCCAATGATCTACTTGAAGTAGGTAAGATTTATAAGTTCCTCAATGTCTTTCTTCTCAAGTACCAATCCAATTTTAGCTAGTGTGACAATTGAATTACACTTGAACATGTTGAATTTTTTCAACAAGTCAGTTACATACTTGGTTTGGTGCATCATAATACCATTATCTATTGTTTTGAATTCAATCCCAAGAAAGTAGCACAAGAGCCCCAGATCACTCATCTCAAACTCCTTCATCATTTTCTTCTTGAACTCTTCAATCTCCCCTTCATTGCTTCAAGTCACTCCTAAGTCATCTACATAGACACACAATATCAGCAGTTTGTACCAATGACCACTTTCAAGACTTTGAAATACACTCTATGGTTAGATGTTAATTTAACAAAGCCTATTTGGCTTAGAAAGTTGTCAATTCTTTTGTTCCAAGCACATGGAGCTTGCTTAAAGCCATATAAGGCCTTCCTCAATCTGAGTACCTTCTCATGTTGATCCAAAATCTCAAAACCAGAAATTGGACGACACAGGCTTCCTCATCCAGTGGTCCATTCAAGAAAGTAGACTTCACATATAATTGGTGCATAAACCAACCTCTTATATTTGCTATAGCTATGACCAATCATATTGTTTCTATCCTTGCCACAAATGCATAGACCTCACCATAGTCAACCCTAGGTTTTTGTAGAAGTCCCTTTGCCACTAGTATGGCCTTGTGTTTGATCACATAACCATTTGGATTCACCTTCGCTTTATAAAACCACTTTAATGCTATGGGTTTCATGTCATGAGGCACGTTGACAAGTTCCCATGTTTGATTCTTCTCAATAGACTTCAGCTCCTCTTTCATTGCATTCACCTATTTCAGATTGTGCATTGCTTCATTAAAGCTAATTGAGGCAGATTCAATAAATAATGCATAATGCATCAATTCTTCTTTTGACTCAACTGTAGAATCTGACACTAATTCAAAGTTATGTAGGGTTGATGAAATTTATCTGGTTCTGGTTGAACTCCTTAATCTAGTAGTAACACTTGTGTTGTTTTCAACTTCATCAATATTGTTATGATTTATCAACATTCTGGTTGATCCCTTCTCAGTTTTTGTGTTCTAGTCCCAGCTCTTTAATTCATCAATCACAACATCTCTACTGATTACAATTTGTTTATGTCTTGGGTTATACAACTTGTAACCACCAGTAGAGTGATACCTACAAGAACCATCTACTCACCTTTGTTATCCAACTTCCTCCTTAATTGACCAGGCACATGTCTAAAGCATATAGAGCTAAACACTTTAAAGCGAGTCACATCTGGTTTGGTGCCTGCCCATGCATCTTCTAGTGTTTTTCCACTTAACCTCTTAGTTGGGCTTCTATTTAGAATATATAGGCAGCATTGGATGATGCTTCTCACCATATTCATAATGGTTTTGTTCTTTATCTCAGCAGTGCCATTATGTTATGGAGTGTAAGGTGGTGTTTCTTTATGCACGATCCCTTCTACCTCACAAAAGTTTCGTAACACATTTGACACATACTCACCACCTCCATATGTTCTTAGCACTTTTATATGTTTGCCACTTTGTTTCTTAACCATCCTTTTGAAATTTTTGAATACATCAAATACATCACTCTTCCTTTTAATCAAACAGATCCAGAATTTTCTACTTAAATCATTGATGAAGGAAATAAAATACCTATTTCCACTAAGACATTAAGTTTGAATGGGTCCACAGACATCTGAATAGATCACCTTGAGCTTCTCCCTTGATTTGATTGAAACATTTTGCTTGAAGGTGTTTTTGGTGTGCTTGCACTCTAAGCATTCCTTATATACTTAATTCGGCACTTGAATGTGTGGCAACTCGTTCACCATATTATCCCTATGTAAGAGGTTTAGATCCTTGAAATTAAGATGCTCAAACCTATAATGACAAAGCCACTCACTTTTTCTAACTGTTGTGGCTAGACATTCATGTTCCATAACATCAATTCCCACCTTAAAGGTTATGTTCTTTGACAGAAGAGCCTTTAGAATCAGTCTCTTCTTGTTGTCATACACCTTTAGCACATTATCCTCCATTTTCATTACAAACCTTTTCTCCAACAATTGACCAAGGCTTAGGAGATTACTCTTCATTCCTAGCATAAATAGCACACCAAAAATGAAAGATTGTTTACCATCATTCCATTTGATCAACACTTTACCAACTCCTTCAGCCCTTAGACTTACAAACCAATCTCTTTTGCCTGTCATGTGAGTGGTACAACCAGTGTCCAAGTACCAAGATGAAAAGTTATCAATCTTAGTACTAGGGGTGTTCAAAACCAAACCAAACCGATCCAAAAAATTGAAAATCATTTAAATCGAAAATCATAAAAACAAAAAATATGAAAAATCACATATATTATGCAGTTTGGTTTGACTTTCGTATTTTGTTATAAAAAAATAGAATCAAACCGAACAAACCACATATTATTGATTTTTATTATGATAATTAATAATAAGTATTAAATAATTTATTACTTTTCATTTGCTTTTATAATCAAGATGCATATTTTACTTTCATATGTTAAAAAGGATGTACTAATATTGTTAAAAAAACTAGTGTTAAATATCAAGTGATACACAAATTACTATTATGTTACAAAAAGAGTTAACAATATTATTTTATATTAATGCTAAATAGAAGTGAAGATAATAATTTTTAACTAAAATATGTTAAACAAAATTTAAATTCATTTTTAAAATTATATAGCATATATAATTATTATGTAAGTTTGATTAATAGATTAAAAAAATTTGCGAAAATTCAAACTGAATCGAACCAAACCAAACCAAACTGCAAAAGATTGGTTTGGTTTGATGTGAATTTGATGTTATATTTAAACCGAACCAAACTGAACCACATCTTTGTTTTATATTTGGTTCAGATGACTTTTTGTCTAAAAATCCAACTAAATCACACCGTGAACACTCATACTCGCTACTTGTGGTGACCATCAACAACACTGGATCAGAATTTGACCCATCATCATGAGCAAGATTTGCTTCATCATTTAATTTTCCCTTACCTCCTTTGCCACTTCTACACTCATCTGCAAAGTGTCCCCATTTATTATAGTTGTAGTAGCACTGAATCTTCCTCTTATTGAACTTCTTTTTCCCACTTTTATTTTGATATTGGCCACCATTTCTTTTCTTTGAAGATTCACCTTGATCAGGATCAATATGACACTAATCTTGACCATTTGATGATTCACGGCTTCTTCCACCTTTCCACTTTCCTTTCCCTTTCTTGTTCTAGCCAGTTGCACCTTTGTTTTAAAATTGTATTGAGCCTGGAGAGCTTGTTCTTGAGTTTTTTTCACTATTTTTCCTCTCATTTATTCGCTGCTTGTGTGCTTCAAGAGAATTGTGCAACTCCTCGACCTTCATTGAATTAAGATCCTTTGATTTCTCGACCGCAACATGATCAAATCGAGGAGTCAATGTTCTCAACATCTTGTCAATAATTTGTTGATCAATCAACTCTTCTTTGCATACTTTCATGGCATTGACGAGAATTTGAACTCTGTTGAAATAGTCAACAATGGACTCTTGATTAGACATAGACAATAATTCATATTTCCTTCAAAGGGTTTGTAGCTTCACCTTCTTTGTCTTGTCAGCCCCTCTATACATTTTATTCAAAATATCCTAGGCTTGTTTTGCTGTTGTAGCTTGGAAATTTTTCCAAAGATTGCAACATCAACATACTGATGAATCAGGAAGTGTGCTTTAGAATCAAGCTTCTTGAATTCTTTATACTCTGCCTTTTGTTCCTCTATTTCATTTCTTTCTAATTCTCGAAACCCAATCTTAACGACTTCTTCCACCCCTTGGAAGCCGAAGATCACATTCATCATTACACACCAGTCAACAAAGTACTTTCCATCAAACACTAGTAAATTTCCTAAGAAAACACCACTTGAACCCACTATGGCTCACTGCTTGGATTCTGCTAAATTGCACGCCAAGAAAATGCACAAGACATAGATAAACCTACACTAGACAAGATTTATCATATAGCAGAAAACCTCATACACACACAAGTCCATGATTGAATTTTCTCTAGATACCAATTAGTTGGGAATGAAACTACTCCCTCACTCAATATGAAAGAAGATATATGAGAGAAGAAGAAATAATGGTTTTGTATTGATTACTCAAGTGCACATGCATTTACTTTCTATCTTATAATAATTGTATATAAGTGCCCTTTTATGTATCACACATATAAACAAATATATATAACTAATTATACAACAAACACTAATTGATTGGATGACACACAACATACGACACTCACTGTACAAGTCCAGGCTTAAGATTGGACTACCCACACCAGACGATCCAAGTCTTAGATTGGACGAAACACCTCTTAAGTCCATCAAATTAACTAACAACAAGAATGTCGTGGAGGATTTAGATCAAACATCCCATCTAGTTAAAGTTTATCTATGGACAAAAATTAATAATCTATTAATATGATCATGTGTTATTATAAATTTATGATCTCTATATTAATCCTTTATTTTTTTTATAAAAAATAATTAAAAATTAATGACTATATGATATTTTTAATTATTTAGTAATGATCGAAAGAAAAAATGAAAGAGGAGAAATGACCTATGAGCTAACTAATAAACTAATTAGGGGATTTTAAAAGTTTAACTCAATTGATTGAATCAGATGTATAAGTATTATAAATTTTTTGGAATTATTTTTAATTCCTACAAATAGAAAAATTAATAAACTTATTATACGATGTATATAGAAATTTTCAGTTGTACCGTGAAAATTATTTTCTTAATTCCCTAATTGTGTACAAATAATACTTTTTACACGTTTTATGTACTTTCACGATAAACGTAGAACTTATAGAGATAGAGTGTGTATCACAATATTAAAATGTGAAAAAAGTTGGAATTAAAGATTGAGAATAGTGGGGAAAAAGAGAAGTGAGGACATATATATACTGACGATATGCTTCCATCATAAACAAAAAGGAGTTTTAAATTAAAAGAGAGAAAAGAGCTAAGCATATGCATGTGTGAGCATTTTGTCTAAGTCTAACAAAGATGCTCTTACAAATCTTGTCGGTAAAAATCATTTAATTGGCTCCACTCACCTAATCACCGTTCAATTCTGTTTACCTCTAAAATACAAAATACGTGCTGGACAATTTGGCAGCCAATGCCCAGTGGCGTGCATGGCCTCATTTTTGTACGTTTCTTGATAGATATGGATTTGATTATTTGAATTTTGTAGAAGGGAGAATATGTGCCATGTGTCTTCATACATAGGCATACGCAACCCATATATGATCTTGGGAATTTATGTCACATATCACCTAGAGGTCAAACTTTGTAAGTATGAAAACATTAAATGTTTGTATCATCGTTGAGCTTCATGTTTTATTATTATTATTTTTAAATTGAGAGTATCTCTTTTTAATTGGATGAGCATATAAGTAGTATAAGGAATACTGAAAAAAACATACACGGTAGATCACTCTAATAGTTTTTAAGCTACTTTAAATAGCTTATAAACTTGTTAGACCAATTGAGTAGTGTTAATTATTTACACAAATAAATACATTTTATTATATTCACACACTGATCAAAGATCAAATTGACAACTATAACCCATCCCAGCAATAAAGTCAGGTCTAAGATCTAACTTTAATAAGGTCCATATATCATACAAGTAATATTGAAACTACCTCAATGAAATATTATCTTATTATATATGCATAAGCCAAATACCTCAAGTAACGTGTCATAAAAATATTACAAAGTTTTCTAACTTTCTTACCTTTAAGTAAATATTTACCATGTTGTGGATAGTGAGTTTGTCCATCATATGGTAAAATAACATGAAATTTGATCTTACCAGACCGTACCTAATGGGATATCGGGCAAGAAAAGAATTAATGATCTTAATCGTTTTCATGTCCAAAGCACAACCAGCATAATATCATCTTGGACACAAATAAATCTTCTACAAAGTAGATTCAAAGTGTGTTTGGGTGTACGTTAATAGTGTGAATCAGGTCCTCTCTCTCCACATCTAATCCAAAAAATACACAGAAGCTACTTATACTTGCTTTTGCTGGACTTGGATTCATTCAGCTCGAACACACAAGCAAACATGAGCTCATTCTAGTAGCTAGGAGTCTGTAGTAGTAATGCCATGAGGAAGTCAAGGAGGTTGATACTTCCATACATACGTGTGTGAATAACACGTTAGACTGAGGAGTATAACACATTCAAATGGTTAAGAGTATCTCATAATTGATAGTCAGTAACTAATCTTTTTGAGATGAAAAGACTATCAAATAGGTTCTTTCTCTTTTAATGAAGTTTTTTTTTTCATATGCAATAATAGAAATTAAACCATTAGGCCTTAACAATATGTTTAAGTTTAGGGTGTAAAAAAAATTAATTTGGATTAAATTGAATTGTAATCGAATCTAAATCGAATTGATTTTTTGTCTGAACGAATTCAAAAAAAAAAGAGTACACTATTTTATAAAATCAATTCTGAATATTGATTTTTTTTTATTGAATTAATTGTTACACACTCTTAATTTAAGTGACTTAACTATCAACTATTGGTTGAGATCGATGTTTTATTTATTTACTAATAATGGTTGTGAGAATGAAGTACACATTGTTGGATACTAGATATTGATATAATTAAACTAAAGTATAAAAAAGATAATCCTTCTCTTACAAACTGATTTTATGGGATTGAATTAGACTCTAATCAAAATTTGAAAATAGTATAAAAACTATTTTAATAATTATTCTTGAATTTATCTTATTACCACTTATGAAATGGTTATCTGATGACACATATATCTAATCCTACAAAGTTTTGTGTGGACTAAATTAAACCTGAACCTAAATTTTAAGGTATGAAAGCGATTATAATGTCCCAATCTGGTGTATGTTGTTTTATTATAAAAAACATTTATTGATCTACGCATTCATTGCAAAATTCAATGGTTATATCCTGTTCATTTTTTAGGGGTATCAATGTGTTGTTTCTAAGAAGAACCATTTCGCTTGTATAACATTAGATCGAAAAAGAACTTTTTCGGTGATTTTTTTAGAAGATAATTGTTATTGGAAAATTTTCTTAATTGAACAAATAATTAAGAATTTAAAGAAACATATGCCAGTAATTATTTGAAGAAAAGAAATCCTTAAATTAAGCATTTACTTTGAAATATAAATTGTTTAGTTTCGTGGAATGAAAAAATATTCATAAGTTGAATGCAGCCATCATCAACCAACAATTAGGCACCATTTTCTTCCCATAAATTATTGACTTATTGAAGTTAAGCAATGTGTTCTCATATTATAAGCACTAGATAACACTATGTCAAGGTCCTTGTTGGCTTTTGTTCGTCATTTATAGTATTTTTCTCATGTTTAGGTATTGACTAAGTTAATGACGTCTTCGCGTTCATCCTTATATTTGAGATCACTAGCTTAAGGTCAATGTTTGAGAAACTGTGTGCATACGGGTCACATTCCACGATATATAGAATTTGCAGAAAAAAAAATCACGAAGACAAATACGCTTCACATTATACCACCCATCTGTGTTATCAAAATCTAAACAAGAGTTAAATGCACGGTAAGGGAGCTTTACCTTCAAGAAAATAATCAAAGTTCAAAGCTTCTAGCTAGCTTGAAATAAATAAATAAAAATATTGTTTTAAAAAGGTTGGCTATAATTTCCCAAAATTTCATTATGAACTTATATAAATATTAGACCAAATCTGAACTTCATTAAATTTGTCAAATATGGAGTTCTGGTTGTATAATAAATCAATCTCTTAGCCTTTCCCATTATAATTTCATGGGTTCAAATTCTCCACTGATATACAAATTACTAACATTTTTGCCTACATAAAAAAAAATTTCGATCATTCTCAGAAAAGTGATATTTATTTGGAAATGAAATATGTCTAAAGCTACCATAATGCATTCGGTCTTGTTTTTAACTATTTATTCATGGGGCACTATGCTAAAAAGTTGCTCAAATTCATATATGATAGTATCACAAAATATCCAACATTCATTAAAAAAATCACTCATTATATTATTCATACACTAAGTTCAACATTGTTGAGATGAGAGTCTATTACAAAAAATTCAAGTGATTCATGTTAACTAGAGATAATATTAAAATAGAGTATATAAGTAGAGAAAAATTCATATTCTATGAATTAATTTTTAAGGTTGAATTAAACTTAAATCTTCATTTTAAAAATTGAGAAAAATCTAAATCCTACATTACTAGAGATAGTGCCAAAATAGTATATATATATATATGAGTTAGCTTTGGAAGTTAAATTAGATTCAAATTCACATTCTAATTAAGATGGTAACAAAGTTTATCCTAGATTCATTAAAAAGGATCACCCATCATATACTATTCACACATTAAACTCAAAAGTATTGGACATGAGAAGTTTGGACATACAATTATGTATTTTTAGAGAAATTTTTTTATCACTCATAATGATTATTCCTAGTTCGAATAAAATTGTCTCCCGTAAAAAATAATCTTAATTTATATCAAGAAAATGAAAGTATTATGCATTCCCTCCTTATTTATTAATGACGATAAAACTTGGGTAATGCTAATATGATGTTTACTTTATTGGTCAGTCTTAAAATAATCTTAAGAAAAAAATGTTTGAATTCATATATTTAATTAAGATTCAGATTCTCTAAAATAAGTAATATTTATTTACATTAGAGGATAAAGTAAGTAATCTTAATCATAAAATCATAAATGTATTAAAATACCTACCAAAAAATGAATGTATTAAAATATTAACATTTGATTATCTCATTAACAACTGAAATTACTTACTTTACTTTTATGCCCTCTAAATAAGCCAAATTCTTGTATTTATTTATATAGTTAAATAATTATTTGAAAGTAAATTTATTGCATGAATCAATTATGTTTTTTTAAATTTTATTTAATTTTTCAACCAATTTAATTCCATGCTAATTAAACTTATCCAAGAATCAATGATGTCTCTCAAATTGATGACCAATGCGAATCTTTCCTAATCTGATGACTAGTATTGATTAGAATTCAAAGTTAAGACTATTCTAGGATTCTCTCTAATAAATGGGGCGAGTCCTATTTTTTTGCATGTCATTTTCAATCCCCTCCCATTAGTCTCCCCGTAAAAGAAACAAACAATTAAAGGACAAGAAGGGGAAAATAAAAAGTAAGGGCTAAAAAATAAAGAAAAAAAGAAAAGGTCCATAAAGACAAAGAAAGCCTCATTCCTTAATCAACCATATTATAAGTGCAGGGTTTCTATCATAAAGTCTGAACACACAGACACATACATAGCCCTTTTCTGAGGAGGAGAGAATTTCACCAAATCAAGGGGAAACTCTCTGAAGAACATGGGTTTGATGGAGTGCAATGTGGAGGACAATAAGAATCTATACCTTCATGCTCCTACTTTCATTGAGTGGCTTAAACCATGTTCTTCTCCTAATTCATATCTAAATAATTCCAATACAATATCATACTCATCTTCTTCTTCTCCTTCTTCATCTTCTTTTTCTCTTACTCAGAATGAGTTTGTTCAGGAAACTATCCAATTCTTGCCAATTTTAAGTGAGAAGGCCTCAAAAGATGAAGATCAAAGTTTTGAGGTGAAAGAGGAAAAGGTTGAACAAGTAACTGTGGCTTTGCACATTGGATTGCCTGACAGTAATAAAGGGCATGCTGATGAGGTTGATGAGAAGATGATTTTCCATGTTAAGGAAGAAGAAGAGTCATCAAAGAGAAGCTTCCATGGTTGCTCCTTTAACAACCAAGAGAGAAGGTTTTGGATTCCAACTCCTGCACAGATCCTTGTTGGACCTATGCAGTTTGCTTGCTCCATTTGTAGCAAGACCTTCAATAGGTATAACAACATGCAGGTTAGTTCAATTGATTCTCAACTTCATCTCATATCATAAATTTACTCTATATTTTGCACACAAATCAACTTAATTTTTATATATAAAAGAAGTGGAAAGCTATGTAAAAGGACCATGTGGAAGAAAGAAGAGGAATGAAAGAGTCGCAACTGTGAATTAAATTTATAATTATTATTACTATGTTTCTATTATTTTTTTTAAACATATACATCATAATATGTCTAACTCTGTAAAGTTTATAGGTGTTTGTAAAGAAGTCAAATAAGTATAAATATAAGCTGATTTTACATTGTATGAAAAGTTTGATCAATTTTAATTTATTTTTAAGTATTTGTTGATAGTTTTTTTAAACTGTGGTGGTGGAAGTTAGGGAACTCATGTTGAGATTAGGATCTATTTCTAGGCTGTCAAGTAAAGGGTTCAGCAAACAAATATAGATCACCACCGTAAGAGAAGATATAGTTGCACGTGCTTGATCTACCTTTAATTTCCTTTGAGGGGAACATGATCATAATAGTCACGATTTGGTTCAATTAAAACTGAACATATACTAATTACTTTACGTGATTTCCCCGTTCTTTCTTTTCTTTTTCTTTTTAAAAAAAAATGAGGTTTCAAGATTTATTGTGTGGAGGAATGTAATCTTAGTACTAACAAGTACTCTCAGATCAAAGACTTTGGCACCCCACTTACGACAAACTTGGTTGTAGATTTGATCATTCACCTCAAAAAATGGCTTCAATTTCATTCAGAAAAAAATAGTTCTGAATACAATAAATTTTTAAGTCCTTTGGAAGGAAAAGACAAGTATAATAATAATAATAATAAAAATAATAATATTAATAATTAATTAATTAACAGGCCTATATATATATATATATATATCATGGGGATATATAATTATCACCTAGCTAGGCATTTCAATTTTGTACACATATTCTGGAACCGGGTAGCACTGGACATCTTTAGTGAGTTAGCTTACCTAGCTATGGGCTAGGTATTGAGGGAAGAAAAAATCTTCTATAATTCTTCAACTATATATGATGTTGTTTTTGTTTTCATAATTTTACAATCACATCAATTTTCTTTTCTTGTCATATATGCATTCCATCAAAACCAAACCTATGAAAAGAGTCAATGTTTCTTTTATTTTTCCTCAGCTTCTTAATTTTGTACAGCATTCCGTAGTTTTCAATATATATAGCTTGTGTGTATACCTACTGATGAATTTGAATTGCCTGCATTCTTATCCGCGCCAAAATGAAGTAGATGCTTTACATGATAACGATAACGATGATAATAGTTAAGAAGAAAACAACTATATAATTTAACTTTAGTAACAACGTATACATAACCATTTGATACCTTTTTTCTTTTCTTTATCCTTTTAAATGAAAGGCTTCTTTTTCATCCCATAAATTTCAAAGGGAAATTATAATAATCTTGATCATGCATGCTTTTATATCCTTTCCAATTGGAGCTATTATATATGTCGGAGAAGGTGGCATAATTTATCACAGTAGCTAGGACTAGGATCCATAACTACTAGGCTTAAACCAAGGTTAAGAAAACTATTCAAAACATTGGATTGTCGTTTTAACTAACTAATTACTTCTGTATATTTATAAAAATATTTCTGATTTTAAATAGATAGATATCGAGAGATTTATACATTTCACCGTTAAATCATGGGGCTAACTACAGCTGTAGCTTTTTGACGAGAATTTGACATGTTAGACCCATCACTAAAGAATAAAGATAAACAATTATTTGCAACAATGGCCACTGCTAGGATATATAAAGGACTAAAGGACGATTTTGCTTGGTCAAATATAGCAGCCTTGATTATTTTCTAAAACACGAAATAAAAATGAAAATATAGGCAATATTTCTGTAATTATTTGTAGTTATAAGAAATAAAAATATCACACAATTTTTAAAGCCAAACAAACTTTTTAAATGAATTCACACAAAATGTAACTTCTGAATACTAAAGATTTAAGGAGGAAAAAAAAGAAACTAAACAAACTCCTAGTTAATTTCAAGCAAGTTTAATTAAGATCAATTAGTACTAAGCTTGCATATACTCTAATAATTAATTCAACTAGAACCAACTTTTTTTTTTTCATAATGTGCAGATGCATATGTGGGGGCATGGATCAGAATTTAGGAAAGGACCAGACTCACTCAAAGGAACACAACCAGCTGCAATGTTAAGGTTACCATGCTATTGCTGTGCTCAAGGATGCAAGAACAACATCAATCATCCAAGGGCCAAGCCATTGAAGGACTTCAGAACCCTCCAAACCCATTACAAAAGAAAACATGGGACAAAGCCATTCATGTGCAGAAAATGTGGGAAAACATTTGCAGTCAAAGGGGATTGGAGGACTCATGAGAAGAACTGTGGCAAGTTGTGGTATTGCACTTGTGGCTCAGACTTCAAGCACAAGAGATCCCTAAAGGATCATATTAGGTCTTTTGGAAAGGGACATAACCCTCATCCTCCCTTTGAAGCTTTTGAGGATGAGAAGGAATGCATTACTGGCTCTGATGAAGATGAAGTTAATGCTCATCATACATGATCTAACAACATTCTATAGCTTATTTCCTTTATTATGAAGATATGGTAGTAGCAAGGTTTTAAATTGCGATCGCAGTTACAATTTCGTCGTGATTTTTGGTGTTACCGGAAATTACAGACAAATGCGGTTGATGCAATTAATACCTTGAGTAGAAGTGGTAATTAATGTACTAGAGGGTTTGGTCACTACGCTTGTGCTCAGTAACAAAAAATTCTCAACAACTGCTGAGGCATGAAGACTCAGGGAAAGGTTTGCTACCGAGCACTTGCAGGGTGGTGATAAACTTAGTTATATCAATAGAGGTTTGGAGTAGTTTGCTTTTGGTTTAATTAATAAGATGGTTGCCTCAAGTGATGAAGCAGATGAATTTTCTTCTCATAGCAACAGAGATTAGTGTTATGTCAAGTTTAGTTTTTTTGTAACCTCTTCAATATGGAGGAAATTTATCCGCTTCATTACTAAATGGTAACCCTCACTCATTCTAGGACTTTATTGTATGTAAGGTCTTGTTAAAATATCTTTGTGACGCTTTGATGTGAATTAATTTGCTGCTATAAATGGATAGCCAATGTGTGTGTTTTTTTCTTCTTTTTCTTAGAGGAGCCAATTTGTGTTATTAATATGTGTTTTATAATCTTTTACCATAGAATAATCTTTAAGCAATGCTAAATGTGAAACCAAGTTAAGATGGCTGAGCTATATGCGGCGTTATATATTATATCATTTCCATTAGTGAGTTTCATTTCATATAATATAGACATTTTTTTTTCAATTTGTTTTTAACCTATGTCCGTGATGAAGTTATAGATACAAATTATATTTTAGTTGGAATATGATAAATAGACGCTCATATTCCAGTAGACACTAAAAAATAAAAGAAAAAGAAATATAAGTATGATAATTAATATGATGTAATAGGAAAATTGACGGATATAAATAAAAAATGTTAATAAAATATTTTAACTTTGAAATTATAAAGTGTTCATGTATTATTTTATTTATTAAATATTTTCTTGATGACTAAGTCAAAATTTACTATTTAAAAAATAAAATTAATGCCAAGTACATACCTTTTAATTATGTGAACACGGTCATATCATATTCACTTCATTTTTATGAGTAATGTATTATTACAGTAACTTCTATATATATTTATTGGCTTTATTACATAACTTACCTTATCATGACCACGTTCAAAAATTATTATTAATTATGAAAACTTATTATAAGAATAACATTAATTATTCTTTTATTATCGTATTATATATAATCATTTTATTGTACACATACATAGTGTTCTGTTTCTGATAATTATGCAGATGTAAAGATGTGAAACATGATACAGATAGATGTGATGAACCAACCATTTTTGGTAAAAGAACCATTCAATTATTATGCAGAAGGTAACATCTTCCTAATCCATAAAGGTTTTATACAATGTTTGAGTGTAATTATTAACTGCCGTTCATTTAAGGAACATTAAAAAGTGCTTATCTATAATGCACGATCTCTTTTTCCCTTAACACTTACCCCAAATAATTTACGAGCTAGGGGAAAAAAAAATCATAAAAAGCTTATAATTTTATAGTGGTGACAATATATAGGACTTCATCGACATCAATATCATAGTGTAAGATGATGGTTATGTATATAATAAGCACCAAATTTATATATATGTGAAATTAAGTGGTGTAAGTTGGGATTTGTTTTTTTTTTTTTTCCTTTTCAAAGTAATATACCTGCTCTACTTTCAGGTCACTGTGAGAGTCCATTTTGGGGGGCCTTGCCCACCAAATCATCCACCGATACATAGCTACAGAGATCAATTACCCAATATAAAATCTCAGAACTGGATATAATTAATTAGTGTGAATCCATGTCTCATTCTTAATTAGATTAATATTATTTGGTTAGAAAAATTCCAAACATGGAGATTAAGAATATGTGTGTTTTGACAAGCGATCATGAGTTAGAAGGACCTCCTTTTGTTTTATATACAATATAAAAAAAAATCCTTAACACGTGAGGGAGATAATGAAAGGGAGAGAAAGAGTTTGAAATTTGAGTTTTTTTTGAGATAGTCTTGACCAAAGCAAAAAGTAGTAAAAAAAAAAAATGGAGAGTGTGTATTTGGTCTTGAAAATAAGGGACCTCCACTAAGTTTTGTCGGGGGTAAGAAAACGTTGGAGAGGGGAAAGATCACAATTACTATCTTGAGCAGCATTATTATTTAATTTGCTAAGTAGCTATGTTCTTTCATATTTAAAAGTTACATTTTCCCTGTGCCAGTAGCCTTAATCTCTTAATTTAACGACTCTTGCTGCAATTTTTTTTATCAATGGATCGGAAAAGCAAATAAAGTGTCAAAAAATTTATAGCGAGTCACATATTTTTATTTAATCAATTGAATTAAATTCTGTTGAGGGTGACTTTTGCTAGTTAAGTTAACTTAATCTAAATTAAATCTGGTGATCTTTGGCAATATCCTGCTCAATCAAAGTATCTATCCCATTTTATGTCGTTTCATCAATCAGTGTCAAAAGTAGGTTTAGAGTTTCGTCCATCCTTTAATTCAGTTAGTAAATACCCCGGAGGAAATTATTTCTTTTTTAATCGTTATATTCATATGTATAACTTCTTAATGATATTTCTTTTATTAAACACAATATCTCGAGTGGGTGTTAAAAGATAAAAAGCTTGATTTAGTTTCCAGCTTGTAATATTAGTTGGGCATTTTAATTTTTTAATTTTAATTTTTTAATTAATTATTTATTTATTTTTATAAAAATTAGTACTGTAGTTTTTTTTTTTATCGTTTAGTATGAAAAAAATTAATGTGAACGAATACTAACGGATATTAAATTTAACAAAAAAGTATAATTTTTCACGTGAAGAAGTTTTAAATTTCCATAGAAAGAGATAGTGACATTTAATATTGACACTGTGTTGAACAAAATTGCCATTGAAAGAGAATGTCTTTGGCGAACTAATTAGATCATGTAATTTTCCATATTATTTTAGGGAATTCTTTGATTAACTTATTATAAAATTCAACTCGTTTTATCCTCAAATAAATAGATTTTTGAATATGAGAATGTAAGATTTTATCTATCTATATTCTTACATTTTTGTGTTTCTAATTTTATAGTATTCCATTTAATTTATAATTTATAATAATAAATTTACAAATCCAAAAATAGATTCGGAATTCATTGCAAATCAAATTCAAATTAATATAACGTGAAACATAAATTAATCCAAAATCAAATTATGTGCACCAAATAAAAATTGAATTTGCATTAATGTGAGAAATTGATTGAGATAGTATTAATCAGAAACATCTCAATTCAATTAAAATGAGAATAGTAAAACTAATAACAGTACAATTATTCATTTATAGATACTTTCATCACTATTATAAACTATTCCCTCTAAGAAAAAGTGATCAACTTTTCCTTCACGATACGTGTTTAATTTAGCACAATAATGTGTTAATAACTCCATTATCATAGTTGTTGGGTAAAATTTATTTCTACAACCATCTCATTTTCCTTAACGGAGATGATTGTTGAGTTTTTAATATGTTTGGGTGTAGGATAGTTACGCGAGTCTAATATAATATTTTCTCCTTCTTATTATAATTGTTTGTGTAAAAAAATTCTAAAATAATTTTTATTTTAATTTTTCAATATAAAATTAATTATTTTTTCACTTCTATAATATTAATGGTGAATAAAAAAATTATGAATAAATTAATGATGATATAATATTAACTTTATAAAATTATTACATTTATTATTATTATTATCTGTATAAAATAACTTATTATTTTGAGATATAGGAAGTATATATATCCTTTCATATCACAATAATAACAATTCATTGAATATCAGTTTTATATTTATTAATTCTTTTACTATTTTTGGAGTTATAAAATTGTCTTGTGATTAAAGGAAGAAAAGAGGAAAAAGAGAGTGACTTTGAATCTCAGTTACTACCAAAAACTAATTAATAAATTACTCCATGTGTCCACAATAAGTAATGATGAAAATATATAAAATCAATTCAGAATAATATTGTTTCATAGAATTTCTAGATATTGCAACGAAGGAGCACATTTAAGTCAATAGCTTATTCAAAACTGAAATGGTAAAAGATGTTACCCACTTACTGTTTTAATGACATCTGAAGGGCTTATAATGCTGGTGCTACTCAAGACTCCTCCTTATTATTACTAATTAGGTGCTTAACAAAGACATTGGACTCTCGTTTTTGGATACAGTGATATTCAGTACGTTTCTAATTTATTCTAGCATGATGTCCAAAGATTATGCTGTGCAGAGTTTTTTGAAGTGGTGGAGGTTAGATTCTTGAAGTGGTGATGGTTATTCTACTCAAGTCAGTTCAATGTGGGAGCATGTCTTGCTCAAGGGCGTGACTTTCCTAGCATGACAATAATACTATCCAAATACTACAATTGAAGCATCCAGATTTTTTGTCATTGAAGAAAGTGTGCAAGATTTATTCTATCAACCTCACCATTATTTATTAAAGGTATCATGGCTACGCATTGATATTTAGCTACATTTCTTTACTTTTAGGGATATAGCTTATTATACACTGATAAAAGTTCGCGGAAATATATTAATAAAATTTATTTATATTTAATAAATGATATTTTTAAAATATTTTTAGGAATGTACTCTCAATTAATTATGATAGCTAATTCAACATGTAAGCAATGATCTATGAGTAATTATAATTATATTAGAATATGAGTTTAGGACTAATTTAATTTAAAAATTAGTTTATAAAATAAGAATTAATTTTTATTTATATATCTTTATTTTTAACTCTATCTTCAAGATATTATCTTTAGATGTTTTGAAGTTGGATGCGCATATCTTGTGGCTCATTAAAGTGAATCTTCATTCAATAAAAAGAATGAGAAATGGGATGATGGGAAGGGTGGTCCTGTCGATCTGGGTAGTTTCTTTCCAAGTGAGGTCCGTTTGTGAACTTGAAATTGGTGATGTTACTTGGATTGGTATATGTGGTCATTTGAAGTGAATAGAATAATCATCCCATCAACCATTTTCATTTGTATCTTATAACAAATAGTTCGCTTTGCGATTGTCAGCTGGAATTGTACCAATTAATTATTAAAATAATTTAAGTTTAAGGGATTTTAAATTCACCATCTTCTAGTCATTTCTTTTTATGAAAGGAACTAGTCATTTCTAGACAAAAGGATATTAATATGATTTCAATTTTACTAAAAAATATTATCATATTATGATCTAAGATACTATATGTTTTTATTTATTTCAGACAAATAAAATAAATTTTATATAATAATAGCATGATAATTATCATTAGTTTAATTCGAATTTAACAATATATTTAATATATCTATAATTTTTATATGTAATAATTATATAATGTTTTATGTGTTTTGTATATCTCGTTTATGATAAGTGAAAAAAAAAATACTTATGAAATAAATAAATATTAAAAGTATAATTAAAAAGATAATATTATTTTAAACTTGTAAATAGAAAATAAATATTTTAAAAAAAACGTAAAGTTATAAAGAAACAGGAAGAAACACATATCCGAATAAGTCGAGAGCTATACGTGACTCACATCAATTCATTTATTTAACAAGTATAATTTTAACTCAAATTCAATTTACTTAATTTATGAAGTATGCACAACAAATTAATTAATAATAATTTCCAGTTGATTCGAAGTAAACCCTATCTGTGACTATCGCCAACATATATGATTTATCATTCAACTTTTAACAGAGGTATTTCTTTACCATAAAAAAAATATTGCAAGTTCATGTTTGCTAGAGGACACACAATGCCGATAGGTTCGAAAAGCTAAGCTCAGATGCGTGCTTGACTTGAACTTGTCTGCATGTTAACTTTTTCAACCCATGAAGTAAACACCAACTCCTTTATCTTTTGGGGAAAGAGAAAAAAAAGAAGAAAAACAGAAAAGTTGTTTATCTCCTTCCTCGAATATATAAGCACCGTTTTCTGACGCCAATCCAACCGAATGGTGCATGCAAGGGTCAGCAGAGTCAGATTAAAGGATGTGAACAGAAGAATAATTGATGATGAATGGAACAAGAAACATAATGGCATGATTTTCCCACATGTCACCGTTTAAAGCCTCAAAATGTACATAGTTGGCCACGTGTCAAGAGCTAGCAAACGTGGCATGTTGTTGTGACGACAAGAAGATTTGGTTTTCTTGTGAGAACTGAGAACTCAATGTACGTGGCAGTTCAGGGCTGTTGTTGTTGTCTCAGTTGTTCAGAGAATCAAAGCTTATTTAGTGCACATCATATGCGAGTCCTCAGACTCTGAACTACATGCTTTTGTTCATCATAGTAGTAGTGGAGAGGTCTTTCATTATTCAGTTGGATTTAGCACCACCAAGATGAAGGTTTGTTCTTGTTTTCAGTGTGTGATTGACATTTACTTTCAAAAGGGGTTCTTTCTTTTCCATGTAGCCAACTTGCTAATAATAAAGAGTTGTTTTGTTTTGTTGCTTTTTGAAAGTTTGTTGTTTTGTTAGTGGTGTAGTTCTTTGTTTGTTTAACTAGTTAAGGTGGTGCTTTTTGGGGATTTTGAAGGTTCAAGAAACGAGGTCGCATGTTCATGCACTTGGGGAAGAAGAGAAGGTGATGACAAGGAAGCAGAAGGCTGAGTCCAAGGCACATGAAGTGGAACATTCTCCAAAGAAGGCCAAGGTGGAAAAAGAAGATGGCCACATCAACGGGAAATCTTATACTGGCGTTGCAGAAGAATATGATGAGTTCTGCAAAGCCACAACCGAGCACCTTCCTTTGGAACAAATGAGAGACATTCTGGAGGCCAATGGCCTTGATTCTTCTGGCTCTGATCTTGAAATTACAAGAAGATGGTTGGTTTTGGTTTAAGATTAGACCCTTTCTTGAAAGTAGATTTTCATTGTTAATGACACAATTACAATTACCACCTTTTTGAACAGCCAAGACTTGCTGTTTTATGGTGCATTGGACAAATGCTCGGTTTGCAATGGGAGTTTGGAGTTTGATGGCAGACGTTATGTTTGCAGAGGGTTCTACAGTGAGTGGGCTAGTTGCACTTTCAGCACCAGAAACCCTCCAAGGAAACAGGAACCCATTAAGTTACCTGATTCTGTTCAGAACTCTCTGGCTTCAGACGTGACAATTCTCCCTACTTTTTATTTTGTTTTTCCTTCGTTGTGTATTTCACTGTTGTTGCTTGTATCCTAAGATTTTGTCTTTCTCTTCTTTTTGTTGACTTGTTTTCCTGTGTTTGCCATAGTTGCTAAAGAAATATCAGGACCCGAGTCACAGGCCTCACAGGGATCTAGGCTTAGCAGAAAAACCCTTTACTGGAATGATGATCTCTCTGATGGGTCGTCTTACTCGGACACACGTATGCTGCTGCACTGTCACTCTTGTTTTTGTTGCATTAGTTACTGAATGGATTTTGTTTTTGGCTACTCAGCATTATTGGAAAACAACTATTGAAAAGCATGGAGGGAAGGTGGCAAACTCTATAATTGGTAATATGATAGTTGTACTCTAGATTTGATAGAGTTTCTTTTGTCATCCTTTTGTTGCTGGGAATTACCATAACCTGGCTTGTTAAATTTTTCAGGGTCAACTTGTTTGGTAGCTTCACCTGCTGAGCGAGAACGTGGTGGCACATCCAAACTTGCAGAAGCCATGTAAGTGCACTAGAAGTTTTTTAGGAAACGTTATTGCTTTGTTTTAATCCTTATTAGTGTGATAGGCTAGCTATCTCTGTTTTGTTAGGTTCCATGTCATGAACATTGTGAGCAGCAGTAGATCTTTAAGCATTTCTGTTCAAGAACACCCTTAGCTGCTATCTGCTTCTAGCTTCTATCCTGGAAGGAGAGGTTACGAAGTAGCTCGAACAACGGGAGAGGTCAAAAAACGGCTTTTTCTTAGGCGCAGGCCAGCTTTAATCGAACTCAGGTTCAGCTAAAGAAGATCCTTTCCTGCTTTCTCCCGTCTCAGCAATATCATTGTTTACTTTGACTATATTTCTCTCGCGACTTCCTTTCGAAACAATTCTTTCTGCATGCCCGTCTGTACCCCCACTACCTAAACTGATTATTATGACCTCCTTCAAGTCTAGTAAAAGATTGCTTGGATCCGGTATTCCTAGGAGCTCTGGTAATAGTCATTTGTCCCCTTCCATCGTACACCCAATGCACAGACATGGTACTAAGAAATTCATTTCTCAAACTCAAAACACAAAAGGAGTGGAGTGTGTAGATGGGCTTTGAATAAGAGTTGGGTGAACTATTGCAAAGGATGGACGAGATTCTGGATTACCTGCCGGAAACTCTGATGACCAAGTTGCTTCGACCTGCCTTTGATGGCATAATACGTCCATAAACGATCTTCTTTCTCTTCTTAGTCGAGCGGAGACCTGGAGACCTGCTAATCTGCCCTTCCATTCGCCATAACAATTGCCATTAAAAAAATGATCACGCAAATAAGATACAGTATAATAACTAGGCTTATAAAATGGGTAATGTGCCACATTAATATTAACACAATAAGCATTCCTAGTTTAACTATTAATGTATCTAACTCCTGCAGGGAGAGGAGTATACCAGTGGTTAGGGAGGCTTGGTTGATTGACAGCATTGAAAAGCAAGAACCACAACCTTTGGAAGCTTATGATCTTGTCTCTGATCTTTCTGTGGATGGCAAGGGTATCCCCTGGGACAAACAAGATCCTGGGGAAGAGGCTATCGAATCACTCTCAGCAGAAGTATACAATTTACTATTTCATACTGTTATTTTCTTATCAAGAAATAAAATAACACATGGAGCTCCCTTTTATTTGTGTTTGATTAAATTTGGTCTGTGGTAACAGCTCAAGCTTTATGGGAAGAGAGGAGTCTATAAAGATACCAAGTTGCAGGAACAAGGTGGAAAGATATTTGAAAGAGATGGGATACTATACAACTGTGCCTTCTCTGTTTGTGACCAAGGGCGAGGACTGAATGAGTAATATTATGAAGACCAATTTCACTTATAGTCCATATTGACATTTATAAGATAACTGTGCCTAATTGGTGATGTTAATTTGGAGCAGCTACTGTGTCATGCAACTGATTGTTGTCCCAGAGAATCGTTTGCATCTGTACTTTAAGAAAGGGAGAGTTGGGGATGATCCAAATGCAGAGGAGCGATTAGAAGAGTGGGACAATGTAGATGGTGCTCTGAAAGAGTTTGTGAGGCTCTTTGAGGAAATAACAGGAAATGAGTTTGAACCTTGGGAAAGAGAGAAGAAGTTCCAAAAGAAACCTTTGAAGTTTTACCCCATTGACATGGTACATTACATTTCTATTCCTTCTCATAAATTATGTGTCCATGCCACCTCTTTCAGCTAACACACAGTACTATGAAATTGCATAGGATGATGGAATTGAAGTTAGACATGGGGCACTAGGTCTTCGGCAGCTGGGGATAGCAGCAACACACTGCAAACTTGAGCCTTTGGTTGCAAATTTTATGAAGGTCTTGTGCAGCCAGGAGATATATAAGTGAGTACAATATCTCTGAAAACTATCATGCATGATTTTACTTTGTATTTTCAAAATAACCTGCCTTGTTATTCAGGTATGCATTGATGGAGATGGGTTACGACTGTCCGGACCTTCCAATAGGAATGGTTACAAATCTTCATCTGAAAAAATGTATGTACACGAGCAACACTAGTTTCCTATGTCTCTAATGTCCTTCAGAAAAACTGACATTAGAACCTTATCAGGTGAGGACGTTCTCTTAGAATTCATAGACAAGGTGAAATCATTGAAAGAGACTGGGCCCAAGGCTGAGGCTGTGTGGACTGATTTTAGCCAAAGATGGTTCACTCTGATGCACTCCACAAGGCCTTTCAATTTTAGAGATTACCAAGAGATTGCAGATCACGTAAGAACAATTAGTCGCCACCTTTATTGGTTCAACTCAACAACTTATTAAAATGAGTCTTGAGTCTCGTCCTTATTTTCCTAGGCTGCTGCTGCGTTAGAGGGGGTGAGAGACATAACCCAGGCTTCTCACCTCATAGGAGATATGACTGGCTCAACCATTGATGACCCGTTATCAGAGACATACAAGAAATTGGGTTGCTCAATTTCTGCCTTGGACAAAAGTTCAGATGATTACGAGATGATTGTGAAATACCTTGAAAAAACTTATGAGCCGGTCAAAGTTGGTGACATTGTAAGATAAGAACTTCCTGCTTTGTGTGTTTTATGCAACCATGCGCATATCTTGTTGAGTATTTACTTCCAATGAACTTCAGGAATATGGGGTGTCAGTGGAAAACATTTTTGCGGTTCAAACAGGTGGTTGCCCTTCCTATGAAGACATTATAAAACTACCAAATAAGGTTCTTCTATGGTGTGGTAAGACACGCTAGCATATTGTTCAAATTGAATGGAAAAAAAAAACAACTCATTTGTGATTAGCTTGGTTCTTCTGAATGACTACAAATTTCTATGATGCAAGGATCACGAAGCTCAAACCTCTTGAGGCACTTGCAAAAGGGATTCTTGCCAGCAATATGCTCATTACCTATTCCGGGTTATATGGTAATAGAAAGAGAAATAGTCATTCAATTTTAGTGTTTGTGAACATCTACTCATCCCTTGTTATTTGCTTTTGGCAACAGTTTGGCAAAGCTATTGTCTGTTCTGATGCTGCAGCAGAGGCTGCAAGATATGGTTTTACTGCTGTGGACAGGCCAGAAGGATTCTTGGTTTTGGCCATTGCTTCTCTAGGAAATGAGATTACCGAGTTGAAAACCCCACCTGAGGTATCCAAAATGCACTTACAGTCACCTTTTCAACTTTCACTCAACTAATATATATTTGTTTTCAAAATTTTTGACACAGGATGCATCATCTTTGGAGGAAAAGAAGGTTGGAGTGAAGGGACCGGGGAAGAAGAAAACAGATGAATCGGAGCATTTTGTTTGGAAAGATGATATAAAAGTTCCTTGCGGTAAACTAGTTGCCTCAGACCATCAAGATAGCCCCCTGGAATACAACGAGTATGCTGTCTACGATAAAAAGCGGGTATGACCAAAAATCTCTCAAGTATGATTCATATTATCAATAAAGAAGGAAAAAAAAGAAAAACATACATAATTCTGAGATCTGTGCACTTTTTGCTCACAGGCACGCATAAGCTACTTGGTGAGAGTGAAGTATGAAGAGAAGGAAGAGAAGGGTGCGGTGATTGACACAGCTGAATGATGGGACCAAAAAGGATGTAAGGGAAGCTTTTCTTTTTTGTGATGCGGGAATTGAAAGCTATGACCATCTATGTACTAGTGGTTTCTCTAGTTAGTGGAAGATTTATGTCATTTTGATGTATATTTACATGTGATAAAATAGGCTGTATGTGGTGTCACATTTTGATGTATGTATAGGTAAATGGCCCGTTAGTTAGGGTAAGTAAATATTTTGTCCTACACATGACGGCATGAGAATGGAACTACATCTAACACTATGTTGTTTCAGTCCTAGTTGACTACTCTGTCTGTATGAATGAGATGATATAGTAGAAATGGTATAATGATGTCCTTTTGTTTAACTTGACCGTTATCATCAATGGCAACTATGATAAAGAAAAGGTTTTGATCTATAAACCATAAGAGTCGTTAAAAATAAAAATCAAGTTAATACCTCTAGCATTTGGCCGAATGTAAGCGTCATTGAAACATATCATGGAAGAATGAATCCCAAATGGCCAGACGCCCTGCATATTTAAATGGAAGAAGCGTGTTATGAACTGTAAAATAAGAGGAATCCATCATCAAAAAATAACAAGGGCTGCACTTTAAAAGTGCGTTCAAATTAAAAATCGATTAGTTTCATTTGCAGCCTTCAAAGTTGTTAAAATGTTGCATTTCAGCATCCAATAAAGTGCTTCGTATTCCCTTTCTGTACCAAGGACGTGGCAATTATCACTTTAACTAAAGGATAAAACAGGCAGAAGATGATGTCTATTACCTAAGATGCCCGGCATCTCTTACCATATCATTTGGTTTAATTTGAATCTATGATGTCATATAAGATGCCAAAAGCAAATCATTTTGATTCAATTTGAAGGCTGAAGGCATGCACAACAGAATATGGTTAGCTTAGTCATCATAGCCGGCAAACAAAATTACCCAATTTTGAAAGTGAATCCAGTCTTGAATACACTCACAAATAACACATGGACATGCATAATCATTGATGGAGTCAAAGAACTGTATTGATCTAACCAACAAAATTTACACTTGGTGTTGCCTTGAGGCTTCATGTTGGACAGTACAACACAAACAACAAAAACGAATCTTGAATCAGTATTTTGCTTTCCACTATCTGTGCATTTCACAAGTATTACAATAACAGAACAACAATTCACAGAGGCCCTCCACCACCACTTGCAGCAGCAGCAGCAGTTCAGCACCCATCATTGATACATGACAACAGGAGGAACCTTAAACCTATCCTCAAGAAAGGGTATAGGCCTTTTCCCATCCACAAGGTCCCTATAAAACGCATACTCAGCCTCATAGTCATGCAAGTGAAGCTCAGCCTTCTGGTTAGTGTGGTAATGGTGCTTAGCAGAAGTCGATTTCCCAAACCCAAAAATGCTAACCCTATCACAAATCCCCAAAGCCAGCATCACAGCCTGCATCCCTGAAGAGTAGTGAAAAAGAGAACCATCATGAGCCTCTCCCCACTTCTCCAAACCCTTCCCACTCTCCTCCACAAACCTCTTCAACGAATAGTACTTCACAATCCTCGCACACAATACATCAAACCTAGGATCAGTCACCAACAAAGGAGCCTTGTGAGAAGCATTGCACACAGTGTAGTCCATGAAATGCAAGGCTTGACAAATGTACATAACAATCGGAACACGGTCACCATAAGGGTGGCAGAAACACCCTCCCCTTCTAGCACACAAATGCAAGATGTTACTATTCATGAATGAAATGCTAGTTTTTTTTCCAACCTTGGTCTCAAAGTGATCAACCCTAGCATTGTTCAACCTTATCACAAACTCATGGGAATCAATTTCACTACCATAGTCTCTATTCAACAAAATTCCGCTGTTTCCAACTACGGCACAGGAAGAGTATTTGTTTTTGTTATTGGTTTGTAGTTTGTTGTTGTTGTTGTTGTTGTTGTGTGAATCAATTGGAAGCTTAATTGACCGAGTCAACCCGGACATGATACCGGGTTGGAATCGTCGCTTCCGGAACCAGTCGTGGAGGACCTTCCGGAAGTCGAGCCAGGAGCGGTAGAAGAGCGGCGACCGGATAGTCGCCGGGAGTTTGGCGGCGGTGACTCCGGCGCTGCCGCGGTCGTGGTGGATGAAGCGGCGCCAGGAGACGAAGGTGCGGTGGCGCGCGTGGCTGCCGAAGTTGCCATCAAGGAGGCTCTGGATCTCCTGCTTGAACTTCTCCTCGCCAATTTCGACGGCTGCGTGGTGGAGGAGCGTGGCGTTGAGCTGCGGCGGCGGCGGAATATGGCGGCGGATCCGGACGCGGGATTCGAGCTCGATGGAGAGGATGCCGCGGCGGAGGACGGCGCGTGAGGTGAGCGTGGCGGCGAATACGAGGAGGAGGAGGAGCGCGAAGAGGGGCCGAACGGTGCGTTTCATCGGAAAATGACTCTTCACAGAGAAATTGAAATTAGGTTTCGTGGTAGCTAAATGTGGAAAGGGAAATGGATCCATGATTGGTTTTAGGGTTTCGGTTTCAGATCCATCTTTTTCTTGGCTTATCTTAGGCATGAGTAAAGAAGAAAAATGAAAATGAAATGCGGTGATAGTGAGATCTTTTTTTTCCTATGAAGTTGCTGCTGGGGTTAATGTGAATAGCATTGGGAATGTGGGAGTTGAAACTGTGTTTGGGTCAAAAAGTGATTGTCTTAATCATTGTAGAGTTGAACATTTGAACAGAAAGTGGAAAAAATGGAGAGTGAGTGAGTGAGTGAGGTGAAATAGAAGGCAATATTGTTAAGTGATGAAATAGGTCATGAGGGTTTATAGGAGAAGAATGAATATTTGGTGTAGTTGTAGATGCTGAACATTGTGTGAGTTTGAGTGCATGTAATGGAGTGAAAAATTAGTGGAGGTGGAATAACCAAGCCAAACCAAAACAAAACAAAACAAAAGCCTAAATGAGAATCTAGATTATTAAAATGTGTGTGTGAGTGTGTGGTGTGGGGGAAGGGAATGCATGAGAGGGGGGCATGTGTTGTTAGAGCACATTAAAAAAAGCATGTTTTCTGGGTCATGGGGATGGCAAGTGGCCACTATGGGGAATGATAGTGTGCTTTGCAAGGGAGTGATGATTGTAGAAAAAGGGATGAGGAGTGGGTCCATGTGCTGGCTTAGTTTAGAGATGCCATAGATCTAATCTACCATTCTTGCTACGAATGAATGGATTGAAATAGAAAATAGAACATGGATGGGTAATGGGTAGATAGATCAATGATGTGAATGTGTTTATATAATTGGATTTAGGAGTGAAATTCAGGTATCTTGATTTCGAATTTTGCCACAATCTCTAAAAATCAATGTGGATGTTTTATATAAATTGGGAATTTGGGATTTAAGAGTCGTTACGCGTGATTTCGAATTTTGCAGATCTTGCTAAAAATGGACATCTTTTTTCTTGGTTGTGTTCATGATGTCATTCAGTGTCTTACAGCGCGCATAGGTTAAATTTTGGCACCGCAAAAGATTATTAATAAAGAAAGAAAAGAGGTTAACTTTAATTAGTGCTACGCTAAGAAGACGACGAAACGAAAGCCATGTTGGTTAAAGGTGTAAGATCTAAGGTAAAGAATCACCTAAAAGTAGAAGAGGATCTTGTTTCTATTTTTCACCCTTTATTAGAGAATTACCTGGTTAAATTAAATAAATTTTTTAACTAAAACTGGGTGAACAATATAAGGAAGTAAAATTATTATGAAGTTATAATCAATTTATACGTGAACTCACTGGGGTCAGTCAGTTTAATGAAGGAAGATTTAGATAATTTGAATAAGGATTTAGGTTCAAATATTAATTTTATTACTGTACAAAAAATTAATTAATTTATTTTAATTTTAACTTTTGAAAAAGGTTGAATTTAATTTATTTTTATTTTCTTTTCTCATAAATGTTAATTTACAAGTTTATCTAAATTGAACTTAATAGAAAATACTGAGATACTGTAGTCAATTCAAAATACTAATGGCATGGCCTAGGCATTTTTGGTGTGATGAATTAATGGCTCTAGGCGATTATTAGGCTTCAAATATTAAATTGAATTTTAAAACAAAATATGTTTAGTTGAGATGTAGCAATTATTAGCAACAGTGTAACAATTTTAAAACAAAATAGTCTAGTAGAGATTATTAACAAAATGAAAATTTTTTTGTATAGACAAGCGTATTTTTTTTATTGTTGTATATTTTAGGTTTAGTATAATTTATATTTTTTCAAAAAAAAATTATTCACTTTAAGTAAAAAACAAATTATTCAATTTCTTATGTAGCCAAAAATTATTTTCTTCGTATCCATTTGCAATTGCTATTTATTCTTAATCACCACCGTCATTACTGTTAACCGTCCATATCTATTGACATGTATTCCTCATTATTGTCATCGTTTTCTTTACCATCAATCGACCATCGTTCTTCTTACTGGCTATTATCATTATTATCTAAGTTTCTACCACCATACGTCAAAAGGTTAAATTTATTTGGTTATTAATTTTTTAAAATTTAGTTTACTTATTTATGTTTTAAAAAATTTAATTTAATCATTTTTTTAATTTAATTATTTATCTTTTGAAAAAAATTATTTAATCTTTTATCTTATAATTTTGATTCAATTTGATATCTTTATTTATTTATTTAATTTCATCCTTCAATCTATCTATTTAACATCGATTTCGTTAATCTTTTTTAATTCAACTTTTTTTTTCGGTTTTATTTTTAACAAAAAGTTCATTCTTGAATTATTGATACTGTTAATCTTAAATTAATTTAAGGACTAAACTAAAAAAATAAATTTAAAAGATAAAAGACTAAAACGAACTATAAAAAATAAGACAAATGATTAAATTAAAAATTTAAAAAAAAAAGAACTAAATTAAATTAAAAAAATTAAAAAACTAAATAAATCATTTAGTCTTTATCAAATACAATACATAAAATAGAGGCGCTTGACATTGAGGGGAGTAAAATAGTACTCCCTCCGTTGCATTATGATTATTGTGTAAAAAAAATATCTCAAAATAATTATTATTTTAACTTTTTAATGTAATATTAATTATGTTTTTATTTATATTTTTTATAATATTATATTATTAATGATGAATAAAAAAATTATAAATAAATAAAAAATAATATAAGATTAATTTTAGAAAATTATTATTTTATTTTATCTATTTTTTAGTTTTTATTTATATAAAATAAACTAAGACAATTATTATTATCTGGGACGGATAGAATATCATCTAAGAGGGCTAAAAAACTCTAATGGTGTTATGGGCTTCTCCTAGGAACTTTTTTTTTTTTGACTGAGCTTCTCGTTGGAACTATAAAATCATGCAAGATTTAAATGAAAATTTAGGAAATATTTGTTCACTGAAACTATTTGTGCTATAGCAAGTAATAATTAAATTATATTACTACTATTTTGATTCTCTTATATCCTTTCTTGGGTAGTTGTGTGCCGCACAAAACACGAGAAAAAACGAAGAAGAAAGAGATGGGAACTACCATAACCACTGAAACACATGTTGGAGTCAAAACATCATTATCTACATTATCTCCACGGGAATGTTAGGAGAATATAGTTTGTATATAAAACATTTATCTAATATCGAATGAAATATAATTAAATTTGCATCTTTTCTTCCACGGTTTCACAAGTTATTCTCTTTTGTCTCCAATGCTTATTACTTTGTCTGGGAATAAAAATTGACAATGTTGTGAAGAAACTAGTAGTAACGAACGAGTGAAATTAGTTTGTTGTTTGAGAAACGGTTAGCTAGTTGATGAATTGGCCTGTCAGTTGTCGATAATAACCACTGAAACGCATGTTTGAGTATTTTTTTGCTTCAATTGTAATTAGAATGTTTCACTTTCCATAGGTATTACGCATATTTGATTATAAAATATTAACTTACAAAAGTAAAAGTAAAAAATTATCAGCCCTTAATTAGTCACAATTGATAAGCACACCAAATCAAACTTAGTCTTGAGATTGGTTTTATTTTTCCGAGTTCATGAAATTGGTATATGTAGGAGGATAGTCCAAATTTATTTCGCTATAGTTAATGTAGGTTATAGCATTTCTCACGAAATAAGTCACATCAATTAATATCATATATTATCTTTCTTTTTTTATTTTAAGTAATCAGTTCTTTTTTTAACTGAAAAGACTTGTTAAAGTTTTTTAATAGACTACTAAAGGTGATAAAATAGACTATTTTACTTGATGTATACTAGTTTAATGCAAGTTATTATCATCAACACCATTATGATATTATCATTATGGTTATCATATGTGATACCATCACAATTGACCTCCTCATCAAAATCATTATCATTATTAATTTCACTAATATTAAAAATATTGTCATTGTTGTCAACAATTAACATCACTCTTTCACAATCAAATCTGATAAGTGAGATTCCGGGTAAGTTGTTATTATCACTGTTATTTCTAAACACATATGTACTTTTAATCTAGTTTTAATAGAATATGAAATTTTTAAAATGAGTTTATTTTGAAACTAAAAGATAAAGAGAAAAATTAAAATTAGATTTTTAAAATTAAAAGCCAAGGGTGTGCTTTATTTGCATTTTCATTTTTTGTTTTCATTTCCTGTTTACTGTTTTCATTTTCAAAATATTAGAATTCTAAAAACATGTTTGGTTTGACGTCTTGTTTTCTGTTTTCAAGAAATAAAAACACTGAAAATGTGTTTTGAAGAGGAAATGCATTTTTAAATTTGCTTAAAATTACATTTCTTGCCACCGCATTTTCATTTTACACAAAATGAGATTCTTGGTTTCAAATAAAAACGAAATTTTATTATTTTCAGTTTTTGATTCGTTTGAGAAAATATTTTCACTGAAAATAAAAACAGAAATCCAACCAAACACATTTTCATCACTATTTTCTATTTCCATTGAAAATGAAAACACAGAAAATAATCAAACCAAACACCTCCTTAATTGTTTTTAAAACTTAAATTTAACTCAAGTTTTGAAAATTTTAATAAAATATGCATTAAAGGAGGAGTAAAACAAAGCCTTCTCTCTCAATATTGATTCAGCAACCGAAGAAATTAATGGAAAGGAAAAAAGGAATACTCGTAAATTGTAGTAATTAGTAATACAAACAAGTAGCACCGCAAAGTCTTCTTCTCCTTGATGAAAACAATTACTTTTTGACAGAAACGCACATTCAAAACTTCCATATTAACGCTGTACTACTTCTTCTTCTTCTATGCCTAATGTAACCCACCACAAAGATGGTTCTGAAACCGAAAACTTGAAACCCATCATCAATCCACAGTTAGCAACCACAAAACCTAATCTCTCCCAATGAAACGCTCCCTTCGCCCCCTATTCCTGCTCCTCCTCCTCATCATCCTCTTCGCCGCCATGCTCACCTCCCGCGACATCCTGCGCCATGGCATCCCCTCCATCGACCTCGAATCCCGCGTCCCAATCCGCCACCTTCCGCTGCCGCAGCTCAACGCCACGCTCCTCCGCCACGCCGCCGCCGAGATCGGCGAGGAGAGCATCAGCCAAGAGATCCAGAACCTCCTCAACTTCCGCCACTGGCTCCACTTCCGGAGTCTCCTCCAAAACTGGTTCCGGAAGCGCCGATTCCAACCCGGCATCATGTCCGAGCTGACTCGCTCAATTAAGCTCCCAATTGATTTACACTACAAACTACAAACCAATAACAAAAACAAATACTCCTCTTGCGCCGTAGTTGGAAACAGCGGAATTTTACTTGACAAAAATCACGGCAGCAAAATTGATTCCCACGAGGTTGTTATAAGATTGAACAACGCTAGGGTTGATAGCTTCGAAACCAAGGTAGGGAGAAAAACCAACATTTCATTCATGAAAGGTAACATCTTACATTTGTGCGCCAGAAAAAGAGGGTGTTTTTGCCATCCTTACGGCGACAGCGTTCCGATAGTCATATACATTTGTGAAGCGGTGCAGTTAATGGACTACACTGTGTGCAATGCTTCTCACAAGGCTCCATTGCTGGTAACTGATCCTAGGTTCGACGTGCTGTGTTCGAGGATCGCCAAGTACTATTCCATGAAGAGGTTCGTGGAGGAGAGTGGTGGTGTGGGGGAGGGTTTGGAGAAGTGGGGTGAGGCTCATGAAGGTGGTCTTTTCCACTACTACTCTTCTGGGATGCAGGCTGTGATGTTGGCTTTGGGGATTTGTGATAGGGTTAGCATTTTTGGGTTTGGGAAAACAGATTCTGCTAGGCACCATTACCATACTAGCCAGAAGGAGGAGCTTCACTTGCATGATTTTGAGGCTGAGTATGATTTTTATAGGGACCTTGTGGATGGAGATAAGCCCATTCCCTTTCTTGAGGAGAGCTTTAAGGTTCCTCCTGTTGTCTTTTATCAGTGATGTGGATGCTCTCAATTGCTGGTGGAATTGGTGGAGGACATTTTCTTTTATTAGTGAAATTTTAGGTGACTTGGTTATGAAGACTTCAGATGGAGAAGATATATGAATATTTGTATGACTATATAAATATATATCCAATTTTTTCATAATAAAGTCCAATATATAAGAAAAAGAGCTTTAAGAAAAATGTCAAACATAAATTAAAAACAATAGATTGAAATGATAAATTCAAGTTTATACATAATTGTAAAAATAAATAAAGGAAATACTTAATTTTCGTTCTTTTATTTAAAATATATAATTCTGGCTTTCTATCTTAAAATAAAGACATTTAATCCTTTAGTTTTATAAAATTTTAAAAATGTTTATTATTAAAAAAATAATTTAATATAATTCAAATTTAATGATGTGAAATCATATTATTTGTTTAATTTCTATTATTGTCTCTTAATAATCTAATATTTTCAGTCTAATAGAATGATAAAAATGACAGATTTTACAAAAATAGAAGATTAAATATTTTTATTTTAAAATAGAGAAATAAAATTGTGGATTTAGAAAAATAAGAAGACTAAAAATATTTATATTTTAAAATAAGAAGATTAAAATTATAGATTTTGAAAAATAAATACCAAAATTATATTTAATCATAAAATAAATTAGACAGGGATTTATAATTTTTTCCATGGGGTCCCACTCTTTTATCACTGGCCTAATAACTCGCATATGGAAAAGGTATTGTGAAAACTTATAATTGATGTGTCTTCTAAGATTCAAATAATAATTTATCATTATTTTATAAAAAAAAATATTTCTCTTTATTGGATTATATCCCCATTAATTAATTAATATACTATATTTTATGTATTTCATCAAACATTAAAAAAAATTCTTCCATTAAACTTGTCAAATAACGCAACAATTTCATAGGCCTATGCAAAACAAAAGCGGACTCTTTCATCTCGAAAGAAACTTTATTTATCTATTTTGCCACATATTTTTTATCATAAAATTAAAGATAATGTGAAAAAATTTATAATAAGTCATATATCATATATCATGTTATGTCAAACGAATTATACTTCTTTTTACTTTTGTCAATATATATATATATATAAAGAATAAAAATATATTTCTTAAACTTTTTACTTTTGTCAATATATATATATGTATAAAGAATAAAAATATATTTCTTAAATCTTTCTAGCATGAAGATTAATTAATTAAGAGATATTTAATAGTAATATATTATATTAGATGTTTAAAAGAAATCAACTTGCGATCTATATATTCATGGTAAAAGTAAAAGAAAAGAATAGTAGGAAAAATGCATGTGCTATAAGACTAAGTAACGTCCATAACTGAAATTGAGGAAATATTTACAACATTATCACCACCGCTTTCTCGGTTCCTTCCTTCAAAAACCAGTTATAACTCCCACACCATTTCTTTCTGTTTCCCTCATCACTCACTGCACCAAATTTCGTTCTTCCAATGGCACGAGTGAACCTGGACGGAAACTCGATCCCGATGCTGGCGATATGCATGATCGGCGGCGGCGGGTTCATCGGATCTCACCTCTGCGAGAAGCTGATGGCGGAGACCAACCATAAGGCCGTCGTCGTCGACGTCTCGTCCGAGAAGATCAACCACCTCCTCGACAGGTCCCTCCCCTGGGCGCACCGCATCGAGTTCCACCAAATGAATATCAAGAGCGATTCCCGCCTCGAAACCCTCGTCCAAACTACCGATCTCGTAATCTAATATTCCCTTTTTCTCGCACTTTTTTTCTTCACATTTTGAATATTCTTATTCCGGTGGCTAACTAGTGATGGTTAAGAATGTGATTGAATTAATCTTAAAAAAATATTTCTTATAGTCGAAGTTTTGAAAAACGGTCTGCAATGCATATGTAATTGTGGTCACATTTTTCTGCGATTTCCCACAATATAAAAAATGTGACAAAGTTGTAATTATGTTAGCGACTGTAACTGCGATTTAAAACCTTTCATATAATATAAAGAGTTATTTTCTTCACGAGATAACATAGCTTGTTACTTATCAGGGTCAAAGTTTTAACTTGCAGTCATAGTTGTAGTTTCGTGATTATCCTTGAAATTGTGAAAATTTACGAATAAGTGCAGCTGATCTAGCTGCAATTGGTGTTGCAATGCAATGACAGACTGATCAAGTGATGACTTTGCAGTTGTTACTGCGATTGTGGTTATGATTTCATCTCAATTCTTGATATTGTGGAAAATTGTGTACAAATGTGGCTAATTAATACAACTGCAATTAAGGTTGCAACACCTTGACTTTGTGACTATATATAACTGTAGTTGCATGTATTTTTTGATACCTTGGTAAAAAATGTTGCTATCGTGTTATGTCAGCACTTCTAGATGTTATCTGTTACGAGAAATTACATATAACTATGGAATATGTCTTCATAGAAATTACAAAAGTTTTAGTGTTGCTGCTGGAATTATGGTTGTAGTTCACAATATACAATAAAAATCATAAAAAATTATGAACAAATGTGTAGATGCAGCTATTATCGCATGGCAAGACTGGTAGTAATGAACTGAAATATAATACTTGACTGTTTTGATGAGTTTTGTATTTTGATTATTTTTTGGATGTTCTTTGTTTCAGACAATCAATCTCGCTGCAATTTACACCCCCGCGGATTACAACACACGCCCTTTGGACACCATCTTCGGCAACTTCATTGATGCTATTCCGGTGGTGGGTTTTGAATATTGAGTTGTTGTTTCTTGAAATGGGTGCTCTTCAAGTTCGAGTTTTTACGTGCACGCACGCGTATGTAACTGTGTATGCAATTTGATTGTTCATGTGATGCAGATTAAATATTGCACTGAGAACAATAAGCGTTTGATTCATTTCTCTACGTGCGAGGTTTACGGGAAGACTATAGGCAGCTTTCTCCCAGAAGAATATCGACAGGTAGTTTATCAATGCTAATATAATTTCTGCTTTCTAAATGTGATTTTTTCCTTCTTAATGGGTTTCCAAATAAGAGATGTAAGGTTGACTTGATGATAAATAGTGAAGGGAGGGAGGGATAGGTTGTGGGTTCAAATCCCTTCCGTTAACAAAAACTAACATTTGTCCATAAAAAAAATGGGTTTCCAAACATGCTAGAAAACATATCAGACACTGTTTTGGGATTGTTACTTTTTTATTTAACATGAATCTGTATGATGCAGGACCCCAAATATTTCATGCTCAAGGAAGATGTCACTCCTTGTATTTTTGGTCCGGTTGAGAAACAGAGATGGTCTTATGCTTGTGCAAAGCAAATGACTGACAGACTAATATATGGTACACAATAACCTGGATTTTTCCTTTGTTTATGATAATTATTATGATTAAATTTCCTTTCCCTTCTTAACTTAGTCTTCAGTACTAACCTATAGCTGAGCACGCGGAGAATGGCCTCAAGTTCACCATTGTGAGACCTTATAACTGGATTGGTCCAAGAATGGACTTCATTCCTGGTGTGGATGGCCCAAGTGATGGTGTTCCTAGAGTCCTAGCTTGCTTCAGTAATGTAACATCAGCTAGCTGGTTTTGTTTTCTGTTTATGTCCTCTTGAATCACAATCTTAGCGAAACTATTGTTTTTCACAAAGCTTCTTGTTCCAGAGTCTCCTGCGTGGCGAGCCCCTCAAACTTGTTGATGGTGGGAGATCACAGAGAACCTTTCTCTACATCAAAGATGCAATTGATGCTGTTGCGTTAATGATTGTAAGTTCAGAAGTGAACTTCCATCATCCATGTTGCTATATGAGTTTGCACTGATGTACATGCCAACATGACACAGGACAACCCTGAGAGAGCAAATGGGTATATCTTCAATGTGGGGAACCCAGACAATGAAGTATCTGTGAAGGAACTAGCTGAGCTTATGATAAAGGTAACCCAAAGCTTCAATTCTAGTTGTTCTGCTTTCTAAACTTGGTCTGTAGATAAGCTCCTTGACTTTGTTTTTTACAAAAAAATAAACTGATTTAGCTCTTATTGTCTTTTACATTAAGGCTTATGCAAAGGTGTCTGGTGCACCTGCCTCTAGTCTATCAACCGTAGATGTTAGTGCAGAGGATTTCTATGGTAAAGGCTATGATGACAGTGATAGGCGCATCCCTGACATGACAATTATCACCAAGCAGCTTGGTATTCAACAATTATTCTTTTAAATATATGTATTTTTCAGCAGAATTTTAACATTGTTCTTAATGTGTATTCTTCTGGGTTTCAGCTTGGAAGCCAAAGACACTTCTTGAAGAACTGTTAGATGTAACCCTCCAATATCAACACAAGACATATTCTCGTGCTATCGAAAGAGAACTTTCAAAACCGTCAAATTGACTACAAATTTTCTTGGAGATTCAGCTTTATTTTTTTAATGTAAACACGTCAAGAGGCAGACAAATGTACATGTTGCACTAATTGTGAGGTTATAGATCACAAATCAAGTGTATATCTATAGTCATATATTTTGTTAACTCTTTCCTGTAAAACTATAGCTTTTTGAATTAGAATTCTTCCCTTTCTCTATACTTTCTCTCCCTTTTCTTGGGCTACTATAACACTTTATCACTTATGCAGATATATCATTTACAATATTTCAACATTTACATTGAAATGCATATGACTTCTCTCTACATTGTTCTACCTTCTGCATGTATGCTGATGCTGATTTGTCAAGATGTATAGTGTTCAGTGTTTAGTCAGCATTGATCAGTGAAATTTCATACATACATTAAATCAACAAGTATCCTGAAGGTAAGAGATCTCTTGATGAAATTTCACACCAAACTTGAGCAGAATGTACCTTTAAAATTTTGTTTGTTACACTTGATAATCTCAAGCCAAATCCAATTCAATTTTCATATAAAAGAAAGGCAAGTTCCAAGCAATGGAGCTGATTAACAGTGATGCTTGTCCAGTTATGAGTCTTATGACAAAATTAATGCAACAGAAATACACTTTCTAAGATGAAGTTACGCAACACCAACTATGTAAGCATTCCAAGAATCTTGTTGCTGAAAACTTGTAGCCTCTTCATATTTTACATTCTTTCCCGCACCAAACCCCTCTGTTCTCATAATTTCTGTGGTGTCTGGCATCTCTCGAACCCAAAAGTGAACAGACCGAAATCCAGCCTCTTCTAGGCAATCCCTAATTTCAGGCAATGTCCACCTGAATCACAGCATCACACCTCTTACGATGTTAAAAATTACCATAATGCACAATAAAACCAAGAATGCAATTGAAGATTGAGAAATACTGAGCATAATTTTCAACTCAAAAATGGAAAATCATTTATGAATTAATGTTGGAAAAAGAACAAACAATACAAGAAGTCAAGAACTTACAACCGCCAGCTGTATGAAAATGCATGGCGAAGTTTTCTTTGTTCCTTCTTCATATGAAAATGGAGGCTAATCCTTGTCTTCCGTTGAATAATATCAAATTCAGCTTGCTCCCATACATACTACAGATTTGATTACAACGTTCACATCATAAAATATATACAGGATAATATTCACAACTTCAATATTGACAATCAAAGAAATTCAGTAAGAATATACTTATTTTCATGTACTAATAATATATATGATGCCATTGTGTTGGAACTTGGAAAAACATAACATCCTTGTCCCACAAGTAAAAGGTTCTAGCTCCTCAAATCTGGTGTCATGTAAGTTATATATCATAAGCATGTAAAAATAAATAACTACAAAGGTCAGGGAAAAAGCTACAACAATGGCAAAAGAGAAGAAAAAGCTAAAAGAGAACTGGAATAAGAAAGTTAACCGTGAAGCTCTGACATACCTGCAAATTCAATAGGTCAATCATAAAAGACTTGTAACGAGTGAAAATAATATCAAGGGTAAGATATGGGAAAATTCAGGATCATGTGGCAACAAAATTGAATACAAGTGGAACAATTTTAGTAAAGAATGTTAGAGTGTTTATACTACTCTACGTATCGACTATTTATCTGTCCAGTGTTCCCCGTGCAGGTGTGTCAAAATTTCTTTAAAGTGTGTCCAAGTGGATCAAATCCACATTATCCTAGAAAGGAAATTCCACATAGATTGTGGCAAGGCAACATCTTCATGTTAGTCTAATAATTGTTACAAATTAACATCAAGAATATTATACCGTAAAATTGGGAAATCTTCTCTGAAGCCTCAACTTGTGCTCTGATGACGTACCCCCATATAAATCCATCACAAAAATTCCACCTTTAGTTGACAAGGCCTCACGAGCATGCTTGAAATACAGAACCAGTTCTGCTCGTTTATGTAGACAACAGCAGCTGTAGTTAAAAGCACACACGATATCTCTTCCAGGCAGTATTATGTTTCTCTTAGTATACTTGTCATCTTGAGCAACAGAGCCTGTTGGAGCATCAGATTCTGGCACATCAGTCTGAAGATTTTCTTCATTCTGTGACAGTGAAATGTCACTTACCAGCTGCTGAGGATCTATTTTTACAAGTTTAGACTGAAGAGGTTGTAGGACATTCCCATGAAAGAGAGACATTCTTGAAAATCCATCAGCCCCAACTTTAGGTATGTTGCTTTCCATGCACCAATTGAGTGCCTCAAGATCCAAATCTAATCCTACTACTGTTCTTCTTGAATCACTGCGGAGCCATTCTGTACTGTTAAACATAAATCACTGTCATGTAAGTACACTGGGACTGACAAAAAATAATCAATGGACATCAAAAGAGAAAATGGTTAACAGTGCATTTGGAACTGTGTTACGAAACCGCGTTAGGGTGCCATGACCCATTAGTCACAATATGTAGTGCACAATTGGACAGCCTGAATGTAGTTCAAAACACACACTGAATGAATAAAATCCCATTTTGAAATAGATTTTCCCAATCGGGCATTTAGATTTTATAAGCATAAATGAAATAACAATAAGAAATTTGGGAGTAAAAAATCCCAATTAAAAGGATGCCATTCAGGATACAAAGCAACCACATTTTTTAAAACCAAATCAGAATTTGATATGCACATAAATAATGAAAGAGCATAATTTATGCAAACTCATGATAATATATGGCAAGTGGTCATAACTCATAACCCATAGATTTTGCCTGTAGTATTAGTGATAGTGCACAGTATTTCTCTAAATATGCTAATCTCTGCAAGACAACTTCTAGTCTTCAACTTAGAGTAAACCATTTAGATTGTGAGTGTTGATCACTTTAGGCCTGACTTTACAAAATTCTAACTCAAGTTCTTGACTTTGCAAAATGTCATTCACTTTTAGTCTTTTTTAGTACGAAATGAAGTAGAAAAGAACCGTGTGTTTGGAACTGTGTTTAGAGAGACGAGCGACCAATCATTCGCTACATATTATAGATTCCGTGTCATGGCACCCTAACTAGAGTTTGTAATGCAGTTCCAAACACTAATGAACGACTATTTGCAAAATCCAATACTAAAGGTAGGGATTTGTAATTCGAGGAACCAAAGCAAGTGATGGTAATAATAATCTCAAGGACTAACGAGGGTTTACTCCTTCAAAAAGAGATAACAATTTAGTATGTCCAAAAGAGAGTACTAATAAACTAAAAGAGGCATAGCTAAAAGAAAGAAAGAAAATACAAATGGCAGGATATACCTAAGAAGCGCCGTGCCACAGAAATCTTCTTGAAGATGGAGGGGCATCCTTCCACCCACGTACATGAGAAAGAACTTTTGCAAATAACTTATATCTCCTTTGGGTGACTGCACAAACACAAACAAAAAGCATGATTCACTAAGCCACATTATGAACTTTTCAATCAACACAAAACATCACACAATAATAACCCACCAATTTGGCTGCTAGGGAACTCAAAAACACTAAGAAACACATACATAACTACCAAGTTTGAATATTGTAAATTTCATCATTCATCTATATAATATAACCAACCAAACCAAGCAATCCCATTGACAAAGATACAATTTTTTTAAAATGGGGACACAAACCTGCACAGATTGTTGGTAAAGGAGGAACTTGGAAGGCATATCATGAGATTGGTTTTCATGACCTTCTTCTTCTTCTTCTTCTTCTTCTTCTTTTTCCTCATTGCTGTCATCAGCACATTCTTCTTCAGATGGTGAGGGTCTTGGAGTGTCATCAAAATCATGGTCCTCTTGAAGATAGTTGAAAGACCCTCTTCCACGGTGTCCCTTCTCGTGCCTCTGCTTCTGCTTCTCTCGTTTTCCCATTTCGCCGCTGAAAAGTGAAACCCCCACTCTCTCTAACGTCAACTCTACACAACGAAAACTTTTTTTTTTTTTTTTTGTCGTACATAATTTATATATTGATGCAAATATTAGTTTTCTTACAATATTTGATTCTTTTGCATTGGTTGAAAATTATTACTAAAATTTCCTTAATCATTAAAATTCTTGATTTTTAATCTTTATAAATGAAATTTTATTTAACTTTAATATTTTAAATTATCTTTATAAAGACTTCAAATGTGTTTTTGTATTTTTTTTTCTATTTTTTAATCCAAATATCTATTGTTTTTTGTACAAATAAAAAAATCACTATTAGGACTCACTATTAAGTCTTTCATTTTAAAATTATTTTTAATTAATTAATATTATTTACGATCAACACTTTTAAATTTGAAGGCTAACTATTATTTCATAGAGATATTTTTTCTCTATTAAAATATATTTATTAATTAAGACGTTATTTTTAGGTTATCACGTTTTATATATTTTATATTATTATTTTAATTTGATCAAAATAATTTTTTACTACGACTGCCAATATATCATATTGGAATTTTTAATAAATGAAAACAATCATTCATTCATTGAGATATTAGTTTTTTTAACTTCATTGTATTGCAAAATTTGTTGTAATATTATTTCCTTGATTTAATTAAAGTATAATTGTTCTTGTCTACGGCCTAACACTATTGATAATCCTAAATCTTCCAAAAATATTACCTAAAAAAATCTCCTAAAATATCTTCTTACTAAATCTCTGATTTCTTTTGCATTGTAAGTGTTGAATGTTTTTAATATTTTCAACCCATTAAATACATTTTTTTTTATTGAAAACTTTCTTTATAAAATACTTAGAAGATTTGTAATAGAACTCAATTATGCACCCGCAAGCTGTTTGAGTTGTCTAATTAACTGATCTTTACCTTACTCATTCTTTATTTGATTAATTTACTCTAAAATCTTTTAACGAATATTTGTTTTATGGAATTTTTTTTACTGTCGGAAATGTTATTCTCTGTATATAACATGATAATATCATTCTTTGATATTTTTTTAAAAGTTGCTCGGTTACAATTTTAATATTCCTGAGAATATCTTTTAAAATTCAAATAATTTAAATAAAAAATACACAAAAAAGAAATTAATTATATTTAGAAAATAATTCCCCTCATTCCCATAATAAACATGGGTCATGGACATATAATATTCTCATGTTAATTTCCCAAAAATAAACTTTTAATATATGAAACAAATGTACTCTTACATAAATATTTTCATTACCACATTAAAAAATATTTAAAAATATAAATAATAATAATCGTTATTCTTTTGGTTGACATAAGAATAGGCATAACGATTAAAACTAAACATGAGAGTAACTATTTGTAACTAACCCGACTTTAATAAAGATAAATCCCTTTCGATTGAGATTGAATTTGAGTTATTAGCTATAGTTTCTAAGTTTCTTAATATATTTTAGTTTCTGAATTTTTACCTATATTTTAATTCAAATAATATAAAAAAAGAGAGAGTTGGACTAGTACCATACATGACATGTCCAATCATGTATATGAAAGAATCCATTCCTTAATATACACAATTTGATTGTGTCAGCTTTTATCTTTTAATAATTATCTTTTTTTCTTTATAAACACTTAAATATATTTTTCATATTTAAAAAATAAATTATTTTTATTTTACTTATTAAATTTTTTTTTTTTTCATTTAAGTATTCAATATTTTTTATGTTTCACTTTTATATCTATCTTTAATCTCATTTTGTGAAATAATGACGTGGCAGACAGAATGTCACGTTATTAATGCATAGTCACTAACACGTAAGCAAAACAAAATGACATGTTGTTGCCTCCACTTTCGGCACTGGGTCCCAATGTCATGTGTCCAATTCACCTGTGGAGTTGCCCCACTTTCGACACCACCACCATCACCACTATTGCCACGACCACCACGGTGATCCCTTTGCTCATAATCAAGATCATTTGTGGGCAACTCATACTAACAAATTGAACAAGAATTATGCAATTCCAACAATGGCAAAATGCAATCTGTGTGATATATATACTTATAAGGGATTTACTTCGCAGTCTCACCAAGCTCGAAGGTGTCTTTGCAAACAGTGCACTACGAGGAATCTGACGCTAGTAGCTCCTTAATGACAGAGATGTCTGACAAGCCCTTGACAACGGACTTGGAGGCCGGTGGGGTGTCGTAGTGGTTAAAGTTGTTCTTAGTGAGGTGTTGGATCAGCTCCTTAAGGCCTGACTCGAAGAAGTAGTTGTCATGGGTGATGCCGGGAAAGCGAAAGGCTCCGCCAGGGTCATTGGAATTGATCACGAGTTGGAGGTTGCAACGCTATTAGGGTTTGAATATAGTTATGGAGGAAGACGAGTGAGTTTGTGATAGAGGAAGGGATCTTTGGAAGAGGAGCAAAAGAGAGAACGAGAAGGGGAAGGGGAGATTTGAATTTTTAAATAATTTAAATAATAAAAAATGATATGAAAAGTTTGTTATTGTTCCGTTGATTAGATGTTGATGACGTGATACTCTATCTGTTACATCATTACTTCACAAGATTGAACTAACTAACAGTAGATACTAAAATAAAACATAAAAAAATATCAAATACTTAAATGGAAAAAAATTACATTTTAGGTAGTCAAATGAAAATGACTTATTTTCCAAATATAAAAAATATATTTAAGTCTTTAATAAATAAAGAAATGTCCACGAACTATGATAATATGAAGGGAAGTCGTGATCTCTCGTAGGATAGTGTTTTGGATCTATGCCAAACAGTGATTAATGAACTTGGCTGGGAAACAATGACTGTCTAATGACAAAAGCCAATGATGGAGACTATATACTACAATAAAATTTCAAAATTATTTATTCACTACAAAATTCAATAATCTCCAAATCTCATCAACAAGATACAGGGGCTACACTCTAAGCTGCTCATAATGTATGAGCCAGAAAATAGTAGGTGCAAGAATACATCGACTAGATGTTCTTGCAAGTATAGAAGTAGAACCACTCTAAGCAAGTGGATGGTAAGTATATCAAAGATTGATGAAAAACCGGCATGGATTCCCCTCCAATGACTCCCTATACTCGATTTCTTCAGCTTGGTTTATATAGCCTGTCCTCACAGGAAAGCCGACAGAAGACTCCAAGCACTATTCCCTGGTAGAAAACAAATTAATAAAATCAGAAATTAAAAAGAAAGAAAAAAAGGAAAGAAGTGAAGAGTACTTTGCAAACCAAATTATACTTTCACCCAATTTTGAAACAACTCAAACATGAAGATAAAAATCATTATACTATAATGTGCACATCATAACTATCGTGACTTTTTTTCCATTTTCTTCCCTAAGACGAGGAACTGTGGAACCCCCCACCCCCCGCACCAACTCCCGCTTTAGTTTTTTTAGCCCCCTCCTTTATCTTTGAGAAAATTCTGCAATCAAAATGATTTTCTTAATTCTTCTGTTTATCATAATCTTGATCTAGGCAGTAACCCGTGCCAACAAATAACCAGACAGCAGTGGGAGGGTAAAATGATGCTATGAATAATAAAATATCAAATATTGGAGATGCGCAGGAACCAGCACAGGTCAGACATAAAAGCTATGGCATCAACATCAGATTATAGAACATCAATACATAATATGCATCAATTCAATCAAAAACCCAACACCACACAATAGCTATTTTATGCAACAACTATTGCTTTGGAAATTCCACATCGGCAAATTCATCATGAAGTTAAAGCAGATGACCTCTAATGCAAGAACAAGCAATCATGTCTCACAAATTGACATGCACCAACTTAGGCAACAAGTTTTGCAAACTAACATCCTTGCCTGGATAAAACATTTTATGTGATTTATTGCATAAATAATAACTAAGTATTTGCTAAATAAGATGCGCGGAGAATGAATCATTGATTTTTTTAAACTGTTCAGGCAAAGCAAAAGAGTGTTTTAGAACAAAACAGAGGGTGTCGGGGAGTGTTTAAATGTTTTTGGTAAAGTATACATATGTTCTGTGGTTTTTGAATTTAGGCATGGGTAAATTCATTAATCATTACTATGAAATTCATCCAAAAGGTTACACAATTGACAACAAATACATGTTCAAACAAGAATGTATGCACTGACAATTGACATGCATAATGCACCAACATAAGCAATAATCTAGGCAGACGAGCCTTCGCCAGGAAAAGCAGATAAACTGATTTCATCACCAACCGACAAAAATTATTTCTTCGATAACATGATTTGGTCCGCACTATGATTTCCATAAATTGATATAGCATATAAAGACGCAAGATCTTACACACCAGCCAACAGTTGAGTACATAATTCAAGATTGCTGCTCTGAGCAGCAAACAAAAATACATCCTTTCATTTAAAATCACATCCATATTGACATGTGGCTACATCTAGGGTTTCCAAAATTGTAAACTCTTGTAATTTCTCTAGACTAGGTCCATAAACTATACATCCCTAATTCCTGCAGCATCATTGCTGCTAGAAATGACCTATGATCATAAATATTAGGGAATCAATAATACTCAACTGGGATTATGATGGACAGCATCCAACTGTTCACATTGACTATTCAGGACCCAACCCAGAAATGTATTAGTTTTGAAATTCTTTTATTTCATCATTGAATGCGTGTTTGGAAACACATTTAAACTTTAAAGAGGATAAACATAGATCAATTGAGCCTTTGATGCAACTTCTACTGTGGAGAGTGTTAACAAGGATGTGTGAATCTGGAGTAACGGACATGGTTCCAAACTATCTATAAGTAAACTTTTCATTATAATTTAACGCTACCAATTTATTTTTAAGATAAAGGTTCCATCTTATAGCATGTTTGGATTCCCCTTTTTCACCGACGTGTGCATGTCCATTCTGAAGCATTATAGAGTTGTTTCTACTTCATTTGCATAATATGACATGAAAACATAAATACATGTGCATTACAGTTGAATGTTATTCCAAACGCACACTGAATCTATACTATATGCCCAGGGATGGATCTAGAGGGGGGGGCGAGTAGGGGTTCGAGCCACCCCACCCCCCTCCCCTCCTTGGATCTTTTCAAGTATATACATATATATATATTTTTAAATTAATTAGTATAAAATTAATTTTGTATGTGGTTATTATAATAATGGTTGATGTTAATTAGTACAAAATTGTGTAAGATTAGTTGTGTTGTTTATTGTAATGATTAAAGTGATAACTAGTATAAAATTATGCAAAACTAGTTGTATGTTTGTTGTTATTATGATAACAATTAAAGTTGTCATCATTTAATTAAAGAAATTAGCTTAAATTTTATGTGTAAAAATAGTAAATGTTTTAAAAATGATTAAATATATTAAAAGTTAGACATTTAAACAATTATAAAGGAAGAAAAAAAAATTTCCCGCCTCCCCTTTATAAGGTTTCTGGATCGGTCCCTGTATATACCTAATGCCTACATTCCATACAACTAACTACAAGTAAATAACCTAATGCCCTACAATACAACAATGCCAAACACATTAAGTGCATAGAGAGGATCAAAGCAAAGCAATACAAACAAAAACAGCATCACACATACCACTTAATAATCGACCCGAAAAGAAAATGCTGCATGATGGGGACCTTCTCCAAGACCTCAGCTTTATACATCTTGAGCAACCCACTGTTCACCTTATTCCAATTGGGCACCCCACTGATATCATCCAACATGGGTGAATGCTCAGCAAACACCCCCTTCTTCACCTTCTTGACAAAGGCAATGCCAGCAAGGTACATATACTCATTAGAGAAATTCTCCAAAATATCCTCATTGTGAATGGACTTAGGCTTCATATACTTGTGATCAATCAACTGCGAGGACCCGAATATGAAGGGCAAAAAGTGATAATCATCAAGCCCCCACACACCATGGGACCCAGCAGGCTCCAAGCAGTACTGCAGCTGCAGCTTCCTCATGAGGTCCAGGTACTTCACAAACACCCTGGCCACCACGGCGGGGTAGTCCTCCACTCCGATGACCCCGAGCCGCGCGAGGCAGTACAGCCACGCCGCGAAATTGGTCTCGTGGCCGGTGCCATAGTCGATGCGGCTCGAGTTCCCGAAGGAGTCGGTGAAGTAGGGCACGAGTTCAACTGTTGCGGGGTGGAGATTCTCCGGTAGGAGGGTGAGGATGAGGGATTCGGCGGAATTGGACATCTTTTCGTGCCAGGTGCGGTAGGCGACGTTGCCGTAGCGAGCGGATTGGGGGACCGGGGGGGTTTGGTCGGCGATTAGGGTTAGGGTTTGGAGGATGGAGAGGAGGGAGGTTGTGGCGGGGGAAATGTGGCAGGGGTCGGAGATTTTTTTGGCGCGGATGGATTCGGAGAGGGCGACGACGAAGCCGAGGAAGTTTTTGCCGGAATCGGAGGAGTGGAAGCGGCTGATGTCGTCGGGGGAGTGGATGCGCTTTGTGGGGAGTTGGAAGTGGTGGGGCGGGGGCAAAATGGGAACTTTTTGGGATTGTGGGACCGGGGAGAGGATGATGGCGCGGGTGGAGTTGGGGTCGGGGGGGATGGCGGGGGCGCGGATGGGGCGGTAGGTTGGGGGAGGGGAGGTGAAGGTGGGGGTTTGGGGAGGGGGGGCGAAGGTGGTGGGGCCGCCGCACTTGCAGCAGGTGCCGGTGGCGAGAGGGGAGGAGGACGAAGGTGGGTGGTGGTTGTGGTCGCCGTCGTCGGTGTGGTGGTGGTGGTGGAGGTTACCAGAGTCTTCCATGGTTGCGATCGATGGTGGTGGCGATGTTGCAGTGCAAGTGAAGGGGAAGAGAAAAAACTGAATGAGTGCGTCCGTGGGCCCGGCCCAGTTATAACCTTGAGTTTTCGTAAAGGCCTTTGATTGATTATAATGTATTATTGAGTGTATATATTTTTTTCTTAATTATTTAATTATATTATATATTAGAACATTAACCAAACAAATTATATCAAGGTGGTCCACCCCCTAGCCTTGCTTCGCAAATATACACTAAATGACACATTAAAATGAATTTGAGAAAAGTTAGAATTCACACTAATATCTATAAACAAATCTTTAACCTTATTCATTCTATATATATGGGGGAGGATTTACGTGTCTCATCCTTTAAAAATATTTTTTAAATAGACATTGTTTGTCATTAATTATAAACACACCTTTTAATAAAGATTTGAACCTTAATTTGTTATGTAGTAAAAATAATAATCCTTTCATTATACCTATACTCAATGTTTAATAGGGGACAACATGATGAAAGGAAACACAAAATTTGAAATTTAAATTAAAAGAAAAAATCAAATTTTTTGTAAGTTAAATTTCTTTTTGTTTTTATCAATTTTTTTACCAAATAAAAAATTAACTATTATTTGTATTTTCTTTTATTTATGCCCTATTGCAAAAATGAATTATTGTCTATATTTATTTATTTCTTACAAAACACCCAACTTCCTCTAGAAAAAACAAAATAATTCAAACGCAACGCATTACGCATGCGAGACGGAATTCTCCGTAGTCTCCCTATTCGCGCATTCACACATCTAACAACCAAAACCGTCAAAAAAGATCGAACGGTTCATAATTTTTAGGAATAAATCTATCTTAAAATACGAATCCAAAACAAAACACCATTTGATCTTCATCGAAGGATCCCAATCGATGAACGTATAAATCCGTAAACACACGGAATCCGTCTGCGTTCGAAGGAAGGTTCGACAGAAGAATCTTCTCTGACTCGCCCAAACCAAACGCTTTTCTCTTTCCACGCGCAAACAAAACACCCTTTCCTTCTTCTTCTTCTTCGTTCCGATCAGATTCTTCGAATTCTGAATCAAAATTCATCGAAGAAGAAGGAGAAGGAGATGTATAGCAATTTCAAAGAGCAAGCAATAGAGTACGTGAAACAAGCGGTAGATGAAGACAATAAGGGAAACTACGCGAAAGCGTTTCAACTTTACATGAACGCGTTGGAGTATTTCAAAACGCACCTCAAGTACGAGAAGAACCCTAAGATCAAGGAGGCCATCACTCAGAAATTCACCGAGTATCTCCGCCGGGCCGAGGAGATCCGGGCCGTCCTCGACGATGGGCCCAGCGGCCCGGCCTCCAGCGGGGACGCCGCGGTCGCCACAAGGCCCAAGACGAAGCCCAAGGACGGAGGCAAAGATGGAGACGGCGAGGATCCCGAGCAGGCCAAGCTACGGGCCGGGCTCAACTCCGCTATCGTTAGGGAAAAGCCCAACGTGAAGTGGAACGACGTCGCGGGGCTTGAGAGCGCCAAGCAGGCTTTGCAGGAAGCGGTTATCTTGCCCGTGAAGTTTCCGCAGTTCTTCACTGGTGAGGATTTTGACTTTTCAGTTTTCTTTTTGTTTGAACGATTGAAGGAACTTTGATGTTGAACATTTGAAATTTAAATTGTTCGAATGGAATGGTTTCAGGTAAACGACGACCTTGGAGAGCGTTTTTGTTGTACGGACCGCCGGGGACGGGTAAATCGTATTTGGCCAAGGCCGTTGCCACAGAAGCTGATTCTACGTTTTTCAGGTAGATTTATTGATATCCTATTGTTTGAGATTAGTTAAGTACCTGCTTTGGTGAGCGGTTGCAAAATTGGTTCTGAATGAAATAGGTTTTGATTGAAATTTATTTTGAAGTGACATGATTTATGTAAGGAAAAAAGTTAACCTAAAGGCATTGATTAGCCAATCAAAAGTGGAATTTCAATTCAAAATTTTGAACTCAATCAATTTCTCATTGCGGAACCAAATTTTTGAACATTTACTAAAACTACATCAACTGATATTTCAATGTGGTTTTGAATCATTCAATGTTAATCCAAACACGCACTGAGTTTGGTGGATGAATGTGTGTGCATATGGATGATTTCACATAATCATCAACATTGTTATTTTTAACATTTTCAATTTCTGAGTCTAATAGTTCTGCTTGTCAGTGATTTTGTTTGAAAAATAAGGTCGCAAATGTAAGTGCTTAGGTTAGGTGGGCATTTTTTTGCTACATGTTTTAACTTTTTAATTCTTCACCAGTGTTTCTTCGTCAGACCTGGTTTCAAAGTGGATGGGAGAAAGTGAAAAGCTGGTCTCAAATCTTTTCCAAATGGCACGTGAAAGTGCACCTTCTATCATATTCGTTGATGAAATAGACTCTCTATGTGGTCAGCGTGGAGAAGGGAATGAGAGTGAAGCTTCAAGGCGTATTAAAACTGAGCTTCTGGTGCAGATGCAGGTAATGAATTTATGGTGTCATGGTGTAGTTACGTTAATTGGAGTGATATTTTAGTTGACATTTGAATTGCGTTATCCTGAACAAGTCAAGAAGCTTGAGTCCCAGTTTATGATGTAGCTGTCCTGTAATGCTGTATATATGCATCATTTATTGAAAATTTGAAATCCTAAAAAAATGTCTAGAGTTTAAATACTATGAAACATCGATTCATTCTACAATAGTTGATTTGAAGAGCAGAGTTGAGCTAATTCAGTTTCTCCTTATCAATAGTTTGGGTCTTTTTGTTACATTTGATCATGCAATAACTGCAACTCTTGAAATATCTTGATCTCTATTGGTTCCTTTAATAAGCCATCTGACACAAATGGCCTTTAACAAGATATTTATAAAATATCTTATTATATCTTTTTTGTCTTGGAATACTTTAGAAAATCTTAGGTTCTATCAATTCGTTTCGTTGTTTCTTTGGGTTAGTAGGCTTGTCGTATTAGGGGGCTTGGGCTTGTACTAGTAATACTAAACTAGTCATAGATCCATGTCATAGAGATTCGACAAAGTTTAACGTTGGTTGTCGAAAGCCTAACACAACCCTCTCCTTTTATTCGGGCTTGGGACCGGCTAAGAATAGCAAAGCTACCCTAGGCAGGATTAGTAATACTAAACTAGTACTTCACATTTTTTATTATATCTAGGACTAATGAGAAGAGTAAATAGTATGATTTTTAGTGCTTTGAAAAAGGAGAGAGGGAGACCGAGAAGGATATTAGAGGAAGCTTTTAAAGAATTTTGTGGTGAATAATATCTTTGAAAAGTTGGTCTTTAACCAAACTGAATGACGTCCTGCGATCAATTTACTATTATAGCTAGGCCTAGGACTATTGTATCTATCATTTATTACACACAATATCAATCTGAGAATATTATTGTCTTTATTCTCTCTTTCTCCCTTTGCCTACTACCTAAACATTATAATTCAAGCAGTTCTTATCCTTGACTTATGCTGCAAATTTGTTTTAGTTTTCCACCATTGTGCATATTGCCTTGTATATCCACATCTATTATATTCCATTCTTGCTTCTTTTTTTGTATTTCTTGGTTTCCGGAGTTTTTAAAATCCTAGATAATTATCTTGTTAGAAAATAGAAAGTGTGGTTCTTGACATAAATTATTCAATATTTTAATGGTGTGAACATTTGCAGTTATTTTTTTTTGGGGGGCATCCATCATCACCTGACTATTATACTTGGCTATAGTATTATTATACTATTTTTTGCTGGTAAAAAAATCTGTAAAGTAACTTGTTTGATGGTTTTTAGTCATACAGAAAGTTGCACTCAGCTTTTTGACTAACGACTTAAATCCGGTTGTATTTAGCTTCTTTCTTTAAGCTGAACATAGTAGCTTGTAATTTTTTTCAAAAAAAAAACTGTTCAATCCCTCCCCCAATAATTACTATTTACTATTATCATGCATCCTTATTTTCCTAATTCAGAAGATCCAAGGTTTCCAACAGCTTTGGTGTCAATTTTCTTTTTCGTGTTTGTTCCTAATCATAATGTAGTTTGTCCGCTTTACATTGTAGGGTGTAGGACACAATGATCAGAAAGTTCTTGTTCTAGCAGCTACAAATACACCTTATGCTCTAGACCAGGTAAGAAGACAATAGTTCTGTTTACTTTTTTTATTTTTATTGAGTCAATGGGATGCCGTTTTGGTTAATCAACTTGTAATTGCAGGCAATAAGGCGGCGTTTCGATAAGCGTATATACATACCCCTACCTGATTTAAAGGCTCGCCAACACATGTTCAAGGCATGGGCAATATACATGATGATGTTCATTGGTCTTATTGTGTATTGTGAACCTAGCAAATGGCCTTACAATGTCTTTTTCTTGGTTGATAAATTGAACAGGTGCACCTAGGAGATACTCCCCATAACTTGGCTGAAAGTGATTTCGAACATTTGGCTCGCAAGACAGAGGGGTTTTCAGGTTCAGATATATCTGTCTGTGTAAGTTTGACTTCTATATTTAATACCTGGTTAGAATAATGATCATTTTATTTGGATTAGTGTTAAAGGTAATTGGACCTATTCTACAGGTGAAGGATGTTTTATTTGAACCTGTTCGCAAAACCCAAGATGCCATGTTTTTCTTTAGGAATCCTGAGGATATGTGGATCCCATGTGGACCAAAGCAACAGAGTGCAGTACAAACTACAATGCAGGATCTTGCTGCGAAAGGACTTGCTTCTAAGGTATTCAAGATGCTGCAGATTTTGATGATAGTAGGACTGCATAACTTCTTTTTCTAAATGAGAATTAGAGAATAAGAGTTTTTATGTTCTTGTGTGCTGTACAGATCCTGCCACCACCTATATCGAGAACAGATTTTGACAAAGTACTTGCTAGACAAAGACCCACCGTAAGCAAGTCTGACCTTGATGTTCACGAGCGATTCACAAAGGAATTCGGAGAGGAAGGATAATTCTGACAGAATTTTTCTTCAACCATCTTCACTAGTTTAAACATGTTATGATTTGTAATTTACAGAGCTATTGGATCAAGTGAAATGCATATTTTTACTAATCATAATTTGTGTATAAAAACAGACTGATGAAATGATCAGAAAAATAAATTTTATGTGAATATGTGATTCCAGTTACTCATGTTGGTCGGCTTTTTGAATGTAGATGTCACAAATTTTATGATAGTTATAGATTTGAGTTTTTTCAGATTCCAAGCTGGGGTGAGGGTTGACAATTTCAGCTGCTATGCTTCACCCAGCCGCAAGAGACAAACTAATTTCATCACTAAAGATGCCGATTAAGATATTCGTTTAACTGTAAAATCAAGATTTGAGCAGGTTGTTCAACCAAATGTGATATTACTTAGCAATTCAAATTAGTCCTAGAAAAGCATATAAATTGTCCTAAACGTGGTTTATATATGCGAAAAATGCTTGGAAAGGTCATCTTTATTAGATGTGACTTGTAAGAGAACAGAAGGCATTGCTAATGATGACACGGTCTGAAATTATCAATGGAAACAAAAAAAATTTGGCCACCTCTGATTGTTTGAATCGTAGGGACGGCCAGTTGATAATTTGAAGAAGTGAATGGCATGTAAGCTGTCTAGTTACGATCAGTTCCAAATGTGAGGAGGTGATCTGCCAACTAGATATATTAAAAAACAAAATAGGTTTGTTTACATATTTTGCAGAGGGATTAATTAGGGAAAATTATGAAGTAGGAAAAAGAACTAGTGTAAAAAAGAAAAACCACATTAATTAGAAGGATTCAGCCATTCGTCTCTGTATGTGCATACAATACCAGAACTTTAAAGTTTGATATGGCCCAGTGGTTGGAGAGGGGAGAAGGGAGGAGGGAGAGTCATGAGTTCGAATCCCCCCAAGTGATATTTTTAACAAAACTAACCTTTGTTGATACAAAAAATACCAAAAGAATCTAAGGATGGAACATTTTTGGCAGAGCACCTAGTAATGAAATATAGCTTATATTTTCTATCTTTTTATTTTTTTTTAAGAATCTTAATTGCACTGTAGCTTATGGTCTGTAAGCATATGCGATTTGTGGTTGCCAATAACATACTCTCAAAGTTCAGACAAGGGAACCACCCATCGTCCTTTGCAGTTTAAAATATTGAAAAATTTGTATTAGTTCCAAATAAGGTAGCTGTGAATGATACAAGTATCAATCCAATAATTGCTGTTTATAATTCGTCCAAATGATGTTAGTTCGTTAAATATATATTCATCTTATCTCCTCTTGTGAATGTCATTTAAGTTTTTGAAGAATCCTAAATGTACAATAAGTTATAACCAGAAACATATAAAGCCGGCAATGATTATTTTTATATGTGTGACATGACATATAAGTTGGTCCGTGTATGCTATAAAATAGGTGAATCACCAACCAAAAAATGAATCAACATTTCCACATCTAGCATCTATTCTGGACCCCTTCAACTTATCATGAGGTTTGCCAAAATTTTGAGCTCTTTCACCCTTCTGTTCATTGGGTATACTTTGGTGAATGGATCCACACCAAAGGTAAGGAGCATATTCACTTGAACTTAATGCATGCTGTCAACGTGAGTTGCATGCATCTACAGCCTATGAGCTACATTACTAGCAGCTCCTAACTACTTATATAGAACAAAACTAACTTTGGGATTTGCATTAATGTAGCATTATATAGTTTACATGGGAGATCATTCACACCCTAATTCAGAATCTGTAATCAGAGCAAACCATGAGATACTAGCTTCAGTTACTGGAAGGCATGTCACTCAATTTAAGATAAAACTCATGGAATTCATTATAACTAATGATGTTATTTTAAGCTTGATTTATTCAGAATGGAATAGCGTAGTCTAACATAGTCTTCCTCTGTAAATTCTTTGCACTTTTTAGCCTCAGTGAAGCAAAAGCAGCAGCACTCCACCATTACACTAAAAGCTTCCAAGGTTTCTCAGCCATGATTACACCAGAGCAAGCTAGTCAACTTGCAGGTATTTATTCCAGTGTTATACCCTTCTGTCTTTATCTTTCCCACTATATTGGCCAAGGAAACATTTTGAATAAGAGATGGAAGACTAATTCAATATTTTGAGAAAGGCTTCTCGATTTAAATGGGGTGGCTCCAAGCCTCCAACAATTTGGAGCCGTATATTTTCAAGTTTCAGAGTGATAAGCATATTCTATATGGAATTCATTCACCACTTTCTTGATCAGGCTCTGAATGACGTTTTGAATTGTGTTTCAGAATATGAATCAGTATTGTCCGTATTTGAGAGCAAAATGAATAAACTTCACACAACACATTCTTGGGATTTTCTTGGATTAGAAACTATCAGTAAGAACAATCCTAAAGCACTGGACACCACATCCGATGTCATTGTTGGTGTTATTGACTCTGGTAAATACTTTCTCTCATACTATCTTTTTTCTTTCATTTTGATTACAATGAGTGACTCAACATTGGTTTTCAGGCATCTGGCCGGAATCGGAAAGCTTCACTGATTATGGACTAGGTCCTGTGCCCAAAAAATTCAAGGGAGAGTGTGTTACTGGTGAAAAATTTACACTGGCCAATTGCAACAAGTAAAAACTCTTTTTGGAATTCAAAATCCATCAGACTGATTTTTAAATTGATGTACTGAATATATATATTGATTATTGAAGTAAATAAATTATGAACTTGAAGCTGTTAAAGTGTAATATAAAATCATTTTTGTGTTTACATCTAATAGTTTAAACTTTTGGGATAGTTGATTTATGACATGGTATTAGAATGACTATGACCAAGAGGTCTAGAGTTCCATCTTTACCAGTTACCACCCTTATTCTTCTAATAAAAAAATGAATTTCAGCTCAAGGTAGATGGATCTGTGTATTGTCCACCCTTCAAAGTTCAAGGGACTCTAACATCAGTGAATGAAGACTTATCATACAACTATTCATGTTTCCTCACCTAATAGCTTAAACTTTTGAGACAGTTTATGTTTGTGATAATAGCTTACTCATGATATGCTATAGAAAGGTACAAATTGTCATTTGCTAACTATGTCACCTCACCTGGAGTTTGGATTTTTCAGGAAAATTATTGGTGCTCGGTTCTATTCAAAAGGGTTTGAAGCAGAAGTTGGTCCTCTAGAGGGCGTTAACAAGATTTTTTTCCGGTCAGCCCGGGATGGTGATGGACATGGAACACACACAGCTTCCACAATAGCAGGCTCCATTGTTGCTAATGCCAGCTTATTAGGTATTGCCAAAGGAACTGCTAGAGGTGGTGCCCCAAGTGCGAGACTTGCAATCTACAAGGCCTGTTGGTTTGATTTCTGTGGTGATGCTGATATTCTTTCTGCCATGGATGATGCCATCCATGATGGAGTTGACATACTGTCTCTTTCCCTTGGCCCTGATCCTCCGGAGCCAATTTACTTCGAGAATGCAATCAGTGTAGGAGCATTCCATGCATTCCAAAAGGGTGTTCTTGTTTCTGCTTCAGCTGGAAACTCTGTTTTTCCACGTACTGCATGCAATGTTGCTCCTTGGATCCTCACTGTTGCTGCTAGCACAATTGACAGGGAATTCAGTTCCAATATCTTACTTGGTAACTCAAAGGTCTTAAAGGTGAAGTCAATAACACAAACCATTTCTTAATTTATCAACAGCATACATCTAATGCATATCAGTATCAGTTAGTAAATCAAGAAAGGTTTGCATCTTCAGGGTTCTTCTCTGAATCCAATAAGAATGGATCATTCGTATGGTTTGATATATGGAAGTGCTGCTGCAGCTGTCGGAGTTTCAGCAACAATTGCAGGGTATATGCTACATTATATGGCTAAGCACAAACTTCATTGTTGATAAATGTTTCAGTTTCTACATAACTTTTTGCTTCTTGGTGTCTACTCTCTACTCTTTACTCTAGACGGAAAATGAGACAATATTTGTTGCAAATCTATTTTTTTTTCTTTTTCTTTTTAAAGATAGACAACTCTAGTCTCCTTATCTTCCATATCATTAAACCATTAACAAAAAAAAAATGTGGATATTTAGAATCGCACGGCTTGTTTGTTTGACTCCCAATAGCAAAAACTTGAGTGTCATATTTTGCATAAAGTATCAGAACTATTCTTGGGTGATGATTTCAACTCAAGACATTTGAAGTGACATGATTCAATTTTTTAATCTTAACTCTAATTTCTTTTGTTAACAGCTTCTGCAAGAACAATACTCTAGATCCTACATTAATCAAGGGTAAAATTGTAATCTGCACAATTGAGAAATTCAGTGATGACAGACGAGCGAAGGCCATAGCAATAAGGCAAGGAGGAGGTGTTGGAATGATACTTATTGATCATAATGCCAAAGATATTGGTTTTCAATTTGTCATCCCAAGCACTCTCATTGGTCAGGATGCTGTAGAAGAGCTTCAAGCATATATAAAGACAGATAAGTGAGTTTTAAAAGTGTCATAAGTGTGAAAAAAATCTCTAATATCGAATTTAGTCACACTTTATTGTCAAAAGATTAATCCATGAAACATCGCCTGCTAATGCTTTTATTATGTCAGAAATCCCACTGCTAGAATCTACCCAACAATAACTGTAGTTGGTACCAAACCTGCTCCGGAAATGGCAGCTTTTTCTTCCATTGGACCGAACATAATAACACCAGACATTATTAAGGCAAGTTTACTCAGTAGACTATATGTTTAGACCTGCATGCACCAGAGATCCTCTTCCTAGTTTGATTTTATGTTGACACACCCAAATAGGAAAAAGAGGATATAGTGTTGAAATTTGATCCTATACTAATATATGTAAAATGGTTTGCTCTCATCCAACTATGCAGCCCGACATCACAGCACCTGGAGTGAATATTTTGGCAGCATGGTCTCCAGTGGCAACTGAAGCCACAGTCGAACAACGATCCATCGACTATAACATCATTTCAGGAACATCAATGTCTTGTCCACACATAACTGCAGTTGCAGCAATTATAAAATCTCACCACCCACACTGGGGTCCTGCAGCCATAATGTCTTCAATAATGACAACAGGTAAGTTGTTCTTGCTACACAAGTTCTTGTCAACAACAAAAACCATGAGAATAGATGTTTGTAAGTGTGATCATCCTAAATCAATGCTTTTGTTCTGATAATTACAGCAACAGTTATGGATAACACACGCCGCATCATAGGAAGAGATCCAAATGGAACTCAAACCACACCATTTGACTATGGATCTGGACATGTTAACCCAGTTGCATCACTTAATCCTGGATTAGTATATGAATTTAATTCCAAAGATGTTCTCAATTTTCTATGCAGCAACGGGGCAAGCCCAGCACAGCTTAAGAACCTAACTGGGGCTCTTACTCAATGTCAGAAACCTCTTACAGCTTCCTCCAACTTCAATTATCCTTCAATTGGTGTGTCCAACTTGAATGGAAGTTCATCAGTGTATCGTACAGTTACTTATTATGGTCAAGGGCCAACGGTATATCATGCAAGTGTTGAAAATCCATCTGGTGTGAATGTTAAAGTTACACTGCAGAATTGAAGTTCCGGAAAACTGGGGAAAAAATAACTTTCAGGATTGATTTCTTCCCTTTCAAGAATAGCAATGGAAATTTTGTGTTTGGTGCTTTGATATGGAACAATGGCATTCAAAGGGTTAGGAGTCCTATTGGTCTCAACGTAGTATCTACATAACATTGAGTGATTATACCTTAAGAAGATGCATTTATTTATACCACTTTGATTTCTGCAATAAAAAAAAAGCTCAATAGATATCATTGAGGATTTCCATATAGCGAATTCTCCACAAGCAAGACTGGATCTTTATGTACCAAAATTGTCTGAGTCAATGACAGCAACATTGTCAATTTCTATTGCCTGTGATCATTTGCACATATATTCTCTGACTTATGGCAAACTTTTTTGGTCTTCTATTACATGTGTCAATGGTACTGCTCATTGTGTGGTTTATGGAAGGTTAAACTTTGTGAAAGCATGGTGTTGTTTTATGTAAACGTATTTTAAGGTTAATAGTTGCCACGAGTTCTCAAAACAAAATTATCCAACAATTACATATGAAGTCTAATGATTTGTATGTAATGCAATGAAAATTTAAAAATAATCTATAATATAAATTTTTTGCAAACTAGAAATTTAAAAATAATCTATAATCAAGAATATAAATTTTCTATGAAACTCATTAGATAGAGTGACAGTGGGTTGCACATGAACCGGATCCATTTCTTTATAGATGTATTTCATGGTTGGCTTATCCTCACAATCCACTAAAGACAGCTCCGCAAGTAAGGGAAAAGCACCCCTCAAGAGTGACCAATTCCTAGAATGCGTTAAAAACAAGAAATATGAACACAAAATTCATTATTTATCTAAATCAAAGGTTCATATGATCCAATAATCACCATTTACAATTCTTCCACATGCTGTTATTTTGTTAAACATATATCCATCTTATTCCTTTTATAAATGTCATTTGCTTTCTAAAGAATCCCAAATGTACGCTAAGTTATAAACAGAAACATATAAAGCCAGCAACTGATTTTTTTTTTTTTTTATGCATGACATGACATATAATAATTGGTTCGTTTTGGCTAGAAAATGGACCAATCACCTACTATAAAAAGTGTCACCATTTCCACATCTAACTTTCTATTCTGGACCCTTTGAGAGTATCATGGGTTTTGCCAAAACTTTAAGTTCTTTCACCCTTTTGTTCATAGGGTATACTTTGGTGAATGGATCCACCCCAAAGGTAAAGAGCACATTCACTTGAACTTGATGCATGCTGTCTACGTGAGCTGCATGCATCTACAACCTATGAGACGCATTACTAGCAGCTCCTAACTACTTACATAGAAAGAAACTAACTTTTGAATTTGCATTGATGCAACATTATATAGTTTACATTGGATTCACACCCCGATTCAGAATCAGTAATCAGTGCAAACCATGAGATACTAGCTTCAGTTACTGGAAGGCATGTCGCTTAATTTGAGATAAAATTCATGGAATTAATCATAACTACGGTTGTTCTTTTAAGCTTGGTTTATTCAAAATGGAATAACTTAGGCTAACATAGTCTTCCTGGGCATATTTTTTACACTTTTCAGCCTCAGCGAAGCAAAGGCAGCAGCACTCAACCATTACAGTAAAAGTTTTCAAGGCTTCTCGGCCATGATTACACCAGAGCAAGCTAATCAACTTTCTGGTATTGCATTCCACTATTATATCTTTCTTCTTTATCTTTCCACTATATTAATTGTACTAGAAAGCATTTTAAATAAGAGTAATTCAACTTTTTTTGGTTTAAAAATGTGGTATCCCCCTGTTAAAATAATGTTTGATTCGCTCCTCATTTTTTGGTTTTAAAAACTGTTTTCTGAAACAATTTCACACTGCTCCATAATCAATTTCTTATCCAAAATCCATTAAAATTTGAAAATTGTTACCAAAACATGTGTTTAAAAATTAAAACCAAAAATAGAAACAGCTGAGATATTTTATCTTCTTCTTCAATCAAACACACCATTACCTGCTAAAGCTCGAATGATGTTTTGAATTTTGTTTCAGAATATAACTCAGTAGTGTCTGTTTTTGAGAGCAAAATGAATAAACTCTACACAACACATTCTTGGAATTTCCTTGGACTAGAGACTGTCTACAAGAGCAACCATATATCACTGGACACTGCATCTGATGTCATTGTTGGTGTCATTGATTCTGGTAAATACTTTCTTCTACACTTTCACTTTTTTCTTTCATTTGGAATACAATGAGTAACTTATCATTGTTTCTCTTCTCAGGAATTTGGCCAGAATCGGAAAGGTTCACTGATCATGGATTAGGTCCTGTATCCAAAAAATTCAAGGGCGAGTGTGTTACTGGTGATAATTTTACACTAGCCAATTGCAACAAGTAAGAATTCGCAAACCAATTGCAAGTATGAACTCACTAACCAACTTGGGGACACGTGATTTGAATCCCTCTTTTTTGGAATTTAAAATCTTAGAGTACCAGGTATTGTCTTGCCTCTGATGTGGATAATAAAGTTCTGTAAGACATGGATCATCTACAAAAATAAATAACTTTAGTGATGGATAAATTTGTGTATAATTTTTAAAAATTCGTCTCTAAAATTTTACTGATGGCAATATTAGTGACGAAAATGCAATTTTGTCACTGATAAATTATTTTCTCGTTATCATGTGGGCTCTATTCATGGAAAGCCCAGAATATGGAAATTGGAAAGTATACACATGTGAAAATAGAAATGTACTGTGAGGGGAGAGTTAGTTACATGTTGCTGAGTTGGCCAATTTGTTGTGATATACAACATGCTAATAGCGGGAGGGGTATGTGTGGGAGAGGGGTCTAGCCATTTTGTTGGTTGTTTTATGCAGAGAAATAGTTCTCTCTGAGGAGCCTTGGCTCTGGTTTGTCATTGTAAGAGCTCAGGCTCACAATCTTTTCTTCATCAATAATAATCTGTCCTTAATATCATTTTGTTTCTATCAAAATCCATCATAGTCGGTTTTTAAGATTGATGTACAAAGTCTCTACATTGTAGTAAATAAATTATGCACTTGAAGTTGTCAAAGTCTAACAAAATCATTTATGTTTTCAGTTAATAGTTAAACTTTTGGAATAGTTGATTTATGACATGATATTAGTGTTGGAGTACAAGTGTGAGGTGAAATCCCACATCTAGTAGAAGTGAAAAAGTTGAGCACCATATAAGTGAAGAGAAGATCTATAAACTTGAGTCTTAAGATTTTGGGTTAAAGTGTGGTGTCAAGTTTTCTTGTGTGGTTGTTCATTGCTCTAAATCTAGAGATTTAACATAACATACAACTATTCATGTTTCCTCACCTAATAGCTAAAACATTCGAGATTGCTGGTTTATCATAGAAGTTTTTAAAGTTATTGGTGCACGGTACTATCCAAAGGGGTTTGAAACAGAAAATAGTCCTCTAGAGGACTTTGCCAACAGGATTTTTTCCCGGTCAGCTCCAGATAGTGGTGGACATAGAACACACACTGCTTCCACAATAGCAGGGTCCATTGTTGCAAGCCAGCTTATTTGGCATTGCCAATGGAACTGCTAGAGGTGGTGCCCCAAGTGCCAGACTCGCCATCTACAAGGTCTGTTGGTTTGGCTTCTGCAGTGATGCTGATATTCTTTCTGCCATGGATGATGCCATCCATGATGGGGTTGACATATTATCCCTTTCCCTTGGCCCTGATCTTCCCCATCCAATTTACTTTGATGAGGCAATCAGTATAGGAGCATTCCATTCATTTCAAAAGGGAGTTCTTGTTTCTGCTGGAGCTGGAAACTCATTTTTCCAGGTACTGCATGCAATGTTGCTCCTTGGATCCTCACTGTTGATGCTAGCACAATAGACAGGGAATTCAGTTCAAATATCTACCTTGGTAACTCCTGTCTTAAAAGTGAAGTCAATAACACAAACCATTTCTAAATTTTAACACCAATATACATCTATTGCATATCAGTACCAGCTAGTAAACCAAGAAAGGTTTATGTGCTTTCAGGATTCTTCTTTGAATCCAATAAGAATGGAGCAATCATATGGTTTGATATATGGAAATTCCGCTGCAGCCACTGGAGTTTCAGCAACAAATGCAAGGTACTTCTGCATTATGATGCTCAGCGCAATCTTCAATCCTGATAAATGTTTCAGATTCTACACAACTTTAGACTCTTTAGGCAAATTCAAGTCAGTATAGTGAGAAAATGAGACAATATTTAGGATAAATCTGAAAATTTTCCTTTTAAAAGATGGACAGCACCAATTTCATTTAACCATTATCCAAGAAAATTGTGAATATTTAGAATCACACGTCTTGTTTCACTCCCAATAGCAAAAGTTAGTGTCATATTCTGCATAAAATGTATAAGGTGATGAATTTTAATCCCAAGACACCTGGAGTGACATGATTTAATTTTTAATCTTAAACCCATTTTATTTCTTTGTTAACAGCTTCTGGAAGAACAACATTCTAGATCCTACCTTAATCATGGGTAAAACTGTGATCTGTACAATTGAGAATTTCATCAGTGAAGACAGACGAGAGAAGGCATTAACAATAATGCAGGGTGGGGGTGTTGGAATGATACTTATTGATCATAATGCCAAAGATTTTGGTTTTCAATTTGTTTTCCCAACCACTCTCATTGGTCTGGATGCTGCAGAAGAGCTTCAAGCATATATAAACATAGAGAAGTAAGTTCTAAAAGTTTGTTACAAAAGAGAGAAAATCTCTAATATCAAGTTAGTCACACTCATTGTCAAAAGATGAAACATTGTTTGCTAATGTTTTATTATGTCAGGAATCCCACTGCTAGAATCTACCCAACAATAACTGTACTTGGTACCAAACCTGCACCAGACGTGGCAACTTTTTCTTCCATGGGGCCAAATATAATAACACCAGACATTATTAAGGCAAGTCTACTCAGTAGGCTCTATGTTTAGACCTGCATGCACCACAAATTCTTCCTAGTGTAACTTTATGTTGACACAAAAGAATATAGTGTTCGAAGGTTGATCCTATACTTGTATATGCTAAATAGTGTGCTCTCATCTAATTATACTGCCTGACATCACAGCACCTGGAGTGAATATTTTGGCAGCATGGTCACCGGTTTCAACTTTAGCCACAATTGAACAACGATCCGTCAATTATAAAATCCTTTCAGAACATCAATATCTTGCCCACATATAACTGCAGTTGCAGCAATTATAAAATCTCACTACCCACACTGGGGTCCTGCAGCCATAAAGTCTGCAATAATGACAACTGGTAAGTTGTTTTTCATTCATGCTACAACAAAAATCATTAGAATAAATGTTTGTTATTGTGATAACCTTAATGAATGCTTTTCTTCTGATGTTACAGCAACAGTTATGGATAACATGCACTGAGTCATAGGAAGAGATCCAAATGGAACTCAAACCACACCATTTGACTATGGATCTGGACATGTTAACCCAGTTGCATCACTCAATCCTGGATTAGTATACAAATTTAATTCCCATGATGTTCTCAATTTTCTGTGCATCAATGGGGCAAGCCCAGAACAACTTAAGAACCTCACTGCGGCTCTTACTCAATGCCAGAAACCTCTTACAGCTTCCTACAACTTCAATTATCCTTCAATTGGTGTGTCCAACTTGAATTCAAGTTTATCAGTGTATCGTACAGTTACTTATTATGGTCAGGGGCCAACATTATATCATGCAAGTGTTGAAAATCCATCTGGTGTGAATGTTAAAGTTACTCCTGAAGAATTGAAGTTCTCGAAAACGGGGGAGAAGATAACTTTCAGGATTGATTTCTTCCCTTTCAAGAATAGCAATGGAAACTTTGTGTTTGGTGCCTTGATATGGAACAATGGCATACAAAGTGTTAGGAGTCCTATTGCTCTCAATGCTATCTACTTAATGTTGATTGCTTCTTTGCCTGTATCATTGTTGGGTTTACACCTAAAGAGAATGCATTTATATCACTTTTGTCTGCAAAATAAATAAGGTTCAATAGATATCAATGGATTTGAAGATTTCCATATAGTTAAATCTCCAAGAGCACTATGTGTATCATACTACACCAAATATTATCTGATAACTGATTCAATGGCAGCAATACCAATTTTTATTGCCAGTGATCATCTGCACATAAATTCTCAAAATCATGGAATAAAAATGTTCAGTTGTATTACATGTGTTAATGTTAATGGTATTGCTTATTGTGTTGTTTATGGAAGGTTAAACTTTGTCAAAGCCTGAATCTTGCAACTTAAATTGATTTTTTCAAGGTCTTATATATTTTTAATAAATTTAAATCTCACCCATACTTTTGCTTCTTTCTAAATTTGGTTTGAAAATGAGTTATCAAATCGTGCTTGAACCAATACCGAATAAAAAAGTTTGTAAAGCACCTATGATACCTTACTACCGCATGCACTATTGGATAACAACCAGCTTCAGTGATGAATATTGCAATTTCAATGGATAAATAAATCGAAGCAAAAAAAAAAAAACTATTTTGTTAGTCCTAATTATGGCCAACCGAAAATGAAAATTGGTAGCCTATAAGCATGATCACTTTGCAAAATATCCAGGTCGGTATGCAGTGTTGTGAGAATAGTACCTTTTTTTTTTACACTATACAAAAGTTTTTTAGTAATTCGTAAGGAGAAACTTTGCAATTGGTTTTTGGTTGAAAACATAAGTGATCAATTGTGATAAAAAAAAATGGTGTAATTGTTAATTGTGGGGGTTACACTCGTGTTTTCTTGTACAAAATAAGGTGATTAGTAGAGACATTAAATTATTTTATATAATTAGTTATTTAATTCTCTTATATGTAACTTGTTTGTTGATTTAAGAATAACTAATTAACAGACCCAAAATGTTAACTGTGTTAGAATCTCAATTGTATAAAATAATTTAATGTTTCTACTAATCACCTAACACAGTTAACAGACCCAAAATGTTTAATTCTCTTAAATGCAATTGTTGCTTTCAAAGTTTAAATAAGATTTAATTCTGTCGAACCAACTATGCTTCTGTACAAGAGAATTCTTAATTATAGTTTTTTTTATTATTATTATTGGAGACCACTGTCAATAAATTAATAGGTTAGTGGCTTTATTTAGAAGCAAAGAAAGGAAGACTAAAGAGAATGATGCATCATCTACTTGGGGACGTTGTTAAAGTGGCATAGATGAATGACAAGAAATAGTATATAAGATGCATCATCTTGGGGACGTTGTTAAAGTGGGGGACCATTTATGTTAACTGAACAAGCCCTTGTGACTGATCAACTTGGGGACGTTGTTAAAGTGGCATAGATGAATGATGCATCATCTACTTTCACTTGCATGAAGCATAGGAAATTCTAACCATAAATCCAATGGGAAGCAGCAACGATAAGCAATTATATGCTTTCTAATGATGAGCAATCTTAAGCTGTACACTCAAGTTCTCTATTCTGATCTCACTAACTGAGCACTCTTCTAAGGTAGCAAAAGTTTATTTGTAGTTTCTTTTTTCTTTTGATAAAGAAGTTTATGTGTAGTTTCTTGCATCTACTTGGAGCTTGCTTGTTGAATTCAAACGATTGGAAATTAGAGCCTGCTTATTTAAGGAGGAAACTTCTGCTCCATGTAAAATCAAAATTTCTTGTTAGTTTTGTCTAACAGCTATGGAAAATCCATATATGTACAACCTGTGTGTGCTGATAGTAATCTTAGCTGTTTGATTTGTGAGATAATAATGTTAGTGGGAGTAGCAACCAGTAAACACATGCTTTACAGGACAAAACTCAAGTGCAGTTTCTTAGGTATTTTTAGTATTATTCTTCAATCAAAGTTGAAGTTTTAACAATCGGTCAGAGAACAACACCAAAAACCCTTGGGCATTGCTACGGGCACCCAGCAAAATTGTTGGTACACCTAACAATTGTGTGATTTTTCCATTTTATCCTTTCATAAAAGAGGTAAGTCTCATACGGATTAGCTCAATTTGTAAATGTTGACTTTCGTTTTATTAGTCTGACCAACTGAGCTAATAGGTCAATTATGTTATAAAAGAAATAATATTGTTATATATAACACTAAAATATTTAATGCATATGTAAATTTAAATAATAAATTTTATGACAATTAATTTTGATATAACTCATACGAATTAGTTAATTCATATGTTTTTTTTATAAATAAAAAATTATTTACTATTAAAAATATAAATAAAATAAATTTATTAATAAATTAAAAAAATATGAATTATCTAATCGTATGAGTTATATTAAAATTAATTATCATAAAATTTATTATTTAAATTTACATGCATATTAAATATACATTAAAAAATTTAGTGTTATATATAATAATATTATTTATTTTATAATATAATTAACTTATTCGCTCAGTTGGTTAGAGCATCGTATTAATAATGGAAAGTCACATGTTTGACTCTTGCTTAAATTATTAATTTTAAATTAATTTGTAAAATATATTTTTGAAAAAAAAATTAAAAAAAACTTAAAGATTTTTTGAAATTTTGTTTTAATGTTGGGTGCAAAAACAATGTGACTGACAACACTCAAAACACTTGTAAAACTGTATTAAGTTTTGCCTCTTCAAAATGACTCACCATTGTGTTTGACGCATATAATTTTAGACACATTAGGAAGATGCACCAAGGAGAAAATTTTAGACACATGTTCTACTTAATAATTTTTATAAAATATAAATCAAATGATTTTAATTATTAAATTATGGGATATTTTAATCTTGATGAAACATCTCAAATATTAGATAAATGCTATACGCATATTTTTTCTGATTTTAAAAAGTATAATATATTAAATAAAATTAATTGATGAAATATGAGGTTTTACATTATATAATTTTTGTAATTTGGTCTATCTAATGAGAATTTTAGATTTAACAGTTAAATGTTAAGTTTATTAAAATTTAATGTCAGTAAAAAAGTTATTTAACAAAGCTTATTCTTGAAATAAGTGAATGCAATATTGTGTTGTATAAACACACAATTTCACTTGAGTCGGTTAGGATTGTAACGAGGAACAAAATGATTTATTTTTGACTCATTTTTAAAATATTTTTTTGGGATTTATCAATACCAATATATAAAAGAGGATATAACTTTTGTCTAACTGTTTTTTGTTATTCACATTTTTTATTTTATTCTTATTCTTAATAATATTAAAGTAGTAATAATAATTAATCCTCTTTAATTATACAGATTAAACCTAACCTATTAATCAAAATTATATAATCACCTACTAATCAGTCTTCACTTTCATTAGAAAATGTTACCTTTAAAATATTTCTTAAATTAAAAATTTTTCTTTTAACTTATATTAACTTTCACTATTTTTATATTATTAACTTCTATTTTTTTTATTATTTAAAAAATTTAGAGAGGCACGTTCTTTCCCCAGTAAGATATAATATGAAAACTAATTATCCCGCTAAGCATGTTTGAGATAGACCTATTGAAAGGGGATGAAAACTCTCCCAACATCTATTTATTTTCATTTACGGTATTTGAACTCAAAATTTTATTTTAAGAGATGGAGACCCCTATGCTATATCACTTATTCACTTAAGCTGGTGTTAGAAACTCATAGTTTAACTTCCCAATTCTTTTTTTTTTCTTGTCCAGTTTTTTTTTGTCTAAATTTTTTCCATAGCTTCAATAATTCGTGATTGTTCATGTTTCAAAAAATTTCCTTTTTTTGGTTAGTCAAAATTATTCTTTTCTTTTTGTCTACAGTCAAGAAAGTTCATACCTACGACCAACCAAATAATGTTTTTGGTGCGGTAGAAAATTTATTCATCAGTTTAATATTTGAATCATACACCTGATCACATTAGATCTTTTTTATACACACCTACATTTATTTTATTTCATTTATTTATTATTATTTTCTTTCTTTTTTAACAGTACGTTAATATTTCAGTATTTCACGTAAATTGATAAAACTAGCTTCTGTCTAACGTTATTTTTAACAGCACTTATAATTTTAAGTAAACTTTTAACTAATTTCTCTCCGAGTGATACATTAGTAAAGTGCATATTAATTGTAAAAGTTTATAGCAAGAATAGTTTATATATATTTAAGTGTTGAATACTTGTTATAATTTTTTTTTTGGTTAGTTAAAAGTTTATTCAAATTTATTAGTGCTGGGAAAAACCGAAAGAAATTAACGTATAATTTTGTCTGCCATATTGGTCTTATGAATAAAAAAGAACATCTTATTACAACAAAATTCAAATGTACATTTGAAAAAGCAAAAAACCTTCCATCTTCAAGTGAATACAACAATTTTTAAATTAGTTTTTTTTTACAGAATTTTAAAACAGAAAACCAAATTCAATCATTTTCTTTACAGCAACCAAATTTAATCAAATAAAAAAAATTATATATTTATTTTTCAGATTTTTAGATAAATTTAGCAATTTAAATAAATTGTTAAGTGAACAGTATAGGTAATGAGTACAACTACATATAGATAGCTCGTGACTAGGGGTGGAAATGAGTTAAGTCAAGCCAAGCTTTATTAGGCTTGAACTCGGCTTGAGTTGAATACGTAAGGCTTGATCTTGGCTCATTACCTGTCATAGACTTTTTTTAAGGCTCGGCTCAGCTTACATAAAAGTCTGGCTTGTCCCACGAGCCTATTTAAAAGCTTGCTTAAAGACGTCTTTGATTTAATTAATTATTTTAAAACCTAGTGAAATACTAACTAAAAAAAGAAACTTATAAAATTTTGTATAAGTAATGTACAAATCAAAAAATAATTGATAAACAAAATCATATTGAATTCAAGTCGTTAAAGCACAAAGTATATCAAAAGAAAATAAAAAGAACATAATATTAAAAAATGTATGGATTAGAGATGATTTACACTAATATAGCCAAACAAAAATTATTATTAGTTAAATTAACAATTTTTAATCCAATTTTTGAATATATAAGTATATTAAATATTTTTTTTAAAAATATATCTACAATAATTTCATCTTAGTCTACTTAAGTCATATCTTATATACTATTGATCGAGGCCGTACCCGAATCAAATAAACATTAAAAATGCAGTATCTAGGAAGTGATCCTAGGTCGTCTCCCAATGAGCAATGGTCAACCAAAAGTTCATAATAGATAGTAATAAAACAGTAACGAATTGGGGGGTAAACATGTTTCCCCTTAATTCACAAGCAAGTCTTTTATCTTAAGTTATGAGAATTTATCCTTAATCAGTTCAACCACTTAATCCAACCCTAAATTAAATTACTAAGCGAAAATTAAAATAAGGTTGTCATTATGTAATTAAACAACACATACATCAATTAATCATGAATGAAATTGATCATTAAGCATGAACGTAAATTAAGCGCAGAGACAATTAATCAAGCACTAAGCATGCATGGATTAATAGCAACAAATACAAAGTAATTAGTGAAGACGAAAAACTGATCAGTATTCACTAGTAATAACAAAACTTCAAAGAGAATTGTGCTTGATCCTCATGAGAAAACAATGTTGGAGACTTAGCCTTCCATTAATCAGTAGAAACGAAACTGTAGATTGAAACCGAAACGAAATTGCAGGAAATGAATTTTATTCTACGTGAAAAGTATGCATGAACAATAATAAAAACTGGAATTCTAAAATCCTAGAATTATTCTACTCTCCGAAAAAAAACTCCCTAAACTAAAACCTTAGTGTTGTTATATAGGTCCTCAGCCCTAAAGCTCACAAATCTATTTTAAGTTCAAGCCCATAAACGAAATAAAATAAAATCTGGACAAGATAAGATAAGATTGAATGAAATAAAATCTGGACGAAATAAAATCTAGATAGAATAAAATCTGGATAAAATAAAATCTAGATAGAATAAAATCTGGATAAGATAAGATTTGATAAAATAAAGTTATTATTATTATTATTATTATTATTATTATTATTATTATTAGTTAAACAAGCCGGCTTGTCAAGCTTAACAAGCTTTTTTTATAGTTTGAGTTTGGCCTTTTTATCTAAAAAGACTTTTTAAAAAGATTGAACTTGACCTTTACAGTAAACAAGCTGAGCCGAGTCGAGCCTTACATAGGCCGAGCCGAAGGTCCTCGACAAACTGCTCGACTCATTTCTACCCCTACTCGTGACCCACGCTTGCATGAGTTCGATAGATCATCTAATGACACCCTTTACACTAATTGGACATTTTTATTATCATGGATAATTTTGATTTGACTATTTGTTTACAGTTATGAATTTCTAATTTGAAATGCTTATAATATATATATTTCTTAACACACTATTGTCACGTCAATAATGTTAGTCAGTGAATAGTTAATATGAAGATCAAAATTCCTAATTAAAGTATGCACTTATATTTTGACCCGACTTTAAATCTAAAGGGTATTTCTAATAAGCAAAATGTAAAATATTTATTTTATGTATCTTAAGTTATATTAATTTTTATTTTTTTTTTATTTTTAAGAAACATGAATTATATTATTTGTATAATATATTTAGACCAAAATGTCAATTAGATTTTTTTTAATAATAAAAGAAAATAAAATTATTTTTTATTTTAAGAAACTCATCAAATATTTTTCATTAAAAATAATTTAATATTAAGTAGTACAAAAATTATGACACAACAATACGGTTCAAAACACGTGTCTAAATGTTATTGATTGAGTATTAAATTGAAAAAAATGGAAATAAAGTTGAGACAGAAATCAAAGGCTGTTATGGTGATAAGAGTTTTCGTACATTTATGCATTCGAAAAGATTAACACTTTTCCTTGATTTAAAGGACACACGTCAACCTTTCACATCCATTCCCTCGTTTTCTGTTTAGGTTGGTGTGAGTGGTAAAGATTCTAGTCACTTAAAATTAAATAAGGGTCTGAATTGTTTTTTTTTTTTTAAAATAAGGGTCCGAATATTAGTAGTAGATTCTAGCTCTTAAATGAAGCAAAAATAATTGAGAGAGATCTACATCTTTTGCTTTAAAGAAGTGGTGTTGCCTTGAAGAGAACATATGCATGAAGCTATTGCAGATTTTTAAATTTGTTTTAATTAAATATGAATGAGATTGGGAGAATGGTAAACTGCTACTATTTAATTGCACTACCGATCGGAAAGTTGATTCAAGTGATATATGTCCAATTCATTAAGTTGCATATTGGAGTTTATATATAAGAAAAAAATATGTTGGAATTAATCTTTTCATATTGTATCTTCCCAATATGAGATGATACGCGATCAAAGATGAGTTTATATTATGCACTATCACTGTAATGATTTTTTTTATATTGTTAAGTAATTAAAAAATATTGTTAATATAATTTTTTAAATAATTATTATAAAAATAAATAATTTTTTTATAAATAATAATTTATGATTAAATAATAATATAAAATATTCCAATCTTATATAAAAGAGATAATTATCTAATTCATCAAAATCAATAAAAATAGTTAGATTTATTTAATTTGTAATAAATTTTAATTATATTTTAAAATTATCTATAATATTAAATAATTTAATATATAATTATTTTTTGAAAGATAATTTTTCAAAATGATTTTTTTATTGATACAAAGCTGATATTATTTTCTCTTAGTTTAAAAATGAAAATGTGTCAGAACTTGAAGAAAATATATCTTGATTATCTTCCCAAGATGAGATGATAGATTGATCTAAAAAGAGAGAAATTGCTAGTTGCAGCCATAAATGTAGAGCTGAGGTTAAAGGGATGGGCTGTGAGGCCTCATTAATGGGCGGGCACATGCACATATAGAATCAGTCAACTCTCACTCTTTGGTCATTTTGTCTCTTTCTCTTCTAAATCACACCAAATTCAATGAATGGGAGCCACTACGAAGAGTGAAAGCCAAATTCAAAGGTGGTTGGAGCTTGCTGTATTCATGGTTTATTTTGAGCTAATTAATAAGGGTTGGCATGTCAATTCATTATTACCTTCTTTTTAGGATAGGATAACTGTTAGTATTTAATTTTTTTTAATATATTATTTGTTATTCTTTTTCATCAATGTTTTTAATAAATACTATATTAATTTTTAAATTTAATACTAATATTTTTTTATTTATTTAATAAAATTAATTTTATAAAATTATCATTTATTGTTTGATTTTAATTTTATTTATATAAAATAATCTAAAATAATACTTATTTTGTGACAGAAACAATAAAGAACAATGTGTGGTATTACTATTTCATTCCCATTTTTTTATGTTTAAAGTTGTTACACGTAGATTAAAAAATATTTTAATAAATGTAAATTTATATTAAAATGCCCTTATTTAATTTCATGTGTAATCATTAGTAATAATAAATTAATATTTCAACTACCTACTTATCCGACTGATAAAAAAAAAGTACTTACTTATCTCAGGCCAATTCCAGTAACAATTGTAATTTAATTTGTATTTACGATTTAAAATAATTTTATATTATTATTTAATAAAAAATATTATTAAATTATTTTAAGATAATTATTTTAAAAATTAATAAATTTATCTTATATAATTAAATAATTATATAAATTTTTTTACACTAATATATAATCCTTTTTCTCTAACAATAAATGTCAGCTGCCAAAATTCTTACTATACTACGGTAGTAATTTGCCACCAAATTTATTTTTACTACGGTAGTATCTATTAAGAACTTAAAATAGGGTATTCAGTAGATGTGGCCAGCATAAGTTGTGTGAAGATTTCTGCCAGCTTAAATAAAATTTTGGTTTCCTATTTACTCAATTTACCATTTTATTCTTCTTAACTTAAAATAAAAATATTTAATTTTTCTATTTGAGAAAATTTTATTTTGACCCAAATTTGCCAACATATTCATGTAAAGTATTATCATAAAATTATTTTATTAATTAAAATATAAAAAATAAATGTAAGAAAAATTAAAGATTGAACTAAAATTATAAATTTTAAAATAGAGAGATCAAAATTGTGAAATGGATATAATAAGAAGACTAAAATTGTATTTAAGTCTTTTCTTATTTAAATTTTGGACGGCTTTTAACTGCCACAATTTTTAACTATCTAATTATATATTTTTGTAACATTCATGGTGATTTCAGAAAGTCTAATGTGTTTTGATTTTTGATTTATCTTTTAAGAAAAATTTGTATCATTTTTGGCGATTCTGATTTGCCAGAAAATTTGTCACAATTAAAAATTATTAGGGACTTTAAATAGAAAATTTTCAAGCACAAATTATACATGTTATATCATCACTTAACAATTAAAATTAACATCAAAGACTAAAAATAAAATAGAACAATTTATAAATGACTAAAATCAATAAAAAAAATTATGATGGACTAAAAACATGAATCAAGATAAAATGAGGGGGAGACATATTTTACCTTAATGAAACCGAGATGGGTTGACGAAAACAAAAGTCATCTTTTGTTTTTCTCTAAAACAATGAAACGACAAACGTACTTTTCATTCCTGCCAACAAGAAATAACAAAGAGGACTTCTTTATTAAAGTTTGCTGAAATGAAAGTTATGTTCTTCAGATGAAGAAATTGACTTAAGTAACTAGCTTGTGGTTATGCCTCCTCCTTTATCACTTTGTTAACTATTAGATCATAAGCATTTGTTCACGACATTACCTTTCACTCTTTCGCTACCTATTAAGATATTCAGTGTTCACTCAAACTACTCTATGTGCTGGCTACAACCCTCAAAGTCAATTAACATCCATATATCGATCATTGTCCAAATTCAGCTTGTTAAAGGCTCTTCGTTCACCTACTCCTTTAAGACCACATGGCTAGAAGACTAGATTTTTCTTTCCACAGACTATAATGAATCGGAGGTCCATGCTTTCCCACCATATTATATGTATGCAGCTATTTCCAATTCTTGTTCATGTGAGCAAAATCTTACCCATACACATGCAAGACCGAAGCACAGTAATTAGCGTGTTGAAACTCACTTGTTGATTGAAGGGGGAAAAGAATATCAAATTATCAACATTGTAATTGATGAATAGGACGTTGGTTTGATTGCTATGTACTGTTGGTCACCATCGGTTTGGCAATTTCTCTCCTACCAAAGCCTATAGGGACTACTCACCTAAAGCCCTAAACTAGCATTAAAGTTTATCCCAGTATATTATTTTACGACACTAATTAAATAATGGAATAATGGTCCCTGACATGGCGTGTTCAATGTGCTTGCATGTAGCCTTCCCACCTAGTCTACGTTGGAACCTTATAATTATGAGTTGCAAATCTGTTAGGAACAAGATGCTCTGTCATGAAAACTTGTCATAGGGGTAATTATCATTTTAGAAGTAGTTATTGTGGTTGTTATTATAGCGGTTATCGTAGTGGGAGTGCGATTATTATAGTGGAATTGCGGTTATTATAATGTGGTCTCGACCTGCTGGACAGCAGTGGTTCCCTTAAGTTCGAGACTAAGGACAGTCTCCAAGAGGAATAAAGGAAATAATAAACTTAAGCCTCAATGTTCTACGTTTTATTTAATGTCTCTTGATATTTAAAGACCTATCAAATATGTATAATAACCGCAACCCCACTATAATAACCGCACTCCCACTATGATAACCGCTACAATAATCACTACAATAACCACCACAATAACTACTTCTAGAATGACAACTACTCCTATGACAAGTTTCCATGACAAAACATCTTCTTCCTAACAAAATCACAAATGAGTTTTAGAAGAAAATGGACCAGAATTAATGACATATTTAGTTAAAATTTGCAAAACTTAAGTTCATGTTAAATTTAAGATTGTAAATTGAGTTTACAAAAATAATCCAAGTCTTACTTCTATAAAATTGAGTTTTCAAACAAATTTTTATGTATAAACATACTTTTTTGGAAGTAATCAAATATATCACCAAATTTACCTTTCAAATTGAGTTTGGAGCTTTTCAAACCGAAAACTAAACATAACTTAAATGTAACTATATAAGACGGTAAGCCTCTATTTGGTACAATGGAAAGAGGTTGGGAATAAGTGTGGAAGAGGATGGAAGTGAGTGGAAGCTAGTTTGTTGGGTTAATGACAACTAGCATGAAATATTTTTAAAAAAATGAGCCCATTGTTGTAGAGTACTGCACTTCTAATTAGAGAAGAAATGATGCTTTTTCCTTCACTGTGCTTCGCAATTTCCATTAGCTTCAATATTCAACACAACATAGTACCCTAATATATATATAAAAAAAAACTGTAATAGTGATGAATACGAGTAAGAGGATAGTTAGATATTCATCTCCTTCTTCATTCCCGTTTAAAAAAATTCACATAATACCCATACCCATATATATACCCAGTCAAAGTAAGTCGGAACGGATTAAAAACCATACCCACAAATTCAGTTATTTGACATGGCTATTGCCTACCTTACTTTCCTTTCCCACAAATTCAGAGTCATGAGTCCAAATGTAGAGATATATTATGATGAACAAGTTATTAATCCAAGCTAAAATCCTACTAACTCTTCGACAAAAGACCCACAAACAAAATTTTATTTGAACCAAATAAAATAAATACTACTAAAGAATTGAAAAGTTTGACCAAATTAAAACGGAGGTAAGGTAAAAAGTTTTTGAGGAATAACACAGTAAATAAATATAAACTTGTAGGCCTTAAAACTCAATAAAAAAAAGTGTAGGTCCAAGCAATAAATAATAGTATAACACCTATGATATATCTAAAGTTTTTTTTTCTTTCTGAAATTGAAACTGTGTTACCTCATTTTATTAGTGATCAAATTGTAAATACAAGTAAGAATTTGATCAAAATCTCTAAGACTTGCATAATCTGTTGCCGCCCTTGCTAGGCTGTAGGCTACAACATCGACATATCTATATATGTACAAATTGTATTGAATAGTTTGGATAATGGGAGAGAAGATATCTACATTGAAGAATGATGATAAATTGACCTAATGGAGTTACTTTCAGAAACTATTTTTTAAAACAAGTCTTTTTTTAAACTATTTTTGGAGTGGGTATGTTTTTATAGGTAATTCGCCATGCAAGTTGACGACACACGTGAGTCGTCATGCATGCTGGCGAAACAACGACTAACGTGGAGCAGGTTTCGTCATTGGCATTGGCAAAACACGTGAGGTAGCGATTTTGCAATCGACGGTGGCTAAATAGGGTTGACGTGGCGCGCACATGCAGGTCGTAGTAGCAGAACGTAGCTGAGGGTCACAGAAGGCAACAACTTTTCAGAGGTTGTCGCCATTGGCAGTGGCGAAACACATTTTCAGAAGATGTCACCATTCGTAGTGGCGAAATAAGCTTCACGTGAATGTCCCGTTTCCTTTATATAAAACGCTCTCCCGAATGAATCAACACATACATTCATCTGCTTTCCTGGTACTGTTCCGCTTGTGGTAGTGGCGAAAAGCTTGTGCTGGTGAAACGTTTATGGTGTGGTCTTCCCTTCGTTGTGTCAAATTCTGGTACCTTGCTAATATTTTTTGTGTTCTGTTCATTGTGTTGTTGATATTTAAATTATTTATTTTTGGTATTATAAAGTTGTATGCTATATTTGTTTTACATATATATGTTAATATTATAAAATTATATGCTAAGTTATTATTCAAATATATATATTGTGTTAATTTTGTACATATATTGTTTAAATTTTTCTTTGCATATGAATTTCTGTTATTTATTTAAATTTGTCTTTGCATGTATTTTAATTTATTTGTATAAGATATTTAATTTAATTTTTGTTATTTGTATAATATATTATGTTATTATCCCTCAAGTCACACGGTTTAAATATCTTGGGTCTGTAATACAGGATGATGGAGAAATTGAAGGGGATGTGAATCATCGCATTCAAGCAGGATGGATGAAATGGAGAAAAGCATCGGGGGTGTTATGTGATGCAAAGGTACCGATCAAGCTAAAGGGAAAGTTTTATCGGATTGCGGTAAGACCGACGATTTTGTACGGAACAGAATGTTGGACGGTCAAGAGCCAACATGAGAATAAAGTAGGTGTAGCGGAGATGAGGATGTTGCGGTGGATGTGTGGTAAGACTCGACAGGATAAAATTAGAAACGAAGCTATTAGAGAGAGGGTTGGAGTAGCGTCTATTGTAGAGAAGATGGTGGAAAATAGACTTAGGTGGTTTGGGCATGTAGAGAGAAGACCGGTAGACTCTGTAGTGAGGAGAGTAGACCAGATGGAGAGAAGGCAAACAATTCGAGGCAGAGGAAGACCCAAAAAGACTATAAGAGAGGTTATCAAAAAGGATCTCGAACTTAATGATTTGGATAGAAGTATGGTACTTGATAGAACATTATGGCAGAAGTTGATCCATGTAGCCGACCCCACTTAGTGGGATAAGGCGTTGTTGTTGTTGTTGTTGTTGTATAATATATTCTGTTATTCAAATATATAAATTCAAATATATATATTCTGTTATTTATTTAAATTTGTCTTTGTATGTATTTTAATTTATTTGTATAATAATTTAATTTAAGCCACGACGAAACTTTAGCAGATTTTGCATGTGTTTTAGCCACAACGAAAGTTTCGCATATGACTCTTCCCAATCGCCATATTCAATTGTAATCACTTTTTGTTTCGTCATCCATGCTTTTTTGTACGAAACCTTATAGGCAAATTCATTGTTTATCCTTTCTTGAATCAAAGAAACTTTTATTGATGGATCTTCTCTAATTATGCCTGTTAATAAAATAAAAAAATTTAAATAACAAATAACGCAAAAGTAGGATAATATGAACATAAAAAATGTACCTACTACATAACTGACAATTAAATCTGAATCAAGCTTCTCGTGATCTTGTGTCATACTCATATTCAGACATGTGTGTGGTCCACCCCATTGTGTCACTTTCCATGAATCAGTTCTTTTAGATAAGATTGCCCTCATATAAAAAGGGCAAGGACACTCTGCACTTTTATTCGGGCAACAACGATATATTTGTGTAATTTGGTTTCAACAACTTTAAAACTTTGATACACCTTCATAACATATTGTTTCAGTGCATTTTTTACCGCATCTTTACTATCAAAATTCATGCCAACATATAATTCTTGCTCAACATTAAAACTCGAAGGCATCTCCAAACCGCAAATGTCTTCCTCATCAGGATGACTCCAATTGATATTGTTATAATGCAAAACATCATTCCAAAATTGATTTTGAATTCCTTTTACACCTAATAGTTAAAAAATAAAATTCAGATCAATATCACAATCATATTTATTTACCATTAAATACAATTGTCATAAAATGATAAATGTATTCACCTATTTTTTTACTTAATAAAATATACCTTCTGTTGGGTGAACAATTGTAACTGGTTAAATCATGTCGGTGATTTCATCGTCTATATCAGATATACCATCAACACTATCATCTTCATCTAAAGACTTTTCAACGTATGAGTTAGACACAAGATAATCATCATCATCATGTAAATTGCTTACATTTCTTGGCGGTTTCGACTCATTATTAGATAAATTATTTCCACATGATGTAATAGAATTTGCATAATGAAACATAGAACCGCCAACGTCTTTTTCTATGTACAATTCTAGAATTGACATTTGTTCTTGTTGTTGAAAACTTTCGATCATAGTTTCAACATCTTCGTCATCACAAATTTGCAACGCAACATATTTTCCTGAAACTAAAAATCTACAACTTATAGAAGAAATAATTTTATTATTTTCTAACTTTACCTTATCTCCAATTTTTGTTCAAAGCATTCAAACTAATTCCACGTTTAATTTGAACCACTTTTTTACTGCCTTCAAATATTACACCATCATTCTCTTCATATACTCTTCCATTGAAATACAAAATTGTTATAACCGAATTCATCGTATACCTACAAAAACAATATTATAAATAATTAATCATACCAACAATAACTTCAAAATAAAAATATCTAATTACAAAAAATACTACACTTAAACTTCAGATTAAAACTTCATTCTAACAAAAAAATTATTACTTCAAATAAATAATTTGTGAATGATGTCAGACGAAAAACTTGAAGGCTTTCAAGGTAGAAAAAGTTCAAAAATGAAGGTAGAAATTTTAACGCAGAAGAAAGCGTCAACGAAGGCTTGTTATTTAAAGGGTCTGCACCACATGTTTCGCCACTCAAAAAGGTGAAAGCAAAACTGCACCTATTTCGCCAATAGTAATGGTGAAACGTGCAAGGCACTGCTGCACTGCCATCTCTGCTCATCTCTGTGCACCCTGCTGCACCCCTACCTGGGTCACGTGTTTCGCCAATGCCAATGGCAAAACCTGCTCCACGCCAGTCACTGTTTCACCAGCATGCATGACGACTCAAGTGTGTCGCCAACATGCATGACGGATTACCTGTAAAAACAGACCCCCTCTAAAAATAGTTTCAAAAGAGACTCGTTTTGGGAAATAATTTCTAAAAGTAACCCATTAGATCAATTTGCCAAGAATGATAGCACCTAATTCAGACATGTCAAGACTTGTTTAAACTTAAAAATAATATTGTTTTAAAAAATGCTTATATAAAAAGCATTTTTAAGAAGTATTTTTAAGCAAGGGTGCTGCCACTTTCAGCTCTACTTCAGACACCCCAAACCAATTACATTAGAAGCCTCCTGGAAAGCAGCAGCAATATTGCACTTTAGAAACCCTATGCGAGGAGCAGACCAACTTATGTTACGACTCTGTGAGGTGAGCTGAAATTTGCTGCCAACTAGAGCTCTAACCTGGATCCAAACACATAAAAATTGCTTTCCACTGTAAACAATTTGGTCCACTGAGTTATGTTTACCTTCCCATATAAACTCATTTTGATTTCTCCAAATGCTCCACAAAAGAGTAGCAAAAGAAGGGAGTTGAGATTGAGTTGAGACCGTTCTTCTCATGAGCCCAAATCCTCTCATCTCTATCAACAAAATTGATTTAAAGGGTTCTTAATATGTCTGCCACATCTTGCTCCTCAAAAAGTACTTTGACAATATTCTCATTCCAAGTTTTTTCACCATCAAACATGATTATCTTTAACTGAAAGGTCTTTAGTATCGGGAATGGGAAGCCTTGAACTCCAACATCGTCTTTTATCCACGGCATTGGCCAAATGTTGATGTAGGAACCATCTCCTATTTACCACCACTGTGAAAAGCAGATACTACGTCAAGAGTATGATGGATTGGACCCCACCTTAGCCTCCAAAAAATCTCCTTTCGGATAGTATTTAACTTTGAGCAACCTTAAAATAATGGTATCTGAGTTGGTTAAAAGGTTCCAAACTTATTTTTCCAACAGAGCAAGATTGAACCCATAAGTGTTTCTGAAGCCCATTCCCCCATCTCCTTTGCCATAGCCAATTTGAAGTTAAAACTTGAAGTCCAAGTCGGTTGAAAACTAAAGACAAGCGATAATTAACTAGGTAAAGTTAAATAGATATGATAGTGTTTCGGATTGGACTTGAAGTTTAATTCAAATAATGGTCAACCTTGATCTAAGCCTTAGATTAATCCAAATTGCAAATATGGATCATAGTCAACATTTAAGTACAAGACCTCTAAGATTAACACAAAATATATTTATCTGCAAGAGATCTTAAACTCTAAGGAATCCAATCTATTTCATACTCATATAGTACAATCATATGTAACATAAGCATTTATTGTATATATTATCACTTTAGTAAAATGTTTATTATTAATCTGAGCATCAAAATGATTTTTACAATACTTACTAATTTTTTCATGGCGTGAGGTCTCATCAAAAAGTTTCGTTTCATAAGAAGATCTTGAACATTAAGGGTGTGTTTGGTTTGTATTTTCATTTTCTTTTTTATTTTCTTAAAACTGTTTTCATTTTCAAAATATTAGAATTTTGAAAATATGTTTGGTTTGACTTCTTATTTTCTGTTTTTAGGAAATAAAAATATTGAAAATTTATGATATATTGACTTTTTGTTTTTTTTTGTATTTTTAGATTTGCTTAAAATTACATTTCTTGCTATCGCATTTTCATTTTACCCAAAATGAGATTTTTGTTTTCGACTGAAAACACCAAAAACGAAATTTTATTGTTTTCATTTTCTGGTTGTTTTCTATTTTCATTTTCACTGAAAATGTTTTCAAAAATCCAATCAAACACATTTTCATCACCATTTTCTGTTTTCAGTGAAAATGAAATACAGAAAATAGTCAAACCAAACACCTCCTAATATATCCACCTAGAAGCCTACTTCAACAAAACTTTACAAGGGTCTAATTTCAGTCAACAGTCCACCTTAGACATGTTGACTTAATTAATTAATCTTGAATACATCATATAGTGTTATAAAACAATTCCCACATTGCTCTTATTGGTAGAAAGATAAATATGATAAATGGAAATAAAAAGAGTAAAAATAAAGTGAAAAGTAAAGGTATTTAATTGAAAAGAAATAAAAAAATAAACAAGGAAGAAGATAAAGAGGAGAGTAAAAATATGAGATTGAAATAGTACAATAGGTCCACAAATTTTAAGTTTATTTCTTTGATGCATATGCTGTAACTAATAGAAGTGACTTATTTTCATCAGTATGAGATTGTTTCCCTCGGCGGTAAGAAACAGGGTGTAAAACTAAATCAATGAATAAAAAAGTTAAAATACATTTTATCTCCGTATTTCAGTATTCAGTTAATAATGCATATTGAATTTATGAAAAAAAATTGAATTCGATTCTCCCATGATACACTTTTGGAGAAGAGAAGACAGAGAGCTTTAAATTATTGACTAAGTCTTGAATTGAAAATTAATCCAACCTAAAAAATCAAAACTTATGGAAATACTTTGAATCCTACGGAAAATCAAAAACTCTAATTGCAGTGTTAAAAAAAAGTTTAAATATTTTTTAGAAAGAAAAGAACGACACAAGTTTAAAATCCATCAATTCACTGCTATCTACTCTTAGACAAAAGACACGGACACGTATTCTATTAAAAACATAAACAAAAATTGAAGCCAAGTAACACTATCTATTGTGGGAACACTTGAACACTCAAACTAACGGGAAAACAACTTCATGTTCAGCTTATAATCAGAAAATGAAACGATCATTTTAATTTTCATTAGGATATTTATTCCACGAGGTATTCGTTTCTTTTGTTGCATCTGTTTACTAATTAATTATTCCTTCATCTGTATCTGCTTCTGTCGTTATTGTTGTCTCTGTGCTGGGTAGTTGTACCGGTTATTATTGCTCTACCATTCTTTTTTTGAGAGGAGTTGCTCTACCATTCTTGAAATGTGAAAACTTCTGTGAACGAAATTATAGGTCTAGTTTTAGGGTAGCAAGTGTTAAGTTAACAAAGAATGATTATTAGATAAAAAAATCGCATAAATAGTTTAGAGAAATTTTATTTATCCAAACGCATATTTTTAATAAATTTTCTGTATAAATAACGTGTCTCTTCCAGTAAAAAATAGTAATTTAATCCTTGCCAATAGCATAAATTATTTTTTTTGGACGACAACATAAGTTAATTAAGCATAAAAAACATAATAAGTTAATTTCAATTTTAAAATACTATGTTAAATCTTGCTCATAAATAATAAATTTATACTAAATATAAAAATAAAAATATTTAAGAAATAATTTATATAATTTAATATTTATATATTTTAATATCTCTTTTGTCTTTCATCTCTTTATCCTATTTTTTTCATTTTTTTACCACATCACAAATTTTTATAATTTATTTTAATATTTATATTATTTAATATATTAAAATAATACTATATTATGAATTTTAATATAATATAGGTGATGTTATAAAAGAATGGAAAAATGGGAAGATAAAACTGATTATTTATTAACATTTATCGCATAAAATATTAAAAATTAATTTGATACAATTATTAATTAAATATTTTTATCGTAAATATTTTAAACATTATTGCATGAGTTAATTGTACTTTTGATCTTCCACCATTGTGAAACACTTGATTTATATTTAATATTCAATCTTAATTACTATTTTAATTATAAATAAATAAATAATAAAGATATTATTATATCAAAATAAATAATATAACATTATTGATGTAGTAGAAAAGGATGAGGTATAAAAGGAGATGAAAGAAAAGAGTGGTTGTATGTTTGATTGCATGAAAGAAAACATTTTTTTATGTTTATTGGTCACATTTATTATTTATAAACTTGATTTAAATTTAAATTTAATAAGTATTTTAAAAATGAAATTAACTCATGTTGTAATATATATATATATATATATATATATATATATATATATATATATATATATTGTTTACATTATGACTAAAAAAGCATAATGACTTAGTAATTTAGGTGGTAAAGAAAAAAGAGAAACTTGAGTTCTAGTCTCATCTCTACCAAACTCCATGGTTAACTAACGGTCTACTAATGAAACAATTAAAATTGCTTTATTTTAAAAATTGAGAAAACAAAAGTGTAATATAGGCTAAATGTTTTAATTCTATTAAATGCAATAATATTGATCAGTTTATATTATTAATTGACGATTTTATATTTTAAAGGAATGAAATTTGATCATTTTGTTGAATCATCATTATTAAAAGATTAGTAGCTTTCGTAAGGAATGAATACTGTGACTTTCTTTTTGTTTTCTTTAAAGATTTCTTTCCTTAAAAAAACATTAAAATTTAATTTCTTTAAAATTAAAAATAGATACTTTTTAAATTTTAAACAAAATACTATTGTTTTGTGAACGTTTAACCCTAAAGGCATCAAATATGAAATTAAAGATCGAGTAAGAGGATATTAGACATTTGAATTGGCAATAAACAGATAAATGAAAGATTATGAAAAAATATTAAAGATAAAAAGGACAAAAGTAAAAAAAATAAAACACATTCAAATTCTTTTTTGTTTGTTTGTGTGTGTGAACCATTAGGAGCTAAAATAACTAAAAAGCTACTTGAAATTTGTACGTCAAGTCGTCAACTTGTAAAGTGTTGTGGGTAGTGTTAGAATATATGATATATATATTTTATATTTATGTATATCTTTTATTTTAATTATGTAATTAATCTTGAGAAAAGGAGATATACATAAATATTGAATATATGTATCATATATTCTAACAGGTAGTTGTTAGGTGGTGGCTTGATGAATTGAGACTGCACGATCACACTCTTCAAAACCAGGACCAAATTAATAAAAATGGTTACTCATTATATATAAACTAAAGAGATTGTTTTTTATATAATAAATTGTTATTAATAATAACAGTGATGGAAGTTTTAACATTAATCGTTAACTATATATAATGATTAACTTCTTTTTTATTTGTAAGAATAAAAAATATGTATTAAAGATGTATTTACAAATAAAAAATATGTATTAAAGATGTACAATTGATGTATTCTACTCAATTAACTAAATTAAACTTTATCCTTCCCTATACTGATTAACAACTAAAATGACAGAGAAGTGACTGAAGAAGATTTTTTGGGAGGAAAGTTTAGAATATTACAAGACAGTTATTTTTAGGTAAGGTCAGAAAAAAAAATACTATTCTACTGTAAAATTTTATATGCCGTACGTCTTCTATTAAATAGGTTGAATTAAAACCATACTCAAATTTTACCTTTATAAGAATGCACGTTGTAATGGATAAGTCAAATCTCAACCTAGAGATGATAAAATGAACTTGAATTTTACATGTATTTATAAAAGTATATGTATATAAAGAGGATAATGACCTGATTATTGGAGCTGGGAATGTGGGAATGGAAACAAGTATTTACCTGTATATTTTTGTAGAAATGAATAAAGTTATAGATATTATAATAAAGTAGAGTTGTGTGTATAGATATAAATATATAAATAATAAATACTAGATTGAAGATTAAAATTGTTATTGGTGTGGACATAAGATTAAATAAGAATTTTTTTTTTTTTTTAACATGGGTATGGAAACACATACCTTAGGACTCTACTCATTGCCGGTCAAACCAGTGTTGGCATGATTAAAGAAGGTATGCTGCTAAAGTTATATACTAAAATGTTGCTGCGTTATTTGGTACTGCAATTTATTGACTTTCCTGAACCACAGCACAGAAAGAAGAAAAAAAATGCGAAATTACTTGCGTACACTCCATCTCATAAATGCTACATGCCGATTTCTGTGCTTATATGAAGCGGCTAAATTGGCATAACATTTCGCCCACCCCCTTGTGTCTGCCTCTTCTGAAACGCCACTATTTCTGCTTTCTCTCTCATTAATAATAATATTATTGCCTTACACTTTTTCCACAATGGAGTTGGGAAGCATACTCCATTTTCTTCAGGACAAGAACATTTTGATCACTGGAGCCACTGGCTTTCTTGCCAAAGGTATGCTCCATTTCTATTTAAAAGGGTACTAAAGTAATGATGTGTATATATGCACTTTGCACATGATGTACATATTATTGGTGCATGATGTCTTTGGCTGTACTTTGTTATATGTTTTTTCAGTTTTGTTGGAGAAGATATTGAGGGTCCAACCAAATGTTAAGAAGCTTTACCTTCTTCTAAGAGCTGCAGATGCCAAATCTGCCACTCATCGCTTGAACAATGAGGTAAATGCACAATATTATTAGTTAGGTTCTGTTTAATTTGGTCCTTTACTAATTTCATTTTCTCTCTCTTGGGTTGAAAATGTGTATATCTATATAGACATAAATAACCATGGCATTATTCTTTTACCCTTTTCTTATAGTTAGTTAGTTAAGCATTAGCATTTATGATTGTTATAAACCAAATAAATTAAAGGCTTCAACAAGTAGATATTTATGTGTTGCTTTTATATAATTTATGTTATTATTTGGAGTCGTACAATTAAGTACATGTTTGGATAGGTTTTGGTTGTTAAACGTTCTTTTATATAAAGAAGAATATTCTTTGTATGTTTTATTTTGAATACACTTTTTTATAAAGGGTATAAAGATTATCCAAACATAATAGTGGTCTCACACACTAGCTACCTTTCTCACCATGTCATAATATAATTAAGCTTGTGGCTAATATATTCTAATTGTGTTTTGTTTTTGGTGTAGATCATAGGGAAGGATTTGTTTAGGGTACTAAAGGAGAAATTGGGTGCAAATTTTAATTCCTTTGTCTCGAAAAAGTTGACTCTGGTACCCGGGGACATCTCTCGTGAAGACTTGGGATTGGAGGATTCCATTCTAAGGGAAGAGATTTATGATCAAACAGATGTCATTATTAACTTAGCTGCAACAACTAACTTTGATGAAAGGTATATTGTATATACTAAAACATCATAGGCTTTTATGCCTATTTAATGTTTTTGTTGCCCTGGCCTTAGTTATTATTTTCTTGTTTCTTCTTTTAATTACTATCTCACCTTAAATTTCAGGTATGATATATCGTTGGGTCTAAATACCTTTGGTGTTAAGTATGTCATCAACTTCGCCAAAAAATGTACCAAACTCGAGGTTCTTGTGCATGTATCAACAGGTTCGTATCAGTTTATGTTCAAATCAACCTCAATTAATGGTTAGGAAGTGAACATTAGCGTCACGAACGTAGATCAACATAATAATTATTGTTACATCTTATAATTTCAGCCTATGTATGTGGTGAGGGAGGCCGAGAAGGGCTCATATTAGAGAAACCATATCATTTGGGTGATTCACTGAATGGAGTGTCTGGATTAGACATTAATGCAGAAGAGAAAGTTGTGCGTGACAAATTAAGTGAGTTACAACAACTGGGGGCCACAGAAAAGGAAATTAAAGAGGTTATGAAGGACTTGGGCATTAGCAGGTTTGTCAAAAATCTAAAATATTATAGTTATTAATTTATTGTTTTTTTTATCAGCTGAAATAAATGGGTAGTATAACCCAAACCCATATACCTATAGTTCAAGTGCACATTAAAAAGGCCTTCACAAACATAATAATGGTTCCTTCGCTGATTCATAAAAAGGAAATTAAGGTCCTTCATCTTTTAGATGTTTAGATTATAAATTTTATTATCTGTGTATACAAAAATATCCATTAAGAAACTAAGATGTCAATATTTTAAATGAACTTTAGTATGTCAAAAAATTAGTTTTTAACTTTCGATTCTAGGATATTATTTGTTCACCCAAAAACTTTATAATTTTACTTTCTAAATTATTAGTATGATGAAAAAAATATTTGAAACAAAATGATTTAAATATGTGTAGCAATAGACACATGAGAACTAGTAGAATACACACACTCTTTTTTTTCCACTAGAATCTACACTTAAATTAGTATATTCCCACTTCACCCCTAAAACCTGAGTTGATTAAGATCAGGTGACTGATGTTCAAGTTTAGTATATCACTTGACCTACCATGGAATCTCTTTAGGTTTTCCTTGAATGTGACATGGAAATAAAGAGTTATATATTGTAAATCACATTTTGTAGGGGTCCCATATAAGAATAGTTTAAAGAAGAATATATCCAATTCTTAAGGTCCTATGATAAATAAATCTACGTATATATAAGACTAACTAGAAACCACCGAACCTACAACTACCCAAAGGAACATATTACTATATACACGATTAGGTTATGTAGGGCCCGAAGACTGTGTATATTATAATTTTCCAATCCTACACATTTATGAGGAAGCATTACATCCACGACGCTTGGACGAACTGAACGAATGATGTAATCGAATTCTATAAAAGGCGGTCATATGTCATTTTGCAAACACATGTATGAAAGATGAATTAAATGGACCTTTGACATATATAGCTAGAACCAAAATTATAAGCACCAATGGAGTGTTTGTTTTGTTCCATTCATGTCTTGCGTGTGAAACACCAAAAAAGCCATTTTTGTTCCCTACTAATGGTAAATAAATAATTTTTATCAATAAATATTAGTTATTAATTTATTAATTTATTAGTTTTTATTAGTAGAAAAGATTCAAACTTGTGATATCTTTTTTTCTTTCTTTTTCCTTTAAGCATCAAGTAAACCTTATAATTCTTAATGCTAAACAAATATAACTAACTAATTGCTTCTAACTAATTAAGAAATGTTAATGCATTCTAATTGCTTAAAAAAGTGTTCAATAAATTTTATATTGTTAGCATAATAATGCTTTCTTTTTAATGAAAATTTCATATTTTTATTTTCTTAACTATAATGTCTTTATTCCATAAAAAGACTATAATGTCTTTAAGCTAATTAGCATTTGCCAAAGTATTATTCCTGGGTGGTTTATTGAAAAAAAAAATGTAGCACTATGAAATAGTGTAGATGGATGTAACACTAAGAAATTAAGGTACGTGTAATGAATCAATGTGGGGCTTGTTTGGCTTGCTCCATCAAAACCCCAAATTGACTTTTTACCAAACAGCACTAACTCATCCAATTCCATATTGGCTAAAGATATTTATCTATTTATTTATTTCATATAGGAGAGTGATGTTTACAGGTCCTGGTTCGAACGAACGAACGAACAAGAAACGGGAAACATAAATTGACACGTACAAAACCCACCCACTTACACTTACCCTTTATGAAGAGTCGTTAGTCCAATTATGGCTCTTTCATTACTAACATTTCCACGCCAACATGTGGTCAAGCGTGAAATGACTTCTCCCCATGGATCATTTTCTTCATGACACATTAATTAAAAATACTAAGTGCATCCTAGCATTAAAGTTTATAAACTTTTTTTTATCTGTGGGTTATCAAAAAGGTAACATTAGGAATTTATCATAACTGACTTAAATTCCATTAACTAAGTTTATAGACTGAACTTGAAAATCTATCACAAGTCTTACTTTTTTTAAATCTATTTTTTAAGTAAAAATTTACTCTCAAACATACTTTAAAAATATAATCAAATATGATTAAAAATTATTTTTACTCTTGAATGTATTTTTAGAATTCTCTTTCCAAAAATCTAAACACATCCTCAAACACATAACATATATTAGAATTTTTTATTTTTATGAAATTAACAAAAAGTTATTCATATGTTATATATGTAGTTTGTTGGAATCATGACATATTATGATTCTTTTCCTTTTTTTTTCTTTTAATTTTTGCGTTTAAATGACATGTCAGAATTTTATACCTTAATCATTGTCATATGTGTGTGTTTAATTTCTTCAAAGTTCTCACGTCAGGTTTTGCAAATTCTTTTCCTGTAATAAATTGTATTAAAATACAACTTGTGGCACATTATCCTTTATGGTACTAGCTAGATGCATTTCCTTTTGTTTTGCTTTCAATTTTAGTCATATATACTGATAAACAAAATATATAGTATAGAAATTGTGGTTTTCTCCTGTAAAACATGTTAACAGAACTTGTGAGTATGATTACCTCTTACTAATGTTTTGACTAAAACAAGCATAATTTCTACACAATTGTTGTAATAGAAAAAAAATTATGTTCTAAATTTTTGACAAATCTAACTAATGAATAAAAATAAAAAAACACTTAAAAAGAGATAAAAGCTATTACATCTTCTTGAATTTGTTGCACAAATGGTACGATATAAAATCAAGTGTCACTCAAGGACACTCTATATAACTTTCCTTTTTTTTTATTGAGAATATAACTTTCCTTTTCTTGAGTTTAGTGATAACGTAAAAAAGACTAGTAAGAGGAAAACTGGAGCCTACCATAATGTATAGAATATATACGGATCATCTAAATATAGGTTAATATCTTTCAATTTAATTAATGAGTGGTCCCAAGTGTACTCATATGAGGTGCATGTCTTGATGAGTGGTCTCTCTGCAATGAAGTGAGACTATAGTACTAAAAGAGAGAAAAAAAAATTGTAGATATAATAGATTATATGACTAAACATAAATAGTGAGATGAAGAGAAGTTATAAATTTTAATTCTATTCTGAGTCTCCCACCATGCTTTTAACAAAAACAAAAATTGTCAGGAGAGGTGTGGAAAAATGTGGGAATTAATTGACATAGGAATAACATTACTCTTCTACTTTGAGTTTTAGTATTTTTTTTTTTAGATGAGTTTATGTTTGTTCAGAAGGTAGAATGGTTAATTTTGAAGTTTGCGTTTTAAATTTAATTGCTTGTGAACATAAAGAAGCATGCCAGGACACTTAGTTTAGTGGCCCAAATACAAAAGAATATATCTAACACTTTTCTCCCATATTTACTTTCACGATATATAATTCCAGATCAATCCATTACAGATGGACAATTATTTTTTGTTCGTTGCTAATTAATTACTGGTTTAGTCTCATTACAGATTGACATAACTGTGTTGTTGTGTATATAACTTATCAGGGCAAAGTTATATGGATGGCCAAACACATATGTATTCACCAAGGCAATGGGAGAGATGCTTGTGGAGCAACTAAAAGGAAACTTATCCGTTGTGACCATTCGTCCCACCATTGTTACCAGCACATTCAAAGAACCTTTCCCTGGTTGGGCTGAAGGTGTAAGGTAAATCTTTGTTTAAATTTGCCTTCCTCAACACATGTTAAGTATTGAATATCCATTTAGTGATGATTTATGTGCATATTTGAAAAGAAATAACCCACTAGGATCGGCCTAGTAACAGAGATTCAGCTAGTTTGCATGAGGTCTTAGGTTTAACTTTATTGTTGTTATTGTACATAAAAAGTATTTTGAAAAGAAATTAAAATAGTGTATTTTGTCCAACAAAGTCCAATGAGATAAAATCAAAACTTACAGTTCCTAATGGCAAATTCCTTTTATTTTTGGTTACAGAACCATTGACAGTTTAGCTGTAGCTTATGGGAAAGGAAAATTAACATGCTTCCTTGGAGATCTCAAAGCAATTGTTGATGCGGTGAGAGATTTTACATGATCAAGCCCTTAATTTATTAATGCTTCATTGTGATTAATTTCTGATCTCAGCTTAATATCACCAATTTAATAAGCAGATACCAGCTGACATGGTGGTGAATGCAATACTTGTGGCCATGGTGGCTCATGCAAATCATCCTAGTGATGATGTTATATATCATGTTGGTTCCTCTGTTAGAAGACCACTAAGATATGGCAATCTTCAAGAGTATGGCTTTAGATATTTCACAGCAAAACCATGCATAAACAAGGATGGAAGGCCAGTTAAGGTTGGAAAAGTTACAGTGTTGAGCAACATGGATAGCTTCAGAAGATATATGTTCATTCGCTACCTGCTTGTGTTAAAGGTAAAGGGTTCTTTTGTAGTGATCATCATTCATCACCAATATTTCACCATCACTCAAATTTCATAGCAAAGTTTTACACACTTTTTTTTTTTTTCATTTAATAGGGACTTGAGCTGGCCAATACTGCATTTTGCCAGTATTTCCAAGGAACATATCTTAATCTCAATAGGAAGATTCAGATTGTGATGCGGTTGGTGGACCTTTACAAGCCTTACTTGTTCTTTAAAGCTGCGTAAGTGTTAGTTATTAGAATCACTCTCTATATGCTTCAGTTCCATGCAGGTCCAATCGTTCTAGCTTTTTTTTATCATGTACCTGTGTTGCTTAAGGGTAAAATTTATTTTTGCTCCCTCAAAATTTGATTTAAATTCCCATAAAAATTTAATATATTTGTAGTCCTTACATTTTAACAGAAAAACGTGGTTTTAGTTTGCCACCAGGGACTAAAATTGCGCAACTTTTGATTCATGTAAAAACTAAAACCATATTAAATATTTACAGGGACTAAAACTGAATTTTGAGAGAGATAAACAGATTTTATCCTTCTTTTAAATATTTAATGCTTTATAAGGTATAAACTTAGACCAAAAAAAAAATGTTATGGCATACAGATTTGATGATATGAACACAGAGAAGTTGAGAATGGCAGCAAGACAAGGTGGGGTGGAGACAGATTTGTTTTATTTTGACCCCGAACTGATTGATTGGGAAGATTACTTTTTGAACATCCATCTTCCTGGTGTGGTGAAGTACATTTTGAAGTGATATATAGAGCTTTGAAACTAGTAATTTTATTATGTTCAAATTTGTACTAGCTAGAAGAGTCACATTATAGTTATGTTATTTGATTCTCAAGGGCAGTATAATTGTGTTAGCTAGCTGCCAAATGTGTTTCAAAACTTTGATCAAGTGTACCCAATATCATATATTTTAATTTTAATTTGCTTATCTCTCAGTCTCTTACAACAAGTAACAGTCCAAATACTTTTTTAGCATGGTTTGTTGGATATAAAATCAGTTTTTCACTTTTCCCTATTTTCTTCCTTCCTGTGAGTTATAAGGGAAGGTTAGTAAGTATTCCTTTCATTTATTTAATTTGTATTAAATATAATGTCAACATTTAATAATGATTAACATGCCACATTAACGATTACCAATCGATTAACAAGTGAAATTGCTTGGGAACGGATCAGACCTACCCAAATCCTACTTATAAATTGTTCACTTCAATGACATTTTTATTTGATTATGTTATTACTATGATGTATCCATTAGTTTTGCCAATAATTAATTTTCTCTAAAAAATTCAACTAATAATTTTTAGTATAATTTTTTTTCTTACCTTATTTAAGAGAATCAAAATCATTTTCATTTGTACTAACGACTATTGATAATTCATTTGGACTAATGATTATGATAGTGCATTTTCATTTGGACTAACATAGATAACGGTGAATTCTCAATTTTTATAATTGGTTTAAATTATTCTCTTTTTCTCTATTTGTTTTTCCTTTCTTTTTTGACAAACCTCAAATAGTTGCACAGATTGGACGTGTCCTGGTCTTGGTTGGAAGTGGAAAAAAAATTAGAAGTGGTGATTCTGAGTTTGCATCGATTTGTGAAGTTGCGAGGTGAAGAGTGGGGAAATTTGGGGAAAAGGGGTTATGGGATGGAAAAAGCGTATTGGCAGTTGGATCCAATCAATGGTGTTTACGATTTGAAAAATTCATGATATCACACTCCACTTCAATTCAATGAAGAATGTCCAAATAGAGTGTGGTTATCGACTTTATGCTTTTTGAAGTTCGTGTTGGGGGTTTAGGGAAGAGAGTTACGTGTGAGGGAGAAGGAGATGAGTGGGTAGTTTAGGGAAAATAAATGTAAAGGAGGCGTATTTAGCACATATGGAAGCTGTAAATAGCACAAACCGTGGAAGAACTTATGCAGTCCAAACCCCCAACCCAAGACTTCTTGTTCTAACCCAAAACTTTGGAAGCCCGATGTGGTCAAGAGCCATATGCAATTCAATAAGAACACTAGTAATAAATAAATCAGGGTGTTTTCAGTCTAATTTGGTACCATTTTTTAAAAGAAAATTCATTCCAACAAAATATAAAATGTTAAATTTAATAAATAATTTACATAATTATTATGCTATATTATTATTTTATTTTTTTGAAAAAAAATTGTTAAAATATATTAGTTGAAAAATAGTTTTTTTTTTACTTCTATTTAGCATTATTCTTTAATATTAACAACTCTTAATAATATAAAAATAATTTAAGTATCACTTAATATTTAATACTTTTTTAACAATATTAATACATCATTTTTTAACATATAAAACTAAAAGTAATATGTATACTTTGATTACAGGGAAAATAGAATGTTATGAATTATCATTTACTATTAATTACTACAAAAAAAATAATATATTACAAACTTTTGATAAAAAGAAGTGTATTATAAATCACATACTATAATTATATTAAAAATTAACATAAAACTACAAAAAATATTAAGCAATCATCAAGTAAAATCTATTTAAGTATAAAGTGTGGTTCAATTTCATTTTCACAACATGAACACACACAAAAAATGAATCAAACAGCATAAAAATGTGATTTTTTCAATTTTCAATCTGATAAGTTTTAGTATGTTTTGATTGGTTAAGTCGTTCACAACAGCAAATTTAATTTTGCACACCTTTAAAATAAAAGGAGAGTTTCTATTTGCACTATCTCTTATTATTACTAATATGCTCCCTTTTATAATTATGTATCGCAAACTATCCTGAAATTTGCTTCTTTATCACCAGTTAATTGTTCTCCAACAGCTTCCCTTGTGTTGCTTCCTTATGCTAGACAAGCAATGTGTTGAACGGGTGTATCAGCAATTGCCTATAATGAGTGTTTAGGACTGTTTATTTTCAGTTACAATTGTTTTTATGATTCCTTTCAGTTACCATAGCTATTATGTTAGTGGTTATTGTTTTGGAAGTCAGTTATTATTTTTATAATTTTTTTCAGTTGCAAAAAATCTCTATTTAAACATATTATTATTCAATAAAATATGTGTATTCATTTCCCTTCATTCTGTGAGTTAAGTTTTTTTCCAACAAATTGGTATCAAGAGTCTTCTTCTTAAGTGGGACCTGTGAGTGAACCGAGTGAAACCCACCACAAAAAGTCAAAACACCTTGCTTCAATTCATCAAATTGATGGATTCTGAAAGACCATACACAGCACTAGCACCACCTCTGTTTGATGGTGATAATTATCAAATCTGGGCAACAAGAATGAAGGCACATCTGGAGGCAAATGATCTTTGGGAAGCTGTTGAGGAAGACTACGAAGTTCTTCCTTTACCAACCAATCCAACAATGGCTGAGATAAAAAATCAAAAGGAGAGGAAAGCAAGAAAGTCAAAGGCAAGAGCTTCTTTATTTGCTGCTGTCTCAAAAGAAATTTTCATTAGAATAATGACCATCAAATCAGCATATGAAATCTGGAGTTTCCTCAAGAATGAATACGAAGGAGATGAAAAGATTAAAGGAATGCAAGCCCTGAATCTGGTTAGAGAATTTGAGATGCAGAAAATGAAGGAGTCTGAAACAATTAAAGAGTATGCTAACAAACTTCTTAGCATTGCCAACAAAGTAAGATTTCTTGGTTCTGAATTTTCTTATTCAAGAATAGTTGAAAAAATACTGGTGACTATCCCTGAAAGATTTGAGGCTACTATTACAGCCTTGGAGAATACTAAGGATCTGTCAAAACTTACCTTGGCAGAACTTGTAAATGCATTGCAAGCTCAAGAGCAAAGAAGAAGAATGAGGGCTGATGATTCTGTGGAAGGAGCATTCCAAGCTAAATTGCAAAATAACCAAGGAGAGAAAAACAAGTGGAAGAAATACAAGAAGAAGAATTTCAACACACAAGAAGCAGTGGCTAACACTAGCAACAAAAGTAGAGACAACAACAGAGGATTTCCTCCTTGCAAGCACTGTGGCAGAATGGGTAATCCTCCTTTCAAATGTTGGAGAAGACCCGATGTTAAGTGTAAAAAGTGCAACAAGTTGGGGCATCATGTGAGAATTTGCAAAAGCAATCTTCAACAAAAGAATGAGGCTCAAGTTGCAGATCAACAAGAGGAACAACAATTGTTTGTAGCAACTTGTTTTACAAGCAGTAGCTCAACTGAATGTTGGCTAGTGGATAGTGGTTGTACCAACCACATGACCCACGATCAAGAGCTTTTTAGAGAGTTGAATAGATCACAGGTATCAAAAGTTAGAATCGGAAATGGTGATCTTATCACTGTTGAAGGAAAGGGAACTGTAACCATTGAAAGTTGCACAAGTACAAAATTAATTTATGATGTTTTGTATGTACCTGAGATTGATCAAAACTTGCTAAGTGTGGGACAATTGGTTGAGAAGGGGTTTAAAGTCATCTTTGAAAATAAACACTGTTTGATTAAAGATGTCAATAACAAGAAAATTTTCAGTATCAAAATGAGAGGCAAAAGTTTCTCACTTGACCCACTGAAGGAGGAGCAAGCAGCCTATCCAGCTACTGTAAACAGTACAGAGGCTTGGCACAAAAGGTTAGGCCATTTTCATCATCCAGCTGTGCTGAACATGCAATGAAAGGAGTTGATTCATGGCTTACCTCACTTAGATTCTAAATTACCAAGCTGTGAAGCATGTCAATATGGCAAACAAGCAAGATTACCCTTCAAACAATCAACCTTGTGTGATTGTACACTTTATAACTCACAACTCAATACACACATATCAATACACATGTACTTCACCATTCATTATAGGTTCAATTTGTCACTTACTCACAATTTAAATTACAATTTTATAATATCAATATAATAATTTATACAAAATTTTTCCCACAACATGGGAAGTAAAATCCCTCAAACAATCATACATAATCATATTAAAATCATTGAATCAAAATCATAGATGAAAAATACAAAAACATTAAGAGCACTAGTTTATTAACTCATTCGTATAAGAACATCAATTGGTATGTCAAACACAATAATATTATATTTATAATGATAAGAAAAAATTATAATTCAATAAACATTTCAAAATAAATCAAAAAAACATCGCCAACAATAGCCAACACTTTCTCGGATATGAAGGAACCAAAATCTGCACGCCACATTTCTCTTAGCAACTTGAACAAGTCCTTCCCAATAACCTAATATATGTATATTTCTGTATATATCGTGCGAAGATAATAAAGAAGAAATTATTACAGCCTATGACTACCACTATATATAATCTTTGACAATCTTTACATAAGACATGTTTTCTTCGGATTCCACTGTAAACAATAAAAGTTTTTTTAAAATATAAATAAATCTTAATTATTTATGTTTTATTTAATGAAATTGTTTTCAAAATATTCTTTATTTAATAAGTTTAAAGACTTTTTTATGCTTAATATCAAATTTTAATGAATGATAATTTAAAAAAATATCCATTTTGTAATTAGGACTCACTTTTAACAAAGATAACTAATTTTTTCATAAGCCTAAAATATGTCTTATTTTACTTATAATTGAAACGAGAAGGAAGATTACATAAAAAAAATTTATAATTGAAATCAAGTTTTTTTAATTCTTTTTTGTCTATTAAGGAATGGTTGGAACAATAGAAGTATGGTGATCCTAATAACTTTTCCTAATTACTAAGACTCAATGTAACTTCAAGGTACTACTGTTAAATAGTTACAGAGAAATTCCGTACCTCATCGTGCAAGCGTTGGGTAGTTATATGAGGATTTGATGATCTTAAAAGAAGGTATAACTTTTTGATATTTGGTTGAACCCTTAATATCTTCTCCACGAAAACTGCATTAATAAGAACAGCTAGAACAACATAATGATATCGAACTAATTAATCCTCCCTTACTGAAAATATAAGAGTGAGAGATAGAAGAAGACGTACGTTTTGCTAAGAATCCCGTTGCACCGGTAATATACAGCCTTTTGATGAAATAGTATTCTTTTTCAATAAAAATATCACTAAGAAATAGTATTGATATTCCATTATAAATATCTTGTGAAAATCAAAGTTATTAATTATTCCTTTTAATTATTTTACTATATGTAAAGGTATAATTGGAAAAAAAAAATACAGTTACATTTGGTATTGTAAAACAACCAAAGTTTTGAAGGAAATAAAATATTATACCAACCAAATTTCAGGAATTGAGAGACCAATTAATTAGAATCTACCCCTCCATTCCTATAAAATTTGGTTGTTTTTAGTATTTTATCTTGCGAGTTAAATTCAGTCTTCTATGGGGTAATTTAACTAACATATTAACTATTTGTAGAATTTTAAAAACCTGAATTGTAGCATAAATAAATTTTTTAGTACATGGCTTGATGAAATTTCATCAAGATGTTGTGTATTTGTTAATTTCTTGTAAATATATAAAATTACAATCAAAAGTGGAGTTGATGCTAAAGTTTGACCGATGGTTTCTTGTTCCTCGGTGATGAAATGAATAGCAGACGACCATGAAAACACCAGCAAGCAGTAATCTCACCCAAACAAAATGCAATTAAGTGATTTGCAATAACTTTCAGCGTTAAGCAAAAACATATTTGTTGTGATTTAGAGTATTTCATTTGCGACTTAAAAAGCTTATCTCCAACTAGTATGTACATACGTACATGACTCAACCACAACTGAACATACCTACTCTCTACGCCGCCACCAAACATAGGCGGCAAATACATTGCCACCGCCGGACACCAAGTTATTCTTTGCACCATGGATCGTATTCAGGAGATAAGGTGAGGCAAATCAGGAAATTAAAAAAACAAAAAGTCAAAATTACCGTTTTTGAAACTTAAAGGAAAGGTGTTTTAAAATTGGGTAAAACCTAACGTTATATTTTAAAATTAAAAAACGAAAACTTACGGTCATCCTAGAAAGGTTCGATAGAGTATCAAATCATTAGGGTTAAATATAATTTTTTTCCTTATTTTTTAAAATATTTTTTTATTTTAAAATAAAGATATTTAATCTTATTTTTTAAATTCCATTATTTTAAAATAAAGACTTACACTCCAGTTTTATAAAATCCACAATTCTATTCTTTCAATCAAATTCAAAAATCAGTAAAAAAAAATTAACTTAATATAATCCAAATGTAATAATACGACATAATTTATATACTCTACGTCATAGTACGTATTAATATCTTCACAGTCACCTAAAAAAAAGAACTAAAAAATATATAATAAATAAATGACTATTCTAAGATAGGAGAATCAAAATTATAAATTTTAGAAAATAGAAAAATCAAGATCACAGACCGGATGAGTACAGTTTCTAAATTATTTGTTAAAGAATGAAAGAATCTTTAAAGACGCAAATTAACGAAAAATCTCGAAAGATATCTTCATTCAAGAATGAAGTAAAAGATAATGTCTTTAAATTCAAGTAGGCATAATTAACTCTAATTGCAGGGCAGGAACAAATGGTTCTAAGTAAAATTTCTCCGCCACCCACCCCAATCCACTGGCGTGCGACTGGGTTCCAAAACAAATCAAAATTTACCTAACAAATTTTTAGCATTACAACCAAGTTTCTTCCAATTACAACCACCATATCAAAATATCACAGCACTCATATTACGCCAAAAAATGCTGGCACCCCAATCATCCAAAGTTGGACCCTCAGGATATTTTACATTCGGTCTTCTCTCCTCCTCGGAGCACACGTGATGATTTCATCAACTCTAAGGATCATCTCAGCTGCCTCTGTTGAAGATAGCAATACAGCTTGCTTGACTTTGAATGCTTCGCATATCCCCCGTTCAGCCATGTCTCCAACCTTCCAGAAATACAGCACAGGCCAAAGTAGGTTAGCCAGACAGAAAATAGAGAGCACAGGATACTTTTCTCAGACTAACATAAACCAAGGTAAAATCCTGCTCTTACTAATCAGTTACAGACACACTAGTTTTTTTTTTATCAGCAAAAAATATGTATAGTATTATATAACGGTACCAGTGGTACCACACCAAAGACTATGTTATGCATTACACAACGTAAGTAATGCCTAAGGTTAAGTATGTATAGCAAAGTTGGATATAAATACTACATAACCCAAGGCAAGATAGCATCCGTCACCTATCACACTCTAGTTAATTAAAGGTATAGATCCTAAGTAATCCAGCATTAGGCACGTAACCAAGATGAACATGTCCACCAGGGATGTAAACAACAGACAGATATATATTGGAAATTTAGATGAGACACTTCAAGCTATATACCAAAAAATCAGTATAACCAGTTAATGGGGAAATCAAAAAAAGATCAGCTACCTACATAAAGACAACAATAAAACATTACAAATTAAATCAAAAAACATATGAAGATATTCCTGTGAGTGCACCTTGTACAACCAACCCAAGAGTAAAAAGAAATGTGGCAATATCATACATCCAGAATCCAGATGTGGCAATTCAAAAATGATGCTAACTCAAATAAATTCAACCAATACTAGTTTCAATACTTACAGAGCCAGAAATAACATCAATTCCAGCAGTACAGCCCTCCTTCTGATGCTCTGCACGGAGCTGAGAAATCAACTCAGCACTGTCCAAACCAGCATTATCAGCAATGATTGTTGGAATAGCCAAGAGTGCACGGGAGAATGCCTCAATAGCAAGAGACTTCTTTCCAGGAGTTTTCTTAGCCAATGCATCAACTTCTTTTGCCATCACCATCTCAGGCCACCCACCTCCAAGCAACACCCTGCTGTCATTGACAGTCTGAGATAGCACACACAAGGCATCATGCAATGACCTCTCAGCCTCATCAAGAACATGGTGGCTGCAACAAAAGTAGACATATCATACTTAGAGTGCAAATGAAAAAAACATTCATTCAAGTTTGTTGAAAAAAAAAAAAGATGTCTATTCATGCATAGAAAACACTCCAACACATGTCCAGCTCACAGTGCATCGATTGAAAAAATCAAAACTGGACAGGACTAAATAAAGAATAAAAGGCATAAACTAACTCAGTATGATGCTATGAGCACACATGAAGTCATGAAGACATGCATAAAAGCAAGTAGCATTCAAAATTCTAGCACTCAGAAGTTAAATCATTGGGCTCAATATGCATATCCAATATTCTGAAAGGAAATATATACGGGATTCTGGATGTGAAACTTCAATAAATCAGCATGGAAACAGCAAAAACGGAAGTAATATAATCCACCATGAATAGATAGTGATTATACTTGAATGGAACAAAAGATTAAAAAAAATCCTACTGCCAAAATATTAAAACTTCAGCTGACAAAAAGATTTGATATAATATGTTATCAACAATAAAATGCCTGACTATGTAAAAGAACACTTGAAAGGGGTTTTAAATAATAAAAGAGTAACAAGTACCTAGCACCTCTCAAAACTATTGTACATGCCTGCCCCATAGCAACACCAGAAAAATGAATCAGTTTATCCTCGCCAATCATAATCTCCTCAATAAGGTCGCAATGCCCAAGCTTAACAGACTCAGGATTGTCAAAGGTTGACGCAATTTCACCACCAGTTACCAAAGCCAGACGCTCAATACCATCAAAATCAGCATGCTCAATAGCCAATATTCCTGCATCAGCAAAGAGCTCCTCTGGAAAATTGTAAATCAACTGTCTGTTAACAAAACAGTTGATACCATGACCTATTATCTTCTGCACCTTTTCTCTCATTTTCTCTTTCTCAGCTGTTTCAATCTGAGCAACTCTAGCCATAGAATCAACACGAACACGTGCACCATATATCTTCACTTTGTCTGTGTCCATGGCAGTGTTTGCCACCAGTATCTTTGCATTCTCTATACGTTTGGGTTGTCCAATACCAATTTTCTTGTCAAGAATGAATCTGACCAAAACAAATTTAAAACAGACAGAGCTTACTTTTTACCCAGAGTAATGCAAGGATAAGCAATGCTTGGAAAATAAATAACAAGATTACTAATGCAAAATTATTCATTATGCAGGTAAGTGTAGAAGTTTATAATTTTTATAAGCATTTGACTTTATTTAAATGGCTTGAAAACTGCCTGTGCAACTCAATATGAAAAAGATACACCAGGATTCAATAAACAGGATGAAGCATTCCTATTTGCAAACTTCAAAATAATCTAACTTTAAGCAATATTACCCTTCATCTAAGAATGAATCCATTAATGAGCCTCCAGGTTTCTTTATAATCTGGATAGATTCTAAATTGGTGCTTCCCTGCATTTGAAACACATCGTTAAAAAGCTAGATACAAGAAATGAAAACATGAAAAGACATAGTTAACTTAATCACAATATAGCTCAAACTAATAAAAAAATCCTTTGAGGAATAATCACATCTGTTTGCATAGTCTGCAGAATAAAAAAATTGAATAACTATATTACAAGTTAACAAGTCAACTAAAGAGCACTTCCTACTTTAGATCATTTAAAAAAGGAAAAAAATATCTTCTCCAAATGAAAACTGCCATAATCCAGAAAAAAATTACCAAGTTCAACCAATTATTTCTGAGTCTTCACAAAGTATTCCAAACTCACTATTATGAAATCATCTTAAAACACTTAGTTCATTGTTATTTATGAAGTGGAAGAAATTTGAATAGCCACATTCATACTGTAAAAAATTATTATAAAACTGTCGAATCCTATTCATACACAAGTTTTTTGTAATCTAACTTCCTAATAACATACTTTTAAGTAAGTTTTCAGTCAAGTATGAAGAAAAATATATAGATCAAGATTGAATCTAGTATTTGAAGGCGAAAACTTGGCAAACAGCACAAACACTACTAACAAAATCTACCAAGATTGAAAACTGGCATTCAGTAGGATAGGCACAGTTCACCTTTAGTCTCATTACAGCATCCACAGCTAATTTTGCAAAATGCTCCTTGTCCTGTGAGAGAATCTTGGAGCTCAAAGTAGTCATTGCAATGTTCAATAAGTCTGACCTGAATTTCTCTGGACATTAAAGTAAATTAATGTATTAAATAATAGTAATAACAATGAATTAAAAGGTTACAGAGACAATGATACAACCCTGAAATATTCCTATCCAAAGGGGGATGAAACAACAATACCAGAATCTGCTTTATTGTCCACAACCTTCTCCAACAAAGCATTACGAGCACACTCTGCTGCCATTCGAAAACCTAAAAACAATGCGGAAAAAAAGGAAGTATAGATGAGGCAACACTGGAAGTTGGAAAGAAAACAAAAGATTGAAAATGGACATTATTTCATTGATTACTTTTATTACTACCTCTCAATCCCAACCATTAATTAGAAAGCCGGAAGGATTAAAATTTTAACACAGTAGGTTTAACATTCACTAGCTTCAAAGGAACATTCAAAGATGCTAGACATAAAAGGAAGACATGCTATTTAAAATGCAAATTAGAAATGCATGATGCCCAATAAGGGCGTGTTGCTTTCTTGTCCGGTATAATTACTTAATGGGTAAATTGCCTCGTACTCACAATGTGAATCAATAAAGTTGCAGTTAGAAAATTTATCAATAAGAAAACACCAACAAAATTTGCATCATAAGAGCAGTTGGACCATTTGAAAAACAAAGAAATGAACCTGATATTATTGTCATCGGATGAATCTTGGTTGCAACCAGCTTTTCTGCCTCCCTTAAAAGTTCACCAGCCAACACAACAACTGAGGTAGTTCCATCCCCAACTTCATCATCTTGAACTTTTGATATGTCTAACTTACATTAAGGATGATTATCTTATGATTTAAACATGCAAAGAAAGATCCACATCAATGCTCTAATTAATAACAGGACAGGTATTATAAACGGTGACCAAGTACGCGAGGCTCCCACCTAGTGTGGTCTGGATCAGGTATATACACAACCTTACCCCCACCCAAAACCCACAAGTAGAGAGGTTGTTTCCAAGATTTGAACCTGTGAACTATATAAGTCAAAAGCCAGAAACATTACCGATGTGTCCATGCTTGTCAAACTCTCAAGTTAACACCAAGACTCTTACAATTTTACGATTTTAGGTAAATAAAACAAGTTAACTCAACGTCAGATTTTTCTGGGTAAACTCTGCTAAATTAGTGTAAACTCACATAAACTCTCGAATGATGAAGCGAATTTGGATACAAATGTAGTTTTTGCCCCCCATTCACCCCAATAAAAGTATTTTACCAAGGCTCATATGGATTTGAAGAAATTAGCTTTTTATTTAAATGTTTTCACTTTAGTAACTTATGTATTTATGAATTTATATATGATTTGGTCATTTATGTTACTTTGATCTTATTTAGTACTAATGTACTACCTGACTTTATTATTTTAGTTTGTTAATTTGCTTTATTATGAAGTTTAAATGTTAAATTATTTTTGTGTAAATATTTTGTTGAGCATATGTCAACAATAGGTTTTTTTTAATATTGTTTTCACATTATGTAAACTCTTCCAACTTTACAAAGAGTTTAAAAGTCAACTCATAGAGATAAGTCTACGGAAGCTCCACAAGTTTACATCTAGAGTTTGACAACCTTGGATGCACCAACACTCACTTTTCTGGATGGCTATTATGCAATTGCAAGTTACAAATTGCTGGTCACCTCAAAGATAAACATGTAGCATATAACATTACCACCGGCTAAATTATTCAAAAACTTCTGCCAAATCCAAGATTAACGGGGATTCAGGAAGTCAGAGAGGCCAGTTTTCACATTGAACTTGTATGTTACTTTTCAAGACCAGCTTAAACAGAGGCATGGTTGGAAAGTTGTGAATGTCTATTTTTAAACTGTGTTTCCAGTGTTATCAATGGCAGCAAGTGGAAGGCAGAAGGCCAAAATTCCACCATATAACATGCCATTGCAGCCTATGGTGCCACCATAGTGGGCCTCCCTTCACGAATTGCCCGTGGTGGTTGGCAACAATTCTACCACACAATTCAGCCATTGCAGCAGTGGCGCCGCCATTTAACAACATTGGTATTTTCATTTTGGACTACCAGCAATGTCTAATGAGTAAGCAGAATTCAAATTCTTCTTGAAATGATAGTGAAGCTACATCTTCTTGGATCTAGCTGAACACAAGATTTGAATATCCCCCAGTTGGAGGCATGATCCAAAGTCATTTTTGATAAGCCACTCTCCTATACTTAAGGATGTTCCAAGGCCACTACTTATATGATTCTCATGCAGAAGAAGTTCTGGAGTTACTATTTTGAGGATTTAGAAGAGCCTTTTCTGCTTTTCTTCACTTATGCTGCATCACATTGGTGAGTTCCATTCAGTGATGAACTGCAACAAAGAACTTTTGTATCTCTTTTTGTGGATTCAGATAGAATATAAATGCATCTATCTAAAATTCTAACGTATATTTTAGTTTTTGCTCCAGACAGACATCACTTTGTTTTAGTTTGTTATGGAATGGAACCAGGACTTTGACATGTACTTTAGAAAATTCAAAACCTAGACTTTTTGCTTTGTAATCATTGCAGAGTTTTCCACGGTTAAAAATTATTAATTTAGTAACTTTCAAACCCTATTAATAGCATGAGCAAGCATTTCACATAGCTCTTTCCAAGATCCAACAAATTATAAGCTGCTTTCACCACAACAATAAAAAAATTACAAGGATACCAACAAGGACTTTAGCAGCTGGGTTATCAATATGGAGGGACTTCAAGATTGTAGCGCCATCATTCGTGACAGTAACTTCACGTCCTCTACCTGTTGACTGCAAAATTTTATCCTGCAGTTATCAAATCCAAGATATATAAATTAGTTATGAGTAGAAAATAAAATCATTTATTACCACCACATATAATGAGTGAAGAGGAGATTTTACCATTCCCTTTGGCCCCAAGGTTGTCTTCACTAAGTCAGCAATAGCCATGGCTCCAACAAAAGAAGCCTGCACAAGACCAAATCATAATACACACGGAGATAGAGTTAACCAACTTTCCCCTTACTCAAAAGGAACAGCACATGCTAATATTTTCTGGTACATATCAGAAGTAGTATATCAATCTTAACAAACCAAAACAAAACATAAAATCATTACAAGCTCACCATTCTGGCACGCTCTCCTTTTTCTTCACTAGCTTCATTTTTAAAAATGTTATCAATCTACAGCATTCACCACAAAAGAAATCCTCAGCTGAAGGGAAAAAAACGAGTAAGGAAAGAAAAATAACAAATTTAGTAGCTAGTAACTTACCGCCATTACAGGAATTCAAATGCAATCACCTGAATAGGGAAACATATCCTGTCAATAATCAATCATAGAAAAAGTATCTACATCTACATTCTATACTAAGGGAAGGCAGGCCAATTTGAAAATAATATTAACAAAAGCGCATAAAAAAATGGAGGCAGAGCCCCCCTCACCCTAAGGAGGCACTTCCCTATACATATATAGGGCCTGATTACATTGTTTGTTCCTTTCACCTTTCACAATAAACCACTCCTCTCATAATATATATCCACTCAGTTTACACTTATTAAAGCTACCTTTAAAAAGAGTGATTTTTCCTATATCACAATCTACCATCAAGCTACAATATAACACAAATCTACCAAAAGAACTGAAGAAAACCTTAATCAGTTAAGGTTGGCCCTAGGTTAAGCACTGCAAATGCAATTTTTAGTTCTATTAACTAACGCGTTCATAAATCTAAGTAAAATTAACGTCCAAGTATTCATTCACATCATCCTAACAAAAAAAGAAACAATCGGAGTTTGGCTCGGACAACAGAGAGGAGAATGGATTTATGCGAAGGTGAGAAATGGAAGAAAACACACACGATTTGAAATGCGAAATTGATGCACTGCGCAATGGAAAGGAACTTTGCGAACGAAGAGAACAACGAGAATTGAAATGCATGAAGTAGTTAAAATAAGCAAAAAAAAAAAAAAAACCGAGAAAAAAGAGAGAGAGCGACCGCGGAAGAAAGTAGGGTTCGAGAAGCGACTGAGAGTTCAGATGCGAATGGAGAGCGCGAGGGTTTTGGGCGTGTGAAAATATGGGTTTATACTTCACAAATACAACCTTCTAAAACGTTTCGTTTTAAGTTTTAACCCACAGTTTTTTTTTTGTGAATTCCCACGGCATGATGATGACTGGGCTTACTCTTATTATTGTTGGTAATTGTTATTTCTTAAGGCAATTGCTTCTTGCATCCCACAAAATACTTCCTGCACCTCCTATAATTTTGAAAATTTTACAATATCTCGAAACTACCCTACAGCCTCCTTTGTTGATGTTACAGATTAGGTAATCTGTAAGGTAATTTTTCCAGATCCCATTATCCCTATTTGTGATAGCTGCATTCTATATTGGGTGATCCCAAATGCCATAAATATTCAAAATTTTGTTATGAATTATCTAATATGGAGTATTTTTTATCAATTCCATATTAGGTAATCCATAATATAACTTTTTATGTTCTAGATTGCTCTTTTTGGATTATAAAATTTATATTTTGGATTACCTATTCCAAAATTGATGAAAATACTCCTATTTTGAATTAATCAATCTGTAATGGTGACCAACAATACATTTGGTGCTTTCTCACCCATTTATTATTGATTATATACTTTGAGGTCCTTTTGTCACAAAACTCCAATGGTCCCATGAACCAAAAGCTTGAAGCTTGTGAACCTAAATATGCGACAATAATCAAACTATAAGTTATCCTTTCTACGTTGAAGGGATACAAGAATCCTTTGTGTGGTACTATATATAGTTTTGTCCCATCTTGTGGCATGATGGCTTCCCACTTCTTAACATGTCTAATGCCAAATACATGATCCACCAGATATTTTACAACAATAAGTCACTGTATGTGTCCAATGTCGTGTTTTTAAGTTCAAACACTAAGAATTTGTCTTCCATGTACACAAAATCACACTCTTTTAGGTATGGGGTTGGCTCTTGCTCCCAACCCAAGTGAGATATTCTTGTTGTTGGGATGTGACTTGCACAAAGGGGTGGTGAATGTGACAGTGGAAGATGAAGAGTGTTGGATTTGAGATGGAGGTTAAGACCTTTGTTAAGGTTTTGGGAAACCGACGGAGAGAGAAGGAACCATCAATGACGGAAAGGACGTACAAAGGGAATGTGCACTGTTATGGAGGTAAAGGCAATTTTGGGATTTTAAAAATCATGGTGGTGCAATTAGCAAATCATGGAGTGTTGGTCTTCACTCAATTTAACTTATTGGGCTTATTGTATTTGGTATATGAATAAAATATGGGCCTTTTCAGATTATGTAGTTGCTTGTATGAAATTTTTTATTGGCTTTCTACACCTTCAATGTTGCTTCCTATACTTTTTTTAAGCTCTCAAAATAACTTATACAGAATAATAATCATACCAGTGTCCCCATCTAACTTTAAAAAATATAAAATAAAAAAAATATAAAAAAAAAAGATAATACCTAACTCCTCTATTATTAAAAATATCTATTTGAGTCTCTCTAGTCTTATCCCTATCAATCATCCACTCAAGTTGCTTGTAATTGTGTGTCAAAAAACAAACAAACCAACAAATTATCTAAGTATAATTTTGAGAATCCTTAAATAAAGAAATATAACTATTATAGCTAGGCAGTTAATCATGTACCTCCAAAAGAAAGTTGAATGAACAAAAATGTCCAATTTTTTCTTCTATCTTCCTCCTCTAGTATCACACGTCGACCCTCCACTTGCTCTGTGTCGCCCTTCACCCTCCCCTCCAACATCCTCTAGTAATGTTGTCACCCACCACTACACCAACTTCAAACTCTGATCCCATCGCCCCACAAACGACCCATCGTCACAAAAAACCGCAAATCAAAACAACACAATTGTGCCACACTAGCACACCGCACACCACCACTGTGAGACACCTAGAAAGGAAATCACATATCTAAATCATCACCATGAGAAACGGTTTGAGTAAGAAGAGTATATGAAGGAGGGGATTATAGTTTGAGTTTTGAGTTTGAAGCTTCTCGCATTAGTTATTCTAGAAGAAGAAAAATACTATTTTGGAAAAATTATTCTTGGAGTGTTTATGTAATAGCTATTTCAAAATACATATACACTTTCAAAAAAGCTATTATAGGCTAGGAAAAATCTCATTCCATAGTAGTTTTTTATAAAGAATTTTTCTATTCCGAAATAGTATTCCAGAAGTGTATATGTACTCAAGAATAACTATATGGTTTTGGAATGGGCATTTCAGTAAAAAAGGCTAATATGACTTCTCTTGCACTTCGATGGGATTTTTGACAAAGTGGTGAGGAATGGAGAGCAATGAGGCACAACAAAGGAATGAAAAAGGATGGGAGGATCTAGTGGATAAGCATACTCGGAAAGTGGTAGCAAAATGCCCCCAGTGACAGATTGCAGCCTTGCATGGTAGTTTGAAGATATTTCAAAATTGAGAGGTGCAAGATTCAAAAGCCTTGTAGCTATGTAAAAATCAAAGATAACACAAGATGAAGAACACACTTTTTGTTCATTTTAGGCCCTCGTTACTACAAGGAAAAGCTTGCCCATTTGAACCTCATCTTATATCAATTGGACCATGCCTTTTGGTTAAAAATAATAGGACAAAATATATTTTTAGTCCCTCAATTATTCAAGGTTTTGATTTTTAGTTCATGAACTTTTATTTAACCAGTCTTGATCCTCAAATTATTTTTTCATTTTATTTTTTTTCCTATCGTTAAGTTTCTTTGTTAAATGATGTGGCATTGAATTTCTAAGGGTGTATTTGGTTTGCATTTTTATTTTCTATTTTCATTTTCAAAAGATTAGAATTCTGAAAACATGTTTGGTTTGACTTCTTGTCTTCTGCTTTCAAGAAATAAAAATACTGAAAATACGTTTTCAAAAGGAAATATATTTTTAGATTTGCTTAAAATTACATTCCTTGCCACCACATTTTTATTTTACCCAAAATGAGGTTCCTGGTTTCAATTGAAAACGAGATTTTATTGTTTTCAGTTTTTAGTTCGTTTGAGAAAATATTTTCACTGAAAATATTTTCAAAAATCCAACCAAATGTATTTCTATCACCATTTTTTATTTTCAATGAAAATGAAAACAGAAAACAGTCAAACCAAACACCCCCTAATTATTTTAAAATATTAGTGGTGATTTTTATTTTTTGACTGTTAAAAAGCAACATAAGTTGATTGGCTAGTCATTTAAAATGTGTTTAATAATTTTTTTGGCCATTAAAGACCGCTAGTAATTGCATTCCTAAACAGTAAATCTCAAACATATAATACCTTCCAAATTCCAAATGAAAACGTTAACTTTCAAAATACTAACTTTTCCTCAAACAAATTCATGTTTTTGTCGTGTTTCCATTTTCCTTCAAAGAAAACAAACCCTCCAAACTCCTCCTCACCGACGACGACCTCTCCATCGTCATCGCCAAGCCCAACTGTAGCGGCGGTGGCAATGAGCTCCTTTCTTCTTTCGTCAGCCGCTAGCAGAACCGCGACACCAACCTCGATCGGGTCCTCATCCCTTTCAAGCCTGTCGCCTCCATGTCCGATAGGTCACTCACTCCCCCACCGCGACCTCCCCACCCCACCACCATTTAACCGTGGCGGCACACCAATCTAATATGTGTTATTTGTTTTAATGAGAAATTTAAGTTTTGAATTCATCAACCAGTGGCTTGTTATCTCACATGAGTCACCAAAAAGAAAGGATTTTGGTTCAATAATGTATTTTTACTTTTTAACTATGATTGTTTTGACTCGTATGCTTGTGTGCAATTGTTATCTATTCAGTTTAGCTTTTGTTATTATTTTGAAGCTTCTTGCTGAGATAGTTAGTTAAACTACTTGGTGAAACTGAGGAATATGGTCATGGTGTAAACAATTTTTAGCAGTTTCTTAACTATAAGATTTTTTTTTCCACAAATCAAATATCACATCATTAGTTAACAAATTAGACTATAGAGACTAAAAACAAAACAGAAAAATAATTCAAAAACCAAGATCAATCAAATAAAAATTTAGGAACTAAAAGCAAAAACCTTAAGACCCATTTGGGGTGAACACCCATTTGACAATTGCACTTTTTGTTACCATCAATACCATCACCTCTATCATCATCACCAACATAGTCATTATCATCACTATCAATACCACCTCCGTCACCACTATCAATATTGTCACAACCATCATCACTACCATCACACCACCACTAGCTGCTGACACCAACACCGCTACCATCATTGTTACTGTCACCACTACCAACGTGACACCACCATCATTGTCACCGTCGTTGTCATCACTTCTATCACCAATATCATCTCTGTTATCACCAATATTGGCATCGACACCATCGACATCACTATCACCACTAATGTCTCTATCATCTTCATCATTGATACTATTATCATTGTCATCACTCCCCACACAAAAGTACTTTTAAAATAATTTCAATATGATATGAAACTTTCAAAATGATTTTATTTTAAAACTAATTATATTTTAAAACCTAATTTTAATTTTTTTTAAACTAAAACTAAAAATTGATTATTATTTTTAAATTTTCTAAAACTCAAACCTAAAATCCACCCCAAACATAATAGAGGGGAAAAAAATATTTTGTCCAAAATAATATTACTAAACTAAACTACAATAGCAAAATGTTCCTCCTATGCTTTTCACCAGACCAATCCTTGTTTGGTTGCTATAGTCTTTGAAGAAATTTTCAATAAAAAATGATAAAGTCTTTGAAGAAATTTCTTACACACTCACATATCGTGTTAATACAGTAAAATTGTATAGTTGCTAAATCTTCGAAGAAATTGTCAACAATAAAAAGAACAAAGTCATTGAAGAAATTTCTTAGAAGCAAATTATGCATGGAGCCCGCACCCGCCTCTACGTACATACATACTTTTATCCACATACATGTATATATAAATCCTCATTCCCATAAAAGAATGAAACTTTATTAGGACATAAATAATGTAAATTTCCATGATCTTACAGGCAAGAATGCAAGACCAGGACCAATGTGAATTAATGACGATTTTCTGTTATGATTTACTGACAACAGATACAATTCCAGATATTCTCCGGCAAAACAATTTAAATAAATCCATCAATTAGGATTTGTTTATATTGTTATAGTAGTATTGTATGCTACTTCAGAATTGGTCATAATAGTGACCTGTTGTTTGATTTTCGCCCCCACATGGGAGATCAAAAGTCTCACGGCTCTTTGAGATGATGAATAAAAAACAGGAAAGAATAAAATCCACTGAATCGGATTTTTCAACAAGCCCAGTTGGTGTTTCATTCTAACTAGACAATCACTATGGATATATAAACCTGCTTTGATTGGTTTTTGGGTCCTATCAGGCAATTGGATGGTTATCTTAGTTACACGTATATCTAATGTCTCTTGTTGAAAGGATCCTCGTCACTGGTGACATCATTTTTTTTTTATCACATATTTTCACTTTTTTTTTTATCACTTAATCTTGTTCTAATAATAATAGGATTATTTCAGGTCAATCATTGTTAACTATAACTATAATGACCAGTTAGTACATAAAAAACTTCAACCCTTATTAATTAAAAGTACTGATTAATTATAAGATAAAATATATTTTTACTTTTCAAAATAATTTGAAATATTAGTTTTAGACGTTCCTGGAAAATTTTACTACATATTTAATACTTATATTTTAATAAAAGCACGTTTTTAAGTTTCTAATAAATAAAATAAAATCATATACAGATTATTTAAATTACAAATATATTTCAATATATATTCTTGGTGTTGAAAGGATCATCGATCACCAGTTAAGTCATTAATGTTATTCAATACTAATAATGTTTAAAAATATATAAAACAAAATATATTTTTTTTCTCAAAATATTAATTTCATTTTCCAGAAGAAATTAATAATTTTTATATTTATAGTTAATAAAACTACGTGTTTTTAGTTTATGATAAGGCACTAAAACCATATACAAATTCTAAGTGTTGTACTATGTCAATATCTCTCGTGCATAAAAAAACATTTAATGGAAGAGATTAGTTCTTAAATGAATTTCATTTCCACGATAATTAGTTTTTAATTTTTTTATCAAAGAATACATTGATTCACACCAAAAAAAAAATATCTCCACGTCTCTGTTGTTGAAAGCGCTATCGTCATCAATTACGTCCTTTTATTGTTGTTGTCGCACATTTGCGACTGAAGAGTCATTAATGTTTTTTTTAAAATAATGTTAATCAGTATTATTGTATTAATACTGATTAAAAATAAAAATATAGTATCTCCAAATTATTTGAAAATACTATTGATTTTAATTTTAAGAAGAAAAACATGTTGTTAGCATTTGAGACCAAAATTATATCACTTTTGATAGATATAAAAACTAAACTTATATTAACTTTTTATAATAAAAAAATAAATTAAAATTTGAAATATTTTGAAGAAAATAACATGTTGGATCCAAAAGTATATATGAAAATATTATCAGTGTATTTTATTATGATCCTTAATATAATTTCATCATAATTTTTTACTAAAATATATTTATTCATTAGTAGTATTTTTTTTTTAATTCTACTCATTATGAAGTTCCTAGGACGGAGGGATGTTGTAGTGGGTCGGGGGGGGGGGGGGATCGGAATGGCCCCCTTGATTTTTTACAAGTTACATTTTTTAATATATATATATATATATATATATATATATAATATTAATATTAAATTAATTATTTGTATTTTGAAATTAGATATTGATATTTTAGTGTTACTTAACTTTTATTCTTTTATTAAGCATTTTCTTCTCCTTTTATAATTATTATTGTGAAGATTATGACGTCCTTTCACCTTTTTAGATGAATATTCTATTTTCTTTTAAAGTTATATTATAGAGATAATTATATATTTTTTTACACAAAATATTTGAATATTATTTTTTAATAGTATTTTCAATTTATCACTCATTGTTTCAATGATTATAAATAATTGCATTTACAAGACTTTATTAGTATTTCTTTTATAATAAGGAATATATAATTCGTGAAAGTTATTTTGTGACATGTAAAGTTATCAATATTTGTGTTTTTTTTAAGGCAATATTTGTAATCTTGGATCTTAAAAAACTTTTAATTCATCTTACGATACTAATTAATGATTATAAAATTAATATTTTGAATATATATATATATATATATATATATATATATATATATATATATATATATATATTGTATATTTGATGAATGAAATTTGACTCCTTTACGATATATTCCTGGCTCTGTGCTTGACTGTGTATGTGCATAACAGCATATATTAGATAAGATATCCCACCAGTCCATTCGAATCTTCAGATTTTAGATAGTTCATTCAACATGACCCTACCAACTTATACAAATCAAGATCAACAAAATCATAATGATTATTACTAGTATAATAATAACTAGCTGAAGTTGAGTTGTAATTTTATGAGTCACGTAAAACGTGCAAAACATGTATATAAATAATGGAGTATACGTAGACCATATATTTTCCACAAAATAGAAAAATAGGACAAGATTGTTGATTACTGACTGCGCATGTGTACTGTTTTGGGTGAACCAATGTTGGAAGATGAACGCTCTCGATTTTGGGTTCATAAATATCAATATCACTGATTTAGGATGAGTGTCTAATTACAAGACATTCAAATTAAAGGCTTAATCAATCAAGAAGTAGCATTTACCTTTAACAAATTTTGATAGAATCACCTTCATAATTAACTTCTTTTATAACCATTACTCTCAAAAAGTAACATTTACCTTTAATAAATTTTGATTCTTAAAATAAATATTTTACATTAGATGGAAACTAAATTACTCTATCCAACTAATTAGTTTATAAGCAACTCAAGTACCTTACCAAACACACTACCTTAAAAATAAATATAATTTGAGGAAAAACAAAATTTACCTAAAATTAAAAGACTAAAAATAAATTTAAGCCTTTTAACTGTAAAATCAATTGATATTTTCTTTCTTTTTAACTAATAATTCAATTATATATATATATATATATATATATATATATATATATATATATATTATTTTGTAATTCCTTAATTTTTTTTTATCAAAGTTTAAAGTTTTCGTAATCATAGAATATTTATAAGTTATTGTTAAAATATTGTTTCATTAATTTAAATAATTTTTTTATATATTTCTAAAATCAAATTTTCAAATACTTATATTCTTAATATTTTTATTATCATCCAAATAAAATAAAGTTTTACCAACTAAATTAATATTTCATATTTATAAGTATTTGTAAAATGTCATAAGCAAAAAAAAGTATTTGAAAAAATGTACAACAGATTTGATGATGACGATTTGACCAACAAAACTTTGTCGGTAAATAAACTCATATTTTAAAAGAAAATGAGTTTGATGTCTGTTGTCAATATAATTTTTTTGTTGATAAATAATTTATAGATGATAAACTCTGAAGACCTGACTTATATAAAGTCTTGTTATTATAAGAAAAATATCACGAATTAACGATATCGATACATGCCATATACATATGAAAATTTGTTTTATGTGCGGCTTTTCACTTTTCTGGGGTCAATAGAAAACATTTTTGCAATTGATCCCAAATTTTCTGGGTATTGAAAAGTAAACAAACTTCTTACTTTAGGAAAAATATGAAGTCGTGATTTGAATAAGACTAAATCAATGACGCACAATCAAACCTTTTATGTGCGGCAAATTTTGAATGAAAAGTTCAAATAGTCAAATAATGATAAATAATATATAATTCGAAAATTTTAAATATTTTTTGTTTTTATATTATTATTACTTTGTTTGTTAACATTAATGACATCTCCACTAAATGCGTAGATTACTTGAAATCTGACATAAAATTGTTCTAATTTAAAAAGAGATTAAAATAAAGTTATTTTCAATAAAAAATACTTATGTTCTATAAAAAAAACAGCAATATTACTGATCATTGGTTTTAAAAAAGTATACAATTAAAACTTCTAAACTTGAAAAGGTCATTGAAATATATTAAGGATATGATTGACTGGCATAACTGTCTTATTTGGTTTTATAAGTCATTCGATGTATTAATATAATATGTGATAATTTTATCATATTATATTGGTCCAGTGCATCTTTTTATATCGAGAAGATAATTGGGTTAAGTACCAATAAGATAGTTATACACACTTTTACTTGGTTAGGAACCAACATGAAAGTCCAGCGCATCTTTTTAAATAATATCTTTTATCTTATATATTGATTTTATAATATTTTTTGCATATAAATTTGAAATCAAATAATTATTATTCAAATATTTTTTAAATAAAATATCTGAATAATAATTATAATTATCTTATAGAACTCTTTTATAATTTTACAATATGTTTTTACGATTGTTAGGATTTCAATATATACATATATAATTTTAATGAAATAGTGATTTTATGATCATTTGATTATAATGTATAATCTTATATCATTATTTGATCCATGATAAAGACAAGATAAAATAACACAATAGATGTTTTGGTGGTTATGGGTAAAACTTATTTTATTTTTATCTTGTCTTGCTTTTATCTTCATTTCATTATTATATTCTATTCCAACATAACTTGACCCAACGGGTCCCAAATTATGGTAGGAAAATTTTATATTATTTTCCAATTATAAATTATCTTACAATTAAAAATTATTCACATTTATAATATTACTTTGAAAACCTTTATATTAATAATATGATAAGATAAACTCTGATGTTATTTGTATTGGTTGCTAAGTAAAATCATCTAGGTGAAGTGAACTAATTGATGCAATTGATAAAGTTTATATATCATTTGAAATAGTATAGGGTAGAGAAACAATTTTGCTTCCACGCTCAACAAGATGCTGTTGTCTGATTGAAGTTTCATAGAACACAACAAAATCAATAAATTAATAATATTATTACATGTGGTTGAATTTTGACTCTCGTATTCAAGTTTGGGTGCGAAGGGTGATATTTTTTTCTATCCAAGTTTGAAATGGTTTATGGTTACATTGTCAAGATTTGAACTTAACCATCACTTAAAACATGTGATAATTAAACTTGAGTTGCCTAAAATGCATGATTCATGAAGGTCGAGTGGTAGGTAGATGCTTCATCATTCAAGAAATTAAGGCATGTATGGTAATATCCAGTAATAGAATGCACATCAAGTCGAGGAAGGTGAATGAGAACAAAAATACAAAGGCTGCGTATGTAAGGAGTGTGGTATAGTATAAAGAGAAGCATAAACTCATATAATAAAATAATAAATAATGGGAAATGTAAAGTTTGCTGCTAACAATACAACTTTTTTGAAAATGAAATTTGTTGCAAAAAGAAACGTGATACACTAGAAGATATTATTTGAGTATTGATTTTCATTGGCTGCAATGGTGGGAAATGGGAACATTGTGAGATTTTGTATGTATGCACAGCTAGCTAAGCTAGGTGCACGGCGCGTGTCAGTCTTTTTACCTGCAGCATTGCAGCAATCTTTTGCTAGCTGCCGGAAAGCCACGGGCCCATGCATGGCCACCATTTTATCATGGTATATCGATCAGCAAATAAGTCAACCAGAGGATAGTTTGAGTGTAAATAAATAATATATTAGAATTATGAGAATTTTTTATTAAAAAATATTAATTTGTTAAATTTGGTAGAAATAGGATTTAAATTTAGAATCTCTTATTTTTTAAACTCTTATTCTTAACTATCAAATCAATCTCATGTATTCTAAAATTATGAGACGTATAAAAATGAAGATAAACTCATCTTACTTGGATTTTATTTCCCAAAAAATATACTCTTCGAAATGAGTAAAAAACTTAAAATGTGATTAAATCTTAAATTAATAATTAATTTGATTGATTCAAAAAGGATTAAAACTTACAAAAAAATATCTCAAGGTCTCGTTGAAAAAACTAAAAAGAAAAAACTCATCTCAATCCCAATTCGTTTCATGCTTATCATTATGTTCTTGGATATTAATTTATCAAAAAATTATATGTACGTTGCCATTGCCGACAACTAGCTAGCTAGTAGCGCCGAAAAACCAATCTGCATGATGCAGTAACAGTCCAAAAACAGTGTCTGCATGTCTCAGTCTGTTCGAATCTAAACACCTTCATTTCCATATCCAACTATTCCTCGTGGGATTTCGGTTCCACATGGTTTAGTTCTTTAGTTTTAATTGAATACGTACTAAGCATTTCGTATATATTTTTTCCGCAATTTAATTTGTTGCGTTCATTTTGCGAACCATTCCTTTTGCAAGATGAAGAAAGAGTTTGAAACAATCGGCTTCTTTTTCTTTTCAATATTAAAAGTTAGTAATTTTTAAGTAATAATGTGACTGTGGGCTAGCTTAATTGGCTCTTCAAATTTAGTATAATAAAATAAATAATATAATAGTATGTTATAATTTTATTAAATAATTACCTTCAATATTTGATTGACAGGTTTATGTTAATGCATTCTGTAATCTTTGAATTGTCTAAATTTTGTCTATGTGTATTGGTAATTATTCTAATTCTGGAACCTTTGAATTGCCAAAATGAAATAGAGCCATGTCAAAATGAATTGGTAATTACAGACTGGTTGTTAATACCATTGATAGATATGTAAATCTTATGTGAATACGCAAGAGAGTGGCAACTTAAAATGTCTCTGTTAGCAGCATTTGATTTGGTCAACAACACTTCTTTTTGCTGTAAATTATAAGGAATGGAAATACATAGAGCGTGTATAGTCTCTACAATGCTTATACTTTTAGTGTTGACAATGTACAACATAAATACTTAGGGTGATGCTGACTGATAATGCACCTTGGAATGCTATAGCTAGAGATGCTAAGAATATATTATCTTTTATTTGTATAAATTTTTTTGTTGTGTTCTTTCTTGTATCAACGATTCTGGCATTTATTCTTAATTCATGTTACTGTTGCGTCTGTGTGATTGTTCTATAGGATGACAATCTATGTTAGGTCATATATTTACAACTTGTGTAGGTTTAGTAAAATGTAAAATAAAGCTGGATAGTTAATTTGAGCTATTCTCTTGAAAAAAAATTAGTGTGGAAAATACTTCTATCAATTATTTTCGGTGTGGCAAATAAAGTTGGATAGCTAATTTTATTATTATAATGGATATATGCTTAATCTCTCATCTACAAATATCCTCCAAGTTGTTATGCCATTGGATTCTCTTGTGGGCTATAGACTGAGCAATACACTCACTAGACAAGAGCATTTAATTGTTGTCAAATGAAAAATCATGTAGCAAAATTTGGTAATGGATTCTCTTGCATTGAATTGTTTGAACATGGTTTATAAGGAACTAAACGAATGGGATTCAAGAAATGGTTGCAATATTCCTAAACATGATTGGTCATGGAATAGACAATAGGATGATACAAGAAAGGTCTCAACACTCACAAGAGTCTGAAATTAGACATTTTCATAAAGTATTAGTTGCTTGTCTTAGACTAACCTTCAAATACATCAAACCAAAAGATTTTAGGTTTCGTTATGTTGATCCAAAAATTAAAAATTATCAACGGTATTGACCATTTTTCAAGAATGTTATAGGAGCAATGGATGGTACTCATATATCATACATGGTTCGTCCTAGCGAATAACATAAATTTATTGGACGAAAAGGACACCCAACACAAAATGTAATGGTTGTTTGTGATTGGAACATGTGTTATATATTTGCATTATTAGGATGGAAAGACACTCCACATGATGCATGTTGTTTGAGAATGTCCTCACAATTCCCATCATGAATTTTCCTCATCCTTCTCTAGGTATATGTTTCTTATAATTTAAATTTATTTAGATTTGAATGGAAATCGAAATTTAAATGACAATATTTATTTTTCTTTATTAGGTAAATATTACTTGGTGGATTATGGTTATTCAACACCAATAAGATATGTTGGTACATATAGAAGTAAATGTTATCATCTCTCGGATTTTAGGCGCCGATGTGGAATTAATAATTACAATGAAATATTCAATTATTGTCATTTAAGTTTAAAATGCACAATTGAAATGACTTTTGGGGTATGGAAAAATAGGTTCACAATTTTATACTAGATGTCTAAGTTCAAATTTAAAACAGAGTTCAAATAGTTAGTGTAACAATGGTTGTCCACAACTTTATTAGAAGAAAAAACAATATGAATTAGTGTAACAATGGTTGTCCACAACTTTATTAGAAGAAAAAACAATATAAATTTCAACGTTATGAAGATGAAAATAATTCTTATATTTGTGAAGAAAGATGAATATTGTTCGAGATTTAATCATAGATAAAATTATAGAACATACATAATCTAATTAATCATGTTATTTATATTACAAATGTATTATATTTTTTATCGTGTACCTAAATTTGGAGTATAATGAATTAATTATTTTTGTTTGATTGATTATATTTTATTTTAATTATTGTATTAGTTTTTATTTCTCATAACTTGATTAGTTAAAATATATTTTTTATGTGTATATTTTAATAATTTTTGCAAACTTATTGTTTGTTATTAATAATATTACCACCAATTTTTAACAAGATGTAATAATATATTATCAATTCAAATATATTAATAAAATAATGAAATAATTTATTATAGTATTTATATTATAAAATCTATGCATATTTTGTTAATTATATAGTTCAACATACTTTTCCAACAAAATCACTCAAACAAGCTTTTTTAAAAAAAAAGTACTTTTAGAATAAAATTATCCAAACATAAATCAAGTTACATCCAACTTACTTTTATCTAAACTTTTTAAAAATCTTAGTTTAGTTGAACTTAACTTTTTAACTTTAATCCAAACACATTCTCAATTATTCTCAATTGTACAACTCAAATTTGAATATTCTAATTATTCTCAATTGTACAACTCAAATTTGAATATTCTAATTAAGTAAAAATAACGATGAAAGGCATTTTAAAGCTTTACTTTGTGAAAGATTCCAAACAATGGATGAAAGGCGTTTTAAGGTTGTTTTCAATCCTTTCATAATTTTCCCTTTGTAAATCAACTATTCCAAAGGAACCAAAAGAAAAATAGCAAAGGGTTATATTGCTACAAAGACAATAAAAGAGGTGTTCATGGATTGGATTGAGTTGGGTTTAACTAAACCTATCACCTAACCCGATCAAAATTTTATTGGTTGGATTGAGTTGGGTTTGTGTAATTTTTTTACAAACTCCAACCGACCCAACGCCAATCATAAAAAAAGTTGGGTCAGATAGGGTTAATTAGGCCTTAATATAAAATTATTTTTTTATTTCTTAAAATTTATAACAATAATTTATTTTTGCCTAAAGTTTTATAAATATGTAATGACTAACACTCAAAAAAGATCAAATTGTAAAAATATTTGATTAATAGAATTAATGATTTCAATGTTAATATAATATTTTTATTTTAGATAAAAATAAAGTATCATATTAACATGCAAAAACATAAGCAAAATCAAGGAAGAGATAAAAATGACAACGTAAAAAAGAAAAAAATATCACGGGTGATTTAATTTAATAAACTTTGTGAGCTAAAAATTACTAAGAGATTTTGTTTTTAACAATTAATTTATATATAATGATAAATTAAATTATATGATATGATATGAGTCAAATTCAAAAAATCAAATCTTAATTGTATTAGATTGAATTTAACTCAAATACTTTAAAAATTCAAGGTAATATAATTGTGTCAGATTGAATCATGGATACAATCAAAATCTCAAGCACTCCTAGACAATAATACTTTTTTTGTTATATATCTTTTTTTAATACTTGGGATATGTGTGTCACTTTATGTATATATTTTGTTTTTTCGTCTTCCTTCCGCTCTCTTGCCTTCATATTTTTGTCAAAAACTAAAATATTATAACAATTTGTTAGTTTTAAGTGATTCACGTAACAAAGAATGCATAACACGAAAATGGAAACATTTGTATTCGTTCTTTCGTTTGGTAATCAAAGAAAGACAATTGCTTCTTGCATCCTCACAATTGCTTCCTGCACCTAATTAATTCAAAATGTAAAATTATATTTTGAAATAATCCTTCCAAAAGCTTAAAAAGATGTATGAAACAAATTTTAAGGTGCAGGAAGCAACTGCATCAAGAAAGTGACCCTAAACCAAGGCCATTAGATTTTATGTTTCGTCCAAGATATTAGATATTCATTAAATATTAAATATCGTAGTCAAATGCTACAATAATATATACTTAAATTAAATAATATGAATAAATGTATAAATACTCTAGTATTATTATGTGTTTTTTAATTATTTATTAATCAAAGTATATGTTTGAAATGCATTAATTTCAATGTTAATACAATATTTATTTTTTATTTATTAAATAACATATAATGTAATTAAAATGTAATTAAATATTATATTCATCAAATATAATATATTTTTGAAATACCTATTAAATGTAACAAATAACTAGAGAGGAAGAATAAGGATGATGATAATTAATATATAAAAATATGAAACTGAAATTAAGAAAGAGTTTCATATTCAAGTATTTTTTATTTATTTAAACAGCATTCAAGTCTATTTTACTTTTCTATAAATGAAAAGTCGTATATTTATTTTTTTGACTGAAAAAGTTGTATATATTAAATATAATATAGTATTAATTAGAAATAATAAATTAATATTTTTAATAAATATATGAGTTTTTCAGTCAAAAAATAAATATATGACTTTTCATTTATATAATATATTTAATTAATATATGAAAACCTGCAGTATTTTTTTTATTAATACAACAATTTCATAACATTACAGTAAAATTTAATATTAGAAATACTTTTTTAAAACTGAGAATAGTTATGTGTAAATTAATATTTTCAAATTAAGTGACTTTATTTATTTGAGAACCATAATAAAATTTTAAAAGATGTTATAAATGCTTTAATTAAAATTGAAAATATTTGAAATAAAATTATTAAATTCATATTTATTATCTTTCATTGTTTAAAAATTGTTAAAAATATTTTTCTTGAATTTTTCTTACATCAGATCAAATTAAATAAAAATGAATGTAACATTTGATCTAATTTACACAAATTAATTCGAATTTAATATTGTATTGACTTTTAATCATTTAAGTATGCGTTATGGAATTATTTTTCCATTCATTCACTTAATTTTGTTTTCAATATTTTTTCTACAGATGTTAAATTACTGATCTTCACAAAAGTGGTTTAGTGAAATAATCTATGAATTGTTTTTTATGAAAATAATAATATTATTATTTTTATTTCATGTTTTGTTATGCAGTTCATTTGTTTATACAACTTTTTTATCTTAAGAGAGTAATATTATCAAAATTAAATTTAAATTTTATTAAAAGCTAATCACATTTAATTATGTTTTATTATTCCTTATTAATTAATAAATAAGTTTTATATTGTCCCAAGAAAAAAAAATTAAGTTTTATATTATGGACATATGGATTGACCATAGATTTTCTTTCTTTCTATAATATAATGAATTATAAAATTGCCAATGTCATTTTTATGTAATTCGAAAAAGTTCTTCTTTCAGATTTACCCGTGTATCACATGGGTGCTATCTAGTTAGTTTCATTTTTTTTTTATAGATACAACAATTAGTGACATTCAGTCAAAAAACAGTTGGTAATATTAAATTTTACATCCATAATGTTAAATACTTTATTAATTAATAGTATTAAATGCTACATCAAATCTTATTTTCAAGTGAAAAGCTACAATTTATTATAAGGAGTGTACAGCGTGAAATGAGAAGAGTGTTAATAATAGAGAAATATATTTGAATCATATAACTCTACGTGAATAAATAGGGATGTGTTTGTCTTGTAAGTTAAATAAAACTTATAAGATATGAGCTAGGAGCTAAAAGGACAAATTTTAAAACTAGTTTGATTGAATTAAAAATTTATGATAAGATATTATCCTTACATAATAAAGATCAGCTCCTATCTATTACTTGGATATGGTATGATTTCAATACCAAGTAGCTTATTGGGTCAAAGGTTATCTTAGAAACCCCTTTTCCAGTCGAACCCAGATCGATCAGATACTGAGACTATGGGTCGGGTCTGCCCATAGAAGGGTTTCTAAATAAAAATTTGTAAGAAGGATTTCAAGCAAATTAATTGAGATAAAAATGGAAAAATAAATTTATTATAAGTTAGTTAAAATAACTTATGAAAATAAGCTAAAAGCCACTAAAATAAAACTAACCACACCAACTTATAAGTTAGTCGTACTAGCTTACAATGCAAGCTCCTAAAGTGACTTGTCCGACATGCATTCTCTAAAATTAAAAGTTATTAAATGATCATAAAACTACTTAAAGTCACATGATGACTTTAAGATTTAATCTTAATAATCTTGTGTAATTGTATTGTTTATATATTTTCTTTTTACTCTTTCATATAAATACTCCTCTACACTTGAACATGGTTTTTGCACCAAAATTGTCTATTAACGTGAGATACACAATTTTAATTATTCAACCCTTAATGGAGTAAAAATCACTTCACAACAATTGTAATTTTGAAACTACTTTTAAAGTATATTATATCCGGAACTATGAATTAATTAAGAATTTAATGATTATAAACTCACATTATAAAATAATATTATCACAAAAATAAATAAATTTATCATATATACGGTAAATTGAAATTAGATAATTATGTAAAAAAAAAATTACATTATTAATGCCTAATTTAGTTTTTCATTAATTAATGCTAAAATCCATCTCATTCCCATAATCGTAGTAGCAATCCTAAATGCGTGTTCTAATCGTGGGCATTATAAGGATTCCCTAGGCTGTTCCTTAATTGTCCTCGACATGAGGACTCACCCTTGCCGACTAAAATCCTTTAGTTTTTTTAAAGTAAACCAAATCAAAACGTGCAAAACTACTCACCAGCGTTGAATGAAGTGTTGGTGAACGAAAGTGATAGTTGAACTCGTCCTGTGAGAGCTCAGCACTCACACTCACACTCACACTTCTATCTGGCCCAAAATGCCGACATGAGATAAACAAAACCATAAACCTAAGCCATCTTGAACCCCCCCGAGTTGATGCAACTGGCACCAACTGACGGCTGGCTGGGGCTGTAAAGTGTCCAAACACAGAGCCGAAATAATAAACAAGTTTTGGCCCACACACACACACTAACAACCTAAACCCTCACGTGGTACAAATAATGGCCCCACTACGACCCGTGTCTATGTCTGATTATTTTGCGCACGCTTTACTCATGCCGCTTCTATCTTTCCTCGAGTTGACTACTACGTCTTTTACGTGTCTATATGTCAAAACAAAAACCACTACCCATTGTATTGCTTTAGTTAATTGTAGTAGCAGTACAGTGAACCCAACCCCGTTATATATATCACACATTCCAACCCTTCTTCTCCACAGTTCCATCCTTCACTCCAAAAAAATACTACTAAAGAGATGAGTTTTGCAGGTTTTCTTTCTCTTCAATCAATGTCTGCTACCTGCGGCTTCTTCTTCTTCTCCTTCACCCTTCTCTTCTCCTTCTTCTCCTTCCTCGTCTTCATCTCCAGGATGAAGCCCTGGTGTAACTGCGATCTTTGCAAGAGCTACTTGACGGTGAGTTGGCTGAAAAAGTTCCCCAATCTCTGCGACTGGTACACTCATCTCTTGCGTAAATCCCCAACCGGCACCATCCACGTTCACGTGCTGGGGAACACCATCACCTCGAATCCCCACAACGTGGAGCACATTCTCAAGACGAATTTCCAAAACTACCCCAAGGGAAAACCCTTCTCCACCATCCTCGGCGATCTTTTGGGAAGAGGAATCTTCAACGTCGACGGCGAATCGTGGAAGTTCCAGCGCAAGATGGCGAGTCTCGAACTCGGCAGCGTGGCGATTCGGACGTACGCGATGGAATTAGTCAACGAGGAGATCCACGCGCGACTGATCCCGATCATGGAGTCAACCGCGCGTGGCGAATTAAACTCCGTCTGCGTTTTGGATTTGCAAGATATACTACGAAGATTCTCGTTCGACAACATATGCAAATTCTCGTTCGGGCTCGACCCGGGTTGTCTCCTACCGAATCTCCCAGTCTCGGACCTCGCCGTCGCGTTTGACCTGGCCTCAAAGCTCTCCGCGGAACGCGCCATGAACGCGTCGCCGTTTATTTGGAAACTAAAACGACTCCTCAACATAGGATCCGAGAAGAAACTGAGAGAAACAATTAACGTCGTAAACGACGTCGCAAAAGAGATGATAAAGCAGAGAAGAGAAATGGGGTTCAAGACGCGGAACGACCTTCTCTCGCGGTTCATGGGATCAATAGACGACGACGTTTATTTAAGAGACATTGTGGTGAGTTTTCTATTAGCGGGTCGTGACACCATCGCGGCCGGGTTAACGGGCTTTTTTATGTTGTTATCGAAAAGCCCGGAGGTGGAGGAGTTGATTAGGGAGGAGGTGGGCCGGGTGATGGGCCCGGGCCAGGAGTTTCCTTCGTTTGAGCAAATCCGCGAAATGCATTACCTGAACGCGGCGATTCACGACAGCATGAGGCTGTTCCCACCGATTCAGTTCGATTCGAAGTTCGCCACGGAGGATGACGTGTTGCCAGATGGCACTTTCGTGAGAAAGGGCAGTAGGGTAACTTACCACCCTTACGCGATGGGCCGAATGGAAAATATTTGGGGGCCCGATTGTCTTGACTTCAGGCCCGAAAGGTGGCTGCGTGATGGGGTGTTCGTGCCAGAGTGTCCCTTTAAGTACCCTGTTTTTCAGGCTGGTGTAAGGGTGTGTTTGGGGAAGGACTTGGCTTTGATGGAGATGAAGTCCGTTGTGGTTGCGTTGGTTCGCAGGTTTGATATTCGGGTCGCCCAACCGGATCAGGAGCCCCGGTTCGCGCCCGGTCTAACCGCTACTTTGAGAGGGGGGTTTCCGGTTCGGGTTTGTGAAAGGAAATGAATAGATAAAGGAGTTCACAACATGAATGTGAATGGAATCATGAAATGAATGAGTGAATGAAGGAACAGTTTTCGTGTAAATAATATAATGTTGCAGTTAAATCGAACGTTTTTCTTTTTTTCTTTCTCCTCTTTTAAGCTGGCGTCTTTTTGAATTTGCGTTTATGTTTATTATTGCCCAGTGAAGTAAATACTAAAGCCATTGCAAATTTTGGATTTTTCTTGCTTGTCTTTCTGTTCTTGAAACTTGTGATAGTAACTGATTACCCGAAAGAGGTGGAGGATAAGTGGATAAAAGGGTAAAAAAAAGAAGGGGGAAATTGTTCCATATATGTTTAACGTGTCTTGTTGGGGTGATGACTACTGAGAAAGGAATTAATGATAAAAAAAGGTTTAATTGGAAATTATTACTCCATATTAAAATTAGTACATTAAAGTGTATTGATGATATTTTAATCAATGATACTGGCTACTATTTCTTATTTCTTTGTTCATGAAACTGTTGAATATTGTAATATCTATACACATTTACCTCTTACACTACAATTCTCGATTACGGCACTTGTAAGACGGAACCATTTAAGTTTTGTACAAAAAAATCATGTGTTTAATATAATAAGAATAATGTTTTGTGGCCATTCAATGTTAGTCTATATTTTAAGAGGGAAAGAAATAAAAGAGGGAGAAGTGATAATGTGATAGGTGATGTTGTATGACAAGTAGAGTGAAATAGAAATAAATAAGATGTTAAAAAAAATATTTATATTGTTTAAATGTGTATGTATAGTCGTTTTAAAAAAAAAATATGTGAGGAAAAAAAATATTTTGAAATAACAATTGTGTGATCATTTTTTGTTTTGTTTTTGGGTTTGCAAATTATTATTTTTAAAGTTATTCTCTTAAATTATTGTTTTAATCAGTTATCAATCTCATATTTAACTCTGGCCTTAAATGCCCCTAACATAAGACATGACTGCATGAGTGATAAGTTTGGCAAATGAGATCATTTTAAAATCTCACATCTTCTTTGTAATGCAACCTCTCTAGTGACAAATGTTTTGTTGTCACTTAACATGCTATTTCTTAAACTCTTATGTATATATCATTACTCCACTATTTAGATATGTTATCTATTTGATAAATAGTCATTACATGTTAGCTTTTTTACTTAGACATCAAAAGTTGCAAGTGACAACTATCACTTCTTATTGCTAAATTGTTAGGAAACCTCAGATCACCAAGTATTAATGGTCTTTTTGTTTTTTTAATAAGCAAAAGAGAATATAATGAAGATTAGCACAAGTAGTGCCATAATACAAGTATTGTGTTCACAATGGATTAATTCCTCCACTCTCAACACATAAACCTTACCACCTTTTCATACTTAATACATCAATCCATGAATTCTTTAAACACTTTTCCCTCTGGAATCTTATCATGTATAAAGTAAGATATTAAAGGTGAAGCATATTCCCCTCAATTACATTTGAAAGAACAAATTCCTTATATCTCAAACCACTTTACCCAAATGATCTCTCTTGGATCTCCTAGCTTTGAAAAGATTGGAACTGTGCAATAACTTTTGTGCTAATTCCTTTAACTTTTGCATGTAAATCTGATTTATCCTTCAAGACTCTTGCAACATTTTCTTTCCTCCACTTTGTCTTCAATTAGCCTATTGGTAGCACTACTACAAAAAACCGTTTAATAACACTAAAATAAGGCCTTAAACAACACTTTCATGTGTTGTTTGTCTCACAATTGTTAAAAGGGGAGTTGGTTTTAATAGTGTTGTTTAAGGACCCTCGTAAATAACACTTGCACTAAACAAGTGTTAGGACAAACATTGTCTATCTAAATCCTTAGACAACACTTTTTTAACTACATGTGATGTTTATTTAGGCCCTTAAACAAAATTATTTATCACAAGCGTTGTCTCATACATTAGGCATTTAAGAAAAAAATGACAGTTTAAAACTACCATAACTTGTGTATGTTGCAACATTTTTTTTTTACAAATTTACAATCCTAATAACAACGTTCATATACACTAAATGCATAATTTGCATACACTAAAATTACTTAAATACAATCTTCTATAACTAAATACTTTCGTAACAATCATTCTAACAACTAAACAAATGTAAAAAATTACTAGCTGCTTAAATACTAAAAGCAAAGAAAAGGAACACATAAGAAAAATCAATCATATTTCACTCCATCCATTAATATTAACAACAACAATGTGTTATCCTAGGAATTTCCTAACACTGAACAAAATTGAGGAAGATAAAAGTGAAGTGATCAAAATGTCACAAGAAGGGGTTGAATTGTGACTTTGTCAACTTTTCCTAAAACTTTAACCTTTCTGAACTTTTACTCAAAATTATCTTGGTGTTCAGCAAGTCTTGTCACAAAGGTTTAAACACTTAGAGAGTTAAACTTTTTAAGTGGTTAGTCACAACACTCATCATTAAATGTTCGATATGATTATGAGAGCCTAATATCAATGTTCATTTGCTTATGTTTGAAGGATCATTACATAGATAAATGTATCTTTTAGTTGTCATGAAAACACAGATTATGTAATGATGATTTATCACTTAGAAAGTTGTTATGCTAATTATAGTATTTAGAATGTTGTACTCAGAAAGACATTGTTCAGAATATTGCTTGAAGCTTTTCATGCACATAATCATTTTCATTTTTTTTCCTAAAAGTTTTCATACTTTGATGCATATGATTGAACTAGTGTAAAACATATCTTGTTATCACAAAGATGATTTAGTTTAGATATGTCATTTAACAAAATAGTCAAGCTTGTTATGAAAACCTTCTTATGCATGCATTTTAATGCTTAGAATGTTCTGATGCATTTACAAATAACATAATGTAAAGAAGAAGGGAAGAGGAGATTCAACACATAGATTTTTATACTGGTTCACCCCAACCTTAAGCTACATGTAGTTCTCACACAAACTGATGAAATTTTTACTAACAAAACCAACAACATGCTAGATTTTTACAACTAACAACCACTTGTTGGACTTCACACCATTTCCTTCACCATGTCACCATACCTAGTCTTGGCTTGAAGATAACCCATCTTAACCACAACTTCATAAGAGAGAAAATCCCACTATTCTTCACTTCTTTAGGTGGGCTTAACCCACAAAATGGTTCTCCCACTCTTGGGAAGCAAAACCCATTCAACCATGACACTCACTTGATCATGGGAGAGACAATACAAGTATTTCTTTCACTTCTCTAGGCTACCCAAGTATTATTTTACTTTAGCCTCTTCAAGCTGTCATCTTAGAGACTCTCAGTAAGCTATCCACATTCCATGGGTTCTCCCTATCACTTTTCTCATAGCCAAACTTATCCCACATGGTTAATTTAGGATACATACAAATTATAATTTAGGAGAAGGTGTTTGAGGGGTTTTTATAGCTTTACAACACTCGTTGAGGTGAATCTTCTTTGAAGCTCTAAGTTGTATGCACTCCTACTACAACCATTCATTGCAGGCTGCCTCCTACCTTTTCTCTCTTGTTTTGCAGTTGTCTTCTACCCTTTTATAGGCTCTACATGTCAAACAAGCCATTATCTAACTGTTATGACAGTTGAGTATCTTATTTTTTTAAGTAGACAAATAGCTTTTAACTTTACAATTGTTAGCTTTTTTTATCAATCCATTTTGATGTTGTCATTCTAATGATCAATTTCTAAGTAGTTTTCTAGTGGTCTCTTAGAAATACATTCTTATATTGTTGATGAAGGACCTATTTAGATGTAGTTTCCTTCTGATGAAGATAACATGACATGATAATGTAGATAGCTCAAATCCATCAATCCAAACACTTCATCACAACACAAATCATTTTGAAGTAGCATACTTCAACATACGTAACATGTGAAGGTTATTATTGTGTTAGTGTTATGTACTTGGTTCAGACTTCACAAAGTCTCTTCAGTCTTCATTCTGATGTTGCACGCTAGATCTTCTCAAGCTCATTCTAATGCTCTAAGTCGACCCCGATCAAGGGCTAGCTTTTTGGGAAGGTCGTTCCCATCACACTCATAGCCCAACTGGACTTGTAGTGGTAGTGGGAATTCTCCCGTTCCATGGTAAAAAAGACTTGGTTGGATGCGGGACCTACTCCATGAGGAGTGGTACAGACGTAGATGATATCATCACGACCTTTCTTTTTGTACCGCTAGGGATGCTTAATGCCACTTTGCCAACTGGTGTTACCTATTAGCATTCACTTTCTGATGTGCCCTTAGTGTGTGTGGCAACATATAAAAAGTGAGATACTTTCATCATTAGTCTTCTGATGTACCCTCTATACGTGTGACAACATATGGAAGAATTGATGTTGTATTTTAGGTGCATCCTAAGCCTTTCTGAATCATTTTGATGTTTAGAAAGTCAGAGTCCAGATCTTTACCATTCTAATGTAGATAACTCTGATGCAGTTTCTTTTTGATGCATAGATACTACATGATCTTGACTTCAATACATCATTCTGATATAGTCATATCAAAATTTATCTTGGCTTGCTTCTGATATGTTATCAGAATATCATTTTGATGTTCTTATTCTTATAGTCCTTAAGTACACCATGATAGTCCTGGGTTTACTTTAATTTTTTTTCTTTATAGAACTTGTCTTTTTTTTAATAAGCTTAAGCAAACTCATGAGTAGACATAAACTCAAAAGGCTTATGATTTGTGTTTAGAAGTTTTGTCATAATTAAAACACCAAGGGTTTTGAACTCAACAAAAAGAGGCAAGCATTATTACTTCCTTGGGGTTGATGAAGTCGATATTGAGAGGAAGATCAGTGCCTTTGGAGAGTTGAACATCGAGCTGGTTAGGGTTTAATCCTATATTTTTTCCTTACAAAGAACTTAAAAACCCTTTTAAGGGCTTAGTGCACGAATGTGGTCTTTTCCAATTCCAAATTTTTCCGCCATAGAAACATAGTTGTGCGAATATGACTTAGGGAGAATTATGGTTCGCAGTGAAAATTATAAGATAGAAGCAAAATCAAGGGAAAAAGGTTCAGATGTTCAGGGGAGATGGTGTGAAAGCTCCATAAGATAGGCAAACAACCATGAAATTGGAACATGAATAGGAACAATAGTTATAAATTAAACATGAACAAATTGACACAACCTGACTCGACATTTCGAAGAAGAATAGAATGACACCACTTCCATAGGACGACATGGGTAGTGAAGCGACGAGACAATTAAAGGGGGTGACTAAGAGTATAAGGACAAGACCTCGAGGTCGACCGTAGGGTTCCTAACAAGGGACATAATTAGGAATAATAAGGGAAACAAATGAAAGAGTGAAAGATAGATTTTTTTTCCTTTTACATTGTTTAGAAAAGATGTGTTTTTTTTTATAACTTTAACAATATTTGTTATTGTAAACGTTGTCTTAGATTTTCATTACAACAACACTTTCCTTACTAAAGTGTTGTTGAACGTCCTCTACATGAGATAACAACACTTGTAAGATACAGGAGAAGGGGTGCCTCCTCACAAAGGGGGTCACAACGACTAAGTCCGAGCGATTGTTTACCAAAAATACATGTCTTCGCAAAGTCGTAAGAAAGTGTTATTTATCCAATGTTGTTATATGTATATTTTTTGGTAATGTAGATATAGGGCCCGTGTTTGCCTCCCATTGCATGAATGTATAATTAAAATTTGGCTCATATATTTTCAGCCAAGACCAATAATGGAGAAGAATCTCATGCCACATTTTGTTCAAGTTGAAAATAGTACCTCTGAAAACCACATTATGAGAAAATTACGAGAAAAACAGTGTCAATGATCTTGATCAATCTTTATATGAGCTTCTACGCAAGGTTTCAAATTCTGAGAAAACATTGGTTATACTCTATTGCTATAGTATGCCATATAGAGATTACTTGAAATTACAATATTTCCATACTACCTAACAAATTCTCTTTCACACCGCTTCAATAAAACAACAACCTCAAATTCCAATCCCCTTTTCGGCCTTTGCTAATGTCATGTGAATACTAGAGTAGGGGAAAAAAGTAAAAAAACGATGTAAAAATTATAATATAACTACCCATATACATTGGTGAGGAGAATCATAGATATATAATATGTATCCCGTTCCACACCCATTAATGAAGGTTATAAGCATTATTTTTTCCCCTTCCCTTACCCTAACTATGGAGACTTCAATTGGATTACGACAGCACTTCTTGTGGCTTGCTTCCTGCGCGACATGTGCCAAGCTAGACCCCAGGGGTGGAAGCTACTTAATTCCTCATCTATTATGGCTGAAGCAGTGCAGCTTCCACTTAGCCTGCGTTGGGATATGATGTTTCAAACAGTTCCATGGTAAAAAAAAAAGTCAATTAATTTATTACGGTGAAACTAAAGCGACAAATAATTATCACCTAATACATAAATCAACTCATGAAATATTTTAGTTTAATAGAATTTTTTGGATATAAGTTACATTAAATACAGAAAAAGTTTATTATCCATAATAATACTCATACAGGAAACTGTATAACACATTAATTTTTTCCACAATTTCTCGTTACTAGAAAAAATTTTGTCACATACACAGAAAATGACGTTGAGGATCACACCGGTGGACCACGCTGATGGCCGGCTATCAGACACTTCGCCATCATGATATTCTTCTTCTTCTTTTCATTTTTCTATCAATTATTTTTTGTAGAACTTTGTATTTTTATTTTATCACTTTTTATGGTAAATGTAATATTGTATTAACATTTTTCTGTTATTAATATTAATATTAAAGCATGTAAAAAAATAGAAACAATCAAATAACAATAGTGTATCTAAAACAATGTTAAGGGAATGTTTGTTTCAAGTATCACACTATATTCTCAAGAATCACGTTCTCTAAAATATAAAAAATATAACTATAAATATTATACCTGGATACGTACTTAAAAATATGTTTAGTTATATTTTTATATTTTGGGAAATATTTTAAAATTTTTAAAATAATTTTAATAAAAAATATGAAAAAATAGAAGTTACAAATATACACAATAAGTAGAATTTTTTGTGATGTATTTTCTTCTATTTCATGGAAAAATATAATATATTTAAGTAAACTTATTTTTTAAAATGAAATTTTTAATATCAAAGTTTTTAAGAAAATGAATAATTATTTTTCTTTATAATTTTAAATTTTTATCAACTTTTTTTAGTGATAAAATGTTTTAATTAAAAATAAGAAAATGAAACTAATAATAAAAAAAAGTGTAAAAAGAGATTTGAAACAAATCAGTGACGATAAAATATAATTTTTTTAAAATGTTGAAATAGTTTATAAAAATGGGTTAAAAATACAAAAATATCAAACAATAAGTAACTTTGAACATGTTTGGTTTGGTTATGAGTTGAAGTAGTATTTTTGCAACATGTTTGATTTGGCTATTAGTTGAAGAAGTATTTTTGGATGCTGAACAAATTATTGGAAAATATATTCATTATAATAACATATTTGATTAATTTTAAATTTTTATTTGCAATAAAAAATTTGTCTTCAAATTCAATTTAAAACTTAATTTAAACTTATATTTTTATATTACACACATCTTCTTTATTTTTTATATAACTTAATCCTATTTTTATTTACGTGTAATGGTTTCTTATCCAAAAATCTGTTTTTTACATCCATTTTTTATATAAAAGAAAAAACTGTCAATTCAAGCTCGTCTGTCAATGCAAATATGCAATCCTACGTGTAATCGGATAATGACAGAAAGAGAAAGTAAAACACGGGAGATATACATGCGGTCATGAATGAAGTTGATGTCGTTGATGATGTTATGTATGACGTCATGTTTCTTTTTTTAATTTTCTTTTTTAAATATTTGAAGCACATATATAAAAAAATTAAAAAATGTTTAGATAATTAGATATATGGGACTTGGACGGAGAAAACATACCTTTTAAGCCTTGTGAAAACTTTATATGCCTAGAGCATGAAATTCAACCATTTTTTACTCAATTTTATATCCTTATTTATTTACTTTTAATTTTGTAAAGCATTTTCATCTATTTTATTATTTATCATCAATTCAAGAGAAGACAAACCGTACTAAAAAGTTTATGAAAAAAATACTGAAAACATTATTTTCAGATAGAATCTTTTAATGGATTTTTTTGGCCTAAAAGCCCATTTTGAATTTTAAGATGAATTTATGATCTATTGCCAATAAAAAAAAGCTCTATTAATTTGGTACAAATTTTTAGTATCATCATGTTTTAGAAAATAAATTAGATAAATATATAATAGATAGATTATATTATATTTGTTTCTTTTTATATGAAACAAGTAACAGTGTAGACATGAAAGTAGTATTTTCCTATAAAGTTGTTTTACAATGCTTATCCAAAGTTTAACTTAAATCGTGGACGAATTCTTTAGTCATTTGTAGATGATTGTAATTTGCGTATTTCCACTTAACGCATTTCGAAGATCACATTATTCAAGGCTTTGCTTAAATTTTTTTGGTATTTGCATAAATTATTTCATTTTCTTTTCATTATAAAGATGTCCAAAACACACACAAATTGTAACCTAGGAGTTCATAATTCCTCATTCCTTAATCTCTTATGGTTTTTTTTTTTTGGAAGACAGAATATATTATATAGATAAATAAGGATCAGATGATGAATCACAAGTTGTGAGGCATTCACCTGTCTAGAACAAAATAAAAAACATGAAGTAATTACACATACAAGCCCTTAGCATGCCAACCAACAATGTGAGTCTCCCTTCCCATGTAATGAACTATATATATCTATTTGTTTACGATACAAAATCATCTCTAACTAGATGCAACCTGTTTCAACTAAGTAAAAAACAACTTTTAAACATAGGACAAGTTATTGTTGCCATTGATATAGAGAAAAGATTACTTTTATAACTCATTCGCCTTTAACCACAACCAAGCTCGTAATACCATATGATCGAAGGTCGATTCTACACAAGGCTGAGTGTTAGGAACAAAGAAGAAGGAAGGAAAATAAGTCTAACCTTGAGGGCTAGGAACCTCCAGAGCAAAGGGAAAAAGAAATTGTTTCGATATTTTTACCTATCTTTTCATTTCAATAAACCTCCTATATAAAGCAAAGTGCCAATGCTAAATGACAAAAACTAATAACAGAATAACAAAGCAATAACAGAAAGGCACTAGGCACTACAAGCTATTAACGAAATCACAAAAGCAATAATTCAACAAGCACTACTGCACTAGCTATAACATAATTGGTGCCAAATCCATTAAACATAATCTTTCAAATGATGAGGTGGTTTAATTTTCCTCCCAGGCCTTCCGTTGTGGTCTTCTTAAGTCATTATCTTCCTCTTTCTATCATTCCATGGCCCATCAAAAAATACCTTATCCTCAAGGTGATGGGCAGTGTTTATCAGGTGGCGGATCCATAAGGACAGGTTCTGCTCGCTGGTCATCATCTTCCTCCACAATCAGCAAGAAAAACTAGGAAGCACACTTATGACCCCTGTGGTACTTCTCATCACAATTGAAGCAGATGCCCTTTTTGAGGCACACCGCCAATTCCTCCAACAACAAGTGTTTAACGGATAGGGTGGTTGTTTTAGTGGTGTGGGTAAAAGGGGAGGTGATGGGTTAAAGTTCAAAGCTCATGGTGGCAATGGGTCAAAAGGAACGAGGAAGTGAGGGTTGTCGCAGAGCATCCGATGAGAGTCACTGAGTTTCTCTTCCTGCAGTCGAGCCAAAGTTGCCACCTGAATTAATGTGAGCGATCATAATGCCTAAACCTCTTAGCGAATCTCTGAAGCCAAATCGGAGATGAAACAACTTAGTAAGAAAGGTGCACGCAAGCAATTGATGCAATTAGCCAAGGTTTTGAACTCCGATAAGTAATTGTTGATGGAGTTGTGTTGCATCAGTTTGAACAGAGTTCCGGTGGGATCCTTGTACGTTGACGGGCGAAAAATGAGCCTCTAGTGCTTGAAGGAGACCAGACCATGAGGTAAGCTGGCCATTGCGGGCCATCCACTAGAACTAAGCCAACATGGGTCCCTCCATGTAGAAGGAGGTGATGGTGAGGCGTTCATGGTTCGAAGTGGAGTGATATTCAAAGAATTTGGGTGATCTTGAAGATCCAACCCGAGGAGTCTGACCCATCAAAGAGCAGCACCTCCAGCTTCATACGGTGTGGAGTTAGAGATGGAGACACAGAGTGTGGATGCATAGAAGAAGAAGATGGGGAATGGGGGTTGGTCTCGAGAAGGGTGATAACTGTGAAATTTGAGTTAATTTGATAGTCAATTTTGGCTAAGAATGATTACAATTTCTTCACTTTACTGTTGCCCTTAATGAATTAATGAAGAAATTAATATCTTTGCAGTTTTTGATCAGCAGAAGTTAAAAGAAGAAGATTTCAAGTGCTTTGGAGGAAAATTGATGCAAAAACTAAAAGAAAAAGTCTTGAAAAAAAAGTTGAAGATTGAGACAGCTCGCTTAACGCACAAGACAGACCCAATGCATCTCCTCGCTTAGCGGCCAATTCACGCTTAGCGCAAAGAAGGCCCATGAAGAAGCCCAAAGGTGAACTTAGCGTAAAAGCCCACGCTAAGCGCGAAGTCGCGTAAAAATTAAGCTACCTTAGGTCTATAAAAGGAATAAAAAGCAAAGGAGAAAACCATCCCTACACACCAACACCGAGACACCAAGACTCAAAGCCCTCTAATGAATACATCGTAAGCCTGAGTATCTTAAATAGGGAAAACCTTCTTTCTATGCCCATTATCCTCTTTTCTTCCTTTATCCATCACTTCCATTCTTCTATCCACATCAATCCCTAAAATGTAAAGCCTCTTATGACAATAAGAGACTAAACCCCTATTTTTGGGAGCCTAGCAGACCAACTCTTGTAAGGTAACTCTTTATTATTATCTATTTAATGCAATTTTGTTTCTATTGCTCTTTTTTGTGCTTAATTGTTTATTATGGTCGGGCCATCCATATAGTATTTAGGGGATAATGCATTGAAAGGTTATTTTCTGAAGAACTGGAAAAAGGGTATCTAAATGAAATCATTGCTAGAAATATATTGATATTTGTTTAACCCAATTCATGCATCTCTAATCTAAATGTGATTTATTATTTTCATCTTTGCAAAAAAATTTGGGAGAAAATAATAGATAAATTAGGCTCTTCATACGGGAAACCAAAGATAGAGTGTCTTAATAGATGTGGGTAGAAACAGGGATATCATTAGATAGAGAAAATCATTAACATTACATCACAAGTAGTTTTGGCATGTTAGGCTCCAACATACTTACATTTTGAATTCATCTTTTTATCATCATCTTTCTCTTTTACATTTCTTATCTTTTACTTTAAAATTACTTATCTATTTTATCTTCTGTTTTTTTTCTTATCTCTTTGAATTTCTATCTTATCTCTTTACCTTTTATTTTAAATTTCTCATCCTTCTTATCTCTTACTTTCTTTAAATTTTATATTTAAATTTCTTATCTCTTGCTTTTAAATTGGGTTTGAATCAATCAAAGTATGAACAAAGTTCCTATGGATTTGACACTCGTACTTCCGAGTACTTCACTACTTGAGACAATTTGGTATACTTGCCAATGAGTTAGCAAAGGGTCATCTTTTGCAAGAGCTCGTCAAACTTGGTGGACATATTATTTTGAGTTGCAGCAAGAGCTAGTTGATTGGCAGGAAGCTTGGCAATAGGATCCTTGATTCGGTCCATATGCGATTTCGAGCGGGTGGATTCAACCATGAAAACTCAACAAGAGCACCAAATGTTAGGAACGAAGAAAAAGGAAGGAAAACAAGCCTAGCTTTAAGGGCTAGGAACCTCTAGAGCAGATGGAAAAGGAAATTGTTTATGTATTTTTGCCTATCTGTTCATTTCAGTACACCTCCTATATAAAGCAAAGTGTCAATGCTTAATGACAAAAACTAATAATAGAATAACAGGGCAATAACAAAAAGGCATCAGGCACTACTAGCTATTAATGGAATCACGAAAGCAATAATTCGACAAGTTCTATTGCACTAGCTATAACAAAATTAGTGCAAAATCCACTAAACATAATCTTTCAAGTGTCAAGGTGGTTTAATTTTCCTCCTGTGCCTTTCGTTGTGGTCTTGTTGAGTCATTATCTTCCTCTTCCTCTCACTGGGTAGAGTTGAATACAATGTCAAACCGATGAAACCATAAAGACCAAACTATTGTCAACCACCTCACCGCCCATAATCTTCTCATCTTTGATCCATTCACTCCTCCACAATGTTGACTTAAGTGAGCTTTAGCATCCGTAGGTAGTGGTTGATACAGTTCTAGCAATAAGTAGAACTTCTGCCACACGTTATAAGCAAAAAGACACACAAACAAAATGTGTTATGCAGATTCTTGCTTCCTCCCACAAAAACAACAAACAGATTATCACTGCCTGTGATAATATTCCTCTTCCACAAGTTCGCCTTCAATGGAATTTTATCCAGGAATGACCTCCACCCAAAAACAACAACCTTGGTGAGCACCTTTAACTTCCACAATAATTGGAAGAGATTTGAATCACGAATAAAGGTCTGACTAAGCAACAAATCATAAGTGTTTCTCATGGAGTACCCCTCACTAGTAAGGTTCCGCCATGACCACCCATCTAGGGGTATTCACGAGTGTGGTTTACCTGTCACCCAACTTGACCCAATTATATTGAGTTGGATATTTAAAGTGTTTAGATTGAACCCGGCCCAATTAAAATCCGATCATGATAGAGTTAGATAACATATTTTATTTTTTGAACCCAATCCAACCCATATCATATAATTTAATTTATTATATATATATATATATATATATATAAATTAATTATTGCATAAAGGATACAATAGTAATTTTTAGCTTACATAGTTTATTAAATTATTAAATTAAACCACTCTTTTTTTTTCTTTTTTAAGTTATTGTTTTTATCTCTATCTTGATTTTTTTTTATGTTTTCGCATGTTAATATGATATTTTATTTCTATCTAAAATAAAAACAACGTATTAACATTGAAATTATTAATTATATTAGTCAAATATTTTCATAATTTGATTTCTTTTGAGTGAATTTAGTCATTATATAATTTTAATGCTTTCGGCAAAAAAAAATATTTTTTAAATATTTAAATGCAATTAACCTGACCTGACATAACTCGACCTAACCCGACCCATAAATTTTGATTTGGTTAAACAACAGGTTTAGCTCAACTTGACTTGTGAACAACCCCCCCCCCCCCCCCCCTCTCCCAACCCATGGGAGAAGACCGCTAACAAGATTAAAAAATTCAACCATAATAATTATTTCTCACTCCATGCATTTTCTCCTAAAACTAAATCCCCAGGCCCATCCACTCTTAGAACACACACCCGTTTCCCCCAAAGTCAAATGTTGTTGATCTGAGATGCTATAAATTATGGGAAAAGGTCTCATTGAGGCATTTGTCTCCCACCATACATCCTCCCAAAAGTTCATCTTTCTACCATTCTCAATCGATCTTCTTATGCTACTTTCGAACCAATTATCTTCCTTTCTCCCTTTGGTGAGACAGATCACATCCTTCCACTACCTCTAATCATTCTTATCGACACTTCATCCACCTTACCTTTTAGAACCCCATACCTTGCTCTAAGCACCTTCACCTACAAACTAGACTGCCCTCTTCATTAAGTGCCATCCACCTCCATTTTCCAATCAATGCTTTATTAAGCACTTCCATATCTTTTACCCCTAGCCCCCTTTCCCATTTCCCCCTGCACACAATACCCCACTCCCACCTTTTATAAACATGAACTAGTCTCATCTTTAGTCGGGACGGGGATAAGGATAGGTAAACTTGCCTTTGATCCGTCTCATTGTCATTCTTACTTATCGTTGTCCCGTTTTTAAGTGGCCCGTCCCTAAGAATCAAATTCAATAATATTGGTGTTAGAATCCCGTTGTGGTAGAAATTGAGGGACCAATTTGACAATTTTTAGCAAACATTCAAAAAATTTCAAGCATAAGAGAGAATCACATCATAGACTATTGTCATTTAATTGTATTTTTTGGACCATTTTAACAAGGGACAAAATTGAGGACCAATTTGACTATGAACGCTTGTAGAACAACAAACCAATTTTGGCGAAGACGCAAACATTTTGTGACAAATGGATCCAAAACATTGTGTTTGAAGGAGGCAAGCATTCACTAACAAATTGGTCCAAAAGGGTGTGTTTTGAAGGAGTCAAGTCACTTTACCCCTAGAGGTGTCATGTCACCAATGTTTGTGCCACATATGCACAAGGATGAATGAAAATAGAAAAAACTTAATGGTTGAACTAATTTACCATAATATTTACATATTTACGTATTAAACTGGTTGTTTTCATCTTTAGGTCAAATTGTGAACAAATACATCTTTCAAATATCAAATTAGTCATTTATCTAATTATTTTTTATATTCAAGCGCTGGGGTGGCAATAACAAATTCTATTGTTTGTTTAATTAATCTTAAAAACATTATTATCAGATTCGTTACCTAATGAAGTAATGATTCCAAAATATAAATTGTTTTAACGTCAACCTTAAATATATATCTCCAATCACATGATTATATGCTACTAATATGCAGTAGTAAGTTTTCTACACACACACACACAAAAGGTCTTAGACACCACACACCTCTACTAATTCATTGCCAAATGCCATATATATAGGTCGCAGGAGAATCTGCATGTTCATATAATTTGTGTTGTACGGAATAATAATAATAAAAAGAGCAGTTCATTAGGGGAGAGAGTGTTCTATATATTTGAATATAATTTTGATATACTATACATTTTTATATGACCAACCGAGTAAAATTAGATTGTTCGGATCAGATTTCAAATTTAAATTTTATAAAAAAAAAAGATATGATTGTAACAAGAAATCTTATTAAAGATTATGAATAAAGTGTTTTACAAAAATTAATTATCAATAAAATTGACAACAGATATTTTACATCAATAAAATAATAATTCAAAATGAAAAAATATTTTTATATTATTAACTAACTAATAGTTAATAAAATTACTTTTAATTGTGTAGTAATCTATTAATTACTAGTTAACAGTATGAAATAATGTATTATTCAAATATTTTAAATTATATATTTATAATTCAACAATGAAGATACTGAAATAATCTGATATTTGTATCACATTCTCCTTAATAATATTTTTATTTTGAAAATGTTGTAAATATATTTTTTATCATATTTTTTAATATATTTTTTGGTGTTGGCATTATTTTTAATGTATTTTTTTATTTGCTAAAATTTATCAAAAATTATAAAATTATGCGGACCTTATTTGTTATTTAATAAACCTTATTGATGGTTTGGTAATTTCAATTGGTTTAAATTAATAAAATTAAATATATGTTTAGAGAAATATGTTAAAAAGTGTGTTGACAGGACTAGTACTCCTGTTTTTCTTTTGTAGAAAAAATCATGATAATAAAGATTTTTCTTGGTGCAGAATGGAAACAATGCGGTTTGAATCAGGATCTCATGCAAACTATCAATCCCCGCTGCCCAATGAGTAAAACAGTGAATTAAGAATAAATATAAATATAATTTCTTAGATAAGTTTAATTAGTATTACAATCCTATTAGAATTATAATTTATTTTGATAACTGAAATTAATTTTTTTTATCAGCCATATATATATATATATATATAACGTGGTACTAGGAGTACCGAAAACAATTACAAATGTATAAAGCTTACAACCCCGTACCCTACACGTATCTTTGCATGGTTGTTATATATTTATGATTCTAAATTCATAAATAGAATATAACCGGCCAATGCTTCAATAATACTAACTGAAATTATTTTTTATTACACAAACTTTAATCTATATTAGAAAACAACTTTGAAAACTCTTAAAAAAAACTATATCTAATTATTGTCCATGCAGTAGCTAACCGCTAACTGTATAGTTTAATGATGCAAATGTTTAGATTCAATGTATAAAAAATAAAATGTATTGGTATTTTATAGCAAGAAGAAGTTAGCTGAATGCATGTTTGGGTGTTCCCGTGACCTCTATATATATATATATATATATATAATCTAGAGAATGGATGTTGAAGCACAATGAGATAATACTAAGAAATGTGCCCATATAATATCACCTAATGTTTGTCCATTTCAGACAAGTAATAATACGCGTCCTCGTGTCACTGTTTTGCGAAATCTTTTATTTCCCTTCTCGAATTTTAAAACTTATGTGAGCTTTATTTATATTTAACGACTTTAAACTATTGCTTAATTGCCGTATGTATGCAATGTCTATCAATATCTGAATCCATTAATTAAGCTTAAGTGTACTTTAATCATTTCAAGTACATGATTCATGTAAAAAAAATAAATTAAAATGGTATAATAAATTTAACATTGAAAGTGGAAGGAAAGAAAACATAAATCACGGGTGTTTCTTTTAGTAGAAAGTGAAAAAAATAACAAAAATAGTTGACTTTATGAAACAAAAATTTAAACTTTTTTTCTTTTATATTTTCTTCAATTTAAATTTAAATTTTTTCTTTTCTTTTCCATTTCTTTTCTCTCTACCAAATATAAGGTAAGGGTTATAGAAAAATTCAAACCATGTTCGATCTCAATTGGAAAGTCAAACCCATCCTCTCCTTCAATAATGTCAAAGTGCCAGTATATGCAGCCAAGTCAATCTAGCTTAAATTTTCGTCCTCTCTGATAAAAATAATCCTGTAGATAGAAAGAACTTTATTTTCATGTGGACGTACTCCATGTGCACTAAGTCCAAAAGAAGAAAGCTTTCTTTTTCTTTTTGAAATTTATAATATAGCATATTTGAATGATTAAAAGTTTAACTATTAATTTCATCCTTATATATACATGATTTTGCATTTAGTCCTCACATCTAAAAAAAAAAAAAACCTTTTTTACTGCAAGAAACTATTTGTTTTAGTTTCTACACATATGCTTTTAAACTCATTTTAATCCTTGCAAATATAATTTTTAATTCATTTTAGTTCCTAAAATTTTGAATGACTAATAATGAAGCAAATTAAAAAGTGTATGTATAGAGATTAAAATAACTAATTTTTAAGTGTAAGGAAGAAAACATGAAAATTATCCAAATATAATAACCAAATGAGGAATTGAATATTTATAAAAAATTACATCAATATAAACTTGTTATCACATTTAAAATCACAAATATTGCAATCTCTCTCTCTCTGTGTAATTAATGCATGGTCTTGATTTGTATCGGAGAGGCAGAAAAAGATCTTTATTCGTGTTCGTGCAAATTAGTTTGTACAGCTCAAAAATGTAAAATTATTAGAAAAAAAATTAAAGAAGTTAATTAAACATCCCCCACAGATAAAAATTGAATGTTAGAGTTTGAGACAAAAATTAGAGATAAAAAGTTTCATCTAAAAACCATTATATTTTTAATTAAGTTCGTGTCTAATAGATCAATTTTATATAATTAAAATATCTAATTATATATAAAAACATTTATATATTCATCGTAGTATGTTTCATTTGACCAACAAAGTTGATATCTTGTTGTATTTGTTAAGCAGATTGTGAATGATTTGATTCTTAACTATATGAATAAATAAATAAAATCTTTGGTACCAACAAAAAAAAACTCTTAGAATGTTTCATCTTTATGTTTGTCTCAAACCAGTTAAACTGATAAAAATTAAAGTCAAAATATAATTTGAGATGGAAAATTTCAGTATCAAACGTTTTTTTATTTCTAAACTTAGTTTATAGAGTTTTATTTGAGAATTAATCCAGTTAAAAAAATTGTTCGAAGCATAATTTATTCTCGGGTTAGATTAGAAGTGAATAGAAAGGAAATAAAAAATGAAATAATAGAATTATAATAAAGAGGAAATAAATATAATAGAAATAAAAGACAAACATATATATAATAAAAAACATGATAATTATTGTCGAAACTTATGCCAATACCGTCAATATAATTTATCAACAAAAAAAATGCCGTCAATATAATCAATTTCAATTGGTTCCAACACCAACCATAAATATTTATGAATATAACTAAAGCAATTATTAGGTAGGTAAGAAATAGGTTTAAGAACATAAACACAAGACTATCAATTAATATTTGAATTGTTAACATAAAATATAAATTTATTATTATATTATTTAAAAAATATATAAATGTAACTACAAAATCCCTATATTGAAATAGGACAAGATGTATAATAGATTTGTGTTTTATGATTTTGTAAAAACCTACATAAATATAGAAGTATATTAAAAAGAAATAATATAAGTACAAGAAATTAAATCAAACAAAATAAACGTTTTCCATGTACAATAAAAAAATCAGTTTAGGAAAATATCTATTTGAAAATAAAGGATTAGATGATAAAGTAATTAATAAAATTTACCTTTTAAAATTTTTAGATAAGGACAAATTTGAAAACATCATAAAAACTAAAAAGCTTCGTTTTTCCCATACATGTCGGCTTCACTCGGGGCTGGTTTCCCAATCTCAAGTGCAGCTTACGTACATAAACACACAAACTATCAATTTTTATTTTAATTTAATTTATTTTGTAAGTATGAAAACTAAAACAAGCAAAAGCGCAAAGATAAAAAAGGCTACGGTCTAATTAATTGATTAAGAAACGTGTGAGACTACTTAATTACTAGTTCTTTTGATGTAGCTTGTAAAGATACTATAAATGTGAGGCATTGATAAGGAATCTTTATGTGTAGATAAAAAGCTTCCTCTGACATGCATAAATAAATGTTACTCTCTCATGGCATATGCCCTCAAAGTCAAAATGATGGAATCTTTTACTATATTTGGGGGACATCAATTGGTAAGATGGTTTTCTATTTTATCATGTGCCCCATCGCTGGGGTTTAAAGTCGACCTACTATCTACTTATACATTATTAGACTATAGTTTTCAAGTTAGATGTGATATAAAGAAAAGCTGCAACTATAGAGGAATAAGGCTTTAAGATGAAATCTAACATGGTATCAGAGCAGGTTCTGATCTTGGGATCTGCTGCGATGAGCTGGGGGTGTATTGAGAAATATCCAAGTCCCACATCGGTTGCCTCAATCCTTAGAGTGCGATTTATATATCTGTTGGACAACTTCACTTAATGCCAATTAGTTTTAAGATGAAATCTAACATCAACCAGCATGTTAATTTTCTCACCATTTCTACTAGCTATGGTTGCAATTGGTACACTTGCTTGTGTACGTAAATAATACGGTAATTATACCATTGGTCACACCAAGTAAAATTCAACGGAGAAACTACTTGCACCAACATATTTTGGGTGTATGCTACTATGGTTAGCTCATAATTAAAAGATCAATCTGTGGACGATAAATAAATGGGAGAAAAATAGTTAATCGCTATGGGAAAAAGGGTGTTGCTTTTATAAGATAAAAAAAAATGTTGACAGAAAATAAGATGAAAATTGCATGACAGATAACACGAAAAATTTAGGACTCGCTGTTTTTTTATTAACATTTAACCAATGGCAAAAAAAGATTGTTTATTAATCATTTTGTATAAATTAATATTTTTTAATTATAGAAATAATTTATACATAAATGTTTACGAGAAAAATCTTATTTAATAAAAGCTATTGCATAATAAATATTATATTCAGCAAACTTAAAAACACCTTAATTAAATATGTCAGTTGTTCTAATTCTAGATCTCTAATTTAAAACTATATCACTCCATAATGTGTTGGGCAAAAGAATTACACTAGGGTTTAGGGTTTTGGACTGATCACAACAATCTATCGGTTTCTAATGACTTGGATCTCATGTCATCATTTCACTTTGTTGAGGAATAAATAACCGAATAATCCAACACAAATTCTGCAGAATAACATGTACGTGTCAGCACATACGTAGGTTTAGTATATATGTTTAAACTTATAGAGGTTTCCTCAGTTGATTTGGTTTTTCTTTTCTGCAGTGTATTATATATGTACTACAAAGTTGTAGTTTTTTTTTATCAAATTATGAACGCAAGTACACCAAGCAAGCTGCAAGCCTAACTTGGCCGAAAGCATAAGCTTTTATTAATGTCAGACAGAGAAATCAATAAAATAAATTATGCGCGCTGCATGCATGTCCTTGCATAAAATTACATTAAATTCTGTGTGCCATTTTTCAATGTCATGTTTTTATTTCATGCTTGCAGCCCAACCGTTTCGTCAACTTTCTCGATACTCGTAGTGGCTAGCTTGATTTAATTTTTTTTTTATAGAAGCTTGATTTAATTTGAACGTGATTCTTATTGTCAATTATGATTAATGGGTCCGTCGTGTCAAGCATGATAGTAGTACTACATATCAATCACTACTGCAAAAGGAGAAACCTTATGAATGAATATGCCCCATATAAATAAAGGTTTCTGTGATTCATATAACAATTTATTCACTATTTTATATATTTATTTATCTTTATTATATAATATATTTATTATATTTTATATTTTTCTATTTTAATTATATAATTTGTTATCTGAGCTATTACACAAATAATATTCCTACGTTGTTAATGCGTGTTTTGCAACATCTAGGGATTTTTCCGGTACACATCCAATTGACTATTAATGTTTAAAGTATGCTTGAAAACAAGTTCCTAACTCTAAGTGTATTATTTAGTTTCTTATTTTTTTATGTATTTTTTCATATTTTAGATTAATTTTTTATTTTAAAGAAACTAATAGTTATGACTTTCCTTACTTCTTAACGTGTTTAATTTCAAACATATATGCTATAAGTCTTTGTGAATGTTTATATCAAATGCTCAAACAATGAAAAACTAAGAATAGCTTTTTTGAGCATTAGCATTCATATAAGTATCACACCCACATATAGCCAAAGTTATTGCATGTAATTTTTGTCCTCAATAATATATATAAACCAATACTACCTCTTATTGATTTGAATTAACTTGAGCCTGTTTTGGCCAGATTGACGGTCTGACGGATTAATAAGAGACAAAATAATGCACAGTATGCTTTAATCAAGTTGTTAATGGGTCTCCAGTAAAAAAAATTAAAAAAAATAAAAACACACGTTTTTATAGAGTCTCCGCCATTGCAATAGTGATTCCTGTGACATTATGGTCTAACTAACTGATCGTACCAAATTGACATTAATAATTAAAATAACTAGGCATATATAGCACCAATTAATTAATTAGTATGGATATTAGATTTTGTGAAAACAAGTTCTTCAAGACATAATAAAACGAGTTTTTAATAAACATATGTCTTTTACCCTAGAGTAGACATGACAAGAAAACCTGTATCCGTGGGTACCCATCCGAATCCGTCATGATTTTGACGGGTAATACCTAAGTTGATCGGGTATGGGTTCGGGTTTGAATTTTCCTCGATAATCAAAAGTCGGGTACGAGTACGGGTATGTGATTACTAGACCCGTCCCGATCCCGTCTCGCCATTTAAAATCTTTAGAATTTTTACATAATTTAATCAAAAGGCATATAATTTTTATTACTAGTTAATTTTATTTTAGAATTTTTACATAATTTAATATTATTTTCTTAACTATTTATGTAGACACACGCGTTATAATAAATTTATTGATATATAAGTAGATAAAAATAAATGTTTAACAATCAATTTATTTTTTTCTAAAATCAAATTTTTAATATTTTTTTTTAAAAAAATATTTTTCCAAATGGTGTGTGGAACGGGGTTGGGGATACCCGATACCCGACGGATACGGGGATGGGATAATAAATTCAAACCCGTCGGGTATCGACTACGAGTATGGGAATATGTTGAGGAGTCGAGGTAAGGGATTGGAGAAACAATACCCGTACCCGACCCGCCCCATTGTCATGTCTATCCTAGTTTTTTAATTATTTGTGCTTAGAATGGAATGTATGTTTCATTTTTTGTTTCGGAAACTAAAATTAAAGGTAGACAAATTCCTGGTTCAGTAGTTATTTTTTAAATATAAAGGATTGACTGTTAATTAAGGGAGGTACACGCATGCAGTACATCAATAGAGCAGAAACTTGATGAGTTTTGTTTGGTATTAAGCGTGAGACCGCACACAAATGTTGCTTTCACGTTTTTTCGGGCACTACCATGGAGTTCTGTCCCATATAGAGTCAATGTTTATTTATTTTAGTTGATTCATAGAGAGAATCAATTTTAAAAGCATTGGCAAGTTAGGTGTAGGGTGTTAAACAATACTCAAATGCTTTACTCATTCTTTTAGTTCTGTTACTTGAGTATTGTTTTTGAATTGGTTAAATTTATTCTGTTTTTTGAAAATGGATTTATTTAATTATTGAACTTAATTTTTTTATAAGAAAAAATTGAATTGTCACAACCCATATATACTGAAAATGAAATTAGCAGCCATTAAAAAAATAGCAAATGTGTCACATCCAAACTAATCCTCTTAAAATAATTGATTTTCTTTAAACAAGTGTTTTTATGTTTAAAAAACTGAAACTACCAATTTTCATAACATGTGATACTAGCGAAAGATTAAAACTGTCATACCTAACTTAACATACTTTTATTATAAAAAAAATCTTACATTAAATATTTATATGATGATTTGCAAATATTTGATCTTAATTAATTCATTTCTATATTATTTATAATTGAACTAGCTTATTGTATTTTTAGTATAGATAACGAACAAACGAATGAATAAATAAAATTCACAACGATAGCATATACTTAACTCTAATGACATAAATAAATTAATGAAGAACGCTAAAATATACAACTAAAACCCAATAAAGTAAAATAAATACATAAATATCATCTTATTATTATTATTATTATTATTATTATTATTATTATTATTATTATTATTAACGACATCGTCGTCATCATTAATGATGATAAGAAACTAAAACAGCTCTTTGTACTCATCAAGTTGTCACTTAAAAATTCAGGGGAAAAATGTGTTGTATTTGATTAAATCCATATTCCATTGAAAATATTTTTTTAGTTAAACAAAAAAACTTTATGTTGAGTAAATTTATAATTATGATATATAATTTTTTTATTTTAATTTAATTTTGTTGTTATTTTTATTATCAATTATCTATAACTATTAATAATGAGAATTATCTCATTTAGTGTACATATTTCATTGGACATTTTTACCTTTAAATCACTTCTTTTTAAATTTTTCTTTTAACTTACATTAATTTCTTTCTACTTTTATATTATCATTTTTTATTCTATCAATTTTTTTATTAACTATATTTAACTTCTATTTTTTATTATTTAAAAAATTTAGAGAGGGGCCTCTCTTCCCCTACCCCCAGTAATAATAATGAGAACAACAAGTAATAGAACTTCAGGCCTAATCCAAATGTAATCAGAAAAGAAAAGCGAAACAAAGGAAGAGATACTGGATCAGACTGAAAAAAAGACTGCTGGGTGGAGCCCAGTTTACATGCGGAATTAATGAAAGGCACTTTCTATTTACATGTCCTGTGTTTGCTAAGTACAACTGCTCCCTTCTATTTATAATTTTTATTTTCAATCCTACCATTTTATTTGTTAAAACATAGTTTTGAAAATTACTTTCCATAACATATATCAATTCTGGAAAGTAATTTACGGAACAATGTTTTAACAGATTATAGTTATGGAAATTAGTTTCTAGAATTGATGTATGTTGTTCTCGAAAGTATTTTTTTGATAGTCATTGAACATACTTTCGTTCAAGAGTCACCATAATCGTTAATGTAGATGCATAATTATTTTGACATGTGATATTGAGAGACTAATAACCCATATATGAGATTCCAAATGGGTGAAACGTGAAGAGACACATGATGGTGTGATTAATGACTTTGATTTGTGATTATTATTATTTTTATTTTCATTGTGTAAAAAAATGAAGTATTATGTCCATTGTATAATAGATGATGTGAACCATGGAGTATTTGGAAACGCAGCCGCACGTGGAGGAAAATGTAAATAATCATGAATAAATTTTAGGCTAAAATATATGTTTGGTTTCCTAACTTAGTTTTTGGTTCTAAATTGGTTCCTATGATTTAGAAGTTCTAAAATGATCTCCTATAGAATCTTTTAGTAACATGTCAAGCTAGAAGGAAGTCACTTTTAGATGAGTCCTGATGCTTTGATTGCTGTCATTCAAATTAAGGAGATGAATAGATTCTTCTTTTGAAATTCTTTTGCGCAACATTAGTCTTTTCTTTTTAGCTTCTAACTAAAGAAAATGGTCAGATCAATCATAATTAAAGAAGGAGTTTCACGGAACATGCATATAAATGAAAAAAACACATAAAATATAGAATCTAATTAATTCAATTTTATTCAATAAAATCATTAAATCCATGTGGGTAAAATATTCACATTTGCGTTAATCACTAAATTAAAAAATTACCAATTAAGGGTATGAAAACATCTCCGGCTCAAAACAAGATCATCAAAAACTCTAAAGAATGAACTAAAGACTCATTATGTGAAACAAAATGATAAAAACTACATGTCCAGAACTTCATGCAATTAATACACAAACTCATACCCCAATGTCACATCCTATCAGAGCATTATGTCTTAGCGTCCTCTAGCATGAGGTTTTCTATAACCATTCACCTAATCATCTACTCCCACGAACACAAAGTTTAAGATCATCACAGGATCCAAACACCAACAGAACATAGGGAGTGAGTTATCACATTCATAACTAATAGAGAGAAACAAGACAATATGTAGATATACATATCATATAAATGAAATACAACTTACTTAAACACAACTCACATCATTCTACCACTTATTGCGTAACATCACATTTACACTACATGTCTCACACATTTTCACATCATTCATGTACTCAAGGATCAAAACACAATATCACTCAACCAATAAGTATCGATCAATACACCAGCGTTATGCAACAAATATGTTAAGACTCAATCTTATATGCAATGTGATATCATGTTAGTGAAAAACATCATCAGGTGCCCAAGAGTACATGACAAGACAAATCACACACTGGTAAGTCAGGTTACTCTCACTAGGTAAAATCATAGAAAGACCATTCAGAGTTACGTTGTTTTATGAGAATACTCCAACCATGTGAGATCGACACAGACTTAAAGAAGCACTCAAATCAGATGTATTTACCCCCAAGGCCTAGACTTCGAAGAGTCCGTCAAGGTCTCTCCTCCTTGATTCAGGTCTAACCCAGAAAACATTTTAATACGTAGACTCTATCTATAAACTATACAAAACACACGACTCCTCAATTGTTCTCAAAATAATTTTAACTCGTCGCGCCTCAAAGTGATTTAACTCATCGGATTCCCACAATGAATCATATCATAATACTCATTGCACATTAACTCGTCACCCTTAAAAGATCTTTTAGTTGTGTGATTGTACGGTTCATAGCACACATTTCAATACACTTGTGATCTCACAATTTAATACATACTCAATTTGTCACTTACATAAAGTTCATCACACTTTTATAATCTCAATACATCACGTTGATCATCTATGGAGATTGCTGGATTTTTTTCTTTCAAAAAGAATTACAAAATTTTATTATTGATGTGTTTTTCTACATCACATCAATGATAATGAGCTAAGTGTATAAACCTGAATTTTTAATTATTTATTTTTATTTCTAACTTTTGACAGATCCTGATGGCTTCGTGTAATCCACGTAGCTAATTTCACCTGGTGGGACAAGATTATTATTGCTGTTTAGAGTTTGGACTTTAGATGGTTTGAGTAATAAATTTCTGTGTTTTTCCTTGTTCATTGCAGAATTGGTGCAGAAGGAGTAAGACGTGCATGTGCTGAACTTATTGAAGCATCTGAGAGGAAAGATAAGGATGCGTAAGGAAACTCCTCCATCATGAATCTGTAGTTTATATATACATGTGACATTAGACAAACTTTTAGGTTATAGTGGATGAATGACGATCTGTCTGGCTTTGTAGGATAACTGATATATTTCCACCAAACTATGTTCTGAATCCATGAGTTATGTGCGTATACGTAGCATATCTTATCGATGTGCTCTTGCCCTTATTCATTATCATTTTACCTACTTTGTCTCTTTAGTACCTCCAAAATATCATTCCATTTTGGATGGTTACTTATTATCTTGGCTTGATTAGGTGAGCATGAAATTATTCTTTTGTAAGATATATAGGTTGCACCTGTTTAAAACAGCCCTGTGATAAGTTGTATGATTATGCAAGATGGAAGTACCAGGATCTTGTTTTATCAAAGAAAGAGTACATTAGCATTTGCATGCTTATGAATTGTTTCCATAAGCATATTTTATCAAGTGTATTCTATATGGATCTGGTGGGTGGCTGGATTAATTGAATGCATTATTTATTGAATGGTCATCGGTCGATTGATTAAGATTTGCTGTGAACTCTATTTGAAGAATGTAGTGAAGGTTTTTAGTCTGCTGAAATTTTGTATGACATTTTTGGAAAATATAGACGAATATCACACAGGCACTTAAAGAGTGGGGCATTGTATCATTGAACAATTGTTAATGTATATAAAACTAAAGCGTCATAGCAATCAATTATTTTGTTCTTTCCCTTATTGTTAGACACCCTAGATTTTGTTCGATTCTACCTTTTTTAATACTTTAAAGATTTACACTTTTCTTGTGATGTTTCAGTTGCGCCCTGGCTTTATACTGGACCAAGAACAGATTTTCTTATTTGAGAGGCAGATTTGAAACCCTTGTGAAGGTACATCAATATCACTTTAGGTTTGGCTTCAAAAATAGATCAAATGCAGTTTCTTTTTCCCCTGTCAACAACAGTGGTTGTACCTGGCTTTTTTATATTTGTTAAACCCATTTGTCATTCCGAGTTTGGTGTCGATGATTGTGTGTGTTTTTGTTTATTAAGTAAAGAAAATTGAAAGATTTTTAAACTATTATTTTATTTGCTTGTACAGATAATATCTTACACTCTTTTTTGTCTCCCCTATTTTTTTACTGATTGAATGCAACATGATTGCATCTACATACTTATGTACTGAACAACCTACTTGATTCACACAATTGGAGAGGAAGGTAGAAAAAGAGTGTTGTACAGATCTTAAGATTGCATGCGATCCCTCCTCTTATTATCACCGTGCTAAGGTTTTTACTTCTTTGGGTAATAATTTTTATTTATTTTTATGTTTAATAGAGCTTTAGTGAATCAGTTTTATAACTAAACTTACGGTGCTTCACTTATGATTTGGTTAATTCTGCCATAAATATGCATTGAATTTTTTGCTTATTGTTGCTATGTGATTTTCAATCTGTGGCTGTTACTTTCTTATTTAAGAAGACAAAAGAAGATATGTAAATTGGAATTCTTGGTTTGTATTGGAAATGATTTATTTTTGCTGAAGTTAGTAGGAACTTCAAATCTTCTAATTCTCATATTATTTTCTATTGTGCAACTCTTAAATGCCACAGATGGGGAGGAATATTATCTATCTTGAGAATATGCTGTGAAAAGAATGGATCATTATGATATCTACTGATGAAGCATATCTGGTTGAAATTTCTGATGACTTGCCTTGGTAATTTCAGTAGCTATTTTATATGACTTGGCCACAGGTTTAGGTTCATCAGGATCATGTGATAATCGGTTTTCTGTGTACCTACTTGTTTATGTATATCCAATTCAGCTTCATATTATGTGGTTTTATTATTTATGGGCGAAGTCAGTAACCTACAAATGATATACAAGTATGAATGATTTCAAATTTCCTTTTGAAGGTTATATTTTGCCTTTGATAGTTTTTCTCTTCTATAATTTTCTTAATTAGTGATAGGTTATTATTGGCATTTCCTAATGCAGAGAATTCCTTGGGTGCTCTAAAAACTACTTTTTGTTTCAAAATATTCTAATTTAAAGGTGGGGAATTGGAATTTGGAAGTCCTTAATAGTTTAAATTTTGGGTGGTGAGAATAAGGAATTTAATGTATAATGATATAAGATATGATATCTTATTTATAAGATATGATTTAGATGAAATATCTTCTAATGATGTGTAATTAATACTACCTATCTATATAAACAAGTTTGACAGGATTCCTTTGACTCAAGGTTTCAGTTTCAATCTATTATTTATTTATATTTTTTCTCATTTTACATGATATTTAGAGGTAGGTTGAGTGATAACAAAAACTATCCCCCACCGGAATCCCCATTTAGCCTTTTGGTCGCCGCATTTATTCCAACAACCTTTTTCCCTGTTCTTTCCTAGTTTTCGACCCTTTCTCCTTCTAGAGTTAGGGTGAAGGAATAATGAAAACATGGTAGTGTTGCTTTATAATGGATAATTGTGCCAAGATCCAAGATAGTAATGGACCTCCATGCCACCCTAGGTGTTGAGTTGAACTGTGAAGCATGAACACCAGTCCTATTTGAACTGTCGCAATGTGGGATACGTTTTCAACAGTGACATGTCCATGATAGTTATTTGACAAGTGTTAGACACTTCTCATTAAGTGTCCAATTATTCTACTCCTCCATACAAGTCTAACACTTTAATTGATACCTCCGTATGAATGAACACATGACAATATATATATATTTTTTTTATATTCTTTTCTTTTAAAAAATCATTTTATGGGGGCAACTCCACTTTTTTACGGGGGAAAAATAATAAAATTGTGAAATTATCGTTACTATCCATTATACCCATAAGAATAAATATGTAATATTATTACCTAAATATCTTGAATTTATTTGTTAATATGATTAAACCTGAATAAGTGATAACGAAATTGTGAAAACTGAAGCATTTTTTTTAATACAAGGCAGCTAGTTAAGTATTGAATTCCCTATTATTTCATAAAAAAATAGACTAATAATAATAATAATAATAATAATAATAATAATATGAAGTGTGATGTGAATGATAACCATGTTAAGCATGAGGCTTAACACTGTATTATCTGCAGTATCTGCTCATTTGTCATTATTAATACATACATCTCCTAGTTCTAGGCCATTGCTTGGCTAACATTCAAGGGTCAAAGCATTTAATTCGTGAATCCTTTGATTCCTTCCTAACTGACCCATGCTCGTGTAAAGGAATAAGACAAGATTAAATATTTTCAAAGATTATATTTTAGTTAATAGAATAAAATTGTTAGGATTATTATTCAAAATTTTTGATAATTTACTTGAAGGAACAATTTGTCGTTCATTATAGTTTTACTTCTCGAACATGATTGATTCCTGTAAATAATATCGGCCAGACAAAAACTACATATAATATTTAATGCAAGAAATCAATTCTAGCTTGTGGAGGATTCATTAACTAATTTAACAGTATTCCTAAATCCTAGCCCCTAAATAATTCACACATCATAACCATATCACTTATATGCTTTTTTTATCTGAGGCAAGAAAAAAAGTAAAAAAAAATGAATAAAAAGAAATCGGAAGTATTTTTTTTTCATTGTTTAATTAAGGAGACAAAATAGGGAGAAAACAGAATTTGCGAGCATTAAAAAAAGCCGTCTCTTCTTAATTAGACAGAAAATGACAAAATATTAAGACTTATTTAAATATGTTTTTGTTATGGTAAGTTAGTGTTTTTTTATTTTTGGTTTCAATAAGTTCATTTTTTTATTTTAGTCCTTCTAAGTTTTTGGTCTATAAGCGTAAACTTATGATTATTATAAATAAAAAAATTAAAATCTTAAAAAGTCCAAAATTAAAAAAAAATGACAACTTACAAAGATTAAAAATTAAAAAAATAAACTTACAGGAACAAAAAATAAAAAAAACACTAACACAATAATGAAAAATATATTTAAGTAAAATATTAAAACAATAAAGTTACTCAAATTGTATTATAAATAAATAAGTGATTCAAAATAATTGCATGTTTTTCACGAAATAAAAAAACTAAAAATAAATAAAATTGCATGTTCTCCTATTCAGTTTTTCTTTCCAACCAAAAAAGAAGATCCCATCCATCCGAATAAGAAATGAGATATAAAAAAAAAAAAAAAAAAGCAACAATTTCTATTTTCCGGTGTGTTGATTTCCTATCGTTCTTCTTTCCCAACCATATATTATCCTTAGCAAAAGAAAAGCGTCAGATAGATTGGGCATCACCATCCCATCACATGCTCAAAAACCCGCTAAGCATAGCACTCTATTCACATTGTATGTGGCGCATTGCGACTCAGTAAGCAAGAAGATGGCGGCGAGTAGTACCTTCTGCTTGCTCCACTCTCCCCTCTACCAATTCCCATCTTCTTCTTCTTCTTCTTCTGGGCTCAGAAAGTTGCGAGCTTCCACAACTTCTTCGTGCTTGGGCCAGCAAGACAAAGACCCAGTCTGTAACAAAAGAACCATTCTTTTGTCGAGCATCGCTCTTCTTCCGTTTCGCCGTTTGAAGCGGGCCCCTGCTCTTGAATCCCCACCTCCACCCCCAACCCCAAGTAAGTTGCTTTTCTTCCGTTACTCTACTCATCACTCATATATCATATATGAACCGTAGTTTTTATTTTATAATAATGTGATTGTATTTATGTGGTGAAAAAAAAAAGATTCGAATAGAGGTGTCCACATTAAGTGTGACCGTATCTTGAATAGGATTTTCTTTCAATAGAAAGCCTACATAGGACGCGTAATTTTGAGTGAATTTGTAATTAGTAGCCCCAAAAAAGAATAGTATCCTCCCCCGGATTGGCTTATAACATTACTGAAACATTTTCTTGTTTTTTATTTTTTAATTTATATTATTGTTGTGATGCTTGGAGTAGATTTACTCTAACTTCCATTATTTGAGAATTTTAGGAGTGCTCATGCGTCCGAGCTCAGTAGCATTCAAGATTAGGAGCCAAGATTCAATTATTGATACTTGTTTGGTTGAATGCAATGTGTTGTTTTTGAATTAAAGAGATATGGATTTAAAGTGTTTAAATCACTTCCTAGATATGCACGCTTTGATTCTTGTGAGCATTTTTAAACTCGCAGAGTTTTAATGGAGCAGTGATCATGCAATTGATCAGAAATGATAGGAATATGTAATAGGTGTTCCCTCCTTTTTTGCCCCTTAATATTCAGAAAAAAAATAAATTCAAAACTTGTTTCCATGCTAATGCAATAGAATCGTTTGCAGTTTCAACTTGTGAGTATGCTTGTTCCTTCTTTTTTGTATCTAGAATATTGTAAAGACTAGAATTTTCAATTCTTTTCTTCAAGGATGAAAAATAAATGGATACTTAGAAACTTCATAATGGAATGGATGAAAAAAGCTTACTGATTTGCTACTTTTTGCTTATGATATGTTCTATATTATTGGACTGATTTGTTAATTTCAAAGGAATGGCTGATCATTTTACGTCCATTACTGCATACCATTAGAGCTCCATACACATGTCAAAAGTAGGTCACCATTTTTTCCTTTCTGGACCCCTTCTGTATTTATGCACGCAATGTTTGGCCCTTGCTCTATTATTAGATATTTTTATTATTCATGAATGCCTCCTGAGGTCTGCCCTTTACACCCCAAGGGAAAATTGGATTTCAGGGACCTCAGGTGTGGTGCTGCATTTTATTTTCCATGTCCTTGCCTTAAGTCTGGGATGTCGATGATAGTATATTACCATTTATAAATGTTCAGTAAAGCATCACAGTCTTCTTTTTTGTAGTAACTTGTGTAATTATTCATTCTCCTTGCAGCAGAAGAAACTGAGGTGAAGACGCAAGAGGATAACCAGGAAGCCGAGGTTTGTGTGCGGTTAAGATCAGATACAAATTTTTGCTTATCTTATTTGTGCTTTGGGTGTTTAGTGTGGACTAAACTTTGTAGTTTCTATGGACAGAAAGCATCTGAAGTGGACCAACCATCAAATTCCTTTCTGACTCTCCTGAATGGAATTGGAATATTTTCTTCTGGTGTGTTGGGTGCTCTCTATACACTTGCTCAGAAAGAAAAGTCCACTGCTGTTGCAACAATAGAAACAGTAAGCTTATATGCACTCTTATGATTCTTGGAAACTGGTCAGATGTGTGTTATAGCCTTTGAGGAATCTCTCTCTCTCAAAGAATCATATAGTAAAAGAGGGAAATGAGGGAGTATTCTCCTCCTTCTGCTACTTAAGGATAAAAAATGACTGCTTGTTTTCCATTTAATTTGATTTAATTTTTTTTCTTCTAAAAATCATTTTCGAGTATTTGTTTATTAAAAATTAAGCAGTTTAATTTACTGTTTACAGATGAGCAGCAAACTAAAGGATAAGGAAGAACTGATTGTTTCCTTGAAGAAGAACTATGAGTTGAAGTTACTGAACAAGCAGGAGGAACAAGCCAAGCTGGTTGAAAAGGCAAAGGAAGAGCAACTGGCATTGATAAACCAACTGAATTCTGCAAACAGTACTATTAAACGCTTGGGACAGGAGCTTAAAAGCGAGAGAAGTTTGATTGAGGACCTGAAACTTCAAATTGGCCAACTTAAAACTGAGCTTTCAAAGACTGATACTGATAAAAAGGATCTTGAAAACAATTTGAAAGAAAAGATAGATTCCATTGGAGTTTTACAGGAAAGAATCAATCTGCTGAGTGTGGACCTCAAGGGCAAAGAAGATGTTGTTCAAAATCTTAATTCATTCCTTGCAGAAATGGAGTTGCAATTGAAGAGTTTGAATTCTACCTATGAGCAAACCAAGGATGACTTATCCAATGTTCAATTGCAGATTCAAGGGCTGAAAGATGAACTACTGAAAAGCCAAGAGGAACTAGAAGCAAAAGATTCCTTGGTGATAGAACTAAATTCAAGAGTGAGTTCCTTAACTCTTGAGAACAATGATTTTAGGAGTAAATGTGATGTCATCGAGAAGGAATACAATGTCCTAAAGCTCAGTGCTGAAAAGAAGGCTGCTTTGGACTCTAAGGTTTTAAGAGAAAAAGATGAGGAGCTTCATCAGCTAAAGGATCAGTTCGAACTTGCCCTAGGTGAAGCAAGCAAAAACCAGACCGTCATTGTTGATTTATCCCAAGAAAGAGATGATTTGAAGGAGGCTCTAGAGAATGAATCTAGCAAGGTGAATCATTTGAAGCATGAACTCCAAGTCACCCAAGAGAATCTTGCAAAATCAAGAAATGAGTTTGCTGAATTGGAAAACTTTCTAACTGAGTCAACTAAACTGCGCAAAGAGCTTGAGCTCAAGGTCTCTAAGCTTTTGTCTGAGCTCACTGAAGTTAAAGAATCACTACAGAGAAGCCTTGAAGATGGAAAACATGAGGCACAAATGCTAGCAAGTGAGCTTACAACTGCCAAGGAACACTTGAAGGAATCACAAGCAGAGCTGCAAGGTGTGTCAAAAGAACTAACAACTGCTCTTGAAAAGAATGATAGCCTACAAAAAGAATTAATTGATGTCTACAAAAAGGCTGAAACCACAGCAGAGGATTTGAAGGAACAAAAACAGTTAGTTGCTTCTTTGAACAAAGATTTACAAGCATTAGAGCAGCAAGTCTCAAAAGACAAGGAGTCCCGAAAACCTCTTGAGAGGGACCTGGAGGAGGCGACCAAATCACTAGAAGAAATGAACCGAAATGCGGTGATCCTTTCTGGTGAACTACAGAGAGCTAATTTTCTTGTTTCTAGCCTTGAAAAAGAGAAAGAGGTGCTTACTAAGTCCCTAACCGACCAAAGGAATGCATGCAAAGAGGCCCAAGACAACATTGAAGATGCTCATAACCTTATCATGAAACTTGGCAAAGAAAGAGAGAATTTAGGGAAAAAAGGTAAGAAATTTGAAGAGGAATTGGCTTCTGCCAAGGGTGAGATATTGCGCTTGAAGAGTCGAATCAATTCTTCAGAAGTTGCTGTTAACAATGACCAAGTGCAGAAAGATGGAGGTGAAAACAAGGTCAATTCTTCAAAAGTTGCTGTTAATGAGCAACAGAAAGATGAAGGTGAAAACAAGGTTACTGTAAGTGCACGTAAGACTGTCAGAAGAAGAAAGGCTAACCCACAATAACATAGAGAAAGTAGAGAGTTTTCTATTAAAAAAATTCCGATCAGGATCATGATATTCTGTAATGAACTATTTGGAAGCCAGTTGATGTCGAACTCTATTCACTTTTGGCATGCAAATATTTTCATGTTGCAATAGTATTGTACAAATGAAATGGCATTGTAGGAATTGTTAAGCTAAGCTTTTTGGATAGTTGATTTCTGAATTCTGATAGTTTTCTATTGATAGTAAAACCTATAAAAAGGTGAGAATACGTGTACTAACCATAGTCTGCAACATTAAACATTGGTGTATATACAGCTACTTTTCCTTGTCTATCAAGCAAATCAATACGCTCACCACTACTCTTTTTCCTGAACTGTACCATTGGTGATTTGGTTAACTCTGCCTCCTCCCATCTCTTTTATTTGTTGAGAAATGCTAACACACTTTTTATTGATTGAAATTTATTGAAAATTATAAATTTTTATTAGTTTCACATCTTATTTAACCAATCATTTTTAACCAATAACAGAGTATGTTAGGAATGTGTTATAAAGTGTTACTAGCATTTATTTATTTTCATTTGTCGGATGTTGTTTTTATCTATTCAGCTAATATGTTAAAACATCATTTTGATATCAGCATGTGGTAGAATGAAATTCTGTTATTCAAGCTTTAGTCCATCTAGCAAAATATTATGCATATCATTTCCAAGTTCTGGTAGCATGAAGGTAATATAAACCTAAAGCAGTTGTAATCTTTTTCGCAGAAAATGAAAAACAGACAAAAATAGTTACCTTTTTTACGGCAATTCTTCACAGTAACCGATATCAAAATCCTACAACGTATCTTTTTTACGTTATTTGACATGGATACTGATGAGAAATGTGATTAATATGCTTTTCCATTAAAGAGCATGTAAAATAAGTAGTTGAGCACTGTACTCCTCACTCCTCAGTTTGAAGCTCGAGGACATTTGTACAACCTCTCTCTCTCTCTCTCTCACTATATATATATATATATATATATATATATATATATATATATATATATATATATTATGTATGAGCTTGCTACTTGAACATGTTCGGGCACTTCTTGTGCTTAGAACTCACTTTAATAATATTTTCATTTAGCTTTTAAAAAAATATTATGTGATTGGATATGTATTTGTAGAATTAGTTTTGAATAAACATGATTTTATAGAATTAATTATAAGTAAATGTGAGTGTCTAGTAGCATGATTTTTTTTTGGATGATATTAGAAAATTGATTTGGACACACAATGTTTGGAAATTGCAGTCAAAATTAATTTTGACACAATTTTGGGTGTGTAATTACTAGTGACTTGAGTTTAAGTGTTTAACTAAGGATATAAACATGGAACAGATAACACGACTAAAGGTATCATGGAATAAATAACACAACTCAAGTAAGTATTGATGGAAAAATCTACTTTTGATTGATTCAATGAGACTTGAGTTAGTTGATAATTGGGATGTTTGCTTACCATATCGTTGTGTTACGACGAAAGATATTGTGGTCATTTCCTTACCGCGGCAATAATGGCAGAAAGTTCGCGTACATAAGTGGAAGTGCGAAGGAGCTTGGGGTGAATGGCTTGCTAAAGAAGGCACTTTAGATTGGATCAGATATTCATTCGATTGAAAAAGTAACACTATTAACTGGTATGATCAAACCAATTTTTTTTTTCCAATTTTAGACATCTCGTACTATTTTTGAGTCTCACATCTGGTGTTACTTTTTCAATCCCACATTTGTTGTCTCGAGTCACATCAATATGCAGAGCACCTGTTCCCTAATACAGGCAAGCTGTATGGTGTAGCTGTCACTTCTAAAATAAAAGATTCTATAAAAGCAAGGATTAACCTCTGATCCTAATATTTGGAGAAAGCTTAATAAACCACTAGACTAAATGCAATTATTGGTATTCATATATAACTATATATAATTATTTATTTATACCAGTTAATTCAGTTCAATCAGTGACCTTCAACCACTGACCCAGGACCTTTACCGAATCAATCATTGATCCAAGTTTTATAACATTCGTTTTAGTGACTTGCATTGCATGCCAACAGGATAAATATTTCATTGATCACGATAAACATTTCATGTACATGCAATTTACATCATGCAGATGATAAATACAATAAAAGAATTGCTTAGAGCAGTGTCAAACAAGCACACCGCACAGGGATGCATAAATATCAACTGTTGGTCACAAGTAGGTTTGGACACTTTCATATCTACACTTGCAGGGACCCACTGTATACATAGATACTATTGCTCTGATCCTAGGCCCTCACTTAAATTTAAACTATCTAAGTTCTAAAATCCAAGAGGTACATTCTTGGAGAAGTTGGAATTTCTGACGAGAAGCTATGTTCAAGAAAATTTGCATTTTTTCACGAAATTCACTTGCATCTTCCTTGCACCTAAATGAGCCTGCACATGCACATTGCTCAGCCAAATGTGCAGCTTTCACCTGATGGCACCTGGTACACACCAGATCTTGCAGGTGGTACAGCCGTTCTCTTTGTCTTACAGTTTGAAGAAGAGCATTCTCCATCACCTCACGGTCATAAGGCTGGGCACACTGTGGAACTGCACAACGCCACTCCTCAGTTAACAAAGCCGAATCACGGCACAAATCCAAGTCTCTGCAGTCATTACAATAGCTGTACCGAAAAAGAAAAATTAATATTGATGTGAATACAGGAATCTTAATGCACTTTTTTTTTAGACCATGATTAACATTGTTGGATCCAACATATAAAGACAATGGGAAATTCATCCGTATAAATCAGGATTAGTGCACAAGCTTGCAAATTCAAACATTTGCCTAAGAAATAATAGATAGATAAACCCCAACCCTACAGGGCAACAAGCAATTGCATAGTGTTGGGAGAAATGACAACGCTAAAAAGACCTTGGCATTTTCTAATTTTAAATGAATTATGTTAGCAGTAACCCTTCTTAAGCAAGAAATTTACACAAACCACATCGACCCATAAAAAAACGATAAGAAATTATAAGGAATAGTCAATGGTTTTATTAAACGAAATTCAATAGTTTGGTAAACAATTAATAACATGGGGTTGTAGGCACATGAGGGATAGTCAAACTCGAGCAAGAAATTGTGTCTTCCCCAATAACAAAAACTTATTAACTCCTAAAACTAATTGATAATCAAAAAGTATATTTTTTTTACCTGCATATGACATTGGATAAGATGAAGGAATGACAAGGACCATGAAACTTAGCTTCAGGAGCAAACTCCTTAACATCAACATATTTGAGCAAATTTTTTCTCAAGACCTGCAAGTGAAGGACACAATCAGAATTCTTGCTTTGCTCACCAAAATGTAGAGACCAGAAAATCAGCTGATGGAGAAAGAAGTCATTCGACTTAAATTACTTAGGCAAGGAAACATATGCATTTAACAAGGAAATCTCAGTCTCAGACATATTAAAAGTATTCCTATGTGAGACCATGCTGCAGAAGTGCAGCAAGTATATAACATTAACAATAGTATGTTACTACTGATTTACAATGTGTTTGAGAACGTGCTAGAATCATGTTGAATGGGAAAAATGTGCTTTCCGATGCAAAAATTACAAAGCAACAAGAGAGCTGCTTTTGCGTTGTGTTAAAAAGAACACAGGCACAAACACACTCTTAGTAATGTCAACACACCTAAGGAAAACAAGTAGAAAAATGAAACAGCACGTTCTTTAACACATCCTTTGTTACTAGTCCGTATTTTAGAAGTCAATACTTGCTTTTAAATGTGATCTGTTTATAGGACAACTTTGAATTTTTAGAAAATAAAGTAATAACAAAGTGTGTTAAAAGAGTGTTGCTAGCATTACTAAAACAATTATTACCAAAACTTCATGCTGCACACTTTGGTCAAGGGCCAGGACAGCACAAACATGCTTGATAAATTCCAAGGAAGCATCCCCTCTATGGACATCACCCGTAAGTGGAGGAAGGCCCGATGTACTCTGGTTGTTTTCTAATCTGTTCATACCCTTCATATGAAGACCAATATCGTGAACAATTCCTAGCAGTTTGTGTGTGAAGTACGAGCCGATCTGTGGAATAGAATGTAAAACAAAATAAGAATCAACTAATTTTTAAAAACAAGAAAGCATGCAATTTCAATTACTTCTTCTGTCATTGGTATACCTGCTCTTTGGTAAATTCCGTTATTTCTGATTCAAAAGCCTCTGCGGCTCCAATGTTAATTGATGGTGTACAGGAGTCACCATTCTGCAATGAGGCCCTGATTTGTGCTTGTTTTTTTGCATAATTCCAGGGAATATACATGAACTGAGAAACGATGAAAACAAAATGGTCCTGTAGAAATCCATAATATGAACAACTTAGACATGAATGCAGACCACTTCTTGTATTAAATGACTCACCATTTAATTTTAAAATCCAGTAAAAATTCTATAAAAAAAAAAAAAATTCTTACTGGTTAACTTACTTGGATTTTTTTCGGCAAGTATTCAGCAATATTCCAGCTTGATATAATGTCTACTTGAGATTCATTATTTACAGCTTCATCAGATTTTGTTGGTATTCCACCATAGTTATACTACAAGCAGAAAATCAAAATGACATTAAAAATATGTTAAATTACCATATTTGTATAGTAAAAATTATTGATCTTCACAAATAACTAAATCATCCATCACTTCACCACCATCATTAGGCAATTGATATAAAACAAAGATAGCCCAACTAGAAACAAGTACTGCGAGATTTAAAATATTTATGACAACGACTATCCATAACATTTTCTCGACAATAATTGTAAGAAATTTTTTTTTCCCTCACATTTGTAAACTTCCACAGTTCAACTATATTTTTATTTTTCTAACCAACCATTCAGAATAATAATTATCAAATATGCTTGGCAGTCCTGTACTAATTTATTATTATATCTTAGTGACAAACAAGTCCCAGGCTATTCAGAATGTTTGGATTTCTGGTGTGAAGGTCCAAAAGTATGTTTGAGAGTAAAAAATTAGTTGGGTTAACTATGTTTTTTTGTCACTGAACATTTTTCAAGTTTTCACTTTTAGTCCTTAACAAATTTTTTATCAGTTTTAGTCCCTGAACTTTTATTCCTTTAATACATTTAGTCCTTCTCGTTAAATAGCACCATTAAATGATGACGTGGTGTCAATTTTATTACGTTTAGTGGCTTTTTTAAACAGACAGAAATTGCCTTGTTAAAATGAAATAAGCAATTAATGGTAGCTAAAAACCTCCAAAATGGAAACCAGGTCTAAAATAACACAAATCTAGCAAAAAAAAATGGAAGATCTGAAATCCGCAAAAACCCCAACCCTAATCCCAAACCAAATAGAAAATGTGGCACACCAACCCTCTTCCCCTCCAAAATCCTCAACTACAAAATGCGACTATGTGAAGCCTCCACATCACCCCCAACAAGATCCCCCATTACCAGCGCCACAACGTCCCCCACCACCCATGGCGACGAGTTTTCCCCCGCCAACTTTCAGCAGAGCTGTGCCAGAAGTCCACGGCAGAGACAAACTGCTGGAAGTAGAGTCTGGCCAGTGTCCTTTAACCGTCCCTTGGAGACCTTGTTGAAAAGCTCCCCACCATGGACGAGTTCCATGGTGATGTAGATTTTGGACTTGCTGGCCATGACTTTGTGCAGTGCCACGACGTTTGGGTGCTTCACCATCTTCATCACCGAGATCCCCAACTGAATCGATCAACAATTGTTTCTTCACAACTAAATTCTCTATTGAACTCACCTGATACAATGAGCATAGCTGCCCAAGGTTTCATTCCTTTTCAATTTGGTTTGGGATTAGAGTGGGGGTTGTTGCAGGTTTCAAGCAATAAAAGGAAGAAGGAGAACTGATTTTGGGTTTGGGTAATTGTGGGTTTCAGATCTAATTCCTTTTTTTTGAACTTTTTTTTTTAATTTTTGCTGGATTTGAGTTTATTTTTTAAATGGATTTGTGCCTCTACTTATTCTGATTTTGATGTTGGATCAGGTTTCAGAAAAGGCAAATGCACATTTTGGGGTTTTTTAGCTGCCATTAATTGTTTATTTCATTTTAACAAGGCGATTTCTAGCGGCTTAAAACCACCAGAAAATAAACCACCGCTAAACGTAATAAAATTGACGGCACATCATCATTTAACAGGAAGGACTAAAAGCATTATCAGACTAAAAGTTCAGGGACTAAAACTGGTAAAATTTTGTTTAAGGACTAAAAGTGAAAAGTTGAAAATGTCCAGGGACCAAAAACATATTTAACCCAAATTAGTTTGGGGTCATGTTTGGTTACCTCTCAAAATTATGTTTGAGAGTAAAATTTTGCTTGCAAACTCAATTTTGGAGAAGCAATACTTGGGATACTTTTGCAAACTCAGTTTGCAAACTTCAGCTTAACCCAAACTTAAGTTTGCAAACTTCAATCCAAACATGCACTAAAGTAGTTAGGCCTAAACAATGAACAACAAAAAATATGATGATCAAACCTGATCCATGAATAGCAACGAGCACCAGAACTGCAGTGGTTCAAGCTCAATCCATTCAAATAGATCTCTACAAAAATAAGCAATACAAGGTTATATAGAGCGACAAACATCAGTTTTAATTTCAATTAAGTTGAATTTGGCAAAAAAGAAAAAAGATTTGAGTGATTCTTTCGTCACAACTTTGTGTAATTCAAAAGAAAATTGTAATTGTTCATTCTTAAATGAAGTAGGACAAAGGTTTCCAACTTTTGTTATCTTTGGTCAAATTATACAAAAGATAGCAAGAACTTTTTTTTATATAATAAAAGAAAAATATTTCTATGGCTTTTGCAAGACTGACCTTGATTGTATAGTTCTTAACAAACTGTCACAGTAAGCTTTGGCTCTAGACAGATCATATTTCCCAGTGTCTATAATAATTTTTGAGAAGTTTGCAAATACAATTGTAGCACCTAACTTGCGGAACTCTGCCAACAACAATGCAAAGACCTTCTGCATGACCTATAAATATCAATGCAATCAAAGGACATGAGTGACATGCAATTAAGAGATTTTAACTTAGATGTGTAAATTGCAATGAAATGAACAAAACAGGATCTACAAGCCTCCAAATATAACATTAACACCCATAACAGGACCTACATAGTTGAAAACCCACTTAACAGGTAGGAAAGTAGTATACCATCTCTGGGAATAATCTAATTCACTAAAGCAATTTGGAAATATAAAAAACAAAAATTTATGAAAAAAAAAGGAAAACTAAGAAATGAATTTCATTACATGCACTAAATAGCTTCTTTCAGTGTAAATTGTTTACCTTGTGGAGTAACTGGTGGAGAGCAGGATCATGAAGTTTTGATTTAGGGCTGCAACACAGGAAGGAATATAGTAATTAATTAGAGAAAAATAGGGTGGCTGTTAATATACCTTATAGGCAGTTTGGGCCCATGGGCTCATCTGTGTGGTAGTTTAACAATGGCAAGCAAATAAAGTTAGTCAAAACCTGCAAAGCCATCTATACAGATGTTGCAAAATTGAATCAGCATAAACATTTCCGGATGTAACTGCATCAGCTAGGCACCGCTGGATCAACTGTTTAAGGACTCGAAAGGCTTGTACACATGAGGTAGACTCGTCAAAACCATTTTGATCATTTGTGGAAAATGCTCCAGAATCAAGTTCATGACCAAATCTTAATAGAGTGCCTCCTTCCATTTCATTAACTAGGTTGTATTTGAGAAGAGCATTTACAGCCAGGTGGTGTATCTGCAAATAAATAAGTAAAATAAAATCCCCATTAATTTTTAAATGCTTGCTCAATTTGGTGAGAATAACTTAAGATTATCGAACCTTTAGCTCCACAGTTACGTTTCTATAAGCTCCAGGATATGTAAGAGCAGGTTGTTGGACCTATTTTCAAATAGCAAAGCAGTCAATTTAAGGAGATCAAAGATGAACATGTTAAATCATCAAATAATGACTAATAACAAGGAAAAATTATTCCCAGGTGACAATTGTGGCACAGTTTGGGCACCTATAGTATTTATCCACAAACTACAAACCTTCTGAACCCACAGTTTAAAATATGATCATTATGTAGACAGGTGAATTAGTTCACTAACTGTTACTAAAACTGGGAGATGTCCCCCAATATCTTTTACAAAATAAGAACAAGTTGACAATGGTCGTCATGTTATAAAAAGTTGTTACTACTTACTACTATTTGTAAATAAATAAAAAAGTGGTTTAGTGTATAGTAAAGCAAATGGCCAACAGCAGCTTTCATAGGCATGCAGAACTCATTTGTATTCTCAAATAATAATAATAATAAATATAATTACTTAAGAACAGAACACTAAAGCTTTGCAAAATTGATAAGAGGAAACATTAAAGGTCTGCAAAAAATTGAGTTAATAAAGAACCAAAATATCAATATGGCATACCTCGTCGACAAAACAGTTCTGTTCACTGTTAATTCCACCTAAATCTGGAAGGCCATCATCAGATATCCAAAGTACCTGTACAAATGAATATCTCCTTAATGAATTATCATTTTAGGGAATATACTGAATCACCAAATGTTTGACACTGTCCTTTAAGAAAAACATACACCGACATTTGAGCATATCAAAGATAAAATCATTTAGTTCAAGTGAGAAGTAAAACATCACAAACAAAGAAAAGGCAATAAGTTTCATTTTGTTGATAACATTCCAATAACTTCAAATTAAAATCAGAACCTGTTGATTATCATGCAATGCTCTTGAAAAGAAGATATCCGCAATAAATATAAGCCAGTCAAGTTCAAAGTTCCCCAGCGGTACCTGCAAAAGATGCGCATATGAAAACAAAATGTTGGAAAAATTACAAAATAAAATTTCTCAACTGAAAGTATTTCTGCTGAGAACAATTTACCACAGTTAACAACATGTAAAGAGTGTTGCATATGTTTTTACTTGTTGTCTTGATTAACCAATTTTGTTCGGTAAACTGAAAATTTCTTTTACAAATAAATCCTTTTCTCTATGTTTTTATAATTTTCCCTCAGATATGCTACAAAAGATTGAAGTAATTACATGGGCATATCTTGAGAGAGCAATTCTTTGATTTAGCCATTGGACTGATGCAGCACAACGTTGCATTCCAGTTTTAGCAGCAACTTGTTGCCATCCAAGAATCTAAAAAAGCCAAAATTAAATATATTAAATAAGAGAGAGATCTAAATACAGACATACTTGAGAAGGACCACTTGTTTCAAAACATTTTTACCTGGTACTGACTATCACGTGCATTATAAGGAACACTCAGGCATGGAAAATTATCCAGAGCTCGGATGCCCAATTTTACTAATTGAACATTTGGGCATTCAATGACAGCAACCATAGGCATGTGATTTTCCCTCCCATGACTAAGATTATTAGAGAAGAACAAAATAACTCAGTCCAAAATAAGTAAATAGAATATAGAATATAGAATTTCAAAAAAAAAAAAGGAGAGAATTGGAAAGCCTCAATCTTATGAAGACCATAAAGATTGAGCATTGTAAAAATTTGAAGGTGCCATCACTCATAATCTGCTTTTGAATATTAATTAATGTAACATGTACACAACAGTGGGACAGACCCCTACGATTAACACCCAAACACATGAGTCACATCAAAATCTGGAATTTATGGCTAAAATCAGGTCCAGACAGACCAAACCTAATTTATATTATATATAAACTCAAGTGCTACTAGCTTATCTATACTCAAGATTCAAAATCTTGTCTCACTCTTGCTACACTACAGGCAACAAACCTGTCAGAATAATTACAAATCTATCCTAAAAGAAGAAAATGTATGAGAAAACTCCCTGTTCTTTTTTACAAGTCACATTTTAAAAACTTCCATTGTTCCTTTATACAAGTTACTTTATAAAATCTATGAAGGATTATATATTTTTTCTAAGTCTACCCTTAATCTCTAATTACATCATTTTTAATTACTCCACACTTTCCTATTAAATCCACTTCTCTAATAATTGCATATTGAAATTAATGGGGCATTACAAAGATAATTAAGGGGAGAGAGAAATTAGTAGAATTAAATAAAGGTAATTCTAGAAAGTTTAGAAAGCATTGTAGTAAACCAAGATAGGAAAAATAACCTGTGGCCATTTATTGCTCTTTGCATCACTGCTTCAGCATCCTTGACATGTGCAACATAGTCCACCTGAATATGGGACATAATTATACACAAACATGAAAATAGATAACTTCAGACTCTTAAATGAAGAAATTTTAAAAGATAAAAAATTAAAAGAACAAATACAAATTAGATTTTAAGATATACTGCATGTAAACAAAATGATCAAAGAATTGTTGTAGATTTACCTTAAAATTAATGCCATTCCTCGGAGGTGGCTCAATAGACAAAGACTGGCAAGCATCATGAAAATGTCTTTCAAGAAAAACCGGGGATAAATCTTTGTTTTGATAGGGATTAACCACCACAACAGTCATTGTTTTTGATGCAGGAAAATATCCAATGTATATAGCCCGTCCCTCAGAGATGCTGAAGTTAACAAATGAGTGTTAAAAGTAAAACTACATCATTAAAAAACAATGCACAAATAATGGACAAGTCATGAAATTAATTTTTAAATCAAGTGCAATTATATGTTTTTAACTAAAAAAATGAAGGAAGAAAATAATTAAACAATGAGCCTCCACTTACCTATGGTAAAAATAAAAGAAAGATATAGATTGTTCAAGATAAGCACATTCTGCTGTGGTCTTCATGTGCAATTCACTTAAATTCCATGGTTCTTGTAGACTACGTTTATTAGCAGTCTTGTCCACCTTACATACACAACCAAGCTGGACTATTGCATTAAATTCCAGTGGCACCTTAGTTTCATATACTCCCTGACAAAAATTTAATTCAGATAAATCCAATGTAACTACAAATCCCATAAATTACACAATGAACATAAAGTTGATAATATAATTTAAGCTCTTGACTGTACCTTAATAACAACAATCCAAGAAATATACATGGCTGTAAGAAATGAATCAAATTTGAAAGAACTCCCATTTTATCTGACATAAAAGATTCTCACAAATTGGAACACAACTAGTCCCTTTGCCCATTGCCACAGTCATATCAAAGTTGATATTAAAAAAAAACAATATTACAACTATTATTAGTCAATATTGATAAGTTCTACATTTACAGCATGAACAAATCTAGTCATTTGCTTTTCAAAATAAAGACAACCACCTAAATGTCGAAATCAAACTACCAATTAGTACTAATACAAGAATTTACGGTACACGAAATTAACTATCAAATTATAGGTTATACAACAAATTGTTCATACAAAAGTAGGAATCAAGTTATTTTAGGAGAAACTCTTGGCAAAATTAATTCATTCAATAACTCTTTCTATATGTCAAATTTCAACAACTCAACTTTTGAATATTTATCATCTCAATTATCATACACAAATTCTATATAAATCAGGCATTTATAATTAGATAATCTTATAGTAAATATTTACTTATATTTTCGAAAAATATATTACATGTTTAAAATTTAATAAAAATTCATAGATTTGCTCTATTCGATAATATCTTTAAAGATTAGATTATTAAAATTTAATATATACAAGGAATATTATTGAACGAAGTAACCTGATCCTCACCCATACACACACATATAGTCAGATTATTAATAAGTATGCTGACCTCAACATCAGGATCTGCTAGAAGAGCTGCAAGTTTTTGGCTTGCTTCCCCATATTGAATTTCATTAATTGAGACCTGCAAAATCTCCAAAGTAATATTGCCCCATTTAAATAAAAAGATTAATAAGAAAAATATATTTTTTTAAAAAGCAACAACACAGTACCTCATACAAGTTATAACTATGCCTTCCATGAGGAAGAGTCTTGTTAACACGTTTACCCATAAATCCTTCAGTAATTGCTGATCTTGAATTGAGGTAAAAGACTCTAGGAACAGAAACATGAATCTTATGCATACTCCCATCAACAACAACCCAAGCAAAAAATTGGCCTATCAGTGAACTGGGGACTAGTTGTATTATCTGAACCAAAAGATTAGAATAAGGAATTTAAAAAATCATACCAATCATATTGAAAAGCTGATTACTTGCAAAATTTAACAAACCTGCCAGTGACGCTTTGTTAAGTCTACCTCAAGCCTTTTAAGATATGAACTGACATGACTTCTGCCCTGATTCCCCTTACCATTCATTTGTTCAAGAACACTACTAACACGGTCAGATTTCTTTGAATTCTCCAATCTTGGAAATAAAAATCTCTTCGTTAGTCAGGTTTTTGTCCAGCAAACAATGCTTAGGAGTAAAGAATGTCAGGCTGGTTACTAGTAAAGTCAGTCACACAATGATAAAAACCATGGGTGGGAATACCATACCACAAAAGCTAGTTGTAGTTTGAGAGCCCAACACAGTAAAACTTTATAAACCCCACACTAGAATCTCATACTTCCAATGTGGGACTCAAGCCTCATACTATGCAATTGCATCCTAGCATCCTAGCATCCAACCACACTCCAAAGCTCCAATGCCCACATGAGTGTTACATACTAGCCCTTTGATTAGTCCCAAGTAAACAATGCAATGCCACCATCACCACTCATGCCACTCATTTGCAACTGAGAGACACAGGAAAGCTTTGATAACAATCGATAAGAACCTTGAGAGAACCACACCATAAAAGCTAGCCCATTTGTAGTTCTTAGAATGTAGGTTAGGGCCTAACTCAACCACAAAAGTTAGCTCATAGAATAAGGGTTGCCCCCCACTTATATACTCTATCTTGGCACTATCTCTAGCTAATGTGGGACACAGGTTGTCCCAATACACCACCTCACGCCCAACACTTTTTGGACTTGGTGCATGCATAACATGGTAGGTGACCCTTATTAGTTTTTAATGGATTTAGGATGGGCTTGGATACCATATTAGAATGTGGTTTTAGGCCCAACTAAACCCTAAAAGCTAGCTCGTAGGGTGAGGGTTGTCCCCCATTTATATACTCTACCTTGGTACTTGGTACTACCTTTAGCCAATGTGGAACTTAGATTTCTCCCAATAGAATCCAAAGTCTAAGGCCTTAAAAAACCACAGTAGAACCACATACTTCCAATGTGGGATTCAAGTCCCATACATTGCAATTGGATCCTCTAACACATTATTCATGATTGGCCCTTCCAGTTGTTCTGGTGGCACCTTTAAAGAAAACTGTAGATATTTGTGGTTATCCTATTTTTGCTCTCCTAATTTGAATGTCTTGATTGCTGTTGATTAAACTTTGAATAGCTTAGTAAGTACTAAATTCTTGATATGTTACACATAAGACTTGTCTCATACAAATTCTGAAACAAAGTAATAAAATACAGGAATATAAACTTCTACTATACTGCTAAATTACCCCTTTATGTTTTTGTATGTGCTGCCATTAAATTAAAAGTATCATATTCTTGGTGGCTGGTAATAAAATTAAAGGCATAATACAGTAAAGGAAATTACTTCAGTAGAACATCCAGCAGATGTAGATTTAATACATTGTTTAGCTCTTTCATTTAAACAAAACCCCAAAGAACGGGACTTAAATATTTAGGTAGCAATGAGCACTTTACCTTTGCTTCTTTCTCCTTTCCAGAATATCTTTCCACGTTTGCTTCTTTATTTGAAGCCATCCTTGATAATCTACACTTCTGTAAACATTTTGTTGTAATGGTTTATTATGCTGCTGCTCCACATCTTCTTGATCATAGACCTTCCTTGAATGTTGTTCATTGTTAGCTTCATAATGCCGTATAATTGGTCTAGGTCTGCATGTAGAACTCCTGTCCTTATTTCCAAAGTCCTCCAACTCATTAACAATATCACCATCCATGACAAGAGGGACACGAGTTGAGTCATCATGCCTTTTTGAGTGTTCATTCCTATTCATTGATTTAAAGGCATCAACTAATTTCCGTTGGCGAAATTTGTCCTCCTTCTCACGGACCTTCTTATGCAACCAATCAGGATGAACCACCCTAGGGACGGGATTTGCAACCTGCGAGCATTAAACTCTTTCAGGAAAAAAAAAAAATATATATATATATATATATACACACAGGAGCAAACAAGAATGGATTATTTCAATCCAGAAAGAAAAAATTGAATGAACCTTTTGCATTGCAGCAGGAATAGTGATAATTTTTTGAATTGCAGAACTAAGCCGCTGCTTGTAATAGGACCAGTCAACTATGGATCGAATGCCAACATCTGATGAGACCTTGCACCATTTTCGGACATAGAACTTCATTACCTCTGCAAACATTAAGCATACACCTCCTTATTTAGAATGTAAAAAAGAATAAATTTGCTATTAATTGTGACTTAAGAAACTCAAAAATAAAAAGTTACCAGCATCAGTTTCAAATATTGCCACAGGAACAGCACGCTCACTTACTGGTGTGCCCTGCAAAAACAAAGACTTTTTAAGATTAAAGTAACTGGGCATTGAAGAAGCTGATTATGGTGAGCAAATGAAAAGGGATATAAATATATGTGTGATTCATAAATTTTCCATTTTATACATGGATCAGACCTTGGGTTCACTTGCTACTATGTACTGACATCGAAGACCTTTATCTTTGACCATTGTATCGCCAAGAAAGTCAGCCAGACGTCTAGCAGTGGTAACAGCACAAGATTTTTGCTGACCATAATCAGCTAAAGATTTGCTCATGGTACTTGATTCTGATATATAATCAAGCAACTCACTGTCTGCAATATCCTTTCCCTGGTTCTGTATGACAGAAAGAGTTGATATCACAAGGAAACAGAAAGTTGTATCAGGTCACAATCATCAATATCTTCCACAAACTAATTAGAGCAAACATACATCAATGTTCTTAAATATCATTCAATTATACTAGGAAGTAGAAATTAAACTGAATATCTATAGCATACATCAAGAAGATCAAGCCAGCCATTTGCCACTGAAGCAACAGCTGAATAGCATTCCTCTAAAGTTGAACCATGGAGAAACTTGTCAAAAAGTTCAGCCTGTTACAAGAAATGTGTTTCACATTAAAAAATGAGAACTTCAAACGAACATTCTAATTTTGCATTCGAATAACCATTAAAAAGAACCTCAACATTGAACAACAGTTGAAGGTTATGATTCAGGTTTTTTCTAAAAAAATGTGATGACAAGGTATAAATAAAAATACATAAAGAGAATGTCATCAAAGGTATCACACGAGCCAATCCAGAGAATAGACAACCACCAAATTTGGGGCTACTATTTCTGCAAAATATAGAAAGTATAATTTTTTAAATACCAATTTCTATCCAATAAAACAAAACTGCTAGTAGTTAATATATATAACTTCATCCACTTTAACTAGTTTTGGTTCCACAGATGTTGACATCATTACTTCTCAGCCTTGTATTAAAAACAATGACAGCTATATCATTCCATCATGTGACAGGGATCAGGAAGAAAGTAAAATTACATATTGTTATTATTATCAGAGCATATTGCATGATTTTATGCTTGGTGCTAAAGATCTCTATTCTTTATCAATATACCTGGAAAACTTTTATTAGCTTCAGTTCACCTCTGCGCTTGATCTCAAAACCTTTAAGCTCTGCGAGGGTTCCATCATCATTAAAAACAGCATATCGCTTCTTAATTAAAATTCCTTCTTCCTTGGAAGCGGGAAGGATCATTGCCTACATCAAAGAAAAGCCATATAAGTCATTTAAATATACTCAAAACTCAGGAAAACATTTAAATCATAAATTAAGGCTACATTTTACCTTGTATGGTCCATCCACCTCAAATTCAATAGAGCATTCACTGTGAGTTGTATAAGTTTTCCTGATTGGATCTGTGAGTGTCTGTCAGAAATTGAAAATAGAAAGAATATAGTAATCGTAAGTAACAGCAAAGCACTAACTGCAAAACACCAAAGCAGAAGAATCAGCATCAAATTGTGAATTAAATAAATCATTTACAGATAAAATTAAAAGCTGACCTGGTATTGATCATTTGTGTTATTTATTGCCACATCAACATTAAGCATAACACATGGGTATGAGATTGTAAACTTCTTCTTTGGGTCTCTGAAATCCATTAAATATGATAATCATATATAAATTTCTAGCAACAGCAATCAAAATTATTGAAAACTAGATAGAGAAAATAACAATTTGGAAGAAAAACAAGGTAAAAAGTAGGTAGGATCCAGCACAATATATTGCCTACAGCCAACACCTCAAGCGCTATACTAAAGCAGGAGGAATGATGCAAGAATATCCAATCATCCTAATAAACAATTAGGCACCCAAATCAATGTCCCATTTGGAAGTCATCAATTTCCTAAATTTCTTCATAATACGAACAAATTAAAAAATGATCATCTTAGAATAGCCAGAGTTCAGGCCGCTGTCACTAAAAAACAATCAATTAAAATTTCAATACATGTAGTGCAATCATATATGAACAGAGCATACTTTGTTTTAAAAGTGAAATTTTCCGGAAAAGATCCAGGTAGTGCACACCAGATACCATCAGTGTCTAGTTCAAGTGGTTTTCCTATTTTCTCTACTAGTAAGCGGGCATTCTGAATGATTTTTGCACCAGTATATGTCACTACTCCAGCCATTTCCATGGAGTACCATCTTGCACCCCTGTAAGATAAAAATCAATGCACGGGATGATTAAGAAGAAGAAATAGCAAATGTAACTAAATAAACTCCAATGATGAAACATCAAGAAAATACAGAGGTCAATATACTCACTTGCGCATGACATATCCATAAAAGGAATTAAGTATACACTTGTGAGCAAGTTGCAATGAATCATAAAGCACAACCATATCCTGGTCATTAAATAATTAAAATGAAATCCTGTCATAATGAAGTACTGTTCATAGTACACTGAATAAATTGTGGAAGAACCATAACAAATATCATTCATACCTGTGCTTCCTGGATCTTCATAGAATTTCCACTAGCCTTGGCCTCTGACAACTTTCCCTTCCAAACCTTATTGAGACCTTTATATTCATATCTTCTATCCCGGAAACTTGAACCAGATAGCACAAAACTGAGGCTTAGTGCAACACAAGCAACGAAAAAATGCGGAGTAGAAACTTAAAGAGTGTCTCTAAAGGTTAACCACACATTATATCCATGAGCAATATAACAAATATGGTCCACAGATTATAACATATAAGGACATACTAATTACTCTTCTTCAAACTAGATATGCAAAGGTTAACTTTATTATTCAAAATTAATCTTCAAATATCTTCACTCACCTGCGAACAGTATCAACATAAAATGGATTTTCACGCATGCAGATTCCTGCTTCTCGAAGTTCAGTAACAGGTTTGTCAAGTACCCGCTTATATGCCTGTGGAATCCATCAAGATTTAGTATATCGTAACATTATTTAAACAAGCATGTTCAATAAAACAGCCATAACCTTCTGGCAGTATTTCTTTAAACGCTCTTTCAGTCTTGATTGTTGCTCTGCCTTGGGAAGGTCAAGAAAAGATTTTGATGACTTCTCAGAATAGTGGGTCAAGGCTTTGTTGTTCTTCTCAGAATCATCAACAAACTCTGATTCAATTTGTGTCTTTAAAGCATAATAGTCACTGAAGGATTTCAAATGAAAGTTATAGTCAATCGTCAATCATTTATTAATTTTTCAAAATTGGGCTAAAAAAAATCTTCTGAACAGGAAACATTAAGCAAAAAGAAAATTAAACCTTTTCTTAGCCATGAATGTTTCTCCACGCCAAACCCACTCAAGTTTGCGTAGGCAAGTCTTTCCGGGACGATTAAAATCACATGCAGTGCAAACTTCCTCCGTAACAATTGACGGTGGCTGCGATTAGAAAGAAACTTCCCTCAGGGAATTTAGATTCATATTTATCAGAATTTCAATATTCAGGATGACAACTCCTAGTGGGGCAGGCAGATCAAACAGAAAACAAGTATATCCTTAACTTATCTCCTAGCATTTTACTTTAAATGCTTATCCACATTAAACCTTTGCCATAAAAAGCTAAGAAACAACTCTATCAACAATCACAAGTGTGTAAGACCACAACAAACTCCATGCCACCAGCTGAGTATTTTCATATATGCCAAAGACTACATAAATGCCATATTCCCATTAAATATGCTTCAAGCTGCGTATAGCAGTTATCCTTGACTTTTACTAGTCTTATTCACATTATTTTGAAAAATCATCTAAAGGATAATTGGAGAACACTAGTGATATTTAAAAACATTCAAGTCAAATATACTCATATAACAAATTATCTCATTTTGTCTACATGTTTTTCTGTTTTTGATATTTATATTCTTCAATTTATGGTGGTAAAAACTAAATTTTCAATGAATAAATCTCCTATACCAAGGCCTAATTGCAATTAGGAGAAGGTGTATGGGAAGAGAGTAACATCGGAAGGAAAAGCTACAGTGAAAGAATGTGAATCTGACAAATGGGGAAAGCTTTATGTGGTGGGGATCATGTGTATCTTTTTTTCATTTCAGCTCATAGCTTGGGACCAAAGGATTTCCTTCCTTGGCTAGGAGCATTTTGCTCTTCTATTTCTGTAATTTCTGTCTGTTTTCAATCAAAATACAATCTCCCTTCAGTTGGATAGTGTCTGTTTCTATCAACTTGCATATCCTGCTAAAGAGCAATAATATAAAATACAGATCTCATCATACCTGAAGTCGGTTTGTTAAAATTATGTTTGGATACATGGCAGCTACATCCAGATGATAAATGAGGGGACATTCTTCACGTATTGGTGCATCTCGTAATTTTACAAGCTGCATGCATAAGGAGAAGTAGTCATGTGTTATTGATGACAAGCATATTGTAATTTCCAGAGTTTTAGGCCACAATAAACAAATGTCAAAATCACAGCCACTGTGATGACACATGAGTAGCAAATACTGATCTTTATTCTTAAAAAATGAAACCAAACAGTTAAATTACAGATGCGGACATGATTATTTTATGCTAGTAAATACATGAAAAATTGACCAGACAAAAATCAGAATCCGTACCTTTTCCATGATTGCATTCTTTACTTCATCATAATTAGAAACAAATTCCAAATCCATCTTACCCTCCACTGTTATGGCATACTGTAGATCTCGATCAAGGTTGTTGATAAGTTGCTGGAACCATGCCACTCCATGGTTAGTGAAACATACTTACAGACAGATATCATAATTGAGTTAATAAAATATAAACTACTAGAATTACAATAAACAACAACTAAACATATGAAAATTGCTAAGATTGTGTATATTTTATAATATAAATGAATGCTAGTCACTGGTAAAGTAATTCAAGAAGATAGAAACAACAAACCTGATAGGCAGATGGCTCAAGTGTAAAACTAGATGGAATATCAGATCTGAATACACCACTTTCAAGACATTCCACATGACCACCAATGTACGTCTCACTCTCAAGAAGATGATTATTATAAAACTTCTCTGGGTCAGATTGATGTTTGTTAGGACATATAACATTAGCCTTGTATGCCTGTAAAAGATGCAAACACAATTACAAGGGAAACCAAAGGCCATGAAATGAAAATTTTGAAGCAGAGAATTTCAACATGAATGGCACGTGCATAAGAGCCCACCTGCACCATAAGCAACATTTCACACAGGGTTCCACTACCTTTGCGCAAAACCTCATCTGGTGACATGGGTATAATGGTTGCAAGAGAGAAAATAAAGGGATGAACATAAGTTGTATATAAGTAATAAGTTGCCACTGCATCAGAAACAGAATAGGAGGCCATCATCTGCAATAGCAATTCAAATAAATAAAATGATTAGCATGTCTCGTGACCAACAAGAAGCATAACTTTTCAGATTGAAAACTCCAATGTCAAAGTAGAACAAACCCTAACTCTGAAAGGAAAAAACCGGGATAAAAATAATGCTCCTTAGTCCTTTCCAACATAAAACAACTTCAAGATTATACAGTTCTTCAATTCTTGATAAACAAAGGCATGATACTTCAGAACGACTTCTTAATTTAAATTACTTTTTTTTTCCTTAAAATGAATCTCAGTAATCCAAAGTGGAAACAATCATTAAGCTACACCACTTCCATGAACTTGGTGAGTTGGGGTACAAGGATATGCACTATAATCCCACTGTCGAGATATATATTTGCCAAAAGTAGAACCCAAAAGACCAACAAATTAGGAGACATCTGTTTTATCCAGAAAATAAGCATCAAGTAAAAGGCCCTTTTTCAATCTAACATAGTAATGCCAATCAAAACCAATTGCATCACAATTTATTAGGCAAATAAGACCATTATTTCACTATCCTCCATTTCAATGACTAGGGAATAGCAGCAGCAATCAAATCAATACTTAGTTTGTGCACAATCATAGCATGCAAGCCAACAAGAGAAAAATGGCATTCAAATATATTCACCACTTATTCATACACTATTTAATCAATAGTAAAAAAACCAAAAATTCTCACTACTTACAATGCTTCATCTCCAATACACCATATCAAAACAATTTAATAAACAATACAGATATCACTTTAAATCACTCATACCTGTGGCTTTTCCTTTGCAAAGCGAACCATGTCCTCAGGATTCACCTCCAATGGATCATATCCCAACTTTGCTTTTGTAACTGCCTAAATAATAAAAGTAAAGAAATGTCAATTAGAGAAAGGACAAACTTGGTTAATCAGAAATTTATGAGACAATGACTTATTCCTACACTATTTATTATAACATACAAGGAAACTAATCAAGTTAATGTAAAAATAAAGTTTTTTATCATAAAATTTAGAAAATGATTTTCACAATATAATAAATAAATGAATACATAGTTAATATCATTTGGGAATGTCCGAAATGAAATTTGGCTTATGTATTAACATCTTACATGAAGACTGCTATGCCATTAGCATTGTTCATGATTACCATAGCTTGAGGAAAGGAATTAAATATATCAAATATGATGAATCTAATAAAACTTTCTACAGCATCTTATGATTCTTATCAATGCTTGGACACTTCTTATATGAGCTTTCAGAACTATGGTGTCAGTTTTACTTTTAAATTCATTCTGTTAATTTCTTCCTTTATTAAAAAAAAAAGCAGACGGTTTGGAACTTATCTATTCATTTACTTTACATTGGTTTTGTCCACTATTTCAATGAAACTCGTTGGTCGACCAAAGAAAAAAAAATGAAAAACACTAAACAGTAGGAGCCAAAGAATCCTTATTTGACTGTCTTAGAGGCTTAGAGCAAGGTTAGCCATAACCAAGTCCCATGCCCCACATGAATATAAATAAAAGATGAATTTTTTCTTTTGAATAAATACATACATACATAGATATATATATATATATATATATATATATATACATACATAGATATATATATATATATATATATCATGAATGAAAAACTATGTCCTAAAGAGTTAGTTAGAAACAATGAAGATAATAACACTCATAATTAATAAAATAAATCATGCAAAACAGATGAGAACTCAAGTTCAAACTTTGTACCTTCAGGCCTTGGCTCCCCTGAGGGAGATAACTATCACGTTTAACCCAAGCAAAACAATCTAAATGGCAAGCATATCTAGCACGACATTCCCCTTGATTCATATCGCATTTGAACCCCAATTCCTGGAAGATTAAATAACAAGCATGAAAATCATTAATAGAAGGAAAAAGAATACCAAAATCAATTAAAAAAGAAAAACTAATATGATTCACTGCTTTGGAATAAGGATAAAACAGAAACCAAAAATAAACAGACATGATTTGTCCCAAAACATCTATGCGAAAATGACTAAAAGAACTATTTTATAACATAGTCGAATTCAAGCTCAAATACTAAGGGAACAGTTCTCAGTTCTCACACTACATACTAAAAATAAAAAGTACATACATCACCATAAAGAAATGGAGAATTGTGCAGACATGCCAACAAGTACATTTACTTGTTTACCATTTAATAGAAGTCAATTGCCAAAAACAAAAAGTTAACAACATACATCACTCATTTTGAACCCATGATGGGTTGCCCTTCGTTCCAGGAATGGCCAATCAAAGAAATCACCGTTATACGTCACATAGATACCAGGTTTCACCTCTTGCATATGAGAAAACCATAATCTAAGAAGCTCAATCTGGGGAAAAAAAGAGTAACAAATTAGAATCATCATTTAAAAAGAAAAGAAAAAAAAAACTTAGTAGAACCAAGTTTCAACAAGGAAATAAGATAACATATACAATATTCCCATTGTGTATGGATTTAAATATACCATTACCTCATTTTGAGCATTTGTCACCTTAAAACACCCTTCAAACTCTGGTTTTGGAGTGTACTCTATATCCTCTATATCATCCCCAACACACTAAAAACAAAACAACGCAAATATTTAAAGTCATCAGCCCATGACAATGACTAATGCCTTACATTATATTTGAATTTCAGGATCAGTTAATAACCACATTTGATGCATGAGTTAAATAATATTATATTCCAATTTCCATAATTTGGCATTGAAAATGGCTCTGTAATCTCTAGTTGTATATCTAAATTTCAGAATCAAGTTCCAACATTGTATTCAATACTCCAATGCAAATTAATTAACCTTGCAGATAAACAAGCTAAGTACATGAATCTTTTATGAAAAGAAAGACAAATTAGAATATATCGATCATGAGAATACTAATGATAAGAGGCTTTTGATGAGATGTGTTTGCTGATTTCCTTTGTATAAATAAGTAAATAACAGAGTCAGAGTGATAGAGAGATAGCATGAACATTAATATATGACACTTACCTCTCTATTTATGATTAAATACCCTTGACCATCTACCATGTATGAAATCATCATAATTAAATCATAATCAGCATCAGGAAATTTTAATGGAAGTTTTGTGGTCTCAATGTCAAATGCGCAAATACGAACTTCAGCACGCTGCAGAAGATCTGTCTTCTTCTCAAGTGTAACCCCATTATTACTGGACACTCCAACATCATACCACTGGCCACACCGTATATCTAGTTCACGTGTGATTGCAAGTGTCATGATAAATATAGACAATAGCACAGCATCAGAAAATAGGATAACTGAATAAATATTAAAAACACAATGATAAATATCAAAAGGTACCGTTGTCAATAGCAAAGCGAACATGATAAGGAACATCATATTCACGAACATCGGTTATGCAATCTAGAAAATCTTGAGGTCTATGTTCTCTGCTAAGCAACAAGCAAGCTAGGATCAGATCAGATAAAAAGAAAAGTTTATTTAACTAAAATTATCCGACATAAAAAAAATGCAATGCATCATTAAAGGAAATAAAATGTCAATGTGATACTTCAATCTAAATAATTTTCTGTCCCATGAAAATTGATATACCTTCTTTCTGTTGACACGGACAAAAAAGCTTCTGCAGCATCAGACTTGGCCTTATTTCTTTCAACAGTAGGCATCAGGTCTCTCTTCACATCCATCAATTGTTGCACAGTATCAAATGAAAGCTTTAAATAAGATTTTCTTAACCCAGATAAATGGTTTTTCTGTTGAGAATCATGAAAGCAAATCAGAGTCCATTTATGAGGAGAAAGAAAGCAAGCACAGCCTATTTGAATCAAAGCAAAATGATAATTTTAAAGAAATATGGCAATCTCAGATTTATTTTCAGAAAGACCTTGTCAAATCCACAAACAATAACGAGAAGTTAATGCAGACTATATCAAGAAGAATCATATTGACTTGACTTTCTAAAGACTCTCAAAGAAATTAACAAATAAAATCCAATAAAAAAAATTACTAGTGCAGAATTTTGTATTTTAAAAGCTGCTTGTCATGTATCAGACAAAGCAAAGCAGATAAGAGATGCATAAATTGCTTACAAGATCCAGGTCTTCTTTTTCTATAATTTCAACATCTGCAATCTGACCTTCATAACGTCTTTTCAGGTATGCTTCAACATCAATCTCCATTTTATCCTATTAAATTATATAATCATAATTAACACCATCATCATAATGGGTACTACAAAATAAAAACTGAATGAGAATATATCCACAAACACAATGAACATAGATGATTCCAGTCACACACACACGCACTTAGACCCAAATATGCTGCCACACAACCACGTACACACATGAATGTTCTCACTTACCTTTGTAGCTACATAGAAATAGGGCCGAAATCTGAATTTTGTCTTGAATGAAGAGCCATCCTGCAAGCAGGCTCAGATCAGTAAACTATTCCCCAAACCAAGTCACTCTTCTAGTGTAACAAAAAGTAAGCTTATGCCAAAAAATACCTGTGCAACAAAGTAAAGATCAACGCAACTGTACACTTTGTAACTGTCTTCATCGTCAACAGAAGACTACAAAAGTATGAACAAACATGTTTAAGTTCATCAGAATGATATATGTTACAGCAAACCAACTAGTTCTGATTGCATATTTATAAATAGGAACCGGAAAACTCGACTGAGAGTGATGCAATTCAATCGTTCATTAGACACGGCTATGTAATAACAGTTCAATTCACGCTTAATCAATGCTTGCGAATTGCAATAGTAATCGTGAGGAGTGAGTGACATTCACTTTCGTACTCATGTTTAGTGAATCGAACATCATAACTAGCGAACACATTCAAATCACAGGCTGAAAGCTCACAAGATGAAAATGAAATAGCAACGTGCTTACGGATGCAAAAGTGAGTAACCATCCTAGACGCTTTTCACCTTCTGAGAAGAGATCGAACCCTAATTTCGCCTCGAGCTCTTCCTCGGGAGTGCGGTTCAGCTTCCGCTTCTTGGATGCTCTGTTGTCTCTCCGGTCACGTCTCCGGCCATCGCCGCTCATTGTCGCAACCAGATCGAAGGTTTTAGGGGTGACGCTTTCGAATGGAAGTTATGAGAGTTTGGGAAAAGTGAAAAACCCTTTGAAGCTCTGATAAGTGTGAGTTGAAGATTGGGAGCGGCAGGAAGAGCCTAGCCTACTAGCATGTGCATTTTCCCGCGCTTCTATTAAAGAATTTTTTTTTTCTTTTTTAAGGGAATTGACGAAATTTTTAGTCTGCTAGAAATTTTCATTTTTCGGATTTCAAATTTGTTGGATTTTTTGTTTATTAAGTTTTTTTTATTTTTGAATCATTTTTTCTATTTTTATTTTTATTAGATTGTATCTAATTAAGAAACTTGGATTTCCAGATCTTATTTGAAATTTGGCACAAATCGATTACATTCACAAACTTAACTAAATTTAATACTGCACTTTGTTAATTTTGTATTCAATAATCTATTTGTGATGATACATATTTTTTATAATTTTTTCTTATTTATATTGAAAAATAATTCTAAAAAAACAAGAATAAAAAAGATTAATTCATTATCATTAAAAATGAAAAAAAGTACAAAAAAATCATTATTAAAGAATAGATATTTTACTATTTATTAAAATCTCAACTTTTATCTTACGAGATATTCTAACATAATTACATTAATTATCTTACGAGATATTCTAACATAATTAGTGTTTTTATAGTATTTCTATGTATTCATGTGATTATCTTAGAGTCTAATAAAATTTAAAATCATGAGAAATTTTAAATTTTAAAAATTTTAAATATTTCAATTGAAATTCTTTTATTTTTAGAATTTTGTGTTTGGATAAAAAAAATTAAAATTATGAGGGTATAAGAAAATGAATACAAAGAGAAGAGAAAATAATATATGGTTGGTGTACATCATCATACCTAACCACAAAATTCAGTCAAAGATGTAAGGCATAGTACAGGTCCTCCACATCGGCAAACACCTTCACCGCATGATAGATAGCAACTAATGCTCTCTTGACTTACGAGTGCAGTTCTATGTGTCTCCCTACGCCCACACCCAATTGACGCTCCACGAACTTAGACGACATTTCTTAAAAAAGATGATCATCGAGGGAAGAGTCAAGAGAGTTATAGAACGGAATTTCGGGAACTTTCAAGTGTAAGAGATAAAGGTTATGAAGGAAATACACAACTGTTTGGGAAGGTTTTTCTATATGAAAAAAATTTCAATTTTTCACCTTTGAAAATGAAATTAAAATTTCACATTTTTAATTATTTAAAATTCTATTTTAAAATTTCAAAATTTTAAATTTTTCATAAAAAAATCTAAATAATGAATTTTAGATTAAAGAAATTTAAATTTTCTAATAAATTAGTTAAAATTTTCTATCCAAACACGCTCTTAACGTAATATGTTATATTAATATTTTATTTACTAATATATGCTCTGATTCAAGTAATTATATTTGATAAATATTATTAAAATATTAAGTATATTTTTGGGTATATGTAATCAAAATAATTATATTCATATCAATTAATAATTTTAAAATAGGAAGCAGACATATTTGTAATTCTTTGTGATAACCGCTTATAATATTTATTGTCATATTTATATTTAATGGTGTTATTATTGTGGATGAATATATTTACATGTTATATATTATGTGTATGTAGCATAAAAAATATTATTTAAAAATGGAAGTTCTTTCAATAATAGTGCTTTTCGTTATTTTTTTCTTTTCGAAAGACAATTCTTTTCCTTATTGATCCTTAAAATTCTGGGGAAAAGAAGAAGTTAAAGAAAAACTACTGTATCCATTCAAGCAATTAACAAATATCAAGTATCATGTTGGTGCCTCCAAAAAGTATAATTATGAAAGTGAAAAGAGAAGGAGTAAGAAAGAAGAGTTGAAAGGGAAGGAAGTGTGACATGTTCCTTGAATATTTAGTTAAAGGGTATTTTAAAAAATTAACTACACTATTACCTAATTGCATTTTCAATATATGATTAATCAAACTATTATACGAAGCAAGAAAAAGGTAAGAGAAAAAAAAAGAGTGAAGAGAAATGCTAATATAATGTACCTCCTTCACAATTCAACTAGATTTCTGCATATAGAAAAAAAATCAAACAATGAATAACCAAAAGCCAAAATTTACCTGGGAATGAGAAGTATGTATGAAGCTAATTCCTTCATGTTAGCACCTCCAGTATTTAAAATCATCAACATTTCCCTTAAAATCTCTGTTTAACTTTTCAGTTCATAGTGACATCAATATATATTATCACAACCATGTAAAAGTAAATTGATTAAGAAATAATTCCAATGAATCAAAATAAGGGAAAAAAAGTTAATCTAAAGAAGAAAATGCTAATGGTTAAATACTTCTTAATTGCAGTCGATGTATCTCCAATAGTAAGCATAACCAAAAGCCAAATTTTACTAAGGGATGAACAATACGTATGAGGGGGTTGAATGTTGTATTGCCCCGTGATATCTTATTAATTCGATAATACAAACAATCTGAATACATTCTGGTTTGGTTGCTAATCTGATTACATAAAACATATAAAGCATGACACCAACGCAAAGCAGATATCAAAATGAGCAAGTTCTGAAGGAGAAAAAAAAAATTGATCCTTTCATTTTTTTTTCTTAGTTGCAAAATCTTGGTATCTATTTTGTCTATTTTATCATATTAGTCATCCTATTTTTTAATTCACTAACAGTTAAAATTCATTCTAGAAGTTATTAAATTTTAAACGTTAACTAGACTTAAAAAAATAAGAATTTACAAAAATGTTCAAGAAAATATTAGAATCATGATCCTTAAAAGTAAGATACTTTTCTACCATTATATCCACATGTTCATTTAAATATTTGGTGTAAAATATATTATTAATATAATTTTTATACAAAAATAGTTCAAAATTCAAATTTTTTTTTTTTTTAATTTATTATATTTTCATAATCTTATATATTATCTTTTAAAATACAACATATAAGATTAAATTCTATTTTCACATAAATTATAATATATATATATATAATTATATAAACTTTATTTTTATTTTATATATTATATTTTTATAACATTATTCAATATTTATTTTATACAATAAAGATATAATATAAATTTTATCTTTAATGTATTTTTTTATATAAATTATAATTTAATAAAATGCTAGTATTTTATTATCCTTTAAAATACTTATATATGTGATTTAATGTCAGTATTTTTTTTACTTATATTAAAATACTATTATTATTTATTATAATAGTATTTTTATTTATATTTAATCAGGTATTTAATTTTTTAAAAGAATTAAATTATATAATAAAGATACGTAATTAAATAAAATGATAATATTTTCTATTTTTAAAAATATTTATGTTGACAGCATTTTTTTATCTATATTATAATAAATAACATGAATATCTTAATGTAGAAAAAAAATATTACCATTAAATCACAAACATTATTGTAAAAGATAAATATATAAGATTATAGAAATATAATAAATTAAAAAGAATAAATTTTTGAATTTTGAATTATTTTTTATAAAACTTATATTAATATTATATTTTACACCAAATATTCAAATAAGCATTTAGATGTAATAGAAAATATGTTTCTTATTTTAAAAGTCATGGTTCTAGTTTTTTCTCAAGTAATTTTAAAGTTTTTATTTTTTAAGAAAATATTAGTCAATTTTTTAGTTTAATTTTAAAATTTAATCGCCAATGAAACTTAAATAATAAATTTTGAAATATAGAAAATTAATAAATAGGGAGACGAATAGGATGAAATACACAAAAATGTTTTAAGGAGGAAGTTGTAGTTATTTACCCGATAATGATTTAGCAGTTTATTTGTTTGTGGGTTCGCTAGTTTTATTTATTCAACATTATTTTAAATTTCAAATAAAATCTCAATCAAACTTGCAAGGAAAAAGGGAAGTGCAAAAAAAGTAACTAAGGCCATCTCGAATGATGGTAGCTTAGGAGTTGCTTAGAGTGAAGATACTTTTTTTTTTTTTTTCTTTCTATTCGAGACAATCAACGTGACAACAAAAGTTTTTAAAAAATAAGAAACACGTTGTCTATAATATTAAAATAAAACAAATATTAAATATCATTAAGTTATTTTTAGACAACGCTAGTTTTATTTTAAAATATTTTGTTATTAATGTTAATTTATAATTTATGAAATAATATATTTATTTTGTGTAAAGGAATTTACTATTAACAACATCTAATAAATTAGTAATAAAAGTAGTTGTTAAATTAAAAACAACATAATGTATTAATATAAAATAAATCATATAAATTAAAATTAAAAAGAAATATAAAAAATATAAATTATATTAGTCATTTACTTGTATGAATAGTTATTATAATTATGTCATTTACTTTTACACAATTAACGTTTCTTATACCTATTTGAAATTAGTTCACCTATATAATTATGTATATTGATTGACCTTTTTGATATTTGTCGTTGTTTCGAAAGATCAAATATAAATCTTAGATAGATAAATTTTTAAAATATTTTTCAATTTATATATAGGATCAACAACATTATTATCTAATAAATTATTTGAATTTCTAAAACCCTAAAATAATATTAACTTTAAACTTATTAAAAGAATAAACCCTAAAATAATAATAACTTAAAACTTATAACTTATTAAAAGATTAAACTCTAAAATATTATTATCTAATAACTTATTTAATTTTCTAAAATCCTAAATTAATATTAAATTAATACTTATAATTTATTAAAAGACTTAACACTTATAATATTATAACATATATTCTTTTAAAAATATTATATAATATTCAAAAATCAAATAGTGAAGTCATGTCATTCTTCTCAACTTTGAAGTCATGCGACAAATAAGGACCCTCCATCCCACCATCCATTGTGCATCAAATCACATCCAACCATCTATTTTAATATTTGGTTTAAAGTTTAAGTATTTAAAATAAAATAAATATTAAATATCATTAAGTTACTTTTTTATTTCATTTAAAAACAAATCAAATTCAATAACAATATTAAAAAAATATATAACATATTAAATAAAATCATAAAAAACATACAACATATTAAATAAAACTAATAATAAGTAAAATTTAAAATATTTACAATTTTTAAAAAATTGAAAATAAAAAATAAAATAAAAGTAATTAATAAAACTTAGAACATGTAAAAAAAATTACCCCTTGAAAGTCATAAAAAAATTACAACTTCAAAGTCATAAAATCAAAAAAAGAAAAAAAATACTAATAAATTTAAAGTGGTAAAAAAACATGAAACTAAAATCGTAAATAATTTATTTACAACTTTAGGTAAAAAATAAATAAAAATAATAAGTGATACCAAATTTGACACTTATAACTCAGAAGCTGTAACAACACTTGATGCCTATATGAAAAAAAAAAAAAAAAACTAAAACTCCCCAAAGAGAGAGGCGGTATAAATAGATAAATAATGAGAAAAATAAATTGATAAGAAAACAGTTTTATGGAGGTATCATATATATATATATACGGGTGAAATTTCATGTCCATTAATAACAGTCAATGAAAATCTCAGGACAAGTTTGATGATCATCATATATAGCTTTGGCACTACTAGGTGGGGGAACAAATGGAGGAGTGGTACACCTCAGCAACGCCCAATTCACGCCTTGAAAGAACGGGTGGTGCTTGATCGCGGAGGCCCCCATCACCGACCCCAGTCTCTTCGCCGGGTCCTTAATCAGCAGCTGCGAGATAAGCTCTTTCATGGCTGCCGAAGCCGCCGGTTCCTTCGGGAACTCGAGGGCCCGAGCCACCACGTTCGCCAGGGTTAGCTCGTGGTCCATGCCCTTGAACGGTGTCACACCATAAAACAGTTCGAACATGAATATTCCCAACGTCCACCAGTCCACGGCGCTACCGTGTCCCTCACCGGACACGATCTCCGGAGCCAAGTACTCGTGGGTCCCCACGAACGACATGGACCGGACGTTAACGGGCTCGGCCACGAAGGCGGGCCCATTAAAATGGGTTTGTTTCTTCTTTTTCTTGCGTTTTGGGTGGAAGCATGAGGCCGTGGGGGCTATGCAGTTGGGGATCATGCATGAAGAAGTGGCACGTGTGGGTTCCACGTGGGAATCGTTGCGTGGGACTGTGCGGGGAGGGTTTTGATCGGAGATGATTTGTGCCGTTGATGTGGAATCGTCGCATTTTAAGGAAAGGTCGAAGTCTGTGAGCATGATGTGGCCGTCTGATCTGATTAACACGTTTTCGGGCTTCAGGTCGCGGTAGATTACCCCCAACATGTGTAGGTATTCAAGAGCCAACAACACTTCCGATGCATAGAACCTGTAATAAACCAAAAGAAAAACTATGTCTTAAGCATCGGCAAAACCTAGCATGCCATATTTTAAGTGCAATTAAGGCTACTGTATACAAGCATTTTTGTTTGGTATGTTAAAATTTATCAAGAGATGAGACCCTAATTCAAGGCAAGAGAAGTCTCTAAACTCAAGTATTCTTGTACGGATACTCATATTTACCCCACCTCCAAAACACGACTAAGAACTTGAACAACATGCAACTTGTGAGTTATGAGAGCCTGATTTGCTCCACTATGGCTTAATTTCTTGGAGTTTATAGTAAGTATTTTAATAAAACGTTAACGTGTTTTGTCACTTCGTAATATTAACTATAATTAACATTCTTTTTGTTGAGCAAGAATGTTTGCAGAAATGACGAGACAGATGTTTTGTTTGTTTGTAAGACGAGAAATGTTTTTGCTTTAGAACTTGGCATATATGTTGTGCGACATCTATGAGACAACATCGATAATTTCCATGTAGGGAAAAAGAAAATAAGAAATGTCAACGACACGGCCATATGCATGTGTCAAAAGATGATTTAAAAAAAAGTCTTATGTTTTATGTGAGAGTGAGACGTGTGAATAATGACAAGAAAACAAAAGCGGTTAGTAAAGTGACTCTTCATGCAAAGTTAGCAACTTAGCAAGCATTTTCTCGTTTCACCTAGCTAGAAGAAAAATCTGGGGTAGTTAAACTTGAACATGTCTCTGAATGATTCAGCTTTTATTTCCATTGGTATGTGGGAGTTTTTTTATCACATAAAAGCGTGCTGAATGAAAAGGGGAAAAAATGAAAGAAACTATTTGACATGCATAGGAATCTTTTGAAGGTTCACCAAACAGACAAGCAATGACCATCAATTTTCTTTATCTGATCATAAAGCAGAAACATAACAAGCAAAAAGAAAAATAGAAAATAGAAAATAGAAAATAGAAAATAGAAAATAGAAAATACATTGCATTAGAGAAAAAAACAAACAAATTAATTATTCATTTATATTCTAGAAACAGATTTAATTTGGAAAATCGCATAATCCCGTGGTCCTGGCCTTGGTTAGGGGTTTTGAATCCCACAATAGGGACCACATTTAATTTATTATTCTTAAAAAAAATAAAATCTAGAAATCAGGCAACGAATTATGAATCAAGTTTAAAATATGTTATCTCCCTCGAGTATCTCTCTACTCCATAATCCAGAATCCATAATTCCATATATACAGAGATAACAAGAAGATTCGTCATCTGGGTAGATTGCCCCTAAAGAAAAAAGATATAAAGTATACACTTTTGCAGGTTCAAAACTCTGCGAAGTCCCCACAAATCTGTAAACTTTACATTTAAAAAAAAAATATATCCCTCTGGTAAAATTAATCTACCACCTCGAAGGGTAATCATGCACATCCTATGGGTACCACAAAGTTTATAATAGCTATCACACAAAACTTCTCACAAAAATTGAGCTACCATAGTGCGTTGTCGTTTTGACCTCAAAAGTAATTTTACGTATAATGCATAGGCACATCATCACGTGCCAGAATTATTTTTCGAAAAGTCATTATCACATCCTTAATTCTTTACTAACATACTTTAGTACTATAAGTTAAATTTCAGTACATCCTAAAAAAAAACGTCTAGTTAACTAGTGTCTTCAAGATAAAGTGAAAGAATTTAAAATAAATAAAATTCAGAAATAGAAATCACAGGAAACAACTAAACATGATTATATGTTATTGTATGGAGTATCAACAAAGCAAATGATTAAATTTTATCAGGAGAACCTAAATGACTTATTATCGGTGGAATTCTTTCTTTCTGAGACATTTTATTTTTATCGTACGGACAGAAAATCAGAATTCAGGTATCACTCTTGTCTTGTTGGTAACTAAACATGCTTTAATAACATTTTGTAATAATTTTTTTTTTATTTCTTAAGCAATGATGTGAGGAGCTGATTAGCATATGTCAGAAGAAAAAAATACTACTATACACTGAAACACGCAGCCTACACAGGATCATTCCCCGAGAAAAAAACAAAAAGAAAAGAAAGCAATGATTTGATACGAAGAAAACTAACGGCGTGCGCACCTGACGGCGGATTCGAGGAAGCGTTTGTTGGGGAAGCGCTGGCGGAGGACGTGCAGGTCACCGCCGGGGCAGAACGGCGTCAAGAAACAGAGCCACTTAGGCGCGTGGATGAAGGCGTAGAGCGTGGGCAAGAAAGGATGATCCAACATTTCCAGAATTTCCCTCTCTGTCCTCGCTCTGCCTTCCTTGTTCCTCCTCGCCAAGTCCTCCTTCTCCATCACCTTCGCCGCGAACACCGCGCCGCCGGCTCCAGCGCTTTCCTTGGGCACCGCCAAGTAGACGGCGCTCATGTCGCCGGAGCCGAGGCGGCGCGTGAAGTGGAGGTCGGAGAGGGAGAGGGGGCGTTGGAGGAAGGAGGGCGCGTGGGGCTTGGCGTTGGGGAGTGGGGTGTTGAAGTGGGAGGAGGTTGAGGTGGTGGTTGAGGAGCTGAAGCTTGTGCTGCGTTTGATTTCTGCGGTGGTGGAAGTGAAGCTGAGGCTGTGGAGGTGGTCGGTGAGGTCTTGAGACTCCATGGTTTTGGGGAATGGGGAGAAGAAGACGCAGCAGTGTGTCAGGTGCCGAGCAGTGAGCAGGGGGGTAACTGTGACTCGAGTGAATGCTCTGTGCTTTTTGGATTTTAAACCCACGCGGGTAAGTCATTTCCGGTCTTTTATTTTATTTTCTTGAACAGCAACACGCCGGTTTCTACATGAAAAGGGCACTTTTTTTTTTTTTACCTATATAAGTTATTTTTCAAAACTATTTACATGTGTGATTTTTGTCATCCCCAGTTTTTTTTGGTTTGTCAAGATACCACCTTGATTAACACATTTTTTTTTTCCATGTCCTATCCGTAAGTATTTAATGTCAGTCAAGCTAATATTAAATATATTTTATATATTTTCTTTGATTTTTTTAAATTTTTTATAATGTTTTGATTTATTTTATGTTTTCATTTTAAACTTATAAATTATCATTAATAACTATAGAAATATCATTTTTTTTATCTTATTTATTGGTTTTAGGATTTTATGAAATTTTATCATCATTTTCCTTACGAAATCATAAAAATAAGTGGCAATAATGTGATTTTTTTTCATTAGTAAATATAAAATGGTGACATAAGATTCAATTACTAGACACGTATTCAACCAACGCTAAATTTAATAAAAATGATAATATTAGATCTAGCATTAAATGAATATTTGATGTCAATTTTTTTTTTTAAAGTTTACTTGATCGAATGACACCACTTTTATTTACAAAATACCCGAAATAGGAAGAGTCAATTAAAGTAGCGTCATCTATTGTTTAGAGTACAAATGAAAAACATAATATTTCACTTGAAGTGACGCCTCCTAAATTCTAGTTGGCAAAAATCACCAATATAGCTAAATAGTTTTCTAAAACACCCTAGCAAATAGTTTTATGAAATTATCCATTTTGGTTAAAAAAAAAATAAAGTTTGAAAAGTGATGGGTTGGACTTGGGGATAAGTGAAAAATTGTGGATGCGTGCACTTGAAACTATTCTTTTTGTTTAGATCACTAGAATTATTCATTATAAACAATTATGTTTGAGGCAATAGAATCATTATGAACAATAAAATTTTTTCTTCAAGTATTTAAAACAGTTACATATTCTAGATTCAAATTTAAGATATTTAGTTAAGTTAAAATAATCTCACGTCGATTAATTCATGCACTTGGATCATTTTGGAACATACTTGTCCAATTTAAATGGAAGCAATTTTAGAATAACAATTAAGAATTCCACTTTATTAATTTTCAAACCATCCATATGAAAAATATTTCATCGAAAGACAAAATCTGCTTTAGTTTTCTATCTTCCTAAAAAAACAAGACCTTTTTTTCTCAACAATTACAAGGTTAAAATATATGTTGGCTCTCTTGTCTTTTTTTTCTTTTCAATTTATTGGCCTTCTTAGTTAAAATTATTAAGAAAACATTAGAATAAAAAAGTTATTAAAAAAATATATTCTAAAGAAATAGAAGAAAAATAAAATGAAAAAAAAATTATGAAGTTGTTTGGTTTGAAAAAAAAGAAAAGAAAGTTTTTTTTCTTTCCGGAAAAGACCATTTTATTCTTTTCATATGTAATTGTTATTTTTTAAGTTCGAACCCCAGACACTCCATAAAATCAATTATATGACTCCAATAACAAAGGAAGGCGCGCAACAACCGAATATGTTTGCACATAATTGATTATGTGGATACATATACTGTGTGTTTGGGTTATCATTTAGAAATTAATTTTGAGTTTATAATTAATTTTTAATATATTTTTATATGTCTGACTTTTTGTTAGAGAAAAATTCAGAATTAATTTTAATTTCAGAATTAATTTTGAATTTAAGTAATTTTAAATAATTTATATGTTGAATCTAAATTTTTGTACTGAATTTCTTAATTTTATAATAAAACTTCTAAACATAAATCATTTCCCTATTTAAAATCAATTTTAACCAAAATTTAAAATCAATTTTATCATGGTCCATCTAAAAACAACTATAAATTTCATTCTCACCCTGCCATATATCAAAAAACACATGTATAAATTCCATTCTCGCCCTGCCATCTATCAAACAAGAACATGCCAAGTACAAATTAGAGCAGCATAATAGCCCAAGCCTTTCTCCAAATAGATTTACTTTTGGTAACGTGGAAAAAAAAGTGACCTTTGTATTTCTTCGCTCATAAGCCTTTCTCCAAATAGATTTACTTTTGGTAAAGTGGAAAAAAAGTGACCTTTCTATTTCATCCCTCATGAGTTAAAATAAAAATGTGAGTTCCACGACCTGTACTTTTATTTCCTATTTTCTATTTCTTTTCCATTTCAACGCGGTCAAACAAAGCTTTAAATATTTTTGGTTGACCAAATTAATATTTTTTATATTTTACTGTATTAATTTAATCAATTTTGTAAAACATGTCAAATTATGAATTATGAAAGATGTCACAGTAACATTTCTTACTTCTTAATTCAATAATGGTACTTTAAGATATCAAAAAAAGTTCAGATGACAATGTATACTTTTAGCCATAATGAAATTAATTGAAAAAGGTAATGCAAAAAGTAATCACCTGATGACATTTAATTAACATTGTTCTCACTGTAGTGTTAAGGTGAGATATCTTTTATTCAATTTTTTTTTTTCTTTTTCTTGTTGTTGGATATGTCCTTTGTACACATCTTTTTTTATTTTTTGAATTTATAATAAGTTACAGAAAGAATTTGAAAAGGTCAAAATGTGCCCGAGCATAGATCAAATACCAAATAAACTATACAGGACCTTGAGCCAAAAATAAACTATAGCACACTCTTGAATTTGAATTTTCAGTAGTTACATATACAATGACGAGAGAGTCCTACTAAAGAGCATCTGGCTCGATAGAGAGAAAAAAAACTGTACGGAATAAATGGAAAGACACTGAATTACTGGGTCAAATTTTAAACATTATCTATGTTTTCAGCACAAATACGATAGAATTGTGAAGAAACAAATGGTCAATACAAAATTTTGAAAATGTTGCCGTTGCTCATTTCATATGCCTGTAAATGTTAGGTGAGCGAAGTTAAAACGTGGAGTAATTAAACTGTGCATGTAATGCAGTGTCATTCTTTCATCTCAAGGATGAAATAGCAATGAATGTATAGTATGTTCAGGTTCATTTACAAGCAGCTTATCTCAAAAACAAAATGAAAAAGAAACAAAGAATTACTATTAGCACACTTTCTAACATATTTTTTTTTAATATACTTTCTTTTTCTTTTATTAGTTAAAATTTATTAAAATTTATAAAATCATAACAAAGATTTATTGAATAAAATGAGACTTACAAAATTATATATATATTTTTAATAACTTTCAACAAATAGAAAAAAAAAGTATGTAAAAATGTTTTAGAATGTATCTCGTTAGTATTTTTCTTATTCTTCCCAAAAAGTTATGATAAATTAGGAGGTCTTTTGTAAGATATGTTTGAATTACTCCCACTAGGATATTAAATATTTTTCATTTTTTAATAAATTTTTAATGGATAAAAAAGTCAACCCCATAAATTATATATTTTGTTGAGATTATTTTTGAGAAATAATCAATCATTATTTAAAAATATTACATTAATATTTTTATAAAAAAAATTAATTAGCATATACTAACCATATAAATATTTTATACATAATCACCCAATAATATATAGTTATATATTATAAATTTATTGATTTTTAAAATAATAATTTTAAAACCATTCTTAAAATAATTTCTTATTTATGAAAAATATAATTTTTTTACACTAATAATGTATTAAAACTAAACTCTTTTATTTTTTAAAAAGTTGAGATAAATATTCTTTAGAAAATAAACGTATTATCAGTTTACCACTAGTAAAAGTGAACTGCCATATAATTATGGAGTTTGGTGTCTCTTCATTTACCTGTGGGAAAGACACAATACTTTGTGGGATCCACTTGTTATTAGAGTGTTATGCTTTTTTCTCTCCTACTATATGCTTCCGATCACTAAAGAGGATCTTAATTCACAGTTATGCATGTGCTTGGATAAAAAATAATTTTTAAAATTGTTTACTTATTAAACATCTCTCAAAAAGTTAATAAAATAAAACAAAACACTACCATCATATAAAAATAAAATACCTCAATGAAAAGAGAAAAAAAAAAAAAACCAAGAGGATAATTTTCATTGGGGGGCGTCTCAAACAAAAAATTATTGGGTGTGAAGCATGTAGTGTAGCTCCTCCAACGTCAAATTTGAGGACAGTGTCGTATCGAGTCACCACCAGTGAAGGAATAATGAGCGTCATTAATTTACGATTTTGCCACTGTTCCCAACTCCTCCTCCTCTCACCAAACCCGAAGCTCTCTTCTTCCTCGCAAACTGCAAAGTTAACTCTGAGAAAGAAAAACCCAACGACCCCTTTTGCCATTTCCTGCAAAACCCGTTTCTCTTCTTCAATTCGCGCGTCCATGGCTTCACCCTCCATCACAGACGCCGAAACAAAGCCGTTTTCTGTTCTCTTCGTGTGCCTCGGCAACATCTGCAGAAGCCCCGCTGCTGAAGGAGTCTTCACTGACTTAGTCAACAAAAGGGACCTCAATTCGAAGTTCAAAATCGACTCTGCTGGCACCATCAATTACCACGAGGTGGGTTTATCTATGAACAAACAAGCAAACACCCTTATGTCATTTCATCCAAAAGATCACTTTTTTAAAAGAAAAATTAAGATGGTTTTTTTTTAGTTTAACATTTCCACCAGTCAGAAATCTCGTTGCAATGATTCTTAAGATAGTTATTATTTTTGAGTTTAACTCACATATGCCAGTTTGTGATTAGATTTTGTGTATATATTATTTATTTAAGGACTTTTTTAGTTTAACTTATTTTTACACGGTCTATGCACAATTCTGTAAAAAGAAGAGAAATTGCTTAATCGTGAAATATTTTTCTATAAAATCATGAGGAAATTTTAAAAGAAAATGCTTTGGGGATGGAAATGAAGACTGTCTACATTACTTGGATTGAATAAGATGTAATTTGAAGGGTTTGATAGGATTTACAATGTCATCCAATCACAAGTTTATAATAAGTTTGTTGATTTTTACCATAGTTATACCTAGCATCTGCATATGAAAATTAAACTCTTTAGATTGTTTAAAAGGTTTTTTTTTTTTGGGGGGGGGGTGGGGGGTGTGATTTTCGAAGGGAAATGAAGCGGATTCGAGAATGAGGGCAGCTTCAAAAAGGCGTGGGATTCAGATAACTTCTATTTCGAGGCCAATCAAGCCCTCTGATTTCGTTGACTTTGACCTCATTCTTGCTATGGACAAACAGAACAGAGGTAAAGTTTGGTCATGTGTTATGACGTGATAAACTTTTATGTAAGTACTTATAAGAGTAGAAAATAAGAATAGAAAGTGAATTGAATTTCTTGTGTAAGCTAAAATCAATTTATGCATCTCAGCTACCGGAGAACTTAAATAAAAGCACTTATATAAAAGTTAAGTGCATAAGTTGATTTTAGTTTGTGGTTGAAGCTTAGATAATTTTATCTTGTTTTTTCTCCTGTAAGTGTATATAGAGAAATTTATCCAGGGAAGCTGGATGGGATGTTTATGGTTGACTCAGTTCCTCTTGTTTATGTGTGTTTGGTTTGCTAATGTATGTTTTTATTGTTTGCTTTAGAGGACATATTTGAGGCCTTTAATAGATGGAAAGATAGACATTCTTTACCGGATGGCGCACATAAAAAGGTTGGTGCAAGGTTTTGCTTCTCTTTGGGCTTTTGTTTTGCATACTTTTTGGTCTAACTGTGATGGTGATGATGCAGGTTAAGTTGATGTGCTCGTACTGTAAGAAGCATGATGAAAGTGAAGTTCCGGATCCTTATTATGGTGGACCACAAGGGTTTGAGAAGGTATGCTATTCATGTTAGGGTATGGGTTGGCACTTGGTGCATTTTGTAGGTTGAAGTAGAGTGTTGCTTCCTAGTGCTTTGATAGTTTTGAATGATTATGGTATTTGGTTCAACGAATTTGATTAAGTCACTCGGAAAGAAGACCAAGCATTATATGGACATGTCAAGGTGGAATTGAGGGTTGAAACCATCCCAATAGCTTAAACTGTCTAGTGAAGACGCCCCAAAACAGTTTTATACTATATGTCTAATATACCACCTTATGCTATAGCCCCCTTAGGCTTCAAGTTCAGACAGTGCCCATATCCACATACTTTGCACTGAAATTCACCTTTGTTATTGGTTAGAAAACTGGGGGTGGCAAAGATTGAACTTTATTTATACTACTTGGTCATAAAGACTCTAAATCTCTAATAACATGTGATGAATGATGAACCAACTATCCCAAAAGGTTAAGTTATCAGGTGACGACACACATATGGACATAAATTACGTATCTAACGGTAAATATTGTCATTTAAGCAGTATAAGATTGTCTGACTGAAATCAATTCTTCTTGGTTAGTGCCTTTGAAGATACACTTTCCTGTGTCGTTGAATTACATATATTCCAACACACATATTTGGCACTTAAGAAGTTGAGCTGATCTCATGCTTTACCCTTTGTTGACTCCAGTTTCTCTCAAATAAGACATGATTTAGGAGATCTTAAGAAAATGGTTTTTATTAAGATGTCCAGAAGCAGGTCTTATTTGAGAGAAACTGGAGTTAGAACAGGGTAAAGTTGGACGTCTTAAATTGAAACATTTGTATTTGCATCTTTTCAATCTTCAACCAGGATATCTCACAGTGACTTGAAAAAATTATACCTATTCAAGAAATACGATAGGGTAAGTGGTTCAGTGTTTTTATTCCCAAGGAAAATTTCAAATTTTGGTTTTTGTCCTCAGCTTTTAAAATCAATAGTTTCTCATCCCTGTACTTTTGGAAATGGCTTTCATCTCTAAAGCTAACACTGCTTCCTCCAGTTTGGGTTTTCCAAAAAATATAGTGACTGAAATTAATGCTTTAAAAGTCAGGAACAAAAACCAAAATTTGGAAAATTTTCAGGGACTAAAAACATCATCAACTCAAAGTATATATTATTAGTGATTTGGTCAGAATGTGCGTCTGGTCTCAAATTGTTGATGATGCAGGAAATCCACCTATTTTAAAAATAAAAGCACTATTGTGTTGTACAGAAGACTTCTTTTCTTTACTCTTGGTTGATCCTTTGCTTATCAATCATCTTTATGTTGGCACTAGCAGGTGTTGGATTTGCTTGAAGATGCTTGCGGATCATTACTGGAAACCATTTTGGCAGAAAACAAACATGTACAACAATCCTGATACCTTTATTAATGGCCAGAAGATCCAATCATTGGTTTTCATAGATGTCAAAGTACCTTCTTGTTTCAGTGGTTCACTACCCTGAACCACCCACGATTTATATATATGGAATTTCGAAACTTCTTGCCATACTTATCTAACAATTGGAATCATAAGTTCGAATAACGGATATTCTTAGTTACATACAACCGCTGCATCGAACCCTCCAATTCAGATTAACTTAGTTGGCAGCGTTTATCTGGCTTATCTCTCTTTTTCGTTTTGAAAAATTAATTTCGTCTCTATTTTTTCTTTTCCTATTTTGTTCAGATGAACTAAATTCCTTAACAAACCTAGATAGGAAATTTTAATGCTGAAGCAGATTATTAGTGTATGTCAGTATGGTGCTTGAATCCTATATATTCTAGTTTGTTGCAGCCAAATATAATATTTTACAAGGAATAAACTTTCTGTGCAACTATTAATATCGTCGTTAGAGAACTTTAGGAGCTGTTAAATTTTACAGAGTAACTTTTTTTTTTACACTGGAGTAACTTTTTTTTTTTCAGAATTGCAACTGTACAAATTTTACTATATATTAATTTCATAAATATAATATTCGATTTTATTTTTATTTAGCTTAAAATTTTAACTCATTTTTAATTTTGAAATAATAAAAACATAAAAAAGTAGCTTATTTTGAATGTGGAATTCTAACTGTTGCATTTCATTTCTCTTTTGCTTCATTTCATGTTAACTTGTTTCCCATGTTCAAATGTCTTCTCTATTCTTATACACCATTCTATAACCTTTTCATTTGTTGCAATTGTGTACCGTAGAATGTTGGGCTCATTTATCAGAAATAGAGCTCTTGTAGAAGACACAATTGGTTCCGTAATTTGACAAGTCGTGCAACTCTAGTGCCACTATTGTTTATGAAATGGCACCTTACTTGTAAAAAGAATGTTATGCAAGCTCTTGTTGTCAGAGTTGCTCTAACACCGTCCATTTTCATTCAAAAAAATGACAGGGAAGAAACATCATTAATAATGTAACTTTGAGCAAATATATTAGCAACTGAAAACAATAAAAATCTTATAAATATACAAGTTTCTTGGGCTAGTACTACCGCTTTGTTGATACATCTAGGTGTTTGTCTAATTAACATTTTCCTTCTCTCTTAAAACGGTCAATCCCCCGCCAAAAGGCAAACGGCAACTGCACTTCATGAAATATTCATTTGATCATTGTCATTGTCACCATCATAATATTCATCATCGCGCTGGATGTGCTTGTCTTGAGTGTGCTCTGAAAAGAGAAATATCAAAATCAATAGACTAAACTTTGGCACCAAGTTAGACGGAATAGGGAAAAAGGATTTTTTTCCAAACATTTTATACATTTTTTTCTTTGTTAAAATTTATAATTGGAGAAATATGAAGGCTGAGTAATTAAAATTGGAGATGCCAAAATCACTCAGACTAAAATATAGAGATCAAAAGTGCAATTAATATTTTTTTCTTTCTCCTTACGATCAATGCGTTCATCAGGGTTCTGCTCATCTTCATCGAATTCTGGAATGTAGAAGTCAGGAGGGACCTGTGACCCCTAAAACGTTAGTCACACCATTTGGAAAATAATGACATCACCAAAGGGCTCGGAAACCAAGTCCAAAACAATTCAACCAAAAATGGAGAGCAACTACAGACATTGAAGTATTAATTGCAAGTTGTGACATTCCAAGTTTACTAACATACATAACCTAAATAATAGATTTCAGTCTCATGTGAGAAAGAGAGCCCAAATGCCCAATTTCCATGGCCGTGGTCCTTCAGCTTAAGCAGTTTTAATGAATCAGTCTTTTTTTAAGAGGCCAAATGAATATTATATTAAAGAAAGAGCATGGTTGAACCACAAGGTGTGATCCAAACAAAGCTGTATCAGTACAAAAAGATATCAGGTGTCAAAACAGAAAAATCTACAATGCAGAACTACAACTACAGCTCTAGACTATAAAGCCAGAAATACAACCATATATCAAAATGTCCTCCACCTGATATGCATACATCCGCAGAACCCATTCAAAGCCATTCACAAGTTGATATTTAGTTCCTGAAATACCACCCAAGTTTTGAACCCTTTTCTCTCCCCAATCTAACTAGCGACTCTCACCTTAATTTAGAAGTTCTATAAGAAGGAACATTTTCCACTTCAATTGCTTAAAGATCTACCTCCAATGCAAATAATGGATGGTTAACCACATATGTAAAAGTTCATGAATACAAGAAAGTTGATGAGCTTGTAACATAATGCCTCTAAAGTCAAAACAGTTTTCACAAGAAACACTTTTATGATAAAATAATTGAGTCTGCCTACTAGATGGGATGCTTCTATTTCAAGGATGAGCTCACCTCCTGCATCTGTACGCTTGGAGCATGCTGGATGCAACGAAGATTTTCCAAGACTTGCATTTTAATGGTGCTAAGATATGATTTACTATTCAAATTTTCCTGATCAATATAAAGGAAAAAACATGAGTACAATCGATGGTATATATTATAGAGTAAGGACACCACATGCTGCAAAGTTAACATTGTAACAGTATGTATTTACTCATATTGAGTGAAATTGTAAATATTATACGACAGGCAATAATTCCAAATCACCAATCAAATTAAATTCAATAGCAGAGAAAACCACCAATAAATGAAGGAAGACAAAATTATACAAGATTATTGAGAAGATACTTACTATCGGCCCATTTGGAACCTTCAAAGAAAATTCTGGTGCAAAGTATTTAATATAATCATTTTGCGGAATCTCTGAAAGACAGAAAAAGCAGGTAAGAAATGTTTCCACTCTGCAAACAATAAGACAGAATTTAAATCTAGAGTGTTGAATTGATTCATTGGACAAGGCATGTACTTATTAATTTAGGAGCTTGCAGTGTAAATGCAAATTAAAGTTACATTTTCTATCTGGACATAAACCTCAAGCAAAAGTTTCGAACTAAGATAGAAAGCATTTGGGGGATAAATTATTTCCCACACAGATATTGCAAGACAAGATGCATCATGAAGCAATTACTACAATAATGTGTTGCAACCTCTCTATGCTCCCAAAGGAAACATATGGTATAACATATTTTTCCATCATTCCTGACTGTGGTGCACAACTAAAGAAATCCAATGATATACCACATGGGAATTCTGAGAAAGAGCCAGAACAGGGATTCGGAGCATAACAAATAACAACCTTGCCTATGTGGCAAAGAGGGTGGAAAGAAAGGAGAAACCATTTGATGTAATAAAGATAAAAAAAAAGGGAGACAAAGGTAGGGGAGAGGACATTCAATCATTGAGTGAGTTTGGGGCCTTTGGGCAGGGAGGTTTACAGAGCCTCAAAGTTCTGTAGTATTCTTTGTTTTCTTGTTTTTGGAATGAATTCTGATCTTTTTAGTTGGGATTTATCCCAATTTCTATAATATAAAACCTAGTTCAAATCACCATCACTTCACAATTCGCATGACATCACATTATTTCTGTTTTACTTTGAACCTCAAACAATAAATATTAAATCCAATTAACAAAATAAATTCTTGGTAAAACATGTCACAATTCAACACTTGATAAGAGCTAACTAAATATACCATTTGGAAGCTCTGTATCTAGAAGAACTCCTGTTTCAACAGTCCAACATCGAGCAACATTTTCTTTTGTGTATCCCCCACCTCCAGTGACCTGTGGCAGAAGTTCATTCCTGTAAATCTCAATTCTCAACCAGCAATGGCAAACATAAACTGATATAAACTCACCAGCAATGGCAAATTGAATCTCTTTACGAAGCTAACACATTCAGCATGACCTATGAAAGAAACACCAAAAAATAATTTTTCTAATCAAGCTAAACTATCCACAAATTAAACAGAGACTAACATTAAGAAGAACAAAGACAGAATGATAACATAAACAACAAGAACAATAGAGCCTTATCCCTAACATAGAATAATGATATTTTCATCAGAATAGGAAATTTACTGGGAGATAAGCACCATCAATAGAGAGATTGAAGCAACCCAAGCGATCTCCAGCAAGCGAATCTGCTCCACACTGCAGAACTATTGCACCAGGTTGATATGTTTCAACTACTTTGGAAATAATCTATAGCATAAGAATTTCAAAAAGTTCAGACAAAATACCACCAAGCAGAAATAATGTAATAAATATTAAAATGAGAAGCTTTAGAATTGTGGTTGAAGTTTGGCAAAAAAAGAAGAAAAATTGAACTTACAGTCTTGAAAAGTCGAGTGAAGCTACTGTCATCTATTCCATCCTTCAATGGGACATTTATGGCATAAAACTTTCCTTCTCTTTCTCCTATTTCCTTCAATATGGTAAAATCAGTTCAAATCATTCCAATCTATTAGTGTTTCAGACAGAATAGAGCATTCCACTTAACAAATTACAACAAGTAGAACAGTGAAATCCAGATTATATTATTGTAATTGTAATATTAAGGTTGTGATAGAAATAGGGTGATTGGCACAACTAAAACAAGAGTAGTTAGTTAACTTACTAAAAAATCAAACAGATTAAAGAAAATCACCTTAGCATCGCCAGTACCCGGGAAGAACGAATCTCCATACTTGTGAAAACTGACAGTCATCACCCTGTGATGACAAAGTTTTCCATTTAACAAAATAAACAAAAATCAAAAGCAGCATGGCATAATTGTCCTACATTCTCAAATATCAATAGCTTCACCTTCATAAATCTAACATGATATAAGAAACTGACTGACCTGTCAGTGAAGTAGAAGGCTTCTTCTACACCATCACCATGGTGCACATCTATATCAATATACAAAACACGAGCATGATATTTAAGAAGCTCCAAGATTCCTAAAACCAAGTCATTGATGTAACAAAATCCAGATGCCTCGCATTTCTTGGCATGATGTAGTCCACCGGCCCAGTTGATAGCAATATCACACAGTTGATTGTTTAATCGACGTGCAGCATCTGCAGGCGCGTGTCAATTAGCATATATATGCCAAACTAGGCATAATCGAAAAACAAAGCATAACCGCAACTCAGAGAATCACTATTAAAAACATATTATACCTATAGTTCCACCAGCATAAATCTGACAAAATTCAAATAAGTTGTCAAATACAGGGCAGTCTTCTCCAAGATTATCTGAAACAAATGATTGCGGAAATTGAAAAAACTTGTTATTAGCTAGTAGCTACACAATAAATTGATAGTATAGAAGTAAAATTATTATATAAACATTGGGGTTGGATAATGTTAATTTGAGAAGTCAAATATCAATCAGTTATAGAAGGGACCACAGGGGGTTTCTGATATTTTAATGAAAAGTAACAACATTGTAGGTAAAACATTTACATTTACTATCTTCTACAGAACTTCCCAATGCAACCCTCCCACCCCACCCCAAAAGTTTATTTTGATTAAAAGTAACATCTCAATTCTAGGGTTAAAACATTACCACCCCCCCCCCCCCCCAAATTTTTTTTTGAATGTGAAACCCTAATTTAATGACAATTACATCTAAGACAGATTATGTGATAAAACTTTAGAAGCCTAGGGAAAGTGAATCACATATCCTCAAATTTTGGCCATTGTTCCAAAACTTCGCTCTTTGCACAAAACGATATAGTTTCTCTGTGATTTTGGAAGGTTATAACAGCAGGATTCAAACCCAATCCCTTATGGAATTGTCTTGTGACAATTACCATACGGACCAAGAATGCCAGTATGACATAGTTTCTCTTTCCCTCTCTATAAGGAATATAATGCACAACAATAAATTCTTTCAATGTTTCTCATTCTAAAGCAAGACCAAAAACCCATGAAGCAATATTCTGATGGCATAGTACAAGTGTCATATACATATCCTATACCGACATGCATATGATACATATCTAGCAAGTACCCTCCTCAGTTTTTTATCTTTTAATTTTATTGTCTGATACATTTGGAACATAGCTCTAAAACAACTCTAAGTTTTCTGCAATATACTTAAAGCTATAATAAATGGGGAGCAATTATAGAGCCAAAACTTCTCCTATTGATGCTTTTTGGACATTATAACATGGATTGGGGAAAATCATGTTATTTTTGTGACATGTGCATTGGAGAAAGTGTACATTTTATTACAAGGAAAAAAATATAGGTAATCATTTTTGCGGTAATCACAAGTATTCTTTTCGTAAATTGTTAGCATCATCTACTTATGTGGGGTTTTTTTTATTCACTTATATGGTTATGTATTAATGAATTTTAAGAATATGTTTTCTTAACTTATTGTGCATTTATGTAAAATATTTTTTCTTTTAAATTCATGTCAATGTATCTAGGTTGTATCATATTTTGAATTTTAAGATCTTCCCTTATCCCTGTATCAAGATCGCATCATACCCATTACATGTTAAGTATTTGCGCTTCATAACAAAAAACTTAAAATAACATCTAAACAAGTTTAAAACTTTGAAAGGCATACATTTTGTCAGTTCATTCAAGAACAAGTGCTGAGTGTCAGGTGTAATCCTGTTCAAAAACTCAACATAATCAGCTGAATGAAACTGGGCAAGCTCAACAGGATAAGCCTTGTGTGGACGCTGGATCATACATAAAAGAGAAACATGCAGAACAATATTATGCAATCAGCCACACCAATAATCAACAATCTGGCAACAAAAAACCAAAACAGCCAACATATGTAACTGACATAAATCTCCATCTTCTTATGAAGATCGTATGAGAGAACAAGATGATGAGTCATGCAAAGCCGGTGGGGCTTCATCGGATGCTTCGCCCCAAAGTAAACACTACCGACATCACCTGCAATATGAAGATTGAAGTATTTGAATATGCAGAAAACATGCAAAAAACAAAGCCTAGCAGATATGTAAAAATATTGCAGGCTGTTAAGGGTTTAAAAAACATTAGATTGTGTTTAAGATATTGCAGGCTGTTAAGGGTTTAAAAAACATGAAATTGTGGTTAAGGGTTTAAAAAACATTAAATGGAAATTGAAAAAAAAAAGTTTTTTAAGTTCTAAAAGTATTAAACATTTAAATAATTTCTTAACAAATATCTTTGGGAACTCCATGATAAGAGCCAAGGTTTTACAACACGGTTGCAGTTACCTGCAATCCTTGATATTGCAAATAAATGCGGCAATGTGGTTGTGGAAGCCACCAAAACCTTGATATTGCAGCCACAATTGCGGTTGTAAACCACAATCTAAAACCTAGAACTCAAAAACTAATTAGCATTCAAGATTGAACATCTCTTCACGGTTCACAGAACTCGCCTGCTATTAGAGATGCTGATATTCTTACCCAACAGCACGAATATTAACAAAATGTAAAACAAAACTTCATAGTGACAGCCAAGTAATTTTCTTTTTTAAAGTGCAACAATCCATAATACTCTATGTTAAAGCTTAAAAGAACACAAAATGAAATTCTCTGAAATCCAAAACAGCTCAAATCGCAAATTTATTCCTTTATTTTACAATTTTCTTGCAACCAAACGCAGCAACAGGCATAGGAATAGGGTTAGCTAGCTAGGGTTTTGATAGTCAGGAACTAAGCTGCGAATTAGAAAATCGAGTCGAAACGAAGAGCATTGACGAACTTCAACGGTTCAATTACGCGAAATAAGAATCAGAGGAAACAGAAAAGAAAGAAGGAAGGAACGCGATTTAGGATTTTAAAGAGAGAATTGAAGAGGAAAACGCACCGTCGTAGAAGTAAGCGATTCTGTCCTTGGAGCGCATCTTTTGCAGAGAGAGCGTTGAAGAAGAGTAGTAGCTTGCGGGAATTAGCGAAAGGAGAATATGGCTAGTGATATCAATGGTGTGAGCTTAACCTGCACTGCAGTGCCATGTCGCGCTTGCTACCAGCCTAATCACTCTATGTGCTCCTTCGGTTTTCTCTTTGAATCTTTCCTAATTTTATTTTTTATATGTAAGAATCAAAACAAGTGTCAGAAAAATTACCTCGGGCTAATTACCGGGTTCCTTGAAGATACGAGTGAAAGAAACTCTCCATGGAGAGTATCTTGTGGCGGGACGGGTCGGGTTCCTTAAGAAGAACATCTTATATAAAAAACATGTGTTTAATAATAAATTATTATTATTATCCAACATCAACCATCCATGTAAAAAAAATAATAGAAAAAAAAACAAACAACACATCTCATATCAGAATGAGAGAAAAAATTAAGAACCAATAACAACACAGAACCAAAATTTAATTTGGATTCACAACGACATAAGACAATTTCATCCCAAATACAAACTAACAAAACAAAATCATCTCAAATTTAAAATACAAACCAACATTACAAACCAGATTCACCAAATTAAGGGGCGACAATGGTGGTTGCGCAAGAGAGGGGTCACAAAGGTGGCTTGAGGGTCGACGGTGGTTGTGCGAGGGAAGGGCGCGATGGTGTTACATGGCGCGATGGAAAAAAGAAGAGAAAGAGAATGAGAAAAGTGAGAAGTGGGAGAGATCCGACAGAGAAAAGAAAAGAAAAAGGTGTGTGGAGTGATGAAGAAAAGAAGAGAAAGAGAATGAGAGAAGTGAGAAGTTGGGGAGATTCGACATAGAAAAGAAAAGAAATAGGGGTGTGGAGAAGTGGTGAGGGAAAGAGGGATTCTAAACATGGGGAAGGCTCTAGAAGTGTGTGGAGAAGTTGTGTATCAAGAAGGTTGGGAAAAAAACATAATTGAAAATTTGATGTATCGGAAAGTGGAGAATTGGAACATTGAAGAATATTACCGTTGAAGAAAAAAAAAAGAAATGAGTTGGGGGATGTAATTATCGTCGAGAATATTACCATTGTGGATACATTTTTTTTTACCGTTAGGGACATTGTTCACTATAAACTTGGGTTAGTGTGATGGAGTTTTGTATACAATATTTGTACTCCTAATTTTTTACTTGTTCATATCAAGTCTCAATCTTTTTTATGCTCTCTAAAATGGATCTCAATCAATATAATTATCAATGTTACTATAGTTATTTGCAAAATCAATCACCCCTACCATTGAAAATTTTCAAAATCCACCACAATATGTTATGTATCCACCACTATCCCATACCAATAAAAATTCTCAAAATCTAGCACAATATGTTATGTATCCACCACCCCCACACATGTGATATATGCATCATTCATCCAATGTAGAGCCATCTACCAGCGGTAGTTCTCAAAATCCACAATTTTGTAGTCAACCATCACCCTCCACCAACCCAAACACGTGTTATAGGCCTTCTTTATCCAATATTGAACCCCCTAGCAATGAAGTTGAATCACCAATAGGTGTAGACAATATTCAACTAGACGAGGGAGATCAAAATTCTAGTGGAAAAAAAACTCGTACAACATTCCCAATGATAGAAGGTGTGATTCTCGTTCGATCGTGGCTCAATGTATCAAAGGATTTAATTATAGAAGTTGACCAAACATCAAAGCAATATTGAGCAAGGATAAAAAAATGCGTACAAAAATGATGATGTGCGTCAAAGTGGACAATTTTGTGAAAGAAGCTGGACTCAATTGAAATCTCGGTGGAACAAGATTCACCCTCAAGTTCAAAAGTTTAGCAGGTGCTACAAACAAGCAGATAAACATATGAGAAGTGGAACTTCAGAGAATGATGTTTTGGCTTATGCTCATGTGATTTACTCACAGGATACAAGTAAAAAAATATTGAGGTTGAACATGTTTGGTTGTTGTTGAAAGATCAACCAAAATTTGATGCAGAATTTATGTCAAAGTGTTCAAAAAGAACAAAGGTTTCTACTAGTGGAAATTACTTATCATCTTCTAACCCAGAGACACCCATTGAAGTCGAAGAATATGATACGTCATCACTAATGTCTTGACTAATTGGACAAAAGTAACAAAAAGGAATAACAAAGGAAAAAAAGCTTCCAACATTCTCGATTTATCTTGCATAGAAAGTGTAATGAAGGACAAAAATGTAAACACATTAAAACTTATTCAGTTAAAGGAGGTCCAGGAAAGGCGTATGCAAGAACAGGAACAACGTATGAAGTATGAAATCCTCATGAAAGATACATCCAACATGTATGAACAACAACGTCAAGACCACAAAAAGTATTGTGACCATATTAGGAAAAAACTAGGATATTAAATGTTTAGTTCTTATATACAAATGTTATGCTAATGTTATGTTTGATATTTAATTTTAGTAGTGTAGGTCATTGTTGTATCTTAAACTTAGATTTTTGTGTTGTAAAACTAGTCATTATAAAACTAGTTGTTGGAAAACTAATTGTTATGAATGAAGCTATATAAATGGTCAATGTTTCATCATTCTCACATGTTCTCGTACAAAATACACAATATTTCTGTCTGATTTCAAATACTTCAGTTACCATTTAATGAATCCAAACAAACATCGATTTAGATGAAATTTTGGATCAAATGATAGACTAGGAATTGGAAGACAACACTGATGAATAAATCATTAGGTTGATACTTGAGAGCCAACAACAACTACATGGCAACACCACTAGGCATAGGCAAAGAAGAAGAGTGGTACATTAGAATCGTGAAGAAGGTCATGGTCGATTGTTCGATGACTATTTCTCAACAAATCCTATATACACAGAGATTCAGTTTCGAAGAAGGTTTCGTATGTCAAGGCATGTGTTTCTTTGAATTATAGACGTGCTCAACGATCATGATGAGTACTTTCAAATGAGGGTCGATGCATTGCGTCAAATAGGCCTATCTCCATTGCAAAAGTGCACAACTGCTCTTTGTATATTGGCTTATGGCTTACCTGTTGACAGTGTGGACGAATGTGTTTGAATTGGTGAAACAGCTGCAATGGAATGCTTGGAGTGATTTATATCAAGCATCTGCACCAAATTTGAGAATGAGTACTTGAAGAGACCAGATAACAAAGACACTGAATGACTACTACAAATAAGAGCGGCACACGAATTTCCAGTTATGTTAGGTTTCATTGTTTGTATGCACTGGAAATGGAAAAATTGTCCAATTGCATGGAAAGGTCAATTTTGTCGAGGTGATCATCGCAACCTAACAATCATTCTTAAAGTTGTGACATCACAAGACTTGTGGATTTATCATGCATTTTTTGGCAATGCGAGTTCAAATAATGACATTACTGTGTTAAATGGATCTAATGTGTTTGATGAAGTTTTGTCAGGACATGTGCTCACAGTGCAATACACAGTGAATAGAATCCCAATATAATATGAGATACTATTTAACAGTTGACATTTATCCAGACTATGTTACATTTGTGAAAACTATCTCAATGCCACAAGGAGAAAAATGAAAATTATTTGCACAACGACAATAATCGATGAGAAAGGATGTAGAATGGGCGTTCAGAGTGCTCTAATCTCGATTTGCAATTATACGTGGCCCGACACATTTTTTGGATGCTGATAAAATGAAGAATATCATTTATGCGTGCATTATATTGTATAACATGATTATTGAGGACAAATGTGACACATATCAAAATAATATTGATTACGATAATATAGGTAACAACACGTAAACATTCGAAGTATCTTTAGGTGCTCACCTTAGTATTAGATCGACATACCTCTAAAGAAAAACAAAGGTTCATGACAAACACCACCAATATCAAATATATTTAGTTGAGCATATTTGGGAACATTTCAGAAATGAAAATAACACTAATTAATTTTATGTAATATTTTTTATTTTTAGGGTTATATTTTTTATTTATTTCAATGTCATTATGTTTAATTATCCATTATCATGTGAAAATGTATTTTTTATTGTTGTGCATTTCCTTTCAATGTTATGTAATTTTTATTATTTTTAATTGATATTTAATAATTTCTTCAATTATTCATATTTATTATCTATATACATAAAAACTGAAAAATGAATTAATTATTTTATTAGAATAATAATTAAGTTATAATAAAAATATACAAATGGGTGGGTTTTTTGAAGTTTCTTGCATTGGAGTAAAATTTTGTATGAGTTTTTTTTATCAGTAACATGACATTGTGGGAATCACAAAAAGTGTTGTGGGAATCACAAAAAGATGATTAAGAAACTCATATAAGATACCACACTTGGAGATGCTCTCAATGTTTTAGAAGTCACAAATGAAATTGAAATTGTGTGCTTTGAAGGAGGCAGAAAGTGGATTTCATATGTCCACTTGTGGGCATGTGGGGTGACATGTGTGTTCTAAGGTGTTGTCGTTGAGGATTTAATTGCACAGTGTAATCTTATATTAGGTAATTATATCACGATTTGATTAGACTTTATTAAACTTAACCCCAAACATAAAATTTACACTAGTTGATAAATTATAATATTTTTGTAAAAATTTATTTACAGATAAAAAATTTAGAGTACTAAATTATCAAAAAAACTTAAAAACTCAAGTAATTTAAATCAACAATAAAAAAGTCAATTAATTTAAACCACTGTTATAAACATTTGCTTAAAATATTACAAATAATTCAATCACACACAATTTAATTACCAACATCAGTTAAAAAAATTAATCACAAAAAAAAATATATTTGGTATTGTAAAATTTTCAAGTTAACCGTTATTAAGAAATACTAATTTTCTCTGTTTTTCATGCTCTCCTTTAATTACTCAATTAATTACTAACCACATATAATTACTCAAGACACATCTTTTCTTATTAAAACATATAAAACTAAAAAAAAATAAAAAATCCTAACTAGGTCATTATGTGCCTATTTATTGGTCGAAATTTTGCAGTGTTATATATCGTATTGAGCATATAAGAAATAAATGGATACAACAAACCTATATACATTAGGAGATGTACAACAACTAAAACATTTAACCTCCAAAACATGAAATTTAAAATAATAAAACCGTCTAAGTGAGTACTTGAGGGACTCTAGTGTGACTAACCTAACATACATTTTTTTTCACTTCAGTCTAGGTGTTAAACTATTACAAAATAAACCCTTAAGTGAGTTTGTAAGTCAAATAATATTTTTATATAGGTCAAATTAGGTTTTTAAAAAAAATCTTTGACAAATAAATATGAAATAGATCGACTCAAGCTATATATTCTAAACTAAGGTTAGTCTTAGATGTAACAAAATCAAACCTATTTTCATCCATTACCGTTAATACATTTAAATAATCTCATATTTGTATGTTTTAAAGAAAAAAAGATTAAACAATGTTTTATTATTATTAAAGAATGCAAATGTGGGCACGATCAGCTTAGAAAAGGTAAAATAAATTCTAAATGCTAAAAAAATTATCCTATTTTAATTTATTTCATAAAACTTAAGTATTAGTTATAACTGTAATAAAAAATATTAATTATAACAAATAAATATTGAATATTTTAATCCAAACAAAAACGTTTCAAAAAAACTTGTAAAAATTGTCTGGGTCGGGTCAATGGATAGCTAAACGGAGCTCCTATAAAACTGGTTCATCTTCCCCAATTGAAAGACCCTAGATTGTTAAGAGAGCTGGTTCTGCATTTTTCGTGCGTCAAATCTCACAATCGATAACTAAACTCATCGCCTTTATTCAGAGTAAGCTCATAAAACTCCCACCCTACAAACACTGCATGATTTAGTTACGCACTTTCCCAGATCTCGTTGCTCCTTTTTTTTTTTTTTCTGTAATAAAATAATCTCATTTAATAAATCTTGCCGAATTCCCGTGTTTGGAGCCTTTTCATATACCAAAATCTGTTCTTGTATGCCTTTGATTGTGTCTTATCGCTTAAATCTGAATAGTTTGTTGTTGCCCCTGTTTCCATTATTAGTCAAATTGATGCTTCAATTTGTTTTTCATACGTGTGTCTGTGTGTGTGGGGAGGGGAGGGGGAGGGGGGGTGATGGCGTGGATTATTCATTTAATGTTCTGTTGAATTATGAACTCTGAAGTTAGCTTCAACAAGTGTTGAATGACATTAGGGTTAGGCATACTCCTAGATAGTGTGGCAAGCACTTGAAGCTATTAATTCTGTTCATGTTCTTTTGGCACATATCATAGTCTTTGCTTAGATAATTGGTGAACCCCCAAATCGTGCATATGGTCATATTTTCACTTTTTAATAATTAATTCTTCCATATTTTACGAAAATGTGAGATAATGTGAGCACAAGCATGGACACGAGAGACTTTGGAGATGTTAAGACTAAGGAGAATATAGCAACTGCTAGTTTGTTACATACTGGAGTAGGGAAACCTGCTTCATTGTACATGTAAAGCTTTTCTAATGTGACATGTTAGATATTATCCTGTGAAATTGAAAATTGTTTGTACTGGATTATTAGTATATATGTTTTTGTATGATACATCTTGTTGTTGACCTAAAATTACCCATATACAAATCATGGTTGGGTTGTTTGAGAGTTCGGTGGTATGGTGCTTCATTTATATATTTATCCCATTGTTCTCTTTCATCTTTTGTATGTTCCCTGTTTGTTTGATGCCTATGTTGGAATTAGTTCAAGGCTTCAGGTACTTCTCAATTTGTTGTGTTTGTGATGTAGAAAAAGAGGGGGGAGGGGGACATGATGCAAGCTTTGTTTTGTTTCAATTCATTCTTTTATATAGTTGGGAAAAAAATTGAGATAATCTTTGGCCATGATGTGCAGATGTCGGAAGCACCATTCAGACCACGAGAAAAGCTTGCTGAGAAGCAAAAATATTTCCAGAGTATCCACAGGCATACCTACTTGAAGGGACCCACGGATAAGATTACATCTGTGGCCATACCACTGGCTTTGGCTGCAACATCAATTTACATGATTGTAAGTTTAATTGTGATATGATTTTTTCACATCAGATTGAAATTATCAATGTCTCCAGCTCTCCATTTGTTTATAGTCATATTTCATATACACTGTTTTATGCATTTTGTCCAGGGACGAGGGATCTATAATATGTCGCATGGAATTGGAAAGAAAGAATGACCTGGAAATTTCTGATTGAGGAGGTTTTTCCACACATAGCCTCCTTAATATGGACTAGTGGTTTTCTTTGCATTTATGTTTGTTCTCTTAATAAAATTGCTTAGTTGCAGATTTTGACTGCCATTGGGGGTTTATAACTTGAATGAAAGTTGTTCTTTGTATGTTTGATATAATCAAATTGAGTGAATTGCCTCAAACTGCTGGTTTCAGTTTCTGGTTTAGTACTTGTTTCATGTTAGCTGTTCCTTTTAGATGATACTTCTCCTTGCCTTCCGTGCGCTAGATAAGCTCAACTGTTTTTCTTATGCTTTGTTAAGCATTTCAATTTGCCTTATATAGCATGCATGATGGATAGTCCAGTCGAATTGCCCGGTGAGTAATTGTTACTTGTTTTGGTTCCAAATGGGCAACGAAACATAAGCTGGCACATCCTTCTGCATTTATGGTGCGGTTTGGATCTCATAGCATTTGTATTTATTTTTCATGTTTGGTTTTCAATTGGAGAGGCCCCATCCCCAGACCCTGGCTCAGGTAAATGCTTCTCGTAGGTTTTGCCGGGATTATGATTTGGAGATTTCTAACCAAAAGCCAAACTCAAGATCATCAGAATCGTGTAACTCAACCCTTGAAATTATTAATATGGAACTGCAACATTTATATATTTTTTAGTAAAAAGGACATGTTTATATATTCACCAAATGATGAATATACGGATGCCCACCTTCTGAAAGCAACCCCTTGAAAATATGTTCGACTGAGGAAATTGGAAACTTTCGAGATTTGGAAGATTGTATGTTGTGTTTGATTAGGAGTATTCTCAGTCCAAATCCACATATTATCGCGTTAGGAGGTCCTAATCTCTAAAGGCAAAATTTTCTTTGCTACTTAACCCCGAAAATTACAAAAAACACACACACACTAGTAAGCAAGCAACTTTGTTGTTAAAGGAGAAAGCAGTTTGCTTCACATGGACATTTCTATTTTGGTCAGCTTCACAGGGACATTAAAGCACGAACTTCTTCAGTTTGTGAAAGTAAGCACAAATTTGCCTCTTATTGGTGCAAGTCTCGCATCTACTTTGTCCTCCTCGCGGTTTTCTTTGATCATGTACTAAGAATGCATTGCCCAAGCAGCAAATGAATTCTTATTATAATCAGACAAAGCAAAAGCTTTTACTGCATAAATTCAGTGGAAATATGATACGTTGATCTGGTGGGCCTAAGCAATTCAAAGCCCGACATGACGTACCATAAGCAGTTGTTACTGCTCTTGCTCGCAGCAGTTGTAGAGCACAGATATTCAATGCTGTTGATCAAAATTCAGATACTTAGAAGTTCACAGACGGTCAACACCCACAACCAAAGAGTTCACCAGCCAAACCGCTATGCTGGAAACTATATTTTTTTAGGGTGGGTGGACTGTGGGCCATACAACATTCAAATGGCTCCAATAAGTTCAGCAGAAAATTTGCAGATCTTTGAATGTACACACAACACTTGACAGAGCTTGATTGCTTTTCTGACTTCTGAGTATACATCAGAAAGTAGGGTTCTCTCAATGGATTTAAGAACCATATAAGTATATGATTAAGTCAGAAAGATCCTAAATGGTTAATCTACAAATTAACCAATTATGATGTAACAAAAGCAAAAAAAAGAAAAACTATGATGATTACTAGTAATAATTAATAATGAAGGATCATATGTCAGCCTGGAAAGTATTCACTATCTACTCTTTCATGGATTTACTCGTGTTGTACTTGTCCCTACTTAAATCATTCTGGTTATGCGTGTTTGTTGAAGAATTTTTAAACAATCTCGGATACATTCCGTATATTAACTAGATTAAAAGGGTGGTCACATGTAGGAAAATACTCAAAATATTATTACCTTAAAAATGAATTGAGATTCTATGATAATGCTTTCTTGTGTTTTCACTTTTCACACCTAGATTCATTAGTGGAACTCAATAGTTCTTGGCCCATTAATGCGAGAGATCAATTATTTGTAAGTTGTAACATAAGCAGGAAGTCTCTTTCTTATATATAGTGGCAAGCTGTGTGGGTATCTGACTTTCTGCTCCAGAAAATGCATTTTTGGGCTGGTCCTCCATATGGGTAATAATTTTTTATAAAGGCAACTGGCTACTGCCAATTCTCCTACTCTGTCTTGTTTGCTAAGGCTCTCCAAAATTCTTGCTTTTTGTAGCAGTTGGTGTCTTGGTGAGTCCTTTCTGTTCACTCCCCAACCAAAACTTCTGCTCCAAGCACCTTTCTATCTTAAAGAAAACACCTTATATAATTACCAACACTCCTTAGAAACTTTAAAAGAAAAATACCTGTATATGTTATCTTAAATAGATATATAAAGAATTGTCATATAAATCGCAAAAGGAGGATATGATTCTATAAGTTACCGTGGGGTGGCAGGTACATAACTGTATATATCTATACATGTGTCTTACTAAAATTTCGGGTCCATACATAAACTATTGATGCCATGGTGAGAAGCAGTAGTTAGCTGAATTTGCCAATATACCAACTTAAGAAAATTGCTACCTAACCAAAGCACTCTCATCAAGATTCTTCACTAAGTTTTCAGAGAATAATAAAACAGAGAAGTGTAGTCAAAGATTTGACATTTATACTCTCGACGTATAACACCTTCCAAATCCAATACTAGAATTTTGATGGTGCCATGTGATCAAGTTGGCTTGTGAGTAAAGGTGGCAGGAAAAAAACATTAAGTATTTGTTTAGAGAAAGATAAATCCACTGTTAACTTCATAGCTTTTAACAGGCATATCTGTCATTTGGGCATATTCTATAGTTAACAAAATAAACCACTTAGTCACATACCTTTAAAAGCTAGTCCTGTTTATAAGCACCCTCAGGAGAAAGAGAGCCATCATTCCAAGAAAAAGAGAAAAAAGAACAGAGAAAACGGGAGAGAACTGGCCAAGGAGAGGAAAAGAGTGTTGCAGATTTTGGTGCAATAATGGCAACACCAAAACAGTCATATGAGCAGCAACAACAACAACAACAACCAAATGTGCAGCGAGTGAGGAACTCGGGGATGATTAACAGCAACCAGAGTCCAATGAGGGATGACAAGGAAGAGGAGATGTCAAGATCAGCTTTGGCAATGTTCCGAGCAAAGGAAGAAGAAATTGAAAGGAGAAAAGTTGAGGTGAGGGATAAGGTTCACGCTTATCTCGGTCGAGTAGAGGAGGAAACAAAACGATTGGCTGAGATTAGAGAAGTAAGTTTCACAATACTGATTCTTTTCCTTTGATGTTGTATTTGCTTTAGCTCTAAGCTTTCATGATTTATTATTTGGATTTTGGTTTTATATGTTTTACATGTTAATCAATATATAGCATGTTTGATTCCACATTCAAGACATGGTTTTTGATGTTTTGTAAGAAGCTAATAGTTATAGCTTCTAAGTCTCAGACCCGATTTCTTACTTCTCAACAGATTTCTAAACACACTAAAAAACTTAAGGCATGGGAAAAAGGTATAGAATCTATTGGTGTTTGTAAATCACACAGGTTAGTCGAATTAGAAAATTATGTTTCCATTTATTTTCTTTTAAACCTTTTGAGCAAGAACTGAGGATAATCAGATATCCAAGGCAATTGCTGTGTCATGTGTGTAGCGTATTGGTTATTCTTCCTTGTTTTTCTGTTTTTTTTTCTGACAAATATTAATTGATAGTTTGTTAGTAGAAGGATCGGACCACGACCTTCCCCCCTTTCCTTCTTTCTTAACCACCAACTAACCTTATATCTCTCATTCTTCCTTGTTCTTAAACAATTTCTTACATAATAATTGTTTGGAAAACTGCATATCATGTTCTAGGAGCTTGAGGGTCTCACAGATCCATTGAGGAAGGAAGTTGCAATAGTTCGAAAGAAGATAGACAGTGTTAACAAAGAGTTAAAGCCACTGGGCCAAACCTGCCAGAGAAAGGTGAGGTTTTCCAACTGTTTACCAGTTGTTTACTTTTGACATTTCTAAAATCTTTACTTAAGTCATAGGATTTGCTCAAGTCGGGAAAGTGATCCCCATCTGTTTTAGCTACACAGCTTTTGATACAAGCACTTGAACACTGTATTGAATTTAATCAATTAACCATGCTTGCTTTCTTGGCCCCATATTGTCTCATCAGCTGGGAGGCAAAGCGGGCATGATTATTTAGTGGTTAAGGTGATCTTTAATAATAATTGTGTTTAAATATCCACGTAGAAGATGATCAATTTGGTTCAATGGGAGATTTCACATTCCTCATGCAAGGCTTCTTTAACAACATTGTGCCCAGGAAAAAAACTAAAATAAAGAAATGGTTGAAAGGAAATATAAATTATTTTAAACTTTAATTAATTATTTAGGCTATGTTTGGTTTGCTGGTCGGAGAGCTCCAAACTCACTTTGGAGAGAAAAGTGAGTTTGACATCATGTTTGATTTCTTTCCAAAGGTATGCTTGAGACTAAAATTTTACTTATAAATTCAGATTGAGAGAAATAACTATTGGAATACTTTTACAAACTTAAGTTTGCAAACTGCAATCAAAATATGCACTAATCCTATAAGAATCATTTTTTATGCTTTTATTTTCTCCATTTTGTGGAGGTTTTATACCAAAAACTAGCAATACAAACTAGAAGATAACTTTTTTTTGTTGGTTTAAGAATTAAAATGTAGAGTTATTAAGTATAGAAACTAAAACAAAAAGTTAGGGCAGGTACAAGGCTATTAATTATACCTTATTTTAACTTATAATTACTTTTTAAAGTATCTTAATTTTTCATTTTTGTGGGATCACAGGAGAGAGAATACAAGGAAGCCCTTGACGCTTTCAATGAGAAAAACAAGGAAAAAGCTCAACTTGTTACTAAACTAATGGAGGTAAGAAATTCTTTGATGATTTGAGTGTTAGTAAAACTTTCTAATTTTGTTTTCTAACTTCTCTTTTTCATTCGTTATTCTGTGAACTTTGGGGTAGCTGGTGACTGAAAGTGAGAAGTTGAGGATGAAGAAGCTGGAGGAGTTAAGCAAAAACGTAGATACCCTGCATTGAAATGCTAATACAAAGTAACCTACTTCTGGATATTCAGTGTCATGTAACTAGAATCATGTCGTTGTATGTGGCATAATTTGTGGTTCTATTGTATTTTGCAGACTTAATTAGGAAATGTGCATTGGACACCTAAATTCTGAACATTTACACAAATTCTTGTCATTTTTATTTGAGATGTGCCGATTCTGTCATCAAAAGCAAATTGAATACTTGGAAAGATCTAGTTAAACTAATCCACGCTTTCATGTTTCAACTTACGTTACTGATGTCACGAATTCAAAAGTTTACCATTTTAATAAAGTTGAGAGACTCGTTTTTTTTTTGGTTGAATGAAGAGACTCGTTTTATTACTCGGCATTTTGCACATTACCAAATATAAAATGTACACATATACTTCCAGATTTTTAGCATAGAAAATGATTTGTATATCATCTACACGAGAAAAAAAAATTACATTTTTATGTTGAAAGGATCGAACTTCGTGTGTTTCTGGGAGCTCTCTAACTTTGTTCATTATGTTTGACCCTTTTTTTTATTTTATCTTATTGGGACTCTTTTTTCTATAGGGAGAGATCAGTTCATGATGCAATGAGCAGATTTAAAGGGACAAAAAAGAGTTGTCCATAAATTAACGTTTGAAAATCAGAAAAAAAATCAAATTTATATATGTAGTAATAACTAACGCAATTATGCGAGGATTAATACAAAATAAATTTACTTTTAATACCGAATGCTATAATAATTTCATCTTTTTTTAAGAGTATAATGATTTCATCTCTCTAAGTTATAAAAATTTAGAAAAAGGATAAAATTTAGGAACAATTTCTTGGGTGCTTTAAGTATTGATGTCTAATTAAAATTTGTGTTAGGGCACCATGGATCTAGGTTGACTTGAGACTCCAACAGAATCGAACGAGAAATTCTGGGTTAATTCGGATTTCAAAGTTACAAAATATCTTTTTTTTGGTAATGACAAAATATCATATCTAGATTTGGCCCAAAAATATCTAATTTTTATATGTTGTGTAATTTATTTATACTCATATAATTCTGAGTTTCGAGCCCATACAAAATTTTCTTTCATTCTATTGCGATGTTTTTTTCTTCAATCTCCCTTATTTTTTCATGTTTTTTAACAATTATTTTATTAATAGTTTTGATCATCTAACTCAAAGTAACTTGAACATGTTCCTGTTGATTTGGTAAGATTCACTTGACAGTTGAAGGAGAAAGAAAGAGAAAAAAAATTGTGAGTTTGAATTTTTACTAAAAAAATTAATAAATTAACAATTAATATTTATTGATAATTGTTTTAAATTTTATATTTATAAAAATTGAACCAATTCAAATTTATTAATATTAATGGTTTGAATTTAAATGTCCTCTAAGTTCAAGTTATGCTCACCCTAATTTGAGTTTTATCTTATAACTTGTGTTTATCTTCAATGCAAATTTAAAAATAATTTTTGATATTCAAAAAATTGACTTCAAAGTTGTTTATACTTTTTATTTAAATTTAAAAATGTTTTACAGTGAACTTGAAATTTACTACTATTTTTAAATGCAATACAATTAAATAAATACATTCTATATTTATTGAGCATACGAATCAAACTGACATAAAGTTATTTGAGTTTAATTTAATCTTTTGAGTTTAAACTTATAAATATAATTGAGTTAAATATCTGAAGAAAAAAATTGGTGTAATAGTCATACTAACATTTATCTCATGTGTAGGATAATATAGTGGCTAATGTTACAACATCCTTCAAACGTCAGGGGTAAAATTTTTTAAGAATTTTTATTAATTGTCAATTTAAGACATTGTCACATTGAGATATGCTTTATGTCTCTATCTGAATTTTTTTAAAATAGTTAAAGAAAGTAGTGATATCTATTATATTTTGAAGGTTAATGAAGGAAATAAAAACAATTATACTTCCTCTAGGATATATATAAAAGCAAAAATAACTAAATTCATATTAGACCAACATCATTTAATTTTATTAATTTCAAATAAAAAATAAAGTTATTTCTAAAATAATATTCATTGAAATTTGATATGATGAATAAAAAAAGTCTTTATAATTAAAATTAAAATTAAATAAAAAATATTTTAAAAATAATAAGATTAAATATGATAAAATTAGTTAAATTTATTTATATTTAAACCCAACATATAAGATTATGTTTTGCTTATATATGAATCTAGAAAAAAAATATATTAAGAATAATTTAAGAATAGAATATGTCTACAGAAATAATTATTTTTATTAATAGATATAGATTATTATTATTATTATTAATATTTGATAAGGAGGGGATGTAAGAGTAAGTCTAAAGAATTACTCTTAAACTGAGCCCTTTATTTCCTTTTAATCCAAAGATCCAAATTATGTTGAAGCACGTCACCTTTGTTTTGCATTGTGTTGCCTTACTCTTCTCATTCGTAGTGGACCTTTCATATTATCATTTTCATCTCCTGTAACAATCTCCATAACTAGAAAGTCTTCAAGCTTTTCAACAGTGACAACAGCTACACTCCCTTCATCCGTAACAATCTTCATAAGTGGAAGCTCTTCTTGTCTTCTTTCTAGTTCTCTTCCTCATGCGAACAGTCCCCACTCCTTTTCTTGCGAACAAACCAATTATTGTATGATGTTAATGCCACCCATTTCACTACACTGCCATCACCACTTCAATTGAAGACACCACCACCTATTCCTCTAAGAATAGAAAGTCCCATCCCAAATTGTCGTCATCCATAGTCAACCCTGTTCATGCTCTGTTCTAATAAACTTTATGTAGCCATAGTTCAATCTTGTTCATGCTCTTAAACATTCGGTACCCATATTTTGTAGTTATCCTATTGTTGCTTTATTAAAATATTCAAACTCACTATGTTCATGTTTAATATAATATGATTTCGACACGCTCTGTTTATTTCTATTTTTTGTAAATAACTTAAAACATAAGAACTTTATTTTTTTTCTCAAATTCTTATTATTGAAATAGTTTAGCTTTCTATAGGACCTGTCTTGTTCAGTGACAATAGATACTTTCGATAATTGTGCAAGACAAGAAATTGAAACCATGCCCACGGATACATGGACTTCCTTTGAAGAGGTTACACCACCAGATTCTTCAAATGTTGGTGAAGAATTGAATATCGGACCTTGTGTTGGGATGGAGTTTGAGTCTATTGAAAAAGTTAGAAAATTCTATACTTCATTTGCTAAGAGGAATGGTTTTGGATACGTGTTCAATCAAGTAAAGCAAAGATAACAATATTGGTATGTTGTAGAGAAGGCGAACACAAAGTAAAAAGTTGTCAGGGGAAAAAAAGTGCTCAACTCTTCGGAAAGGTTGTCAAGCTTCAATTACTATTTCAAGAGGAGATGTAGAAAGCAATTGGGTTATTAAATCATTCAACAATGATCATAATCATGTAATGCTTAGCCCAAAAGTGTGTGCTATATGAGGTATCATAAGAACATGCGTGCTGCTGCAAAAGTTCTTGTGAAAAAATTTGAGGATGAAGGATTACCTACGGTGAAGGTTGCTATTGTTCTCAACAATGGTGACTCATCTTTCTCTAATAGAGATTGTTGGAATCATATAAAAAATCTTCGAAGGAAGAATCTAGATGTTGGATTCATTGAAGCTGTTTTCAATTATTGTAAGTGGAAACAAGTTGAAAATCCTAATTTTTTTATGCAATCCAATGTGATGAAGAGTCTCAGATGGTAAATTTCTTTTGGGTGGATGCTAGAGCAAGAGTAGCTTACCAACAATTTGGAGATGTTATAACTTTTGCCACTACATATAAAACCACTAAGTATAGTATGTTGTTTGCCCCATTTACATGATTGAATAATCACTATCAGTCAGTTTTGTTTGGTTGTGCCTTATTACAAGACGAGTCAGAGAGCACTTCTACATGTTTGTTTAAGACTTGGCTGGAGGCAATGGGTGGAAAAAAAAAACCTGTATCTATCCTAATTGATCAAGATTTAGCAATTGGAGCTGCTATAGCAAAAGTATTTCCAGAAACATGTCATCGCCTTTGCTTGTGGCACATTAGGAAGTTTTCGAGATTCACCTAGTATTCAAATATTTGAAGAATAATGGAAGCACTTAATGATTGGGTATAAATTGGAAGGAAATGAATGGCTTATAGGGTTATACAGGATTAGAGAATCATGGGTACATGTTTACAATAGGAGTACATTTTTTGTTGGGACAAATACTACTTAGAGAAGCGAGAGTATTAATGCTTTTTTTGATTCTTTTGTTCATACAACAACAACCCTCCAAGAATTTGTGGTGAAGTTTGAAAAGGCGGTTGATAGCCGGTTGGAGGCAAAAAGAAGGGAAGATTATGAATCTAGGCACAAATCTCATATTTTGAGTATTTGGTCCAAACTTGAGAACCATGCTGCATTTGTTTATACGAGGAATGTTTTAGGAAAATTTCAAGATGAGCTTCGAAAGATCAATCAATATACTAAGAAAAAGATTAAAAGAGACGGCTCAGTTATGTCTATTGAATGTCTAGTTGTTATGATGCTTGACATACCTTTATTGTTGATGTAGATTTGACCTCAAAGATTGCTAAATGTGGCTGCCAACTGTATGAGTTTATAGGAATATTGTGCAAACACATACTAATGATTTTTAAAGCAAAAGGAATTGTTGAAATTCCTAATCATTTTGTTTTGCAGCGCTGGACTAAAGACGCTAACAAAGGTCTTGAAGCCGGTTATACTGAAGATAAATTTGTTGGTGCCTCCATAACACCTAGGATTTTAAGAATGATGCTTGCACAACAACAAGCAAACATATTAGTTGATCATGCTGAAGATTCAGAAGATATGTATAAGTTCATTATTTTACAATTTGCCAAGACTCATAAGTTAACAATTATAATGCAAACAAATTTTAATGATGCTGACAACATGCCTCTTTTGGAATCAGATCGCACAAATGGGAACCAACATTGCACATTGGAGCAAATGAGCAAAGCACCACATTTGATTCTTGGAGACCCAGCATATCACAAAGGGGAGAAAAAAGGATGAGGAAAAAGTGACTCAAAATGGTAGATTTAAGAGTGGGCTTGAAATATCACTTAATAAGTCATTGGTCAAAAGGAAAGCATACCATGGATGTGGAGTACACGGTCACAACAACAGGACTTGCAAGAAAAAAAAAAGATTAATATTTCAGGTAATATTCATGTTTTCCTATTTTGTTCTTGTTCATGTTTCAAGTTTTGACAATTTTGAAATTTGAATATGATTAGTAGTTAATTACTGTTAGATTAGATTCAGTTATTTTGTACCCTTGTTATTTAGAACTGTTAAATGTAATTGAAATTTAAACATGATTAGTAGTTAATATTTTTCATTTATGTTTTGCAGGTCTATATGATGCAAGACCATTTTCTTAGTTCATGGAAGATACGTGTTTTTATGTCTAGAGGCTATTTTAATTTTTGTTAAAAAAATTATATGTATTGGAATTTGTTTAGGTTAGTCATGTTGATTCTTAAATGTGTAGAGGTTGTTTTGCTTGGTAGAGAACTTTTATTTCCTTTTCTACTTAGCAGTAGCCATCAATGTCATAAGCAGTCAGTATGAAAGATTTTACCATGTTTCTTTGAAGGCTTACCTTGATTATTGGCTTAAATGGCTTATATTTAATATAATGTGTGTTGCATTTCCCCTATATACTGATATCAGATTTGAAATTTTGGGATAATTGATTCACAATATGATATCTAATTCTCTATGACTAAGTATGTGGCTTGGTGATTTTGGGGTGTGTGACACAATATTATTATCAAAATACATGCTGGTGGGTGGGGGATTCTGCTATCAAAACGATGTTGGTGCAGAAGAGTGATGGAAAGGCTTTGTGCAAACGGGTTTGCTGTCATGAAATGTTGATTCTGAAATCAATGATCTAAACATCTGTTAATGCTTATTTTGTTAGAAGGAAATATGTGTTGGGGGTAGAAGTGCAACTTCAAGTTTCAACGTTGTTCCTACGTGATAACATTTTATTCTTTATTATTACAAATTGAAATTTCAGATTTGAGAGTAGTTCTTAATGTTGTCACTGTAATCAAATTTTAGAGTGGTTCTTATTTTATTATAAACTATTCTCAAATCTAGAGTCCAACTTTATTATTACCACGTGTTTCTACAATAATTACTTAGAGACTTTCAATTCAAATGGAAGAAAATTGATACTTTTTATTGCTGTAATTTGACCATTAATAGTTCGACTTACATAGAATGCACCACCCATCACCAATAATGGCTGGCAACTATTACAATGTAGTCATTATCCATAAACAAAAAGTAAGGCTTCTTATTTATCTCTGTTTGGGAATGGGAGATCGAGGAAAGCACGAGGATTTGCAAATGGCGATTGGGATGAGCATGCAACACACGACGCCAGAGCCATTTAAGAAGAGGAAAGAAAGAAACATTTTGCAGAAAATGAAGAAACGAGTTATTATGTTTAGTGAATTAATCCGAACCTTTGGATTAAAAAGAAATAAAGAACTCAAAATAAGAGTAACTCTTTAGACTTAGGGTAAATGAATTCCCTCTCATTTGATAAATAGACAAGCCTTTCCTTCTCAATGCAATGGAGATAATTAACTTTTATTATTAATATTTTTGAAGTTTTGGTATTTCAGTTTATTAGCATTTTTTTTAATATTTTCAGATTATTGATGATATATTGGCACGCAACCACTTGCCTGTTATAGTTGGGGCACTAATTACTATATCCAGGTTGGGATTTGAATCATCAATCATGCATTCTTTGTGTCTCATTACGTTCTTCGTTTTATTTATATAAATTTCTTGTAATGCCTAATAATGTACTTATGTGACTGAGTTCTACAATGATTTTTTTTGGCATTTTTGCTTATTATCCTTCTTTAGGCTCTTGTGAGTCCGTTTCTTCTAGATGATTCTGCAGAAGATATGGATGAAAGCTGTTTAGGTGATCCACCTGGTACATTGCTATGTATTTGGTGTTTTGTTTTTTGCTTTCTTTCTTTTTTTTTTTTTTTTATGTTTCTGTTCGATTAATTTATACTTGACATTTATTATATTTGTAATTTTAGAGGGTCTGGTGACAGTTTATTTGCTGAAGATGACTGTTCAAACAATAGTTATGACATGCTTAAATATATTGATCCAGTTGCAGCAAATAGAATCCATCCAAATAACCATAGAAAGGTTGGCGTGTAATTTGATTATTTATTATTTATTCTTCTATAGACATATGAAAATTACTATCTTATTTATGCAGTTAGAGTTACATATACAACAATTCCACGATGTTTTTTTTTTCCTGTTTATAATTAGTTTAATTTCCATGCATTGTCTATATGTAAAGTTTTTTTTACGTTGTCAACCTATTAAATATCAACTTAAATTTGACTTTTAAAGTAGTTGTTAAAAAAGTCAACAATTTTACTTGATAATTTATAATTGGATAATAACAGTATGAAAAATATTTAAATTATCAGTGTATTTAAATTAATTTCATATACAGTATGAAGCATGTATAAACACGCTTATTAATTTAAGTCTTGCGATTTTAAAGTTCTTGCGTGCTGTACATCGTTTAGAAGCAATATGCCCTTTCAATCCATTTCTGAACATTTAAATTTATATGAAATGCCAAACTAGGGATGACATGTCTACATGTGTTTTTTTGGGTTTCAGATAAATCAATATATTAATTTGTACAATCGCACTGGTGTTCTTCCTAGCAATATTTTTCAAGGAAAGGCAGCAGAGGTTTGTTTTCTTCTTTAGCACTCATCGATCAATTGGAAATTCAATACGATCTCTTTTCCCTTTGTCCATAAATATATCCTTTGATATATAGTGTCTTTCCTCAAGTTATCGCCTTGATAAGCGATTACAATTCACTAATCAGGCTTCCTCACTATTTCCATTTTGTTCTGTTGGTGGAAAATTGATGTGGGCATCAAGTGGATTAATAATGGAAGAAGGATATTCAATTGCTCATGGTTTATTGCAATATGTATGTTGATTGTTATACTTGGGCACCCATTATTTATTGTTTACGCACCAAGTTCAATAAGTGCTGGGTGTGAAGGAGAAGGAGATGAATTAGGAAATACCCAAGTCCTACATCGGCGACCTCAATCCTTTGAATGCAACTTATATATCTATTGGATAACTTCATTTAATGTCAATTGGTTTTAAGATGAAATCTAACAACTTAAGATATGATTGTTGTTTTATATGTGTGGATGCATCTCTCCGTGTACTTGACAGATATGTAGAGCAGAGGGTAGATTGCATGATGTATGAGGGATTACTCAATGAAGTCTACAACATTTATAATTTGAATGCAGTTTATACTAGAGGTTTGCGTCAGGCCATTGGTGTCCGTGAGTTTGAGCCTCTTCTTAGAACTTGTGTTGTCAAAGACATGTATGAAAGAGAGAGGGAATTGACTGAAGGATCCAGCATAGAAAAGGGAGCGACATTATTTAATCGTAATTTGATGGAGTTGGAGATCTTCCTCTAATACTGAACCCACAATTCTTTTGGAAGAAGCAATTGAAAAAGTAAAGCTTAATACCCGGAGACTTGTTCGCCGTCAGGTAGAAATGTCATTTGTTTGTGACTTTCTTAAACAAGCATTTTTGAGTGAAAATTTCTTTGGCAGGGTATTCTAGGAAACTGAAAATGTCATTTTTCTGATTTATCTCACAATAGAAAATTTTCAGTACCACTGAGAGATACTTCATCTGAATTTTGACATAAAAGTTTGAAATGCCCTTCGTTCTTTTTCTTTGAGCATTTAATTCACCTGGCATAAGTCTGTACAATATAAATATTTCTTTGTTTTAACTACAAGACTTTTTGTAGAGTTATTATTAGATTATTTTTTTTTGCTGCCTAGAATTAATGTTATTGTCACCTCTGGTTTTATGTAATCTTGTTATCTTAGTAGGGTACACTTTGTGCTCTACTTCATTATTCAGTAATATTTAGCTTTACAAAAAAAGAATTAATGTTATTGTCTCTTGAGCAATATAGCATATTTTGTCACTAGGGACCAGTTAACATAAAAGAGGAAATTATATATTTGATCAGTATTCATTGGTGACAATTACTAAACCCTTCAGCATTGAATTGGCTGGAGTTAGTATGGGAACTTTGAAGAAAGAGATTGATTTTGAAGCTTTGTTCATGACAGAAGAGGATGCTCAGTCGACTGCAAACACTGTTTGGTTGGAACATACACTATGTTGATTCCACAGAATCAATATCAAGTAAGTTGTCTTAATCTTGTTCCTGCATATTTTATTTGTTCATCATTATCAATTAGCTCATTAAATATCCTGGATTACATTGATTTGGTTATTTTCTGTTTTAGGCAAATCAGAAGATGTATGGACCCGCCAAGTGGTTGAATCTGCTGTGGAGATAGTCAAATCTTTCCTGAGTGAGAATGGAAGCTTGCCATCCACCTTTGGGACGTCAAATGACACTGGGATGAAAATAATCCTAAGGGACCTCTGGACTCAATCATATGCAAGGTCTGCTATATTGTTTTTGAATCAAATTGTCATGAGACATTTGTCCCTTTCATGACACTGAAAAAGATTTGCATTGTTTTGCTTACCTAATACCCTTCAATGACACCTCCTTTTAGTGTGTATTTGGTGACAAAATTGATTTTGAATGAAATTGATTTTACAAAATTAATTATTATATAATTGATTTTGGTAGAAGTAAAAACTACTTCTACTTGCTTCAACTCTATCATGATTTTTTTGCATCATAATTGATTCTACCATGATTTTGAAAACAATCTAAACATAAAATTTGGTCAAAATTAAAGTTGATCCACCTTACCATGGTTTATCATGATTTTGGAGGCTATCCAAACATACACTTACTCGAGAGAAGGGGAATGTGGTAATCCATATGGCCAGTTCTGTGTTGCAAGTTGCGACACACTTCATTTGTAGTCTTGGCGCAATGATACACCACCAACTACAATTCACCATGGAAAAATTTAAGTGCAAATTAAGTTTAAAAGTTTACATTTTGATGCCTAATTTTTTCTCTGCATAAAATACACCGCGAAAATTGAGGCACACAATTTGCCATGTGTGGCTGTATTAGCGTAACAATTGTGAGTTCACCTTATTTTCTTCACACATTCTATTGTCACTTGCATAGATGTGAGAGAAAGGGTGGTGTATAAAATCATTTTTTGCAGTGGTACACAATGGTGCTGCATCATTAAACATACTGTTCTCTTATGAATTTTTCTGTTTACAGGCCTGCGGAGATCGTGTGCTTAGAGGATTACATGAATGGGAGCAACACAAACAAGGTCGTGGGCACCGAAAACGTATTTCTCGTCTCAAGAGTAAGGGGCAAGTTCCTGGTTTTGTGGAAGAGAAGGATGAGTATTCTGCGTGTGAACAGTGAGATATCTTGTAAATTTGAAATCCCTTCCAGTTATGAAATGAAATATATACGGGTACTGTTGTTGACGGCTTGTCATGGCCGTGTAGAAAAGTAAGAGGTTTAGTGTCTTGGGATGAGTGAATTTAAAATTATGAGAATTTTTAAATTTTAAAAATTTCAAATACTAAAATTGAAATTCTTTTATTTTTAAAATCATGTATTTGAATAAAAAATCTTAATATTGTGAGATGAAAGAAAACGAACGCAAACAAAAAGAAGATATGATTGGTGTACTTTTAAAAAGAAGAATACTGATGCGGTATGAAAAGTTGCAAGAGAATCGGGACACGATGATGTACACCATCATATTCGACCACAACATTCAGTCAACGATGTAGGGCATGGCCTAGACCCTCCGCGCCGGTAAGCACCACCAACGTGAGATAGGTAGTGACGGTTGTTCCCTGACTGGCGGTCCAGTTCTACATGTCCCTAACTCTCGCACCCGATCGACGTTTCGCGAACTTGGACAGTGTTTCTTGAAGAAGAGGGTCATCAGCGTGAGGGAAGAATCGCAAGTTCGAGAATGAGATTTCGGAAACTTTCTGATGAAAAGGATGAAAGTTATAAAGGAAATACACAAACATTTCAATTTTTCACATTTTAGAAAAAAATTAAAACTTCACGTTTTTAATTGTTTAAAATTCTATTTTAAAATTCTAAAAATTTAAATTCTTCATAAAAAAAAAACATCCAAACAATGAATTTTAGATTAAAGAAATTTAAATTATATGATAAATTATTTTTCTCATTTAAAATTCTTTATTCAAACACAGTTTAAATGTTTTTTCATTCCTTAGACTATGAATTTGTTTTAATCTTTATATAAGTTTTATTTGCTATTATTTCATGTATTTAACAACAAAAATAGTGGCCATCAAGAATAAATAAAATTTAAGTAGGGATTGCTTTCAAAAATTTAAATCAATCAATTTTTTTTGGTTTGGTGTTTTTTTTTAACCAAACCAAACTAACTCGATTAAGAATGATTTAGTTTGTTGGTCCAATGAGTCTCTTCATTATACAGGTGTGCAAAATGCTGTTTTGTATTTAAAGAAAAATACATGTTTTTGTTCAAAATTTCATACATATTCCTGTCCTAATTAACTTTTTGCACAAAAATTCACACATAAGACTTCGGAGAATAATCTTCATGAAATCCAAAACGAAAACTTTTGAAATGAGATGTAAAAAATCATCACAGATACTGGTTAGAACTTTCATGAGTATAGGATAGTGGTTCTAGTGAAATAACAAGAACATGGTAATGCATCCACCATTGCCAATGGCTTTTCCCTTGAAACCAAAGAAAGGTGCAAGAGAACAAAGAACCCATAGTAGCAGAACAAATAAGGAAGGAATTATTTAGATAAGAGAAGGAATGTGACTGTCATGAAGAATGAGTTAGGGAAGGAATGAAATGAAATCAATGAAGGCTTCGGTTCTTTTATTGTACCACTCACAATCAAAAGTAAGAAATTAATACAAATATTAATAATAAATATCATACTTGATTCGGGACTGAGGTCATTGGGTTTGCAAAACCTGATACTCTAATTGAGTGAGTTTGGAATGGTTTGAGTTGAATCCAACTAGTTGAAAAATTAGAACCAATTAAATTGGTTCTGTTCGGTTTGGATTCACAAATTTCCCATGCTTTTCAAACTGATGCACACCCCGATAACATGATTTATCAAATTTTTAATGATCGATATATTGCACCATCATATCGCTTGTGGTGCATTAAAATTAAATTTATGAAGAAAAAGGAAAATATTTACAAAATTGTTACATTATCTTTAAATTATAAATTATTATGTATAATAAATTTATTAATTTTTATAATAATTACTTTAAAATAACTGTATATGTTTATTAAATTCAATGCTTGTTGTTTACGAAATCCTTCACCAAAATTACGAAAGAATTTGGCCGTGGATCGCAGCATATGTACGTGTGATTGCAATATCGGTGTAAAACCCGTGTATCAAGATTCAAAACTAATTCCTGAATAATGTCCTTTTACTTTTGTCACTTATGTGGAAAAGCATTTTGATTTGCCTTGTTTTGTTGGAATAAGGCTTCCAAACGTGGGCCAATCTACCACAGGGGCAATTTTTTTTTTTTTTTTTCCATTATTTCAATTAGGGTCATGTTTAAATTATTATTTATTATGAGATAAGTCGAAGATATTACGATGTCTAGACCGGAAGTCGTTAACATTCATTATAATTTTTTAATTGAAATTGTAAATTTTTTTATATTTTTAGTTTATATTTTTTAATTTACAATTTTAAAGTTATAGGTTTTTTTTTCTTTTTGTTTTTATAACTTTAAAGTCATTTTTTTTAATTTTAAACTGTTTATTTTTTTAGAAGTCGTATATTAAATTACGACTTCTAGTTTATTTTGATTTTATTCAAAATTTTAAAATAATTTTTATTTAATATAATTATTTTCTTAATTAATTTATACATTTTTCTAAAAAAAAATATGTTATATACATTTTTCTAAAAAAATTAATATGTCAATTTTTTTAATTTTAAACTGTTTATTTTTTTAGAAGGGGAATGTATTTTTTTATATAATTTTATTTAATATGTTATATTTTTTTGAATGTTGTTTCATTTAATATATTATATATATACTTTTACTAATTTTAAGAAATTTGATTTGTTTTGCAAATGAAAAAAATAATGCAAAATACTTAAATTTTTTTGAATGATGTCCCACGATTAGTTTTTTTTTTTAGACATATTTCGAGATCTCTTGTAAGGTAGGTGCTTGTTGTCCCCTTATTCTATAACTTCTTCTAAATATTAAATAAAACTAACATTCAAAAAATATATAACATATTAAATAAAAAAGTATATAAAAAATATTAAATAAAACTAATAACAAATAAAAAATAATTTAACATATAATTAATTATTTTATTATTATTATTAATTAAATAAATAATTAAATTAAATCATAAAATTATTTAAAAAACTTTGAAAAAAAAGAAAATAAATTTAAAGTCGTAGTTTAATATATGACTTCTAAAAAAAATAGCTTATACATAAAAAAATATTTATGACTTTAAAGTTGTAAAATCAAAAAGTAAAAAAAAAAAACATTCATTATGACTTATCCCAAAATAAATAATAATTTAAAAATGACCTGAATTGAAAAAACGGAAAAAAAATTACCCGATGAGATAAATTGTCCCCAAGCATGACTAATGCTGGACTTTCTGTCATATAATATAGTCGATAACGGTAAAATTAGATTGTAGATGGATGGAACTACGACCTTCAGAGTTCAGACCTTGCTTGTGTGCGTGACAAAATTAATTATGTGCCCAAAAGTCTCAAATATTTTCTTATAAAAAATAGGATAAAATATATTTTTTATTTTTATAAAATTGACAAAATTCGAATCTTGACCTTGCATTGTAAAAATATATGTCCTCTTAAATTTATAGTGTCATTTTTTGAACCAGGATAAGTGATACCCAAATATATAATTTATAACGTTTTTATATCAATTATGCATATAATTCACATCAAAAAGTATGTTTAGATATTTGAATTTTGTTATAGACAAAAAATGAAATCATAATTATCATTTTTATGAAAATAATAAACAGATAAAAATATACTTGAACTGAAATTTAAACTTTGTTAATTTTATAAGGACAAAAATTATATTTAAATTTAAAAGAAAAAATAAAATAAAACCATCCATTTGTATAAGAAAGTAAATGGTACAATATTGTAGTTTTGACTTACAGGGTGTCAGGACTCGGGACCATCTTACGTCTATTTGTGACAATTTTTTGCTTTCTCGCAGCGTATTCTCCGTGTGTATTTGAATTCAATTTGAATTTATAAAATTAAGTTTTGGCAACGGGTGTGAATTTGTTGAATTTTTTTTACTACTAGTTTACTTTTGATCAACAAATCTAAATATAAACTATTTCACTTCAAAATTAATATTATAAACACTGATCATCCATACACACAGACACACTTTGTGAAAAATGACTAATACTCGATTTATTAAAAATACAGTATATGCGAGAGTCAATTCTCCAGGTGTCTATTAGGTGTGACAATGAAATTCGTACGTATGAATATTCATCTAAACTCGTTCCGATTTTGACGAAAAATGATTAAGTTGACCGAGTATAAATTTAGGTTCAAGAATTATCCGACTTTTTTAATTGGAGTCGGGAATATCACTATCCATCCCATACCTATTCTCGTACCGATGATAAAATTATTAAAATTTTATTAATCACTTGTTAATTTTTTTTTAATTTTTACATTATTTAAGATTTTTTTTCTTGATTATTTTTGTAGACAAATGCGCTATAAATATAAGTAGTTAAAAATAAATGTGTAATAAAGTTTTTAAATCAAATTTTTGATATAATTTTTTTAAAAAAAACTTTTACAAATCTGAACCAGGGAATAGGATATCCAATACCCTATAAGTACGAGGACGAAGTAATAAATTTTAACTGAAAATAATATGGATATATGTTGAGGAGTCAAGATGAGGACTTGGGAAACAATATCCGGTCCCACTATCATATCATATGTGGTGTCTATTTACCACTGACAAAATCATGCATGTAAGAGTGATTTAGCTGTTTATATTTGTACTTTATAGAGACAAACAAAGGATCCCTTTACACGTTTTTTTTTTTAAATTAAGATTTCCCCTTTTCTCTCTTTAGTCAATACATGCACGTATCCATTATTTCTCATTCATCGTGAGTCGTGACCACTATTTTGTTCATGTGGAAATAATATACAAGAAAAATTTTATACTTTATTTTGTGAGATTCATATCTCTTATATTTTACTTTACTTTAATTTTTTTTTCTTCTAAATCAAACACACCCGTGGAGTAATATAGGATGATGAAGCAAATTTTGAACCGAACCATACTCGAGAGTTCAGAAGATTATTAGAACAGGATGCTGGACAACAAATTGTGTATCGCATGCGGGTGGATCACAACTTTTTTGACAAATGATTTTTTTAGTTTTCGTTTTTTACTTAATCATTATGAAATTGTCATGAACTTTTCTTTCAGTACCTTTAAATTTCACAACTTTGTAATTTGGAAAGTGGTAATATCTAAAGGAGTTAAATGAGAAATAAAATGAAAAAGTAAACAGATCATTTGATAGCAAGAAAATGTTATATATAGAGAGAATGCATTATTGCTTATAGTAATTTTATATTTCGAACAAATTTATTATACTCAGCCCGAAGATTATCTCATGTAAATAATACATGTAGTTTGGTAAAGAAAAAATCAGTGAAGGCTGAGACTAATGAGTAATGACAAAGGGAGGATTAATGGAATTCATAAAATAACGAGTTTTTTTTTTTATCGAATATTCAAGTTAAAATAAGATAAAAAATAGAAAGTTTTTGTTAAAACTAATAAAAAATCATTATATTAATAACAAAAATATCATTTAATAAAATATTTTTTTCCTGTCCCCTTAATATATGCATCGCTTCGGGTGCATTAAATTAAACAATCATATATAAAAATTATAGGAAAATAAAAGTTAAGTAGGCTTAATTTATATAAGTTTTTTTGCTATTTTCTTGCTTTTGTCTTTTTTTAACTGTTCATAGTCTAACCGCGCACCCATGCAATGTCGACCGTCGTGTCGTGTGGAGTGAGTCGAAAGTTACAGATCATATACAGTCTGTAGGTATGAAAAAAGTTTGAGTTGAGGGAAAAAGACTTTTTAATTTAAAGAATATTTCATGTTGATTTATTATCTCTACCAGAAAAAAGTACAGTAAAACGAGGTATAATAATAAATAAGCGACTGCAGTAAATGTATACCATATTATGCTATACTTTTTAATGAATAATTAATCAGATTAGTCCAATATATATAAAATAAATTACGTTAATTCCTTGATGATAGAAATTATGCTTAAAAGCACTCAATATATGTTTTCTTCAATTAAATTAGTCCACATGTGATAGCTATTATAGAGATTAATTGGACTTATGAAATACAAGTTTAAGAACTAATTTGATAATTAAGATTTTTTTATGTAGACAATTAGACATAAGGATTAAAAATTTAATTTTTATCATTTATTTTAGTTAAGAAATTATACCGATAACATACTTTTTAATAAACTCTTTTGAAGTCTTAAGACAAATACACCCTTGAAGGCTTGGACATTGTTATTAATTAAAATTTATTAAAAATATAAATTCTCATAAGTCTTATTTCTTATGTGATAAATTTCACTCATTAATTTGTAATTTTTAATAAATTTTAACTATTTATAAAAATATAATATTAAAAATATGTTATTAACATTCTTCTTCTAACCCATTGTATTTATAATTTTATCATTGCAAATGTAGACAATAATATTGTTCAGCAAACACATTAAAATCTTTATATACATGTAAAGTGTAATATATATATATCCAATTATTTTCTCTTTCACAATAAAATTATCATATTTTTTATTGACAAATATTAACCTGTTAGTTTCGTTAAAAAAAAAACAAATTAAACTTGATATATATTTCTTTTTCTTCTCTTTACAATCACCCTTAAAGCTTTCTTTATTATTTACTATACCAATCTTATATATCTCCATCACCTATCAACAAATGTTAGTCTTTTCTCTTATCTTTCTATCTGTCACTTCTTTTGCTTCCCCCACAACCTAGGGATAGACCATTATCGATCACTACACTTAAAATTGGTCCCTTCAATTCATGCCCCACGTGGTTTCTTCAACCCAACCAACCCAACCAGGTATCATGCATCAATCAAGATTCAATCCCAGCACATGGCCGAAATTCACATTAGTGTGTGGCACGTGTTCCTTCTCCGTGTTAATATCCTGTTCAAGTCACGTTTACCATGCATATATTAATCAAACAGCAATACCCCCAAACATTTTAAATCATAGATCTCCTTTTTTAATTTACCATATATATACACCAATCCAACTCCCTTGTTCCACAACCTCACTCCTCCAACATCACACACGCACCTTTTCCCATCTCACTTCTTAGCCAATAGAATAAATTAAACCACCATTAGATATAAATTATAAACTATGGACTTTGAGATTATTAACGAATCTCCTGATTCCACTTCACTCTCCTCCCCCTCTTCACTCTCACCATGCACACCACCAAACTCTAATCCACTAAGTGATTCTCCAAATCCACAACCAAGTAATATATATACCAATCCATCTCACAAGAGAAAAGCAGGTAGAAAGAAGTTTAGGGAGACACGCCACCCTGTGTATAGGGGTGTACGGCAAAGGAACAGGAACAAATGGGTGTGTGAAATAAGGGAACCAATAAAAAAATCAAGGATTTGGGTAGGGACATACCCTACTCCTGAAATGGCAGCTAGGGCACATGACGTGGCTGTCTTGGCACTTAGTGGCACCTCAGCAAACTTCAACTTCCCCGATTCAGTTTCCCTTCTCCCACTTGCAAAGTCACGTTCTGCTGTAGATATAAGAGAAGCAGCAAAAGCTACTACTACTGCTGAGGCTTTCATACCAAACACGGTCTTTGCTTGCTCTCACAAGAATGCTGAAGACACTTGTTTGAACATTGGCATGCACGATGATGGGTCCGAAATGTTCTTTGATGAGGAGGCAGTGTATAATATGCCAGGGTTGTTGGATAGTATGGCAGAGGGTTTGCTTATTACCCCGCCCTCTATGAAAAGAGCTATGGATTGGGACGATATCGGTTGTGTAATAGACCTCACTCTATGGACAAATTAATTGCACATATAATTAATTACTGCATGTACTTTTTTTTCTTCTCGTTTCCTATAAATAAAATGTGCAAAAACTAGTTTGGTAAAAAGATCAAATCGAATTGATTTCCAACTATTTTAACCGATTTGATTTTATGTCCAAATAGTCAAACTGGTTTAGAAATTGATTTAAAATTCAACTAGTTTTAAAGATTTGGTTCTGAACTAAATCAATTTTAACTAATTTTAAATTAGTTCTAAAGGTCGAACCAATTTTAAATTATTTTTTTCAAATAAAAAATATTTAAATAAAAGTCAAATTCGGTTAACCAAATTGATTTTATAGAAACAATTTGATTAATCAAATTAGTTTTATAAAATAGTGTACTCATTTTTTTCTTGAACTAATTTAGAAAAAAAAACCAATTTAATTTAATTAAGTTCAATTCCAATCAATTTTTTTAACACCATACCTACAAGTATAATAGTCCTCCCAATGGTATCTCTTCTCTATTACTAATAGACTGTCAATGTCAACGATATGCCTAACTGGAGTTTAACTAGTTTGATGAGGCTTCTAGTTCTAACTTTCTTTTCTTATCTATTGAATTAATCGAAGATAATGTTAAAAGATTTATAATAATTCAGACGTATTCTTACTTAATTAACTAAGTTACCCCCGCTTAATTTAGTTCTAACTTTGTAAGCCCAAAAAAAGAAAGAAAACCTTTTGACAATTACTAAAAAATATCTAAACCTTTTTGACAATGACTCTGTATATTGCTCTCGAGAAAAACATGGCAAAACGGCACACTGATATTTAGTAGAAAATTTTGCCATAGTTAATTACTATACACGTTAGTGCTCAAAGTATTTTATACAAGTCTTATTTATTTGATATTTATTATAAAATAAATAAATATAAAGTTTAAATATATAACTTATTATATTAAATTATAAGACAATTTTTCCTCCTGTGTCAATTGTAATAGAAGGACGTTTCTTGCTATAAAAGAAAAATCTTCTCAATCATTAAATTCTCAATGTTATAACCACCATTAGAAAAAAGGCAACTTAGCGACAGAAAATAGCGACTGAAACACATATTGGTGTCAAACAAAAATCGAATTAGCCACTTATTACAACAATTAGCATTTGCACAATTCAGCAACCACCTTTGCGACCAATGTACTCAGGGAAAACACAAGAAGTCACTAATTCAGTTGCCAAAAGGTTTAAAGTTTTAATTGTTTTTGAAAATCCAACAACTAATTTTGTGACCAAAGTTTTATTCGACTTCGCAATTGATTTAAATTTGGTCGTTGTGACTTAGAAATAGAAATAGCGACTGCATGTGTTTCGGTTGTCATCTACCACGACAACATAATAATAACCATAAATTATTTAGGATGTAATTTTTTAAACTTTAATTTTTAAAAAAATAACTAACTTAAAAAAATGTCTTAAAACATGTTTTTTTATATATATAATAATATCACTTTACATATTGTATTATTATATATATATATATATATATATATATATATATTAATATATCACTTTACATATAGACAGAAGGGTGCGGTGGCTGAGTTGGTCCCTTGCCAATAAAACAACCAAATATTTTTTGGCAACTGAGAAGTGATTACAACGTGCGGAGTATGTGTATGGAACACCTTATCAATAAGAATCTTGCAACAGTAACTTGAAAGGCATATTTGTCGACAAGTTGCAGAAGTATTTGAAGAGGACAATAATATATTCTATTTTTCAATAATGTAATGAGTAGTACTTTTTGTTTATAAATAAGCCTTTACCCTCTTATTTGAGGCACAAACACTTTGTGAGTGGTCCTGTTTTTATGCAATTAGTGTGCACTTTGATCTTAAGTGTTTACTAGCAGGTCAAATGCCAATGGAGGTAACAACTTATAAAGCTAAAAGATGTTCAAATAAAGATGTTGTTATAGCCATAATATAGGGATTTCATTGGTCAATTAAAAGAAGATTAAATTAGTTTATTCTTTTAATTTATTTTTTATGTTTAATTTGGTCTTTCTTTTTTATTCAATTTGTTTCTTTAATTTTTAAAATTGGTTCCATTTGATCATTTTATTTATTTTTAGTTTAATTTGATCCTCTAATTGTTAAAGTTAGTTTAATTTGATCTCATAGTCTAAATTAATTTGAGTGATTCTACCGTCTAACTTTTGTCCTATCGTCTAAATAAACATTTTGTAATAGTTTAAAATTGTTACTAACCGATTTTAAGTAATCAAAAACTATGATTTCTTAACATTGTTAGGCAAATTGCCCTAATAGGGCTGGTTTTACAAATAAATTCTCATTATGGGTATGTTTTAAAACTATTTCCAGGATGATACTGTTTTGCATGTTAAATTAATGCAACCCGCCAGCAGCAATGGCGAGTCGTCCCTGGATGCTCCACTTGGAAGTGGATTCACCAGCATCAATGGCGAGTTGGCCCTCAACAATGGTGTCGCTAGATGCAGTGGCGACATAGCCATGCACTCGCCAGTCAAAGTGGCGATTTAGGGTCAGATGGGCAGGGTTCAGAGGCGCAGAAACTAGGGCAGCAGGCTAGGGTATAGTTGTGCATTACGCCAAAACCATTGGCGATATAGTTGTGGATTACGCCAAAACCATTGGCGACATACATGTAGCTTAAATAGCTGCTTCTTCCTCCTATAGTTTCGTGTGTATTTTTTAAAATTTCTGAACTTCCAAATTTGCCTTCTGTAGCAATTTTAAGTTCCTGAGCCTTCAAGCGTTCAAAGTTCTCAATCAAACAAGTGTGTGCCATCAAATTTATTTTTTGAAGTAATTATTTTGAGGTCGAAATAAAGTTTGAATTTGAATTTTGTATTATTTTCTTAATTAAATTAGCTTCGTGTTGATGCTTTGTTCGTGTGTGTTTTAATTTTCTGAGGCTTCAACTTGAACTCTGTTTAAAATAAAAAATTTTGTGACTTCATATTTATTTGAAGTAAGTATTTTGAGTCTGAAAAAAATTTAAATATGAAGTTTGTAGTATTTTTTTTAATTAGATTAGGTTGGTATTGATGTTTTGTTAGTGTGTGTTAAAAATTTATGAGCCTTCAAGTTAAACTTCAACTGTGTTTAAAATCAAAAAATTTTGGGGCATCATATTTATTCCAAGTAAGTATTATGAGTCTGGAAAAAAATTTTAATATGAAGTTTGTAGTATTTTTTTAATTAGATTAGGTTGGTGTTGATGCATTGTTCGTGTGTGTTAAAAATTTGTAAGCGTTCAACTTTAACCGTGTCTAAAATAAATAAAAAATTTGTGACATGATATTTATTTGAAGTAACTATTTTGAGTCCAGAAAAAATTTTCAATATGAAGTTTGTAGTATTTTTTTAATTAGGTTAGCTCGGTGTTGATGTTTTCTTCGTGTGCCTTTATAATAATAACTTCGTTGATGCTTTGTAATCTAATTAAAATGTCTACTTTGAAAGCGTTCTTTGATGCTTTGTTCATGGCTTTTTAAATTTCTACTTTTAATATTCTGGCATCATATTTATTTTAATGTATTTGTAGTATTTTTTATTTTTTATTGTTAAGATTAATTATTTATAATAGTAACTTGGTTGATGGTTTATTCTGTCTTTAAAATTACTACCTTGAAATCGTTTAAGTTTTTTAAGTTTTCTGTCATGATATTTATTTGAAGTTAATAATTTTTTTAGAATAAAGTTTTAATGTGAAGTTCCATTAAAATACATGTAAAACTTAAAATATTAACTAAAATACTCTACAACTACTCTACAAATAACAAAATTTAAATATTTTACAAATAATTTAAAATACATAGATAAATTTAAATAAATGACCGAAAATATTTATCAATTAACAAAATTTAAATTAAATAACATATATTATACAAATAAATTAAAATAAATCTAAAAATTACTATAGAAACAAAAATTTAAACAATATATATACAAAATTAATAACGTATCATATATTTAAATAATAACTTAAAATAACTAAACTAATTAATATTAACATACTAACTAAAACTAACATATTATATATATAACACAAATAATACCATACAAATATAAAAAACCTAAACCAAATAATAATAACATATCAACTAAAATTAACGTAACATATATATAAGACAAATAATAACATAAATTTAAAAAATCTAAACAAAATAATATTACGAAATCAAGTAAAACTAACGTAACCTATATATAATATAAATAATAGCATACCAACTAAAATTAATATATATATATATATATATAACAAATAATACCATACTAATTTAAAAAATCTAAACAAAATAATATTAAAAAATCATATAAAACTAACCTAGCATATATATAACACAAATAATAACATACAACTTAAAAAATCTAACCTAAATAATATTAACCTATCAACTAAAATTAACTTAATATATATTTGAAGATATGAGTTAAAAAACACTTACCACGAACAGGAACCACGTACGAGCAAGAGAGAGCACAAGGAGGAAAGCTTTTCCCACTAACACAAGTCAAACACACACTCACTATTATTTGAGCTGGTACGTGAAGGAGAGCATGACTAATGATCCATTTCAATGGCTTTTTGTAAGGAATACTTGTAGGAATATTTTTAAAAGCTTCTCGTCATTGCAACTGGCGAGACCTGTTGCACGCTTCTCGCCAATCAAACTAGCGTAACCAGCTACACTCTGAAAAGTCGTTGCTCCCGCTGCTGCTCTGCTACGCTGCTGCAAGGCTTGACCCTGGGTAAATCGTCAGTCAAACTGGCGTAACCAGCTGGCACTAAATCGTCATTGCTGCTGGCGAGTCCACTGCCACGTGGAGCATCCAGGGATGACTCGCCATTGCTGCTAACGGGTTGCATTAATTTTACGTGCAAAACAGCACCATCTTGAAAATAGTTTTAAAACAGACCCATAATGAGAATTTGTTTGTAAAACCAGCCCTATTAGGGCAATTTGCCACATTGTTAATCCAATTTAGACTACAAAATCAAATTAAATCAACTTAAAAAAATTAAAGAACCAAATTAAATTCCAAAATAAATAAAGAATCAAATTAAACATAAAAAATAAATTCGAAGATGAATAAACTAATTTAACATGCAAATAACGGTGGGATAAAATATGTAATAAAGATGATACAAAGTAGAACCTCAATATTAAATAGTGTAAAAGCAAAAACTCATGAAAAGATACATTATCAACTTTAATATATTTTATAATTCAAAAATTTGTGGGACTCAAATGTATTTAAAGAAAGGGTGACTATTCAGTTAGCAGATATATATTATCCAATTGTGTGTGATTATAGATGGTATAAGGATATACATTTTCACCAAAAGTAACATTTAGGAAAGATGAGTTTGTTCGATTTTGGAAATAATTAGGGGTGACAAATGGATGAATCGGATTAATTTTAATTTGTATCCTAATACATAGGATAAAAAAAATCAATTACTTCATTTTGATTTATTAAAAATTATTTAATGGATTTGATTCAATTCGATCCATTTGATAAAAAAATTCATCCAATCCATTCATTAATACTTTTTTATAGATAAATATCCATTCAATCGATCCAAAAAAATATATTTTAAAACTTAATTATTTTTGGTTTAAAAATAATATATTTTAAAAAATCCAGAATACATTCTAAAGTAATAATAACCCAAACAAAAGGCGCTTGAGGTTGTTTTCAGGTGACCTCGATCGAGTCTAATTTTTAGCCAACATCGGTCAAGACTATTTTTGGTCCGACGTCAATCGATAATGTTTTTTGGTCGACATTGACTAAGTTGTTTTTCCAATGTTGGCTTGGGCTATTTTTTGGTCGATATCGGCTAAATTTTTTTTGTCAATGTTGATTGGTGATGTTTACCAACATCAGCTAGGTTTTCTTTGTTGACATCCGTCATGACTATGTTTTGGTCGATGTCAACTAAGGTTTTTTGGGTGATGTTGGCTAGGTTTTTTGATCGATGTTAGCTGAGACTATTTTTACGATGTTTGTTGGCCAACATCGGCCATGACTATTTTTTGGCCAATATTGGCTAGGTTTTTTGTCGACGTTGGTCAAGATAATTTTTTGTTGGTGTTGACTAGGGGTTTTTTGGTCAATATTTCCTAAGATTATTTTTTGGTTGACTTCAACTAGGTTTTTATCCAACGTTGGCCGATGACGATTTTTGGCAAATATTGGCCATGGTTTTTTTTTGCTGACATCAACTAGTTTTTTTTAGCTGACATCGACCGAGACTATATTTCAACTGATGTCGACTAGGATTTTTCAATCCATTGTTAGTTGAGGCACTACTTTGGCTAATGTCAACTAGGATTTTTTTAGAGGACGTTGATCGATCATATTTTTTGGTCGACATCGGCTAGAAAATAACCCTAACTAACTTTAACTAAAAACCCTAGTTGATGTCAGTCAAAAAAACCTCGAGCATACATCCATAAAAAATGTATCCGATGACAGCAAAATAATAGCCATGACCGATGTCAACCAAAAATCCTAGCCGACGTCTACCAAAAAGTGACCTTGACAAACATTGGCCGAAATAAAACCCTAATAAACGTTGACCAAAAATAACCTCAATCGATGTCGGTTGAAAAACATCATCATACGATGTTGGCTGGAAAAACTTTGGAAGACGTTGACCAAAAAATAGGCCTGACCAAAGTCGTTCGAAAAAACCCTAACCAACATTGTTTGAAAAATAACATCGACCGACTCAATTGAAAAATATCATCAGCCGATGTCACCGAAAAAGCTCTGGACGACAATCAATCAAAAAATAGCATCAACCAAAGTCAGCTGAAAAAACCCTAGTCAACATCATCCGCTGACATCGGCCAAAAAATAGTCCCAACCAAAGTCAGCCGAAAAAAACCCTATCCGACATTGTCCAAAAAATAGCATTAGTTGACGTTGGCTAAAAAACATCATCAGCCAATGTTTGTCAAAAAATAGTTCCAGTCGACGTCAATCGAGAAATAGTCTTAGTTGATATCGACCAAGTTGGTCAAAAACTTGGGTCGATGCTTGCCAAAAAATAGTCCCGACTGACATGATCGCAAAAAAATCAAAGCCGACATTGGTAAAAAAATTTCCACAAATTCTTTTATTATTAAGTTGGATCAATTTTGATCTATTATGTATTGATTGATTAGAAGATCCATTGAATTTTAAAAATTAGTGAATGAATCACTAACCATCCATAAAATTAAATGGATGGATTTAGATCCATTCATTTGTTTTATTTTTTTGTATTAGATGGATTAGATGGGTTTATTGTGGATGGGTTGGATGAATAGTAGATAAATGGATTCATTTATTGACTCTATGTATAACTAGAATTTCAAAATTATTTTTTGAAAAGAGAAAAATAAACTTACAAAAATATTTTGACATTCAATATCTTATCATATTTTAACATATTGGCAAATTCACAATATAATAATAGATATAGGAATACATGTATGTATAGATTTTAAAATTCAAAATAAAATACAAAAGAAAAATTAACCAATAGAAAAAAAAAGTAGGAACACTTTGTCAACAAGTGTAGAAACTATTGGGGCCCTCTAGCGCTCAAAATAAGAAAAAGGTAAAAAAAAAAATCTACTAACTATAAAAAAAACCTTATAAAAGGTCTTATTATAATAAAAATGCACCCCAAAATACTCAACATATAAAAAAAATATTAGAAAACCTAAATCGTACTCAAGCACATGCTAGGTCCCAAACAAATTTTCACATGGTTTTGAAACTTACCTTTCTATAAATAGAAATCTATAAAATCATAAAGTAACTGGTACATGGTTTTCAAACTTATTTTTCTACCACACTAACTACGACAATAATAAAGGGATATGATATCCTTGAACCTCATTTTAGTAAATTGATATAAATTTTTTATACTTATTTACCCTTGAACTGATATTCTAAATCACGCTATTATTCTATTTTAACCTCCTACATAAGTTATATTATTAAATAAATGGGACCAATTAAATATATAATTAAGTTCAATTTCAAAGAATAAAAAATATGAAAAACGGGCAGAACAGTCCCTGTCTGTCTTTAAGCTAGTAGTGTATAAAAGTAAAAGTCATATTAATATATAATAGAATCATGAAATGCAGGCTACTTAATATATATTTAAATTAAAGTTTGGAAATTTAAATTTGGATTAAACTTCGGTTTGAAAATTGAGTTTGTAAAAGTATTTTAAATCTTAGAACATGTGTATTTAAACGTTTTCAATGCACTTTGTATCATTCCAAGACATAGAATTCAAAAGTAACAATTTTGTTACTTCTCCGTTTTATTTATAGTAAAGAGTGAAAATTGGTTGCAATATTAAACAAATATGCTCTTACTTCTCTCAAACTGAGTTGTAAAGCCAAAATTTAGTGTAAGTTTTGGTTTGCCGATGGAAATGTTATAATGCGCATTCCAATGCAAATCATCAGATAAAAAACAAATGAAGGTAAAAACAAAGATCCTCATTAGTTGATATCAAATATAATTTTACAATCGATTCTCAAATATATATTTTTTTTTACTCTCAAACATATTTTTGAGGGATATCAAAAAATGATCACAACTTCTCAACCTGATTTTACTGTTAAACATACTTTTGAAATCCCAAACCAGAAAGCCAAAACACACACCTAAAATTGTTTCTAACTTGCAGCCTCTTTACTCTTTGGCCTTCACCGTTCAGTTTCTATGCGTGACACTGACAGAACAGAAATTTGATGATTGTTACTGGTGTGTGATGACTCTTCCTAGTATACTGAAAATAGCGAAGTAAAACAAATAGTACCACCTATCGCTAATTAAAAACTACATAAGGTTATATATATAATGAAGTTCCTAGTGAAAAGAGGAGATTTTACACACAAATACTTCCATTGGTACAATTAATGCAATAAAAGTTTTCTGTGTCTCTTGAAAGTACTCTAGGAGTGAACATTGAAGTCTATTATTGATTAAAATATCATCAATTATTGAAATTCTGATTAGATAAATAGAAATTTTACGAAAAAATCAACCATAATAGTTCAATTGTATTAAAGGTTTTTTGTTCGATAATAACTGGTGATTAGGACAGATTACCCATTGCATTGGTCTTATTAGGCTATCTATGACCCAATAATACATTTCTTTTTTGACATGTCATTTCAAATCAAGCCAAATGTGTCTAGATCCTAGATAATAATAATATTAGAACCGCGTCTTGGTACAAAACACCACTGAAAATTCACAGAAGTCCCAATGTCCCTTAGTTTAATTAGTATACTGAAGTTAGTGTATTCCAATACAATTTGTTAAATTGAGTAAAATAAAAAAATATTACATAGCTGAAATTGATGAAATTACTTGGACATGATTGTTAATATTTATTCACCTGAGTCAAGACTCAAGATTCCTTAACGATAAGTACGTAGCATGATGCCATTCATCCATGTATTAAAGTTCAATAATTTACCTTGGTAGTGCACATGGAAAGGACAAGGGGAACAGTCCACAGCAAATGGCGCCACTTTTCTTAAATAGAAAAAAAGGCACTGAAGAAAAAGTCTGGCATATATAATATGATAGTGTTTTTCTGACTGAGTGAGGCCAACCCATAACTCAAACTTCTAGAGGGAAATGACCCCAAGAGTGTGTCCTTCATCATGTGCAAGGACAATTGCACCAGACAATTTTGACTGTGCAAATTGTGGAGAAGGAGTTGCACCCTTGGTGGGTCTATATTTGAAACTAGTACCTTTCCTAATATTGAGCCGTGGATTCTGTCCCCTAATAAAACATTTCTTTTGGTATTTGATTACCAGCGGTGAAATTGGTCATCAGGATCTGACAGTGGACACCTAGGGACTGTAATAGTTGGCTCGTGCATGTTGTAGGTTTAATTTTGTGCATATATATTTGCCTACTAGGGACTGCTTTTGGTTCATAGTAAGAGTTTGTAATATTATTGTATTGTAGTAGTAGCCATGGGGACTTTCAATCACTATGTGATTGTTAAGTTCAAGGATGGTGTGGCTGTTGATGAACTCATTCAAGGGTTGGAGAAGATGGTCTCGGGGATTGACCATGTCAAGTCCTTCGAATGGTATAAAACTATATATCATCAGTTTACTTTGTTTCAAGATAGTTATGATTCTTATTTCCCTTAACACATACTTTTATGCATTTATCTTATGGGTGACTGGTTCTGTGTGATCCATATAGCCTACATCACCTGGTCAAATAAGGTTTTGTTGTTGTTTTTGTTGTAGTAGTATCTAATTGGTCAATGGCCACCTTCTAGATTTAGTATATAATTAAAAAGCACAACCAACTAAAGGCAGTATAATCTTTAACCTTTAGACTATTTTGGGTATCTATAGAATTTCCATTAATTTTATTTAGCTTTTAGCAATTAGTACACACAATTCTCATGTACTTAACTATATATATTTGTATGGCAGGGGAAAGGACATTGAAAGTCATGATATGCTAAGACAAGGTTTCACTCATGTTTTCTTGATGGCATTCAATGGGAAGGAGGAGTTCAACGCATTTCAGACTCACCCAAATCACCTTGAGTTTACTGGAGTATTTTCACCTGCTATTGAGAAGATTGTGGTGCTGGATTTCCCATCTAACCTTGTGAAAGCACCAGCAAGATCCTCAACTTATTCAAGCAAATAAAATTTTCCATTTTTAAAGTGCATGCATGTGTGTGCATCTGCTATTTGTAGTCTGTTATGGTTGTTCCTAGCTAGTTCCTAAAAGCTCTTATGCAATTTCAACTTGATAAATAAGCTCTTTTTTTTCCTAATTAATGGAAAGTTCTAGCATTGGGATTTGTTAATACTAATTCTCTGATTTCTCTCCATGTTTCTACTGCTATATGATATTTGCCAGCACATTTTATAGGTCTCCAATCTCCACAGCACACACACAAGTAACCAAAGATGAAAACAAGCACTCTTCTACTCTGATGAATGTGAACAGCAAAGGGTATTAGGTTATAGAGGAGGGATTGTGAGTATCAATACAGAGTTTGAATATATCATCACCTAACTAGCAAAGGGTATTTTCATTTCTCTTTGAACTTTTTTTTTTATGTCTTTTCTTATAGCGTTATATCATTTATTATATCTATCACCATTTCTCTTATTTTTCTTTTTTAATTTCTCTCTTTGTACTTCTTACAACCTAAAAATGAGAGATTTTCCAAGAATTTGGGTAGGCAGCTCCAGTACAGTTCCGTGACAGGTTAGACTTAGATACCAGTTAAGTCCTTTTTCCATTTTATTTTGGATAATTATATTCATACACTTATTATTTCTTCAATATCTTTTTTTTTTTACCTCTTCTTATCTTTATCTTTTATCTTCTTTTCCTAATTCCTGTCACTTTCTATGTCTATCTTTTATTTCTTTTTTCGTTTTTTCTCTCAATCTGTGTCTTTCTTCCACTTCTTTAAAGAAATTTACACTCAACATTTTCCTTTTACTTTTTAAGTCAAGTTGGGAATCTTTGTTTCTTTCCCCCTTTTTCTGGTTCTTTTTTCTTTTTTAGTTTCACCTATTTCCCATTTTGCCTCCTTCAATTATATCCATTTATCTTTACTTTCAACCAGTATTCTGTGAGTAGAATATCTGTAATAACACGGGTGGTAACAGTGAGTTGAGAGAGTAATCCAACTAATATGAAAGTGTGCAATTTAAAGCATTCAGAAATCAGATTATCGAGTTAAGTTTGTTAATTTATTTTACTATAGATACTTCTATAACCATCCAATTATATATATTTTATGCTGTGTTCTAATTTCTTAATATACAAATTTATATCGACATATTCTTATATCAATACTCCGTACCGGTATCTTAGTGGAAGCATACCTTAACCTGTGCAACACTGATCATTGCAGACATTACTCACTTAGAAATAAAATTACGCACAGGCCCTCTAAAGGTCTATGTCAACAAATGCCATCTTCCACATTTTGGTTGTTTGATTGATGCACAAAACAATTCAATCTTAAAGAGCCGGGGTCAAGGCTTTTATTAACTGTGGGAGAACAACATTAATTGTTTGTTTGCCTTGCCTAGAAAAGCCTAAACGACACCAAAGCAACTTTAGTAGGGCAGGAAAGGATTATCAATGGTGAAAGACATTGAACCACGCAAAACCAAATGACCAATTGGAAATAATTAACAGTGCTTTTTGGAAGGATGGTCTAGTAAAGCCATGGCAACTCTAAAGAAAAGTTAAATCTCCAATTTATGTATTTTTCAATATTTTAACTTTTATTTATTTCATTTTACATTCAACAAATCATTAGGTTGTTGTATCTAATCAACTAGTCTTTTGATTTCAACTCTTCTTTTGTGCTAAAATAATAACAACTAGACTTTGAACAGCACGGTTTTTTTAATTATATATATATATATATATATATATATATATATATATATCATTTTATGTTTATTTATATCAATAATTTTTTTAAAATATTTAGTATTGTGTTAAACATAGTTATATTATTAATGAGAAAATTAATTAATTATATTTTTAATTGAGTTATTTTTATCTTAAAAATTAAGTATATTAAAATTTATTGTAATTTTTTGTTCATTCAAATAATAATGGTTATGCAATAACTTTTGAAAAATAAATGTACATAAATAAAATTATCCATTTTAAAGATTTTTAGTAGTGAAACAAATATATAAATATTAAAATTGAAAAATAATGTTAAATATTATATTTTAATAAACACATGTTCTCTTTAAACTTATTAAGTTGGTTGAATTTCACTATAATTTATTTTTTTTCTAAGGACTAATATTAATGCAATACTAATATAAAACATAGAAGTTAAAGAATAATAAATAAATATATATATATATATATATATAATGTATAATATTTATTTAAATTTGAGTTTACATTTATGATAAAAATTTAAATATTTTAATTTTTTTTTGAAATAGTATGATTTATGTTAAATAGATATGATCGTTAATTATTTTTAAAGCTATAATTTTACTTATTTTGAATATATTAACTTTGTGTAATGTTTTTAAAGTTTTGAAGTTTGAATTAATTAACCTCAATATGACGATGTAATATAAATTGAATAAGCTTGATTTATTAATTATTATTATTATTATTATTATTATTTCCTTAGTTTTAGTTTTATTTTGATTGCTTACTAATTTTCAAAAAAAAAATTATAAAAATAAATATATGTTTCAAACTCTAAATATTTATTAACTTATTAAAGATGTCACCCATTATTTGTATTTATTATTAATCTTTAATATGTTATTAACTATTACATTCTATTGTTTCTTTGTAACAATAATTATATTGTTACATAGATTAACTATTTTAAATTAATGATATTTAACTGATGTTTATTATCCTTATGGTCTAAATGTATAAGAATTTTAAGTTGACCTTTATAAAACTCTTGTGTTATTATTATTATTGTTATTGTTATTGTGGTGTAACATTTATTATCAATTTAATTATTAAAATTATTTATTGTAAGTTTTAGCATATATTTCAAAACAAAAAATATTATTATGAATTTGATTGTGTTAATGATAATTATTAAATTATTTATACTGATAACATATATTTTAAAGAAAATAAATTAGTCAATTGATAGTGAAAAATTATCATTCATATCATTCGTCAATTGATTTGTGTAGGAGAACTAAAATTTTGTAATGGAATTATTCAAAATATGATTGATAAAAAAAATGTCACAATAATAGAATCTTTTCATGTCTTGTTGAACAAATATAATATAAAAACAAGATTTCTAATACAATATTTATAGGGAAAAAACATGAAACATATATAAAAAACTTGAACAATAATAATAATTGAAACTTATAATAACATAACGCTAAAATGAAAAAGAAAAAAAAAAGAACAAAAGTGATTCTTGCAAAGAAAAAAGAAAAAATAATGAAAGACAAAGAGAAAGATGATTCACGTAAGAACTTTTTAATAAAAGCATGATATTGATTCAAATATTTATTTAATTTCACAAAAATTATTTAAAGAAATAATTAGATCAAAAATCAAAATATAAATATAAAAATACTAAAAATAAAAATTTAAACAAATTTATTTATTTTATCAACAATGAATATAGATCCACTATATATCTTATTAATCTAAAAGAATTAAATTTTAATTATTGACGATGATTGGTAACACGTTCAAAGTATTCTTTCATACCTACAAATGAAGAATAAAAGAAATGATATTATATCAAACATATAATAAAATAACAATAAAATGAAGGAAAGAAAAACAATGGGAGTGATACTTGCAAAGAAAAAAAAATAATGATAAAAGACAAAGAGTAAGATGATATAACTAATTAAATATGATTTTAAATTTCCATTTTCCATTCCTCACAAAATGTATTTGATAAAATGATTTATATAAGAACTTCCTAATAAAAACATGATATTAATTCAAATGTTTATTTAATCTTACAAAAATCATTCAAAGAAATCATTAGACCTAAAATCAAAATATAAATATAAATAACACTGAAAATAAATATTTAAAAAATGAATTTTTATTAATTATGAATCTAAATCCACCTTATACCTTGTCGATTCAAAAGAGTTAAATTTTTCATTTTGACGATGATCAATAAAATATTTAAATATCAATTTTTATACATAAAAATAAAAATAAAGAATGAAAGAAATGATAATATAATAATGAGAAGAAGATAGAAAATGAAACCATCAATTTGATAATAAATCGTGAAAATAGTAATACAATTTTAATTATAATCAATGACTATAAATATTATTAATTTTAAAAATAATTTCATTATTAAAAGCTTTAAATAATGGTAGATTTTTATAAAGAACCAAGTGAAAAAGAAAAAAAAAATAATATATTATATTATTTTAATAATAATAATGCCTTACAGAATTTTAATATATACTATTTACAGTATATAATATTATAAATATTTTTAGTTATTTTGTGAAATATATACTTTAATGTACCTTACTTTTGAAAATAAAATAACATTAATCATAGTCAAATATTATTTAATTTATTATTAATGTAAAATTTATTATTTAAAATAGTATCAAAATTATATAATTATTGTTAATACATTTAAATGACTATGAATGAGCTTAATTGAAAATTATATTTCAAAACTTAGAGTTCAGAAATTTATTTATTTATTTTACATAAAATTCAATCTTAAATCTCATTCATGTATATATAATGACTTCGTATTAATCTTGTTTAATATGATTCAATATATTTTAATAATGAAACTGTTAAATCTTATTGGTATTCATTGTATAACTTCAATATGATATTAAAATAATCTAAAATATAATTATTTTTGTTTATCATCGAACAAAAAGTTATTTTAGAAAACATAATTTAAAATTGAAAAATATTTTAACTTTATCATACAATAAATTTTGTAACAAATATTTTTACATATAACTATTTTTATATAAAAGTGAAGTCAATAATATTTATTATTTAATTGTTACATTTATAGTTTTTAAGAAATTATTTTACAAAATAAATATTTAAATATGTTTTTTGATCCCTAATAAATATTCTATTTTTGTGTTTGATCCATAATAAATTTTTACTTTACATTGAGTCCCTAATAAAATAATACTTTTATTTTTTATCCTTAATATTTTGTTTTAGTCCCTGATAAATTAGAAAATTTTATGTTTGCTTCCTAATATGTTAACAAATTTTATTTTAGTTTGTATTAATAACAAATGAGAAATATTTATCATAGAGCAAACACAAAATTTGTTAATTTATTAGGAGCTAAAAATAAGTGTCAATGACAAAAAACAAAATTATTGTTTTATTAGAGTCTTATCACAAAACAAAAATTTATTAGAGAGCAAATGCAAAGTTGAATATTTATTAAGGATCAAAAACATATTTAAACCTAAAATAAAATTTACAATAGAAATAATGTAAAAATTCTTATATTTATATTAACTATTAGTCTTGTATGATTAATTTACATTTATCTAATTAGTTATAATTTAAATAATTAACATTGAATATAACTATTAATAATTTTATTTTAAAATTTATATTTATATATGTAATTTTTATATTTTTCTTATTTTCATATTATATTATATTATTTTATAACTTTAAAGTCATGAATTTAATTTATTATTTTTTCAGAAATATATTTTAAAGTAACTAATTATAAAAATAAACTAATTTGTGCAAAGATAGTAATATTAAATTAGTGTAAACTTTTACATTTATTTTATTTAGTAATTTTTCTTTCATATTAATTCAATATGTAAAATTAAATATTACAAATAATTAAAATTATTATTAATATGAGAAGTTATTGATTTTATTAAAATATATCAATTGATCACTGCTATTTAGAATTAATATAGTGACATAAAACTTAAAATTTTATGTTTCTTTCAAATCATTAATTTTGCTAACAATCATTAATTTTGCTAACAACAATGTGATCTTGAGAAGTTTAACTTTTATATATTATAAATAGATTTGTTAAGAATTTGACTTATGGAAAGAACTCTGCATAGGATTTAAGGTGCAATGTACAAAATGGTCAAACAATTTATCTAATTTGCACTTCATAAAAAAGGTTTAACATAAAAAAATGCTTTAGACAAATTACATCAAGTTTAATTAAAACCTTGAATTTTATTATCTCTTTCTTATTTTAGAAATATTCACTTCCTTCTTGAATGCAAATACGTGCGATTATTTTTTGTTCAAAATTCATGGATAAGTATCAATTCGGGTGCTCTATTTTCTACAAAATATAAGGACATATATAAAAATAAAAATAAAGAAACATAGTAAAAATGTTTCAATGAGTGTTCTTTTAAATGATATTGAACAATTTTAACGGGTGCCATTGGTTCATCCTCAACTAATTGTTGCAAAAAAAAATGAAATTCTTTTTAATAGAAAAGAAAATAAAGAAGACAAATAATGGAGGGATCAATTTGTTGGACTTTTAAAAGTTAGAGGAATTAAATAAAATTATGTCAAAACTCGAATATAAAGATAACTTTACGCTATTACTAAGAAATTTAAGTTGAGATGACGGAAAGATCCAATTGTTGAATAATAAAACTTACAAGACTAAAATGAAATAGAGAAAAAGTTAGAAGACTTAATCATTAAAAAAGGGTTAAATATATTTTTGTCTATGATAAATACACTTTTTTGTGTTTGGTGTCTAAGCTCGTTAACCATCTAGGTGGCTATTAACCAACCACCCAGATATATTACGTGCAGTGCCACATGTGATTTTTCTCCGACTAAGGTTACACATGAAAATATTTTTTAAGCACAAAACAACATTGTTTTCCATGTTAAATTTGTTTTTTTTCCATGTTAAATTTTTAAATTTTTTAAGTGACATCTAGGTACGGACGAGTCACTATATACTTTTATAAGAAAGGGTGAAAAACATTTTAGTCCTTTCACCCACGTTGCTGGGTGCCCCAGCAAAAATATGCTGCCCCAAGCAACACCCTTAATGTTATTAAACTTGGCCCACTACTACAGAATAAATAGCAAAAATATGCTGCCCCAAGCAACACCCTTAATGTTATTAAACTTGGCCCACTACTACAGAATAAATATCCATTAAAGTGGAATGGGCTTTTTGGCAAAGAGCACGTGACAACTGGACTTGGACTCAAATGCAACTCCGCTCCTAGCCCCTACTGCCTTATGGAAATTCTACTTATACCCATTTTTTCTCTTCACAATTCTTTTTTATATATATATATATATTCTAAAAATTAGCTTTTGAAATGTAAAAAATAATTTCAAAAACTAATTTCCTAATTTTTTTAAAAAATGTTTTCCACAATAATAATAATGTTACTAAACTCAAATAAAATTATCGTCTTTATAAATGAATAGTGTGAAGAGAAGGAAAAAAAAGGAATGTGAAGGAATTTGTGCTGCCTTATTTATGGAAGCTCTGGCACAACAAACCACTATAAATGCAGCAGCTAACATTAGTTGGACAACACGTGTTGAGCAAACGCAACAAAAGCTGCGTTTAGACGTTTCAAGATTAACATTAAAAACAAAAATCGTGGGGTATGTATAATGTATGAACTATTCATAAACGATCACCTATCGTTAAAATTATAGGGGCAGAAAAAAGAGTAGGTGGATCCTACAATTTTAAATATTGTAAGATACATGTATCTATCTCCAAGTACACTAGGCGTGTGTTTGATTTTAAGTTTGAAAGGTCTCAAATTGTGAATTAGGCCAGAGTTTTTTTTTCTTTTCTTTATAACCTTTTTATGTGAATAGATTTTTTCTTTATTAAGGCTTATTCTTTTCATCTCAACATAAGTGGTTTTTCAGAATATTTTATAAATTTTCTGTCAAAAAAATATTTTATAAATCTGGCGAAAAAAGAATATTTATAAAAAAATTACTGAGTCGAATAATTTTACTAAACTATTCTTATTATTTAGTTTTTATCTTAGGAAATACTAATTATTAAGTAAATTTGTCTATTCTTTAATTATTAAGTAAATAGTCTACACACCGATAATCTAAAGAATTTTTACATTTTTTATGTATATTAGAATAATTATTTTGAATAGAAATGTTTTTAGGAATTATTAGTCTACAAGTAGTGCATTTTAGGAGTTTTTTTCATTAGCATTTTTAGAATTTTTTCTTAACTTTTTTATTTTTTTTATAATATATCATATTCATATTTATTTTTTAAAATTAAATTTCAATCTTCTTAAAAATAAATTACCAATATTTAAAATAACCTTTTGTGACAACATAATTTGTTTATCATAAATTTAAGATATATTTATACATTCAAAAATATTTTTTATTATAAATTTTAATTATAATATTATTAAAATATTCAAAAGCATTTATTTATCATGAATTTTAGTTATATAAAATAAATATTTATTCTATGTATTTTATAGACTAAAATAATATCATTTAATTACAAATAATTTTATATAATAAATTTATTAAATTTTATAATAGTTATCTTAAAAGTCATATTAATAATAGTTTTTATTATCTAACTAAGTAATTTTTTTATATCGACAAAGTATATAAATTAAAACTTTAAATAAATTATTTAAAGTTACTTTCTTATAACTCTAATTGTATACTATACAAATTTTATAATATACACAAAATACAAACAGCAATAATTAAAATAAAATAAAATAATTATTTAACATAGGAGGGGTAAATATGGAACAAACTTTTACCAATAAACTTTAATCATAGCACATAAATGAATTGATATCACATCTCAACCAAAAATTAAGATTATATTTATGATTCAATTTTTTTATTTTTACCCAATAAAAAAATTTATCTCACACTTTTCAGTGTTCAACTTTCTCATTAACACAAATCATTTTTTTTCTTTTCAGAAACACAAACTACACTTAATTCATCTTCCATAATGAACATGGTGATGCGCATTGAAACAAGTAATGCTAAAAGTAAATGGTGACATTGGCAACTTGAATCCAACTGAAGAGAGTTGGTGAACTGCCATGGCCTTAAAAAGGTGGGGACACGAATGGAGATGTGGTGAGTGTAGATAGATTTTGAATACAGTTACACAGAATGTATGTAGCCCTAAACAATAATGTCAAATCAAATTGGCCTTCAATTGTATTACAAAAAAAAATAAAAAATACAAGAATTGGCAGGTAACTATTGATATTAATTTGATTGATATTATAATTCCAAATTGTTATCTTAAATATATCAATTAATTTATGATTTTGATTTGATTTGATTTTAAATCTACTAGTTTTTAAAAATGTCAATTAAAACAGCAACACGTGTTAATTTGATCTTAAATTTGACGTGAATGAAAAAAATATTAATGAGTTGGAAAGAGTTCTTGCTTTAGTTTTCAACTCTCCATCCAAAAATTGATCTCCCACTTGTTAAATGAGAGAATATTTTAAGAAATAAATACTAATGACAGCATATTAGTATACGATAATTTATAATTAATTAGATCACAATGTAAAAAAATTACATTGTTAGAATATACACTATTTTCTCTTTTTTATAATTGTGTTGTAATATGTAAACATTTTGATTAAAAAAAAATGAAAATGTTAGGAATGGGATTGAAGTTAGAACAACACTATTCTTCTAAATGGCAAGCAAGGAGCTAACAATATGAATGAATGATATTTTAATAATGTAGAGATATGTATATACTTTTGTAAAATAATTGTTCAGGGTTTTCAAAAAAATTCAGATGGTTATGGCTTGTCCCAGTCCCATGAAAAGTCTAGTAGTGATTGCTCTCACGTCTATCATATCTTTATTGTTGGGATTTAAATTGGGAATCTCTTTACTAGACAAAATTTGGAACAAGTCAGCTCATGAACCATCATTGTTTTAAGCCAGAATTGCACAAGCAAATACCGTTGGTTGGTGTTATGAGACACTGCAGTTTCAATCAAAGGTAAAAAAAAAACTCTTAAGAGCACAGAGGCCTCATTAAAAATCGTGTTTGTTAAAATAAAATTCTTCTTGAAGTTAGTTTTCATAATTTAGTACTTATTGATATTAGTTTATTTTATTAAACTATTTTTTTATTTTAAAAAAACAATTATTCTACAGAAAGTAGTACCTTATATTAGTAATTTTTATAAAAAAATAGAGAGATTATTTATTGAAAATTAATTATCATTTTATAAATAATTTATAGTAATCATCATTTATAATCTGTTTGGATTAAAATTGAAATAAAAAGAAAAGAAATTATAAGGATATAAATAAAAGAAAGATAGAGTAAAAAAATATTTTTTATTTAGATGGATAGACATTAAAAAAACAGTAAAAAAAATATGTTTGTTTGGATGAATTGAAGAATAGGTGAAAATAAATAAATAGATTGTACAAAAATACACTAACTGAAAAATATATTTTAACTCGAAAAATTAAAATTTCTGTTGTATTATTTTTTCTTGACATAAAAGCATTAATTATTTTTATATTATAAATATATTTAATTTTTAGAAAAAGTAAAACAAATAAATAAATGCAACCCACATTTCCCTCTATTTTATACATCTGACTGATAAAAAAACTTCATTCCTTTTCATTTCTTCTCTCAAACAAATAATAGAAATGCGATATTTTCATCTTATCTTCCTCTTCTTTATTTATGTGCAGATTTTTTCTTCTTATTAAAGTATATTGTATTGTGCTATCTATATAAAAGTATATTTTATTTTGAGAAGCAAATGAATAATATTATTGAAAAAAGGACAATTTCTAAACACAAAATGTGTCCAAACCCGGCCAACCACTAGGATACAATAGTGTCATAACAGACCCCGATTGTGCAACAACAAATATAAACAACTAGATATAAAAAATGCTTAAAAATTCAGATAAAGCACAGTAAATCTATATAAGATTAAAAGTTCTCTGCTTTGCTAAGAAAACTATTTAACATTAGTTCTTTTTGTTCTAAGCTGATCCTCAGGTCGACCCGTCTGATTTGGATAAAGAAAAACATGACATCTTTGATCTTGGTCTATCCAAATGATCTTGAAAGGTTTTTAGTTTTTTTTTTTTCTAAGAGGGCCAGCACTAAGAAAATTATAGGGGTATTTTTTTTCCTATCTTAGTCAATCCCAATGATTTTGTAAGGTTTTTCCGTTTTTCTCTTGTGTAAGAGGACCAGCGTTAAGGAAATTATAAGGGCGTTTTCTTAAAAAAATTGAAACAATTATTTTATTTTTATTGATGGTTACAAAAAATATTTTTATTTTTATAAACTTGTATAATATCATTTTCACCACTTGCTATAAGGAGAAACAAATGTGCACTATATCAGACCAATTAATGGAGATAATATATACACAATAGATTGGCATGTTAGCATTAATTGTAAATCAGCATTGTGCTTCACAGAAATCAGAACGTGGTTTCACTGTTATGCCCATCCTTTTCAATTACTTCAAAGGTGATAACCAACCTAATATAGAATTTTCTAAGACTAGTGGAGTGGGTAAAACTCAACATTTGAAAATAGCAATGAAAAATGATGAATCCAAACTTTTAATTAACGTACACGGTCTTCTTAAAGAGCATGTATGAAGAATTTTTGACAACTGACGAAAGTAACATCCATCAAACAACACCCAACATACAAAATCAGCAAAGTAACATTTGTAAAGCATAATGGAAACGTACTCTTTGGGTGAGAAACAATTATATACTTAATAAAAAAAAAGAAAAGGAAATAAAAATGAAAGATGACTGACACTGTTAGTAAATAGTAATACTGAACACATCTTTGCACTTTAATTTGAACAAAGTAGAAAGGAAAAGGCAGAATAGTACCCAAAAAGGCAATCAAATTGTTTCATTGGGCTATATATTTCAGTAGAGAATCTCGTGAGTTAAACAGAGGTACAGATTCAGAACAAAAATTGTATTTGTATAACATTTATATATATATATGATAAAAAGAAAGATGGAAAAAGAAGAGATTAACGCGTGAAATAAAAACGATTAATGTGATCAAATAAAGATAGAAAATTAAAAGCAATATTGTAAAAAGTATTATATTTTTTTTTATATAATATAACACAAAACAGGAATGTCTCAATTTTGCCGGAACAATTGTTACTTTCGCGTTATTTCTCTCCAAACTCATTTTTCCATCCCTTTTTGTTGGCATTTTCCTTACTCATTTTGTTTCAATAATTATCTTATATCTCTTTTCCTCACTGTCTTTTTTTTAAGAATAATCTATCTTCTTATTATGGGCAATAGGTGTATAATTTTATACGAAGAATTAATTTTTCATATTCATGTTTTTCATTCCATTAAAGAATCTCATATTATTTGCCAATAAAACTCATTCTTGCATGGATTTTATTGGTGGAATTCTCTCACTCATTTCTTAGCTTTTGATTTCAACAGGAATAGATATGGTTATCCAAATTACATGTTTAAATAGTTTGTTTTCCCATAGATTTGATTTGTGTCTTTACATGTCTTTTGTTGTTCTCCTTTTTGGTTTAATAATATTTCCTAATTTACTATCCGTTGAATTTTACACGCGGTACGGTATCAATTTAGTTGAAATCCCTTATATAATTCCTTTGCAACGGTCAATTTTTTTTAATTGAAAAAAAAAGGTCAATGATAGTTTATGAGCATTTTTCTTTCTTAACTCACCTATAAATACCTTTAAAAGACAAAATTAAGATTTACAAAAGTCAAAGTGAGCAATACTAGCTAAAGTTTTGGGAGCCTAACAATATAGTAAACTTAAGGTCGGAATACTAACTTAAAAGGAGAATTTAGGCCACATGTGGGGGATTGTCAAACCCTCTAACCCCTTAACCTTCACTTAGGGCCATTAATTATTTCATCTCACCAAAAGTCTCATGTTACTTAGGAATTTAAAATACTTTATAAACACACTCCAATTATAGGTTTAGTATCCATTTTAGTTTTCTAATTTAATTTTTAATTTTAATTTAGTCCTCTTGTTATTAAAAGGTTCAATTAGGTCTTATAATTTTAAAAAATGATTCTTCATGTTTCTTTTATTTTTAAAAGTTTCAATTAGATCTTTTATTTTTTTTTTGAATTATTTCAATTTAGTATCATTATAAACAAAAATGAGTCTTATTTTTCAAAACTTTTGGAGAAAATAAAGAAAAAATATGATTAAATTGAACTAAATTTAAAAAAAATAAAGGACTTAATTTGATCTTTTAAAAGTAAAGGAATCAAATTGAACAATTTTTTAAAAAATAAAGGACCTAATTGAATTTTTTTAATGATAAAAAGTTAAAATTAAACCTAAAAAATAAATTAAAAGATCAAAATAGTAACTAAATCTCAATTATAATCTATCAAGATGTCTTTTAAAGAAGAAAAACATACTAGTCAAAATAGACAATATTTGATATTTCATATTAAGTCTAACAATACAATAGACTTAAAATCGCAACATGATGCAAACATCTCAATATAAAATTTGGAAATAAAATGAATTCTTCATTTAAAATTGATTTTATCCAAATTAAAAAAGAAAAAAGAACATCTCGCCCACTTGGGAATGTCAAATGAACATATCCATTTCTTTTGAAACGCATGCATCCACAAAGTAAGCTCGTCATGATTTGTTTTCAGAGGGTGAACTCGAGTTTTGGAGGGACCAGGGAGTCATAAACACATGTCATGGCATCTAAGGACAAAGGAATAGACCATCATAGATAATCAAAGGTTCCACCACGCCAGTAAAGACAAGCCGAATATTTAAAATGTTTGAGAGCTTGCTTTGAATGATTTTAGTATGAAAGTGACCCGACCAAACCAAACCTCATTTTCCCTCTAAAGTAATCCATGCTTAAATGCTCTGTTAATTCTTCTACCCTTCAATTATACTTTAAGTTTTAAACTTAACTGCTATTACAAGCAAATCGTAACACATCATACCTTGTCGTGTAACATATATCATACTTGGACGGCTAAGACAGAAGGAAAGAGAGAAAAGGTCAGAATTTTAATTTCTTTTGGTAACAAAACTAACTAATATTTGCTAATAAATAAAAAGTTGTAGGGTTATCATAAAAAAACGTTTTTATCTTTCAACCAAAGATTAAGTTAGGAAGAAAATCGTAAAGACCTAGAAGACGCGGTCAAGATATCGTTCATTCCATTCATAATATATTCTTTGACATTATTTCCCGTAAAGATTTGGCAATGGCAATTCAGCCATGCCAATCAAAGTCATCCACTACCCTTTTAGCTAATTTCCGTTGATGTCCATGTCATGAACCCGAAAAGCCCGTTTGGCCACTCTCTTTTTCTTTCAAACCAAAAAAGAATAAAACTAATATACAATTTGGACATTTTCCTATGGCTACATGCTTATGGTAGAAAATAAATTCAACATTGTACACTTCTAGTAACATTCAAAATAATCACTTCCACACACAGCAAGACAGTATTTAATAATAACTACTTCAAAAGTTACATCAGAGATGATTATTATTAATGTAATAAACTCAGTCCAGCGGTGAGATTTGGATAAGTTGTAAAGAGACTTGATTCAAGTTTTTGTATGTCATTATATTGAATGTAATTTCTTAGTCAGTGTGCACAGCTTAAAATACTATGATTTTGGAACCGAGAGTACTAAAGATGATGATTTCTGATGATTACACTAAAAAATGATAATTTTTTATTAGGCGAAAGAGTTTGATTGGTTGAGAGTATAAACTCACAAAGAAAAAATGCAGAGAAATGAGCTAATTTTTTCTTATATAATAACTAAAATTTCTGAAACTCTAGGTTGTTGTCTTTATCTAAAAAAAGAATTGAGTATGTAACCTTTCAAGAGGAAAGGAATGAAAAGAAGAAGAGTTAAAGCAGAGGGAAGACAAAAGAATAAGAAACTAAAGAGACAAAAAAGGTTAAGAAAGAAAACCAATTAGAAGAACAAGAGTTCAGTTCCCTTATGAAGTCTTACAGGCATAGATCAACAAGGAGAATTCAACCCTGTCTTTATCTTTGTGTGCATTCTTTTCCTCAAACCACAACCTGCTATCCATGCCACTCCTAGTCCTGAACATGAACACCGCATAACCAGAAGAAGAAGGGTTGAAGAACCAATCATGAACATCCCAAAGCAAATCCACAAGCAACCCATCAACGAAAATGGTCTGGTTCCCCCTAAAATTCCACTGCAGCCTCTTCACACGAATCACAGTCTTCTTATCAATGCACACGCACAAAACCGGTGACTTGAACAACCCTTCATTCTCATTCTCCACACTGCATCTGATCATAACATCGTGCCACGTACCTGTGTCACAGAACTGAGCCTTAGTTGTATAAAGCGTGTTCCCAGAACAATGCTCTCTTCGTGACAAGAGTGAAACTTTAGCCAAAGGGGTGTTGTTGTTGTTTTTGCTTTTGAAATTTTGCCTCTTGGAAACTATTTCTTCAGCAGCAGTGTCACCGAGAACCAAGCCTATTTCTGAGTCAATGATGATCACAACGTGAAAGCCCTGAACAGGTTCGGGTCCTGATTCGTACTTGGCGCTTGAGAGATCCCATAAGATTTCTACCTTGGATGATGATGAGTCAGAAGATTCGAGGATTTTGGAGCCTTTTTTCTTTCTGAAGAAGCGTGAATTGGTGTTGAGTCTGAAAAGTGGAGGGTCCTCGTCGTTGAAGGTTATGGTGAGTCCTTGGTTGGAGTGGCTCCTACACCATGTGACCGTGAGGAGAACTTGCTTCAGCGTGGAGAGGACTAGTTTGTAGACGCTGGAGATTGAGTTTTGGGTGGAGGGTACAACAATGGAGGAGGGAGAGATGCACGCGTTGTGTGAATAGGAAGAACACGAGATTGAAGAGTGAGAAACGTTCACTGCGTTCTCACTGAAACAAGAAACTATGTCTCTCATTTTTTTTTTAATTGGACTCAATCGCTCTATCTTTGTAAACCCTTTTGTTTGCTTTTATTTGTTCGACGCGGGACTTGTGGTTGTTTGACACAAAAGATCTCAAGTTTTTGGAGAAATGGGTTAATGGTGGTTTTTGTTTTGTGGGTTGTAGGGAGAAAAATGGAGGTTATTATGGTTGCATTTTCATTTCATGTGCCTTGGGTTTCTGAAAGGGGGAAACTCGAGAGGAAGAGAAGAAGACTTTGCATTTAACATGACACAACACAACACAATCTCTCTCTCTCGTGTGTTATGAGAGGGGAGAGAGGAGATTAGAGGATTGAGGCAGAAACCTCGGTGGTGTGCTTTTTTTAATCTGAGTTGCCAGAGAACACTGCAATTTAAAAGAAAGGAAAAGAGAAAAAGAAAAGAAAGAAGGTGGGAAAAAGTTGATCCTGTATTTCAGCACCAGTTGTAACACGATTTGGATTTGGTTCAATATGCATACCATACCTCGGGGTTGATGACTATTAATACCTGCAATTAAGGAAATTAAATAACATGTTACCAGCAATTTACTAAATGTTTGGATTTCAATTTAAAATGAAATAGGCAAATTTTGAAATAAATTTAATGGTTCGCAAATTTAATTTTATAAAGGAAAAGGTCTAAATATTTTTATAAATTTCATTTTGTGAATAGAAGAATTTCATTTATTACTCGTCCAATTTTTCCTTTTCTTTGTATTCTAAGTTTTTGCTTCATTTTTTTATAAGAAATAAATTGATATATTTTTTATTTTTTTATTTATAAGAATAGAAAACAGATATTAGAATTCTAAGAGTTTATTACAATTTATATCTTAATGATAAAAATAAACTCATATATATATATATATATATATATTAATAGTCATAAAAAAATATACACACATTAATTAATTATTAATTCTTTATGTATTTTTAAAGTCTATTAATCAAATGCTCTCTAAATAAATGCATTTATTTGCTAATTAATAATATAAGTCACATTGATAAAAAAAAACATATCCTTTTTAATTTTAGTAATGTCATTAAATGCTATAATTACTCAAAAATAATTTTATTGATACTTTTTTAGGAGTTTTTATTATTATATTTTATTGATACTTCTAGAATAAGATTTAATTTTTTACTGTGAATAATACTGAAATTTAAATTAACTAAATTTATTATTTTTATTAATATTAATGAATTAGTAATTTTTTAAAGGATTAAGGATAATATAATGTAATACTCTAGTATATTTTTTATATTATACTTTATCTTAAAATATTTATTATTTTATATAAAATATTAACTATATTTTTATAATATTTTCATTTATTAATATTTATATTAAATACTTAAATATATTCACAATTAGATTTTAACTATTTGGATAAAAAAATATTTTTATTAAAAAATAAGTTATTTTATCACGTGAAAAAAAAATACTTTTTTTTCTAAAATATACATTAGTTTAGCAGACAAATAAAATAAAGTGAGATGACAGTAGTGATTTTTCAAATTTTTTAGAAGTTTCCTTTGTCAAATATTATATTATATTATATGCATAAATTTAGCTTGAATGCTTTCTTAATGCAGTTTATTAAGTATTTGCCAACCTTCCAAATACCAAAAATTCTCAGTTCTGTGGAAATTCTCAACGAGTGGTCTCATTCACTTCAGTTCAAACCCTTTATCTGTTTAAACACAAGTTTCACATTCATTTCAAGCTTAATCTTCATGAATTTTTGTTTATGTTTTTATTATATATTTTTTCTAAATTACATGCATTTTTTTATTGTAGAAAATTTTATTTAAGTTAAATAAAATTATTATAGCAACAAAATCAGTTTTCTTTCCTAATATTTAACATAATTACATACCCAAAAAATTAAGACTTTGAAATTAAACTAAAATAATTTATATTAGTTTATATGCTTGGTGATTAATTTTTACTATCTATTGATAATATTGAATTAGAAATTTTTTTATGTTATACGATTATTTTAAATTTACAATAAGATTAAAAATAAAAAAATATATAAAAGTGTGTTATTGCAACGATAATGTATATTTTATGTTATTAGATGAAAATAATTTTTTTGACAGAAGATGAAAATAAATGTAAGAAAAACAAATTTTGAAAATAAAAAAATTATATTTTTTAATTAAGACTTTTCATCTTTATATTTAATAATTTAATATTTTATGACATAATTCAAAATTTAAAATCATATTTAAATTATAATTGGCTAAGATTAGTAATAATCTTATTTTTAATTAATATAGTATACTAACAATTAAAATATTAAAATATAATTTAAAATTAAATTTAAATAATCATGGAAATAAAATAAAATGCTTAATATGAAAAAAACTACACAACTTAATGGAAACAAAAATAGCTCTTAAAACTATTTTGATTGAAGATTGAAAATTTAGACTGACCAGAAAAAAAAATGAAAATTTAGATTTATAACATAATGTGATATTTATAACACAGGTTCGTTAAATTTGCGAAGAAGCAGACTAAAAAATTGCTAGAGATTTGTGTTCATATTAGTTTGCCGTTTTTCCTTTGTTCCAAATTTTAATTTTACCTTGTTAAATAGGAAATTTTCTTAGGGGACCATTGAAGAAAAAAGTGTGATGGGATAAATATGTAGTTCCTCTTTCTTTCTTTCTGCTGCCAAAAATACTATACCTCTTGCAATAAACCAACAAAATGAATAGTGCAGTGGGGAAGCCATGAAAATATGCGATAGTGAATGTTGGACCCACAAAATAAATTTGGCCTTCAAAGTTTAAACTCACCCCAATGCGAATGCAAACTCATCTATGAGTAATATTTATTAGCAAAACGGGGCAACCGATAAAAGAAGGCACAAACGAGTTATACACTAATGACTTTCTAAGTAATTAAATAAATTGAGAATAAAATATTTAATGTAAAATTAAAGGAGTGAGACTATCTTAATTAGTTCTGGTCTACTACTTAATTGTTACATCATATCATCATATCATATACTATACTAATAGATGATAGTTGCAGTTGGGAAAGAAAAGCATGAATACACACGCACATGAATTATTAAAGCCTAACTGATGCAGTTTCTATCCTCTCAATTTACCCTTTTTTTTTGGTAGTTTCCTCCAACCAAACATAGATTATGAATTTGTGAAGTAATGTAGCGTTCTAGAGAGAGAGAGAGAAAAAAAATGGGGGTCACAACTTCTCACATCACAAGGACTTGAGAGTTTGATTTGCTATAACGGCCAAAGTGAAAAGGCGAAAAACATTTCCCTAAGCTTTGAATCTTGATGTGAAAAAGAACATGTAGGTCTTATATCTGTTATGATTGAATTATTATAAGTGTAAAGAGGTAAAAGAGAAATAAATGAATAGGGGAATTAATGGTGGAATCTGTCACATACAACATGAACAGCGCATAAGGGGCATCATTACTTTCTCTCGTTGAGGTACAAGTGTGTGAGGGCATGTTGTTTGGGCCATGGACCCCAGAAGCTCTGATCCTGCTGGGGCATGTTCTAGCTTCCTCATTATGAATCAAACATTCACACTTGCTTATGGTAAACGTAAGAATTCTTTATATGTAACTGCATCTACAAATCACATTGTAATGTTTAATTACAAATATTAGAAAGAGGAGGGGAACTATTGAACCAAAGTACAGTTATTTTATTGGTGTGCATTAAGGGCATTCCCAAGTGGACAATTAGACTATTTCTTTTGTGGTGGAAAAATCATGTTAATATGGTGTAGCATGGTTGACAATTAATCATGTTTTTTAAGATAACCATGTCCTTTTAAGTATATGACCAAAAGTTTAATCTTTAAATGTGTTTATGGAAGATCATATGTTGAAAGGATGATCACTCAAATAGATATTAGTACTTCGAGGAATTAATTTCTGATTTTTGCAGCTAAACATACTCGAGTTCACCACGTAGATATAATCTCTCCTAACAAAGCATTTTTCATTGATACGACTAGAAATTAAATCCTGTTCAACATATCTAAGGGTGTTAATTACCTATTTATCAACTACAATTGCAAATATATTTGTGCAGTATTTCAAAGCTGCTTGAAGCTGAATTTCGTGAGGAAGTTGGACCTCATATATACAAGAACTTTAGTTGATATTAAAGTGGGGGGAAATGAGAAACTATATATAAAAAGGTGAATGAGAACGCATGCTTCTTGTGAATTTCCTGGTTTATAAAGAACGCATGTTAACTTTTCTTTTTCTTTTCATCTACATTTTAAACTTTTCCCCAATAAAGTAGAATAACCAGATTCCTTAGAAGCTACATGTTTCTCTCAACAAATTCTCAGCTAGTTAAATAAGAGAAGAACTATTTCAGCTTGTCCACAAAGCTAGCTTGAACTGAGAAAAGGTACATGTCTTCTTCACTCTTCACACAGTAACCTGGAGATTCCTTGAGCCTTTTTGGTTAGCTAACTAGTAGGCCACATAGCTAACTTATCCTATCTCATCTTTACTTTTGAAAAGTTCATATAGTAGTATGTAGCTGGTAAATGTCTAATAGAGACTAGAGATCCATGGTAGGGACTAATGAATCAAATCCATCTGTTATGATTAAGCAATTATAATCCATGTGTCACAAACATATATATACCTTTGTAAAACAATAATTAGTATGTGACCCCATTCACTCTATTCTTTTTTGCTAGAGAAATTTAATTGTAGTGGTTTAGGAGACGAGTTGGATACCATTGTTTTCTTCTTTCTCTTTTGATGCTAAAGATTAGTTACATTAAGATTCCAAAGGGTGATGAATGATGATGTTGATATATATAACTAAATGCAACGTGAGGGTAACAATTCAAAAGGGGACAGAATGGAATCCAACTGAAAAGGAAATTATTGTGCCTTGGCATTATGCAATACCGAGAAATTCTCTCCAACCAAAACGTCCATGGGGGGCATCATCTTTTCCTAGCAAAGTTGAATTTGAATTTCTTTTGACACATAATAATACACTTGGTGCCAATAGATCTTAGACTTTATCCAAAGTTCTTGATGAAACTTGAAGGAAGCTGTTACCTTACCTATCCGCGGGAATATTGGGAATTAATAAGTCAATTGGGCCAGCCAGCTAGCTAGCTCATGAATTTAACTTTTTTCCCCCACTTTTTATACAAGTTCCTCAGGGGAATTCAAACTTCAAAATCAAAATCAAAACCGTGTTATACTTTTTTCCAAAAGGAATATGTATCTGAATGTATAATCCAATAATTTGAAATTGATGAGAATGATCAAGGTAGGGACTAGGCAAACTCTCCTAGGCAACATGTTTCTCTCGATTATTGAATACATTATGCAAAATCCTTATGAACCAGAGTACAGGACAATTTGGTATATCTGTGTTTTTTTTTTTACAAGCCTTTTTCTAATTAATTTGAGTGAAGTTTTTTTTTTTTTGGTTATCTTAATTAGGAGTCATATGTTACAAGAAATTCATTTATAACTAAATCACTTTCTTAGAAATGAAGATTTTCTGAGAATAAGAATTCTAAAAAAACTTTATAAATTATTTTTTTTGGTACAGACTTTATAAATTATGTTTAGTTATTATTCTCTTTAAAAATACTATATTTATAGTCAATTATTAGAGAACATTTTAATAACTTTACACTTAATTACTACAGGAAAGTTTTACAACTTATAAAGGCGAGAAAGTTCCATTTTTACTTATTCATGAATTAACATTCTTGTGAATCTTTTACATCTTATAGATATTTTATTCTTTTTTATTAAACATTAAAAACTTTTATTTTTTATGCAACTTTTTAAAGTGTCAAAATATTTCTTATATTAAAAGTACTCTCAAACAATTTGAAAACGTGTTTTACTTACAAATATTTTAGCTGTTGAAGTTATGTTTGTCCGAACATATACATATCGTGAACTAGCTGTCTTGTAAAAACCATCAGAGGAAAAGGCCATTTCCTGTATCGTTCAATAATACACTGGATAGCCCAATATTGGGTATTCTTTTAACGTTTATGGTTGTTATTGTAGCACTGAAAACAGTCATAGATAATTAATTAATGTCTTAAATTAAGTCACATGGAGTACTTTATAGAGTACAATTCATTAAATATGGTATATTATACCATTATTCAATGACATATATATATCGGTGAATGTTTTAACTGAAACCACTGTTAAAAATATCAAATGTGTACTCTTTTATTAATACTTTTATTAAATTGCGAGAGTTATTAGAAGGGTATATCAAAACGTTTTAAATATGTGTGTATATATAAGATTATGTCTGTGTAATATATAAAAGAAAAAGTTACGTTGAGCACTTTCTTCATTTATACGTTTGTCTGAAGGATATCACAGACATGGTTTGGGAGCTAATCAACTGGCTGTGTAAACTAATGGAGTCAGAACAAGAACAATTAGTTTTTCTTTTAAATTAAATTAAATACATGTTTGTTTGCTAATGTAATTTCTTTGTTTAAAATAATAGACAATTGACCTTAATCTTATTCTTATTATATATGTGTCATTAGCAATTGGTGATCATGACAAGAAACCAAGCTGAATTAAGTAAATTGTCCTTGTGTGCATCACGTAATAATTTTGGTGTGTATGTTTTGGATGGACAATTACTTCATGGGTTTTGGAATTGAAAAGTTAAATATTGAATAGTTATTAATGGGTGATAATGACTACTAAATATATTTTTGACGATAGAATGCATATGTATAGCGCATATGTATTTGGTCTCTGAGCTCACATATTTCTTTCAATTTTCGTATGATACACTATTTACAGAGAGAGTGAAAGCTTGGAAGAACCAAAATAAGACAGTTCTTTCATGATAATGGTTGAAGGTATATTTTGATTTTTATTTTTCCGCATTTGTTAATGACCTATGTTTAGTTTTGTAGTTTGTAACATCACATGTTAGATATTTAAGTCTACCTACAAATTATTGGAACTCGCATGAGCCACTAAGTCATTTAAGGTTCTATGAGGTATATTTGTTTTTCGGATATGTGTGTCTATTCACCTTTGCAATTTATGGAGTTTTGATTTATTTTATGTATGAATATATTTAGGAAAAAAATTATTTTGTGCACATATATATGAAATCAAATGCATAATATTATATTTCAGTTATGAAATTATATATGAGAATTTTATTTATCATTGTATTATATCTTGATCTTGAAGTGCATAATATGATTTATTCTCATATGATTAAGTTTTATGTCTAAGTGATCTTTATAATTTTGATTAATTATGGGTTAGCCACAACATCTATAATTTGATTAAAAATTATATATTAAGTTCTTTAAAGATCATATAAGGAATTAGGCATAATATTGTGATTAATTATACATTATATAATGAATTTTATCCCAAAAGAATTTTTATTATATTTGTATAATTAGTTAGGATAAAATGTCATATTATTTTTCATGGTTTGCCCATAGGGATCATGAGGTATGTATCATAAAGTAAATATTTGCGATAGAAAATCAAATTATTTTCATGTTGTACCCATCAAGCATGATTTTGAGTATGTAATTTGATTATTCTATAATAAAGTTCAATGGTTTCTTATTGAATTAAAAATTTAACCCACAGACAATTTTTATGTCACAAGATTCGATTTTCTAGTATGTTTACATTGGTAAAACATATAATTAAGATTAATATGTCTCAAATCTTAACATAAGCCTTTGAATTCTTGTAACTTCTCAAACTGTTAATTTTTCTGACATTCTATGTGATGTTACCAAACTCAAAGGAGATAACTATAAAATATGAAAGGAGAAAATTCTTCTGCAATTGGGGTGAATAAACATAGACTATGATATAAGGAAAGACGAATCATGTACAATCACTGATGAAAGTAGCCCAGTTGTTGTTGCGCTATATAAGCAGTGAGAGCGATCCAACTGGCTTAACGTGATGTTCATTAAGACCAAAATCTCGACTAGAATACGTGATTCTGTCGACCAGCATGAAAAGGTTCGAGATTTGCTGAAGGCTATTGATGACTAGTTTATCACTTCAGATAAGGCTTTAGCAAGCACCCTGATCATAAAGTTCTCCTCTCTCCTGCTCACCCATGTGAAAGTTGTGTGTGAGTACATAATGCAAATGCGAGATATTTCAACTTAACTTAAGAAACTGGAGGTTGATATGTTTGAGTCCTTCCTAATGCACTTCATTTTAAACACCCTTCCGCCGGAATATGAGCCGTTTAAGATTTCCTACAACACACATAAAGACAAATGATCTATCAATGAATTAATGGTCATGTGTGTTCAAGAATAAGAAAGGCTTGTAATGAAGATGGGTGAGAGTGAAATGCTGACAACTGCTTGTAGGAAGAATAAAGCAATTAAGTCTCAAGCTAATCAGGAGGGGAATGGTAAAATACCACCTCAAGCTGATATTAAGAATGTGACAAAGTGTTTCTTTTGTAAGAAGAAGGGACACATGAAGAAGAATGGCCCCAAATTTCAGAAATGGCTTGAGAAGAAAGGTAAATCAATCTCATTAGTATGTTATGAATCTAATATGGCTAGTGTTAATATTAACACCTGATGGATTAATTCTGGATCTACAATCCATATTACAAATTCTTTACAGGATATGAAAAACTTAAGGAAACCAGTGGGAAGTGAGCAAAACATTTTATCAAACAATAATCTAGGAACTTGTTGAGGCTATTGAAACTTGCATTTTAACTTTAAGTAGTAACTTTATTTTGAAATTAGAATGAACCTTTTATGTGCCAAGTTTTTCTTGAAACTTGATTTTCGTTTCCAGACTCGTACCTTTTGAATATTCCTTTAATTTTAAAGACACATCGTTTGAGTTATTTTATAATTCTGAATGTGTTGGAAATGATATCTTGTCTGATGGTCTTTATCTTCTTGGTTTACAAAATTATGCCACTTATAGTTCAATGCAATTTCGAACTGGTATTAAAAGGTGTAATGTTAATGAGAATTCATCATGTTATGGAACCGAAGATTAGGACATATCTCCATGGAAAGGATTAAAAGGTTAGTGGAAGATGGGGTACTCAATACTCTAGATTTTGTTGATTTTAAGGCTTGTGTGGAATGCATTAAGGGTAAGCATACCAACATGTCTAAAAAAGGTACTAATAGGAGTTCAAACATATTAAAAATAATTCATATTGATATTTATTGTCCAGATATAGATGCACATGGTCAAAAATATTTTATCACCTTTATAGATGATTATTCATGTTATATGAATGTTTATTTGCCTCATAACGAAAATGAAGCATTGGATGTCTTCAAAGTCTTTAAGGCTGAAGTTGAGAACCAATGTGGCAAGCAAATAAAAATAGTGAGATCCGATAGAGATGGAGAATATTATGACATATATACTGAGAATGGACGATCATCTGGTCCTTTTGCAAAATTTCTTCAAGAACATGGATTGTTGCCTATGCTTAGCAACTCCAATCTTCCTAAATCCTTGTAGGTTGAAGAACTAAAGACGGTTGTGTATATATTAAACCGTGTTCCAACCAAGGCTATTCCAAAGACACCTTTTGAGTTGTTTAAAGGCTGGAAATCGAGTTTAAAACATATGCGCATTTGGGGTTGTCCGTCTAAGGTGAGAATATATAACCCACGAGAGAACAAACTTGATCCGAGGACTATTAGTAGGTATTTAATTGGATATTCTGAAAGGTCTAAAGGTTATAGATTTTACTGTCCATATAATATTACTAGGATTGTGGATCAAGAAATGTCCAGTTTCTTAAAAATGACTTAATCAATGAGAGTGATCAATTGAGGGACTTAAGTTCTGAAATTGATCATATATAGTCTCAACCTTTCACATTAAGTGAAAGATTGGTTGTAATTCATACCCCTCAAGTTCAAAGGGATGATAAACAAAAAATGATTGGCATTCCCCAACCTGTTGTTGATAATCTAATAGATCAAGTTGATCATCAAATTCCTAAAAATGATGAACAACCAATTCAATAACATGATCTCCAAGAAAATGTTGATGCAACATTAAGGAGATCTACTAGAGTAAGAAAATCAGCTATTCCTAGTGATTATATTGTATATTTGCAAGAATCTGACTATAATATTGGAGCTAAAAATGATCCTGAAACTTTTGATCAAACCATGAGTTATAAATAGTCAAATGTATGATATGATGTCATGAAGAATGAGAGGAATTCCATACAAAGTAATGGAATTCGGAACCTTGCAGAGTTGCCTAATGGGGCAAAGGCCATTGGCTGTAAATGGGTCTTTAAGACCAAAATGGATTCATTAGGCAAAATCGAGAGATACAAGGCAAAACTCATTGTTAAGGGATTTGCTCAAAAAGAAGGAATCGACTACACAAAGACTTTTTCTCCTGTATCTAAGAAAGATTCTCTTTGTATTATCTTGGCATTAGTTGTTCATTTTGACCTTGAGTTGCAACAAATTGATGGAAAAAAACCTTTCTTAATGGTGATTTAGAGGAGGAGGTTTATAAGAAACAACCTAAAGGCTTATCCTCTAGCAGTGGTGAGCATTTGATTTGCAAGCTTAATAAATCTATATATGGTTTAAAACAAGCCTCCCGTTAATGGTACCTTAAGTTTCATCGGATAATTTCTTCATTTGGTTTTGATGAAAATCCCATGGATCAATACATATACCACAAGGTCAATGGGTTAAAATATGTTTTCTTATTTTATATGCAGATCATATTTTACTAGCAGTCAATGATCAGGGTTTGCTACATGAGGTGAAACAATTTCTCTAAAATTTTTGACATGAAAGATATGGGTGATGTATTTTATGTCATTGGCATTAAGATTCATAGAAATAGACCTCGAGGTATTTTTAGTCTATTAGAGGAAACCTATATTAACAAAATTTTAGAAAGATTTCGGATGAAAGATTGTTCACCAAGTGTCGCTCCCATTGTGAAGGGTGATAGGTTTAATTTGAATCAATGTCCAAAGAATGACTTTAAGAGAGAACAGGTGAAAAATATTCCTTATGCTTCAATTGTTGGAAGCCTTATGTATGCTCAAGTATGCACAAGACTTGACATTGCTTATGCAGTTGGAATGTTAGGAAGATATCAGAGTAATCCAGGTATTGATCACTGGAGAGCTGCAAAGAAAGTGATGAGGCACCTTCAAGGGACCAAAGATTACATGCTTATGTATAAACAAACAGACAATCTAGATGTGATTGGTTATTCAGACTCATACTTTACTGACTGTGTTGATTCTAGTAAATCAACATCTAGGTACATTTTCATGATTGTTGATGGAGCTATTTTTTGGAGTGTTAAGCAGACTTTGACTACTACTTCTACCATGAAAATTGAGTTTGTCTCTTGCTTTGAGGCTATATCACATGGTTTTCATTTCTGGGCCAAAGATAGTTGATACTATTTCAAGACCTTTGAGAATTTTCTGTAATAACTTAGCTACTGTCTCTATGGCTAAAAATAACAAAAGTGAAAGTCGAAGTAAGCACATCGACATTAAGTACTTAAAAGACAAGAAAGTGATCATTGAGCATATAAGCACTGAGTTGATAATCATTGATCCTTTGACTAAGGGCATGTCACCGTTTAAATTCAAGGATCATGTAGAAAGAATGAGACTTGGTTTCACTTTATGATTGTATACATACAGGTTAGAGTTAAAACTTTTATATTATGATATCTTCTCATATTCAGGTGCACATTGATTTATTTGAGAAAAATTATGTTTTGGACCGAGAATAAACATTGGGTTTATTCATTAAGTTTTATTATCACTTTGGGTATACTGTTTGAAAATTGAGTATATTGTAATACATGGATGATATTACTAGTTATAAGAGAAACTATTAATATGATTCATATATTCATTTCTTAAGAAGATTGAGCATTGATTTGTTTTAATCAATGAGTCAAAACATTTAGATCAAGTGAGAGAATGTAATAATTAAGAAGGTCAATTGCTTCATCAGTTTTGGAGTTAAAAAATTAAATATTGAATAACTACTAATGAGTGATAATGACTACTAAATGATTTCTTGATAGTAGAATGTCTATATATAACACATGTATTTAGTCTTTGAACTCACATCTTTCTTTCATTTTTCGACTAATACACCACTACAAAAAGAGAGTGAGAGTTTAGAAGAATCAAGATAAGATAATTTTTTCATAGTAATGATTGAAAGTATAGTTTGATTTTTATTTTTCTACATTTGTTAATGACCTGAATTTCGTTTTACAATTTATAACATCACATGTTAGAGATTTAAGTCTAACACACCATCCTACTACTAACCAAAGAATTGAATGATAATATTTTTGACCCTTTCCTTTTCTTTTATTATTCATTTTATGGTCACCTAGAATCATATGTAGTGATGACTTTTGTTCATGTTCAAGAGGTTCATTAAATATTCTATACTGTATAATTGGTAATGATCAAAACTAAAAAAAAAACACCTCATCTACTCGAGCATGTGTAGTTTAGTCTTACGTCAATCTCCATCAATGAGTAAAAAAACTGCAAATATTAGATGAATCTTTGTTGCAAAGACAATTTAGAAGAAAAAAAGAAACCTTCTTTAGATGGTATTTTGGGTTGCTTTTTGGAAGATTGGTTAAGAGTTCATTTTCTTATTGGCAGACACTTGGATTAAATTTAATTGATGAGAGTGACACTTAAAATTCCGCCCTACCTTTTTTTTTAACTCAAAATCTTCTTTCAGCATAAAAGATGATCTATATATCATATCTGACAGTGTCGGCAAAATCAACAACTAGTTCCGTGTGATGGGACGGATCAAATGATATATTCAATCATTGAATTTGAATAATGTAACCTTGGCGGAGTGACCAATCCATTGTTAAAACATGAAACCATCTGAAAGAGGTCTGATTCTAAATCTTTCAGTCAAAATTGATCAGGCAATGGCATCCCCATTCAAGAATTTTCGTGTCTAATTGCAGCGTAAAGGAGGAAGATTCCTTTGCAAATAAATAGTCTAACCCAATGACAAATTTTGCTCTAAAATATATAGGCTTAAATAAAGGAATTTTTACATCATTTATAAATATAATTAAATTAAAAAGTTAAAAAAACTGAATTTTTTTCACACATGACCCTGTATTTTGAGCGAATGCGTCAACAATCATTCGACGAAACTAGATGACAGGAAACAAAGATAACAAATTTTAAATTGTAGGAAACAATCACGAAGGAAATTTTTTTTAAAAAAAAATATAAAATTTAAATTTTTTTAAGAATAAAAAATATATTTAAGTTAGAAAAATATTACAAAGATATATAAAGGTACAAAAATAGACCAAAGGCGCATTAATATGCTTCAACTACATTATTTAAAACGTGCAGCCAGTCGCCACTATTAGTAGTACTATTCCCCTTAACAATGGGGCAATGGGTGATAGTTAAATATCGCCTAACCTTATTTTTTCCTCCCATTTTATAACTACGTAATTTTAAATTGTTCTATTTTATGTTATTTGATATATATATATATGATTCTATCTTTATTTTTTTAATATTTTAATTTTAACCAAATGAAATGAAAGGCAATTATACATATGTTTTTTTATATTGCTCTCTAATCATTATTAGAATCTTATCTTAATAATCTACTCAATGAAAGTTGTTTTGAACAATTTTAAGGAATGAAATATTTGAGAAAAATCTTTTCTGATTCGCACAAACACTTCTAGAAGTGAATCCTGTGATTTACTTTGTGAATCACTAATGAAATACTTATCAAATTTCATGCTTTAAGGATGTATAGGATTATAGGAGTATGTGTTGAATTAGAAGATTCTCAATGGTCTTATAAACTTGTAATTGGATTTAATTTATTTGAAACTAAGTAACATATTGTCATTATTCTCTAATATGGGCCTAAATCTTTTGGATGAGATCCATAATTAGGGGTATACAAAAATCGATTTGGTAAAAAAATTGAATCAGAGATCTATTATAATGGGTTTGGTTTTTAAATCCAAATTCATGAATAATTTTAATGAACTGAATCAGAATTGAAATTGTTTTAAAGAATTAGTCTAAAATTGAATTGGTTTGATTTTAAAGAATTGGTTCTAAATTGAATTGATTCAAAATTAATTTTAAATTAATTTTAAATTATTTTTTAAAACAATTTGGTTAATTAAACCTCCGGTTAATCAAATTTCTTTTGTATAATAATCTAGTTTTTTTTCAAACCGATTTGAATGAAAACCGGTTCAATCCAAATCAGTTTTTCTTAACAAAAAGTGAATGACTGAATATTAAAAGTTACTGTAAATTATCAAAATAACACTATTTTATAAGATAACAAAGAAAAACTAAAAAAAAAAACACGTATAGTAATACTAAGTGTAATCCTACAATTATTTTCCTATGATTATGAGTAGTATTTCACTTTACAGTGCCTACGGTATTTGCTGATTTCAGAGCAATGTGCAAACTTTTATAATATCATAACCATCAAAGCTTTGAAGGCATCTGCTTTCTTAGTTGGGAAGATGCACAAGGTGTGCAATGTTGCATATTGGTGGATCTTAAAGTATTCAATGAATTAATTAATATTACAAATGAACCTTTTTTCCCTTCCATATTTATGGATTTATATTATATAAAAAAGAAATATAGAACAGAGTTGCTTTCACTTATTATCTGTAAAGAGAGAAGAATAAAAAATACTAGACAGCACAACGTTTTTGCCATATTCATTGCCTTTAATTAATTCGTAATTCTTACGACCCACAACTTTTTTTGTTGTATCTTTTGAATGGTGGCATTATTATCTAATTAACCAGCAGCGGTTCTCTAATTTGTTTCTACACAGGAATATAGTCAGCAATCACCAAATAGTCTATAGCACCAATATTCTGAATTGCTATAAGAAAAGATTTTATATATATATATAGCATTAGAAAAGATAAATACAGGAGAACTGACAATGTAATCTTGGATGTGAACTGCACACATCATCACACCAAGTAATATCTATATCTTTGAAGTGAAATACATTACGAGGAAGGCAAGCAAAACCGACAGTGTTGTCCCATTCCCAGGTCAACCCCATGACCATATAAGATTTCATTTTTACTATCATCATGCCTTAAAATTTCAACAATCATGACCACGTTAACCCTCTGAAACTCTTCAATTGAGTGCTGGGTGTCATTTCAATTCAATTTTGGAATCACAAGTTTACACTTAGAACTCTTCACCATCCTCTGTTGATCTTGTAATGGGTATGGACCATCTCCCCAAATGTGCAGTATAATTTATACACCTTATGACACCTTTCCCCTTAGGTCCATCAGGGAAGTCAACAACACTAACGCTCCCGGCGTCGAGATGAAATGATCCCAACCATTCTTTGGTCAAATTAAGGCAGTGCCCCATCAATGCTATGTGCTTTGCAGGATGACCAACTGCAACTACAACTTCTGTGTTCGATTCATCAATTTCATCCAACAGGGATTGCCAGGTTTTTCCAGATTGATCCCATAATGTTGTTCTCAATCCATCATCAACTCTATTTAACCACCCAGGTTGAAATGGCGGAAAATTGGATATATCCTGCAATAAATAAATAAAAGTTAGACAGAACATACTGACAATGCACACATAATCTGTTCACCAATCCTTGTTATTTAAGAAGAGTAGAAAAATGGATATCAAAATTACAAGCAGCTATTAGTACCAAACACTTGGAAAACCCTTTTGCTAGTTGTACTACTTAGTATATTGAATGGTCATAATTTTCTTCTAAATTTCATTGTCAAGTGATTATCATCATGTTTTTTTATTTTATTTTATCTATATCTTCAATTCTTACTTGCCAAATTCTTACGATCATTCCTTCCTTTGTCAAGATCATCCCAGTACAGAAAATACTCCATTAACTATATTGTCTATTCCTAAAATAAAATACGCCAACAAATGCTTAATCCACGCTTCCACATACAAACACATCTAAACATTACTTGCCATTTCGGATTGTTTGAAGAGAGTTTCAACATCAAAGTTCCCCATCTGCTTCATCTCAACATATCGAGGCACACAGTCAGCACCCAAGCAATCTGCAGCTTCTTGTACCTAAATTCATATCTAACAATTTAATTAGAGGAGAACAACAATGAATAGAAATAGAAAATCCAAATTCTCCAGTTCAGGCATACAACTCAACAGGTATATATAGATAGATAGATAGATGCAAATACTTGCAATTAATGGATTAAACTAGGAAATAGGAATTTGACATGATAGAACTAGGAATCTGGCATGATGTAACTATGTAGTACCAAGAGTGAGCCTACCTGGGAGATGATCGTGGCTGTCCCAACACAAGCTTTGTTAGGACTGCTAATTATGGAATTCACTTTTAAATCAAGAAGTAGCTCTGCAGATTTCTGGGACTGTTATACATGCAAAAGGTCAGATGAAATAACTTTTGCCCACTTATTTCTGATGATTGGATGCAGTACCTGTATGACTCCGAGCATGTTCAATGGTTGATCACCACCAAAAGGAAAAACATCCTGTTAACATAAGGTAGTTTGCTTAGAACCTCTGAGCCTGTATGTGAATAAATGCATTTGGAATCATGAACCAACTATCCCAAAACCTTAAGTTATTTAGAACTCTAAGCCACATGGTCGGCTATAATATAATATCACAAATGATGAACCAACTATTCCATACAAATGGTTTTATATCAAACACTTTCCATTTCAATGCAAATTTTAGAGCAATAAGCATTTTGATCAAATCTGAAGAAGAAGAAAAATAGAAATATGGCAAAGCAGGTAAAGCAACTGAACCATGTTAAAAACATATTGGAGTAAACATTAATTTTGGTCATACAACAATCACTTCCATAAATTTACCGTTTAAGTTTTAAAAAAATCACAACTTGCAAGAGATATTAGAATGAATCATAAAAACACTTGGTAAACTACTTAGTAGTTAATATTTCAATTAATATTGCTTGGGGCTCATAGGAATGCACTTCACTGCCAGTATTAGAAAAGAAATAGCTCATAAAGGATAGAGTATCCCTTCGCACATCAGTTATAACTTTCATAGAAAAGGAATAAACAATAACTCAAGTTTTAGAACTTTAGCAGATGTTCCTTTGCTAGTTACAACTTGATCAAATACATTTTAGTCATTGCTTCATACCTCTGTATTTCCTTGCGTTGATCCATTACAAATAAGTATGATCCGCTTACTTGACTCTCTACCTCCAGATTTCCCACCAGCAATAGGTGAACCAGGGGTCTGCATTAATAATTCAATTCTGTTTGAAGAACAGCTTAAACTGTTGAGCACATTGTAATAAAAAACAACTTTTGTTTATAAAGAGGGAATAACACAATCTTCATCCACATCAACTTTGAAGTTCAGACCAGGGGATAACAAAGCCAGTCCCACATTTAACCTCAGCTAGTTCACTTTGTGGCATTGTACCCAGTAAATTATATACCTGATTTAAGCGGTTAAGGCAAATATGTGGAGACCCACCCTCAGATCTCGGGATGAAATCCAGCACACTAACACCACAATTGCTCTGAAGTAATGTTCTGAAATACTCGGGCCCCAAACCTGATTGTGAGGAATGGAAGAAAAGGTGGGCACATTATTCAAATTGACAAAATTTCAATCTTTTCTTTTCATCATAAAAATTTCCTAGAGGGAGAAACAGGTACCAATTGCTGTGCCAACAAGGGCCTGATTAACAGCATTGTGAGCAACCACAAGAACAGACCTGCTATCATGAGCTAAGATTCTAGTCCAGCAGCTTCTAGCACGTTCCCACAGCTCTCTAACTGGATAATGACCATCAATGATGAAATTTGCAGCATCCACCTGCCATTGGCGAAAAGCAGAACCAAATCTCTCTTTTCCTTCATGCTTCAACAGACCCTAAAGCAACAACAAGGTCATTCTCAACAAGTCACAAAGCCATACAACAGTACAACCACCATTTAAGTACTTAAAAAGAAACTAGTTCATTCAATGTGGCACCTTACAGATTAATTTTTTTTCAAAAAAGTCTCAATATTACAATCCTTCCATCCTTACAGATTAATTTTATCAATTTCATCTCGCAAAGTTCAAATTTTCAATATTTTAATTCTTCCATCCAAATAACAAAGGTAATACATGGAGTAGAAAGGTAAGAGCTTGTTTGGATTTTATTTTTTTCTTCCATGCCTTAAACCCTCATTATCCGGAAGCCAGTTTGAATCTTGACTAATCTAAGTTGAGCTTGGTGAACCCACTAAAGGATTCAAAGCTTTCCTAACTCTTATTTTTTTCCATACACGAGATTCAAGCCTAAGATATTGCTAATCACAAAAATGTCACCTTATTTTTACTTTCTTCTTCTCAAAGACTTGCACAACAAGTGGTGCAAACTACAAAATCTCGTTTTTACTATATCCTATATAAATCATTATCATCACGAAAACAAAATGAAAACAAGTTGACATTTTTATAACCATATGTGAAAAGCAAAATGTTTACTTTAACCAAAGATGTTCTGTTACACAGTTTAATTTGTTTCTATCTCTTTCTTCTTGTCATATCAAATACATATTATATCTATCACTTTCCTCTATTATTTTTTCTCTCTCTAGGTGTATATTAGCATATAGGGTGTCCAAGAAACATTTCTCGTTTTCATATACTCTCACTATACAGATTTTTACTCTATCAAATTACTAGAAATCTTCCTAGATATGACTTTAGTAATTATTTATTACAAAAGTCAGTAACATAACCTTACTGTACAAGACATTTTATGATTGAACGACAGACGTTTTATAATTGGATGACACTGTAAAAAGACCTTTGTATTGGGAAACGTTTTAATAAAGTTCTTTATTTTTTTTAATTATGAGTTGAAACAAAAAAAGAAGGTTAAATGTCACTTTTGGTACATTAAGTTTTAGAAGTTTTATTTTGGTTCTTTATGTTTTCAAAAGTTTTATTTTAATACATTAAGTTTTAAAAGTTTGATTTTGATCCTTTATGTTATCGAAAATTTTATTTTGATCCTTTATGTTTTTGAAAGTTTCATTTTGATATTTTCTTCTAATTTCTATTAGCAAAAGTTAGTGTTCTGTTAATTTTTAAATAATTAATTTAAAATAGTACGGCTAAAAATCAAAGCAAAATCCAAAATCACCGTTAAATCTTAAGCTTCCCATCACCATTGGGACCCAGCATTTTTAATCTATGTTGGTGCTAGATCGTGGTGTGACTATGGGGTGGCGCGATGATATTATTTGGCGGATGAATGTTGTAAATCCAATTTGTTTGTTGATGATGACTATAGTGTCAAGGAGGTTATAGATCTAAGTGAACGATGATTGTACTGTTTATGTTGTGGTGGTTATAGAGTTTAGAGAAGTAAGTGGTTGAATGAATTTTAAAAAGATAATGGCGTTTTTAGTTTTCACTATTTGAAATTAATTATTTTAAAATTTAAAGTTAATGATACACTCAAGTTTCTTAATAGAAATTAGAAGAAATAACTAAAACAAAACTTTTAAAAATATAAATAATAAAAATAAAACTTTTAAAACTTAAAGCATTAAAATGAAAATGAAACTTTTGAAAAGATAAAGGAGATGTAAGGAACTAGAACTAAAATGAAACTTCAAAAGAGACATTTAACCAAAAAAGAATGATAATTGTGTTAGGGTGGAGCATAGCATACTTGAAAGGAATACAAATCGATTTCCCTCAAATCATAGTCAGGGATGATAGGTTCGTGGCGAGGTCCCCAAATGATTTCAGCTGTTCTCTTGGATCGAGCCAAAGGACTAACAAAGAAGAAAATCTCAAGTCACAAGAAGTTATAATAACTAGCAATGCAAAAAAGCAATGGAAAGTGAAGAAGAAAAAGAAACCTGGCGAAGCATGCATCGAAGTGGTCGTCGATGAGCATTTGGCGCGAAGTCTCGGCCTGAGACTCACCCTTCTTGGTGAGAACCGAGAAATTGGAGCTTCCTTGGATCCTGCCTTCGGCGTTCCACGTGCTCTGGCCGTGCCTCACCAGAACCACCCTCTTCGCCGCCCTTATCAGAGGGAATGACACCGAAGAGTCCAATTCAGTGCCCTTCTCTTCTTTCTCCTGCACGCTGCTGATGGAGCATCTAACGACGACGTTTATGCTACTACGCTGCGGTGTGAGAGTGGGCTGAATATGTGCAGAAGAAGAACCACAGGCTCTTACCACCAAAAACATCTTACTATTTCACTTTGATTGAGTTCGGATCGGACTATGTTTTATGTTTTTATATATGGTTGCCGTTGCTTCTCTATCGCTCTGCGTGGAGGGAGATGCCAACGGAAAGACACGTGTCCCAACAACCAAATTCTATCTTAACTCAACTCTTTCTTTAAAAATTTAAAATATCTGGTGTCTCTTCTGTAAGCACACATACCATATGATAAATATATGTCTAAATTAAAATACTCACACCTATATCACGAGATCAAATTCAAGTATTGTGTCAATTATGAGTAGAGCAGCTAATAATTAATTACATTCACTTGTTATTATTTATCATTATAATGAATAAAGATAAAATGAAATATATATACTTGAAAACTAATAAATCCATGATCTTTGAATATATATACTTGATAAGTTGATTCTCATCAACAACAATGACTATAGGAGGGAAAGGTTGCATATTTGCTATTTCTATACCCCTTCAGGTCCTATTTAGCAATTGGAATTGTTAGCCCACTAAACAGAAGAAAATAGCATGTTAAGTACGAATGCAGAATTTTCTTCCTAGTATTTCCAAATACTTGTCATCATGACATGTTAAGTAAAGGGGAAAAGTCTGCAGTTGTTACCAACATACAACCTAAAGCACTGACTTCATCTTTAGGTATGAGAAGCTGGAGTCTTTGAAGTTAGAAAAGCAAGGAAAAAAATGCATGTTGTAAAGGATCATCTAGCACTCAAATAGGACCTATGAACCTGAATTGTTTTTTAAAGTCAATGGCAAACTATATCAAAGTGATTTCCTCAGACTGTACAATCTATACACTTAAAAAGATAAAACTAAAGGGTCATGACATGATTATGTCGCTGTATACGGCTTTTGTCAAGAGATCGAGTATCTAAATAGGCTGAAAGGAAATAACAATATTATCTAGCTAATAGATTATGAGGTACTCTCAACCTATTTATGTTATGAATATGATACATAGTAGTTCTTACTTTTAACTATTCTGTTTTATATTTCTCTTACCTAAACCATGTAGTGAATTCAGTCTTTGTTTTATGTCCCATGTCCCTCCTTTGGTAAAGAATAGGTTTGGTTCCCTCCGCTCTTATAAATACTAATTAGAAACTTTTACACTCCTAATGCCTGAAGCTGGAGGTTCTACTCTTTTCTAAGTATTCCTCTATATAGCTTGAATGAAAGAGACAATCAAGGACATGTCAGAAAGCAGTGCTTGTACTCTGCTTATAATTAATTTTCATGTTATAACTTCACATTTTCCTTTTTCTCTTATCTACATTGTCCAAGTGTACTACCAAATTCCATACCAATCATTTTGGGTAATTACCAAATTAGAGAGTGCAATAGAAAGCAGGAAAGCATACAAATTTTATCTAAGAAACAACAAAGATGACAAAAGAAACACTAATAAGAACTGTGGAAACTCGGAAACACTAAAAAAATAGCAGAAGAACCACTGATAAGAGTAGTACAACTAAATTTCACAAAATTTAAACAACTAAAGGCATGCAACTAAGTGGTAAATCACAGCAAGTTGAAATCTCCCACCCCCTCACTTCTGCTCACAAGTTTTAATATTTACTTGTGCATTGGATTTGCCAAGTTACTGAGATAGGAAATTAGTTATATCAATACCTCCAAACTCAAATCTTCTTGAGGCAATGTGGTGAACAACAGCATCAATTACTGGTGCCAACAATATGCGTGAAGCCACAAAGAAAGAAGAAACACTCAAACATCTATAACAACATACTTCATTCATAAACATATTTAAAAAATTATGATTGGACCAAGGCATGTAGAAACACTCAGGCATTCATTTGAGGTTTGATGTAAATAATAATAAAAATAAGGTAAAACTAAAAAAAACGAAGAGAAATGATAAAGGGAATAAGAGGAATGGAAATGTGAAAAAATAAACCACCTGCATGATGAGATATATTTTGTTCACTATTTCAACATTCTCCACCTGAATAACTACAACAACATCATCAGGTATGGGTTCTGAAAAAACTAAATAAACATGAGAAGGCATAACAAAAACCAATTATATAAATAAATAAAATGATAATGAAAAGGAAGATGGATAAGCAGAGAAAGACATAAATTTAAGTTTTAACTTGAAAAGCCTCTTTCACTTATGTCATGCTATTCATCCTTACTTTGCAATTAGCAACATCATTTGACCCTGCCATTTGCAAACTGAAAGTCTGATTGTAACACATAAATTAGAATAATGATAAAAAAAACACAACAATTTATTATAACTAACTTGTATTAAAATTGATTGAACAAATTAAAGTTATGTTGAAAAGGGGAAAATGTAAAAATTTTGTTAAATGTTATTCTATTTAACAATTCCAGTCTATTAAATAGAGCAATTTCGAACAAAAACACACACATTAACACTAATGTAAAATGCTAAGATTCCAAAGAATCATTCTTTCCCACAAATAAACAAAACACCCCTTTCCTTGCAATACTCCTTATAATACTTCAGCAATCAACTTTCTTTTCTGGGCTTTCCAAAGTATTCATTTGACCCAATAATTCATCAGAATTGTTGATACGTTCATGACTTAGATAATGAAGTATTTTAAAAAATTAAATGATTTAATTGAACTTTTGAATAATTGAGGTACCCAATTAAATTTTTAGTTGTAATCAAAACACCAATTATATAATTAAAAAAAAAGGAGAAAATGAGAAAATAAAGGTTGGTTTTAGCGTTTAGGGGTTAACAACAATGGAAATGGTATTAGGACCTTGCAGTGAGGAGTGGGTGGGAGGATATTGATTAAAGGAGTAGAAGAAGAAGGTTCGAAATTCAAATGGTTTGTAATTGACATATGATAGTGAAGATTTGAGAGATAATTTTTAAAAGTAATTGAACAACTGACTGTGGTAGGAGAAGGACGATTTTATTAATACTATTGAATAGACGAAAACTTGTCGTGCTTATGTTAAGTCATCTAAAATTATGTTAAAATATTACCTAATATGATTTTGAGAAAAAATTTATATGTTGGTGTTATAAGTACTTTCAAAATAAATTCCATTTAAAATAAATTTTACAAACACTCGCGAACAACAAAAAATTTTAATTAGATGAAATCGATTACATATATCACATTATTCAATTCACTTCAATACCCAAAATTTGAAAATATTATTTACGGTAAAATAGTTGTTAACAGTGAAAATTTAATAAATCAAATTCTTAAAATGTATGACACTGTCGCATTAGCCTTTGAAATTTAAAAATTATAAAGAAATTCACAGAATTTTCATTATTTCATCTAAGTCTTTAATTTTAATAATTTATTGTTATTTTGATCCCTAAACATATGTTAATATTAATTTTTTTAATTGTGATAATATTATCATTTAAGTTACACATTTGTTTACCATACAAAAAGTTACACATTTTAAAAAAAAATTGAACTAATACAATTAACATAATACACTTTTAGCAATTTATTTAAAATTTTCTTATTATACACTTTTTTTTATCATTCACAATACTATACACTTTCAAACACTAAAACTATAGTTTCCTCACAGAAAATTAATTATATCTATAGACTGCATCTCTAATAAGAGATCTTATAAGAAAATCTTAACTTCAAGATCTGATCTACCTAATATCTATTATTAGAGCAGTATTAGAGCAAGATAATGAACCTTCATGTGTAGATCCAATTCTTATAAAAACAAAACTATTAAAATCTGCATCCATTTAAAAAAAAAAAATTTACCCTTTCCACAAAATTGATTTTAATCCAATTCTTGTAAGACTTAAAAAAAATGATTTAAGATCTCAAAATAAGATCTACTATTGGAATAAAAAATAAAAAGATGTTGAGAATGATATGACATTACCAAATCCATCAAAAATATGACTAAGATGTCAAAATAGCATCTTCTATGTTCTAAATAGGCATTCATCAGTCAAATTAGTGAAGTACCTAGTATAAAGAACTTTTACTTACCTACAAATTTAACATTTGGCTTGAGATTAACAGATTGAATACTCGAATAAGTCCAAGGCGACTTCTTGTTGGGCAACGTCTTTCTGCTTTGGTTTATATAATAGTTCACTGTCGCACAGGACTATTATTGTGTCCAAAAACAATATCACTAACATATTTTCAACGGCCAAAACTTTTGTTTCAAAATCGCATCATTCACATGTCGGATCAGCAATGAACCAACTTGTAATTTGGACAACGAATCCACCTATGAAGCACAAAATCACAAAACTGGGGTTGAAAGTGCAGCATTGACATGACATCACTCTTCCATGGGATGATTGTCCTCTGATTGTTGTTGAGAAACCCCAACTTTGATCTTGGGTAAAGTGAGAGAAGGGTCCTTTTGAAGCACAGATGGAGCTTTGACCAGACTTATGCCCTGCTCCAACTCCCTAGCTGCCTCCATTTGCAGCTTCTGCTTCTTGCCTTTCATCCTACGAGAGATTTCGCAAAATGTCAGCTGAGAGCAAAAAGAAAACACATGGTACTTATAAAACTTTCAGATTAAAATAAAAAGATGGAGTCAAAGAATAACCTATTCTTATGGTGTTTCTCCTCCCTGGTGACTCTGATTTTATCAATCTTTGGAATGGCCTTGAGGACATTCTCAGCAAGATTCCTGTCATATCTCTCAGGTCTGTTTCGCTTTCTCTCAAACTCAAAGGTCGAGTCCTGAAACAGCATGTAAATATAATAATGCTGAAGCTTCTCCAAACCAAGACAGTAGTAAACAACACATGTATAAGACCATGACAGAAAGGCAAACAAAGTTAATTTCATTTACCTGTGTCATATCCTTTCCATGCACTCGTCTATATGCCTTTGTCCATTTTACTTTCCGAGGGTTCCTCTTCATTTTAAAGTTTTTGTGGCATTTAGATCTACAAAACCGAAAAATCTGAAGAACAGTTGTCAGAAACCTGAATTACATGTGTCATGTGAAGTGGAGTGGATCTATGAACATACATAATAATTCATTACTCTTGGGTGTCTACCAGTTACCATAGCCAAAATGTTATGGCGGGATAGCATGATGCAAGATGGCCACAATTTTAAATATTATAATACAAACTAATAATTTATACTACACATATAAATACTCAAAAAGTTGAAGAAATTCATGATAAATAATAAATCATAGTTACACACAATCACTATAAATCTAGGAACAACAATAACATAGTAATGATGTAAAAAATGAAGATGATGGTAAAAGAAAAAGAATATAACAAATTAGATAAAAGTTGGCCAAATGTGAACTAAGAAGTTTAAATAACCCAAAGAAGAAGAATGGAAGACAAGGAAAAAAATACTCCTGTAAAGTCTAAAGGAACAGAGGTCAACAAACAAAGGCAACTTTTTGTGGAATGGTCAAGGAAGAAGGGTTTCAAATCCTATTATGTTTCTGAAGCAAAAAATGCTTTATAAAATGAGGGAGAAATCACAAATTTATCCAAAACGACTTTAGGAACAAAAAGAGGTTTTTGAACTTGAAGCTTATATCATGGTAAACCCGCTATTTGACTGCTATTGCAATTTTGCAAACCCTATTAAAATCACTCCCCTATGGTGCACTACTGACTATTATGTCTATGCTAATTACAGATGAAAATGAAATAGTGATAATCAAGGAAATTGGTTGGAGATATAAACAATCAATTCAAGCATAAGACACAGATTTACTGAGTCCTTCCATGTCTGTACATTGTAGAAGATTACGGTAGACAGTCAGGTCAAGACCAAAGACCCTAAAATCTCAAACCACAGCATAGACTAAAGATAAGTAGTGCTTCTAAACTAAGGTGGAAGACTGCAGCTTTAGATAGTAGCTAGCTGCTATAGTGGTTGAGCCTCACTTCCAGATTCCTTAATTGATCCAACTAGAGCAACCAATCCGTAACTAATAGTTCTATAGTTGCAAGAACACAAACAAACCAATGCATATATAGGGTTGAAAACAAGTCTAGTGACTAGTCAAGTCAAACCTAGCTCAACTAAACAAGATTTGGTTTGTTTCAAATTTCAAAACTGAGTTTTATATGAATCAATTTTTTCAACTCATGTCCAACACAATTTCAGTTCATAAACTGTTTGGTTCAGTTCAAGAACTGAAATTACATGAACCAAGAGTCAAAATAAGATAGGTTACATAAATATTATCAACCATTCTCTCTCTCTCTTTCTCTAACTCACTGACACAGAGATGTACACATGTCACTAGGTGTATCCCTGTATAGTTTAGTTTGTGTTTGGTTTGTTTTGTGGTTAGGACAACTTTCAAGACACCTTGACAGAAAAGCTTGAGTCTTGTTGGGTTGGGTCAAACCTCAATTTGAGCATTTCAAAAATGAAAACAAGCACACTATTAATCTTCAGCTCAAGTTTGACACATTTAATTGATGAACCAAGTTCATCAAGCAAACTAACGAGTCAGGTCTCAATGTAATTTTAAGTTAGTTCAGTTCTGTTTCATCCCTAAGCACATAGATAAGACTTACAAGGAGAGTGGTGTAAGAAATGAGCTTACCTTTGCATCATTACGAACAAACTGGATTCCATGTCCAGGGTATATGGTAGAAGAACAGAACCAACACTTCTCCAATCTCATTGCACCTCAAGAGACCAAGGCAACACTTCTCTACAAAAAAAAAATGACCAAAAGAGAAACAAAAAATTAAACAACAACAACCATAAGAGATTCAATATTATTATAGACAAATAATACCAGTATCTACAATCTACTTATATGATGAAAATGTCAATACAAAGATATAAGCCAGCAGAACAATGGGGATATATGGTTGATCTAGTTGTAAAGGAAGAAGAAAAGGAGGGAAAGATCGCAGTTCGAATTCCACTAACAAAAACTGACAATATTAACAATCAACATTTGCCGATAAAAAAATAAAGTCAGCAGAACAATTATTTAAGAGAAAAAAAAAACCTAAGGAAACACTAAAATATCAACGAAAGCAATAGACAAAAACTGGTATTATAGTTAGACTACGTAGTGAACAGCAAAGAAAATCCTGCAGCAACAATTTTCCAAGCAAACACTTAACAACGAAACTGAAATTCTAAATTATTGTTTGCGCGTTAATTGATCACTGAATTTAGAAGAAGAAAAAAAAGACAAAAGAAGGGGAGAACCTGCTGAACAGTGATCGGTGGAAGAAGTAGTTTGAGGCGAAAATGAGAATGAGTGAAGACGTTAAACAGAGAAATAGGTGGCCGCCACGGCTATTCACGTTTCGAGGGTTGCAGGCCGTGAGCCAGTGAGAATCTGAAAATAGGGATTGATAAATAAATAAAATATAGATAGAGAGAAATTAAATCTAAAAATTACTATAAATCTCAAATTCTTTCTTTTGTTTATAATAAATTAATAATAATAATTTGAATTTAATTTAAATTTCCTAATAATATAAAAGGTCAGGATAAAATAGGATAAGATCAATAAGATAATTATCTATGGTTGTAATAAGTTATTTGATATACTAATATGATATACTTTTCTTTTTTTCTTTTACCAAAAGATATACTTTTCTTATCAGTTTTTTTAATTTTATTATAAAATTTTTGTATTGAAGATCCATTGGTATTAAACTTAATAAAGTGAAACTGTGTTTTTGTATGTATTATAAATAAATTATTTTTATTCATATGTGTCGAACTCAAATATCAAGTAATTTAAATTGATAAAATAAAAACTAATATTTTGTAAATTTGAGATAAAACTCTAACACGAGATCCTATTTAAAGAAATTAAATCTAATTTTATCCGGATCTAATAATATAAACATACTTTAAAATAATTATTATAAAAACAATTTTTTTAATTGTACAACATTTCAATAATTTTATATGGAATTTGTTTCTTTTTTTTTCTGTTTCTCTTATTGGCATTCGAACTTCTCACATAAGATAAATATCAAACTCATAATCATATATTTAAGAAATAAGATTATTTAGCGACCATGCTATATTGATCAAATGTTAATAGTTTTATGATGAAATGATTGTGTAGAAGATATTTAGACTATTAACATATTTTCAGTAATTTTATTAAAACAATCAAAAATAAATAAATATTGGTTATATAATTTTAGTTCTACTTATAGTACTATATTTATCAATATAAACAATTTTTTAATAAATCCATTTTTAATTTGTAAACTATAAAAAAAATTTAAATATTTTTTTTGTCTATACATTCATTCTAACACATTATTTATTAGTGGTTCAAATTTATTAAAAAAATCAATATTTAAAATTTAATTCATTAAATAAAAAGTAAAGTCATAGAATTTTATAATTTTCAATGAATTTTAATTAATTCTATGACCTCAAATTATTATACTTTATATGTTGGTATATACCAATTAATTGTATCATATTTTAATTTAGGCAGCTTTAAATATTTTTTAGTCCTTATAATTTAGTATTTTTTATTTTCTATTCTTGTAAAATTATTTTTTTATTTTTAATTATTGTAAATTATGTTTGTTTTATTTTTTATTCTTAACACATTTTAGATAGTGTCTTGAACAGTGATCAAAATTTTATCTAAAGTACTATAATAATGATAAAAAAATAAAATAAACATAATTTTTAAGGACTAAGAATAAAAAAAATTACAAGAATAAAAATAAAAATTATTAAATTTTAAGGACTAAAAAAATATTTAAGCCTCTTATTTAATTTGCACAACTTAAAACTAGACTTTCTGGATTGCATCTCTCCAGCCCAATTTTTTCTCACATACCTATTCAGCCCATGTCAAAAAGTAATGTATTTTTTTAAAAAATATATATATTTAATAAATTCCTTTTTAAAATTTTAATATATCAAATATTGTCAAAAAAATATTTTTATTTTATTTTATACTCCCCCCAGAAAAACTCTATGTTTTATGTACCAAGAAAAAACTCTACGATTTTACACAAAAATAGAAAAATTAGTGAAACTGGACACGAAGAGATTTGTTTTTTTTTTTTTTTACAAACCGGAAGAGTTGATTTCCATTATACTCAACCCACCTTAGGTGTACGGCTGTCCCACCCTTATTCACCATCATGGTCCTAGAGCAAGATCTGAAAAGGAGATTGCTATTGGCCCAACAGAGTTGCTATTAGCCCCTATCATTTTTAAAAATTTCCAAACATTCTTTCCCACAATTCATAATGAAAATACAATTTTGTTGCACCAATGAAGATGTAGAAAACACTGTGCAAACCATTGTACATTTTTTCGCACCCCATTAGTGTAACAAAAGTGTAATTTTGTAGTGTAATTGGATTTGTGAAAAAAAAAATATACAATAAAATCATAATTTTACCGTGCAAATGGAGATTAACAAAGAATGTATAATGGAAGCATGATTTCATTACATAACGTACAACAAAATCATCCTTCTGCTATACATTTTTTTTTTCATTATTTAACAAATAGAAATAACTTAGATATTAATTACATAATTTGCAACCTAACAAAATTATGACTTCTTTGTGATGTAATTTCTATGACACAACGAAATCACAATTCTTAAGTCATAACAAGATCATTTTAATGGCATTGTCTAGACTCAGGACTCAAGAAAATAATTGCATCAACTTGTTTGTGTGCATGTTTGGATTGCAGTTTGCAAATTTAAATTTGCAAATTGAGTTTGTAAAAATATCTCAATAGTTGTTTCTCCCAAATTAGTTTACAAGTTAAAATTTACTCTTAAACATACTTTTATGAAGAAATCAAATATGATGTTAAACTCATTTTTCTCTCAAACATACTTTTGGACCCTCCAACCGAAAATACAAACACACTATATATCTATATCTGTCTGACTTTAAAATGAAGAAAAAACTGTTTTGATTAGGTTTGGGTTTGGTATTTTTCTAGTTTATATATGAAAGCCTAGGCAAGGTCATATTTGGAATTGAAAATATCTAATTCATGTATATATCTAAAGAAAGGGATGCATCAAAAAAAAAAAACAAAACTAAAGAAAGAAGAGGAGGGTAGACAGTGGAGCCATATCTTGATGACTTTGAGTTCAATTATTCTGCACAAAACCTCTAGGCGAATAGTGTCATGTTTATAAGTTCCTGATTCGCGGTTATAATACTCAAATCCAATCGATGACTGCGTTGAATATTGTCATGGATCGAATATCATGATCTTTTGGTATAATATATATACTTGTTTAAATGACAATGGCAATCAGCACTCTGCTTTTCACAAACACAATACTGAATGAATGAATGAATCAATTTCAAAAGTCTCCCTTTAATAGATAAACACAGAAGAGAAGAAGGGATGGAGCGCCGGAATTTTTTTGCATGATTGATTCGTACAGTAACCTCTAAAATATTTGAAATGATTTGATTGTTCCAATCCAAGCATATCGAGGTATCTAACATTTTTAAGTTCTAACACAATTGCATGCGCAATCGCATCACCGCGTACGTATACAGATAGCATTATTTTATCTATTACAACACAATTATGGCATGTAACCAATAGGATCGAATATTAAAGTAGTTTGATCTACTTCACTGCTTTTCTGTATACAATCGACCATGAAAATCCTACTTGAGGCAAAGTTTTAAAATTCAACACCGCTTATTATACTACAATAACTCCATATAAATTCATTCACATCACATTTATCATTTATCTGGTCATCAAGTTTAATACTAAGGTTATTTTTTTATTAATAAATATTAGTTAGGTTTAATTATCTATTTAATCTTTATAGTTTTCAAATTTATTTATTTTAGTTTCTACAGTGAATTTTTTAATTTTTGAAGTTTATATATTAATTTTGAAAAGGTCGTTAAAAATTTTTAACTAAAAAAGTTAAAAAATAAAATTAACGGCAGAGAACTTTTGAAAATTAAGATGTAAATTTTAGGAACTAAAAAATTCACTTATTAAATTTCATGAACTAAAAAATTCACTTATTAACTATTGATATTAAAAAGAATAAATTTGAAAACTATACAAACTAAATAAATAATTAAACTTATTAGTTGTTAATTTTTTGTTAGGGGAAAGATTCGAATCCAAAACCTCTATTCTTTTGGATTTCTTATACATATATCACTAAATCAATTTTATAACCCCTCAATATTATAAGGTACATATATAGAAAGGATCAGCCTCTTGAATAAATTTCGGTATTATAGTCTTTGATTTTTGGCAAAGTTAGATACCAGGTAACCTAGGTCAAAAGAATATATATTACAACGCAGTTTAGCATTAATTTTGTGTAGTATTAGAACCGAGAGTGACGGTGTGAACAACGAAACAAGATTTTCTGAGTGAAAATGGTATTGTCAGATTCGTAAAGTCTGGTGATGGGATTGGGAGTGATCAAAAGTTGGAAATTATTAATTTAGTTAAAGGTGCAGTGGTAACCAATATAAGTAATAAGTATTGAAGTTGATGAGTGGAGTGTTAATTGTTTGTTTTCTCGTTTATTATCCTTGCCATGCGCTGTATTTGTGATGTTCGTTTTTGTATAGATTTAGCCTTTCATTTATACAAAGTGTAGTTGAAATCTGCAAAAAACATTTCGGCGTATGTAGTGCTACTACTTTTGCTCATAGTAGTTCAATTTTTGTTTTATTTGTTTCATTTTTATCTTTCGGTAACTGGTTTATTTATTTTTGAAAGTGATAACTGTTTTATTTGTTTCATATGAAATATGTTAGTTGCATATACCCAATAATGTGGAAGTGCAAATTTTAGGCAAGGTTGTTGTTACAAAATCAAGTAAGGGAACTATGTAGATCGAGTGGAGGATCCCTTACCTTTGGTTCTGGGTTGGGCTACGTTGTTGTTAGAGAGATAGACTACACCTAAGTCACGTCAAAATTTAACAAAATGAGGAGGAGCACTTTTTTTTAAAAAAAAATTGTTAGTGTTATTAAAAAAATAGATAATAGATTTTACATTTTAATATCCTGAAATAATTAATATTTTTCTCCCTTTAACATATTGACACTATTTTTTCAATCCTTTACTTACTGAATTAGCAAGCTCATAAAAATGAAAAAAATTATTTCTTCAATAATCATACTTCTCATAAAATTTAACAAAAGTTAATTCAGTTGATAAGAATTAGACTTATATTACATAAAAACATGAATTAACAATGGATTTGTTTGGGTCTAATAGAAATGTATCAAATAAAATTATTTTCGAAAAAGACATGTGAGAAATTCAAAAGAAAAAAGGATGTGAATTCGAATTTTACTCCCTGTACAAAAAATTTATTAAACCTTAAAGTATGCTCTAATTTGGTAAGTTTCAAAAATTCAACTCACCTGATCTTTTTATACTTAAAAAAAAAAATTGTGATAACAAACTAGTTAAACACTGTGTGCATGTTTCTGGGGGTACTTTTCATGGTTTATGTTTATTGATAGTTTATTTTTAGGGAGAATATTGGGAGTTTTATGAATCAACATCAGAAAGATTAATTACATCAGTAGCAATAAGAGATTCAATTTGTGTTGGAACCTCTCAACCCATGTACAATTCATTCCATGAAAAAGCTAAAGAAGCAAGTGCATGAGCAACTTTATTGCCTCCTCTCCTAGTAAAAGAGAGAATATCAGAGGGATGTTTATTGATATTTAGAATGTTAACTTGCGGAGTGCATTTTATTCAAAGTTCTTAAATACTATAAATAATAGTTATTTAGAAAATTTGATAAAGTAATACGATTGATATGTTACTATAGATATTTTTAAAAATCTTATAATTTTTATGTTATTAGCTTTTTTCTTGTGCCTAGTTGCTTTCATTATGAAACGGCTAGTAGGTGTTTGCAAACTTAGGGCAATATACAGAAGACTCAATGCGACTCAAACCTCCAAAAGTAGCCGTCGCTTTCTTCATTCGAGTCTTTGCAGTTTGCACCATTGTTTACAGCTAGCATTTTATATTTTGTATTTTTTCCACTTATCTCACTATAATTATTATAGTTCTTGATAACTTGTGAAGTGTACCCCACCATCACCATGCCTTCATTTTCTACATGTGTCGTTTGTCATTTGCTGACACCATCATCGGGGACCCATCTTTTTCATTTGTGAACACAATTTTGTTTACTATATTATTTTTCTTAATAAGTTTGATGCGCATGCATTGTTACGAAAAAAAAAATTATGCTGTTAACTATTGTAAATTGTTATTAATATAATCTTTAAGATAATTATTATAAAATTAATAAAATTTTATACATTATAATATATAATTAAAAAAATAAAATAAAATTATTTAATGTTTTCTCACCGTTGAAAAACTACCCTTGTAAACATAACAATTAAACTGTCAGATTCGATATTAGTTATACTGGCATAATTTATTTTGAATTAGTGTCCGTATAACAATTCCTTTAGGTTTTGTTTGGAGGAAAGATTTTAGAATTTTAAGGAATTTTAATTACTTCAATTTAAATTTTAAGAATTTTAATTACTTCAATTTAAATTCTTTTATTTTTATATATTGTTGTTTAGATAAGGAAATTTGTTTTTATTTTTAAAATCCTATATTTGGATACAACAATTAATTTTTTTTCATTTCTAAAATTTCTTATTTTGATAAAATGATGAAAATCTTTCTAAAATTTTATTTCATTTATAAAATATTTTACCCAGACTAAGATAACTAATTTTTCCACTTATAAATTTTATTATTTAAATAAAGTAATTTATTTTTTCATAATTATTTTATTTTGGATATATATATATACTTCTCCAATTACATATTAAAAATTAAAACTTAGAACTACAACATAAAAAATGTATACTTTCCAACTATAAAGAAAAACTAAAAAATAAATCAAGCAACTTCTATCATTTTTTATCATTAGTTTCATTTTAAAAATCGCAAAAATAAAAAATGCTCAAATATTTGAATATGAGTTCCAATTCATTTTCAATATTCAGCAGCTTCCCCTTTTGGGCGTGCTTCTTGAACTTCAAGGCATAGTCGTGGAACTTTACCACATTCTTGAGCTTGCGCTCTTGAAGAAGAGCGTGACATGGATGTTCTGGTAGTAGACGCCAAAGGAGAGGTCATTCTTGTTGAGGAAGTCGAAGATGGTTTTTTGGGGAAAATCGTGGATGAGGTCCTTGCGGATGTTGTTCATGGCACTGTGAGAGGTGGCGGACTGGACATAGAACTGGTTGGACTGGAAGGAAGCAGGAACCAGCGCGACTGCTCCATTTTGGAAACCCAAGAGGAGGAGTAAAAATAACAAAAAATATTTTAAGACGATTTCGTAAATATAATCATAGAATGATAATTCTCTAAGACGATTTTTATAAAATTATCTTCGTTGATAATCCCTTATTTATAAAATTGTCAATGTCTTACATACTAAGACGGCTCTTGGTCAATCATTGTCGTATAAAATGTTTTTCCTAGCGGCGTTTGTAACAAAATGCCTCAAGTTTCCATTGTTGGAATGCACTCGATCGGATGGTTCTAGTCTTGAACAAAACCAATCCTATTACATAGTCCCTGAAGCATTCGTTTGAGAAAATGGGAAAAGGGAGACACTTGGGATAAAGCAAATTATGCAAATTACAATCAAGCATGGACAAGTTTTAGTTGGGACAAATTGTATCCATATAGGTGATCTTTCCCGTAAAAAAGGGATTAATTTTCAGCTATCACCTAGAAAATATCCTTAATGCATGCAAAAAAAATAAAATTATGGTGTCCTCAATTATTTAGGAGATTTTGATTACATTTCATCTTCTCATTAATTATTCTTTTTGTTTTTTTTAATTAGTCCTTAATTGTTATTTTTTAAAATTTTAAAATTGTAACTTTTTTAAATTAAAAAAATATAATTAAGGATAACTTTAAAAGTCTGAACCCTAAAATCTTTTTAGTTACTTTCAACACTTTTTATAAAAAAAATCTTTTGGAGTCTAGGGTTTAAAAATTTCTTATTATTGTTTCTTAAGCATAGCTTTATAAAAAAATATTAAAAGTAACTAAAAAGATTTTAGGATCCTGTTATTTTTAATTGTATTTTCTGATTTTAAAAAGTTACAATTTTAAAATTTTAAAAAGTAACCATCGAGGACTAATTTGAAAAAACAAAAATAATTAATGAAAAAATAACATGTAATTTGATTGGTTAAAAATTAATAATATCACTCTTTTAAATTATTGGGACACCATAAAAACTCTCTTCCAATCAAATGCCACTTAACTTATTTTTAACCTTTGTTTGGAAGGAGTAAAATAAAGAATGATTTTTTAAAGTTTAATTTTTTAAATTTAGTTAAAAAGAAAAAAAAAGAGAGGGAAATAATTTTACTACAAAATTTTTAATATTTCTATCCAAATTTTCAATATTTCTTTAGAGTATGACTGCGAGTGACATTCTAAAAGGGAAAACCTAACAGGAGACTTTCATTTTTAAATTAATTAATACAATTACATAATATATTTATATATAAAGGAAAAATATAAAAATATATTCAACTTTATCCTTCAAATAACACTCCGATAAAAATTATTTTGATTTTGGTTTCTATAAGTTTTTTGTTTATTATTTTTAGTCCCCGCAAGTTTATATGTTTTCAATTTTAATCCTTTAAGATTCTAATTTTTTATTTTTAGTTTCAACGTTTTCACACTCATAAGAATCAAAATTGGAAAGATGCATATTTATAAGACTAAAAATGAAAAAAAAGACTAATAGTGACAAAAAAACACAAATTTATAAGAACTAACGGTGAATAGAATTTTTTACAAAGACTAAAATTAAAAAAAAAAACACGAACTGAAATCAGAAACATTTTTTTCATAAGAAATTTGATTATTTCATTTCATTAAGGATAATTGAGTATACATGTAAAGAAATGCAATCATAATCATGAGAGCTAACATGATAACTTGATGCCCTAACTAACAAATGGGTCACAAAATTAGTTTATCTCCTAACAAAACACCCACACTACATTTGTTTGAGTTGAGCAAAGACTGTTTACAAGTTGTTAGAATAACATTGAAATCTAAAAGACCATTTCTACTTGCACCCAAATGATTTATAATCATTTTACAACAATCAGTTTCAAAGATCACATTATGAACCTTTAAAGATTGGATACAATCAATGCTTTTTTGTAGTGAAAATGCTTCCGTCTCTGGCAATGTTGGAATGTCATTGAAAAACGCTGCTCGAGCTTTATTGAAGCTGTCATTGTTATCTCCAAGGCACATTCCTATAATAAAAAACATATTTAAATCTATATAAAATAAATTTAATTATAGTGTAAAGTGTTTAAATCGTCAATGAAATAAAAAGACTATCTTTAATATAAATTTTAAGGTAATTATCATAAAAAAATCAATAAATTTCTTATATAAGGTCATTTTTTATTAAATGGTGTAAAAAACCTTTAGACTATTAATATTTCAATTAAATTTATAAAGTAATGTGTCAAATAATGGTGTAAAGTAACAATGAAAAAAGTCATGAGCTAAATTAATCCTTAAATTACTATTTATATAAAAAGAGAAAATAATTTATCCATTTTTAATATAACTATTTACACTATTGTTCAATTATAACTTAATGTTTATGATAAATTTATTAATTTTTATAATAAATATTTAAAAAATAATACTATATATTAATAATTTCTTATCGGTTAACATGTTATTACATAAAAATTAATCTCGTATACAAATACCATCATGAAAGTATGAAACTGATTGACAATTGCAACCTACCGAAAAAGAAATTGCAGACCTATCAATCAGGATAAATCTAAATCAATGAAAATAATAAAACATGAAGCCCTCACGGAAAGGACACATTAAATAAGAAGACAGCACACTAGAAAATAAGTACTTATTGTGACGCATTAAAATATAGTTGAGTAGAAAAATTAAATATGGCCAATAGTAATTAGATATTTAGATGGTACTAAATGCATTTTAATAATAAGTGTGAAAGAGATAAACTACTTTTAAGATTTTTTAAAAATTAATCAGAATTCAGTGAGTAGTTTGAAATCTCCGTACGCTTTTAGGAATTAAATTGGTCATTCAAACTCAACCATAAATAAATATATTTAAAATACATGAATTTTATTTAAAAAAAAATAGAAACATATTTTATATGTTAAAACAATGTGTTTCTATTTATATAACATACTTATTAATTTCTTTTATCTCTTATTATTATAAGATTTTATTCTATCTCTTTTGTATATTAATTATTTTTTGATTAAACGATCATGAATTATCTTTCTCTCTCATGAAGATGGGAGAATATGAGTAGTAGGTTTCTAATAGAATTGAAGATAAATTTAATACTAACAATTAAATTAATTAACTTTTTCAAAAAAAAAACATAAATTAATCAGTTATTTCTTATAATCATGGAGGAGTCAGTAGGATTTAATAATCCCTGAGTCCTGACGTTGCTCCGTTTAACAAGGGCGTCACAGTTCCTTCATCTTATTTTGTTTCTTTCTTCCGAACCCATGTAATGTAATGAACTAATAATCCATTCTAACACAATCTAAATGCGATTTTTCAACTCCACCGATTGTCCCGGGAAAAGAACAAAAGGAACAAAAGAAAAGACTAGAAAAATATCTATTCTAATAAATAAATACCAACGGCTTTCTCTCTACACTTCTTACTTAGTTCACACTCTCCACTCTCTTTCCAATTCTGCTTCCCACACTTCACTGCACATTCTCCATTTTCGTTCTCACTTAATTGGCGCGTTAAACCCTTCTTCATTGCTGCAACTCCACGCGCCAGATCTGCAAAACCATTAAGCTATGCTCCAGCACCACTACGCATAGCTTATTCCAAAAATGTCCAATTCCAATCCTAACAACCGTAACCGACACGCTCCGTCGCCGCCGGAGCCCAAGCCCATGCCGCCTTCTTCTTGGGCCAAGAAAACCGGCTTCAGGCCCAAACTCTCCGGCGAGACCAATGTCACCGATTCCGGCCCGATAACCACCCCGCCTCCCAACGTAGATCTCGAGGCCGGTCGTGTTCGGACTCCGGCCACCGCTAACGGCGTCACCAACGGCGACAAGGCTCCCGTTCCGGTTCCTCCGCCTCCTGCGGCGGCAAAGAAGCGGAGAGACTCCGACGGCGTGCCGAAGAGTTCTGTTCTCAGCACCAACGGACAGGCGCCGGCGGCGGAGCCGCCGCCGCGGAGGACGGCGAGGCACGAGGAAGTGGTAGACGGTTTGCCGGCGGATGACGACGAGTTTGTGTCGCGGCACTCGCATATGAAGTATGAACTCAGAGATTCACCTGGTTTAGGTATTGAATTTTTGGAGTTTCGATTCTGAATAATTGAATGGTTCATTGATTTGATTCAATGATGGTTTGAATTGAAAATATGATTTCGATTTTCACGTGTGTTACTTGACTGTGTAGTTCCTATTGGCGTGTACGGAATTCAGCACTACTTTTCCATATTAGGTTCGTTGGTTCTGATTCCGCTTGTGATTGTTCCTACAATGGGAGGCACTCATGTGAGTTGTTTTCGTGTGGCTTAGTTGTTGTTTTTCGTGATGTGTTGTGTTTGAGTGTTTTAATCTTGGTGGCGAAGTTGTTGATGTGTTAGTGAGTGTAGGAGGAAACTTCTATGGTGGTATCGACCGTGCTCTTTGTCTCGGGGGTGACAACTCTCTTGCATATTGCTTTTGGCTCCAGGTTGCCCTTGATTCAGGGCCCTTCTTTTGTTTATCTCGCACCGGCCCTCGCGATAATCAACTCCCCGGAGTTTCAAGGATTGAATGAAAATGTTTGTATCTCTTCCCATTTCTTTATGTTTCACAAGATGGGAAATGTATTCCTTGCAGTCATGCATTCACACTGTTAATTGACACCATTGATGTAGGATGAGATTGGCCGAGTCATGTTTTTTTAAGTGTGATTTGTGAGATAAACTATGAGCTGTCTGATTTTCATTCAACAGTTTCAGTTGATCGACTGTGTGAATGCGTTAAATTCTGACTGCAGGAATCCTGGAAGATATCGATTGTTGTCTGTATGTTGGTTTTGTCTAACAAAGTTGTTGGGTATTGCAACGATTTCTAATTCTATTTAGTTGTTCATAAGTTCTCGAGGGAGTCGTGTTGTATTGTAAATTTCTGATGGATTGATTGGAACAAAGACAGCTAATAATATTTTTTTTCTCAAATTGAAGAAATTCAAGCATATAATGAGGGAGCTCCAGGGGGCTATAATTATTGGCGCAGCTTTCCAAACTTTACTTGGGTATACTGGACTTATGTCGCTGTTAGTAAGGTATGGTATTGGAATTTTCTCTGCTTCATTATTTTTTGTTGTTAGTTTTTACTTATACAAACTTCAACTTTTCACCAAACAGAATTTATTATTGTGGATTGATGCAAGTGTTATGTTGAAGGCTGAGAAATTCATGTTAAAGAATTGTAGAGGTAGCAGTGAAACTTGGACACAAATTTTGTAGGGTCAAAAGTATTAACTCCTGAGATTTCATTTCTTGTTTTTTGATTATATTAAATGAATTACAAATATTATTTTTCATTTTACTAAACATATATTATTCTAAAAATATCCCTCTCCCCAAATAGAGCTAGTGAAATATTAACCAAAATTAGCTAGTCAAGCAATGTACTTGTAAAATAGTTTCTAAGTACTTTTAAAGATAGGAGATGATATATTTTTCTTTTATCATTTATTAAGGTTATATCTAAATTTATTAGTTGGTTGGTTTAGAGTATTGATAACAGACAACAACAACAACAACAACGCCTTATCCCACTAGGTGGGGTCGGCTACATGGATCAACTTCCGCCATAATGTTCTATCAAGTACCATACTTCTATCCAAATCATTAAGTTAGTATTGATAACAGACAGTTCACGCATAATTACTATGCTGTGATCATTCTGCCACGGAAAAGTGCTGTTTCAAAAGTTTACATACCTTGTTTGAGTGTCATTCTTTCAACACATATGCATCCCCCCTCTCCATTTTTGTTTTGGTTCAATATTAAACTATGTCCTTTGCCATCCATCACAATTTAAAGTTTAAACAACTTCTCTGCCGCAGTTGACTGAAATAAAAACATCACATTTCAGATCTTACTTTCTGTTCAGCGTAGCTGATAATGAGCGTCATTTTATGTGTTTCCTTACAGATTGATCAATCCTGTAGTAATATCCCCAACTATTGCTGCAGTTGGACTTTCATTCTACAGTTATGGTTTCCCATTAGTTGGTACATGTATTGAGATCGGTGCAGTACAAATATTAGTGGTTATTGTTTTTTCTCTTGTAAGTTTGTTGAATTTATCTTGAGTGTTTATTTATTTATTTTTAATATGGATTCATTTATTTATTCTTTATTTAAAAGATCCTAGTGTGTCTAACGTATTGTTTGTTTTGATGTACTAGAACTTTTAATTTATTATTTCTTGCTTTCCACAGTATCTTCGTAAGATATCTGTTCTTGGACATCGCATATTTCTAATATATGCGGTAAGTTGAACATTACAATATCTTACATTACTCTTCAGTAGTTGAAATAAAATTTGTGGTGTAGCAAATGATTTCTGTTTTCATCACCTAACTGCTAGGTTCCTCTGGGTCTGGCAATTACATGGGCATTTTCTTTCATGCTGACTGAAGCAGGAGTTTACAGCTACAAAGGGTGTGATGCAAATATACCTGCCTCAAATATGGTTTCAGAGCACTGCAGAAAGCATTTCTCAAGGATGAGGCACTGTCGGGTTGATACTTCTCAAGCATTGAAATCCTCTTCATGGTTTAGGTTTCCTTATCCACTACAATGGGGTACTCCTGTCTTCCACTGGAAAATGGCTATTGTGATGTGTGTGGTTTCCTTAATCTCATCTGTGGATTCGGTTAGTTTTTTTACTTTCTCTGTTTTGGTTCCTGAGCTGTATTTTATCTTGAGTCTGAATATGATCATTTGACTTGCTTGTGTTATTTTAGGAAAAACTAATTATCTACAGGGCCCTTTTACCAACTTTATAACTATTTTTTAGAAATATTGTATTTATAAGGTTGTTCTTTTTCTTGGATGTGATACAGGCTTTGTTGGGAATTATGATTTGGACCTACCACTATGATATATGTTTAATAAAAACGATGGCCTGGATGATGAAATATGAAACTTATTCTATTCACTTAAGAGTTAAAACTATTTGTAAATTCATTTTAACTGCATACTTTGTCAAGGAAGGTGGAAAACTTTTGCTATTAAAATGATACTTTATCAGATCCAAACTTAAAAAATATTGTTGTCTACTTGTCACATTGTTTTTACATTATCAATGCCTTTTCTTTTGTCCATCCTTTTTTCCACACTAGGTAGATACCAATTACAATATGTATTGATGTTCTAGAGAACAACTGTATAATATCTCAATTAAAACAATGTTACTTGTATTTTTCTCAATATGCAGGATTGTAACTAATCGCTGTACTGTGTCATTGATATTCATTTACTTTAATCTTTTTGTAGGTTGGCTCATACCATGCATCTTCATTACTGGTAGCATCCAGACCGCCAACTCCCGGAGTTCTTAGTCGAGGAATTGGTTTGGAAGGTCTTGCTAGTGTCTTGGCTGGTCTCTGGGGAACTGGAACTGGATCTACAACTTTAACTGAAAATGTTCACACAATTGCTGTGACTAAAATGGGAAGCCGCAGGGCAGTTCAACTGGGTGCATGCTTTCTGATAGTGTTGTCTCTTATAGGTAAGTGTCTGTTATCTTTCTGTTCTTGGATCTAACCTTCATTAGAAGTGTACTTATTATGAACAATGAGTTACTGGGATGAAAAGCCAATTTGGGTTGTGTATCCTTGATTTTTCTTGTAAGGAACTCATGTAGTTTGTGGTATTATTTACCATGCAATTTCTTTGGTTTCCCAGTGACTCTGAAATTTCATTTTGCTGGTCTGCAGTACTTTGGGCAATAGTTTTGTGGAAAACCATATGATGTTTGTAACATCATTTCTGGAAATTAGGCTTCCTGAAGAATTAGAGGCAGTAGGATAACAAATTTTTCATTACTTTCATTCATTACGATGTGGATTCCAAGTGAATTCTAAGTTTCTAATCCTATGTGAATTCTTGTCCAAACAAATGGCTACTGCAATTTGCAACTGATCAATGATTTCCTAACAAGTGAATAAAGGACAATGAGGCAGGATCTGTTTAATTGGTGTAGATAAAAGCATTCTTGCATCATTCAATAATTTTTATTGGATAATTATTTTACATTGCAGTTGGATCAGAAGTTCTTATCATAGATCATATTTGTGAACTTTTACATTAATCTATTTAGTATTTCATAGGTTCATTTTTTTACAAAATTTGACACAAATGGTATAGGTAATTGATAATCATAGTTCAATGTTTGGATCAACAAAAATCAAATTCTATATGAAATTATGAGTGGTGTAAGAATATTTTTGACTTATATTGGTTTAATTCCTCTCTTATCGAATTAGATGGTGATGTAAAAATTTACAAGTTATTGCAAATAATTCTGTAATGTGCACATAGAGTGATGAGAAAGCCTAGGGTTTATGAAGTCAAACTTGATAGCATTGGAGTTAAGAGAGGAAGGACATAAACTGTGGTAGATTCTAGAGAATAGATTCAACGGCATTAGGCTTTCCTGTGGGCTTCTTATTCTGGTTGTAATATAATATGTTATGTTGTTACCATTGAAAACGGAAAGAAAGAATCTTTATTAAATAGGAAAAATCTATGGGTCTGGCTCAGTGCGAGTGCAGCCTGGAAAGGGAAATACTATATGATAATGCTCCGGAGAAATTAGACCCTGGACTCTCTCCTAAATGCCTTACACTGTTCAACAACCAGATCCCTTGATTTGTTACTCTCCCATGCATAACAACCGTCCCTAACCGACGCTAATCCAGACTTCTAACCAACACTAACTACTAAACTGATTCATGTTACATCAATTTGGGCCTTGCTAGCTTCTGGCCCAATTCCCTTTGTAATATTGACTGTGTTATTGTAATATACTGACAATTTTCTAATAGACATCTGTGGTGCCATTTAAGGCAAGGCTAAACCGCTAGCAGCTTTACATGTGTTTGTTTGCACTCTGAATTATGCACTCAGAAAGTGAGAAACTGGTCTTTCAAGTTAAGACTAACTATACCAGATCTTAGTAATGAAATGAGCAGTTATGTTAGAAAATCCAATATATGATGTTGACAAAACTCTTAGGTTACTGACCTGTAATTTGAAAAGTGAAAAGAATTGTCTTAGGTTACTGACCTGTGATTTGATTTTATTTACTTAAAATGCCTGTAGAAGATTTTAACCTGTACTTTTTGTCTTTGATCCACTGCTTAGTGTTCCTGGCCTAAGTAGTATGCAATAGAGAAACTTATTTCTAAGGACTTCATTGCCTTGACTCCTCAGAGTCCTTCATTAAACTATATTCTTCAATTCTATTTATACCATGTCAATTATTTTATGGATGTGCATTGGAATGGTATTACAGAATGTTGACATTGCTTAGGCTGTTCACATAAATATGATTACATAATTTTGCAACCTTTAATATTCAGTATTTCCATGCATTTACAAATGGTTTTGCATCCTAAATTGCATATTTCCAAGATATTATTTTATAATTTCAATGTTATTTTTGCATCATGGGACATGTAAAGAACTTCAAAATGCTCAATTATATTTAAAGTAATGTGTTGAGTTTGATACATGTTGGATATGGACGCAGCTGCTTTCTGATGTATCTGTGCCTCATATCTCTATGCTGCCAAATGCTTCAATAGGTTTTATCAATCTTTGCATGGCCATTTTGTTACTTTAAAACTGGTGGCTAGTTAGCCCTTTTGAACTGATGATTTAAGATTGATTTCTATCTTCCAAGTGACAGAACCTAACTTGTGTTAATTTGTCTGTTGAACTTATGATGTCTTGAAGCAGTATAGCTACTGGCATTGTATATAATTGGTTATTCATTACCAAGTCCATTGTCAACCTACATAGAAACTTTAATAAAATGTTGGTTTCTTGCGCTAAGTGTATTTATTTGGTCTGTTTTTTTGTCGGCTTCTCTTGTTCCCATTTGATATAGTTTTGCCTCTTGTCTGTAAAAAACTCCTTGCAAATTTATCCATGTTTAATTTTGCTTATGCCATACAACAGGTAAGGTTGGAGGATTCATTGCTTCAATTCCCGAAGTCATGGTTGCTGGTCTCCTCTGCTTTATGTGGGCAATGCTCACAGCATTAGGCTTGTCAAATCTACGCTATAGTGAGGCTGGAAGCTCTCGAAATATCATCATAGTTGGGTTATCATTGTTTTTCTCTCTTTCCATACCTGCCTACTTTCAACAATATGGCATCTCTCCAAATTCCAACTTGTCTGTGCCAAGTTATTTTCAGCCCTACATTGTGACTTCTCACGGGCCTTTCCACAGCAAATATGGAGGGGTATGCTTGTGTCATTCTTTTTTACTATTATGAACATCGTGCTTGAATTTGTGTCAAATTTTGATCCCAAAATTTGTTAACTACTGTATGATTTTCAGAAAAGATAAAAAGTAACCCAATGGCCACTTTCATCTCTCTAGGTGGGCGTGGCTCCCAAAATTGTCATTACATATCTATCTACGTGATCTTGTGAATGGATGTTGAAACTACCCACGCTCAATAGGGAATAATTAGATGGTTTTATATGTTTTAAGGTCAATTGCCTATTACTGCATAGTTTTGACTAAGATTTCTGCTTATATTTGCAGCTTCTTTTTTGACAGAATCACAACCCTGCCTGTTCTTTATTTTATAGTTGCTAAATCATTTTATTATATGGAAATATAGGAGATCTTGAATTCATGATGCAGTGAAACTAACTGTTAATATGTATCTGGAATTAGCTTTAACTATGCTATTTTGGCCCTTGAATGCTGGTTAAAATTTACTTTTACACCTTGGTAGAAATTTCTCGTAAGCTGGAATGTCTGGTTTTTCTAAAAGCACTTGTTAATCTGTTCCTTTTGCAGTTGAACTATGTCTTGAACACACTTTTTTCACTACACATGGTGATAGCGTTTCTTGTCGCTTTTATCCTGGATAATACTGTACCCGGCAGTAAGCAGGAACGTGGGGTATATGTTTGGTCCGAAGCAGAGATTGCTAGAAGAGAGCCTGCTGTTGCTAATGACTATGAATTACCCTTGAAAGTTGGTCGGATTTTCAGATGGGTGAAGTGGGTGGGCCTGTAAAACTAGGGTTTCTTTGGTTGACATATTCACTTTATTAAATGCTCTCAACTGTTGAAGGGGCATCGAGTCTAGATTCAAATGTCTTATGTTGATTCAATGATGGAGAGTAATAGGTGATGTTACAGAGTTAATTTGTATACATTGGGGATTTGTAGGGTTCTATTTGTGTTGTAATTTATTAGATTAATCTTGTGGCTAGTTTTGATTCATTCGAAATTTCCAGGTGTATTTTTTATTTTTTTTTGCTTGCTTAAAGGTGAGAAGTTTGACAAATCATTTTGAATGTATATATACTTTTCTTTTTTTGCAGTTTAATCGAGCTTCATTGCAATTCCTAGTTGTAGCAAGCTATATATAATATGTATGCATCATACTTGGTAAGTGTATTCACGGAACAATCTGTTAGAATCAAATGCAGCTCATTTACATTGTCTTCATATTCAATTTAATAATGAAAAATGCATTCATCAATTTTGCCGAAAGCTACAATCTCAAGTAATCCATAACTATCCAAGGATTGTCTGATGTCATTGAAATGATGGAATAGCTAAGCTCACAAGACCAACTGCTTGAATCTAATGATTTATATGTTGGTTTTTTAAAAAATTTCCAATGGGATTCTTTCCGTTAGGTCTGTTAACTCCAGCAGAAAGTAAAGACGCCCCTGATTTGACAGCCAATGCAGCGATTGGTGGTTGAGGCGATGGCAACCGAAACACTAAATCGGAGCTGGTTCTCCCTTAGGGCTCCAAAATTGGTCCCCGATCGCCAAAGCAGCGACTGGTTTGGAGAAGGCGTAACACACTCTCCAACTTGTCGGAATCAACTTTGTACATGTCTCCTCCTTCTTCTGCAAATGTGTCTCCTTCCTCTGCGTATGTGTTTCCTTCTTCTGCAAGTTGTCTGTCATTGTCATTCACTGAAGAATCCGGTGAGAGCTCATTGTCAAGGTTGGAGGTGGAATGTGACCAAAAATCGAGGCTTGTTGAAATTTTGGGGGAAAGTTGATTTGGAAATTTTGAGAAAGATAGGGTCACCGATGCGTTGATGAATCGATGAATAGTTGTTGGCAACGGCAAGCAACAATGGCAAGCGGCAATGCTAGCAACGATGGCAGCGAGCTGGTGGTAGTATAATGTCACGTACAATATTTCCCTAAGCCAATCTAACTGATAGAATATATGATAATATATTCTTAATCTATCTATCAATTTGTATTTGATAAGTATCATTAGTCTTAAAATTATAATATATAAATGAGGAAAATTCTCATTGGTGGTTGAACTAGCTTTTTGAGATTGAGTTAGAAGAAAGGATCCAATTGAATAAAATTACAAAACTAACGGACCAAATTGCAGTCTCAAAATTAAGGAATCTAATTGAACATTTTTAATAAATCAAGGGATTAAATTGGGTATTAAATTTTAAAAAATTAAATTTATAGTTTCTTATTTTTTATAATAATAAAAAATTTATTTGTCACATTCCCCTAGCTCAATCATAATAACATAATAAACGTATTAAAACATATTAAACTCTGGCTGAAAAAATGAAGCGTTTCACCCCCAAACAATTTTTCGTTTTCTATTTTCAAATAGAAAATCAAAACATTGATTTTTTTTTTAAATGTGGCATAATTAATTGGGCCTATTTCCTACTGGTCTAATTATCTCAGCAGGAAAACGGGCAGTTTCTTCTTGCAACCCATGAATTGCTTCCTGCACCTATCTGGAATGTAATTTTTACATTCTGGATTAGCTTTTCTGAAATGTAAAATGTTACATTCTGGATAGGTTAATTCGAAATGTAATTTTCTGCTCCTGATTAGCCTTTTCAGATGGTTAAAAGGTACGTGAAGCAAATTTTTAGGAGCAGGAAACAACTGCCAAAAAAATGTTTCCACCAGATCCATGGAAATGGATAGACTACATGGAGGCCTAAGGCATCTAAATAAATTATATCAATATTTGGTATGCTCTTGACCAAAAACAAAACTTTGGTATATCCATACAATAGTAAAAAAATTACTGAGTTATATTTTACACTATTCTATGTTCTTAAAATTGTCTCAGATTCAAAATGTTTTAGATATAACACCAGTCTCCATCAAGTTCACAACATATTTGATATTTGATGTTTGATGTTTTCTGTTTTCTTTGATTGTCCTAATATTGTGGCACAAACAATTTGGTCAAAGAGAAACATTAGAAATGTGGCATAATCAATTAGGCCTGCTGGTCTAGTTTTTCACCAGGAAATATCGGGCATTGCTTTGTGTACCTAGCAAAATTGCTGTTACACCCAGTAAAACAATAAAAATCCATTTTTATCCTTCTGTAAAGCTGATATGAATTGTCCAATCCATATGAGACCCAAAAGATTATTAGTACGACGCTTTAACAAACTGAACTAATAGATTAATTATATTATAAAATAATTAATTTCACTATATATAACAATAAAATTTCTAATGTATATTTAATGCACACGTAAGTTTAGATAATAAATTTTGTGATAATTAATTTTGATCTAATAATTAATTTGTTTACATATATAAATTTTTATGAAACTTGTGATTTTTATTTACAATATATACATGTAAAAAAATTAATTATTAGATTAAAATTAATTCTCACAAAATTTATTATCTAAATTTATATATACATTAGAAATTTTATTATTATATATAACAATATTAATTATTTTATAACATAACTGATCTATTAGTTTAGTTTGTTAGAGTGTCATGCTAATAACACAAATCCGTATGAGACCCAAATGATGTCAATCCGTATGAGTCTTACAAATTGGTCAATCCGTATTGGGCTTATGGATTAGCCAATCCGTATCAGCTTTATAGAAGAGCAAAAATGAAATTTTGTTGTTTTATTGGATGTACGAGCAATTGTACGGGGTGCACAAAGCAATGCCAGGAAAGTCTTCACGAGGCCCATGGAAATGGGAGGACCGCTTTGAGGCCTATGATATCTATAAAAAAACTTTTTTTTTTGTGATCTAAAAAATATCTTCTGTCAAATTGTATAAATACATTTCAGAGAGTTTACACATTTGTTTATGTTTTTAACTAAGTTAAACCTCTTTAACAAATAAAAGACTTTGGTATGTCCATACCATACTCAAACATGGAGTGACATATAAAATTAATGAATAACATTATATTATGGTTTAAAATTTTTGTTTGAGATATAAAATTTTCAGACGTTTCCCTGGTCTCCATTAAATTCACAACGTGTTTGGTGTTGTCTTTGGTTGTCCTAATATTGTTAAGAGTGTGCTTTTTTAAAAAAAAAAACAAATTATTTATAAGACTCAAATTTAAGATTTTATTTAAAATAATTAAGTTTAATTTCATTCAAACCAATGACATGTTAGATTATTTGAGTTTAAGAAACTTTTCCTTATATTTGCACTCAACTATTTCTATAAATAATTTATTTATTGAAATTATTATGTCATTTTATTTCCTTCATAGACTTATTTTTTAAATCATATTTTATTTTTTTAATGTTGTTTGCAAGTTTATCATTTATTAGTTTAAGATTTACTTTTATATTTTGTTCCTTTTTTTATTAAATAGTTAGATTGAATTTTAAGCTAATAGAAAATTTGTAAATGGGGTAAATTCAGATACGTACAACAAAATCATAAAATAAATTAAGCTAAAATAATTTTTTCATTCTCGTAAAATTAAAAATGTTTAGATTTCATAAAATTGAAATGTGTCAAATTTTAATTTAGAGTTAAGCTTAGTTAGATCCCAATCTACATAAGGATTTTAGGGAATAAAAATTGCCAAAGTAGTAGACTTCTTTTATAAAATAAATGTAATTTGTGACGGTTTTTGTATAATTTGTGTTATTTTTCTTTAATTTATCAAAGTTTTTAATCCTTAGAAATTCAACATTTACAAATAATGTAGACTTAGACGTATCCAAATTTAGCTCTGTATCAACATATTGACCCATTTCAAATGTACTAAAAAATTCACAAGAACAAAAAATATATTTTATTCAATAAATTATTACAAAAGTAAATTAGTTACTACATAAGCTTTTGATATTATGTTTGATTTCTTTCCAATATTTTGAGTTAGTTTAAAACTTCCTAAAATATAAAATAAATTACAAAATTTATCCAATCTAAACTATATTAAATTATAGCATCTTGTAAATTAATTTGATGATAAAAAAAAATTGAAGTGATTGGTTGTAAAAAAAAATTTCAAAATTAATCCAAACTAATTTATAGGCACTCCTATTCTTTGCTTCATTATATTTTTCTTGACATTGTTTTAAAAAAAAACTACGTATAAAAATTATTTATTTTTAAGAAAACGTAAAAAATGAAAAGAGGGATATCATTTCCCTTATTTACATGCCAATTAGGAAGGACTGTAGGTCCTAAAGAAATAACTTCTCTCCTTATTATAAACGGTAGAAATTTTATATTTTCTCCTTTTCATTTCTTTGCACTCTATTTCTATACAAACACAAACATAAAATAACATTAACATTAACAGAAAGAGTTCAAAATCATGTGTAAGTCATTTCTGTTTTGTTGTTAAAATTAATTGTTTTAAGATTTGTTTTTAAAATAGCTGAAAAAATCAGTTCACCAAACACATTTATTTTAGATTTTTCATCCTAAATCAGTTATTAAAGACCCTCAACTGAAATTAGGTTGTTTGCTATTTGCACCTTGGAGTTTTATTGCAACAATGCTATAAAAAAAACGCAGTATTTATATTTGTAAATACAGAATCTCATGAAATTTGTCCTTATTATATTTGATACTTCTTTATTTTTGGATCCTAAAAAAACTCCCTAATTTAGTGGGTTTAATTACACCGATCTTTCTCTTTTGCCTAAATCTTACCCTGACTCTCCTCTTAAGCATAAAAAAATGTTATACCAACTTCCTTTAGGGGCCTCAAAATAATGCAAAAAAATGGAGAAGTATTAATTGTAATATGAGCAAATGTAGGAAAATCCATGAAATTTAATCTAAAATTTATTAAAAATAACACAATGAGTAGAAAGTAATTAAAATAAATAAGACTAAAAAAATTATGACTCCCAATAAATATTAACTAATAATTTCATATTTTTTCCAATTGTCTATAAACTTTGTCAAAGAGCAAAGAGACGAGGGTAAGTTAAGAATAGGGTGTAAAGCTTGTGTCCTCTATAGAGGATGAGGTCAAGTAAATGGATCTCATGTTGACAATCCTCGCCCTCTATTTCCAAGTGCAAGTTTATCCAATGAAAGACATTTGACCGTACATAATATTTCTCCGAAGAAATCTGTTTTCATAACAAGAAAAAAAGAAATTAGATACCAATATAATATTTCTTTCTCATCAAAATAATAGTTACTCTAGATTGTTTTACACAAATAAAAATAAAAATAAATAGATAAAAAAAACAGTAATCATTATTTTATTTATAAATTTTATTTTTTATTACTAATATTATAAGAGATATAAATAAAAATATTTAATTAATATTATATTAAAAAACTAAAATAATAATTATTTTAAGATAATTATTTTTCTTTTATATGATAATTGTAATGGGAGAAAGAGAATAGAATGGTTGATAAATAATCATCCTTTTTTAACTTTTTAAGAATTTGATAAGGATTCAATCCTCATGTCCATGAATATTGAGTAACATTTATTGAAAAATGTTAAATCTTTAAATGAATTTTTTTATTTTAAAAAAATTAGTTATTTAGTTTTCAATTCTGACGAGAAGATACCAAGTTCTAGATGAAAAAAAGAAGAAGAAGAAACCCAGTTCACCAAGCACATTTTTAACTCTTCTGTTTATTAAAAAACTAAAATCAAATTTTAAAAACAGAAATTAATCATGGCCCAGGGAGAAATTCTTGAATGACAACAATACTCAACACCAAAATAAAAATACTACTACCATTAATTATAGATACAATAAAATAATAATAATAAATATCTATGTCCGTATGCAATGTTATAGATGGAAAGAGAAGGGGGTAGGTGTGGGATTGACCGAACCTCCTTAACGCACACACCATTCTCAAGATTTGTCATGTTCCATTTCCTCCTCAAAATCCTTAACCAACCAACCAATATATAAACCCTTTAACCCTTCCCTGTCTTCTCTCAGCTTGACGACGTTCCCACTTCAAAGAGAACGAACATCAAGCTTCAGACCAGAGCCCCAATCAGCAAATTCAAGCAGTACTAGTACCAATAGGCAACTAAATTCCCCTTTCCAACCCTAATTTTTCTTCTTAATTAATTCCATTTAAGTCCTTTAATATGCAGACCCTCACCCCACCGTACCCCAACCCTCTCAACTATCTCACCCGGGCGCGTCACTCGGTCATTCGGGTCGCTCCGACCCGTTTCACAGTCAAATGCGGTTACGGCTTCGAATCCGCGAGTTTCTCGCAGGGACTCGGCGCGAGCCGAGCCGATTGGCAAAGCTCGTGCGCCATCTTAGCCAGTAAGGTCGTGTCGCAGCGGGAAGATTCTCCCGCCGACGGCGACGACCACGACAACAACGTCGGCGACGTGAACGGCCATAACGCCGCCGTAACGAATCTAAATATCGTACCTGTCAAAGCCGATGGTGAAAACATCAAGCCGATTCCGCCGAAGCCACTCACGATCTCCGACCTCTTGCCGGCGCCGATGCACGGCTCGCAGCTGCGCGTGGCCTACCAAGGCGTTCCCGGCGCGTACTCCGAAGCTGCGGCGGGGAAAGCGTATCCGAACGGAGAGGCGATTCCGTGCGACCAGTTCGAGGCTGCGTTTCAAGCGGTGGAGCTCTGGATCGCGGATCGCGCGGTTTTGCCGGTTGAAAACTCCCTCGGCGGCTCAATCCACCGCAACTACGATCTCCTCCTCCGCCACCGCCTCCACATCGTCGGCGAGGTCCAGCTCCCGGTGCACCACTGCCTCCTGGCGCTCCCCGGCGTCCGCAAGGAGTTCCTCACTCGCGTGATCTCGCATCCGCAGGCCTTAGCGCAGTGCGAGCACTCGCTCACGAAACTCGGCCTCACCGTGACGCGTGAGGCCGTCGACGACACCGCCGGCGCTGCCGAGTTCGTCGCCGCGAACGACCTCCGTGACACGGCGGCGATCGCGAGCGCGCGCGCGGCGGAGCTCTACGGCCTCCAGATCCTGGCCGACGGAATCCAGGACGATCCGAACAACGTGACGCGGTTCGTGATGCTGGCGCGCGAACCGATCATTCCGCGCACGGATCGGCCCTTCAAGACGAGCATCGTGTTTGCGCACGATAAAGGAACCTCTGTGCTCTTCAAAGTGCTTTCCGCGTTTGCGTTCAGAAACATAAGCTTAACTAAGATCGAGTCCAGGCCTCACCGTAGCCGTCCTATTCGCGTTGTTGATGATGAGAGTGAGGGAACCGCCAAGCACTTTGAGTATCTCTTTTATATTGATTTCGAGGCTTCTATGGCTGAGGTTAGAGCACAGAACGCACTCGCTGAGGTTCAAGAATTCACCTCCTTCTTGCGACTCTTGGGGAGTTACCCTATCGATATCACACCCTGGACTCCCTCTTCTCCGCGCCAAAATTAACATTCACCTCCATTTCTTTCATCTCAACTGTATATATATATTGGAGCCCCTCATTGCACATAATGTGCTTCTCTTTATGTGTTTCCAACTTTCCATGGGGGTGACGAATATTTTATGTTTCAAGTTTTTGCACGTCTGAAAAAAGTGTACAAGAAGGGGAATAGAATATTCGGCTTGGCATTTTCATATTCTGTCTTGTAGTGTACTGGGAATAACAGAATATACGTGATGGCTATGTTACAATTCGATTTTCTATCCAAACTTCTTGCGTGTCTTTGGTTTGGAGGGTTCAAACACATCGGAAATAGATTTCCACTTGTTCCTGAAATCATATCCCACACAAAATCTTTGAGATTTAATCTAAGAGCATTTAACTGAAACCAAAATATAATGTGTATTTTTAGTTCTAACTGAGGGATTCTTATACACGAGATCTCCCTCTCCTACTAATGATCATTTTCCCCTCCCCTTAATTATCTATTAAATTGTCATTGAGTGTGTCTTATAACAGTGTCTCTTTAATGATCGTTACGAACTATAAAAGAAGGGGATTACACGAGTGGTATAATGGCATGATCATCAATCAACCCAAAGTAGAGTCTCCTACTTAGTGTTCGTGGAGATCTTGTTTATTTTCCTCTCTTTACTAATACTGTTCCCTTCTAAAATGGATATTTAATTAATCATTTAAAAAATCTCTTTTTTTTTTTTTATATTTTTACTTACCTAATTATTTTAATTCAATTTTTTTTTTATCTTTTTTACATTCTTTTTCGTTTCTACCAAATAATTTAATTTCTACTATGTTTCAACTTTCTTTCATCCATTTTCATTCCGCACATTTCCATCTCTTTTCATTACTTTCAACAAAACACACTTTTTATGTTACATATTGCATTTAATCTTTTTTAATTTTTCGATTTCATGACGATTATAAAAGTATTATATTATTTTTATTTTAAATATTTATATAAGAAATAGTAAAAATATTTTTTTACTAAGGTAATAAAAATATCTCAAGCTTAGCCTCGGTCCGAAGCTAGAGACAGATAGAAAAGATTAGAAAAAAAAGTTGATATTTTTTTATGAGTAAAAAAGTTGATATTTTATGATTACTAATAAAAATTAAAATATTTTTTCTTTTGAATAACTAACTGAAAAATAGTTCGTTCTAAGTAATATTTTTTTTTATCCTTTCTTTTGTTACATTCATTTTCATAAACCTAACATTAAACACAACTTTTTGAATTTCAAGCTTTTTTTTTAGAGAAATTTCAAGCTTTTCTTAAGAAAACCTCTATTCCTATAATACCGGTTGATATATTTGACACAAGTGTGTCTTTAAACCAAAACTTCAATATGCTTTGCTCCGTGATATTATAAATTATTAAAATATATAATTTGAGTAAACTTTTACTCTCAACTCTTTTAATTGTATGTTTTTTTAATATTTTTCTCTTTAATCATTTGCATATTTATTTCAGACGTTATTCCTGCAATTAGCAAAAATAAATTATTAATATTTTATTTTATCTATATATTTGGTCCTTTTAATTGTATATCTTTTTTTTTAATTTATCATCTTTTATTTTTATTTCTAAATTAAATTTTAATAACTTTTTAATAGAATTTGTTAATAGCTAAAAATACCTTATATTAGAATTTAAATTATTCATTAAAAAGTATAAATTATAATTTATATATTAAAAACTATTTATTTACTATCTTTTTTAGTTATACTAAAATATTAATAACCAAGTGTTAAAGACATAAATAATTAATGTGTTGAAGTAAGATTAAGTCATTTAAGCAGTAAGTCAGTAACTAATTCAATTCTCAGTGAAAACGATTATTAGTTATGTTTGACTTTAACTCTTGACTAAACTCCAAATCAGTTATAAAAAATTCCCCTACAAAATGGAATCAATTAAGTCTCTTAATCACTGATAGCTAATATATATATACTGTGTTCATCAATCTGCTATCAATATACATCCATATACTACAGTACAAAACACTACAAAATAATGATGCTACTTCTGAAACTGATCGAGGAACTAATTAAATTAATGTTAACGGATTTGAGGAATTAAATTAATATTAGTTGTAATGTAAAGACTAAATTGATTGTTTATTCTGTTATAAATTTATGATATCAGGCCCCCAAGTTGCTACATATTTTCTTTACATTGATATTCAACATTTTGATTAATTTGATTTTTTTTTTGGTAATGCAACATTTTGATTAATGATTTAGTTAAAATATATCAATTAGTAGTGCAAATATTTTTTATGCACTCAAATAGTTATTGATTTTTATCTCGATCATTGAAAATCACTAAACATTTATAATAATTACTTTAAGTATTATATAATAAATAGTTAACCGTATAAAAAATTTATCAAACAAAACTTTAAGAGAAGTACCAAAAATGCAGAGTAATCACGATAAAAAAGTTTTAACATCTAGACAGCACAAAAAAAAATGGTAAACTATGATATTTTCTTCAAGCACTACAGCATAATCGTACTGTTTTTTTTTCTGCCATAATTTTGTTTGTCTTATTTGTGCAAACTATATTTTTTTATTCATAAATATTAATTATAAAAATGTTAATTTTGTAAGTGGGAGGGATTAAGTCTGTGACTTTTTCTTTCTTTTTTTTTTTCTCTCTTAATTATCCAACCCACTTTATATCTCCTCCACAATCTACATTGGTATAAAAAAGAGTTGTAGATCATATATTACCATGGTCCAAACTGTCATAAGTTGTCTATAGATGAATGGTAGATGATTAGGCAATAAGTTTTTTTTTTTAAAGGAAGCCATCAACAAGTGTTATAATAAATTAATAGTTGAAGGGGATTAAGAATGAAATTATTGTAAGAGAGAAGATAGTCACACAGTACCAATTTCTTAGGCGGAAGGTTGGGTTAAGAATGAGGATTTGGTGAGGAAGAGAGGCCATGACGACGAAAGGGGTGTACTTGTGGTGGTAGGTGAGGATGCGCTTTGTTATTGTTATGTTCATTAATTAAATGTTAATTAATTATATGATTTGTGGTTGACAGTTACTGATGTTTCCATTGTAAGAATTAATGTCTCTCATAACAGACATTACAATTGGATTAAATAATTAATAAATAAATAAATAAATAAATAGTGATAGGAAAGGTATGTGAATTATATAAAGATTAATAAATAAATAATTAATAATTAAAGACTAAATTATAATTGAATTAAATTAGAAAATTTTTATAAATAACTAATATTGATGAGAATAATGATTATAAATGAGTTAATATTTATTAACGTGAAATATCTTCGTGATATAGAAGTATTTTTTAAAACAAATTTTTTGTCATCACGAATCTAGGATAGTGAGGAGTAAAATCTTATTTCCTTTTTCTTTTAAGGAATAAAAAATTATACTAACTTTTTTTATTATAAATAAAGATATAGAATGTTTATCTATTATATATAAAAATCATATATTTTAACATCTTACTCATTTTTTATGATTGTTAATCTTAAAAACCTTTAATATTTACATCAATATCCATTACCTCTAGCTTACGAATAAAGTAAATCTCCATTGCACGTTCTCTTTACCTGTTCCTTCCCCATCTAGTTTTATTTCTCGTTTCGTTATAGTGCTGAAGCATAGTTCTTGAAGGAAGAAGTTTTTTTTTGCATTGTTGTGTTCAACCTTTAGATAAGTAGTGAAATACATTGCTGTCGCTGAAAATGAGTTGATCTATTTAAATGAGCGGCTTATATATACTCGCTCAACTTGCGTAAAATTTCTTTGAATATGGATTTGTTTTTAGGTTTACGATACTAACTAACTTAAATTTAGGGGTTTTGAGATGTTTATGATCTGTGTCAACTTATTTATTTGGTTCAATGATTCCAGCCATATACTAATAGTTGTAACGTTAATCTATTAAAAAAAATGAGTTTGATGGGAATGATTATTAGAAAGTAAGAAATATTAATAGGTATGACAACAAAGATTGAGTTTATAAGAGAAAATTTGAGTTTGTTTTTTATATAATATATTTTTAGGAATGAATAATGAATTTTAAGTGTAATAAAACTTCGAGTTAAATATTAGTCTATTAGTTGACTCAAAAGATTAAAACTTATAAAAATATTTTAAAGTTTCATGAAAAAGTCAAAGACATTAAATAGGATGGTTTAAAAAAATAAAAGTTCACTCAAGTTTTTACATTGTTGATGTTCTTATGAAAAATATATGTGGATTGTATATAAAAAAAATACACTTATCATTGAAGTTTCACAAAAATTACACAAACTTTTCCAATTTTTTTCTATTCATATACTAATCCTTTTTATTTATTTGAAAACTATACAAGTACACTTCTCATATCTTACACAAATTTCTTTAATTGTTTGAAAAATATTAAACCATACTCCCCTATAAAGGAGATTACTGTAAATATTAAAAATAAAATAAAAATTGTAATTTCACAAAACCTCAAAGACAATTAGTATACTTTACTATAGAACACATGTTTAATTATATTTTTAATTCTTCAAGTTTAAAAAAAATGTTTTTTTAGTTCTGCTGGCTTGAATTTGAAAGACTAAAAAAATGTAAATTTTTATTTGAGATGAACTAAAAAAATATTTTTTTGAATTTGAGGGACAACAAATATAGATTTTTATTCGAGAACTAAAAAGATTGACCCCTAATTTGAGGGTTTAAAAACATGAGAGAAAATGTTAGGAATACACTTTCTCACATTCTTTTAAATACATTTTTTTAATGATTGAAATTTATTAAAAATGAAAATTTTTATAGGACCTATATCATATTTAATGATTTTCTTTTTTGATTTTCTAGTTTTAAAAATATTTTAATCAATTTAAAAGAATGTGTTTGGACGAGTGTGTTAAGAACTGGATTGCTAGCACTTTTCAATAACATAATTAAGCAAAAAACAAAGCATGTTGGAAAGGTTTATCTTGATATTGTTAGCGCCTTTCAATGAAAAAATTAATATAAAAAAAACATGTTATAAACTAGACTCGTTTTCGACCAAACAAGCCGTTTGGTTGGCAAGTTCTGGGTTGGGCAAGCTCTAGCACGGGCCGGGTGGGTTCATGCAGGTATAGGCTAGATGTTGGGATGGGGAGAAAGTGGTGAAGAAGGAGGCGATTTGAAGTGGTTGAGTTAAAACACTCTGTATGAAGATAAAATATCATGTGATATATATACAACTTAATAGACTATGTGTTTTATGTCACTGTAACATAACATAAAGATACACAATATCATAGTGACTCATTTCTCCTCAAAATATGCATATAAACATATACAACTCTATAAAGAACAGTTACTTGAATTCTAATTCGACCAACACGATACATAACACTAAAAAGGAAATAAAGGACAAAAATCACATCATTGTAACACCTCGTGCAAATCACACTGAAATAAGAGAGATCCAGAGATTATACAAGTATGAGACAGTACAGTTGAAGATGACTTAAAGAAAATAATTGGTACTACCTATACCAACAAGATACATCTAGTTTTCGGTAGCCCATCACTTAAGAACTTCATAGTTAAGTGTGTTTGACTTTGAACAATTATGGGTTGAGTGACCTTTTGATAAATTTTTAGAAAAATGTGTGAATGGAGATAAAACATGCTAAAAAGTCTCATGTTGGTTTGTTGGAATAGTCAATAGTCCTAAGAGTAGCCCAACATTATCTGGTTGTTGATGTCTTGGAAATGACTACCTACGGAGGATTCTGACTGATGAAAGGTTCTGATCAACGAGAAGTTGAATCATCATGTGAAGTGTCGTAGAATATGAGTTGTCGAGACGTCAATAATTAGGAGCATTACAAACATGTCTAGGCACACATATCCCCAAGCCATATTCTCCTACAAACATGAAGTTCGAGATTATCACAATCAATATGTACCACAACACAAATTTAAACTTACAAAAAATAAACATATTAAAACAATATAAAACTTAACGATTAAAACACAATCAATTACCACCATATATAGAACATAACATTCAAAAATCATATATAAAACATAAGAATTCACATTTTAGAGTATCTTATAATAATGATCAATTCACCAACCATCACATTATGATTCAATCATCATACATCACCATCATCACACAATCAATCATCAACATTATGATTCAACTATAAAAAATAATCATCATTAGTCTATCAATCATCGACATAAAAAAATATATTAGATTTTATGAAGACTTTCACCGCGTGAATGATTAACTTAAATGTATCTCTTAACATAACATCACAAAATCATTGGAAGAGAACCAAACTAATCTTAAAGATGTGTATAATTTTATCAATAGAGAAAGTGGATAGTGACTTATCTAGATAAAACATACATCAACCTTAATTATTATAGGAATTCTCCCCTCATTTATTTTATATGTCCGTTTAATATTAACCTCCACAAATTAACCTAACAATGGGTCGATGATCCACCTAACATCCTGAACTGATATGCCTATTTATTGACGACAACTAAAAATTTCACTTGAATCACCTATGGTCTATTTCAACTTAAATTTAAATTTAATTACACTTATTAATTAAAATCTTGATATTGCAAAATGGTCCATGGTTACCATCTTTGTGTTGCCACGCCGCCATCATCTCCCTGATATTGCAAATGCTTCTAATATTATGGATGAAAATCTGTCATAAATTCCTTTAAGTAGCACTCTACAAGAAGGACCATACACAAATTTTCACAATATTGATACCAACCAATAGATAAAATAATCACAAGGACCAAATTTGATTATTTTAAAAAAATGACCACCCAGTCACACCTCCTCCACTGCAAAACAGGTTGAGAAATGAGAATCAGAATCCAAAACAGAAGCCACCATCTAAAACCCCGCGTGGTGAAAATCCAAAAATGTTCCTGTTCCAGAAGGGTTCTCATCTCCATCGTCTCCTTCTGTCAAAGAAGTACTACTACCATTTTCCGCTTCCACGCAACGCGGTTACCATCGCCGATTCCGTCGAACACCCCTCAGACGCCACCATAGCCAAACTAGTCCTCGAATCAGACCCACGCACCGTCTCCGAAGCCCTAACCAAGCCCACAATCCAATGGACCCCAGACCTAGTAAACAAAGTCATGAAGCGCCTCTGGAACCACGGGCCCAAGGCCCTCCAATTCTTCAAACACCTAGACCGCCACCACCCTTCCTACACCCACTCCCCCTCCTCCTTCGACCACGCCGTCGACATCGCGGCCCGCATGCGCGACTTCAACTCCGCCTGGGCCCTCGTGGGCCGCATGCGCTCCCTCCGCCTCGGCCCGTCTCCCAAAACCCTCGCCATCCTCGCCGAGCGCTACGCCTCCAACGGTAAGCCCCACCGCGCCGTCCGAACTTTCCTCTCCATGGCCGAGCACGGCATCCGCCAAGATCTCCACTCCTTCAACACCCTCCTCGACATCCTCTGCAAATCGAAGCGAGTCGAAACCGCGCACAGCCTCCTCAAAACGCTCACATCGAGGTTCAGACCCGACACCGTTACCTATAACATACTTGCGAACGGTTATTGCTTGATCAAACGCACGCCGATGGCTCTTCGGGTTTTGAAGGAGATGGTGCAGCGTGGGATTGAGCCTACGATGGTCACGTATAACACCATGCTGAAAGGGTATTTTAGGAGTAATCAGATTAAGGAGGCTTGGGAGTTTTATTTGGAGATGAAGAAGAGGAAGTGTGAGATTGATGTTGTGACTTACACCACTGTGATTCACGGGTTCGGGGTGGCGGGTGATGTTAAGAAAGCAAAAAGGGTTTTTCATGAGATGGTGAAGGAGGGTGTGGTTCCTAATGTTGCTACTTACAATGCTTTGATTCAGGTTTTGTGTAAGAAGGATAGTGTGGAGAATGCGGTGGTGGTTTTCGAGGAGATGGCGAGGGAGGGTGTGTGTGTGCCGAATGTGGTTACTTACAATGTTGTTATACGAGGTTTGTGTCATGTTGGGGACATGGAGAGGGCGTTGGGGTTTATGGAGAGGATGGGGGAGCATGGTTTGAGGGCTTGTGTTCAAACATATAATGTTGTGATTCGGTATTTTTGTGATGCCGGGGAGGTTGAGAAGGCTTTGGAGGTGTTTGGGAAGATGGGGGATGGGTCATGCTTGCCCAATTTGGACACTTATAATGTTTTGATTAGTGCGATGTTTGTCAGGAAGAAATCAGAGGATTTGGTGGTGGCTGGGAAGTTGTTGATGGAGATGGTTGATAGAGGGTTCTTGCCGCGCAAGTTTACTTTTAATAGGGTGTTGAATGGACTTGTTATTACTGGCAATCAGGATTTTGCAAAGGAGATACTGAGAATGCAGAGCAGGTGTGGCCGTGTTGTTCGGCGTTTGAAATTGTGACATGTTTTATTGTTGGCTTAGGTGGGTTGTTGTTCCTTTTTAGCTTTTATTTACTATTAGAAGAGGTTTCAATTTGTTTTTTTCTTCTTGAGATCATATTGGTCAGTGATCACTTGTGTCATCTGTGCTGATGTTAGATACTCGAAGTTAAAGGAAGACAATCTACATGGTTCTGAACTATTGAAAGTATATTGTCTGTTCAATTGGAGAGCATGTCCCCATTCTGTAATTTTGACGAAGTTTCTGCATTCTGGGGAACTCTCTGGTGATGAACCCACCATTTCTGAAAATCTTGCTTTAAAGGTCTCCTCATTCAGGTTCATTTCAACGTTCCATTTTGATTTCCTTTTTTCTGTTTGTGTTGTTGAACAAAACATTATCTTAAGTGTTAATTTTGATGTGTTTTGGCGCTGAAACTACATGTTTATTTTGAATATCATTCATTCTAAGCTTGGTTTATTTCAAGCTTCAATGTGATATGTTGCTGAAACACAGATTTATTCTATAAGCATTTTCTCCCTATTATCCTTGGATGTGCATACATAATAAAAGGGCAATGAACTCTACTATTTTTGTATGTAGAATATTGCATAGATTCATTTTAACAAGACCAATATGTGAAAGCCTAGACAATGTCCCTATTTGAACTTAGACATTCTGTTTTCCTAAGGGTATACTTAATAAATAACTTATAACTCCCATGAAATATGCTTGAGATGCCATTTCTTGATGGAATTTGGAGAGAGCTAAAGATGCTGAGCTAATGATGGCCATCATGCATCGTGGAATGCATTGGGTACAAATATTAACTTTCCGTTATGCTTAAACTTAGAAGTTGTTTTTGGTTATTCACTTTAGTTACCTGTCTTAATTTAATCTTTTTCACGTGAAAATAGGTGTTCGAAAGAGCTTATAGCAGTTCTTAGAAGAACAAAATGGAATGAAAAAAAGATAAATTATCAGAATGGTACATTTAGAGGGCTATCTGGCAAAACTGCTTCTTTAGCAGATTATATACATTTTGCTTCAACTGAATTTTACATGCTTTTCAATATACAACATGATAATGAAGGCCAACATTCGCCATTATTCATATTAATCAATATCTTACTAGTTACCCAAGTTTAACTACGTTTAGCCAACTGTGAATGCTAAGCTAATCTCAACAATTTGATCCTGTTTCAGGCCAGAACAATGAAACCTATTTTGCCTGCTACAGCTTTACCACATTGGGGAAATACTACATGATTGGTCTGACAATCCCTGGCTGAAAAAGTACCATAATTTTGTGTTTGGTCAATTTAACTCGTGGAGAAAGATGGACATATTGGGTCTTGTTGACTGCCTCTTGGAGAATGCAGGTTCATTTGCTTTAGGCAGTTTTGGCTTATCCCTGCTCGTACAATTCAAGGGTCTATAAGATTCAACAGAAGATGACACATGTTACCGTTCCTTACTTCCTTCAAGCATACTTTGGAATTCAGTCGTTGCTTTCCATAAATCGTAAGAGTTCTGCAGACGAGCCAATGGCATCATCCTCCAGATGTTTCACCCCCTTCTTGTAAAAGGATACAGGTGGGTTCTTTGATGCAATAGATATTACTTTAACATTCCTCTGGCAGTGCTTAATTGTAACTTGGTTTGAGTCTGCTTTATCAATCAAGTATTATGTAATTGCCTGTGCAGGGATGATGGAGCACCAAACGCAATAATCCATGAATCATCTTCCTTGCCTACCAATAGATACGGTATTTTTTTTTCTTTCAAAAACCGTCATTTATGCACAAATTGTCCTTTGTGACAGTAGGTTTCTAGCTTTGTGCCTCTACTACCTTTCCTGCTGTTAAGAGTTTGCTGTTTGGTCTCCCATTTTGATAAGATTTGACAAAAACTTGAGTTGTGGACTGCTTCTTGCCAGTAAATGTCTGAGTTTGTTAAAACCGGCAAAATTGATATATGTAATTTATGCTGTAATTTAAGATATCATTTTTGTGCTTTTAGTTATAGGATCTTACTTGACCATTTGGATTAGCGGTCTATATTAAAATATTCCATCATCAAACAGTCATTAATATTTTTTTGTAATTTTATTGTACCGTAGTATACATGATTACAGTTCTGAATCACAACAGCTTATCTCCTGTTTGGTGAATTCAACTAAGTATTGAACTAAATGACACCGACAAGCTCCATCGGCCTATATTCCTTGATTCAACTTAGTATTAGGCCTATTGGCCCCTGAGAATGTTGTTCTGCAGTATGAGCCACCGAAAAGTTTAAAATAAGTTAGTCAATGAATCTTCTTTTCTACATTTTCTTTACTATAAATAAGTTCCTTGTGTTTTTTAAGAGTTTATATAAAAAAAGTGTTTGACCAAGCTTTTCTTTAAAAAGAGAAAAAAAAACAAAAACAAAAAGCTGGAAAAACTTTCCTTACCCTCAACTTCATTATCTTTAACCAAATTAAATAAGAAAATCTTCTCTTTTACAATCATTATTTTCCCTTCCATCAATTTACTTTTGTCCTTTACTCCCTCCTTTTGAACCAATCATAGTGGCCCATAGTGAACCTCCTCTGTGTACCATTGTAGCTTTCTCTTGTAATTTTTTTTATTTGTGGAAATTGAAGATACTATCAAAAACTTTACAATAATAATTTAGGTATTATGCATAATCAATTAAGTTAGAAAATCAAGTAAATTAGATCTCTTGACTAGTGACTTACGTTTAATATATAATTTGGAACTTGGAAGTCAAAAACTCTGGATATTTTTAATTTTAATTTTGTTGGCAAATTTGACGGTTTCCTAGCAAAATATTCATAGTTTTAATATGCACATTAGTGTTGCAGTTTTAATAAAGAAAAAAAAGTATATAAACAGGAGAAAATGTTCCACGATGGGACTCCACAACTTACCAAATTGCCAATCACGCCCTGCTATAATGTTTTCTTAATTTCTTAAATAAATAATATATATATATATATATATATATAATGTAAAAATTCTTAATATTAATATAAAATGTCATGTATAATAAGTTTATTGATATTTATAATATATAAAAATAATTATATAAAAGATAAATTTATATTAATTGACAATATAAAAGTATTCCTACTAAACTCAATTTCTAAACTTCAAAAAGAAAAATATATGATAGGGTAAAGTGTAAAAGGACAGTTTTGTTCAAATAAAGAGATTAAATAGGAGATGAAATCCACTGAGGTCAACCTATTGACGAGAGGTTTGTGTAGTTTGTAGAATGTGATTGATAAGTTCAAATTTTGTTAATGTGTACACCAAAAAAATGGAAGGACATGAATAGTAATTGTATCAAAACATAATAAAAGATTGACTAAATTAAAATTTTGGCACCTCTTTAATTATTGATCCACGATTTTTATTTTGTGATTTTCATATAGTATTTTTAAAATTTGTAATTTTGGTTCAATTGTGAATTTTTCATACGTTCGTTTCTTTTATTTTTTATATTTTAATTAATTAAATAATTTTTTGAAAAAGATATTGAATTAAATTGGATCAAAATAAAGAAATAAAACATATGTAATAAATAATTAGATCAAAATTGTAATTTTTTTTAAAAAGGACTAAAATAACATATAGAACATAGTAAAACTGTTTTTGGTCGAGAATGCAATAAAACTATTTTATGAATAAAACATGATAAAACTTTTTTATTGTCAATAACGTAAAAAATCTTGAATGCATTGTTTTTTGTTCTTGGATCAACACAAATGATTTAAAATATTTGTAGCATAAAGATGAGGAGAATGTTCTACGATGAGACTCCAGAACATGCCAATGAAGTAACGTTTTAATAAATACCTCCCAAAAAGTAGTATATTCTAAGTATAAGCAAATTGTTTTACTCAAGTAAAATATTTGGAGAAAAAGTAGTCGATTCTATTTAGCTTGCGAAACATCATAGAAAAAAAGAAGATATATTAAATGAAAGGGCAAAAAAATGTAATAACATTAAAAGATAATAAATCTTAAATGTATTATTATGCTTCACTTAAATCATTATGTTAAATTATGTTTCACATAAATTATTATGTTAAACCCTAGAAAAGCCATTATGTTTCAGAAGATGGATTAAGGTAGGTTGGGTTTTGCCGCTAGGCTATTTCTAAACAGATTTTCAGTTTGATGACTTGGATTGGGTCCAACAGACATCAAATCAGTGTGTTAGGTTGAGCAGGACTTGGTCAACGATGAAATAAGCTTATGTTATTGTCTTATTGGGTCAACCATTTAATTAGGTTAGGGTGAAAAATCAACCGAAAAAAAAATACATTGTTGAGAGTGGGATTTGAACCCACGCCCTTTCGGACCAGAACCTTAATCTGGCGCCTTAGACCAACTCGGCCATCTCAACGACATGTCAATTTTTGGAGTAAATTTTTTTATTATTAAAAAACTTACAGTAGCACGTTAGATCAGTTTTCAAATAACCACGGTGAGATTTACAGATACATTAAAATAATGCAAAAAAGATTAAACATTTCAATATTTTGTGATATGTTATCTTTTCAAATGGTATCTTAGTTAGGTGTGAGAATGAAAGCAAATGACATAACACGGGCCAATTGTTTTAATTTACGCAAAAAGTTATTCTCTCTTTCCAATTATGAAATAAAATGAAAATTATTAGAAGGCTGTTCGGCAGGGACCAAGTTGTGCGAAAGAGCGAAGAAGGACAAAAAAATCTACACTGAGAAGAAAATCGAAGAAATGAACAGTAAAGTACCAATAACGATTATGCCAGGCTCTGCACCTTTTTAAGTACGTTTTCTTATTATTATATTATAACAGTAATAATAATAAAATGATGATTTCTATTTTTTCTATTAAATAACTTTAATTCAATTTTTTTTTATTTCTCTTCTATTTTTCTCCAATCAAACAACCTCTATTTTCATTCTACTTTTTTTTTTAACTTATTTCTCTTCTTTCTTTTTCCATCTACCTACTTTTTCTCTCCCTATTTCTTTTCGCAAATTAACAAACTTTGGTATGTCTTCTTGCAGGGACATGAAATTTAGGAAAATGGCAGGGGTCAACTTGACAAATCCATTATCCAACATTGTCTTTACCAAATCAAATCAATACCAACTATCCATTATCTAACGCTTTGTTTTTCTTCTCAAAGATGCTTGATAGCAATAGTGATTAGTGATGTATTCATCCATCTTTCTTTTCTACAAGATATTTTTTTTGTTACAATGATATTATCCTATGCAAAAATTCCTGATATATGATCCGGATTCGGGAAAATTCACCGGCACATGATATATATCGCAGACTCATAAAGAAGATACCATCATATAATGATTGCAATCACATATATTAATAGTTTTGGGAGATGAGATGTCTCTAGCACAGGTTTTGAAGAGTTTAGTAGTAGTATTTAATCGTGTTATTATAAATATACATTTATTTTTTTCTTCTATTTTATTTTTTATCATCTCAGTACTTATTATTTCTTTCTCTTTCATTTTCTCTTTTTTCACTACTCATATCTTCCAAAATAAGATGGACACTTATAATTTTCCAATTCAACTAGCAAGGAAATTACTTGATAAAAAACGTGTAGCTACACAAATCAAACGACCACAGAGTTATAATTTGAATTTGGTAGTTAAAAAGAGAGAAAGAAATGGTGGATTTAAATTTCCCATGACATTCTAACAAAGAAGTAATAATTAATATTTACCGAAAAAAAAAACATACAAAATCTCATGATCCAACCTTTTTCCTATAATATTCACTTATTTAAACCAAGAAACAGTAAGACTCAAATCTTTAAAAAGAGGAGCATGATTTAGGCTTTAAACTAACTCTCCATTAATTACATGGAAACGACAAATGTAACCAGCTAACTCTAATAAAATTCAAAAGTGGTGGAACAAGAACAAGAATCAGCTTCACCACTTTCTAGTTTCTACCAATCTTTAAAAGAAACATGATTTAGGTTTTAATCTAACTATCAATTAATTACTTGGAAAAGAGAAATGGGACCAGCTAATTCTAAATTCAAAAGTGGAGCAACAATCTGCTTCGCCATTTTTTACAAAACCTTGCACTTTATGAGAAATGGAATCTCTTCTGTTTTATATGCATGCATCAAGCACTATCGAATGAAAAAACAAACCAGGTTCCAATAATAGAGTAAGCTTAGTTTCGTAAACTCGTCAAGTATAAAAAAATGAAGTTGCTCACAAGTCACAAGCAATTGATCAACATGATAAATTAAAGCTAAAATAAAATAATGAAATGGATTAGGTCATAACAGAATTTGACTTTTCTGTTGTCCCTTCCCAGACTGTCTCTGTGTTGTTCCATGAAAATAACACTGCATGACAATTATATTAATATTTAATGGTAATATTTAATTTTAAAAATCATTAAAACTATATAATTTTAAAGGAGCAGCATAAGCACAACACAAAGAGGGATAATAGAGAAGTCAGATCCGTCATAACAGGTCTGTCGGTCTTTGAAGATAACGCAGTCAAGTTTTGATTCAAAAGGCAACTATATATTTGCTAAACATCTTTTGATTAAAATCATATTCTTAATAATAATACTCTAAAACTATCATTCCCAAATATATAATTTAATATATGAAACAAACCCCCTTATTTTCTTTTACCTTCCATGGCGAAGGCAATTCGTTTTCTGCCTTGGGCTTAGAAAATTGCGACGATGTCCAAAAGATTGGCTTGTGGACAGTAGATTGGGCTTGGGAAACAGTATAGGCCATGATCAGACCGCATGACGCTTGTAACATAAATATATCCAATCAAATAGGGTTTTTTTTAATACTTAAAATTTACACTTTATTATTTCAAAAAAAAAATACACTCTTTACATTTTTTAAATTTTTTTTAGTAACCAGTTAAATTTTTTATTTATAAAAAAGTAAATATAAAATATAAGTATACAAATATAATAATATTTAACATTTTCATACATATTTATATACTCTCACACTGTATGGCGACACAAACATTTGTACTAGAAAACATTAAGCAACAATTCCACTCTGGTGCTCCCATCTATTCCCTTTTCTTTCTAATTTCCTCCTCAAAACTATCTTGTCGTTTCTTAAAAGAGGCTGCAAATCTATAAAGGTATGTACATTGAGAAATAGGGATATATATATAGTTTTATACTGTTATCAATTCATCTCATTATGCATGTTGATTTTCATAATAATAATAATTTTAAAAGTTATATTTATAATGATTTGTGATTAAATAATAGTGTAAAACTTTTTAGAATTATTATTACATATCCATTAAACTCATACATTTTCATTTATGGGCTCATTGTTTTTCTTTTTTCTGCTTTTGAGTAATTTAAACTCTACTTTATGATTGTTTGTTTTTCCCTGGAATATAATAGCTGCTGGGGACGGTGGATAGCAACAGTAGCAATGAAGAATGTTTAAAGAGAAAAATGACTTTTGAAGTTTACCTAGCACACATTTTATACTTCGAATGTTCATTATTCATTTCGCTTTCACTTAGATAATACTCAAGTAAGATATCTCATAACCTATTCCTTTGATTTCAATCATACTAGGAGCTTTGCAAAGATTCGCTTTTGAGGTGGCATATGCTGCTGTTTGATAAACTATCACCGCTAAGATATTGACTTAACTTTTGAGTTTAAAATTAATCTGTCAAGACCGTTTACTCTTTGATGATAATTTTTGTAGATAACCTGCTTACACAGATTCCGTAAATTCAAGCAACAAAAATAGCCTATCTATTCAATGAAAGCAGGGGCCATCAGACATCAGTGATTAGATAAAATTACCAAGTTGAAATAATGACTTATTTGACAATTTTTTTCTATCCCAATTCCTCTAACACCCTATCATCTTCCTTTGAAATTATAAATTCAAAATTAACATTTTTTAGGCCTAAATTTGAGTGTTAAGACTCGACCAAGTGCAATACTTGCAAACAAATCAGTTTCTTTCCTCAATTTATGATCCTTACAACTAGATGTTAATAAACATCTTGAGAGAGAGGAAGAAATTGAGAGAAATGAAAATGTTATAAATAATATAATGTAGAAACAAGTTTGAGCATCATTAATGGTTGCGGGCATTTCCAATACTTGCGGTGCCATCTAAAAGCTCAGAATGAATGAACATATACAGGGTTAGTGTAGAAATGTTGCTTACACATAGTAATATGCTCATGCTAGACTCGTAGTAGTCTTTAATTCGATTGGCTCCCTTCAAAGCTTGACACGAAGAGTCTATTACTGACAATATATATGCTAAATCTTTCACTATAGACAGTCTATTTATTTTAATTGATTTTTTGTCAGGAAGATTGAGGGGTTAAAAGCAATTTATGTATTTTGTGACGAAGAATTTTTAATAGAACTTCAGAGAAGGAAATTTTCTCTCGCTAAAAACATTCTAGTTATTGCAATTTAACATTTTTTTTATTTTTAATTCTCGTAATTTTTTTTAACTTTTTACAAGTTATATTTTTTTATTTTTCGTCCTTGTGATGTTTTAATTTATATTTTTTTATTGTTTAAAATGTTATCTAAAATGTTTTACAAATTTAAAATAAAACAAATATAATTTGTAAGAACTATAAATAAAAAATATTTGGACTAAAAACAAAAAACATTAAATTGTAAAGACAAAAATGTATTTAAATCTTTATTTTATGATGGAATTTTAAATTGTAAAGTCTATTTATTTTAATTTCATCATATAAACTTATGATTCGTACGTCACTAAATTTTATTCTATAATTTGTCACTAAATTAATTTTTCTAATAGTAAAACATTTATACTAAACGTTTAACTAAGGGGTAACAATCTCTTAGTATCACATAAAAGATGAACAATGCTATATAGTACGAACGTTTCATGGCACGAAATGCACGAAACTGCTGCGTGATTATTTTATGAAATAATAATTTAAACTTTAAAAGAAAAATAAAATAACAACCATTTACTATTGTGTTTGAGGGTGAGGAAACGAGTGGTGAAGGAGTAGCTCCCAATGGTGGGGGGGACTTAGTGAAACGTGTGAGCTTAAGGGGACTGAAGTGGGTTGATTCAAAAGGGATATAGATCGAGAGATGTTTAGGTGATGGTAGAGAGGTGACATTTTGGTATGCTAAGTGGGTGGGCCAAGAGAGTTTAGTCTCAAAATATCATATGTTGTTCTCTAATTCCGAGCAAAATTAAAGTTTTGTATGGTGAAGGAGGTGGGAGGTTGGCAAGGGAAAGATGGTTCCAACGAGAAACCTAGTTGGTACAACAATAATTATCAGAAAGTGAGTCTGAACTTAATTCAACTTTACAAGATCGACGTGTAAGATGAGGATTGTTCCCTATTTATATAATTTATCTTGACACTATGGACGTGAGACTTTAACATGTCTCATTTTTCTCATGATTATTTGTCATGTGCGACTTTTAACATATCCCTAACCACAATAATTGATGAAAGAGATTGACCAAATTTCACCACAACAACAGGATGTATATGATGGATGGTCATGGAGAAGGGGAGCTACAAAAGTACATGGTTAAAGAAGTTTATGACCTCCAACTCGAGTCATTTTTTTAGCACGTCGGGAGTATGAGGGGTTCAAAAGCAAAACAAGGGATGGTGGAGAGTCAGGATGGCTGTGGTGTGGATACTTTGGAAACATAGAAATGATATTCTATTTAATAAGGTAGTGTGCAATTTAGACACGGTGGTGGAGGAATAATAATATTAGTACTTACAATCTAAAGCTGGAAAGTTAAAGTTCAACTACCTTCTACCTTGATTCCTTGTAAGCTATGACGAACTTTTTGTTTGCCAACCACGACTGAACCAAATCCAGTCCAAAACATGTCATATCAAAAACAGAAAAAGGAAAAAAAAAACTAATCAAATACGAGCCTAAAATAACAGTAATAGTAAGAAGATTGCAGTTATACGATGGATTGATAATACTCCTGAATCTCAACCTTATGAGATTGTCCTGGTCAACTTGGATCCCCTGAAAGATAACTTTTTGTTAGGTTTTGAAGGGAGTAGTATACATGGTATTATGTAAAGGGTTACGGGAATTCGGATGGGGTAGGAAAATCTTCTGTAAAACACTTTTTTTTGGTACCCCTGCTGGTACAAATACTTTTTGCCAAAGAAGTTAAATTTTGTATTATATAAATATTTTCAAAAACTGAGGGTCATATTTCAGATCAAAATTGAGTTCGATCTTTATGAAAAAGTTATGATTGAGAAAAAATGTCCCATTAAAAGATGAAGAATCAGATTTATTAATATTATAAAGAAACCAACATTTGTGCAACAATTTAGAGTTAATTTCTTTTCTCACATGTATAAAGTGGTTCCGTCATAGTTGTGTGTTTAGGGTTCCCGCGCTTGGCTACCATCTCCAATACATCGTATATGAATATTTTAAACATCAACAAAAAGTTAATATTGTTAGTAAAAATAAACTAACAAATGAACCAATTTTGTCCAAAAGAAACATTTCAAGAGATTACAATATTTTTTTCAAACTTAAGAAACTGCAACAAAACCAAAGGTTTAAATGAGAGAATGTTTATAGCCGAGATATGATGGTTATCAGACCAAGTTCTCGTACATTATCCACATAGATATTCGATCAACAGTCACAATTTTATTTTTGTAAAATGTATCTCGGTGTGGGTTGAGAGAAGAGAATATTTATAAATGATATGTGATTTCGACTCTTAAGTAATGTGGAACTTTATGACTACAAGGAAAGAAATTTATCTCTTGCGTAAAATTTGATTAGATTATAAAAATTAAATTTTGATATACTTAGCTTGAGATGAGTAGAAGAATCTCTTCAAAAGTGATTAGAATATGAGTAAAAGTTAGAGAGACTGGATGATGTAATCGAAATTAGTTATTTTGATTGGGATTGTTAATTTCAATAATTTCATTCATGTACGTGATTGGAAAACATTGGAGAACAAAGTATTTTTTGACAAATCGAAGTACCAGTTGACATGATTGCAGAGAAGTTATATGAAGACAATTACTAGTATATTTAAGAATATCATTGTATACGTGTTGAAATCATATAATTTAAATGTTTAGTATTGGAAGTGTATAAATAAAATTGTTGACCCTTAACTTTAGAGGGATTGAAACAAAACCACTTAAATCCTCAAACACCAATATCGTTTATCATCGAAAATTGGCTAAAGATTCCGTAGGTCATTGTGTATATATTCAATTCTCATCTTTTATGAATTCATATTGGTTTATTTTACTGCATCTTTTTAAACTTTTTCTCTTTTCAATCTTCATTTTTTTTCAAAACTTTACTTTTCCAATATCGACTTCTTATTGTTTCTAGAATCACTACCAAAATCAAAATTATTATAAAAATACTCTTCAAATTTCCTTAATAATCATTTTATGAATTACTATATTATTGTAATAGAAATTAATGTTTTTATCGAAATTATAATGATAATTCACAACAAATATTAAATAATTCTTTAATAAGTTAAAATTTATAAACTTATTTGTTTAAAAAAAAACTCATAGTAAAAATCGGATTCTATATTTCATATTTAAATATGTATTTATTAATAGAATCATTTAATAAAAATTTCTTTATTATCTTAAAAATATTTTTAATTCAAAGAATAAATACAATTTTCTGATTAACAAAGACAGAAACAAAATTATATTTTAGTAAAAACATAAACTTAAAATATCATAGTTAAAAAACCTAAAATCTAACCCTAGAAAAGCCATGATGGGCATGATTAGAAGCAGTTTTGATTTGATTAGAACATACAAATAGAAGGGTTGAGATGATGGTGGATCCGAATTCTCATTATTTTGGGGCATACTAGTACAGAGACTGAGGAAGCAGCTGTTTGGACCCAAGGCCACTGGCAGCAGCTTCAATTTTCTCTTTCAGTCAGTAATCCCAGTTTGCCACGTCTTCCGTGACATCAGAACAACGACGACACGTCGTCTCAGCCCCAATTACAGTCCGACAACCTTACTTAACCGCACAACAGGACATTCATTAGAACCCAACACAATATTTTATTCAGAGACTAATTCATAAATTGATTAGTGTTTCATTCCCATAAAAAAAAAATAGTGTACTTTGATCTGAACAAAAGGAAAACATCTGATGTTGCAAGGTACAATGTCAGTTATTTTATTTAAGTTAGTATTTTCAAAGATCAATTTAAGTTATCACAAATTAATAACAAAAAATATTAAAAAAAATACTATAAAATTTGCATTGATAATTATTATCAAAATGTGTTATGACATTTGTTTCATTAAATAATTTATATTCAATAAATCTTCTTTAAACAATTATTTTTTTAATTTTTAAAATATCAAATTGTTTCTTATATTTTTTGTAAAGATAATTTTTTATCTTTTGTTTTAATCCGTTAATCAATGTCAAAACATACTTATAGTATTATAGGATGAGAAAAAGAAATATAAATAACTTTATATTTTTATTCAATCAAATATTATTATGTATGTATGATAAATGTATTAACTTTAATTTATAAAATAATTTTAAAAGTTATATCAATAATAATTTATTATTGAATTATAATATAAGATTATTTTACATTGATAATTATCAATGTATCACTCTTATAAAATATCATTGTTTTCAAATTAAAATTAGAATTTTTCTTGCATGATTTTTTATATCAATAAATATTCATTATTGATTTTATTAAAATATTGGTAAAAAATTTCAAATTCACACTCTTTTCCTTTCCGCTTTTCCCTTCCACCACCGTGCTAACAACTCCTATTTACTTGCATGTATTGTCTTCTGGGGTAGATTTTTATAACACAAATTAGAGATACAAATTCTAACCGTATTTAGCAATGTTCCCATAACTATCATTGAACAGCAGGAGTTATTGGTTTAACGGTGAATGATTTAATGGGATCGAAATGGAGTCGAACCAATTTTAATGAGTTATATTTTTTTAAATATTTTAATATAATATTCTAGTGATATTAAATAAAAAATAACATAATATACATAAATTGATAATAATAAAAAGTAAACTTATAATCATAAGTTATAATATTTATTTTTATTTTAAGACCAAAATGATGTCCTTTTAAATTTTTTTATTTATTTAAAAAAATAATTTTAAGCGAAATTGATTAACTCATCAAATTTATTGATTTTAATATGGTTTTGACAGATTTAACAGTTTTAACCTAGTTTAAGGATATATCAATTTTCTAAAAAATATCGGATCAGACACATGACCAATTCTCAACGAATTGACAGATTTGGTTTAAGGATAGAGAGGTGATAAATAAATCTTACCGGGAAAGAAAGAGATAATAATAAAAGTATTATTTTAAGTAGTTTAAGAAAAGAAAGTTCTCTTTTATTTGATAGGAAAAAAGAGAAAAATATTATTAATATACTATTTTTCCATTCATAGATGAAATAAGGAATAGTACATTTTTAGAGTACAATTCAAGACTAATGAATTAAATTTTTTCCCTTTAAATCCCTTCAATGTTAATTACTGTCTTTTATTTTTCTCTTCTAACTTTTCAAATCAAATAAATTAAAACTAAGGGAAAAAAAAATTATCCCAAAAAACGCTCTCCCGAACAAAAGACATAAGGGATAAGGGGACATTTGGCAATTCGAAAGTTTATATTTTTTTTTTCAAGAATCGAATCTTTTAGAGTGAAAAATCATGATTTCTATATTTAATATGTAATTAATAAAAATATTTTCAAGCAAATTATAATTTTCGAGAATTTATTTTAATTTATATTCATAAAAAATATTCTCAAAAACAAGAATATGAATCCCATTTTTCTGACTGGATAGAAAACTTTAATTATGTATTTTATAAAAAAAATTAATTCTCAAATAACATATTAAAACTAATAAAAATATATATTTTTTATATATTTTTAAGAATCATAATTCTAGCAATCCATTTTCACATAAATTATGTTTTGGTGCGAAAAAACATTTTTTTTAGCAAAGGCCCCCTAATTTTAATTAAAAAAATATTAACAAATACTGGTGTAGTGGTGTTACTGGGCAGAATATTTTTTCCATTAATGAAGACACTTTTCTTCTTGGGTTGCAAAGACACACAAAGAAACATTGATCTCAGTCCTCACTAGTAACGCAACTCATGCTCTGCGTCTCCGATTCATGCGTTAAGCCCCTTCCGCTGAAGAAGAAAAACCCTTTCTCTTTATTTGTTCAACATCAATGGCTTCCTCGTGCCGCGGCTATTCCAAGGCCCAAATGTGCTTCTTCAAGATTCTCCGCATAATTTCATCCACCCCACCCTCCAAACAACAACAACCCTTTCCAACCAAAGGCGTCGGCATCGATTTGAATCTCAGATTCCGTTCCGTCACAGAGACCGAAGAATCCGAATCTTCTAGAAGCGACAACGACAACGCCTCCGCCACTGCTCAAACCAACAGCAACGAAGGGTTTCCAGAGAAGAGCGTTGAAGTTTCGGAGAAACTCGACAACAACAACAACAACAACACCACTAACGAAGTTAACAATCACGCGGAAACGGCGTCGTTTAAGGGACGCGATGGTAATTGCTTTGATTTGCTTATCGAAGCGGCGAGGGTGGTGTCCGGGAAGGAGGAGTCTGACTCGGAGGAACTCGGTGGCGAGTTGAGGACTCGGAGGGCGAGTAAAGTGAAACGGAGGGAGAAGTGGGTGGTTGTGGATTTATACGGCGACGTTTTAGGGGAGAGAGAACCGGTGGTGAGGTCTAAAAGAGGGAGGAACCAGGCGTTGCCGTACCGGTTCAAAGACTCGGTGGTGGAACCGTTGAAACGCGCAACTCGTTCTCAGAGACCGTCGTCAACCACACACCTCACTAAACGACTTCTTAGGTCGTCACCCACAACGTAAAACGGTAATGCCTATTCGTTTTCTTTTTTTCTATTTTGTTTGGTGAATAAATTTAGCTTTCTTATTTAGTAGTAGTAGCCGTCAAATAGAAAAAGGAAGAAGAAAAGTCTGCATTGACGTAAGATAGGAAAATAAAGAAAAAGTGCTTCCAATGTAAACGACATATCGTTTTGAGACTCTGGTTATTTTTTCTTTTTTTCATTTTGTACTGGAATTATTAATTACTCATTAATTAAGTGATGGCTACTTGGGCATCGAAAATAGAGATGGAATGTGAAGTAGCGTTGCTAAAGTTGAAACAGGATAGGTATAGGTTTCGCATGTTGTCCTAATGTTTCGTTTCACCATATTATCGTACTATAAGAGTAAGAGATTGAAAAAAAAGAAAAGTGCAATAGACTAGATCATTAGATTTTATAAAAGGACTTCCTCCGTTTTCATTATAATTTTGTGGAAAAAAAAGTCTCGAAATAATTATAATTTTATTTCTTTTAATGTAATATTAATTACTTTTTTTCACTTGATATATATGTTCTACCTATCTTATATAATAATAATAAAATTTAAAAATAAATTAATAATAATATAAGATTAATTTTATAAATTATTAATCTCTTTTCTTTCTTTATTATTTTTTCTTTGGTCTTCTAAAAGTACTCATTATTTTCTTAATTATAAGATTTTAAAAAAAATATTTATTCATTTTTATAAGATTTCTTTTTAGTTTTTAGATATACTAATTATTTTTTTCTTACATATTTTTATATTGAATTGTTCACTCTCCTAATATTAATAAAAAATAATTAAGTGGATAGAAAGATTAAAAAAAAGGATAATTTTAGAATGATGTATAAATAATTCACATATTTAATGTGATCAATTAAATTAATTATTTTTCTTAAGAGATGTGAATGAGTTGAAATGATTTTATAATGAGGGATGAGTGAAGGGCTGAATTAATAATAACTCTTATTATTATTATTATTATTATTATTATTATTATTATTATTATTATTATTATTATTACATGCTAAAGGACTGATAAAAAGGAAGAAAAGGAAAGAGATTGAAAAAGAAAAGATAAAAATAATATGAAAGAGAAAGTAAATGTAAATATGTGTTTTTGAGCTTCATAATTTTTCGTTGTAAAACAGCAATGTATATGGAACTGAAGCACTAGTAATTAATAAGAAAGATGGCGAAGAAACTATTTTTTCCCCACTCGCTATTTGGTTCTTTCCTTTGCATAATCTCACTCTTTCTTAGTAACTGTATTTTTCATTTTTGTTTTGTTTTGCTAGATTAGGCTTAAGAATGTAGCTAATATGGCAGTGTCTTTATTTTGAAGCGTGAATGCATGATCAATGTTTCACTGACGCATCGTCGTCATCATCATCATCTCCTTCTACCTCGTTAATTTGAAGACATCATCATGGAAGTCATTTTGGAAATATCTTAGACGCGACATAGAGGAGTATAAGAGAGTGGAGGAGACAAACAAACACGGTGTGTGGCTGCGAAAATGCATATGTTTTACCCTTTGAATATTTACTTGTATTTATTTGATCCGCGAGAACAATGTATGTTGTCAGCTTCAAACTTCGCAGACGGAAAGACACAAGGTAGAAAAGGATTTTTATTTTTTTCTTCTTGGACCTTGGTTATTGTGTTACAACAACTTACAAAGGTACGACCCCCCCAATCTGCTACAACTTATGGTTGTGAACAGTGCGAATTTCAGTTTAGGGAATTCAATGGTTTGTACATGTGATGTGATGTGACGGAAATCTGGGGTTATGATTTATTTCTTTCTTTGGCAAGTGGGGTGTTGCTTGAATTTAGATCTATTTAGACTTTTCTCAATCTTTTTCTTTGTTAAAAATCATAATCATATATTACATCTATTGATTTGTAAAGATTAGTTAAATTGATTTATAGTTGTTTTATTTAGTTAATATTTTGTGGAGATTGATTTATGTTTGCTGAGATTAGTCCATTGATATCAAAATTCATCTATATTATTGTATTTAGTCAATTCACAAATTTCTAAAACCTTGACTAATTTGTTAATCACCATGCAAAACAAATCAATCAATCTCTACAATTCATTAGATGTAACATAATTATTTTTTTAAGGAAGAGAACGGTGAGAAAATTGCGAGAAAAGTTCACATTTGTTGTGGTTTAAGATGTACTTTGAGTATAGAAATCATCACGTAAGACTGTGAGTAAAGCATCACTAATTCCAGTAAATGTGCACCACTGAAATAACCCAACCTCTAGAAGGGAGTGTCGAATGATAAAATTGAATTGCTTGGTATAAAAATGGGGTAAACCTTTACCTTGATAAGTTATATACGTTATTTTATTATTTTCTTAAAAATGAAAAAAATCCTCAATTTCATCCTTAAAATGTTATTCTCTCTCCTAATATTCTCTAAAATAACAAAATTATATAAATAATTTCAATGTATTTAAAATTGTAATACGTAGTTTGTCAAGTATTGAAAAATGTATCAAATTGGTCTTGAACGTTAATAAAATGGTAGATATATAATACTTGAGGGATGGCTTATATAATTTTATTACTTTTTGGACTACATAGGAATGAAGGTAATACTTAGGCTACTTTGGTCAAAATTAATCGAAAAGTTAACAAAACTAACTTATTAAATTATAAATGTTTGATAAAATTAGCTATTTAAATAAATAAAAAATATAAAATGACATAAAAATAATAAAATCATGATTTTCTTAAAAGTGTAACTAGGAAATTTGATACATTGAGGATAAAAATAGAAAAAAGCAAAAAAACTTGAAGCTACTAAAAAATTAATATCAAACTAAAATAAATTTTTCAGCTAATAAAAAAAGTTATAAACTAATTGAAATAACTTGCCAAAAATAATCTCAATGGACTAAATTAATGATTTATTTTTTAAAAAATATTTTTAATATTAGGTTTTTAATTTATAATTAATTAATCTTTATCACCCACTTAATCATTTTGAAGTTATATACAAGGAGGTTTTGTTGGATAAATGTGACTTAATTCATCAACACATATTCAGTTTATAGAAGAGACTTCAAATATAATTCTTTAAGAAAAATTCATTAGGACAGGATGTGAAACTTTAAGTGTGATAAAAAAGTTCAAATAAAAAATTAATTTTATAATCACTTCAAAGAATGAAAGCTCTTATAAGATACTTCAGATTTAAAGTTCCTAATTATCCTGTAGTTAAAAAATTCTCTAGAGATTTTATATTTTTAAAAATTTAATTCAATCTTTAAAGTTGTTAAGAATTAATATTAAAATACAAGTGTCATTGAAATCTCATATCAGATGACAATAAAAAATTGAATATCATATATATATATATATATATATATATATATAAAAGTGAAAATAAAATCTATAAATATAAGTTTAATAGATATCCAATGGAGATGAGGGATGGAGTCATACGTGGTTACTAATGATGGTGTCGGGGTTCAAATCTTTTTTCGACCACAACGGGCCAAAAAAGGGAAGAATTTTTTTCTCTGGGAATGGAAAATCATGATCAGACTAGCGGACCCAAAGCTTTTGTCGAGTTGTTCTTACTCTGTTGACCAATTTTACCTGTAATTTTGAGCCCAAACCCCGTCTGTTCAGCAAATAAAATACGTAGTGTACACAACTTTGCTTGAAAACAATGATGTCCTTGATCCAAATTACAATTGGTCTTTGATCCCAACCCACCCAAGCTGAGACTATTACCATACAAAATTGAAATTTCACCTCGTTGGCCTCAATTCAACAAAAAATGAAGAATTGTCTCTACTCCATTTTATGCCGGTACTCACCATCTCATGATTAAACGATTATTTTGTGGCTATAAAACTGAACGATTGCTTTATTCCGTACCTTTTACCACTTATATTTTTTTATTGTCTTTCACAAATTTTCTTTGTCTGTATAAGTTCGAGTGTACTTCGTTTTCAAAGTGCCGTATAAAAATACTAATCATAATAGTCACTAGAAATTTCTACACCAAAACTACTTCAATTATTATTAGTTTAAAGTAGAAAGAAAAATGGGTTTCCATTGTTTGTTGGATGACAAGAGGGTAAGATATTTTCCTTCATTTAAGACGCCAAATAACTTGATCATTTTAAGGTAAATCGATTACCCCATACACAAAATTTTCCCCTCTTTTTCTCAGACCCTTTCATGGCAAACTTCCCTCTTCTATCCTGACAACTAAACCCTTCAAACTCCTATTTCTTTCCCATTCCTTCAGTCCTTATCTTTTGCCATGCCAACATTATTTACACTACGAAGCACATATTTTCCCTTTCTTTGTCACGAGCCAGGTCTTCACGAGTTAGGTAGTTCTGACTTCTCCCTATTTCCAACAAATTTTTGCTATGCATTAAACATTATAGGAACCAAGTGAGGAGAGACCCACCACGTTCCACTGAGTGCATTTACATATTTTACCCTGCTTTTTCCTCTACTTCTGCACTCTTTTATTTTGATATGTTCACTATTGGATACGAAGTGTTTGTCTTAATCTTTGAAATGTTATTTTTTTACATAAAATTTTCTGACACCCACCATTTGTTGTTATATATAAAATCGGTAGTTCCATTATATATGGTGGTAAAAGAAAATCATTAGTTTTATGATTCTGAACACCCAATTTTGTCCATCATTTTATATATATTTTATTCATTCTTATTATTTGATTTCTTTTTATTTAAATCATATTTGCTTTGGGTTTGGCACTCGATGATCCAGATAATTATTCATTTCTTAATGAGTTTATTTTTGGGCTTGCATAAACACAGATTTCTTTTATACCATCTTTTTGTTGTTTCTTTAATGCTTTTAGTTTTATTTTATTTTCTTAACACCCAAAATCAAATCTACATTACTATTCTGTTAACTCTGGTTAACTTGCTTTGCAACGTTCGCTAACATTAAAAGTGACAAAAGTTAAGAGGGACAATCTCTTAGTTTCATTACTACCTTACATTAATAAGAAAAAGTTTTCATGAGTTAAAATCAAATTTTCTGGTCAAGTTAAATTATCAAAAATTTTAAAAAAATATTTAGAGTCAGTAGCTTATAATAATTTCTCTTGACTTTTTATGAGTCATTTATTAGTTTTTTTCTTGTTGATCATGGTATTAATACGAAATAATTTCCGTTGAAAGTAGTAATTGATTTTTGTTGGGAATAGTGAGTGTACACAGGTGATATTCCTTTTTCAACGTGATTTATTCCATACTCAAAGTAAAAATTTGATTGGTTTTTCTTGTATTAATGATGTTTTATTTTATACATCATGAATATGTGCTGAGACTATTGATTGGTTTTTCTGGTTCATACCAAAACTGCAACCGGCCCAACAAACTGTACGAACTAAGTGTATTAAGCTCGCCGGCCCAATAAACCTCTTTCACTTTGTGATTTTTTCACGAAAAAAAGATAGACAGAACTGGACTTTACACGAACTGCAATTTGAAGTTTAGAGTGAACTATTTGCATTGTTAGGTTGAACCTTATAACTATAGTCTATATAGATGTCAAGGTCTCAAGGGTGGAAAATGCAAGGCATCAATTACAAAAATAAAATAAAAATTGCAAGGCATCTTAGCATATGATTATAATGGCATATAATTAACCTATGCTTAAACATAAAATAACTTTTCTTGCGTAGATTCGTAATTTGTTTGTGTGCTCGCAGGGTAAATCTATTTTGGAGAATTGATTGAAGAGGGCATGAAATTTGAGTGGTAATAAATTTTGTTTTCATAATTACATTTTTCCATTTCAACAATAAATAAAAAAATGTACTAGCTGTTGGAATAATATATCATTGACCTGTCACTTTAAGCTTCGTGATGCTCTAGAAATAAGTCACAGGTGGCTGCTGCACTCCAATGTTTGTTGTGCTTGTGCACAAGCCCAATTTGAAGTTCGTTAGACTTATTTAAATTTTATACTGGAAACCTTCAATTCAATTTGTATTTCGTCTTTCATTTAGACCATTTATTTGATCACTAGATTCGTTGATAGGTAAATCAGTTTTGTGGACTTTAGGTATTTAGGTGCATGTGCTCTATATGTATCTTGTTCCTCCTTCTCATCACAATGTCTATTTAAACTTCTTAAAACCAGTAAAGAATGCTTATCACCCTTGTTCCTTCCCCATTTGTGGCTTTGACTCAATATATATTTCAGTTAGTAATGTGGAAAATGGTAGGTGGTACCAAATTATTGACGAAAACTGCCTGTTACAGAGTTAAAACTGGGATTATTCTAATTTACCTAATGGAAGACACTGCCAGCAAATGAGGTCTTAACCCCACCCAAGACCCTAGGGAGCAGGATCTTAGATAAGTAGTCCTAATTGATGTTAATCCATGAATATTGTTCATCTATGTGTAAACATCTTATTATTTAAAATAAAAATTTATTATATAATATAAATATGTAAGATCATCTTGTATAATTTTTTAACTATTTAATTTTGAGAGCATATTTGGATCTCCTTAGGTCCATTCTAATACTGCCACGTAAAACTATGACTGGTTTTCTTTTGATTGTTTAATTTTTTAATAGACCAATGAAAAATCCCTACTTTGAATTTGTGTAAATTCGTGCATAATACTTTCGTGCTCGCCAGAATTTTATACCACAAATGTGTACATGATTTTTTTAAAAGGCTATATATATAATCAAAAGGCCATTGGCTCCACTATAAACTATGTAAACTACCCTGTGGTAAATTAATCCTGAGTTTCCAAAACACAACGACGAAAATAAAATCCCTGGTTGAAACCCAGTCCTATATTAATAACCAATTCCAAGACACAACCTTAATATGTATTAAAATATCAAACGATTCCACTTCTTTGTTCCTAAAAACAATAGCATTTCTCGACACCCAAATGCACCAACAAATTGCATGCATTCGATCACAGAATGCATTGACAGCTGGATAAATGACTAGAATTTGTTTTTCAATTGGAAGTGGTGCATGTTGAGGTTGTTTCAGTACTTCTGTAAGCCTTGCAAAAAACAGATTTTACCCGTGCACAAAGTATGTCAGGAAAGACAAATGTAAAACTCTACAGTGCTCTGACCCTATTTTTAATTACAGAACTACTATGATAGTAGTGTCTCAAAAATTTAGGGACTTTAAGTGGAAATTTACTTCATTAATTTATATATATACCATGAGTCCTCAAATACTCTGAATACAATTAACATCCTATTGGTTGGAGTGATATTAAATTTAAATTTCTTAAATAAGATTCTAAATTTAAATATTTTAGATGAAAAAAATATAATTAAAATAAAATATTCTATTAAAAATTATCAATCAAATTCTCTTGTAAATTATCTATAAAACTGATAAATATGATTGTGACAGAAAAAAAATAAACTCCGAATACCAATTATTGGATATTTTACAAATTACGTGACACATTTATTCAAGCAACCAGCTTTGAACAAGGGGGAGGAATGTAGACCCAGAAAAAGCTTAATTAATACCTACCCCTTGGTTATCATCTCACCAACCTTCAAATACCAATAAGCAACTGTTTAAAATCAAGTATACTACGGATCATAGTCTGATTTGATTCAGTTTACAATAATTCATACCTTAATTTGATTTGTAATCCTCTTGAATCCAAAAATGTACTATAGTTTAGCTTGAGACCAATCATAAGATTGAATCACATTCTAACTCTAAAGTCTAAACGGCTTAATTAACAAAAAAAAAAAAAAAACAAACTGAATCTAAAGTCTAAACACCGTCGGCACCTACTCAGAAAGAGAGCCACTTGCTTGTTGAAGTGTTGCATTCATATCACATCGATTAGTTGTAGCATTCTAGACGGCCAATTGAAATTGGCATTATATTAAAGTTTGCATTCTTGAAAATTTGGATATGGAACTTAAATGGACACTGAAGTTTTATCTAAATCTATTCACATCAAATATCGCCAACTTCAAACTTTGGAGGGGATGCTGATGAAATGTAATCTGAATTTTTATTTTTCTCTAAAATTTTACTTTATATTGAAGTTCCCGCTTTTCGAAAATTTTAAAGCTTAAACTACTGAGTTTAGTTTTAATATTTTGTCAGCATAAAAGATTTTATATTATAAAGAAATTAGAAATAAGCTTTTGCACTACCCTAAAGGTTTTTTATTCAGTGTTTCAATAATAGATTGTGACATTGTTAATGGTGAAATTTGTGTTTGTTTTTGTTAACAAACATAATCTCATGTTATATTTAAGGAATGAGATAATTTTTCCTTTGGAGGCTTTTTATGCTCTTGGTAGATCTTTCGCTATGAGTCTATGTGTTAAACTTCTATCAATATCAAAAATCAAACATTTGAACAAATTATAAACAAAGAGTGATGATTTTTTATAATATTGACTTCAATGATAATCCTAATAGTATTTTAATAATAGTTTTAATAGAAATTTTGAAAATAATTTCGATAATAATAATAAGTAGGGATTGGAAAAGTAAAGTTTTGAGAAGAAATTGAGATTGAAAAAAGTAAAGTTTCAAGAAGAAATGAAAATTGAAAAAAGTAAAAGGATTTAGAGGAAAATAAAAACTGAAATTAAAATGTCGGTTGAAAACATTGTCTTAACCCGTCAATTCGTAAACATCGCGTGAACTTGAAAGGATACGAGAGTATTACATGTTTCAACCTTAATTATAATGGTACAAACTAGCATTTATAGACAATAATTCCTAACTACCTATAACTTGTCAAATAACTTTAGTCGACATTTTCATCATCGATGACTTGTGTCTTCAATCTTTATTCTTGATGACTTATATCTTCAATTTCTATTGTCGATATCTTTTAGTGTCTTGATGTTTTTCACATCTTAATGTTTTCTAAATCTTTATTTTTTCTATTATCTTACAATTAGTCAAAAGACTATATTTTGACACTTAATCAAAATAGTCTATTAAAAAACTATTTTTCAATACTTAATCGAAGATCACTTTTCGATAATCGAAAAATGTTATTGTTAACACACATATAATAATTATTGAAATTTGAAATCACTAGTTAAAAAAATTATATTTGTTTTCATTATATTTTGAAATAGTTACCATCCAATTTTTTTTATATATATATTTGGATTTGGTGTTGGTTCTTAGAATTATCTAAGAGTATAACAAAAATACGGACTTCAAAAGTATTTTGAATTCACTAATGTGAGACTTATTTTTCAACAATACCTCCTTAGTTCCAATCAACTTGATCTTAGTTTCATTTATTTATCTGAGCTTCTATTCCTTTTGTTGATATTTTAATGCTTTTATTGAGATTTAATTGTAAAGATTTTAGGTCTAATTTTACTGCTTTTTGCCTTTTTTTTTTTTAGCTTGACCTTTTTGTTTTGGTTTTAGACTTTCGATCTTTCCTTATACGTGTGTTCTAATACAATATTAAAATTTTTCTGAGTCCTTATTTGAAAGTATAAAATTTTAGTCGAAGTGGTTGTTTATCCATAAGTACTTTGACTCTCTAGACTCATGATTATTTTATTTATATAATCTTTTTAACTTGTATCTAATGTAACAATATTGTAAGACTTGTTTTTCAATATTTAATTACGAGTAAAGTATTAAATTAGTCTCTTACTTTTGGAGGCGGTGCCAATTTGGTCCCTGAAATTTAAAAAATATTAAAATGATCATCGACTTTACATTTTGTTTGTCACGTTACTCTATGCCGTTAGTAGTCTCCTAACACCGTTAGTAAATGTGTGATGTGGCATGTTAAGTGTTACCTGGACGCACACTTGGCAAGCGTTATTGGAAAATAAACAATGACACATCATAGGAACTAATATGACATAATTTTAAATGTTATATTGGAAAATGAAGAGTCAATTTTTGTATATAGTATCAAATTGATCCCTAATAGTTCTCAGTCTAATTGAAAACGTGATGAATTCCCTTTCACCATTTTCTCCCTCCTATGGTTGGAGGATAGCGTTCCTGTGCTAGGTCCGCGTTGATCATCGCTCTTTTAGTGGTGGTGGTTGCCGTTCTTCGTCATTCTTCACTGTTCATTGACGCAATCAATGCTTTTGTGTGTTCCACGTTGATCATTGTCACCCTTCAGTGTTGATTGACGCAATCGGTGTTTTCCAGTAGAGGTAAGGGTTTTTTTTTTCCACTGCATTTGGTCTTCTCGTGTTGAACCAGTGTAGTTGAACCGACACTATATCATTCAAACACGTTGTTGTTTGCATTTAAACCGTTGGAGTAGTTTTTGAGAGTGAAGGGTTTGGAATTTTGGTTTAAGAGGTTATTGAGAATAGCGTAGTGGTATATTTTCATTGTACATTGTTGTTTTCTTTTGGATAACAAATACTAAAATAATAGGTAATTAAATATAATGACAAAATCGAATACAACGATAACAGTATGTCATAATTTCATAAAATTCAAAACATGAAACATTACTACAATGGATAACAAATTATAATATCATATTCTCAATGTATGATTACATGATAAAATTAAAAATATCACCACTATAAACCCTACAACTACACAATATGTTAACATCCTAACTTCTCTTTGCAGAATCTCCAGTCTTAACCTTAGACCAAAGTCTGGTATTGGTTCTATTCTACCTATTTCAGTTGCACCAACATCAATGTCTTCATCAACCCACGAAAAGAAATTACATCGATCTACATCTTACTGCACAACACAAAATATCCACATTTAATCTTGCACAAAAATTAGAATACAAAAAACATCATTAACATTACTTACTTGTGGTAATGGACAAGCATAAAACAGTCTCCCATTATTCCTTGCCGTCCTTGCTGTTCGAATGGTAGCTCTTCTACGACAATAGCAAAGACGATTTGATGTGGCATTTCCTCTTGTGCTTGAATTAGCAGACATGGTAGACTACACAATAATAGAAGAAGAACTACAAAGATGAAAAAAGATGAATAGGAGAAGAATAAGAATTGGATGAGAGTATGAGTAGGAGGAAAAATGGAATGAAAGCGTGAATGTTAAAGTCCGTTAGGGTTTTAACATTTTGGGGAAAAAGATGATCACCTAAATTATATCATTTTAGTTCCTTTAATGTCAATTTAGTCCCTCCTTACGTGGCAAGTAGAAGAAACTGATGTGGAAGTTACACGTGTGCATTCAGGTGACACTTAACGTGTCACATCACATATTTACTAACGGTGTTAAGAGACTACTAACGGCAGGGATTAACATGACAAACATAATGTAAAGTCGAGGATTATTTTGACATTTTTTAAATCATAGGAACCAAATTGGCAACGCCTCCAAAAGTGAGAGATTAATTTGATACTTTACTCAATTAATTACCTTACGAAAGGGCAAAAATAACAATTAACATTTCATTTAGGACGTGCATTTAATCGTAATTATTAATTAGTAGACCATGTTTTCCCTTTTCTTGTAGTCGTGATTTTCTACGCTCTTTTACTCTCTCTCCATCAAAGGCAAACTACCTTTCAATGTACTTCCTCCTTAGTGAAAAGTGCATATATAGCACAAAACTTTTCAATAGAAATATACATTGAAGTAGACTATTGTGGAACAGCGGATTAAGTCTTCCACAGGGAGAAAAGTCATCTTGACCGTAGGATCTATGGAACTATAATAAAATTATCTACATCAGAATATCATTTAAAAAAATGTTCTTCTGCCAACAACTACACCAAAATCCACTCGCACAAACCAGATCCAAAGTCGACCCACTCTCCCATATACATTTGGATGCAATCAGTCATGCAATGAATCAACTGTTTGATGAAGTGGTCCATACCTGGTGGTAGATGTTTGTTGAACTCGTTGCTTTCGGTTTGAAAAGTATAATTGTATTGCAAGCGTAGCATGCGCAACTGCTCCTCGATCGTATAGCAAATTTGATGCATTCCAAAAGAAGAATCAAACTTAGTATAACTTTTTCGATAGACCAAGAAACAAAAGAGGTGGTTTTCAGTTTTCACAATTAACATCATTATTGTTTTGCAAGTGTGGCTATATCCATCTTCACTAGTAGTGGAGAACACCAAGACATATAAACATGACATGAAAGTCCATTGGTCACACATCAACGGCATTCCTCATGCTTGGGTCCATAGGCACACATATATATATATATAGCGCAAGATTCATGCATATTTATGAAACACCAAAAACCCCAATAATGTAGGAGGGAGGAGGATTCAATGTTGATCACATGCAGGACGAACGCGAGTGACCTCACAGTATATATACTAACAATTGGGCAGTGTTTTTAGTCATGATATGGGATCACCCAGGCATGTCTTTGAAAGTTAACAAATTTTAATGATTATATATACTTTAACAGATTTACATTCATAAATATTAAATTTAAATTAGTTGTCATAACTATTAAGTATTACAATTACAAACACTTTTTTAAGAAAATTATATGTTGACAGTCCTGTGATTTTTAAAATGTTCTTTTTAGAAAGTAATCCTCATTTTTTTTACCCTTGTAGGATTATAGTTGACAAAAGTAATTTACTTTTTTTAAAATTTATTTTACGAATTAAATGTGAACAAAATGTAATTAAAGATTAAAACAAAAAATGGCACATATTTTTAGTAATCGGAAGTTTATCTAATAAAATAAATAATTTCAACTTCTAATTGATTAGCCTGAAAGGGAATAACGTTTTTAGACGTAGAAACATAGAGACAATAAAACAACAGAAGTTTGTGCTCTACATCATAGTTCGGATCTAATAATCATGTTTTTCATATGTTTATAAAAAATTTAAATCATTTTTTAAGTGACCCAGCATCCCCTGTTAGGCTGTCACCATGAAAATCTGCCTTACCAACTTGTAAACTAAATAATATTCGTAAAACATTATTTGTGAACATGATCCCTTTTCAATTATAATTAAGAAAAAAAATATTTTTTATGGATATCATAATTTGGAATTTTTAAAATATTTTTTTGCACAATTAATGTATTGATAAATGCTTTTAGAAACCAGTTGATTTGTTTAGTAACAACTGTAATTATAATTTTTGGCTTTCGGGTGGGATCTAAAGATACTTTTATAAATTTAGCTCTTTGAGCTCACTATAAGGCCGATGATCACTTTGAAATTAGTTATACTTAAAGTTCATTATCCCTCTCCAATAATATATTCTCCAGAGATTGAACTCAAGTTATTTCCAACAAACTCAGGATTGTCAACTAAACTACACTCATAATATGAGTAAGGTGAATTAATAATACTCAAAAGATTAATTGTATAATTAAAATTTGGCCATAGTTAATACTAACCATCTATAATAATATACTAGAGTGTGTGACCCATGTCATGCTCGGTTAAAATTTTATAAATATTTAACATATATTAATATATTTTTTTTATAAATTTGCATTAAGAATGATTTATAATTAAAATATAATATTTTCATCATTAATTATAGTTTTTTTATACTCCCAATTTTAAAAAATTCTCATTCCTAGGCTCATACTCATGTGAATAAACCCATAGAATTGATAGAATAATATAAGACTCTCATGCGTTTACATATAAGGAAGATTTATTTAATAATAAATTTTATGTTTGATTTTTTTCATGGGAAAAATTTATTTAGGCTGACGACAACCATACATCGCAAACGGAATTGGCCAGTAACTAAGTGAATTGCGAGACATATGTGATCTCTGATATAAAAAAATACTTGTGTACATAGAATTTTTAATACCCATATCATATCTAGATGAATACTTAAATGCACATATTATTAATTAATTGATAAAAAATAGTATTAATTAAAAATATAATAGTTATTAAATTAAAATCTTATTCAAAATCTTTCAAAATATATGATCATAATCATGAAACACCACAAAAATTAAATCTTATTTAAAGATCTTATACAAGCCATAATTTTTTTTCAGAATTATTGTTTAAGTGTCAATATTTTAGTCTATAAACATCAAACTGATTCTCAATATTAAAAATTGATTCAATTAATAATCCTTTGATATGATGACCTTGCAGTAAATTTTGAGCCTTGAAATAAACATACATATCAAGCATTTTAATAAATAAGAAAACCATATATATAAAATGGTAAATACATTCTCTAAAGAAATGGTACATACATAGTAAAATTATTTTGCAATCAGGAATTCAATAGTTAAAAACAATTAATCATATAGCACAATTTAAGGTATCTGTTGTAAGTTCATGTTATGTTAAATTGTACGTTGTGATTTTTATGATGCTTCTTTTTCTTTAAGAAGACGAATAGTAGAATAAAGGTCGAAGGAAACAAAAACGATAGTGTAAGAAATTAATTTTATAAGGCCAGGTTTATTTGTCATTAAATTTGCAATCTCTAATTCCTATTTTAGTAAAAAAAATCTTATTTCAACAATCCAGCTAATTCAATGCATTTACTTTTTTTTAATTAGCTGATTATCTTAATAAATAAAAAATTTACAAAATTGAAATAGTCAAAGCATAGTCATTTTTTCTTTTATGTGATGTTGAATCATTCTTATTTTTGAATTACCGTCAAATATGTGCTTTGTGATAAGACATCAAATAAGGCACTTGCTCCTAGTAGAAGCTATTATACACTAATATGTAATTTATAATATTATTGTTTTATATATGTTTTGCAGGAAACTGCTCCTAAGTTTGTTCAATAAAAAAATAAAATAAAATTATTCACTCGAAAATATCAAATCGAGCTAAAAAAATCAAACAGTAAAATAACATATTGAAAAAGACTAAACACTACAACACCTAAAGTTTCAATTTAACCAATCACACATTACATCCATGTATGAATTAAAGAATGAAACCTCACTATATGCCATATACTATATGTAAAAATTGAAATAAATAAATAAATAGTTTTTAAGATAAAAATTGAAAGAAAAAAAATCTATGAAGGACGTGTGACAAAATTTTATTGGATGAATAGATGTAGATGGTGGAATATGAATGGTGATCAACAATTTTGTTTCTTCTTATGGAGAACTGAAAACGCAATAAGATAATTGTTAAGGATAGGGAAGAAAAAAAGCAATAGATCCTCTTGCATGCATGATGGAGAACAATGCTGATTGCAAGGCTACGAAACAAAACATAAAGAGGATTGAATGTGAACGATAGTGGAAAATCAAAAAGATAAATTGTATAAAATAATAAAAACAAAATACCTACATTTTGGTGAAGAAAAGTTGTTCAATCCTTCCATTAAATTGTATAAAACAATGAATGAAAACAAATATTAAAACCACCATTCATAAACCTAGCTAGATAAATCTTCAAATAGATGAATAAGAAAATAAGATGTTTATACTTGCAGCTTCAAATTATTGATGAGCAATAGTTGAAAAAAAGAAGAAGAAAGGTAGAATAATTAGTAGAGTCAGAGAATTGTTTTAAGAGAAAGTGAGAAAAGAAAAGAATTTTCTTATATTGAGTTTTGATTTTCAAAATAAAAGGTCTCTTAATTTTACATTTAAATTTGGAAAATAACAAATTGATAAAAATTTAACCACATATCCCATTTAAACTGTGATTACTTCAATTACCCACCTACTTCATATAAACCGTGATTATCCCAATTCTAATGATTAATAACCGTGACTTAAATAATAAAAAAATGCTATATAAATTATCATCACAAAATTTTAAAGAATTTTTTTTATTTGAGAGTATAATTCTTCTCCTCCATTTGTGATCATCTGTCACCAATAATTATTTTGATTACAATTATAATTAATTTGATTGTAATATAATTCACTTTTTTAAAAATTATTGGTTAAAACTTATGAGAAAGTCATGTGTGAAATTAGACTATAGATATAGATATGATTTTTTGCTAAAAACGATAAACATTTTTTATGAGAGATAAATACTTACTTTAGTGGATCGAATAACATTATGAATGTCCAAATTCTCATATCTAATACTTAACACAACAACATATATAAATCAACTATGCTTCAAATTAAATCTACTTCATTATAAAATTTTAATTAAAGTATTATCCGTTTAATTGTTTGATATCACAATTTTATTCTTAATAAAAGATATATTGGTGGATTGAAAAAAAAAATATTTATAAATTATTATTAGTCTCAACTTTTAACTTTTAAGCGATATAAAATTTTGTGATTACCGAAATAAATAAGTAAAAAAATTATTTAAAATTTAATTTATTATATGAAATTAAGAATCAATCTTAAAATTTAGATAAGTCATTAAAATTTCTAGAAAGGACCTAATTGCATAGTTAATTAATACGCCGACGATCGTGCACGCATGGACAAAATTTTCACAACTTGACAAAAACACAGACACACTTCATTTCTTCGGACAATAACTCGTTGATTTGACATCCAATAGAGAGACATTATGGGTCTAATGGTAGCCCACCGTCATTGTCTCACAAATAATCATCACCACAAGTTCACAACCACCTTTGAAATAATTATTCACCCTTGTTTATTTGAAGCTTGTCGATCCATAATCTAAGCGTGCAATTAAACAGGCAAACATCAATTTTTAGAAGGAAAAAAAAAGAAGATTATACTGTATAAAATACAAAATTCGAATGGTTGTATGAATAGGAATCTTCAGAGAAAAAAAGAGGATTCCATGTCACAAAAAGTAAGGGAAACACTATAAATGAACAAATTTATTATAACCATTAATTAAAAATAGTTAATTCACAATTTTTTTTTTATAAACCCCAGATATTAGATATTCATCACTTGAAACAATCTGTTCGATAATTCACATTTTTTATGGTACATAGTTAACTCACATGCGTGTAAATTTGTTCCAATTTTAGTTATTAACTTTTACTTAAGTGATTATGACTTTATATTTTTATTTACTTTAAATACACAGATAAAACAAAACTAAAAATTTGAGTTTCAACAAAAAGATGAAACCCATAAATAAACGAGACTCTACTCTTTTTTCTTAATTAATTATATTTTTTGTCCCCTAATATACTTTGGTCTATTTGTAATTTTCATTTATAGTTTTAACTACTTAAATTTAATCCTTATAATTTTTAAATTGTTAAAATTAATTTCTTCATTTCAAATTTTGTATAATTAATAATTTATAAAAAAATACTACAGAGATATGACATAACATTGATTTATAAATTCACAAATTAAGAAAAGTTAAAAAAATCAATGTCTAGAATCAACACTTAATTAAAAGCCATTTTTTATTTTTATTTTTTAAAATTATCTCTCTCTCTCTACACATGCACACACACAAATCAATACCTCATCCTTTCAAAAAATAAATAAATAAAGTGTTGCACTTGATTTTTTTTTTCTTTCTTTCTTTAATCTGATTACATTCTATGAGATACACGGTAATTCAGACTATATATGTACAATCTTTTAGTATATATCGAACCATTTTAAGGAAAGAGTATACTCAACATCGTAAAAAAGTAAATACAAATATGGTAAGTTTTGTCTCATATTCCAGAATTGATATAATCCAAAGTTTCAAAACCTTGAATAAAAAAATAAAAATAAAAACTGCCAAACCTTATCATCAATAAAAATCGTGGCACATATGCGATCGAGTTGCAGAGTTTAACTGTGCACAACAAACACAATTGCCATAACCATTTTGCATAAGAAATCTTGGCAGCTGGCTAGGGAGGCTATGACTGTGTGAGCAAATGTTGAATATTGAATATTATTCTGAGCCCAAGCATACGTACAACATAATATAAGAAGCTGTTTTATAATGCGCCTGTGAAGATAACATAGCTGAGATTTTGGATAGAGATGCTAGTAGGTTCGCGGAGGAGGTGCAGTTGTTTTAAAATTTGACATAACTTATTTTTTAAAATTAATTTATATCTAGAGATGATATTCTAAATTCTGTTTAATTAAAAGAATTAATTTTATTTGAATGATAGATCAAATCACATCTTAAAGTATAAATATAAATATATTTTACAAGTCTCACGTCCATATTCAATTAATTGTAATTGTTTCAAAATAAACTTTACTTACTGCAGAGTCAATTTTAAAATCTAAAAAAATTACCCAAACATCGTCACGCTAGCTATATACTATTAAAATGATGTTGATAGCTTTCAAAATTAACATGTTAGTTTAGCATGCAACAATAATACAGATTGGGAAGTGAGGTTAAGCTGAGAAGAGTGAAGCACTGCGCAATTTTGGAGTGTTATTGTGGTCTAGATAGACATAGACAATGTAGTTAGAAGAGTTGTCTCCTTCTCCTTTCATATCCTTGCTTTGCTCATCAAGAGTTAAGTCTCACCTCTTCCACTTGCATGTCCAATATTATCAGAGTAATCGATGGCTCCATGTCCCATGTCCATTCTGGACCAGTTCACAAGTTTAGATGTTGCCTACACCACAAGATATATATATATATATATATATATATATATATATATATATATATATATATATATATATATGAGGAGGAATAAACTTATTGTAAGAGTAATTTTTTTAGAATTATTTCTTATTTTTATCATTCATTTACTTAAAATCTAATAATTATAATAAATAATTAATTTTAATCCTTAGATTTAAAAAAAAAATCAATGATTAGAATGAAAAATAACTCTTTTGAAATAACTTGATTTGTCTTCTATCTATTTATTTATATAATATTGCCTGTTTTGTTGATCAAATTGACAGCTAATTAATTAGCTTATGGAAGGTTGTTATATTAATAATGTGATTAAAAACTCATTGAAAATGAAGAAATCAATGTGAAAATTATTAATATTAACTTCTAAAAATTAGATTTAAAATGTGAGACCAAATGTGTTATAAGAGTATGCAACAGTTAAAGTGAAAATGTTGATTACTTTTTTTTTGTTTGATTTAAGAAATAAACTAAAAGGAAAGAAAGAAAAAGGAAACAGTTAGTGAGATAATGTTTTAGTTATTTGATAGGAAACAAAAAGAAAAAAAAAAGTTTTGGATGTATAAAAAATAAAAGAAAAAATTGTACTTAAAAATATCTTGAAAAGAAAATAAATATGATAAAAAAGGTATGTTAACTTAATTATTCTTTTAACGTTAGAAAGCCTCTTTCCACCTTTCTTTTCAATTTGGACAAAAACAAAATTTATGTAATTCCCAACAAAAGTTTTCTCTCTTTTTTAGTTACTGTAACAAGAACCCAGGGTGTCGAGAAAAAGAAAAGAAAGAGGCGTTTTCATTCATTTCATTTTTCTGCCCTTCGTTGTTAGCTTAACCAAACAAAGCATTGGTAGACATTTCAAAGCTATTTGATACCAAGAAAGAAAAAAAAAAGAGATATGAATATAAATATAATAACCAGCTTAAAAAGATAAAATAAGTGTTTATAACAATATATATATATATATATATATATATATATATATATATATATATATATTGTTTTATTTCAGCTTTCCAAATATAAACGTTATAATTATATTTATTTCAGCAGCAAGAAGTTAAGTTAGTACAACATCTAATGGTGAATAATTTATTTTGCAAAATTTGTTGTTCCATCACTACTGGCAGTAATTCCTACAAGCTATACACAATGACAAACAATGTCTACCCTTCAACCAATGGCAACGGTGGGGTTGCAGCCAGTGCTGAAATCCCACAAAAAAGATTGTCTTCAATTTGTTCCAACAAACCCTAACAAGATTTGTGAATGCTGCATGCATGCATGGGTGTGATGAGCATCCTCAATCGCTCGTCAACGCCTATGATCCTACTTGCTTGGATTTGACCGCAATACATCCATTATACCCTTAACTCGAGATTCAACCTCAACATCACTCTTACAAACCCTAACAAAGAAGATCATCTTCATCCACAACCCACCATTTCCATTTTGTCCAGTTTAATTCTTCAACATATAGTGACATTCAATAATATTCAATTAAATTTTTTTTATCGCAATTTTAGTGTTCTTATCCTATTTAAATAAGATTTTTTAAGCACTTGTTGTACGATCGAGGAGTAAGGCATTTCACTTACTATCTAACCAATTACAAGTCATTTATATGATAATCTACTTTGATTTTTATCATCTACTTTTATTTGGTTTTTTTTCAAAATATTCATTTTGATGATGTTGAGCGCGAGGACGTTTAATTAGGCAGAGGGACTAGAGAAAACTTTTTCAAAGGACTAAAAACATCAATTTTAAATTTGAAGAATAAAAAATAAATTTATTCTAAATTTTGAAGGACTAAAAATATATGTAATTCTTTTAAAAATATTTAACAGATTAATGACTATAAAATAACTGAATTTGCAAAACATTAAATAAAGACGTGCAGAATAAATATAAGAATTTAATTACTGCACTCACGTTAACATATAAATGTTTTTAACACTCTCATCAAATTATAGCAAATTGGCGTGTAAGGTAAAATTATTGATTTTTTCAATAATAATAATTAAGAGCTCAATTGTAATAAGTGTAAAAATTTGCATTGATAGTTAATCAGTTATGATTGAGATTATTTTTATATATGTGACTTGCTGTTAAAGTAAAACAAAAAAATTGTATGATGATATATTATTGGATGAGTGTGTAAAAGTTTGTTTACACTGATTACGTTTCAATTAATTTAAAATTTGACTTAAATACTTTTTGTCTCTCAAATTTTTATTTTTTTTCAATTTTTTTTGTTTTGGTGTTTCCAAATCATATTTGTTTTGTTTTAGGTCTTTAAAATATCTTAAAAAATAAAAATACATTTTAAAAAGTGAAAAATAAAAAATGTTATATTTAATAATTTAAGAAAAAAACAAAAAAATATTTTGCAAGAATAAAACAAAAAAAAATTACAAAGACAAATAAATGAAAAAAACATTAAATTATATGAATAAAAAATATATTTAAATCTTTAAAAATTAATGATAAATTTATTAACTTTTATAATATCTTAAGTATACTAATAATAATTTAATAATTTGTTGTTGAATAATATTATAGAGTTTTATACTGATAACACATATATAACTATTAATCACATGAAGTATTTTCTAATATATTATATTTTATTAACTAAGTTGTTTCGTGTTAGAATTGTCGTCGGGCGAAATATAAGCATTTTTCATTTATAGAGCATAGAAAATTATGCCAAAGTTTGGACGTATACAAAGCTTGCGTAGTTGTAGGGACTTTTATTAATGGGAGGAGTATCGTGATTAAGTTTGTGGACGAGATTTATGCAAATTGTTTGTACTATTTATTATTGGGTAAAAATTGTAAGAAACAATCACTCAGTTCAATAGCTACGACGGTCCCTTGTTCATGAGTTTTGCGTGTATGTTCATTATTATGTTGAGAAGTTATCCAACACATTATCTATCATACTCATTTTAAAACATAATATTTATTACAAATTATAAAATCAGAAAAGAAAAAAAATTAAATAACAAGTGAAACCTAAAAAAATTAATTTTTAATTAATCATAAAAAAATATTTCAAAAGAATATGTTAGAAAATATATTACTAACATTTCTTTATTATGTTTGTCAGCTAACTTATATCCAACGGCCTAGTAATTTCTCGTATTGGAATATAAATAAAAAAATATTAGTTAATTTTATTTTATTTTTAATCTCAATTAAAAAAATAAGCTAGTATTTTAGCTTGTATTTTGAAAATAATGTTATTTTATATAACTAAAATTTATAATAAATAAATAATTTTAAATTTATAAATTATATTATAATTAAAATTTTCTAACAAATAAATCTTTTACAACATATAAATTATATTTTAGATTTATCATAAATAATTTATAATATGATATTATTTTCATAATTGATAAATTTCTTTTAAAAAATTGAAATTCAACTTAAAACTAAAAATATTAAAATGATCCGTTAAAAAAGATAAGATATTAAGAAAGAAATTCTAAAGACGCTCTGGTTGAATAAAAGTTCATAAAATTGTTCTCGTTGAAGAATGACATTTAAAAGTACTCCCATTCAATATAATTTTAATTTATATATATATATATATATATATATATATATATATATATATATATATATATAATAATTTCACAAAGTTGTTTTAAATAAAAATTCTCTCTATGTATCCAAAAAAATATAAATTTTCTTTTTTTTTCATGGTAAAAATTCTATCTATCCTTCAGTTGTTTTTAAGTCGAGGTTCACACAGATCTAACCTCTTCCTATTAAAGTGTTTGAGGTTGAGAAATTGTGTATCCTTTTAATATTTTTTTTATTGTCTTTGAGTCAAAAGCAGCACATATTTTACGTCTTTGTGCCACAATGTTTTAGACTAAGGGATTATATATACCTACCATTGTCTTTGAGCCGAGATCCACTCATTTATTTTTGTCGTACCACAACACTTGAGATTAAGGGATTGTATATCTTTTAATTCTTATTAGATCCATTTACCTATGGTCCATTAACAAGGAACTTAAACAATCCAACCCAAATATGACTTTATTTTATAATCCATACAGGACCTATAAAAGGAGATTACACATTCTGATAGACAATCTCAAACACTATAAAACTTGTTCTGAAACAAAAGTAATATGGTTAGTATCACAAAATAAAAAGATAAAATAATAATAATAATAATAGATGATATTTTAGATCCACATATTTTTTCTTACATTCGAATTTTGAAAAAGAGTAATTTGTAATTTCAGTTTCAGCCAAAAGACAGTTTGACTGTTTGAGGATTGAAATTTCATAATCTGTCCTGTTATTTTTAAAAAAAAGAAAAAATAACAATGTTATCTTCCCTAACTATTGGGTCTTTTAGCTAATATATATTTTAAATTAAAAAAAAAAACATCCAAGAAGAAAAAAAAAACGGCCAGCTAAGTTCCTATTTGAGGTGACTTCTTGTTTCTAATTTTAAAATTATTAAAAACTAAATCTAGTTTCAGTTTTGAATGTTGAGTTTCAATTTTAGTTTTGATTTCAGTTTTGAAATTTTAGAAATTATTGTACGTCTGAAATAGATAAAATAAGTTCATTATTCTATTTTATTGTGTTTCATTATGGAATTATGCAATATAAAAAATTAAACATAATAAAAATAATTAAAAATATTAAAATAAGTCTCACTTTCCTATTTAGATTTTATTTCTAGTCATTACCCTAAGAGCTATAATTCAAAATAAAATATCTTATTCCTAATTTCCCTTTCCTCACCGAAGCCTTCTCACACAGTTACATATATTTAAATTTCAATTTTGTTAGAAGAAGTTATACTAGTAATAGAAAATTTACAAAAATTGGTCTTTATCCTTTGAAACCATTATTCCAACCATAATAGAACCCATCTTTCACACCCTTTTCATTAAAAATTTCTTTAGTTGATAGAAGTTGGAGTAATAGAAGAAAGTGATAAAGGTTTCATTCTTGTTCTGGAAACACCATCACCGTTCTCTCGCGCTCACATATTTTTTTTCTTCATACAAATAGTTTTAGGTTTATGAATTAGAAAAGGTTAAATATGTTTTTCATACCTAGAATATAGACTGTTTTCAAACTACTACCTCAAATTTATTTTTGGTTAATTACGTACTTGAAATTTTTTTATGTTTCAATGTAATATCTGTCGTTAGTTTCATACTGTTAAGTGGTGACGTGACAGACATAATGTCATATCATCAAGTCTAATCAATGACACATACCCAAATTTTCCACTTCATCAATGCTTAATCACTTCTTCTTCCCATTCTCCTTCCTCGTCTTCCTCCTCTCCTTCTCCCTCACCTTCTTCTTTTCACTCACACATGTACATGCAATCGTTGTTGTGGAACTGACGCACCGGTAGCTTGCTTCCTTGTTCGCGGCTTAGGGTCCATGTTCTTGAAGCAAGGTGAGAGCCCCACGCATGAGAGAGCTTCCACTTCTTGCTGACGGTAATAGATTCCACGAATTGTGATGCTTCAGACTTGGTGGGGACGTAGAGGATGTTGTAGTACAAGTCATCAAAAAGGGACCAACAGAAAGAAGAATCATCAGATTAAGGTGGTGGTTGTGGTGGAGGAGGGATGTTGGAAGGAAAATCATCGATGTTGATGATGATGCTGGTGTCAGGGACGAGGTCATGTTTGAGGCCGAAATCATAGATGTCAAAGAGGAGGCCGACGTGACAGAGGTTGGGGCAGCAGACAGAGAGTTTATGGAAGGAGAGAGGGAGGTTGGGTTGGCGGCGATGGAGAGGTAATAGAATGAGATTAATGGGAGGTATTACGTTGAAACAAAATTTTTTTTCAGGTACATAATTGATCAAAAGTGAATTTGAAGTAATAATCTGAAAATGACTTATTTTTCAGGTATAAAAAACATATTTAAGCCTTGGAACAATATACAAGTTTTTAATAAAACTTTCTTTCTTTTGTTTTTGAGAAATATAAGAGGGAGAAAGAAAACATTTTGGGCCTATTTTTCTTGTATCAACTTAAAACTTCTTCCTTTTCGTATCTTAGTTGAAAACGTGACAAATTTGGGGTTAACAAAGAAGAGAAATCAAAATTTTAAGGCTTGAGCATGGTATCCCCTTCATCAATCACTACACATACACATTATCACACATACAGGGAAAAAAAAAATCCTTTCATAAAATCCTAAAATCTACTCCTTTCACACAAGTCTTTGCTTCCCCAAAGAGAATGATGACGGTAGGCAAGAAAGAGATAGAGTCAATGAAAGAGAACTCAGTGGTTGACAAAGGCAGGGGCAGGAGGCAAGTGGTGACGACCAGCGATCAATGACCAACAAAAAACAATGACAAGAAAGAGGATCGTGTGGAGAAAAAGGTTGAAAAAAGAAAGAAAGAGAGAGAAAATGCGTGAAAACTCCAGAGAAACCAATGTATAAAGATGTTTAGAATTAACATCAAACCCCTTCTCCCAACAAACCATTTTCTTTCTCCCAACAAACCATTTTCTTTAGTTTTACAAATAAGAGTAACACTGTTTTAAAAACCTATAAAAAAACCAATTCAACCTCAATTTTATGGAACACATTTTTATTTTGAATTTTCATTTTAAAACCAGAAATAAAAAACTTAAACCACTCCGAATGAAACCTAATATTGTTTGAAGACTTGATTCGTCAAAAAGTGGACCCATCACGAATCTTCTACAAAACTCTCCACGTGGTATTGTGAACTACACCCCCACTCATTGCCTTTGTTCCTTTCCTCTTCTCGCAAATCAAAGGTGCAACCGCGTTTGGCCATAGTCAATCACACCCACACGTGTCCAAGTAGCGTTTGGTTATCCCAAACGTGACTCATTCCACACCCTCTCTATAAAATATAATCCAACTACTGCTACTTCCTCAAACCCAAGTCCCACTCCAAAAATAACCCAAACTCTCTTTTAAAAAAAACCCCGAACACATAGAAACAGAGAAAGTGTGAGTATCGCCGCCGTAGCCCTACCCTCTCTTCATATTATTCTATTGCCTTTCTTTAACTCCCTCACTTTTTCAGTTTTGAAGCGCTTCCAGTGGCGTATTTACGGTTATACCCTTCTTGTTATGATAGCTTCCAATCGGCGTCAGCCACAGAGCCGAAGCTCTTGGCTTCCACACATATTTTCGGTGCTGTCGATTGAGATACAAAGCCGCCAAGCCAGCCGAGCCAATCTTCAAATTCCAACTTTACCCCTACCGGTTAATATTCTCCTCTTTTAACGGCTATTTCGATCATGCCAAATTCGAAGAACAACCGTAACGGACAGGGCGAGCCTCACCGCCGGGGGAAGTTAACGAAAAAATCATCGTCCTTCTACGGTCACTCATCACCGGCTGCCATGTCCGGCGATCCAATCCTGCGACCGAAGACGGTGCCGGATCTTTTGTCGGAGAGGCATCGTGCGGCAGCGACGCCGCTGGTGGAAGTTGTGCCAAAACAGCCGCCGAAGTTGTTGTTGAAGGTTACTTCCATGGGAAGCTTGGGACCGGTGCAGGTTGTGATGACGCCGGAATCGACGGTCGGAGATTTAGTGGCGGCGGCGGTGCGGCAATACGTGAAGGAAGGTCGCCGACCAATTTTGCCGTCCAACGACCCTTCCCACTTCGACCTTCATTATTCTCAGTTCAGCTTAGAAAGTAAGCGTCTGTTAATTTTAAAAAAATCAAATCAAATCAGATTTTATCTTTTAGAATTTAATAAAACTCAGATAAAGTTTTTTTTCTGATTAAAATTGGAATTTCAGTCTTGTAATTTACGTAATTCTTCGATACAAACTCTCATTATGCAAATTATAATCCTCCAATATTACGTCCGCGTACTTAAAAATTTTAATCTAAATTTTATTTATTTAATATTATTTTTTGTTGGAGGGAAAATTGAGATGTTATTGTTATGTGTGCAGGTTTGGATAGGGAGGAGAAGCTGAGGGATATTGGATCTAGAAACTTCTTTATGTGTCCGAGGAAGTGTGGCGGCGGCGGCGGCGACGGTAGAGGAACGACGCCGTTTGCTTCATGTTCAAGAGAGGCCGACAAAACGACCAAGGGTGGCGCGTTTGGTTGGTTAAGGTTCATGGATTTCTCATGATGAATATTATTATTGGAGGCTAATGTTTTCCCTTTGGCGCTGCCAGCCACAGTTATTTGGAGATATTTTCATTATTATTTTTAGAATGAATCAGTGAAATGGTTTGTTGCTTGTAAAAAAATATGTGGGCCATTGGTTGTAGATTTGTAGGGATGGCATACCGAGCAACGCTTGGTTCAGTATTCTTTGCTTTTTGGACGAATCTTTCTTTTCTTTACCTTCATGTGAAGCAATTCCATTTTGCAAGTTGAAATGGGTGTACACTGTCTTGCGTAATAGAAGTCAGTGATGTTGATATATAGATGTCGAGGAATATCATTTATCATTTATTCCTGCCGTGGAGTGAATGCATTACTTCATAGTTAAAAATCACGTATTTGAATCTATTCCAAATGCTGTAATGCTAATCGCTTTCTTTGTTGGAAGCTTCTGCTTGTGGATTCAAACTGATTGTAATGTTTTGAAATTATTTTTTTTCCCGTTGTTTTAGGAAGAGATGCGAATACTGGAATTACATATTTGAAAGTGTAATATTCCAAAATTTAAACGAAAGGCACTTCACACGAGTAACATTTATGTTTGATTTTTATTGTTAGCGATCCTCCATTAAAGAAAATGTAATAGTATATTGTAAGGCTTTATCTACTGTAATTAAGACAACGAGATGGTTAATGATCTCGATCCCAAAAATAAAAGTACAATTAAACCACAATCAATTAATTAATATTCCAAAATTTGGATTCTTTATGATAAATTGAATTATGTATTAAAGTATTAATTATTTTTACGAAAAAAGATGTTAATAGAAAATCAATTAATTATTTTATTTTTACGAAAAAGATGTTAATAGAAAATAACGGGAAATGGGATTTCGGGTTTTTGCAATAACATATTACTCATGGCACATGACGCATAAAATTCAAGCACGTATTAAATTTGGTCAAAGACACCAATCTTGTTATTTAAGGTAGATTTTGAGAATGCATATGACACAATAAGATGGAAGTTCTTGTACTACGTCATGAAGAGAATGAACTTTTGTGATACTTGGATTAGGTGTTGTGTGAAATCCACTATTATGTCCGTTATTCTAAATAGAAGCCTCACGTAAGAGTTCAAAGGTGAGAGGGGTCCAAGGCAATCCTTTAGCGTCGTTTCTCTTTATTTTGGTTGTAGAAGATCTTGGGCTTCACTGTTTCTTATTATGAATATCGGGCTCAACCTCTTTTGTGATTGTGAAGGATAACATGGTCATTTTCTAGTCTTTGTCCTATTTGGGTGTTATGTTATTCAAGTTTTTATAACCAATTGTATGCATAGCTTGTTTTGGGTGGTCTTGAGTTAGCTATTGGGATCTTATAATTTGTAATGGGTACTACTTATGCTTTTTATTTTTTCTGTTATTATATTTTTATATTTTCTTGGTTGATTCAATTTTTTTTCTTCTTAATATGCTTAAACATTTTCTTAACATCAATATTATTATATTCTTAATATAATAATTACCTTTTAAATAATTTATTTTCATTAATCCATTTGTTTATGGCTAAGGGTAGGAAAGGGTTCATTACTTGGAATATATTCAATTTGGAAGGAGTTGGAGTACCTTCACAACGGTTTTGAAGTGAAATTGGGGAATTAGATGCTGGATTTCTGGAATGATATCTGGGTGAATCGAACACCTATAGCCTTGGAGGTAGCTTGGATCGGCATTCATGATGTAGGGATTCAAGTGAAGGATATGTGGTTTGAGCGGGGTTGGAAGTTAGAGGAGCTTTATATTAATATTCTCATAGTATTAGGGATATCTCATTGTGTTTGGTTGACGATATCTCTAATATTTGAATTGAAGCTGACACCTTCAATTCAATTTTCATATGAGTTGAAGGTGTGAGCATCAATTCAATTTTTTTTTTTTTTTGACAAATTTGTCATAAGACTTTATAAGAGTAAAGGTATTATCCATTTTTTGTTTAAATGTGTTCATGAACAAAATTTATTGCTTCTGCAGGGAGTGGATAGAGATTTTTTGCTTGCTTTAGATGATCAAATTGTGAACTAAGTGTATTCTCAAGGTAGGAGGAAAGGCAGATTGTGGGGATTATCATGTGGGTACATGTGCGGACGCGTTGGCCAGGGAAGGAGCGCTTTCAGATTTTCAGGATCAAGTGTTGCATGTTCCTCCAGATGACTTGATTGCCCTTTTGCATGCTGATGCAATTCGCATGATTTTTTTGGAGAGTCTAGTGTTCATGTTTTCTTTCCTTGTTTTTTTTCCCCTTCTTTTGTTTCTCTCACGTAACCAAGAATAAATAAATAAAGAAAAACAAGTATTATTTTATTTCCTAGAAAAAAAAAGAAGCGGGGGAGGGGAACTCAAAAAAACCCTAATGAGGTGCAGCGAGCAATATATATATACATTTCTTAAACCCTTAAATCCCAATTTATTCATCGCATTCCAACATTCTCTTCTTCTCACTCAAACTTTCCCTCTCTGCGCCGTTCCTCTCAAATGGATGCACCAATGGAGTTTTGGGGTAACTTCTTGTTTTCTCTCTTCCTTTCCCTTCGTATCCATCATTTCCTTTCTATTTTCTTCAAATCCGATCGATTTCTCTACACTTCGTATCGTCATCGCCTCACTAGTGAACACTCATATCGCGAAATCTTACGTTCTAGCCTTACACTTCTATAACATTCGTTACTCTATTATTTCAATTTTGCAAAATTATTACGTAAATGAAGGTTGTTAATACATGATTATGTGTCCGTGTGTTTCAATTCTGTACTATTCTTTTAATGTCCGATTGAAATTTCGTTTCCTTATAGTGATTTTTTTTTATTGTAATGTTTTGTGTTGGTTTGAAATTTAGGTGTTGAGGTTAAGGTTGGGCAGACTGTGACGGTTGACCCAATGGATCCTGTGGATTCATACATACACATTTCTCAGGTTGCGCTCGGAGAGGCGAAAAAGGACAAACCTAATGAACCTGTGGTTCTGTACTTGAAAGTTGGTGAACAGAAGATTGTTTTGGGAACCCTTTCTAGGGATGGCATCCCTCACCTATCATTGGATTTGGTTCTGGACTCCGATTCTGAGCTTTCCCACACTTCAAAAAGTGCTAGTGTCTTTTTCTGTGGATACAAAGTTCTAACGTATCCTTGATATTACGTTCTTGAATTGTTAGTATATATCGGTTTACTTTTTTTTAGAGATGTAATGTTATGTGTATGGTCGTAATGTCAAGGTTTTTTTAACACTGTGGTTGCGGTTGCGGTTGCATTTGTGGCCACATAGTCTATATTGCGATGAAACTGTGATGCAACTACAATTTTTGTTTATAGGTTGTATATGCATAACTTTGACTGACATAAGGATTTTTACTAAGCCTCATTCAAACATCTTCGTCTTTCATTTTTCCTTAACCTGGTGTGTTACTGTGGCACTAGTGGCAATGACAATGCTTCTGACTTTTCTGGTGAGGATCAATGTTTCTTTTGAACTTACTATTTTTTTAGTTGATTGACTTGATTTGGTTACTCAAAGGATGTTTTATTATCTATGATTTTGACAGATAGTAGTGAAGAGGACGAGGAACTTGCATTGGAGGGACAAGATAATGGTAGACGCTTCCGCATGATGTGAAAGACATTGTTAGATGTGCATGTTACATGCAGATAACTAATAATTATATTTTTTCAGGAAAACCTGAATTAAAAGCTGAAGGTGCAAAGGTTACCAAACCTTCTAAATCTATTCCCAAGATTGGTGCACCAGCAAAAACTGCTGATCCTAAGAAAGACGAGGATGATGATTCCGATGATGAATTGGATGATGATCTTGCTGGTGAAGATGAATCTGGAAGTTCCGATGAGGTATTTTAGTCACTCACGGTTTAAATTACAGTTTTATATAATCTGCTCTATATGTGAGATGTCAAGATGCATTTTCTGTAAACTAATGTGCACAATATATGAAAATAAGATACTTCAAAATATTTCTTTGTAGCACTTTAATGTTTATGCAAGTGTGTTCTTGGTTTAAGTAAAAACATTGCTTTTGTCTTTTATGCAAAGAATCCCTTGATTTTTCTTGCTGGTGTGAGGTTTCTGTTGAGGTAATTTTCCATCATTGATCACTGTAGATGGATGATGATAGCAATAGTGAAGAGGAGAGTGATGGAGATGATGAAGAGACCCCTGCTAAGAAGGTAATGAAATTGCGGTGGTATTATGTATTGTTATGTTTGGTCACATAGGTAATGTCTTCAATTATGATTGATGAGTGGTGCGCAAACTTCACCAGCTCTTATATGCAACTTTATTTTGTGAAGGTGGATCAGGGAAAGAAGAGACCCAATGAATCTGCAGCAAAAACTCTTATTTCTGCCAAGAAAGCTAAAACTGCTACTCCTGAAAAGACTGGTGAGTGTATCGTTCATATATTTATTTTTATTCATGTCAGTCTTCCCAAGTTTTTCCTTGTTCATAGACTAGGGTGTTACTGAATGTATTTGAATTGAGTTTGTATTAGGCATAACAAATTATGTTGGGTTACAAGTGTGAGGTGAAGTCCCACATCGAACAAAAGTGAAAAAGTTGAGCATCATAAAAGTGAGGAGAAGACTCATAAACCCGAGCCTTAAGGTTTTGGGTTAAAGTGTGGTGCTCATTGGTGTAAATCTTCCCGATGTTTACTCCCCTCGAATACCCCAACTGGTATTAGAGTCGATGGTTCGACTGGTAACTGGTTCAGACGAGTAAAATGATAGCAATGGATCTTGGTCTTGGGGATCCCTTGTATCGAAAGTCTTCCTAGCGGCATTACTTCCGCTCGAGGGAGAGACTATCATGTGGAAGAGACTCACACTTGAGGGGGAGATGGTTGGATTACAAGTATGAGATGAAGTCCCACATCGGGCAAAAGTGGAAAAGTTGAGTATCATATAAGTGAGAAGAATATCCATAAATCTGAACTTTAAGGTTTTGGGTTAAAGTGTGGTGTCAAATTCTCTTATGTGATTGCTCATGATTCATTAGTGTAAATCTCCCCAGTGTTTACTCCCCCGAATTCCCCAACAAATTATACATTTTACTCTTTACTTGTCATGCTGTGTGTTTGAGTGACACTTGTAAATGCATATTAATTGTTTTTGTTTAATGCATTTTTATGTTTATCTTTCAATTGTGCAGTGGTAATATTTTGATTAAAATTTGTTTGTAGATGGTAAGAAAAGTGTACATGTAGCTACTCCTCATCCTTCGAAAAAAGGTGGGAAAACTCCCAACAGTACAAAAGGCCCAAAAGGCCAGACTCCCAATTCTGCTGGACAACTATCTTGTGCAAGTTGTAAAAAGTATGATTATATTTTTGCAAACAGTAGCAAAAGTGATTTAAGCAAACCTTAAAGAATAGTTTTATTAAGTTACACAGACTTATGATAAACTATTTTATGGTTTTACTAGGTCTTTCACCAACGAAGCTGGTCTGCAACAACATAAGAAGGCTAAGCATGGTGGTCAGTGAATAGTGATGCTGCCATGTAGTAATTTTCCCCTGTATTACAGTGAGTAGGTTCAGAACGTTGGAAATTTTATCCTCACTCTTAGGCTAGTAAACGAAGCTTTGAAATTTTGTTTTGATGTTTATGAGTCCCTATATATTGGAACTGCTGCATTTATATCTTGTTAATCATTCAATGCTTAGAAAATTGTGTTGATGTTTGGTGCTTTGCTTTGTCTATTGCGGCATTACAACTCTTTCAAATCTGGCCGATGATGTTGTCTATTGCTACGAGTAAATGGTAAGTATGACTCTAAAAGGAAAATTGTGTTATAGTATTTTTCATAAATAAATAAATTAAAGTATGTGCCACACTTTTACGTAATCGTTGTTATATATTTTTTCCGATAAGCTAAATAAATAGATACTTTCAATTATATTGTCATGTTAAAAGTTGCCTTGATTTTTAATATTTTTAAAAATTATAGTCTTCTATTCTCACCTGCACTGTAATTGAAATCTATCGATATCTCTTCGAATATTCTTTAACATTCCCCCTTGAATGTCAATGTGTAAAGCTACTGAAAAGTTGAAGAACTTTTCTGGATATTAAGTTTATTTCATTTTACTCTTTTTTTTTTTTTTGACATTTTAGTCCGTTGATAGAGACGTCCATATCTTGAAAACTTGATCTCTTTCCAGAGATTTAGAGCTATTTTCTCCGTGATGAAAACTTGATCTCTTTCCAGAGATTTAGAGCTATTTTCTCCGTGATGCTATTTTTAGTGGCTGATTATTTGAAGAACTGAAACAAAGCAGTTTCATGTTTGCATCTATCTTCTAAATTTTACCCTTCAATGACATTGTAGCAGAGGAATACCTAAACACCCACTTCCATAAAAGTCATGGAGACTTTAGGATCCTTGAAGGTGTGGTAGACAATGAAATGTGCTTCATAAGTAAATATAATCAATTTTCAGGTGATTTACACTTCAAGAAAATTGGGTTAATTTTACCTGTTGTAACACTTCAAGTGAATATTATCGCATGCATTTTCTTCATTACAAGTTTCTTGAACTGGTGAGAAATTTTGAAATAAATACCAAGTAGAAGAATGGAATCTCTAAAATCAAACAACTATTGATATTAAAATTGTTAAGCTGACATATTTTCTCCCTTAGTTTGAAACGCTATTTGTTATTATTCAACAATATAAAAGGAAGGCCAAGGGATGCATATTGTAACATCCCAATTTTTTGTAAATAAATTTAAAAAGCTTTTTAGTAAAAAATAAACAAATAAATAAATATAGAGCAAATAATAGGTTGAGTACCATAGGTATAAATAGTTATGTTAAGTCAGCTGCCTCCTTTTGGCCTCATTTTCGTTTTTCCTCTTCTCCTCTCAAAACCCTTTCTTTTTCCCGTAGCCCACCAAACTAGTCTCAGAAAAACGACGATCTCGAACCCGTTCACCGTTGGATCGTCGTGAAATTTGAGTATCATGTTCGCAACACAATTTCTAGCATTCTCACCGTTGGGAATTTCGATATCATGTCTGAACTGAGAGAAACACCCTTCGCATTGTAGCCTTTTTCTTTCCCGCAGAAACCCAGAGCTGTCTTGGTAAAACTACGATCCCGGTTTCGTTAACCGTTGGATTATTGTGAAATTTGGATATGTTGTTCGAAATTCAATTCCGCACGCTTCCACCGTTGGGATTTGCGAGATAATATTCGTGGAGGGAGAAAAAGATATCGTATGAAGACAGTACAAGTGGAGGTTTCAATCTCTTCTCCGTCTCTCTGACGTTTGGGAATTCTATCGGAGCAGTCGGATGAATAATTGAAAGAATTTCCGGGAACTGCTAGAGATGTTGCTATCGCTGGCTGAAGACACGTGAGCCCGCTTAGAGGTAAGGGATGAGTTTATAATGAACATGTGTAGGGATCCTTAGAGAACTAAATTTGGGTTTATTTTGGGATGTTTATTGAATTATAATTTTCTCTTTATGATTATAAATATAATATTATTGTGTTCTATGTACCAATTGATGTCCTGATGAGAATTGATTGATAAACTTGAGTGCTCTTAATGTCTTTGTGTTTAACCCATGAATTTGATTAATTGATTGTGATATAATTGTGAGAAAATATTTCAGGGATTTTACACCCCATGTTGTGATGAAATCTTTTGCATAAATTGTTATGTTGAGGTTATGAAATGATGATTCAAATTGTGAGTATGTGATAAATTGAACATGTGACGGATGATGAAATACATGTGTATTGAGATGAGATGTGTGTATTGAGTTGTGAACTATGAACTGTGCAATCACACAATTGTAAGACCCTTTAAGGGCGACGAGTATTGTGATGGGATCCACTGTGGGAATCCGACGAGTTAAAATGATTTTGAAAACAATTGAGTAGATGTGTGTATTGCATAGTTCATAGGTAAAGTGTACATGATTCATGAGGTGTGATAACATGTTAAATTGAGATTATACCATTGTGATTGGGATTATGTGTATGTGATAAATTGAGTATGTATATGATTGAGATATATATGTGCATCGAGTTGTGAACTATGAATTGTACAATCACACGATCATAAGTCCCTTCAAGGGCGACGAGTTAATGCTAAGTCCCTTCAAGGGCGACGAGTTAATGCTAAGTCCCTTTTAGGGTGACGAGTTGATGTTAAGCCCCTTTTAGGGCGACGAGTTGATGCTAAGTCCCTTTTTGGGCGACGAGTTAATGTTAAGTCCCTTTAAGGGCGACGAGTTAATGATAAGACCCTTAAAGGACGACGAGTTAAAATTATTTTGAGAACAATTGAGGAGTCGTGTGTTTTGTACAGTTCATAGATAGAGTCTGTGTGCTAAAATAATTTTAGGGGTTGGACCTGAATCAGGAGGGAGAGGCCCTGACGGACTCTTCGGAGTGTAGGCCTTGGGGGTCACCGGGTTTGAGTGCTCCTTTAAGCCTATGTTGATCCCATATGGTTGGAGCATTCTCGCAAAACATCGTGACCCTGACTGGTCTCCCTATGATCTTACTTAGTGAGAGTGACCTGACAAACCCATTGTGTGGTGTGTCTTGTTATGTACTCCTAAGCGCCCCAGGGTGGTTTTTCACTGACATGGTACCACATTGCATATAGGCTTGAGTCTTAGCATAACTGTCGCATATGCTTGCTAATTGTTTATTATGAAATTGATGTGTTATTATGTCTTGATCGGAGTGTGTGATTCCTGTGTATAATGATTGATGATTGAAAGGTGTGATTGATGAATGACAAAGTGATGAAATAATGTGAAATATGCTAAGTAAATTGTATTTGGCTACTATATGTTGTGTTGTTTCTCTCTAGTAGTTAGCAATGTGATAATTCATTCCCGGTTTACTGGTTGTGTTTGGATCCTGTGATGATCTTGAACTTTGTGTTCGGGGGAGCAGATGAATAGGTGGATGACTATGAAGAACCTCATGCTAGAGAACACGGGAACACCACGCTCTGATAGGATGTGACATTAAGATATAGGTTCTATATTAATTGTATGAGACTTATATGATTTTCTTTGAGTCGAGATGACTTTATTATTTATTTGGACAAGTTTGAATATGATGTAGAAGAAAGTGAATGTGAGCCTTTTACCCATTTGAAAGCTTGTATTTAAAAATGTTTTAAAAATACTTTTAATTAATATTTAAAATTTTATTCCTTTATTAATATATATGTGAGGGGCAGAGAGTGTCACACATATGCCAACAAAAGAAGGCCTCTTCTTTACCTTCACGTTGGCATCAGCAACATTATTCACGTGTGAACAAATCGATAGGAATAACACGGGCAAAAATAAATATGCAACGGAGGAATAGTTAGAGCTCTGCACAAAAGGGAAAAATAGTGTGCATGGAAGGAATGGTTAATACTTAGGAGTTAGGACTGAAATGGGTGGATTAAAAATAATCTACTAATCTATTTATGATCTAATAAAATTTATTAAAATCATTCAATCATAGTGAAAGATGAGAAAAAGAGAGTGAAAATATATACCATAAAAAATGTAACAAGAAAACGAAAATAAATATAAAAAAATAGATGTAAGAAACATGTAAGAAATAGAGGTTACCGAAGCAAAAAAAAAAATGTAAGAAATAGAGGTTACGAGAAAATGATAACATTCTAATTAATGGCTGATTAAATATAAAACTTTTGACAAAAGTAAATTCGGAATTTCATTAATAATCAGTTGAGCAATGCACTGAGGAACATGATAAAAAAACTTGGAGATTATTGGTACGAAGTTAAAAATATATAACTTTTAAAATAAATAGCATATGGTTATATGATGAAGATTTAGAATGTTTTTTTTTTTATTTAAGCAGAAGGTTTAGAACGTTGAAAATTGTTTGTAAAACAAATGTTCAAATAACTCTTGTCTTGATAGAAAATTGGAAAAATAAAAAAATTTAGAAATCTTTCCAACATCACAAGTAGCTGGTTTGCCCGAGAGATTAAGGGGGAAAACTTAGGATCTTCTGCACATATGTGAGCGTCGGTTCGAACCCCACACAGCTAACACTATTTTATTTTCTTTTTTGTTTTCGACAACTGACAACTGGGCCGAGAAAATTTTAGAGCGAGAAACCTCATGATGGCCCAAATTTGATTAGTTTGATTTGGGCCACGTCATTGTACTTGCATAGTATGGGAATTGTTATTGGTCCCTTCAAAATTGTTTTTTCTCCTATCATAAATTCCATTGTGTTACATAAATTGTTACATAACAGAATTATAATTTTATTGTGTTGCAAATTCGTCTTACAATGAAATTATGATTCTGTTGTATTATAGAAATTGTTACACAATAAAATTGTCATTATGTTATGTAACTATTTATGTAACAGAGTCATATTTCTGTTATTTTTTTTATAGAAAAAAAATATACAACAAAATCACATTTTTATTGTACTTTTTTAAATGACCCCCACTAACAAAATAGAAACGTGGTTTGGTTGTATACTTTTTTCACACACTCAACTACACAACAGAAACATACTTTTGCTTAACTAGTGGGGTGTGAAAAAGAGTATAATGAAATCACGATTCTGTTATACATTATCTAACGAAATTGTGATCTCGTTGTACAATGTTTATTACACCCACTAATGTAGTGAAAATGTGTTTTTGTCGTGCATTGTGGGTAAAGGTATCTTTGGAATTTGAGAATGTTGGTAGGGGCCAAAAGTAATGTGGTTGGAGTCAATAACAACCCCTTATGATGGCTGAAGTTCCTTAAGCATCTGTCAGGGGTTTGATCCCTGATCATGCATATGAAAAATACTTTGTTGGAAGAGACAAAAATCACTTTAATGATCTCTATGCCTCAAGAATTTTTTCAATTAAAGAATGTTAGGTTCAAGCCTAGAAATCGTGGGTTGATACTCATATATAATGCCAATGAGTCACTAAGGAACCCAAAGCATTAGTTTGGACTCAGAAAGTAAATAAATGACTAGTTTGTTATATCAGATTCTCTTAGAGATTTAGTTTAAAAAAATAATGCATTTTTTAGGATAAAGGAAATACTAAATGTATTGTGATATAGGATTTTGTTAACTAAATTAGTGATTTAGAGTTCAAACTTTAAGAATACAATTCCCTTCAATTTTAGTAGAAAAAAAATTGTCATCCTTAATAATATTTTTTTTCACCCTCAAGTTCATGAAGGGAAATTTTGTTGAGTAATCCAAAATCTAATCAAAAGATAAGTATAATCTAACGAATAATTATTTTCATCAATGATCAAACTCGAATACTACTTTAACAATTCAACCTTAACTTTCATACATTACTAACTTGTATTCAATCACTTAGTTTTTTTTTTCTGGTTTGGAATATATAATCTGTAGATTAAACAAAAAAAATGTAGTTATAATCATAGATTTCAAAATTCTTTGTGGTATTTTAATAACTTATAATTTATATGCACATGAATTTTTATCACAAGTTGAGTGTTTACTCATTTTAAATCAATAATTATAATTATACTCGACTTTTTAAAATATATATTCATTTTAGGAGAGCCGAGTATTAAATATCACATTTTAAAAAAAAATATATTCACCCATCTTATTTTTTTTTTATTGTCTTCACCCAAATTTTTTCTTTATCTTTGTTTATCTTTACCATCACATCACATGTTATATCTATAATTTTCTCTTTCTATTTTTTTAAAATTAGTTTCTCTTCCATGTATCCAAAAATAGGATGGATGAGTACCATTACTCTTTTCAAAGCCACTTGAGACAAAAATTGTCATTTCTTGACATTCTTCCTCTTCTACCAACTTGGCAGGCAAATATTGGAACATGATTCATTCTGTGGGTTTGGTAAAATTATCCTTTGGTGGGGTCGTTGCTAGGGAAGAGGATAAGAGAGAGTCATAATATGGGATATAAGACAAACTCTATATCCCATTTATATTCAACTTTTGCACTATTAGCTGATATTAAAAGGTTTTAGATTGATTTTTTTTACTCCTTCTATACTTTCTTAAAACCGCTGTTCCGCCTTCTTATATATGTTAAATTTGTATTTATTCATTTCTTTTGATTTTACGATTAGCTTGAACAACGTACTTAAGCGAATTATCATTACTTTAAAGAACGAGTGGGATGCTCAACCTTCAACATATTATTGGTAAAAACAAAAATCGAGTTTGAAAGAAAAGTTTACAATAAAAATGGAAATAAAAAGATTCATTTATCCAGTGGTTTGTCTGAGCTTGTGTATCTCGAGTCTCAAAATTACATTTTTTTAGTTGCATTAGGCTCTAATATAGTAATATCATGTTGAAATTTTCGCACGGTCCAAATGATCATAATGCGGTGCTTAGCAATTGGACAGACATTGTGGGAGATTGAAAGTGTAAGATCGGATTCAGTGTTGAAATGGAAAAATAATACAACAGAATTGAAGGAATTGGTGACATATCTAACAAGAGTTGAAAGCCAGCTTGAGAAGAAATTCAGCATGAGTATCGTGTAAGAACAAAATGTAGCTGTTACTTTGACCTTTGTTTTATATCACCAGCATACGCTTTTGAGAAAAATCTTACAATGAAAGTTTATAATTTCCATCAAATAAAGAGGACAATAATTGTGGCATACCTTTTTAACTAAATGGTAAAAATTATGTTTGCCCTTTCCATTGATATTAAGAAACTGAATTTTATTGATAGCACCCATCTTATTATATTAGCCTCAATTAATGCACACACCCATATATGAGGACTTAATAACTTTCCCTATGTCAACAAAATTAGACAGTAATTTAAAATATGATAAAGGTTAAATGGATAATGACACTTTGGCCTGAAGTAACCAAAATGACAATTCATGATTCTTGCCATCACAGGTTACTATGATTGAGCATCAGGTATGAAAAGTATTCCCGAAAAAGGTTACTTCGCACATTTTTAATCCCTTGGTGAAACCCAAAATGTTACTTTCTGTGAAAAGAACATCATTGTCTTAGAAACATGATGAAGCAATATTGTGATAAGGTTATAATTGTATTGAACCATTTGCATTAAGACAACTGGCTTAAGAATATTAGTCAGTTGAAGCACAGGTTTACTAATGGGAAAAAAAAAATTATGGTTGATAGTGTGGTTTAGAGAACACAACAAACGGCACATGCGCTACTGCATGTGATCTCTTATCCCTAATGTTTGTTTTTATAAAGCAAGAAAGATATGAACAAAAACTGCAATATGGCATCCCATACTTTTCCCTCATAGCATGACATGTATTAAATAAGGGAAAAGAAGGAATGGAGAAAAACAATGGACCTCCTTTTTTTGAACCAATGAAAAAATGACTGGGTGTAAGGACTATCTGAAGTTTTGCAATTATTTGTTTTTTTGTCGGAAGGTTAATAAATCAAGTTTATTGTAGCTTTAAAAAAATAAAAGATATAAAAATAAATCAAGCATTAAGGTGTGCGTGTGAATAAATTATGCATTGGAGCTTAGGCGTAGAGCATAGCCAGAAGTGTCGGTAGGAAGAAGCTAGAGAGTAGGGAATATTCGCATTCTTTGTGACGACTTGTTTTTAACAGTTTCTTAAAAGACATTTAAAAAAATAATAAATTATTACTTTTCTAAGAGAAATTGTTATCAATATACTCTCTCACACACTCTTTTGATCAAACTTTATGACTGAAATTTTTATAAATCACACATTTTTGTGTGTTTTAATTTTTATTTAACAAGTCACTTTCTTGATTTTATAATTTTTAATAAATTTTAACTAGTAATAAAATAAAATATGTCAACTCAAGGAGTGTATTATAAATTACATGTTGCTGTGACTTCTCTTTTTCTAAAACAAACTGTTTCTAGCAATAAAAAGGAGAAGAATCATTGGTAAAATATTGAAGGATGCCTTTATTTTACTCTTTAGTTCTCCACACCGACAAGATGTCAAAGAAAGCAGCAAATTATTGCATCTATGGTAAATAAAATTCATTTCTTGGTGAAAAAATGACAAATAACATGAATTAGAAGCGCATTTTTATCCACCACATTATTGGGCTCAGACTAAGCAAACCTAAAATAAAAGGACTCACGAAATATATAACTATAAAATCTCACAAAACAATCTATGCAAACAAAATCACACTGTCTACTTAATTTCTAAGGCTCTAATTTAACCACTTTTTTTGGGTACTTCTTCATAGCTGCACTTAAGCCTGTATAATGCAATTCTAGTAATAACAGCACTTTGTCTGTGATGATTTGTATCTTCTTGATGATGGATGGCAATGAAATCTTGGAAAGGACTTTTTTCTTTCCGAATTGAAAATGATTTGAGCTAAACTAGCTGTAGATGATTTTGGTACAGCGTTTGTTGCTTGAAGAAATCAGCCTCCCTTGATGTATTTTTTTAGGAGAAACTAGAAAAATATGGACACAACATTGGTGAAACTTAAGTAACTTGAGAAATTTGGCTCAACGAGGTTTACACGATGGTGCCAACGTAGCCAAATCCTACAATTGAGAATGTTAAGGTCTGAAGGAAGAGATAGATGAAGTAGTTGTGTTTCCCATGAACATAATCATAGCATCCACATACGAAGAGGAAGACAGCAAATCCCAGCTCCAGTAAATTAAGTCTGTGTTCATGTTCAAACAAGAAAAGAAATCATAATTAGACAAAAAGAAAAAGAAAAAAAGATGAGAAAATGGATACTTGTTGCAATTAGAGGCCTAATATGCGAAAATTTAGGACCTCTTGAGTACATATGGTACTTCTCAATAATGTAAAGTGTGATTTGGCGAAGACAGTAAGTACATTTGACTTCTCCTTTAACGTGGCCTATGTTTAATAAAGTGAGTTAATAATGGAGTAGAAAAGTGGACATAACTCCTCTTTGATTACATGTTTTGAGTTCATACTAAAATTATTTTGATGTTGGGTTTTCTAAAATGTTGACAAGGGCATGTGGCTTTCTAAAATCTTCTGTCATATTCATGTGCATGTGACAGAAACGTTTTGATTAGGGTGGCATGCTGTTGATTTGGAAATGGAATTAAAAAAATTCCAAAGAAATGTTCACCTACTAGAGAATCTTAACTGTTACAATGAAGAATAGCTAAAAATTACTCACTAATAAGTAGGAACCTATCAAATTATTTCCTTGTTGCAATCATTAAATTATTGGCCACACAGTCTAGAGCCCATCTCCATAATGCCAGTTTGTGCATGATTGACAATCACAAATTCACAATCGAGATGTAGACAAGAAATTATAATTAATGCCAAATGCAAACACAATTATTTGCTTTCGAGAAACAAATAAAAATAAATAAATTAAGAAACTGACCTTTCAACAAATTTGGATCGAGTCTTTTTGGGGGTGGCCTTGATGGCATTATTCTTCTTGGCAGCATCTCCTGATTTATTCTTATTATTATTGTTGACAGAGTCACCAAGTTTTTCAGTCACAACCCATTCATTAGCCCTCCCATACTCTAAGAGACCTATAAATGTTGCCTTGGTACGGTGCAAAGACATCACATTCTCAAAGAGGATCCAATAGAACAGAAGGTGAATGGACCTGCCAAAGTTCCACACATCTTTTTAGATCAAAATTAATGGACTAACTATTATGGCAAGTTAAAAGTGTAAAACAAGATCAAATTAATCATACCTTGGTGTTCCAACTGAATTGAGAATGGTGATGACAGAAGGAATATAAACAGCTCCCCAGATTGGAACATGAACCTCAGGGACCAGGATTGTAAGGGGAATCACAACACAGTAGAAGAAGAAGGTGACCATGTGGGCGATGATTTTGCGAACAAAGAAAAAGCTGTATATAACATACACTTTCTTCCAAAACTTAACTTTCTGCAGAAATGTAAACAAAAGAAAATATCAGAACAGACATGGAATTACTTAAGTATCATTGTCCCTTTACCCTTCAATATATATAGTACTTAACGGAAATGAGTACTTACCTTGTTCCTCACAATCTCCATCACCATTTTGCGGAACAAATTAGCAGGACCACAAGACCATCTGTGCTGCTGGAATCTGAAGGCTCTCAAAGTACTAGGAAGCTCACTTTTGGCCTATATAAAGTTGCCATTGAAAAAAAAAACACCATGACTTAGTATAAGAAAATTGAAATGATAATTCATAATCACATGTAATTAATATTCTCCATTAATTGCATGCAGAACATTAATTGCTGACTTTGGAAGTACTAATAAGTAAGTAGATGGAACATTCATTCACCTGGAGGTCTCCAAGGTACAAAAATTTCCATCCCCTAAGACTAGCACGAACAGCAAGGTCCATATCTTCCACTGTTGTTCTGTCTTTCCACCCTCCAGCTTCATTGATAGCAGCTATTCTCCAAATGCCAGCAGTTCCTGCATTAAGGTCCCAAAACAGCAACTTTCTTAGTAATAAATGATTATTATGCAACTAACTAATGCTATGACTATGCACCATGTCATGTAGCATATGTGTGTCACATTACATGTTTTTGGAATAGTTGAAAGTAATTAAATGAATTACCGTTGAAACCGAAGAAAGCGTGAGTGGCTGATCCAACTTCTTGCTCTACTGTGAAATGGTAATCCAGGGACATCTCTTGCATTCTTGTCAATAAACACTCATCAGAATTCACTGTCACAAAAAAACAAGAAGAAAGATATCTCTTATTAGCAATGTAGATATCATGATTAGCTTCATAATTAAAAGGTGAAAATGATTAGTAACAATCTGTATGAACTTAAAAAGGGGGAAAAAAGATAATTGACTTGTGATCATATGATTTTCTTTTGTTACTGAATAATTAACTTTTTCATAAGCTTAGTACAAAATCAAAGGACAAACGGCACAAGGCCATCTTGCCGTTACTATCGTGGCAGACCACAGAGACAATAAAGCAAAAGTCAGCTATGGCCCCACATATGCACATGACACAACATTAATTTAATTTATTTTTCTGCAAGTTAATGTTGCTAAAATTAAGAATGTGAGTGGAATTAGAGCATATAAATAAACTAACACTAATTCTTGATTTTCTTTTTAAGGAAAAAACTAATTCTCGATGAATAATATATGATCAGCATTAGTATAACTCAATTAATGAATAAATACAAAAATCCTACCTAACTAAGTTTATTCTTTATTTGATCACTGTTTACAGCTCAAGAGAATGGGAATTGGAGAAGTGTCGGCAAGGAAGAGTAAGGCACATGGTCCTCACTGTTAGCTTCTTTTTTTTGTGTGTCTTATCTAACCCCCCCCCAAAAAAAAAAATACTGCAAAGGCACGTGGGAAGTGGGTTCGCTGGATTGGGAACTTTGAAGTTTGGATGGATTCTCAAAATGACAATTTTGCCCCTCCTACTATGTTCTATTGTTCTTTCCCAAATAGTTCTTCTGCCCCTCCCCTAGAGTGGTAAATTGTGTCAGACAATGCGGGTTGCTCTATAAACCCCCACAAAAAAAAATAGTTACATTTAATAGTATTTTTATTTTGTAACTTATTTTGAGTGAGTTAACTTAACCCATCTTGCTTTGGTTTAATTTGTAAGTTGTGGCGAGATACCACTAGTGAATCCATTCCACTTAAATTGACAAAACTTCCCCCTTTTCATTTAATCACTTTACTTATTAAAATACTAAGTAAATAACAATGGGTTCTGGCAAAATTTTAGAAGCACAAATCAACAGTTATGACACAAACCCACTTACGATTATTATATTTGGGTGTGTGCATTTTATTTGTTTTGTTTCTTCTTTACACTTTTTTTATTTTATTTTACTAATCTAAATGGTGACATGATCGTGAGGGAGACAACCTTCACAGGGAGGGTGACTGGCTCGTTAGTGGTCCCCACCCGTGATTGAAGGGTTTGTTTTCGTGCACCTCATCCCCCGGTGGGCTAGCCAGGTCAAACCACGACCAAGGGGAAAGTGAAAGTCCACTCTACAAATAATTTTTCTCCAATTAAAAGAAAAATAAATAAATAATGAAATGTTATGCCACCGACACTTGGATTTGAGTGAAAAAATAAAGTTGGTGTATTGTATCAAGTGAAAGTCAAAAAACCAAGAAGTGAAGTTAGTAGTACCTGTACTTATTAAGCTTTGTTAGAAGTGTAGTTGGAAGTTCGAATACGTGACTTTTCTTTCTTTTTATTTTTTTTAATTATTAAATCAATCTTATATTTTTATTAATTAATAAAATTTTCCTATGGGTTAGTTTAATTATTTACCAAATCTCCAACGAGCTTGAACAAGAGCAATGTCGGGGTTGCCCACCAAGAAAGGAATGGAACGTCTGAGAAAATCTGGCTCTGGCCTGAAATCTGCATCGAAAATTGCCACGTACTCGCAGTGTTTCACATAGTTACGTTTTAGGCCTTCTTTTAGAGCACCCGCTTTGTACCCTCCTCTTGTTTCTCTGATTTGGTACACTATGTTTATGCCCTTACTTGCCCATCTATTGCATTCCATCTCCACCATTTGCTGCAATCAATCTCAAATTTCATTATTAGAGCACTCAAATTTAAGATTCCATTGATAAATTCCTCCACCAAACTCCACATATATTAACTTCATTATACACCTAAGGCTAAGATAAAGCTACTACATTCCAATCTTTAAGATTGACACGTTAAAATCTCACATTGAATAGCTCAAAACTATACTGAAAAAAAATGTGAAAAACTTACCTTGATGGTAGGGTCAGTAGAATCATCGAGCACTTGGATCACGAGACGATCCACAGGCCATGAAAGATTGCAAGCTGCTCCAATCGACACCTTGTACACCTGAACCCAGAAAATTAACCATCTTCAAATAAATACATTATAACATAAGCACCAATTCTAAAGCTTGCATAAATCCAGAAAGACACAACATTGTAACAGTTTAAGCTTTACTCAAATTCAAGAATTGTCCGTACCTATACACATTATTCAGGTTATATCACTAATCAATGTTGGATCTTTAACATAAACTGAAGCGTGAAATTTACAGAACCAGACATTTACTATATCCTACCGACAATGGATAGTCTGACAGGACCAAAAGTATTGACTGGATTATGATACCATCTTAAAATTTAGATTTGGGTTAAAAATGTCTGAAAGAAAAAACAAACAAAAGACAAAAGTAGGGAATCTTTCTGATTTCTGACCTCTTTTTCATTGAACATTGGAATCTGCACAAGCACGACGGGGTAATTAGAGTTCCCGAGTTCCTCGTCGTCTTGGAGTGGCTCGAACTTGTAGCGCTGGTGGGGCTTCTTCCAGAAGAGCTTAACGAGGATGATGACAATGCCCATGTACACCCTCTCCATGAAGAGCATGAGTGCCATCGCTAGGGAAATGTACACTGCGAGGTTCAGCAGTGGCACGATCAATGGCGCCTTGATCACTTCCCACACCATCTTAATCTGCGCCGCCACGTCGAAATTCACTCCATTGATCGAGTCGGGGATGAAGAACTTGGGCTGAGATTCAACCATTTTGGTTTTTTATTTTCTTTTCTCTTAGCAGAGAAAAGAGTGAAGTTTTAGGACAATGGGGTGAATAAGTGAATTGGGGTGTGCTTTTTGTATGGGATTGAAATGGCAATAAAAATGCAATGCCCTTCTTGTTTTAACTTTGCTGAGTGAGAAGCAAGGCAAAGCAATGACACTTATGGTGAAGAATCAGATCTCTCTCCCCCAAAAAATGGAAAAGTAGAAAAACACAAACTTGTCTCTCTGCTTTGTGTACTCTCTCTCTCTCTCTCTCACACACACACACACACACGCTATTGGCGCCTATGAATGCTTTCTATTCTCTATTATCTTTCTATCGCTGTGTGACCGACAGAGGAGAATAGAGGCATTCTAGACAGAGAGAGTAAGAGAGTTAAAGAAAGAGAGAGAGAGAGGGTGTGAGAGGGGCAATAGATGCAGAGATAAAGGGGTCCCTTTATAGTCATGTTTTGCTGATAGATTTTCCTGCTATCACGTTTTTGTTATATTATTATTTTCATTGATTTTTTATTTTTTATTTTTTTGGGTTCTCATCTCACCATATTTACAGTTACTCAACAGTGTCATTTGTTTACTAGGAAATGTTGTTTACCTTACCAAAAGTAATCTGAAACTAAAGGTAGGTTTGGCGTTTAACTAGTGTTTTATCTGTCTTTAATTGCTTCGGTTTCCAAAGGCATCAGTTAGTTTTTTTTCTAAACACACCAAATCGGTTTTAAGAGCATTTTTGGATTTGTAGTAGAAAAAGATCTTCTGAATTAAGCCATTTAAGAGAATACGGATAAAAAAAACCATTTAAGCAGAATGTTCAAAATTGATAGTTACCTTTTAATTTGCTTTCATCTATGGAAATCACCAAAAGAAAACAAAGTTTCTTTTAGATAAGTAACAATCATTTAGCTGTTTAAGCCTGCTTGATTTAATATAAGATCAAATATATTTCATAAAATTAATTTATTTTATTACTGTATTTGAGACCTAAATAATAATTAAGATTAAATATATTTTTGTTCATGAAAAATGAGTAAATTTTGATTTTGGTATTTGCAACTTTTTTAACTAGTTCTTTAAAATTCAAATATATGGAATTACTGTTTTTTTTTTCTTTTTTTATGTCATATTACACTTCTTATTTTTCTTATGTATATATTAAAAGATCACATAACCAAGACGGATAAAAATATTATTTTATGAATAAGTCATTGGTCTGAGCATAAAAATAATAACATTGAAGTGTTATTTCATTTTTTGATTTTTGATAAAATATTTTATTTTCTTTTCTTTTTGTAGTGCTTATTTGGAGATAATACCATTTTTTCTCACTTTAGAAAAAATATATTATTTTCTTTCTTATAGTATTAACTGTGGAAATAATTACTTTTTTCTAGAAAAATATTATTATTAATTTTTCTTTTTAATAGTGAAAGATACAACAATGTATATTATCATGATACAAAATTCTTCCCTTACTTTCTAAGAATTTGAAAGCAAATTCCTGTCGGATATTTGTTGGCTAATATTGTTGTAAAAGATAATCTAGTAAGTAGCATAATTCTCTTTGAGTTAGAATATTTTTAGAATATAATTAATAGGAATTTTTTTTGTAAAAAAATAAAAAATATAGTTAATGCATGTACTAGTTTTTGTTATATATTTGTGGACATTTTTTTTTCTAATATGTAAAACTGATTGTTAATATTTTTAATATTGTTTCTTTTTAAAATATTTATTTTTTGTATATGTAAATATATTTTCTATTCGGCCCTTCATATAATGTAACTCTACCTCATGACAAGTAACATTCACTTATGTATGTAGTATCATTATTACCTTTTAATAATATTTTTAATGTGTCTTGATTTGATTTATGGAAAGCACAATAAGAAAAGGATATTTTTATAAATAGAAAATAATTATGTTTAAACCTCCTTTATTACATTTAAAATAAAAAATATTTCAAAAAAATTAATATATTTCATTATTGTATTTCTGCATGCAAATAGAAATTAGGATTAGATATATTTTTATTTCTGTAAAATGAGTAAATTTTAATTATAGTTTTTGTGAATTTTTCTTTAGCTTTTATCTCTAAAAGAATATGAAATCATTGTTTATTACCTTTAGTGTCATGTAACACCCCTTTATATGTATATGATCAACAAAATATCAAATGACCATTCCATATAGCATCTACTTATATATGTAGTATCAATGCATCATAATTAACTTTTTGAAAATATTTCTAATATACCTTGATTTGATTTATGAGAAGCACAGTAAGAAAAGGATTTTTTTTATAAATGACAATTAATTCACTATTTAAACCTCTTTTATTACATTTAAGATCAAAGATATTTCATAAATGCAATTTATTTCATTATTTTTAGATTAAAAAAATTAGGAATGAAAATATTTTTATTTATTTATGAGAAGCACGGTAAGAAAAGGATTTTTTTTATAAATGACAATTAATTAACTATTTAAACCTCCTTTATTACATTTAAGATCAAAGATATTTCATAAAAGCAATTTATTTCATTATTGTATTTTTAGATAAAAATAAAAATTAGGATTGAAAATATATATTTTTTATTTTTGTAAAATGAATAAATTTTTATTTTGTAAAAAATATATTTAGTTTTCTTTTCTTAAAGAATATGAAATCAAGGAAGGTAAACGCATAATTGGGGCGGGGGGGGGGGGGGTGGTCTTGCCCCCCAAACTTTTTATTTTATTCAATTATCTTTTTGTAATACTATGCTGATAATAATGACATTATTTTTGTAGACAAATATTCTCTTCCTTTTATAGTCTTTATTGCTAAGATATTATATTTTTCCTCTTTAAACTATACGTCCGAGTATTATATATTTATCTTTTTAATCAATATCTAAATAATTTAAATTTTGAGACACACTAACATGTATTCTCTTTGACAGTCTGAGTATATGTTTTTTTTTTTTCTCATCTTTGCTTAATGTCATTGTTTGTGAGGCTTCATTATGCTTGTAACCTTGAGTGCTTAGTCCAAACACACTTATGTATAAATCTTATGAAAACATTGAATATCGGAAAGCAAACCATGATAGCATGTGAGATGACATTTGTAATCTTAGATCTTAAAAAACATATATGTATTAATTTGTCTTTTGTGTAAATTCATTTTCTATTATATATATATATATATATATATATATATATATATATATATATTGTTAAATCATTTTAGAAAACACATAATTATAGATATTTTGTATGAAATTAAAACTTGTATATTTGTTAAATAAATTTTATCTTTTGTAGTTACCTGACCCTCCTATTGCCTAACTTTGGCTTTGTCCCTGTGTGGAAACATTTTTTGTTTGTTTCGATACTCATGTAACACTTCTTAATTGCTTATGTTTAATGGAAGGTGAAGTAACTATTCTAGATAATACCCACTTATGTATGAGGTATCATGTCAACATGTGACACTTCTAAATTTTTTAAATCCTTTAAATAAATATTATTTATCTACCTTAAAATGAATGTTAGGTACTAAAAATAATGATTTTAGATTTTAGAGAGTTGAAAATCATTTTTTTTTGTTTTAAAAGTGGCTAAAGCAAATATTTGCTCATTTTATATAAACAAAAAAAATCAAATTTTGATAAGAAGAAAAGTAAAACAAATTTACAAATACTAAAATCCAATTTTATAGGAACTAAAAGTATATTTAAATTTAATAATTAATAATTTATTTATGACTACTTTATCACATTTTAGATCTCCCATAAAATTAACCTACTTCATTATTATATTACTGAAAGGGAAGAATATAGTAAATTCAAAAGGGCCAGACTTGAAATGATTGAAAACTTAAATAAAAACAATTAAATTGTATTGAAATTAAAATAAAAGAAATTACTCCCTATAATTCTTATTATAAGGCACTTCAAACCAAATTACACAAACTAATAAAGATAGTTAAATTAGTTAAATTTATTGGATTTTAAAAAGAAATTAGTTATTTATCATTTTTACACTTAGTAAACATCCTTTAATTACTGTAGATGGGGTGAAGGCATTAAAGACAAGAATCATTATACACGAGTTGCTAGGAAGCATTATTGTTATCGGAGCACACTATCAACATTTTTGCTTAAAAAAATATTGCTCCTTGAAGTGGGAAACTTAACATGTTTAAGAGTTGTCATATTTTGATTGAGTTTTTTTACCAATAGTGTTCATAAAACTAGAACTAAAACTAGTTTTAAATAATGACAATGTTACAAAGCAGGAGTGGGATAGATCTTTGTGATTGTGTTGAATGACCTATAAAGGCACAGTATTTGGGAGTTGAAAAGGTGTGAGAAAAAACACTAATTTCATAGAGAATACTGTAAATGACTTCTCAAAGAAAACAAACGTTTTATTTCTACAAGTTAAAGAACATTTCCAAAGCACAGATGCTCAATATCTTTAATAAGGGCAAATAAGTAAAAAAAAATACTTTATGAAAAAATGGAAAATTCCTTATATATACCAAGGACCCCAATATCATTTAGAAGGTGTTTTATAATAAAGACCGAAGAAAGTAATCATCTAGAAAATAAATGTGTATTAAATGAAAGTAAATAAATGACTTGAAAGTAAATGTAAGAATTTAAATAAAAGCAAACAAATGGCTAAAAAATAAATGTGTGATATTAAATGAGAGTGAATAAATGACTGAAAAATAAATACATGAATTTAAATGAAAGCAAACAAATGATCGAAAAATAAATGCATGAATTTAAATGAACATAAAGAACTACACTTAAACTTAAATGAGCTAAGAGAATAAGAGAATAGATGGAGGGAAATGTCAATTACAAGTGAATCTAAATGCAAGAATATAAGAAAAAAAGAGACTTAAAGTGCATAAAAAAAAAAGGTCTCCAGTCAAAATGCTAAACAAATTAGAATTGACTTGAACAAGAGGGTAATTCTAATTTGTTTAGCATTTTGCCTCGAGACATTTTTTTTTTACTTTTATGCACTTTAAGTCTCTTTTTTTTTATTTTATATTCTTGCATTTAGATTTACTTGTGATTGACATTTCCCTCTATCTATTCTCTTAGCTCATTTAAGTTTAAGTGTGGTTCTTTATGTTCATTTAAATTCATGCATTTATTTTTTGATCATTTATTTGCTTTCATTTAAATTCATGCATTTATTTTTCAGTCATTTATTCACTCTCATTTAATATCACACATTTATTTTTTAGTCATTTGTTTGCTTTTATTTAAATTCTTGCATTTACTTTCAAGTCATTTATTTACTTTCATTTAATACATATTTATTTTTTAGACGATTACTTTCGTCGGTCTTTAAACACCTTCTAAATGATATAGGTGGTCCTTGGTGTATATAAGGAATTTTCCATTTTTTCATAAAGTATTTTTTTACTTATTTGCCCTTATTAAAGATATTGAGCATCTGTGCTTTGGAATTGTTCTTTAACATGAATAAATAAAACGTTTGTTTTCTTTGAGAAGCCATTTACAGTATTCTCTATGAAATTAGTGTTCTTTCTCACACCTTTTGAACTCCCAAATACTGTGCCTTTATAGGTCATTCAACACAATTAGAAAGATCTATCCCACTCCTGCTTTGTAACACTGTCATTATTTAAACCTAGTTTTAGTTCTAGTTTTATGAACACCATTGGTAAAAAAACTCAATTAAAATATGACAACTCTTAAACATGTTAAGTTTCCCACGTCAAGGAGCAATATTTTTTTTAAGCAAAAATGTTGATAGTGTGCTCCGATAACAATAATGCTTCCTAGCAACTTGTGTATAATGGTTCTTGTCTTTAATGCCTTCAGCCCATCTACAGTAATTAAAGGATGTTTACTAAGGGTAAAATTGATAAATAACTAATTTTTTTTTAAATCCAATAAATTTAACTAATTTAACTATCTTTATTAGTTTGTGTAATTTGGTTTGAAGTGCCTTATAATAAGAATTATAGGGAGTAATTTCTTTTATTTTAGTTTCATTGCAATTTAATTGTTTTTATTTAAGTTTTCAATCATTTCAAGTCTGGCCCTTTTGAATTTACTATATTCTTCCCTTTCAGTAATTTCATGTATGACTCTTTATCTTAACTCTATAAAATTAGGCTTGCTAATTAAAATCTGATTTTGAATTAAGAAAACAAATTTTAAGTAAACAATCTCATAAAAATAAAAATTGCTTTTTATAGTGTTTGGTTGGGAGAAATGGAGGGAGAAAGGGGAATGGTGGAAGCAAAATTTCTTCTTGTCCAAATTTTGTTCCCCTTCAATATCGAGTAATTTGGAGGGAAAACGAGAAAATTTTAAATATTTAAGTGTTTTGACTAAAATATTATTATTTATATTTTGAAATCTAAAATTGTAAAGATATAAAAGTATATTAATTTTTAAAATACCTTATTACCTTCTTAACCAAACAAAAAAATGGTTATTTTTCCCACCATTAAAATCTCCCCCTTTCCTTCTAACCAAACAAAATATTTAATCAAAATCCCTTCCCCCTGTTTTTCCTTATTGTCCCCTCCACTCTATGAATCAAACAAGGCCTTTGAAAATCGATTCTCTTGCAAAGGATTCAAGTTTCTACCAATAAAATCGAGTTCCCCCAATTTTTTTCTCGTAAAGAATTTATTCTCCTATGAGATCCTATGAAGGAATCAAGTCACCGATACGAGAGATTTAAAAGAATTTGGCCTAAAATCTTTTTGTCTTTTGAAAATTAAATTAATAAATAGATTTTGAAAATAATTGGGTTTATCTTTTAATCCATTGTGTAAGACAAACTTTTCTAAAACATAAATTAAGCAAGAGAGTGAAATTAATTCGGATCATACTATTTTCTCTTGACCCTCCTTTGTTAAGTTACAAGGTCTTAGTGCTTTTATTTGTGATTATCTCACTATCATTGAGTGCATTCATTGCTTTTTGATTTGTTTCTTAATTTACGAGCAAATGTGGTTTTTCCTTGTTGATATAGGAAGCGAGATTTCACAGAATTTGAGGATTAGTGGTCTCTCTTATTTTCTAGGGTATGTGATCCCTTAAGCATAATTGTAATGATCGATTTAGTGTGAAGTTGTCAAGAAGGACTTGCTTGAGTGTAAAGGATTTGTTGTTGTATAATCTGTTTGGATAGTGGAAAAATATTAAATGTTACTTGATTAGAGACTAGTTACCAGTATAAATCTCTGATGCACAATTTCTCTGTCCCTACTCTCTTTTATTGTTTTGTTATGATTGCTTATTTTTTAATTTTCTCCAATTATTATCAATTGAATCAATTGGGGTTTCTCTTCTTCTTTAAAGATTTTATCCTTCACGATTAAATTCATCTCCTTCTTGAATTTGATTGATTAATTGGGTATAACCTAATTTTAGTTAGATGTTTTACTTTGCCTGCAACTCCTTAGAAAAAAGGCAACGTTGATATCTGGATAGGAAGTAGTGTTAGGACATCGAGCAACTGAAAGAATTGGTAAATTAAAAATATCTTTAAATAATTTTCTTTTATAGTGTTAAGTTAAATGAACAAATACAAGGAAGAATAATGTGCATCTATCAAAAGAGAGGAGTGCAATTTAAAAATCAAGATAGAAATTATATCTTCTTAAAAATACATATTTATTTACCAAAATAATAAAATTTAATGCATTTTTTTTTTAAAAAATTAATTAAATTTAGAATCTATATTTTATTAAGAGTAATATAATACTTTCTAATAATATTTTAATGCGTTATAAAAAGCATTGTATGAAGAAATAAACACATTTAATTTTTAAATATAAAGATATTTAATATTTTTTGTTTAATAATAGAGTATATTATAAGGAGTTTTATAAGACTTTATATACTTTTGATTGGTTGTCTATGTGCTATTTCATCCTACAAATGGCGGCAGCTAGACAAAGAATAAAAAATTGGAACAAATACAATTTCATTATCTGTAGCCTAGTTTTCGTTGTCTTATAGTTTTCTTCTTCTTTTTTTTTAAAATTATTTTTGGATGAATCATTATATGAAATTGAGACCCACAATTTTTTTTAGTAGTTTAAAATTTTCAGTTATGTGCAGTTTAATAATTATTTATTTTACCAAAAATTATTATCTGTTTAAATAATATTTATAAAATTCTAATTTAACAACCTACATTTCACGTGTTTACAAAAAAAAAATTTGAAACAAAATTTTCATTAATTGATCACACACGTAAGATGAGTTTAAAAAGATCATAAAAATTAACAAGAAAATAAGAAACAAAAAAAAAATGAAAATAAGTGGAAAAAGAATTTAGTCAAATGGGTGGCTATTGCTTATTGGGGACGGGGATCATATAAATGAGAGAGACAAAAATAAGCGGAAAACGATATTTAAATGTGTTGCAGTAAACAAGAAATTTAATTGTGTTAAAAATATTTACAAATAAGAAACAAAAATAGGAGAAAATCATCGAAACGAGTAAAAAAATAACGCAGATGGATAATAAAATGTGTTGGAAATGATGTAAGTGGACCAAAAAAATTTCAAGTGAAAACTACGAAAATAAAAAAAAATAGTAAAATGGATAAAAAATATATATAACCTAAATTGATGGGGAAAAAGGTGAAAACAAACATGCGGCCAATTATTTTTGTCATTATTTTCTTTTAAATATTTGATAGACATAGTAATGTAACAATTTATTTGTTATAATATATATAAATAATTATATATATATATATATATATATATATATAATTTTTGGAGTAAAAATAAGGGTGTAAATATTATTAAATGGATAAGCGTAAGTTATAATAGATACACAGAAAGAATACTTTGACACTGATCTCAAAAACCTCCATTATTGTCGTTAAATATTTTGGATGATGCGGAATCAATTATGACTTCATTGAGGATCTTCTCTTACTTAAATAACTTTCTTAACTTCACTTACGTACACTGACCAGGACTGCCTATCTGTCATTACAGTTAATAATGTCTGACAGAACATGCGACTTTATTTACATTTTCGTTTTTTTAATCTGCCACTATAATAAATTTATTGTTTAAACATTACAAAAATAATGTTTTTGTTATCCGCTGCATTTATTTATTTTTGTTATTATATGGTTGTTGGTTGAGATACCTCTCCGCTACTTAGGTTGGAAAAAGGGAAATTGTAATAGTGCCAAGATATCATACTTCACAAGTTCATTAGATAAATATTGAAAATATCCTATGAACTACGTTCTATAAGTTCAATGAAGTGGGAAAAATGAATGTACAAAATAAATTGTTTTTAAAAATTAAAAGTAGTACCATTGAACACATGTATCAATTAGTTTGAAGTTGTATTAGTTTAATCAGAAATTTTGAATTAAAATCTTAGATATATAATTATATTAATAAAATTGTCTCTGGTAGAAAGAGTAGCCGGTGAAGTAAGCATTTTTTCTTGCTGTAGAAAGTATAAAATATCGCAAGTAAGATAATAATTGTGATATATATATATATATATATATATATATATATATATATATATATATATATATATATATATATATATATAAGTGTATGTGGATGTAATCACTCCGCATGTAATGGCAGTCCACGAGACATTTTTCATGTTATGTGAGTATGTTATAATTAGTCAAAATTGAAGCTTGACGTATATGATAATGATATACGAAATATCAGGGATGAATTTAGGAGTTACTTTAATTGATTTTGTATAATCTTTTGGTGTTTAAGAAATAAAACTGTCCAATCGTACATGTTCCATAATCGAAGGTCCTGTGCTGAAAAATAAAGTGAGAGGATATTTGCCGCAATTGACTCCGTACTTGAGAGTTTTGATTGTTCACTGAGCTCTCACAAGTCACAAGCTAGGCTCAAAATAGGAGAGGAAAAAGAAAAGACCTCTAAAATTCTAAAGTCGGCCTATTTGGTTCACTATTATAATTTGACTGATTTCAAAATAAATAAGGAATTATATATATACATTAAAAGTATGACTCTTTATAAAAAAAAATCATTACTCTTTTTTTTCAGCTTAAGGTTTTATTAAATATTTTGTTAGTAATTAAGATGATTAATTTGTGTGTCATATTCATATGTTTAAAAGAGATTTTTAATTTTTCAAATCTCACTTTTGAACATTTTTTTTTTCCACCTCAAGTTTCTCTTTCAAACATGTGGACATGACACATAAATTAGGTTGAAAATGTTAAATTCTTATGCTTGATATGACATCCTTAAAAATTATTCCTAAGAAACTAACATGCCCTAGAAATCACTTTAAAAGAATTAAGGGGGTGCTTGGTTTGTTCATTTTCTGTTTCATTTTCAGTAAAAATAGAAAATATATTTGAAAATGTGTTTGTTTTAAATTTTAAAAATATTTTTAGTGAAAACATTCTCAAAAAAAGGCTAAAAACTAAAACAAAGATTTTTCGTTTTCAATGTTTTCTCTAAAAGGAAAATGTGGTAGCATGAGTCATAATTATTATCAACTTCGTTAGCAGTCTCGTCTCTGATACTCTAAACCCACCCTTCTCCTATCTTCTTCTCCTTCAACATTTATCTCCCGAAATCATCACTAGTCCATAATGCACCACCACCTACTTCCAAACTCCATCATCAATGCCTCAAACGGCCACCACCCACACCTCCAAACACCAAACCATAATTCAAATTGATTGTACCGTCCGGTCCTCCACAATCATCAGCCCAAACGTCGGTGACCCAACCTTCATTATCAAAACGTCGTGCACGCCACCTATCACACCAAAACCCTATTGCAACCTAAATTAGTCTAGTTAGTGGTTATGTTGGGGCTTCAATGATTTTGTTCCCTTTTGGGTAGTTTCGTGGCGTTCTCAATTGTTTGTTGGTGGTGAGGTGCAACGCCGACGAATAGGGGTGGTTCAACGACACAATGGAGGGTGGTAACGGCACACTCTTGTGTGCTAGGGTTAAAAAGGTTTTTGTTGCCGATAAGGTGTTTGTTGAAATGTCTAAACCAATTTTCTAGAGCATACATTCTTATTGAATAGATGAAATGCCTAAACCAATTTTCAAGAAGTCAAACCAAACATGTTTTCAAAATTCTAATCTTTTGAAAATGAAAACAATTTTCAGGAAATGAAAACAGAAAATGAAATGCAAACCAAACACACCTTAAGTTTCTCACAAAAACTTTATAGGAAGGGATAGTAATCCAAGATTTTCATAAAGGGGATAAGTTTTTAGTATAAAAATACAATTATGCCTCTCATCTCTCGAAATATTTTAGACATATCAAACATATTTTGACATTCTTATAAACCATGAACCTTAGGAAGTATAATTCCTTGGAGGCGTTTGTTTCACAATTTTTTTTTCCATTTCTAGAAATATTATTCAATCAAAAACCTTAAGGCATTAAGTTTGTTGGTCTTTCTCACCTATATGTTACTCAACTTGTCCATTTTTATTTTTTAATCAGGAGTATTCAATGGTGACACTTAGAGTTTGCTTAACCATAACCGCCAATATGCTTTAGTTACTTGCATCACTTGTTAGGCCCTTAGAGCTTATCTATTGTAACTACTAAAATTGCTTGGTTCACATAGTCAATTATCCAGGAACTACACAATTAGTCCCCAACAATGGATACTTGCAATGTGTTAGCTCACATTAATGGGACATGCTTTGTAACCTCTCTATGAATGAATCTATCGTCAATTTCATTATATTCATTCAAATCAATCACTCAATCAAATTATCGATTTTGATACCAATTATTGAGAATTTGAGGGAGATTAAACATCAAAAAGATCTTCATTAATGGACTATGAACAAATCACACAACCGAATTTGATATCATATTTCAATCCAAAACTTTAATACATCAAGACCTGAATATGAATTCAAATATCCATTTATATCTAATGTAAGACTTTATCTTATATATGAACTCAAGCATGATCATATAAGCTCCTAAAAAAAGAATAAAAGGGCCCGAACTTGTCCTTCTAGAGAAGCCCATATTGTTAGACAATTTGAAGCAACACCAGGATTAGCTACTAAAGAAACTACTTGGACGAGCTACCAATTTAAAATTCATTGACAATCAAACTATTCATCGGATTGAAATTAAAATAATCAAACAAGGATGAAGTTAGAGCTTAAATTCAATGAACTAAAGGACATTTCATGCTAAAGATGAAATAATAACAAGGCCAACGTATAACTGAAGTTGTTCTTCCTCCCGGTCAAACAACAAGGTCGTTTATGAAAGGCTTAATGAGACAAAGGAGACGTGCACCCCTTACTACAAATGAAAAACTGAAAATAAAGCACATCATTCTATTTTACCATTGCACAAATACTCTCAATACTTGATCCAATGGACGAAATCTGCCTTAACTAACTAAGGAGACGAGATGGAGAAAGACAAACAGCTGCAGTGATTTAGAAGATATTGGAGACCTGACTCACCGAAGGGACGCCTCCAGGCAAAAGAAGCAGTTCCTTCTATATGGTTTTATGAACAAACTCGAGAAGCAATGGACAAGTGTTAATTACTATGACTTAAAAGACTATTCAATTCATAAAGCTACCAAATTATGAATTGAGAATGGTTATTTCATTTGTCACTATTCCATTCCAAACCTATCATTTAAAATTTCGTGAATCAAACGTGACTTATTTGGGCATAAACATGTTAATTAACTCACCAATTGATTTACAGATGAATATGACTGCGATTCCGACAATGAATGCGACATGAGCATGTTAATTAAATAAGTTAACCAATATCTTCGCATTCAATTTAATTTGCCCTTTGCACCCATGTCGTAGAAAACTACAAATACAAGCCAGGTAGTATTTGCAGACACAATTCAAGTAAATGTTCGATTTGCAGTGGCTGGTGTAGATTAGACAAATTAAATTTATGCACCATAATGTATCGTATACAAAACTCAATATTTATTGCTGGTGCAGATTAGATAAAAAAAAATAACAAATTCATCCCAACAATAAATACTAAGTTTTGTATAAACGTTTGCACACACATTATATTAAAGATAATTTTTTTAGCATACAAAATGTGTGTGTAAACGTTTTAAGACTATACTAATAAAATAATACATTATCTTACAGACAATTTATTAGCATACAACATGTGTATGTAAATTTTATAAGACTATACTAATAAAACATCACATTCTATTACAGATAATTTTATTAGTATACAACATGTGTGTGTAAAAGTTATTAAGACCACACTAATAAAACAATACATTATATTACAGATAATTTTATTAGTATACAAAATTAATTTTAACTTTTATAAAATATCTATTGATTAAGCAGTTATGTAAATGAAAAATATATCTTTAAATTTTCAACTACAGAACTTATATTATAATGAGAAAATAAGTTATGTAATGACGGTATAAAGTAATTTTACCTGATCATTTAATTATAAATCATTATTTGTTAATTTTTATAATAATTATATCAAAAATAATATTTATAATAATTTCTGATTGGTTGTAGAGTAAAAAAAAATTTACACTCACAATATATAGTAATTAAATGATTAAATTCTACTAATATCGATCGGCTGCAAAGATATATGACTCCAAACTCGAGTTTGGAACAGAAAGCGTGTAGGAAGGTTTGGGGAAGGCAGAACCATAGGATTCTGTATTTTCTAAATTTCAGGGGATCGCAACTTCTGTTGTATTGCTGGAATTGAGTGAAAATGATTGTTATAATTGATAGAAAATAGTTTCATTTCCAAATAGGAAAAATTACCATTTATTACTATATTGTTGTTTTAGGAATACTAGATTGTGTGAAGTTGGGGACCAAACCTCATAAATTTTGATATGCATCGATACTTTGTGAAAGCTTTGCTTCTTACCATGTGATTGAACGTGATACTGATACTCTGGAAACCAATTGTAAATTTGGTGCATCTGTCTAAACTCTAAACTATTCCATGATTTCCATCCTCATGGGAATAAGTCTACAATTTTTTAATATTCAGTATGTTAACTAAAGTTTGTAATCCGTGCATGTGTGAATATGAACTTGAAATGGTTGTTTTTTTTATTCTTGGTATTAATGTAGATGTAAATGTGGCTGGTAGGTGAAAACTGAGATACAGGCAAATTTTGATATAGATGTAGATTTATAAATTGAGGAAAACTCTGTATTTACATTTTTCGGTTGTGGGTGTTTTGGGGGAGGGGGTAATACTTTATTTACGACTTTTTAATCTGAGTTGATACTTCTTGCATTAAATGTTTTTCTCAAGTTGGATTAAATTATTGTTACGTTGCTTGTGGTCAACCCTGTATTAGAGTAAAAATAACGTAATAGTTGTAGAGAATCATTTTCTTTTTCTGGAAAAATAAAATAATTCATTTTTTTTAGATAAGCTCATTTTTTTCTTTTTATATCAGTTTCTCTATATATTTTTGTGTGAGGCTGATTTTCGTTTGAAGTATCGAAGTTTCCTCTTCTACAAATATTTTTTTTTCTCTGCTTGAACCCCTGTATTGTATGATGAACTTATACTTATGTCTAGATTGGAATTCCTTTCCTTTCTCAAGACTCCAGCAAAGGTTTATTGGCTTTGTTTCAATTTATTTTTCTTTTCCTATTTGGTGTAATAAAGGATGATATAAGAAAGCTGGACTACTTAGATAGATAGACTGAGCATAACAAACACCCTTGTCTTTTAACTTTAGTGTTTGAGAGGAAGTGAATTTTTTGGATTGATTGATGAGCATAATAAGCACTTACATCTTTCAAGCTCAGGATTATAAATTGTTCAATTGAGGACTCCTTAGAACATGTGGGACTCTAATCCTTGGACCCAATCATACTCAATAAATAGACATGAACCTATTAAGTTACACTAGGTCACACATAAGAGAGGTCATTAAGATTTCTTGAGTTTCAATCCGCTTTATAACTCTCTAAGAGTTTTGCAAGTGAAGAGAAACTAACAAAAAATGTAATTTCAAGGAAAAAAATATAATAAATGTTAGTTGAATTTAAAGATATCACAAGTAAAATTGATAATAAGTTGCGTTATTACCACATTTAGTTTGATGTAAGTTTTGATATTCAATACACAATTAATCCTCTTATGTGTCTTAGTCAATGGAGTAGTTGGAGGGAAATTTACATGAAAAGATGCTTCCATATTTAAGTTAGTAAAAAAATTACAAAGACGACTAATTGAGAGAAGGGGAAGGAGATTATCACATGTGATAAGTTTGCCTCTAGAAATAAAAAGTTATCCCTCTAATGATCTAAAAGGAAGTGGAAAAGTTAGTGCTACATTATTAAGGAGTAATAATATTTAGACATTTAAATCAAATAATAAAAACACTCTATTCACAATTCTCTTTTTTCTTTCTCTTTCTTTTACATTATTTCATCAATCATATTATTTCTCTAATGGTGTTTAAGTATTTTTTTTCCTTTATTAAGAAGATAAAATCATAATCTTGTTATCACGTTTATTTTATTCATATATGCAATGTCAGTAATATTACATCACACGGTCATATTTAACCTTTTATAAAAAAAAAATTGTGGATATTTATACCTAATTTAGACCCATCTACTGAGTAAAACTATTGTGCATTATAAATAATTTTCATGAATGCCTATTTGATCTAAGTTGAATTACCATTTCTAACTAAAAGTTTAATTGGACAAACAACGACCACTGCACAAAAGATTGTTTCAACGCTTGTTAACTTTTCATATTAGGACTTGAATTCTTGACTTGTGGAAGGACTTGCACTATTTTTAAATGTGAAGGGATGAGGAAACAATGGTAGTTGAAATCAGTAGCATTTTAGTTTTAAACGATTAAATAATGGACTATTAAGATTTTTTTTTGGTGCTCTGCCAAAGAATACAACCATGCAAGTTCTAACAACATCAATTATTAGGGAATAAGAGCCATAGGAACCATACATATAACTTTATTGGTAATAAGTAAGCATCTCGCAATAGATTATTATTTGGGTGTAATTGAGTTTATTAAATTTGATTAAAGAAAACGTTCAAATTGACTTTTAATTATGCATAACCTATATATAACTCCAAATTGTAACAATATATTATCCATATGGACAAAAAAACGGATTCTGAACAGTCCAAATGTGCCCCAATACAGGATGGCAAACACATTTATTCAATTAGATATTAAACGCAACTGTTCAAGAGACGTTATTTTATTTTAGGTATATTCTAATCTACAAGGCAAAGTTTATTACTTTCTTAATTGGGGAGAAGGGAAACATATGAAGTACAGTTCCGAGAGACCAAAAGCATATATTCAGTCAAGATCATCGATCCAATCTGAATTATAATCAAATGAGCTAGCCAAGGAATTGTATTCCCATTTTTTTTCCTCACAAATCCTCTTCAGTTTTTCTTCCCGTTTTAATTTCTCTTCATTGTACTTATCTCTGTGCATAATTTTTTTGTTTAACTTTTATGTATTATTAGTATAATATTTTTTATTTATTTTCCACCAATAAAAAAATACCATTAACATGTTTTTTAAGTTAGTTATTGTAAAAATTAATAGACTTATTATACATGATTATGAGTTGTAAATTATAATTAAATAAAAATGTAAAAATCTTTTATATTATTTCTACATAAATTATTCACTTTTTTTTAATCTCTCCATTCCTTCCCATAGAAAAGTTAAAATGCAATTGGAGGAATATGTCAAGGATGTTGTTAAGTTAATGCAGAGTGAGTGAAGTGCGGGTCTCTACTCAACCTTAATTTATTGAAAGCGTCATTATCAAGAACATGATACTTCTATTAGCTAGCTAATTAAAGACTACAAAACATGTGGAACAGTTTAGCGGGAAAACTATATAAAGAGCATAATTTAATTACGTGCTTTTTAATTAGCCAAACTTAAGTAATTTATAGACAAGAATATTAACCTTAGCAAGTTGGAAGAAATAATCAGGTGAGGTATTAATGAATGACATGAAATTTAGCGCTCTGGAATAATGCTTATATCGGTTTTCGATGGGACCTCTAATAGTATAATTAAGCACCTGACACTTAACAAGCCCTTGATTAAGGAGTTATGTCTGTCATGTTGTCAAAATTTTGTGCTTCTTTCGGCACTATGTTGAGGAAACTGAATGCCTAGAGCCCCAGACATCACATTATATGTGTATAATCTGAAAATCAAAATCCCCTTTAATTTCGGTTTCTCTCCAAAAAGTCATATGAAACTGAACCTCACTGTTTATTCATGTGAAAAGTTGAACAAACTGTGATTGTCATTTAACTAATTATGGTTGAGCTTATCTCCATCACCGTGCATTATTCTTGTACTCACATACCTGTTTTATCTAGAGGTAGGAATTTTCAATCGCCAAATAACTAGGATCTTAATTATTTACTTATATTATTGTCATTAGCTAGCTAGCACTAAATCCTATATGTATAGTACATTCATCGATGTCATGGACAATTTGCTTAATTAATTAGGCGAGACACAGTAAGAATGAGATTGAACCAAGTTAAAAATGTTTCATTTTATCCCCTTTCAATTAAACTAAGAAAACGCTCCCAAGTCAAACTCTCAAGGTAGGAGTAACTTTTATATTTCCAATTTTTTTTACAATTTTAGTTTTCTGCCGAGTGAAAAATTGAGTTTGCATATTCCCATGTATCTAGAAATAAAAGATCTCATTTCTAGGTGCATTCGGTTTAGAGTTCTGTTGATGTTCTGATGCTCCTAAATATCATGTGAAAAAGGGTTGGAAATATGTCCTGTGCCCACCACATTGAGTATGTACTACTGTGGACCCACCTATGCACCTACCTTTTTTTATTCTTACATATCTTTCTTGTTCTCTTTATTTAAAGTTACCTTCTTCTTTTTCTTTTTTTCTTTTTTTATTTTCCGTTGCAGAATATATATGAAAAAGGGGCCAATGTAACACACCCACACTAACTTTCTCAAACAAAAAAAGGGAAAACCAGAAAGAAAAAGATAAGGAATATCATATAATTCATGTGTTTCTTTAAGATATATTCTTCAAGTTAACCCTGAAAGAAAGATTGAAAGGACTTAAACCCTACAACTTCAATACATGAGTTGTAATTTTTTTTTCATTTTAAATTAGACAAAACATGTTAATTTGTTCCTATCTTTTCTTTAGTCGCTAAGGTTAACAATAAATCTCTATCAAGAACATTAAAACAAGAACTTTTGCAGTCAAATTGGACAAGCTCCAATGACCCATTATTCTTTTCCCTTTTTCTTGTTTTTTTCTTTCTAAACAGTAAAAGAGAAACACACACATGTTCAGACTTCTCAGTTTTTTGGTTTGAAGACTTTGCAGCATAAGCCAATTGCTTTAAAATAACCAACTTTGACAAGTCTTGAGGTAATTGGTTATTGAGTATTGACATACCAATTTTCCCAGTAACATGCGCATTATTTTGCGCTCTACTCACTCTCGTGCATTGCCTGCAATTGTTAGTTGCTTTGATTTTAATTGTTCATCCAAAACACAATAATCAATTGTTGGCTGCAGACATACTAATTTTGTCTCAAACACAATCAGTCATCTTCCACTTTTTAAGATCTTTTTTTTTTTTCCTTCTTATCTTAAATCTCCAAAATGGTCCAAGCAAAAATAAACAAGTGGACTTTAACGACCACGTAAATCAATAATCAATAATTACTACAAAGAAAGAATATCCCTTTAACTCTCCTTTTGATATGCTCATAAAGTCATCACTCTGTATCTTTTTGCGCTTGCTATCAGTGGTTAATTAATTAACCAACTACCCCCTCTAATGGAGTATTATTCCATTCATTGCTTGTTTCTTATTTTAATCATATTAATTAATTAGTGTTATAATTAAGATGATATATATTTAAGAATATAAAAAGAGTAACTGTTAGAGATATCCTCTAAAAAAATGTTAAGAGATATGAAAAGTATAAAATCATTAATGTATTTTGACTTAGTAGTTTAAGTAGTTAGATTTTTAACATGACATGATTAACATGATGTAACTAGTTAAGAGTAATACATTCACATAGTTAAAACAGGCCTAAAATTAATTGAGCTGTTGCGGGAACTTATAGACATGTTAAACTTCTGAAATAATTAATTTATGACAACAACATTTTCTTCTAAAGGCATCTAAAAAAATTCTGGTTGCATTCTCCTATGGGCCATTTTACACACTCAATTGGGCTAAATTAGAGATAAATAAATGAAATATGAAGGAAATGAGCAACCAAATCTGATTGCTTGGTCCCACTTTATACACGGATGCAAACAATTTATATTAAAACAACACAATAGCTTTAAGTTTTAGGTGTTATTTGCTATAACGTCTTGGAAACCATTTCTTAGCACTATTCAACTAATGAAACTGTCGGCAGCCAATAGCCATCGTTCCTCTACTACCATTGATAGCTAGAGAGCAATTATTATCAGTGCAATATGCAGTAACTTCAATTTTTTTTTTCTCTTTTTCTATTAAAGAAGTGCGATTTGATATTATTTAGAGGTGGTCGGTGATTTTGAAACACCATGTATGACACGCCATATATATGGCAAAGTTGAATTGGAAGTCTATTTAGTTCAACCTTTGTTTCTCTTAATCTAACCAAAGTCCAATTTATCAAATCCTGATTTTTAGGTGTGATAGACAAAACACAATGCAAATTTGCTACAGCAGAAGGAGAATCTCAACTCAACCATTTCTTCTTTCGTTTGTTGATCAAGAAGGGAGAGAGTACCCTGAAATTGAATTGTGTGTCTAGAAAACGTAGATCATAGAGACCCACTTGGCAACTCTCCTTGACTCCACCCACCATACCCTTCTTTACTTATTTCCCAAAAGCCTCATTGCCGCCATATTTTAGTAATTTTTTACAAAAAATAAAAAATAAAAAGATTTAATTAGAATTAAAAAAATAGGGAGAAAGAGGTTAAAAGGAAAAATCTCTCTTGTCCAACTCATACTCATAAAAGATTATGACTAATTAAATTAATTTTATTTTATGCCCACCAAATCGATTTGTTTTCTCCGCTTATAAAAAGCAAATTTAGTCATAGTCATTGTTTAATGGCAATTTCTTTTTCTTTTGTCTACCTTTGTCCCTTTTTTTTCAAAAGAAAAAGAACAACCCACTTCTATTATGTAGCTATAAATATTTGGATCTTTCTTCCCGGTTTGTTATTTTTTCCTCTAAATTCGACTTTTCTATGAGTTTGTCACATTTTTCTTTGGGTAAGTAATCGGACCAGGGGCAAAAAAGCTACACCGAAACTGTTTGTGCCTATTACATGTTGGCACTATAAAAAAATTGATTACGGTCGATTTAACTATAAATTATTAGATAAACTTGGACTACCATATGTTTGAAGGCTCTAGCCAATCTTTATATAATATGTATTTATATTTTTTAATTATAAAAAAGTTAATAATACTATGAAGATTAGTCGGAATCATAATTATCTCAAACTAATTAATATTTTCTTCAATTCAAGATTCAATCATATGTAAATATAATATCAATCACTTTTGATCAACAACATTGATAAAAAGATAATGATTTATGTCTCTTAATCAATGAAGTAGTTTAGGATTCGAATCTTGATTGATATTTAAGTATGAAATATATAGGTAACGTTGCGAGGAGAATACTAAATATGTATGTGCTTATGTCTCCAACAATGAGTTGTCATTGTTTTATACGCGGATAATTTCGTACCAAAATGATAATGAGGAAAAAAAATCAAAATGTCTTTCTTTTATGCTCTAAATGTAAAATTTTAAGAGTTTCTTAAATTATCAATGATTGAAAACTAACAGAATCTTGAAACCTATGATTCTCATAAATAATATATAAACAACTAATACGAATCTTTCTCTATAAAAAGACTTCTCTCCAGTGTATTTTAATTTTCTTAGAAATGGAGAGAAATAAGATTTCACTCCATTGATTATTTTTATTCTCTACGTTTTGTGATGGCTATAGAATAGAGAGAGCATTTTTCTATCAGGAATGAGACCTTGTTTCACGTTAGTGAGTATTAACCTTCTCTTATAACCACTGCTCCCATCAAGACTTCTTTTAATTAATTCAATTACAATTTAATCATTAATTATTTATTTATTAGTCCCTTAAGTCACATATCTCTCAACATTAATTCTAACACCAAACACAAGATTTTCTTTTTTTCCTTTCTTCCATATTGTTTATTCTTTTTTTTTTTGTAAAAGGAAAAAACTTAAATCCTACGTAAAGCAGATACCCTGGCTCTGGCTCCTCATATAAGACTACGAAGTAGCACAAAACTCATCTTAATCTTTAGGAATCTTTGTTTTCCACATTAGTCCAAGAGATCATTTATAAATTGATAAGATGACCCAAATATGTTTGAGAAAATTTAGACCGTGATTTATGATAAGTGAGAGCGTCAGTCTAATGAAAAATGTCTATATAGACAGCGACATTAAACTGTCAAGGGATTTTCTCGAAGATAGTTGCGAATGCCATAGAAAACAATGTGATAATGGCCAGATTTATCGATTTTGATGGAGATAATTAATTGTCGGAGAAAGAACATACATACATGCCAAGAAGATGGAGAGAAAGAGAGGAAGATATATAATATGACATGAGCGTTAATAAGATAATAATGTTAGTTATTATGATTTGTTTTTAATCCCAAAAGTCCAAAACTATGTTACCGAACTTTGGCAAATCAAATGAATACCACATCAGCAGCAGTTTGACGCTTCATTAGAGGCAAAAGTAACCCAAATCATACACTTTTTAGGCCAAAGTTATGTATATTGGGGAAGCACAAAGAACCGAAGCTGCAAGTAAATAAGAAATGCATATTCTGTAAACTTTATTAGGTGGAGCCTAATTGCACACTTGTGTCGTTGGAAGAGTGAAGAAAGGAATGTAAAAAGATGAGAAAATTAGGATGCACTTGCTTGAAATGACTCATGACTTCAGTTAAAAATCAATATATTTCAAGTCAAACACTTAACCGAGCAGACCCTTGCATATTATTAACACCAATGGGGAAAAAGGAAAACCTTAAACTACCAGAAAAACAACAGAGAACTGTATATATCTAAAGCTATGTACTATCATCAAATAATAGCATGTTATGTATGGGCAAATTTATTAACATTTACACTTATTAACTTAAAAGTCATTATCATGATTTCTAAATAACTAGGAGAGTTACGGTAGAATAATGTACTTCTGCATTAAGATAATTTGTCAAACCCTATTAAGCTGGTAGATTAATAGGCATTGAGATTTTTTTTTTATCTGTCATGTACATTAACTCGGCCCAATCCCTTTTAAAGTTAGTTTTGACAATTTTGAGTTTTAAAAATGAAAATCAGTGCAAGTTTTAGGTTACGGTTTGAGTAGTCCTATTCATGTCTAGTATCTTATGGAATTAGTTTAAAAGTATTTTTTTCATAATTATATATTAATAATAAGACTTCTAAAGGACAATATAAATCCAATTATGAAGTTATATTTATATTAATATAATTTATATATTTTAAAAAACATGTCTCAATTTTTAGTTTATGTTTCCTTAATTTTATGATTTAATTATATATGATATTAAAATTGATATATTATATTGATAAATTGAATCAATTTAATCTAATTTAATATATTATCAATCTCAATCAAATTAAGTTAAATCCCAAATTAATAAGTCAGTCAACTAAACACAGATTATTGTTGAAATGACTCAATTACACCAATATATAATATATCATGAATAATTATATAAATGAATTTCATATCACATCTTAACTAAAAATTTTAAAATTTAATTTTATGAGTCTTGTCTTTATTTATATGATATTCAATCTTTTCATTTTTATATGATATGAAATTTTATCTCACAGTAGGCTTTATGTACTCCAAGAGATCTGGCCAGAGATGCAAGTAAGAAATAATTGGAACCAATTTGTTGCATATGTGAAATGCTATGGAAGGATGATTATAGGTCAGTATGTGCGTAAGGCCACCAGCGCTTGTATATCCAAGTACTGATATCAGTTGAAATGCGTGGAGTTTTCATTCACGATAGGCTTGGACACAAGAACTCCCTCGCGGTCCCTTCCAGCACATGTTTTGTACTTTTGCACAAATGGAATTTTTCATGACAAAAACCAGAAAGGCCACCTTCATTTACCAGAAAATTCCTTAGTAATATATTTTTTTTCATCCTTCGTGCTATACTATAGTATTAATTACTACCATCGATGTCTGATTCCAAATATCTAACCGACCAATAGAAGTGATACAACATGTTACAATCTGTCAGAACAATCATGTTACTCGTGGGTGTTAGAAGGGGAGAGGAGAAAAGGGGAAAATGAGACAGAGTGCACTGTCGGAAATCAAATTCGTATACTCACCATTTCTATAGTGCAACTTTGGTTTTCTTACATTACGATGTGAAACGAATTGCACGAAACATATATATCAATTATTTTTGGCATGATTTCTGTAAAACTTTTTTTCATTATTTAATTTATTATTCAACCAATTGTATGCACCCACCTTAATGTTTCGTACTAACATATCTCTAGAGAAAAATGTAAGCCTTGAAAACTGACAACAAATTTTTAGACTAATGTTTGATAGGTGGATTTTTAAAACAAAGCTATGCCACCATGCAACTGGGTCCAATTTATTTCTACGTGATCCAAATTATATTCCTCTCCCAACGATCCCTTAAGTGCCACTACGAACTTAGCTGGCTCTGAGGACTTGTCTGCCTCCACTTTCACATTCATATATATCTGGTTGGAAAAGTTCCAACTCTTCATTATGGTTTCATTGACCAACCTTTGTTAAATTTTGGTTTTAGCTTAATTTAATATCATCATGAAGAATGGAAATATTACGCTCTGTAATCATATTTTTAATATTAGATCCGAATCGGATCTTGTCAACCGGGTGTGCTGAAGCATGCAATTTGCTGACAAGGATTCTTAGAGCCACAAAATACCCCTGCAGTATTGGAAGAGAGAAGAAAAATAATTAATCTGAACCCTTAATTTTATTTTTCATTTTTTATAAAATTAATGAATGAAAAAAATCAGCCATTAGATCATGGCTGCTGGCTCAAATGTGTGAAACCTGACTACAGTGAATCCAGTGTGGCTTTTCACCAATGCCAGCACAGCACAGTGCCTTGAATATCAAATGGGATTCAATAGGTAACCATAACCTGGTTATTAAGTTGTTAATAAAGGTATTTTTATAATATAATTTGGATTACTTGAATAAATTCTAGCTTTAACTGATGAGAATAATATCAGATTTTGTTTTGATTTTTTTGTAAAACATTTAATTATTTTAAACAAATATATTTTCTGTACATTGTTTTATATTTTTTGAATTTAATGAAATACTGTATATAGTTTTTCTGTGTCCAAGATTTTAGAAAGAAAAATCAATTTAAAGTAAAAAAAAAGTCATCAATTTGAGAGTGCAAACTATGAGTTGAACAAGGAAACAAAATGGAGAAGGATTGAAAAAATGCATGATCTTTAAAATAACAAATATTGGCGACACTTTTTCTTACATTCTATTTTCAACACTACTCTTTATGTAATTGGATAAAATTTGTTGTAAATCATCAATTTTTTTATGAATTTTACGTATCTAAATTAGGATAGAAAATCATTGAATGATAAATGAAATCATCAAAATTAGTGAATTTCAATCAATCACATAGGAGTGTCGAAAAAAAAAGTTACTAACATTTTTCTTTCATACATTATTTTTATTGATGACCTTAAATAATCACTTTTAATAAAAATCTCAAAGTCTGGGTTAGTACTGTGTAGGGTGTATAAGCCAAAAAAAACTTTAGTCGATTGATACATTATATTTTTTTATTTATTTTTGTTGTTATTTAAGATTTTTTATTTTATATTTTACATTCAATGCTTAAATGTTTCTTTTGCCTACAAATATATATTTTTTTCTTTTTCATGTAAATTCTTTTTTTTCATTTTAATTTCTATAAAGAAAATTCTAATTTTAGTCCTCTATTATGATAACGTGGAATGTGATTATGTTAACTTTTTGCTGACGTGGCTTTATGATGACCTCAACATTCATGAAATGTTTGAAAAAATTAGACTACAAATAAAAAATACTAAATTTAAAAAATATTTAATTACACAAACTAAAAAATATATTTAAGTAAAATAAAATATAATGAACATAGAGGACCGGAAAGTGTTATATTTTCATTATCATTAGATCATTTAATCCTATAAAAACTTTATATTTGCATCTATTTCCATAAGTATTAAATTAAAAAAATTATAAAATACAATGAATATTTATGATAGGTTATATACATATAAAAATTTAGCAAAAAAAATCATGAACCAAATAAAATGTATATGTCTTCGATAGTAGAATTTTTTTCTTTTTTTCTTTTTAATCTATTTGAAAAAAACATTTCAATATAAATTGTTAAAAAAAACCAAAAGGGTATTAATTAAAATTTAAAAGGGAAATTAATAAGTAAGGGGAAGTAGGTAAACAAAAAAAATTCTTCTATTTTCTCTCCGTCTAGAGAGAATCTCACATGCTTATTTACATTTTTTCTTTGGCCAAAAACAAAAATAAATAGTGGTTCTTATTTGAGAACATTATTTTATGCCCGCTTTTATCTCAAGCAAACAAAGTTGGGTGTTGGCCATTAATATTAATGTCCGTCCAACTCAAGTTAATGAATAGCCAACCATAAATATGACAGAGTATGTTATAAACTTTTTTAAAGACCTATGATTCCATAGGGTACCCTTCGGAAAACTCAGCAAGGGGCATATGAATTTAATTCTGGAAATCAACTAAAGGTTGCCCCTCTTTGTGATTAGAGTGTCGGTGTTTGTCACCCATTTTGGAACATAGGTGTCATCATCCTTACCTTAGCAAGATATTTCAATCTATTTAATTACCTTACAGCATATTTTTTAGGATCTGTAACTATCTTGCTGAATAACTTAAATGGTGTTGGGTAACAATATTACATATGTTAAAAATGTATTAATGTTTGAATAATATTTTTCTTGTATATGATGTGATAGGTAGTGATACTTATTAGAATAAAATTTTCTCTAACTAATTAAATACATATTTTATTCTATTTATATTTAAAAGACTTGATGATCAAAACTATATATGTGCTGATTTTCCAAAATATTTCCTTTGCAGCAAAACGTGATATCTTGTTAAATCTTGAAATTGACTTTCTGTGTATTTATTAATTAGTTTTTCTTTCTTTTTCTTTTTTCTTCTTTTGTGGGATAAAAAGAAAAGAATGTCTTATAAAAGGAAAAAGGATAGACATGAAATTTTCATATTTATTATATTAACTGTAACCCATGCACTATAAAGATTACTTAATATTCGATTTTTTATTTTTTGCTTTAAATTTCCAGGCTACTTTTTTAAATGGGATAACTCATGCATTGTTTTTTTTTTTTTATAAAATTTCTCATATCCTACTAGTACTTTAGTCTACGCAAAAAAGATAAATGTTTATTTTGTATAACTAAAACTTATAATAAATAACAAGTTTGGAATGTATAAATGATATTACAATTAAAGTGTGTCATATATAATTGAGTATATAAATTATATTTTAAATTTAGTTTAAAGAATTTTATTTGTGAGATAAGGTAACTTTTAACTATTGATATTTTTTAAAATATTAAATTTAATTTTAAAAAAATAAATATGAAAAAGATAGATCAAAAGAAATAAGAGGTTAAAAAAATTCCTAAAAATAGTCTAGTTAAAGAAAAATTCATAATTAGTATTCTCATTAAAGAATAATTTCTAAAAGAACTATCATTCAAGGTAATTATTCCAATTTATATAGAGATGGAATTATTTCATTTTTAGGAAAGGATTAATTCGTTGAAAAATCAACATAATGTTTTTTATTTAGTAGTTTTTTTTATAGAATTTATTTAGTATTTATCTTTTTATTTCAAATATTTTTTTCTTCTCAAGAATTTATCTTTGAAAAAATTTCAGGGTGATTTTATTATATGATATCATTATTATTTGATTGTTCTTTTTCCTATCAAAACTTACACTCTGATTTCGTTTCCTTTTTGTTTTTGACTATTCCATAATTGTTTTCGCCTTTTTCTCCCCTTGTTCACAAAAAAATAGTAACGTATTGAATTTGGGTCGCTTTTTCCTTTTTGTCTATGACAATTAATTTGGGTCATCTGGAAGAAATTACAATGGGCTCTAGCCCTTTCTTTGCAAAAAACTGTTAACAGGCTATAACCTATATTAAAGGCAGTTGCTTCCTGCACCTTTAAATATGTTTCCAGCACCTTTTTAACTTTCTAAAAAGGCTAATTCGAAACGAAATGACATTCGGAAAAGGCTAATCTGGAAGACAATTTTACATTCCAAATTATATGTAGGAAATAATTAGGAGGTGCAGGAAGCGACTGCCCTATATATATTAAGGAAGGTCTGTAATTTTGCCAAGATGGGCCCGATGTCTTAGGTCCATTCCCTTGTCCCAAAAAATAAAATAAAAAATCAAAAGATTCCTAGCTAGAGAGAACCACTTTAAGAAATTTAAGGGCAAACAGGTTGCTCCACCATGCAAATTGAATGCATTACGGTGAGAAATTACGATGATAATTTCTTTTCACTATTGGGTCATTTTATGTTGAAATAAATTTAAGAAAATAGATAAAAAATATAAATTTTAAAATTAAAAAAGGATTGAAAAATAATGGAAAACTGCTATCCTTTCTTGGCCATTCTCAGAAGTGTGGTACTTATATAAATGAAGTTGGAAAGGCCCTAATAGCTTTCGTAACTTAAAGCCCAATAGAGTTCTTTTCCAAAAAAAATTATTAATATAATTGAAAAAAAAATAAAAATTAAAGGATTGAATAAAAAAATGAGAATTAAAAAAATAAAAACAAAATTAGTGGAGCGTCTAGATTCACAAATTCCTCTTTTCAAAACGAAATTTTTCTATTAAAAAAATATTGTCTTTTCTTCACCCTTTTCTCTTGAATAATGCCCTTTGTGAAGACTCCTTTCATGCGCTTTGATTTCTATTGAATTTTCTTCCCTTATGGCCATAGAAGACCTTTCAGCAATATGGTTGTCTAGCCTCCTAACTTGAATATCAAGATTTCTAATTAAATTTTGGTTGGCTTCAAAGCTAGCTTGAAAAGCTTTCATGAATTGTATCAGCACATTTTCAAGATTCAAGAGTCTATCTTTTCCAAGTTAGTTGTGAGGGTGTGAGTCTTGCTTCCATAATGAATTTCCCACAAAGTAGATTATAATGACCAATTGAATACTCTTCTCCATAAAGAACATTAAAATTTTGTGGGGCATTGACCCTCAACTGCATGAAATCAAGATGCTGAGACAATTTCTCTAGTTGATTGCTAAGAAGTCTTTGTTGTGTTAGCATGATACTCCAAGAATCCCCATGTGTAAATCTAGAATTCATCAAAGGTTCTACTCTATAAATATTAACTCCAAAGATACACAAGGGACTAAAGTACAAAGGGTAACACAAGATAACATAGTAAAAGAAATTTAAGTGTGAAGAATGAAAGAAAAAAGAATCAATGCCTAGAATATGAAAATAGCACAAATTGCCTAATGCGAGAAACAAGTCCCCGAAACGACACCAATTTGCTTGATAAATCCTTGACAAGCATACCAAAGTATCGTATAAATAAAATAAAATGAAAAGTCTGAGTATCGTATCTACAATAACTTGTTTGCATCAAGCTATCCATGCAAATTCAAGATCTAGTCAAAGAAAATTTTGTTTTAATGTAAAAGTGCAGAAAAATAAAGTTGGTTCTAAACTAAAAAATAGAACAAATTAAAGGTGAGCAAAAAAAAAAACAAGCAGTTGGTGGATAAAAGTAGCTAAATACAAAAATAAACAAAATATTGAGGATTTGGCTATGCTAAGCTAACAATCTCAATAGTTATAAATATTTTCTTTATCCAATGTGTTAGATAAATGATCTCAGTTATCTTAAGAAAGGGAGGTTGTATTAAGATACAAAAACTATTCCCCAATTAAAATTTCACTCTCTCTTTTTGGATTAACAATGTACCCTTAATATGAATTACTCAAAAGACAATTCAAAATAAACTTCTTTAAAGCAAAACATAAAAGAAGTTTAAAGGAAGAGAGAAATGCAAACTTGATTTATATTGGTTCGGTCACTTCCCGTACCTACATCCAGTCCTCAAGCAACCCACTTGAGATTTTCCACTCTCTTTGTAAAACTCCTTTTACGAAAGTCTGAACCACACAGGGATACCCCTTCCCTTGTGTTCAGGAATCCTTACAACTTAAGAGACCATCGGTCTCTTAAACAATTTCCTTTGAATAAGAAGAAGAAGAAGTTTCTCTTTTAAGATAAGGATATTACAATTGAAGATCAATCAAGATTCCTTATTGAATATGCAAGTGTTTGACCAAGGAATCCTTTTTGAGAGGATAAGACATTTCAGTTCAGAAAAACTCTCACAGAAAATTCGTGTCCCAAGTCACCTATATATAGGCCTTTAATGATCATTCAAAATCATTTGAAAAGATATGACTGTTGGGAGTTATTTTAGAAAATTTCTCACTGGTAATCGATTACCAAAATTGTGTAATCGATTACACAGTTGTTTTTTGAAGAGTTGTGACTCTTCACATTTGAAATTTGAATTTTAATTCTGGTAATCGATTACATACACTCTGTAATCGATTACAGACTTTTAAATTTAAATTCAAATTTCTAAAGGCTGCTTTAAAACGTTCAAAACTTCTGGTAATCGATTACAAGCTTTCAAAAATATTAAAAACATTTTAAAATATTCCATTAAGCATTTTGGCCACTGGTAATCGATTACCAGAGAGTAAATATCTATTTTAAAAGCTTTTGAGAAAAACCTTTGGCCATAACTTATGCATCATCAATTTGGAAACTTCTTTGTAAGACTCTAGAGACTAACTTCATCATTTATCTTGGATTTCTTGGAATCTTGTTTTGGATCAAACTTGAAAAGCGCGTTTCTTTGACATCATCAAAATATCATGATATCTTTGCTTCTACACAATGGTCACTCTAATGTCACCTTAACTTACTATGGTGCTCTAACCATTATCTATCATATGAAAGAGCCTAAGTTGCTTAACTTAACTCCTAATTTCTTAGCAAGTCAAGTTAAACCACTCAGACTCAAGAACAAAGGTTTATCAAGGCTAACAACGTTATTTCATCCCTAAACATAACACCCATTAGATACCACTTTTAAGTCTTAGTTAAAAACCATTTACAAATGATATTTTAACTATGAAACATGTTCATGTGGTTGATCACTAATGATACTTACAAACATTCCTTCATCCCTAAATAAGACATTCAATAGATGCTCTATTCAAAACTCAATTTTCAAACATTTTCCAATGATAATAAAATAGAGAATTAAAGCTAGGGTGATTAAGTCATAAAACAAGCAACCAAAATAGAAAAAAGTAATAACACAAAGATAAGTACTGGATAAATATAAAATTGACTACATAAGAGTAAATTTTAGTACACCAATTCTCCAACAAAGGATAAACTAGCCTCTCATTGTCATGAAATGCAAAAAAAATACACAATGAAGGAGAGGAAAAATAAAGAAAAATGAAAGATGGAGGTAAACGGGAGCTCTAGTTCCCACACATAATTCTAGGTTAATACCCCCCCCCCCCCCCTTTATTACAATATTAAAAGTGTCTTATCTAGCCAAACAATCTTTGTCTTTTCTTTATCACAATGCTAATAGCACGAAAATCACTTGTTAAGCGCACCATCACTTTTACACTGATGAAAGTTACAGCTAGCTCAACCTACAAATGCTAGCTAAGCCCAATTACAAAAATTCATAAAATTGTATTGTCAGATGGGAATTAGGCTTAGTGCAAAAATCACTTGCTAAGTGTCTTTAAAAACTCAAATTTGGTCCTTTCAATTTCTAAATGTTTGACATGCGGTCTTCCTTAATGTTCTTATTTGTGTTAAGCAACTCCCAACTCGTTAAGCGAGCAACTTCAACTTCAAATTCTACAATTCCTTTATTGATGCACCAAAATTCAGCAAAACACAACTAAAATTAATGAATTCACTAAAATTAACTTCATTAAACTAAAAACATCAAAAGACATTAAATCCTACTTTATTGAGATCAAACTAAGCATTAAAAGAGAAGAAATGAGATAATTACTATGAAATTTAAGTGCAAAAACTAAATATGCATAACAATTATCATTACCATGAAATTCCTTCAAAGCATCAATTAAAAGAAACATACTTTTATATTGTAAGATCAAAACATTCATGTATAATACTAAGAATAAAGTAAATGTGTTACAAACTAAAATGATGCTCAGAACAAACCATACAAGAGCATTGTCCCTAGGACAAGTCACCACAAGTTGTCAATATTGTTTGTATTGGAGAAAAGTTAGTTACAATACAAACATATTTTAAATGCATTTGTTAAATTTTACTTACTCATTCAAGTAAGTTCTAAGGTAGATCTTTCTTTGTGATTCTTACATCCATCTTTAAATGTAATCTTGAGACTGTTTTTGTGTATTTCTTGATAGTAATAGATTTTTAAATTTTGTTTGAACAAGAGAAAATAAACAAAATAGAAAAATTTAAAATTAAATTAAATAAAAATATGGAAAAGAAAAAAAAATGTTTCTTGACAATTTTTTTCTTTATTTTTTCAACCTAACAAAGTAAGAGATCTTATTTTTTTTTTCTTTTTTCTTTTTTTCCTAACCAAATATAATGTAAGGGTTTTTTTTTATGTACAAATATAATTTAAGTATGATATCTTGCTCGAGTCTCCGTTTCATGCCTTTTTTTTTCTCCTTTTTATGTTTTACCATCAGAACACACCTTTTTTTTTATTGGTAGCTTTCGTTTTCTCTGGACCATTTGGCTCAACTAAACTTTTACTCTCTTTTTTCTCCTTTGACTATTTGCTAGTTTTGGTAGATAAAGCAAAAAATGGTGAATTCCACCACTTTTTATTTCTTAATTTATCGTGTCTCAGATTGAGTAGTGTGTACAAGTGTCCAACACAGAACCTCTTCTACTTCGACCTTTCCTCCTTCTGCTCTAGTAAACATCAATATGCACATTCTTTTTTCCAAGACTTACAAACATCAATAAACACATTATTTAGACACGTACATTGAAAACATTGGCACTCACTTCTATTCCTTAATTAATAAAAACAGAATGGAGCTCATACGTGAACATTCATCTCAGAAGAAGTCTAGATTAATTGCTCAAGCCAATTAGGAACAAGTACTAGAAAGGGAAAAACAGTTTTTGCAGTATGACAAAAGAAGGATTTTTAGAATAGAGTTGTTTAAGTGTGAAACTAAATAATAAAATTAAAAATTTACTTTTCTAATGTTTTAAATATATGGATTAATTAAAAAATTATAGAAATTAAAAAGTGAGAAATGAGTGAATATCTTTATTTTAGTTATACTTTACAATCATTAATTAATATGACTTAGAGAAATACTAGCAATACTTTTTCTGAAATTTTATTTTCAACACTCTTTCGTTCATTTATTAAAATTTGTTAAAAATCATCCATTTTAGTGAATCTCACTTATCATTTAATCATTCATTCTCCTGATTTAGATATGAAATCCATGAAAATTGATCATTCAAAAAAAAAATTAAATCAATTAAAAAAAAAGTATTGGAAACAAAATGTGTGAGAGAGAGAGTATGAATAGTATTTCTCACACGACTTAAATCTAAACCTTTTATTTAAATATGCGTAACTCATCTTGACTACGGCGTAACAACGTTGAAATTTGTTAACCGACGTCGACGCAATATATGTGGAAAATATATGTGTATGTGTGTGAAAAAGAAACTTACAATCTCATTCATCTAGCTTTCATTCGGTGGCGTATTCAACTTAGAATCTCTGTCTTCAATTTGTTCACAAAGTCGTGACAGCAAGTCAGCAATGCTTACATTGCCCAGTAAGATTTTCTCAAACATTTTGTTTTTAACATATTATTTTTATTAGTTAAAGTTCATGTAAATCTTATTAGGCTTGGAATGAGGCATACCAAATTGAAAATAATAAGACATACATATTTTCTTTTGTGTACAATAAGACATATATTACGTCTAGCATTTGTCTTGCCTGTATATCAATAGAAGAGAATATATGAGAAAAGAGTCTCTTACTAGCATATGTAATAAGACATACTTATTTTTATAAAACGTACTAAATTGAATATAATAAGACATACATATTTTAAGTGAACTTTATTGAATAGAAGAGAATATATGAGAAAAGCCTTCTCTTACTAGCATTTTGCCTTGCCTGTATATATTCCTCCTAATTATGCTAATATGAAATTTGGACAGTGAGGCCATTTTGGTCATGGTGTGATCATTTTCTCTGCTCTTATTCTTAATGAGGCTTATATCCAAGTTTGGCCGGTTGCATATTGCACAAGGCGTCTATAAAAGTAACATCACTGAAATCATTGTCAAATTGACACTGCTTTTCTCTAAAAGGACTTCAAAGTTCTGTTAGATATATAGTGTTATTCTGCTTTCGATCGCTCTATTATTCATTTGCTAAGACCTTAGAGAAGACAGAGGATGGGTACCCTGCTTCCAGATGAAAAATCAGAGAATCCAAATGCTTTGGAACAACTTCAACACCAAAAAGATGTGGATGCAGGCGCTCTCTTTGTCCTCAAATCCAAAGGTATTCCTCATTTTTTTTTATTTTTATAACCTTCTTCTTAATGTCTCTTTGTTCTTCTGTTTAGTCTTTTATGAAACATTATTTAGAGCCATAGGATTCTTGTCCTTGTTTCTTTCTTCTTCTCCCACCTTTCCTTCTTCGGAATATGCTGCACGGTTTTAAAAAGTGTTGGTCCTTCCATAACCTTTGTGAGTTCAAAAACAAAACCGCAAAAAGGAAAGGCCATGTTTCTTCCCCTAAACCAACACCAAACACCTCCACCATAATTATAGAAAGGAATATGAGCATCATATTTTATCAAGAAAAATGTTGGAGGGACACTCACAATGTTACTCAACACCTAGAAAGAGAAAATAAATATAAATATATGAAAATTTTTTATTTCTTATCTATTTAGTCAAAGAATTTGAAGAATTTTAATATCTAAAAAAATTGTCATTTAACTTTTGGTAGATGAATATACTGAATCGAAAGAAGAAGAAAAAAGCCATTTAATTTATCCCTATTATAAGTGGGAGCTTAATCATTACTAACTGGCTTTCAGTGATTTCATCGTATAAAAATCATTTCGTTGTTGATTGTTCTCCCAGCCGACTTTGATGAACGAAAAAATTGATGCAATTTTGTCTTGGTTGACTACCTTGGCATAATAATTGGAGCACATGGGATGTACTTGAAGCAATTAAGACGAGAAAATATTCTACATACATTATAAAATGGATACTATATGATATTAGGTGTGATTTTGTAGGTTCTTGGATGCATTGTGGGTACCACTTGACAACTTCGATCGTGGCACCACCTCTTCTAAGTCTTCCTTATGCATTCACCTTCCTTGGATGGACGGCTGGGATCTTAAGCTTAGTGATTGGAGCTTTGGTCACTTTCTATTCATACAATTTAATATCTAGGGTTCTTGAACACCACGCTCAGATGGGTATGCGTCAGCTACGCTTTAGAGACATGGCTCGCGATATTTTAGGTACCTCTTGTGCTCATTTTATTTGCCAGCTCTTCATTTTGCTCTATGAGTTATATTATACATATCTTTTGGCATCAACATCATCCGATACAATATTATTTACTTTTCACACTTCAAATGACTATTCTGCGCCTCAAGAATTGAATAATAAATAAAGTCTAAAAATATCATTATGGTTTGTAATTTTCTTCGAATATTATATTATTAATATGATATATTTATCGATTTTATTAATAATTAATTTTTGTCGAAAAATTTAATTATTCATATTTGAATCACTCTTTTAAATTATATTTTTTTATCCATAAAATTCAAAGATCTTATTTAAGGAGATTAAATTTAATATCCCTCAAATCAAAAACTTATTATTTATGATTTGTAATCTTATCATGCATGTGATCGATTATTTTTATTTTAGAGTTTAGAGAGCACAAGTGTTTTTATCGTGCATAATACACATACGTATATGATTAATTTTTCCTCTCCAATTTTCTTTTAACTTCTGACATCAATGTAAATCTAACCTTGGCAGGTCCAGGGTGGGGTCGTTATTTTGTCGGCCCAATTCAATTCGCAGTCTGTTATGGTGCTGTAGTAGCTTGTACTCTCTTGGGAGGACAATGCATGAAGGTTATCTTGAACAATCTGACTTATTTATCTCCATCAAAATGAAAAGTATATTTTAGATTATTAACTATGTGCATTTTTTTTTATCAGCATAAACTATGTGCATGTATTTCTTTATAATTTCAAACCGTTGGTTCTTTAATCAAAGATTACTCCATATTTTAATCTTTAAAGGTCACTTGTGAATTTTGAAAAATCAAATCGATGACCTCTACATTGCCCTTAACCTTTTATCCTTTTTCCTAATGGAAATAACTCCAGGCAATTTACTTGCTGTCAAATCCAAACGGGACCATGAAGCTTTACGAGTTTGTAATTATATTTGGATGCTTCATGCTGATTTTGGCTCAAATCCCATCTTTCCACTCTTTGAGGCACATTAATCTAGTGTCCTTGGTTCTGTGCTTAGCCTATAGTGCCGGTGCTACTATTGGTTCCATTTACATTGGTAAATTAATTTCTCAATCTTCTTTTCTTCTTTTGGTAATTTAGTAATTTGCACTTTATGCTTGGCAATTGAATTAACTTTTTTTGGTTTGCAATTCACCAATATACAGGAGACTCATCAAAAGGACCAGAAAAGGATTATTCTTTGAAAGGTGATTCAGTGAATCGCTTATTTGGAATCTTCAATGCAATTGCTATCATTGCCACGACTTATGGAAATGGAATCATTCCAGAAATTCAGGTTTGAAACAATTTGTCCCCCTCTAATTCAGCTCACGTATGGTTCAATCAAATTAATCATTGTGTAATTAAAAACAACTCATTTCCTTTCATTATTATTCACTTAATTTGCATTTTCTTCGATTATAGGCAACATTAGCACCACCCGTAAAAGGGAAGATGCTCAAGGGACTATGTGTTTGTTATCTTGTTCTTATAGTTACCTTCTTTAGTGTATCTGTATCCGGTTATTGGGCATTTGGTAATGAATCAGAAGGCCTCATCTTAAGCAACTTCGTGGACAATGGGAAGCCTCTGGTGCCCAAGTGGTTCATTTACATGACCAACATTTTCACTATAACACAATTATCTGCGGTTGGTGTGGTAAGTGACACACTAACACTATGTGGCTATAGGCCAATTTGTTTAAACTTTAAAAAATAATTTTTAAAAAACCATTTTTTATGTAAGAGTTTTTTTTAATAAACAGATAAAATTTGTTTGTTAAAAAAAACAAAATTACTTATTTTAAGTAAAAAACAGTTTAAACAAACACATTAAAAAAATCATAAAATTACTTGTATTATTTTAAAAAAAACACTTATTTTATCCCATCATCAATGTCACCACCTAAATTGAGGGTTAGTATATGTTTGATTCAATTTATTTTAGAGAAACAATTGTTCTTTTTTGTTAACTTTTGAGAGAGTTTTTGAAATTTTTGAAAAATCAATCTTTTCAAACATACAGTTATCCTCTCATGTTAACTGTTAACACGATAATTTCATATTTAAATTTTCTCTCTCTCTCTCTTTTAATGAAAATATTAAATATATCCTACCTATTTAATTTCTATCAAGAAAGAAAGAAATATAAATTTAGAGTCATATACATGAGAACCATTGAGATGCATTTCATCGTAAGAAAAATAACCCTTGAATTTTAATGCAGGTTTATTTGCAACCAACAAATGAAGTGCTAGAGCAAACATTTGGAGACCCAAAAAGCCCCGAGTTCTCCAAACGCAATGTAATCCCTAGAGTGATATCTCGGTCATTAGCTATTGCTATTTCAACCACTATAGCAGCCATGCTTCCATTTTTTGGAGACATAAACTCTCTTATAGGAGCTTTTGGCTTTATCCCACTTGACTTCATCTTGCCAATGGTTTTCTACAATTTGACATTTAAGCCATCTAAGCGAAGCCCTGTTTTCTGGTTGAATGTGATAATTGTTGTGGCTTTCTCCGCATTGGGAGCTATAGCAGCAGTTGCAGCAGTTAGGCAGATAGTTCTTGATGCTAAAAATTACCAATTATTTGCTAATGTATGATCATGTTGGACCATCCAATGAAGTTTTGTTGTTCTATGTATCATGGTTCATACTCTAGTAGTTTAAAACCAATCATTGAGTTATTTCAATTAATATAATTATATAAAGACTATTGCAGAACGAAATTATGAACTAAGGAGACTGAGACTGAGTAACTATTATAAGATGAAGCATTGTGGACACTAATTTCAACAACGCTATACATACATCGCAATTACTTGAAGGGATTTTAAGTTTTAAACTAAACATTGCTAACCACTCTCATTTTTTTTGTAACAATAATTCTTTTTGGTTACATAACCACTCTCTCATTAGTCCACTACATCTTTTTATTTATGTATAAAATTGTAAATTACATAAATCTCCTATATTCATAATGAGGGTTATCAAAACTAGATCAAGTATGGACTAAAGTTATAAGATTGACTTAACGGTGAAATGAGAAGTAAAGGGAGGAAAGAAGTTGTGGGTTCGAATTTTTCTATCAAAAAACTAACACCCGTTGTTACATGTCCGACCCCAACCAGTGACAAGGAAACACACGCTTTGATGAGAGTTGGAGTTGGTTTTTCTTGCTTTGTACTATCAGGGTAACTGTCTGGGATTGTGAACCTCCACCTTGATTCAGTCACAATGATCCACATTCTCCATAGGATTGAGCTTAAAAAGTGACAAAAATCACGCTTTAACCAAAGTTCAACTAGGCCAAAACCGTTCACAACCCCCACCCCCCACACTAGGTTTAGAAGGCAATGGTGGTCTGTCACACCTTAAGCAAGACAGTCAATTTAAGAAAGGAAAATTACTCTCATCCATTTAAGAAATAAAGCACGAAATGAAATCACCGAATGAAGCATCACATTTTTACAAAGATGACTAACGAGTTCTCTCCCACTTCACCAAAACTACATGATGAACAACTTCTCATAAAGTCAGACACTAAAAACAATTTAACCACTGGCATGAACAAAAGGAAACATAAAACTTAATCTCCACAATGAAAACTTGAAGAAAGAGGCTATTGTTGATAACTTCATAACACCATGACACTTGCACTCACATCTGCATAAGTCCTTTGGTCTGAATCGTCTGATGCGGGCTGCGGGGCCTGGCTGTCTAAATCAACAACACCATTAACAGAGGGAGAGTGCACGTTGTGATCTGGAGTAATAGCATTATCTACCATTCCATTGGATGTTGCAACAAAGACATTATCTGCTACACCATTAGCTGTTGCTGTTGGCTCAAGTGTTGTTGGTGGTGGTGAAGGACAACTCTTCTCACCTCCTGTCAACTTTGGAAGTTTCAGTTGGTCCCTTTCTGAATCTGAATTGCACAGCATAAGGGGTGCATTAGAAGATTCAGACAACTGTTTTCTCTTAATTTGTTGGCTGCTGATGTTTTGCTTGAAAGAGGCCATAACAAGCTGATGCACACGAAATAGAAAAAGTTTGAAAATGGTCTTAATGCAACAATGACCAATAATAAATATACATAGTACATCTAACAAAATTTAAAGACAACTTACATATAGTAATGTTGTTCTCTAATTAGAAATAAAGTTTCACTCCGATAATTCACCTAATAGAAGTTTGCATTAAATATGTAAAACTCTAATTCTAATTGGAGAACAATACTCAAAGTACCTGAAGAACTCTATCTAAGTTTTGTTAAATTTAACTCCCATGTCAACAATCAACACAAGGAATTAATTGTCAATAAGTTTGAACACTAATTTACATATATTTGACCCATTAAGACTACATATGATCAAAAGGTACAATCTATCTTCTATCTCAAAAAGTACAAACTACAACGGTTTTACATAAGTTCATTCAGCTTTGACAAGATTTCTTGCCATCCAAAAATTAAAGACATCTCTCATATGCCCTATATGCTCCAGTATATGTACAATACAACTATACTTGTAAATAACTCCGGAGTTATTGATTTGAATTAGCTTTCAGATTTACTTTAAGTCCCATCATGCTTCAATGTTTAATAACATAGCTTTGGTGGAATCAAATGATAAATCTCTACCACACATTTTATAAAATTCTTACTTGAATAGGGCAAGCTGCTACCAATGCACTCTCAAGAACACCTCCAAAAACTCTCCCATCAGTTCTAGCCAATGAAACACTCAACGAGCCAGTTTTACGAACTAGACCAGAAGGGCTACTAGTGTAGGTACATGCTCCAGATAAAGACAATATCTCAAAGGTACCCTGCATGTAGCACAATTAATTTGAAGAAGAAAAATCAGAAAACAAAATGTATACAAGCATAAGCACACACAAAAAAGGTGAGTGAGAGAGCTTATCTAAACATTAACATGCAAAATTTCAGTATATAATTGTTAGCAGCCTCTCTCTTTTCCTATTCCCTTAACCCAAAATCTATATAGTTCTTGTAACACAATGCAAAACTTCGATGTCAAGTGAAACACAGTAGAGAAATTAAGATTCACATGAATACTATTTATTACGTACCTCAAGTCTCATAATAACATGAGAAGCACCATTTTGGCGAATGGCCACATCTGAAACAGCACCAGTGGCAGAAAGTATGCAAACTGCTCGAGGGCCTTTGTCAAAAAATGACATTATGGTGCTGACCAAATCCTGAAGAAAATGACCAAAAACATATAATTTTTCGTTGATAGCACATTGATAGAATAGCTGTTAAACCAAGAAAAATCTGAAATTTGAACAATTCTTTTTACGAGTCTTGTATTACCTCTCCAATTTTCACAGTCAGCACATGAGGTATGATGCTTCCCCCAGCTGTTTCTGCCACAAAACCACCTGTGACAAATAAAGTTTCAAGCATGAGAAACAGATCAAAATATTTTATGCATGGAATGTTTGAAAAATAGAACATGAGATGAAAACATAGTGCATTAATTTTCTGTTCCTTTAAAAAATGCTCAAGCCAAAACAAGGAAATAGAATAAGACGTTTCATTTCGATTTATCCTTGTCTAGACGTTATCTTCAAAATTGATGACTATTTTCAAATTGCTAGTGTCTGGTTAAAAAAAAATTGAATATTACTTTTAATGTTGAAGTTAATGCACCTGATGACTTAAAAATTTATTATAAACTTTAATGGATTAATTGATCATGTTCTTGTTACATGTAGTATTTAAGAGTCCTACAATTTTTGTCTAATAGACTAATAGTCCATTTGTATTGCACAACCATTCCACCACCAAATGTTTAATAAAATAAAGATTCAAAAGCATATTTTTTAACTTATTTTTAAAACTTTTGTGTTTCTTAATCAAATTATTCGAATCTTAATTGATTTTTGAGTATTGAATAAATTGTATTGACCCTTTGACAAGGACAACTTCTTACCAATACCATAGTAAAAACAAAAAGAAAAAAAGAGAGTTCTTCCTTCACTCAAATAATTTAAACTTTAAGAATCATTTGTAAAACTTTAAAGTTTATAATAACAATTGAAAAAAAATTAAAGAATTGTTTACTTCTTTTTTGAATTAATTAATAAGGTAAATATAGTAATAAATAACTATTTATAAAATACATTTATTTTATTTTTTTAATACATCTTGATTGAAAGAAAAAATCCTGTGAAGAGCAAAAATACATATTTAATTTCATTATACTTTTTTAAAACTTTTTGGGGAAAAACTGAAAAAGTATGTTTTATCTTCTAAAACTCCCATGTAAAATAATAATAATAATAATAATAATAATAAATAATTCTGCAGCATCCTGTATTTGTTAAGAGTAATAATTTTGTTCAAATTAAATAAGATTATTATATGCAATAAAATTTTCCATTTCTCAATTAAATGATTATTATGTGTAACAAAATTCTCCCTTATTTAAATTGGTTGGGATTATTATGTGCTGCAAAATTATTATCTCATTCCAAGCATTCCTAACATGAATTTAAAATCATACTGTTTTTTGTTACAAATTTAAACTCTTATATACCAAATTCTTTTTTAAAAAAATTAAAAAAAACATAATCTTTTCTTATTCTAAAAAAAACACAATTCTTCACCAAAAAAAGTATAGTAGTTAAAAAAAAACACATTTTTTTCTCTTCAAAGACATATCGATCTTCCATGAGTTTATAAAATCAATAGTGGTGGCAAGACTCGTAACAAAACAAAAATAAATAAAATCCATGCAAATACGAACAAATAACGAGAAAACTCACCAATGGAAGCTAGAATCTGCAGTTTCCCAGAACCACGGGGGCGTCCCCGACCTCTCTTGACAGTCTGATCAGAAAATCCCGGCGGTCCCGTCGTCGCCGGCAACACAGCACTCCCGACAGCGTCGTACTTCCGAGGCCTCCCCCTCCCTCTCTTCACCATCTGTCCCGAACCTACAGCCTCGGACTTTGCTACAGCCACAACAAGCTCCGAAACAGAACCAACTCCAACGTTAACGGCGGCGCTAACAACGTTGTTGTTGTTGTTGTCGGCGTTGACATGCACCATTGGAGTGTGTGGCTCGTTCGATGTGGGGCCCAGAGTCGAAAACTCATCAGTGTCTGTCGTATGGTTCTGTTTCTCCATGAAAATATAGTTACAGATACCCTTTGAGATTGTGAACTTGGTTTCGTAACAAATTTTCTTGTGGGTGATCAAGAATAAAAGAAGAAGGTGTTAGAACACGCAACAATGTGAAGAAGAAGGTGGCAGAAGAAAAACCCGTTTTTGAGTTTCTTTTCGGCAGAATTTCTTAACTCAAGAAGTTCTGGAAAAGAAAATAACTCTTCTGTTATTCTATTTCTTTAACGTGAATTTATAAATGAAGAAAATGTGGTTTGTTTGCATGTCATGAATACCCTCACCGGGGATTTTAAATTTTGGGATAAAAAAGGACAAAATAAAATTAATACTGGTTGTTATTATTTCGTACTGCATTTGATTTTCTATTGTTTTTAATTAATATAGAGGGCGAAAGAGGAATCTCGTGGATTATGAAAATAAAAATACTTGAATATTAAATGATTTTATTTATTGGCAATTAAAATTTTAACTGCTGTGAATTAAAAATTTTAATGTTTTATAATATTTAATCAGATTTTTTGCCAAATATTATTTTCCGTCTAAAATATTGATTAGTTTTTAATATGGCATTTATTTTTATTTTTGGAAAATGTTTCTATGTGTCTTAAATCATAAATAAAAAAATTATAGCAAAATGCGTCAAAATCTTAATTAGTATTATAAAGTTTAAAGTTTAAATTGTCACCAAAAAAAAAATAAAGTTTAAAGTTTAAAAGGTGTGTAACTGTGTATTACAAACCAGTGAAAAAGTAGTTTTAAAATTGAAAAATAATAATACTTTTCTCTTTTTTCATATAAAAATTTCTTAAATAGATTTTTATGTTTTATAATGGAAATCATTTTATTCTTTTTTGAGAAAAATCATTTAAATTTTTTAAGGACTTTTTTGTATCAAATAACTTAATATAAAAAGAAAATAAGATTATTATTATTGTTGTGAAATGATTTTATTCTTTTTTGAGAAATTTATTTTAATTTTTAAACAAATCAGAATCAAAAGACAAAACAAATTAAATTACGAAAGAGTTATAACAGATCTTAATTCCTAATAAATATTTTCTTTCACATATAATATTGCAGGTGAAAAATCCTATATTCGAAAAAGAAAGAAAAAAAAATGAAACAGAAAGAAATTGCAAGTAAAGAAGTCACATGTTACAAATTGAAGCCTAAACCAACCAGTTGCAAATGGCAAGGAGGCCATACCATATTACTTCTAAAATTAATATAAATAAATTATTTAATAAAACTTCTTATTTAATTAAAAAGATATGTTTTGTTGGCACTTTTACATTGAAAATAGACGGTGAAAGATTTTATAATATCCAATAAGATATTATATAACTTTAACGGAGATTATGATGAAAACAATTGATTTCTTTTTTATGTATATGATAAAAACGATTGATTTATTGTGCTAAAAATTTAATATTTATATATATAGTAATGAATACAGCTATTCAAGTTTACAATATAGCTTTTTTCTTTGCGTCAGTATATATATATATATATATACACACCCCTTTAAATCAATTTCATTGCTTAAAATTTAAATTGCACATTACATTCGATCTCTCAATGAAGTAGCATTGGTCAAAAGATGTTGCTAAGCGATTTTTTTTCTAACATGAATATTTAAGGTACATGTTAAAATAATAACTTTTTAAATTATTAAAAAATATTAATATTTAAGACGTTAAAAATTAAAAACATTTAATACTTTCTTTTTAAATGATTAATAATATTTAATTCAAATTATTTTAAAGAGTAAATGATTTTAAAACGTTCGCTAATTTTAATAGAGAAATATTGGTATTATTTATTTAACATTTTACAACGTACGTTAAGAAAATATTTAATTTAGAATAAATATTTTTATACTGTAAAATAAATAGAAAATAATATAATATAATTTTAAAATAATTATTAAAAATTAATTTATATATATATATATATATATATATATATATATATATATCAATTGGATGCTAGTGAAACAAATAGGTTGGACTGAAATATTATTCAAAAAATAGTAAAACAATTATTTAATTTTGAAACATATTAATAAAAGTGAAGAGGTTTTGTCACTTCATCATGAAAATTCTCAGTATACGTGACAACTTATTTTAATCCATAATGAATCAAATTAGATATCAACAAATTTATAACAATTAACGTGTATATTGGCCAATCAAAAAATAAAAATTAATCTATGATGCTTAATTAATTGAATTAGACGGCTCTTATTTAAAGTGTTACATAATTTTTTTTATTTTTTATAATTAAAAAACTAAGTGTCACTTGACAAGCACATTTAAAAAAATTGTCACGTGAATGTCACAGTCCATGCGGCAACCTTTAAAAGAATTAAAAATGAATAAATAAAATTAAGTTATTAAATATTAAAATTAAATCAAATTTAAATACAGTATTAAATAAGTAAATAAAAATACTAATTAAAATAAAAAAATAAATAAACTTAAATAAAAAAATTCAAAATTAAACTAATAAATTAAATTAAATAAATTAATAAATTTAAATTAAATATTAATTGGAATTAATAAATAAATTTAAATAAAATATTATTTTAAAATAATAAATAAATTTTAATTATAACATTAACTAAAATACTAATTAAATCAATTAATAAACTTCAATAAACTAATAATTAAACTCAATAAATAAAATTAAATGCAATATTAATGGAATCAATAAATTAACCTAAATAAAATATTAATTAAAGTTTATAAATAACTTAAATAAAATATTAATTAAAATCATAAAATAAAAACTTAAAACTAAAATAAATAAAGTCAATCTTCAAATGGTATACATCATGCATGAGGATCACTGATATAATATAGTCAATCTTCAAAGACCATACATCATGCATGATGAGTACTTAGATTAAAAAAAAAAAAACCTTCCAAAGACATATATTCCTACGGGTCATTGGGTTTAAATTTAAGGTAAAATAAAATATGAAACAATTAATTTTAATTGCTTCAATTTGATTTTAATTTTAGAATTTTTTTTTCTAATCCAAACCAAATCAACTCAATAATAAAAGGACTTGATCGGTTTGGATCACCAAATATCCCATCAATTTTTTTAAGAAAAAAAAATTTAAAAAAATAGTTTTGTTCCGATTTTGACAAATAAAGATATCATAATATAATGTTATTGACTTATAACCAACTAAATAATAGCATAAATTAAAAAAACAACACATGATCAATTGATTAAATCATAAAATTGCATTTATAAATTAAAAGAAAAAAAATTAAATTATCCAACACAAACCTAATTTTGAATATTGAAGTAAAATGCAATGAAAAGATTCAAAACAACACAACAGTATCTAAATTAAGCATTAAAAATAGATATACAATTGGTATAGTTCAAATTTAAAAAATGTGAATCTCATACACGATTCATTCAACATCGGATTTCAGTTGTTTTGGACCCAAACAAGAAAAATATTTAAACAAATTGGTTTGATTCCAATTGTTGGATCCATGAATTGATCGAACACCCCTACATATATTGCATTCATTAAATTCTCTTACAACACCTTCCTATGCCGCATTAACTTCTTGCCATGAGGCACAATATCCTTTATCAACTTACCAAAAAAAAAAAAAAAAAGAGAACCAATTCAACCTCAGGCATAAGTTTATTTTATTGAAAGTGTGTCTAAGGTAGTGCATTCAAAAGAAAACCTACTAGACCTGCTTGTGGTGCTTGTGCTCGTTTTAAAAGTGTAGGAAATAAGGTTGCATGTAATTATTGTGGCTGAACTTATGCATGCAAGATTAAGGGATAATGCTACCTCTAATCACATGACTTTAGCATATCTAAAGAGAAATATGTTTAGTTAATGGGTGCACATTATTGGGTAGGGATTAAATGCATTTGAGGTGTAACGCTCACATATTGAATTTGATAGTTTGTGATGGGATGAAGGAGATAGATTGTTCTATTGATAGAACAACGGTTTATTGCAAGTATGTGATGCCTATCTCTAGCTAGTTTGGCTTGTTTTACAAAGTTTGCCCAAGAGACAAACTTAAATTTAAAATAATTACTTGAGTTAGATTGTTAACCAGATGGAATCACACATAATGTTGGAAGCAACTAAAATATATGAGAAGACATTTATTTGGCTTGAATATGATGATATATAATACCTTTGTACTAGTTCTTAATGTGGAAAGGGAACCCTTAAATTTTTGTGATTGGAAATGTGCTCGTTTTTTATGCGATTCTTGAAGATTTTCAATTATGCTACACTTTTTTTTTATCACTGCATGTCACTTTCCAAGTTCAAACAGTTTCTTTACTAGGTTAAGTGTCAAACGGGATGCATTAATTGAATGGATGGGAATGAAAGATTTGGTATTGAAAAAGATGGCAGGAAATACGAAGGCAAATTTTGACAAATATTGGGATAGAGTAAAAAAGTGTGGTTTACCAAAATGCCATCATGAGTAGGGGTCGGAATAGGTCAAGTCGGCTTACAGAGGCCTACGACTTGACCTACATAAAACCTGATGTAGATTGATCTATTTTATTAAAAAGTTAGGCTCAAGCTTCTTTAAAAGCCGATTAAATTAAATAGACCAGTCTTAGGCTTATTAAAAAGTCTTATAAATCTAATAGGCCGACCTATATATATATATATATATATATATATATATATATATATATATATATATATATATATATATATATATATTATTTTTTGAGTACAATTAATATTTTTTTTTAACTAGCAAACTTTGATTACAGATTGCTACTCCATAACTTTCATTCCTATAATCAAGTAAGACTTTAATTACAATTTAAGTGTGAGTCATATGCTCCTTTATATTTCTTATTATTTTTATTGGCTTATTTTCCTATTCCTATTAACGTTTCATTTTCCATTAGGTTTCATTTTCCTTTCCACGTTTCCTATTATGGTCTTATTCCAGGACAAACAAAAATCATATATTTTTCACTTCAAACTTTGATAGAGGTAAAATTTCAAAACCTTGCCATTTTTTCTTGCATCTTCTTATTCCTTTAACATTTTTTCTTTCATCTTCTTTTTACCTTCTCTTTTCCATGCATATATTCTTTCTTCATGGTGAAAGCGTTTCTCCTCCTTTTTTGAAACCTTGTGTGGCTAGTCCTTCTTCAAAGTCTCTTGCCATTGCTCATTCTTTTAAGTTTTTCACCATTGCTCCATCTTCGAATAAAGTGTGTTATTTAAAAACAACTATCAAAGGAATATTAGGTTTGATGTGAAGAAGACTTTTAAAAAGGCTATCAGGTCAGGCCGATCCAAAATAGAAGTCTTTCATAGGCTATAGATCAAGTTCAGGCCTACAAAATTTATCGTAAACTAGGCTCAGACCTTTTAAAGTCTGGTCTGGTCTGACCTATTCTCACCCCTAATCATGAGTAGAAAAGACAATATATTTTCTCAATTGTGGATTAGCGAACACTCAAGTGAAGTTCGACATGGATTAACTACAATTAAAATGTATTAGAAATTGAAGTTAGTGACCATTTTCAATATAAAATTGAACTCGTGTCATCAGCCTCCATCCATTTATTCAATTTATTTCTTTATATTATATTCAAATTATTGTTTATTAAATTATTTATTTTTATTTAATATTTTCTACCTAATTTAATTTAATTATTCAAAATTATTTTGTTTAATTAAATTTATTGATTTATTTTAGTACTTTTACATCTTAATATTTTTTTAATATTTATGTAAAAATCATGTTCACTTTAAAAATAAATTTCAATGACAATAACTCTTAACCATAAAAAAAGAATTAACAGTGAATTTTGAAGATATAAATGCTTTTGTTATGGGTCCAGTTAGCATGTAATATTCATTCTTGATTAATTATGGTTAAGACAATGATGAAAAAGATGACTTTTAAATTTATGCTTCCGTGAGCGTAACTATTACGTGGGATGTGTTTATTATAAAAATTTGAGATGGTTGTTGAGTTGAGTAGTAAAAAAACGTTTTAACACATAGTGCGATGATGTCAAATAGAAAAAACCAACACACTCGGAAACTCGTTTCATAATGAATAACACTAATGCAATGCATATGGTTAATTGAGTATACCAAGTTAAATGAAACTCATGGTTCTCTCATCATTTTTCTTCACCGGGTTTATCTTTTTTCCATTTTTTCACCCTCTCACGCATTTTTATTTTTTATATCTCCTGAACTGAACTAGAAAGGTACGCTTTTCATTCATTCAATGCTCTCGTTCAAAAATTGAACTTTTTCAAAGTTATATTGTTTTTCTCTCTATTTCTATTTCCAATATCTGGCATAATATCTCTTTGTTTGTTTGGGATAGATGAACCATACCTTTCAAATATAATTTGTTAGAAAACAAAAATCACAAGCATTTTCTACCAAAGATTCTATCCTAGGTACTAATTTCATTGCTAATTGAGCAATGAAACCATCAACTACAAGATTAAGAGGTTGCTTGAGGAAGAAGTGAAGAAAAAAACAAAAGGAGATGACAACGAGGCGAAGAGGCGTGGTGTATCTAGAAGATGGAGTTTTTCTCAAGTGTATTTTTTTGTATTACGAATGTTGGTGGTGAAGTATAGGTTCCAAGAATAGAAATTTTGAATATTTAGAAGTTCCCGTCATACTCGTCATTTCGATGAAGAATTGGCTTAGAGAAGGGGGCAAGTATGAATTACTACGATAGAAAGGACGATGAGAAAATTATGCGAAGATCTAATCCATCAAGTTATCAATTTAAATAAAGAATTATTTTTTATTTTATTATCATATTTATTGTTTTATTAAATTGTAAATGGACAAGTCTCTTGATCAAGATTAGAGGTTTGTTATCATGATAGAGATTATGATAATGAGAAATAAGTCCTTTATAATTTTAATCTAAATTGTTCTTGATAGTAGGATCATTTTGAATAAGACATCAATAATCTGAATAGATCAATATATATATATAATGATTTTTATTGGATAAAGATTAATAAATCTCATTTATTAAATTAATTATATATACAGACTCAATTGAGAATCTACAGTGAATAAGCTGGTTACACGTGAAACGAGTGTTACTCGTTCTCATCTTTCCAAAAGAACACAATTTATTTGATAATTAAAATAAAGAATGTAATTTAATCAAATAAATATTTTAGTAGAACATTATTATATTTTTTATTGGCATCAAAAATATAATTAATATAAAAAAATGGAGTATTATTTTATGAATGTGGAAGTTATTCATACTATAAGAAAAATAATATTCTATTGCTATATATGAGAGGTAATTATCATAATTAATGATTAATGGGGAATTAACTTTGTTCTAGATCAGGAAACTTCTTAAAATAAAATATACGAGATAATTGTTATTTTTATAAAGATAAAGAGACATGAGATTATTTTACATCTTTTTTCTTTGAAAGAAGGTCCAACTCCATATATCTTTGACATTAACTTGAGGCAAGTTACACTAGGCACAAACTACGAAGATTAAGTCTAGTCTAATTTTGATAATAGAGATTGGTCTGGGTGTGGATACACGTAGGATCTTTACACTGTTTGGAGAAGAAAAAAAATTATTGCTTTAAAACTACACATCCAAGTATACAAATCTATTTTTTTTCTATTTATTATTGTAGTATAGTTTGAATGCAAAATAGATCCTAATGGTTATAGGGTTCGCCACAACTATTAGGAATCCTCCTATGTAACTATTAAATGACGAAGGATTCATTCATGGTTGAAGTGCTTGTCTCTAGCCTATTGACCTACGGATTGGTGTGAAAAATATTGAGGAAGATATCAATGGAGATAATTATGTGTGAATGTTGATTTCTCCGTGACTTTGCCATGAGTGTGGGGAGAAAGGGAGTATGGGAGTAAAATTGTGATTTCTATCTCACATTCTATTTTTTTTTTTAAATAATAAGAGTGACTTTGCATATCATTGATAAATCTACTCATGTAGATTGATAAAGTTGCTTTGCATGATTATTGCATTAGTTCATGGGAATGGGAAAATTATGATAACTCAATAACAGTAAATTCCATGCAATTCATATTCTTGCAACTTTTTATTGAAAATTGCATGATTTGAGACATTACTAGGCGGGTAGAAAAAATTGTTTATTTTATTCATATGTGCTTGTTTTTTATACATTAGAAAAAGAAAAGACAAAACTGAACTAAACTCTAATAGGTAAAACACCCATGTTATTTGCTAACAAGGTAAGCAGTAATTGGGTAGGACATTGTGACCAATGCATATAAGATTCAACATGCTTGGCACCAAATTTTGCCATCCAATCTGTGAGAAAGTTGCCTTCACGAAGAGTATGACAGAAAGTGACATTTCACTCCATAGCTAGCGGTCCCGGATGAACAATGCCAGAGAGAAATATGGGTGAAAAGGATCCACGTGATCTTGAATTAAACCCAGAGCAATTTTAGAGTCCGATTCGCACACCACATGCCTAAAACCACGTTGCCATGCTGTCTTCAAACCATGATAAACTGCAAACAAGGCCGCCTTCAAGCATGTTGTATTTCCATAGTTCCCAGAAAAACTAGAGAGACATTTGCTTGTTTGATCACGCAAAACACCACCAAAACCAGAGATTCCGGGGTCACCAAAAGAGCTCTCATCAATATTGAGCTTAATAGAGGGAGCTATAGGGGGTTTCCAACCAACATAGCCTGTTGGTTTGTCCAACTTCTGATGAAGAAGAGTTGTATTAATATCAACAAATAGAGAATGAATCTGATTAATAACCTTCCATAGGTTCCAAGGCTGTCTTGAAAAATAATTGCATTCTTGGCCTTCCAAACAATCTAGCATGAGGTAGCAAATAAAGTTCCATTAGGTCCCTGAAGGTTGATCACGAACCATTCCATGTATATGATGCTCCTTGAACAATAGAGGTATTGAATAAGGATTTATGTTCTAAATACTTTGTAGCTAACATCTGAACCTAAAGCTCTTTCTCGTGCATCAAGTCCCAAGTGTGCTTCCCTAACACAGAAATATTAATGGCCCTTATTGGACGAATACCAAGCCCCCACGAGCTTTAGGAAGTGAAATTGTTTCCTAATTCACCCGTGGCGATTTGAAGTTCCAAAGGAGTCTCTAAAATCATGTCATCAACCTCAACGTGAAATTCCTTATTACCCACATCCATAGTATGAGCTTCATTGTCATTCTCATGCAAAATAGTGAATCTATTATGTGAGACAATAGTCTTCATTGGGATTGTAGAATTTTTCCCAAACCCAACATCATAGATAATGGCTCCACTAGTAGTAGGTCCACTCTTGGCATTCACGGTCCCACTTGCGGCCAGTGTTGTTTGTGTTGGACACCATGTTTGCCTTTGTCAAAATTGCTCACCACTTCATGTTTTATTGGATCATGTGTTGGTTTCACAATAGGAACAATATCACATCTAGATTCTTTTCTTTTTTTGTTTGGAATTTGATGTTCTATCCCTATTCGATGGCCCAATATCACCTTGAGTCCCATTCATATGCTTAAAATTATTAGGGATAAAAGGATTGACATACTCTTTTCTGTTATTTCCCCAAATATTCAAATCATGCTTATTATTTGGGGTCATATCTTTACCTCTTATCCGTTGATTCTTCGGTGATTTGTTGCGAGATCTACACTTGACAATGAGTCAATCTCCATGTGGTTGGTCCACTTCATCATTGGCAATCATCATTCCTGTAACCGTGTCATTATTCCTCATGATATTAGCATTTGTAACCGCATCAATATCAACCCCCATATTAACTATTCCCATAGAATTCAAAGGTTGCTTCTCCGTCATCAGAGGCTATGCTTGGATTTGCACATTATTTTGATCTAGAAGTTTGATTTTCTTGTGACAGTTTCTAGCAAGGTTCTTAATATAACTAATTGATTAGTTGGTATTCTGTTGTGATTAGTTTGTATTTTGTTATAACTACTTTGTATTTGTATTCTGTTATAACTACTTTTGCATTCTAGCACTTTTCATTGTTGTATATAAACAAGTTTTCATTCATCAATAAAGTAAGTTGTTGATTGGTCATTTGTTATTTGGTATTCTTCTTCTCCTTCTATGGATCTGTTCATTTTTGTTATGGTATCAGAGCTCTTCATATGAAGAGCTCTGTTGCACACTCAACCTTTCTTCTTCATCTTTCGATTATCACTTTCATCCTTTCTTATCAACAATGAGTGAGGGCAGTGAACAAACACCTAGCATGGACAATTTCTTATACCTCCATCCGAACGAGAATCCAGCAGTTACTCTTGTCTCCCTGGTTTTAGATTCCACCAACTATCATTCATGGAGCAGATCCATAGAATTTGTAGATGGAAGTGCCCCTGAACCACCAAAGACAGATCGAATGCATGGTACATGGCGTCGCTGCAACAACATGGTTGTTTCTTGGATTGTTCATTCCGTATCTACTTCCATTTGACAAAGTATTTTATGGATGGATAAAGCAGAAGAAATTTGACACGATTTGAAGTCCCGATATTCGCAGGGGATCTTCTTCAAATCTTGAATCTTCAGCAAGAAGCATCATCAATGAAGCAAGGTGATCTATCTGTCACAGAGTACTTTACAAAATTACGCATTATATGGGATGAAATAGAAAATTTCATACCAAACCCTATCTGTTCTTGCACTGTGAGGTGTTCTTGTTCTGTTCTCGTTACCATTGCACAACACAAACTCGAGGATCGGGCTATGCAGTTTCTAAGTGGCTTGAACGAGCAATATAGCAATGTTTGATCACATTTCTTGCATATGGATCCCATGCCTACAATCTCGAAGATCTTTTCATATGTTGCACAACAAGAATGACAACTATTAGGTAACAATCTCATGACAAATATTAATCTTGAATCTAAAGGAAGTTTGATCAATGTTGTAAATTCCATTTGTAACTTTTGTGGACGAGCTGGACACATGGAGAGCGTTTGTTATAGAAAACACGAGTTCCTTTCCAATTATGATGGGAAAAATAGAGGAAACAATACCAAGAATGGAAAGACATGCACTCATTGAGGAAGGAATGGTCACACTGTTGATGTGTGTTATAGGAAACATGAATTTCCTCTTGGCCACAAATTTTATAATGCAAAGACCATTGCGAATAGCATAGTGACAGTTGATAGCAAAGTCACTGATGACCAAACACAGCACCATAAGTCTCAAGAGGTTCGTCTCTCACCTGAGCAGTATAAAGCATTGCTCGCTTTAATCCAACAACCATTTCCTGGAAACTCAGCATCTACTCCATCTCATGTCAACCAAATTGCTTCTGTTTCTTCATGTTCCACTAATCCAACACCAACCTCAGGTATATCTTTGTCCTCTATAAACTACACACACACACACACTCACTTCTTGGATACTAGATTATGGAGCGACTGATCATGTCTCCTCTTCACTAACTCATTTCCACTCTTACAACCAAACCAATCCTATTTTGGTCAAACTACCAAACGGTCACCATGTTCATGCTACTCATTCAGGCATCATATATCTATCTGTTTCCATAATTATGTCTGACATCCTTTATATACCCTCATTCACTTTTAATCTCATGTCTATCTCTAAACTTGTTTCCTCTACTAACTGCAAACTAATTTTTTCTTCCACTTCATTTATTTTGCAGGATATGAACACTCAAGCAAGGATTGGTACAGTTGAAGTGAGAGACGGGCTTTATCATCTTACACCTAACCACATCACAACATATGCCTTACACTCCACTATTGTTCATCCAAAATGTAACATAATTCCTATAGATCTTTGGCACTTTCGCATGGGCCACCTATCCTTTGAACAATTACAACTCATGCAGTCTTGTTATCCTTTCTTACGAAATAATAAAAATTTTACGTGCAATACATGTCATTATCCAAAACACAAGAAGTTGTCTTTTCCTTCTAGCAACTCACATGCATCTAGTTGTTTTGATCTCTTGCATATAGATATATGAGGACCATGCTCGAAACTTTCCATGCATGGTCATCATTATTTTCTCACCCTCATGGATGACCATTCCCATTTTACATGGATTTATCTCATGCATACAAAAACTGAAACTCATAAAAACATTACAGATTTCATTGCATACATTGAAACTCAATTTAACAGCAAGGTTAAAATCATACGAACTAATAATGGGTCTGAATTTTTCATGCATGATTTCTTTGCCTTAAAGGGAATAATTCATCAAACAACTTGTGTTGAAACCCCTAAACAAAATGGGATTGTTGAACGTAAACATCAACATCTTTTAAATGTCACACGTGCTCTTTTATTTCAAGCTAATCTTCCACAAAGTTTTTGGTGTTTTGCTTTACCTCATGTTACTTAATTAATTGCATTCCTACTCCCTTTTTACATAACACATCACCTTATGAAAAACTTCATGGCAGCCCATGTGATATTTCCAATCTTCGTGTCTTTGGATGTTTATGTTACATTAGCACTCTCAAAGCTCACAAACAAAAACTTGATCCAAGAGCTCACCCATGCATTTTTCTCGGCTTCAAACCACACACCAAAGGTTACCTTGTTTATGATCTTCACTCCCATAATATCATTGTATCATGAAATATCATCTTTTACGAAGATCATTTCCCAAACCTATTCACTGAAACACAAAACACAAATAATACCTCTCCCTCTCTTGTACCATTCACATATGATAACACACATTTTGATCTTCCCTCTCCAGTTTCACATAGCTCCTTACCAGCATTACCTACTACCCCTACTACTAATAGTTCTCTTCCTCCCTTACGTCGTTCAACAAGAGTCAAACATCCCCCCACCTACCTTTAAGACTACCATAGTGCTCTCACTTCAACCAGTGTTGCCACCTCGCCAAATGTTCGGTATCTTCTCAATTTAGTCTTGTCTTATTCTCGTTTTTCTCCATCTTATCATCACTTCATTATGTCTATTTCTGCCTCTACTGAATCCACTTCTTATGTTGAGGCTTCTCATCATGATTGTTGGATTAAAGCAACGCAAGCTGAATTACATGCTTTCCAAATGAATCACACTTGGACTCTCACTACCTTACCACCTCATAAAATTGCCATCGGGTGTCGCGGGGTGTATAAAATTAAATATAATGTTGATGGTTCTATTGAGCGGCATAAAGCGCGCCTAGTTGCGAAAGGTTATACACAAATGGAGGGATTGGATTTTTTGGATACTTTTTCACCGGTGGCCAAGCTCACCACTGTTCGCTTATTGCTAGCCTTAGCAGCTCTTAATGATTGGCATTTGAAACAACTAGATGTAAACAATGCTTTTCTTCATAATGAGCTTAATGAGGAGGTATTTATGAAGATTCCTCTGGGTCTCTTCGTTGACAATCCTAATCAAGTTTGTCGATTTCAATGATATTTGTATAGGCTAAAACAAGCCAGCAGACAATGGTTTACTCGTCTGTCCTTTTTTCTTCTTTCTCATGATTACAAACAGTCTCATGTTGATCATTCCTTCTTCCTGCGTTTCAATGGTAACACAACTACAGCTCTCCTTGTTTACGTTGATGATATTGTTTTAACAGGGAACAACATTGACGAGATTTGTCATATCACGACTCTCCTTGATCAAACTTTCAAAATAAAATACCTTAGCAATTTGATTTTTTTTTCTTGGCCTTGAAGTTGCTCGATCCCATAAAGGCATTCATCTGTGTCAGCGGAAATACACATTAGATATCCTCTCTGATTCTGGTATGCTTGGTTCTCACCCCACTTCAACCCCTATGGATTATTCTACCTGTCTGAATGCCACCTCGGGCACTCTACTATCTGCTTCATATTCATCTTCTTATCGTCGTTTAGTTGGATATCTCATCTACCTAACAAATACGCGACCAGACATAACTCATGTTGTTCAGCAACTAAGCCAATACATGGCCAATCCCACTACTGCTCATTCTCAAGCTACATATGTGTTCTCCGTTATCTTAAGGGCACCCTAGGTTCTTGTATTTTTCTTTCTGCCATTGGTACTCTTCAACTCAAAGCTTTCAGCGACTCCGACTGGGCCGGATGTAGTGATTCTAGACGCTCCATCATAGGTTTTTCCATCTATCTTGGTAACTATCTAATTTCTTAGCGCTTGAAGAAACAACCTACTGTGTCCTGCAGCTCCTCTGAAGCTGAGTATCCAACTCTAGCTTTAACAACATGTGAACTTCAGTGACTCACTTATCTTCTTCAAGATCTTCATGTTCCTTTTGTCCAACCGGCTATTCTTTATTGTGATAATCAATCAACAATACAGATAGTCTCTAATCAAGTGTTTCACGAAAGAACTAAACATATTGACATAGATTGTCACATTGTTCGTGAGAAAGTCAACATTGGTCTTTTAAAGCTTCTTCTTATTTCCTCTTCCATGCAACTCGCAGACATTCTACTGAAGCTTTATCTCCATCCATATTTCAAGGCCTTTGTTCCAAGCTGGGAATGATGAATATACATTCCCAGCTTGAGGGGGGCTCTTAATATAACTAATTGATTAGTCTGTATTCTGTTATAACTACTTTGCATTTTGGCACTTGCATTCTGGCACTTTTCATTGTTGTATATAAACCAGTTTTCATTCATCAATAAAGTAAGTTGTTGATTGGTCATTTGCTATTCGGTATTCTTCTTTTCTCCTTCTATGGATCTGTTCATTTTTGTTAAAGGTACCCATAACATCCACATGTGGCACAAATATGATGTAAGCCCTCATACTCTACCTTGTACCAAAAATCCTTCAACCAAACTTTGCCAATGGCAAGTTTATCTAAATCAATCTCTACACACACACGTGCAAACATTTCCCTCCTAATGTCCAAGGTATTGGAATCAACCTTGAGTGGTTAACCTACCGCAATTACTGGGGCTAGCAAAATACTTTCATCATAGTAAACTAAGTTCAACCCTAAAAACTTTACCCAAACTAGGGTTTTCTCAATCTTTGTCGAGGGAGAAATAAACTCTAAGGACCATTGTTAAACTGACAGATGACGATCAAAGATCATCCAGGGACCTTCCTCCATGACTATCGTTTTATTTGTGTAACACCTCTTTTCTTAAATAAATTTAAAAGAATTTTATTTAAAAATAAATTTTTAGAAAAAATAATGAGATTTTTGTAATTAAATAAATAAGAAAAAATAGTTTTATTAATTAAAATAATGATTTTAAGGTAAATAAAATAAATATATGTTCTTAGAAAATAAAAAAAATGTTTTATTTATTCATTTGATAGGGAGTAAAATATAGTTTCTTTTTATAAAATAATAAAATAAAAAATAGAGTAAATAATAGGCTGAGAGTATGTAGCTATAAATACAGACATATTAAGTCTCAAATTCGTTTTCTCTTATCCCAAAACCCTATCTTTTTTCTGCATAAATTCAAACTTGTCTCAGTAAAACTATGATCTCAGACTCGTTAATCGTTGGATCGTCGTCATGAACTTTGATCACCAGGTTTGGAACTCATTTTCGAACATCCCCGCCGTTGGAATTTATGAAATAATGTCTGTGAAGGGAGAAATGTCCCTCGAACGCACACAGTGAAATTAAGGCTTCAATCTTTTCTTCTTCTAACACTTGGAAACCCTAGTAGAGCAATTAGAGTAAAAGCTTGAGGAATCTTAGGGAACCACTAGAGACGTCACTATCGTTGTCGAACTACACATGTGAGCCCGCTTAGAGGTAAGTGATGAGTTTATCGTAATTGGGGTTAAAATGAACATGTGTAAGAATCCTTAGAGAATTAAATTGGGGTTTATTTTGGGATATTTATTGCATTATAATTCTTTCTTTACGATTATAATTATAAGATTGTTGTGTTTGATGGACCAATTGATGCCCTTGTGCAAATTGGTTGATAAAATTGAGTGTTCTTGGTGTTTTCATGTTTTTGACCTATGATTTTGATTCCTTTGATTTTGATATGATTATGTAAAATTTTTTAAAGGGTTTTACTTCCCATGTTGTGAGAAGAATTTTTGTATAATTTGTTTGTATTTTGGACAAGATTTACTATATTAGCGTGATAAATTGCTATATTGGGATCATGAAATTGTGATTAAAATTGTATGTAAAGGATAAATTGAGCATGTGTTAATCTATGAGATACACATGAACATGTGATGGTGGATTGTGACATTGTGAGATGTTAAATTATGAACATGGGATATGGTTGTGAATAAGTGTGTGGTTAACACTTGATGTGACAATTACTTTGTTGTGAATTATGAATTATAGAATAACTCGACTGGTGTTTATCTTGAGAAAAGTGTTTATGCGCAAAGTGTTAAAAGGAAAGTGTAGGGTTCCAAGTTAGGAATTTGAGGTGTCAAATTGTAGCGCAATGCGCGAGGTGTTAAAATAAAAGTGTAGGGTTCCAAGCCTAAAATGTTAAATTGTAGCATAATGTATTAAACGTGTTTGAAAATAAGTGTGAGGTCGTGGGTATTGTTTTAGGGGTTGGACCTGAATCAGGAAGGTGAAGCCCTAACGAATTCTTTGAAGTCTAGGCCTTGAGGATAAATGCACTCGATTTGAGTGCTCCTTTAAGCTTATGTTGATCTCTTATGGTTAGAGCATTCTCGCAAAATAGAGTGACCCTAACTGGTCACCTTATGATTTTACTTAGTGAGAGTAACCTGACATACTCATTGTGTAGCATGTCTTGTTATGTACTCCTAAGCGCCCTAGTGTTATTTTTCACTAACATGGTACCACATTGCATATAGGTTTGAATCTTAGTATAATTATTGCATAACGACTGTGAATTGTTTATTATGAAATTGATGAGTATTGTTACGTCTTGAATCAAGTGTGTGACTCATGTGTAATATGATTGGTAATTGAAAAATGAGTTTTAAATGATCAAGTGGTGAAGTGACGTAGATTGTATTAAGTTGAACTATGTGATAAATATGTCTATAATGTATTTTGTTTATGTATTTGTTTATCTGTATTTTATTTAGAAATGTGATAACTCACTCCCTATGCGTTGTTTGTGTTTGGATCTTGTGATGATCTCGAATCTTGTGTTTGTAGGAGCAGATGACTAGATAGATGACTTTAAAGAACCTCATATTAGAGAACGCTGAAATACAATGTTCTAATAGAATGTGACATTGGAGCATGAGTTTCTGTTTTGATTACATGATGTTTCAAACATGTTATTTTACTTTATTTTATTTCGTTGTTTAACTTGAATTATTTTGTAATCTTGGACGGTCTTGTTTTGAGGCAGAGATGTTTTAATAAATTTTATTTGATTGATAACAGTAAAGTAAATGTGACCATTTTACTCATGTGGATTTGTTTTCATGATTTAAATAAAATTGATTTAATTAAATTTCATATTTTTTTTTATATTTTTTTTATTTATATGTATATCGGAATAAAAGGTTTGAGAGTTTCTTTCCACATCGAATTTGACCATATAAAAATTATTTCCAATATCTAAAATGTCAAATCTTGCTAACAACTTCCAAACTCGTGAGAGTCTATCCTTCATTGCATGAAAGCCAATGTTCTTCCCCAAAAGCTTCACCACTAACGCATCTTGCGACGGTGCACATAAACCATCAAAAACATAATCCGCAACATGAACCATTTTAAGCGAGTTGTTGTCCTCGTACACGATTTTCGCCTAGTTTTCCTTGAGTAGATCAACTTTTGGCCTTGGGGGTATAACCTCCTTGTTGCCCATCATCATGTTCTTGAAAGAAACACGTATTTTTCAACCACCATCGCCATTTGGTGGCTCTTTGTCGGAATTGTCATCGCCTATTGCACTCGCCGAGAAGACAAAGTCCTGAGTCTCCATTTACAAGTGATTAACTTTGGGGTATGTAACATATTCATATGTGCTTGTTAAGTTATCCAAATTCAATTTATAACAAATTTTATTTGCGGGTGTACGTAAGTATGAGTTCCTTTGTCGTCTCTAATTTTAATTCTATATATCAACGAACATAAAAATGGAAATATACTTGATTACTGTAGCATTTTTAAGATATTGCTCTACTCATATTCTCTTATATTAATATTTCTTTTGAAAAGTTTTCTATTATATAATATATCAAATCATTAGTAAATAAAATGCACATTAATAGGATGATGACAATGCATTGACCAATAAAACCAGAATTTGAGACAGAAAACAAGTCACCCAAAGTCACATAACGGTTAGTGTATTTCTAAAATCAGACCATTTTGAAGAAACGGTGGGCAAATTCAATTAAGCGGGAGAATTGTTCCCGCCAATATTTTTCTATAATCATTAACCTTTTGTGAGCGAAAAGAAAATATGGCATGCCTACGTTCACTAGGTGCAACGTGCAAGGTCATTGTGCTGCCTGAGTTAACTCACCGTTCATTCCGAGTTAACTCATTATCTCTTCTTTTTTTTATTAAATAAACTATGTTGAGTCGCATTATCCCCAAGAACGAGTCTTAAAAAACAAGAAAAATAAAATCTTAGTAGACGCGAATGAAAAAATTTAAGTATATGAATTACCTTTTTTTTTTCTTTTATGCAAGTATATGAATTACTAGGCAGTAACGGAAGTCTTTTATGCAAATATATAATTAAAGTTAAGATGATTCTTTATAATTTATTATTAATATATTTACTAAATTGAAGCAAAAAAGTTATTAAATATAATATAACGGTTACAATATTGAATAATTTTATAATATTTATTTATATATTATTTTTTAAAGAATTATATATTCAATTTATCAATTATAATATTACAAAAATTATTATAAAATACTTTTAAAATAAATACAGTAATTGATTATATATATATGAGGAAAAAATCTTTCTTTTTCAGAAAAAAAAATGCGCCTTCTTATTTATTTATACAAATATTCCGACTAACTTGTGATAAAAATTAATATAATATATATTTGTAGAGTTATTTAGGTATTTATTATTGAGAAGAAGAAAAAAAGGTTATATATCAAAAGTGTAAAATGTTTTAAACATTCATCCAATCATAATTCATAATATATAATAAATTTGTTAACTTTTAAAATAATTATCTTAAAATAATTTAAATAATAATTTATAATTAAATTATAATGAAAAATTGTTTTATACTGTTAGTACATACCATTAAACTCTATAATATTTTAATAGTGAAACTTTATGTAATAACAATAACATAATTTAAATATGTAGAGCAATTCATAAGTCATTAAATCTAAAGGGATTAGTCCACCGAAACAAGAGAGGGTCTCGCATTTGACATATTGTAGGTTCGAACCTCCACTTATCTTGTTAGGGTGAGATAAATGTAAGTGTCTTTATAAGTGTGATTCTCTCTCCTAAGTTTTCATTATAAAAACAAATCATAAGTCGTTTATGTAAAGAAATATAGTTTATATTTGTTTAATTTAAATATAATATATTTAATAGGTATATTTTTCTTAACCCACAAGATCTTTCAACCGTGAGTCAACAACTAATTTTTTTTAATATGATATTGGTGTAAAGTTATTCTCATTGAAAGTGGTAACAAATTTCTATTGAAAAAATGTATATAGGATGAGTTTTCTCCTTTCAACATAATTTGTTTCATATCCAAAAGTCAACCAAGATTTATCCTAGACCACTTGAACACAAGTTACTACCACTTATATCAATCATTCTTGTTAACTAACTTCTTGATATACTAAGATCAATTTAAGTTGTTAATATCTTTCAATAAAAATTTTCCATATGTATGTAAGATCAAACTTTTAAAATTATATATCAATCATGTCATAACATAACATGTTGGTTAATAAGTATAATATTTAATATTTTTTGGTATAAAAAATATTTAAATTTTTTATAACATCTACTTATATATTAAGTTTTATAGTATTATATTTCATAATAGTATCAAAATTATTAAAATAATATATTTCATAATAATAGAACAATTGTGTAATTTTTGTTCTCTTAGCACGGTTCTTCTTGTGCTCGTTTTCTTACAATAAAGTTTGACTTATAAAAAGAATATAAATATTCATATTGATTTATTTAAATATTAATTTATGATAAAAAAAAATCTGTGAAAAAACTAGGATAAAAATTAATGGAATTAAATACGATTTTGATCTTTATTGAGTCATATTAATGAAGTTAATGAAATTATTTTTGGATTACTAAAAACAATATGGCTCAAGAGAAAAATCATATTTAACCAAAATCTACCTATATATTATACTTTACCCGTCAAAAATATATATTATTATACTTTTTATGTATGTAATGTTATATTTAGTAAATATATTATACTTAATAGCTATAAAATTTAATAATTTTAATAAAATTCCATTAGATATTAAATTTAATTGGTATAATATTTTAAAAATATTTATTCAATATAATAACATAAGGAAAAAATCTCTATTTTTACTATAAAATTTTCTCTTTTATTTATTTATATAAATATTTTAAGAATTTTTAAAATGATAGTTTAGTATAAAAATCAATATTATATATATTTTCATATTTATTTAGGTATTTAATGTATTGAATATATTATATTTAATATTTTAAAATAATTTCAATCATGAAATAAATTTAATATGTATATTATTCAATAATATTATAAAAATTATTATGTAATACTTTTAATGAATACAGTAACTAAATCTATATAGGGAAAACAATATTTTTTATTAATTTAAATTTTAATAATAATGTATTTAAAATAAAAAAAATTAATATAAAAATTAATAGTATTTACATTTATATTCTTGTTTAGGTATATAATATTTTTATAATTAATAGTATTTGTAATTAAATCTATATAAGTAAAAAAAATCTCAATTTTTATTAGAAAATAGCATCTCTTTTTATTTATATAAATATTTAGACTATTTATAATAAAAAATTTAATATTATATATATATATATATATATATATATATATATCTGCATACTCATTTGGGAAACTAATATTTTAATGATTAAAATTTAAAATTTATTTCATAATATATTTTTAACGTTTATATAGAGATTCATAAGTCATATATCTAAAGAAACATATTTTATTTTTGTGATATTTAGCTAATACTTTACATTTAATAGGTATAATATTAAATATATATTTTTTATAAAATTTAATGGGTATAATATTTAATAATATTTTAAATTTAACTGTATAATATTGTTGCTAAATAACTAAATCTATATAAGGAAACATATACATTTTCATTTATTTATTTGAATTTTCAGACTAATTTATTGATTAAATACATTATAATTAACAGGAATAATATTAAATAATCTATAAAATTTAATTATGCATTAAATATAATAGGTATAATATTTAATGGTATCAAAAAATAATTATATAATATATTAAAAATACAGTAATTAAATATATATATATATATATAAGTAAAAATATTCTTTTTTATTTATTTATATAAATGTTTGTAATAATTTCTTTAAAAGAATGATTTATTATAAAACAAATATTATGCATATTTTTATATTTATTTAGATATTTATTTTTTTAATAATATATTTTTAAAGTACATAGATGTGCGATCCATATATTCAATAAATGATAAACTAAAAATGATGAAAATATTTTATAGAGACTAGAAATAAAATTGTAAAATTTTAGAAGAAATAAAAACATAACTAACCCTTGTTATTATATATACCGGCCGTTCACCCTTGTTCATCCGTATTTTTATTTTGCTATCGTGTTTTTTTGTGTTAAAAAAATTTGAAATATTTTTTTAAATTTTATATTACTATATGCATTGAAGTGTATAATAGTAATATAGAAAACTTTAATTACGTACATAGGAAAAAAATGTTAGAAATATTTCAAAAATAAAAGTAAAAGTTAAAATATTACTTATGTACAATAATCTTCATTAGTTAACAAACCAAATAATACATGCATTTCAGCATGGTCTTTAGCTTCCTTATAAACATATAAACATAGGAACCAAATGTTAATTTTGTCATTATATTTAATTAACCTAAAAGAAAGCATACCAACGAAATAATAAATATTAAATTTAAATAGTTTTTGACCTTTCAAGAATTCTTCTTAATTTTTAATAGAATACATCATTCATAGTTTCACGACTTTTGAAAAATTACAAGTCATACAATGTGAGTTTAATTATACTTCAAAATTATTAACATGAAACATGCCACATGCTATTGTCTTTTTCTTCTCGTCAAACACCCAATGCTAAAAATGCCAGTAAAAATAATAAACTTGAATAGTTGCTACATATTTATCTTGTAAAGATTTTCTCAACTGATTATAATTATCAATAAATTTTTAAAATTTTTTATTTTTAAATTTAAGAATCTGAACTGAAATAAGTTAATATTATTTTTCATATAAGATTGATCTAACTTCAACTAAAATAATTTCATTTTAATTTTATAACATAATTTTTAAGATTTGTTTTTTATATTTAAAAATCTCAACTGAAATAAGTTCTCATTTATTTTATGAGTTTACTCTAATCTCATATGAAATACAACCACTTTTAATAAAGAGGCATAACAAAAATAATTTTATTAAAAATGAAAAAATATAGAGAAATTGAAGATATTGATTAATTATATTTAATGAGTTTAATAAAAAAATTAATAATTTTAAAAAGGAAAGTATAGAAATATTTTGATTTCTTTTGAATTTTAAATATTTAGTTTTTTTCATTTATTTTTTCATTTTTTAAATTTTAACTCAGATATACTGAATAAAAAAAAAACAACCTTATTCATTAATGTGATATGTTAAAGGAAAAGTGAAGATAAGGAGCAGTAGTTATTCAAAATCTACTAGAAATAAAAATGGTTATTCATTAGTCGTGAGAAAATTTTTAATTTTCTTGCATTTTATTCAAATTCAAGACTCAAAATAAGATTTAAGATGTAAAATCATAAAAAAGAAAGAAAGATGAGAATGAGAGATAGTAATTAATGTATAAGTATACAATATAGATACACATGCCTAGAACCAAAGAGAATATAAAGTATGTGTCTTTTTTAATCTATCACTATCACTTTAATTGAAACTTAAGTGTTATCAAGTCTGCATTTTTATTTTGTTATTGTGTTTCTTTATACTGACATTTAATTTTTTTTATTTCCTCTTCTCGAAATATGAGAATTTTTAAAATTACTATTTTTCCTTTTAAAAATAAATGATTTTAAAAATTATAAAAATCTATTTTTAGAAATAGGTATGTGTCTTTTTTAATCAAAGAGAATATAAAGTATGTGTTTTTTAATCTATCACTATCACTCACGTGTTATCACGTCTGCGTTTCTATTTTGTTATTGTGTTTTTTTACACTGAGATTTAAATTTTTTTTTTTTGGATTTACTCTTCTCAAAATATGAGAATTTTTAAAATCACTATCTTTCCTTTTAAAAAATAAATGGTTTTAAAAATTATAAAAATCTATTTTTAAAAATAGGTATGTGTCTTTTTTAATCAAAAAAGAATATAAAGTATGTGTTTTTTTTTCAATCTATCACTATCACTCTGATTGAAACTCAAGTGTTATCACATCTCCATTTCTATTTTTATTTTGTTATTGTGTTTCTTTATACTATTTTTTTTTTTTTTGGATTTCCTCTTCTCGAAATATGAGAGTTTTTAAAATCACAAATTTTTCCTTTTAAAAAATAAATGATTTTTAAAATTATAAAAATATTTTTAAAAATAGGTTTATAATTATGTTGTGTTTCAAAAGTTATTTTCCTGCTTTTAGTTTTCTAAAATTTATTAAAAATTTTAAAACAAATAAAAAATTTAAAAAAAATATTTCTGCTTTCGTTTTTCTAAAATTTATTATATTTATGAAAGAAACCAGTACTTTAAATTTAATTTTTGTTTTAAAAATATTTTTCATTTAATAAAAATGGTTGGTTACTTACTTCAAGAATTATCAACATGCAGTTTAAAAAAAGGAAATTTTAAAACTTTAAAATTGGATCAAATAAAGAGGGAATTTTTTTGTTATCCTTTTTCAGTCTTAAAATTAAAATCATTATTTTTCCTTTTAAATAAAAATTCATCATTAAAAGTTGGTTTAAATTATGTTGAGTTTCAAACGGTTTTTTTTTTTTTGCTTTTATTCTTGTTTATGTTAATGATGTTTTTTCCACTTAAGAATATAATAAGATTTTTCTATGGAATTACCATTCTTGCTTTTTTTAACTTCACCTTCTTTTAACTTTAAATATAAGACACACACTTTGTTTGTCTCCCTCGTCATGAAGTTCAAGAAAGATTCAGTATAAATGAGGAGAAAAACTTTTAATTGATCAAACTGATTATCCACGTAACCTAATTCTCAGTGTTTTGTTCTAAATTCTAAATCCAATCTTGATCTCTCATGCACTTGGTACAGTTTCTGTTAGTTTAGTATATATAGGAAGAACACACACAAAAGATAAAGTTTTGATACGAAATTACAAATGACTTCTCTTAAAAGAAAACTTCAATAATGGAAATAAATAAATGAATAAAAAAATTCAAAATTTGATGCATCAAATATTCTAGAGGCCAAAAACAAATATTTTGTAGAATTGGTATAAAAAAACAACTTACCCACAGAAAAATACAAAATAAATTCCAGGATTTCAACACTAAAGGTTTTGCTTGAGTTTTGAGGAAAAAAGTTCACAACTTTAGAAAAATTGAACAGCTTTTCAATCTCAATTTCTCAATAATGAAGGTTCGAAAGTTATATTTCTTCAACATGAAAAATAGAAAGAAAAAAAAAAAAAGAAATACAAATAGGAAGCTAAGAGTATTAAGGAATGAATGAGTTTATGATGAATGTTAAGCTCGATCTATGAAATATTTGGGTTTGATCAAACTCTTATTGGAAATAAACCAATCATCCTTCAGAAAATTAAAATAAATAGAAATAAGAATGAGTAATGAAGTGTGATGAATGATGACGTATGTCCTGAAACTGAAAGGAGTGGTGAGGAGCCTCTTGCGAGAGTACCATGACTAACAGTAAAGAAAACCAAAAACAAAATGAAGCAATTCATGACATAAACCTCATTAGTGATTGTTATCACACACCTTTAACTACCAACCATTAAACTTCAAGATACGATTTTTATTAGAAAAAAACATCATCTACAACCTTAATCACATCCATTAACGTTGGCAAATGGTTGAAGGAGACCGAGGGTAATGTGGTGGTCAAGTCACCAGAGCATAGCCATGTGGGTCACTTTGCCAAAAACAAAAAATAAAATAATTGCCTGGGATTAAAAAAAACAAATGGGATATTCTTAAAATCTTGGCTTGAAAACTAAGAAAATGAGAGAAAAAAAATGATACTCACTGGAAACTTCTTCTGCTATATGCAAATTTAAGAAGATAGTTGTTAAGAACCTGAAAAACAGCATGGTACTGACTTTAGTACCCTGCTGTTTTCAGAGATAAGAACCTGAAAATCAAAATGGGTCAAATCCAAAATCTCTAGGAGATCAAGGAGAAGCAATGTGCCAAAAAGTGAAACATAAAAGAAGAGGAAAAATAGAAAAGGCAAATGAGATCAAACATATTTTGCGAGAGCCTCCTGACTTTAGTAGAAAATGGGATACTGTTTTGGAGGAGCGTGCAATCATAATAGCAATTGAATGAGACAGCAGGGTAGAAAATAACAAACGAGCATGTACATAAAAAATTGATAGGTAAAATTGCATTTTTGATCTTTTAGTTTATCTCCAATTTTAGATCTGGTCCTCCAATAATTTAATTCACAAATTTGGTTCCCCAATTCTATAAATCCTATAAATTTGGTTCTGAAAGTTCGATTTGGACGTTGACTGTTAACCTCAGACGTTGACTGTCACGTGTCAATGTCTGAGTGATTTCTTGTAAAGGCTCTATTTTTTTAAGGAAAAATTATACTTTTGGTCCCCCAATTTTACTCCAATTTTGATTTTGGTCCCCCTATAATTTAATTTACACATTTGGTCCCTCAGTTTTATAAATCCCTTTATAAATTGGTCCTGCAAAATCGGTCTTTTGAATGGTTTAGCCACTGGTGCTAGAGACATGGTAGGTCTTGATAAATCTCGCACTTCTTTTTCATCGCAAATTTTTTACTCACTTGGAACCGAGAGAAAAATCACTCTTTGTCTCTCTCCCATAAACCATAGTTTTCTAGTGAATGGTGATAATAGCTTATTTTTATCCATACCACATAGTTTTTCTTAGATTAAAATGAGTTTTGAGGAGTTTTAATAACCCGCTCTTTTTTTTTCTTTTTTTTTGCTCCCCCATACGGTATTATGTGCATACGACTGCTTAAGTGGCTTATGAATGACAATGGTATTTTTGTTTGAAATTTGAAATACAACTTCTCCGGTAAGGAAATTTGGCTGAATTTATAAAAGGGATTTATAAAACTGGAGGACCAAATGTGTGAATTAAATTATAGGGGAACCAAAATCGAAATTGGAGTAAAACTGAGGGACCAAAAGTGTAAATTTACCTAAAAAATGAAGCCTTTACAGGGAACCACTCAGACGTTAACACGTGGCATTGACACGTGACAGTCAACATCTGAGGTTAACGGTCAACGTCCAAATCGGGTTTTCAGGACTAATTTTGTAGGATTTATAAAACTGGGAGACCAAATTTATGAATTAAATTATCGGGGAACTAGATCCGAAATTAAAGATAAACTGAGAGACTAAAAGTGCAATTTTACCAAATTGATACGAACCATCCGATAGCATTGTATTTGAAGGATTATTTTAGTCTTCTTAACCATGTAAAACGGTAAGGGGGTTGCTTTCGTGGGTGAGTATAATGAGAGCAAAGGGCACGAAAGAAATGTAGAAGAGAAAGAAATACACGTTTTCATGTCAGTTTAATTTTTTTGTGAATATTTATTTTTCAACTTATCCTTTAACTAATACATGTTTTTCTTTTTCTGGATTTGCCTAACAAATTCTTTATTCTTTTTTTTAAATTTTCTTTTCAATCTTTCTGTTTTCTAATACTCTTAAACTATCAAGCATAATCTTAACACCTATAAAAGAAAAGAATAAAACATATATATAAGAATGATTAGTCAATATCTAAGATAAGGGTGGTTATTCAAACTTGTTCATTTGCCAATTAATCTTCTTTCCTAAATCAAATGCATATCTGCACACACATATCAAAATTATGTAAAATAAATAAGACGCTAATAAAGAAAATGGACCGACAAAGATGGGGCAAAAGGATTTATAGAATGGAGGGAGTTATTATTTTTTTCTAATGCAGGCAAGGAGTAAAACAAATAATTGATTTGAAATTAGTATCTTGACTGATTTGGAGTCCCACGCAAATGCCCTAACATGAAAAATAGATGGTTACAAGAAAGAGATCTCAAAACAATTGATTAATAAATATATTTTTTTAAAAAATAATAAGCACTCACAACATTATTAAATTGATACCTTCAATGATTTAGAATCACATATAATTATTGAAAGCACAAAGATCTTTCAATAAATTGAAAATACTTTCATTCAATGAGTTAAATTTTGATGGAAAGTGTTGTGTGACGCGGAGGACTAAAGATACATAGAGATAAAGTTTGTATTGTTCATTGAGAGATGGGAGATAATTGAGAAAGAGAATACACTAGTGATAGAAGAGTCATTTGTATATATAATTATTTTAATCCTAGGCAAATGAAAATTTATTGGGCAAATTTAGTAATCAAATTAAGTTTGGATGTTGTAAATACCAATATTTATCCGAATAAATTTAAAAAATGTTAAAAAAAAGAAAGAGAAAGAAATTAAAAATAAGGCACTTATGAAGCATGACAATGTGAGTGTGGCAATAGTACAAGAAAGAGAAAGAAATTGAAAATAAGGCACTTATGAAGCATGACAATGTGAGTGTGGCAATAGTCACAGTGGAATCAAGGAAGTTATCAAGTTCCTCTATCAAAGAGATAAAATCTTTGATTTGCAAAACAAAAAAAAAAATCTAAAGAAAGTGAGGAATAGAAACAAAGGAGGATTAATTAATATATATGTAATATTTAATATTATCAAGAAGAAAATGATCTTAAAAAAGTAAAGACCAAATTCTCTATTTTAGATATGTACTAGTATGAACACCGTGCATCACAATTTTAGGAGGTAATTTGGAATAATTTATTATATTGTTAAAAATATTTAATAAGAATATATTGTAACAATACAATAGGACTATAAATATAATAATAGAAAACATAAATAATATATGAATATTATAGAAACTTAAAACATAAAATTGTTATGAAATATAAAATAAATATTATTAAAAAAATTATCCAATGCGTGAAAGACGATTAACCGCGTAACACCTATCAAGTGTCATAAATTATCATCAACCACATAAATTATCTAGCCATTTCATTTATGATACTTTTTCTGATTATTTTTTTATAACTAATTATGAGATGAAAATTCTACAAAAAAAAAAAAAAGATTTTCGATGACATTTGATTATATCCCACATTATGGCATCGGATTGGTAGAAAATAAAAAATCAATAAGGTGAATATTTATTTTACTTTTAATTGATATAGGTTTAAAATATGTTAAGGATGAAGAATCTTCATTAATCAACGTTATTCTAGATTGGAGAAAAAATCTCAAGTGACCTTTTTATATTATTTTAATTTACATCATTAACTCAAAGATTAGAAGAAGAATATATAAACTTTCAAAATTCCTGAATACAAATGTTAAGAATAATTTAAATGTGTGAAATGATTTACTAATCAATGAAAGGTAAAAAAAAAAGAAGGAATATATGCATAAGAGGAAATATATATTGTGTTCATCTCAATTTAATGGTTAGTGATAATAAAGATTTTATTAGTCAAATTTGGTTAATAGACACACGATCAATTTCTTTCTATTACAATAACTCCAATATATGATTTTACTCAAGTTAGAATGTAATTAATCCCACTAATTTAAAAGCAATTATAATATATGATTTTAATAATTTCATTAATAAACTCAAGAAATAATGCAAATCAAAATTTAAATATAACATAAAACCAAATTTAGAAGCATTTATTTATATTTTTGTAATATAGATAATAAAATTTATATTACATGTTTTATATCTCTTGAGATAAAGATACAAAGATAAACTTATGGTTCAATCTATGGATACTTCAAATTAAAAGAAAGTTTTTATGCCGAAGATTTTTTAAATGTAGCCTTTATCCTTTTTTGAAATCCTTTTTTTTTTCTTCATGAAATGCATCCAATCACTTTCAAGAGAACGCTCAGTTCGTCTATATATGTCCACCTTCTTCAGTATTTCACACTCGTACAACGAATTGTCATCTTCATCAACTGAGTAAAATAATTTATAAGCATTTGCATGTCATTCTTGACCAAGTCTTGTTGTTGGAATTCTATGGCAAGGAAACAAACTAGTATAACAATTACGAATAATGTAATATGTTAATGAAACGTTATAAAAATACTAACATGTGCAACAACAGTCCTAGAAGATAATGTCACTGGAAAAAAAGTCGTCAACACAATCTCTTCTTCGTTTAAATCAAAATAAGATTTATCAGTCACTCTTTCTTTTGAATTCATATGGCCCTTCAACAGAAGGAAAGGAAAAAAAAAAAAAAAAAGACCTATATGGGATTGTGCGATAACGCTCTATCTATATATAGTGTGAAGGAATGAGAAAAAGATAATCTTAAAAGAGGTAAAAAAAAAACACAATTAATAAAAACATATTTTGTTGGATTTTAAAATAAAACCAATCAAAATATGTAAATCAGTATTTGCAAATCACGTCCAATAATGATAATAATGAGTGGAAACCACATATAAAAATTGTATAATAATATTTTGTCTGTATAAAATGATATTTGTATAAAAGTAAATAATAATAAAACATATAATCAAATAAAACATATAATCAAATAAAAAAATAAAATATCAAATATTTAATACTCAATCAGCAAATATTTAAGCGCAAATGAAAGTTATACTAAATTGGTTTGTTGCATGTAGTGAATAGGAAATGGATTCATATAACGTTTGGGAATATGACATAAAACTTAAGAATTCACTATTTCTTAAAAAATAGTATTTTTATATAGAGGGATTTTTTTTCTCTCTTCTAAACTACTTTTTATGCCAAATTCTAAACATGCAGTGAACTTTTTTATATAATGATTGATTGGCTTTTATAGTTGAAATTATTTAATTTACTAATGGTAGTTGAAATTAATTGACTCTTATATATATATATATATATATATATATATATATATATATGTATATTAAATTAGATCATAGTAAATTAGGCTTTAAAAGAAGTATTGATGTAGCATACAATGTTTTTAATGTAGTATTTACGTTAATATATATTTTAATTCACAGTATTAATTATAGGAAATATTAAAAGTATTAAACAATTAACTTTAATATTTTTACTCAAAATTATATTTATTATATCAAATAAATGCAATTTTTGCTTACTAAATGTATGAGTGCTCATATGAATTTTTATATATCAAAATTCTACCGATCTTTATCATTATATAAAAAGTTTAGATTATAATCTATATCTATATATTATAAAAGAAGGTTTTATATAATTTGTAAGCTGCTACGTGTTCTCCTTTGGCTCATTCTTGAATTAAATGTAATTAAATCAATTCTAATTAATTAATTAAATCAAATCAAATTAATAAATAATAAATAAAGATTTAATCATTGGTTTAATAATTTCATTCTTTCATTTTTAAATTGCTTTAATTTTTCATTAAATCTTAAATTTTGAATTTTCACTATAATAATAAAAAAAGGTCAAGTAAATAGTGATATCTAGATTAATATGTCATATCACATATCATATACTATACAAAAGACCGTTGCTAACTGTGACTATCAGCACATGTGTCATGTTTTAATAAACGGATGTCAAACTTTTTACATTTCAAATTTAACTCAATAAATAAATTATAATTTGAATTTTGAAATGAAAAAATAATTAATTAATTATTGATTAACAGGATCACAATCTTAATGTTTATAATACATTTAATTGATTTATATTCTCCTTCCACACTTTAATAACCAAATAATAAAATAATATTTTTAATATTTAAATAACTTGAATAATATATATTTTAATATTTTAATTCCAAATTTAGCTCAATTAATAAATTATAGTTTGAAGCTTGAAATTAGAAAATAATTAATTAGTTATTGGTTAACAAATCACAATCTTAATATTTATAACACATTTAATTGATTTATTTTTCTCCTTCCAGACTTTAATAATAAAATTTTAAATATTTAAATAACTTGCACAATATATATTTTAATATTTTAATAAAATTATTTTTAAAATCAACTGATATTAATGATTTGAATATTTAAAATAATATTTTAATTATTATTATTATTATATTTGTAATTTAAATATTTGATATTTAATTTGATTCAATTATATATTTTATTATTAGTTAATTTTATATAAATATCATTTTATATAGATAAAACATTATTATACAATTTTATACGTGATTTCCACTCATTATTATCATTATTGGACGTGATTTGCAAATACCGATTTATATATTCTGATTGGTTTCATTTTAAAATCCAACAAAATCTGTTTTTATTAATTTTATTTTTATAATTTGAAATTAAATAATTAATTATTGGTTAACACAATCACAATCTGAGTATTTACAACACGTTTACTTGATTTATTTTTCTCCTTCCAGACTTCAATAACCAAATTATAAAATAGTATTTTAAATATTTAAATAACTTGCACAATATATATTTTGATATTTTAATAAATTTATTTTTTAAAATTAACTGGTATTAATAATTTGATTATTTAAAACAATATTTTAGTTTTATTATTATTATTATATTTGTAATTTAAATATTTGATATTTTATTTTTTTATTTGAAGTGGCCATAAATGGATTAATACTCAATCAGCAAATATTTAAGCGCAAATGAAAGTTATACTAAAGGAAGCAGGGTCTTATACTAATGCATGTAGTAGCTATAAATGGATCCATTGACTGTCACACTAAAGGAAGCAAGGTCTTAGACAAGGGGATCCTCTCTCCCCTTATCTGTTTGTGCTTTGTTTGAAGTACTTTTCCAGATATATGAGCAGCCTCAAGGATGATGCCAATTTTAAATTTCATCCCAACTGTGCAGGTATTCAGCTATCTCATTTGGCTTTTGCAAATGATATTATGCTTCTATCTAGAGGAGACATCCCTTATGTGTCAACTATGTTTGCCAAACTTCAGCACTTCTGTAGGATTTCAGGGCTTTCCATCAGCTCTGATAAATCTGCCATATACTCAGCCAGTATTAGGCCTCATGAGCTTTCTCATATTCAGCAGCTTACTGGATTTAGCTTGGGTGACTTCCCTTTTAGATACTTGGGTGTTCCCCTTTTATCATCTAGATTAAATGTATGTCACTTTGCTCCCTTGCTTTCCAAGATTACTGACTTGATTCAGGGATGGAGCAGGAAGTCTTTATCTTATGCAGGTAAGCTAGAGTTGATCAGAGCAGTTATTCAAGGAATTATGAATTTCTGGATGGGGATTTTTCCTTTGCCTCAATTTGTTCTGGACCGGATCAACGCTTCATGCCGTAATTTTCTATGGGGCAAAGCGGATATTGGCAAAAACAAGCCCTTAGTTGCTTGGTCAGTAATTTGTTCTCCGAAAAAAAAAGGGGGGTTTAGGCCTTTTTAATCTCAAGGACTAGAACCTTGCGCTTCTTTCCCGTATCCTGTGGGACTTTCATTGTAAGAAAGATTCTCTATGGGTTCGGTGGGTTCACCATTACTATTTCAGAGGGAGCGATGTGTGGAATTACAATACTTCTTCATCAGATTCAGTTTTGATAAAGAAAATCATTCAAATAAGGGACTTTATTATCTCCAAAGAGTTAAGTACGGAAGAGGCCAAAAAGAGGATTCAATCTTGGAGCACCAATGAACAATTGCTTGTTGGCAAAGTCTATGAATACATTAGAGGTGTCAAGCCTGCTATTAGTTGGTGTTCTGTTATATGGAACCCAACAATCCCCCCTAAGATGTCTTTCATTCTATGACTTGCTAAAAGGAACCACCTGCTTACTCTTGACAAAGTTGCTTTTTTGAACAAGGGTTCCCTCTGCCCTTTATGTTCAAATGAGGCTGAGTCAAATGCTCATTTGTTATTTTCTTGCAGGAAATCTCTCCAAATTTGGGCTCACATTCGTGATTTGGCTCCTTTCCGTAGACGTTTCACTTCTTTGCAACGCATTACTAACTCTTTAATTAGGGGCAGATCCACATCAGGTGTTTAAGGAAAATTTCGTTGCCTGGCTATAGCAATTACAATTTACTGCATCTGGTTGTCTAGGAACAAGCTGATTTTTGAAGATTATCAATTTTATGTAATAGAGGTTATTAGCAAGATTAAATTTCTTATGTATAGACAAGCGCACCTGTTGCATTTGTTTTAGCATCTTGATCTAGGCCTTCTTGTATTAGGGAGACTTTTGCTTTTCTCTAACTGCGGGGTATGTCCCGTTTATTGCTGTATCATTTTGGGTTTAATATAATTTACATTCCCCCCCCCCCTCCCCCCCAAAAAAAAAGACTAGGGACTAAATTAGAAGAATATCTTCTAGGCCAAAATTTAGTCTTGTACCCGCAACCAATATGGCAAAAAGGAAGAAAAAAAAAGTGATTAAAAATCCCAATATAATACATTTTAGCTTAATAGCTAATTTGCAAGTTATCTAGGATCAATTAAGTCCATTTAATTTCTAAAGCCTAAATTAAATTAAGTTAACTTTCATTATCCTTATATTCAACATTGTTACGAATGTGGGTTTGAGTCTAATTCAATTTTACTAAATCAATTTATAAGATGAGGATTACTTTTCACTTATATACTCTATCTCGATATTATATTTAACCAATATAAGACTTCAACACACTGCCTTTTGTTCACAACTATTCGCCACAATATGGGACTTCAACACACTTTTATTTACTCACAACTACCACAACCACAACTAAGGTGACTAAGACCGACTCCAATTAAGGTGGCTTTTCAACACTCTCCCTCACACTCAAGGCTATTCGCCTAGAGTGTGATAAGTACAAAAACCCACCAACGGATTTAAGATAGGCTCTAATACCATTTGAAGAATTTTTGTAGAGATATATATTTGTAAAAGAAGGATATCTTCAATATTTTATTCATCTTCATTACAAGTTTTATGGACAAACTTGAAAGTCTCCTTCATAGGACTCCTATCTCATCTACAATGATTGGGTGGGGTGATTCTTTTCTCTAAAAAACAATTCTTTGTAAACTTAACATCCTAATGATAATATCTTTAAATCTAAACAATATCCTAAAGATAATATCTTTTAAATCTATGCAATATCTAGAGATTTGAAATGAGAAATTTGAATTATTTCCCAACAATCTTTCCCTCTATTAAAATTTCCAAATTTCATCTTTATGAGTACTAGATGGTCTCAATTTGTGAGCTATCAACTCTGATGCCACTCGATTGCAAGATTGGACATAGAGGGTGGCACAATAGGCTAATACCATCTTAATTAGAAATGAGTTATGGGTCTAACTTAATACTACAACACCGACTTGTAAGGTGAAGGTTGTCCTTCACTTATATACATTATTTTTGCCTTATCACTGGCCGATGTGGGATCTCCAACAAACATGTTCCTAAAATATGTTCCATCAAGTTTGCTTTGAAGTTGTTGATGACTATATCTTTGACAAGTAAGTGTTCTCCTTAGTAGGTATATTACAAAATTAATTTTTGTCATTCCCATCAATAAGAAAGGCATGATTCTTGTTCTAAAAGCAGTTAACTTCTTTGGAAAATTCATATAGCAATTAATTGTCACCCACTATTCATTTTTGTTAAATAATACATTGTCGCCTACTATTTGATCCAAAATCTTCTCTAAATTCCTTGTCCCATTTTTTTCTTTTTAGTTCACTTGCTAGTTTCAAGACTATTTAAGAGATGCCCTTTCAGGTTTGTAACTCCTCATTTTTCTGATTCATTTCCCTCAAATAACACTTCCCACCCATTAGTGCCTCTACCTTGGATTTCACTATTTGCTCATCACTGTTAATTTGAGACTTAGCCTTGGATCTCACTCATTTCTCCTTTATCTCCTTAAAGCAAATGAAGAAAAAAAGGTTAACTTATTATATATGACTTTTTTTATCCATTACTCAAGTGAATAAGGTATCATTGAATACAAATAAACATCAAATGATGAGCATCTTGTATGTATGGGTTTCTTGTTTGATTATGATTTAACCATGTTTAGGTTTACTTGTTTAAGTTTGTTTTTTATTTTAGTTTTTTTAATCTTTTATCTAAGGTTAAACCTAAACTTTCTTACTTTTTCTTTTAATTCTATTTATTTTGGGCCGAAGTTCAGTCCTATACTCATTACCAATAAGGTCTAGTTAGGGAAAACAATGATTAAAAAGCCCAACTCAATATCTTTTAGCATAATAAATGATCATTTGGGCAATTAGGTTTACATTCTCTAAATATATCATTCTCATTTCCTCTTCTTTCTTGTATCTCCGCCGATTCCATAACCATTCGAGAAATGCATTTTCTTGTTCCCAATTCCTCCATTGTCTGGTTTTCTTCTTTTGATCCCACTCTCCACCCATCAATGTTACTACCTTGGATCACTATACGCCCATCCCAACTAACTCAAGATTCTATCTTGTATCTTGTTCATTTATCCTATCTCCTATTACTTGAAGCAAGCGAAACAAAAAAATTAGGTTATTGGAGATGGTTTCTTTCCGATCCATTACTCAGGTGAGTGAAATATCATTGAATACAAATATTGGATACTATGATGTATGTCCTGTATTTATACAGGTGTGTGTATGTGTTTTCACATTTAATTATGTTTAGATTTTTTTTTTCATTTTGATTTATGATTTTTTTTATCCAGGATCAAACATAATTTTTTTGTTATTTTCCTGTTGATTTTGTTCATTGCGGCTAAGGGTGTTAAAATATAATCCAATCCAAAAAAACAATAACAAAAACTTATTTTTTAAAAAAAGCTTGACACAAGCCATTTTTTATGGGATTTGTTTGGATGATTTTTTTGTCTAATCAATTGGTTCGGTTCAATTTTCAATTAGTGTTTCCAAACTGAATCATACCAATAATAATAAAATTTGTGATTGCTCACAAAAAATGTGGTTCTCAAATGTTTACATAAAGATTTTCTTGAGGTATATGTGTATAGGCCCTTACCAAGATTTTTCTCCCTTACATTGTTTGATTTGTTTTGTTTTCCTATCAATTATGGTTATATATTCAAGTGTTCCTTTTTTTTTTGTTAGAATCTAATTATTTAATTGTTAGTTTTTTTTGAAATGGGTGTTTAAATTCACATGATTAAGACACATGTTATGTCATGTTTGTTATGTTGTATATGATTATTAGATGTAGTTAAATAGTTTAAACCTTGTTGTTTTATTTTTTTTATTTTTGTCTTACATCTTTTGCTTTTTCTCATGTATGGATTTAGAAAAATTATAGTCAGATGATTCTATGACTAAAAGTTACCATGCTATGAATTTAGTATTTAGAGTTAAAGACATCCATTATTAGGATACTAAAATGCCTGCTTGTATAAGGATGCGTTAGTAAAAACTAAAGCATGCAATCAAATTCAAACCACACTTTATTGGATCAGGTCAGATAAAGTTTTTTTAGAAAATCATCAAAATCCGTTTTTGCCTCTAAACAATGTTGTTTAAGGTTTTGGGAGTAAATTTGTGATTTCTTCTTCATTTTCTAATAAAGTTTTTTTGGTAAAATAATAAGTGTGACTTATTTATTACTCATCGTGAATTTCTTTATTTTAGGGGAGGGGTTGAGTATTTATATGTGCAATATAAATTACTTAGTTCATAAAATATAATATTATTTTAAATAAATATCATCTTGTTTTCTTCTATGATGACCATTGTGCTATAACATTTTCATAGTTGGCCATTTTCCAATATTAGTAACTATGAATATGATAATGCCATAAAGTGTAAACAAGTTACTCATGCAAACAATCCCTACAACAATATAGGAATAAATATAAGTAGATGAGGCATTTTGAAGCAAGCTTTGAACCCTCCGATGAGATAACTTCAAGATGATGTTGCGACACTCTCATGAAGGAAACATGAATGACATCAAATAAGGTGTTTGCAATGCAACCATTAACAAAACCAATGAACTCATCCAGAGTTAACAACATTAGAAACAAACAAATGTTGAATGATCTTAGAAATTCATATATGTCAAAAAGGTGTGAGACACACTACTTTGGAATACCAATGGTTCCAAACGATGACAACAATTCTATTGGCAACAATGCCTCCAAGTCAATCCTAGACTTGTGATCTCTCGAGCCTGAGTCACTCGATGATTCATCCTCCATATCACCATCATTCTCCTTTCCTCCATCATTCTCAACCACTGACCCACCTTTTAATCAAGTCACTCCAACTAGTGATTCCTCCTTCCTCCCTTCATCATTGTCTTACTCTGATTTGACCTTTACACTACTCCTTGCCTTTAATTTCTCTAATCCGACCCTCTTTTGTGCCAAGTCTTTGTAAAATCCATCATCCTTTATGAGTATGGTGGGGACCTCTGCGCTGTCTAAGTCCTTAAAATCATCACCCTCGTAACTAACCCTACAAATTGCATATGAAAAACACAACTTTCCCGAGAAACACTCAATTTCTAGGAAAATCCTTTAACACATACTTTCCAACAATCGTCATCCTTTAACCCTATTGTTGGTCGCTTCACCTCATTCTCATTCTCATCCTCCTCTCTTCTTCGCTTCCTTGGGCAGCTCCTCAATCGAGCAATTGATAGTTTCATTGTTCAATTGATAGTAGAATTGGAACCTTGAGATAGATCCTTGGTAGAAAGTGGCATTCATTTTTGTTTCCTAACCAACTTTTTATTGGAAAGTTAGGATTTAAGCAGATCTAGCAAAAACATGTAAATAGAGCAAATGTATTAGAGAAATGAGAGTGAAAATGGAAAATGAGATGTGGATTGGATAGAAATTGGAGAATAAAAAAGATGGAGAAACAATTAGTGAGAGATTGGAAAAGAAGGGAAAACAAGTAGCATACCTTTTGATAGGTAAGAATGGAAGTTGATGACGACTAATTTGAAGATGATGAATGTTTGAGAATAAGAAGGTGCGAGAGGGGGAATAAATGAAAAGGAAAAACCTACATGAGTGCAAAAGTAGAGTGAACAATGGGTTTGTTTATTTTTTTTGTTTTCTTTATCTGTAAAAAATTTAAGACATGTACTAAATGGTTTACAACAACTCATACATTTTGTTCAACCTGAGTTAGACTCCATTGGTGACAATGGATTTGTTTTAATGAGTAAAGTGAACAATGAGTTTGTTTTTTGTTTTTTTGTTTTCTATATCTATAGGAATTAAAGACAGGAATAAAAAACTTTATTAGAATAAGATTGATTAAATCCAATTTTTAAAATAATTGTTGATAATAAAAATAATTTCTTGCTTAAGGACAATTTTTACAGGTAAAATATCTCTAATCATTTTCACTCTTTTATTCATGGTTGATAAAGGGAGAAAAAAAGGGAGGGAACCATTTTAAATCTTGTGTTTCCCGGCATAATGGTTACAAATTAATTTTTTTATCATTCAAACTAAAATTTCTTGATTTTGGTTTGAGTGAACAACAATGTTTAAAACGAGTGTGCACTGCAGTGACGTCGATTTCCTTACATGCAGCGAGTGACACGGAGATGACTCAGGTGTGCGCCAACTCGGACGAGACGAGTCAACACACCCTCCGACTCGTCCAAGTACACATATGAACAACGTAACTCGGTAACTGAGTCTCTGAACAAACAAAACCAAACTAAATCCCATTGTTCTTCATTCCATACTCTGCATCTCTTCACTAGGGTTGTTATCTCTTTCCTTTTCTGCCTCTTTCGCATCTTTTTATACCCAATAATCACACTCTTCACTCATCTTCAATAATCCCTTTTGAACCCTAGCAGCAGAGGTTTGTTCGTTCTTCTCTGTTTCCCCTTTTCCAATTAATTTCTCGCAAATCATTTCTCCATTTTTCCCAATTCCCAATTTCCGTTCACTCCACTCCTAGATTTCCATTTCCTCTGTCATTTTCCCCTCACCGTTTTGCAGGATCCGATTGAACCCTAGCTTTCTAATCGAAAGTTTGCTAGGAAAAAAATAAAATTAAAATCAGAGGCACTTTCTGTGGAGGATCTATCCTAGGGTTCTAATTGTAGAATGGAACCGCCGGCTGCTCGACCGAGGGGTCGACCGAGGAAACGAAGAAGAAAGGAGGAGGAGGAGAATGAGGCCGAAGCAAAAAGGCAGGCTATGGGAACGCGAGCCATAGCTTTGGTAGGGAGGTACGTGCTCAAGGATTTTCCCGGAAACGGAATTTTTCTCGGGAAAGTGGTGTACTATGAGTGCGGATTGTACCGGGTGAGTTACGAGGATGGCGATTTTGAGGATCTCGACAGTGGAGAGGTGCGCACCATTCTCGTGAAAGATGATGAGGAGTTTGATAAAGACTTCGCCCGGAGGAGGGCCGCGTTGGAGAAATTGGTGGCGAAGAAGAATAGTGTAAAGGCCAAAGATGTTTCGGAGAGCCGTGGTGAAGGGAGGGAGGAGCAATCGGCCGTTGGGGAGGCTGAATTGAAAGGTGGGTTGGTGTTGGAGAAAAATGAAGGAGAAGGGAACGAAAATGATATGGAGGATGATTCTTCCAGTGACTCAAGCTTCGGGGAAATCGAGTCTGGGACTACTGATGCAGAGTTACTGCCGCCTATGCCGCTGCCGCCGGAGTTGCCCTCGTCGTCCGGCACCATTGGTGTACCGGAGGAGTCTGTATCCCATTTGTTTGCTGTATACGGATTCCTCAGATCATTCAGCACCCAGTTATTTCTTATGCCATTCACACTGGACGAGTTTGTGGGTGCTGTAAATTGTCGTGTTCCAAACACGGTGTTCGATGCCGTTCACCTTTCCTTGATGAAAGTGTTGCGGAGGCATCTGGAAGCCCTCTCATCGGAGGGCTCAGAGATTGCTTCCAAATGTCTCAGGTAATATCTATTCCTTCAATCCGCGATAGCAACTCTGTCAGCTATTGCAGCCACCAACCATGGGTTTCATGGTTGCGTCCTGCATCCTGTATTCCTGTTGTCATCGGCGAGTCTGTGACCAATTGGACTTTTTAGTTAATACTATGCCAATTTTTATGCTCTTTTAGTTTTATTTGGGTACAACTTAAATTTTTATAAATATAATTGATGTAAATCATTTTTCAATTAAATATATCATATATAATTGATATGGGGATTATTGGCTTTCCACCATTTTCTGCGACAACATTGTTTTAGGGGTAAGAATGGGGTTTTGAAGCCTATATGGTTATATGTTGATGATTTTGCTGTTATAGCATGCTAAAGGTCTCTATTGTAACTGCAATGGCTGCTATTGAAAATCAGTCTTTTGTTTGAATACCTAGGGCTACTCTGCTATTTCGCAATAGCACCGCTACAGCATGCCATTGACTACCATTATTTTATTAATAAGATATTTTGTTTGATGTATAACAGGTGCTATGATTGGAGCTTGCTGGATTCATTGACTTGGCCAGTTTTTGCAATTCAGTATTTAGTAGTCAGTGGACACACAACTGCTCATGAATGGCGAGGATTTTACAAAGAAGTTTCCACCGATGAATATTATTTGTTGCCTGTGAGTAGGAAGTTGATGATATTGCAAATTCTCTGTGATAATGCTCTGGAATCTGAGGAGATTGTAATGGAAATGAACATTCGGAGGGAATCAGAGGTTGGGATGGATTATGATGGAGAGGATATCCTTCCTTCAGAAGTTGGGCTTAGAAGAGTCCAGCCAAGATATGCCAATACTCCAGCTTCTGAGGATAAAGAAGCTACAAAGTTTGTTTCAGCTTCAAATGCTGTGAACCAACCTGGGAGCTCTATTTCATATTCCAGAGATACAGAAGGCACTGAAGATGGTGATGTTGATAGAAATGGAGATGAATGTCGCCTTTGTGGAATGGATGGGATCCTGCTTTGTTGTGATGGGTGTCCCTCTGCTTATCATTCAAGGTGTATTGGTGTGTTGAAAAATCATATACCAGAAGGGCCATGGTATTGTCCCGAGTGCAAAATCAATATGATGGGGCCAACCATTGCAAAGGGAACATCACTTCGAGGGGCGGAAATATTTGGAAAGGATTTGTATGGGCAACTCTTCATGGGTACCTGCGAACACTTACTTGTGTATGTTCAGCATCTTCATACTTTCATTTATTATTGTGATGCTGGATCAGTAGGTAGTATTTCTGAAGTTAATGAAATTTGAAGTTCAGTTCGAAAATCCTTAGACTCGAATTTGGGCTTAATCTTTTTTTTATGCACTTTATCCTTATGATCTTTTATTGTGGTTTATTGTAGGCTGAATATTGGGAATGATGAGTTTTGTCATAGATATTACAATCTGAATGACATTCCCAAGGTTCTCAAAGTGCTTTATGGATCCACGGAGCACAGGGCTATATATCATGATATTTGCATGGCTGTGCTTCAATATTGCAATATTCCAGAAAGTACTTTATTATTTCCTCCTTTGGGTGAAACCCCTCTAAGTCCTGCTACTCAATGCAATGGCAACGGTAGCAGCAACGAGTGCCCTTCTTCCAAGTGCTCTTTGGTAAATGGTCAAATTGGTAACTATGACCATGCAAATGATACAGTAAATCTTTCTTCCCAAACCAAAGAAAGCACACAAGCAGGTTTTGAAAAGTGTGAACGCAATGTAACCAATGATCCTGCATACATGGGTTTCTCCTATAAGCCTTTGTTGTACATTAATCACTATGCTCATGGTGATTTTGCTGCATCAGCAGCTGCTAAATTTGCCCTTCTTTCCTCAGAGGAATCTAGATCAGAGGGCCATGTGTCAGACAATCAGAGGAAAACTGCATCTGGAAACACTTACTTGCAAGCAAAAGCATTCTCACTAACAGCTTCGCGTTTCTTTTGGCCAAGTTCTGAAAAGAAGCCTGTGGAAGTTCCAAGAGAAAGGTGTGGCTGGTGCTTTTCTTGTAAAGCCCCTGCTTCAAGCAAGAGAGGATGCATGTTAAATCATGCAGCTCTAAGTGCCACAAAAAGTGCTGTAAAAATGCTTGCTGGTTTTTCTCCTATAAGAAGTGGAGAGGCAATACTTCCTAGTATTGCAACTTACATTATATACATGGAGGAATGTCTACGTGGTTTAGTAGTTGGGCCCTTCCTAAGTGCAAGCTATAGAAGGCAATGGCGTAAGCAAGTGGAACAGGCACCAACATTTAGTGCTATCAAACCACTTTTACTTAAAGTAAGTGATTATTAAATTTTTAATTTGTTCTATTGCTATATTTTAGTTTTTGCAAATAGTTCATTTGTTGTTGAAGGCACACATTATCATTTAGCTAGTTTTGCATTTGTTATTTTGACTTATCTAGTCTCCCATGTAAAATATACTTCCTGCAACAGTTGATGCTGATTCAATGAGCGAAAAGATGCTGAATGGCTTTATGGATGATTTCTATGACTGCTTTTCTTTGTTTTATGAATTTAGGGCTTTATACAGATCTGTATCTCTTTTTGTTATGAAATTCAGCACTGGCACCAGGGACTATATCACTCGTGAAGTAGTTATTTAAGGATGCCTTTTACCATTGATTGCCTTGCTGCTTCAAGTAACTTTATGTACTTGAGTAGATCTTGTATAACATGTTTGGGGCTGTATTCAATTACTAAATGTGGGCATACATATTAGGGTGGTTGTGTTGATATGATGTATTAGTTTTACATTACTTTGTAGCTTTTGGATTGTTGACAGTCAACTTGGTTGCTTTAAATAGTTTATGCTGATGTTGCTGCCTGTCACTGTGATCCTTTTCCAGAATGGTATATTATCTTGCCTGTATTGGGAATATCTCATGATGACATTTCTTGCATGTGCCATATGAGCAACTTTGTTAACCCTTCATTTTCCAATAGCTAATAAATTTTCATTTCAGCTTGAGGAGAACATTCGAACGATTGTTTTTTGTGGGGACTGGGTTAAGCTGATGGATGATTGGTTGGTTGAATTTTCCATGGTACAAAGTGCCTCATCTACTCTTGGAACAGCACAGAAACGTGCACCAAGTGGTAGGCGTTACAAGAAGCGGTTAGCTAATGATGAAGCTACAGCTGATGGTTGCCCTGAAAACTTTGTGTGGTGGCGTGGTGGCAAATTCACCAAATTTATATTCCAGAAAGCAGTCTTGCCAAAATCCATGGTCAGGAAAGCAGCACGTCAAGGTAATTTATTTTTAACCACACACATTATACCAGAATATAGAAAAGAGAGAATAGAAATGAAGTCAAAATGAAACTTCTATTGAATAGCAGAATAAGGTTCTCCCTTCTAACCAGAATTAGCAAGAGTTCAGTAATGAAGGTGAAAAAATAGACTAGGCCTCTCTTTGCCCTGGAATTTTGAGAGTCCTGGCTCTCCCCCTTAACTTCCCAAATGCACACAATACCCTTACACCTGGTCCTCTCTTCCCTTTTTATACAAGCCAACCCTCATTCCTGTGTAATTAACAGAATATGTTATAACTAACAGATTCTCAACTAACTGATCAACTTGCTTGTTAAATGATCTTCCAATTTCTTCCTTCAAACATCCATTTTCCTAATTAATTTTTTGGGGTTGGGTGGGGTCTAAGTTCAGCTTGACTTGATTTGAATTATGTTTTTCTTTAATTTATTGTTTTGTGAACTAATTAATTATAAGATTTATTGCAACATTATATTTTTTAATTGAAATATTACATTACGTGCATATGTTAGTTGAGATGACTAGTTAGCTTTCAAGCTGAATATTGGGTGTTCAAGATATATCTGAGTGTTCAACATACAATAGACTCACCTGATATGATCAAGGTTTGGATCAAGTTAGGTTGAGTCAGTCTACAAAGCATATTGAATGTTTCAATTTGATTGTCTCCCCTGCTTTCCTGAACACTAGTATTTGTGAATTCTTTTCTGCTTAAATTATTAGGGAATAAAAACATGTTCTGTTTATTGTGGGGTACAGGTGGTTCAAGAAAAATTTCTGGCATTTTTTATGCTGATGGCTCTGAAATTCCCAAGAGAAGTAGACAACTTGTTTGGAGAGTTGCAGTTCAAATGAGTAGGAATGCATCACAGCTGGCACTTCAGGTTCCCTATTTTCATCGAGTTATATTTCAAGCATTACCTATAACTTTGTTTGGCTGTAAGCATATTGGATCTTGCAAGCTTGGTGACTTGGTGACTTGGTGAATATTTGATTATTTGCATCAGGTCAGGTACCTAGATTTTTATCTCAGATGGAGTGATCTGATTCGTCCTGAGCAGAACATCCAGGATGGGAAAGGTCAAGAGACTGAAGCTTCTGCTTTCAGAAATGCAAATATTTGTGACAATAAACTTGTAGAGGGGAAAAGTTGTTATGGAATAGCTTTTGGGAGCCAAAAACATCTTCCTTCTCGGGTGATGAAAAATGTTGTTCAAGTGGAGCAAGATCCAGAAGGAAAGGAAAAGTATTGGTTTTTTGAAACACGTATTCCATTATATTTGATAAAAGAGTATGAAGAAGGTAATGGAAATATGCCATGTAATGAGGAGCACTTGAATACTGCATCTGAGTTGCTGCACAGAAGGCGGTTGAAGGCTATCTGCAAGGACATATTTTTTTACCTAACATGCAAGAGAGATAACTTGGATGTGGTGTCATGTTCTGTATGTCAGATGGGTGTTTTAATTCGGTAATAATCCTAGCTTGATTACTCTTTCATTCATCTCTTTTTTCCCCCTTCCCAGTTTGCTCTTTGCACCTGTTTTCTTTGAAGATCATAATTCCTATCTGCTTTGATTTCAGGGATGCTCACAAGTGCAATGCATGCCAAGGTACTCATGATTCTTTATTTTGCTGTCCTAAGTTTCCAAGATAATCTTGAAATGTGAATGTTGTTTAGTTTCTTATATAATGACTTGTATATAATATATAAGTATATAATATTGAATTAATAAAATTTTTCATACTTGGAATATAGACCTTTTTTAGATTACTACCTAACATTCATTTTTTATCAACGAAGTACTTGAAAAAATTTTCAGTTTTATTTTACTACTTGCCGTTAGTCACCTTCCGTTAAGTGATTATGCGGCAGACGGAGTGTCACATCATCATGCCTTGTCACAGACACTTCATTGTCACGTCATTGAGGGTGATAACGTGACAATGAGGTGTCCATGGCAAGGGGTGATGTTGTGACATTTTGTCTGTCACGTCATTACTTAACGAAAGACTACTAACGACAGGTAGTAAATGAAACTAATTTTTTTTTCAGATACATAGTTGAAAAAAAATGAATGTTAGGTAGTAATATGAAAACGCCTTATATTACAGGTATGAAAAATTTAATTAAGCCTATAATATTTCTATATAATTAACAGTTATACACAAACAATACTTTGTATTGATGTTTGAAATTTAAAATCCAAGACTAAAATCTGCTGGTTGATGTGAAAGATTAGAGGATGTGGTTATGATATCTTTAGCTTTTATATTATTCTTGTTCATAAATGTATCTTATTTTAATATTTTGTTCCTTAGGTTATTGTCACGAGGGCTGTTCAACAAGATCAACAGTCTCGGCAAATGAAGTTGAGTACTTGACTACATGCAAGCAATGCTACCATGCCAGATTACTTGCTCAGAAAGAGAATACTAATGAATCTCCAACCAGTCCATTACTCCTACAAGGACGAGAGAATAACTCTGGGACATTTTTGAATGGATCAAGGCCTAAATCTCATGATCAAGTACTGAAATCTTCCAGGACAAAGGCTAATAATCCCAACGTGAAACAAGTTACTCCTGTGACGGCTTTGAAAGGAACAAAGGCTAAATATTATGAACAAGAACCGACTTCTACCAGGACAAAGGATAATAATCATTTTGGCACGCCTCAAGTTGCTTCTGAGGCCACTTTGACAGGAAAAAAACCTCGCAAAAATTGTTCTTGGGGTATTATATGGCAAAAGAAAAATAATGAAGATACAGACAATGATTTCTGGCTCAGAAACATACTTTTGAAAGGGGGTTCAAACATGCCACAGTTAAAACCTGTTTGTCACTTGTGTCGGAAGCCATATATGTCTGATCTGACGTATATTTGCTGTGAGACATGCCAAAGTAAGTTTTTCTGTAGTGAATAATTGATAAAATGTTAAAGGTGATTATATTCATTTATCTGATGTGTTTGTTTTTTCACAGATTGGTATCACGCTGAAGCTGTTGAACTTGAAGAATCCAAAATTTCTAGTGTGTTGGGCTTCAAATGTTGCAAGTGTCGAAGGATAAAATCACCTGTTTGTCCATACTCTGATTTGAAGCCTAAGAGACAAGAGGGCAAGAAGTCACGCACAAGGACTAAAAAGAAAGAGCATTCTGGAGCAGACTCCGATTCTGGAGCAATCTATTATGATATGAGAGATTGTGAAGTTGCTACTCCTGTCTTTCATGTAGAGGATGATCCCAGTCATGTCTTTCCTGTAGAGGGTGATCCTACTCACGTCTTTCCTGTAGAGGATGATCCTCTTCTTTTCTCTCTTTCGAGTGTTGAGCTGCTAACAGAACCTAAGATGGAAGGGGATGTTGAGTGGAACAGTGTCCCTGGGCCAGGGCTTCGGAAATTGCCAGTGAGAAGGAATGTTAAGCATGAAGGGGATGGTGATGTTTCTTTTGGAGGTATGCCTGCAGATGTATCTCCACCTTTAGAATATGCCTCTGCTGTTGACTTTGACAACAAGCTGCTGAATGACTCTGATAATGTAAACTATGATGATTACATGGATTTTGAACCCAATACCTATTTCTCTCTAACGGAACTGCTGCAGCCAGATGATGGTAGTCAGTTTGAGGGTGTTGATGTGTCTGCGGACTTGTCGGGATATTTGGAAAATTCTAGTACCCTTATTCCTGAAGAACGTGGAGATGATAAAACAGAACCTGCATTTTCCTTGCAAGACACCGGCGGGGACTTGTCAGGATATTTGGAAAATTCTATTACATTTATTCCTGAAGAATGTGGAGATGTTATGACAGAACCTACATTTTCCTTGCAAGACACTGGCTTTAGTTGTATGAAATGTTCACAAATGGAACCGGCCCCTGATCTCTTTTGTGAGATTTGTGGGATTTTGATTCACAGCCAATGTTCGCCTTGGGTTGAAATACCATCTAGGCTTGGAAGTTGGAGGTGTGGGAATTGCCGGGATTGGTAATAGGCTGATTTTGCTAGTTCTCTTGGTGGCGGCGTTGAGTCCTCTGGAGAAGTAATTTTGTAATATAATCAATCATGCAAGCTGGTTGCAATTAGCTCACCATGGATGAATTGAATTCTTAGCTCTGCGACCTTGGGGGCAAATGATGAGTGATCAGAGATGTTTTTCAACCTGCAGTCGACGGTTTTCGTTGATGCTATGGAATCATGGGATATCGGCTGATTTTGTTCCCTAATTAGTCAGTCCACAGAAACAGAAATTTGCTCTGGTGTCAGAGATAAGCAATATTTTTTTTACAATGCTTCTCTGATGCATTATTTGTATAGATTAAAAATTAAAAATTCACATTTGTTTTTGAGTTCGGTCAAAATTAAGAAACTGCACTCAATTTAAAGCTCTTTTATACTGCATTCTTATTCATTATAATTTCATTGCGAATGCAAGATTTTTGCAATCTTATATGAAACCCATAACTTAAGCATTTGAAAGCAAAATATATTTACACGCCCCATCCTATTATTGAAACTAGTTTTTAGACAATGAAGGTCTACGGTTGCAATTTGCTCTATACGACTACTATGTGCACCACGAATAATCCAGTAAAAGAGGAAGTATAAGAAAATTCAACCCTCGCCAAAATCGGAGTTAATGAGCACCACTTAGTGCAGAAAGAATCTAAAATTTGCCAACCAACCCAGAAATTCCGCCATCCATTGCTCATGGTTTTGTACCTCCACCCCGCGGGTGGAGTTAGGCGTGGTTTACAGGTGTGTAACTAACATCCATCGTTGACCTCAATACTGTCATATAAGTGCAGCCAACATTGCTCCAGCGTCTGTCAAAGCTTCAAGAGTGCTGGCTTGTTGAGTGTCATTGGAGGTTCTTGCATAGGTATATGCATATCCCGAAGCAACTGTCATTCGCAGCTCTGTTGTCTGCAGGATCCGTTTCAATTCTTATCTGAACACCATTTATAAATAAAATGTTGAAATAATTACGTTTCAGATATCAACGCAACATCATTCCTAAGTTCAATTATGAATGCGTAGCAAACCTAATAATGTTGACAATCGATTAGCAAAAACAGCTGCTCAAAGGAAAACTATCTCATCCCTGTCTGCATGCTTAATGAAAAAGAAAAACAGTAATGACAGTCAAAGAAAATGATCATTTGATATCTCGAAGTTGGTGCAGATGAAAATTGCCTTCTTTCATTATTTTCATACAACAGATTACTTCAAGAATTGTAGATTAAACTCCTAGCAGGAACCACAATGAAATGTGTAGTTCAACATACACTTACTAAACAGAGCATCGCACTTGTACTTTCTGAATGGAATGTTATACTTGCAACAAGATTGTTTGGATTGGGGTCCTAAGGCAGATAGCAGGAAAAAAAAAAAGGAAATAAACAAATAGGTGCCAAAAAATTGAACAAAAGTGAAAAAGGAATTTAAAAATATCATACAAGTCCGGGGCAACTAGTTAAATGGTAGCTATTGAATAAGTTTGCCAGTTCAAGCAGTGGAAGGGGTCTAACTCCTCTAACCTGCAAAATCAACAAAATACAGTGACCATAAACAAGACTTACAAATTGAATTAACTCACTCAAAACTGAATTGGTAAATACACAAACTTGTAGCAGATACATACCACTTCTTGAAGCTTTAAAGGTGGTCAAGAAAGTGATTTTCCATTGAGGGGAAAATTCTTCAGCAGATACAGGTATAGGCTCAAGAAACTTATTTAGGACAGCTAGAAGGTGAAGTTTGGCGTTGACCTACAAAAGGGCACAAATGAGAATGCTGTCACAAGTTGAACCCAGGGGTTCATAATTAAAATTGAACTCTTTTTCCAAACTTTAGAAATGAAATGTAAAATATTATATTACAATCATATTTGAGATATTTCAATTTCCTCAGTAACAAAGATCAGATTAACATAAAAGAACACATTTTTTATAAGCTAAAAAATTTTAAGATTTCAATTGAAATTTGAGGAAAAAAACCTGTTTGTAAAAATAATCGTGTTCGGGACATCAGCTGAAATTTGCTAAAAAAGTTTTTTTTTTCCCGGAAAATAAGTTGTTTTCAAGCATTTGAACATTTGTTGTAGCTTATGATTTTTTCCCAATAACTTTTTTTTTCTCTATAATCAATTATTGAAATAAGTTAAATCACCAACTGGACCTTAAAGCAAAATCAACATGATAAAGGTTTCAGATTACAAGCTGGACTTCATGAGAGATATCTCAAGATAATTTGTTTTAATGCAATATAAAGTTGCAATGGGCCAAACTCTTTCAATATAAGTTTTTATGTAGTAGCAGTGCATGTTAACTGTGTTTGGCATAAATTCTGAGGGAAAGAATCCCATCAATTTTTGAGTTAGCTACATAGAACACAGGTTTAAATTTATGTACCATATTGTTATCAAACTTGTATGAGAAGTCAAGAACAGCTACATCCCTGCTTGGGTGGAGATTAATGATTTTGAGTGGACATTGTACCTATGCAACCAAAAGAGGAAGTTTGAACAAAAAATAAAATAAAATAGAAAGCTTTCACAGTAACAATGGTTTCTGACCTGTGACCGGGGAGGTATGGTTTCTGGTACTAGTGAAAGCTCCATCTTCAAATGAGCAGGAGGCAACACTAAAGATTGAACAGAGATAAGAGGAGAAGTATTCTTGTTCCCCAAGAAAAGAACCAAATGCCCATGATGAGCCCTCCACTCTGCTTCAACACCAATCTGTTACAAATACATAAATGTGCAAAAAGCTAAGAACACCAGAAATCTACTGTAAGCTTTAACCTAACTTAAAATGTCATAGTACGCGAAGTAAAAAAAAAACTAACCTAGTTTCAATGATATTGGTGAAAAATGAAGAAAAGACCTGAATATAAGGATCCTCATATAGAACACCACTATCCTTCAAGCACAAAGAACAAAATCTTTCACCAGTATTTCCAATGGGCTGCATATACAAAAGGTGAAATTGGTTATTTTCCAATACATACAATTTGTGTTGAATGGAGAAATGGAGTCTATAGGGGAAAGGGTAAATGGTCTAAAACTTTTTTTCATTCTAGTATAGAAGTTTTAGCATAAAAATTAACAATGTGGTTCATCCCGAATCTTAATTGTTTGTGCCAAAGAAAATGAAAGTAATACATAATTATATATATATATATATATATATATATATATAGTGACAAACATACAAATGGAATTCTGCAGTAGCATTCCAGTAATGGCACCTTCCATGGCTGATAGGAATACATTGGGTAAAGCAAGAGACTTGATTTCTGAGTTATTATGTTGCTACTTAAGTGCCTGTTTAGTTAATGGCCAAGCAGCCATTGGTGATTGAAGAATTGATTTTGTACAGTACCCATGTTTGTTTGGGTAATTTTTGTGGTGGAGAAAATCAGTTGTGGTGGGTAGAATTCATTTTGGAAGAAGTGGAGTTTTTAAGCTTTTCTGTTGAGTTGAATTGATACTGGGCGTGATTTTGGAATGTCTCATTTATATTCCAAAAAGCATATCTACTTTACCAATCAAACAAAATCATATTTTCACAATTCAATTTTAAATATTATACTCAACAAATCAATTTTTCCAAATTCAATTTTACCAAAATTTGAAACAAATGGACCCTAAATCAATGAAAGTACCTGCATGGAATCGGCCTGCTCTCCAGCAGGTACTATGGCTGATAGGGATTTAACACTGCAGCACCTTCAAGTCCCATATTTGAATTTGAATAAGAGTGGACACTGCTACTGGGAGGGCTCTCAATAGCCAACGAACCCAAGATATCGCCAAGGAGATCAGCAAGGGGGAGGCTAGGAATCTACTTTACTCAAGGTCCCATTTTCCAGGGATAAACTTTGATCTGTTGAATTATTATCCTGAATAAATTGATGTCAGAGTCAACCTAGGAAGCACAAGGAGAAACATTTTTCAATTAATATGAATGATGGTGTTAAAATTTCAAGGCATCTTTCTTATGTTGACAAAAATGATATTGTAAAAAACCACATAAAAAAAGGTGTAGGTAGAGAAGAACTAACCACATTACTGCTTGTACTGGGGCTCAGCATCTTTACATGGCTAAGTTGGCTGACAGGTGGAGTTCCATTAGCAGGACATTGGTCAGTTACAACCAAAGCATTTGATGTTTGTGAAAGCTACTGGGCTCTGAACTTAATAACACTTTGCTCAGTAGTATTGACTTCAGTATCCTCAGCCTTTTTTTTAATCAACACAGACTGAATTCAAAGTAGAACAATGCTTTGGACCTCATGATGACTAAACCGATCAAACAAAATTGTACAACAAATGACTGTGCAATAGTATAGCAAAAAATACCTGCCGCTCGGGGAATTTAGGCATTTCAGCCAATATATCCATTAGAGCTGCACCTTTTCTACTCAATGCAAAATATTCAACAGCTCATTGCTGTATCTCAACTTCAATGCAACCATCATACCTAAAACATTAGAAAAGTAATTAGAAGAACCTATAGCATATTGCAAACCATAGAGCAATACATAATAAATAAATTGAAGGGTAAATCTCACTTCTTAAATATTGCCCCATATCTGATTCTGTAGCTCAGGGTCTGCTGGTTGAGTGTGCATAAGAATTTTAGCATATGTTGAGAGAAGAACAGGAATGGTAAAAGTGTATGAAGGTGTCCAAACTCTCCAAGGATATATGCACTAACCTGTTGAAGTGTATGAAGAGGAGAAACAGATATTAACTTCGTACTGGATAAAAATCAGACCTCATGCTATGTTCCAGTGATTCGATAAAGTAAAAAATGATTTAGTGACAGCAAATATGACAATACAAAGGAAAGTTCATGAATAAACAGAAAAAAATAATTTAACATTCAATCTAACTACCTAGTTCTCCAGCACTATCCTCTATCTTAACGGTAATTTTAGTTTTACTACCAGAAAATTCAAACCGAATGAAGGAAAATATTCTAGAGATTTGGACAGACATAACAAACTGCTAATAAAATCCTACAATGGATCTCATAACGAATACTCTAGTAAGCTATTAGGTGAAGACAAATGAATAGTTCAATATCTCTAACATGCCCTTTCATTAATAGCCCTTTGGGTTGAAGTGTAGACAATGCACAGCCCACCTAAGTTGTGAAATGCAACATTTATTTATATTTAGCAGAATAGAGAAGACATGAATCAAACTCTTGATCATTCGACCCTAGATGTCTCTTTCACAAAGATTAAGCAATTTGGTGACAACACAATGTTCTTATATCTCTAACACCCCACCCCTTTCTGGTGAAGGCAGGGGGAGCCAAACAGAATTAAACAAGAAATATTTTTTCTCATATTTTTGCCTCCTCATGAACATTTAAGTCATCTTTCTCTAACATGAGTAAATGCCTCCCATGAACATTCTACAATTTAGAAACCACCATCACTAAATGATACATTAAGTCATTAACTGATAATTCTTATCCAATATCAACTAATACCAATTGAAAAGTATTGAATGATCATACCTTAACCATCGTTTCATGTATAGCAGGTTTGTCAAGATACACTCGAGCTTTTGCTGCAGCATAGGGCTGATCAAGGACATAAAAAGTGCCTTATAACGATGTGTATACAAGCAAAGAACAAGTACAATACTTGCTACAAATTTCAAACCCACCTGTAGGTCTTCATTGTTTGTAACAAATGTCATCACTAATAAATTCTCCAGTCTTGTCAATTAACTGAAGAATAACATCAACATACCTGTAGTATAAAAATGGTAAGATATCAATATATAAATAACAACAATAAGTCCGCTTCATGATGGCTTGGGAATTATTTAACTAAAGGTCTATTCTATAAAATGCTGCACAAAGTTTTCGTTTTCTTTCCATCATTAATGTTTAGAAATCAATGATTTACAGCTCATGTTCGAAAAGGACACAAACTAGTTCCAGTAATTAGTCTTTTACAAAATTTTAAATTGCTCCATACATTTTGGTCCTAGGAATCTTAGTGTTACCTTGCTTTTTTCAACAAAAGAGATTTTATTGAGAAAAGAAAAAGGCGCAAAAACTGAGCACAGAGCATCCTCTGAAAAAAAAGCTGCTAAGATGGGAAAAAAAACCCTACACATTCCTTCTGTGTGCTTCTTTTGATTAGAAAAAATACCCAATCACACTTATGACAATGCCCAACACCATAAAGAGCCAGCAAAAACTATCCAATCCAACAGTAGCGCTGCTAGAAACCAAAACATTGGGCATGTTCTTCCAACAAAGAATTAGAAATACATCAGTTGTTTGAAACATAATTAACTACCCAAAGTAGTCACCCCAGTGTCCTTGGTTCATTAGATTTAGATGCTATATAATAGTCAATACCTCTGGAAATAACCTATATGGGCAGTTCAGCAACTACAGAGAGACAACAGAAGTTACAAAAGGCTTGCAATTATTGTAAAGAGAGTACTCAATAATGGATGGCTGTTGCAATAACATAAAGTCATTCTTATATGAATTTAATTTGTATGCACTGTCTGTAAAAAAAAATTTACGTAGGCAATAGGAAATCACCAAATTGCCACAATTATCCTATTCATTAATATGCTGTGGCAATGGGGTGAATTCTTATTGGGTGTTTATGTAAAAATGTTTTACACTAACAATACATATAAATTATTAAATTAAACTCTTTATATTGTCCAACGTTAAGCTCTGTCAGTATTAGTGACAATCTTCAGTTCTTACATCATTGTCTTTAGCAGCAACATCTAAACTAATGTCAACAGCTGAAGAAAATCTCATGTTGATCAAATGCTATAATAGTGAATAATTAATACTTGCCAGTTGCCATCCATATCAAGTTGAATTAAGCAACCAAAGAGACACGAGAAGCGGATATTCAACCAATCATGGACCTAACAGTATACTCAACAGGCACCTGAAAGGATGAGAAAAAATGCTGATCTGTCAGCACACTCCACAATACACAAGCTACCAAGAGTGTATTTGTTACACACATACACTGATACACGCCAGCCATTATGCATCAAACAGTAACTTACTATTCAAGTCACACATACATGTTACGAACAATGCAAAACAAATTATAACAATTTCCCGCGCAAACGACGACGCACATTGACGTCACAAACTCGGAAACTCAAGTTCCAACTCGGCGTCGCTCATGGCGAGAAAAATCAAACGCACGTTTCGTGAAGTCAAAAAATGCGAAAGAGAAACCCTAACCTTCTCGGTTTTGAAGCGCGTTCGGATGTTGCCGTGTTCCTAGTCGACGCGGAGCCTCTCGTATTCCTTGTTCTGGCAATTGCGGATGTCGCTGATGAAAACGGGGAGACCTCTCATTCCGACAACGCCATCGCCGGTTAGATCCTCCGCCGAGAGGGAGCGGAGCGCCGCCGTCTCCCTCTTCTCCGGCAGCAGAAGGATCCGGCAACGCAATTGGTGTTGACGAGATTCAGATTCAGCTCCGATTCATAACGGAAAATGTGCAGAGTGAGAGAGAGAGAGAGAGAGAGGGAGGGAGGGAGAGAGAGAGAATGGAGCGAGTGAAAAATGAGAATCAAAAACTGAAAAACCCGCTAGGCGGGGCGGTGCGGTGCTGGAGTGACCCATGCTAACCGATTATTACTATTACTGTAACACCTGCAATTTTGCTTCATCATCGTTATTATCCCTCACCTAATGCTTTTATGAGTTTTTCTTTTTAATAGGACAGGTACAAAGTAATGATTAATTATGTGTGTGTTTCTTAATAAAATTGATTTTGAATAGAATTAATTTTGGTTAGAATTGATTTTGAAATAATGTGATTTATGTTATTGTTCAAGTTAAGAATGATATCTTGATTCGATTAAAATCAAGAAAAAATTCAATCTTAATATAATATAAAATGTTGTTAATGTAATACATTTTATATTTCTACTATTAGATTTTTTTAAGGAGTATTTTTAGAGTTTGATTAATATTATAAGGTTTCTAAAGTGATCTTAAAACATAATAAATATAACAAAAAATAAACTATGCATGATGTATCTTTTTATATTCTTTCGGATCTATCTCAAGCGATTTGTTTTTCTTTTAGCCTTTTCGCATTTTCACGTTGAAGGTTGGGAAATTGTGTATCATCTTAATTATATGCCTATCAAATCATATGATGATCATGAATATTAGATCATTGACCGAACCTTTATCCAAATATGGATCGACCTCATTATGATAGATGAGGTCAAACACTTTGGTCTTATCTCAAAGCCACGTCAATATTATTGACATAATCGCTTAAGATGTATACTTGAAGATTTCGGAAAAATAATTATGTCAGTTATGAAAAATCGTCCTTGTAATATTACTTTCTAAATGAAAGTATATAACTTGACACTTAAACTAAGCACTCAACAAATTACAGTTTTTCATTTTTTTTCATTTGAATGCTTCTAGGTTAGGTCTCCTATTTCCCTAAACATCTTCAGGAACAATTTCTAAATGCTCAAATTCATGTTACATGATGTTTTATTTCCTCTTTAATTCCTTGATTATTTTCTTTATTCAATTCCTATCAACTCCTTTTTGGTTAGCTAAATTTGGAACTAATAGTTCTGAGCAACATATATAGTCTATCATTCACTATATAGTCTATTCTTATAGAGAGGATGTGCAAGACTATATAATCTATTCACCTTCACCTTCTATAAGATGTGCAAGATTATATCCTCTATTATTCACCATATAGTCTATTCTTATAGAGAGGAGAACAAATGTATTGATTGGTTAGCTAAATTGAAACTAATGATTCTGAGCCTCTTTTTTGGTTGTCAGCTTATCTGATGTAGATGTCTCATATTCTTATTACTAATGCTCTAAGAACTCTATTCTAGGGGTAGTTAGTTTGTTTTTTGTTATTCTCTATTTCTGTATTCGTAAAATTTTCCAATTATCTTTTGACTTAGTAAAGCCCTACTGTCGTTCTCTGCGAAATTATGGTAGTATGTGTGCATTACTACTGCAAATACTTTATTTGCAGCATCTAGAATGATTGGTTACATGAAATTTCAATCACTATGAAATCTTAAAATATGAGAAAAATGCAAAATTAGCATCATCAATGAGGTATGTATGATTAGCTTCCAAAATCCAAACCATGTATGATTAGCCCAGTTATGACAGATAATGAATGAGGTAGCATACATTAGTATCTTAGCAAATGAATTTGTAGCATAATAAGACTAAATATACTCGGTCAAAACATTCTGAAAAAACAAAAGAAGAATAGATAAAAGCTGATAGGTGGATGGCATTTTTATTATTTTCCTATATTAAACGAGGCATTTCAATTCTCTGATACTTCTGATATGATTATGAATTATCATAGCAATAATAAATATGATTGATCAAAGAGAGTTTTCAAAGTTAAAGAAACAAACCTCAGTCAAGAAGGAAAAAACGCGCGTGGCAAAAGAGACTCATTAAAAAGTCATTAAACGTCGCCTGAGAGATTCGAACTCTCGCGGGGAAACCCCATGTACTTAGCAGGCACACGCCTTAACCACTCGGCCAAAGCGACGTTGTTAGTCGATGACTAAATAACTATATATAATATTATTACTTTTATAAAGATATTGACATAATTCTTATAATTTTTTTTTGTACATCTATAATTATTCGTAATTGTTAAAAAAATTGATTAAATTCTAACTAAAAGTGGATACTCGTAACTCTTATGATTGAGTATAAAAATAAATGTCTAGAATCGAGTATTTTGATCCTAGGATAAAGAAAAGAAAAAGACACGTGCATGCCAACATGCATAATTGAGCTAGTGGCACAACAACTATATATTAATGACAAAACAAAATTCAAAATCGAGCTGTTCAGGGCATGGGATATTGGGATGGTTGGCAAAGAGTATCGTCTAAACATATAAAATTATGCCTTTTATAGGTTATTTGAATATAATTATAAAAGTGTCATTAAACATGTTCTTGATTGGTATTTAGAATATTCATTCAGAAGAGCATAGTATTGAGCGACAATTTTGGAAGCAGGTTTTAGAAATCTCAACAAAATCAGTTATTTATCCTCTTTACAAAGGGATCTATTCTAGAAACTTTAGGACCTAAAACAAAATTATTAGGGAGACTATGTATTTAAATAATTAAATATATTAATCTTTTAGTTTTGCATAATCATTTATCAAAATTTTGTTTATAAAGCAACTCTAATATTTCACTTCCACTAAATAAGATGACTAATCTATTAATGTCTTATAATACTAATGATCTTAGATTGAGTTTAATTAATTTTAATTTTAAAAAACTTTTTTACCGATATATAGTAATCACTATATTATAAATAATACCATAAATAATATTCTAAAATACATAATATTTTAAAAAGAATATAATATATTGATATAGTTTAAACTTCCATTGGAATATTAATTTCATGTTATTTTTCGTTTCTTATTGGCTGACTATCTATAGAAGAGGTGTAAGAAATTATTTAATAGTCTTTAACTATCACTTAGTTCATGAACTTAATTAATCTCTATGACACGTAATTTAGTATTATATACTATTTTCTCTTTAGATATGTATTATATGGAAATTGATAATAATGATAGGTTAATAGTGATCCTAGATTATCTAATAATTTCTTGGAGGAAAGAAGAGGATATATTTAAATAAGTTAATTTAAAAAAGGAAAATGATGTATATTTAATGATTGTGGGAGGTGCATTTAACAATTGAATTAAAATGGTTGCCTTCCAATACTAACTTTCTCCAACATCTTAAAACTTTTACTTTGCTCTTAATTCTATTGGCAATGCCTCGTTTGGAAAAGTAGAATAACATTTAGCTTTCTCATTAAATGAATGTATAATGACTATTAATAATTAGTAACCAATCTGCACTAGAGGTGTTCGTTCACCTAAGAAAACCCAAAAGAAATTATGTAGACTGTTATGGCAATCATCTTAAATAATACCAAATGATGTGAAAAAACAATCCACTGCTAAGATAAATTTGTCCTGCCTCATCTCAACTTAAGCTACACGTATTTCAATTAAAGCATCAATAATAAACTAAAAATTAGGCTAAACTTACCTTTGAGAACCATACAACCAGTTTCCAACATAATAAGATTAAAATGTACTTAAAAATTCATCGTAAAAGGTGGTGTGACTCTTATCGAACCTTTTCAACTAAAGAAGGGTGCTTAATGCTTATTGTCATTCAAATAGTAAAGACCGAAAAAACTAGCAGCGACAGGTGATAAGGAGTGGAATTGTAGAAATCATTTTTGTCCCCCTCCAATGTTTCTAACCTTGCTTTCTTCTCTTTCCTTTTTGGTTAATAAAAATGTTATCCCTTTTAGCTTTGTATAATAACTTGGCCAAATGTGTGAATCGTGGTCCAACGGATGAGTGGCTTTGGTTTTGGTTAGAAAAGAATACCCTGGTGATCATTTGGTTGTAGCATTTGAGTGAGACACACTCATACACCAGCTAGTGCCATAACATAAGTAACTGCATTCGTGCATTTTCATTTTCTATTTTTATTTTTTGAAAATTATTTTTATTTTTAAAAGATTAGAATTCTGAAAACATGTTTGGTTTGATTTCTTGTTTTTTGTTTTCATGAAATAAAAATACTGAAAATTTATGATATATTAACTTCTTGTCTTTTTGTATTTTTAGATTTGCTTAAAATTACATTCATTGTCACTACAATTTCATTTTACCCGAGATGAGGTTTCTGTTCTCAAATGAAAACATTGAAAATGAGATTTTATTGTTTTCATTTTCTGGCTATTTCTTGTTTTTATTTTCACTGAAAATATTTTCAAAAATCCAACCAAATACATTTTCGTCACCGTTTTCTATTTTGAGTGAAAATGAAAACAGAAAACAACTAAACCAAATAGCCTGAGCCATTTCATTTTCTTATTCAATGTTAGCATTTATTGGTAAAATAGGGAATGAACTTAATGATACATGTTGATTATTAATTCAATTGATTGATTAACTTTATATTTGATTTTGGATATTTAGATCAATATTGCAAGTCAAAGTTCCTTAATTTATTGAAATATTTTGTCAAATATAAATTTCAATGGCCAGTTAATACATATTGCTATCAAATAATTTACACGTTTTAAAGAAAAATGTATGAAAATATTGAAAATGTAAATATCTAACTGTAGAATAAACATTAATTCAATTAGAATGCATAGATAAATTTAAGATTTTTTTGTAAGTTCTTCGTCCCAACCCACGTGCTTCGTTCCGACCCTCCAACATGAATTGAATGTTGATATAATTAACGGGCTTGAGAATTTATCGCTTTTTCCCAGATGCACCCAAGGAATTGGCATCAAGTATTATCCAGCAAAAAATTGTATTGGATAACATGACGGTGAAATCAAGTTTGGTATAAAATTTTGAATGGAACTAAACGAGTGACACTTGATTCAAGTGTTTTTTTTTTTTTTTCATTTTCAAAAGAAAACAAAAAATAAAAATGAAAATAAGTTTGTTTAAAATTTCACTACTAAAATAATGATTTATTACGACACGCTGATAACTACGGTCGGTCATATAATACAATGACATCTTAAAATACTTTTGAATATAATTTTTTAAATCATAAAAATTTAAAAATAAAATTATTTTCAGAAAATAAAAAAAAACTGTGACGTAATACTTGACTTTTACATTAAGTTAAATAATTGTATTAAATTCTATCACAATTATTTTTAAATAAATTTTTTTATATAAATCACTTGAATTTAAACTTATTTTAATTAAAATTAATTTTATAAAATTAAAATAATTGAAAATCTAGTTGACAAAATCAATATTAAAATCAAGTGTAAATTACATGATACTCCCTACTTTTTTGTTGGCTTACATAATACTTCCTATAATTTATAATTTCTTCAAAATTCACATGACATTCCTTGAGAGGATTAGTTTTGATCCAGCCAAAATATTCAATTATCTAATCCAATTCTTGTCAGATAAGCAAGATCGCAATGTAAAATTATGTGATATTTGTCTATCAGAATTATTTTACTTTTACTACCGCAGATTTGTAGCCCACTAGTCCAGTGAAAGATGGTAGCCAAAAAGTTGTAATCATTTCTTAAACATTGCAGGGAGAATAGACACAAATCCAATCAGATTTAGACACAATCAATTAAAAAGTTACACATAATTTAAAATTAAATAAAAGAAAAAAATATTTTATCTCTTCAATTTATCCCTTCTCTTTTGTCTTTTCTCTCCCCCACACCCTCCTGCCTCTTCTGTCATGAAAACTTCAAAAGTTACAAAATTAGATCCAATACCCTCACATCAAATAAAACATATCAAATTTAAATCATTTCATTGGTTCAACATCAAACAATCCCTTTATGTAGTAACCTTTTATTAATACAATCTTTGATTTGTAAAAAAAAAATTCCTTTATAATGATACCCTAACAACATCCACCATTAACTTAAAAATCAAATACAACTAGTTGAACCAGGTAACCCTAAACCATGAATACGTGATGAAAACATTGATTAATTTTGATTAAGATAATACCAAAATTAATTTAGAAATTCTAGTGTAGCTGTAAACACTAAACACACATGATTTCTGGTGTGTGAAGTTTGAATGCGCAGGAGAAAATGAGCATAGAATATATATATATATATATATATTATTTTAAATGATATGTAATTTTTTAATTGATAGTGTCTAAATATAGTGTAAGGTTAGTGCCCAGGACTATTAAAATATCCAGAAGTTGACAAGATCTTTATTGACAGAGTACCGGAATAATAACAATGGGGAAATTAGTAACAAAAAAAAATATTCATAAAATAAATTAATGACAATAATTTAGAACACATGGCTTAAGGTCAAACAGAATGATAGAATGATACAACTTACAGCTGACCTGGAAAGACAACAAAGCAATGAATCGAGAGATCCTTAAAAACACAGAAAAAAGTCTTCCCTAGGTAATATATAAAGTGTCTCAACATGTTTAGCAGCGCATGGTCTCTACATTAAAATTACATAGAGCACAGATTGCCCTTGTATAAATTCCTACTTCTCCATGTGGGGGCTATATTGCCTACAGGCTAACGAAACCAATAGGAGGAAAATTTACGATTTTATATAAAATCAACCAGTATAATATGGCAGAACACTTGGGCAAGACAAGAACACCCTTCTCAAAGGTAGCACATCACCATCACTGTAAAAAGCTTAACTTGCAACGGGTTTTGCAATGACTTTCTTAACGGCTTCAGCATATGTCCTGTGCTGATATGTCAGAGTGGACTCAAGCAGGTCCCAAAGTGAAGTCTTGGGATTCCATCCTGAGAGAAGCAATGACCATTAACAGGTAAATTAAGTTACAATCTTAAAAGGGTCAAATATGGTTAAATTAAAGAGTGAGGAAACCTACCAAGCTGCCTGTTTATTATGGTCATGTCAGGGATTCTCTTGTCACTATCATCATATCCCTCACCATAAAATTCTTTTGAGCTCACATCAACGGTAGGTGTTTCAGGAGTTTGTTCGCCACTTACCTTTGAATAAACCTGTATATAGAATGGAATGGAATAACAATTGATTCATGAATTCCCAAAACAACATGCCAAAATTCTAACAGTAGAGTCAAATAATAAAAAGAAACTTGATCATTTCACCTTAATCATTATTTCAGCAAGCTGCCTAACAGTAACCTCATTGTTTGGGTTACCCACATTAAATATGTGGCCATTGGCCCTGGCAGGGTTTTCCTGTTAACAGGTCATAACACTCAGTGGACCAGCCAACAATAATTTGACTTGAAAAAAAAATCACATGGACCTGTATGGTATTTAAAAAACAAACAGTCCCAAAAATAAAGATAGACATTAGAACGTACAATCATCAACAAGACAGCTTCAATAGCATCTTTAATGTAAACAAAGGTTCTCTGGGACTGGCCACCGTCCACAAGCTTGAGGGGCTCTCCTCTGAGAAGATTCTGCAGACAAAGGAAAACAGAAAATTTTGAACAAATTTTCAAAACTCTGGCTAAAATTATCTAAAAACTTCAACATAGCAAAAGTAAGTAACTGACATTGCTAAAGCATGCAAGAACCCGGGGAACACCCTCACTTGGACCATCAATGCCAGGAATGAAATCCATTCGAGGTCCAATCCAGTTAAAAGGCCTCACAATTGTGAACTCCAAGCCATTTTCAGCACCCTCAGCTGCCAATAATCACACATCAGCGAGAATTATCAAAATTGAAAAAGAAAAAAAAAACAACACCTAAACAAAAAAAAATCAAAACTCACCATAAATCAGCCTCTCAATCAACTGTTTCGCACAGGCATAAGACCACCTCTGTTTTTCAATAGAACCAAAAATGCAAGGAGACTCGTCTTCTTTAAGAACATAGTATGCCGGATCCTAACAAAAAATGCAAACAAACAACACATATCAGCTCAATCCCATCAGAAGAAAGAAACAACAAACAACCAACCAACCCTTGCTCCCAATACAAAACCAGAAAAAAAAATTCCAATAAGGAATGCAACCACAACCTAAATCCAACTCCAAATTCATCAAAAGAACAAAATCACAACACGTCAACCTCCTCTAACAAACAATCCAAACGCAAGTGAAAATGTCCAAAGTCGACATCGTATAATAACAAGGCAATCATTAATCACAACCTAAATCCAATTAGCCACATCATGTCACCGACAGATTCCAAATTAATGCAAAACGCAAAACCACAGCTCAGAATGCACAGATCTGGAAACACTCTTAAAAAAGAAACGGGTCAAGAATAAAATTCAAAAAGGCCACCTTACGAAGAGGACTATCTTTAGGGAGAAAGGCTCCAATCGTCTTTCCGTACACTTCGCAAGTAGAGAAATGGATAAGGCGCTTGTTGTTCTCGGAACAGTATTTCACCTACAAAAAAAGAACGAAACGACGTCGAATCGAACTCAAATCATTCAAGATTCAACAATTCACATTTTCAATTAGAACGGGTAGTTAGTGAAGTAGTTAAGTTACCACGGGGAGCGCGTCGATGAAATTGCTGTAAATGGTGTCGAGAGGGCGGGTGTTGTAATCCGCGGGAGTGCAAATGGCAGCCAGATTAATAGTCTGAAACGGAGAAAGAAACGATACGATGTAAAGAAAATAAAACAAAGAGGAAAAGAAAGAGAAAAGAAGGTATTATTACGAGATCTGCCATCTTGATGAGGCCTTCGAGGCGAGAGTCGTGTTTGATGTTGAGGCGGTGGAAGGTGATGCGGCCGGCCCAGGGGGAATCGGAGGGTTCGAGGAGGTGTTTGATCTTGTCGTTGTAGACGTCGAGGGCGAGGACGGTGTGAGGGGTTTCGGACATGAGCTTCTCGCAGAGATGCGAGCCTATGAAGCCGCCAGCGCCGATCATGCAGATCGTAAGTGCCTTCATGGGGTTCCCGTCCAGATCCACTCGCGCCATTGCTGCGAAGAAGAATAGTGTTGTGGTGGTGGTGGTGGTGGTGCTTTTTAACGGGACTCAGCGACTGATAATATATAGAAGACGGAGATGTGATAATTATTTAATTATATTTTGAGAAGAACATGTATTTCTTTTTCCGACTGTGACACACTCACACCCGCCTTGCGTACGTTCCTTTCGTTCATTACTTACTCGGACCACCAGTTTCCACGCGCCCTTTTGTGCTCTACTGTCTACTCGCTCTGCATGCCTCCCACGATTCTTTTTTCTTACCTTTCATTTTTATTTATATAAGATAAGATATAATAATTTTTTTAAAAATATTTTTTCATCATACTTTATTTCTATTGTCTTATGTATTAATTACTTTTTTACTTAAATATTTTTTTTTATTTTAATTTGTGATTGAATTCTACTTTTGAATTGTCTATTTCTCTCTTTAGATAAAAGAAGATAAATAAACTCTCAATAATATTATAAATAGATTTTAAAAATTATTATAATTATAATCAAATTTAATATTAATACTTACATTTAACTCATTTTTTTAATATACATAGATTAATCAATCAACAATGTCTTACAAATAAACATGAAAATAGTAATTACTTAATCTAATTTGACACACATTTTCTCTATGTCTTGCATACTTTCTAGTCCCACAAAATCATGATAATTGATAGAGGGTGTTGTCTTGAATTCGAGACCAAGACTATCTCCAAGAATAAAAAGCAAGAGTTTTACAAGAGTACGGAAATAAGTTTTTTTCTGTTGCCTTTATTCATGGCTTTACGTGCTTTTTAAATACAAATATTGCCAGCTATGGGTAGTTTTAGAAACTCCTATACAAGGACATGTGGCAGCCTAATATTTCCTAGTAATACTATTACAAACTGCTAAGCATGCACAACATGCATGTCTAACATGAAACTCCTATATAAGGACATATAAAAGAACATGTGGCAGCCTAATATTTGCTAACAATGCTATTACAAACTGCTAAGCACATACAGCATGCATGATTAACGGTTTTTGGCAGTTTCTTCTATGTAATCCAGCAGGTATGTGGGCCTTTGCATGTTCCGTTTGGGTCGTGCTTGTAGCGGTTGCTGCGGTATTCTATCAATATCCTCGGCTGGCAAAGGCACCTTATCCTCAAGGTGAAAAATGGCACGTAAGTCGTGCCATGGTTCCCAAGTGGTGTCTTCCGAAGCAAGGTCATTCCATTGAACCAAAACCAAAAGTGATGGGGAAGAGGTGGAGGTAGACCATTTGCTGTCTAAGATATTTAATGGTTCAATCAGTGGGTGATGATCGATGGCGTTTGGGGGTAGAGGGATAAGTGAAGTCACAATTGGGCCATGATGAGGTTTGAGTAAGGAGCAATGGAAGACATTATGGATACGAGAATTTGATGGGAGGTCCAGACGATAAGCGACAGCACCGATCCTTTCAACGATTTGGAATGGGCCATAGTACCTTTTAGTGAGCTTATAGTACTTTGTGTTGGTCAGGGAAGTCTGACGATAAGGATGAAGTTTAACATAGACCCAGTCGTTGACTTGGTAGGATACATCTCTGCGTTTGGCGTCCGCGTGGGTCTTCATAGCACTTTGGGTCTTCATAAGTCTCTTGTGGATGAGGTTCCAAAGATCCTGGCGGGATGATAAGAGGTAATCGATGACATCGACGCAAGATGAACCCAACAAGTACTGAGGAATTGTCGGAGGTGGGCAGCCGTAAGTCGCCTCAAATGGTGTAACACTCGTTGATGAATGAATAGAAGTGTTGTAACACCACTCTGCTAACGATAGGTACGAGAACCACTTGGTAGGTGTTTCGTGTACAAAACACCGAAGGTATTGCTCCAGCGTACGATTGAGAACCTCAGCTTGACCATCTGTCTGAGGATGGTATGATGTGCTCATGCGCAACTTCGTGCCGCACTTAGTGAATAGCTCTTCCAAAAACGACTAATAAAGATGGGATTTCTATCTGAAACAATGTTGTGAGGAAGACCATGAAGTTTGCATACCATGTCAAGGAAAAGAATGGCAACCTTGTGGGCTGAGAAATGGGAGGGTAAAGCTCCGAAATGAGCACCTTTGGTGAAACAGTCCACGACGACAAAAATCACCGTGTAACCTTGTGAGGGTGGAAGACTGGTGATGAAATCCATGGAGAGGTCCGTCCATGGCGACGAAGGCACAGGCAAGGGTTGGAGTAATCCTGCAGGTGACTTTGGAATGTACTTGGCTTGTTGACAGGTGGCACATTGGCGGACAAATTGCTTGACGTCGTTCCGCATTGATGACCAATAAAAGTTTTGTTGGACACAGTGTAATGTCTTCGCAAAACCCATGTGGCCTCCGAGGGGGGTTGCATGATATTCATCGATTAGGGCAGTGCGAAATGAGTTATGGGGGTCAAGCCAAATTTTCCCGCGAAAGAACAATAGTCCCTTGTGTAATTTGAAGTCAGGATGACTGTCTGGATTGGCTGTGACCAATTCACATTGTTTTCTGAAGTGGTGATTGTCGGCCAAGGAGTGCCGCAGGTCATCGAGGAAGGTGAAATTTGGTGTCGATAGGACAAAGAATGAGGCTGTAGTCCCCAACGGAATACGAGATAGAGCATCTGCAACAACGTTCGACTTGCCGAACTTGTACTCGATGGTATAATCATAACCTAGTAGTTTTGACAAGTAAATTTGTTGCTCAGGCGTTTGAATTACTTGACTCATGAGATCTTTGAGACTCCTATGATCTGTAAGAATGATGAAGGAATGTCCCAGCAGATATTGTCGCCACTTACGAACGGTTGTGGTGATGGCGTGAAGCTCTCGAACATATGTTGAAGATCGTTGAAGGCGTGGGCAGAAAACCTTGCTAAAAAATGCCAGTGGGTGTCCATGTTGGGCGAGTACTGCTCCCATTGCTAGACCTGAAGCATCAGTTTCAACAGTGAATGGAGTGGTGAAATCAGGTAATGCCAATACTGGTGCCTGTGTCATTGCTTCTTTAAGGCGAATGAAGGCTGCAGAGGCATCATCAAGTGGGTGGGGAGGAGGGTCAAGGTCAGGTGCATCATCTTCAACAATGAGCAAAAAGAAACGAGCTTTGCATCTATGGGAAGGGCTCCATTTGTCGTCGCAATTATAGCATAAGCCACGTTCGCGCTTGGTAGCCAATTCCTCGTGAGTGAGGCGTTTGATCTGGGTTTTGGGTGGTGGGTTGGGAGATTGAAGAAGGGCTGGGAGTGAGGGGTTTGTCTGTGGTGGCGGTGGTTGAGATGGTTGTGGGGGGTTGTTAAGGAGCCGAGGACGATAGCTACGTCAACGGTCCTCAAGTTTGTCTTCTTGCAATTTGGCTAGAGAAATTGCCTGAGGTAGTGAAAGAGGTTGTAAGGCTTGTACCTCGCGTCTCAGTTCCGACGTAAGACCTGAAATAAAACAGCTAAGGAGAAATGATGGTTGTAGGCCGACAATGCGGTTTGCTAGCCGCTCAAATTCATTGAGATACTCGTTTACAAAGCTCCGTTGAGTAAGTTTGAATAAGGCACCTTTCGGATCGTCGTAGAATGATGGTGCAAAGCGAGATTCGAGGGCTTGAAGGAGGGATTGCCACGACGTGATTAGACCGTTCCTGAACATCCATTGGAACCAACTCAGAGCCGAACCATCCATGTAGAACGAAGCTACGGTTATGCGTTCTTCGTCAGGTGTGTTGTGGTAGTCGAAAAACTGGGATATCTTGAAGATCCATCCCGTGGCGTCATGTCCGTCAAAACGGGGTACTTCGAGTTTGATATGCGGACGTGGATGGTTAAGGTTTGGTGGTGGTGGAGGTGGTAGTGGAGTAGGTGGAGGCTGTAGTTGTAGAGCATTGAGTTGCTCCTGGATCGCGTCGAGGCAGAGTTTAAAGTCGTGGTGGGTATCGGATAAGGTGGATTGGTTTTGTGTGAGGCGGAGCACCACTTCCTCAAGGCGGTCAGTGGTCTTGGAGCGGGTGTGGTGTTCGGTCATGGTGAAGGGGGTAGGTCGGACCAAAATGATAGAGGGTGTTGTTTTGAATTCGAGACCAAGACTATCTCCAAGAATAAAAAGCAAGAGTTTTACAAGAGTACGAAAATAAGTTTTTTTCTGCTGCCTTTATTCATGGCTTTATGTGCTTTTTAAATACAAATACTGCTAGTTATGGGCAGTTTTAGAAACTCCTATACAAGGACATGTGGCAGCCTAATATTTCCTAGTAATACTATTACAAACTGCTAAGCATGCACAACATGCATGTCTAACATGAAACTCCTATATAAGGACATATAAAAGGACATGTGGCAGCCTAATATTTGCTAACAATGCTATTACAAACTGCTAAGCACATATAGCATGCATGATTAACGGTTTTTGACAGTTTCTTCTATGTAATCCAGCAAGTACATGGGCCTTTGCATGTTCCGTTTGGGTCATGCTTGTAGCAGTTGCTGCGATATTCTATCAATAATAGAGTAACTTTCTAGTATTTATAAATATTGAGTAGATAGGTAAATTGGTACATAACGCCCTAATGAATCAAACTAACTTGAAATTAGTTTGAAATTGGTTTCAATAAATAATTTATTTATTTGATGATGATAATAATCATAATAATAATGTCAATTAGAATTGACCTACACGCAAAAAAAATTTAAGTTTTTTAAGTTCATTGAAAATTTTAATTTAAAGTACAATTTAATCTAATAAAATTTATGAGTTCTACCCTATAACCATTTATAGTTTTAAAAAAAAATTGTTTTACTTAAAGTTAATACTATTTATTTTATAAATGTTTTTAAATAATTTTTTTTATACAAACATGCTTTATCGAGGATGCCAAACATGTTAATTTACTATATATAAAAAAAGCAGTTCTACAAGCCGCATATATAGAATGTTAAATTGGACTACAAGCCAAACATGTACAAAAAAATATTGGATTGAAACACTCTTGCCATGAATGTCCTAACCTTTTTGTTTAATATAAAAAAAATTTGATGCAAAGTGTAAACGGGTAAACTAAAAAAGAATATTTGATGCAAAACCATTTTGTTTAAGATAAAAATTAATTAATCGCATTAAATTCATAAGATAATTGATACAATATTTGATTATAGTTAAACTTAACTCGTTTCCTTCTACATATTTATGTTGTCACGTTTTCTTCATGTAAAAATTTATGTGTTTTTGGGTGAAGTGAAAGATGTGTTCTGGTAAGATATACAGATAAATAATAAAAATAAACTGGCGTTGTCGCGTTCAACGCGCTTAGATGAAAAGACAGGTTTTGTTTGTGTTATTTGCAAAGGAAAAACGATGGAGCTCAATCAGCTTCACATCATGGTCATGGGCTCACACAAGAGCCACTGGTGTGGCGCGGCGCTGAGCTGTCTAAATTTCATTCTCACGTCATCACGTGCATTTTTTGTTTTTTGGTATGTCCTCACGTGCTTAATTATGGTTCAAATTCACCATTTTTTTCTCGAAAACATTAAGCATGTTTGAATTATAAAAGAAAAGCTTATTTTTTCAATTTTCTACGAATAATAATAAAAAATGTTATTTTTTTTAACTTCTTAAAGGCTTTTGGAAAAGATAATAAAAGTAAAGTTCTATCACTTTTATATCGGTTAAATTATTTTTCCCTTTTTATTTATATTATTCAATTTGATCCTGTAATTAAAAAAAACAATGTTGTTTTTTGTCTATTTTTTTAATGCGTCAAGTAAATTTCGATGGAAGGACGACATTTAATTTTTTTTTACAAATTAAAAAATCAAACTGAACATTTAAAAAATGATCAAATTGAAAAATGTAAATGAAATAATAACTAAAAAAGTAATTTATTGTTTTCTTTATAAATAGATATTTTTATGTTATATAGATAAATTTAATTTTTCTTTTACTTAATAATTTATTTTATTAGATAACTCCTTTTTCTTTCTTTTTGTGATCATTTTATTTTTAATATTTATATTTTTATATTTCAAGTATTTAATTTGTTGTGTATCATAAATTTTTTAAGGTAATTAAGATTGTTTTTATGATTCTTTTTCTAATTTGAATCATTAATTGTTTTATAAATTGGATTGAACCAGTGGGTTTAACTAGTCTGATAAAAAAACTAGTCTGGTAATTGATTTATGAATTTTAAAAACTCAACTCATCTCATATTAGGTAAAAAAAACGATGACACCAATCCAAAACCATAAAAAATTAGGGTATTTTTCAAATATAATTTTATTTATTTATTATAAAACGAATTTAAGATGAATAAAACACTTATTTAGATATCAAACATAGGTATAATTTATTTATTAAATTATTATTTTATTTCTTCCCTCTGTTTTGAAATTTTCAATATTTTATTTTTCTACAATTTCATTAGAATTGTTAGCATCAATTTGAAAGAAAGAGTAATATTAAATATTCTTTATCTCAAGTAATATTTAAATTTGATTCTTGATGGAATAATTCTTCATCAGATTCTAATTATATCTTTGAGTAAATTCTGGATTAATCAAAATCTCTTTTTCCTAATTAACCGAAGGATTAAGAAAAAAAAAATATTAAACATTCTTCAAAAACTAGAATACTAAATTAAATTTTTTAAATAGAAAATAAATAAAAAATGTAAATGAAAAGAAGGAAAAAATAATTTAATCTTTTGTATCATTTTATTATAATGTATACAATTTAAAAAATACAAACAATATTTTTAGTTATTGATTAAAAAAATGCAAAGCATTTAAAAAATAAATTCTTAAATATGGTAACATACTTAAAAACATTAATATGAAATAAACATTTAGGGATTAAAACAAGCTGAGCTTCGATAGTTTTTTTTTTCTTCTCGTTATAAGCTTTAATAGGCTTGAGTTTATCTTGATTCATAATTACAAAATTTTAACTTTTTTTTTTGTTACAAGCTAATTTTTAAGGCATATGCTACCATGCTCAATGGTATAGTACAATGCTAAGTTACAATTGTAATGACAAAGAAAAGTTGCCTTGATTTTTCTTTGTTTGAGAATTTGTTTTCTTCTAATGGAGTTGTGTATGATTTAACTGTGAGGTCAAATATATGTTTACACTGTTTGCTTAAATTTGTTTGACTTATTTAAAGAATGGGACTCCGCAAGGCGTCAGCAACAATGGGCACGATTGTCAATTGGGACTCCGCAACTTCGCACCGACACAGTGTTTTTTATGCACGCGACGCGATTGTTGGGCGCTTGAAAACACAAATACTCGAACTCCAATATTATTTTTTCAATCATTATAAATTTTAATCTAGAAGTCAATATATTTTCTTTAATCTAAAATCAATTAAAAAAGATGAAAATGTAATCAAGTCGCTTAATCATTGATCATGAAATCTAGCAGGAAGATTTGCTGACCTTCATTGTCTTATCCCTAATGTCATTGTCATAGTTAAATTATTGTTTTTTAATAATTATTAAATTATATTTAAGATAATTTTAACTAATTGACAAAAAATTCCTGTATATACATGTTAAATAAATTTTTTATATATAATTAAATATCATGTTCTTTATATTACTAGCATAATAACATGTGGTAATAAGTTTAAAAATAAATAATTAATAAATGTTTCAGTATATTTATTATAATTTTTTTAAAAAATATTTTAAAATATATAATTTCAATATTTTAATATATTAAATATATTTTTTAAATTCTCTTTATTTTTATTTTATTTTTTAAAATTGTCAAATAGCTAATTAACACATTGTTTAACAATACTATTGTCATAATATTCAAGAATTTTTTCTTATTTTAAAACAATAAATTTTGTTTTAAATAAGAAATGTTCCCCTGCAGTGAATAAAATATATTTAAAAATAAATAATAAATTTTTTAAATAGTATATCAATGAAATTTACTAAATTGGTAATTCTAGAAAAAAGCATTTATATTTATGTATTCATAGAAATTATATTGAAACCAAATAAAGAAAATTTGATTTTGATGAATAAACTTCTTATAGAATGTTTATAATTAATTAAACATATTTTAATCATTTTTAAGAATCATAATACTCAAGGTGTTTTCTAAGAATCACGATTGTCAAAGGATGAAAAATCTTTATTTGTCAAACATGAAACATTTTGTTAGAACTTTTTTTTATAGAGAAACATCTCATAAGGACTTGAAAACTTAAAAGAGGTCGATAAATCAACTAAATTACAAATGAAAAAGAAAATAGCATGAAAATTATATGTATTATTTGAGATGAAATAAATATTTAACATTATCCACTTTAATAATTAACATTCAGAATTATTTTTTAATGGAGTATAACAACAATCTTTTCCTACAGCTACTGAGAGTCTAGCAGGATACTGTCACAACTCATGATCATGAGTGTTACTATTGGTCCCTATCAGCCAAGAATAATGACCAAAATACCATTTGAGCATTTCATCCCTCCCATCCTTCCCTTTCTTAATTCATTTTATCATTCCCTTTCTCCCTTTTTCTTCATTCATTCATTCCTTTTCTGTTTTCCTCTTTCCCCTTTATCTCCTCTCTTCATTCTTTGTAGTCGCACTGTTGAAGGTATTTTTTTTTTCATTTTTGTAAACATAACGAAATCATGATTTTACTATACATTTTTGCACAATAGAATTATGATTCTATTTTTTTTGTGTGTGTTTTTGTATAATACAACGAAATCGTGATTTCGTTGTGTTATAGGTTTTGTTGTTTAACAGAATCATGATTTTGTTGTGATACAAATTTTCACCCCATTCAACACATCAACATTATGTTTCCTTTGTGTTATACAAATTTTAACACAATGAAATTATGATTCCATTGAGTAACAAAACTTGTTACATAATGAAATTTTGATTTCGTTGGGATACAAATTATGCAATAACCAATTTTTTTATGGAAATAACCAATTTTTTTGTGTTGATTGTTTAGGTCAATTGATTGGAATACATATATATTTTGTGAGGTTACAATGCCACCTGAATTGGGAAATATGGATGATGAAAGCCAATGTTTCTTTTACCAACCCCTATTTTTATATGGAGTCGAACCTAATGATACTGTTATAGGGAATGATAATAATGAAAATGTGGGTGATAATGACACTGATATGCATTTGCAACCTAACTATCTTGACTTTTCTAGTTATTTCATGATTGATGAGTTATGGAAGCATTGTGTTTTGTTATTGAAATATTATTTTGATTGTTTTAGGTTTTCAAAGAGCGTGATGATTTGTTAAATTGAGCTCGATGTTTGGGAAAGAAGCACAAATTTGTGATTGTGATTCAAAAGTCATAAATAAGTAAAAAATGTTATATGGGGTTATGAAAGAGGGGAAAGAAGTACAAAAGTACAAAGACAAGTTAGTGCGCAAATTCACTCAAACCAAAAAATGTGGATGCCTTTTTAAATTAAAAGAAAAGTTTGTGAGAACCATAGGATGGAAAATTACTCTAGAATGTGGTTTTCATAACCATAAAGTGATGACAACACTGTTTGGTCATTCATATGTTGGTTGTTTAAGCAGTGAAGAAAAAACTTTGGTTAACTAATTGACCAAAAATATGGTGAAGCCTAGTCAAATTTCACTAACAATCAAAGATCAAGACCAAACAAATGTCAGCACCATAACACCATATACAATGAACGTTAGAAATATCATCACAAACAAAGGGAACAAAGAACGAAAATACAATATCTGATGAAGTTGATAAAAAGCGAAGAATATGTTTACTGGTTTAGATGGTTGGACAATGAAGATATTGTCAGAGATATATTGTGGGCACATATAGATTCCATCAAACTACTGAATTCATTTCCAACAATGTTGATTTGTGATACAACTTATAAGACAAACAAATATCATCTTCTGTTGTTGGAAATTGTTGGTATCACTTCAACAAACATGAATTTTGTTGTTGCCTTTGCTTATTTAAGTTCTGAGAGAACAGATAATTTTGAATGAAATTTAAGTAAGGTGAAAGGATTTTTTATGAAAGATGATGTGTTGCCTTAGGTTATTGTCAGTGATAGGAATTTTGCTTTCATGAATGCATTGGAGAATGTGTTTCCTTTTTCAACCAATTTGTTATGTGTGTTCCACATTACAAAGAATGTTTGTGCAAAATGAAAAATCCTCGTGGATAAGGTTGGAGAGTGGAAAAATATCATGGATGCTTGGAAACTATTGATGTAGTCTCTGGATGAAGAATCATATAGTGAACGCTTGAAAAGCTTTACAAACCGGTACACTCATTATAAAGTATTTGTTGATTATGTCCAAAATACATGGTTGACGCTTTTTAAGAAGAAATTTGTATAAGCATGGGTTGATCGGGTGATGCATCTTGAAAACATAACAACAAATAGGTACATAAATTATTTGACATTATTTTTTTAATGTTTCATTTTGTTAAATTAAAAGTATTTTTTACATTTCCTTTTGCTATATAATAGGGTTGAAGGCGCTTATGCGAGGTTGAAGAGGTTACTTCATGATAGCATGAGAGATTTGTATAGTTATTGGGATGCAATGAATAACATGTTTGTCTTACAACATATGATGATTAAGGGTTCATTTAAAAAAAACATAAATGTGGTTGAGCACAAGTTTCATTCCCTAGTTTATAAAAAATTGTGTGACTTTGTATCAAGAGAAACACAAGACATCATTTTCCATGAGTTGCAATGGGTTGACACCTTAGGTATTAATAGTTCTGCTTGTAATTGCACACTTAGAGTTACCCACAATCTACCATGTGCTTGTGAGCTTAAACAATTTATCAGTATACATGGCTCCATTCCCTTGAAGTTCATTCATATACATTGAAAGATGTTAGCCATTCGTAGTTCAAAAGACACAAGTGACTCTTAGGGGGACTTAACCTTGACACATGAGGTTGATGTATTACTAAAGAGATTTTCACAACTAGACTTGTGCGGTAAAATCACCTTAAAGACTAAAGTCCTTGAACTTACATTTCCAAATACCACTTTAATGTGTCCCTCTCTAGAGAAAGTTAAAACAAAGGGTGCATTTTTGTGAAATCTACCAAATGTGAACCTTCGATGTGGGAGCATATCGATGAATTAAGCATGATGGTTGATAGTTTGAGAACTCCAAATGTGTCTTGCAAGGTTGATCATGACAAGAAGACGACAAAAATGGATCATTATATGGATGAATTTCTCGATGAGTTGCAACACTAACATTAAATATATCACACCAGATGAAAATTGTGGTTATAGGGAAATTGCAGCTTTGCTAGGCCAGGGTGAGGAATCTTGGTCTCTCATTTTCCAAGATTTGATTCAGGAAATTCAAACATGACATTCTTTCTATGTTCAATTATTTGGTTCAGAAGAAATACTATTGGAATTAATAACCTCATTGTATGTTGAACATGGCCGAGTACCTGATGCATAGTGGATGACTATTCTCGACATGGGTTATGTCATTGTTAGTCGGCATAATGTTGTATTGGTTCACTTATCTAGGATGCAAAATTGTACCTTCTTAGGAATCTCGCATAAACCGTGCCCCGTCTTATTGTAATCAGATTTGTCAATGAAAATCACTTTGTGCAGGTATACATTATCCACTAAAGATACCATTTACTTTTGTAAGCTAATATTGGTTTATTTGCTACTCTATCTTTTGTATGATAAATTAGCTTTTTTAAGGGATACTTGTCCCTTGCCTCTTGTTATACCACAATGGAGAAGATACTATACACCCATAACCTATTCAGGGCAAAAGCCTTATATGAAACACCTTTTTAAGGATTGAAATAATTTTAAATATTAAATATGTGTTTAATTAATTTTATGGATGTGTATTTCAATATGTAGTAAACACTTCTATGAAATTTCATTTAATACATAATTTTTTTTCTGTCTTTGAAATCTATTTGTGTAGCCATTAGAAAAATACAAGAAAATGTACAATGAAAGTATGATTTCGTAGTACACTTTACAACAAAATCCTACTTCCGTTGTACATGTCATATTTAGTCCCCCATGCATAATGGAATTATGATTCCATTGAACATTTTTTCTCTCCCCCCCCCCCCCCCCTTGCTTTTAAAATTTAACAAAACACTATTGTTTGCTAGCCATATAGAAAAAATGACTAAAATAAAACTTTCAAAAACATAAATGATTAAAATGAAACTTTTAAAAAATAAAACGGTCAAAATAAAACCTTTAAAACTTAATGTACCAAAATGAAAATTCTGAAAATATAAAAATTCAAAATAAAACTTTTAAAAATATAAAAGACCAAATTAAAAATTTTAAAACTTAATATATCAAAGTAAAACAATATTAAAACATAATGAATCAAAAATGACATTTAGCCTTTCAATTTTAAACCTTCAGCATGCAACAATTTCTTGGGTGAGTCATACATTACAAGTGAGATTAATCTCTGATCCAATAAATTAAAAGACATTTATTCATGGTCTCTAAGATAAAAAAAATTATATATATATATATATATATATATATATATATATATATATATATATTCAGTGAGAATGCTTTGAATAAATACTGTATGCATAATGAATTTTTAAATTATCATTTGTAATATAATTGTTTACTTTTACCGTAATTATTTTAAAAATATACTAATAATAACCGCTGATTCGACGATGTTAAATATTTTAGAATGACACTCATAAAAATTGTACCAATACAATAGTCTCGTGCTAGGATTGTTTCAAATTTTATACTAAAATTATGAGTTTTTAATTTGATGTATAGAAATGGGAATCTATGGCCATTTGAACCTTCAGCAATCCCCCTCCTAAAGTGTCGAGAACCAATGCTGATTTTCTAAAATGATTCATAAACACAATTGCAAAGCATCAGTCTATTACTGTTAATACATCAAGGTTTGGTTGGGTTACATGTCAACGAATGGTAAAAAAAATTATCTCCAAAATTTCTCACTCTTCTTTTATACTGTTTTTTTTTTATTTATTTACTACTATTTCTCTTTCTGACTTTCTTTTTCTTTTATCTTTTTTTACTTACACACAATTTTTTTTATAATACTATTATTTTATTTATATTATATATTATGTAATATCTATCTATTCTATTACTCTTTTAATGCATAAATTGAATGATAATATTTGTTTTTTTTCTTGAAATATCAATTATAATATATTATATAATATCTATGCGTCTATCTATTCTATTACTCTTAATAATTTTTTTTTTCATCTACATGTTACTCTCTCATTAAAAAAATTCCCTCCAAAATTTCTGTTTCTTTCTAACTTTTCTCTCTTCCTTTTTAACTTTTTTTCTTTTTCATATTTACACTTAAAAGAAAAAATTCTTTATCATTTTATTAGCCAAAAATCCATATTCTTCTTCTTATTACATATGTAAAAATATATTTATAATTTATAATATTATTAAGACATTGTGTATTATTTATTTTCCTATATTAAATATTTATTTTTTAATATTATATTATGATAAATTTATATAATTACTTATTATTTATTAAAATTAATTATAATTTAATCAAAAAAATGTTTCAAATTTTTATAAATTATTTTTTTAGGAAACTTGTTAAATAATTTTAAATAGCTTCATAAATAAATATTTTTTTGATTAATATTTATATTATAAGATTGAGATTTTTATAGTAAAAATTAATTTAAATCTAATTGTTGTTTTATATAAATTTGATTCTATGTTTAGAATTAAATATATTTTAAATAAATAAGAAATAATTGTGCCACAGTAATCAAATATATTTTCTGTAATTGTATACTCTTACTCTTTTAGTATTTTCAAAAAGTTAAAACAGTTAATTATGTTTTTTAAAATATATTTAATCTTTTATGAGACTTAATTTTTTTTATCATAATGGATTGAGCTTATGTTATGAGTCATTGTATTTTTATTGATTATTAAATTTAATGAAAGCTAAATTAATTTAAAATTTAAAATTATACAAAAAATATTTACAAATATATTCTTTTAAAGGTAGTCATTTTTAATGGACAAGGGTGTGGACTGAATGGATATACATCATTCTGAGTGTGGATGAGATGAATACAAAATTTTATCTCCAACATAGATTAACGACAAAGACAAAATTGAAGATGAGAACACTAACAGGAAAGAAAACGACGTACACATTCTTGTCCTATTCCATTGTCATGTTTATTCACAATTATCACTAATACATTTTTTGGCGTTAAATAGTTACAAACTTGGATAAGATTAAAATATTATTTACTTATTTAATTATTTTATTTTTTGGTTTTAATTTTATTGAGTGAGGTGAGAATGGGGACGGGGATGGAGACTGACATACCCATTCTCGTCCTGCCCTATTGTCATGCATATTTTCAATTATGACTTATATATTTTTTGGCCTAATTATTTTATTTCTTGTGTTAATTTTATTGAGAGAGGATGAGGATGACGTATCTATCTTACTTTATTGTTATGTCTATTTATAATCATCACTTTATATATATATATATATATATATATATATATATATATATATATATATATTATTTTAAATACTTACAAATTTGGATAAGATTAAAATATATTTTAGTTTTTTAATTATTTTTTTTGGTTTTTATTGTTTTCTAAATTAAAAAATACTTTAATCCATTCACATGTCTTTATTATATCAATTTATCATATAATATATTATTATACACAAATAATTTATCTCTTGTGCGTCTTTTTGTTGTTGCTTGTAATATATTAAATTTAAACTTCACCTATGATTACTCTTATCTTATATCGTATCATATTTTTTAATATATAAATTTGTATCGTATTTTCTCCTAGTAGAAAGTTTTCATTTTATTGCTATATTTTTACTAACTATAAAAAAATATAGTTTATTTGTCTATAAAACGTGTAAAAATAGCTAATTCACCCGTGCAGAAGCACGAATATTGTGCTAGTTCTTCCACTAAACTCTGTTTGAAAAGGATAATGCTTCTTGTAGTTTCGACATGCATGGTTGAGTTGGGAATCTATAGTGTCTGCAAAATTTTCAGTGCTAAACTTAAAAATACATTTTTTATTTAATAATTGAGTTCGCACACTAAAAAAGGAAGTGGATGATTTTTTTTATATTATTGGTATAAAATACGTATTCATCAATTTTACTAACGATTAATATTCGTTAAGAAATTTGATTGAACATTTTTGATGAAATTATTTCTTTTTAATCATATTTTTTTAATAAAACTCAAATTCAAAATTTTATTTAAAGGGATCAAGTTGAGTATCATTGGGATCAATGAATTATTGATTCCTCACTGTATATTTGCATATGATAAGTTGGTATTCAATTTCATAGCTTTAGATTTGTTGATTTCCCTCGTTGAGACTTGAATACAATTTTAAACTTCAATCTTGGACGTTTCAAATTGGATTTTAAGAAATAAACATAAATTAAATATGATAGGGTATTGATGCTTCTCTAATCACGAAGAAAATAAGTCACGAATCATTCTAAATAAAAACCATCAATTTTGACTTTTGAGTTTCATATAATTCAACATGACTTAATTAGTTTATGTTTACGTAAAACATTCATATTCATACTCTTCATCTAAAAAATGTGACAAGCTCTCTATTTTATAAAACTTTCACTTCATACTCTTCATCTAAAACATTCATATTCATGTCTGGTACGTACACAGGAACTAACTGAGCTTAGTTATTAAGCCTTTCAAGAAATTAATCATCTAAAAGTCTTTGTTTATTTTCTAGTGGCGTGTTTGGTAGGACTGCCCTTTCTATATATCAGTTTTTGTAGCTATATATATATATTTGTATTGTGTGTGTCATATTCAAGATTTACAGGGCGTTGGAATGTATCACGGAAGGATAACAAAGAGATATTGGCCTGATACGATTAATGGAATCTTGGATCGGAGGTTCACTTAGAAAAAAGCCTCCACTGCAAAACACCAAATTCAATTTAGAGTCCCTTTTGCCCACTTGCCAACTTGATCAATGGGTCTTTTCTGTAGCCTTCACCCTCCCCAGACATACTCACACTCCACAGCATCAAATTCACTGTATAATACAATGTTTTGAAAATGGGATTGGTCATTTTATATGGAGAGAATACTGCTTCACGAAACAGATGATTATATATTTTGACACTAGTATATATTATTGTATATTTTATGCAATATACAATTATAATAACACATCATTAAATAATATTAATTTACAAGTAAAGTTTTCTATACACAATTATTTATTTATTTTAAAATATTTTTAGTCAAATAACTGGTTAGAATCAGAATTTTATTAATTACTTTCTCGGTAATTCTTTTTAATTGTGAAATTTTTAGAGAATTTATATGTCATCGTTTACAAAAATTTAAATCACATTAATATTTTTTTTTATCAATTAATTATATTTTTAATTATCTTTTTATCTTTAATTAATTTACATATGTATTTATTGTAGAATAAAAAAATAAGTAAAATAAAAAATCCCACAACTATTTAATTAGAATTAAGAAAATTTATCACATTTGAAGGTTTCATCAATGTTGTATAAGTCAATCAAAGTTTGCCCATTTTTCAATGTAATATTTCCGAAAACAATTTATTTTGTTGCATCCCAAGCTCTCTTCCATTCCATTACATGAAATTTAAAAAATTAGGGTTGTGCACACATATTTGATAATACTATATATATGCACTATTTTTTGTCTGCATTCTGCCGTTACATCCATGATCTCTTTTGTGCAATTTAATTTTCTCTTGTTTTCATGTGTGTTTTCTTCATAGTTTGTGCATGTTTTCTCTCCCATGATTAGGGACACACACAACAACACGTGGTGCATTCTCTCTCTAGAGAGACCGTAAACAGCTCTTTCAACTCAGAACTTGCCATTCTACTACAGCAAGACAAAACCTGTGTCTTCCATTTCACATTCCATGCTTGGTGTGGAAAGGTCCAAAAGGGCCAAAAAAACATAAAGAAAAAAGGAGCATCCACGTGAAAGCACAGAATAGAAACGCTTGGAACTCAGCACAGTGACACCTGATACAGTGCTGCATGCAGATTTTATTATTTCAAGACAAGTGTCTTAGTGAAAAACCCAAACCAAGCCCCATTATTTGGGTTGATATATTCCATTTCCAACATATGGTCTTCATGAAGAAGAGTATCATTAATTTGTCATTGACAAATATGCCTCAATGTACGTGTATGGGTGAATAGTGAACGGTGAACACTTTTACTAATTCAGTGACTCATCTGAAGCAGCATTCAACATTTCAAGTGAGGTTAATTGAAAATGGTTTCAATTTCGAAGTTGAAGAAGTTCTACTTGGTGGAGCCATTGAAGTCATCTTCCCTTGGTTTTCATTCTTTTGAAGAAACCAAGAAGTGTGAGAGCATTGTTATAAATGAAGTGGAAGGAAAGAGGCAAAAGAAGCATAGAAAGAAGCAGTGTAAGGATTGGAGGTGCATTGATTATTGCTTTTGGATGATAGGGTACATGTGCACCACTTGGTGGCTTCTCTCTTTGTTGTATGGTTGCTTGCCTGCCATGTTGCTTGGCTTTGAGGCACCAGTGTCACCTGGGGTGAGGCTAAGTCGTGAGGGAGTCACTGCACTTCACCCAGTTGTTCTTGTACCGGGCATTGTGACTGGTGGGTTGGAGCTATGGGAAGGGAGGTCTTGTGCAGAGGGCCTTTTCAGAAAGCGGTTGTGGGGTGATAGTTTTGCTCAAATCCTCAAAAGGTGTCATTATAACTAAAGCTCATTAATTGTTCATACTCTTAACTCATGGTAGAGTAAGTGAGGTCACATTAATTATAGAGTTTCAATCCTCAAAAGGTATGAGTTTTAAAATAATTTTGTACATGTCAACAAACTTATTTTATACTACTATCACTGAATAATCTTTTTTCTCTTAATTATATTGGTGTTGAAACTATACACGCAATTCTACAAGGATTTTAGTTTAGGAAAAAACTTGCACGCAGTTCTATAAGTACTTTTAATACTATTTTCCAATTAGCTAGACTTGAAGTTTCATCTTGTAATCTATGTTCATTTTTAATAGAAACTTTAATTATGCAGATTACTAAGGTAAAACTTCAATTTTGATTTGAAAATAACACCAAAAGCACTTATTGAAATGCATATTAGTTTAGTCCTTTAGATTAAGTTGTGAGTGTGAATGTCGAATCCAATCACTCATTACTTCATTAATCAATACATATAAGCACTTTCTTTCCTGTAGGCCTTTGTGCTGGTTAGAGCATCTCTCTTTGCATGATGAGACTGGTCTGGACCCTCCAGGCATTAGAGTCAGGGCAGTGCCTGGGCTTGTTGCTGCAGATAATTTTGCTTCTGGTTATCTTCTTTGGGCAGATTTGATTGAAAATTTGGCAAGAATTGGTTATGAAGGGAAGAATTTGTTTATGGCTGCCTATGACTGGAGACTGTCTTTCCAGAATACTGAGGTATAATGATTATTTTAAAAAAAATTCAATACCTTATGGTATAATAATGCTTATGGAATTCAACCTAAATCTGTCATAATTCAATTCCTGTTGCTCAAATGATCCTTGTGCAAGAATCAGATGTTCTTGTTCATTTACTATTGGCAAAACTATAGAGTATAGATGAAATAGGTGATTAATTGCAATAACACTGGTATGGAACGGCCTACAAGGCTTTCATAGTCATTGTTAAAAGAAAAGAATGTGATATTTGCTTTTAATTTCACGGGAGAGAATATAGGTGGACTTTCTCTCCATTCCCTTTGTTTCCTAACATTTATTCTCCCAATCTCCGGCCACCCCTTTTTCATTTCGGAACCTTTTCCCCCTCTGTATGTCTTTCCTTTTCATCTCTAAAGCCAAGTAGAAATCATGCATGGTTGGCATCTTTGCAGAAACGAGTTTCAGCTAATTTAGTTTTAATTGGACAAATCAGATTCGAGACCAAGCACTCAGTAGATTGAAGAGTCATATTGAGCTTATGTTTGTAACCAATGGCTATAAGAAAGTGGTGGTGGTACCACAATCTATGGGGGCTATTTATTTTCTCCATTTCCTAAAATGGGTTGAGACACCTCCTCCCATGGGAGGCGGCAGCGGTCCGGGTTGGTGTGACAAGTACATCAAAGCAATCATGAATGTTAGCCCTGCATTTCTTGGTGATCCTAGGGCTGTTAGCAATATATTTTCAACCGAAAGCAGTGTTGGATTTGTCAGGTCAGTATTTGCAACAAAATCCTTTATTTCAATCTGGCATCTTGTTATGAAATTATGAAATTTGAAGGTATGATTTGAAATTGTAGAAATAATGATTCATTAGTGGGTTGAATGCCTCTGTCTCTAATAATCTGGTGATTTAAAATACAAATTTCAGCAAAATATCAAAGGTTTCGGTAATATTAAGTTACAAAACAGAACTTTATAAGGTAAATGAAAGAAAATACAGGATAATGAATAAGTTGCAACTGATTATCACATTTTAAAGAAGAGAAGTTGGACCCAACATAACCGCTGCAAGTAATATGCATAGTAAAATGAAAAAGATTGGAACACTGCTTATGTACATGCAAGTCTTTTGACTTACCTAATTGTTAGTTTTTTGTAATGAACTTGTGGATTGATATTATCTAATTAGTAGCAATTCTATCTACTTATATGTTTCCATAAATCAAAGGTAAAAGAGAGACCATTTGAATATAAAGATTTAGGGTTGTCCCCTAAACAACTGAAAAGGAGGATTGTGACTGTCAATATGTCAAAATCTGTTTAGCTGGATAAATTGTTAATTGCACATTTTTTTTGTGATGTGACTGTGCCATATCCATTATCTGTACTATAACCATATTTATAAACAATTATTACACATTTGGTAGATGATGGAGTCACTCAATTTTTTCAGAACTGTGGCTTCTGGCATTTTAAATTTTGATTACATTGGTCGTCAAACTCTTGAGCACGCCATGCGAGTGTGTAGAACGTGGGATTCAATCATCTCATTGATGCCAAAAGGTGGTGAAACCATCTGGGGTGGCTTGGATTGGTGTCTTGAAGACTGGAATAACTATGATCAGGTAAAGAAGGGAAATGTGAAGCACTTTGCAAGTGAAAATACTTTTAAAAGCAGTGATGAGGAGAATTGCAGAGAGATCTCCATGTAAAAGATGCCAGAATTTCTGTCTCTATGATTTTCATTGATAGTGAATCATCTATAAATATTAGAGATATTTACAGCCATAAATAGCACTAATGGCACAATTATTCTAATTCCTATAATTAGGCAATATAATTATATACAATGAATAGACAGATTACTAATTCAAATAAACTGATTATATTCAGCATATAATAGGAAACAACAATCACAGGATCCCTTATTGACAAAAGAAACTATGAATTCTGGAAGTTTAATCTCTTTAGGTGAGGCAGGCTCACAGTTACCTGCTTCACTTCTCATAGACCTTGATTCAGATATACCAAAGTTACACACTTCTCTTTGTTCTTAACATGATGTCACTTCACTTTTTTCTCCGAAGAAAAAAAGAACTTGCTCAATTTTCATCTGGCTAGTAATTTTGATATGGAAGAACAGAAGTAATCTTAAATTTCATGCTTCAAGTATTGCCTTCTTCCCTTAGAAGATGCCAGACATTAATTGCCCAGTGCAAATTCCATTTATTCCATCTAGTAAATCTATAATACTGTATGTTTCAGAAGGCATTCCTATCATCGATTGAATCATAACTTAAAGCCTTTAGTTTACTGTTCCATAATGCAAGTTATTTCAGTTTCAATGTGGATTGAATCATAAAAGCATGATTTTTATGTTTTATCATCAGCAGGAAATTTCATGGGGAAGTAATTCTGCTACTTTTAACTTATCATATGAGGCTGTGTGGATTGATTGTGATGAGATGAGCAGAGAAAGCATCCAAAAAATTTCTAAAAAAAGAGCTTATACTGCAAGAACAGTTTTTGATATACTTAACTTTGTGGCTCCAAAAATGATGAAGCGTGCTGAGGCTCACTTCTCTCACGGGATAGCAGAGAACTTAGAAGATCCTAAATATGCTCATTACAGATACTGGTCTAATCCACTTGAAACCAAGTATGTATATTCATGAAATACTTTTGACTAGTTTTTCCTTAAAAGATTCAGTGGCATTCCTTTAATTTTGACACAACTTTTCATAGTTATTCAAGTTCCCCATTAACTTTAGTATTACTTTTGCACATTTGTCACAATTCCATTAAAGTCCATGATTATAGAATTCTAGCTACCCAAATTGAGCAATAGCCTTAAAAGATCATCAGTAGGAGAAAATTTCTTTTCTTTTTCTAATTAAGTTAAGCATCATGCCTTGCAAGCTCTGAGATATTGGTACTACTTTTGATCAGTAATTCTCATTTGATTTGTTAGTTTTAAAAAATTAACATGAATTTCTGATTCAGACTACCAGATGCTCCGGATATGGAAATATACTGTCTTTATGGAGTTGGAATTCCGACTGAAAGATCACATGTACACAAGTTCTACCCTTCTGAAAAGGACAAGAGTATTCCTTTCCAAATTGATAGTTCAGCAGATGGAGAAGAGGGAAGTTGGCTACACAATGGTGTTTATTTTGTGGATGGTGATGAGAGTGTACCTATTGTAAGCTCAGGGTTCATGTGCGCCAAAGGATGGCACGGAAGAACACGGTTCAATCCATCTGGCACGGCTACATATACAATAGAGTATCAGCTAAAACAACCAGGTGGTCTTATTGATCGGAGAGGCCTAGAGAATGGAGCAAGTTCCAACATTATGGGAAATGCTGCCTTAATTGAAGATGTTTTACTAGTAGCTGCTGGAGCCACTGGAGTAGATATTGGAGGTGATAGGATATTTTCAGATATAATGAGGATGTCTGAGAGGATAAATCTCAGACTATGATTGTGTTTAATGGTTGGATTTTCTTGCATGATAAGAGCTGTAGAAGAAATATGCAAGGTTAATGCAGAAATAGAGAATGATCACTAACAAAACATGTATGTAGGTGGAATCTGATGACAACTTGTGTAACCATCTGCCATCAAGAGAAAGCTGTTGAGTGTTGAGATTTCTGAGATTCTTAAGCTGGTAGGATCTAGGATGCAAGGACAGGGTAGAAGCATCAAATGGGGTCAACAATATATGAATGCTAAATTACACAACAAGGAGCACACGTTAAACTTAGGTACCCTTAGGTAGAATGGGAAAAAATGCAAAAAAAATAGAATTGAGAACTTTTCACTCATTTCTCTTTCTTTTCTCACAAATCAAACGGTCCCTTAGGGTCAGTCAATCAAACATGTGCACTTACAATTGAAACAATCAACTTCCCATTCACGCGAAGATTGAATATATCACATCCTATTATTATTCCATTTGAATGGTTAACAGAATTGTGTATAACATGATGTCTAAAACAAACCTAATTGGAAAAAACATAGTGGAACAAAACAATGACTCGTTATATACATCTTTTCATATTTGCTCTCATATCACTTTAAGTGACCAGTTAATAATTCATTCATTATTTTTTCCAATTTATTTAATTACTATGGAGGCAAACTCTTCTTCCAAATCTTATCATTATTTTTTCTTCTTGTTACATTTTGAACAAATAAGTCGGATATCTCTATGAAAAATAATGATATACCATGAATATTTTCTATTAAATAGATTGTGAGAGAAGTAGGCTTTTCAAAATTATAAATAGATTATCGGTTTGTTATATACCTGTACATTATACTAATTCAACTTAAAATTTATTCAAATAATCTTGTTACACCTTTAAATTTGACGATGCACCATTTACATGATTAAGAATAAATTTAAATATGAATTTAGTTTTTATAAGTTTGTGTTTTTTTTTTTAATTTTAATTTTTGTAAAGTTATTTTAGTTCGATAAATTTGTGTTTTTCTAATTTTAGTTTCTAAAGTACGAATTTACAAAGATTAAAAATGAAATTTTAAAGTGACTAAAATTAAAAAACACAAACTTACATAGATTAAAATGAATAAATAAATTTATAAAGACTAAAATTAAAAAACATATAAATTTACATAAACTAAAAATAAAAAAATACAAGACTCAAAATTAAAAAAAAGCACGAATTTATAGAAATTAAATTCATATTTAAGCATTAAGAGTATGTTAGTGCTAGAATACACCATTAATGGTTTACGAAGTTAAGGCTTTTGTTTTTTCGTATAATAGAAAAATGCACAATGTCAATGCTATTACTAGTTCTGCGTAAAAGTACAGAAAGAACATTGATTGCCTGTGATGATATTTATGTTTCACAGTGAAGTGGCAGACATTGGCATCACTCCAGATGTAGTTGGAAGTAAGAATGAAAGATAAATTTCAATTTACCAAAGATTGAGGAGTCTTATTTGATTGAGTTATTATAAATTTTTTATATGTTCTTGCCTTTAATTTTTAGGGATCAAAACATTATGATAAGAGTTGTCACAAATATAGCACGAGAGAGAGAAAATTCATACTAGGAACACATGTTTGACTTGATGACAATATTTTTTCATTTAAAAGATATAGAACTCTGATTTTAGGAATTTGCAACAACTTAGACATCCTCGTTAACTTAGTTAGATTTCTTATTGACTTGATAACTATGATGATTGCACTAAATTTCGACGATATCAAATTTAAATCCCTATCTAAACTTAATATAAGTAAATTTTGTCTAATTTAGAAAATGTGAAAACACCTTATCATCTTAAAATATATATATAAAAGATAAAGCTACCTCTATCTTAATATATTACTAGTACTAAAATGTAGAGAAGTGTTAATAATACATTTGTTAGTATGTCTCATAAAAGCATTTTTTGTTATTAACTTGAAATTTGTTAAAAATTATCAAACTATCTGAATTTTACAATCAGGATCAACAATATAGTTTTGCTGATTGCTCAAGCAATCATTAAAGTCTGGTTTTTTCAAGAAAAAAGTATCATCATAGTGGATAGTGGTAGAAAAGATTATAAAAAAATTGTCCCACCAAATGTGGAAGTGATGAAAACCCCACTTCCCGGCGCAAGAGAAGCAATTGAGTCAGCAAGAGAAAGGTTTAAGTGAGGAAAAGACACCTAAAAGGCTCTACATTAGTGCTGTGTGAACAGATGCGTGGCAGAAGAAGGTTGTGATCGAAGTGGTGCTGCCACTTTAGTAAAGAAGGCACGCAATACAAAACCTAAGTGGTCACCAACCGCATTAATACGTCCAAATACAAATTACTACTACGTCCCTTTCAGTAGTCTTTCTAATTTCTTCTTTCTTTTCCTTTTGTTTTCTCTATACATGTTCTTAGTTGAGTTCATGTTGTGTCCTGTTGTATACATTTGGTAGTATGGTTGAAAAGTAGTAAGTTAGGATCCTGGGATAGTTGAAGACATCGTGTGTCAATAGTCCAATTCTTGTACTTACTGGTAAGTAGTACTAACAAACATCCGTTATTTCTATTATAATATTCTGTCATGTTTTTGGTTTGGTGAATACAGAGAACTGACTAAGAAGTAGACATTTACTACTATTTATTAGCCTCTACATGTTTTTAGTATATGCTGAAAAATACACTCAGATTCAAGCCTTACTGTGCTCTCACTCCTTGTGGCTCTCTCTGATTCCAATTAATAGGCCTTAGCTCAAGACATGCATGTGATTTCATCTGAGAATTGAGAATGAGTTAATATTTCCTCAAGATTGAGAAATATTAAGTGGATACAGCTAGGAAAGTTAAATGCCATGTTGCCACCTAAATAATACTCCCTCCATTCCGAAATATATAAAGTTTAAGGTTTTGGCACAAATATTAATAAATATAATTAATTTGTTGAATTTCAAATAACACATTAGATAACTTTTTAATATATCCTTTATCTCTCTAATTAATGACTTATTTACTCTTCCTATACACTATTCTCTCACTAAGTATTTATTAAGGGTAGTCTTAGAAAAAAATATTTAATATAATATTGATTTTGTAAAATGACATATATTTTGGAATGATTTTTTTTCTTCTAAAATGTCAATATTCTGGAACTGAGGGAGTCCCATCTCAACAGTAAACTTTGGTAGCATTAACCAAGCATGCAAGACCTTTTTTCAAATTCTCAAATTAAGAACTCAAATAGTTTTTTTGATCAGCAACAACTCACATAGTGTTTTTGAAGTTACAGTAATGTGGACACTGGACAGATATTTTCTGTATTGACTTATGTTGGTACAGTTCAATATCTTATATTTAAGTTGAAATATTAATGAAATTCTTGGAAATGCAGCCTTGCCAAACCAACTATACTGTATGCATCAGATTCAAAGCAAAAAACTTATGTCAGATTATTAGTTCCCCAAACTTCTTCAGAGTCTACTTTCTCTATTGTGTCTTTTTGCATGAACAACAAGAAGCTCATTGCTGAAGAGGAATTGAAAAGAATGGGGTATTCAAGGTCTTTCTTGGCTTCTTTGCTTCTTGCTGTGTTTCTCAATGTGACTAATGGGCAGCCTCTAGTCCCTGCAATGTTCACATTTGGGGACTCAATTGTTGATGTGGGCAATAATAACCACCAATTGACTATTGTTAAAGCAAACTTCCCTCCTTATGGAAGAGACTTTGAGAATCAGTATCGCACAGGAAGGTTCTGCAATGGAAAGCTTGCAACAGACTTCATTGGTACCTTTTCTTTTTCCTCAAAATTCCCATTTAACTAAATATCTTTTCCCTAATGTCCCTATTACTTGCATTTTTTTTTAAACTTGGATTTGATCTTTGTTTCATTAATTCATTCACTGCAGCTGAAATCATTGGATTTACCTCTTATCAACCAGCCTACCTCAACTTAAAGACCAAAGGAAAGAACCTCTTGAATGGTGCCAACTTGCCTCAGCTTCTGCTGGTTACTTTGAATTGACATCCAATCTATATGTAAATACATTTAAAAGTCTAAAACTCAAAAACTCATTTTTTTTCTTCTTTCTTTTTTAACATCATATAATTGGTAAGTGCTGTTGTGTGTTTTTCTTTTGTGTGTGTAGAATTCAATTCCGTTGAGCAAGCAGCTGGAATACTACAAAGAGTGCCAGACCAAATTGTCAATTATATCTGATGCTATATATCTTATTAGTGCTGGGACCAGTGATTTTGTTCAGAACTACTACATAAATCCTCTGCTTAGCAAGCTTTATACAACTGATCAATTCTCAGACATTCTCTTGCGATGCTATTCCAGTTTCATTCAGGCACGCCTTTCTCAACCTTGACATCTTGCCCTAGAAGTTTATATACCATTGATTGAATATTACCAAAAAGAAAAAGAGAAGTTATTTGCCTTTGCCTTTGCTGATTTTGATTTGCATTTCTAATCTTGGCTTTGATAGAGTTTATATGCATTGGGAGCAAGGAGGATTGGTGTGACAACATTACCTCCAATAGGCTACCTGCCTGGAGCCATCACTCTCTTTGGAGCTCATACCAACGAATGTGTGACAAGTTTAAACAGTGATGCAATTAACTTCAATGAAAAGATCAACACCACATCTCAGAACTTGAAAAATATGCTTCCAGGCCTCAATTTGGTTGTCTTTGATATCTACCAACCCCTCTATGACTTGGTCACCAAGCCTTCTGAAAATGGTACAGAATCTAGATAAAATATAGATACGGTTCTGTAGGTGCTTTTAATAAAAGTTTGCATCAAAGATCAAATGATCATTAATTATTACTGGACTGAATTCCAATTCTGATTTAAAAACAATACTAATAGTACTTAAGAAACTGCATTCTTGCTTTGTCCAATTTTTAATTATGTTATGGCTAGTGAACTGAACTAATCATCTAATGGATTATGAACTAGGATTGTTAATTTGTTTCCCATGTGCGGCATGCATTGTGTTATGTTATCACAGGATTTTTTGAAGCAAGGAAGGCTTGTTGTGGAACTGGGTTGATAGAGACATTGTGCAATAAGAAGTCCATAGGAACATGTGATCATACTTACCTTAAAATCGTAATAGTAAAATATGGATAACAAATACTTAACCTTATAATCGTACTAATAAAACATGGCTTAAATATTATAGGAGTTGACTTCACATATTATTCATGTGTAATTTTCTTCTGTTGGGCGTTAGCCCTGTTTATTACAAAAAAAAAAAAAAAAAGACTTGATATACTTTTAGTCTCTATAAAATGAGTGAGTCTTAATTTTAGTCATTATAAAAAATGTTCTTTGGTTTTCTTCCTCAAGAAAATGAAATCGTTATTTTTTATCTCTATTATTATGTGACATCGTTACTACCATTTATTGATTTGGTTTGGTGTGATTGATTTATTCTCTACTTAAAGAGTTAACCATGGATATGATTTTATTATTTTATCAACTCTGGCCATTGGATTATTTTGAAGCACGTAGTCGACAAATCTGTTTACTTTCTCATCAGATATAATTTCATATGAGTTCTTCACTTCCAATTTCAATAACTCCAATCTAACAAAAGCACGGAGGTTGAGGTGTCATTGAAGAAAGATATACGACATCCTACACAATTAGAGTGGCCACTGGCCAGTAAGAGACATAATTAAAATGGATATATATTTTCAATTGCTAGATTGAGCACTGGCAAAAAAAAATATCATGGCTTGCCAACGAGAATGTCAATATTTTTTACATTGGAAAGCACTTGTAGCCATGTCATGAGAGCATTATTTGTCGAGAAGAAGAGGTCAAGGTCAACGTATACTTCTTCGAGAAGAGAAAAATTGCATGTGGTGGAGAAAAATTGCATTGGAAAGAACTAAGATTCGGAATAAAAAGCACAATTTCCAAATATTCTTTACGGTTCTCTATTCTCAAACTGGAGAGGCTAGTATTAGATATGCAGAGGACTTGTTTCCTTCTTCTGTCCACTTTACATTGTATAAGGACCAAAGTATTTAACACGTGACAGTTTGAAAAGGGCTCAACACTGTCATTGCCACGTGCAGTAAATTTGACATGTTCGAGATGCAAGCTTTTTAATGCGGGCAAGTGTAGAGATTTTGCTATTACCAGAGACCAACATAACAGATGTCAAAGAGTGACAGCAGAAGATTAAAGGGAAGGACCTACAATTGTAGTAGGATCCAAAGTCTAATGAAATGAGTGTTTGCAACAATCTTGAAGTGAAAAATTTTATGCTTCTCATTTGTTATGTAATTAATAAAAAAAATTTCAAGAAATTATAATTCTTGACAATCAATTTTAGCTTACTTTTTTGTAAAAATATTTTTACGGAAGGAAATAAGAATTCAATTTTTTTTTTAGTGGAGAGAAAACTTTATTTAAATATTATACATAGATCGTTAATTCTTAGGAATATCCTGGGAATCATGTTAAAATCCCCCTAAATTGCTGGAAATTGTAAAACAGCATATTTAATGACCCTATCTCATGATAAAATATTATACATAAATCATTAATTCTTAGGAATATCCTGAGAATCATGTTTCTCATGCAAACTCCCCCTAAATTCATTATATCAGCCGCTGGACATTGTGAAACAGCATATTTAATGACCCTATATATCTAAGAATGGAGCCTTAACCAAACCGTTAATAGTAAGATTAAGTAGGGAATAGGAGTCATCTGGAGTAGCCAGAATCCAAGAGGCAATTCAGGTCCCGTGTAGTAAAGGGGACAAGAAAATGTGAGATTGGTGAGACGTTTGCAAAGGTCCTTCCACCTTTTAGATAAGACACAAGTTTGAAAAACATCTTTTGTGTCCATAAAACTTATTATGTCAATAACTCTGTCTTCTTTGGTGTCGAATAACCTTGAGCAGCTGAAAATGCCGCCATGAATGCTGACTTCCACTGCAGAGCCCAGTTTGAGGTAGACTGAACGGGGTTTTTGTCTTAGTAAGAATTAGGGTTTTAGTTCTCTTGAAAGTTGATGTTAATATCTCAAGTGAAAAATGAATTAATGATCATTATGTTACAGGAGAGGAAAGTTTGGGAAATCTAACCTCAACATTTTGTCAAACCATTTTTTGCCTTCCAATTATTTGACAAAAACTCAAAAAGAGATTTAACTTTTTTTTCTTTCTTAAAATTCCTTATATTAATTTATGTTTTTAACCTTAAAATTAATCTTGTTCAAAAACCATCACCAATTCTGATCACCAAAATAAAATCCAACTATATACATACACAAAGAAAAAACATGTAAAAGAGTGTGCAAATGCAAATAATACCGAATCTCAAAAAAATACTTCTTCCATTTTCATTTCTTTCACCTAATCACTCTCACTTGGTGCTTGCTTCATCCCTACCTAACTACAAAATTCAACTTATCATCTTCCTTCTAAATCTTCTAAGAACAAGTTTCTTCTCTATTCCCCTTCATTTTCATTTCTTTCACCTAACTCTTTATTTTACATTCATCCCATTCTCTTTGATGTAGCCTTGGTGCTTGCATCCTTGACCAACCCAAAAAGTGGTGAGTTGACAAAGATTCAAATATGCAAATATCAAAGAAGACAAATAGAAATGAGTGATAACAATACCACTTATAATATCAAAATCGAAATTTAAAACAACTAGGGAGACCAAATTTATAATTTTGTAAAAAATAAACCATCACTTATCATAGGCGGTAATTTGTACAAAGATGATAGTGTGCGTATCTTTTTTCTTTTTTTTTTTTTGCAAAAAAAGAAAGTTAAGCATCTAAAACACCATACATCCATACCTTGCGATGGACCCTGAGCTACTCCTTGGGAAGGAGCATGTCTTCCTTATCCATGAAATAGACACAAAACCTTTCATTCCCTAAATACTGAGTGGCGTGTCCCACCATCGATGGCCACGGAAGGCCTCTACCTTGTCGGCGTACTTGAATAGCTAATGGCGGCTCTCTCGCGAGGGCGACGGTGAAGGCTGAGAACTTCAACGTCGGTATGGTACTGGAACCATGAATCTGTCGGAATCGACGTGGCTGACAATGGTGCCGGGAAACCATGAGCCTTGGAAGCCACCACCATTGTCCATGCTGAGAATGATTTTCCTTGTAACATTTGATTTTCTAATTTTATAAATTAATAATTTTGGTTCATTTTTTACATTGTTAATTAATAATTGTAATTAGTAAAATTATTAATTCAATTATAAATTAAATTTTTAATAATTAATAATGACTTTTAATTCATTTATAACTAACTTTGGTAAGAAAATTATCACTACAAAAATTAAAATAACATTATTAAAAATTCATTATTCGATGATGGAATTAAAATTAATATATTAATGTATTTATAATATTACAACTGCATATTATCTATTTGATATTAATTGTGAAAAATATCAATAAATGCTTAATGTTCTGAACTCAAATATGCAGATATTATTAAAGTCTCCTAATCGAAGTATTATTCGCTTAGATACTCAATTAATCATCATAATTTATTATTCTTGTAAAAGATATCTTGATGGGTTGAGAAGAAAAAATGTTTATAAATTATATGTGATCTACTCCTAAGCAATATGAAACTTTTTTATTACCAAAATAAATTATATCAATTATCAATATTGATTGCTAAAAATCAATTGACTTATAATACTCATATAATATTTTATTGAAACAATATTAAAAAAATATATCAACAGTTAAATTTTATTATGGGGGATTGATATCGATCAAATTCAATTTTAGAGGTGAAATAAGGATAGTAAATTTGAAATCAACTAACCAGTCTAAAATAGATCTAAATGTTAAAAAGATTATATATATTTATATAAATTGAGGAAAGATATTGATATATATTGAAATAGATAATTGTTACCCTGAATTAAAATTGATTGGGTTATTTTCAAAACAAAATTTAAAATATATATTGAAGATCTCTCTTTACATACAATGGACCGTAACCAAAGTTATATGTTCCATAAACTCAACATGCAACAAAGTCTGATGCTAGACAAATCAAGGATTAGCTCATTTGAAGTACAATTGGACAACCCCCCAAAACAAATGTCGTATTTCTGAAAGACAAAACTCTAATCTGGGGAGCAGTTCCAAACACCAAAAAATATCTAGTTTCTAAAACTTAGCACACTTAATCAATTGAATTTGAAGCTAACCCTGTAATACCAGTAAAGGTGAAATAAGTTAGGTTACAACAATACAGAAATCCAGCCGCTTCGCCCCAGGAAGAGCTTTCCCAAGTCACAAGCTCGTCGTCTGACCTGCATTGCATATAATGTCCCATGTAACATTTCCACAGATATCAAGTTCCAAGGACCAGCAAAACTTACCCATTAAAACAAAACAGGTTGCATATACCGCCAGACAAGCCAATTTGTATCTATTTGAATGACTTTAGAGGTTGGGAGTCTTTGAGAGGCTCAGATGTTTCTTTAATGGATATATTCCTCAAACCAATTTCCACTGCCTCCTTCTCAGCCGTTTCCCTCTTCCTCCTTTTAGACAATTCCTCGTTGATGGCATCAGGTTGCACGGTAGTTATTGAGGACTCAAGAGTCCGAGGACCTGCACTCATCCATGGATGACTAAGGCACTGAGCAGCTGTTGGTCTCTTTTCCGGGACAAAATCAAGTATTGGAACAAGGAAGTCAACCAAGTCATTTGTGTCTTGCTCATTGAAATTATACTTGTCCATCAGCACCTTATCCATTGGCCAAAATCGCAAATTGCTGATGTGCCTCAAGTCACCATGTCTATTGAGAAATTCTCGGGAATAGCGACCACCTAGTGCAATCTGAATGAAATATTTATTCAAATTTTGCAGTTGAACACGGATGAAATATCAACATCAACCAATTTTCAGAGAATGAAATACAGCAAATTACCCTATTCAGTTTTTTTTAAGCAGAAAACCTCATTGAAAGAAAAATTGAGTACACTGCATGAGGATATGGAAAATAGTCTGAAATGGAGTTTAAATTTGAATGTTGATTCTTGAATATAAACATGCAAAATGGATGATACCAACGAACTTCAAAATTCCCTGCAGACCACATAACATTCATACCTTGGGAGGCATCTTCCCAAGAAGCTCCATCATCAATGCCAGATGATCCTGTAAAACAAACATTTAAAGGTCATCAAAACAATCCATTGATTGAAGTTCAAATTTAGGTAGACAGTTTTATTTTCAAATTTTGTAACATTTGTTTCCAAGAGAATAGGAAGCTTCAATATATATCTATCTCTCTCTAAATTTTGTTGGGTAAAAAATATTTGGTTTTCCACTGAAATAGTTGTCAACATTTTTTATGCAGAACAACAGTGGCCTAGACCCCAAGTGATTTCAATATATCATTTTTTTCCATTATTTGTTCAAATTTTTCTTTGATTAGCAGCACCAGACAGAGATGAATGATGAAGCCTCAATTCTAACCAGCAGTGTAACAGCAAATTATTCAACATTGAGAATCTAGAGACATCTTTGAACATCAGGTCATGTTTCGGCCAATTGATGATTTCAAAATGCTATGGACACAGGCAACTTCTTTGAAGAAAAGTCATGATCCTGTAGGCAGTAGCATAACTTTACAGACTGGAAGCTAAAGACTATTTTTCAACCTTCAGAAAGCAAAGATGAGTACAAAGAGTCTAATATCCTTAGTAGGAAAGAAATCACTCCTTAACTAAAAGTACTCTGCTTACAAAAGTTAGCAATGTTCCCAATGAACATTTTCTTATTTTTCAAATACAAGTCAAATTCCAAAGAATGCTGATATAAATGAAAAAGAATCAGACACAAGCAAAATAATATTATTGATCCATGCAGCAAAAGAAAAATAACCCGTTTAGGAGGGAAAATGCTATTCGACTATCATGTCCTTTGTATTATTGTTCCCAGCCCCAGGGCACATAATATATTTCCCATTTGCCTTTTACCTTTTCAAAAAACAAATATTTACTTAAAGTCAGCAGAAATATGTTGTTCTGCATTCACCAGCATGTAATAAGGGCATGAAAAGGTACAATATTCAATTGTATTAGCAAACAAACCAAAAAGTTAAGAACAAGAGAACTTTTACTCTGTTTAGAAAACACTCGATAGAAAACAAGTTCATAATAGTTGTAAGCATGGTGGTGATACTTAATAGCACAAAATAAAGCCAAATAGCTTCTTTTTAGTACAAAACAGGTGCAGTTATGGTTACCTCATCTCTATCATAGTTGTCACCACTGTGAGGATCAAAAAGAACATCACCAGTGGCAAGCTCGAAGCAAATGCAAGCAAAGGACCATAAATCTGCAGGGGTTGAATATTTGGATCCAAGAAGAACCTCAGGACACCTATATTGCCTTGTCTGAATATCATTTGTGAATTGTTTGTAAGTCCAACAAGCACTACCAAAATCAACCAGCTTGCACTTAAGATCAACAGCTTCCAGCAACTTCTTTCTCATGGAACGGCTGCCTCTCCTGTGACCATGACTTCCTTGTGAAACATCCTTCTCAAAAATCTTAGATGAACTCGATTCATCTTTACTCAGAGAACTATTATGTTTATCTTCAACTGATTCCACACTTAATTTCACATCATTGCCACTATCTTCTTGCTCGAGTCCTTTATAATCCTCAGCTTCCTCTGAAGTTTCCTTCTCAACACAGCCTTGAGCTACCTTAGCCTTCCTCTGCATTTTCTTTTTCTGGTTCTTCATCGGATCTCCATTCAAAATTTTATTGTCTTGGTTAGTCCCATTATTGGACACAGCCTTATCCTTGGTGTTTGGAAGGATGAGTGGAGCACCTGATTTCCTAGGATCTTTAGATGGATTTATCAGTGACAGAAGCAACACATTCTCTGGCTTCAAATCAGTGTGAATGACAGAAAGCTCGCGATGCAAGTAATCCAAGCCCACCAAAATATGAAAACAGATTTCTTTAACCATGGGGAGAGGAAGCCCACGATAGCCACTATATTTGATAAGGGTGAGAAGATTATCACCCAGGAATTCAAAAACCATACACACATGCTGGCCATTAGGCCCCGAATGCTTAAAATGATCCAAAAGCTTCACAACACATTTCTTATCATCCGGGTCCCCCTCAGCTATTTGTTTGAGAATCTTTATTTCATCCATCGCGGCTTCAGTATAGTGCTGTGCACTCTTCTGAATTTTAAGGGCTACATAATGCTGCAAACAAGAAAAAGTTTTCCCTTTATTAAGTGTGTACAAACTTCAAAGTTTAAAATCTAAAAACAGTAACAAGTGAAACATGGTGGATGTTTGGTTTGTTAATTTGTGTCACATTTTCATTTTCAGTTGACGTGTTTTTACTGATAAAAAACAAGAGTAATTAGTCCATGCATTGACAGTGTAAAAGCATCCAATCACAACTAGTCAAATACAGTAAGAGTGTTGAGTTTTAGAACGAACAACCTAAAATGCTGTACCTATGCAAAACTTTTTACATCAACACTGCATAGAAATTAAACTCTAAAAACAAAAGCGTCCCACAATTTTCATCTTGTTTCCTATGTCGAAGGTTTTGCAAAGTCTGTTATCAGTTCTCACCCTTCCTCCGCAACTAAAACACCGGACGGAACATAAACAATGGAACATTTTCGTAACTATTACTTGAAAAATGTAACCTGAAAATGAAAACAGGGAACCAACTAAACTCAACGGAGTTCTCAAGGAATTAACAATTTAATACGGTGAGGGACCGAAAAAAAAATCATTAACAATGCATAATAATGTAGGCAATTATAGAGCGAAAAGACGAAGAAAAAAAAAAAGGAAATATAAGGTTAACGCAGTGGTTGGGGAAGGGTGAAAGGAGAAGGGAGGAAAAGAAGTCACGGGTTCGAATCCACCAACTCCAACGGACAATTCTAACAAAACTAACAAAATAACATTTGTCGATAAAAAAAAGACAACAGAAAAGTGTTGAAAAATGGCGGCACCGAATTGAGAGTGTCCCAAGCGAGCCAGACGGTGGAAAAATGGCCCCAACCGAGTTTGGACTGCACGATGTAACGGCCATTGTTGAAAGCGTCGCCGACTCGAACCGCGTGGTATCCTCCACGCCGATAATCCTCCGTGCATTCCTCCTCTGAACTGTAATCAACACTTCTCTCCATCCGATTTTCGGTTACGAATCCGAATGTAAGAGTCGGAGAGAGTGAATCGGAGTTAGGGTTTTTGAACTTTACCGGGAAAAATAAATCAACGGAATTTGTGAGGGAGGGGGAGACTCAGACACTTATTAAAACGGGCATTATATCTATTAACGGATTAATTAAGAATTAAAAAAAAAGGTTTTATTATTAACTAGTTGAAAAATAGGTAATCCGTGCCTTAACTGTTTTTTTTTAGTTGAATATAATGGTAATAACTGTCACGTTGAAAAGTTATTAGAAAATAATTACTGAGTAATTTTTTTAAGTAGTAGAAAGTAGTAGAAGGATAAATTTTAAATAATAAATTTGTGCATCAAATGAGATAATTGTATTTATTAATAATTATAGATAATAAAATATCATATTAAAAACTATTAGACAATAACTATTTATAATTAAGAGTGATTTTTAAAAGTAGTTGAATAATTAAGAAAAAAATACACAACAAATGAGATAATTATCTTTATTAATAATTATTGATTAGTGAGACAGAATAAGGACTTCGTGCCTCAGACTTTTTATGTGTTTTTTATTAAATAAAATAACAAAAATGACTGGGTAGGGTGATTTGTAAAGATAATTATTAAGATAAAATAATAACTTACATATATTTATAAGAATAAAATAAATATAAAAAATGTACAGTAAAATATTTTATTCTCAATATATATAGTTATAAATTATGCTTCGGTTCATTTTTAATTTTTAGATTTAAAAAAATATTTATTTTTGTTTGTAAAGTTTAAATTTATATTAGTTATTCTTTTATAATCATGTTTTTACTTTTTATTTAATTTTTAATTAATTTTCATATATATTTTTTATTGTCGAGTGGAAATGAAAATGAATAAAATAAATGATTCTATATCTATTTTATTAGAATTAAAAAAATTATTATATTTCTTCATTTCTGCATAAAAACAATAAAAAGGAAAGTATTAGTAAGTTCAAAGAGTCTCTTTACTTCACTCTGAGATTTTATTATCAAGAATTGAATGTATATTATTTTACCCGAGATAGGTACTCGTATACGAATTACTATTAAAAAATGAAAATTAATTTTACCACATTAACTTATGGACATTAAATTCTGTCCTAGCTCATCAAGTGGAGTTCTAGCATTTATATATCAACTTAAGGGGATAATAAGAAAATTATGGAATAAAAACGAGAGGATTAATTTGTGTCAGTTAATACATACATATATGTAATTAAGAAAATGAGTCAACAAATATGTAGCATATCTCACCTCTATTAGGAAAACTAGAATTCTGTACCCGTGCTATTCACGGACCGGAAAAGCAAACAGGAATTGCTTTTTAAAATGTAAAAAGTAAAAAGTGAGAGTGTAGTTGTTGACATGTGGAATTTGCTTGGTGGCTGGACGGATTTATATATACTATTGATTAGTCCAGCAGATTTGTAAATAAAAAATAAAAAATTAACCATGCAACCAATTTTCTAAGACAAACTGATATAATCCTGTCTTCAATTACTTCGAGTTTTTTTTATGGATGAAAAACCCAACATCTAAAGTAAGATCGAAAAAAGAATCAACAAGATATTTCAAAACTTAGCGATGCACGTTTTCAAATAAAAAATTCAACAAACTTGAATTTAAGAGTTTATACTTAAGATGTAACTATGTGTTCGAGTTTATTTAGATAAAATATATAGTTTTTGGACTAAAGAACTAATTAAAGTCTGTTTTTTAATTTTCCTATGAATTTTCGTATCTATTTATCATGTAATAATTTCATATGATTCATGATATGTTTTGGGTTAGTTTTTATGTTTTTTAAGCTTCCTTAGCCATCGTATTGGTTAGTGGGGGTTTTATTCCTAGTGGGAAATAAATGTAAGTGGAAGTTAGTTCTTAGTAGGAATTAATTCTAGTGGGATATCTATAGGAAATCCTAGCCTACAATTAGGAAAAACTTTGTAGCTTTGAAGTAGATTGAGTTTGAATGAAAGTTTTGGTTTTCTTCCTTTGTGAGAACTGCCCTTGGTTCTTGGGCAAAGAACTAAATATGGTTTTATCAAGACAACTTGTGACAATGAAATATATGACTTATTGTAAATGTATGAATACAGGTTTTGATGATGTCAAAGTATAATCAAATAAGACTGCTTCAAGAAAAATTCAAGATTAAACAAACAGAGATTGTTTCAAGATTAATTCAAGGTCAAGCAAACAAGATCAAGAAAAAAAAATAAGGTCTTAGTTTATTTGTTAAAAGAATCTCACTGGTTGATCAGTTTTGACCTCAAACAGATATTTTCAAACAAATCAAGGCACTGGTAATCGATTACCAAACATTGTAATCAATTACTAGAGACAAGATTTCAAATGAGCTTTTCAAAAGGGTTTTGAAATTTGAATTTTAAATCTTGTAATCGATTACCAGTAACGGAAAACACTTTGAAAAATCATGACCCTTCAAAATATAACTGTGTAATCGATTACCAGAATCCTGTAATCGATTGAGAAAATTCCAGAAAAGTTTTTTGAATAGACACATCTCTTCATACCATTTTGAAAAGGCACAATGAGCCTATATATATGTGTCTGACTTCGAAAAGAAGAGAAAGATATTCTAAGAGAACTTAATTGTCAAATGCTCTCTAAACAACTATTGGTCAAACACTTGCAAATCTGTTGAAAATTTTTCTAAGATCTTCAATTTGTATCATATACTCTAAAGGAGAGAAATCTTTTTGTTCATCTCATAAACTCAGTTGTAATCAAGAGACTATTTGTCTCTTGGATTGTGAGAATCTTGAACACAAGGGTGAGGGATCCCAATGTGTGTTCAAAGTCTGTAAAGGATTTACAAAGATAGTGAAAAATCTCAAGTGGGTTGCTTGAGGACTGGACGTATGCACGGGAAGTGGCTGAACCAGTATAAATTGAGTTTGCATTTCTCTCTTCCTTTATCTCAGTTATTTTATTACAGATTACTTTGTCTTGCGCAATTAAAACAACATTATTAAATTAATTACTTATTCTTCTTCTACATTCTGAGCCTATCAAATATCATTTAAAAGAGGGTTAAAGTTTGTTAGTGGGAAAATTTTGAAACTTAATTCATCCCCCTCTTAAGTTATTGAGGCCACTTGTCCAACACTTATCACTCACCTTCTCAACTATTTCTTGAGTGTGACGTCAATATCCTTCTCTAAAAGAAAACTAAATCAACTTCTAATTCTGAAATCTTCAAGGCGATCCGTCCTATTTCTATATTCTTATCACAATCACGTAAAATCCTAATATGTTGAGATCTTTAATACATGTAGAATCAATCAAGCTCTTTTCTCTATCAAATATTGTTATGAGAGTACAATATATTTCTTCTTTCCCCACATCCCACTCTGCCATCTCACTTCTCAATTAAGTATTGTATCTCTATTCGTTTCTTTTTATGCCGATTTTTTATTTCATAGTCTTCTTGTAATTAAGTCTCTCCAAGGGTTTACAAGACCTAGTCCAAGAACATTCAATTGAGACCAAATGTAATTTGTCTTCTCAACTCTAAATGAAGGGTTCTTATTGATAAGGTCCCTTCTTTTATTACCTATTGATTGTGCTCCCACACACCTATTGGGCACGTATAAAAGCGCTTGTGGGTCCTTGACAGTCACTACATTTATTCAAACTCTCTTCCCTACTCTTCCACACTCCAGTAAAGAAGATTTTTGGTGCCACTAAGTCAGTTTTGGCATAGTGTTTTACGATTTTGGGAGTGAAGAAAAGGATTTCTAGTGCGACGATTTTGGTAGCGAACACTAGGTGGTGGTTACTCCGTTGAAAGAAAGCAATACCAAGGTACCATTTTGTCCTTCATTCCATTGTTTACTAAGATTTTTTGTTTAGGGGTAGAAATTTGGGAAATAAATGGTCTTAGATTACCCTACCCTATTCATGGGCAAACAAGAATTTTTTAAGGATCTTTATATTCCAACCTTGGTTTGTTAAACGACCTTAAAGATGAACTTGTGTTCACTTTGGATGGGGACGACGATAAAATCATTTGGGGCCATGCAAAAAAAGGAGATCATGTGTGTGTTCAGCCTCAACTCGGTGAAGAGCCTTTTGTCTTCTTTTATGAAATAGTAATTAGCATATTAGGGCTATGGTTGTCTAGAGAGGGGTTCTTTAGGCGTTGAATGTTGCACCAACACAGTTGCACCCGGATAGTTGGGCTTTTGTTAAAGGGTTTGAGGTTTTATGTGAATGTCTTGATCTATTCCTAACCATATACAAGTTTTTCATTTTTTATTTTTTTGAGTTCACAAACACCAAGAAAATAACGTGGGTGTCAATCAATAGCATCCATTGTTGGGGTTTATGAAATTTGTATACTTTGTTGTATAAAGGGTTCAAAGATAAGTTTTTTTCGTTTAAGACCAACTGAAAGAATGCCAACTATTATCACAATATCCTTTTCCATTGGTCGAGCACACCTCGAAATTATGGTGGTGTGTCGTTGGGAGAACTCTCTGAAGAAGATCAAGTGGATGTGAAAAGGCTTAAAGAAATTACCTATTTCAATACATTGTTTAAAATTGCAAAAATTTAGTGTTGGAGTATTGTTGGGTTGATTTGAAAGTTTATATAGGTGTAAACACGTTGTTTTTAACTTTGCTGAAATTTGTTTGTTTGAAGTTTTATGACTAATGAAAATTTATTGTTATGTAGAAAAGGGCTTCTAAGAAATGAGCAGCACCAAGCAAAAGAGAAATGATAAGATTGTTTGAGGACAAGGTGAAGAGGGATGCGGCTGAGACTACTACTACTAAGGTTGTTGCTGATGCGGAAAATGTCAATGTTGGTGGATTAGTTACATCGAAAAATGTTTTGGTTAAGAAGGTTAATGATGAAGCTCGCCGATCGAAGCGCCCTCACCATGACATTGGTGAAAAAGATCTCATTAGTTTGGATGAATCTCAAGAACATCCTGGTTCGGCTAGGTCTGGTCACCATTCTCCTATGGATGCAGACGTTGAGGAAAATTGGGATGTTCAAAATTTAGGGAATGCCCTAAATCAAGCTAAGTCATTTTCAACATGTATTTTCCTCACTTAAAGCATAACCGAGTACACAACTACTTGAAGGCCAATCATGAGAAGTTGTTAATTACAGGGATCATCGGTTATTTTCGAGGCATTTAGGTTGAGGCTAATAGATTGACTATTATTTTTATGGCTATCGAAGATAAAGTCAAGGAGCTACAACATTAAAGAAACAACTGGAGAAGGACAAGTCTGTTTTGTCTAAGGACTTGGAGCGGTTGAGAATCGAGTTATCGAATTTTGAAGCCAAGAAGCTAAAGTTGGAGCAAGATAAGGTTAAGCTTGATAAAGACAAAAAACTTTTTTGTCGATGAAGAGACTTGTCTAAAATTGAGATGGAAAAGCTCTACAAAGCTGAATTATGTAAATATCAGTTGGCTTTTGAATGATAATCTCTTTTAAATGTTATTTCACATTTTTCCAACCAGAGGAATTTCTGATTTTTCCTTAGGCAATGAAACAAAGAGAGGGTTTTACCTACCGACTTTGATAAGAATCTTGAAAAAAAGGTAATCCAACTTGATAATTGTTGCACTTACTCAGACTCTACATGTCTTTCATGATCAAGCATTTGTCAAGATTTGCTTCAATGCCTCGGTTTGTGAGCATGAAACTTAGGAACTTCCCGCTTAGACACTAAATGAACATTTCTTTGTGTTTAACTTCAATTGATACTTGCATAATGTATCAAAAACTTCCTAGAGATCGGTTGTGTGATGAGTGACCTCCATTGATTTCATAACCATGTCATCGATTAACATCCCAAGTTTCAAGTACTAAAAATATACCTTAAGGTTAATCCTTATTAGAACTCTTCTGTTATATTTTCTGTAAATTCTTATTGTTGTTGTTGTTATTACTATTACTACTACTATTATGTTTGGTGTTATTATTATACAATTATGTTAGTGTTGTAGTCATTATATTTGGTGATAGAGAAGTGTTATACTAAGTTCTTATATAAGAATTCTTGAAAAATTGTCTAGTTATTGTTAGTTTTATGATGGAAACTCTAGAAAGATCATGTTGTACCTTGAGTTATACTTATTCATTTGAGGTGTGGTTTGCACCGTTGGAAAGCTTGACAAAAAAGCTACAATTCATTCCTATACTTAGAAACCAAAACCAGCTTCTATATTAGAGAAAATTGACCACAAAGTAAGTCACTTGATCATGAAAAATACTTCAAGTCCACATTGAGCAAAATAACCTCACAAGCCCCTTTCCACCCTATATATAGAGGACACCACCAAGCCTTATGAGCACTACAGAATAAAGTGGGCTTAGCGTTAAGTGTAGAGCCCCTCATAGTTGATATTTTTTTTATCTTTCCTTTAGATTTTCCAAACATGGGGTATATAGTCAATGTGGGGTCATGTTTTAAATTGCACCCATGTTTTAGCCTTGGTTAAGACTTGTGGGGATCATGGTGGAGATGCCACCAAGTTCGTGCAGGTTAGTCGATGTTTGTCTTTATGCTTTCTTGGTGAGTGTTTTACCTTATCCTTCTTAAGTTATTGATTTCTTTATTGTTGGTGTAAGTAATTTGTCTTTTCTTAATAATTAGATATTTTATCTTAAATTAGGAGAATGAAATGGAAACCAAGATATGTGAATAGAGTAACCAAAAACGTGAATTTAATGTGAAAAGGTCATGAATCTAACGAGATTAGGCTTAGATGTCTTCATAAGAAATGTATAACTAGATGTTAGCCAACAAATGAATTTGGTTTCATTGGATTTGGACTTTTGGAACTCTATATATGGAACAATTAGTGAGCAAAGGTAAATTTTTTAGGATTATGCAATTAGTTCATTTTCTTCTTAATTTTAGGCATAGCAGATGATTGAACTAACTTTCGAGGTAAACATAGAAGTTGTAAATAATTGTCCTATCTTTAAAACAAGATAAAATTCAACTTTATAGGATTAATTTAACTATAGATATAGTGGTTACACCTTAGAGAAGTCATAGACACGCAACGAAAATTGATAAAAGTAATACTTAAAACTTAAAGGATGTTATACCAATCATAACCCAAAGTAGGTAGATGCTACAATTGATGTGTGACAGAGTTAAGATGTACATGACTTGATTGAATGATGATATTGGATACAAGTATTGATGCTATAACTTGAATGGTGATTTATGAGTGTTGTGGAATCATTGAATGTTTTGTTTTATCTCTAAAGTGTGAATTATAATGTATGATATTTGTGTGTACATGGTGAATCAAGTGATTTCATGATAATATTTTGAAAAGATGTATATGTGGCTCGAGTTCATGTGGAGCAGGGACCACCATGATATGATGAGTTATGGTTAGATGCTATTGAGATGGGTGACCTGGTCTATGTGGGACAAGAATGGATTTGAATGGTATTTTGACTGAGTTGCCTAGCCTGTGTGGGGCAAAAATGGGCTCACTATGTTTAATGAGAGGTTAAATGGAACCATTTGTGTATGAATGTTTAGGACATGCATCAAACAAGTGCATATGTTTTTAACACGAAGGATGTGGTCAAGCTTACCGGGGAAGGCACAAATGAGTTGAAATATGACTTTGTCCTTGAGGGGTATCCATTTTGGAATCTCCATATGACTCATGTTGATTCCATAGGTTGGAGTGTCCTTGCAAGATTGGGTAACCTTAATGTATCATCGACAGTCTCATCTTGGTGAGAGTGTAGTAATGGAATCATATGGGTTTGTTACTACATGTCCTCTCGAGCTTCTTTCACCAATATTTTTATGGTACCCCATGCATATGAAAAAGAGAAAAGAACATTGCATTGCATAGTGCATTATTGTGAGTTAATATAACTTAGGTGATTAATGCATAGTGCATTATTGTGAGTTAATATAACTTAGGTGATTAATGATGTGGATAACATGAATGCCTTGGGTTGTTGTTGTGTTATGAGTGAATGGTTTCATCCTTAGTTATGATATATTGTGATGTAAAAATATTGTGATGACTTGGAATGGGTGAGATGTTCCTCTTTAAGGGCATAAAGAGAGATCTATATAGTATATAGTATAGCATTATGTGAGTATAGGCTATAATGTATATTGTTTTTTAGCATAGACTAAAGCAATGTTAGTTTTGAAGAGTAAAGCCCGAGTAAGGAAAATGAAGTTACCGTAAGAGGGAGAGCTAGTGTGGAAAGAGTAAAGTTGAGTATAAGTCTGGGTAAGAGTAAATCCCAAGATATTAGTGAAGATGAACTAGTGTGGTAAGTGAGTATATTGGATAAGTTTGAAGCAAGAACTTACGATTCAATGGATGTAAACCTAACTATAAAAGTGGTAAAATTTGATAAATACCAAGTGGGGGTAAAGCCATGAGAAACAAATGAATGATGGGTTGTTTGAGTAGAAGAGTCTAATCGAATTGTAGAGCCCTTAAAAGACTCACTGAAACATTATGTTTCATCCCTTTAAGTTTCCTTCTTTTTGGAAACAGGTGGTGATGTGGATTGTGGAGCATGGAGTCTTGTTATGGAGAACATAGTCTAGTTATATTTTATGATTATATGTAATTCATTTCATATGATGTATGAAACCCTTGTTACAAGGGATCATTTTTATTTATCAATATTATAGTTATATTCTAATTTGTATATTTATTTGTTAGCTTCTGCATGATAATGTAGTACAAATGTTTTTAATTTTCATGTTCTAGAAAAATAAGCATAATTACGGCAACACCCTTAGGGTGTTACAATCGATGTAGGCCTCTACATTCCTTCCTATCAGATTGGTCGGGATTTTATCCATCAATCTTTGGTAAGTAGCACCAACGTTCTTCAAGCCAAAAAACATGACCTTGTAGTAATAATTGGGTTGTCCAAGAATGAAAGTCATTTTGTTCTCATCCATGGGATGCATTTTGATTTGGTTATATCCAGAGTAGACATCCATGAAGCTAAGTAACTAAGAACCTGAGGCTCCATCAACTAAGCAATCAATGTTTGGCAGTGGATATGAGTCCTTGGGATAGGCCTTATTCAAGTCTATGAATTTGACACACATTTTCCACTTCCCACTTGACTTTTTCACCATCACTACATTTGCTAACCAGGTTGGATATTAAATTTATCTGACATGGTCAGCATCTATCAACTTTTTTGTTTCATCAACAATTGCTTTCATCTTCTCCTCATGAAATTTTCTTCTTTTTTGGATGATTGGCTTTGTTGAGGGATCTAAAGTCAATATGTGATAGAGGAAATTTGGGTCTATGCTTGGCATGTCTATTGAGTTGTAGGCAAAAGCTCCAATATTACATCTTAGAACATCAACAAGTGCGGTTTCAAAGATAAGATCCAACGTTGATCCTATCTTTACTTTCCTCCCTTTGGCTATCTCAATCTCCTTCAATTCTTCAATGGGGCTCAGACAACAATCAATAAAGTCACTGTGAGGATCATTTGGCTCTAAGACTTGTATTGTTGTCGCATTGAAATGAGCCAACACATCTTTAAGGGATTCAATTTCTTACTGACGAATGTCAAATAAATTAGTTGTTGTTAGTGGTTTCTCTTTATTAGTTGCAAACTAGGTAGTAAATAGACATGACAACTCATCAAAATGAGCAATAGACCCATCAATTATTCCACTGAACCAATCCAACATGATACTTGTTAGTGTTCCCACAAAAAAACTTACAGTGGTGGGCATTATTACCACCACTCATTATCATATGAGCACAATACTTCTTCAAATGTTGAGTAGGATTTGTGGTCCTATCAAATTGTGGAATCTTTGGGTCCAAGAAATCAAGTGGACTTGCTTCATTCACCACTGCCTTGGCAAAGGGTTTGAAATCCCTCGACAACTCAATCATTGCTTCTCTTTTCAATCGCCTCAGATTCACCGCTTGGTTCTACATCGTTGTTTCGACAGTGTTTGTCCACCTCCTTATTTCATCATTTTGCTATCCTCCTAGCCTCTTCATTTTGGAGACGTAGGTAGTCTTGACCTCTTAATGCCTCGTTTTTTATCATTCAGACACCTCAAATTGTCTCATAATCTCTGCCATTTTTGCCATCAGATATTCCAACATCGACGACACAATAGGTGTCTTTGACGTGGAACCGTCATTCATCTCCTCACTCATTCCATCAAAGAACACAAAGCTTAACAAGACGATGGGGAAAGTTTCAGTATAGCCCCACGGTGAGGGCCAAAATATTCATGTAACTAAGTCTCACATAAGATTTATGGGACCTAGCCCAAGAGCATTCAACTGATACCAAATGTAATCTACCTTCTCAGCTCTAACTAAGGGGTTTTTATTGACAAGGTCGATCCCTCTAATCAACGATCACTACTTTTTCCCTTTATTACCTATTGATTAGATGTTAAAGGTGTCTCATAACAATGTCTTCTTTATGATCATTACGACTTCATGGGTTATAATTGTGGTATAACGATAACAATCATGAACATGCTTGGATACTGACTCAAAACAAACATCTAGAGTAAATCGTAGGTCAATCAATAAACAATCATTAAGGACCTTGAAATCATCTCGGTCAACGTACAACAAGAAAAGATACACAATTTTTCAGCCTAAAGTGTATAAACATGAAGAAACTTGAGACTATTATGATTGACGCACGACCAAGAAGGATACAGATAGCATTTCCAATTATTTGATTGTTAATTAACTTTGAAAATGTTTATTTTGCCTTTTAGCATATTGAATCGAGCAAAGTCACAATTTTTTAGGATGGGTGAGATCTCGTACTCCGATAAGTACTACGACGATACTTATGAATATCGGTAGGTATACGCACAATTCCATTTCCTTCATTTTCTTTGTGATTAACTTAGTTTTTTGCTGGTAAAGAAAAAACAGTTTTATGGATTTTTTTATATTAATTTGTTGTTCAGACACGTGGTTCTGCCTCCTGAAGTTGCCAAACTGCTTCCTAAGAATCGACTTCTCTCCGAAGTAAGTACTTATTTTTGTAAAATATATTTTGAAATTTTAAAATATTGGTCTAATTTATATAAAAAAATAATATAGTTTTAGTTCCTATATTTTACTAAAAGTAATGTGATTTTATTCCTTCATTAAAGACTAAAGACAATTTTGTCTTGATAAATATAAAAACTAAATTGATATAGTAAAAAGTAGCATCGGTATCCTTTGAATTATGCAAGTTTAATGGCTGCTCTAAGTATTCGGTTTTGGTTTTAACTTTAACTTACAGAATGAGTGTCGAGCAATTGGGGTTCAACAGAGCCGTGGTTGGGTTCATTATGCAATTCATCGACCTGAGCCACAAATAATGCTTTTCAGGAGGCCTTTGAATTGTCAGGAGCAGCAGCAGGAAAACCAGGCCCAAATTATTTGACGATTTTCATAACAGCAGCAAGATATTTGAAAATTATTTCAAAATTGTAACTTCATTTTTTTTACGGCAAATTAAAAGAGTGAGATTGTTTAAAATTATTTCTTGAAAAAAAAAATACTTGTTTTAATAAAATAAATAGCTTTATGTTTTCTTAGTAAAACACGAATAAATTTACTAATTTAAATATTTAATTTAATTAAATATTTAATTAAAGATTTTTTATTATAAAATAAATTATTTGAATTTCATTTTAATAAAAATTCAATTTTGTAATATTTAGTTATGAATTACGATTTAAAAATTTATGTTAAAATTAACATTAACGATGAGATCTATTATTATTTTTTGCATGTCTTTGAAAATTTAGAATAGGTAAAAATCCTCCTAATCTATGGCCTATCGTACGATGTGTTTATCTGAATTACTTATGCTTGACAAAAAACATTTTTTGTTTATTTTGAAAAATAAATTCTATTTGTTTATTAATTTTTTAAAAAAATGCTTATTTTTAAATTTATTTTTTGAAAATTTTAAACAAATCAAGCCAAAGGCTTCTATATCATAGAATAAACTTTTTTTATACCCACAAACGGAGTATCTTGACTAATCTTTGCTACAAAATCTAATTCATTATTATAGGATTTTTTTTTTTAAATCATATTTTTTTCATCCACAAAGATTGAACTTGAGACCTTATTTAAGAGTATTAAATAAACTTGTTGGTAGAATAAACTTTAATTTTAATTATTGAAAAACATTTTTGTATCAATTTATTATCTCAAGACATAAATTTTACCAATTTATTCCTTCTAAACTTTTTTTATCCCTCCTTTTTGAGATGTGTAACATGTTAATATGTTAATTTGTATGATTAAAATGATAAATCACATTGAGTTAATTAAGTCCAAATGATCTCATATGACCCGAATTTATTTTAAAGATATGCAAATATTCTAAATAGTAATACATAAATTTGACAAAATATTATGTTTTTATCTCAATTGATTGAGTTAAATGTATCATCTTTTTAATGGTATAAAAAAACCTTTTAAAGTTAACAATGTACACAAAAATAAAAACCATAGACTTCACAAGTTAAAAACTAATTTGATAATTGATATTTTTTACACTATATTCAATCATGAATTGTCTTATGTGATAATTAAGAGTTTAATTTTTATATATTATTGGTAGAATATTTTACACAATCAATCCACCAAAAATATTATTTTAAGATAATTATTGTATTGTAAATATTTTTTTATAATAAAATTTTTATCAATAAGAAAAAGTAGAGCACAAGATGTGCCCTGCTCATCTAAACAAAACACAGATAACAGCTTTTTTGTTATGACAAACTTGCCGTTTATATTGGTTTGTGATAGAATGGCATTTGTAGAGTAATTTTTTTTACACAATCAATGCTTTAATTATATTTAAGGGACCAACTAACTAAATTATATATTTTTTCCAACCACCAAAATAAAGTTTTGCTCTTTAACTTTATGACTTGGGAATGGGATAGGAGGGAAACTACTGAGGAAAAAAAAAGAAAAAAGAAAAAGTGGTGGAGTCTTACAAAGATGAACCCCGACTATAGACCTCACTCACTAAAGATATTCTTTTCTAATAAAACAAAGCCCTCGTTTATGACCAAAAAGTCGAAAGCAAAACCGAGCAATAGGATTACAGAAGAATCCATGGATATTGGCAAAATAAAAAATATAAAGTGTTCATGGATGAATGATGTGTTTCTAGCGCCTAACTAGGTGCCGTGGTTGATGATTCAAATTCAAATGAACCAGAACACAACCTTGAGAGACGTGTACAAGGGAAAGGGATAAAGATGTATCAAAGAGAGATTTCTGGTGACTTCTATAGAATCATTGATGTTGATATTATTTTATGCAAAATATTTTCCCATTAGAAATAATTCATTAACATAACAAAGAAAATGATCTTACTTAAATATTTTAACATTCCTCAACAAGTAAGTGATCTTACTTAAATATTGTGGGTGTTCTAATTAAATTCATATGAATTATGTTACTGGGAATTTTCTTACATTATCATCCAGTTTTTAAGAAATTCAAATAAAACTATATAATGTTATTATATTTTAGATCTATCTTATAAAATCTTTAAGTTATTTAATTTTGTTTCTTTTGAGTCTCCAATCCAATCTATCACTGTACAATATACATACTACTCAAACCCCTAACCATTAGACCAATCCTAGTAGGTTGTGTCAAAATCAAAAAAATGATAATAAGTATTGTTATTACACTAGCTCTAGTTAGGAAAAAAAAAGTATTTTGTTATGTTAAAAAATGATAATTATTGAATATTTATTTTTAAATGATTAAAACACCTAATATTTTTTTGGTTAAAAAATACTACATCTTTTAAAGAAAATAGTTAGCAAAACTCACGTACATATTAGTAAATATGAACATGTATGTATTTGCATTTATTTTTAGCCAGTAGATTCATAAATCTTTTATTAAGCATTCCAATTATAGGGAGACAAATGTGTTATACTTAGTTTCCCCATAATAGGAGTTTGAGATTTACAATTTGATTATTGATGCAAGAGGTTGGGGGGATCCGGAACCATAACCACGTATCTTGCAAGGAAAGTTCAGCATAAGTTGATGGAGAAAGTTGGGTATCTCTGGTACACAAGCTACAGGCACTTTACTCAAGCAACCATTTCATGCATCAATGGATTTCTCTGAACACTTTCGGTCAATTTATTGGATAAGAAGTGGGGGAAAAATTAGCTAGCACTAGCTTGATATATAGATTCCGTTCTTTCATGGGTTTCAAATATAACACCTAAACTAAACTGTTCATATTAATTGCGTTGTCATAGGTATGATTGAGAAGTCTAAACAACACGGTAGTTGTGGACTTTAGTATGAATATATGACATAAAAAAAGAAAAAAAGAAGGAAAGAGATACAACATATACTAAACAGATAATACGATAGAAAAAGAGAGAGAGAGAGAGAGAGAGAAATAAAAAAATGAATGTGAAAATTTCTATATATAAAAGCCAATTTTAAATTTTTCCATTTTTTTTATTTTAAACTTTACAATAGAGTAAACCATAAGACTGTTACTTGCTGAAGTTGTAATATTTTCACCAAGCAGCCCAAATGATGTTAGTCGGAAATGCACGTTTAATTCCGATTTTGAAGCTTTTATTTCGATTGACACTTGACTAATCCTCTCCTTTCACCCTTTTCACAATGGATTAACATTGAAATGCTCAAACGAGCTTATAAACACAGTTTAAAGAATCAATTTTTAATTAGTCAACCCATTTGATTATTCAACCGAAATCAACCCAATTAAAATTAAATTGGTTTGATTTAAAAAAAAAAAAAAAACTCAATCTAACTCAATCCAATTATATTCTACTAAGTGAAATCTCAAAATAGATTAAACACAACTCAGTTACACCCCTGACTAAAATGCATGCGATTATAAAAGAGTAACTCGATTGTTTATTTAAATTTTTAACCTCCTCAAAAAATCTATTGGTACTCATATGGGTTGTTTCCTCCCACCAAATAATTTTTTCATACACATTAGTCAGGATTTGAATCCTTCATCACATGTTTTAAGAAGTTTAAGTTCCAGCCTCTTGAACTAACCATTATTAGTAGGAAATTGTATAATGTGAGGATAAGAGAGATAAATTAATATTCATCATTAAATTTTATCTTAAATATTTAAGATTAAAATATTGAAAATGTATAATTTTTAAATAATTATATGATTTTAAATATTTTTTTTATTCTAATTATTCATATATAATTGTATAGTTAAGTTTATATTTCTTTCATTTTTTATAAAAAAAAACTTCTAAAGAATTTTTGTTCGACAAAATTTTTATTTATTAAAAAAAGCAAGAAGATAACTTTCTCCAATCAGATGTGAAAGTTTAGGCACATGAAAACAATCGTATGGCTAAAACATAAAAATCAATGGAGATATAGGATGAGATAGATGGTTAAGGAAAAAGAAAAGAACAAAAAAGTTATAGATTTGATCATTTTTACTAACAAAACTAACATTGTAATATTTTTTTAAAATATATTTATAAAAATATATTAGTTTTTATTAAATATTTTGTTATTAGATTTTTTTAATAATAATAATATAAAATTAGGTTGGATTAAATATTTTTGGGTCTTTAATCTTGGGAAATCTAATTCAACTCTAAAAGCTTACAAGTTTCTTACATAACCTCTTTTTGTTATTGTGTCATTAGATTCGCAAACAATAAAAGGAGAGAAAACATAGAAGATTATCATTTCTATTGCTTTTCTTAGATGAACACATACTTGAGGTAAGGGAGAGTGTGTTCTCTCTTTCTCTTCTATTGTATAAGTCACAATGAGTCATAGCTAAATTATATGATCATAGGTTTATATTTAGATTCAATTGGATAGATTACAAATACCCCAAATCATGTTTATTAACTTTGTATTATGATTTAGTTACATAAGTGCTTAATTGTGATTTGTGTTTTTCTCCTTTTGTGATTATTATGGATTTTGATTAATTATATCTGATTATTTATGTATATTGGATACAATTTTCAAATGATTGACTTATTTTATCTATGTTTAATTTGTTTGTGGTGATATTGTTATTATCGATGAGTTTTCTACGATTCTCATGACAGGAAAGGCTTCCCTTATGCATAGGTTGAATTTGCTATGTTGAAATTGAATCCTTTCTTGTATACGTGTATAACAATAACAATTGTTGTGAGTAAAGTTTAATTATTACCAAAAGATGTTGCAAGTGCCCATATATTTGTTTTGAAGCATAAAAAAATGGCGTGATGGCAAAATATATATATATATATATATATATATATATATATATATATATATATATATATATATATATATATATATACTAAGTCACAAATCACGTTTTCGAGGTATATATTAAGGCTTTAATTTGAAATAGGTACACAAGGTTTAGTGGGGGTGCACACTAGTATTAACAAATTATTCATATATATATATATATATATATATATATATATATATATATTGTGTTTGTGTTTTGTTTAAGTTTACACACGTAAGATATATTACATAATGTTATTATTTTGAATTAGTTAAGAATAGTAGTCTAAGTTACTATATTTAGTCTTTTGTTATTAGTTTTTGTTTTACTATTAGCTCTATTAGTATATATGTATACGGTGTACTGTTCATATTATTGATTGTTATTATGATATTATTCTTAGTGGTGTTGAGGAGAGATGCTGAAAATGATTATTGTGTCAAAGTTTATGCACGTGTTAGTTATACATTTATGTATGTACAAACGATTTTTGACATGAGATTGTTGAGATTGTTTATTAAGAGTGTAATTATGAGAATTGGAATTATAAAATTGACTTATCATAATATGTGATATCTTATGTATTTAATTGACTTCTCATATCATGTGATATCTTGTGTACTAGATGTAAATACAATGTGTCATGACATGTGTATTTATTGTGCAAATATTAGGAGAATCTAATCTTTGTGGGATAAGAATCTTTTAAGGGATTTTGAAAATAAATCATGAACATATTGTCTAGAAATCATTCATCATATGGTGCATGTGTTTTGAAGTAAAGGAGGTTTATGAACCTAACTAGAGAGGTCATGAATGAATTGACCTATAACTCTGACCTTAAGGGTGCAACGATTTGAAATTTCTTTTAAGTTCATGTTGATCACATGTGTGAAGCATCTTTACAAGGTTGAAACATCATGCATGTGTGTCTATGTGTGTATGGGACATTTGAAGTTGATGTGTGTTTTTGTGATACAATTCCTATAATGCATCTTATATCTTTATGCCTTCTTTGAGTTTTATGTATATTGTGAGATGCATCTCATTTCTCATTTGTTTGTGTTTAAACTCAATGTCACCTTTGCAGGAGAAACTCTATGAGGTCATGATGATGATGATATTGGAGGAGAGGCTTAGACCTATGTTTATTATCTTTTGTTTTTAGTTTTATTTTGGGATTATAAAGTTCTAAAAGGTTGTGACATTGAAAATTAGTTTTTATTGTTTTACGTCTATGATTTTGAAACTAAATTAACGATTTTATTTCTTAAAGTTGATTATGTTTTAAGGACTTGTAAGACTAAATGTGGGCCAATATATTTTATTGACAATTAGAGTATTTATTTGAGTTTGAATTATTTGAGTTATATATGTGATGTCCTTTATCGCAAGATTATGAAAATTTTAGATTTATTACTTTATTCTGTAATAAATATTATTATTATTTTTATTTAATTATTAACTAAGCAAGTGAATGTGTTCACACTAACGATTAACATTTGTGATAAAAAATGATAAATATCCAATTTGGTTTTTAAGTTTGTTGAGCGTTGAAAGTTACGTCATAAAAAATTAAAATTTTATCCTTAAATTTATAAAAAGTCTAACAAATTCATCATGTCATCAATTTTTTTAATTAACCCAAATGAACGTGCTTATGTGATGCTGACTTAAAGGGACTAAATTGTCAACGAGTAAGTTCTGTTTTTTACTATTTTTTTTTTCTCCTTCTCTCCCTCTGATTCCTCCTCTATCTCTTTCTCCACAAACTTCCAGTTTCCTCCAATGGATTTCACTAATTCGAACAAAACTTTGTTGTTTCTCAAAGCCTCGAGCTTCCCCAAGAGCCACCAAAACTTCATGACTACAATTGAAACCTTGTCGTTGTGGAATGAAAAAAGTTTCAGCACCGTCTTGGTCTCCAATGGTGAATTCTCCTCTTCCACGTCCTCTTTTAGCTTGAAAATCTCCGCCATAAAGCACCTCTTTGGTGCCTTCAATTTTGACCTCTGCATTTATTGTTGTTCTCTCACCGTACATGCAAGACAACCGTCGATGTGTGCGTTCACTACTGTCAACGTCGTGGCTTTGGAATCACAACGCACCGAACAAACCAATTTCACATTCTCCTCTTCCTTCTTCGTTTGAATCCACAACACATCTGCTGCGCCAATTCCACCTTTGAGGATTGCAACTGCAAACTGAACTTAGGTAATTATGTTTGAAAATTCAAGAATACAATTTTTATTTATTTTTTATTTTTTAAGAGTCATCACCTTAGAAATTTAAGGAGTAAATTGGATATTTATCTTACATAAAAATCAATATGTGAAAGTCAAACGTTTTATTTAATTTTTTATTTTATTTTTTTGAGAAAAAAAAAAGTGCCATATGACTAACTTTGCAGTGATGATATAAAGCTTGTTGTACAGGTACTTCATACCTGTCCAGTGATTATTGTCCAGTTCGCTGACTCTTGTTAATGACAACTCACCAATTTAATTTCACGGAATCGCTGTATTTAAGCCATCTAAAAGCACAATTAAAATTTAACTTTTATATAATCTTATAATAAACATTTGTATGTTATCAAAAATTAAAATTATTATATATATATGACAAATTATTATAAATATATCTTGTAGAATAATTATTACAAAATTAATAATCTCACCACAATTTATATATTAAATTATTCTGTAAATTCTTGAATTATTTGAAAATTTTTAAGTAAATCTCTAAACTAAAATATTTTTAATCGTGTCCCTAAACTAAAAAAAAGTAGGGCCTGCAGTTGTTTATGGCAACTTAAAATAATTAGAAAATGATAATTTAGGACAATTTTAAAATTTAAGGAACTCGATCAAACAAATTTACATTACCAAGAACCCAATTAAAAATTTAGTTTGAGGGCCTATTTGTAAATTTCCAAATAATTTAACCATTTTATAATTAAATAATAGAATAAAATATTTTGCATTCTAATTAGTTTTTTATAATATTATTTCTATCTCATCTTATTATATTCCTTATTTTATTTTACATATAAGTTCAAAAAAATTATTTTACCTATTTTCTCTTTTTAATTACAACATAGTACAAATCTTTATAATAAATAATATTGGAAATCAACATGTCGTTAATATGAATGGTATGGTTGTACTTTCAGAAATACCTCAAATAAAATCTCAAATTTAAATTTTATAATTAAAAAAAATTCACTAGATCTAACCCATTAGAATTTCCATTAGAAATTAGTCGTCAAAAAAAAAAAAAAGCAGCTGCATTATTTATAATATCCGTTGTGAAATCAATTGAGGGGCGGATTGCACATCAATCGGTACTTTAGTTGTAAAGAATTCAAATAATCTTTTTTTCCTTTAAAGGATAAGAATTCAAATAATCATTGTAACGGAATCCATTCAAATCTTTATAACATGTATATATCCGAAAAGCATTGTCCTATCTAGACAGATAAGATAATATAGATTATTGATTACTTATTTGTTTACAGTTAGTTTATTCACTTTATTGTAATATTTATCCATTCTTTTAATTAATTTACCTATTTAAAATTGGTATCATTAAATTAACTAAACTTTATATCTCGTCTAAAACAAAACCTCCTTGAAGTTAGCTTGGAGTTATTCACCTGAAAATGTAGACTTTATTGATATGAGAAAAAAAATAAAGGTGCTAATAAAGTGGACAATTATTATTATACCGATCAACTGTTGTTTAATTTAACTTGTGAACTCTCTTAAAAAAAATTAACTTGTGAACTATATATATCTTTCACTAATTTCATTTCTTGATGTAATTAAATATAAATTTATCATCATTATAATTCACAAAAAAATATAACTTTTTAGGCCAAAAAAATATATAACTTGAACATTCAATTAATTGACACAATAAATCTAAATATGTAATAATTTATTTATTCACACATTAAATTTTTTACTTTTTATTACCAAATCAACTTAAAATAATATACATTAATTATATCATCATCTTACGTTTCAAAAACCCGAGGTCGCAAAGTTAGTTGATCAAGAGCAACTGTTTAAACTTTTAGCACTAACTTTGAAAAGAGAAATTATTTCCGAGATAAATAATTGTGGCATAGCAATTGTAAAGCAATTGTACTTTTGAACAAGTTAAAACCCAATTATTTTAATCAGTGCATGAAAGACATTAAGACAAGTGTCAAAGCATAAGTAAAAGCATTTTACCTGGAGATTTGCGTCAACTTGGAAAATTAAGATGACTTAATGATTAAGCTTAGATACGTAAAAAAAAAAAATTAATCCATTGTTATTGAGCAAATGTTTATTCTACTATAGTACATATATATTATGTGGATTGTTATAAAGTGTAGATAAAGTTGTCATTTTCAAAATAATAGTATTGCCACGATAATAGTACTGTCATAGTATAGGTGAGGAACCTAGAGATGCTTTTAACAATATGTAAAGTCAGAAATTGAGTTTTTTAGCTACATGCTTGGATAAGTAGCCTTGTAGTGGTATAAGTAGTTGTAAGAGTTTACTTAACACTCATCCAACAAATATCTTCACTTGCTATCATCAAGATAAAGATGGAAGTAGACTTTTGATTGCCAAGGCAAATTGCAAAATCAAAATAACTAGTTGCATGAAGTTGATTAGACTTCTTATTAGTTAATATATAACCCCTTGGTTTGTAAATATCTCATGATTTTCCAATGACCTAATTTTGGGTTGCTCAAGTAACTCCCTAAAACGTTAGCAATAATGATAATAAACTTCAGCATACATTAACTACCAACAATCAATTATTTCATATCAATCCTTTCTATATCATTTTGGCCTTTTGGGGACATTGAATTTTAGAGAATTTGCCACCTTTTTGAATAAGTGCAACACATAAGGAGAAAGAATGGATGTTAAACCTCATGAGAGGATCTTTTCAATATATCCATTACGAAATAATCCAAGAATGCCGCATGACCTATCATGTTAAATCTAGATGACCATGCCAAAACTAAAGTATCATTAAAATCCTTCGTAACAAAGTAGATACTTGACATTAACTTTCACTTTGTCAATGGTAAATAGAATTACTAGCATGAAAAATGTTGTCGACTTACAAAACAACAATTATAAAATTACTCTCATAGTATTTAAGTAAATGCATTGATCATGAGGCGTTTTTTCTTATGCTAGAGGAGGTGAAAACTTGATCAAATTTATAATATCGTTGCCTATATGCCTAAAATTTAGTCCATAAATAGACTTTTTAATTTTGCAAATCAAATGCTCCTTGCCAATTTCAACAAAACCATTAGGTTGAACCATATAGACATCCTTAACAAAATCTTCATTTAGAACAAACATTTTCACATCCATAAATAGACTTTTTAATATCATTGCTTATATGCCTAAAATTTAGTCCATAAATAGACTTTTTAATCTTGCAAATCAAATGCTCCTTGCCAATTTCAACAAAACCATTAGGTTGAACCATATAGACATCCTCAACAGAATCTTCATTTAGAACAAACATTTTCACATCCATATGTCTAAATCAAGATGAGCAACCAAAGCCATGATAACTTGAAAGTCTCCTTATAATTAATGTCTCTTCTCTTTGACTAACCTTTTGCTCTTAGTTTAACTTTGTAATTATAGCCCTCAACTTTATCATTTGGACTATGCTTAGTCTTAAAAACCCATTTGCATCCACGTGATCCCAAACAATATTATGAGACTTGGAACACAATTCATCATGCATACCATTTAGCCAATAAAAAACATAAAAGCTAAAGTGATGGGATCATGTCACTATGAATATTAAACCTTTGCTCTTGAAGATACACTACATACTCATCTAAGTATAGAAGGTACATGTACTCTCCAAGATAATCTCAATAGATTAATTTGTGTATATTGTTTAGGAATTACTATTTTAGAGAAATATTGTTTTTGAATTTAATTGTGATACATCTAAAAACAATTTACACTCTCATACAATTATGAATTAATATGTATAATAAAATCATTAAATTTTGTAATAATTATTTTAAAAGTCATATGCAAGTTGGTTTTTAAATAGTTAATAGTATAAAAATCTTTATAATTGACAATACATCAAAATTAGACTCGTTATTTTTTAAGATCAATTAAATTGAACTCATATTATAAACGATTCAGTGTTTGTTTGTAAAATATTAAATTATGAAAATAATGATTTTTAATTTTCATAAAAAATAAAAAAATAATAATTATTTCTCTAAAATAAATTAAGTCGGCCATGTGAATTTAAGAACAATTCCATCATTAAAAATGCGTGTGTTCATTAAGTATGATCAATACAAACTTAAAATTTGTTAAAGCAGTGAGAATAAAACAACAAATTAATTAAAGCCATTATCTCCCTTGTCATGTGGTCCATCAAATCCTCATCTCTTTCTATTATTTGGATTTGTTTTAGGACTCAAAGTTTCAATCCCCTGTTTACCGAATATTTATTGATTTTGTAAACAATTAATCTCTTCCGAAAAACAAACTAACTGATTACTTTTAATATAATTTTTTTCCAATCATTTCTTTTCTATTTAGACCCAAAACTATTTTAATGGATTTTACATATTCCCTCCACTAGAGGTAATTCTACTCAAGTCAAATACAACAATTATAAATTGCAAAATTTTAATTTTTTCATCCCAATAATACAAAAAAATTTAAAAAAATTATTCAAATAATGCAATCCAAAAATTATTTACACAAATAATACAAATTACTATTTAAGATCAGAAATCAACTTCTCAACGTATTATTTTTTTATATTGTGCACTATAGAGGATAGTTGATATAAATATTATATCGTGTAAATTTGATTAAACACTATTTTTTAATTTATGACAAAGTATAATTTTTTTTGAATAATATTTAAGAAAAATGTATATATTTAAATACTTAATATAAATATAAATGGTACAAATTAATGTGCAAGATGAAAAATTGATTCTCCCAAATTGATTTCTTACTTCTTTTTTTTCATTTTGACATTGTGAGATTGATTTGACAATGTCACAACGTGTAACGGGTTTTTTTTTTCGTAAGACGTTCTTACTACATTGGTTCCTAAGGAATTGTTGTAAGGCCCTTTTTTCTTAAGAAATACGGTTTAGAATGTGTTTTTTTTATAACTTATTTCAGTTTTTGTTTTTTTAAATAGTTTTCTATTTTATTTGTTACAGTTTTTTTTTAAAAAAAATAACTTTTTTTAGTTCACTAATTTATATATATATTAAATTATAAAAAATATAATTTATATAGAATAACATTTAATAACAATACATATATTTAAATAATTAATATAAATATAATTTTGTTAAATATTTGTGAAAAAAAATATATTTAAGTGATCTAATTATTTTACCTAAACAAATCAAATAAATAAAACATGTTAAATTTTAACAGTATTATTTTTTAAAATAGTATTGTAGATTAATTTATATTTAAATACTCATAGTTTTCATCAATGCAAACTATTAAAATTAAACATGTTTTATTTATTTAATTTGTTTAGGTAAAATAATTAGATCTCTTAAATATATGAATTTTTTATAAATATTTAACAAAATTATATTTATATTAAATATTTAAGTATATCCATTTTTCTTAAATACTATTTTATATAAATTATATTTTTATAATTTAATATATATAAATTAGTGAACTAAAAAAAATTAAAACTAATAAAAACATTTTTTTAAATACTGTAACAAACAAAATAGAATTTTTTTTAAAATAACAGTTAATTTTTTTAAAAATAAATGTAAAAAAAACATAAAATTATTTAAAAAATCAAAAAAGAAAACTAAAATAAGTAAAAAAACAAAATAAACATTTTGAAATGTGTTTTTTAGAAAAAGGCCTTACAACATCAATTTTTATCATAACCATATGGTGTATGAAACAATATTTAAAAAGTTCTTTTTTAAAAAAATAAAAATAAACACATCATGAAATCATATGATGTATGATACAATATTCATATCATACATCCTCTATCGCACACGATAAAAAACAATAATAATACGTGAAATCGGTTTCCAAAGAATCAATTTCACAACATACAAATAAAAAAAAAAATTAAAGGTGAGAAATCAATTTGGAGAGAATCGATTTCTCATCTTAAATAGTGATTTTTATCATTTATGTCAATAACTTTTGGGTTGTATTATTTGAATAATTTCTTAACTTTTTTGTATTATTGGACTGAAAAAATTCACAAAATTCTTCTTTCTGCTATTTAAAACCACACATACCTATAACTTGACTTCAAAATCATTAATTAAATTAAAATAATTCTAGGTGAGTTGATTTATGTATTTGATAGTAAAATATAATTTTACTCATACGGTTGTACTTTTGCAAGATATTGTTAGTTGCTAAGACCTACTGAAAAAACTAATTAAAAATAATAAATATGTAATAACATGAGAATTTAATCATTACTGATAATATAAAATATTTTATATTATTATTTAATCATAAATAATTATTAATATAATTTTTAAAATAATTATTATAAAAATCAATAATAATATATGAATGATTGTAACTAGATGATGAAAAACTTTTTATATTGTCCATGAATAACCTTTTTCTCATGAAATAATAATAATAATATTCCGAAAGTACATTTTGTTTTAATGCTCGAACGAACCTAAAGTACTACTATAAAAGATGTATGAGGCGCTGCAGTAAATGTTTATACTTGTCTACAATAAATAGTAGTAAGTTTACGTAATCCATTATTATTGTACATGTGAACGAAACTTGCAACCAGCTGCAACTATCAGGTTCGTTGAGGTTAGAACACAACACACTTTCTCTCTCTTTGTCTCTCTCTCTAGAATCACGATCATGAAGTACAGCAACAACAGCACCACCAATTTCTGCGCCGCGTTGTTTTTTGTTCTCATATTCCATTAGTGTCAGTGTCACTGTCTCTATTCCGCTTCACTTTCCCTTCTTCTTCTTCCACTCTTTCCAACCGACACAAAAATGGAAACGGTGGCCGCCGCTTTTTTCTTCGCCGCCGTGGTTCTGTCGGCGGTTGGCGGGTCGCCGGTGACTCTGACGCTGGAAAGAGCGTTCCCTTCGAATGATGGGGTGGAATTGAGTGAGCTCAGAGCGAGGGACAGCCTCAGACATCGTAGAATGTTGCAGTCTACTAACTACGTTGTAGATTTCCCTGTCAAAGGCACCTTCGATCCCTCACAAGTCGGGTAATTCTATCACCTCCTTTTCTAAATTTTGCTTTTTTGGGTCAATTTCTCTCATGGTTGTCATTAAATTTCTTATATTAGTCATGTGTGGCTCTCAATTCTGAGTTTTTTCTTTATGTTTTTGATATAAATTTTGAATGCTAGTTGTCTTTATAATGGTAGAAGAATGTATGGTTTTTGAATTTCTCTCCTTCTGATTCTAATCTTTTGCTTTACGTTTTGTGCTCTCAATTCAATGATTTCTTATTTGGAAAAAGGAATATATATATATATATATATATATATTAAAAATTTTGGCTTCTTCCACAGGCTTTACTATACAAAGGTGAAATTGGGTACTCCTCCAAGGGAATTCTATGTGCAGATTGACACTGGCAGTGATGTTCTCTGGGTTAGTTGTGGGTCCTGCAACGGTTGTCCTCAGACAAGTGGGCTCCAAGTAAATTTAATTTCCCTGCTCCCTATTAATTAGTTAGTTATAGTTAATTCAGTACTCAGTTTTTATGACAATTTGATCAATGTACTTTTGGGATATGTGAATACTAATTGAGTATCACCATTGCTGGATTTGGTTGCAGATTCAGCTCAATTACTTTGATCCTCGGAGTTCATCAACATCTTCGTTGATCTCTTGTTCAGACCGAAGGTGCAGGAGTGGAGTACAGACCTCGGATGCAAGCTGTTCCAGTCAGAACAACCAGTGCACTTACACATTTCAGTATGGAGATGGTAGTGGGACATCAGGCTATTATGTCTCAGACTTGATGCATTTTGCTGGTATTTTTGAGGGAACCTTGACAACAAATTCTTCGGCATCTGTAGTTTTTGGGTGAGCTATCATGAGTTTGAAATAACTGACCTCATCAAGTAGGATAAGACTTTTGTTGTTGTTGTTGTGTCGTGAGTCTGAAATAGTTCAAAATAGCATTCCCATGTATTTGTTAGTTTAAACTTGGAAAGCATTGCCTTATAATGTTGTGCTGTGGAACAGTTGTAGCATCCTGCAGACTGGGGACTTAACAAAGTCTGAGAGAGCAGTTGATGGGATATTCGGATTTGGGCAACAGGGCATGTCTGTCATTTCCCAACTCTCGTTGCAGGGAATAGCACCAAGAGTGTTCTCCCATTGCCTGAAAGGAGATAATAGTGGTGGGGGCGTATTGGTTCTTGGTGAAATTGTGGAGCCAAACATAGTTTATAGTCCACTTGTTCAATCACAGTACGTTCATTTGTTAGAGTATGCTACATTTCAATTTCTTTATATCGATTATTTATTTGTGGTTTTCTCATGTGCTATATACATGCTGCTCATCGGCTGAATTCTTTGGTAAATGTAGTGCTCCTTGATGGATTTAATGAAATTTTAATATGATATTTATCCTTTAGATTATCTATTTGACTTGAAGATAAAAAATTTTGGTCAAGTGTTGACTTCTGTTGATCTTTTGTATGAGATGGAAAAAGCAAGCTCATAAGTTGATGGTGCTTCCTGTCTTAGTTCTTAGGAACCTAATAAGTCAAATAAATAAAATCAATTTATAATATCTAGCACACCAGTTAGGAATATGATTGTGAAAATGTTCACCTGAAGATTATTTGGCACTTTGATGGTTTGTCACTGTACCAATTAACATCTATAGAACTATGGAATGGATGGAGTGTTTTCAATATTTGCAATGTACTTGGGTGCCTGCTCCTGGAAAGGTGCCTTGTGTAAGGTCAAAGAATTTTCATTTAGGGATTACTGGTTGATGAAGTGGTTCTATTTATTTTATATTGTGCAAATGGTTAAGCGTCAAAGCCATTGAAATTAGTCATCAATAGCCAGAAAGAGAGCATGTTCCATCTCGAATCAGAGTCATTTACTTCTTGTTTAAGCTTTTGATACTCTTCAATTCATTTCTATTTGTATAAAGCGTGATCTTTACCTCAAGTTAGCAAAACTTATTTTATAGATTTTAAGCCTTGAATAGCTTGACAACTAAGTGTCTTAGCCAACCTTCGTTCCACTGTGGGTGCATAGTTCTTAATAAGTGTCATTTGGTACGTGAAGTGCTTTTTTTTTTTTTTCACTAGGAATTTATAGATAAATAGTGATTCGGGCACGATTTTGGATTTTAGAACTCTATCATGGTTACTGATTTTTTATTTTTGCCAAAAATTTGCATTCATTATTGCTTACTTAAATATTGCATGGTTGAATAAGAATTTTAAAATCCAAATATATTACTAAAATTATTTGTATTGAAATGGCTTTGAAAGAATATTCTTTGTGAACAATGGTTAGACTAATTGCTTCCTTGGCAAATATTTCAGGCCACATTACAATTTAAATCTGCAGAGCATCTCTGTTAATGGCCAAATTGTGCCAATTGCCCCTGCAGTTTTTGCTACATCAAACAACAGAGGTACCATTGTTGATTCTGGAACAACTTTGGCATACCTTGCAGAAGAGGCTTACAATCCCTTTGTCAATGCGGTGAGTTCTGTTAGGTAATTTCTTTTCATCCAATTGATCAATAATAGATAATTCTTTGATTCTTCATGTGTGATTAGCAATAGTGACATTATTTTTTCTTTTTAGGAAATTTGTCAATAATTAACAGCAAAATTATTGTTGATGCAGATTACAGCTCTTGTTCCACAATCTGTACGCAGTGTTCTTTCCAGAGGAAATCAGTGTTACTTAATAACCACCTCCAGGTTAGGTTGAACTGTTCATAGACATTTTGTTGATTTCCAACATTCTTCTATTCATGTTTGGATGCTAAAAATTGAAGGTTTTGACACTCTTTGTCTATCTCTTTCTGGCTATTCTGTGTTTAGCAATGTTGACATTTTTCCACAAGTAAGTCTGAACTTCGCTGGTGGTGCATCTCTGGTTTTAAGACCACAGGATTACCTTATGCAGCAGAATTATATTGTAAGTATTCAAGCTTTAATTTCCTTTTATTCAATTTTCAAAGGATTAATGTCTGGATTACATGATCTGCAAAGATATTGATAGATCTAAATATCCAATAATTTGTTGTGGTCTAGCAAAATTATCCTGCAGTAGCAACTACCGTGGAAGTTCCTTTTGTAGTTTTGTTATATTTGTTTAAATCTTATCATTTTTAATGCCTTGCCGGCTCCCTTCTGGGTAAGGGTGGGTGTGGGGAGGAAAACGCTGCATCTCTTCTAATTCTCATTTTAAAATTGAACTTTTATCATTGGGAAAGTTTAGGAGTTAGGACACATCCCAGAGCTACTCTGTGGTTATTTACTCTGGACAGTTTTGGCTGCTGCTTTGACAAAATATCTTCCTTTATTGTTCATGAGACTTACTATTATACTTTCTCTAATTGTCTATGGTGCATGTTATCTAACTCATAAAAGATATTATCCCGTGTGTTGCAGGGCGAGGGATCAGTGTGGTGTATTGGCTTTCAGAGAATTCCGGGGCAAAGTATAACTATTCTAGGAGGTATAATGCTAGTTTGGAAACTTTAGTCCTATGTCCGTGCTGTTTTATACTGATATATCATAAGGATACATAAAACAAGTTTTTCATGTGATTGAAGTTCAAATAACAATTGTTGGATAAGAAAATCCTTATATTGATTAATGCTTTATATAAACCCACAATAGTATGGAATCAAATTATTGTCCTTACATTCTTGCTGCTATTGAGGCTTAAACATTAGAACTAATAACTATATATTCTTAATCTGACAGAATATCAATTAAAAAATATTCTTGTTTGTAAATTATTGTTATCGGGTAACTATCATGTTATGTTTTTCTTCAAGATTTTGATACTGACAACATTGCACTCTTTTGTGGCAGACCTCGTATTAAAAGACAAAATTTTTGTCTACGATCTTGCTGGTCAACGCATTGGATGGGCTAACTATGATTGTGAGTATCACCTACACTACACTGAAGGGACATAGAGAATAACGTGTAAATAAGGATTCCTTGTACTTATGAAATAAGGCTTCTTTACAGAGCAGGTCCAAGGATAAGGCTATTAAAGCTCAAAACTTTAATCCCACCAACAAAAAACTATTTGTTAAATTTTTATGAAGTTAAAAAAACCACATATATTCACAAAATGGCCCAACATATATAGCTCTCTCATTTAAAGTAAACAAGTATCTTTCAAATTTTGTTTTAGGTCTTGTTCACCATTGGGTCAGCGCTGCTTCTTTAAGGTTGTGTTACATTGTATGTGTTTTAGGCTACATCATATTCTAATATGTTTTTCAATTTAAATTCATTAATATAGGTTCATTGCCGGTTAATGTATCTGCATCAGCTGGTAGGGGCAGAAGTGAGTTTGTGGACGCGGGAGAGCTAAGTGGCAGCTCTTCTTTACGTGCTGGGCTTCACATGTTGATAAATACACTGTTCCTTGCTCTCTTCATGCACATAACTTTAATTTTGTAGCATGTGGAATTGGAACTGATATTCTTTTTTGCTATGTATATTCTCTTGCCGCTATATAATTGCGGCATTGTGCAAGACCACACGTTACTACTTGGATTGTTGCTTGTGTTTTTTTTTCCTACACAGTATAGGGTTGTCTGTTTTAGCTTCATGTGTTTATGTAAGTCACTCATTTTGCCTCTCGGGGATTTTGTATTTTTGTAGCATTGTAAATTAACATGATTATTGATTGAAATTTGAAACGAAGATACAAGTTATACCTCATTTTTGGAGTTTTCATCTTCAAATCTCCCTTAATCGGGAACAAAATGATAAATTATATTTCAAAAACATTCTGTTGTTCCTGCTTCAAACAAAAAATATGCATTGACATATAAAAAACTAAAGCTTATTAAAAATGAAGTAAACCAATAAAGTATTCTTATACTGTGAACTCTACTCACCAGGGTTAGAGACAAAAATTTTAAGGCAAACAAATTCATGGAAATCACATTCATCTAATCTCACAACTCTAAACTCTTGAACCACCGGATAAAAACTAACAAACATTAGTTGATAAAAAAAAAAAACAAACAAACTCTTGAACCAGATGAATTCTTATAAATAAGCTTCGGTGAATATCAGGGTTCAACGCATCTTATGAAATATTAGATGTTAATAAAAAAAAAAACTCGAAATTAGGATATGGTTTCTGTGGTCCAAAATTAGTAAACGTCTACAAGACCAATTCGCCATTGAACCACACCACGGACATTTCAAATTGAGAAATAAAATAATTAGTCACATTCACTACCACTTCTTCATTGTCATCATATAGATATGTACTAACTACAAAGTAAAAACTCAAGAATCAAGATCGATGATAAGATAACTTAGCCATACCTTCATAGAAAGTCTTTTTTAAATGTTGATTCTCCATGTGCTCTACCCTTGTCAGTTGCCCTTACAAAGTTGGTTTTAAGATTTATGTTCATTAACTTTTATATTTGAATGATCATTCATTTTATTTTATAAGCAAAACTTATTATTCCAACTTGCATAAAATATGCATGAGCTGAAAGATTGGAAAGAGGCATAGTACATATGAAGCTATTTATACAGCCCCACCCGTTTACACTATCAAATTATCTCTCTTCAAGAACTCCTACACGGTTAACAACCTCTCTCATTAATATAAAATTTTCACGTCCCTTTTCCATGAGGAAATTAACATTACCACCGTCTTGGTCTCGCAAGTCGCAAGGCACATGTTTGTCACTCTAATTGGACTTGTCTTGCTCCACCATATTTCTTGCATTGAGATACTTCCCTCACCTTTTCTTCCTTCATCATCTACCTCGTGACCTTCATTTGTTATTTGCTTCACCTCCTTTCTATCCTCCACGCCTTGTGTGACTTTCACTTAATGAAGGTGTAAGTTAGACCCGTGTTGTAACCAAATCACTTGCCGGAGGACGCTAAACATTATTTGTTGTTATATTGTATGAAATGAATCAATATTTTCATACAATATAACAACATATGTGCACAAACTACTGTTTCGTCTCTCATGACAAGGGATTCGATTCGGTCCAAAGATATCAGGCTAAAAAAAATTACTTTTAGTTTTTATAAAATAAAAAAGTCACATTTATCAGGAAAAAAAGATTTTATATGTCGACAAAAAAATCTAATATGTAATTTTTCATTTAAAATAAAATATTTCTTTTAAAATTTATTTTAGGCCTCACTTCTGGAAGACAGATGCTATTTTGGTTATCAACAAAGTCCAGCTTACACCTTTATCAATATGAGCATGCTTATCAACACCTATCTAGTGTTCTGGTTGGTACTCATACTTAAATGGCTCCAGCTTGTTTTGAAGTGCATAAGGGTGTAGGTTGTACTGAATTTTATTGTGATGTACTTCTAAATTAAATGGAGGGTGGATATACCCTAAGGAGCTTTTAAATATAATTTATTGTTTCTTTCTATGTAATTTTGTTTTGAATTATGGCTTCTGCAAATTCTTGGAGTTCAAGGTAGTTTCCTGCAACGATATGCTTCTTTGCACTCGATGCTTTTATCCAACTTGCTTTAAAGAAGGAGGTGTTTGTTTTCTTTTCTATTTTACCAACTTAATTGTTGAATACTATAAAGACATGAATAGAAGCTCACTCATGTTCTCTATAGGGACATTAGCAACATAACTATATTGCAAGGCATGATTCGGCTGATTCTGTAAGCTCAGTCTGACAAAGATGCAACAATCAATCACATTATAGAAGCATTTAATCTATCTAGCCAAAAATTCAAAAATAGTGTCAAAATAACAGCAAACAGAACCAGTATAGAAGAAACTAACTGATAAAGAGAACTATTAAGGTAGCAAGCCATCGTTGAAAAAGTGGGAGCATAATCTTCTGAAACTCAGCCATGCTAGTCCTTTCCAAAATCTCTTCCAACTCACTTTGGCTATTTGTTACTGGTCAGTAATTTAATACTCCCTTTATTACAGAGCTAGCCAATTTTTTTATCCTTATCGGTGAACTGTACAACACAATATGTTAACTGTTGATGATAAATACCAACAGATTTAGGTTTGTGCAAAGGAATTAAAGCCATACTCTTCCAGTCTTCCTTCAATGGCAAGGCAAACCCACTAAGAATTACAAAGTGTAACTAAGACCAAAGTATGGAATGAATTTTTGAGCTTAATGTTATGATAGCTAGTTTACTTTAAGGAATAATCCTCCATTTTAGTCCAAGATTGTAAACATTAGTCACTTTAGTCCTTACTAACTTCATAAAATCATCACTTTAGTCCTTGACACTTGATAGTTGCAATAAGTCTTTAATTTTAACATTTTTTATCTTAATTGTCCATTGTCATTTTGCACCAAAAAAGAATAAAGTGAATTATGCTTTGCAAAGTTAAGGATTAAAGTGATGGATACTTGAACTTAGGAGGATATCAATCCTTTTGTCATAAGGCTATATAGAAGGTGCCCTTTTCCAGTATCAATGAGCAAAAGTGTAGTTCAATTAATAATTGAATTCTTTCTTTTTCTCCTTTTTTTTTTGAATGGTGATCATATTTCAGGCTGGCAATATTTTAGTCTCCTACTGTACAATGCATTGTGGTTGTGGAGAAAGCTTTAACTCAAGCAACAGAGCTTCGAAGGATCTCCATTTGGTTGGTGCAAGCATGCCTGTTATAGGAGTCCATGCTTGGGGTAAGGTCTGACTTTGTTACTTTATGTGGCTTCAACTTTCATGTGGCAACCATCGGAAATTTATAACTTACTATGATTGAAGGTTGCTCATTTTGTTACACCTTTTAACTATGACAACTTGGAAGAAAATCATGCTGCTTTGAATGGTTTCTTCCTTCTGGTATCTAACTAGTTCTATCTCAATATTTCTTCTACCATGTGTTTTGCACTGTATTTACCTTGTTTGTATCTTTTTTTCTCTTCTTTTTTAAATTTTGTGTGAAGGTTTTAAAGCTTAAAAGGCTTATTACTTCAATATCCTTGCGTAGGGAGTTCTTTTGCTACTAGAAGTTGAAGGTTTAGATTTCTTATATGGAAAAGTCCAAAACATGGTAAATAGTCTTGCTCCTAAATAATATAAAAGATTAGTTGTTTCACTTTAGCAATGATCTTATCTTATCTGTTTGCTTTTTCCAGGTGGCTTTGTTGCTTCAAATTGTTCCCAACACGTACAAGTTGACATGAAACGTGGAGTACTTGTCTTGTTATTATTGATACACAAGTGACAGTTTCCAAGAAATAAGCTTTAATTTGGTAACCATTTTTGGGTTGACAAATGACAAGACATGATGTATCATGACATATTTTGTAAGTATGAGACATGAGCAAATTGTTATACTTTGTATTATGTACATTATTCAATTGTTTAAAAGGTTGAAAATGAATCTAAATTGGTATTGAGTAAATTTTCCTTTTGCGTTTGTATACATCTATATATGGAACTGATTGATTTAGTTTGATCTTCAATTACTCATTATTGGTCCTGCAACTGAAACTGAGACATTCGTAACAAAAGCATCAAATGAGGAAAAGCTATCAGTACATGGATACAATAACAGAAACTTTAGTTCCCATTTGATAAAGAAAATGAAGATTAGGCAGAACAGTGATAGTAATGGTCATTAGCATCAGAAGACCCACCAAAATTAACCAAATTTCATCATTTCACTGAATATATTTTTGCGCAACCTCCTTACGAATCTAGAATCTACTGCAGCCTAATCAGGTTTCACGACAACCTTGCATGTTTGTTTTTCAGTTACAAACAAACAATTAAAGCAATATGAAATTTACAAAAACATTCAGACTGTTCCTTTTGCAAAACTTAATTTGTGGACTATTAAATTTACTTCAAAATTTGTACACTGTAATTTGAATTTGAGCTGAAATGCAAACATGCACTTAATCCAGTGGAACTGATGCTAACTTTCAAAAAAACCTTTTGAAGCCTCTTTTAATATCCATTCTAAATTAAAAAAATAGTCGGCTCTTTGTCTTTTTACTCTGTTAATCTATTAGACTTTCAATTGCAACGTAAATTTACGTGAAACTATTGAAATTGGATAACTGCACCAGTTATCAATTATCACCACCATTATAAATGGCCTCACAAGTCACAAAATCAAACTCACTTCTCAATTTAGTGAACAAAGCTAATATTTACATTTACATTGAACACATTAGAATGTTCACAACAGGATATTTAGTATCAGCCCCCACAGTAAAGCCACCACCAAAGAAAACATAAACAAACTAAAAATCTTGGAAGTCTTAAGAAAGTGGTGTCGATTGGTGTCAATAATCTATGAAATTTATACGCTATTCGTCTTGTAATTTCACCATGTTCCAATTGCCAATTAGATAGCCAAACAAGTTGGGCGCCGTATAAGCTCCAAACGCTATTTCTAAGTAATCCCTCAATTGAATCGTAAAAAGTTGACCACAATATTTTACAACTTAAAACATTTTAGCGAAGAATGGTATGGAACAAGTGGTAAACAGGGCGTTGTGGGTGGCAAAGTTGAAGAGCAAATAGGAAATTTTTAAAATAGCATTTGGGTTGTGAGTTGCAGTCAATCACAAATTACGAGCTTTCCATTTTAATACATGAGTAATATCAAATTCATTCAATAATTTTACATCAATTATATGATTAAAATTTACCGACAATTTGAATGCTTCGTAACTAGAGAGATCATAGTTAAGCAGAAAGTTTAGCATGCTTAGATTTCTCATACAAATAAAGGATAATTGTGAACTATCTGAAACTTCAAATGCATCACTATATTAAGACTAAATCCACATCCATAATCCAGGCTGCAAAAATTGCTCCAATTGTGTCTCAACAAAACCATTCAAGTATTCAGGTGAGAGCTACAACTCTACTGATGCTAGGAATGAGGCCAAGATATATTCGAACCGAAAGCTAACTGAACTTTGTATATTAACTGAACTTTGAATGTAGCAGCAACAAATTAAAAAAAAAAAAAAAAGATAGCAAAATGTTTATAAAGTAGCTCTATAAAGCCCAAAATCATACATAACCTCATATCAATATCCCCCCATCTTCACAAAAGCATCTCACAGGCTTAACAGAAAAACATCACATCTTTCACATTTTCCTTAACCGAAGGCAATCTAACCTCACAGTTAGCAGCCCGGCCTCCACTTGCAGAACCAGAATCTGATGTTGCAACTTCAATGTAACAGCGAGCCCTGAAGGCAGCCAAATGTGCATAATACACAGGTGGAACTGCAAACAAAATCAACTCCGGATGAAATGTATAATCAAGATATATGTGGAATAAAAAAATGTTAAGTGTCAAACCTATTGAGACTGATCGAGTACACCTTGCATACCTGAAAAATTAAAATACATATTTCTAGAGATTGATAATAGTAGTAGAGTAATAATAATAGCAAAAAACAGCAGTGTGGAAGGAGAATTACGTATAACACAAATTATTAGTAAACATTTGCAACCCGTCAGCAGTGAAGTTGTTTTCATCGAACAGCACATGATAATGTGTTGGTCGACTAGTTCCCTGAAAAAAAAAATAGTACAGTCAAAATAGAGAACCTGTCAAATGCCCTTGGAACAATAAAATAGCATAATGAAGTTAATCCATCTTAGAGTACTGTATTACTTGCATTCCAGCATGACTGTTGAGGTAAAAATCAAACTCCCGAGGGTGGCATATGTGTGTGTCTACGACAGTCCCTTTAACAATAAAGTACACTAAATCAATAAATTTAAGGAGGAGAGAGGGGTGGACGTGTGAAATGCAATACCGCCAAATACAAATACAAGAGATGAAAAACCTGGCATTATATTTCCACTTTTATTTGTCTGATCATGACTTCCATGATCTACAGGAAATAACCTTGTGTGGTGTCGTTTTTGGACCACCACAAAAGTAACACGGGGTAAATAGCCTTCTTGTAGTGAAGCACAAGCCTGAAACAAGAAAACATAAAACACACAACATTCGTGAAGATGGAAAATATATCATGAACAAGAAGAGCAGTAAAGCAGTTTTTCATACCCGCCGTATTGCATCCATCTCGTACAGCAAAACCTGGCTGAATTGGCCCTCACTTACTCCATCCCTGTTGAGCACAAATTGAAATTGAAAAACAATTATTATATTAAATATGTAAATAAAAAGAAAAATATATAAATTTAAGTTTAAAAAAAATCCAACCTGTAGAATATAATCCTCTCTGGCTTCTGATTAGTAGACAAACGGAAAGCGCGAAGTAACTCCCTGAAAAAGAGGCAAGAAAATCAATTGGATTCCTCTATTACAAGTGGCAATACAACATCAATCCCCTGTCCCCAGGACCTGATAATTCCCGAATGCACCTTCCCCTTCACAGGATCTTCACATGTATTATAAAGATCTTGGATGATTTCTTCACGGTGAGTCTGAGCAGAAACAACTCCTCTGTACCTTGTTACATAAGGCCAATCCATAGATGCAACTACCTATACCAACATTCAACAATTAAACAGAATAAAAATGGCACCCAATAAAAAAAACTGCAAATAGGGCTGGAAAGAGAAGTTACTGCAGCAATAGAAGGACTAGAATCTTCCCCTGGCTGTGGATGTGTTACATCCGCACCCAAGATTAATGTAGGTCTGTCAGACACACGAGGAATTATTCTAGCAATTGCATCATTCAATACTGTGTTACTGCCACCAACCTATATAAACATTGACAGGTTTAATATTTAAAAGAAACCAAAAAAATTACTGAAACAAAGAGTTATTTATTGGCTAACTTCAAAAAGCAACCAAAAAGTTTACAAAGAGTTATTATTGGATAACTTCAACCTTCACATTTATCTTGAGGGCCACATTTTCAAGATATTGTGGCTTCATCTGGCAAACATGCCTCGGCTGACAACACTGAGACACTATTCCTAGCTCAGTTTCACAAATACGCTTTATTTTTTCTGCCAAAACAAGAACAATTTAACATGATAAAATCAAATTAGAGTGTTCAGTTTGAACATAGAAGACACTTACCATAGGACCCCTCGAAATCTGGCAAAATTATGATCAACAATTGGAGTCTTCCTTGGTTTGCTAGTCTTGTAATAGACTGCTTATGCAAATTTACAAGAGCACTCTCTATTTGACTACTTTGAGCAGATGTTATGGGCAGTAAAGGCTTTGAATTAAAACGCTGGTATAAATTCCAAACAGAAAGAAATTTCTCAACAATGCAGCCATAAGATAACCACACTAACAAATGACACAAGCTAGCATCATACCATGCCCTTGTTACTACACATTCTGGCCAACTTATGACAAAATGCACTTGGAAACTCTCTGTTTATTTTTCCAGAAAAGTTGAGGCAAGTCCAATGTTCCACAACACCAGCATTAAACATTTTCTACAAAATATAACAAGGGACTAAATCTTTGTTCTGCTGTAAACAAATTATTATATAATAAAACTAAGTGATTTACAATACTGTAATTGAAAATAAATTATAATTTCCTATATTCACTACATTATATAGCACACTACCCATATCTAACATAAATATGACAGATCCCTTCACTAGAACATTGACAACTTAAACAAAGATAAAATAACTTTTAACATATATTTTAAGAATGAACCTGAATGCCACATAAAAATCATTATTAGATTACTTAGTTTCATAAAAAGAACACACAAGTATCATTTATCTAAGAAAAATCATACTCTTCAATAGCCTAAGTCATTCAAAGAGGCCACAGCAGTATTTTTAAAACATTTGTTTAGTTTCTATCAACACAAAAAAGTACATTCAAAGATTCACCTTATCAATCATATTCCATTGGCCCATTTTGGGTTCAACACTTGATTCTCTACCTGTGTCATGATATTTTAGCTGCAGTAACAAAAAAAAATTAGATGTTATAAAATAAAACTTGTCAAATTATGTCAAGGAAAATCATATGTATACCATTGGTGCAGGAAGAACTCGAGCATCAAGCAATGCTGGATCCTCCCTCACTTGAATTCCAAAGTGACTCACAAATTTGTCTGTGCTGAAATTACTTTGCCTCACCACCTGTCAAATAGCAAAATGTTAGTCTCAAGACAAATACACAACATACATTCGTGCATTAATACTACTTTACAAAAGGTACCTGTCTGATAGAGTTTTCTCTATCACGAGGACGCTGACAAGATGCCCTTAAAAGATTAGTTACTTGCTCCTCATTCAATCTCTTTGTATATCTTTGTCCAGCCACAATTTGACAAAGCTACAATAGAAAACAACGAGTCGTAATCAGGGCTTAGGCAAAAATAACTAGTTGATGTTTATCATAAATATAAATAGCAAGAGTGGGGCAGAGATAAACCTCCATAGGCAGAAAAATTGGTTTAATGTCACTACCAGCTTGAAGAGCAGGAAGAAGCGTATGCTTCAACACAATATTGTATTTCTCATGAAAATATTGAACAACTGAGCTTTTTGTTCTATTGTCATCAAGAGTAAACCTGAAAGATACCAAACAATAACACATCCAATAAATAGATTAATCAAATTACGAGCCTGTGCATTTTACATGCAATCAAGTATCAAGTATAATAACAGAGAAGACTTTTTGCCATATAGAAATGAACTAATTAATTTATGATAAAGGAAAGAAGGGCGACAATTCAATTTCAGACCAGAGAAAAAAAACACTATTCATTTTACTCCCATGTGAATGTTTTTTCCTCCACCTTGAGAATCTAAATAGGAAAAACAACAATTAAAATGGAAGCAATAGCATAACTTGCTCACATTAACTTTCTGAGTTGTTCTTTTGTGACTCCAGTGATCTTGTAACGTCTAAGATTCTTTCCATGAGTCACTTCTACCTTCACTCCTCTCAGTACTCTCTTAAGCTGAAAGATAGAAAAGCTAGTTCGCTCATTTACTTATCCAACCAACCCTTGTTCATTTTCACAGAACTAATTAGCAGGCATGCATAAGCAAAATGTATCCTAAATATGAACAATCAACAACATAAAATCTAACACAAATACCTTGATTCGATCCTGATCAGGCAAAGGCCTGGAAGGATTGGCCCTAAAATGACTTTCAATGAAATCAATCACAGGAATAGGCTCATAAAAAGCCCTCGCCGACACATCTGCAACACAAGTATAATCAGTTGACAAAGACAGCATTATTCAAGGTACTCAAAGATGTATTAACAAACAACAATTAACAATAAGAGAAGTAAAACCAACTAATGTTAAGAGACAGGCCCATCTGAGTTGGGCGAAGGCTCTGGTAATAGCCCCTCCAGTACTCCGTTCCGCTACCAAGCGATCCAGGTTTCCCCAAAGAAGGTGAGAAGAACGATCTTCCCACAACAACGAACCTACATTTTACAAAAAAAAAAAGAAAGAAAAAAAAGTCAGTAAGACACAGAAAACAACAAATCAAAATCAAACCAACCAAACAACAAGCATCAATAATATTAAAAATAGCATATACCCTACCTTTCAGACGGTGTAGCACGCAGAACAACATCAAGAGCCTGGATAGTCTCATAAGGACAATCCAACTGACGGCGCCTGAGAAACTGACTGAGGTGGTGAATGTCAGTTCTGGAAGCAAGCCTGATGGTGACTCTATACTCGCGTTCACGTTTTTTCCTAAGAGAAACAAAAAATAACCAGCGATTGATCAAATAATAATAATAATAATAATAATAATGACGAGGACAAAAATATCAAAGACACGCTTTAAAAAAAAGCACCTAGTAGGAGAGGAAGAAGACGACGAGCCTGGTTCATCGTCGTCTTTTAGCACGATCACAAAATCCTTAGATTCGAAGGGCAAGGATCCAGCGGTGAAAAGACTCTTTCCCCCATCGTAGGCTGGTATGCGATTTCCGAGAATCTTTTCACGATGCGCTTGCACAAGCAAAGTCATAACATCTCTAGAAACCTTCTTCGAAGTAATCTCCGGATTGATAGAGACCTAATCATACAATAAACACTCTCTCAGAACCATTATCTAGGTGTTTCTTCTCAATCGCACACGTAAAAAATCAAACAAACAACACTAACGTTTAACCAGAAAATCAAAACAGAACAAACTAAAAACAATAAAACGATGAAATCGTTAAGAATAAAATGCATGAGTTAGGTTTAGTTTACGAACGTCATAATGAAATAGATCTTGTTCGGCGACTTGGACTTGAAAATGATTCGCTCGAACTTTGATTTTCTCCCCAGCAAGACCGAACCCTGGCCGTTCCTTGAACCTCACCGCCTTCGACGACGACGGCGCCGAAGGTTGCATTGTAAGTTGCTTTTCGACCGCGGAAGTGAGAGATTCCACCGCCGGAGGTGGCAACGCAGCACGAAAAGGCGCGGCGCCGGACGGAACGCCGATGGTGGAAGCCGGAGGAGGAGCAGATGGTGCATTCACCAGAGAAGGCGCGGGAACGGAGGATTCTCCGCGTCCACGGCCGCGTCCTCTTCCGGGAGGAGAAGGCACCGCCGCCGCCGCGGACGGTGGCGCTTGACGGCGTGAATCTGGTTGCTGCTTGGAGCCACCGCGAGGAGACATTTTTTGAGAGAGAAAGAGAAATTGAAGGGAATGTTTGTTTGGTATTACGAAGTGTTGTTGGCGTGAGCGGGGAGAGGCAACGTACTATTGCTGGTATTGCAGCGAAGGTAACAGTTTCGAATGGAAGAAAGGTCGTCATCTTTTTCTTTTTTTTATTTGCAGTTGGTAGTAAACTATACAAATACAAATGAGTAGAATCCAGAAAAAACTTTACGAATGAGTGAGAGTGGGTGATTACTGAATATCGTGCACTCCCTTTCTGGGTAGAGTGTGGTGAAAAAATAAGGAAAATATCAAGAGAAAATAATTATCTTTTTTAAAAAAATTAATTTTAAAATTAGAATCTAATTTTTTTCTTGCTCCTATTTTGTTTTTATGGATAAATACGCCGTTTGTAGAAATGAATTGAGGTGAGCGCATTAAAGGCTTAAGATAAATACTTGTAAGAAAATTTACAGCGAAATTTTCGAGTTCGAACGTAACATCAATGATTACTTGTGTCAGTAACTTCAATTGAATTAACAATAATAAGGTGCGTATCTCTATTTAAGAGTGGTACAGTACAATATTACTAGTTTTTAAATTTGGTTATTGCATAGTATGCCTTAAAATCAGCATTACATTTTATAATTGGTGGGAATTTTCTTTTGCCCGATGGCAAAGCCAAACCGACATTAAGGAGTAACCAATAAATAAGGAGGTGGTGGAGTGAAATCGGTCCTATGACAAGCAGAATCTGTCCTATGAAATTAGTCTCACATATTAAGAAAGATTGTCTTAATTTTTAATCACAAAATAAACAAAATTTAGGAGCAATAATAGTTTAGTTAGTTTTAACATTATTTTTAATTAAAATTAAATTTTTAACAACTCATGCAATAAAAATTAGTATTGAAGATTACCACTCAATAGAAAGTGACAAATTACTATTAATTAAAAATATTTTTGGAATAAAAATTAGCCATGGGTTGCTAAAACCTCTTGTGTTGTGTTTATATATTTTTTTTTATTTTATAATAATAATCATGTAATACTACGTAAGTTTTATCTGTATAAAAAAAATAATGATATGATATTTTGTTAACATGTAATAGTATTATGATTATGATGAAATCCTCAGTTAGTTTTATTACATTATCATTTGATGGATAAAAATTAACTATAAACATCAAAAGTAAAATTTTAAAAATTTAGGAGTAATAAAAATTGTTTTTGAATAATAAACTGAGCAAAAATATATTACATGTGTCAAAAGATGTTTAGGCCAAAACATAATAAATATTAGTACAATAAATGATAATTTTTTAAGGAAAAAAGTTGTAACGCAGAACTTTTGTTTTTCCCACATGCTGTCAAAAGATATTTACGTCCTTGAGAAGTTTTTTGGTCACAGCGCGCGAGTAACATCCAAATTCCAAGAAAGGCGCGTGAAAAACACTGAATGACCAACTATGCGATCAGTCATTCGTGCTGCGTAAGCGGCGCTGCAGAATGCAGACGTGATTCTCCACTTCCTCTCCATTGTGCCATCAAGCCATGTGTTCTGTATTCCTACACCTCTTTTTATAATTTTATAATAATAATCATGTATTACTACATACGTTTTATTTATTTTTATATCTCATTTTAGCATCATGTTATTATTTATAAAATTTATCAATTTTCCCTTTCATAATTTTTTTTATCTGTCTTCTTTCTCTTCAAATTCACCTATCATGAATGGATGGTTATATAAATATATGATGTGTTTTTCCTTTTTATATTATTCCAAATCCAGTAAAAAGCAATACTTTCCGGTTTTGGTAGTATAGAATATTCTGCGTTCCGTACCATTCCAACTTTCAATAGGGAAGCCTCGTACCTTTTCTCTGTACATCTGACGTGTTTGGACGAAAGAAGAAAAAGTGTCTGAGAAAAATAATGGATATTTTCTTCTGTTGTTCAATTCAAATTTGAGTTTTGTTAAGTGGAATTCAATAAAATTGACAAAAAATATTTAAATTAAGTAGAGAAAAAAAATGTGAAACTCCTATTATATTGAAATCTATTATATCTGTTATATAGGAAGATTTTATTTATGAGTGATATAATGTGATGCTCTCGTATTTATTTCTTTCAATTAATTCAATTAATATAGATTTTATAGATTTCAATTATGTAGATTTATATTTATTTTATTTTCAATAAAATCTTAAATGAATTATAGTATATAAGAATAATATAACTTAGAATATTCAAATTTTATATTTATTGAATTTTGTATAATAGATATAGGACTCATGTAAATTGACATGGTATACTTTTTATTGATTAAAGTAAAAAGATAAAAATATCTAATTACAAATATATTTTAAAATATAGTGATTTATTTTATTATAAAACATTCATGTGTAAAATTTAAACAATTCCATTAATAATAATGATTAAGGATGACTTTAATTGATTCATATTGGTAAAAACTCTATACAAAAATTTAAATCAATTCACTCAAGTGTATTTTACTATTATGAAATATATAACGGTATAATTTGAATTGATTGTCCAATAAAACAATTTAAATTCACATAAGTTTATTCTATTGTAACTTCATTCAATTTTGTTATCTCAAATCTCCAAACAAAAAGATATATAAAAGGGATTATTTTAAAAAGAAAGTAAAAAAGAATATACAGAATATTACTAAAGTGAAAAAGATTTCATATAAGATAATACTTTCAATGATAACAATTTTTGGATCATGTGTATATATAAAATTATATTTAAATATTTATTAACATACATTTATTAAAATTTAAATAAATGATATATTATATTAGAATGATGAATGATGAGTGGTTATGTATAATTTGTGTCATATACTAAGGTTGAATTTAGACTTTAGAGTAGAATAAGATATTGTTGTATTCGTTGAAGTGCGACGCAAATTTGTCAGTTTTCGTTGTTACGTGTCCGTACAGTGGTCTCCTTGATGCATCATGGTTTGGTTGGTTCTAGAAACTTGGGAGAGGGACCTTTGCCATTTACCAAGGTACTTGGAAGGTGACCAAAAAGTACTGTGAACGACTGCTGATGCCATTTGATCCTAACGCTTTTCTTTTGTCCTTTTTTCTTTGTTGGAATAGTTTATCAAAATGCATTCTTGGTATTTCTGGACCTTAAAATAGTGTAGATTGAGTCATTCAAATATATATATATATATATAAGTAGTGCATTCCACTTTCATTCCCTTATTTTCTACTGTGTGGTATACTTATTTTTTAAGATATTAATTAAAAATATATTAATGTATGTTATTATAATTTTTAATTTACACTCAGAGTATGTTTGGGATAGAGAATTTTAACTGAGAAAAGTAATTTATCAAATAATTTAAATTTCTGTAATCTAGAATTTATTGTTCAGATGTTTTTATTGAATAATTTAAAATTTTCAAATTTTAAAACAAAATTTTAAACAACTAAAAGTTTGGAATTTTGTTTTTTTTAAAGGTAAGAAATTAAAATTCTCTTCTTACAATCTTCTTCAATAAACGCCGTATGAGATTGTGGACCATCGATAGGATTTGAACATAGAAGAACACGTATAACTAACGCACCAATCATATCTTTTATTTTTTTTATTCATTTTTTTCACTCTTATAATTTTAATTTTTTTTATCCAAACACAAAATTTTGAAAATAAAAAAATTTCAATTAAAGTATTTAAAATTTTTAAAATTTAAAATTTCTTCCATCTAACACCCTCTCGATGTTTTTGTAATAAAATTTATTCATTTGTTCACTAGGAACTAGCAAGTGCCTTTCAAAACGATTCTGGAGCAAACAAAGTAACTTAGTCAAAAGCGTACCAGGCAAAAAAGAAGGGATTCCTTCTCCATGTGGAATTGTGGATTAAGAATGCCACTGGATAAATGCATGTGAGCTAATACATATCAAATTTTGTATTTATTCAACTGTCAAAATTAAGAATATATGCCCCTTCTAATACGAGTAAATTGGCTTTATGCTTGTTTGAATTTCATATACGTTTTATGTTTTTTATTAGTTTGAAAATTTTAAAAGTTGAGTATAATTTTTAACACATTATTTTCTGGTAAAATTTAAATTTAGTAATTAAAACCGATACGATATTGGTAACATGTTTGAACTTGTGGGAAAAAAATGTATTTTAAAAAAACTTCATTAGAAATGGTTAATTAAATTTTTCGACAAATATTAGTTATAAAAAAAAATAATCAACTACTTCATACCAATTTCTTGATGACAAAAAATAAAATGATATAATAGAACTTGTAAAAAAAACTTCAATTTTAATGAAAGAATAATAAAAACACTCATAAGTTTTGTATATAAAAACATTCGTATAAGTTATACGTAAGAATAAATATTTGATTTAATTATGTTTTTAGTTCTTTTTAAAAGTATTAGTTTTGACATTTAAACATCAAGACAGATAAAAATAAAAACAAGATAGTGAAGTTTCGAAATTCAATGGGAAATCATTCTAAAAACATACTCCTCAAGCACATAAACTATAATGTTTCATATGTGACTAAACTACACGACATAAAGGATTTTATATAGTTAAAGACATTAAAATAATATAGATAGATTAAATTATATATGCTATGAAAGTAGAGTCATAAAATTAAAGTTTTCCTCAAGCACAAGGTAATGAATTAGTCACAAAATGTTCCCCTTATTAAGGATAAATAATTAGGGTATTCTGGATCACCATTAGGTATATGATCAATCTGTACACGAAAAGTAATCAAGTATTATCATTTTTTTATAAATTAAAAAAACTTAAACGTGTATCACATAAAAATTAATCAAAATCATGATTAAGTGGTGATTCAAGATCGATCATCATCTAATTTTTTTTCTTTAGCAGGTAACATGCGTTTTAACAGGTTATGATAATATCAACAATATATGGTAAAAATACAAACTACAAATCAAAACTTTAATTATAAGTTTATAATCATGTGGTTTTTTGCAGGCATATGATGTCCTGAATATCTCATGTATATGGGTTTTTTTCCGGGACGGGCCAGACTCCCGCAGAAGGGGGACTGAGTATGAAATTTGATTTTAATTAGTTAATTTTTTTATTTTGCATAAATTATATTTTTTTAAAGTTTACAAATCAGTGTGTTTGCAGGCATAAATTAAAAAAACACGTTAATATCTCACAAACCAGTAAAAAAGAGGAGAAAACAAAGAGAATATACAGAGAATTATTATAGAAAATAAATATTAATTTGCATGTTTTGAAATTTGTCAATATTTTATACTAGTGTTCATAAGCTTGTCAAGGGTTAATAAACATCCTTTAATATTCAAATCAATATAAATGAAAGATTAGAAAGTCATTTGATTGTAAATGCAATTATGATACTATCTTTAAAATAGTAATAACAAATTGGAAAAGAAAATATTATTAAAAGGATAAAATAAATGATATTCTGATATTTTATTTAAAAAGAGGAAGAGTATAATTATATCCTCAGTAACTATAAAAAATATTATTGAAAAAGTAACTATGAAAAGGAAATAAAACATTTTATCAAAAATTAAGAAAAAGATAAATAACACTTAAATATTGTTATTTCTAAAATTAAATCGTATCAAATAAAAGTAATTAGTATATATAATATTATAAAATATTTGAAAAATCCAACCCCTCCCCCCAACCAACCACCGTCCGTCCTTGTGTTTTTTGGTACCCTTGTACCATATAGTAGTAATGTTTTTCCCTTTGCCGATTAAAAAAAAAAAAAAAACAAAAAAACAAACTACAATCAAAACTTTAATTATAAATATAGACACTATATAAGCTGTTGGCCAAGTCCAATACATTTTTTTAGTATGCCATTAATTGATGGTCTCCAATATACTGTAAGTGATTTTTTAACTATGTAGAAATATATTACTAATTTATTGTTTTACGGGTTATTTTTTTATTCTCAGAAATATGAGATTGAAAAAACATATTCCCACATTTATTATAAAATAATAAAATTATTATAAGATATATCACACTTTTTTTTTGAAATATTCGAAAATAACATTCCCATATGATATTTTCAGACGTTAGAGGTTTTAGTTTGTTATTTCTAAGGAAATGCATTGGATCACTCACACTTTAGTTTTTTTTTTTTAAATTGTAGATGGACTGCATCTACTGCATAGGACGCACTTTAACCCTGATTAAACAAGCTTCTCTCTGATTCTCACTCTACCCGGTGTTGTTGGAAGCGGCGAAGAGGAAAATCGAGATGATTGGTGGTGTTTGAGGGTTAGGGAACTTTGCTTTAGGTTGGGGGTTGAAGAGGTATCATATCAGAGAGGGTGTCAAAATGTTGTTGCAGTCCTTCGTCGTCACATTCTTACCATAATTACTCGAATTATATTATAGAGTATATTTTCAGTCGAGATGTATCTAATTCAAACATGCACCATTTTGTTTTCTATTAGAACCTTGGTGTGTTTAGTTTTCTGAAAATTGTTTTTATTTTTAAAATATTATAATTCTGAAAATATGTTTAGTTTAATTTCTTATTTTTTGTTTTCATGAAATAAAAATATTTAAAATTTATGATATATTGACTTTTTATTTTTTATATTTTTATGTTTGTTTAAAATTATATTTATTGTCACCGTAATTTCATTTTACCCGAAATAAGTTCTCTGTTCTCAATTGAAAACGAGAATTTATTATTTTTTTCATTTTTTGGTTGTTTCTTTTTTTTCATTTTTACTGAAAATGTTTATCGAAATCCAACTAAACATATTTTCATCATCATTTTCTATTTTTATTGACAATAAAAATAGAAAATAACCAAATCAAACACCACTCTACTTATTCATGCTTATGCTGAAGGTAGTCATGGGAGGTGGCCATGAAGTTGTCCTCGTCGGATTTGCTAGTGGCGGCTGGAGAGGAAGGGAGAGTGTGTGGTGAGAGAAAAGAGCATTAGGGGCAATTTTTTATTTTTTATTTTTAAAACAAAGATATATTTAGAAAGAATGAAAACAGATAAAGACTTTTTTCTCCCTAGTAACTGCATGCGTGGGGTCCTCTTCTATTGCTGCTGCAGTGCACCTGAAATTTCACTTTAGTTTTTTTTTTTTTTAAAAAAAAAAGTAAATTGCAATCAGGTGCGGTCACTCCCACATTTTTTTTAACTTTCCTTACGTACAACCTTATCCAACGGTTCACGAAACTTTTGCACCGTGCAGGACCTATATTACTCTTGCAGGCTAGAAGCCGTAAAAAAAAAAAAAACTGACATTTAGTAAGAATACTGGGATAGTTGGTATGGTTTGAGTTAAGGGATAAAAAAAAGCCTTAGAAAAATATGTAAATCACATGAATTTATCTCTATCCTAAAAAAATGATATATCACTTTTATTGTAATGATAGATTGGGATGGGGATAGGCAAGATAAGGCCTGGCATGTTGAAAAAAATTAAGGTTTGGACTGACTTTTTAGCCTATCAAAAGACTTTTTTTTTAGATTTGGTCTAATCTTTTAAAAAATTTAATCTATTAGTCTAGTTAAAAAAAATCTCAAATATTTATTTTTTATGATATAAGATTATTAACTTATATATTAAAATGTTAGATATAAAAGTATAATATATATATATATATATAATAATTTTTTATTGTATATAAATGAATAAATAAGTCCCCTATCAAGTTTAATAGACTTTTTTTTATAAGTCTAAACCTAATCTATTTAATTAACTATATTTTTTATATAATAATAAAAAACTCAAATCCTAACCTTTTTATTAAAAAGGCTAACTATTCCTATCCCTAGTGATAGATAAGCAAGTAACCAACACTACTTGAGTACAGCAAACCGCAAATTTCATCATGTCTTCAAAGTTATAATCAAGTCATAGAAGCTTAAAAATATTAGCACTAAGTCTTTTGAAACCGGTTGAAAGAGCCATTAATATGTTTTCATTACTTTTACTTTGGGTTTTTCATACATGATGGACTACTTTGAGAATTGACATTTGGTATTTGATCCACTTTGTGGTTGTTAATCTTTTAGTTTTCTATTTGATGCTGACCATTATTCATTATGCAGGCAGCAGGGGAGGAGAAACAAATTTATTCTGATGATTATGGAATTTGCAGTGCCTTGATTGTTTGTTTGGTGAGTAATTCCTTCCATTAAATTTGGTGGTAGTAAGATTTTTATAATGAAAATCATAAGAGAGAAAAAAAAATTATAGACAATATAATGCTATACATTTTAATAATTTTTTTAGTTTTTTAATTTATATTTTAAGAACATTAATTAACACTTGTGTAAATTAAATTACACCGTGACTAAACTCTAGTATTGCAAGCTCGTTCCACTTTACTAAATCTGAATTTTTTTAAAATTTCTATCCCCACTAACTTCATACTGACTCCGGTGGCATCATGTATAAAATGCATCCTTCTATAGTTTTTGGGGCCTTAGGCTGTCCTTTTAACCAAAAAACAAAAAAAATAATATAATTGGTCTAAAGGTTTGGTAGCAAGATTATTTATTTATTTTCTCAAATAGACTACGGGATCCTTATAATTAAATTGTAACAGAAGGGGATAAGCAGCAATTTTGATTCAAAATTAACTAATAAAATGTTATAGTATCATTAATTGACTAATGTAACACCATTATCATGAGTAGGCTAATGTAAGGCCATTATCATGAATTAAATGCCATGCGTAACTTTTCTAAGTTTGTGTTATAGTAGCTATTCTAAATTACATTTATAAAAAAAGCTTTTGTTAATTACAATGAAAAAAATAACTGATCACTACTATTTTGTGAGTACTAAGCTTTACCTGTTTTTTTTTTTTTCCAGCACTAATCTTTAGCTGTTAATCACAGAAAAAAATGCAAGTTTAATTTTACACTCAGAAAAGAATGTTATGTAGTCTAGTCCCTGAATAAGGAGAGAAATAATTTGAAAATAACAATTAAATCTTACTTTCGTATTAGTAGGTCTCAAGAAATTCTTTTCAAGACTAGAGTTAGAATAAGAACCTTAGATTTGAGGAAGCACTAAAGCTTTTACTTGTCCTTAGATTATTACAGTAAATTGATTTAAAATTGTCAACGCAATCTTTTTGAAAATAGTTGGAGATAATTTTCTTAAGATTCTCTACAGGTTGCACTTCCTACACTCGACTTAATTAAAGGAACGTTACAATATGAGTATTTTTCTTACAGCTACAATATGAATATGAGTATCTTAATCAACTAATAACAACCAACGATTACAAAATGTATGTAAAGATATAAAGGTTGAAAATAATCCAACTTTAAAATATATAACTGCCGACTATCTTATACATTGTACTAACCAAAGTTTCAAAAATATATATAAAAAAAAAAGAAAAATATATATATGAAGTTTTAATTCAATAGAAATATACACAAATAATTTTAAAAGTATTTAAAATAATAAAAGTAACCCCATTGTCCCCTTAGAATAAGATAAACCTAGATACTTTTGTAAGCTGAATCAAGAAACTTTCCGTCTTGGACTAAAGCGTTATTGGTTCCCCTAAATTTCTTCTGAATCAGCATTGGCCCAGTAATATACATCAAATCAAGATTATCCCAAACCAATATCGAGTGGTTAGGGTGTTGATGCAGTTGCAATAAGGAGCCCTAACAAGTTATTTTGAAAAGGAGAAATGTGATGAAAAGGGATAAAGACAAAGAGAATAATTACACAGGCAAACAAAGAAAATAGATAGTTAGAAAAGAGGAAGAGGTGGAAATGGTGACTAAAAAAGAAAGAGTAACGTCGGGATAGAGGGGGGTTGTTAAAGGAGGAGGAAGAGAGTGGTGATGGTAAGGTGGGAAAAAAAGGAGGTAGAAGAATCTTGTTTAGCCTAACTTATTTTCACCCTGACATGATGTTTTAAAAAATAGATTAATAATTGAACTAGTAGGATACTTGTTTCCTTGTTTGATTGTAATTAAACTAACGGAAAATATAGGCATTATTGTGTTTATATGTTCATATTTTTTATTTTTTTAGATAAGAATATTGTAATAACTTCTCTTATTTTATATTGTCTTGTATTTTTTTTACTAAATGCATATTTAAATTAAATGTATGCTTCTTTTTGGTGAGGTGTTAAATTTGATAGGTTGCAACAATATCTCTTATTATATATATTAATGTACATATTAGTTTTAATTTATTGACTTAATCTGTCCCATTAATTTGTGTGCCTCTACTTTTTATGATAATCTACTACTTTTTTTAGCATTACACAAGACTTACTTAAGGATGTTGCCATTGATAATATTTGTGAGCACCTTATTCTGCCCTAGTTTTTGTTTTTCCTCTTTTCTTCAAAACAGTTTTGGGTAATCTTGACTCTTGAGCTGGTTTGACAAAAAAGTGAGAGAGCAAACAGAAAAAATAAAAATGTCCAATTAAGATAGGCCATACAAGTCAAATTACAATTAGAATAGAAAGTTCAAGAATACAAAAATAAGAGTAAAACAGAAAATCACAAAAGGAATAAAAGTCATTGCATAAGCCAAAACAAAACAAATCTGATCTCGAGGTCTGTGTTTAGCTATTTTGATTTTGGGGTTCGATTCTCAAAACAATTGGTCAGGCAAGGTTAACCTCACATGTATAAGGAAATTTATTTGGATTGAAGAAGAGAATCATAGGAATGCACAATACAATTAATATGGGTTCAGTGTAATTTTGCTGAGCCTATTATAGCAAAACAAAAGGAACAAGACAAAGAAAAGCTAAATTTGGAAAACATGGGTTTTGACTTTTGAGGGACCAACATGCAAGCTGCAGGACTCAGAGACACAAAGTCAACAGATCGGGGGAGTTTCAATTTTGAAAAAGTGCCATGAAACTTTTTTACCTTAATTTGAACCACACACCATGAAAGCTTCATAATCCAAACACATACATTTCACCACAAACAGCCAACTCTCTCTCCCAATATTCATTTTCTCTTTTTGGTTTGGTTAATGACATCTTGGCATCGTGTGTGCATACAAGTTATGAAACCATAATATGAGATTAATTTTGTTCTTAGTCTGTTCCTTTATTATTTCAATATCATCGTGTTTACTTACTTTTTTATATTTTACTAATTGTGATGTTGTAAGTGCTTCTCTATTGTTTTGCCACACAATGTGCTTGAAAAATAGGTTAATTGCAAATGCTTGATTATGGCGTTCTAAAGCCAATTGATAATATCATAATAATGTTGCCTTAGCTTTGTGAACAAGGGGAACTGAACTAAACCAAAAAGGGCAAGACATAGTGATATTTGCATGAGTCACAACTCCTGACCTCTGTAAAAAAGACTCTCTTCGCTGTTAGAACAGGTGCATGCATGATGGCATCAGAAAGTAGTAAAACTAGCATGATAGTAGTATTATTCTTCCAAAAACAGCTAAACATACATATGCTACTGAAGGTATATATGCCAAGCTTACGCTATTAATGTTCAACAGGGGTGTTTTCCCACTTCCAAAAGCATGACATTGAAAAGTGCGGTAAGTAATACCCAGGTTGCTGTGCTGAAGGATATGTAACTTTGGTGGGTTTTGTTTCATTGCTTTTATCACCATTCTATTTTGTTTCTTAGACAGTACGTAATAAAAACCAGACTTTACAGTTTACACATACAGCAAAAAGTAAAAGACAACAAACATCTGCACATATCTTATATTATCCTTTTAATTTATTTTTTTTATAAATTACATGCATGTATCCTTTCTTTACGGACAAATTCGTAATTATGTATATTTAATAGTTATATATTTAAGATTCAAACTCCAAATCATTAATTAAACTAAAACAACCCGTGCAATTCATATGATGAAGTTCTGGGCTATATACTTATTTTTTATTTTAATTATTTTTTTTATATAGGGATGGCCTATTTACTATGATAAATTATTTGGTATATTTTAGGCCCCTAAGGTCACTGAGGTAGTGAGGTGTTTTTAGAAAGAAAAAGGGAGGTAGCAGGTTACTAATTTAATTTCTGCATGGGCATTATGAAATATGTAATGGCATGTAACTTTTTGTTGCAGACATGGCAGCAGGGAGAATGGTACCTTTGAGGGTAAAATGGAGAAGAAAATGGAACGGTTCAAGAGTAAAATGGTAAAGGAAATGTGTACACTAAAATGGAGGATATTGTTAACAGGTGAGGTGTGAACTGCATGAGAAAAAGGTAGATTTGAGGAGGAGTAACAACTTAAGGCTATAGAATTAAGAAAACGTGTAAAATATTATTGATGCATGATATTATAATTTTTAATTTACGTGGTTAAGGTTTTTTTCTCTTTTCCTGTTCGTTTGTTGCACTTCACTTCATTTTCTCCTCTATGATATACTTATTTTGTAAGATACTATTTAAAAAAATGAAAAAATGTTATTAGTATAACTTATCATAATTTTTAATTAACTTTCAATGTAATTTTAATAAATTTATTAATTTCTTCATTCTTCATTACCTAATGTTTTTTAAACGAATCCAACTGGAGCAAAAACGTTAACTCAAAGGCATAGGAGGCCCACATGCAAGAAGTAGGCCTTATATGATATGAATGACATTTGAGGCTTGCACCTCCCATATTGTATCCTGCACCTTTCAGAAATATTTGAAAAAATTAAAATACTTTAACACCTCCCTTAGACTAATCACACTTTTAATTAACACTTGCAACGGTACCTTCCTCACAAGCATACTCGCGTCGTGATGGCTTCTCCTTCACCCACGATGGCAGTGACCTTGTCCTCCACATGGTGCCACCTCCTTCATCCTCCCGTGGCGGAAGTGATCTCATCCTCCACTGCACCAACTCCTGCACCCTCCTCACGCTGCGCCACCACCTTCCCCCTCCTTCCTTTGCGCATTGGGTTTCTAGTGTGGGGAGGGACATATGTTGTAGGACAACAATTTCAGAATGATCATTTTGAAAGTGAACTTTTGGCTTAAGAAAAAGTCATTTTGAAATAATTTTGGAGTAATTATTTCTATTTTGGAATAGGGAGTTTTCAGTGAAAGAGTTATTTTTTCCACACACATAAAATGATAGATGCAGGATATAATATGAGAGTTGCAGGATTCAAATGCCGATATGAACTTTACACGTGGATCAAGAATATTACTAGATAAATGTTTGTGAGCAAAATGCCAAATTTTGTATTGAATTGTTAATTCATTGTATTTATCTTTTGCCATCTCCCCCATCCATCAAATGAGTTAATTGGCTTCATGCTTGTTTGGATTTCATATACATTTTGTCTTTTTTATTAATTTTAAAAAATGAAAAGTAAGTACAATTATTTATGTATTACTTTCTAATTAAAATTAGAATTTCATTTTGCTAATTAACACTAATATTTAATGCTGATTTTTATTGTGCATGTTATCAAATGAAGTTTCAATTTTAATTAAAATATAATTCCAAAACCACTTTAAGGAATTGTACATATTTTTTTTCAAAAATAATTGTATAATAAGTTATGTAAGAATAAATATTTGGTTTAACTATATTGTTAATTCTTAAAAATAATTCAGACCCTGTGGAAAGAAAGAAAAATAACCTGAGGGAAAAAGAAAAAGAAAAAAAATAGAATTAAAAAAAGAGTAGTGGATAATTATTAGGAGAGAAGTAAAAAAAAATTTAAAAACTGACAAAGCGTAAAATAATCTAGTGAGATGTGTACACCAAATAGGAATATTTGGTTTATTATTAGTGTATATATATTGTAAAGAAAATGGCTTACAGTTATTGAATGCAAAAATAATAATAAAATCATTCAGACCCTGTGGGAGTAACACTTGTTAATAGAGCAGAATTATATTGACATTCGGTTCTGGTTGTTTTGTATTTTGATTGAATGATTTTAAGGAAAATTAAAGAAAATAAAAAAAATGCTTTGATGAATAAATTATCAAAAAATTAATATTAATTTGATTGAATGTGGAAATCCAAATTGTCACAAGAAAGACACATAATTCTACTAGAAAGAGTGAATGATATAACTTCCCCAACATTTAATTAAGAATAAGGAGAATCAATCAAGTGACATGATTTTATCACAAATCAGGTTATGCATTAGCGGGCAAAGAGACAGTTAAATATAATAAAATATTTTAATTTAATTTATGAAAATGTATAATTTTAGAGTTCAATTTTTTACATATCATTAATATCAAATTTATTCATGATATTAGTATAAAGTTATTTCAGTTTGACAAATTTTTGCTGAGATAAATATTTTTTCTCTTAATACAATTTATTTTATACCTAAAAGCCAACAAGAATTTAAATCATGAATCACTTGTTTAAGAGACACAAGTCCTACCACTCTTATCAACTTTTATTGATAACAATATTACTATTTACAATCAATAACTACATTCCTTTCCCTCAAATTCAATGATTTAAAATTTACTAACAATATTTTAATACTTCGTAACTAGAGTTAAGTAGAAACAACGCATGTTTTCATTTGTCACGCAATAAAATGATAATTGTGAACTATCTGAAACTTGTTATTAAGCATCCTTATATTAACTAGAGGGGTTCTCAAGAATCATGATGGATCATTAGCTTGTTCATGGCTGAGGTGTGGTATGTCATATGTGGGGGTGCTGTCAGTGACTAATGGTGTCCAGTCCTACATCTGAAAGGTGTTCACCTCAAAATTAATGCTTGATCGTTCTACGTCCCATCCTCTTACCAAAAATGGTGGAGGAAGTGCAGAAAGGACTGGCTAATGGCTGGTCCAATTTTGTAATGTTGAACCGAATCAACTGCACTGCAGGAATTGTGTGGCAGACAAGAAGATATATAATATATTTGGCGAACTCAGCTACAGCTTCGGGATCCTACCTACAATTCAGCCTTTCTATTTGCCACTTCAAAAAATTTTAATTCATCACGATCGTCAGATTTTTGTTTAGCTTTATAAACAATTGCCAGTTTGAAATCAAATGGAGGTCTCCCCTCTCAACCATTCCTTTAGCATTATCCACCCTTGATTCTCACAATTTTTCTTATATTTTTTTGCAACTTTTTTAAAATAAAAAGGATACATGCCAAATGATACGATTTAATTTTAAAAAGGTACATACTACAAGAGAAGTGAAAAATTCTCTCAAGCAGCTAGTCGTTTTTTCATCATTTATCAGAAAGGAACCTGGCATTTCAAGTGGAAGGGATAAGGCTTGATTACTCGATTTTAAATGAGAATATGCGGAAGCCATCAAGACAACGTAAAAAAAATAGGGGCGCATATGATTATTTTGATAAAAAAAAAAAAAAAAATTGACAACAAAGGAAACCACACATGCTCGTTGTGCATGGAACTTTGAACTAAAACATTAACCATGCAAACACAACTGTGGACACATACAAAAAACACACTCAACTAGCCAGCAGTAGTACACAATATACAACGCATACGAGGACCACCAGACTTGGCTTCTTCATCATCCTCACTAGCATCTTCCTCATAACCATTGTAATCATCATACGTTTCCGCCTCTAGGGACGTGGCTTGGACCTCTTTCTGGTTACTACTAGTGTAAGACGAATCCATGAGACAAGTTGTGTGATAACCATGACAGCAAAAGAAAACAATGACCGATACATTCTGTATAGAAAATGGATCGAAACATATACAACATCTTCCACCTCCCCTAGTCTTTGACTTCAACTCCACAGTTCTCAGACTTGGAGATTTGTCAAATACCTGAGAAGCACGAGTATCACTCATTTTAACCCGCGGCTCATCTTCATTACCTAAAGAAATCCCATGCCTTGCCTCTTTGTAATACTTAATTAAAAGATTGACACAGTCCGCCTATTTCAATGACAGCAAGTCAGTGGGATATTTCGCAGTACCAAATTAATGAGATTCAAGAATTTGGCCTCCTAAGGAAGAGCCAGAGGGAAGGGGGAAGAGGAAACACCTTAATGATATCATTGCATCCGTGTCTGAGCGATGTTTCAGTCCTGTAGTCGGTGATAATCTTAACCAGCCGATCCCGGAGCCTGTAGAAAAGCAGGTAGAGAAATTAGAATTGGTGAAAATAATGCTTACCCAATATATCTCTGGAACTTAAGGTCAGCTCAAATACTAATAATTTTTTCAAATGCAATCTATGATTCGATAATATTATTCACATTCTGTTAAATCACATTTATTTACTTACCGAGGGATTTCCAACCCATTAGGAACCTTATTTACAATGTAAAGGGGATCAAGATTTCCAACTGTGTGCTCCAATAATATGCCCACCTGTTAATTACAAGAATCAAGTTAAAAACAGCTTGAGAAAGAGCAGGTATGCAAAATAATAGAATACCGGGCCAGTTATTTCTCTCTTCTTTTTTCGGTTTCTAAAACACAGTTGTAAAAATTAGATCAATAAAAATAAATTTTAGTGTAGAAGGTTTACAACTTTTGAATACAAATAAACAAAAATATGTCCATAATTTTTTTTTCTCGCATTAGGTTATCTTTTTAATATTAAAAACAATATAATAAATACAAAAAGGAGCTAATCTTTACATGGTTAATGAGTAATAACTAATCCTACTCGCTATACACAAGCTTAAATCTAACACATCATATATGTGCAGTAAAGCATTTTATTCTAACACATTGATTTCACATTCATCCGTCAAAAAAATTTATTTATTATGATTATACCATTTCAGGTTTGTGAAGGCATTGCTTGATTAATTCTTCCCAAAGTTCATCATCATGCTGCATGGTGACAAACTCTACGGCCTGCAAAAAATTATGACCGCTTCAAACTTAAAATCACCAGAGTTCTCATTCACAAGTTAGATGTTTGTTGAAACCAAAAACCAATTCAATTGAAAAAAAATAATGTACCTCCTCTATATCCCCCAATTTGTTTATAATAACAGCTAGGGCTTGTTTCGAGTTTCCCATCCTTCCTAGGATGAAGACTTGCTCCCTCAATAGGTCTCTTTTAATGCAAATTTCGTAAGCCTGAAAAACAACTATGAGAATTTGACTCACAAGCATGTTGTAAATAACTACATATAACTGTCAAAGTTTGTAATTGGTTCATCACCTTCTCAAGGGTGTAGTGTTGACTGCTACGGAGAAAAGGTAGCAGCATCTTTGGATCATAGTCCGCATAGAGTTCTACCTAAGCACATTAGACCAAAAACAAATTATATTAAGTGCCAGAAAAAATCATTTAATCTCATTTACAAGCCATTATTATTCATGTTTAGCAACAGAGGGCAGATATCATGGCAACCAGGAAAAAAACATGTGAGAAGAGTAGAGTAGTAGAGACTCAGCAATCAGCATTAATATGCTATTAGCATTAAAAGACTCAAATGCTGCAGCCGGAATACCAGAAAGAAATGCATAACAAAAGTAGGGCAAACGGGTCATTGCCTTAGAGTATTTAAAGATTGCAAGCACATATTTGCAATTGAAATAATAGCTAGCAATTACAAATTAGTAAACCTAGGTTGAATCAGAATACCCCACAATTACCTAAAGATTCTAGTTCCAGGGTACACACTCTTTGTTGCACAACAATTAGAGATGCTGATTCTGTTCAAATATATCCTTTCTTATGTAAAGAAGATAGGACAGTTTGATGTTAGAGCAGTAAAACAATGTGTCCTAAACTAAGGATTCAACCACACATGACCAAACTCAAGGCGAGAGAAAATCCACAACATCCATGATTGCATGTGAATAAATGTATAGGCACTGGATTTCTGGTAGCGCAGAGTCTTTTAGTTATGAAATTTCAGTTAGGCTTTTCAATGTCGATCAAAATTTGTCTTGATAAAAAAAATTATTGTTTTAACACTTGACATGATAATAAACATATAAAACCATTCACGTGTTTTTTCACCTAATAGCTTAAGTGGTCGCACTCGCAGATTTGATCCTTGTTACCCCCATTTTCCTAATAAACTAATACAGCAGCAAAACCTACTAAAGTCTTTTTCCACTGAGTGGATTGGTTACATGGATCAAACACCTATGTGCTTTATGATAAACCTAGCATTAACACAATCATATCGTCTCTATCGAGTCATACAGATTTGTCAAAATTTTGTGTTGGTTGTCAATTGCATAACACAAACCTTTTCTTTTTTATTAGGGCTTGGGACCAGTTATGTAATAATTTTCAATTGACATACATAAAGATTCTCCTAATAAAGAAGGCAACCTAGTGCACAAGGCTCCACCAACTGTGGTCTGGGGAGGGTACATATGGAATCTTTCGTCTGCAAGCAGAGACACTGCTTTCAAAATTTGAAAACATGATCTCCAAATCACATGGCCGCAACCTTACCGTTGCACCAAAGCTCACCCTCAAAGCCTCAACATAAAATATCTCCAAATAATTTAATAAAATGTTAAACTTCAGCACAAAAAGTGTTCCATTCCATTGTCCACCCAAAGGGCTCTAGCATGAGGGGATGTGTTAGTGTGTTACAGATATATTACTATTCTTGTGTATTCACTTAATAGCTTAACCTTCAGAGAGTTATCTATTGACAAGATACTAGATAAACTTTGGAACAAATACACATTTAAAAATGTGTGATGTAACATTTGTCTCATCTAACCTGAAATATAAAGTGCCTAATGAAGCTTATATAATTTATAAAATTTGTCGATGTAGGATGAGGTCATAAACAAAAATGAAGGCTTTTATTCAAAATATTTCAAAGTGCAAGGCTGCAGAGTAATGTGCACATGATTAAATATCTATGTATTTAGCTAAGCATTGGATCTTACATTTCCTTGTAAATTGTTTCATGTAGCTTTGTCTTGGACCATAATCAATTAGACAAGAGTAGTCACTTAATGAGGTTTCTTTATTTTCTAAAAGAAAAACAAAGACAGTAATGGCTCTGAGTATCTCAAAGTGGCACACACATGGCTTTCATCAATTATAATTGTAAATACAGATTTACACCTTAGATTCAAAAGCGAAGGAAGCTTGTAAAGGTTAAATGAAAGAAATAAAACCTACCTGCATATCATGGAAGTCTTTCCCAGCATGAGGATTTACTTCAAATAATGAGTGGAGATATAAATGTAAAAAATATCTACAATCACTCTTATCATCTGCATTTAGAAGTTGATTCACAACTTCAGGTGGACTTATTAAGTCCCTATTCTGGATTAACAAAGGAACAGCGCGCTTGCAATCTAGCCTCATTAGTTGGACAACCTGAACAGGTAGAGATTAAACAAATAAGAGTCCAATGATATCATATATAAAGAAATGAAAACAGGTAGAAACAGAATTGAGCTCATATACTACTTAAAAAAGAAAATCCAACAACTTTTCTCCTCTGTAAACAAGTCAGAGAATGTTCAAATCTTAATCAACCAATTCTGCAAATCTGATATGGTACTTTGTTAATTCATCCATCTTGTATGCATTATGAAGGAGATATCAGATATGGCAAACATGGACAACCAGATCCTAATATACTACATTGAAGCTTGTAAAGAAAACTATTCAGGTGGTTAAAATAGAACGCCAACAGATATATGAAACATGAATTTGCACATCATGTAACACCGCAGAGCTATATAAAAAACACACAATTCCAAGATTAATTTAACTTCTACAAAGCATAATTATACCTTTCCACGAATAGCATCGTGTAGGTTATGTTTATCAATAAAATCAAATACTTCTGGCTTCAAAAGCTGAAAATTTCAACCAAAAAAAAAAGGAGAGTGAATTAGCAGTTAAAACAAATAGACAACAGATTCTAGTACACAGCATGCGTATGACATTTAATTGATGTTGTTGCTGCCTGCATTTAAGAAAAAATTCTTCGAACACTTACATCAGCATACAACAAGAAGGCTTTCTCAAATTGCCCATCGATTACATACAACTCTGCTAATGCCTAGCACAGAATAAGAACACGTTAATGTAAAGAGATGGTTAAAAGAATCAAAATGCAAGAATAATTAATCAGACTAACCTCCTTAAGTGAATCAGTCATGGATGAAGTATTTAGCTGAGGTTCAATGGCTGAAATTACAGGTAAAGCAGAATAAATTACAGATGGCCAGGATTTTACAGTGGACAAGAGATCCTTATGAAAAGAAGGATTTGTAGCCAATGCAACAAGAGCAACCTGTAGAACCAAAAGCAGCATAAAAGATTTTTTATCCCAAGTCAGTTCATTACAGATACTACACAAACACATAATTGTGACAGAGAAAACTTTGTTTTAGCTAACCTCGTAAGCAGTATCACGTAGTCTGGGGTTTTCTGTAGGCATGTAAGGAACTAAAACAGGGAGCTGACGAAGATGTGCAAAGTGGAAAACCCATCTGTTGAAAGCAGTCCACTGAACACCCATTTACAAATCAGAACTCATTAACAGACTAATAAATAATGGCATGCCATACCTCTCCCATGCTGAAGCTGATCCTCGAAGCAACTTGGGACACAAAGATGCTGCTTCCCTGTATTTTCTTTCCACAATCAGATGATCAAGGTACCTAGATCCCACCTGCAAAGATAGTGGGCAAATTGAAAAACTTCTCATTACTCAAATGGAAAAATTCACCTAGAAGGAAACAAATCATATATACACACACAAAATACATCTTACACAGAGTAATTTTTTGTGTAAAAAATAATTAATATTAAAGAGAAGAGAAGTACAATAAGGGAGACTGGGAGCGGTTAAGGTATCCTCAAGAGTTGAGAGTCAAGACTTGCAAATAACTAAACCAAAACAAACCTAATAAGTACCAATTACAATTCACTATATAGGAAACTACTATAAGTTTCATTTCATGTTTCTTTGAGCTTGCATCTTGAGCGTCTATATACAGTCTTATTGATAGCAAAATAAATGACAACAAATTAAAAGATTTCTTGAGAAACAAAATAGTTGAGGAGCTTTCACGTACATACAATCAACATAAAAAAGTGCCTCCATGTGCGTACATGCATACCCTCATTCCAATTATATGCTACACAAGTACCATTTATTCTGTAATTTTACACATCTAATTCCAATAAGCATAAAATCATTAGAAATTAGATTGAATTAGGATAAACTTAAATACCTCATCAAGTAGTTCACTCCGTCCCTGGCCAGATTCAACCACAGCCAAAGCTTTTTCATGCCACCCGTGCTGAAGAAGCCATGCAATATGATCTTCAGTATCCCTGATTATTAAAACACATCAATTTTTCTAAAATATCTAATGTAATTTTTTCAAATCTGTCGAAAAACTTAGAACATCAACATGACATTTTAAATGTATCAAAAAAATTCAGCAAAGTTTTTGAGAAAGCAATTTCAGACTCCAATTTTTTATTATTTAAATGATCTAGTTCCTTGTGACCACAACAGCATGCATTGAAGGGGCAATTAGGGGGAGGGGGAGTTATATTTCCAATAAAAAATGTAGAAGGATGAAGGATCTCACACATAGATGAGAGGATTGTGCATTTTTTGCAGGCACTATGAGACATCAATATATTTCTTTTTACTAAAAGGAGTAATAAAGTAAGTTCCTCAGACTACAATATAGGAAATATTCGGTGTAACACAACCACCAATGAACTGGACAACAATGATCACCCAAATCACGTCACTGCAGTCTGCATTAGTACATTCTTCCATACCAAACAGTCAGCTGGCAATTCAAGGGCACATCATATCTTATCTTAGAAAATACAAACAAACATAAAACTATACCTTCATGCTATGTGGATATGATAAGGTTTAAGACTGTTGAGGGTTATATGTATTCTTATATCAAATTTATCCTAGAAATTATTCAAATCTGATTTGATCTTATTCTCCTTTATTTTCTCCCTATCTTTATATTTATTTCATAATCAAGGTGGTTAGGACCTCACCTAGCCCTCTCTGCCTATATAAACTCATGTAATTTTGATCAATGTAGAAAAATACAAAGACAACTTTTTTCATATGATTTCTTTTCCTTACTAAATCCCCCCTTCCCAGAAAAAAAAAAATGATAAATCATTTAAACTTATTGGGAAAAACTCAAGTTCCACATTGGCTAGAGATAAGGCAAAGATAGAATATATAAGTAGGGGGCAACCCTAATCCCATGAGCTAACTTTTGGAGTTGAGTTATGCTCAAACCCACATTCTAAGATGGTATCACAGAGCTTAGGTTGTGATCTACAACAAAAGTTTTCAAGTTTTTCTTCTTAGTTTCCTTTTCGATCTTTGATCTCTAAGTTGTTCTTTCTTTTTCGATCTTCAATCGCTGTTGATTGGTTCTTCAATCATGTTTTGTTTGCTCTTCGATTGCTCTGTTGTGATGTCTACTCCTATTACTGCCAGTGATGGCGGTGGTGATCCTCCGCCAAACGGCGGACTCATGCTGCCGATTCAACCTCCTTTGGTGCAAACGAACTTCAATCACTCCATTAATAAAAAGCTTGATGGAGTGAACTACCTCTTCTAGAAATTACAAGTGGAACCTGTGATTCGAGGACACAATCTGCATCACTTTATTTAGGATCTGCAGATTCTAGAGAGGTTTGCGACAATTGCAGATCGTGATGTTGGTCGTGTCACTAAAGCCTATCACGCCTAGGAGCAACAGGACCAATTGTTGCTCTCATGGTTTCAATCCACCATTTATGCTACCATGGTTCACAAATTTATCGGCTGCATCACTTCGTGGTTACTTCGGGATAAGATTCATAACCATTTTCATGCTCATATGCATGCGAAGGTGAGGTAACTTCGCACAGAACTGCATCAACTTAATCTTGAAGAACGCACTATATCTGATTATCTTTCTAAAATTCAGAATTTGGTTGATTCTCTCACTGGCATTGGTGATCCTATTACTATTAAAGAACATGTTGACATTATTATTGAAGGTTTACCAAAGAACTATGCGTCTTTTGTCTCATACATCAATAATTGTTCTGAATCTCCAACCATTGATGAAATTCAAACTGTTCTTGGTCATGAAGCTTGTATTGATAAATTTAGGAAAAAGGTTGTAGTCTCTGTTAATGTTGCTTCAACTTCTACTGTAAGCTCTACTTCTAGCTCAACTGCACCTCAAGCTAATTTTGTGCAACAAACAATAATCAGCAACAATCTGTTGGTCAGAATAACTTCTAAACTAATCAAAATCAGTATCAAAATTTTAATGGTGGCCGTGGCAGTCGTGCTGGCCATGGCAGTTGTGGGGGTCGCTTTGTTGGTCGAGGAGGCCGTGGACGTAGCAATATTCAGAGCTACATCTGCCAAAAATTTGATCATGATGCTGCGAACTGTTGGTACAAGCCATCATCTCCCTTTGGTGTTTCATAATCCAATGTGCATGCCACAGCCACATCCTCCTGCTGCTTTTGGTGCACCCCCACAATTTACATCACCCTACATTTTTTCTCCACCAATGATGACTAGTTCATCAGCTTTTGGTGCTTCCCCTGAGATTATGCTGACACCTATGACTCAGCAAATGCAACCTTCTACACAATTTGTGCAGCAATCTACGCAGCAGCCTCTTCAAACCTTTTGGGGCAATTCTTCCCAAGCCTCAATGCCTCAGCAAATGTCATCCTCTAATCCTATGCAGCAGCAAATGCAACCTATCAATCCTATATCCTCTCATAATCCACAAGCCATGACTATTGGTTCCACTGCAGCTCAATCCAGTAATTGGTATCCTGATTCAGGAGCTTCACATCATGTGACCTCCAATGTTGAAAATATCCAGCAATGTGCTCCCTTTGAAGGTCCTGACCAAGTCATCATAGGCAATGGTCAAGGTTTGCCCATTCGTTCTATTGGTTCTTCAACTTTTATTTCTCCTACCAATAACACCACTAATCTCTTGCTCAGCAAACTTTTACATGTTCCCACTATCTCTAAAAATTTACTAAGTATCAGTCAATTTGCAAAGGATAATTCAGTTTATTTTGAATTTCATCCTAATGTTTGTTTGGTTAAATCTCAGGGCTCCAATGATATTCTTCTCAAAGGACATCTAGGGTCTGATAGATAGTACAAATTCCCTCATATGCTGCCTTCTTCAAGTGCTTTACCTTCAAGCTCATTTAGGGATGCTATTTCCCAATCTGTTTTACAGCAATCTTTTGTAAAATCTGCTTCTGTTGTAAATTCTGTTACAGCTAGCACTTGGCACTCTAGATTAGGGCATCCAAGTGCTGCCACTCAAAAGCTTGTAATGCAACTTTGTAAAATTCCATTAATGAATAAAAATGAGCTTGATTTTTGTTGTTCATGTTGTCTTGGTAAAGCACATAGCCTGCACTCTCCTTTATCTTCTACTTCTTATTCTCAGCCCCTTAAGCTAATTTTCAGTGACTTGTGGGGTCCTGCTTCCTTTGTTTCTTCCCCGGGTTATAGCTACTACTATGTCACCTTTGTAGATGCCTTTACCAGTGTTAAAGTATTATATTGTGTAGACAGCTGTATGTAGACAGCTGGTGTAGGTGTAGACAGCTGTCTCCCTCTCTTTGTACCTTATATATATATGTAATAATGTGTAATGAAAGATCAGATTGAGTGTGTGAGTATATACACACAGATTTCAAATCTCAAGTACCAGATGTACTTGGATTTTTCTACTAAGAAACAAATCTGAAACTCTAAATGTCTTCAAACAATTTAGAGTCAAGGCAGAAAAGCAATTTAGTTTTCCTGTCAAATCTGTTCAAACTGATTAGGGGGGAGAATACAGACCTTTCACTGTTTTTCTTCAACAGTTAGGAATCCTTCATAGAGTTATTTGTCCTCACACTCATCATCAAAATGGTGTTGTGGAGAGAAAGCATAGGCACATAGTGGAATTAGGTTTAACTCTATTGGCTCAAGCATCTCTTCTTTTTTCTGATTGGGATCATGCTTTTCTAACTAGTGTCTATCTCATTAATAGACTTCCTAGTTCATCTATTAAATTTGAGATTCTCTATGAAAAATTGTTTAAACTCAAACCTGACTACCAATTTCTCAGTTTTTGGTTGTGCATGTTTTCCTCTTCTAAGGCCATACAACAAAAACAAACTCCAATTCAGGTCTCAAGAATGTCTTTTTCTAGACTATTCTCCTACGTACAAAGGCTATAAATGTCTTTCCTCTTAAGGCAGAATTTACATATCAAAAGACGTGGTGGTCAATGAGTCAAGATTTCCTTATCATGCACTTTTTCCTTCATCCTCTTCATCCCATTCTTTACATCAACCAACCTTGCCTTCAGCCTCAATACCAATTGCTTCAACTTCTAGATCTTACATCCCCTCTCCCAATAACTCTCAAGTTTCCACTCCACAACCCAATACTAATCCTCACCTATTACTCATTCTCGCAACATATCTCTATCTGTCACTAGTTCTATCTCCCAGTCCATCAATTGAACATCCTGTTCAGTCTCTTTCTCCATCTCCACAGCCTTTACCTCAAAATGTCCATCCCATGCAGACCAAGTCCAAGTCTGGTATTGTTCAACACAGAATTCACCCCACCCTTCTTTTGACTCATTTGGAACCCAAATCTACTAAACAAGCCTTAGCGATCCTACATGGTTGGCTGCTATGCAAACTGAGTATGATGCCTTGATTAAAAACAATACATGGAGCCTTGATAGTAATCCTATTGGTTGCAAGTGGGTGTTTCGGGTCAAAGAAAATTATGATGGTACTGTAAATAAGTACAAAGCTAGACTAGTGGCAAAAGGCTTTCATCAGCAGTTTGGTACTGATTATACAGAAACATTCTCACCAGTTATCAAGCCTATCACTGAAACTTCTTCTTACTCTTGCTGTCACTAATAACTGGCCAATACAGCAGTTGGATGTGAACAATGCCTTCCTTAATGGCATCTTAGAGGAAGAGGTCTACATGTAACAGCCTCCCGGATTTGTTACCTCAAACAAATCACTGGTCTGCAAGCTTCACAAGGCAATTTATGGTCTTAAACAAGCTCCTAGAGCTTGGTTTGATAGGTTAAAGGAACAACTTCTTAAGTTTAACTTTAAGTCCAGCAAGTGTGACCCCTCTCTCTTTGTTTATTCTATAGAATTATCAACTGTTTGCATGCTGATATATGTAGATGATATAATAATCACAGGGAACAATCCTACACTGCTAAAGAATCTTATTTCCAGGCTCAATAATGTTCTCTCTCTCAAAGATCTGGGGTGTTTGGACTATTTTCTTGGTATTGAGGTCAAAGCTCAAACTGATGGGTCTCTCATTCTCACCCAAGGAAAATATAATAGAGATCTTTTGGCAAAAGTTGATATGTCTGAAGCCAAACCTATCTCTTCACCTATGGTTACTGGCTGCAAGCTAACCAAAGTAGGTTCTTATCCTTTCACTGATCCTTCAATGTATATAGGTCAGTAGTAGGTGCTCTTCAATATGCTACTATTACTACACCTGTTTTAGAATCTTAGAATGAGAGTTTAGATCTAACTTAATCCCAAAAGCTAGTTCAAGGGGTGAGGTTGCCCTTCACTTATATACTCTATCTTGGTTTTATCTTTAGCCGATGTGAGACTTGGGTTTTTCCCAATACCCCCCCTTACGCCCAACACTTTTGGACTTAGTGTGTGGATAACATGATGGGTGGCCCTTTGAATAAATCTTGGGTATGCTTTGATACCATCTTAGAATCTTAGAATGTGAGTTTAAGCTTAACTCAACCCCAAAAGCTAGATGAAGGGGTGAGGATTGTTCTTCACTTACATACTCTATCTTGGCTTTATCTTTAGCCGATGTGAGACTTGGGTTTTTCCCAATAACCTGAGATAAGTTTCTCTGTTAACAAGGTTTGTCAGTTTATGAGTCATCCTCTTGAGGCTCATTGGGTTGCAGTCAAACTGATTCTCAGATATCTCAAAGGAACTCTCTCTTGGGGCTTACATCTCATACCAGCTTCTGCTCCTTTCTCCATTACAGCCTTTTGTGATCCAGACTAGGCATCTGATCCTAATGATAGAAGATCAACATCAGGTGCTTGTGTTTTCTTTGGACCAAATCTGATCTCTTGGTGGTCTAAGAAGCAATCGGTGGTGGCTCGTTCTAGTACTGAAGCAGAATATAGAAATCTTGCCTTGGTGACTGCTGAAGTGTCCTGGCTTCAATCTCTCCTTTCTGAACTTGCAGTCAAGCACACTATGCCTGTTATTCACAGTGATAACATGAGCACTGCTTCTCTTGCTTGTAATCCTGTTCTTCATGCTAGGACTAAACACGTGGAACTTGTTCTTTGTCGGGAAAAAAATGCTCAGCAAGCTGCTGCAAGTGGTTTATGTTCCAGCTATCAACCAATATGTTGATTTCTTACCAAGGCTCTGTCTCCTACCAACTTTGAGTTGTATAGAACCAAGCTCACAGTCTGTGATTCCTCAACTTCGGCTAAGAATTACCCACCATGAGCTTGCGGGGGAGTATTAGAGTATCTTACTCCTCTAGGTCTTTTTCTTAATGTTTTCTGTTAGATGCCAACCTTACACTATCAGTGAGCTGTCAGTTAGTTACAGTTACTAACTAACTACTAACTAACTATAGTTAGTTAGTAACTGTTAGGTTAGTTTACCGTTAGTCTCTCTATATAACAAAGATGACACAACTCTTTGTAACTGCCTAATGATTTCTGATCAATAAGAAAATGCTCTCAGTTTCTCAATAAAACCACAGATACCATCTTTTAATGCATAATAAGCAAAAGGAAACATCACACATTAAATATTTGTTAAAAACATGTTTTATCAACAACCCCCTCAAAATACTTAAAGGGCCATAAATCATACATAATGCATCCAAAAAATTAGAACAGTACAATAGATAAAGAAATTGAAATCAACCTTGGTTTGGCAATAACTACATCCTTCAGAGATACAATATAGTAAAGTGGTTCATCACCTGCAGCCCACTGACCCCCAGCATAACTGCTACCTACATTTGAATGAAACCAATATTATGAAGGACCATTCCATACATAAAAAATACATGTCAAGAAATAATATATTACTAAGGTGTATATTAGAAAGGAGCTCAGAGGACCCAGGTCTCTCACAGAGGGAATGGGAATGGTTGATTTAAAAGATTCAGGAGACATAATCAAGGGAAATTAAGATCCTGAGGAGGCAATGGTAAATGTAATAGATTTCCACTGAGGCAATCAAGGGGAATTCAGGAGGGGGAATGATCTGTATGGATATAAAAAAGAAAAGAGATGAGAAAATGGAGGGGTGAGGAAAAAAGTGAAGAATACGGGAGAGTGCAGAATCTCCTAAATACTATAAAAAAACTTCGTACCCCATTGCCCAGAGGCTCTTCGCTATGCGAAGGTATGGGGGAGGGATATTGTACGCAGCCTTACCCTTGCATATGCAAAGAGGCTGTTTCCGGATTCGAACCCATGACCAACAAGTCACCAAGGCACAACTTTACCGCTGCACCAGGGCTCGCCCTCAATCTCCTAAATACTATGTGTCACCAATTTTATGTTTCAATTCTTTGTCTCCTACTGTAAATCTAAATCCCCACCATGCAGGTATTTATATCACACTGATCAAATACAGCATATTCAACATAGCTGAATATGCTTCAAAACATCATAAACAACACAAACCATATGTTAACCTGAGAAGGGAGCATGAGCAAGAGAATAGTCCTTCGCCCTGTAATGCTCAAACCCATGTACTGGAAGAGCATCTGTAGAAAGCTCATCATTATTCCATGTTACTATTCTTACTTCTGGTCTTTGTGCATTGCCCTGTTCAAAATTATTTTACTCACATTCAGAACAAGTCAAATTTCTGAATTTTACGAGAAGGACTAAATATGTACTACCTCGCCTCTCTTTCCCTTTATAATACACAAGATACATTTTAATTTTGGCAAATACAATATGAATTTCATTGGTTGCATACTTCAAATTTTTTTGCTGCCATATCTAAATGCAATTGACATCATGCAGCTAGAGTTAATTATTCTCTAGACTCCCAACAAGGAATAGTACCCTCGAAAAAATCATAATGGTATATAACTTGAATGAGACATAAAGATCATGCTTGGTATAGCATTTTTCAGGTAATCTTTTTTTTCTTTCTTTTTCCAAAAGCTCTCTCCGGGAGCTGGTGAAAAAATGATTGTTTCTCCAAAATAAATTGAACTAAACCAAACATGCAATAAATAATGTGCATGCAACATGCCTGTGAGTAATATATATGAAAATGTCTAATTTGAGGGTAGCATAATGCTAATCTGGTACTGTTGGTTATATAACATTGTGAAGCATCTAAATAATCCAAAATGATCTAATTCATTTTTTGATCCTTCACAAAAATGTAATACTCCCTCTGGTCCTTTATATAAAAAACGAATAACTAATTCATCCAGACCAATAAAAGTAGGCAAGTTAATTTATTTTAATTAATAATATCATAAATTTAAATTTTATTCCAAAAATACCCATAGAGTTAAATGATTTCAATAGAGGTCATATTTAATGACATTGCACGTATCAAGGGATAATTTTTTTTCCACAAATGAGTGTGGCTTATATTGTTAATAGTCTAATAAATGCATCCACTTATATGGAAAATGAGTGGGCATTTCATAAATAGATTTTATAATAAATTAAGGGTATAAAAGAGAATTAACAATTAATACACTTGAATATAGGTCCATGTTTGTTATAATTAAGACCAAAAGAATTGGCTCATTTGTTTCTTATATAAAGGACTGGAGGGAGCAATAAATAAATAAAATATCTAACATGTCTAAGTATTATGGATCAGGAACTCAGGAAGTGACTACTTCAAATTAAGATGCTTGGAGGAATTTCCCTTTACTAAAGTAAAAGACAGAAGAGTGAACCAAGAAAACAAGTTGTAGCATATAAAGGAAGGGGGAAAAGGGGGGAATTTACACTATAATAGGAGGTCAGCATGAAAAATTAAAGAATTTCATTTCATCATATGCAAGGAATATAAATACCTGCCGTAAAGGAGCGGTGCTACTAAAATCCTTATCTCCATCTTCTTCTCCAGGAATATATGCTAGAACAACCAAAGCATCACCAAAGGGAGCAAGTCCTGAAATGAAATAGCTGGTTTGGAAAGATGCCACAATATCCACCTGGGTCATACCAGTCAAAGGAACTTGCCTGAATGACCCATTGGCTGCTTTTTGGTGATTTGTCCTAATTGAAGCAATTTTGACAGATGTTCCCCAGCCAATAACTAAGAGGCTGTCATCCTACAAGTGATGGAAAGAGATTAAGCTCCACAGTTTAATCAAGAGATATACAGAATAAATGAAATAATGCTCTTGCCACTGTTAAAGTTCTAAAGCTATAGAACAAGCCTTCAATTACAGCAGTGGACACTGCATGATAGAATGGCATAAGTCAACAGCATGCCTGCATTGATATTTGACTAACCTGCCAAACCAGGTGAGGAAGCAAAAGCTCAGGGCGTGGGCTCCCCCGTGGTTTTTCAATAAATGTAATACGCTGGTCATTGGCAGTATCATAAACCTTCACTCCTGCATCATTAACCCAAGCAACAAGACTTGCTCTCCATTTCACAGCATGTATTGAACCTTCACCAGAGTGCAAAACCTTTTGGGGAGGGTAGGGCGGGGTAATTTTATCGTTAACAAACAAAAGATACTGTTGAGAACATATGTGATAAGTAATAAAACATTCTTACAAACCTGATCACGGTATCCTAACCATTTCTTTGAATTTAAATATAAATGACCAGCCAAACCACCAGCAACAAATCTCCTAGACATTTTCCTTGCATAATCTGGATCCAACGCAACTGCCTTCATCGGCCGATGGTACTCAAACTTCAATTTCTCATCAGTGAAAAGACTGTTTATCACAACTGATCCATCATCAGAACAGCTTCCAATATATTCACCTTCTGTGTCAAAGCTAAGGTCATTGACAACAGAAGCATGTGCAGAGAATTCCTTAACCTATAACAAGGTAACTCAATTAGAAATAGATTCCTATAAACAACACAAGCACACAAGCAATTGACCATCACACAACAGCAGCTACACAAAATTTCAAAGTGCAGTGTCAACATAAACCAAATACATTCATAACCCCTAGCATACATATTTGAAGAGACTATCAAAGAACGAATTTCACGAATTATTTTGTTCTGTACAATTGATCGAGCCAGCTCCAATTTGAGTAATAACAGTTCAAACTCACAGAAACTGCGAGATTCTAAATCACACAACAGCAGCTACGTGAAATCTCAAATAGCACAGTGTCAACATAAACCAAATTATATCCATAATCCCTAGCATATATTTGAAGAGAATATCAACAAAAACAAGTTCTCAATCAGACGGATTATTAAGTTCTGTAAATTTGATCAAACCAGCTCCAGCTAGAGTAGTAACAGCTCAAAATTCACAGAAATTTGTGAGATTCTCAATCACTCAACAGCAACTGCACAAAATCTCAGAGCGCACAGTGTCAACATAAACCAAAAGATATCCACAATCCCTAGCATACATCTGAGGAGAACATCAACAAACACAAGTTCTCAATCACACGAATCATTCCGTTCCGTAAATTCAATATAACCAGCTCCAATTCGAGCAAAAACAGCTCAAATTCACAGTAATCGCGAGACTCTCCGCGACAAATTACGCAACAAACAGATGACACACGTCGACTGACCTGATTCCCGAGAAAATCGAGGATGTGAACGGTGCCGCCGTGAGTGCCGAGAGCGATCATGCGCTCCGCGACGGCGATACACGACGCCGCGTCACTCGCAAGCAGCGAAGGGATGCTACCTCCCATTCTCTGGTACTTGAGCCTCGGTTCCTCTTCGTCTTCTTCATCTTCCACCACTTCTTCGTCTTCCTCTTCTTCTTCTTCCTCTTCGTCTTCCTCTTCTCTCTCGTCGTCTCCTTCGACGCCGTTCTCTGACGGGAACGGAACCATTCTGATGGTTATCGCGTGATGCCTCGTCTCGAGGAGAATGCAAAGGGAAAGTGAGAAGTGAGAATTTAGATCTGTTTGGTTGCTCTGGGAAAATCTTTTTTTTTTAATTACTATTATTTTTTATTTTTTTTTCCTTTCTTTGCTTCTCGTCTCATTTTAAAACAAATTTCGCGTTACAAAATTTCTGAAGAAAAAAGGAAAGGTTCAAACGGTCCCTCGATAAAGTAAAATAATGGGGTAGACGACAAAAACAACGAGGTGTTTTGTGCTGATTCAGTTAAGAGTGTGGTTGCACTTGGATCCTCTGCAGCCAATTTTCCATCCTAGCCATCAAGCTGCAACATTACAGCCCTTTGATTAATAATTACACATAAATCTGACGGTGTTGATTTATGAGGCAGAGAGAACCTTGCTGGAAAGTATAACTAAATGGATGAAATCAATAATGATCTGAGGCCCATGGTGTCGATTATTGACAGATAACCCAAAGTAGACGCATCGGTTATCGTCAAAGGCCCGAGTTTGTCAATTGTCAGTGGCACAAAATCGATCAATTTTGATTAAATTGATTTTAGCTATTAAAAACAAGGAAAATAAATAAATACTCTGCTTCAACAACTTGAATTATCTATGTAATTAGATGTAACTTGTTTTGAAATATATTATTATTATTAAAAATTAAATTAAAATGTTATTATAATTTATAATAATTGAGAATAAAAATGTTAAGAAGAAATATGATGTGAATTATTACATTTTTTATAATAAGTTATAAATTATAGATAGATATTGCATTTTTATTTCTTATAAAAAAATATTTTTTTTAAATTTATACATTTAATAAAACTATATGATGTGAATTATTTATAAATAAAATAAAATCATGTCTAATAATCACTGGTGAGAGATTAAAACTATATTATTTTACTAAATGTAAAGATTCAAAATGAATAAAAAATTTGTAGGAATTAAAATGAAAAATCGTGATATTTTCAAAAAGTATTGAAAGAGAGAAAATTATATACTCTGTTTTGTATTCCTGCATCCCACGAGTATTTTTTTTTATATTAATGTTAAATATGTTTTTTCTCTAAGTTTTATTCCATATTTACTTTTGGTTATCAAACAAAAAATTGACCACGGTGCCTATATTTTTCCTCCGTTAATATTTAATCTGGTCTCTGCTAACAGATATCTTCCTTGAGTGATTCTAAAGTGTTACTGGTTTTTTTTTTTTTTTTGCATTGTAAAACCGCCGGAAAAAAGAGATTTCAAACACACAAACCAACAACCTACTTGAAAATTCTTGCAACATTGGAACTCATCTATATCGCCTCACTCTTTTGCCACTATTGTCCCCTTGGTTTTGCCCTTTGTGTGTGATGATACCCGTGCAACAAAAAGATTCATAAAACAATAATAAAATGAAGGATTTAACGTTTGTTTGAAAAGTGGTGTTGGGGATTGGAGAGTTTGAAAATTGGAGCTGTTTTTTGGTACTTGTGATTTTGGCCAGGGAGCTTAGTGGTTTGTAATTTTGCCTATTCTTTTGGTTGTTTCTAATTGTGGGTTATTGATTTCATTTTTTTTTATCATGATTTAATGGGATTGTTGATTTGAGTATATTGTCTCAAACCAAAACATCTTCTTGCAAAAAAAAAAAAAATTTATCATACTAATAAGTTAATTAATAAAAAAAATACTAATAAGTCTATGTGTGAACAAATGATTGCAAATGTAATTATCATATCATCATTTAATTATAATATTTGATGAAATAAACTAAAAAATGATGGATATTAGTTGAGGAACTTGGTTTGGTAAAAAAAACTTGTTGAGGGACTAGAAGTTAGTTTGGTAAAAAGATGGAGACTAATATTGTTTAAGATTTGTCAATATTAAAAGTTTTTTTTTTTTGAAAAATTGAGATTAAAAATATAGTTTAAAAAAACCTTCACACATGATAATCATATGTGCTAACTCACATGGTTATCACATAATTATTTAATTGTGATATTTGATAATAAGAACAAAAAATGTTATCGGGTGAGAAGTATAATAAAATTAAGACCTAATAATTTCTTTGTTTAGAAATTAAAAACAAAATAGGAACAAAAACACATTTAAATTTTAACTTCATTTTATGACATTAATCATGATATTAAGTTACACACATTTAAGATGGTAAAAAACCTTTGAAAATTTAATTTGTTTGGCATGGGTTATTAATGGAGTTACAATAAAACAAAGTTTAAATGGTTTTTAACTCAATTTCAAAACACTTTTTCATTCATTTTTCAAAAAATTATAATTTTGGTTTTTAGTTTAATTATTTTTAAACACATTCTTCCTAATTTTGGGAATGACCTTTCCAACTATTAATATCATTGTTTACACTTATATTACCACAATTAATATTGCTATCAACGCCGTAATCACCATCATTGATACTACTACCATCACGAATGACATTACCACCACCATCAACACTAGCATTGGTATAACCCTCACTATCATCATTGTCATCAGTAACACTATTGGCAGTGTCACTAACACCGACATTGACATTGCTGTCAGCCATCATTATCAACTCTAACATATAAACTGTCACCAACATTGTCTTTATTATAATTGTTATTGTTATTGTTATCACCACTCAAAATACTCTCAAACTAACTTTAATAAGAATAAACTTTTAAAATGAGATTATTTTGAAATTATAAATAAAAAAACAATTTTTAAAAATAAAAATTGGATGTTATTTTTATAATTTTTGAAACTTATAACTAAAAATGACTCAATAGTATGTAAACCTATTAACCACCTAGTTTTCTATAATATTTTTGGCTAACTAATCTCACATAACCTACCCACAACCCATGAAAATGATTGATTTAAGATCTTTAATCCAATCTAAAAATATGTCCAACCCCACCAAATATGTTTTTTGGTGGGTCAAAGCTAGGTTGGATTAGATTGGCTCATTTTGACATCTTTATCATTCACATACTATTTTTATCATTTATTTTTTTTTCATTTTCCTCCAACCAAAATATACAGTAAATAAAATCACTTTGAAAAGTGCAAAATATAATTAGAACTACACATTATTATATAGTTATGTCTGTTTATGGTCATTATTTATGAGTTTTTTTTGTCATCAATTATTTGCAAGACCTATTATGTGTCGTGGTTGTGAGTCAATCTTTTTATACTACTTTTACTTCTCTCCTTTTTTTGTGAAAATTGATTGATTATACTACTTTTACTTTTATTAGACAAATTGATCTAAGAGGGTCACTTTTACAAACAATTTATTAAATAGGGTCTCTTCCTAAACTATTTACGAACGAGGTCTATTTTTACATGCATCCCGCCATTTGTATTGGCGATAAAGCTAAGCCGTCACTCGCATTAGCGACATACCGATTGACGTGGAGGGTGTTTCACCAACAATATTGTTGAAACAGTTGCTGGTGTCAGAAAGAGCAGGCATGGTCTCGCTACCATAGCTAGCGAAATAGCAGCAGAGGAGGTCTCGCTAGCATGGCTGGCGATTCCACTTTTTTCTTAATTTTTTTTCTTGTTCCATGGAACAGTGAATGCAATGAAGGGGCTAATTTGATATCTTGTGATGCCAAAATGAAAAGCTAACAATTTTTTAATCCAAAAAAGAAAGAATGACAAATGAAATGACGAAGCTTATCTTTAGACACTGCCAGGAGAATACAAAAACAGATTTTTTTTACTAATAATTACCCGTTTTAATTGTAATTCCATGTAAATTATTATTAAAAAAAATTATTTAATAAAATGAATTAGAATCCTTATATAAAAAATCATTTTTATTAAAAAATCAGTTTTACAAGAAATGTCATTAAAAAATAACCAATTCGACCATAAACTTAATTAAATCATGAAATATCTAAGAGTTTAATCACATGACATTATAAAATACTTTTAAAACATTCTTCAATCATATTATTAATATAATTTTTGAAGTAATTTTCATAAAAATTAATAAATTTATTATACACCATAAATTTAAATTATAATTAAATCTAAATTATGGTCTAATTTTTTTTAGAGTTTATAGTCCTTTTTCAATAACTAAACTAAAAAAATATTTAGATTCTTACACTTTTTTATACTTATATTTTATAATTAGTTAGATTATTGGTGCATTTTATGATATTTTTAAATTCAATATTTATAATAATTCCTATTTTTTTCACTAAACAAATATGAAATATATAATTAGTTAATAAACTGAAAATAATTAAATTGTTTGACAAATATTTAGCTGAAAATTATTTAATAAAATGAATTAGAATCCTTATATAAAAAATCATTTTTATTAAAAAATCATTTTTAATAATAATATACATACTAATAATAATTTAAAAAATCATATTTAGCTGCTGTGCTTTTGTTGGTGGCGCCTAGAAATAAGCTATGTCCTTTCATTTGTCATTCTTTCTTGCTTTGATTAATTGTTACTTTTCATTTTGGCATTACACGATATCAAACCAGCCCCTTTCATTACATTCACTGTTCCACGGAACAAGAAAAAAAAATAAAAAAAAATGTGGAATCGCCACCCATGTTAGCGAGACCTCCTTTGCTGCTATTTCGCCAGCCATGGTAACGAGACCATGCCTGCTCTTTCTGACACCAGCAGTGTTTCGCCAATGCTGCTGGCGAAACACCTTTCACGTCAATCGGTATGTCGTCAATGTGAGTGACGGCTTAACTTTATCGCCAATACAAATGGCGGGATGCATGCAAAAATAGACCCGTTCCTAAATAGTTTAGGAGGAGACCCTATTTAGTAAATTGTTTGTAAAAGTGGCCCAGATAAGTCAATTTGCCCTTTTATTATGTAAGTGTCAGATTAATTTTGGAATGCGAAAAAAGCTAAGGTGAAAGAGCTAATGATGTCTCCTACCTTAGCAAATTGTTTTCGTAACAATTTTTATTGATAATGTAAAGTTAAAGATCTGTACAACTTTGCTTATTCTTACTAAAAAGGCACATTTTTTTAGGTAAATAGTAATGTTATCTAATTAATTGTATCACCAATGCAGATGGTTGTTTTCATTTTTCACTCCGTACAATGCACAAATCGTAACCAAAAGAAAATTTTGAACCAAACCAAATAAAGGAATAAAAGAAAATTTCGCGTTAACATTTTTTTTTATAAAAATACTGGTATCTTTATATAAAAAACAATTTTGCTCAAGATTACTATGAATGATTAAATTCTTATTGTGAGTATTGTAATAAAAAAGTTAGTATTCAACATGACTGTACATTAAGAGTTCACATGTAAAGTCACCAATTAAACATATCAATTAATTTACACACTAATAAGTATTAATTATCTTACATTATGTATTATTTAAATCACACCATTTGTAGATAAAATCCCTGATTTGATTCTTTCAAATTTTATTCCTGATCGTAATTAAATTCTTCTGTCTTCTAGACATTTAGTCATGAAATTAATAATTAATTTATTATTATAGATTGTATTAATTCTTTATAAAAATAAATTTCAGAAATTGGTTTACTAGTTACTCCGAGTGACTATTTTAATAATACGGAGTACTTTTTTTTAAAAAGACAATATTTATTGGTAAAATACGTGAAATATTAGGGGGAAAGTTTTTCATTCCGGGATCATGATTTTTTGGAAATCATGAATTTCGTAAATTATGTTTTTTTGAATGAATAAAATAATAATTTTTTTAAGAATTAAAGAGTTATGTATATTTTTATTGGTTATTTTAATTATTATTATATAATTTTACCAAAAATAATATGATATTTTTATTAATCGAAATAAAACTGACTAAAAAACATTCTAAAAACTTAATTTTCTAAAAATATTATTTTTTTAAACTAACCTATAATTCTCGGGTCTCTCATCATACGCTTCATGCAGTATTTCATACTACTTATGCATTTAACCGTTAATTACTTAATTACTAGTCGCTGGCTTAGACAGGCAAGTTCGATGGAAATTATAGTTGATTCATGATTGGCGTAAATTTAAGAAGAGTTTTAACCAAGTCGTCTTTTCCAAGTTTTTGATCCCAAATTCTAATCCACTTATCGTCAACACAACACAAGAACCAAACCAACAAACAACGATCGCTCGCGTTCATGCACAGTGCTGTGGCCACTGAAGTAAACGTAACTAAGTCATTTCAGTTCCGAACTCACTCACTCGCATCGCATTTTTCCGTCAGATCTCGGCGAGATCGCTAAACGAAGCCGTTTTTCGCTATGAAACGCGAGTGCCGCCGCTCGATCTCGGGGTCTTAAGTTTGCGATGCAGCCAAATTTGTTTCCCTTTGGAAGCGTGCTGGGGAATCCTTTCATTTTCAATGGCGACGGCGATTTGAGCGAGGGAGGAGGAGGGATCGAGAGCTCTAGGGTTTTCTTCTTGCTCCCGTTCTTCTTGCTCTCCCAGGGCGGAGCAATGGATTTGTCCAAGGTCGGCGAAAAAATCTTGAGCTCCGTTAGGTCCGCCAGATCTCTCGGATTGCTCCCTCCCGTTTCTGATCGCCCCGAGGTAAACGCAATTTTCACGCACAATTGCTTCGCTCGCCATTGGATTCGTGTTACGCCGAATTTGATTGTGTGCTTTTGGAATTTTAGTTGTGTGTGGTTTTAGTTTTAGATAACTCCGTACGATTGGATTGTTGAAATGTATTGTGTGTTTGTTGTTAAGTTAGGAAGAAGCAGTAACTGTGCTGCTTTTAATGCGTTTGATGCGAGTTTTGGGTTTGATGATGTATGTACCGTTGCTATGCGCCTGCCACCTCGTTGCGAGTTAGCACTGAGATAGACTTTTTTATAATAAAATTGACGGTTGCAAGCTTGATTTGGAAAAATAATGAAATCCTCGAGAATATTGGCTGTGTAAGAGGACTTGGAAAGAACCATAGATGTTGAGATGTTTTTGGTTGTAGGGAATACCATGGTTTTAAATTAATCGCGGTTGCAGTTTAGTTGCTATCCTTGACATTGCGGGTGATGCGGTCGCAATTGTGGTCATGGTGAGTGAAAAAACCCTTGACTTTGCAGTTGCAATTGCGGTTGCTGACATTTTTTTACAACCATGGGGACTACTGAATAATTTGTTCAAGTTGCTTATTATATAGTGTTTTTTGAGTGGAAACTTGTGAGTTTTGGTTACAAGAATTATTACAGCTTACAAGTTGGATAGAGTTATATTTACTATTCTAAAGAGATTTATAGGTTTAATGTGAAAGTGATTTGCTAGAAGGAATTAGATTGGGTGACTGAAAGAATGGGCTCTCATTAGAATTGCCAATATTAGTTGCTATGAGAAACTGCAGAGTCATAAGGATGTGGTTTTACATATATTATATATTGTATTCAAGTTTGAATAGTATCTTGAGTATGGCTTATTTTCATGTGGTTCATCTTTAAGTTTAGTAGCTATAGGAGATATAAGGTTGATCCAATGGTTGGGGAAGGGTGAAGGGAGAAGGGAGGGGGGAGAGGTTGCAGGTTTGAATCCCTCCAACTGACATTCCTAACAAAATTAACAAACTAAAATTTGCTGGTAAAAAAAAAGCTCAGTAGCTATAATAATCTTAGTGGGCATTAAATTAATAATCATAACTATGGAGTTACATTTGTGTTCTTGCTTTTCTATTGAATGACTATATCTTTCTTCACAATCAAAGCATAATCCTCTCTTACATTGTCAATCAACTCTAGTGAGGATTCTTTTTCTCCTGATATTGCAGTAGTCTTAAATAGCGGGGATGACGAATTTGTTAACCTAGATGGTCGCTATTATTCACAAAGTTGATTATTCAGCAATCTTGATAACTTAGTGGTCTACAAGTCTTTTGAATATATCTTGTAATTTCACGCTTAAGTCCACCAGTGAACCTATTAGTGAATGTTCCCTGTGGTTATCCTGCTGTTCATGTTCATACACGTGTTGGTGTTCATGCAGTGACTCCTTATTTGTTTAAGTTAGAGCATATTTTCATGTTTTACAAATGTTGTTGAACAGGTTCCAGCTCGAGCTGCTGCTGCAGCTGCTGTAGCTCGTGCTCTTGCAGGGTTACCTCCTCATCAGAGATACAGTCTTTCTTCAAGTTCAGAAGAACTAAGTTCAATATATGGAAGCATACCTCAAGGCCAAGTAGTGGAGGAGCTGGAGGATGAATTCTATGAAGAGGTGCTACTTGCTGTATCACTCCAGTTTCAATTTCGCACTGATTTATCTTGCAGCCTCCTTTGTGTATTAGACAGAAACTATTTTCATATGGAGGTTCTGTTGTTCAATCTGGAGAGATACTTTTCTGTTTGTTTATGTTTATTGAGAGATGGCTGAAAATTTTATCTTTTGGAAGTTTCCAAATATGTCCTTGTACCAGGAGACCTTGAGATGGTTGCTAACGGTTGAGAGCATAGAACTTCTCAGTAAGAATTAGTTTTGTATCCTTAGACAGATCATTGATATAACACTTCATATTAGGAAGTTTTATATATCTGAACTTCTTCCTTGATTTTTTTAATTAATATTTGAAATTTTGAATATCCCTTTATTTAGAACTTGAACTTCGGGTAATGGGAATCCATATCCATTAGTAATCACAGTTTCTGTTTGGATTTTTTTTTTTTATTGTTTTGTTCTTTTGACTCATTTTTAGAAGTGACACAATTTATCCACTCTTTTCTCCTCTTGCCAACTTTTGCTTGTAACAGCTTCTTCTTATTAGTATACTACTATTTAACAAGTTTTATATTTTTAATATCTTCATGTTTCTACTGATTATAGGAAAACAAAAAGGAAAAACTATTTTTTTGTTCCCTCTTATGAACTCAAGGCTTGAAAGAATGGAACTGTGAAAGTCTGTTATTATTGATATCAATGTATACACTCTAGCCATTAGTAACTTGCTAATTCCCTCATAGTCTCATACACGTGCAATACACATGTAATATTCCCCATTTTGAAAATTTCCTGTTACGTTTGCACTTCAATGAAGTTTTATTCATATTTGATCGCCATGAATTATGAGGTGAATGGATTCTTTTGGATGCCTTTATTGCAGGACTTTGATCCAATTAGGCATGTTTTAGAGCACGTTCCAGTTGAAGAAAATGAGCTGACATATTTTGAAAAACAGGTGTGGTTCATGTTTCTCAATCTTGCTCTCGGTTGAAAATATTTTAACTATTTGTTATCTTTGAAGGTGAAATTTTCTTTAGGTTCTCTGCTGAGTCATTCTTCTATGTAACAAAAAACAGTTGTAACTGTTGACATATATATCTTCATGATTCCTCTTTATTTATTAAAAGTAAAATATTATTAGCTTTGATGCTCATCTCTTGCATTCATTGCAAATTGTCATCTCTTGCACTTAAGAGCAACTCCAATGCTGTTGCTTAAGTTACGTTTCAATTGAGCAATGGTACCAAAACAATATTCCACTGTTGGAGTGGTGTGATTTGGCAGCCAGCTGCAGGAACTGCTTATTTAAGCAATGGTTGCAAACCATTAAATGAGCTCATGTTGTCAGCTTGAAATCTGAATGTAATCATATGTCATGACAAATCTCATTATAGTCTCCACAGTTTGAATTTTGTTAATTGATTGAGTTAGGTTGTATTGAGGGCGAGCCCTGGTGCAGCGGTAAAGTTGTGCCTTGGTGACTTGTTGGTCATGGGTTCGAATCCGGAAACAGCCTCTTTGCATATGCAAGGGTAAGGTTGCGTACAATATCCCTCTCCCATACCTTCGCATAGCGAAGAGCCTCTGGGCAATGGGGTACGAAGTTTTTTATTGAGTTAGGTTGTATTATCCTGCTATGTGTTATTAATACTCTTATAGAAGATGTTTGGTCTTGGATTTTGTCATGTAGGCTGCCCTTAGATTGGCACAACTGGATAGAGTAGCTGAGCGTTTATCTCGCCATGTTATGGAGCATCATGAAGTAATGGGTAAGTTGAAGTGGTGAACTGAGAGAATTGACTATACCTACTTTGTATTTTAGTACATGAGTTCATGCATGTTAGATATTTTGTTTAGCATTTGTATTTTTGCTGTGCACATTTTTTTACTTGCTTATTTCAAGGTTGTCAATTTTTTATTGCTTGGGCAACATTATTATTAGGTTTAGATATGAATTTAGTTCCTATAAGTTTGCGCCTTTTCAATTTTGGTCCTTGTAAGTTTTTTTTGTCCTTTTTTAGTCCCTATTACTTTGCGCTTCTTCAATTTTGGTCCCAGTAAGTTTTTTTGTTCATTTTTAGTCCTTGTAAGCTTGCTTTTTTCTAATTTTGGTCCCTAAAAGCGAGAACTTACATGAATTTAAAATTGAAAAACTGTAATCTTAAAGGGACTAAAATTGAAAAAGTGCAAACTTACCGGGAAAAGAATGAACAAAAAAAACTCACGGGGACCAAAATTGGAAAAGCCCAAACTTACATGGACTAAAATGAAACAAAAAACTTGCAAGGACCAAAATGGAAAAATGCAAACTTACAGGGACAAAATTCATATTTAAGCCTTATTTTATGAGCAAACTACACTGATACCCCTTGTGGTTTCTTCAAAATTTACATTATACTCTCCTTTTCCCCCTTATAGTAACCCCCTTAGTTGTTTGAAATATATTACATTGACACTCTCGATATCCAAGAAATACATTACACTATGTAACCATGTAAGGGGGGTTTATTGTAAAGTAAATAAAGCAAGGATGGGTGCATTTTGAAGAAACCACAAAGGTGTCAGCTAATTTGCTTTATTATTATTAATTTCTCTATAAAAATTAAAAAAAGTTACGCTTTGGTTGACTTATAAATCATGTTAAGATCATAATTCTATCCTTATTAGTTAATGTATCAAGAAGAATGCAGTGTCATTTCTAATTTAAATTTAAATATAAACAATTTTGGTCTAAATTCTTTGAGATATTGAGAAATTGGGTTCATGCAACTTTACTGCAGTTGCCAACTTCCCATTTTCTTTTAGCTATAGAATAAGTAGCTGATACTTACTTTTGCCCAGTGAAGGGGATGAATTTGGTCAGAGAATTGGAAAAAGACTTAAGAATTGCAAATGTCATCTGTATGGTAAGCATCATAACTAATAAGAAGCTGATACTTACTAGTTTATCTATCTTGCTCTTACTGCTTCCTTTTTTATGTTTTGCAGAATGGAAGAAGACACTTGACATCATCTATGAATGAGGTTTCAAGGGATCTGATTGTGAATTCTTATTCTAAAAAGAAACAAGCTCTTCTGGTAATTTTGTCTCTCTTTGTACAAACTAGCCTTAGGTTTTGTTTTTTTTATGCATGTATTCTCTGTTTCCCAGTTTCTCATGATCTTATTTCATTGTGTTTTTAAAAATTGATTTCTTCTTATTCATAAGTTGTTATCTGGTATATAAAGTCACTGGTCGAGTAATCTTAGATCTGGGTTTCTTTACTAGTTGAGGATAGCATAGTAGATCAGCAGTAGAAAACTGTTTTTCATTTATGTATCCAGACATGGGTTCCTATCAAGACTACACCAATTCTGATCTGGAACCACATGTTTGATGTCTTAATTTGTAACATTAGTACCTCTGGTACTCAGATTAATATACGTATATATTTTCGCTGATAAAAAAAAAAAAATCAGGTATATAAAGTAGTTTAGTCTAGGATACGTAATAGCTTGTGGTGGTAACTTTGTGAATGCATCTATTTCCATTCATAGGACATGCTTCCAACCTTGACTGAACTTCGACGTGCTTTGGACATGCAATCAACACTTGAATCCCTTGTAGAAGAAGGGAATTACTGGAAGGTGAGCTTCTATGTATTAAATGCAGATTGTGGTCAATTATTGACAACTTCATCAAGTTTCTAATTTTTGTTTTTTCTGTTTTTTTATCTAAGGCATCTTCTAAGATGTTCATTTTTCATGTTGATCATTATGCAGGCATTTCAAGTCCTATCTGAGTATTTGCAACTCTTGGATAGTTTGTCAGAGCTTTCAGCAATACAAGAAATGAGTCGTGGTGTGGAGGTGAATTTTGAATAACTATTAGGAAGGATTAAGATGATTTATTCTTAAGATTTTCCTTGCATGTTAGGAGAAATTAATCTGTTACTTCTTATGTTACTGAACATATTCCTAATGACAATGCAAAGTATTTGTGTATTTAACTGTTTAAGTTTTCTCCATTGTATTATTAATGCAGGTTTGGCTGGGAAGAACTTTACAGAAGCTGGATGCTCTTTTATTGGGAGTATGCCAAGAATTCAAGGAAGATGGCTATATAACAGTGAGTGTCTATTCTTAGTTTTTTATTTGGTTAGTTTTTCCCGCATTCTTGGTTTAGTTTTTGTGTATTTCTTATTCTCTTGCATTTGTATCTCTCCTTCCTTTACCAATAATTTTTTTCTTTATAAAATCCCCCACCCATATGTGATATGATTTGTTGTCCCCATTGTATTGTGTGTGTGCGTGCAGATATTTGCTATTGTATTATTGGAAATATATTATAAATGATGGTAATGTACTGAGGTGGTACAGGTAATTGATGCATATGCATTAATAGGGGATACTGCCGGTCTTGCTGAAAAGATACAGAGTTTCTTCATGCAAGAAGTTATATCAGAAACACACTCTGTATTAAAGGCTATTGTGCATGAGGTATGTTATACATTTTCTTGCCTAACTCATGTTTAGTACTATCTCAATTCTGAAATTGTTTAGGAGGCAGGAGAGTTAATAGTATATTTTCCCCAATTGACATGTAAATAAAATTGAGTGTGAAGCTGCTGGTTGTTATTCCATGTAATTTACATCTGTAAATATGGTGACATTGTATTATTACCACTTTTCATTTCATATAAGCTTATGCGCATGTGGTGGCTACTGAAGCTTAGTTTCTTTACCTATATTGGTTCAATGAGGATTGACAGCACTTAAATACTTAATTCCTTGCAGTGGGTAGTAGGATAATTGCCCATAATTATTGATATTTGAGGCCCCAAAACAATATTATTGATTGTAGCAATGGATTCAGATTAAAGATTAGTGCAGTTGATTTAAAGGGCTGTAATTTCTCTATGCCAACCTAATCTTAAAAGGACTCAATTAATTAATAATTAATACATTGTTGACCTTTTTTTTAGGATGAGGAGGGACTTTCGCAAAATAGTTGGTACTTTTTCTTCCACGAGCATATTTGTCATCCTTTAATGATTAGTATGAGTATTTCTATGTTAGATTGACTTCATAGTTGTCATTTCAATTCCAGGCTCACTTACAGTGATTTATGCCTTCGAATACCTGATTCAAAGTTCAGGCAATGCTTATTACGAACATTGGCTGTTTTATTTGACCTTATGTGTTCATACCATGAAATTATGGATTTCCAGCTAGAAAGAAAGGTAAATTTCTGGTTCCTCTTAAATATATTTTTTCCATTCATTATGCCTTTTCCCCCCTCTTTGCTTTGTGCATTCAAATATTCTTGTGGACTTGTACACCCCAAACAAAGTTACGTCGACTACTATTGGGTCAATCTTGGCTTTTAATTTTTAATTATTTTCTTTGCAATGGTTAGAGAAGTCGTTCTTAGTTTTCCACCCAATTGCTTAGTCCCTAATTTTAAACCTCTTAAGATCTTGAAAATATCTCACTTCTCACTCAATATTGGAAAAAACCCAAGTCTCACATCATCTAGAGATAGTGCCAAGATTGAGTATATAAGTGGGGACAACCCTCACTCTATGAGCTAGCTTTTGGAATTGAGTTAGGTCCAAATCATTCAAAGATGGTATCAGAACCTATCCTAGATCCATTAAAAGGGTCACCCATCATTTTATCCACGCACTAAGCCCAAAAGTGTTGGGCTTGAGGGAGTGTATTGAGAAAAATTCAAGTTCCACATCAACTAGAGATAGTGTCAAGATAGAGTATACAAGTGAGGGTCAACCCTCACCCTATGAGCTAGCTTTTGGGGTTGAGTTAGGTCCAAACCAACATTCTAAGACTCAACAAGTTAACATGTAAGTTAGGAGAAATCCTTGATTTGGTTTTGATGGATTGAGTAAATCACCAGTTCGCGATAGAGTACACTTCTCACAATTGTTTAGTATTTCAATATGTATCCAATGTAGAGATTGGGAAGTGGGAAGAAAGCTATATTCATGATTACAGGGTCTATAGTTGTTGATATTTGTTTTTCAGGCTCATACATATGGTTGATTTTAATCTCAGGACTCAGCAGCACAAACTTCAAATAAGTGCAATGAAGAAATTTCTTGTAGTCCAGGTGAGCCTCAGGAAGTTGATTCAGATGTAAGAGCCTGCAACAATTCTATGTCCAGTTCCGGAGATGTAATACATGGCTCATCTTCTAGGGAGGAATCTGCAACAGTGAGCTCACTGACTGAAACTAGTGGTTCACCATATAGTGATTCTCATGATACAATTAAGGAGGCTGGAAAGGAGGACAGTGCAACATCAAGCATTGAGTCCCCTTGGTACCATCTTCGCAAAGAAGCTACAACATTTGTTTCACAGACCCTTCAAAGAGGACGCAGGAATCTGTGGCATCTCACTGCAAGTCGTGTGTCAGTATTGCTTTCTTCTGCTACAGCCTATACTGCTAGCATTCATCAATTCTTGAAAAATTATGAAGATCTCAGCATCTTTATTTTGACTGGGGAAGCCTTTTGTGGAATTGAAGCAGTTGAATTTAGGCAGAAGTTAAAGGTTGTTTGTGAAAACTATTTCATAGCTTTTCATCGACAAAATATGCATGTAAGTGACCTTAAGCCTTTTCATGGTTGTTAGAGTCATATAATGTTGATCGTGATTTCTTATGTAGTTCTTTTGAGTCTGGTACGTGCAAAATGCAATGTCATTTCTATCCTCCTATGTCTGCACGGTGTCTCCAAGATGATGATGGTGTTCCGGCTATCAATAAGATTTTAATAACCGACAGATTGTTACATTCATGTAAAATTTTGTTCCATAAATTTTAAACTTGTTTACTTCTGTTGTTCTTTCTGGGTGCATGTAGGGATGTCTAACATGTTCTTATTTGTGGTTCTGTTACTATGTAATCACTAAGTTGTTGTTTGGGCTTGTTGATATGCCAAGCTGTGCATCTGACAATATCAGTAATCTGTAGTCTTGGATAAATGATTAAATGGGATTTCCTTTTTCCTTTTTAGGCTCTAAAAATGGTTTTGGAGAAAGAGACTTGGCTAAAATTACCTCCAGATACAGTACAAATGATCAGTTTTGCAGGTCTTATTGGTGATGGAGCACCGTTGATTTCTTTATCCAGTGGTAAATCAACTAATGTCAGTGCAGTCCATTCCACTAAATCGGTCAATGTGGTTCACACTGGTGCAAGGAAGAATGGGTTTTCTCACTGGATTAAAAGTGGAAACCCTTTCCAGCAAAAATTACCAACCTCCAATGAAGGTCGTGGTTACTCACAACCTAATGGATCAGTTTGTGGTGAATTTGACGGAAGTTCAACCAATAATTTTCATGATGATAAAACACCCAGAAAGAATGATTTCAATCAAATGAATGGTGCCAATTCTGTTTCAGAAGATGAAAATGAGGATCTTCTTGCTGACTTTATTGATGAAGACAGTCAACTACCAAGTCGAAGTTCTCAACCCCATCATTCAAGAACTCTCTCTTCACATGGAAATGACGAAGAGAATACAACTCAAACTGGATCTTCTCTTTGTCTTTTAAAGTGAGTTGCTTTACATTATGGATTTGGAGAACTAATTACCTTCCACCATATAGCTTTTATCAGTATTATTATTACTGGATTTAATGAGATATTGTATGTCTTAAAATGTAAGGTCTATGGATAAATATGCAAGGCTTATGCAGAAATTGGAAGTGGTAAATGTTGAGTTCTTCAAGGTAGGCATTTCTTCCCTTAAATGGCTTGCTGTACATTACCCACCCTCCTGCCTTTTCTTTTCAGGTTACACATACAAGCTTGGTGGTGCTTTTTTTTTTGTCATTTTTTCTATCTAAATTCTTTTTTCCTGATTCAGTATATTGATGCAGGGAGTATGCCAATTGTTTGGAATTTTTTTCTATTTTATATATGAAACATTTGGTCAGCAAAACGGTCAGCAAAACACTAGTTCAACTGGAAAAAGCACAACTAGCTCTCTTAATTGTAAGTGTCACGTATTAGATTCTCAAACATTGGTATCTAAATCCAATTTTGAGTTGATTAATCATTAGTTATTGAGTTCAATTGTGACATGCAGATCGCTTGAGAACAGCTTTATCCAGAGTAAATCAAGATTGTGAAGAGTGGATTAAGTCTCAATCGTCTTCACCAACATCTTTGGGTTCACCATTTGTACATACTGAGTTGACACCTACACACCCTCCCAATACAAATTTTGGTCACTCCTCAGGGACTTCTTTGGGTCTCAAGGTATTCGTGTGAAGTTCATTTTGGGAAAAAACAGTTCTCACATACTTTGTAAATTTTTTTCCACATGACTAGAATTGTGATGCCATATGCTTTAAATTTCTTTCACTGTTTATCAGCTACTTGACATTGTGTATTGTTTTTTAGGAAATCCCTCAAGGATATAAAGTGGGAATTATTGTTTTTTGAAATTTGACTCAGAAATAACACTCTACTCAAATTTGGTTGAGCAGATATGTGGATTTGACTTCTCTAAACTGAGGGAAATGCACTTTAGAGGATAAAGTGCACTAATAATTGTTGAATAGAAAATCAACAACTGAGATTGTAATTTGTTACATCCCCTCAATTTAGAGGAGCCAGAACCCTGATGTTAAATTGGACTTTTCAGTTTTCACTGCAACTTGCATCATATCCTCCATGTTAGCACATTTGGCCATCATATGGTAGTGTTGCAATCTCACACGCTTAGTTTTATTCTCATCTGTGTCAAGCTAGATCACTGGCACAAGTAGAGTGGTCTGGATCATCGCTCCAACACAGTGGATAAATGGAGTCGTGCACAAAGAACTCATCACTGGTGGAAATTGGGGGGTTGCTCTGTGCAATGTGGTTTACAAGAAAAGCCCAATTTCTGCATATTTCGTGCCCTAATTCTGTGCCTAAGCCATAATCGATTCTTTCTGCCTCTGGGTTTGAGTTCCCCCTCTCTTCCTTTGTGCCCAACCCTTTTCTAACCCTTGCTGTCCTTCTCTTTCCTAACCGACAGCACACTCTTCCTCTCTGTTCACTGTTGCTGCTTTACTCCCTTCCCTTTTGCTTCTCTGTTGCTGTTTGCCAGCATCTCTTGTTTCTTCTCTGGTTGTGTTTTTGCTGCATGTTGTGTTGTTAGGTTGCTGCTGCGTGCAGTGTTGTTAGGTGGCTGTATTATTAGGTTTCCTATCTCTGTTATTTTTTGTACATATATGTGTGTGTGTTTTTAAATTTAATTTTGCATTTTAGTTGAAACTTATGATTCATGTTACGATCCTACACTCCTTGTCTAAACTCAATTTTGACATCCTAGTAGAAAAGAGATGTTGCAACTTGCGTTGAATGTTAGGATCCGATTGGAAGGTATGGGACTTGTGTCTCACATTGGAAGGATGGGATTTTAGGTGGGTTTACAATGTCTTAGCTCTCCAACTACAATGACTACCTTGTGGTGTGGTTCTCCCAATGTTGTTATCAATTTGTATAAGAGCTTCCTACCATGTCTGTCAGCTGCAAATGAGTGACAATGGTGGTGACATTGGCATTGCAGTGTTCACTCAGGACTAGTCTTAGGAGTTAGGACTACTGCACAGCCAGTCCATGTGGGTGCTGGGGCACCGGATGAGCATGGTGGGATGTTAGGATCCAATTGCAAGGAATGGGACTTGAGTTTCAAATTGGAAGTATGGGAATCTAGTGTGGGATTTGAGGTTCTGGGCTCTCTAACTACATCAGTTAGCTTATCAATGGAACATTTTTTTTTTCAAGGAATCTTTTCCCCCCTTTCTTATATCAATTTATGTTGTTATACTCCGTGGTGGCTTGTAAAGATATTTTCTTCATTAATGTAGTTTAGATTTTGAATCAAGGAGGAATCTGTGTTAAGATATGTTTATGTCTCTATAAAATCTTTTTAATGTTTCAGGAAAGATGTGTGGCTGTTGACACTATATCTCTTGTTGCTCGAATACTGAATAGATCTAAAGCTCATCTCCAATCAATGCTCTTGCAAAGTAATTCAACTATACTCGAGGATTTCTATGTTCATCTGGTATGTGGAATCTTAATCTTTAACGTACAGTGGGTTAACCAATTGTGGAAATTGATGTCGACAGATCTTTCAAGGTTTCTTTGTTGACATTATGCAATTTTACATTGATGAAGATTTGAAATGTTATGGATTAAATCAAGTTGAAATCCTGCTGACTAATGTTAATATTTACCATGATTCATGTCTGAACTTTGTTTGGTAATGAGGAATTGGAAGGAGGGTAATGGAAATGAACCAACGTTATGTAACTAAACCGGGGGCTAGTCTGCTACCTTTTCCCCTCTTTTCAGTGCTTTTTGCCAAACATGACACTAGAATAGAATTATGTAAAAATTACATTTTTGGAGGGCCTTATTATGCTTACATGAAGAGTAAAAATGCATACATCTGAAAATGCATGCAATGGTGGCTGTAAGGTTTCAAGTTTAAGAAACTATTTATCATGGCTTAGGAGGAGTGAGAAAACTGTGCTCATTAAACTCACCCCTCCCCTTCTTTTTTGTTTTGTTTTGTTCTATGAGGTTTATCATATCCTTTGGATATGAGACTAATCCTCACTAAGGGTATTGGGGTTGCCCCTCTAAGCACTTTCCCGCTGTTATGGCCCTGTGACATTGTAGAGAACCCCATTTTATTAAAAGCCTTTTTGAGCATATCTGTTAATATAACATCAAAGTGTTGACTTCTAGTGGATGATTATGTTTGCTTGCTAAAACATTTATTGTGTAAGCAAGTGAACTTTCTCCTATTCAAGGGTAGGGTACCCCTTGTACCCAATGCAATAAAATTGTTTTTTTTTTTCGCCGATAAAATAAATGTTTGGGTTGCATATTTAGAATATATATTTTATTGATATTTTATTTCTACTTGATTCAATTGTTTTTGCATTTTTTTTATATGAAAAAGACTAAGTATGGATAACGGCAATCTTTAATACGTAAGGATTTCTTTAGGTGGATGCTGTACCAGATCTTACAGAACATGTTCATCGGACTACAGTGAGACTACTGTTGCACATTAATGGGTAAGACAAATGTACACCTAGCTAAAAGTCTACAAGGTTGCTTTGGAAGTGTTGCTAATATATATGACTTCTGTACTATCAAATTGACATCCATCATCTGGGTCTTTTTCTTTTGACCAAACCACTTGAGAAGGGAAACTATATTATACCAAAATGAATTTAATTTAGTAAATATTTTTCTATTGTGTGGTTTGAACTACAAATATGTTGTGCTGAAAATTAAAAAAAGCCAAATATATTAAGTGATACTATATTTTTATCATGTGAGATATATCTATAATTCAACTTCATATTTAGGATTCCTTTATTTTAAAGGAATTTTTTATTCAAAACTGTTTGCAGTAAAAATTATTTTTTAGTATAGTTTAAAGATCTCAAAAACTGTGTTGTCAAATACAATGAAAGGATTGTATCTGGTGACAGATGTGCTTTTGAATTATCACAAATTATGTTATTTTTTATGCTTGTGTTTATTTGTAAGCCCACGGGTCTTATCTTTGGCCTCTTAACCAGCACAATCTATTTCAGTTGTGGAAACAAAAATTCAACCTAATTTTGAATGTTTACATATTGGAAGGTCGTTGTAACTAGTTTAAATGTAATTGTTCTTTTAATTTTTATTCATTCTTTTACAGATATGTTGAACGTGTTGCCAATTGTAAATGGGAAGTAAAAGAGCTCGGCATGGAGCATAACGGGTTTGTATTTTTGGATCATCCTTATATTTGAATTCCAACTCATTTTCCCCCTCTTTGTATTACTTGTAGTTGCTTACATTAAGTATAGGTAGTTGCTAGGTAAACAACTTATAGCACACATTACATGTACTTATAAAAATTATATACACTATTGGGATCTTGTTTTAACGATGTTCTTGAGTATGAACACTCAGTTTTTTGTGTATGTGAATGACTTTTGCAAACTACCTATCTAAAAACTTAAGTTAGGTGAAAACACAAATGGTTTTATATCTAACACATCCCATCATGCAAGATCCCTTTGGGTGAATGCACGAGCCCACCTACCTTGTGCCATAATTTTAACTTTTTGTTAGAAAAATGAGGGCAACAAGGATCAAACTTTAGTTAACTTGGTCCTTGAGGTTTAGATACCATGTCATGAACCGATCATCCCCAAAACTTAAGTTGTCGAGTGAAAGCACATGGTTTTATTCCTGATGAGGATATACAATTATAAATGCTAGTGGATGATTTTAATGACACCGAATGTTCTTCTATCTCATAAAAGACTTTGATATCTGAGTCCTTGGGCCAAATAGTGTAACTTCTACAATTTAGTTTTGTTGCTGTTTTTGAACTGCAACTATGTTAGAGTGCCAAGAGATGTTTTGTGGAAGGCCCTAGAGAAGTGTGTATTGCTTATATTAGAGCAATCAAAGAATCATAAAAAGGTTATGACATGACAAGCCCAAGAACCTGAGGTGAGGGGTCACAGCATTTCTCCCTATAATTATAGGTTTGCATCAAACTGGGTGTGCTTATTGAGCATATCCAAGAGTTAGTGTCATGTTGCATGGTTTTTGTAGATGATATAGTTCCTAGTTCCTAGTTAGGTAGTTTGCAAACTGGGTGTGCTTATACAGCAGTGTTTCTTTTTTGTCAGAATTTTATCTTGGAAATAAGCTGCATTCTTTCGGCTCTTATGACTTGTAGATTGTATTGATAGATATGTTGATTTGTTGCTGGGGGAGTTTAAGCACTATAAAACACGACTTGCTCATGGAGGAATTCGTAAAGAGGTATTGCTGTTACTCATTATCATGAGACACACGTATCAAGTGCATGCAAATCAACTTATTCCATGAATATATACACTGATATTTGAAATATTGACTTTTATATTGTTGAAAAGAATAAAACATAGAAAGCAATTTCTAGTGTTTAAACATGACTTTTGTTTGGCTAATTCTGCTTCTGTGTGTGTAGGTTCAAGACCTATTATTGGATTATGGGCTTGAAATTGTGGCTGAAACTCTTGTTGAAGGACTTTCACGGGTGAAGAGATGTAGTGATGAAGGACGAGCCCTTATGTCATTAGATCTGCAGGTTATTTCTGAAGCCATGATCAATTTTAGTGCTTTCAATAGTCTGGATTTGAAGTTCATATGACAGATTATTATATTAATAGTTATGGAAAACCTAGATTAATCTTAATCAACTATTAAATTATGTAATAACAAATTTTACCATTGTTTAAATTACTTGTCAACATTCTGCTTTCGACTGAATTTGATTTTCAGACCTTAATAGCAATCGTATCTTAAAAGTGTCAAATATGTTATGGGACAGATATGGATTCTTATGTTACGCAGACAATGATCAATAAATTGATCAACCTTCTTGCTCCTATGTCATTCTTTTTTAGTTTTCATATGCTGAGTTTGGATTTGTGTCTTTCCACATACCAGGTTTTGATCAATGGGTTACAGCATTTTGTGGCGCTGAATGTGAAGCCCAAGCTACAAATGGTTGAAACTTTCATCAAGGTAAGCAACGAAGGACATGGAAACACATTCCCACTTTATTGTTTGCAAATACAGATGAATTTTGCCACACACGGCAGAATTAGTTGGGTTTTGCTGCCCGACCTGTTTTATAAATTGGGGGATCTCACATGTTTGAAACTTCCATTGTATGTAATATATATGTTTATTACTAATACACGCCTTGGACTTATAAACCAGGCTTACTACCTTCCCGAGACAGAATATGTGCACTGGGCACGAGCACACCCGGTAAGAATATCCACCTACCACAGTATCGTTACACATCTAATTGCACGGAGGTTTTAACTAAGCTCATCCTAATTCTTGCAGGAATACAGTAAAAGCCAGATTGTTGGACTGGTCAACCTTGTTGCCACTATGAAAGGTTGGAAGAGGAAAACCAGGTTGGACATACTGGAAAAAATTGAATGAGTAACTGTCATTTGTTGTGTATCAAGTCAGGCATATAGAATCTTCTGCTCCTTTTCGCCTTTGACTTTTTTGGCAGGGCTCCGTGTAAAGGTAGTGTATATTGCTTGGCGTTTGATCCTCTATTAATTATGGAGTATTTTCCAAATCTGTGTGCGTTGGTGTCTTGTAGATAGTCCTTTGAAAATAAGCTGTTATTGTACTATAATTTTACCTTCACATAATATTTTTCCTCACGTAATTCAGGTTACTGATCGCTACCCCCTCTTCTTGACTTCTTGATTATCCACACCCCTTTGTTCATTAATATCAATGGCCTATTTCAGTTGAACGTGATGTGGCTAACATAACTCGTTAGGGAATGAATTGTCATGAAAATTTTGTATTTATCTTTTACTTTCTAAATATTAAAAAATTCTAACAAAGTCATACTTAATGTCTATGAAGATTGAAGAGAGAGAGATCCTGATGTAGAAACACGAGAGAATCCATTCTTTAAATAATTATACTCGTGGATAGGATATCATTCAAGAACTTGATATTCAGATCAACTAATCGAAACTTAAAATCAATATGCTTAGGGATAGTCATGCTTTATTACAAATCAACTTTTTGTATTAGATATATGTTTATTTCAGCATGTTTAAAAACATGTTTTAAATCTCAAAATTGATTTATTTTTCTTCTAAAATGTCAATTGAAATATATGCTAAATTATAAAACAAAAAATCAATAACGATAAAGTCTTTATTCATTAGGTAGGATGTATTATATAGTATCATTCCATTGCAAATCATATTTATAGACAATGGTTTCTAAATTTTTTAATAATTTGCTATGACTTTTGATAATTATTGTGTTAATATTAGTTTCATATGATCATAAAAGTAAGTATTGTTAAACTAGGCTTTGCGTAAAACACCACTTTCCACCCGTCGATCGTAGAAAATATGTTTTGTGAAAGATGTTAACAGTACGTATTAAAAGAGCATACTATATATTTTAACACGAATCCGATCACAAGAATTTTTATTTTTTTTTATGTTTCTTATTTAGAAAGGAAACCAAAAGAGCATAGGAAATTATATATGATCGCGCCATTTAAAAGAACGACACTGCATAATCAACAACAAATAAAGGAAGAAAGTTAACAAAAATGTCATTTTAAACACCTTTTTATTGGTGAATATTACTTGTTAGTTTTTGCGAGAATGTTAGTGAGAGGATTTGAATTGACGATTTTTTTTTTCCTTTTTCCTTTAACTTTCTTCCCAACCATCAAACTAACCTATAAATACATTTTTGTTATTGATTTATTTTCTAAAACGTTGATACTCTATTTAAAAAGCAACATAAATATGAAGTAATTTAATTGGTTTTTCAAAAAATAAATTAATATACACGGAGTTATTATTGATGTTCTCTGCTTCATCCTGTTCTAGGTTGCTTGTTGACTCCAGTTTCGACGCTAGGTAAGTGACAGTGTGATTGCACCCACGGACAGTTACATGACTTGTAGCTGGGATAAATTTAATGGCTAATTGGCTACAGAACAAAACTTGCTACAGGGTAAATCGTGAGATACTTCTTATGCTCATTATTACGTGGGGGCAGTCAACTATCCACCGGTGAAGAGATCTACTAATGAATGTCGCCGTATAAACAATGACCAAATTTTTTTGGGCTTATCACAGGTCGTAATTGGTGGCCTTTTGGTAGTAAATTTGAATGCTGTGGCAATAAACTTCCGACATCTATCCAGTTTGAAGTTATTAACCAACTAGTCTTTGAATTACTTCTCAAATATGAAGCTTCATGCCTTGCTTTCTTTTATCTTTTTACCAACGCCAAATAATTAATCATAGGTTAAATTATATTTTTTATTCTTATAAATAGAAAAATGTTTGAAATTTGTCTTGAAAATTTTTTAGTATGTTATTTGTCTTTACAAAATTATATGTATCAATGATGTAAAAAATATCATATTTACATCAATTATATATATAATGGAAAACTTATTGGAAATTTTATAAAAATAGATTCTAAACATTTTACCTTACTTGTAATCCCAAGTTTTTGGCTTGAAAGAAGAAAAACTCTAGGGACGAAATCTTAGTGAGGTTGTTAATTAGAGGACAAAATGTCAAATCTATCTGATTTTTATAAAGCAGACAATAATTGATATATCATGTATGTTTATAGCAATCCTCCATCATCTCTAAACTCCTTTATCAGAAAATATTGCATGGTCTAAATCATCACATATGATCTCAATCAATTTTTTTTTTCAATTTATGAGAAAGAGATGATAAAATCCAGTTATGTGGAAATTGGCTGCAAGCATAATGGTGGTCCCAACTATATCCCTTAATAGGAAACCTTGCTCTTTGGTTTTGGAATTCGTGAGATGTTAAATAGGAAAGCTCTGTCTAGTTCCTTTCAGATTTTGATCAAAGTGAAGCCCAAGCTACAAATGGTAGAAACCTTCATTAAGTATTTGCAATTGGTAAGTGGCAACACATTTGTCAGAGACCCCTCCCCCGACAATACGGTTTCTCATCTAAAATATTCAGTTAAGTATATTTATATCTCACATCTTGAAAGTTCAATTTGAATGCAAACAAAGAACTTTATTACTTAAACAAACAAAAAATATTCAAGGTTTCCTTTACCATTTCTGAATCACTAGGCGAATCTTGTATCTCCTAAGATCCTTACCTTCCTCTCTTTATAAAAGAGATATTCAATGACAATTTTTTTATTTTTTTTTGCATATTATATACAAAGAATTCTAACTTTTTCACATCTATTTTTTATACCTTCTTTATACCACATTTTATTATTTATATTTACTGTCGGATTGTTTGTTACATGTATCGTTTTACCTTTTTTAATATCTCTTTTTTCCCACGAGTATATACATCTTCTTGAATAAGAAATAATTATTTTCCATTTTAAAAGTCAGAATATAGTGAAGAGACTAAATTTCAAGGATAAAAAAAGTATATAATTAATTATGACATTCGGAAAAGAATGAGATGGTAAAGCAAACAATCAGTAGGATCACTGTAACGAGTCTTTTTATTGCTTTTCACTGCTTGATGATCATGTTCTATTTTGTTTGTTGACTCTCTTCTTGTACGCTGCTTCACCTTCCAAAGAGTAGTAGTAACATTATTTCCTTTTCTATGCAAATGTCAAGTAGCTGGTGACTGTGTAATTGCACCCACCATGTCTAGTGCCACGCATGGCTGATCAGTGGGTACCTGCAGCAATAAGTAAACAAATTAAAAGTTACTGCAGTTTTATGAGACAAAAGAACTGAAACATAGACACATATCTGATTTTTTTCTTTAAGAGACAGTATCATTGGATCTTATAACTTGGACTCTGACACTAATGTTGCCCACAAAAGTAATAACGTAGTTACCATACCACTTAATCTGATCTTGTGGTACTAGTACTACACCCTCATCATCAATTGCTTCTTTATCATTTCTTGCATTATTTTCAGTACCTTACTCTCCCCACCCCCAAGATTTCAAGGATATTTTTCTATCCCCACCCCAAAAAATGAAAAATGATTTCCAAATTAGTCTGGACTACAATGATCTAAAGTAGCTATCGTACTTAGAGTTAGGAGCGATAGATTTGGCTTCAATAATTTTTGGTGTACTAGTGCCAACAAAGTTTGACTCTAGCATCTAATATAAATTATATTATTAAAATTGTTTTCCACCTGGTCGATTCTAATGAGTAATATTTACTGTTATTTAGGTACTTTTAAAGCACACGTTAAAATATGGAAGTAAAAATTATAATAATTTTATTAACTTTAAAAATTTAAATTTTATTAATGTTTTTTTAATATTCTTTTAGGGAATCTTCCGATAAATTGATCAATCCAAATAATATATAAATAGATAGTTAGATATATAGATCCATCTAACTAATATAGGTTTTGTATTTTTTTCTAAAAAAGGTAAAGCAAAAATAAGGAGCAGAATACTTCAATTTGCAGGCATCAAACACGTGAAAACCCGTTGAATTTTTTTGGTAAAAGATAAAGAAAGAAGAACGATGGAATCTGGGAAAGCAAATTTATTCTTTGACAGGTACATATGAATAGATTCTTTAAAAAAAAAAAAAGTGATCCTAAGATGATACTCATTGAGCGCAAAAGAAGCTACTTTTTTTCATCCCTTCAGTAAATTAGAGCTCTTTCACATTTCCAACTTTACGTACAAAAAAACATGACATTGACTAGCAAGCTTTACTCATTTTGCTATGATTATATGAATATAACTGTGGCTAAAATAAATAAATAATTCCTATAAAATCCATTTTGATTTTCTTACAAAAAATAAAGTATTATTTTTTTAAGTTACAAAAGTAATAAAAGTCATGGTAAATTAATAAAAAAAATGTTTTTATTAGTCAATAACTTTAAGGTCTCTTATTTGTCAATAAATGGTATATAACTTTATCACTCAGTAAATAACTCTTACTATGAGGTCTCTTATTTTTTAAGAGAAAAATGATATGATATTCTTTTTTTTAGTGAATATCAAAGTGAACCTTTATAAATTATAATATTACTAGAATTGGATTCATCTTTATGTAGAAGATGAGGATGAGCATAAGACAAGTGACTTTGTTTGATGCTAGTAATATTGTTGCATTGAAAACGTATGCATAGCTGTAGAGAAGATGATTGATGTGTACTTACAAAATGGCCAGCTTTGAGGATCCAATAGAAGTATAGGTTTTTATATGACTTAACAAAGCCTTTGGTTGTAGATTTGTCACTTCCGCAGTAGAGAGGTGTTCTATCTTTCGCCAAGAAAATTTTAAGCCCTTCCCACCTATTATAGAATAATAATTAAAAAAGATGGATAACACATTAAAAAACTGACGTTTGCTTTCAATTCCAACAATCTTGAAGGATAAATAATTAGGAGAGAAAGAGATGCATACTTTAGTTTATGAACCCAAGCTTCAGTCCCCTTGGTTGAACAAATCAGATCGACCTGTAATAATCAGACAGAATGTGATGTTACCTATATTAAAACACAAAAATTAAGAGAATCATTTGATTAAACTTGAAGGATAAAACAAGACCGACAAATCGATCAAATAAAATAATCTGATTAATTTGAGAACAAGTCCACATGTTAGAATAAAATAATTGTGGTACCTGTATTATATTCATCCAATCATGAATATCATCAATTCTTATTATTATAGAAACTAACAATGGAAGTGTTGTGGAAAGGGACCTTACTTGTCCATTGTACACAGTAACATTGACCCCTTTTGTCAGCAGTTCATCAACCTGGAGATTTTAAATTAAAGAACATCAAATATTCAAAAAAAGAAAGGAAAATTTTGCCCGCTTTAAGAAAACCAGTGAGAAAAGAAAGCACAAATGGACTATTTATAATTAGGATATGATTGTGAACTTGAATATGATATTTATAATTTTTTATTTATTTAAAAGGAGAGTCAAACTCCGGTAAAAAAAATTATAACAATTAACACATACTATTTAACTAATTGAACTAGATCCCTAATATATTTGCATTTAAATTGAAGCTTAAAACCATAGTTCTCAGCTTGTTTGACACTTATTTTCTTCTTACCTCGTTAATTCTTGGTCTCATAAAATCACCTGCAAGATAGTTGAAAACATCACCAGACTGCCCTCCCCATCTGTCATCAAGTAGTTAAGAGAACGTTTGATTCGTTAGCATTGAAATTGAGAGTACTTTTTCTTGTCAAAGAATTAAAGACTTACGTGACATTCTCAGGGATGATCTTTAACTTTTTCTTTATGACACCGTTTAGTAACTTGTCAAGATCATCATCACCACCAGGAGATGATGACCTTGACCTCATGGAAGTAAGATATCTGGAGTACTTCTCCATTGATAATTTCTCATATGACCCTAACTCCATTGCTGCTATGTCATCACCTCCCGCATCCTCCAATAAATTGTAGAAGTCCTGAAGTTAACCAAAAATTATATAGGACTTCTTAGGAGTTGTAGTAGTACACACGAAAGCACAATGATTTTTTTTGTCAGCTAATGTTAATTGTTAGTGTGCTAATGTTAATTGTTAGTGTTATTTTTGTTAGCAGGAAGAATTGAATCCACAACCTTCCCCCTATTTCTTCTTTCTTAACCATCCAACCAATCTTATATCTCCATAAAAAAGCACAATGTGGGTTATAAAGGGAACTCAATTAAAAAGATGTTGAATGAAGATCATAGTACCACATTGTTGCTGCTGGTAGCAATCACATTCTCAAGTTCACCCCATGAGTCGGTGGCTTCAACAAATTTACCGTCCTCAATTTGCTGCTTGATCCTCTCAGCTATACTGATCTCTAAAATGGGTTTGTTAGATAACACACAAAACAAGGCCATTTCCATAGAATGTTACATTTTGTTTTGCATGTTAGTTTCTAATTGAGAAGTGGAAATTATACAGATTTTACCTGTTTGATTTTTGCAGTCCATTATCGTCAAGTCGTGAGAGGTCTTTAAGGAGAGGACCCCATGAGAACTGCAATATTGAATTGAATATTGAAAAAATGGAAAAGTTCAACAAAAATTGGTGGACAGAACTATTCAATTTATTATGTACCACAAAATCTTCAGGGGAGATCCAACTGTCTCCTAATGCCACACCTACACAGGAAAAAAAAAGTTACCCCAACTCATTCATTTGTTGGACTTCTTCTGCTCTAAAATTATTTAATATAAAGGATTCACAATTTCATCCATTTCCTAACTAACAAAATGAAATTCACCACTTAACTCCACTCCTAAATCAAAACTGTTTTCAATCATCATAAATTGAGAAAGACCAACATACCAACATGATATTACATGGTTGACAGATAAACTTACTCCTTGAGCATGTAGCCATAGATTCAATTCCCAAACCCATGTGTATGGAAAAACATATATTAAGAAACATCAACTCCTTAAATAGATATCAGTACCTCAAAAAATTAGTCCTTAACTCCCCGTTAAGAAATACTTGAGTTCACCCAAAAAGACCAATCTAGAATCTGACAAATGCATATAATTCGATAGAGGATTACCTCCAAGTCTAAGCTTCAATTTCCCATCTTCTATAGCTTTCAGAGCAGATAACCCAGCAGTGACAGCAAATTTGCCACCATATGACTCTGCCACAATGAACAGAGGACTCTTTTGCAGTTTCTCATCCCCACTGAATAATTCAATCAACAATGTAGTCAAGTCGGTGGCTGCCTCATCATCTGTTTTCACAAAGAGTTTCTTATCCTCCACAAAACTGTACCCGGTTCCAACTGGATTGTCCTATATCGTTCACAACATTAAAAAGCATTGAATGATCATAATTGAGATCCACAAAGTAAAAAACAAAGCTTAAACAAACTCTTTTTTTTATATAATGATTATTATTACCACAAACAAGAGATCTGCTTTTCTCAACCATGTGGAATTCCGCGGCTTCAAGCTTCTGTCCAAAGGCCCAATCTCCTCAAAATTTCCAATCCCAACTCCTGAAGCACCCTGCTCAATGTTTCAAAGATCTCAGATCGTAGGTTGTTTGTTCATGTTTTTGTTTATACCACCACAAACCAATTCAATAACACTTACAGGTCCTCCTTGCAACCAGAGAACAATTGGCCACGGCTTAGAAGGATCTTCCACTCTATATGGACTTTTATAAAGCCACCAAAACATGTGCGCTTCTGTGATGACGATAAACAACAACACAACAAAGCAAAAAAGAATTGCAAGTATTAGCTGAATTCCACTCCAGATTCCTTTTTCCCACACTCAAAAACAACAACACCAACAAAGCCCTATCTCACTAGTTGAAGTCGACTACATGAATTACACGATATCATTTCATTCGACTAAAGCTAAATTACAAAAAATATGATTAAAAAAAATTGAAATCTTATAGTATATTATGAGTTGGTATGTCCAAATGAATTAAAATTACGAAATTGTGAAGCATTGGCTTACTGGGTCTGACTTGAACGTATCCCCATTCCTCTGATCCGTCTTGGCAATTCAAAGCTAACACCTTTCCTCCATGAAATAGCAGAGCAATGAATAAGAGAATGGAGAAAAAAAAGGGGACCTTTTTCTCCATTTGAAGAAGAGAAAGAAAGGAAGCAATATGAGAAGAGAAGGAGTGAAGTGAAGCAAAGGATACGGCAATTGATATTTATATTGGTGAGTCAAAGCAGCAAAGAGGATTGCTTAGGAAGAAGCTTGTTTTGTCATGTCAGCGTCTGCAACAACAGAACAGAACCAGAAAATGAGAAAAACTGAAGAAGGGGTGTAAGAGTCCTACGTATGCAGGACCATTGAGAGTGGGTCAAATGCTATAACATGATGATGCTCTTCAGTTGATGATGCTAAAAAAAAAAGAAACAAAAACAATCCCATCCTTAAAAGCAAGGTTACTCTGTTCTTCTGAGACAAGATCGTGAGAGTCTGACTGCAAGTCGTGTGGGGGCCATCAAGAGGATATTAAGAGATTCACTTGAAAAAAAGAAAATGAATATAGACCTCATTTTGAGGTTTACGAGAGGAAAAAAAGAAAGAGAATGAAAGAAGAAAAAAACAAGTAAAGAGAGAGAAAATAATAAATGTAATAATGATTGAAGGGACAAATATTACTTTCATTTCTTTTTAATAGTAGGATTTTTTGAAAAATGTATATTTATTTATTTGTTGTTTGTAAAATTTAAAATTATATTAATTATTCTTTTATTTCATTATTATTGTCATCTTAATTTATTTTATAAATATAAAAATCAATAAATAGATGAGAAAATAATAGTTTTACAATTTTAATTTTATTATTAATAATTCATTTTTACTTTTTGGTATTCACTATTAATATTATAAAAAATATAAGTGAAAAAAATAATTTATATTATATTAAAAAGTTAAAATAATAATTATTTTGAGATTTTTTTTGCAAGATGATTATTATAAAATGAAAAGAGTAGTAAATTTTTCAAAACATACATAATAGTAGTAATTATTGAATTGATTTTTGAATTTAATAAGTTTAGTTATTACGTGAAAAACAATTAAAATATTTAATGTAAAATTAATATAGTTATTATATATAATAATTCATGATTAGATTACAATGTAAAAATTTACACTTTTGCATGAATTAGTTACTCTTGATTTTGTTACAATTTTAAAAGCATGGTTGTATCGGTGTAGAAAGTGGGCTTTTTTATTTGTCCTGAATTATATTCTAAATCTTATTTATGGTGTATAATTATCCTTAACTTAAGGAAATTATGGACATATTAAGAATTAAACTCAAATTTTTTTATTAAATAAATCATTTTGTCTACAAAGTGAGTTATTCCAAACCAAAATCAGATTAAAACATTTAATTCGTTTAACAGTTGCCAAAAATGCCATAGGGAGAATTTTATGAAGGTTCATGAAATAGAAAATGAGTTACTTCATATCAAAATAAGATTAAAAACATCGAACTCTACTGACAGTTTGCCAAAATTGTGACGGAGATTTTTGGGAGGCTCATGATAAGGATACTGAGTTATTAACAAAATTACTGAAAACATGAACCTGAAAAGGACGTCAGAATATTTTCTTACCAGACGACTCTTCTACATTAAATTCTCTTTTTATTAAAAAACAATTACAATATTATCTTAAAAAGGAGTGCTAGACACACATATTCTATCACATATTTTATTATTAGTTGAAAATTATTAAAAATTGAAAAAAAAACAGAACAAAAAATCATTAAATAAAATTTAAGGTCCACAAAATTTTGTAATTTAAGAGTAATTTCAATTAACAAAGAAGGTATGTTTAAAAGATGGTGTTGTTAATATTTTTCTTTTTTAAATAAAAATTACAATGTTTAAAATAATTACTGTAATTCATTAAACCATAATTAATAATAAAATAAAGTAATATTAAAATAATTTAAATGTGATTTTATATTTTAATTATAAAAATTGTAACGGACTTGTAATCAAATAATTAATGTAGTTCATTAAATATAAATATAACTCTTTAAATAAAGGTTTCTCTTCTTTCTCTTAATTTTAACTTTTATCATAAATATACTCTCTCTTTATCCCATAATAAGTGTTATGTAAAGAAAGCCTTAAAATAAATATCATTTTAGTTTTTAAATGTAATATAAATTACTTTATCCATCCCATAATAATAATAGGATAAGAAGCAAAAATAAGTCAAAAAAATAATTTCTTCATTCATCCCACAATAATTGGCATGTAAAAAAAAGAATTTGTTCTAAACTAATAATCATTTTATCTTTTTAATGTAAAATTGATTTTTTTTTCATTTATATCTATTATAATATTAATGGCATGGGATATAAAATTAAAAATAAATTAATAATAATAAGGTTAATTTGGTAAAATGATTATTTTCTTTCATCAATTTATTAGTTTTTCTTAATATGTATAAAATAACTTATAACGACAATTATAATGGGACGAAAGGAATATCATTTTAACTTTTTAATGTAATATTAATTACTTTTTTTCTCTTATATCCCTTATAATATTAATGATGAATTATAAAAATTAAAAATTAATTAACAATGATGAGGTTAATATTGTAAAATTGTTATTCTCTTTAATCTATTCATTAATTATAAGTGACTTGATTTTTTTTATAAGATCTAATTTAAAATGTTTTATGTATTAATTATTTTTCACAAAATTTTTCTTAATTAAACCTTGTAAAATGATGTGATACTGAGAAAAACATAATCCATTAATGTTGGTTAATGTTTGATAGTTTTATTAAGGGGAAATTTTGCAGCAACGGACAAATTTAATGCTTTCAATTAAATTAATCAATTCCTCAATGCCAATGAATCAGTTAATTAGACCATAAACTCTTTCCCAAAATGACTTGCATTTAAAGTTTTTTCACACAAACAAAAAAATAGTTATTCCAAGAGAATTAATACTTATTAGGGCACAATTTTATTAAAATATCTTTGTTCTCTCTTAATTTTAATGATTATATTATTAAGTCTTTTAAAACAACCCTATTTATTAGAGGGTAAAGTTAGAATAAATGTTTAAATATTTTATTGAAAAATGAGAACATCTGTCAATGTAAAATATTTTTGAAAGGCTAAAAATTTAGTCATTTATTAACAGAGAGAGTAATTTAAATCGGAGGAAGTTCCCTTTTATATTTTTACTTCACAATAAATGCATAGGTGTGAATTGATTAAATATTAAGTGGATAGTAAGGATATTATTAATAAATGATCAGTTATTAAACTTTTGAAGTCAATGGGATTTTTTTTAATAAAATACATGAATTATTATAAATATTGATATTGTCTTCCATTCTTACTAATAATTTTTTTTTAAATGAGATAAAAAAGAAACAATTTTTTTTCTAAAAATCCAATAATTAAAATGGAATATAGGTAATGTTTTTTTTTAAATAACAAAACATAGAGATTGTATGCAAACAATCAATGCGCTTCATTAAATACAAATAATTAAAAATGAAATAAAATTTTATATTTAAATTATTAAAAATGTATGGAATCCGAAATCAAACAATTGATGTAATTTTATGTGTATAATGGTCTCACAAATATTCAAGCCTTCAACTTTATGGATAATATCTCAATCTTATACATAATTGATTAAATATAAATGTCATTCATTAATTGTCATATTTCCTTATCGGGTAAGGATTGTTCGTTATTGTAATTTTTCTGAGTGTCTTCGATATTTATGAATAAAAAGAAATATTTCTTATTGAAACTTCTTAATTTTTTTAATAAATATTACATTATTCTTTGGATTAAAAAAACAGAGAATTTGTAACTGAAAGTTAATGTAGTTCATTAAATGCGAATAAATAAATAAATAAAATATAATTATATTTTTAAATTATTATTTTGATGGTATCATTATTCTCTTTCTTTTAAATTGGACTTAATACTAAAGGTTAGAAAAAAAATTTATTAAAGGTAACTAATCATATTTTGTGACAAAAAATAATTATTAATAAAGTCAATAAACACTTCACATGAAATATGATAAATTTGTTGACTTTTCAATAATTATCTTAGTCATAAATTATAAATAATAATTTGTGATTAGACGTGGATATAAAATTATTTTATATTATCAGTATAAAATTATTAAACTTTTTTTCTCTCTATGTAAGATTTGCTAACATGTTCTCATGTTAGAGTATTTTAGTAACCTACCCCAAATTATTTAGACTAAAAATCAAACTATTTATTTTGAGATAATAAATTTATTTTAAGGATAATATGATAATTTAACAGTTATTTTTAAAATTCATTCATTTTTCTCCCACATTCATTCTATCTCCTCTCTATTATCTAACATAATTTAATGTTTATTTTTAAAAAATAAAAATACAAATTCTTTCTTCTCTATCACTTATAGTATCTTTCTCTCTTCTCTTCCAACAACCTCCATTGACCACGATTAAGGTAACATCTCTTTTTCACTCAGCACTTCCTAAATAATTCATTCTTCTTAGGATTTTTTTTAATCTATTTCTTCATGTTTAAGATGGTTGCAGTATCCTCTATACGTAACATTGTGAGGGGTTGAGGGTGCTACTATGAATGTCCATTGAGGTTGTGAGCAGCAAAGACTAAATTTGAAATTGGGTGAAATGTGAAAAAAGAAGGCCGAAGATTTGGATAGAAGATGAAATTTTTACGTGAGACAAGGGAGACTAGAGAGAATGAGTGAGGAAGAAAAATAAATAAGTTTTAAAATATACATATTAAATTATTATATTATTTTAAAATAAATTTATTATTACAAAAGAAGTAATTAGATTTTTGGTCTAAATAATTTGGTGTAAATTACTAAAATACTTTAACATAACAGTATGTTAGCAAATCTCATATATACACACATTAAAAGTAATTATCATTTAAAATTTTATATTAAAACTAAAACGATAGTACCTTTAATTTTAAAGGTTTAATTATATTTTTTTTCACATATTTTTCACATTTTTGTAAATTTTTTCAACAAATTATGAAATTTACATAATTTTTCATAAAATTTTTAAAACTTTATGTATTTTATCATTCAAGCTTTTTTTATACATATTTTATCACCTATTTTTAAAAAATCTATGCATTTTGTCTTCAAAATTTTGCATGTTTTTCCTATATATTATAATTAAACCATGAGTTTGTAGAGTTTCAAGACAAAAGATAATGTGCATGCATATTGGGAATTAAATTTTTATCAAGTGAAATATTACATTTTACTAAATAACCTTAGTTGAATGGATGTATTGGAAGTTATTTTTATTAAGAGAAAAATGTATTTGTTTGAGTGTTATCATTTCTTATAACGACTCGGTGCCTACCCGGGTTTGTATAGTGATACACTATTTGGAATGAATTACAATTTTGTAACCAGTTTTTTGATAGTGAAATACTTTTTGAGACGGTTTCATGAACGTAGACAAAAAGTGTCGAACCACAATAAATTCTTATATTTGTTATTATTTTTCTTACGATATAATCTTTATTGTATTGTGTTCTCATATCCTTTATGGGGTGAATAATTTTGTTTGTGATAGTACATAATTAAATAACAAACAATTACCTGAAAAGGTGGATTAAAGAAAATGTATTTATATTATAATTTGTTTTACAACAACAACGTGTAATAATGGAGAAAGATTAAAAAAAAGGGTATGTAATCAGAAAAATAAACATTTAATCATTACCACCAAGGTGGGTGGCGAGCCTCGCCTAAGTAAGCATAGCATCCATGATTGACTCCAATTATTTATTTTCTAATTATAACAACCACGAAATTTAAGTTTTAAAAGAAAGACAAAAAGTAATTGGTTGAGCGTCACTTTGGTTTGTACGTCCATTAATTTGACTGATACCCTAGAATGGATAATTGGGAATGTGGTCAACAAAAACTATTGACGATAATCGCAATGATAAAAAGGGGGGAAAATAATTACTTTATCATTTTCAGTTTCCAGATGCAAATACTGATGCTTTTGCATAGGTGAACAGGAAAGTTATGACTATAAACAGTTATACTTAAATATAATTATGTTATTTTTATTTTATTTTATTTTATTTATTCTTTTATTTTAAAATTAAAATATTTGATCTTTTATTCTAAATAATTTATAATTATAGTTTTCTTATTTTAAATTGAGATATTTATTTTGAAAAGATCGGTATTTTTAATTCTCCTATTTTAAAATAAAGACATTTAGTCCTTATATTTTAAAAAATTTAATATTTTTCTCAAATTATTAATTTTATCTCAATTATTACAAACTTATAGTTACAAGTCTAATTGAATTCTAAAATAAAGATTAAACAAAAATAGTGAATTTTATAAAATAGAAGGGTCGAAATTATAATTTTTTTTAAACATGAGAATCAAAATTGTGAATTTTTAAAAATAAGAGAATCAAATATTTTAATTTTAAAATAAAAAGATCAAAATTTATAGATAGTAAAATAAAAGAAATTACATTTAAGACTAAAATGTTAAAACTATCCAAAATTTCACCATTGGTTGGGAAGGTATGTAACCTATTGTTATAGGTCAAAATAATTACTACAAGTATTGGAAAAAGCTACTTACTACACAATTTATTTATTTATTTATTTTTCTTCTGAAAACAAGGTATCTTTATAGTCCAAAGTGATGAGATGAACACTTAAGACATACATATTATGAAAATAGATTTTGTCTCTCCTACTAAAGTTTAGATTTTGTATCTCCTAATAATTTTTTTTTCATACCTACCACTGGCATCAAACTCTTATTAATATTCTTAAGAAACTCACCTATCTACCAATTATTTAAACCTTGCCGATAAAATATATAATAACACAAATATATGATTTCCACTAAAATATTATTTTATAGGCCTTTTTTTATATGCATTTTTCATTAGAAATATTTTTTTTTCTAAACACGGTTAAACACAAAATATAAAGAGAAGTGTTATTAATATACTATCTATCACTCTCTTTGAAACATAAATTCTATTATTACTTTTTTTTATTATAAAATAAACTCTATTGCTTAAAATTTATTTAAAACTACTAACTCATAACAGAAACTCATTTAATAAGATACTTGTTAGGTTACCATGCGATACACGACCTATTTTTTTAATATTTGTTTTATAACGAAAATTAACTATGTAACATAACATATCATTAAGTAAAATTCAAATATAAATACAGTCACAATATTATATTCTACAAAAGAGTATACAAAACACAAATTGTGTATATACATATTTGTCCAACAACAACCCAAATTTTACATTTTCCAACCCCTGTTATTAGTTCATTACCAATTCTATCAAAAAATGACCTCCATTATCCATTAAATCTCAAATACACATTTTCCCCACTTTACAACTGCACTATACTATAATCAATATTTTTGTATGCACTTATGGAATGTTTAAAATTAATAATACATTGCATCAAAAGCTCTCCAATGCATATGTAACTTAATCTTGTGAACTGCATTTGTTGTTTGCAACTAAAATTAGCTCATGATACATGCATAACTTTTAGTAATATAAAGATTTAACTTTTTCATGAAGTTTGTCTCTAAGAAGGAAACAATCACAATCCCACCGTATTAAAGTCAACCAACCAATACTTGAAATTCCATAAAACTCTCCAATTATTTCAGTACCTTCTGTCAAATAAACCGTACCATTTTCCTTTTTAACAAAAACTTCAAAGTCGTTAAACACAGGATCTTTAAGCTTGACTTGGTCATTTGATTTCTTCATAGAAATATTTGAAAAAAAAGATTAGGCAACTTAATGGACCTTTGCAAATAAGAAATAAACTATCAACTTATGAATAATAATAATATAAAATCAGGAAAATTTTCTTACGAAAATATGTTTTTATTTTTAAAAATACAAAATCACGTTGATATTCACATATAAAAGTCCTAATAGAAATTTATAAATTACTTTGGTTAAGGTTAAACACGAGTGTATATTGAATACCTGCACATTTAATCCTTTTGATTAAATAAATTAAATAAACTGCTATTGACTTTTTTCCTAAACATGAATACTCAACTGAATGCATGAAACATATTAGTCTATAATATGAAAAAAAAAATGACAAATCATTATTACAATACAATATGTAACTTTATTCAAACAGAATAGTAAGGGAAAATTTTCTATAAAATAATACTTATTGTTATACATGTGTTCTATATACTCATCCTTTTCACGATGATGATTGAAAATGATATAAAAGAAAGGAAGAATAAGGATTATATGCGGCAGGTTGAACACTAGCTGAAAACAAGATAATGAGGAAGGAAAAACAAATTGATACAATTAGGAGGAAAAACAAAAGAACAATGGATGTATTATTTTAAACAAATAAAATGAAGAGTCGACACATTTTATTGGCAAAATGCACTAATCAAGTTTTCATTAATTGCAGAAAAAAAGGTACAAATTCTCATTCGAAAACGAAAAGTTTTATTGGAAAAATGCAATTTCGTTGCTTTACCTAATAAAAATGCCAAACGAATTAATTGCTACTTATTAAGGGTTACATAATTATCATTAAATTCATAAAAAATCAATTTCCCGTTGAAAAAGGAAATGTAATGTTGCAGGTTTCGTTACCCTAATTAACGTTTATTAATAATCAATGTCTATTAATAGTATTGATCTTAATGTCTGTAAATAAATTAAAAATGAAAACAAATCAATCATCACTAAATCAATAATTAAATTGCATTAAAACATATAATTGAGCGGAAAATTAAATAACATTAAATTGCGTTAAATTGTTGATCATAGCCTCGTTTCAAAGTTGTTTTATCCAACAACATGAAGTTCATGCTGTCCACTAAGCTTATAAAATTCATAAAATTTTCGTACAGCTTCAGAAAATAAAATATTGATATCAAATGTTTTTATTATTTCAAATTGTATTAAATTCTTTTTGGAATCCTTCAACATTAATATCATTTTTTTCACAAAAAAATAAGGGAAAGATCTGCTGAGATATAACGTGTCCTACAAAGAAAAGAAAATACAATATTAATGAAAGAATCGCATAAACCTAATTGGAGGTAAAAAAAATTACACTATCAATGAAAGAAATCACATAAACTTAATTAAGTAAAATAAATTTCATATCTCTTCAGAAACCAAACTTAGTTTAACTGTCGGATAAATAATTTTATGTAATTTCATATTAAATATCTTAATATGAAAATTATTTTCTCTTCGGTAATTTCATACCAACTTGCATCTTTATTGTACTTCTACGTAAGTCATTTAATTAACAACTCCTATAGGTCGTCTCTATAAAAGTCTAAGAAATGGTCAGAAAACCTTATTTGTTCTTAAATGCACACAATTTGAAAATAAATAAATTAAAATATAGATAAATATAAATTAGCATAATTAGCACGGAAAAAAATTACGTGAATATCAAATCACAAAAAAAACTAACATAAAATTTAGTAATCATAAACCTAAACCCTAAACATGACATATTTTACCTGGTCAAGGTTAACTTTGATAGTAAAACTCCTAAATCAATTTGTGAAATCCACACGTTTGATGACCTCCATCCAACAATGTGAAAAAAGATAGGGAAGAAGTAAGAAAGCTTGGAAGAAAAGACCAATTTGAGAACGGAAATAAAACTTAATTCAATATATAATGACATAAAAAATGGAATATATAATGACATTTATAGTAATATATAGTTGGCAATAATTCCATTCAATTTTCAATCAATTCAAACTTTATATTATTTTTTAATAGAAAAAACAATTAATTTTTAAATGGCAATTGCATGTAATTGTAACGTCTTTTATTTTTATGGTAATTTAAAATAAATGGTATTTATTTTAATTGACATTTAAATAGGTGAAGATTTGGCATGGGAAAATGAAGATTGTAAAGGTGAGTGAAGATTTTGACTCTTACCGGAATAAGAACTTTCATATATAATATATCATATATAATATAGATGAATATAAGTTTATAGTTTTTAATAAATTTATCTAATAATGAAAATATAGGCTTAATTATAAATTTAGTCTTCCTATTTGTCTTAGTTTTTGAATTCGTTCGCCTCTAATTTAATTCACCAATTGAGTCTTTCATTTTTGGGTAAATAGTCATTTTTGTCTTTCAATGTGTAATTCGCTGACAAATGTGTCCTTGAAATATGAAAATACAAAATTTGGTCCTTGAAAGTGTAAAAAGTGCGACAAATATATTCGTCCGTTAACTTCTGTCCGTCATCGTTAATAAAATAGCTTACGTGACACATAGGGACAAATTTGTCATTGAAATGATTATCAACGTGGATTGCCAACATAGGGGCATATTTGTCATAATATTTTGTTGACTTTTCGTCTTCCCACCCCGCTGACAAATGTGTCCCTGAAAGATGAAAATACAATCTCTGAAAGTATAAAAGTGTGACAAATATATTCGGACGTTAATAATAAATTATATAGGAGAGAAGTTAGGGAGAAAGAGATTTAAAAAATAATAAAATACAACTATTTGAACTCTTATACTTTGATTATCTATCTATTTATTCATCTATCAAATTATTAATTAGTTTTTTTAATTAATCAATATAACTACTTATTTTCCAAAATAAAATAAATTTCTTTAGTTTATGATATAAAAAAAATTGAGTTACCATTCAAAAAAATGAAAGCCTTTTATTTCTTCAAATTTTTTGTTTCTTCAATTAATTATTAATCTTTATTACATACTCAGCCATAGTATGTCAAATGGAATGCAAGATTGTTACATAGATACAACTCTACGTCCCAAAGGTAGAGAATAGACCTCTGTATTAGTTTTTTTGTTTTGTTTTGAAGTTAACCTCTGTATTAGTTTGAACATTATTGTATTTTTTATTTAAATTTATTTGGGTTCTTTATTTGTTAGTAACTGTTTTGATTTCATTCATATTATGTATAATAAGTGTTGTCTCGAGTGAAAACACATAAGGTTTATCCAAGAGATTCTTTCATATTTTAGGTGTATATATATATATATATTATTGATTAAGGAAAAACACTTATAATTCCACTTTAACTTTATCTAGTTTAAATTTTATGAGATTTTTTTTATAAAAAATAGTTGATTAAATTCTTTTTTTAAAATAAATAAATTTAGTCCTACAATCGATTGTGTTTTTTCCACTCAAAACTCTCGACATATTATTTTCAATCTAAATATAAGGATACTTAAGTTGGAATTGGGATATGAAATAATTTTAAATATTAAAAGTGAGAAATTAGGAGAAATTTGATAAAATTATAAGATATAAGATAAAGTTTTTTTTAACAGCAAAGATTAAGGTTTGACAAGAAAATCAAAATAATATATATATATATATATATATATATATATATATATATATATATATATATTAAAAGACAATTTAAAACATATATTGAAGTACTAAACGAATAAGAACAGTAACTTACAAACACGTAATAATAATAATAATAATTAGTCACAATCCATTATTAACGTTCGGATATATTTATTACACTTTTTATATTTTAGGGGACTAAATTTTACATTTTTATCTTTTAGGGACGCATTTGTCAGTGTCCATAGACCATATGCTGATAATTGATAATCATTTCAGTGACAAATTTGTCTCTCTGTGTCACGTAGGTTATTTTATTAACAGTGATGAACATAAGTTAACGGCTGAATATATTTATCGCACTTTTTACACTTTAAAAAACTATTGTATTTTTATATTTTAAAAATGTATTTATCATTGAATTAGTCGTTGAGGGACAAAAATAATTATTTTTCTTTATTTTTGTCTAATCCTGAGACAAATAAAGGAACACAATTTGTAATTAAGCCAAAAATATATTTAGAAAAGTGTTTAAAAAGTGTGTTAATAACTCAAATATAAATATCTCGATCATCGGGGAAAAAAGTATACCAGGCCGGCCTTTTGGGACACACAAAAAGGGAACCTGGCTGGCCAACAAGAGTATATATTAATTATAAAATCATCATAGAAGCATTAGCATATGTTTGGCATCAATTTGCTGTATTCGTCCTTGAGTTGCCTGCCAGAAATAACTTTTTGCCAAAGCTACTTATGTAAGTTGGGATCTTTAGGACCTACTTATATTTCACTTGCCTGCCATAAATAATCTTTTGCTACAGCTGGTGATTATTCAACTGGGAACCTGCTAGACCCAATTTCAGCACATTGAGCTTTTGCCCTAAATATTCACCAAGGCAAGTGATGGTCTTTTGTGATGAGCTTTTCATTCAAAGATGCAGTCAATTTCGCTTTCTACATTGAGCTTTTGTGATGAGCTTGTTGGATCTTCGCTCTTGTTGTGAGCAGTGTTGGGCCAGTTCCATCTTAACCATTGAGGAATGGTTGTGGTTTCTTGTATTCTTATTATTGTTTCCCGCACCTTTCATTTTATTTTGGAAAGTGTATTCCAAAATACAATTTTACATTTCAAAATGGTTTTCTGAAATGGAGTGGAAAGTAAGAAAGTACGTCCCTTGAGGAATTTCCAAATTCTAAAGAATTTGACATAATGGACTGAAAGAATGAAAAAGAAATTCATATAAGAGGAGGCAATAACAAACGAACTTGAAACTCATCATTTTACGTAATTGTGTGTTTAGTCTTTATGCAACGGATGGGACTAAAGACCAATACAAGTATACAACCTACGATACATGGTCTAGTTTGAGACTGTGTGAATTATTTAAAAGGACAAACTTATGAAACCATCTTTTTGGAAGCTAGTAAAAAGTTTTCTCTTTAAAAAAAATTGTGTTGCAGTTTATTAGGAACAAATAAGCATAATTATCAATTTAATTCCTAAATTATTTAAATGGAACAATTTAGTTCTCAAATTTTTAAAAATTTCAATTTGATTTTTAAATTCTTAAAAATGTATCAATTTAGATTTTTGGTCAAATTTTATTAACGCCATTAACGCACCACTGTTCACCATCACCGGACCTCTCACTCACGGCAAAAATACCAAATTGGATTCTTTTTACAAATTTTTTTCCAAAATGAGGTTGTGTTGTAGTTATTTACCCTATGGGTCTCTTTTTTACTACAATGCGCCTACCCGAGAAACGCGTTTCACGTAAAGGTGACACGTGGCACGACTTGGGACGCGCCCTGTACAAACGCGATGGGTAGCACTGCTACAGCAGGCGCGTTGGGTCGTGTTGGGGACCCAGGCGCTTTGAGTCGTGCTGGGGACTCAGGCACGACCCAATTGAGCCACACTTTATTTAATATTTTTTATATTTTGTATATTGTTTTTATTTAATATATTTTTATATTATTTTATTTAATAGTTTCTATATTAAATAAATTCTTAACATTATGTATGATTTTAAAGTCATAAATAATTTTTTATATTATTTTTATTTACTATATTTTTTATATTTTATTTAATATTTATATATTAAATAAATCCTTAATATTAGAAAAAAAAATAAAGAAAATATTAAATAAAATATTAAAAATATAGTAAATAAAAACAATATAAAAAATTATTTATGACTTTAAAATCATACATAATGTTAAGAATTTATTTAATATAGAAACTATTAAATAAAATATAAAAAAATTAAATAAAATAATATAAAAATATATTAAATAAAAACAATATACAAAATATAAAAAATATTAAATAAAATGTGACCCAACTGGGTTCCCAACGCAACCCAACGCGCCTGGGTCCCAAACACGACCCAACGCACCTGCTGCAGCAGCGCTATCCATCGCGCCTGCAGGGCGCGTCCCAGGTCTTTCGTGCCACGTGTGACCTTTACCTTGGAACGCGCTCCTCGGGTAGACGCGTTATAGTAAAAAAAGAAACCCATGGGATAAATAACTACAAAACAGTCTCATTTTGATAAAAAATTTGTAAAAAAGACTCTATTTGATATTTTTACCCTCACTCACCACTTATCAATTTAGTCTGGTTTAATCTGATCTGATTGGATTTGGACCAGTAGGGTCGTATTTGGTTCAATCAAGTTTGATTCATTTTGGTTTACTATATTTATTAGCACGGATATATCTGAGAGTCTGATTTGATGGGTTTAGTTTTGGTTAATTTAACCTTGCTTCGCTGAAAGTTACTTTTGTAGTTTTGTTACAACAGATAGATTAGTATCTTATTTGAAACTAATTAATGATCTATTGCCACATAACATAATGACACTAAATAGAGTTAGTAATTCGAGAAACTAGAGTTAATGATTAAGAAACATTTTAATAATTTATTAAGTTAGAATAAAATTGGAATAAACTTCTAAATGAAGGATAAAATTGACGGATGATAAAAGTTAAAGAATAAAAATGTATTACTAAACTAAAAAATTATGAGAAATCTTGTTCAATTATAATTAAAACCAAACTAAAAAGTATGGATTGTTTGGTGCGGGATGGTGGTGTTGTGCAGCTATGTGCGTGTATGCTGTTTCGTTTATTTCCAATCTGGTACATCTTGTACCAGTTTAGTTGATCTATAATAATAATATTATATTTTACCTCTTGAAAAAAACGAAAAAGTAAAAACAATTTTAAATAAAGGTTAAAAACAATTATTATTAACGTCTCTTAATTATCGTAAAAAAAATCTCTTAGTTTTCAAAGTTTTTGTTTTAAAATAGATATACTGACCGAATGTATATTAAGAAAGTACATCAATATTTTAATAAATAAATAAATAAATTTAAATAATACTTGAAATTTAAATATGAATCTCTTTATTATAATAAAGTAATAAATATGTTCAGATTTCAAAATAGATATACTAAGATTAATGTTTTTTTTGCTGGATAATTCAGATTAATGTATTCCACACTAGAGAAATTTTAGCTAATTTTTTCTTTCAATTATTTTAATTATGAATTTTTTATTAAACAGCCATATAATCATTCTAGTTTTTTTTTTAAATAAAGATACAATTCATTTCCCACGCTCACAATAAAACGCGACCTAGGTAGGTGGCATTTTCAAAGAAAACTTCTGATCTGCCTTGTATCTTATAAAGTTATTATGAGTAGAAAAGTCTCCATCTCATCGTACCTAGAGTTGAATTTCTAGTGTTGCAAATTGTCAATTCTCATACATGTAGCCCAAAAAAACGTTAATCAGCAATTGATTGACATGCTTTTTGGCAATATTTTCGGACAACATTTATAAACAACTCAATTTTTACCAGCGAAAGAAAACAGTGTATAGTTTATTTTAAAAGTAAAATTTTTCATAATCGAAAATCAGAAGATTAAGTTCATAAATTAATTCCATAATAACAAATTGAAACATTAGGTTATAATTAAATGTACTACAGGTAATGTCTACAAAAGTGATGAACTTTTTTTCACAAAAGGTAGCTATGAAACCGCCGTCAGATCATATGATTGATGGAGCCCAAATGCCCAATCTTATGAACACTCTTAAATTTTCTTACATTATGAACTCTCTTATTTGTTGCCTCCCCCAAACCACACGCAACTAATTATAATTTCAAGGAAAACGATTATCTAGATTGTTTTCTTTTGCTATTGCTATACTGTATGATCATGGATATACTTATAGTTAACTTTAGCAAAAAATCTAAACTATAGCGAACTAATTATCATCATTAATTGTCATTCTGCCAAGTTCAATTTCATTTCAAAATGATAACCATGTTAAATTTTCTTCAAAAATTAAGAGAACTATTTTTTTTCTTAAAAATCCCAAATATATTATAAATAACACGTTATAAATTATAATTTTTTTGTATCATATTGTATATAAGATGTAAAACACGTTCTTTTTAGAGAAAGAAAAGTTTCATGTGATCGTAGTGCTGTAATTTGGCAATGACCAAGAAGATAAAAAAAAAAAGGCTCCTTTAAAGTGCAAATGATAGTGAATTAAATTTGTAATATATATACCAATAAAATTAGTTTAGCAGAAGGGATTATTTTTCACAATGAAATGAATCCTGGTTTAAATTTTTACTAGATAACTAAGAGGAATTATTTTGCTTGGAAAGAAAATACCACAATTTGAAATATTTCTTTCATTTGGTAACCTCAAACTACGAAGGGAAAAGAAAAACAATTATGAGCCCCCACATAAAAAGTGTTTCTTTTCAAATTGAAAAGAGAAGAGAAGAATAAAAGGCTTTATCACATCTCATTCTTTATTTAGGATATTTATATTATTTTACACACATATTTCTTTTATCTTTTACACAATCAAATAAGAGAATTTTCCGTCATTATATATTTCACATCTATAATATATTAACCCAAGAAAATAAGAAATTTTTTTTCTACTATTTTTTTCTCCTATCAAACAACTTAAACAATTATTCCACTTTTCACTTCCTTTTCCTTTTTTCTTATTTTTTTATCACTTTCTTTTCTAGATCAAACTAATCAGTCATGTGTCTCAAATATTTTTATTTTATTATAAATTATAGGTATCCTCCATCAAATATAATCTTATTGGAGCCTTGTAAGATCTATATAAGTAACAAGCTTTTTATCTAAGTAATTAACGCAGGTGCGTACTCGATTAACACTCGAATTCGAGAATACTGATTAAGTTAAAATTTGAGAAAATCTTGTACCAAGCTAATGTCCTTGAATAATTTATTAAATTATAATAAATTTGTTAAAATTCCTATAATTTTTTCAAACTATATACCTATATTTTATAAAAAGCTAAATTCAAAAAAAAAAAAAAAAAAGAAACTGAAAGGAGGTAGCTGTAACGTAACCAACCCATCCAAACAGAACAACATACTCACACTTAGATAATCTATTCCAATCCAACGCTCCAAAACCCACTTGACCTACCATCCTTTGACTTGAACCGTTGCTGGCACCTTTTATAATACAATACACTTGCTTTGTCCTTTACTTCATCCATTGTTTTGTTGACAAATCTTATGTTACTCTTTCAACTTCCCCATTTCCCCCTCTCTCTATGTGTTCCTGACTTCCTGCTATTATAATCTCCAACCTACGTTACTTCTACCTTATAATAATCAAACTCCACAATGGTAATGTTAATATGCATACATATACATATCCCTTCTTTTGTACAATCCATTTTAGACTTTTTTGTAGTCTCTTATAGTGGTTGTGTTTAATTGTTTCTCATCACCAGGAATTAATGTTGGTGCCACCACCATGGCTGGAACAACTATTGTCAACCACATTCTTCACCATGTGCGAAAACCACATCAACACACCCAGAAACGAATGCAACATGTACTGCCTCGATTGCAAAGACCAAGCATTCTGTTTTTATTGCAAACAATCTTGGCATAAGGATCATCAAGTAATTCAAGTGGGTATTTTATTTTATTTAATTTTATTCATTATATATTTGTGATCAAGTATAGTTTATCAAAATATACATGCATAATTGTTTAAATAGATTTGAGACAATTTCAATGTTATAGTGATGGAATTAATGGAATTGGGAGGATTGAATCTTTTTATTTGTAAGTGTAATGCAGATAAGGAGATCGTCCTATCATGATGTTGTGAGGGTAGTGGAGATTCAGAAGGTTTTGGATATCAGTGGAGTTCAGACGTATGTGATTAACAGTGCTAGAGTTCTTTTCCTGAATGAGAGGCCTCAGAATCAGCCTAAGACCAATAGTGTTGTTGGAAGTGGAAAAAGTAACTCCCATTTGTGTGAAATTTGCAGAAGGAATCTCTTGGACCCTTTTCGTTTCTGTTCTTTGGGATGCAAGGTTCGTCTCTCATCATTAACTTATTTCCTTTTTCTTCATCTAAATATTATCTTAATTTGTGTTCCTTTTCAATTGTTTAATTTACCCTCTTTTTTGCTTAAATATATAACCATATATGTCATTGTACTCCAAATTAAATGTTTAATTATATCCAGTTGTTCATTTAATTAAAGTCATAAGTCACATTCATGTATTATTGCTAAGAAGCCATAAACTATATATGTTTGCTTGGCGTTAGTTTCGTTTATACTTAGTTTGTATACTTCTGTACTCAAAAGAATAAGAATATATAAAATTTATTTGGTATAGCCCAAAAGAATAATAATATGTACATATCAATAAGTGAGAACGCGATGTTAAAGTTTAGAAGTGGTTTTCATACATTTTTTTAAGAAACCTATGATAACAATGTATATAAATAATAATAGCTTGTAGGAATAAAGAAGAACAGGAATGCGAGCTTTGCCTTAAGCGCAAAGAAAGACGAAGAAATAGGGAGAATGCACGAAGGAATGCCAAGAAGGTTGCCATCAAAGGAAGAATTGCGTGAAGGAATCCACAAACAAGTATACCAAAGCAAGCCTTCTAATTCACATCTAAGACCATTGTGTTCAAATTCAAGGAGAAGGAAAGGGATACCTCATAGGGCACCTATAGGTCCATAATTAAAGTTAATGAGTTTAATTTAGTTTTTGATATTATGGTATGATGATTAATTTCAAGCTGGATTTATGCTCTTTATCCAGCTCATTCCTCACAAACCCCATGTGGGTTTGAGTGTCCTTAAACCAAAGTTGTCTTAATTAATGGGGAGCATTAATTTATTAAGTACTAAAAGGAGATGGGGAACGTTTGTGTTACTTTTGAAGATAGGCTGGCTTTGGGTTCAATAATGCTTTGCTTTGCATTCGTTAAATAAATGTATGGAACATGCTAGTTGTAAATGTCCCCGTTACACATGAACGGTTTCATGGAAGGAAACGATTACTTTGTTTTTTCTTCCCTTATTATCTTCTTGGAATAATTTGCCACTTATTTAGTATAAAAGCATGCAAGAATATGGAAAGGAAACTGCCGATTTCGTGGAGTTAAGGGAAATTTAGAAATACTTCCAAAGGTTGGAACTGTTTAGGAACCTAAAACGATATGTGTTTTTAATTTTTCCAATTTTCATTTGTTGTCCACCAAATTATTGCTTCTCGCTTAATGCGACTTTGAAATTCCTACAACTATAATCAAGCACGTTTTAGATGATCGAGATTAGTATAGTATTTTTTTAAAGAGAGATTAAAATATATTTTAATGAATTTAATTTTCAGTAAGTGCATTTTTTTTTTACATTGTAGTATTACTTTTTTAGAAGCTTTTACATTATATTACTAACTAATTACAAATCATATTCTTAAATATGATTTTTAAAATTATTATTATTATAAAAATGAATAATTTTTATTAAATATGACTGTACATGTTAACACACTTGGCATAGAATGGTTAAATTAAGTTTCATATAATTAATTTTTCTCTTCCGTTAAAACAAACAAAATAAAAATTAATAAAATAAATATGATAAATGATAATTAAAATAAAATAATCAATTGTAATGAATTTGTGAAAATATTAGCGATAATTGTCCCGTAAATTATAATGTTAATTGATTACAATATAATTGATTGAAAACAACAAATAATTTTATGCCTGAAATAAGATATAAATGATAAATACACCCTCTATTCTATAATCTATGACTTTTAGAGAAAAAAATTTATTGCAAAATATGTTATTTTACAAAATTAATACTACATTAAATACTTTTTTTCAAGATTACATTTAATAAATACTTCGTGTGAGTAATATATAGGAAGAGTAAATGAGTCATTAATTAGAAAGATAAAAGATATATTAAAAAATTATTGTATCTATTTTTTTTTGGAATTCAATAAATTAATTGCATTCCTTAATATTAGGGAGGGAGTATTAATTAAAGAATCAATTTACGGGACATTTTCAAGGTAAATTGATTGAAAACAACAAATTATAATGTTATGCCTGAAATTATGGGACATTTTCACTGTACATTCCAAAATGTTAATTGCTTTGAAATTGTCCCGTTATAAAATTAAAGAATCACTTTTAAATTAATGTACAATTTAATACATTTTATCTGTTACTTATTGCTTAAATTGAAATTTGTTTGGTTATTTTAATATATATATATATATATATATATATATAGTTATTTTAATATATTTTATCTATTCCTCATTCTTTATTGACATGAATAATGTGTAGTTAGAGAATTTAAGCAAAATATATCTAAGAGTGTGGTTGGATAGAGAAATTTAAAATTATGATAAATTTAAAATTCTAAGAATTTCAAATATTTTAATTGAAATTCTTTTATTTTCAAAATTTTGGGTTTGGATAAAAAAATTTAAATTATGAGGATGAAAAAAATGAATGAAAAGAGAGAAGATACTTTAGGAGCTTAGATGGTGTTTGTTGAAGAAGAATGTAAAAAGAGAATTTCAATTTCTCACATCTTAGACCAAAATTGAAATTTCATATTTTTAGTTGTTTAAAATTTTGTTTTAAAATTTCAAAATTTTAAATTCTTCTAAAGAGCATCCAAACAATGAATTCTAAATTACAGAAATTCAAATTCTCTGATAAATTCCTTTCCTCGATCAGTTAAAATTCTCTATTCAGAACGCACTCTTGGATAATTTGATTTGCTTAATTATTACGGATGAGAAATATTTTTAAAACCAAATCCATGCATATTTCCTTAACCATTGTAGTTATAGAATTTTAATTTAGTTACATATCATCTTTTACCTAATAGACTAAACCCTAAGGTCTGCTGTAAAAAAACCCTAAGGCCTCTCTACAAATAAAGTATTCTTTTCATTCTGTGGAATTTTAAAACCCTTTTTTGTTATACTGCGCGTGTTCGGCAAGGTATGTATTATTCTTATATTTTTTTTTGCATCCCTATATTCCTTTGATATTTGAACGCATTTTGCAATCCCCCTTTTGTCAATATGTTTTCAATTCCAACTTTTTACTTTCATTGTTGTTGATTCATTTCAGGATATAACAGAGAGTACACATTTTTAGGTGCTGAATAGAGGTATTTTTAAACGGGTTAGTGGCGTATCGGTTAGTGATGCTATTTATTATCAATGAGAGATGAAATATTGTTTTTAGATTTTTATTCATTTATTTACTGGAGTTGTAATTGTTTGTTTTTTGTATTTGTTGCAGGTTTTGAATACATATTTTGTAATTCTTCGTGGTCAAGATTATAGAGACAAGTAATTGATGTTTTTAATTTCTAATTCTTTTAAACATTTTTCTGGCCAGGTAATTTAAATTTTTTAAAATAGACCAGTTAATAGTAACCATTTCTTCTCCTGGATAGAACATATTCAAAACTAAAAAAGTACATTCTTTTTCAGTGGTGTGACATAATTTACTTTCTTTTTGTTTCATTCTTATTTGATATTTTCTTTATTTATTTTGGTAACCCCCTTCACATAATTACTAGTGTGGTCAGAGTTAGAAAACAGAAAACAATGAAATTGATTCCACTGCATGAGTAAAGGGAGATAATCACACATGACTCGACGTCCACTTCTTAGGAAGAAAGAAAGAAACATATTTTAGAGTACACTATTTTTTTTTGCTTCATAGGTATTCTAATATTTATAAGCCATTTAAAATTATTAGTCAAGTGTTATTAGTCATTCTTTTGTGTCTTAAAAATTATATTTTTTTTCATCATTTTAGTTATTTAAATTCAAAGATGCATAAAAAATAATATTATTTTAATTGTTTTTAAATTGATAATTATGCAAGATAAATTATTTGAAATAATTATTTTGTACAAATAATTTTTTTTATATTTAAGAATGATAAGGATAAAATTCACAAAACATTTACAAGAAAATAGAGTATTATTAAATTTTATAAATGAATATATACATTTTGGGAAGAAAACTATCTAGCAACATTTACTCATGCATAATTAAATAATCAAATTATCTATTTATAATATTTACTTTTTTGATTAATAAATTTTTAAATTAAACATATTTTTAAAGATGTGATAGTTTTTTTGTCAAATATTTATATCGGATGAGAATTGAAATTATCCAGCAATATTTAAAACAGAAATTTTAAATAAAAGTATATCAATGTTTGAATTATTAATATTATTTATATGAGAATGTATTAAAAATTATATTTGAGAGTTATAGAATGTGGTTATTCTTTTAATATTATAATTGCATTTTTATGTGTTTTAAACTTATTTAAAACTGAATTATTAATTTTTTTCCTGAAAATTAATGATATTTAATTTTTTTAACAATTTAATTCTCAAAAAAAAGTTTTATAAATATTACATGCTTAAAAATACTTTTTATACACACACAACAACTACCACCCAGCGTGTAAATCAAACTACATGAATTGTTTTAGCTTAATTAAAAATCTCAAATTGAAATTGTGAATATGTAATTGTTTTAAATGCTCAAAAAGAAGATTTGTCATCGATAATGATCTCGTAAGACATGAATAAGATTATCTCTTCTGAAGAATATCAATATATATATATATATATATATATATATTCACAACAATGATAAACACACGAGTTAATGCGCTAGCTAGGTTAATGTCTTTCGTAGAGATTTTGAGGATATCCTACCCGTGATTTCAAAGAAAACAAGACAAGGTCAACTATCTATTCTACTATATATTTTTACCTTTTTTATTTTTTAATTTTACTTTATATATATATATATATATATATATATATATATATATATTTAACTTACAATATTTTTTAAACAAGAGCTAAAGCAAGTTTTTACTATTAAAATTTTTCTTCTAATTTATTCATTTTGGTTATTGTTATGTTTTATTTTTATACAACTCACTAAAAAGAATTTCAAACTTTTCATATAGTTAAATTATTCTATTACTTTTTCCTCTACTCCATTAATTCTATTTTCAATTTATTTTTTATGTAAATTTAATCTAAAGTATTTTTATGTTTCAATATTTCTTAATTATTAAAATAGATTGAGATAAACAAAATTTAATTCTTTTGCAAAACTACATTCCCATATCTTAGGGGGTTTTAGTTAAATTGATTGCACAAAATATGTGAATTATTATGCACTTTCTTATACCATCTTCAATTTTATCAATATAATAATATAAAAAAATCCTCTTGCATCACATATATATATAAGTAATATATAGGTAGGTGATTAAGTTAGATCCATCTACTACCAACTAATCTAAGTATTCAACTATTACATTTTCCTTTGTTTAAGTCATTATATATCAGTTTTATTTTCAAATTATATTAAAAAGTTGAATTTACTCCACAAGTTTTTAAAAAGATTCATTTTAATTTTCAAATTATTTTAAAATAAATTAATTTATTCCTTTATGACCCATTATTAAAATGATAAATTATATTTATTATTATTATTATTAGACTTAATAGTAAAAAGTGTTTTCTTATTCTTTTCATTTAACTAATTTTTTTTTTCAAAATTTATTGTTTAAGTCTCTAAAAAATAAATTGAACATGAACTGATAACTTAAATCGAATTTTGAAAAATAAGAAAATCAATTTAATAAATAAAATAAGAGACTCTCTTTACAATTAAGTCTTATTGTTATATACACCTCTTTCCACCCTAACCACCGTCACCGGCAACAACATCTTTTCGCTCCGAGCTCCACCACCCACAACTAATCCCTTTCTCCTTTTTCTTCCTCCACCCCCTCCACCCTTGCCACCAAAAGTTCCGCCTCCACCCCGCCGTTGCAGATGTGCGGCTGAAGCTCCGAGATCTGCGCTTTTAGATTCCAGATCTGGCTTCAAGGTTCCAGTTTGAGGTCATTAACGATGTCATTACAGTTCCGCTTTGAGGTTCCAGATCCGTTGCACTTGTCCGAGTCCATCCTTTACGCAGCAAGGGGAGCTGAACACCACCGTCACACGCGGTGCGCTCCAGGAGATCGGAATTGCCACGTGGAACTCCACATAGTTCGCGAGCAAGGGGGTGGAGGAAGAAAAAGGAGCATCCTAGGGTAGCTGTCACAGCTTGAGTCGCCGATTCAACACCGGCAGGCGGTGGCTGCTAGGGTCCCGATGCGGTTTGGCACGGGGGAGCGGAGGAGAAGAGCAACGATAGACTTGAAACTTGTTTTATTTTTTAAAAACAATAATAAATATAGTGGCAGGTAAAAATTCATACTATCCGTAAAAAAAATTGCTGATATATATTCGAAATCCTAAAGGTATTAACTCTTAATTAGACGGAAAATAACCAAATTAGTGCATTTTAAAAAAACTTAAGAAGTAAATTGAATCTTTTTAAAAATTGGAGAGAGGTGAAAGCATAGAATATTAATGGATATTCTTGAACCGAAATCTATTTCAATCTAAAATTTAAGTGTTGATAGGATTCTGACAATGTGTATGTTAACAGTAGACTATACGGCCAAATAAAGTTACCATATCGGTACAACAAGAAAATTCTTTTTTAAGAGATTTTGTACTTGGTGTCAAGAAATTTAGTCCATCGATCAGGTTCGTATAAATACAACCGATGTTGCTGCAATAGATGACAATTATTACATACTAATTCCCTTGTAAGATCGTTATTGACTTGGAGTATTTTGTAGATATTCATCCCTTATTCACTGTGTCATGATCTTGTTATGTCATTGTTAGGATATCTCAAACTTTGATTCACATAAATGCTCATCTCAATTAACATCAATCAGAATTCAATCATTATCAACAATCTCATCTCAAACACGTACGTTAAAAGAGATATATGTAAAGTTGCTAGTTGTTTGGTATGCTCAGTGCTTACAAATTGGTGATTTGGCCTTTATGGGAAGAATCTCTGAACTTTTATGGGCTATATATATGGAAAGGAAGAAATCAGTGGGTTTTTAATCACAAACAAAATCCTATTTGGAAATTGTTCAGGCCATACATTTTAATCAGCAACAAAATCTTTCTTCTACTGTCAAGAGTTATTTTTAGAGATCATTCTGGTGGCTGGAGTACTGGCTTCTGCTTCAAGTCTTCAAATCTCACAGCGGAACTCTTCTCATAATTTAATGCTTAATATCTGGTTCAATTGTCAACTGAGTTTTTGGATTGGGGATGTTCTACCTCAATTACTTGATATAGTTGATGATGATGTAATGCTTTCCGGAAAGTCCTTTTTTTTTTTTTAAACGAAACATCATCTTTTTCTTAAAAAGAAAAAATCCGTTGTGGTAACATTTTTTTAAGTTAATATCAATTAGAATAACTATATCGAAAGAGTGTTTGTAGGAACTATTATTTAATGGGCGCATTTTAAGAGTTTCTTCAACTAAATCAGTTTTAAGCGATGTTTGATTATGAGGAGAGAAATAAAGTGGATAAAAATAGAAGAAAAATAATTAGAGAAGAGACTAAAGGAAAATAAAGGGAAAATAAAATTGAATGTTGGGATGTTTGGTTTTAAAAAAATAAGTAAAAAAATAAAGTATAAATAATATTATGAAGTTGTTTGATTTAGATGAAATGAGCTGAAATAATTTTAAAAAATTATAAAAGTACTCTTACGTCCTTTGATCAGATAGATATTTGACCAACTTTAATCAATAATATTCACTATGTAATTGGTTAAACTAATCTACTTAATCAATAATTCGCATCAAATAACCGATTATACTGGGCATAGACACTTGGAAGAAAAATCGATCAGTTCCATGAAAGCATGAGTCTTGATTATAGAGGAAAATAGGGGTAAATAAGACTTTTTCCACTTAAAATTAAAGATACCTGTCTATCCGCTTGGGCAAAAGAAGAGAAATTACTAAGGTGGGTCCCATCTATTCCAAACTTAACTCTCACCTAGATCACTTAATTATACCAAAGGACTACCGCATGTTTCTTTCTCTTCTAACTTACTTCTGTCACTAAAATCAAACCAAGTGTTAGGAATTTTTCTTTAACTTTTTTTCCCCATCTTATCCCTTTCATCTTTATTTTTAATTTGAATTTCAATCTTTTTAAAATTGTCAATATTTAAAAATAATATTTGATCACAATATAAACTATTTATCCATTGACCAACCTAGGTTGCGGCAAGGGAGTGCACTTTCTAAAATTCGCAAACAAAAATTTTTATAAATAAAATTCTATAATTTTGTATTCTATTTTATTTATATTTATGTATTTGTACCTTTTTTGACCTCAAATTCTCATACATAATTAGGGATACCTAATTCAAGGTATTATCCGTTTTAGTGTTTAATGGTTCGTCATAATTTTATCTTTAAATTATAGTATTGTGGTCACCACTGAACATAAAACGGACAATATTTTGAATGAGATGATCTTGAGGATGCCAAAGGATTTAAGTTTGAAATAGAATTAATTTTAAATTTTATAATTTGTTTTCACTAGCTCAGGTCTTAAATTCGTCATTATATTTATCATAAGTCTAAAATATAATTTGTATGTTTAAAAATATTTATATTTTATGAATTTTAATTGTAATATAACTTGTATATTAAAAATAAATATTTATCCTATGTGCATTTCACACGCTACAAAATACTTATTATATCAGATTTTACCAGTACAAAGTTACTATCTAATATGGTCACACATGAGGCATATAAGGTAAGGCTAGCTAGCTACCCGAATGAGTCCAACACGTACTAACAGAAATAGGATCCGAAGAGTGCCTTTCTTGCCAACTTAGACTTGTTCTCACATGCGACTTGTCGTTCGCAACTATAACCGCACGGCAGCACTGGCACCCCTCTGTTTCAAGTTTCAAGCTTCAAGCAAAAAAGTTCTAAAGCAAAATCTTTGAACAACCAAAGGCAAAAGGTACAAAATTCCATTGCAAAAAAGCTTCTAATTTTCCGTGTACTCTCTCCCTACTTTTTTCGTGAACATCTAACGTATTGCCTATTGCTTACACATAAACTCTTTTGCTTGTGTGTGTATTAGTGAAACTCCATGTTAGCTACTAAAGGGTCAACAACAGAGCAACCAATTCCTCCACAAGTGGAAGAAGAATCAAGTGTTTGCAAACAAGAAGAGGAAGGAGAAGATGCTAAGATAAGGGTGGTTATAGCACAAGAGGGAATTGAAGAGTGCAAAACACCAACTGGGTCAGGCTACAAGATTCCCATAGTTCAAAAATGCCCACTTGCCCCAAGAAAGAAAAGAAGGCCAGTGCCACCTTTTTCTTCACAAATGAAAACATCATCATCTAGTGGGTTGAGCTATGTAGTAAGGCATGAAGAGGTAGAGACTTTCTTCCAATCCATGTTCGAGCTTACTAGAGTTAACAAGAGATGTAGGAGTGTATGAAAGTTCTTAGTGAATAACTGTGGGTGAATATCCTCACATGAATTATAGCAACTTCATTGGAATTTTAGCACTTCTCTCTATGCTTATGATGTTCCATAAGGAAGAAAGAATAGAAGAAAAAGATTGCCGATAATTTTACAATTCAATCGATCACATATTATATTTTTGGCTGTTGCATTTTTTTTTATCGAAGACAAATGTTAGATTTTTTTATTAAGAAATTCAATCCATAACTTTTCTCTTTTTCCTTTTCAATTAACAATTCAATCTACCTTATATCTCCTTCTTACATTCTAAGAATTTTCTATCACCATAATCGATCTAATTTATTATAAATAAAAAAATGATTCACTTTAGAAATCATCAAGTTGACTCAAACCATATCCATATCACCTTGTAGTCTTCACTCAATTGTATATTCCATGGCCATGGATTGTCTCATGTTCAAATTTCACGTGGCGTACCATATGCAAGTTTTGTGTTTATTTGTTTTTTAATAGAAAATAAAAAGCGAGGCTTTTAAAAAATTAATGAGAAATATAGATATAGCACTTATACATGACCTATCATGTCACATAAAAGAATCATCTTCCATGCTCCCATAAACAACATGTTGCGGGGAAGCAGTAAGTGCACCTTTATCTGATGCTTTCAGAGTTACTGTAATTCTGCTATATATATATATAAGAGATGACCCCACAAATTGGAGAAATTATTATATGATCATGGCCTCAATCAATTTTCATGCATTTAACACGTAATTGAACTTTACTATTTTTGCTTAAAAATTAAAAATCTCGGTTATATATTATGTAAATATTGATCGTGATAATAATTTCTCACAAAAAATGGAAAGCAAAAGGGAGGAAACAAAGCAAGTGAACAACATAGAGAGGGAGACAGAGAAACCTGCTCCACTATTGATTAACTTTATATACCCAAAAGTCACGATCAAGCGATAATTGCTTTGTTATGCATGGAGACCAAGACACACCCACGAGCACCACGAGAACAAATACTGTAGTTCATTATTAAGCATATCTATTCTTGTCCTTATTTTCGGGCAATTATATGGGCCTTTAGAATTCAACACTACCTTTCTAAATGAGCAGCTATGGGCCACTCATTTTGAACAATTGGATTGTTTGTTAAAAAACCAAAAGAACAATAAGATTAATGTGTAAATCGGACACAGAACAGTGGATCAGGCTTGATGTACACAACTACATTATGAAATTATGAAATCCAATTTGAATAGTTGAATATTATAATATTTTTTTTGAGAGGTATCAGTTTTTTTTATGATTAATCTTTATTGAACAATTAATTTAGAAACGGATTCAGGGAAGGAAAGCAAAGGGCCTTGGTCCCAAGGTCCCTTCCCTTAGGGTCCTTTGTGTAAATATGAGAAAAAAGAAAAATTAAAAGTAAAAATATTAATAAAATAGATAAGAAAAGTAAATTTTTGAGTTGATATTTGTTTACGATTTTTTAGTAGTAGATAATATATCTAATTTTATCCATAAAATTAATAATTAATAATTCTTAAACTTATTATTTATTAAATAATTATTTATTAGAAGTAAAATATTTAAATAATTATGTAAAAAAAAAATCGCCCCCCTTCTATTACATTCCTAAATTTGTCCCTGATATAATTAGTCATTTTTATTGAGATCTTCCCTCTCAATTACATTCTTATACAAGTGGTGATAATTACAACTAAATGAGATAAAATAGACATATTCTCCATCCATTAAAGGCAAATCATAGAAGAACTTCACCTCATTAAAAAAAAAAAACTCTTTAACATTCAACTTTCATAATTGATTAAATTATTCACTTAATTTCTATAATTTTTCTATTTTAAAATTGATCTTCATATCCTCCCCAAACAACTGATATTCATATACTAAAAATTTGAAATCACATATGGTTGTATTAATTTATATATATAATCATTGACATTAATATAAAAGTAAACACATTGCACTACAACAACCAAATTATCAAAGCTATAGGCATTATTTAGTAATAACAGGAAATTCAATAGATATTTTTGTTTAATTAGAAAAGTTTTAGAAACTAATAAAAGATTCTAAAACTTTTCTAGAAACTAGTAAAAAAAATCGTAAGAAAAACTAGTAAAAGAGAACACATTTTTCACACACCTCAACAATGTAATTCTTTAAATGTCTCAATGTTTAACAAAGAAGAGGCTTCAATAATGTACGCTCATCACTCATGGAAAGGGAAAAACAGACCAAGCCAATACATTACATAGAAATTCAAAGATGCTAACTTTTAAAATAACGAACAAAAATGATCAGAGAGACAGATGAATGAACCATTACCATATACAAAAACAAAAGAAGAAAGTAGATAGATATGCAATCACAGCGCTATGATATGAAGGAAGGAATAAAGAAAATTGTGCAGTGAGAATTTTTTTTTTTTTTCCAATGGACATAAATAGAGGAACGAAACGAAACTTGCTCCTTTTGGTAATTTTTTTAATTTGAATTTTGAAAGGTATTAAGTCATAAATGGGTTTTAGGCTTCTTTTCTTTATAATGGGTTTTCGGCTTTTTGACTTGGGCTTAGAGCATTCGTTATATACAATTAGCATGTTATATTAACAAAATATTAACCTTTTTTTTTAGAGGCCATCCTTATATAAAAATTACATATCTATATTCTATATATGCTAACAAAAGAAATTTGAGGTGACCCTGGCTGCCCAGACTCTCATGAAGATTTGTCGCTGATGATAAGTAATTAGGAGTAGGATGACATGTTTAATTTGATTTTAAATTAAAAATAATGAGTATTAAAAAAAAGAATAATTTTGATGTAAAGTATTTATCAATTATTGATGATTAATTTCTGTTCAAAAATCTAATTGACTATCTTTGGTGAAGTTTTTTTCTCAATTACTTTTTTTATTAAAAAATCGAAGCAGAGACCATTAATTAGTGAAAGTTATAGTTCTTAAAACATACCGATTTTTTTTTTCTTTCTGCTTGTGGAAGTTGCAAACTATATTGAACGGTTTGGCAAATTCATGCAAGAATATATATATTCATCAAGAAGTTCTAGTACTACAGTATTTTCCTAAATCTAATTGTAAGACTTGGAAGCAGGACCGTGCCTGTTTATTCTTATTTTAACAAAGCATAGGAATGTTGCAAATTGCAATCATGCTCATTCATCTCTTGAAACCCCCAGCATTTTTAAATCAATTTTGAAGGGTGGTTCTTGAAAAATGACATTGATGTATCATCTCAAGATCTTTTATAAAATATCATTCTTTTGTTGTGCATATTATACTATAAAGAAGTGTCATAGGCTTTTCTTGTAATTGTCAATACCATAACTTTGAAGGGACACTGGGAGGACACAAAATGACACATCCTTTCTCCAGAACATATGCCATTCACTTTTAACCCCACGTATTTACTTGGTTCCTAGGCACTTGACATCTGGTGCCACACGTCAACCTCTAGAACCCCCTGAAGGTTTTGGCTGATTCTATTAACATACTCATCAATTAGTTACTCACTCTCCTAATTTCTAAAAAAACGCTTGAAGGGTAAGAGAAAGAATAATAGTGAATGGCTCCAAAACGTGCTGAGAAGCTAGTGGTCAGATCCACCAAGAAAGTTGTGGAATCAAGTGTGCTGGTTTCTGTTGTAGGCAAAAGACTAACCCGTGGAAAAAAAGATACTCAAACAACTGATGGAGAAGAAGAAGTAGGTAGCCAAGAGCATCTGGTGGTCATTCCTATTCAAGAAGTGACTCCTCAAGCACAAAAGGATTCACCTAACTCTGCCATCACCACAGAAAACAAAGCTGAGCAAGAGAACAATACTCAAGATGGTGGAGTCGAAAATAATCAAGAGGAAGAGGAAGAGCATGAGGAAGTGAAAGAGAAGAAGAATAAGGCCAAGACCCCAAAAGGGAAAAATGGGAAGGAGAAAAAAAGAGGGAGAAAAAAGGGTAGGAGAAGTGTTGAAGGGTACCAGAGGTATGTATATAGGGTGTTGAAGCAAGTGCACCCTGAAATGGGAATTTCTTCCAAGTGCATGACTGTTCTGAACAACTTGATGAATGACATGTTTGAGAGGCTGGCTTTTGAGGCTTCTAAGCTGAAGGACTACACTGGACACATGACATTGTCTTCAAGGGAGATTCAAGGAGCAGTGAGGCTGGTTTTGCCAGGAGAACTTGGAAAGCATGCAATTGCTGAAGGGGTCAAAGCTGTTAACAACTACACATCCTATGATGCTTGATGTATACACATCTAGTTCTCTAGTAGTTTAGACAAGATTTCTATGTTTAAATCCATGATGTTGATATATAAATATGTACTTAATTAGTTATATGGTTTGTTTCTTAATTAGTTGGTGTGTACTGTGTTAACTAGCTAGAGATGTGTTGTTTTTTGCATTTTGCATTTGAGAAGCAGCTGAAAAATGGAACATTGCCTTATTTTGTGTATGGTTGCTTCATAGGGTTAGAATTGTAGATTACTAACTGTTGGCCTTGTGACCTTGTGTATGTGTAATGCAAGTAGCTACCTCAATTTTCTGGGTATTTAAGAGATGTTCGGTTTTATATTTCACAATATTCTACACGGTGGAAGGGTATTGTTGTATTTTTTACACCCTTTATACTATAACTTAAAATTGTTATTTATGAAAGGCAAAGAAGAATGAGGACCCGCAAAGATACTGACATTAAAATAAGTAAAGTACGGTACATTGTACATATGATTTTGTCCCATGTTGGTACTTGTTACTTAGGAGTTGAAGAGCATAACAGCAGGGTGCAAACGTAATAGGTGAAGTTACACACAGAATCTATTGGTTGCTGAGTTTAATTTAACCTTCGTTTCATAATGAATATCTTTGATGTTAAAATATAGAAAATGTATGTCTCTCTTTTGTGCTTTAGTCCATATTTTTTTTCAAAACGGGAAAAGATAATTTTTCTTAATAGTATATCGTTATACAATATGCTCATATTATTATAATTTCAACTGTAATTACATATGTAATATTATTGTTTTAGATCGATATACTCAATGCAACTATATAAATATTAGCTCTATTAATAAAATAAAATTCCTGTTAAAAATATTAATGAAATTAAATTGAGTTGGCACGATGTCATTTAGTTCGGTCCTCGATATTTTGATTTTTGTTTTCTCATTTGCAAGAAAATGTATCCTTAATAGCTGATAAATGATATTTAGAACTCATTCAGGACATGAGCTTTCGTATCTTAATATTTTTTTCTCACATTTTTTTTTACAAGTTTTGAAGTTGCGATAAGTCATTGTCATCTGGACTGGAAATTAAATTCGTTTGTTTGTAAGATATGGAAATCCTATACTAATCCCTATCAGCACCTTTACGGGGGAAGGGTGATATCCCAAGTATTAGTATTTGAAGTAGGGACTAGGGGTGGTAAAATAGACTTAGTTGTCAAGTACATTCATTTAACTCATTTTTTAGTGAGTTGGGCTAGGATATTCGATCCATTAGTTTCTTTTGGCCCTTCTTACCTTGGCTCTCGCTGAAAATTGGACTTATATATATATATATATATATATATATATATATATATATATATATATATATATATATAGGTAAAAAGTAAAGAAAATTTAATATAGCACTTTGAATTTCTGTTTTATTTTGTTAGAGAAGTAACGTGTTTAGGACAAAATATTTTTAAGTTAAGAGATAACCAATGAAAGTAAATGTGTTTCTTTTTTGTTGTTAGTATTATAGACAAAGCATTTAGAGGAATTAGATAAAATAATGCAGTTAAAAGTTAAAACTATTAAGTAAACAAGTTAAAGAGATATACAGTAGCTAGTAAGAGGCTTAAATTATTTCTAATTTTTGTAATTTGAATAAAATATGTTTTTTATCCTTCTAAAATTTGCAAAGTTTGGTTTCAGTCCCTCTAAAAGAGTTGTTTATTTTTTGTTCTAATTTTGAACTACAACATTTTTGGTCTTTCATGCGCTATTTAAACTACTTGAAGAATCAAGAGTGATGCATTTTAAAAAAGAGAGAAACCAAAAACAGACAAACTTTTTGAGGAACGAAAATCTAACTTTCAAAAACATTTTCGTTTTACTGGTTTTGGGTTCAATAAGATTAGATAAATACTTGTTGGTTGTTGTGAAAGTACCAAATGCATTCTTGTCTTACTAGTTTTGGGTTTAATAGCAAAAGAAAAATTATATGTGTGTAATTTTTTGTATATAATACTGAGATATAAGAAGAAAATACAGAGAGAAAAAGTGTGATAAAGATGATTGATATGGTAGAAGCTAGAAAGAGTTAGTGGGAAAACTAATATTGTAAAAATGTTATAGATAAATATTGTATGGATACTATTATAGTAAACCCCTTTTCTTAAAACAACTAGTGGATGAACCACAAGACATCATACCTGACACTAAATTACTTAAGTAAAAAACAAAAACATGTAGATATGTCCGTGTCAACGGCTGTACTTTAACTTCTTTTAAAGTTATATAACATTAAATGAAGAAACTTTGGACTTTGGTGCATTTGAATTTTGAAGAAATTGTTTGACTAGGTTTTGTTGTAAAATGAACATTTTAATTATAAAATAAAATTTTCAGTAATATTTTGCGGCTTGTCTATGGTAAGTATCCTTATTCCTGGATCCTTTCCTAATTGTAGCCGTCTCTAATGTTTTAAAACTCGTTACATGCTGGGAAATGTCAAACGTATACACTTCATTTTAAAGGCATATATACTAGTGAAAAGAAAAGAAAAAATGATAAATGTAACAAATGCTACTATCATGAAAAATGAAAAGAATTTGTAACAAAATAAATAGGTAGAATACTAATTATAATCTAAAAATGAAAATAAATTAAAAAATTCGATATCATCTAACTTTCTACCATTGAAAGATTGGATTGAATACTTAAAAAATAACTCAAATATTGAAATGCCAAATTCTTACTTTTTATACTCCAGACCACGAGAATTATCTATTTTAATTTTTATATTTATACCCATAATAAATATTGACATTTATCTAAATTTTATTTTTTCATTCACGGCTGAAAAGGTTGAAGTTATTCCATCTATTTTTTTATAGATAGTTTTCACCAATAAAATGACTATATAACTATTTTTCATTATATTTTTGGATAGCAATAAATGTATAAAAGAAAGAGTATATTGATAAAGATATTTTTTTCCAAAATCAAAAGAGGGATTAGCTTGAAAAAAAATACACGATTCCTAACTAGTTTGGTATCCTAAAACAAAAATTAGGTGACAAGCGAAAATAAGATGAAAAAAATAGGTTTATAAATAATCAAATACAATAACCCTTACATGTTTGCATACATATATCTCAGTAGAAACAGAGGAATACCTCCATCGATAATTCTCACTGATGCTGCACTCCAACACGTTTAAGTTGTTTGTTGGGCAGTATTCTTATACACAGTACATATTTTCAATATGGTTGGATTGGGATAAACTTATACTTGTGACTAAAATTTGAATATTTGTATCTCGTGCCCCCTCGTCACGTCACAGTGGTGGCATTCTTAACTTATTCTACAAGTAATTCTCGTTGTTAATACTTCCTCCCAGTTCTTTTTTATAAGAAATAAGGTAATATTACTTATAGAGAAAAAAGTTATACATTGTATAAAAAAAATTACATAATTATCTAATTACAATTTATAAATATATAAAATAATCATCTTAAAATAATTTTAAATCTTGATTTATGATTAGATGTAAAATTATAGCTGACATTAAACTCTTATATGTCCTAAGTATAAAAGAAACAGCAAGAGTATCTCCAAAAAAATTGTACAAGGAAGTTGAAACTCATTTTTTCAATATCAAATTTATGAACAACACATTTCAGCAGAGTAAACAACAACAATAATAGTGTAGTTATTGGCGAATCAAATAATTGCAGAGTATATGAAGAGAGTCTAGTTGAAGTGTTCCAAAAGACCACAGTTTGAGAACATTACATTACAAATGATTCATAGGAAAAATGATTAGTGTTGTGTTTTAGAAGGTGGCAAGTGCAACATTCCCGTAAACTCCAGAGTCACGGATTAAATGCGGTGGCTCCCATGCTCAGTCCCTGTCACTCTACTCTAGCTAGTTTATTTAATTTGCACCCAAAAAATGCATTATTATTATTACTATTCTACTATTATTATAAATAAAACACAAAACCTATTACACTGCAACTTTAATTTATTATTCTCTTCTCAGTTATCACAACAAACACATTAGAGTATAAGGCAGTGTTTGGTAGCAGAGAATTAAAAACATGGAATTCTGGAACCGCAGATTGCTACTACAGAACGAGGACGTTCCCCTCTCGATGCCACCTCTCTCTCACACTCACACCAAACACGCCACTAACGCATCATCATCCTCGCCGCCGCAATCTTCGGCTTTCCAATTCCAAAGCCCACTGCAGGTTTCGATTCCTCCAGTTTTTTCATCGAGTGTGGCCTACGTCTTCCTCATCCTCTTCACCACCTTCTTCTTCGTCGGCTTCGTCTTCCTCTACTTCCGCCAGTTCGCCTCCGACGCCGCCGCCGCCGGATCCTACCGCCGCCGCTGGGAGGAGGGCGCGGCAGCGGCGGCGGAGGCAAAGAAGTGCCTGCCGGTGGTGGCGCACTGCGGGGAGGGGTGCGCGGAGTGCGCGATATGCCTGGAGGAGCTGCGAGAGGGGGACGCGGTGAAGATGATTCCGTACTGCAAGCACGTGTTCCACCCGCACTGCATTGACACGTGGCTCGATAAGCATGTCACGTGCCCCGTGTGCCGGTGCAGTGAGCTGCTATGTGGAGAAGAGGTGGTGGGGTCGGTGTCAGCGAGAAGACAAGAAGAAGTGGTTCTAAATTTGGATTAGAAGAACTTTGAAGAAGAAGATGAAACTGTAGCGTTGCGTGTTTCATTGGACATTGCTTATTATCCATATTTGCTAGGTTTCAACCACCACTTGAGAGTCTTAACCAACGAACGTGTTACATATTACAAGTTTCTTTTGTGGTTTTGTTCATTCCCATTATTATTGCCACTTGCCAGTGTCATTATTTAGCAGCATTTAATAATTCAATAACATTCTCTTTCAGTTTTTTTTTTATAAAAATAAATTGTAGTAGACTCATAGTACTGCTATTTTGCGTTTTCTTCAACTGTTTTTTTATCACCAAAATTCTTGAAATTTGGATTGAAGTGAAAATTATGCAACAATGATATATTATTTTAGTAGTCTGAAATTATTCTTAAATGAATTAAAAGCAAGATATACTTAGAATTCAATGATAAAAAATTGTAAGAGAATTTCGTCGTAAAAGAAAAATGAAGTGATAAGTTAAGAACATGTGTAATTTATGTTCTTTTGATCTTGAATCAATTTCTTCAACGATTAGGGTGAATTTGAATACCAGTTTATTTAGAGACATTCCAATATATCCAAACGCAAAAATTACTCTCTTGGGGAATTGAAATCAGTGTCTCGGAACGAAAAATCCAAACAGACTATCAATTACATATCATAGTTAAATACAAAAGATCTTTGTTTTTCTTCGTTTTCTCCTAAAAAAAAGGTTGATATACAACGAGGACAAATGCTAGCTTCTATGTTCTTATATTCTATTTCTCTTTTTTTAAAATATTTGTTAAATTTTATTTTTATCTTTTTTATATAAATTAGAATTTTATTTTATCTTTATCTTTTTTGACATAAGGTATGGTTTTTTTTCTATTTTATCACATAAGTTATTGATGATGATAGATAAAAATTTATTTTCTTCTTCTTGTTACTATTATTAGTTAGATTTTTTATATTATATTATTTAGTTTAACCATTATACTATTCATATTATTTTTTTATTATCGCATCATCATACTTCAAGGTATTGATATTGATATTCAAAGAAGATAGACTTGTATTATTCTTCTAGTATTTTTTAATATTTTTTATATTACACTATTTATATACTTTATTCTAGTATTTTTAACTTTATACTTCAAGATATTTAAATTGTTACATTAATTAACATGGTGAAAGTATGTCTATTTAAGAGTATTTTATTTTTAATTTAGTTTAAACATGTTTGAAAATGTTTAAAGATATAATATAAGATTAATAGTAAAATACACAATATAAAAATAATAATAATTGAGACTAAAACATATAATTAAAATAATTCATCTATAAATTAATAATCAAAAGAGTTTAAAATTAATTATAAATACCCAAAATATATTTTTGTTAATTAAATTAAATTAAATTTTATGTAAAATATCATTTTAGCATAGATATTTTTGTTTTTACATTTAAATACTATTTTAATACATACGTTTATGAAATATTATAATTCAATAAGTTAATTTAATAATTTCTAACTATCAACTAAATTTTTTACTTTCAAATAATTTTTCAGCTATATTTGACAAACATAATAATAAAGAGTAGGTAAATAATATTATTTAAAAATACATATATATAATTTTATTTGTTAACATAGCTAATGCATCAATTTTTAATTTCACATTTCATTCTATTTAAAAAAAATATTAAGAGATAAATATAAAATAAGAAACAATATTGTCTTTATAACATATTTTTTATTATCTCCATATAATAAAGCCAACGAGTATATGTTTAGAAATTTTATTTCTCAGATTTATTTCCACATTTTTTTTGTAATATGCACATTATAATTATAACATATTTTGGAATTTAAAAAAAAAAAGAGGGTGCATTTAAAGACAAATAAACCAGTAATCGGTGTGGGTCCTGTTGTCGGAGAATAAGATGATCTTCTGTGTTATGACCAGAAGAATCCGCTATGCATACAGAGCTTCCTGAAGAGTCTCCACATCATTCAATAATCAATAATATATTATATTTGTCCTTTCATTTGGTACGTGTTTATTTGGCTCACCACCAACTCTCACCTCTCTCTTTTATTACTCCCCATAACAGTTTTTTGTTTCATCAAAATGAAGGCAGGTTCTACTTGCGAATAAACTTTTTAAAGTTCACCAGCTCAAGAAAAAAGAAAAATGAAATGTCGCATTCTATTATTTACAAAATTTTCAATTTTCAAGTCTTACCTTGAGGTTGATTCAGTAGGGTCCAAGTGTCAAACAACTGTGTTTATGGTCCCACGGCTCCATCACTTCAGTCAATTCTTGAAAACATTGAATTCGTTGCCTTGATTCAATTTTTGTTTAACTCCAATCAAGGACGTGATTCTGGCATAATGACATTTGCTTGAAAGGGTTAAACTTTTCTTTCAATATATATATAGATTCTGATTGTGTGAACAAGTCTTGCATAATTTACTTCTACTTGGTAAATGATTTTCGTGTCAAATAGTAAAAAAAAAAAAAAAAACTTTTGAATGGTGGTTTTTTTTGCATTTGAAATTATTTGGCATAATATGGTGCATTGCGTTGTGTTAATGTAATTGCTTTTTTTACTGTATACTACCTTCGTTGCCCATCCAGAGCTGTAAATACCAATATGCATCTTTTAGCTTGCCAGGAGTACTCCAAATAGTAAGAATTCATTTAAAAGTTAAAGATTAAGAAATTATGGTTAATTAATCACTAGAATTCTGTTACTAGTTAATTCTCTCTTTTATGATGAGGTGCAGTAGAGACCTATCCGTGCCAGCTTCTCATTCTATCAAGGATACATTTTTATTATCTCAATTTCTCTTGTTGAACCCTGACATATATCACAATACTAGAAATGTACTTTAAATTGGTGTATCTCTTTCCCATTATTTTTTTCGTAACAATGAAAACAAAAAATGATAACAGAATTATCTGCTTTAGAATTTCACAAGCCATGTCAAATGAATATAAAAAGACCATTAAAGGATTCATCAATGGTTAACTTAAAGGATGAAATAGTAATACTATGTGATATAATTAAAAAAGTATTACAGAAATGCAAAAGCAAAAAATAAATACTTCAATTCTTTTTGGTCCAACCGTACAAACCAAATAAGATTTAAATGGAATAATTTTGCATCTTATTAATTTACACGCACTAAAACATTAAATGCATTTCTTGGTTAACAAAATTAACAAAGTTATTAATCTAATGCAACATTATCAAAATTTTCACAAATTTTCCTGATTGGAAATTAATTTAATTATATTTTAAGCAATTATATTTTATAATCACTGCCCAACAATAACCTAAAATTTCTATTAAAACATTCAAGCATCTTAGCATATTTCTTTTAATTTAATCGGGGTACTAAAATTAAAATAATTGATAATAAAATAAAAGAACGACATTAAAATTAAATACAGTAGTTGCTTTCAGCCATTCGTTATGTTCTCCCATTTATTTATCAATTTGATGGCAGTTATATGATTGATTCATTTTCTATATTTTTATCTTTACCCAAAAGTCAAATGTTAGATGTTACTGGATCTTTTTCCCAAACCTACAACTAAAGAAAAAGTAACTACGCAATTAGTTACGTGGATTAAAAAAAGTGAAAACATTGCGTAAAAAGGGATGTCAATATCATTGTCTTACCAAACTGCCAATCAAGCAAAAGATAAAAAATCAAAAAGAACAAAAAGAACATTTCGAAATGGTATTTTTGATCCAACGAAATCTTTCTAGTTGTGATATGCTGTCATTTGTCAAGAAACTTCTACCAATCATCAGACCACACTTCAACAAACAAACCTGCATTACCTAGAAAGAGAAGGTGCAGGTTTGATCTGATGACCAATGCTGACCCACTTCAGAGCAAAACCAATCTGATTTTGATATATGTAGTGTACAGCCCAAACAGAAGTTTAAAACTTCAGAGCAACATTACAAACACAAAAATAATGCAGAGACAGTTTTCATCTCCAAGAGTTTATAACCACCATGGCACCATCTAGCTACCTAGAATTAAAATGACGAAAATCTCTATCCCCAAAACCACAAAGTGCAAAACTGAAACTTCATAAACGACATACATTTTTTATTCATATGAGAATCATGGCCCCAAAAAAATGCCATCATGTGTTCCATTGGTGCACTCGACATAAATACAGTAATCACAGTAAGAAATATATATATAAAAAAATACGAAAAAGAGTACCTGGAAACGTCCGGGAGATAAAATTTGTTAGAATCCTGTATTTTGTTAAAAGTGTGACCTTTATATTAATGTCAAATTATTGTATAGAATAAGCACGTATCACCTCCACCACAGGAGCTTGACACATTGGGCAATTCCTTCTGCTTTGAAGCAACTCATTGGCACATTTTGAACATGTACACAAATGACCACATCTGCAACAGAAGCACAAGGATACTCTTAGTGATTACAATCAGGTTGAGGTGCAAATTGGCTACAAATCTGTCCAACCGGTTATGTATATTACCTGTACAACAAAGAATCGATATTGCTTTCACAGCATATACAGCAAAGTCCTTTTCTCACACATTCCCATTTAGATTTATCTTCTGGTGACTCGCAATCATGTATTCCTGAAATAAATTTAACTTAGTCTTCCCAGAAAGCAATATGACAAAATTTATTTTTCTTTAAAAAATCACAGCTCAGTTGAATGGGAAAAAGAGCCCTGCAAATGGAATGTGAAGTGGTAAGAGAAATAGCAAACCTGATGAACCAGCAGAGCGATTTAGGGCTGCAGAAACTTCTTGCCTTATAGATCGCTGCAACTCAAGCTGCATATCCATACAAGCCTCCAGCATTCTCTGCATGTTATTCATCCTTTGCTGTAATCGAGCCATGTCAATTCTCAAGTCATTAATAATCTCCCAATCCTGTCAAAAAGACAAATCAGAGAATCATTTAAATGACAACACATTTATAAATATAAAAAAAATGAAGTTAAGAATCTACTATCTACACCATTGCAAACATCAGCGAAGGAAAAATAGTGATACCCAGTAAATTTCAACTTTTTTGTTCCTATAAATCATAGCATGATAAAATCATCAGGAAAACAAATAAATTTTATAACTTACATTATCAAATAAAACTCATTTACAGGACCAATAATGCATAAAAATTAATCTTCACTTTATTAGAGCATATTGAACATAGCACAAAGCAAATTTACTCACGATTACTAGACGCTGATTATTTATGTCATTCTGTGACCAGTTGTCACGATGGTGGTGCTGGTCCCAAATAGGCAGAGGAGGTGGTATAGGTAAAGAGGGCAGGTTAAGTGGACTAACAGTAACCTCCTCCTGGCCAACAATTTGATCCCTACTATGCTGCTCAAGGTCCTGCTCTACTGAGGCAGAAGAAGGAGTTGTTTCTTGAAATTCCCAGTCAATGTTAGCATGACCTTGCCTTTCAACATATGACTGTATCAACTGATCAAGACTCTCACGAAAACTGCTGCGAAGGAGGTTAGAGACACTTCTCCTGCAAGATGAACAGAAAGATTTACTCTAGATTATAACTTTCATGTTAGAAAGATAATTGCAGTAACTCTTCACTTGTATTTACATACCTATTAAGAAGTTCCCTGAGTTCAACACTGTACACGTTGTCATCTTCAGGAAAATAAAATCCACGAATTCTACCAACTGGAGCACTTTCATGATCAGAAGGTCCTCCCAACCAATTTTCCACAGCCTCTTGGAAGCCACCATCTTCTTGCCACACTTCATGAGATTCTTGCAGACGAGAGTTTTCTCCATCCTCGTTTGCCAAACTGTTGTCAGGCCACTCATTTGCTGTATTGCTGAGCTGATTATCATCGACATTTTCCTCAGTGCTATTTCTCCATTCGGTATTATTCTGATACCACTCACTTCCTTCATTTTCAAAAACTTCTTCTGGCTGTTCTCCTTCTAGAGCACCAGATTCATTCCAATTTACATCATCAACAACATTATCCTCCATATGAATGTTGTAATTTGAAGAATTGTTTTGACTATTATTTATACCACCCAGCTCAGACGGCTCATTATGCACCTCACTGAATTCTTGATTATTACTATGCTCTGAATCTTCAATTCGCAAGCTTTGTTGGGTAATTTCATTAGCAGCATCTTCAGTTGGCATCACATCAACATTTTGCTCAGGGTTGTCCCCTCTTTCAACACAAGCGCTGAATGATGATTGACAATCTAGTGATTCAATTGGCAAATGCTGCAACTGATCTGCTTGAGCAGTAGATTCTTGCCAATCCAAATTCTCACACGCGGTACCTCGTACGCAGTTCTGGCTGCCTGATACCCCAAGTCTATTGCTTCCTCTGTGATTAGGGTCAGACTGTTCAGGATGTACAATTGGGACTATATGTGAACTGCTTGATCCCATTTGTTCATTTGTATTAAAATCAATTTCAACATTAGATGAGGTATCTGCATTGCTGGTTGCTTGACTGCAACCACTGTTCTCCTTTCTACAGAAAAATCCTTCCCTGTTCAGAAGAAGTTAACATCATTGGCATATAACAAAAATCTAAAATAATTAAAATGAAGATGAGGCTAAAATAATTAACACAAGTTGTAGTAACAAAAAAAACATGAATCAATGGGCTTAAGAGAAAATAGAGAAAATATTTACTTTTACCCATCTTTAGCAAGATCAAAGCAGGGAGGGAATCTTTTAAAATATTATTACACAGTTAACCCCATAAGGCAGTTGTATTCAATTGTCAATAAGTCATTTTTTTCTCTGTTTTTCAACTAAAAAGAATTAGTATCTGACCTTTGTTTTAAAAAAACTCAGAAAAAAAAGGAGCATTTGAATCCAAAATATACAAAATTAGTAATTTAAATGCTATAAATATATCAGTTGAACATTCAAAAGATGGATATAGCAATTATCAGTACAGGTCAGCATGTATATTTAAGTGATCAAATAAAAGTTATATAGACCAACACAAGAGTGCCAGTGCACTATATGTCATACATTTTTTCTGGTAAAAACTTGCATAAAGACAAAAAAACAATGCAACAAAAAATGTAGTTGAAATCATCAACTTAATGTCATAAAGAAATTCATACCTTAGACCTGATACAGTTTGTCTTCGCCTCAAGAAGCCCAATTCACTTTCTGCAACAGAAAGGGGCTTGTTATTATCAACAGGTCTATCATTTCTCAAGAATCTGCCTCTAAGCAATGCCTGTAAACATTTTAACAAACATTCATCAAATGGAGGACAAAGCTCGGGATTTAAATCACCTCCTAAATTTTAAAATATGCTTGATTGGATTAAAATTTACAGTATTTGGTATTACCTTTCTAGGTTTTCTAAATTATTGTATTTCAGATTGTTTCTGCATTAGGAATGTTTTATAGTTACCTCACGTTAGTACTTGGGATTTTAAATATATGTTTACTATCCCAACAATGAAATTATATATTACTTAAATTTTGCCTTGAAATTCAGAGTATAGCCAAAGTGCTCACTCACTAGTACTGTCTGGTTCAACTGATGTGAATCTCTTACACAGTTCACAGTAACAAAGCTGAAAGCTCCGAACCCAAACTTCACAGCTAATAACCACATGATACAGGATAAGGGGATAATAATACAAAAAGAAAATATTAATCATTTATTGGACAAACCTGAATGCGATTTCGATAGGGGAATTGTGACACGGCCTGATGGTTCAACAACTCCTGAATTTCTCTTTGCCTTTCTCTCTCAGCCTTCTTAAGCATATCAAGCATAGCTTGTCGGCCACATAATTTACGTATGCCCCTCCGTGTATGCTCAGTTTGGCCCCCAATCTGGTTAACAACGAGTCCATCACGCACACGTTCAATTTGCATATCAATTTCAGCAGATGGTTCTTCCCTGTTTTCCCCAGAGGAAACACTTCTCTGCTGGCTACTCATTTGTACCCACTCCCTAATAACTCTCACCCTTTCCTGCTCGGTTTCCCCAAGCCATTCTCCCCTTGAACCGTTATTTCTTCCAGAAATGTTTGATGCATGATCCCTAGCGCCACTATTCATCCATTCTCTGAAAATTTGCCTCACTCTTTCCCTTTCAACTTCTCCCAAGTCAGAAGAGTTATCACAGCTAGAATTGTTTAAATCCTCGTTACCATCATGGGATTCATTCTGACTTTGCGACTGTGACCATGTTTCAGATTCATTCTCACCCAAAACTGCATCTTCTAAAACATGCTGCTGCCTTCTTTCTTGGATGTCTTGTGAAGGGTCCGCAACCAACCCATCCCTCCTTTGTTCAATAGGTACTTCATCAGGTCTTCCTTGAACTTGATTCACCACATGTTCTTCCTCAATCTCTCGCCACATTTGCAAGAGCGAAGATGACCGGGTGGTTCCCCGCCTTCCATCTCCACCTCTCCCAGATGACTGGGAACGGGAGTCCCTCAGGAAAGAAGAGTCGAGCACAGACACACTGTGTAGACCAGCAATAGCCATTCCTGGATTACTTTTCTAGCAAGCATACAGATCTCTTCAACCCACCTCATTCAAACGCACTAAAATTTGCATTCCGTAACATGGCAGGAAAAAACAAATTCATCTTCATTCAAACAGATATTTTTTATATTTTCATGGATTCACCCATCACATCAGCCAACACCGTTACTCTCCTTGCCAATATCATGGCCACCATCATCCCCATCAAGGAAATGAAATCCAAACTTCGAAATTTTCCAATTGAAGGTATCACCGCTACCTACACTTAATCCTGCACCAAAAAAAAAAGGAAGAAAAACACACACATCAATTTGCTTTCCTTTTTTCAAATTCACAATCGAAATTCGTAGCCATAACATCAGAATTATATATATATAGATATATATATATATATATATATATATATATATATATATATATATAACAAAAACATGCCAAATAAAACAATAAAATTATAAATAGCTACACTAAAAACACCTGAACCGAAAAATTCTCAGATTCCATAATTTCAGCGAAGCTCAGCAAACGAAAGCCATTCGGCTCACCACGTCGGAGTTGTCATTTCGACTCCGGAAAAGGAAATTCGAAAATTCGTTTCTCACCATTTCGCTCAGAAACTGAAACGCGCCACAGAGGAGATAAAATGAAAATCATTCCAAACGGAAATCAAATTCGCATTGCTAAACACACAAATTTCCGACGAGGAAAAAGAAGCACAACCAAACAAAATTGAATCCAGAGGATTCAATTCAGCAACGGAACACACAAAAACAGCACGCGATTTTAAGCGATTGCGATCTAACAGTAACGTTGAAGCGTGAAAAGGAACGTACCGGTGAAGCTGAGCTTTTGATTTTGAAGTAAAGGAAACGAAACCCTAAACGCGAAGAGAAAGAAAAGAAAATTCAGAGAGAGAGAGAATAATGACAACGAAAATGGAAGCACAGAGAGAGAGAGGGAGGGAGGGAGAGAAAGAAAGAGCGGTGATTTAGAATTAATAAATGTTGACACGTCTGCATGGAAACTGCCGTAACGTAAAATTAAATAATTTAAATATTAAGTATTTATTTTTTAAGCGATTATTATCATTCCGTGACACGTGGCTATCTGCCTCCTCTTCCGGGCAAATAACGGACGAAATGCTTCCTCTCTCAATCTTGAACTGAACATTAAGTTTTTCGAGACCGCAGAAGGCAGAACCTATCATGAACGGCGTCGTTTTGTGAAAATGGTTGTTTTAAAAAGGAGGGCGAAGTTCTTTCGACGCACGCTCTCTTTTTAATTAGAAGAAGTAATTCCCTTTTCTTTTCTTTGTTTTTTTTTTAATATCTTTTTCCTTTTCTATTAAATCATTGATTAACTCACCTAATGAAGATGGATTCCAAGGATCTAATGGCATAGAAAAGGGCATGTTTTTTTGGTATGATGTTTTAGGATAAGATTTTTCAAAACATAATTTAAGTGAAACTTTAACTATAGACCATTTTAGAACAAAATGCACTGAATAATCAAATAAAAAAGGGGGAAAAATTAACCTTGGTATTCTGTTGGCGAAATCTAAATTAAGATTCATTTAACTGATAATTGACTTGTTGACTATTTCTGACAGATATTTTTCATATGCATTACCTAAAGATCAAATCAATAATAATATACTTAAGAAATATCAGTCAATCATTCAAATGAAACATTTTGTTAGGAAAGTCTGTTCTGACATTAAAATATATCAAAGTTATGTTTTTTTTAAAAAAAAGCTTTTCTTTGCCAAAATAATAATAACATTTAAAATAATCGAGTAATGATTATTGCATTCATGTAAGGATGCATTGTAAATTATTTCGTGATGATTATTAAATATATTTTGATATTTGAACAATATAAATACACATAAAAAAACGTAAGAATAAATAAGTAGGATAAATTGTCAAATAAATTGGTCCATGAAGTTGCAAGACATTGAAAAATTGATTTTTAAAGATGAAAAATTTAAATTTATTTTTTGAATGAGTAAAAATTGTAACAAATTAGTTTTATAAATAATTTAACAATAAATTAGTTTATAAATTTTGCAACTTAATATCATGTTATTTCTCAAAAAATATAACTTATTGTTAAATTGATCTTTAACATTACAACTTAATGATAAAATAATTTTACAAATTTAAAAACATGACTAATTTGTTATGTTTTTTTGCATATTCAGAGACTAAATTTATATTATTTTTTATCTTTCAGGAATCAATTTATCACTACATTACACTTTCAAAGACAAATTTAACTATATACCCAAATAAGTAAAATTCTTCTTATTCTTGTAATGATGGCTCTAAAATAGGAAAATTGCCCTAATAGGGCTGGTTTTACAAACAAATTCCCATTATGGGTCTATTTTAAAACTATTTCCAGGATGGTGTTATTTTGTACATAAAATTAATGCAACCCGCCAGCAGCAATGGTGAGTCGTCCCTGGATGCTTCACATGTAAGTGGACTCGCCAGCAGCAATGGCGAGTTGGCCCTGAACAGTGGTGTCGCCAGGTGCAGTGGCGACATAGCCATGCACTGGTGTCGCAGTCAAAGTGGCGATTTAGGGTCAGATGGGGCAGGGGCTGCAGAGACTAGGGCAACAGGCTAGGGTATAGCTATGCATTATGCCAAAACCATTGGTGATATAGCTTTGCATTATGCCAAAACCATTGGCGACATACGTGTAGCTTAAATAGTTGCTTCTTCCACCTATGGTTTCGTGTGCATTTTTTAAAATTTCTGAACTTCCAAATTTGCCTTCTGCAACAGTTTTAAGTTCCTGAGCCTTCAAGCGTTCAAAGTTCTCAATCAAACAAGTGCGTGCCATCAAATTTATTTTTTGAAGTAATTATTTTGAGGTCGGAATAAAGTTTGAATTTGAATTTTGTATTATTTTTTTAATTAAATTAGCATGGTGTTGATGCTTTGTTCGTGTGTGTTTTAATTTTCTGAGGCTTCAACTTGAACTCTGTTTAAAATAAAAAAAAAATTGTGACATCATATTTATTTGAAGTATTTTGAGTCCGAAAAAAAATTTAAAATATGAAGTTTGTAGTATTTTTTAAATTACATTAGGTTGGTATTGATGTTTTGTTAGTATGTGTTAAAAATTTATGAGCCTTCAAGTTAAACTTCAACTGTGTTTGAAATCAAAAAATTTTGGGGCATCATATTTGTTTCAAGTAAGTATTTTGAGTCCGGAAAAAAATTTTAATATGAAGTTTGTAGTATTTTTTTTAATTAGATTATGTTGGTGTTGATGCATTGTTCGTGTGTGTTAAAAATTTCTGAGCATTCAACTTTAACTGTGTTTAAAATAAAAAAAATTGTGACATGATATTTATTTGAAGTAACTATTTTGAGTCTGGAAAAAATTTTCAATACGAAGTTTCTTGTATTTTTTTTAATTAGATTAGCTCAGCGTTGATGTTTTCTTCGTGTGCCTTTATAATAATAACTTTGTTGATGCTTTGTAATCTAATTAAAATGTCTACTTTGAAAGCGTTCTTTGATGCTTTGTTCATGGCTTTTTAAATTTCTACTTTTAAGATTCTGGCATCATATTTATTTTAATGTATTCGTAGTATTTTTTATTTTTTATTGTTAAGATTAATTATTTATAATAGTAACTTGATTGATGGTTTATTCTACCTTTAAAATTACTACCTTGAAATCGTTTAAGTTTTTTAAGTTTTCTGTCATCATATTTATTTGAAGTTAATAATATTTTTTAGAATAAAGTTTTAATGTGAAGTTCCAGTAAAGAGGCTTTTTGTGATTAGATTTATTTTTTTTTTGAATTCATTTATTATGATTAATTATTTTAAATATTATCAACCTAAATAATATTAACCTATCAACTAAAATTAACTTAATATATATTTGAAGATATGAGTTAAAAAACACTTACCACAAAGAGGAACCACGTACGAGCAAGAAGGAGCACAAGGAGGAAAGCTTCTCCCACTAACACAAGCCAAACACACACTCATAATATTATTTGAGCTGGTACGTGAACTGGAGAACATGACTGATGATCCATTTCAATGGCTTTTATAGGGAATACTTGTAGGAAATGGTCGTTGCATTTTTAAAAGCTTATCGTCATTCCAACTTGCGAGACCTGTTGCACGCTTCTCGCCATTCAAACTGGCGTAACCAGCTGCACCTCTGAAAGGCTGCTGCTCTGCAAGCTTCAGGCCTGACCCTGGGTAAATCGCCAGTCAAACTGGCGTAACCAGCTGGCCCTAAATCGTCATTGCTGCTAGCGAGTCCACTGCCACGTGAAACATCCAGGGACAACTCGCCATTGCTGCTGGCGGGTTACATTAATTTTACGTGCAAAACAACACCATCCTGTAAATAGTTTTAAAACAGACCCATAATGAAAATTTGTTTGTAAAACCAGCCCTATTAGGGCAATTTGCCTCTAAAATACAAAAGTCTAACACTAAGGTAAAAGTTGTCTAAATCCACTCGGATATTGTTATGGGATATTGTTAAGTACCTATTGTTTTAAATAATAATTAATGAATATATAGTTTTTTTATATTGCATGTCAAATGCAATGTATAAATGGTCAAATTCATCCCTATAATTTCCATTTAGTGATAATTTCATCCATGTAATGTGGAAATAAATAATTTAGTCAATAAATGTGTAAAAATACCAACAATTTAGTTCAATCGTTAACTTGTTTTTGTTTCGGTTAATAGTGAGTGCATACATGGCACATGAAGGCCGAAATGATAGATTCACGTGTGCAAGGAGACGTTTCACGTTAGTCAACAATATTGAAATGTTAGTGAATTTTTTTAAAATGTTGATTTTTCTATTTTCAAACCTAATGAATATTTTGAGAATAAGTTTTTTCTTCCTAATATCTTGCTAATACATTATTATGCAATAACACTTTGGTTCCCAATGATATAGCTTAATGACAAAATGGTCCATAACACTTTTGTGAATTATAAATGTGAGCTTAAGATTCTATTTATAATATAGTCAAATACAGCAAAATTTCTAATATGACAATACAAAAAAAAACAAATTATGGGTTAACATCCATCATTTTACCCACAAGCCTAACATAATACTATCACAATAGAAATTTCAAAAGAACAAGCTAAGAAAATAATTAGTTTTTTTTTAAAAAAAAATAACAAAAAAAATGACACATTATTCATCACAGCCTAATCATCTAAAATATCAAGTTGTTTCCATGAATCACTTAGAAAGAGATTTAGGATGCTAGAAATGTGGTATAGGAATGTAATTCATGAAATTTAATTGGTTCATTCTTGGAAATGGTCCACTTAGAAAGGGAGCTCTAATCATTAGAGTTGCAAGACAAATTGGAGGTGGTCTAATGCAGTACCGATTAGTGGTGGTGTAAATGCAAGTGTCCCTAATACAAATGTCTCATTTGTGGTAAAACTTCAAGTGTTGCCAGGTCCAATGAATGAATGAAATCAATAAAAATCAACAAACAACAACCTTCTAAATAAAAATATCATATATATTAAGTAATAGTATATTGTTGTATCAGTTGTTATTTTCACATTTTTCATTCATCAAAGTGTCATGGACTAGAACCATGATCTTTGAAGTAAGAAACACACTCTGTTATCAATACACTCAAGTGTTTATTTAAATATTTGGTGCAAAATATATTATGAATATAAATTTTATGCAAAAAATAGTTCAAAATTCAATTTTTTTTTAATTTATTATATTTTTATAATCTTATATATTATCTTTTAAAATATAATATATAAGATTAAAATCTATTTCTACATAAATTAGAATATGTATATTTATATAAGTTTTATTTTTATTTTATACATTATATTTATCTTTTAAAATAATGCATGTGATTCGGTGACAATATTATTTATCCATATTAAGATATTTATGTTATTTATCATAATATAGATAAAAAAATAATGTCAATAAATTACATACATAAATATCTTTAAAAATAGAAAATACTACCATTTTATTTAATTATGTATCTTTACTATATAATTTAATTCTTTAAAAAATTTATGTTTGATTAAATAAAGTTAAATATAAATAGAAAATACAATTATAATAAATAACAAGAATATCTTAATATAGACAAAAAAATATTATCATTAAATCACATATATAAATATGAAAAAAATAAAAAAGTAAAAAATAAAGAAGATCTTGATAGGAGTAAAATGTTTCTTATTTCATATATGTTATGTCAATTTTAATATACTTTAATAAAGAATGGAATAATTTTTATTAAATTAAAATTTTATATATTATATATTATAATTTTGCTTCAATGATAAGTTTTGGATAAAATATATAGTAATAAAATTATTGATTAAGTACATATATCTCACACTTGTGTAAAATCATAATTATTTTTAACTCTTTGCCATGAGTAAAAACCGGTTATGTTAGTCTTGTTGTAAAATCTCTTTTATAATTTTTTTAATACATTATTATTAGTATAAAATATTTACTAACTTTATAAATAATTAATTTATTTATGTAAAAAAAATGATCACTTTTGCTAAAAATTTCATTCTAATTACATTTTTTTCACGCATATCTCTTTATTTAATTGAATATGATGATAAAAGTGCTTGCTTTAGGATAATCGATGTTCGATTATAAAAGTAGTATAATTAAAATCATTAAAATACAAAATAAACAAATTATTTGAAATTATATATTAGTTAGATAATTTCATTTAATAATATGGGGTCCTATCGAATTCTACATCGCATCTCTCTTCATTGGTCCAACTGAGCGCAACCGAAAAGTAAGCCAAATTAATCATAACCGTTGTACTTACGAGCCTGTACAATTGATGTGTAACATGGTCATTCAAGTTCGAGGTATACATAGAAAGTATTATGGTCATCATTAAGTGAAAGTAAGGTCATCATGAAGTTCTCAAAAGTCTGCCTCCATCACATGACACTTTTGTGGACACAAAACTCTTTTTAGATTAGTCATAAATTGGCACCGATGGTCTATCCATGGATAGATTTGAGTATAAAACTAACAATAAACCCCAACTTTAAATAGTTGATCAATAATTTCGTTATTATTTATCAATTAAAAAAAAAAGATAACCTATTCATAACCATGTTTACCCAAAGGTACTTCAGCCTAATTAATCATCAGCTTGCTTAATATACAGCAAGTACAGAAGATGCCTCCTTAACTTTATGACTTTGCCTTGTGAATTCAGTCTTCTTGGGACTAAAGCAATCCCAAATTTAAATCATGCTTGGCTCAATTTTTGCATGCAAACCAACCCTACCCTTTTTATTTTGTTTTCCCTCTCTTTCTCATACATCCGCCAGCATTTTATTTTTTTCTAAGAAAAAAGGAAGGAAATTAAAGGTGTACATGAACATATTAAGTTAGAGCTTATCGTGTGTTTTCTTGGCCCTTGCATAAAAATTAGAAAACAGAAGTTCAAAGAATGAGTTGACTTAACCAGTGCCGACAACTTTAGTACAAATAATTGTGTTTATAATTTTATGGAATAGCACTAACCGAGTTGATAATATAATGCAGCCCACAAATGTATCCCACAAATATATATGAATGGTGGAATTATTTTCATTGCTCCCTGACCAACATATTGATAATCCAACCACGTACTGCCAGATCAAGCTTTTCGAATTAGGACAAGAACAAAGTAGCTAACCTACCTCTGGATTAATCCACATAATATCTCATCCATGCTATGCCCTATTTATATTAACTACTATGCCCTCATGTCTCCACCCCACCATTCTGCCCGTGATTGTCTTTTTTGTGTGTCAAATTTCCCAACACAGTGAATGCTTAATCCAAAAGACTCGGTAATGATCGTGTCCTTTAATTTGTCTTGTCTCTCGCTATCACATTTAGTATATCAAGATAACTTCATATCTAGTCCAGCTAAAAGTGGTGCGAAGCTTTTTTTTCAAGAGAGTTTAACCTGTACTCTGCTAAATTGCACTTTTGATTTTCCAATTATGTTATTTTAGTCTCCTCAATTGATTCTTCTAAGTATCACATTTTGTACTCCATGACATTACGGTACACATATAGATCTTTAAGTTTAATTGCACTTTTAGTTTTTCAAGTATCACAAATGTGTAATTTTAGTCTTTTAGATTTTAAATGTGATAATTGAGTCTTTCGAGTATCCTAAATGTTAAATTTTAATCCTTTTTCATTAAGCCCAAATGCATTATTAGAAGTCGATTAAGTCAACTTTTGATATAATTTTTTTTGTAAATTTATGGTATCCTTCGACTAATAATCAATCACTAATTCTTCAAAGTATTAATATTCATTTAAAGAACTAACATCTAGAGTTATCAAAATTTGTTGACTCAATGACCTACACGCTAGATGATAAAAAATGATAGCCTAAAAAGAATTAAACAAAGTGGATTTGCCTAAACTTGTAATTTTTTGGCCCTTAGGTTTATTCAACTTGACATTATTTTTATTTTATCCTTATAAAATTAGAATAAATTTAAGAAGGAAAATAATGGGCCTCCAGGCCAGGCCTGGCTAGGACAAGAAAACATGGCCCCAGGAAAATTTAGGTTGGGTTAGATTTGACACATTCCAATATTTTTTTACACATGAACCTAAAAATCAAATCCTTAATTAACCACATGCTATAGTCAAATTTTCAATCATAAAATCACATGAATATACTCGAGAGCAACATGTGAGCACTCATTAGGGATTTTGGGTCTTGCATCAAAGTTAGCAACCTAAATCTATTTATACCCACAACATCATTAAGAGACACACATTTATTACCTCTAACATTTATTGCGTGAAATTTATTTTACTTACTTAAGCATTAAAGTGTCTTTGCATTTATGTTAAAATGTTTTAATTGCATAAGAGTCTTAATTGGTATAAAAAAGATTGAACAAAGTCACATTGGTCAAGTTAATCACCTACCCAAACAAATTTCTAATAGGTCAATGAGTAAAAAAAGTTATTTTTTTATATCATAATATTTAAAAGTGTGATTAAGAATACAAGAAAATAAATCATCATGATTCTATCACTAAATAAAACATGTACTTAGGTTATAGGAATATTAACTATGACTATATATAATAAAATATTACCAATGTTTGATTATGATTATGATAGTGATAGTAATTGTAATAACAAAAATAAGAACATTTAAAGAATTGGTGTTGCTAAATGAAGAGTCGGAAACAATCTGAATTAATTCTTTTGTAATTTTATGAAATTATGATAGATTTATGATTTTAATCTCAAAACCATTTTTAAACATAAAACTTAAAATTAAAAGCATCAAATTTAAACTCTATTTTCTTGTAGAATGAAATAGCAAGCAAGAGTATGGTGGTCACGGAGAAATATCCACCAAGATACAAACAGCCACGCTGAGATAGAAATTAGGTAGGTAGTGTTGGATGTGTTTGGTTAGCTGTCTTTCATTTACATCCTTTAATTTGTTATCTCTATCAAAATTGACTGCCCCATGCGTTAAGGTCTCTCCTTCTAGAATTTGTTTAGAGCAAGACTCCAATTAACACTGGTCCAATCCCAAGAGGGGTATAGCAAGGATGAAACAGTACCTTTATTCAAGTAAGACATTAATAACATGCCAAAATCCCACACAATTTAACGTGAAACGTTGTAATAGTATGGACCAATAAACCCAACCATCACCCTGATGTTTGCTTAAAGCTAATGCCTAGTGTACACCCTTTGCCTAACTCTTTTCATAACACATAGACCCCTCCTTCGTATCATAAGATAGACCCCCCCTCCTTTTGAATCAGAAGATACACCCCTTCCCTTCATAATAGGATAGACCCTTTTTTCAGAAACGAAAAACCTTGATTTTATAGGTACAGATTTTGTCAATAAATATGTGCATAAGATATTATGCCACATGTAACACGTTCATATGTCCATGCCTTCGATAACAGGAAGATAATTAAAGAGATTTTTTTATATATAATTAAGTGTTTTTGGGGTCCTAAATAAAATAATAATAGTGAATATCAAATAAAAAATAAAATTTATTATATTAAAATTATAAAAATATTAACGAATATTTCTTTCGGTAATTAGAAACATTATTTTCATTTCATACTAAAGGCACGTGGTCTGAATTTTTTTTACATAGTTAATACACATTATATTTTTTTGGTGCAAAAGGAAACTAAACAACGAAAATAACGAAACTAGCCAACATAATAAATTATATAAACTGAGCTAATAAATTATTCACATTACTTATTTCTATCATACTATTTCTCATTGTATCTCTTCTATTATAATGAATGAATCAGCTTAAGCTTTGGTTTTGTAAAAAAAAAAAGATAATCATTTAACGCGTAACTTTACGTAATTATGCCATTAAAGATATGGTACATCAAATATTTATTAGTTTAAACTATCTGATTGCAAGAAACTCTATTGCATTGGATGCATCGGTTGTTGGGGTTTGTAAATTGTAAATGATCTAATGTAGGGTATGCAGCTAGTACTGACATATTTAAACATTAAACTACATATAATTGGACTAGTTTGTTTGAATTTTTTTTTAAATAGATAGAATTTGCTTACTAAAAAAATAAAAAAATTACATTTTTAAGAAAAATAATTTATACAAATACATCAAAAAATAGAAAGCAACTTATTTCATTAAAAAAAATAATCCAAGGAATTACTTGTTTGTGTGAGAAGAGAAAGAATCAGAGTTATCAATTATTTCTAAATTATTAACATATTTAATATTTAATATTTAATATATTACAAATATATTTCCATGGTGATTTTCATCAAAAAAAAATCTGCTATTGATTCTTTAATTATAAAAAATATTATTAATTTGTTAAGGAGTGTATTTATAATACTAATTAACAACCCTTCATATATATATTTAAAAATTTATAATAAAACGATTAAAAATATTATAATATATTTTTTAACTTTTATAATAATTATTTAAAAGTTATATAAATAATCCTTTGTAATTACTTGAATATAAAAACAAAATATACAGGAAATACATGTATATTAAACTCTATTAATACACATATGACGTGTCATCACATATAACAACATCTTTTTTGTTAAGGAATAACTTAATAACATCTTGGGCACATTTTTTTTGTGCTAATTTTTACTTGAAGTCTGAAAATTCCAAGAGAAGCACAAAATTCTTGTTTTGGATTTAATCTGTGGCAGTGGTAGCTGTCCGAGTGACGAAGATTTTGTAAGTTAAAAGGGAGGTGTCAAACAAGATTTGTTCTATTTTTTATTATTATTATTTTGAACGGGAACAACAAAAGTGGTGAGTGGTGACTGTGGTGTTCATAAAATCTTGTTAGGAAATGCCAGAGAGTCATTTTCCTTGAATTAATTAGTATTGGCTTGATTTTGAGGCTAGTTTTGTTTGCTCTCCTCATCCATTACTTGAAAGCTCGTAAAATTGAAAGAAGTAGGTGGCTTCCAACCACCAACTACGCAATCTCAACAATAAATACAGGCAACCACAAAAATAAATGGATACCTGTTTCTTTTCCTTGAATTAATTAGAATTTAGATTTTCTTTTCGGGTCAAATAGGAATTTAAATCCAGATATGGATTTGACATAGCGATCACATCTTAGAAATTAGCAGGTGAACTTACATTGTCTTGCAATTAAAGCCCAAAGATACAAAAATGGACATTGCCCAAATTGTTTTCCAAGTAGACTAAGCTATACTACCTTATAATTATAATATAACAATGATAAATCCATGTTACTTTGATGGATGTTGCAGGGACAGCTTACAATTTCTTACACCAATCGGTTGGATAACTGGTAATATTCCTGCTTTAATAACTCAACACTCAACACAGCTATCAAGTCCAACGTGCCCAAAGTTAAAATGAAAGAATAGAACCCAAAACTTATTAAAATTATAATAATGATTATGATAAAGCTATCCATAATATCAATCATCAATGCAACACCATGAAAACAGAAAACTCAAAAAAAAAAAAAAAAAAAAGACCAACAGAAACAAAGTAAAGATTCATCAGATCGGTATTGGAAGCATTTTAGTCATATAGGTCCTTCCAAATTAAACCCTTGGAACTAGAAAGAAAATTGCATGAACATGTGAGAACTCAAATTTCCACAGCTCAATCTTGAACTTTTTTCTTGCCCTGACCAGCACATATCCCATGAGGACTTATATGGAGTCAGACTGAAGATCCGTTGACACCAAACCATATTAGGCTACAATTTGAGCATCTTGTCCCACTTGCAAGAGTCACCATATCCTCATAATGGAGATACATCTATGGGGATTAGGGGAACTCTAGATTTGGAATTGTATGTCCTTATGGTAAAACTAAGACTGGCATAGAATTCAGAACATGGAGTGTTAGATTGAAGAAGCAAATATGTTGTGGGATTGTGGCTAGCCTTTGTTAAATTATTCCATTGAAGGACAGCATGTCGGAATTCTTTCCAAATTACACTTTTAGTATTTCTTGTACGAAACTCAAATTAAGACATCTAAGGGATTCCAATCCCAAGGTTAATGTTCTTTGCTTGAATTTATGCTTCAAGTTTGATATTAGTATGTAGTATCACAAGCAACATATATTTTTCAGATGTAAAAAATCACTCGGGAAAAATAGTTTGGATATAGAAAATGCGGGTCTCAATTTTTGCCTCCCCCTGCAGCCCTGGTTAGTACTATTATATTATGAGTAATGATGTACATGCTATTTTTTACTGTAAACATTTCATCAATACCTCTAATTTTTCTTTATTTATTTCTTCTAATGATATACATGCTATTTTTAATATTATGAGTAATGATATACATGCTTACATTTTTCTCTTTTTTTTTTTATTCTCTCTGCTTATTCGATAACACATTGGGTGTTTACATTTTTCTTATTGCTACTAGTAATATTTATTTTGAATATTATAGACCATAAATTGTGGCATCAGGTCTAGCTTGCTACAAAGGTATTCCAAAGCTAATATATATATATATATATATAGTGACGGACCTACATTAGTATGAGGGTGTACACTTACACCCCTCATTTTTTAAAATTCATTAAATTTGTAAATAAAATCTTGATTTTATTTTTTATAATTTGCATCCACGGACTTAGGATCTTAAATCCGTCAAAATATATATATATATATTGGAAAATATGCTCTCTCTCTCTTTTTTTAGAATTTTTCCGGTTAGATGATAAACGTGCACAAACATATCAAAACTGAAGGGATTATTGTGAGTAATTATACATTTCCCTTTGCCTTCATGTTATTCCAAGTTCAATCACAATGTCATCGTACTTGTTATACACTACAGAGACACTTATTATTTAAAAAGAAATTATACATTAAATAATAAAAAATATAAGTTCACTATTTGGACCTTCAAAATGAATCTGCACGGCCTTGCTGCTTATAACGTCAATAATCGTGTTCTTATATATATATATATTGGTGAATCACAGGGGCTAGTGTCTCAAGAAAACTAGATTAAAACCCACGAGAAATAACGGTGCATGGTAGAAAGAAATATCTGTAGAAACAGCTAGAGAAATAAAAAATTCTTTTACAATCATCTAAGGATTGACTACAGTTTGCCAATAAATCTGTAACTTGATTTGCTTCACGCAGAGTATGAGATCATGGAAAACTTCCTCCAATTTGAGTAAACTAAAGAATCCCTCTGACCATACCAAAAGCCAGATGCGAATCAGGGTAACCATGAATTACAAAATTAATCGCCACCTGAGAACCAAATTCCACATTAAAAACTCTGAATCCTCGACTCCAAGTAATTTCAATACCAATTAAAATTGCTCAAAGCTGAGACAGGCACCAGTATGAGATGCATAACTAAAGATAACACATATATTTCTTATATATAAGGTGAGTCTCACAAGTCACATGTCGAGCCAACCTCGCATGTTTCTTCGCCAAATTATTCTACGCAATTCAGGAATTCGGTAATCAAAACACGGGACAAAAATTGAACAAAGAACTGTATGAATAAACTTATTTAGAAGAAATTAAAAAAAAAAAAGTTTATCTGAAAGTTATATTTCCTAACATGCATGAAATCCTTAGAAAAAAAGCATGCATCTAATATATATATATATATATATATGAGGAGAGATTAAATTATACCGGTATATGATAACTATTACATAATTTTATAACTTTTAATTGAATAATTTTTTCTTAAAACTTACCGTTAGATTGAAAGTTCATTTCACATAAATCACATACAAAATTTTATATTAATTCAAAATCATTTGTTATCTCGTTCATATAGATTAAAATCGACATAATATAAATTTTTTAAAATATAATAAAATATGGAACATTTGATTATCTTATTGTTGAATTTTGAAATTTTTTGACACAAATGATCCTAGTAACATGTAGATATAATTTAACGATTTGATCAATAAAAATCGCATTTTATATCAAGATAAAATACCAAATTGAACTTTAAAAAAAATAAAGAATCAAACTAAACTATAAATAAATAAATGATCAAATAGGTTATTTAGCCATATATATATTTGTTGAGTCCAAAGACGTTTAAGTCTCAAAAACTCATCAAGATCCTTAATTATTTTTATTAGATGCAATCACAAAAAGAATATGTTACATGTTGCATATGTTATTTAATACTTCATTTATTTTTCTAATGTCTGAGAGTTTGCAGAAACATTTTTTTAGGATATCTTGTGAAAAATAAATGAAGTCAAGATCTAATATACCATCAAAGTTTTGTTATGCAGTACCTGTTCTAACACAAAGATGTGATTGTTGTTGCAAACCTTAGTACACGCAAGCCATAAAGGAAGAACTTTCTACATGAAGAAAGGATGAGCATTAAATGTACCCAAAAGATGAGTTTTGTCATGCAGGACCTATTCTAAGAGAAGTCTTTTGAAGACATAGATAGTTTATCTGCTATGCATAATTTCTTCTACTCTTCTTCTTCAACACGATTATCTGTATAATCTCAAAACACCTTTATAATCTTCTATGCACAATTTCTACTATTCTTCTTCTTCTTCAATACGATTAGAAAAAGCTCTCAAAATACCTTTATAATCTTGAGAGAAAAACATCAAGTGCTCAGATTGTTTAACCGTATGTAAGACGATTGTGTATTAGTCTCTGAGTCAATCTTTCATCACAAATCTTGTTTGATTTATTTAAAGCCAATGGCTTGGTAGAAGAAAAAATATTAGATTTTGATCAAACTTGGACTAAAGTTTAATTTGTAAGAGTTAGAAGTGGCCATGATATAATACTTGTAATCCTTCAAAAGTTAGTGGAATTTGATAATTTATCAAAAATTGAACATAGTCTAAGTTGTAAAGATAAACTAGTATAAATATAAATCTGTGTTTGTTCTTTTCTTGTTTCTTTTTATTTGTTAAGTGGCATTGGGACTAAATTTTGTTTTAATAGTTATAAGATAAATTGCAACTTTGAAAACTTGTTTTTCTCATGTTGTGTAGTGTTCTTGTGATAATTGCTTTCTTACAAAATTACCTATACGGACAAAAAATCTTGTTGTTTTCTAAAAGATTTAAACATTTATATTAAATCACAACTCAACCTCCCTCTTTCATGTGATATTTGTCCTTACAATATTCATCAAGAAGTTTCACTAGTATAATATTTTCTTGATGAATATATATATTCATCAACAAACAATTTAACTTAACTTCTTGTTTCTTTAAATCTATCATTTCTAATATCTTTAGGTTTAAATTAAATTTGAATATTTTTTAATAAATAAAATATATATCAATAATTAAAAATAACTACAAAAATTATTTATCATAAATTTAAAATATAGTTTATATGTTTTAAAATATTTATTTATTACCCCTAAAAAATTATTTATTTATTACAAATTTTAATTCTAATATAATTTATAAATATTTATTTATCATCAAAATATAATTTTTAATTATATAAATAAACATTTATCTTATATAATGCAGATGCTAAAATACTAGTTCATTTTCAATAAATGTAACTTGAATTTGGATTTAATATTGAAAATTGATTCAATCAAATCCAAATCAAACTTACACATATGTATACTACACATATGTATACTAGTATTTTAGTACGTGCATAACAAGGTAGATGGTTATTTTATGTAACTAAAATTATAACAAATAAATACTTTTAAATATATAAATTATATTATAAATAATTTTTTTCATAAATAACTAGTATTTATAAAGATTGGATCGATTTTTATCAAGAAAGTAATCCAAATCAAAAAAGCAAAAACTGTTTTAATCTTTAAATTGGATGACTTTTTAGTTCAAAATCAATCCAAATTGAACTAAAAACATCCCTAATCATTTAATAACAGATTGTTATATACAGTAAATTTATTAACTTTTATAATAATAATATTAATATAACTTTAAAAAAATATTTTTTAAATGATTTTGATAAATAATGTAATTTTTTAAATGAAGAATACAAAAAAATTTAAACTTTTAAATTTTTTTATTAATATTATATTTATTAGAAAACACACACACACACATATATATATATATATATATATATATATATATATATATATTTATTAATTTAAGTTTTTATTTTTACTGATTAATATTATGCGTGTATGTTATTTTCCTTTCCCCATGTGAAACTTTCATCTATTTCTAATTGTTATCTTCGTTTATCAAAAAGAAACTCATTAATATCATGCAATAATTGAAACATCTCATTAAAAATCTCTGGGTTTTTTTTTTATGGACAAGGCACATAATTTTAATTTAAAAAATGGGGTGAAAAAAAAAACACAAAACACGAGAAAGCAAAAAGATAAAGGAGAAGGGAAAAAGAGAATAAAAATACAAGGTTTGTCGATGGTAGGATTAATTTAGGCATTGGACAAGTAAAAACAAAAATGCTTTATTTGCCTTCTTCAAGGTAACTGACCTTTCATTGCCTCAAATCTTAGTATTCACTTCCTTAGTTCCATTCTAAATACAATTCTCAAATCTCTCAATTCCTTCTCCAAATCTTAATTCTCCTCCCATTTGTGTGGGTCCCAATAATTTTAAGGATAACTTTTAAAAAAATAACATTAATAATTTACAAATTTAATGTAATTAATTAAATTAATTAATCTTTTTAAAGAATGCCAATTAGTTAAAAGATGGTGTGTTTTTAGAGGAAATGGTCATAGGTCCAAACATGGACTTTATCTTTTGACTATTGTTGCCTTTATGAATTTATTATTATTTTTATAAATTATATTAATCACTCTGAAGATTTAGTAAAATTATACATTTTTTTGTTTTTTTTATCTCTATGCTAACCTCCATAATTATTTTAAAACTATCATACAAACTCTCCTTATACATTGCACTCACCTTCCTTTAATTGTTTAAAAAATATTAGTTATAAGGAAAGTTCTAGTAAGTGTTAAAAAAAATAAAAATGATAGTTGGTTCTTTCAGTTTTTGAACTTAACCTTTTCATTTTTTATGACTATATTTTAATATTTGTGTTTTTCATTATAACTACTAATACACTTAATAAAAGTGATTTTGATAATAATTTATCACTAATGATTTTCGTAATAACTGTTATGTTATTGTAATACTTAGCAGCTCTCGAATTATCCTTTTATTAAAACTTTTGCATTAATTTTGTTAGGAGACAAATCAATATGATTGCTTATTCTTTGGCATGGGTATCTACTGATCATGGTTGTCCCACTTTTTTACAAACACACCATCTTGTATTGCTTGTTTGATTATTAATGAAATAATACGAGCAAGTTTTGATAAAAAAAATTCAAATTTTCTATTAACTGTCATGATTATTTTATTAATTAATTGCTTATTTCTTTTCATAATTAATACTTATTATATGAATTTAATTGTTTATAAGGTTTATTTGACAAAAATATATTTCATAATTCAATAAATATTTTTTAAATCTTCCTTTTATTAATTAATTTTAGAAAAAATAACATAAAAAGATTGTGGAAATTAAATTAAAATAAGCAAACAAATAAATAATATTAAAAAAATGAAAGAAATTTTTGTTAGAATACTCTTTTTAACATGAATTTTGTTAATAACAAATTAAAGAATAATGCAAGGGGTGTACATATTGTTACATTGCTTGTGTTCAACAAGATTTTTTTTTCCAATTAAATTAAATTTTAAATTGATCCTTATTAAACTCATAATATAATGGAATTCAAATATTCAATTAAACTCATGTCATGTCATAAGGTTTAGCAAAATACAGGTTGGGGTGTGTGATTCACCCACGTTCACTTTTTTGATTTATCGACGCCGCCTCAGTGTGTAGAAAATTCGATTGCGAAGCGGGAAAATCCAAAATTTGAAACGCTAAAAATCAAGCCGTTAATTTTTTTTTAAAAAAATTGTACCAGAAAAATCAATAAGAAAGAAAAAAAACACATACCCCACAAAATATGAGTATAAATACGAATTTACGATTTCACCCTTCCTATTTCAAATCCAGAGAACAATCTATACGTTCCTTCTTTCTCCGTTCCTCACTTTACTATTTCACTCTCAATTCTCATTTCTCAGGTAATTAGCATCTCTCTCTCTCTCTTTACGCCGAATATTCATTTCCGATTATTCGATTATTTTAATTCAAAATTTTTGTTTGCTCTATTAGCAAATTGAATCGAGCGAATTCACAAACCCTAGTTTTCGACGATGGGTCAGATCCAGTACTCCGAGAAGTACTTCGATGACACTTATGAATATAGGTACACGCACGGTTCCATTTTCCTTCGTTTTCTCTGCGATTAATTTAGGTTTATTGATTTTATTTATTTGTATTGGTTTGTTGTTCAGACATGTGGTTCTTCCTCCTGAAGTCGCAAAACTGCTTCCCAAGAATCGTCTTCTCTCCGAAGTAAGTAGTAACACTCTTTCCCCTCAATTTTTGTGCTTCGTGCGTGATTGATAAGTGTTTGTGATTTTTTTTGTTTTTTGAATTAAAAACTCGTTTTATGCAGAATCTGACCTGAAAAAAATGATCGAAATTATCAGCGTGTAGTGATCTTTTGATGAAATGACCAACTGAATTGTTTGGGGGTTTAATTGGTAAACGAATATTATTCAATCAAGGAATGAATGTGCGTAGATTTGTTCAAATTTTGTTTACTGTTGATGGTTCTATTTCAATGATTTTGTTCTATATATCATTTGTTGACTATTGAACGTTTGAGTTTTCAATCCCAATCCAAAGAAGTGTTCACATTTAGTGTGGGACAATGTCTTGAGTAGGATAGGATTGTCGACAAAGGAGAATACAAAAAACATAATTTTGGTCTATGTTACCTAGTGGAAAGTTGAGACTACGTGATTTCATGGATTTAGGGTTTTCTTGTGCAAATTTTGGGTGAAAGTGTTATTTTTGTTTTTGATTTGAAATGGTCTAAGTATTGGGTTTTGGTTTTATGTTACAGAATGAGTGGCGAGCTATTGGGGTTCAGCAGAGCCGTGGCTGGGTTCACTATGCAATTCATCGCCCTGAGCCACACATAATGCTTTTCAGGAGGCCGTTGAATTATCAGCAGCAGCAGGAAAACCAGGCCCAGCAAAGCATGCTTGTCAAATGAACACTTTCTATGCAAATCTGAAAGTGGGATACAATGTTATATAGGTTTTAATTTGTTGGTATGTGGTGGATGTTATGAAGACCCTACTGCCGTGGAATTCTCTTTTTGTGGAGAATTTTCATGTGGTTTCAACTGTCATTTTTATGTTTTGTGGACATGATGATGTGTCATGGATTTTTATTGGTGTACCTCTCGTGTACTCTTATATGCTTGGTGGATTATATAATAGTCATTTTCGGTTAAATTCTGCTATGATTCCATGGCTCAGGCATGTGTGTTTTCTAGTGATCACAAAGTCTTTTTCACAGCGACATTTGTAATTTTTCTTTATAGGTAAGCAAATAGTAGTCTTTTTACAGGTATGCCAACCAGACTATGCAATTGTATTAATGTTGGAAAAATAATTTTTGTTCTTTCTTCAGCGCTCCTAGAGGCAATTGTGTGCTTTACATCAATTTGGATGATGGTAGGTAGTCTACAAGTCTTTGTGTTCCACCAACGGGTGTTCCCCTGCAAATTCTGTTGATTTTGAAATGTTTGAAGCAATGATCCATTTCAGTGTTATCAGGTTAAAAATGCTTGATCGATATCTGGCAGGTGTCCAAATATCTTAGTCTTGTGGATCGCCATAGGTTAGGTCTATCTTTGTGATGCCCGATAAAAATTCATACATGGTGAAAAAGTTGATAAAAAAACTCAAATACAACAGTTCTATAGTTTTTTGGAGTCATTCATGAGTTTGTCAAATGAAAGATATTTGCAACACTCTTTCTCTTTACTAGAAATTGATTGAAAATTACAAATTCTGATGGGTTTTACAAACATATATATGATTAAAATCAAATATGATTGTTTTCTCTCTCTGAGTCGAATGAATGATCTTGTTTTTTCATTATTTTTCACCCTTTCATAAGTTTATCCAACTAATCTAGCTACAACAACAAACCTAGATCCCTTCACCATTAAGAGTGAGGGCGAATAAGAGATGAATTGGGACAAGTTTATTTTGTATTTACTTGGCTTGAATTTTTTACAGAGTCATTTGTTTGAATTCAAATTAAACCCGATCAAGACCCAAAATATATGAGACGAGATCGGATAAATTTAACATTTTAACATAATATATCATTATTAACATCATATATACCAATATATAAATGAAATATAAATAATAAATAAGGTGATCTCGAAGACATTGACTAGTAGATTGAGTGCTGTGATAAACAGTGTGGTGGAAGACACTCATCAGCATTTATTCCTGGTAGGAATATCCAGGACAATATTCTTCTCGCTCAGGAGCTGGTGAGAGGGTATGGTAGGAAAAATGTGTCTCCTAGATGCTTGGTGCAAATGGATATTCAGAAGGCTTATGATACGGTTGAGTGGCAAGCAATGCAGCATATTATGGTGGAGTTGGGATTTCCTCAGAAGTTTATAGACTAGGTGATGGCTTGTGTTAATTCTGTTTCCTATAGATTCTCCCTTAATGGTGCTCCAACGGGTATTTTAAAAGCTCAAAGAGGGTTGAGGCAAGGTGATCCAATTTCTCCTCTCCTCTTTGTTCTTGTTATGGAATACCTCCATAGAATGCTTCATGGCCTTGGTTCAAACCATAACTTCAATTACCACCCTAAGTGTGAGAAGCTGAAAATTATTAATTTGTGTTTTGCGGACGATATTCTGATTTTCTAAAGAGGGGATCGTGGATCAATGAAGCTGATGATGAACAAAATGAAAGAGTTTTCAGAAGCAACAGGTCTTCAGATAAGTCATTCCAAGAGTAAAATCTATTTTGGAGGGGTGGATGAGGATACTCAAGTTAGATTGCAGCAGGAATCTGGTTTTTTGGTTGGTAAAATGCCTTTTAAGTACCTTGGTGTTCCTCTTGACAGCAAAAAGCTCACTATTAGTAATTGTCAACCTTTGATCGATAAGATGTTGAAAAGAGTTCAACATTGGAGCGCCAAACTGCTATCATATGCTGGCAGAGTGCAATTAATTAACAGCGTGTTATTTGCCATCGCAAATTATTGGCTCCAAATCTTTCCTTTGCCTAAGAAAGTGGTGAAGCATATTGAAGGGATTTGTAGAAGTTTTCTTTGGACAGGTAAGAGCAGTAACAGTAGGAAAACCCCTATTTCTTGGGATCATACTTGTGATCCAAAAAATGCAAGTGGACTGAATCTGATTGGTCTTGAGGATTGGAATAAAGCTACAATTGGTAAACTTCTTTGGAATATTTGGGAGAAAAAGGATAAGTTGTGGATTCATTGGATACACATTTATTATATGAAAAATAATAATGCAGATAACTTCCAGCCGGGGCAAAATTGTTCTTGGACGTTGAAAGCTATTTTCAAGTATAAAAATTTACTTACGCAGTCTGCGGTTTGGAAGGAGATGTGTGATGCTGGGAAGTATAATACGAGGAAAATGTACCAAGTGATTAGAGGTATTAAACCGCAGGTGGAATGGAGAAAAATTATTATAGGTAACCATGCTAGACCTTGTGCAATTTTCACTCTGTGGTTGGCTTGTAATAAGCGGTTGTTAACAAAAGAGAGAATGATCAGGTTTGGCATGCCCATTGATGGTTTGTGTGTTTTCTGTAAGATGACTGAAACATGTCAACATCTGTTTTTTAGTTGCTGTGAAATCAAACCAGTTTGGGAGAAGATTCTGCGTTGGGTTGGGTATGTTCACACTCCTACTATGTGGGATGAGGAGCTTGGTTGGATTGTGGAAAATACTAAAGGCAAAGGTTGTAAAAGAAGTTTGATGAAGTTGGTTGTGGCTGAAACTGTTTATAGGGTTTGGTTTGTGAGAAATCGGATCATATTACAAGGTGGTAGGAAAGAAAAGCTTCATTGGGAGACCATAAAAAATGTGATTCTTAGAAGAGTTGAAAACAATAGGAAACTTATGATGTATTGCAATAGGAATCTCTAGTCTTTTTGGGTTTTCTTGTCAGTTTGGGCCTGGATCTTTGATCGGCGGGTTTTGTATTGATCAGTTTTTTGCAATAAAATATTCTTTATTCCAAAAAAATATAAATAATAAATTAAAGTATATTTAATTATATCAATAAATATAATATCATATTATATAAAATAATTTTAAGTTTTAAAACTGCAAAAGTATAACTTTTATTTTTAACATCAACTTCAATCTAAATTAAGTTTGAAAAAGGTAAGCTAATAGATTACCAAAGTCTCTATATTTAACGTGAGATTTAAATTAGTTTTAACAGTTATCAAAAGTTAATGTATTATTAAGGGATCTTGTTTAGTTAGTTAAATAATGTGTGTGAAATGAAGGGTTATTGTAAAGTTTTTTTTAGATTGGAGTTCGACTTTTTCCTTTGAATACAAGGGTATAATATATATATATATATATATATATATATATATATATATACATTGTAGAAAAATGCATTTCATGAAAAAATTTAAATTATAAAACCCAATTAAATAATTAATAAAATTACAAAGACTTCTAGTATTTCATTAGCGTACAAGGGCATACTTTTTTTATTTTTATTTTTTTATCATGGAGGTTTGTGGACAAAATAAAAAATAAAAAATTCATGGAAAATATGGTAACTCGTGACGGGCCGGGCCCAATTTTTGTTTTCTCAAGACAAGAATGAACTCGCTCCATTTTCATTCTTCACTAATTGGAATTAGAAAAAAAAAAAAACTGTGAACGGAAATTAGGGCTCGTAAGTTTCGATTTCGGTTGCAGATTGGGGTGGTAGCGTTGCAATTGCAACATTCTTGAAGAGGAAAAAAAAAAGATTCGGAATACTTTAGTCATTTGCATCCTCCAATTTTGATGGAATATGTGTAATCTATGATTTCGTTCTTTTAATTCTTCGAAGTTCATCTAGGGTTTGCTTTTGCAATTTGATATCAATCAGATCGATTAACCTGCATCTATGGCCCGAGCACGCAATCTAATTGTTGCTGCGGGTTTAGTTGCTTTCGCTGCAGCAGGCATGGCATTTCCCTTCTACATGGCGTAAGTCTACTCAACTATTCATTGCATTTTGTTCACACTAATTAGAAGCTCATAAGTTAATGTTTACATTCTTTTAGAGTTTCATTTCTATACATTGTTCGATTACAAAATTTTACACTGTTAAGTGTTAATAAATAAAAAAATTATTTGTAAACGACTTTTAAGATAATTATTGTAAAAGTTAACAAATTTAGTATTAGATACGGAAAAATTCTTTACACTGTTAATGCATATGATATTTTACTCTTAATGTTATTGTTATTGTTCAGTTCATCAAAGAAACCTGTTATTGACCCAACAAAGCCACTTTCACCACAAGCAACTTTTCGAGGGCCTTACATTAACACAGGCTCGCGTGATGTTGGTCCTGATGTTGGTCCCCAGAAGAAATGAAGCAAGTTCAGTTATTTGTTCAAGCTCATATATATATATGCTCATTGTCTGAGATTAAAATTTTTATACCTCAGTTAGGTGTATCGTGACTTTGAAGGAAACTATGAATGGGAATTCTTTTCTGTAAGAGGTGTTTTACAATCTGTATGTATGGTTTATGTTAATTTTAGCAGTTTGAATAAAATAAAATAAAAAGAAGATGAATGGTGTGTTATTTGTCATGTGACTTGTATTGCCTGTGTTGTCTTCTGACCATGCTACAACAACGACAAAAGTCTTATTTCACTAGCTGAGTCGGCTACAATTACATGATGCTGAATATTGTTTATTATGACATTCCTCATAACAATTTCTCCCATTGTCTTAGTTTCTTTTGCTTTTCATAGAACTAGAAACCATGCAATTTACTCTCTGCCATAATACTTCCGGTGGCCTTTTTTGTACTTCTTTCTTTTCTTGTGACCATACCGTGGCAAAAAATTTAAGCTCTGTAGCAACCTGCACCATTGGCAAAGCTTAGTTTGTGATTGGATTTGGGATTGCAATCTTGATTTTGTATAACTGATGCAATACTCTTGATGCAGTTATTTGCTGCTCTGTAAAACTCGTCCTGTATGCATTTGTTTTCTGAACATGATAACTGACTATAATGCAAATTTCTATCAAGCGTGATTTTGGCTTCCTGCGGGACAAATCCACATACAATAGTTGCTGCCAAATACACATGTTTGTGCATTGTTTTCATGGAAGATTGGCTTACGCATGCATTGCTGTGTGCACATTAAAACTTAACTGTATTCAGGAGACTGGCTGCAGTTGTATTCTTATGGCAATGTTTCAATTTATGGCAAGTTCTATGTGCATTTTGATACTTCTAATTTTAGTTCTCACATTTGGTGATTGTTTGCTTACACTTTTTGGATGTGCCTTAGACTTTTTCGCATCAAAATATGAAGAAAAAAAAATGCAGAGGTTCCATTTTGTTGTTTCTACTAGACGTGAATCTACAATGTCAAACGCCAAACCAATCACGCAGTTGGTCTTCATAATTTCTTAATTATTAAAATTAATTTCTTAGCTCTAGATTTTGTCGAATGATTAAAAGGGACACCCGATATCTGGGAGTTGCTAGGTGCACTCAGCAATTATGTGATAGGACAAAACTGCCCTTGTTTAAAAAACGCAATTTTGAACTGCGGAAGTACCTTAAGAATCTTCTTCCGTGCCATCTGGCGGAATCAATTGCGGGAGAACCTTCTTTCGTGAGTTAATTTGTTTTTTTGGTTTTTAAATTTTTGGATTATTTTGTATTTTACTATTACAAAATTTAATGCATATTTAATTCAGGTTATTATTACAAAATAAAAAATATTTATTTAATATATATTAAATTTTGTAATAGTAAAAAAAATTGTGATACTAAATAATTTTTATTTTTAAAAAAATATACGAATTAAATATTTTTTTATTTAATTTGGGTTATCATTATAAAATTTAATGTATATTTAATTTGGATTACTATTACAAAATTTAATGTATTAAATATTTTTGTAAACTTAACCCGAATTAATGCATTAAATATATTTTATTTAATTCGGGTTACTATTACAAAATTTAATTCAAAATAAAATAAAAATTTATTTAATATATATTAAATTTTGTAATAGTAAAAAATTTGTGATAGTAAATATTTTTTATTTAAAAAAATATATACAAATTAAATAATTCGTATGATTTATATTAAATTTAATTATCATAAAATTTATTATTTAAATTTATATGCGCATTAAATATGCATTAGAAATTGTAGTGATATATATAGTAACATTATTTATTTTATAACATAATTGACTCATTATCCCAGTTGGTTATAGCGTTGTGCTAATAACCTATATATTGTTTAATTTGTATATTTTTTGAAAATAAAAAATATTAATTATCACAATTTTTTTTACTATTACAAATTTAATATATATTAAATAAATATTTTTTATTTTGTAATAATAACCCGAATTAAATACGTATTAAATTTTACAATAGTAATTTGAATTAAATAAAAAATATTTAATGCATATTCAATTCTGATTACTATTACAAAAATATTTCATGCATTAAATTTTATAATAGTAACCCGAATTAAATAAAAAATATTTAATGCATTAAATTTTGTAATAGTAATCCAAATTAAGTATACATTAAGTTTTGTAATAGTAACCGAGATTAAATAAAACATATTTAATCCGTATATTTTTTAAAAAAGAAAAAATATTTACTATCACAAATTTTTTACTATTACAAAATTTAATATATATTAAATAAATATTTTTTATTTTGTAATAATAACCCAAATTAAATATGCACTAAATTTTATAATAGTAACCCGAATTAAATAAAAAATATTTAATGCATATTTAATTATGGTTACTATTACAAAAAATATTTATTGCATTAAATTTTATAATAGTAATCCGAATTAAATAAAAAATATTTAATGCTTTAATTCGGGTTACTATTACAAAAATATTTAATGCATTAAATTTTGTAATAGTAATCCAAATTAAGTATACGTTAAATTTTGTAATAGTAGCCTAGATTAAATAAAAAATATTTAATTCGTATATTCTTTTAAAAATAAAAAGTATTTACTTTCACAAATTTTTTTACTATTACAAAATTTAATATATATTAAATAAATATTTTTTATTTTGTAATAATAACCCGAAATAAATATGCACTAAGTTTTGTAATAGTAAAATACAAAATACAAAATAACATAGTTAAATACAAAATAATCCAAAAATTTAAAAACCAAAAAAATAAATTAACTCACGGAACAAGGTTCTTCCGTGGCTTGTGGAAGAACTTTCTTCCGTGAGATCTCACCCAAGAAGTTATTCCGTGAGATGGCATGAAAAAAGGTTCTTCCACAATTATAACATTAACTGCGAAAGAAGATTCTTTCTCGAAAACTTTAAGAGGTATTTTGGGAATTCTAAAAAATTATTGGATGCACCAACAATCTTGTTGGGTGCCCCTAACAATTCCCCCTATATCTTCATGGTACTCCCCAACCTAGCCCACAAAAGAGCCAATTCTCAATTGGTGTAAAAGTCACTGGAAAGAATAATAAAGCACAAGACAATTAGAAAATAACAGAACAAAGTTGGAATCCTAACAAGCAAACAGAACAACAGAACTAAAAGGGGAGGGAAATTGCTCCCCTCTTTTGCATTTTTGGATAATTTTTTTAAAAAAATAACTATTAACATGTTAACGTTTTTGTTTGTGCTTTGTCCAGCTTCATACATTTTATTTTTCTCATAACTATCTTTCTTCAAAAGTAATCCTATTCAAGATATTAATCAGAAACTGAAAAAAAAAAGTCACAATAAAAATAGTTTTTTTTAACAATTATCAATTTGGTTGATCTTTCATTTTTTTTTTCATATTAGTTTCATGGTTTAAAATAGTTTGGTTTTAACACCCCTAGCCTTTACTATTCCCATGTTTCCTTTTCCTTTTAACTGCAGCAAAGCAATTGACTGTCGATGAAATTTTGATATCTATGCCCAAAGTCTCGTGTCTTATCCGATCAAATTCACACTCAGATTAAGATGCTCGTGATTTAGAGGCCTTTTTCAAGCAGTATAACACCTATAAGCTTAATATTAAATGAGTTAGATTTTGTAAAATATGATTGGATTAAAAATAGATCTGAAATAAATTATGTATTATATGCCTTTAAAACGTCAAGTAATTTAATTCATTTGATTGAATAAGATAATAAATTATTGTAAACTTCTGACCATAAAAATAGAATGAACACAGAAAGTGGGTTTGTGTTGTGAGAGGCGGAGCCGCGGGTTCAGCGTGTGGCAAATCTCGTTAGCCATGCTTCGCGCAAAGTGCAATCTAAAATCAAGAGCATTAACCCACTTTGACACGACACACACAATGATCCATAATAATCCATTGTTTAGAGTTCCCACTGTTTTTCAGTGTCTTTGTTTTTTCTCATCTAGAAAAAACACTCACGTGGTAGATACTAGATCCCCCAACTCAACACCTGGCCCACAACAAGTTACATGGCCTTCAACCTTTCTTTCTTCCTCTTCAAAACTTGTGGACATCCCTCGTTCCACCGATCTAATTTCTTTCTTTTTTTCCGGCAGAAAAAAAGGAAGAAATTCTGTCAAAATATTCAGAGACAAACATTATAGCAAACATTGACTAACAAAATTTTCACCCCAATAGTTTTTCCTTAAATTAGCATTTAGCACCGCAGCAATTAATCATTAATCATTAATCAAAGTAAGAAAATAAAAGGTGGGAGAGAATGACACTTCTGAACAGTATTTTGTCTGAAACTGAATAGAGCAGAAGAAAGAAACACTTGAAACTTGCACGACTCAACTACAATCGCGTTCGATTTCTCTTATTATGAACCTCTCTCTATGCAATTCTTCAAACCTTAACACCTCAAGAAAACCATTGATGGCACTCCCTCACTCCATCTCTGCCTTAGCCACCACACTCACACTCTCCTCGCCAACAACCAAACCCCAGAAAGTTAACCCCTTTCCCTTTTTCTCGAACCAAAAGACACGATTTTTAACGAAACAAACGCGACCCAGAAGCAGAAGAAGCCTCTCTCTAACCCCTGCACGCGTTGCGGCGCCACCCTCAACTGTTGAAGCCGATCAATCATACCCGGAGACCGAAAATAACGAAACTGAGGAAGAGTTTAACGATGAAAGCTCTTATTCTAAATTCACTTGGAGGGATCACTGGTACCCTGTTTCGTTGATCGAAGATCTGAACCCTCTCTTGCCCACACCGTTTCAGCTTCTGGGTCGTGAAATCGTGCTCTGGTACGACAAGTCCATTTCCCAATGGGTTGCTTTTGATGACAAATGCCCCCATCGTCTTGCCCCTTTGTCTGTGAGTATAACTAACCGCCAATCCCTCAACTGAAGCTTCTAATAAAACTAATAAACTAATATTTGTCAGAAAAAAAAAGGACGTGTTTGGATACTAGTCATAAGTACGTGTATAGAGTTTTTTCCGATAGAGAAGCTCTCAAAACTGCTTCTAGCTTTGTATCCAAATAGACTCTAAATCTCGAAAGCTAGTTCATTCATAAGACGAGGGTTCACTCCACTTATATGCATTATTTTAGTCATATCACTATTCACTAGTATATATGGGATCTCTAATATTCTCCATGTTTTTCTTATATTTTAGTCATTTTTTTATTCATTTTTGTGATTGAAATTGGGTGTTTTGGTTTTTGGCAGGAAGGGAGGATTGATGAAGATGGGAAGTTGCAGTGTTCTTATCATGGGTGGTCTTTTGATGGGTGTGGATCTTGTGTTAAGATACCTCAGGCTGCATCTGAAGGCCCCGAAGCACGTGCTATTGGATCTCCTAAAGCGTGTGCCACTAGGTTCCCTACCATGGTGTCTCAGGGCTTGCTCTTCGTTTGGCCTGATGAGAATGGTTGGGAGAAAGCAAAGGCCTCCAAGCCTCCAATGTGATTGATTTAATTTAATTTGATTCGGTCTTTTTCTGAGGAATAATGTTAAATTAATTGTAATTGGGCCCCTTATAATGGATGTTGTTCTGTGTATAGTATTATTATTTTATTTTGGCTATGGAGTGTTTTGTTTTGTGTTTTATTGACCTGTGATGGTAAATTTGTGTTTGTTTAGGTTGCCTGATGACTTTGACAAACCGGAGTTTGCCACGGTCAACATTCAGCGTGATCTGTTCTATGGTTACGATACTCTCATGGAGAATGTCTCTGATCCTTCTCACATTGAGTTTGCTCATCACAAGGTAAAAATAACAACACCTTTCAACTTTAAGATGCAGACTGCTGGGTATTTTATTTTTATTTGGTGTGCTTGTAGATGATATTTTATTTGATCTTGTTGTAAGTGGATTTTGTTTAACATATTAATTGGTCCAAAGAGAGTTATCAGGGAGAACCTTTTGATTCGTTCCATTTATTATACATCTTTTCACTGAAACCGCCACATAATTAGCATATATTTTAAAAACTTTGAGAAACCTTCTTCATGGGTGACGTTTTGATTTGATTGAACACGATATCATGAGCCTTCATTCTCACGTTTTGTTAGTTTACTAACATTCAATCTATTTTCTAGTGAAAATTTGGTTTCACTGTACCAGTGAATTTAGTTAGGAAGTTATTCTCACTTTGCAAGTTAGTGTATAGGATCTTAAACTTTTACCATGTTTCAAGTGTAGGATTAATTGATTATGTGTCTCTTAAGCTCATAGATGTGCTTTGTCTATTTATGGCCCCTGTAATTAACATGTTTCTTTATCAAATTGCTTATTAATATGTTCTTCAAAAAAAAATATTGCTTTTTAATATGTATATTTAATTTAGAGTCTACCTAGTTAGCAATTGAAAAAGTTGAAATTATTCGGCATTGCTAGGAACTTGGGGTTATCCAAATCACTAACATAAATATGATCCACTCTACAGGTCACAGGAAGGAGAGACAGAGCCAAGCCTCTGCCATTCAAGATGGATTCTCGTGGTTCATGGGGCTTCTCTGGAGCTAATGAAGGGAACCCACAGATCAGTGCCAAGTTTGTTGCACCATGTTATATGATGAACAAGTAAGCCAATGGCTTTTGCGTTGTTCTCATGTGCATTACTTAGTGCAGTATTAACCCTGTAGGAAATCATATGGATTCTATGAGTTCAGGGCCAAAAAATTTGTGCTAAACTTTAAGGGAAAAATGTTAGGTAGCTTTTGAGTCATAGGTGTCTCGCATACTTCTGTAATGAAAATACTAAGTTTAAACCATCAAAGCTTCCTCAATACGTGGTTAATTCAGTATCAGACAATCTATTTGGAGAGTTCACAACAAATCTTTTCCTTTTTTCCCTTTCTGAATTTCTCTCTTTTTCACCCTCTAAAGGACGACTGGGAAAGTAATGGAGAATGTTGAACTTTCTGATGAAACCTTAACATATCATCTGCTGATTAGGATGAGACATATGTTACTATGTTAGCTGTACCCTCACTATGTAGTATGTGAGGTTCTTGGAAAGGATAATGTCAATTTAAGTAGGTATATTGATATTAAGAGTGAATTTCTTGGAGACATATATGACTAACTGTATCCTTTTTAAGTGTTTATATGTATATTCAAGATGCATTTCAAATAACTATTACTTTATCATAGGATGTTGTTTTCTTTTTCATTTGTTGCTACTGAAGCTCAATGCACTTGGCATTATTATTGCAGGATTCAGATTGATACCAAACTCCCTGTAGTTGGTGACCAGAAATGGGTAGTATGGATATGTTCCTTCAATGTCCCCATGGCACCCGGTAAGACTCGCTCCATAGTTTGCAGTGCTCGAAACTTCTTCCAGTTCTCAGTGCCAGGGCCAGCCTGGTGGCAAGTAAGATTTCTATGTCCAGTACTGTCATTTTTCTTCTGTTTGATAAAAGCACATGCATGTTCCAGTCTGCTTATTTCTATGGTCTTTCACTGAATTATCTATACAAATAACTTGTTCTTCCCTGATGATTATGGTGTAGCTAATTTTGTAGTCTCAATCAATGTGAAAAGCTGAAAGAATTTGTAATTTCTCTATTTGAAAATATGCTTAAATCAAAAACACTATGTTGAAAGTTTCTATCTGTCCTGAAAATGGTTCAAGAGTGTCCTATAAACTTTCCTCTTAGGATCGTCAATATAATTAGGTGCTTCAGTTACATTAAAGTTGACATATAATGTGGATTTATCATGGTAACTGAGATTCATCACCATAATGTGGGAAGTTATAGAGACACTGAGATTTAGTTTTTCATACTTTAAAAATTTTGGTAGGGATGTTAGAATTTGAATGCCATTCCTGTTAGTAGAGGAAGTGAGTAAAAAAATCCTTTTGAATCATTTTATTATACCTTGAATAGTGCAGGATGGGTGTTTTTACTTTTTATGTGGACAAGAAAAATGTTGTTAGTGATAATGAGGGTTAATAAACTTTGCAATACTCCATCCTTTAAACAATATCATGACCTGACTGTAGATTTTTAAGAACATGACTTTAGTTAGTTCATTAGCTAATGTCATTCCTTTTACAAAACCAACTGCATTTAGTAACTATAACTGATACAAGGGCTGTTGCTGAATACAATAATCTGGCTTATCTTAACAAGCCGTTTCTACATCTCTATGGATCTCTTCGGGTTAGTTATTAGTGTTCTAATATAACTAGACTTATCATAATTCTGGTCAACTGAGTAATCTTACTGTTTGCATTCAATTTTAAACAATGCATACATGTACGGGGTCTCACTTTTGGCTTCTACATGTCTCAGGTCGTTCCTAGATGGTATGAGCATTGGACTTCAAACAAGGTATATGATGGAGACATGATTGTTCTTCAAGGCCAAGAGAAAATCTTCCTTTCAGAAACCAAGGAAGGTGGAGACATTAACAAACAGTATACAAACATCACCTTCACACCAACACAGGCAGATCGCTTTGTCTTGGCATTTCGAAACTGGCTAAGGCGGCATGGCAATGGCCAACCAGAATGGTTTGGCAACAGCAGCGACCAACCATTGCCATCAACTGTTTTATCAAAACGTCAGGTACAATAACATGATTCATGATTTTCATTTTGAAGCCCCTTAATTTGAACAACGAAGAATGTTAACAATACACACTTTCTAATTCTTTTTTATCGATTAAAATTCACTTAAGACATACAATGAATAAGTTGTGTGCTTATTCTTACCCAACAATTAAGAGTTTTCTGGTATCATTTCGCTGTGCTAACCAAGAACTAAATGAAGCATTTTATTTATGTTTGTGTAGATGTTGGATAGATTTGAACAGCACACTCTCAAGTGTTCATCATGTAAAGCAGCATATGAGGGATTCCAAACATGGCAGAAAGTCCTAATTGGTACAACAGTTGTGTTTTGTGCAACATCAGGGATCCCATCAGATGTCCAGTTGCGTGTACTTTTGGCTGGACTCGCAATTGTCAGTGCAGCCATAACTTTTGCCCTAAATCAACTCCAAAAGAATTTTGAATTCGTGGATTACGTGCATGCCGAAATTGATTAAACACTTCCCTCCAAAGGAACTTCTACTAGTTAGTTGTAAATAGAGTTGAAGACAAAAATACATGTATACTAGTATTTTGATGAAAGAGCTCAAATCTTCCTATCCTTGGTGTTACTAGTATTTTGATGAAATTACTAGTATTTTGATGAAAAGAGCAACAAAGTTGATCGTGAGATATCCTTTTTGAATAAAAATTTAATCAAAGTATTACAATAGAGGGGTGGCTACACGAAACAGTTAGGCCCGTGAAGGATAAGTTTGGTCTGTGAAATAAATTAATTTTTTTTTCAAGTTCTGTATCCAGTCCACAAAAATTTGTAGATAAATGGAGTTCCGTATCCAGTCCGCAAAAATTGTTTTTAATTATGTGAATGTATGAATATATGATTTTGATGATGTCAAAGAATAATCAAATAAGGTTGCTTTCAAGATTACTTCAACAAACATTCAAAGGTTAAGCATTATTTCAAGATTAATACAAGGTTACTTCAACAAACAAACATTGCTTCAAGATTAATTCAAGATCAAGTTTTTGTCTCAAAATAAAGTGTTTTCAAGAGATCAAGGCTCTGGTAGTCGATTACAAGAAGACAGATTAATTTAAGATCAAGCTTTTGCCTTAAAACAAAGTGTTTTCAAGACATTCAAGGCTTTGGTAATCGATTACCAGACAGTGTAATCGATTATCAGAAGACAATTTTGAAAAATCAGCTTTTAGAAGGGTTTTGAAATTTGAATTCAAAAGTTGTAATCGATTACCATTGATGTGTAATTGATTACCAACAACGAAACTCTTGAAATTCAATTTGAAAAGTCATGACCCTTCAAAATATAACTATGTAGAATCTTGGATTGTCTCTTGGATTGTGATCAAGAGACTGGTTGTCTCTTGGATTGTGAGAATTGTAATCAAGGGACGGGTTGTCTCTTTGAGAATCTTTGAACACAAGGGTGAGGGATCCCAAGGTGTGTTCAAAGTTTGTAAAGGATTTATAGAAATAGTGAAAAATTTGAAGTGGATTGCTTGAGGACTAAACGTAGGCACGAGAAGTGACTAAACCAGTATAAATCGAGTTTACATTTCTCTCTTCCCTTATCTCATTTATGTTATTGCAATCAATTTTGTCTTGCATGTTTAAAGAATATTATTAAATTGATTGTTGTTTCTTCTTCTACATTCTGAGCCTATCATTTAAAAAAGGGTTAAAAGTTTGTTAGTGAAAATTTTGAAACTTAATTCACTCCCCTCTTAAATTATTGAGGCCACTTATCCAACATTATTTTGATGAAAAGAGCTCAAATCTTCCTATCCTTGGTGTTACTAGTATTTTGATGAAAAGAGCAACAAAGTTTATCATGAGATATCCTCTTTGAACAAAAATTTAATCAAAGTATTACAAGAGAGGGGTGGCTACATGGAGCAGTTAGGCTACATGGAGCAGCTAGGCTCACGAAGGATAAGTTTGATATGCAAAATAATTTTTTTTTTCAAGTTCCGTATTTAGTCCGCAAAAATTTGTAGATAAATGGACCAGTTCATGGGCCCAAATAGTAATTTGAAAAAATATTTTTATAATTTTTTTAAAAGAGAAAAATGTATAAAATTAGAAGAAAAAATTGATTTCATTTTTTAAGCTAAAATTTATCGCACAAAAATATACCATTTTAAATATAACAAATTAACAATAACAACCTAAATTAAAGATAGAAAACTTAACATAATAAATTAATAATACTTACACATTGAACTTAGACGAATTAAATAAATAATTTGTGAGTCCACGAATAAAGACTGTTAAGTCTGTGAACTTAACATATTAGACTTAAAAACTCAATATAACTATATAAATTTTAAAAGAAGAGTCATGTTATGTTCCGTGAATCTGAGTCCATACACCCACTCCTAAAAACAAATAAGCAACAAAATTTCATACCAATTGATTGTGATTCTTTTTTTACAAGATATTGACAAACCAACTATAACAAATGAGAAGTAAAAGCTGCAACAAACCAGCTACAAATTACAGACATGAATGTTGAAAATCAAATAAAAACATGTCAGAAGAACTTAGGAGCTTTTATTTATACCTCAAATTCTGCTATTAGTCGTCATACAACATGGTGACAGAATCTTCTGCACTTTCTACCACAAAAATTCTAGAAGGCCACCATATGTCTAATTGAAAAAATAGAATCATGTAGTAAAAAACAGAATCACAAGGGACAAAGAAATTTAATTAGTCAGAACGAAACATTCTGGAAAAGCTTGAAATGCGAAACAAAGACAAATTATCATTCTTTTCTCATTAAGGTTAGATATGTTTTTCAGAAAATTGATCAAAATTGGCTTTTGTCCTTAATTTTCTCTTCCATTGGTTTTGGTTATCAAGTTTTTGAAATAAGTGGAATTAGTCCCTCAACCTAACTGTTAATTTTTTTTGCTAATGTGGCTAATAACAGCCACGTGGCATGAGGGGACCAAAGACAAAACTTAAAACAAGGACTAAGACAAATTTTTGACAAAGATTAATAGTGAACAAAACTGTTAGATATACAACACATCAAGAACATAATTACTAAAAAAAATTATATTAGAAAAGACAAAATTCAATGCCTTATGTACCTCAATGTATTTTTTGGGTAATATTATGTATACTAACTTTGATCTTATATAAAAAAAAATAATCAATTTACAAAGACCAATAAATATTGCTAGATTAGTTTATTCTAATTGATAATGTGATAATTTAAATTTTATTTTAAAATTATCCTTAAAATTAAATGATTTTATTGATTTTAATAGTAATTATATTTAATAACACTACTTGATAATTTAAGAAATAATTTTTTTTCCGCAATGAATGTGGTTTAAATGTTTAATAAGTCAACTAGTGTTATTAATAGACTTCTCAGTAAAGTGAGATTATAAAAAATGTAGCAATAATATATTTAAAAATGAATATTTCTTATAATTAGAAAAAAAACTATCCTTTTGTTATATAAAGAACAAGTAGCATCAATTCTGTAAACATAACAAATTCTACATCTTTTATAAAAAAAAACACCTATTTTAAAAATTAACAAATATAATATATATAAATTTTGTAATATTTAAGAGTGTTGATGGGATAGTTGATATTTAGAGATGTTGAAATATAAGGGGACTCTTAGATAATATATAGTATAAAATCCTTTTATACTATCTGTACATACACGGACTTTTTACTCATTTTTAGTGATGGATTCCTTTACAAATTAATAATTAACAATAATATAATTGTTTTTTTTAATGTTATGGTCTATTTTAAGTAACGATACTAACAGGGAGTGCATTAGCAGATCTATTATCGTGAGTAAAATGAACAAATAATCTGCGAGTTTACTGTGATGATTAGGATTAAAAGATAAAACGTTGTATGACTTATATTGTGATCATAATCAACGATGTAAATTTCAACAGACCTGGTCACATATAAAACTTAACAAGAACTTAAAAAAAAAGGATAAAGAATCAATATATAATTACAAGATCCATGTTAGTCAAATAAAGCAAAATTAGTACTGACCCTTGCCAATATTTTGCTCGACTTGCAAGCTGAAATGACAATAAAAATAATGACACTTAGCAAGACACGGATATGTTCTAACAAAAATGTTAATTTAAAAATTGAAATTGTTCCAACAAAAATGCTATAAATTGAAATTGAAAATTTAGGAAATAAGAACACGTACGAAAAAAACAAGTTATTAGTAAGGGCATACCTAAAGGAAATCTTGGGTGGATTCAAGCTTCCTTCCTAGTTATCCTACAATTGAACAAAAGGCAAGACATTTAGTATCAAAAGGCCATTGTTCTTAGCAAAGATTGGTGTACTAATAAAAGCAGGTATTGACGTAATAGCATACAAAACCAATTTTCTACATGAACTAACAAAATAAATTAGATTTCATAAACAGGAAATGGTAAATTACAAAGACTAAATATATTTAAACCTAGATTTCATAAACAGGAAGTGCATTAAATGGAGTAATAAATGCCAAATTTTACAATATAAGGCTTGGAAATTTACCTGAAACAATATATTCCCAGGGCATTGGTAATTTCATGAATGACTGATGTGGCAAAATGCAAGTATAGTGTCACTGTGTTCATAGAAACAAAATTGTTAAGTAAAAGAAATAGAGTCATAGTACTAAGTATTTTAATACACTTGTTTCTTGCTCTTCTTTAAGAATATTTTGCTTTACAAGGAAAAAAAAAGGTAGTTGTACCTGAAAATGCACAGTAACCAAGAAGAACTAGTCTCTCATCTACTAAAGGAACCCTGCCAAAAAATATAAACGGACTTTTATGAGAACAGACAGACGAACATGAAAAGCACATCAATGGAATTCAGAATGAAAAATCATACATACCCATCATTTAGCCTGGATGCAAGTACATTGGCAATGGCCAATGGGAGAAACATGAGGGACTGTAAAATAAATTATGCTTATATCAGTTATCGTGTAGCAAAAATAATAGCAATCAATCACTCAAATGAAACCAGATAGATAATCAAAGTGTTTTCTAACATGTTCTTTGTCATTCCATCAATGATAGACATTAACTCAAATGTTAATATGAATCACTAAACAATGATAATAATGTTGATATTGATGTACTACTAAATATGTGCTAGATAATCTAAAAATTTAAGCAATGAAAATTCACTGTAGAGATTTTACTATGAAAAATGTATGAATTAGTTTTGTAATGTTTGAAAGGATTTTTATCCTTAAAGGCATCAAAGAAACATCACCGAGTTTCATGTTGAAGTTTTTCAGTTTTCAGTAAAATATTGGGTTTTCAAAAAGCCTAAGTTACAGACACTGAGCTTCAGCTGAATTGATTATGCTAATAGATCAAAGACTGAAGACGGGGTTCAAAATTCAAAACATGAAAAAAATAAAGATTTTTATTGAATAAGGGGGCATTGTTATGAATCATTATTTGATGTTCAGGAAACTAAAATTACTCATACAAGGAAATATCATTCCAAATATTAGAAAAAAGTTTTGGAGCCATGCAAGATGTTCATCAACATACCCTGCTCATTTCAACATTATAAACATATATAGGTTATTATTAAAGAAAAAAAATGGCATTGAAGAGGTATATTTAAAGAAAAAACAAAAAATATAAAACATCCATCCTTAGCGATCATGCATATTACATATTTTTTTTTTTCAAAAATACAAACACCTCACTGAAAATATACATAATTTGTCCCCAATAAAACCTCCATGTTAATGTATTCCAAACCTAGTTTTCAAGTCAAGATTGAAATACTAAGGTTTTCCTTAAAAGTTAGAAACAACGAAAAAAGGATATCAGATGCTGAAATAGAGTGGACAGAGATGCAGATGCGGTGTTTTGCTTCCATAAAGGAAGCTGCATATGCATGGTTAATGTAAATCATGCAATGATACAGTTTCCTAATCACTGAATCTAGACATTATTTGCATAATAATGCTCTTCTCAGCATAAAGTACATCAAGAATTTTAAGGGCTTGAGACTCCTAATATTTGTGATATTTGAAAGCTACAGTAAACATAAATGAAAGTGAAGTTCACTGAGTGTAGAGAACTTTTGGCCCGTGTCATCATTGTGTTTTCATCGGTTTTATAATGAGGGACAACAACCAAATCAAGCATCTCAAAAAAGTAATTCAGAATGTAAAATTCAAGTAACACAGCTTATACCATGCACATCCCAGTTTTCAGACCCTTAGGTTCATCACATAAGTGTGCCAAAATCATCCTCCCCTGCAAATTAAGCTTCCCACATAAGAAATCATAATATATGGAGATATATGCAAAAGGAAGCAAGAGGCAATATAAGATTCAATAACCGTACAAGCATTTTTTGCATATTGATGCATGCAGCTTTTCCACATAGGCAATTAATTTCTTTCCTCTATGGATAGAGTATTTTCTTTGAACTTTTGTGTTTATGAATCTTTTTTTCTTCCATCAAAGAAAAAAAGTAAAAAATCTACTAGGTCTTTTGGATCCAGATCCTTAAATAATAAACTTACAATAACCAATTTTCTTTTTTATATGTGAATTTGAATATATTTAAAAATACTATGATGGTTCTGTTGGTTATTTATTTCATTTTGTTTGTTATTGAACAATGAATAATTCAAATTTCAAAAGTCTATTTTTTTTCAAATGTTATGTTTTCTTCTAATTAAAATAAAAATTGTTGAAAGCTTTCTGGTATTAAAAAAAATATTGTAACACTAAAATTAAACTAGGTTCCTAGTAGATCAGATAAATATTTAATACGCCCCAAAACCAAATCAATTAACATTATATTTTGACAGCTATCTAGTCCTATGCAAATTGGTTCATCCTACAAAGAGCCATCAGCCAATAATAATTACACCAGTGGTAACCAGCTAAAATGAGCACCAAAGAAAACATGGCATAAAAAAAGGCAGCTTGTCATTATTAATTAGAAAATAAAAAAGAAGCCAACAAGTTTTCAAATTTAAAATACAACTATCTTACCACAAGATATCCGAAAGTAAGTCCTGTTCCTATAACAACTAAATGTGGATATTTCCCCATGATGTCTGATGGTGACAAATAATCCCTGTACCAAAAATCGCCCAACTGCTTATATGAACAAAAGAATAATAGAAAAATGTGCATGTCTTTCAAAAAACTGGGTACAAAATTGGTGCATCTTGAGTTGAGTTATACCACACAAGCACTCCTCCCACAAGTACAACAAATGGGTAAAGCTGCTCAAAAAAGAAAAAAAAAACATTAACAAAGCAATCAGATTTTAGAGAAAGAATATCCAATGGGAAAAAAGTATTACCATTGCCAATGCAAGTGGCATGCTTCCATTCTTTCCCTTCACAACCTTGTAAACATTACTAACACTGTGAAACAAAAAAACAATATTGACCATCAAATAAATCAAGGACAACAGCCTACAGAAACACAAGGATCATTCTGTAAAATGTTGTAAAATCTTGGTTTATATCATATGCAGAGATATTTATGCTAACTATTATCAGATTCTGGATAATTTAAGGAATAGAATTCTACATACTCTAAAATACCACCAAATGAACATAACAACAAGAATAAAGTATGTCAATCCTATACTTGTCTTGAGATGATAGGGTTTAGGGTAAGGAAGGAGAAAATGAATTGAGACTCCAAATAATAGCATAATAAATTAATATGGGGTAATATGAACATAACAACAAGAATAAAGTATGCCATAATCCTATACTTGTCTTGAGATGATAGTATAAGGAGTATACATTACTCAAAGTAGTTTTTTACTTCCTAGCTGTTAGTTCTTAGTCTAACTACTGTAATCAGTAGTTGGTTTATTGTTGTCAGTTTTACTAGTAGTTAGTTAGGACAGCTGTGTGAAAACTGTCACTAACTCTAGTTAGTTAGCAGTTACGCAACTGTAACTGCTATATATCAAATCTGTAATCAGTCATTAGTTGGGTTGGAATAATATATCTCTTATTCAATCTCAATCTCTTCTTCTCTATCAAATTCTCTCAACCTCTTTAGATAGGGGTTAAGTAAGCAGTAGGTCTCAGAATGATTTAATAATTTTTAATTAGGTCCTGAACTTCTTTTTTTCCTTTTTTTTAACTAGGTCCCTAATGCAAGGACCTAATTAAAAACAAATACAAGTTCAGTGACCTAATTAAAAAATAAATACAAGTTCAGGGACCCAAATAAAAAAAATCAAGGACCAAATTTAAAATTTGGTAAAGTTCAGGGACATGAAGAGTAATTAAACCTAATTAAAAAAGGAAACAAACTAGGAAATATAATGAAATCCAAAAACCACCCCTAAGAATTCATCTAAAATAGTCTAAAAATACAATAAAGATTGATCTATTAAGAAATATTTTCCAAAATTTAACCCTAAAAATAAAGCTAACAAAACTTTTGTTACAAATGAGTTCTTAGTTCTTAAAAGCGTTCACAGATAGTAGGCTCTATAAAACATGACTAAAACTGATACTTCAGGGATGCAGGAGACATCAGAAAGATGAACGTTACAAAAAATATAACTTGGCAATACAGCAGCAATGATCATCAACATGAGAAATTTCTTGGCAAGCAAACAGGCATAGCTCTAGCCCAAACTTTTCCAATCCATATTTGAAAGCTTCAAACAGCAGAAATATGTAAAAGACTGATAGAACTGGATCAGAAATAATAAGAAAATGAAAAATTTATTTAAATCAATCCCAACTTTGTAGCTCAGTGGAGATGAATTCATAAACGAATAAGACAAACTACAACTTCAAAAAACTAAGTCGATATGCACCATAACCATGGAGAATTCATCAAAAAGGATGTCTCATCATTGATATTGGAGAAATGATCATCAGTTGATACAAAAAAGGAGGCTGGCTTATATGAATCACAGCCAATTTATCAGTGTATGAATCACTGATGAGAAAAAAGTCAGCGGAAGAATAGTACTGGTGACCAATGGTATGATCATCAATGAACTACTGGAATAGTTGTTTGCTGGAAGAGATGACACTGTTTAAGTATAAATGTCAGGACGAGGGTGAAACACAGGCATTTTAGCCTTGAGCCAACTGTAGGATTACAAGAAGCTGAGGTTCAAGGAATAAAGGCCAAAAACTGCACCATAATATACCTGAATCCCTTCGAGCAAAGGTACATTATAACATAGAGTGTGTTTGGGTAAGATAAGGACAAAACTGGGTAGAGAACAGCACAAGTCAATCAGTGGTGACAGTAACCAGAAACTTTGCCAGAAGTGTTTACATGTGCCAACTAAGGTTTTGGTGACCAGAATTTCTCACATCTAACAGGGTGGCAGGGTCACCTAACAAAAGAGTTTACAACATTAGGTATCTTGACAGTGGAAAGAAAAGTAACGGGACAGGTCAAAGAAGATGATACCACTCTAATACCATGTTGAAATCACAGGATTTAGGCAAGCAAAAAAAAGAAGGGTGAATAGAGACTTAAATTTACAGGACTTCAAATCAATATGATGTTTTTTTTATTATCAGCAAATGCTAGTTGTTAAATTTTGTTAGTTTTGGTTAGCGGGGGATTCGTACCCACGACCTCCCCCCCATCCCTTCTCCCTAAATCAGTATGATGTATTTCAATGTGATACAAAATATAAAGCACTAATCCCTATTTATAGTAGTAGCACTAGACTTCAAATCATAATCAAATCAAACAAAGAAACAAACCAAGAAAAATAATGAAATCAGGAAACCACTCCACATGATCACCAAAGAAACTATACAATATTCTAAGATACAATAAAGACATTAGTTATTTGCTATATTCCAACTACTTGGATCTCAGTTTCAGTCCGTCAGTGCTGAGTAAAACTAGGAACAAAATAACAACCAAATGGTATAGTTCTACCTAAAAGAAAACGAGATATCAGCAAGAAAAAAAGGAACAGATTTTATGTCAGGGTTAGTGGGGTATTGCACAGGCTAAAGAAGATTCAACACCAATATTTTAGCTATACATACTTGCATGTGACTGTTGGTGTAACACCAAAAGCTATCATTAAACACAATATAGCTTTGAATGTCGGGATTCCTGAAATTCAGAAAGAACAATAAAGTCAAATAGTGATTTATCAAAACATTAACTATATATGAACCAATAATTTTTATTAGGATGAGCTATACTACACCCAAAGGATATATTTAGCTAAGATCATACTGGACAAGCAAATGGAACCCACCCTGCTTGTTTATGTTATTAGAGTAGACAACCTTAAATATATATATATATATATATATATATATATATATATATATATATATATATATATGAGATTGTGATTGGCTAGCTTTTTGATATCATTTTAACTTATATGTTTTTACTATTAATTATAAAGTCCATTGTCCAGTGTCCACTTTATTTTCAATTTGTTTCTTGTTTCTAAGAGTTTGTAAAGGATATGGAGAAACAAGAATTTGCTGTTTTCACCATTTTTTTCTTCAAATCCCTTAAAGTAGAAAACAAAGTGAAAACAAGGAAGAATTTTTTTAAAAATAGTAGTAAAAGCATAACAACTGATAATCAAAACTATACTGTAGTACATCGCAAAGAACCTGAGAGGAAAAAATTGCCATTCCAGACATTGAAGAACATATTCTATATAGCAAGGACGTACCCTCTTATGACAATAAAACTAGATCCATGTTGGTATATTGACAAGTTTTATGTTGGCTGTATAGTTTAATAGTCAGGCAAATTTAAAGTGTCTAGTTAGGCCATACAAATGATTTATCCACTCATAGGAAAAACTATGTTCCTTATGCCTATTTACCAAAATCCCTAGCTCATATAACAAACAAGCATCTGAACTGACAAGGGCATCTTGCCATTGGGTATCCAGTGAACATGCAGAATCAAGAGTTAGATTGAAAATAGGATATGTTGCTGTAAATTTAATATTTTTTTTTCATGAAAATAGGATATGTCTCCAAATGCATGAAAAGCCTTCAGCAAAGGAAATACTAAAAATACATCTTAAGAGGTGTTACAACAGAAACTTGGAACAGGTAAGATAATTACCACAAATAGCAATATTGACATATAAACCTTTTGGTCCAAAACAGAAAGAATACTAGATAACGAAGACATCTTACCCCCAAGATAAGGAAGCCAATTTAAGAATGGCAAAGACTTTCCAAATTGCTGAACCCACCACTCAGCACCTGTATTATAATAATAATAATAACAATAACAACAATATACATTGGATTCTAAGCAAACTTAGTAGCTGTCTGTGTATAAATACATAGAAAGTCCATACCCACGATAGCAGTGAAAAAGTGACAGATGTATATTATCATAAGACCCTCTGTAGGCCCATTTATAACAGGCAGTATAAGTGTATTGGTGAAATAACTGCATCCAAAACAACATTGAAAAGAAAATCAATATTCCTAGTCTGTCTAACAGTATATGTGAAATATGTAGTATTAAAATATACAATCATGCCAAAAGTATAATTTTAAAAAAGGCAAGATGCCAGCTTAAAAATAAGAGATATTTCAATAAAAAAACAAAAATACAAACAGGACAATAACATAAATCATTTTCCAAAGTCATTGCAAAATTAATTATTACCAAGTATTCCAATTCAGTTTAAACCATCCATTATTAGACATAAGGGGTAGCCAAAACAAATTTTATTTTTCACAAACTGCAGTGTACAATACTTTGTGACTTTCTAATAAAAACTCAAAAACAGTTCAAGGAAACAATATAATATAACATATCTATCATATATTAAAGGCTTAATTGCAAATTTATCCCCCTATTTATCTCAGCTTACGAATTTGGTTCTCTTGTAATTTAATTCACCAATTGAGTCCCCCATTTTTTTGCAATCCTGTTATTTTAGTCTCCAACCCCGAAATTGGTCGTTGACTGTTAATTACTTACGTTGACCGCCACGTGTGATGCTTTTATTGGACCTCAAAACCTTTTCCCTGTCATCACCCTAAATTGAAGAGAAGAGTGAAGATTGAGAGTTAGGGTTTAAGCGAAATCAGATCAGAGAAGAAGGCATCATCATGTTTCCAGGAATGTTCATGCGCAAGCCAGACAAAGCTGCAGCACTGAAGCAGCTGAAATCTCATGTGGTCATGTTCCAGGCATGGGTTGTTGTTATTCAGGTCACCCCTTACGTTCTTCACTTTCTCAGCACCGAGAAAGAGGAACTTAAGCTTGAGCTTTACCTTCTCACTCTTCCTCGGCAGAGGTACCTTCCTCGTTTATTCTCAATTGTCTTATTTTGTAGTGAAAAGTTATGGAAATATCTTTAACAGAGTAAAATTAAAATGTTAATGGGGGAATATTTACTTCCTTAAAATCTATTTCTTTTTCCCTTGATTTGGTAAAAAAAATCCTCCCATAAAAAAAACATTTAAGAAGTGAAAATTGTACAGACAGGAGAGTAATATATGCCATGCTAAACCCAGGAATTTACGACCTTAGCTGCAGTAAATTGGATAATAAATAATGAAAAGAACAAATGACAACATTGTGGTATTTGCATCCTGAACATTGTGCTGTTTCTAGCAATTGTTGCAAACCGTGATAGACATTGCATAGCTGAGATGATTTAAACCCAGGAATTTACATCATAATGCATCATCATTGCCATCCGTAGATAAAAGCTATTTGCTTTTACGGAAGAAGGTTTAGGGGTGATGATAGGGAGAAGGTTTTGAGGTCCAATAAAAGCGCGACACGTGACGATCAACGTAAGCAATTAACAGTCAACGTCTAATTTCGGGATTGAGGACTAAAATAACGGGATTGCAAATAAATGAGGGACTCAATTGGTGAATTAAATTACAAGGTAACCAAATTCGTGAGCTGAGATAAATAGGGGGACTAAATTTGCGATTAAGCTTATATTAAATGAACATGATAACTTACTGCTCCCAGGTTGCACCATAAAATGTAATTGCAGATATTAACCACCACCAGAAAGTAGTTCTTCCACACATGGCTGTGCTCCCAAAAGCCAATGCTTCAAACTGAAAAGAAGTTATCATAGATGACTGTCTCTATTCTCTTTCAATGATTTAAAAATAATAGCCAAAGCAACAAGAGACATACTGTGCAAGCAAGTGCATCACACCCTGCAAATACAGTTGAAAACATCTTCATTAATAACAAACAGGTATGCATAATGAAAAACAATAGAATGAAAAAAACAATGCAGGAAAATCACCATGATCAAAGAGCTCCCCCAATGGGCTTGAGGAATTTGTTCGTCTAGCTTGCTTCCCATCAACAGCATCAAATGTCTAGAGTAGACACACACACAAGAAAACAATAAATGAATCATTTATAGCAAAGAATGGAAACTAAGGCATCATGTAGTAAAAGTCTTCCATGGATAAACCATGAGTATTGCTTAGTTGCCAGGCATAAACTGCACATGGAACAACTAAACATAGTAGATATAAATAATCACAATGACAATGTGGAAAAGATAAAATGGTTCAAATATTGATTCTTTATGTCGGGAAACTCCTTTGCAATAAGAAACAGAAGGTACAACGTAAAGACATTTCAAACTTAAGGTTCAAGAATTTCAAGAATTTCACAATCATAAATAAAAAAGGCTTCAACCAATAGAGCACTAGGTATATGCATCTAAAAAATTCCATAATTTAAATCATTAAGATTCATTGTGAAACAACACTACATTCATTACAATCAAGATTCAAGATTCTCGTAGATAGCAATCATTATGTGTGCTTGAAATGATATCAAGATTCAAGGCAACTGATTACATAAGTAAAATTTATCAACAATGGTTGCCATTAAGGCAGCAAAACAGGACTACCAAACATAAAGATTGATTCTAAGGTCAAATGGACAGAAAAAGTTAGAAAGCACTGCACTACAAGTATTCATACCTGGTATAAAAACAGAAGTAGTCCATGAGCAAAATGAACCCATCTTGGAGGAGCTGTGTCCAATTGTGGGGAGTATATCTGAAAAATAAATAAATTCAAGTATAATAATGTATCCAGGAATTCACTGTTTCAAAACAGCCATTCATTATGTCCAAATTCCCTACCCTAACCACGTAAAGAACAGTTAAAGAAAAGAAATTATCCATAAAGTGTGAAATTAACCAACAATCTTAAAAAAGCTTCATATACAGGTTGTTATAATTGCAAATTTCATTCTATCATTTGACAAAATTAAAAAGAAAGTGAAGCATTGGAAAGCTACAACTGTTACAATTTTAGCAAGTAGGAAATCTAATGGCCTCAGGTTCCACTTACATAACCAAGCAATGCAGACAGTAGTAAGAACATAAATCCCATAAGAGTTATCTGCAATCAAGAAATTTATTATTCATCAGTGTCAATGTTGTAGTTTATGATAATAACAGTAACAATTACAGATGATGCTGCAAGAAGAAAGGAGGCAAAGGTGTACCATGTTTGGACTGCAAAGATTCGAAGAATGCCAAGAGATCAGGATAAATAAAAGAAAAAGGTACAAGTTAGTGTATTCAGAACTCAAAAACTAAAGTTGCAAAAAAAATAAACCATTTTTGTGCCAAAGAGTAAATGATAGTACTACCTCAATCCCTATATATAAGACCCTTTCAACTAACTCACACCCTTTAAGAAAAGTGATTAATTTAATTAATCACATTAAATTTGTCTATTATTTATATTGTTCTTCCAAAATTACCCTTTATTTCTCTCTAGTTAATTGCTTCTCACCAAAGTGTAACAAATGTTTGGAGAGAGAATACTGTAATTAATTAACAGTATTATAGGATAAAAATAATTAATGCATTAGACTTTTAGAAGAGGGACTTATAAAAGGGGACAAACAATAAAGTTAAAAGGGTCTTATATATAGGGACAGAGGTAGTATTGTCTTATGAATAAGTGTGTACGTGGTTATAGCCAGAAATGTCAAACAAATATTTCAATCAGGAGGTGAACCATTCACATGCACAACAACCTTAGCGTCTGACGATAACAACTATAAGTGACTGGATAATTTCAATTCCAAGGCCAATGAAAACACATCTATGCAAACAATATCATTTTGGAAATTTCCTATAGGGAATACTCTAACTTATAATGGCGGTTGTATAAGCAATTTTAAGACAATAAGTGAATACAAGAAAAGCAAATAAAACATCTGTTCATATATCAACCAAAATCTAAAGATTATGAAGATATCATAAGGCTAGGGTCAACTTTGTGTGTATTCATTCAAACTGATAATGATATTATCAAGTTACAGTAACTATAACAAAAACAATATTATTATATAATATCTATAAAAACAAAGTTCCATGGCTAGAATAATAACACTCAATCTGCCCAAATGAAGTTCATAATATGATTTATCATGCTTGAAGTGAAGAGATGTTTCTACATTATAAAATAATTAAGTCAAAGAAAAAGTACTTAGTTTCTTTCAAATGATAAAAGTACTCACGGCATCCATAGGGGGAAAAAATTAACAAAGCGACTCCAAAAGGGTTGTAGTACATATTTGGCCACATAGGAATGATCTACTCCACTATATTTATATCTGTGCAGAGCTGCAACACCGTGAGTCCCAATATAACCCATTTGTTCTCTGATAAAACTCTGAAATATGCTTCAAGAACCAGTTAAGCCTCAGCACAACCTGCTGAATTTTGAAAAAGAACAACTAGACCAAATAAATATAGGAATTTGCAAGATGACCAGTTGAAAACTGACAAAGCAGATTGAATTTGAAGATCACAAAATCAACTTTAACAAATTTGAAAGGATATATACATAATGCAAACTGACAAGAAAAGGCCAGAATTATTAATGTATTTTACACTTAAATAATATGAAAATGGGGAAAACAAACATATCAAACAAACAAATAAGATCCCATGAAAGAAGCCAAATAAAAGGGAAAAACTAAGCCATACTCAGCAGCCATATTTTAATCATGTTAGTAAACAATTTTTTATTCAGGCTAGTGCCTCAGGCATGCCTTTAGGACTCTTAGCAGTAACCAGCTAATAGTTAATGTAAGTGAACTTTGTAATAGTTTTTACCATGAAGGTAATGCTTCATTAGTCAATTTATTTTGAAAATGAACACAAAAATGGTTAAATATTATACTGTTAATTAATATTTTCTAGCCCTTACTTTGGTGCAGAATGCATATTTTGACATGTCTTACTGTCTCACCTTAGACTATTTAAATAATGTTCAAAGATAATTCACATTAGAAATTAAAAAAATTAAGTACACAAAGAATACTCAATTACCTATATAATGAAACAAGCTGATTACAGATAAGATGTTATTTTCTTCTTTGAACCATATTAGCATTGGGGAAGCTTCGAATTTGATAGGAGACTGTGGAATGAAGAAAAGGGAAATGAAAGGGGGAAGGTGGTTGAAAAGGAAACAGACCTGAGGAAAAAAGAGAGGGGTAACTGACAAGGGAAAAACTTCTCCTGCAATGGAATCATGGTAAAAAATTTAGAAGTTTTTCCCCTATCACTTCTCCCCCCCCCCCCCCCCCTCTCTTTCTGAGGTCAGTTCACCCTTTCATTTCCCTTTTCTTTATTCCACATTGTCCTATCAAATTCGAAGCTTCTCCTATGATATTATGTTGTAACACATGATTTGTTATTGTGATTCAATTTTTTTAATTTTATATAAAGGCCAAAACTATGGTGGACCAGTCTTCTAAGTGGTTCATGGTGAACAAATTTTATTCACCATTAGATTCATTAGTTCCTCACAATTACAATATACACCAGTCACACTGAGAGAGAGGATGAGTGAGAGAGAGGTAAGCAGAGTGAGAGAGACCGAGAGGGAGGGAGAGTGGACCATCGTGAGGAGACGTAGAGGCAAACAGAGGGAGGGTGAGAGATCGAGAGAGGTTCCCGAAACTCAGCACGTCACCAATTGGCAAGGACAAACCCAAAGGTATCAGCCTGCAAACTGGAGAGATAAGGCATCTATCACCACGTTTTACTTCACTAGGTTCCCTGATCACATAACGGAGAAGGATCTCTGGACTCAGTTCAAGAGATGGGGAGACGTAAGAGAAGTCTTCATCCCCAACCATAGGAATAAAGGTGGAAGAAGATATGGCTTCGTAAGGTACTTCGGAGTCTCTAACGAAAGAGAGCTAGAAAGGAAGCTTGACAACATCATACTTGGGGGACTCAAGCTGTATGTCAATGTCCCAAAGTATGGAAGGGGTAAGAAGAAACTACAGGAGCACGTTAACAGACACGACACCAAGCCTGAAGGGCATCACACCGATATGGGTCATCAGAACACTTCCATGACATACGCCAAGGTGGTGTCCACACGCAGCACAGACGCAAGCCTGAGTAGGACCTTCCAACCTCCTCACCACAGAACGACTGCACCCCACCCGCATATTCAACTTGACGTCACAGAGCAGAGAAGGAGGAAGTATATGGACACATGGGTAGGCCGGTTGAAAAACTTGGGGGTGTTCGAGAGAGTTGAAGAAGAAATACCCTGGGAGTTAGGAGTTAACGTCGTGCCGAAATACATCGGCGACGACATGGTCCTCCTCCTCGGGTTACTGGATTCCGAAGCTGAAAAGATTATATCCGACGAACGTCAACATGGAACATCCCCGTTCTACTCGCTCCAAAAATGGAATCCGCAGTTGAGGCCATGCAATAGACTCGTTTGGGTCCAATGCTGGGGCGTCCCTCTCGAGGCCTGGGACGTAGAGAACTTTCAAAAACTGGTGGCCACAGTTGGAGACCTCATTGAGGTTGACGACGATGTTGAAGAACTAAGGAGAATGGACAGAGCCCGTATCCTCATCAGAACGTCGCGAAGACCACTTCTACACCACTCAGTCGCAGCCCGTATCGGAGAGGAGACGCACACGGTGTTCATTGTTGAAGAAGGGCTGAGTGATGTCGGAACGCGGGTCCACCGCCGTTTCGGTTATGTAGATTCGTCGGAGGAGATCGAGTCCCAAGATACCGATAATGATGTATCCAGCGCGGCGGTGGAGACGGTCGACGACGGCCGACACCCCATGCATGGCTTCGACGGCGACCGGGATATCCACATCGCAGACCATTGGTCCAAGCTGGTACACCATGGCTCAAGTCCCTTGGATTATCCAGCGGATAATTCCAAAGCCAGCTGGCGCTACCTACCTAGCGGCGAGGTCAGCGCGAGGACAGAAGAAAGGACAGCAGACCCTCTGGACCTTGCCACCTACTCCGAGGTTGACCCAGTGGAACAAGGCGAGGGAGACAGGTTGCGTGAATCACCGACCAGGAAGGGAAAGGGGATCAGACCAAAGCCGACAATAAGCAGAGAGGGAACAGATTGCATATATAAGGAAAGTCCCGTTGATCATAGGACTGCTGACCCCGACAGTCCTTTTGAGGCAGTTACGGTCCAGACTGGGCCTAGTCATAATCACACTTGCAAAAATGGCCCAAGTAAGGAGGTGGGTCTTTCTAAACACACCACAACTACACCCCCACATACCCCCATGTACAGCCCGATAAAACCCGTAACCCCCTCCACTCCGCTAGCACCACCTAATATATCTATAGTGACCCAACCCATTGAGGCGAGTCATCATTCTGAACTGGGCTCAACTATCCACACTGCACCCCCTATACCCATACACCCTTTTGGAAGCCCAAAACATCAAACAACACTGAAAGAGAGGGAGTGGAAAGTCTACGTCAGGTCTAAGGGGTGCAAACAGAAGCAAGCCCAAAAAACTAAAAAACACATTCTTCTGGAGGATCCTAATCCCCTTCCCTACCATCAGCACACATCGGGAGCTAGCACACCGCCTTCTGATATGAGATGTCAACTCTCGGCCACTCACTCACCAAATCAGAGCATGAGAAATACTCCAGCACCATCTCCAACAGCAGAGAGACCCAATGAGGAGCTTATCAAGGAGGCCTCCTCCCAATGGGAACTTGCAAAGCTCATGGGGGTTCATACTGATGCAGACCAGGCGACAATTATCAATAAACTTACAGCTATGGAGGTCAGAGACAGGCAACAGGCACAAGAATTGGGAGACAAAAACCTGTTATCATGAACATTATTTCCTATAATGTTAGAGGGCTTGGGAGAGGGGTTAAATGGGCTGCAATTCGGAGGCTAATAAAAAAATACCAGCTGGATATGATATGCATCCAGGAAACTAAGAAGGAGCAGGTTGATAAGACCTTGTGTCAGGCATTGTGGGGAGACTTGACAGTGGGTTGGGAATTCCAACCAGCCATAAACACAGCAGGTGGTCTGTTATGTCTGTGGAATGAGAAATCCTTCAAAGCTGATCATAGAGTTTGCGGCAGGGGATTCATAGTTCTGGAAGGAGTGTGGGTCAGTGACAATCAGAAAATAACAATTGTAAACATATACTCCCCGTGTGATAATTTGAACAAGAGAGAGTTATGGGAAGCGCTTAGCCAGCTGAGACAGCACGATCCAGAGGGCCTATGGTGCCTCATGGGAGATTTCAACAGTATTAGACACCACTTTGAGAGAGAAGGGGTGGCTCACAGGGGTCTGGAAGCAAATAATATAAGCGAATTTAATGAGTGGCTTGCAGATCTTGAAGTAGAAGAAATTCCTAGCGTGGGGAGAGGATTTACATGGTTCAAACCAAACGGGACAGCAAGGAGCAAACTAGACAGAGTTTTTGTCTCTCACGAATGGCTCCTCAAATGGCCAGGCAGCACCCAATTCATCCTGGACCGGAATTTCTCGGACCACTGTCCCATTCTCATGAGAGCTAGGAACATTGATTGGGGCCCAAAACCTTTTAAAGTTTTTGACTGCTGGTTGAAAGACAAAAACTTTGATCGGATTGTCAGAGATTGCTGGTCAAATACTCAACCTAGAGGGTGGGGGGGGCACGTGCTCAAAGTAAAAATCAAAAAATTAAAGGAGGTGCTGAAGGCGTGGAATAGGGAGCATTATGGTGACACCCTTAAGAAGGTGCAGAGGTTAGAGGCAGATCTGAATAGCCTCGAAATTGCAAGCACCACAAGGCAGCTGTCTAATCAAGAATTACTGAATCGCAGAAAACTACAGGAGGATCTTTGGCTGGCAGCACAATGCCATGAATCTTTGATGAGGCAAAAGGCGAGAGAAAAATGGATTAAAGAGGGTGATTGCAACACTCGTTACTTCCACTTGTTGATGAATTCTAAACGCTCAAATACTGAAGTTAAAGGTGTCTTCATTAATGACACATGGGTAGAAGACCCAATAACTGTGAAAGAGGAGGTCCGCAGATTTTTCAATGAGAGGTTCACTGAACCTGAACAGCGCAGACCAGTTTTAAATGGAACTAGATTTCATGGAATTGGTCTGCATCAAAATGAAATGCTGGTGGCAAATTTTCTTGAGGATGAAATTCAAGTGGCTGTTTGGGAGTGTGGTAGCGAAAAAAGCCCAGGCCCGGATGGTTTGAATTTCAAATTCATCAAACACTTCTGGAGGACCTTGAAGCCCGACATCTGCAGATTCCTAGCTGAATTCCATGCAAACGAGGCTTTCACGAGGGGCAGCAACGCATCTTTCATTGCCTTGATCCCAAAGAAGAGACACCCTCAAAATCTTAATGAATACAGGCCAATCTCTCTAATTGGTTGTATTTATAAGATAGTGGCTAAGCTCCTTGCAAATAGGCTAAAGAAGATTCTTCCGGAGATAATTGATGTGCGTCAATCAGCTTTTATAAGTGGAAGACAATTGCTTCATAGCGTAGTCATTGCCAATGAGGCGGTGGAAGAAGCTAAAAGAAAACATAAACCTTGCTTGGTGTTCAAAGTGGATTACGAAAGAGCTTACGACTCCATCTCATGGGAGTTCCTTTCCTATATGATGACCAGATTAGGATTTTGCCAAAAATGGATTTCCTGGATCGACAATTGCCTCAAATCTGCAACAGTTTCTGTTCTAGTAAATGGCAGCCCCACTAGTGAGTTCACTCCTCAAAGAGGCCTTAGACAAGGCGATCCGTTAGCGCCTTTACTCTTCAACATAGCCGCTGAAGGATTAACCGGCCTTATGAGAGAAGCATTGCATAAGAATCTCTACAACAGATTTCATGTGGGAGCAAACAGCGAACCGGTCAATATCCTCCAGTATGCCGATGACACCATCTTCCTTGGTGATGCCACCTTGAAGAATGTGAAGACAATCAAGTCTCTGTTGAGGAGTTTTGAATTAGTATCCGGATTAAAGATAAACTTTGCAAAGAGTAGTTTTGGGGCCATTGGTAAATCTGCTCAGTGGACAAAATCAGCAGCTGATTACCTAAATTGTAGGACCTTGTCCTTGCCATTCATTTATCTAGGCATCCCCATTGGGGCTAACCTAAGACGTGCGGAGTTTTGGGATCCCATAATCTGTAAATGTGAGAGAAAACTTGCCGCTTGGAAACACAGACACATATCCTTTGGGGGGAGAGTGACCTTAATTAATGTTGTTTTATCATCTCTTCCTATCTATTACTTTTCTTTTTTCAGGGTACCATAAAAAATAATAGCCAAACTTGAAAGCTTGCAGCGCAGATTTTTGTGGGGTGGGGAAGCGGACAGCAGGAAAATTGCTTGGGTTAATTGGAAAACTGTTTGCTTGCCGAAAGCAAAGGGTGGTCTTGGTATCAAGGATCTCAGAACCTTCAACACAGCACTGTTAGGCAAATGGTGATGGGATCTGTTCTACAGCCAACAGGAACCATGGGCTAAAGTTCTGCAATCTAAGTACGGAGGGTGGAGGGCATTGGAGGAAGGGAGTAGTGGAAGCAAAGATTCTGCATGGTGGAAGGATCTAATCAAAACACAGCAACTGCAGCGAAATTTACCTCTCAAAAGGGAAACAATCTGGAAGGTGGGAGGGGGTGATAGGTTCAAGTTTTGGGAGGATCTTTGGACAAACACTGACCTATCATTAAGGGATAAATTTCCTAGGCTATACCAGATCTCATGCCATCAACAGCAAACCATTCAGCAGCTAGGGACAATCACAAATTTAGGTTGGGAATGGCAGCTGAATTGGAGGAGACCTCTCTTCGATTCTGAAATAGCAATGGCGGATAGCTTTCTTGGGGAGATAACTCAGCAGCAGATTCATCCTCAAAGGGAAGACAAATGGCTTTGGAAGCCTGAACCAGGAGGATACTACTCATCAAAAAGCGGATATCACGTGCTATGGGGGGAGCTGACAGAGGAAATTCAAGATGCTGATTTTGCGGAAATATGGAAACTAAAGATTCCATCCAAGGCAGCAGTATTCGCGTGGAGATTGATCAGGGATAGATTACCAACCAAATCTAATCTTAGAAGAAGACAAGTCATGGTTCAAGACATGGCCTGCCCTTTGTGCAATGACGTTGAAGAGGGGGCTGCGCATCTGTTTTTAAACTGTACCAAAACCCTCCCTCTATGGTGGGAGTCAATGTCTTGGGCCAACTTGAAGACAGCAATGCCCCAATCCCCTAAACAACACTTCCTACAATATGGAACTGACATAGCTGATGGTCTCAAATCTAAAAGGTGGAAAAGCTGGTGGATTGCCTTAACATGGACTATTTGGCAACATAGAAACAAGGTGGTCTTCCAAAATGCAACCTTCCATGGAAATAAGGTGATGGAGGATGCGCTTCTCTTACTATGGTCGTGGTTCAAAGCTTTGGAGAAGGATTTTAATTTACATTTTAACCAATGGTCTTCTGGCCTGAGGGATGCTTTCTGTAATTAGGTGGGATAGATGGTGGTAGATCTATGTATTTTATTAGGTTGTGCCAGCTCGTTCCATTTCTGGATACGCTGGTTCCTTCCTAATCCTTTGAAATCTTAGTACCACTGGTACTATTTTATTTATATAAATCTCCTAATTTTGCTGAGCAAAAAAAAAAAAAAAAAAACACCAGTCACACTGGATTTATTTCTTAGCACCCCTCCGACATTGTTTGCCATTGCCAGAGGCACTTTTTTTCCCTTCACTATCATCATCTCTTCCTCTAGCCAGAAACCCCTTGCTAGTAAGGGTTGAAACTTCAAGCATGCAATTGTGATGCAAATAGAAAGACGAGAAATTGCTGAAATGTGAAGGTGATGTGTACTCATGTACCTTGGTACTTCTACTAATTCCATTTGAATTTTAAAGTGAGTGTGCAAAAATTAGATTTTCTCTCTCATCATATTGTTGCACATTGGATTTAGTTACGGTTAAGTTATCCCAAAAGCTAGGGAAGATATACTCAATAGATCTTAACTTTGTAACCACTATTTCCAATCCCACAACAGAGACACAGTGCAGAAACGGCAGTTTGATGTACCACATCCATGTGCCGCTGCAGAGGACAAAGAACTTGTGTGATTTCTCCATCATCCGACTTTGGCGAGGCAACAATGTCGTTGCTGTGTACGCATGTGTTGCTGACGAGATCCAATGGCTTCTAGCGAGGGTGCACTCTACTTCTTCCAAGTCCAGGGGTTCTGATTCCGGTGAGGAAGTAGATGGTGGAAGATGCACTTGCCATAAAGGATGCAGTAGAAGACAACGGTGGTGGCCATGGAACCAAGGTGGTTGATGGCAGTGATGATGAGAATGGTGAAGAGGGAGAAGGAAAGAGTGAAGGGTGTTAATAGGGAGGTCGGAGAGAGAAAAGGTTAGGGAGGTGTAAATCCACTGTGCAGGTGTATATTGGTAATAGTGAGGAACATATGAATCTAATGATGAATAAACTTTGTTCACCATAAACCACTTACAAGACTGGTCCGTCGTAGCCTTGTCCTAATATAAAATATCTTTTTTTTAAATGGATATCATTGGATACTTTTACTTTTGTCAGATCTGATTAAAGTTTCCTTTTTGATCTTGCCCTTTTAAGTGTTTGTGTTTGTTTTTCATTTTCAAATGATGGTTTTGCTGTGAGAACGGAAAAATCTTCTGTTCAGATTTTGGGTGTTGGCATTGAAAGGTGTATTGATTGACTTTCATTTCATATGAGTTTCATCTTTTACTTTTAGTGGTTTAGGCATGGATCCTGTAGTTCATGACATATATTTGTGTTGAGCAGTTGCTATGACTATGAGCATTCTACTTTTTGTTTGTTTGTTTTTGAAAAAGTTTGATGGTTTGTTTAGATCATGCAAATTTTGTGTTGCGGGGTGTGTTCCTTTTGGTGGATATTTTTACTTGAAGCTAATAGGTTTGTGCTTTTGAAAGAAAGAGGGAATCAGTGGAAGATTTCAATTATGTTTATTCCTACCAGTGAAATGAATTTTGTGTTAATTTGTCTTGCCACTGTATTCTTTCAGCTTTCTGTTACATATATTGTGTTCAGTCATTAGTTATAGACTATGACACCGATTTTATCTCAATCTGATATCATTATCTGAAATAAGCTTTTGTTCTAATAAAACTATTAAGCAAGGTAGCTACAGATACAGTAACAAGATAATAAATGTATTGCACCCTTTAAAAATATTGTTCAAGAAATTAATCATTGAATAAATTTCTATTTGGCCTATTGCTTATTAAGAGCGCAGAGACACTAAGAACGCAGAGAAATTAAAACACAGAATAAAGTTCTAATACAAATAAAGAAATAGAAAGAAAACCTTAGATTAAAAAAAAAACAGAGATTGGGGATGTCCAGCAGCAGCAGCAACTTTAAATCGAGGGGTCTCTTCCCCCGAGTCAGAAACGAAAGAAACACTAAGAACGGAACCCAGAAAGAAAAGCCCAAGAACGAAAAACAGAAAACGAACAAAAAAAGGAGAATAGAGGCGTACTGATAGTGGGCGCAAACGGAATGAGACTCAGGCGAAGCACCGACAGCAGCGCACCATCTTCATTCTTCGGTTACGATTTGAAAGAACAGCGTGGCTTCTGTGTTCTTAGGGTTTCAGAGAGGAATGAAGTGAACGGAAAGGGATTAGGGCTTCAGTGAGATTGGAGCATAGTATGGGCCAGTTGAGGATGGGCTAGGTTTGGGCTCGAGTCTCAACTCTCTCTCTCTCTCTGCAATGGTGTCTCAGGGCTTGCTCTTTGTATGGCCTGATGATGAAAATGGTTGGGAGAAAGCAAAGGCCTCCAATTTAATTTAGCTTAATTCGGTCTGTTAAATTAATTGTAATGTATTTGTGCCCCTTACAGTGAATGTTGCTCTGTGTATATTATTATTATTGTTATTACTTTATTTTATTTTGGTTATGGAGTGTTGTTTTGTTTAGGTTGCCTGTGACTTTTACAAACCGGAGTTTGCCACGGTCAAAACTCAAGCGTGAACTGTTGTATGGTACTTACGATACTCTCATGGAGAATATCTTGAGTTTGCTCATCACAAAGTACAAATAACAACACCTTTCAACTTAACTTTTAACGTCAGCCGTTCTGAAGAAGTAAAAGTGAAAAGTAAGAAAACAAGCATAATAATATTTGTTTTCCTTTGTTTAGTTGAAGAGAAAATGAAAAAAAAAAATCTCACAAAAATTGACTTTAAAATATAAAATTTTCTTTTCTTTCACTTTTCATCCCATTTAAATTTTAAAATTTTCTTTTCTCTCTCATTTTCTTTCCTTCGGAGTTTTTTCAATTTAGGAATTGTCACGTTTCATGGGAATTAATAAAAAAAAAAAATTGTTTAGTCATTCAAAATTTTAGATAAGTTTTCTATTAATTAAAGAATTATGTATATTTTTATTGATTATTTTAATTATATATTACATAATATAATTTAATAATGAATGATATGATATTTTTATTATTATAGTAAAAGAAAACTCAAAAAAATAAGATTCACATATTTTATTATGAGAAAAATTTCTTGAAAATTTGATTTAAAAAATTCGGGAAAATCATGAATGTTATTTTTTTAAAATGCATAACAAATATAGGAAACTAAGTTTCATCATCTATAATGTCTGACAAACCAAAAACTTCTCTCCAATCAAACACTGGCAACTTATTTTATTTTTATTTGGTGGGCTTCTAGATTATATTTTATTTATTTGACCCTGATGTAAGTGAATTTTGTTAAATATATTAATATTAATTGATGCTGATGCAGTCCAAAAAGTTTTATCGAGGACAATAAGTGACAATGTTTTCTTTTAAGTATTTAATGCAGCAACACTTCCATGCATTGTTATACATCTTCACCCACTGAAACCGCCAGACGATTAGCATATATTTTAAAAACTTTGAGAAACCTTCTTCATGGGCGATTGAACACACAATGTCATGAGCCTTCATTGTCACGGATTGTTAGTTTACTAACATTCAATCTACTTTTCAAAATTTGGTTTGAACGTACAGCTGAATTTAATTAGCAAGTTATTCTTACTATGCAAGTTAGTGTATAGGATCTTAAACTCTTACCAGATGATTTCAAGTGTAGTAGGCTTAATTGATTATGCATCTCTTAAGCTCATAGATGTGCTTTGACTATTTATGGCACCTGTAATTAACATGTTTCTTTATGACATTGCTTATTAATATGTACCTAGTTAGCAGTTGCAAAATTGAAATTATTTGGTATTTAGGGAGCTGGGGTTTTCCAAATCACTAACATAAATATGATCCTCATGGAGAAGAGACAGAGCCAAGTCTCTGCCATTCAAGATGAATTCTCGTGGTTCATGGGAATTCTCTGGAGCTAATGAAGGGAACCCACAGATCAGTGCCAAGTTTGTTGCACCATGTTATATGGTGAACAAGTAAGCCAATGGCTTTTGCGTTGTTCTCAAGTCTTGGTGCCAGTATTAACACCGAAGGAAATCATATGGACTATATGAGTTTATGGCCAAAAGATTTGTGCTCAACTTCAAGGGAAAAATGTTAGGTAGCTTTTGAGTATCACGCATTCAGTCATAGGTGTCTTGCATACTTTTGTAATTAAAGTATTAACTTTTAAACATCAAATAGCTTCCTCAATACTTGGATAATTCAGCATCAGACAATCAATTTGGAGAGTTCACATCAAATATTTTCTTCTTCTTTTTTCCCTTTACCAATTTCTCTCTTTTTCACCCTCTAAAGGACAACTGGGAAAGTAATATGGAGAATGTTTAACTTTCTGATTTAACCTTAACATATCATCTGCTGATTAGGATGGGACATATGTTACTAAGTTAGCTGTACCTTTACATGTAGTTAGTATGTGAGGTTCTTGGAAAGGGTAATGTCAATTTAGGTAGGTATATTGATTTTTTAAGAGTGAATGTCTTGGAGGCATACATGACTAACTGAATCCTGGGATACTGTTGTTTTCTTTTTCATTTGTTGCTACTGAACTCAACGCACTTGGCATTATTATTGCAGGATTAAGATTGATACCAAACTCCCTGTAGTTGGTGACCAATCTGCTTATTTCTATGGTCTTTCACTGATTTATCTATTCAAGTAATTTGTAATGTCCTGATGATAATGGTTTAGCTAATTTTGTAGTCTCAAACCAATTTGAAAAGCTGAAAGAATTTGTAATTTTTCTAATTTAAAACTACACTTAAATCAAGAACACTATATTGAAAGTTTCTGCCTGTCCTGAAAAAGGTTCAAGAGTGGCCTTGAAGCTTTCCTCTTAGGACCTACAAAATAATTAGGTGCTAAAATTGACATAAAATGTATGTATATTATGGTAAATGAGATTCATCACCATAATGTGAGAAAATTATAAAGAGATACTGACAATTAGTTTTTCTTGCTAAAAAATTGTGGTAAGGATGCTAATTAATTTCATTCTACTGTGAGTAATACAGGATGGGTATTTTTTTTTTTTACTTTTTATGTGAACATGCAAAATGTTGTTAGTGATTATAAATTTTGCAATACCCGATCCTTTTAAACAACACTTGACTGTAGATTTTTAAAAACATTGTGACTTTGGAAGTTTGAGTAGTAAAATAGTAGCTGATGTCATTCCTTTTACAAAATCAACTGTATTTAGTAACTATTAACTGATGCAATGGCTATTGCTGAACACAGTATTCTGGCTTCTCGTAACATCTACACACTACAGATTTCTTCAGGTCAATTATCATTTTTCTCATATAACTAGATTTATCATTATTTAGCTCAACTGAGTAATCATGCTTTCTGCATTCAATTTCACGAATGCATACATGTAACTTGGGGTCTCACTCTCGGCCTATATATATCTCAGGTCGTTCCTACATGGTATGAGCATTGAACTTCAAACAAGGTATATGATGGAGACATGATTGTCCTTCAAGGCCAAGAGAAAATCTTCCTTTCAGAAACCAAGGAAGGTGGTGACATTAACAAACAGTACACAATCATCAACTGTTTTATCAAAACGTCAGGTACAATAATGTGATCCATGATTCTCATTTTGAAGCCCCTTCATTTTGAACACCAAGGAATGCTAACAACACACTTTGATACATCTTTCTAATTCCTTTTTATCAAATAAAATTCACGTGAGACCAAATTTGAGCATATATTTTTACCCAATAATAAGAAAAAATGTGTTGCTATCGTATCTCTTTGTGCTAGAACTAAATGAAACCAGCTACAAATTACAAACCAACTATAACAAATGAGAAGTAAAAGCTACAACAAACCAGCTATAAATTACAAACATGAATGTGGAAAATCAAATAAAAACATGTGAAAAGAGCTTAAGATTTTATTTATATCTCAAATTCTGCTATTAGTCGTGATACAACAGAATCGTGTAGTAAAAAATAATCATAAGGGACAAAGAAATTTAATTCATTAGTTAGAACGAAACATTCTATAAAAGCTTGAAATGCTATACAAAGACTAATTATCTATTTTTTTCATTAGGGTTAAATATGATTTTAGACGTAAGAAAATTGATCAAAATTGGCTTTAGGCCTTAATTTTCTTTTCCCTTGGTTTTGGTTCTCAAGTTTTTGAAATAGGTGGAATTAGTTCCTCATCCTGCCTCGGATAATTTTTTTTTCTAATGTGGCTGAGGAAGTCTTTTAATTTTTATAGGAAAATAAAACAAAATACTTATTAATGAATGTAGTGTCTAAAGTATTGGAATGGTGTTCGATCCATGCTTTATCGAAGGAAACATTTTTTTTATTGGAAACCCAGTGTTGCACACTAGTTTCTCTGCAAGATCCAATGTCAAAAATTGTTGATTTCCACCAGAAGGTTTGTGTTAGAAATGCTAGAAAAGAATCAATGTCGAATATTATGCCAGGTCACATAATTTTCATTGGATATTCAATGTTTGAAATACTATACTAGCGTCTAATTTTGAACTCTTCCCAATTATTTTGTATTTAAGTTAACATGGCTTGTAATAGTTTTTTTTTGTTTTGTTTAAACTTTAATAATTATATTTATTTATATGATCCCACTTAGTTTGGGATAATTTAATAAATTATTAAATACACTTAGTAATAAACACAATTTAAAAATTTGCCACACTAAAAATATAAAAGTATCCAACCGATGATAAAAATTAACAATATAAGTTACATTATATGAATTTTGAAAATAAAATTATTTTACATATGATTTACTGGAATTATAAAACTATTTTTTGCTGTTGCAAAAAAAACTATTTTTTACTAATGAATTAAAATTAAGTTCATGATCAGGTATGGACTCACTTCCATTGATATAATATTTGTCTAATGAAAATTAAATTTAAAAAAAAATATGAGTTTTATATTAATAACTAGACAGACACATCAAATTATATACAGATAGATAGATAAACAGACAAATAAATATTAACTTAATTTTATGTCTATAAAGTTATCTGTTAGCGTGATGTTAATATCATGAAAATATACAAGTTTAACAATCAGACTAAAAAAAAGAAGTTTAAAGTATATGTTAATAGTTTATAGTTTAGTACATCGTTCGTTTGAGTATAATTAAACTTTGAATTATTTAAAGTAATTAAAATTTTAGATTTAAGTTTGATGAAAAAAAATGTAATTAAAAAAAGAGATACTTACTATTGAAAGTGACAAGTCAAATTTTTTGACAAAGATTAATGATTAATAAAACTGATAAATATATTACACATCAATAAGATAATTATTAAAAAAATATTAGGTAATATTATGCATAGTAACTTTGATCTTATATACAAGAAATAAATAATTAATTTATCAATATCAAATATAACTAGGTTACTATATTTTAATTGATAATGTGATAATTTTAAATTTTATTTAAAAAATATCCTTAAAAATTAAATGATTTAAGTAATACTTATATTTAATGAAACTACTTGATAATTTAAGAAATATTTTTTTTCACCAATGAATGTGATTTAAATTTTTAATAGGTCAACTAATATATTCACATGCATAGCGAATAAGTGAATGTGTCATTGATAAACTTCTCAATAAAGTGAGGTTATAAAATAATAATAATAATATATTTAAAAACTAATCTATTTCTTATAATTAGAAGGAAAAAAATTATATAAAGAACAAGAAGTAATAGTATATATCAAGCTCTGTCAACAGAACAAATTTTACATCATCAATTAATAAAAAATATATTGTTTATATAATTTTAATTATTCAATCAATAAAATACACCTGCTTTAACAATTAACAAATCTAATATATATAACAATTTATAATTAGATAATATATAGTATAAAATCCTTTTATATTATCTGTACATACATAGACTTTTTACTCAAATTTTTAGTGATGGATTCTTTTACATGTTGTGGTCTATTTTAAGTATCGATATACTAACAGGGAGTGAGTACGGCATTAGCAGATCTATTATTATGAGAGTAAAATGATCAAATAATCTGCAAGTGTACTTTGATGATTAGGATTAAAAGATAAAATGTTGTATGACTTATTTTGTGATCATAATCATTAACTATGTAAAATTCAACAGACCTGGTTACATATAAAACTTAACAAGAACTTAAAAAAAAAGGATATGGATATTGCTAGTAATCGTGGGTTAGCATATGCTAGATATGTACATGACGAATGCATGCATCTGCTTAAAATTATCTCATACATAGCTGATCGACTTGATAACGCGTTAATATAATAATTAAAGAGTACTTACACTAAATAATACTATCTTTGTTTATATTTATATACATGACCAAACTGTTTTAATTTGTTTAATCATATCAATGCATGAGATAATATAGAGTAAGATTCAACCCATATTATATCATATTAATTATTTTTAGATTAAAATACCTCTAATTAAATAAGAGAAATTATGCTAATATGCACTTAACAGAAACAAAAGTATTGATAATAATGATATTTTTGAAAAAATATATATAAATTTAAAACAAATTTATTACGAGTTTGTCTAATTAACCTCACATGAAACTTGGGATTAAACCATCTATCTTTTATAACCAATAAAATTTAGATAAGTATCTTATTATCAATATTTTTATCATTAATGCATTTACTATCACATTTAATGCATCATTTCCTCTTCTCATGTTATTTATGTGTAAAGTGAAAAAAAGCTAAAATTTCATAATGACATATATAACATGTCATATACTTTCATTTATCACACACCTTTTTGTTATTTTATGAATAAATAGTCACTTTTGTCTCTGAAAGTGTAATTCGTTGACAAATGTGTCCCCAAAAAATGTAAATGCAAAATTTAGTCCTCAAAAGTGTTAAAAGTACGATAAAAATATCCTGCCGTCAACTTTCGTCCATCATCGTTAAAAAAGTTGCCTACGTGACACAGAGAGATAAATTTGTCGGTAAAAAAATTACCTACCTGCATGCGAACATGGGGACATATTTGTCATATACAAATTTAGTGACTTTTGATTTTTCTAGACTGTGGGAAAAAATGGTTCTTTTGACATTAGTTTATTTTCTTCATTCCCAAAAGGTTTTTTTTATGCAACATAACGCCTATTCTTAAAAGTGACTCTTCGTTCCCGAAAGTTCTTCATTTTTCTTCATCTCCCACATTTCCAAAGATTCTTTCCCGAAACTTCTTCGTTTCCAAACTGTGCTTCATCTCCCACACTTTAACAGCCTCTTTCCCAAAAGTTCTTCATGATCAATTGTGCTTCATCTCCCACACTTCCACAACCTCGTTCCCGAAAGTGGTTTGTTCCCAAATTTCTCAACCACAACGACGACCACCACACATTTGTTCCCGTTGACGGTGACCACAACGACGCACACCCAGGTTTGGAGTTTATTGTATACTGTGTCGTCTTTCTACGCTTTTTTTTTAAAAAACAATTCTACACGTATGACATTTATTGGTTGGTCGTAATGGCACCATTGTCGGCTAGTGACTTCGTCGTTGACGAACATTTGTTTTGGGGTTTCGACGACGACGAATGTAATGGCATCGTCGCCGTCGCATTTGTCGTGGTGGTCATCGTCCATTTGACCTTTGTTGTCAAACCTCTTTTTTTGTCTTCTCTTCTTTATTCTTAAACTTCTTCTCTTTTCTTCTCTTCTCTATTATGAAACTTGTCTTCTCTTCTCTGTTTTGAAACTTTTTGTGTTCTTTGTTTGTGAAAATATAATTAATGTTTTTTATGTTTCTCTGTAGGATGTTTGATGAAATCAGTCTTATTTTGCACCACGATGGTAAATTCATACAAAATGAAAATGAGGCATTGGAGTATGTCGGTGGTGAATTTTGTATCTGGGAAGAAGTTGAAACATATTTGGTTAATGTGTGGACACCCTAAGAATTGTGCAAAGCTTGCTGCAACTATGAGAAGTTTATTTCAGTATGTTATCTGGTGTCTGGTATTGGTTTACAAAGGCTGACGAATGATCATGATGTGTTGTCTATGTGTCAAACTGGGCTTACTGATCCAAAAAAAGAAGTGCATGTATACTTAGAAAATGTTGATCCAAAGGGGGGTCCTGTTAATGAAATTGGGTCAGTGATTGAAGTACATGTAATGCTTATAAATTGCAATGCAGAAAATGTGGCTAAGGTTGTTGCTGAAAAGTGTACTCATAATGGTATTGAAGATATGGATGTTGATGGTGCTAAAGGTGGTTCAGATGATGAAAATGAAGTAGTTAGAACAGGTGTACAAGATGCAGAAACTGAAGTTGTTGAAACAAAACCTGAAGTTGCTAGAGTTGAAATTGAAGTTAACAATGGTGCAGATAATGATGAAGTTAAAATCATGTATCCTCAATACAATCCTACAAGTAGTTTTGGAGAAGTTCATTTAGAGGTTGGGATGGAGTTTGATACCATCAAAATGTTTATTGAAGCTGTGAGGGACTATACTATTTTCAGATCTGGAATGGGTAAAAATTAACACCATTTGAGCTAAAGCACATTGTAAACAAGTTAGATGTTCATGGGAAGTTTTTTGTTCTTGGCCTGAAGTTACAATAAACTTTCAAATCAAAACTTTTTTGGAGGAGCACATATATGGAAGGGTCTTCAAAAATAAACAAGCTACAATGAAATGGGTGGCAAAAAGGGTGGCTGATAAGCTTAGGTTTCATTCAAACCTAAATCATGTGGAGGCACATGAACATCTCAGAGAATATTATGGTGTGCACATTGATGAAAGAAAGATGTTTAGGGTTATTAAAGAGGGAAGCATCCAATTGCAACATGCTAAGCTTTGGGACTATTTACATGAGTTAATAAGAAGCAATGAAGGATCAACTGTGAAAATAAATTGCATTCCCATACTTAGATCTTCTCCATAATTCCATCGAATTTATATATGTTTAGATGCAAGCAAGAAAGGATTCAAGGTTAGCTGCAGACCTTTCATTGGTCTTGATAGTTGTTTCCTGAAAGGGTACTATGGCGGTCATTTGCTTGCAATAGGAAGATAAAGATAACTGGAAGTGGTTCCTCCCTTTGTTACATGAAGACATAGGAGACTACAAGCAATATGACTGGAATTTCATGTCAGACATCCAAAAGGTGCAATTCAATATAGAAAGTTGATTTCATGCATGCATATGTGATAGTTTTGTGTCATGCTAGCAATATGATATAATGTATCATGGACATTTTTTGTGAGCAAGTATAATAATTTAAGGATACAAATGTCAACAAGTTATAAACATAAGGGTTATTTTTGACTCTGTAGTAATTTAGTCTGTGATTTCATTCAAATCATACTAATGTGTCATGCTAGCAATATAATTTGTTCTGTCTGCATTTAATTTTCCTTGCCTTTACCTGTTTTGATATTTAACATGTAATGTTTATTTATATGCTATGTGTAAGGGTTGTTTCCTGCAATGCAGGAAGTTATGCCAGGTGTGAAACACAAGTATTGTGTTATGCACTTATGGAGGAATTTCTCAAAGCACTGGAAGTGTGCACGATCTACTATTAAAGCAAAATTTAAGATTAGTATGGAAGCTGTAAAAAGGAAGAATGAAAAAACATGGTATATTTAGACAAGTGGCTTCGTGAATCATGGACCAAAGCTTACTTCAGTAAAAATTGTAAAGTTGACAGTATAACCAACAACAATTTGTGAGTCTTTTAATGCAAAAATTTTAAAGTTCAGAAATAAGCCAATTTTGAGTCTGTGTGAGGATATAAGGACGTATATAATGCACAAGAAGACAAGTGCAAAATTGAAAATGGCTGCAAGATTAGGCCCATTGGTACCTATACAACAATCAAGGCTAGAAAAAGAGAAAGTTGAATCCAACAAGTGGACTGCAAACTGGGTTGGTGATCCTGATGGAACTAGATTTGAGGTCTGCCATCATGAAACAAGAATTGATGTCAATCTACAAAACTAGTCATGCACATGTAGGATGTGGCAACTTATAGGTATACCACTGCATGACTTAAATTTGTCAATTATGGATTTTATGTATTGCATCTCTATGAAAATTGTGTTTATGCGATTGTTACCATCAGATACAATAACCACAGACCAAGGACTACACTGATGGTATCCTGACCATTGGATCTTACAATGCAACCTATGAAAATTACATATGTCCTACCAGGAGTCAACAATATTGGGAAACTACACCGTTTGATAGGCCGACACCACCTCATATTAAAAAAAGACTTGATCGACTCAAAAAATGTAGAAGAAAAGATCAGAATAAGGGCCAAGTCAATAACAGTAGACTGAAAAAATCCTACAAAGAGGTTACTTGTACTACATGTGATCTCAATGGTCATAATAGTAGAGGATGCATTAATGGTAGTGTTCCACTAAGACAAAAAAGTGGAAACCAACTGTTGAAGAAGATAATAACTCAAATGCAACCACAACAACACCAGTAAGATATTTCTAAACATATGATCAATTTTTTTATTGTTCTTAGGGCATGGTTGTAACAGATTAAGCACTGATTACTTGCTATCAATTGATTTACTTGTTGTCCACTTTTATTTTGTGTATTATGTGAATTGATTACTGTTGTAAATCCACTTGTATTCTGTGTATGCATTTCTGTCGACACCTTTTGATAAGATGACTACTCACTGTCAATTGATCTACTTGCTATAAATCTACTTTTATTTTGTGTATGTTGTGAATTGATCTACTACTACCATCGGATACAATAACCATATGACTTAAATTTGTCAATTATTTTGTGTATGCTGTGAATTGATCTACTGCTGTTAATCCACTAAGTATGCAATTCTATTAATCCAGTACATGATTAGTTTCTGTTGGATTTGATGCAGGTCTGTTATTGTTAAATGTAGTTTGTGTTGTACAGTGCTTTAGAATTTTGTTAGCAAACATTAGTTCTTAAATGTAGTTTGTGTTGTATAAGAAGGGACTAATCATGTATATTGTTAGCAACCATTTGGCTACTCTGTTTTGTTGGAAAAGGTTACCTTTAAAGACTAAATTTTCATGATCACTCCTTTCGGAGGATGCCACGTGGAATGTTAGTTGCTAATGATTACTTACTAAAATTAGTTCTCAATAATCTATTTATCTATAGTTATATTAAATTTGTGCAGATGCTAATGACTATTTTATATATATGTAGGATGAGATTAACTGCTCTCAATTTGCTCCACAAGTTGAACAACCTTCAACTAATTTTGGAAATTACTCCAACTCATAATGCTGAAAATGCTTCAACTCAAAATGTTTCAACTCCAAATCATGTGGGTGATTTTTACATTTTATTGATTAGTTATTGTTAAATTATGTTATGCATAACTAATCACTATTTACTACTGTTGTAGGAAACAATCTTCATACCTCTACCGACGTCAACTGCGTTTAGACCACCTCCACTTAGGCCTCCAGCACCAATTTGAATTATAATGCCAGATGGAGTATCTCATAACAAAAATCAACCGAATTACATGAGCTTCATACCTACACCAGGAATGCCTATCCGCCAAGATTTGAAGAACTAAAATATGAGATAAATTAATCTTTTATTTATAGTAGATAGTGACTAATTATTATAATTTGAATAAATTTGTAATGATTGATACATTGATACAATATTTATTTTGGTATTTTGATACAATATTTATTTTGGATAATTTATGTTGTGACAGAAAAATTATGATTCATAATCAATATTATTGATATTATGTTTGTTATAAATTATTTTTTCAAGTGATTATTGTGACGTTGTACTTGTAACGATAAAAAATGACGAAAATTTATTATAAAATTATATTTTACCCATAAAAAATGAAATTACTGACATTATTGTCCAAGATTGGTGACATTTTGGTCCACAAGAAGGTACTGACATTTAGGTCCAAATAAAATTACTAACAATTTTCTCTAAGAAAAAAATTACTAACAATTTTCTTCAAGAAAAAAATTACTAACAATTTGGTCCATAAGAAATTTATTGACATTTACGTCCAAAAATAATTTCTTATTGATATTTTCGTCCAATTTAGTCAGTATGACCACATTGACAATCAATTTTGTGATAAATTTATCCCTTTTGATATTTTTGTCGTTCTTTTAATACTTTCAAGGATTAAATTTTGCATTTACATATTTCAAGAACACATTTATCAGTTAATTATACTTTCAGGGATAAAAGTAATTATTTATCCTAGTTTTATTTTATTCATTCTGGAACTTATAAGTATAATATTTCTATTTTTTTCTTCAATATTTTTAGTATAATGGTTAATTAAAAATTATAAATAAAATTATAAAAATTAAAATTATAACATTTTGATTAACACACATGTCCTATACCCTTTATTATTTAAATTTATAATATAAGAGTAGATTTTATTGAAATAGAAATCAATTTCTTAGTAATTGACAAATTAGTAACTACGTTCATATCTAACAACAAAAATATTAGCCGTTTAGTAATTTATTAAATGAAAAATGAAATATTATTGAACGATTACTTTTGATATATATATCAAGCATATTAAATAAGTAAAAATTAATTTCTTTAAAGTAAAAATAAATAAGAACGGTGTACCTAAAGTGAATATAGAGTATATATATTTTTAATTAATGAAAAAATAATTATTAAGAATTTACTATTTTATACTTTACTAACTTTAAAGTAGGTTCAAAATGTTGAAATTTTAATTTTATAATTTTCAATTAATAATTATATTCTTTATTTTTAATTTTTAATTAACAATTATAACGAAAATATTAAAAAATGAAGTATTAATGTATTATACTTATAAGTCGTATTAATAAAAAAAATGTGTGATAAAAGAATATATATGACATATGTTATAGGTATCATGTAATATATAAACTTAAAAATTTTAACTTTTACACATAAATGGCACGAGGGAGAAAAAATAGTGTATTAAATATGATAATAATTACGAAATATTCAAAATAAAATAATTGTCTAAATTTTATTGATTATAAAAGATGGACCGGGATTGTTTAATTTCATTTTTTACTTGGAATCAATTAAACAAAGTTATTTATTATTATCAATTAAATTAATTATTTTTTTTATTTTGATCGATAATTGAATCTTATAAATAAAAATTTAAATCAATCCAATCTCATGAACTCATCTATTTATATATCCTTCACATATAAAGCACTATTATTTAGTCCTTAACATATTCAGTGATCGATATTCTTCCCTTTTCAATACACATACTTACATGGGGTCACATTTGTTGATAAAAAAAACTTAAATGAGTCAAATAAACAACATTTCACAATATCATCGCAGTCTAGTCGATCGGTACAAAATACCACAAAGAAATTAAAGAAAAAGAAAGAAAGCCAGATATTGAGAATGGTAAAGGCGCAGATTAATTTGAAGAGAATATTGCCAAGGAAGTGATACCAGGAACAATATAATGCACAATATTGCTATGGTCGTTCGCAACCATGCACAAAATCACACTCCCAAACGTACTGCACCTAAAAAAAAAACAGAGACAAAAATGTTAGCACAAGAACTCCAGATATAAAACCAAGAATTAATTAGGTAATTAATATTTCAGGAGAAGAATATTCCTTTCACTCGAAAATTAACATATATATTCCCATCGCTTAGCATTTTTCATACATTTTGTTATATGATGCTGAATGCATATAATTGATTAATGACAATATAGTATAAAAATTGAAGCTGGAAAGAGCACCTCTTCATAATCAATCTTCAAAGACATACCATCCTGAAACACTCACTGCAACACATAACACATGTAATTTTTAACAACATTTTTTTACTAATATATTTTTATAATATTTTATCAAATATTATATATAATCTATGCTATTAAAGGTTTTTAGTAATATAGATTATACCTAATATTTGATAAAATATTATAAAAATATATTAATAATATTTATTTATATTTGACAATATTTTTTTAAATATTATTAAAAAACTTTAATAATATTTTTACTAAATGTTAAATAAAAAAATATTATTAAAGTTCGCACGTGTAGCAATGACCAACAATGTTACAGTTGTTCTGATTTTCCTGAGTATGATGACAAGCCACTAGTAACTGGGGTGTGCCCTACGAACAAAGCAACATGGCCCATAAGCTTGTCCTTCCTTGAAAACGTAGTGCCACACGAGCACAGCCACTTGGGGTCCCCACAGTGCTTCTCGTGTGTCCTCAAATCAGAAATCACCGAGAAATGTTTCTGGTTGCACCTATTGCACACGTACATCTTCGGGCAGTGGCTCCTCTTGTAATGGTTCTTGGCACAAATCATTGACTTCAAGGGTTGAAACTTGGCATGCCTTTGGTTCCACCTACACCCTTGTTGAGGGCACGAGTATCTCTTTGTGGCACCACTTCCTTCTTCTGCACCTAATAACAACAAATTACTGTTCTCCTTGTTGTTTTTCATTGGGTTGCACAAGGCTGAACTTGTTTTGTACTCTTCCCCATGAGCTCTCATGTGCATCCTCAAATTGGCGTCACGCTTAAACCCTTTCCCACACACTTGGCAAAAATATGAGTACTTTGCCAACAAATCCGCAGCATCCAATTCAATTATGTCACTCATCTCCCCCATGATGTTGCTAATAATGTTGGCTGCTTCATCATCTTTAGGGTTACAATAATTACCACTATTTCTATTATTATTGTAGCTTTCAGCAAACCAATCCAATGCCTCTCCCTCAATACTAGATGATAATAAGAAACTTTGCCCTCTATTTATATCTGAGACTATGTTAATGTTGTTACTAGCCACACCCCTATTGTTGTGTACAAAGTTTGATTCATGATGTGGTGGTAATAATCTACCATGATCAATTTGTTGCTGCTGCAATTCATTAGTAGTATTAGTACCTGAAGAGGAACTAGGAATCATTTGTTGGCAGGTGAATCTCATTGAAGTGGCTGCCATTATGATTTCTTGGATTGCGTTGTTGATTGTGGAGATTGCCGTTGGAGTTGACTCGGGTAGGTTTTGTTGAGGGGAGACAAGAACATCAACTAGGTTTTGGAGTTGACCTAGCTTGTCCTTGAGAAGTAAGAGGTGGAAGAGGAGAGAGTTTGAAGAGTGTGAAGCTGAGGAAGAGCTTGCTTCAAGAGAAGGTGAAACCAAATATTCATTCACTGCCACAGGAAACATGTGCAGTTCTTGAAAATCATTTGTGGAGCTAGATATTGTGGCCTCATTAATTGGCATCATTGTTGAAATTGAAAATCCTCCTCCAATACTAAACTTGTAAGCTATGTATCTAAGTTTTCTGTGTGAAGATTGGCTTTGACTTGGATCATAGATGTATAGATATATGGAAGGTGAATGTGGAGAGGGACGTTCTTTATATTAAGTGGCAGAAGCAGCCACATTATAACTTTGGATTTTTCTATGTTATGACTTATGGATGGCAATAGATTAATCTTTGCATATACTGAGTTTACCACTTTATAAAATCCTAGCTTTTTAATAAATTTTATTAATGCAATATATTCTTATTATAAAATTGATGAAATTCTAAAATGTAAATGGTAAGATCTTGATATATTTGATATATATGGTCAAGTTTTATTTTTTGCCCCTACATAAAATGATCCATTTCCCTTATGGATAGGTTTAGGAGTTTAAAAAGGTAAATGATGAATGTAAACTCCAATTTAGTGTGGATTGCAAGAAGAGAGATAGAAAGAAAAAAAATATAAAACATAAAACAAAAGATGTGATAAGTGTATGAATATTATTATCTTAAATAAAATAAAACCTGATTTGAACTAGAGAAATAATAATATTTGTATATAATTATCTTTATTTTGTATTTTTTTTCTATATATGCATATTTTAAAAATATATTTCAAAATTAAAGAGCACAATTTTTTGTTATCTCTTTTAATGTTAAAAAAAACACTTTCTTAATTATCTTTAACTTAATTTAAGTATTTTTTTAAGATCAAGACTAGACACCATTTATGACATTTTTAAAATAAATTTTACATCTTAAGTATTGTAAAAGATGATTTTTAAATAATTTTAATAAATTTTAAATTTAAAAAGGTTTCATTTAAAATTGTTTTTAAATCTAGACAACAAGTCAACTGGGAAGGTATAACCTAGAAAGTAGAAACTCGTCCCCACTTAAGACCTCCCTCGTATGAACCCAATATCACACATAGCAAATGAGAGAGATAATCCAGTTTCAGTTACAACTTTCATTGGACTGCGCTCATCATTATATTTTTTGCACGTTAATTATTATATTAAATCCTTCTGTGGACCTTTACTATTTTTTGGTTTTATATATATATATATATATTGTCTTGTCTAGACTTAATTTTCAGGCTGTGTTGTCATGTATGCCCAAGGTTTGAACTTTGAAGGGTTCGCATGGACAATCTTTGTTCGTGCATGTGACAGCGTCAATGCGTTTTGTTAATTTGATTTGAATTTATGAAGAATAAGTTTATTAAATCTTCTTTTATTATTTCTCTTATTAGTTAAGTATAAATATTAAATATGTGTATATATATATATATATATATATATATATATATATATATATATTAAATCTATTTAGATTTTATTTAACAGTACATTCTTTTGTGTAAATTATTAAAATATTTATAAGAAGATTGAGATTATAAAATTGCTCATCTATAATCTATTAAATTAAACATCTAGGGTGGCATATATATGCATGACATCACTTGACAGGAACACAATGACCAACAACCTATACTCATGCAGCCTTGGCTTTTTGCTTGGAAATGGGAGTGTGATTCTTTTAATTTCCGAAATCCTGACATTGCACTAATATATACTAAGTCAATTTTTTATTTTGTTAGGATAATGGCCTTATGAAGCACCTCAGTAAGAGCGTGATTGGACGAGGAAAGAGAATGGTGATCCTTGTTGCAAAACACGCACTAATCAAAATGTTATACTTCTTTAAGTAATTATTCTAATAGTCGGTTTTAATCAAATTTTAAACTGACTTGTATTAGTGTAATGTCAGTATTTAACCTAACTACTCATTAATAATATAAGTAAAATCCTTTTTCTATGCATTAAAATAATAGATAACTTGAAAATTAAAGATTATCCCTTGCGAAGGATAAATATGACTATGGAACGAGTTGATGACAAGTTTAACTTATTTCACTTCAGAAAAGCAAAGCAAGCCAAGTTCACACTTGAGTTTTGAGTTTAAAAGAGATGGTTTCAAAAATTTTAAACTCAACCTCATCCCTATATATTCAGTTATATCAGTTTTGGGAAACCGGTGCATTACGTCTTATTTTTAACCATTTTAATTTGTTTATACATTTTTAGATAAATTATGAATTAAGTTATTAAATATATTTTATTCCAGATAATATATAAAAATAAAAAAAAGAATAATGAACTTACAAATAATTTTTTCAAAATCAAATTACATTTTTAGTAAAACCTATAATTTTGAGTTTGTTATTTAATTATTATTATTATTATATGAATTAGTTACCAATTTAAAGAATTAATTTATATTTTTAATAATTATAAAATAAAAAGAATTCTAACTCTAATTATTTCACTGTAAGTATCCGTTTGATTCTCAAAATTCCAAGGGATAGGACATGACAAAAATAATTGTGCTTGTGTTTGATTTCCAAAATGGATGTGGTACAAAACAAAAAGAAGAAACAAGAACAAAACAAAAATTTTAAATTTTGTTACTCACTGTATCATGAGTACCTTTTTGTTCTAAGTACAAAATACTCGAAAGATATCCATACCCTCTCTTATTTTTCGCCCATATTTTCTCTCCCCCTCATGTATCGTCCAATATCTCTCTCTTACACAACTGTATCAAAACCATGCTTTTGCTTTTCTACTCGTTTTTCTCTATGATTTGAAAAATTGGAAGAGCTGCATGTTTTCCACCGTCAACCTCTCTCTATGCCAATAAAGTGAAGCAATAGAAGGATTCAAATTAAATATTCAATTGAATGGGGTATTGGAGTTTTTTCAATTGCAAATAAGTGATACTGGTACCAATTCTTCAATTGGAATTGAAATCCTCTCACGTTAATTTCTTATATCTCTTTCCTATTCATGGTAATTGAATTTCTTGAATTCAAATTAACCCGAACATTAAATTAGTGAATCCAAATGCTAATGATATATATTATTTTACAATATATAATAATAATGTTAAAATAAAATTATATTTAATTAAATAATTAATATTAAAATAGATATTTTAGTAAATTTTATATTATTTTATTTGTGATTTCCATTATTTATCAAACAATGCACAACATAAAAAAGTGTTCTATAATTCAAGGGTTTGTCCTGTAATGTTCTTCTTGTACTGTAACATGTATAACTTCTCTTTGTAATAACAGTAATTATCTATTATATTAACAATAAAAAAATAATTAAAAAAGAAAAAAAATCTCTTTCACAAGAATTTTTACATAGTAGATGTCACAGATGATGAATTTTTTTTTAAATTGTGTCATTCTATTTCCCTTTTTTTCACTTGTCTATAATAATTTATTGATGAATCATGAATCTCTAATTTTCAATTGTATCCTTTAAGTAATATTTTTTCTTATCTTCTTTTTTTTTTCTCAAAAATGGAAATTTGTGGAAGTACTTTATAAACATAACATATTTCATTTAGCTTCTATATGCTTACCACAACTAGTTATTTCAATTTTTTACTATCTGTTTTAATTATAACTTCATCTCTATTTATTGGTGTGAGTAAAATACGGCTTATTTGATTTGTAATTTTGAAAGGAATAGTAAATTTTGGAATAAGACTTTCTATAGTTTCTTACTATGTCAATTTACAATTCTTGGTCATTGAGATTCATGATCAATACACATTAATGGTTAAGGAAAGATATAGCTTTCTTTTTACCTTTCAAACAAATAAAAATGATTGAAAATTTTCTATTTGGAATGTGTTAGGTTTAATTTCCATTACTTTGGCTGGATTATTTGTACCTGTGTATTTACAATACCTACAAAGTGATTAGTTGAATTTTTGATTAATTAATGTCTCTTTTTTTGTGGATTTCCTATTTATTTTGTTTTAATCCTAATCTACAAGGATTAAATTCAGACTTTTTAATGTTCAATTATTTCATTGTAATTATCATTTGAACAATACAAGAATCATGTTGTGTAGGATTTGAATCATCACACTATGTAGGATTTAAACCTACAACATTGGAGACCCACATTCTATTGAATTGAAAGTGGACCTACTTTGCTATCAGGAAGGATATGAAATAGATAGTTGAGCTTGTCTTTGCTTAGAAACTCTATGCCCCCTATATATATATATATAGTAAGGCATGCTCTCAAAACTAGATTCACTCGTTCTTGACCTTGGCCATTAACCATCTTAGACTCCAAGTTCGCTCCCTTTCCAAAAAAAAAAAAACAATACACCTATGATTACACTAAGATTTATTGGTTTTGTTGCTAAAATATAGGTATTAAATCCAAAACTTTCAATGACCAGATCAAAATACTAGTTTTATTGTTCATATGTTATGATTTGAATATATCACACCAATTTGTTATGTATGAATGATGAGATTCTATTGGTATAGAGTTACTCTTTTTTTTTTCTCTGACAAATGGTCAGAACTTCATTTGAAACCTTTTCCAAATATGATTTCTATATTATATATTGTTGTGCCTAAGGGTATATATGTTGGTTGAAATAGATTTTTCTTTTTTTATCAATCAAAATCTCTTCCCAAACAACCACTCAGTCATCTCTCTAAAAGCTAATTTATATTTTCTTTATTCCACTAAATAGAACATAAACATATAAATTGATATCCTTTATATTATCTATCCAAGGTAAAGATATCCCACGTGAATCTGTTTGTTGAGTTCTTTATCTGGTATGTATATTGGTGAATAATCTAGCATGACTTTTGTGAGGTAAAAAAAGTACCCATTTTTAAGCTGTTTATGGCCAAAATCCCGAGAGTTCTCTGGACCTAGCTCCACTTCCAGCTACTCACAACTTTAGTGGAGATGCTGGAGAAGAAAATTAAGAAGTTGCATGAGCGCAACACACCCTAAGTGTGTGTGAAAGACAAGGGCGGGGTAGGTCATATACATGTGTAATGGATTCAATGACTTTGGATTTGTTGATTTTGGTGACCTTCACTTATTTTGAACTAATAGATTAATCTAATGGTTCAATTTTTTTACTTGTTATAAAGGTATTTTAATTTAATTATTAATTTAAAATTTTGTATTATTTTAACTTTAAAATCATAAAAATATTACTAAACGTAAGGATTAACTTATACAAAATATTATTGGGAAAAAAATTTACTATTCATAGTTATCCTACTATCTCAAGCGAGATTTGTCTCTCATAAAAGATATCAATGGTTAATTTGTATAAGAAAATCCGTCAAACAATTTGTAATAATTCTTAATCTGTTAAAAATTCTATCACTAATAAATTTTCGAAATTTCTGACAATTTTATACTGTGATTTCCTCCCTCTCCTTACAACAAATTAAATGACAATTTGGACAATATTTGAGATTCCTGATTAAAGTGAAATAACTTTGTATCAGTCCATCTACATGCTCAATAATATTTTTTATAGTTTTATAATAAAAAATAAATTATTAACTACATTAAAAATATCTTTTATAACAAGTGAGAAAATTCAGACTATTAGATGATTTTAATGGTCCAAAATAAGAAAAAGTCCCAAGAGTTACCAAATCTAAAGTCACCGAATCCAAATCCATGTATATGATCCCGACTTAAGTTAAACTGAGGTTTATTTATTAAAATCAAGTCAAGGTCGCTTAAATATTACGAGTTTAGATTTACTTATCATACTACATGTCATCTCTAAAAAATATAATAATTAGTAAATAAATCGATAATGATATTCCAATCATTTAAAACAATGTTTCAAGAATCGAGAGTGAGAGTAATTATCCAACCGATGGAGACATTGAGTTAATGAATCACCGATCGAATTGAAGTTTCATTGGTCAAATTGGTTTGAGTGAGTGTATTTTTAAAAAATAACTAAGCAACTAACCTAATTTAATCATTCAATATCCTAAATTTAAAATAATTGTCATTATAAAATACTTAATATCCTAAATAATAACCAATGTTCATATCAATACAAGTCCATAAATAAGTTTCAAACACAAACAAATATCCAATATCTTAAAAATAATCAAAAGTTCACAAAAAATAGCATAAAAATAATTCATAATTTTTTATTTTTTTAAAAGAACACTATTTGGTTCAACCAAAGATCCACCATGTTTTAACCAAAAACTCGTTCAGTTCAACCAAAGATCTATTCCAATTCAACTTAGACACATTTGTTCTGATCCATTTCTTATCCGCTTAGCAAACTGAACTGGTATGGTTCCAATCAAACCAGTCAGACCAATCAATTCGATTCAATTCTTAAAACACTAATTTTTTTTAAAAGAAGGTATAATGATAAACAAAAATCAAATTAATTGTTGATCCGATCGTGACAATGAGTTAATGTTTGTTTGGTGGAAGTAGTAAATAAATAGTTGAATCATATGAATCAATATAAATAACATAAAATATAAGTATATTAAGTATGTTATAAATTTAATAATTAATGATGAGAATTTGGTGGTAAGTTGATTCACTAATTAAATTTGAGGTCTTGGTTTAAATTTTGAGTGTATAATTTTTTTTTATAAAATAATTAAGTTTACCTTTTACATTATTTATTTATTGATCATTCTAAAATCTAAAAAGTTCTCATTTAATAATTTACTGCGTGTAACACCGGAAAGAGATAAGAAACACAGAACGTTGTGCTTGTTCGCAAAACCATCAATGGCGTCAGCATTATCTTCTCTCTCTTCCACGTCTTCTTCACTGTTGCAGCACAGTTTCACCGGTAACTCGAAGGCTCCTATTACTCAATTCCCCAACAAAAGTGCGCGCTTTTCGGTCTTCGCTCAAAAGAAGGCAAAGAAACTTCGGAAGGTTGCATCAACATTCTATCCTCTAACGCCATAAATCAAACATTTTCCGTGTTTTTCATCATTACTTGGATGTAAATTTTGAATTTTGTAGCTTCACAGCAAGTGGGTACACTTGGTTTTTTCTATGGTGTAATGTATTTGCACTTTGCAGCATGTATGTGTGTATATATTCACTTGGTTTAACTATCTGTGAAATCAGATAATTTTGAAGGAAGATGTGACTGATGTAGGAAAGCAAGGGCAACTTCTTGATGTGAGGGCTGGCTTTTTCAGAAATTACCTGCTTCCCATGGGAAAGGCACAACTTGTTACTCCCCAGCTACTCAAGTAATGTATAATTAAACCATCTAGGTTTTATATAACTTTAATTTTTATATAAATACTTTTTACATTTCAATATTTTTGGACCAGTGTTTGGAATTTGCATTTACATGACCCTGTTAGTGGTAGAAATAATGGTTTTGAAACCCGAGTAGGTTGCTTGGATAAGTTACTGTGAGGGCTTATATGTCATTGTAGTGACATGGAAAGTAAACTTTGTCTCTGTGAAGAGCTCGTTTGAACATATGATTTATATGTGTGTATAATCTGAGGAAACTTTTAAGACCTTGTGGATTTGATTGGAGATGAACAGAAAGATGGCTTAGAGTTATTCATTAAGAATAAATAGGAAGTTATTTTTATTCCATCCATGGGCTTTGATGTTTTGGGTTGGACAGGGTTTTTGTGTTTTCTGTTAAGTGTGGTGGTTCCTGTTGTATGAGTTCAATAATAAATGCTCATGGATTACCAAAAGAAAAATTTGTTGTTCTCTTTCACATGAGATTGCTTTTGTGCGTTTTTGATGATGAAATAATAAAAGTTCCATATTCGTGAGTGTGACAAATCTTTCTTTTAGTAATTCCTGCGTTTCTTTGTTTCAGACTCTTTCTGTCTGTTTCTATTAGAGAGATGATAGTTGGAAATTCAGGACTAGCTATTTCTATGTGCAGTGAGTGACATATAAAACTTGTTGTTTGCCACAGTTTTGGACTGAGTTTCCCTTGCATTGTCTTTTGAACTCTTCATTTTAACCTTCTCTCCCCAGGGAAATGAAGATAGAAGAGGAAAGAATTGAGGCTGAGAAAAGACGGGTAATTTTTCCTTTCCCCCCAATCCCTACTTGGGTAAAATTTGTCCTCTGGTAATGTGCAGATAAGGTTGTCATCAGTGAATAGGATTAGGAATGAATGCTATGCTGCTAAGCTCCATGTGTAAGCCTTACATCAAATTCTGTAAGCTTGTAACAATGAGTTCAATATTGGAGAATGTAAATTCCTTTCAATGGTTATCCCCTTAGTAAATTTGCATTTAGTAAATTGCTTTCTTTTTCATATTGGGTTATCTGCCTAAATTTAGGTCTACTTTCATACTATCTTCTGAATCTATTAAAGTATTTTTCCTTCTACACAATTTTTGTAGTCATATCATGGTAACTAGGTTTACGTTTCTGTAGGTAAAAGAAGAGGCACAACAACTTGCTCTAATTTTTGAAACTGTTGGGGCTTTCAAGGTGAAGCGTAAAGGTGGTAAAGGAAAACAAATTTTTGGAAGGTAAGATTGTCTTGCACAATTATTAAAAGTCAATTTATGTCCTTGTATGGATTTTGTGTCTAATGTTTGCTTGATTTTTAGTGTAACTGCTCAAGATCTTGTTGACATAATCAAGGCACAACTTCAAAGGTACAATCTTTTCTATGTACAGAAATCTTTTACTATCCTGTACAATTACAGTTTATGCCTTTTCTCTAATGTGGCTAAAATATGTTGAGTTTCTACAGTTTGTGACAAATTTCAGTTAGATGTTTATCATTTCAACTGGCTAAATGCAGTATGCTTAATGCGGATGATTATTTTTTATTCTATTCTACAGCCTTTTAAGATTTTTGAAGGTTAATATTGAGATATTGTCTTGGATTGAGTATTTGATATGATTTATTTATGGAATATGAACCAAATTGCCAAAATATTAATGCACTCATCCAATATCAGATGCTAAATTTAGTGAAATTCCTATTATTTTGGAGCATAATATGCTCTACATGATACGTTGGTATCCTCTCTGTCATTATTGAAAATGCATTTCAGTACTGTCTATGATGTTACTTTTTCTTTTCCCTTTCAAATTGCTAGCACAAAATACAACATAATTGAACTTCATACATGTAAGTGATCCTTGCATAATTCTATGGATTCCTTTGGATGCATTTCAATTTATACAATTTTCTGAAATTTTAGAAGAAATTTGGAAAGCTTTTTAGCTAATTTCCAAACTGGCTGGACTCTTCAATTCGTAAGCTACTTGATTGCCTTTTAGGTGATATCACTTGAGCACATCTGATTTATCATGAACTTATACGTGGTTCAATGTTCACATGTGAAATGATCATCCTAGTTCTCCGAACCTGTTGTCGGAGCCCTTATAAGTACATTCCACAAACCAAAATGAGGGAAATGAATTGTTTTTCCCATATTTATTTCATATCTGTGATTTGAAGTCTGATTGATTAATTGCTCTATGATATATTGTCCATTTTCTGTGATTCATTTCTAGGGAGGTGGACAAGAGAATTGTTGATCTTCCAGAGATCAGGGAAACAGGAGAATATATTGCAGAGTTAAAGCTTCACCCAGAAGTTACAGCTAGAGTGAGGGTGAATGTTTTTGCTAACTAAGCATTATTATGTTCTAAAGTTCCTATATTAAATGGACAGTTTGGAGCTAGCAACTTGCATTGGTTCAAGATGCATAACATCTTATGATAAATCTTCAGACTTCAAGCTTCAAGCAGTCTGTATCCTGTAGTCTTGTAATCATACCCCAGGCTCGGATGAGGAAGGATTCCTAATGGGAACTGTTGCTTATTTGAACATTTTTGTTTTGTTCATACCCAATTCTTGAATATCTATTCAATTTTTAGGACAATGTTTGTAATGTACTATGTTGGTGGTAAAAGATTTTTTTTCTTTTCTTTTGTCCTTCATTGGCCTGGTGAGTAGAAAAACGGAATATAAAATTAACCTATGGTTTTCCTGCATCTTGATAAAATGATTAGATTTACATAAAATTGTGAAGGCCTTTGATAGACTCAACATTTTTGCCCGTTGTTGGAGAATGGAGATTAACAAACATGCTGAAGATTGACATTGAGTGAATGACTGGTTAAACTATGCATTACCACAGCGATTGTCTATGTTGTTATGCTCATCCGAAAAAGAAATTTCTCTTTGAAATTGCATCGTTTTCCTTTCAATCCGGGTGATTTGGAGCAAGGAACAGGGACACCATTTAGTTGGTCATTTTATTAAGCAACCAATTCATTTGATTAGAAAAATAAGAACGCTGATTACTGAGGTAAATTCCTATTTTTGTTGGAGAACAGTATCGATGTAGCATTGAACTAAAGCGCCAAATATGTGTATAGCAATGAAAACAAAACAAAGTAAAGAAAGCATTTACAAAATATGTATAGAAATGAAACAAAAAATAATAAAAAAACAGATATGTTGCTGCCCAGGATCGAACTGGGGACCTTCAGTGTGTAAGACTGACGTGATAACCACTACACCACAGCAACTTCGTTGAAGGTAAACATTTTTTTTTAGTTTTTAAACTTAAATAAAAAAATTCATTGTTTCGAGGTCTTAGGATCCCTAATGAGACCATGAAATATTTTTATAAGTTTTGATTTTTGTACTAACTTAGGAACTAATTCTCATTCTAGTTTGAAACTAATCACACTTAAAACTCATTTTCCTACAAACTCAACATATATTATCATAAATATTTGATAAAGGTTGTTGTGTTGAATTTAAACATTAATTTTCAAAACGAATAACTTATATATCCTTCAAGAATGACAACAAGTATATTTAAGATCCATATTTTTAACACTTGCTAGCAATTTTTTATGTATGTCCTTATTCATTATTTAATCAGCACTTGACATGTTTTTCTTTGATTTTTACCGCCACAAATATCTCAATGCGTACATTCTTTCTTCTTCAAATCTTATCCAAATTTTGCCCAACTCTAAGAAAACTACTTTATGTTGTTGGTATATCCATAATTTTGTCAGCAATGTCAAAAACTACGTACTCAACAGTCATCTCACTTCTGGTAACTACCTTATAAAAGCTAACCAAACCCCAAACCAAGGAAGTGGATCTTTAGTATCACATATTCCACAAAGAAACACCACCAACTTAATGAAAAAGAATGGAAATTAGATTCACATTTATTGTTCCGTCATGGCATACCAAACACCGATTGGCATCTTAATGAATGGTTTTGGTTGTGATATTTGGAAACTATAAAACCTTATTGATGGTCAAGACTGAACACCAATAGGGGATTTGATTAAGCAAGTGAATTGAAGCAATTGATTGGTCTAGTGGAAACTAATTTAACGCTAGCAACGACACATAGAATTTAAGGCCGGCCAAATGTCTACTTTTTCTGGTTATGGGGTTACAAGTAGGGACAACAAGGCCACATAGTAAACCAACTCATGCATTTGAGGCATTTGTCTCTATCACCAAAACGTGAACAATGCTATCGCAACACGTACACATCTTGTCCAAGAGAAAATGATATCAACTTCACATAAATAACACAATGCATAATTGAGTCTCTAGTTCAGTTAATTTCCTTCACAACTGGATCTGTTAATTCCATCACAGCCATCCAGCTGCACGTGTAGTTTGGAAAGCATGCAGGCCAAGTCATTTAGATAAAAAATATTCTTAAATCTTACCAATATACTGTACATCAAATTCTACAATAAAAAGTTATTTAAGTTTAATTAGAGTTTTGAATTCAAGTCTCAAATATATATACAAGTATATCTACCGGCAAAGAACTTTACTACTGAGGCACTCATAAAATCTCATCCGACTCAAATAAGATTGTGTTTCATAATAAATATCAGATATATATTATAATCTTCTTTTGTATTAATTATTTTTTATTATCAAAATATCTTTATTTTTTTTACAATAAATGTTATAAGTTAAAAAGATAAACACATTCTCTCTTCTAAGGATTGAAGTAAAAAACTAACACATGTTAATCAATTAGGTAAAAATAATTAAATAAAAAAAGAGAGATGATATAAGGAGTTCTAATCATTTTAACGGTAATTTTAAAAGAATAATATAAATTGCTAATATTATTAAACATGTGATTTTTAATCATATATTTATATCTAACATTTGATAAAAATGTCATCAAATATAAATAAATATTATTAATATGTTTTTATGACATTTTATTAAGTTTAATAGTGTAACAAATAAAGTTACTAATTAAATTAATTATCTTTTTTAAAGAAAAAAAGAATATAAATTAGTTAATATATATATACATATATATACACACACGGGAGAAAAGTAGTACATGGTGTCTATTAAAAGAGAGTAAGTAGCAATGTACACACTCTACAAAATTAATAAAACTAATAATCCTCATTCTTTTTCATCAAAAGGACACTGACATCTCAGCAGATACCATGGCCTTGTCTCGTCGTGCCTGGTATTTGAGTATGGCCTATTAGAGTTTAGGAAATTATCTCTTATATACAGAAGAAAAATCGTAGTTTTCTTCATTGAGAAAAAAGGGGGAAAACGGTGGGTCCTATTAATTAAGATAAGGTTCATGCGATTACCGCTAAGATAACATGAATTGTTGAAATGAAGATTACTATTATAAGTTGCGTGGCCAGAAATTAAAACTGGCCTTTTAGACTGCAATCAAAGTAATGCTTTGTGATATTTGAGAATAATTAATATGATAAATAAAGTACAATTTATATAAAGGAGAATACAAATATAAAATGGCAGGTTACAGGACATAAAGGGAACCTCCCCAACTACATGTGCTAATGTCAATGGGTGATATCTTCTCTCATATTTCTTATGCATTCGAACACCTCACGCAATATACGTGTCCACATGCTTCGCTTACCAGAATTCACAAAAACGTGCACATAACTAACTTTAGATAAGTGGCCACTGCATGTGACTTTAAAGTCTTCCATCTCTCTCCCTCTCTCTGCTTAATTTAAGTTTTATCTCTCGCTCACTCATTAATATATATATATATATATATATATATATATGCCCCTCTCTTTCAAACTATAATACAAATTAGACAAATACCAATCAATATGCTTATTAAGAATTAAAAATATTATCAATAAATATACTAACATGATATAATTATAGATAACTTGTCCTTTAAATATGTGATCATAATTTTAATCTATCACTTATGCGTATGGTAAAACATTTCATTTCTTGGGGAGGTCAATCCCTTGAATAAATCTTAGTATTTGAAAAATTAATCATTTACTCTTGACTTTCAATCCAGAGAATCATTTAATTCATAAAAGAAAAAATATATTATCAATATAATTTTTTTAATAAAATGTTTTATTATTCTTGTTTTTTTTTTCGCTATACTACTGTAGGCAGTCAAAAAGATCATTTATTTATTCTTTAACCAATGTCTTAAATACATTATACAATTTAATAGTAGAACTATTTATGTATTTCATTTCTCATTAATTATTATTTTCTGTGGAAGAAAGAAAATGAAATTGATGCTACTGATACTGTCCTCTTCTCATCTTTCGTTATGTGAACTACATAAATAAGGGTCATGAAGTTTATAGCTACAAAAAAGAGTAGATAAACAGTACTAAACGAGTGGGTGATGGGTCCATCTCTAAGCAGTGGACCATTCGTATAAGTCCAAATCAAATACGCTTGTGGCTTGAAAGTTAATACTGTAGTATATATCTTTCTTGAGAGCATCAACTTTGTATTGGCTGGAACTAGTTCCCATCAGATAATCCCAAAGCTAACTATTGATTAATCATTATATACGCATACGCAAATAAAAAAAAAGGTGTAATAATTTATTAAATTAAATTTGATTCAGTTTATAGTAGTATATCAATATATTGAGTTTAGTGACATGCAAAAGTAAGAGCAAGTTAGTTTGTTAATTAGGTGAAACTAATTAGTTCAAAAGCTAAAACTAATGAGAATAAGGTGGTGTGAAGTAGGAAACATATATAGTAAGATATATATACTTGGCTTATTCATTAATGTATTTTTTTTAAAAAATAATAATAGTAATTAAGAGACAGAGAGGCAGCCTTATAAATTGAAAGATACATGGTAATGGGTATGCATATGGCAGTGGCATATTTATCGAAGCCAGTTTTGTCAAATCCTTTATTCTCGTCATTAATGAAAGGAGTGGGAATGTGGTAGCAGTGTGAGTGAGAAAGAGATTTTTAGCTTTATTATAATAAAATCGAAAGCACACAAAGGGAACCTAATCCACGACTTATGGTTGTGGTCGTGGTGCTGCCAAACCCAAACCCTAGCTAGCCATGCCATATTGCCATTGCACTCTCTCTCTCTCTCTCTCTCTCTCAGCACATCACTCTCGGTTCTCCTCTTAGAACAAAAAACTAGAACTCCACACTCCACAGTGTGCACACATAGACCCAAAAAAGAAAACGAATAAAAATAAATCAAAAAGGAAAAAAGAAAAACGAAAGATGCCCTATGAACTATCACTCACTTTTCGTGAATGAAAGGCAACCATGAACACTAACCACTTACTTACTCAAAGTATTCCAACTGGAACAAGTAGATCGATCACATATATCATCAAAATGGCAATTATTAATAACCCGAAGGAATAGTCAATAATCCAAAGAATCAATAATTACGAATAATTGTAAATTAAAAATAACGCTAATAATTCACATTGATGAGATATCAAAATAATAATAATAATTCTTTGAAATTAATTCCAATTCCCACCCTGGCTTAATAATGACAATCCACCAAAGCCGGAGTACCAACCAGCACCTGACTTGTTGCTGTAAATTGGAATTTAGCCTCTCGGAGATCATCCTCCGGTGCCGGGAGGTTAAGATCCAATTGCAAAATATTCCTCGGTGGAACCGCGGTAATGGTGGTGGTGATGACAGTGTTACATCTTGTTGTGTCAACAACATTGTTGGCGTTTGTGGATGCCCTATGCCTCCTCATGTGTCCACCCAATGCTTGTCCTGATGTGAATTCAGAGCCACAAATGGAACACTCGTGAATCTTACCCTTGTTGTTGTTTCCATTATTACCCAATTGAAGGGAAATTGGAGGACCACTTTTAACGCTACCCTCCTCAAACCGATCATAATTGGTAACAATCATGTGTTGCAATTGAGACGGTGTTGGCGGTGGTAGCGGTGACGGTGGCAGTGGTTGTTTTTTCTCTTCAGCCGCGAGTTTGGGCTTCTTGTGACTCGCCCTATGTCCACCCAGTGCTTGAAACGAAGGGAAGGTTCGGTTACACGTTTTGCACTCATAAATATAGAAACCAACTTTGGTATTATTATTAGCAGCAGTTGTTGTTGCGGCGGTGGTAGTGTTAACGTTGCTGCTGTTACCCTTTTCTTCTGTCTTGATGGCACCATCATCACAATTCTCAAGACCATGATCTTCAACTTGTTGCTTGTCGTGACGAGGATGATGACGAGATTCCCCTCCTTGGGCCAAGAGAATCAAACAATTCGCCATGTCCTCCTCTTCGCTCTCGTAGGTTGTGGTGGACGAGGCACCCGAATTAGCACTCGAAGTGCTCGAGGTGACGGTGGTGGTGGTGGTGGTGATGGCAGCAACGATGACACCGCAAGGGGACAAAAGCCTCATCCTCTTAGTGCGTTTGCCCTTGGCTATGCTGTTGTGGGTAGAATTATTAGAATCCAACCCTTCCATCTCTATATCTCACACAAACAAAGGTTGAGCACGAAACGATTTTATATGTGAATTAAAACAATGCTAGTTAAGGTAATTGAGAGAAATAGAGATGCTCATATACGTAACTATGATGAAGTGAATTGAAGTAGTTAAATATATATATATATATATATATATATATACATGTGTATGTCTATGTGTAATTTGGTAGTGAATGGCAACAAAGGACTTCGAAGCCGTCTTATAACATGCCCAAGTGGTTCTGCCACCCAAAATCTTCCTTGCGTTTCCAACCTTCGAAGTGTTACTAACAAGAAAACTAACTTCTTTCGCTTTCTCACGCGCCTCATTAAGCACTTCTCTCTACGCTTCCATCATGGCCACACTTTTTGCTCTCTTTCTGTTTTACTTCTACTACTACTCCTACACTACTTTTTTATATTTTATTTTATAATAATAATAATATTGTTGCTCAGGGTGTTACTTTTATGAATGAATATTTTATTATCCCATGGTATTGCGTATGCCCATGTTGGGTTGGATGTTGTTCTATATACTTCTATTATTCTTCCATGATTAACATGGTTTTTATTTCGTAATTAATAATTTGTTGAGTTTAATTAGTATGAGTGTAGTTAACATATTGTGTATAACTTAAAGTTTCGCTTGCTAGTATTAAAGCATGTATATGTTAGTGTAAAGGAAAATTAGGTTGGAATTAGAGATGGAGATTGATCTAAAAGGTAACTGATAAAGTATGGAGGAGTTAAAAAAGAAAGGAAGGTTGGCGTTAACGTTCAGAGTTGGTTTCAACGCTCTCTTTTGTTCACACCTTTATGCCAACCTAATTAAGGGGGGGTAACTATTTACACTAACCCATTCAAGCAAAGTGAGATTGCACGTTAAAAGTATGTCAACTTTCATAAGTGATCACATCCTTAGCCTGTTTCAAGAAAAGTACTAATCCAAGTGTGATAGAGATTCGGGTGGCTTTCAAGCAATACCCCCCTTGATCGCAAAGAAGAGAAACTTAGGTAGTATTTGGTAAGCATGTCACAATGGAAAAGAATGTGACAAATGGATCTTATTTTATGTTTACTGCATTTTAATTAAAATGAATCAGAATATAATATTGAATTGAAAAATTGTCCATTTTAGTTTCATTAATGAGAATAAAAAAGAAAAAAATGTTTCAATTGGGGCAAGCTTTAGGTGTAAGGCAACTAATTAAGGTATATGCTTAGGTCCTGCGGAAAAGAAAAAAGCATATGCATATACTATACATATTTTTAAAAAAATGAAGTTTAATATAGTAAGTTTATAGAAATACATTATTACTTTTAAAAATTAAATTTTAGAATTTTAAGTAACTTTTAAGTGTAACTTAAAATAATAGTTATTGCTATTAATTTAATAAGTATTGTATATGTTTTCAACAAAAAAACAATAATTGTTTTAATAATAGCTATAATTAAATTTTCTAACAAATTTTCATCGACAAAAAATGTAATGCGAAGAAATTTACTAGTATTACTTGAGTAAAAGATTATTATTTTATTACTATTATTATATCTTTTTGTTCGCAGCAAAATGAATTTCATTAAAAGGTAGGTATAAGTGGTACTATTATTATATCTTGGTTGTGGGAATAAGAATTTGTGTATACAGTAGTATAGTATATGGCAGTAAGTGAGCAATCCAAACAAGAAAAGAAAGGGACATAACATAATAAGTGGTTGCCTATAGGATTCGGTTAATGTGTGTGTATATACATGGACTAAGGAAGGCACATGTAGCATACAAGTATACGATGTAAGAACTTTAGGACGGTTCCTACTAAAGAGTACGATTCCTTATATTTATTCCTTTTGGTTAAACTTCATCTTCTGCTTAAAGGTACATTGTGCTAGCAGCTCATCTGTCACGATAATAAATTATTATTAAACTTGTTAATGATTTCATGTTTCCAAACGGGAGTTTAAAACATTTTGACAAAGATAATTTTTGATGAGTTTTAATTAAAAACTAATCATCATCATTGATTTGATTTAGCTTATAAAGAAGTCCTTTTTAGTTTCATTTTCAACGCACTACAATATTTTTTGAATTATACCATTTATTTACTGACAATATAAGTATAAATGTTAAATTTGTCTCTAATAGTATAATTTTTAAAATTAATTAAAATGATGGTACAGTGTAAAGATTTTTTTTATTGTCATCAAATTATAAATTATCAATGTAACTTAATTTTAAAAGTTATTGGGGTAATTTCTAATTAATTTATAATATAATTTTTTTTTACAAAGGTAGAGTACTAGACTCTCAGTTTGACACCATACTATTAGTATACGACATTTATTAATAAACAAATGCTTTTTAAAATACGCACCCAAATGCATTTGAAAATGTCATCATAATGCAAGAATATAAGCACCCAAATCATAATTAACTAGCAATATTAGTGAGTAAAATGGACCAAAAGATGCCACATGGTGATGCCACCGTAGGTCTATAATAGAAACTGACACTAATTTTAGTTATATAATTGGATATGTTAATTAAATGAAAGATGAGCACTAAAGAAGACCAAGGGGATCGCGGAAAAGCAAACTGCAGAGCAATTAGGAAGCAACGGTGGTTAAGAAGGCAATTGAGATGTATATTATTTTGATATTATCAGAGAGAGAGAGAGAGATTGAAGCATTCCATTCTCATGCTGTGGTCCTATAAAATTGATTAATAAAATGTTAATTACTGATTAGATAAAATCATTGACTTAATCGATCGTCCACTAGTAGGTGAGGTATATATTACCCATTAATCTATAATATATACCAATCAAAATAACAGTTGAACAATATGTAATCTAGAACACTAACTGTGAAAAAAATATACTCTACCAAAAATAATAAAATAAAAAGTCTCGGTGGTTGTTGCATAGGGTTCTAAAAATGAATTTCTACTTTACTGTTATCGAAATCGCAAATCTCGTTTAATTACAATATGCATACGGTTTCTGTTACTTTCGTGTATGTATTATAAGTTAATATATACATTATTATTTATACTAACACTAAAAATTAACAATTAATAATTAATATTTGTAAGAAAAACACAGATACTATATGTGGGTGTCATTATTCTAATTGAAAAAACATCCAAGACCCATTTCTCTCTTTACATTTTGACCACCATTCTAGCTACAACCCTTCTTTTGGTACGTACGTGACTCGTTTTTTCTTTTTACTGTTTTTGGCTTAGATCAAAAGTAGTCCATTTTCTGGTTCATGCATCGTTGACTCACCTCTTACGGTACCATATATTAGGGGTAGTAGGTATGGGTGGATTTAATTCGTGAATTTTTTTAAATCAGAATTGATTAATTTTAATTATTTTAATCTAGATAGGATTTTTTTAGTTTGAATCACCAACTCAAATTGAATAAATCTAATTATGATTAAATTTGTTCAAATTGGGTGATTACATTTATTATTAAAATAATAAAAATTGAAAAAAATGAAATAAATTAGGAAATTGACTATGAAGGATGAAAAAAAATAAATGGCTTAGTCAAAAGCCTAAAAGCTAAAACCCAAAACTCTAACAGATTAATAAAAAAAATTATTTTAACAAAATATTACGCAATTGTGTGGATCGTATCGGATCATATCAAGTCTTTAAACTCAAAATTCAAGACCCGAGCCGAACTTATCGAATTTACATTTTTTAATCCGATTTGAATCAATTCAAAATTTTCCGTTTGATTGAATTGTGTTATCGAATTGATTCACGTTCATGATCAACCAGTCCACCCCTACCATATATATCAATCTACATATTGAATAATAGTTTGTTTTAAAGAAATAATCAACTATTATTACTAATTTTTAATAAAATATTCAAAAACAAATTATTATTTCTCTAAATGTAAAAGTTAATAAAAACATGCTATTAATATGCATTTGGAACCCATTTTTTTCCTTTGGAAAAAAAAGTTGTTTACCTTGAAAAAGTTGTTACAAACACTGTTTAATTATTTGATATGTTTTAAAAATAATGGATTAAAATTAAGCTTAAATTATTTTCGCAATTCGATCACGGGGCAGTTTTCTTAAGGTAAAAGTTGAGCATTTTTTTATAGTGATTCTGAGTTAATGTTAATTACCTTGAAGCGATGTTACCATCTCCTCATCCTTTACGTTTTGTTTGGTTGTGAGAAAGAAATAGAATGAATAAAAATAGAAGAGGATAACTAGAGTAAAAGGACATATAAAATGAAAATAAAATAAAATGTTGAGTTATTTGATTTAAGGAAAAAAATGTAAGAAATAAAATAAAACAAAATAATGAAATTATAAAAATGCTGATATATCCTTATTAATATGTGTGGGGTTTTTTTTTTTTATCAAATGTGGATAAGCTTTATTTGTTAAATAGGCAAAAGAATGATGTAAACATAAATGAATGCTTCTCACCTTTAAGAAGGATATCGGAATTTTAAACCTGGAACAGAACCCATCTTCACTCAAATTAAATTCCTCACAAATTAACTTTAACAAACCTCCTAAAGAAATCTATCGTTGCTCATTGCCCCAAAATCATCACTTACAAACACGTTACTTTTCAAACAAAAATAAATATCCTTTTTCATAAATTAACATATAAAAGTATTTTTTTACAATACAAACAAAATATGTTTTTTTTAGAGGTACAAACAGAATTGTTAAAATAACTTTTTAGTTATATCCAAGTTAATATCAAATTGATTTTATTATAGTCGAATTTTAAACCAATTATACATATAAATTAATTATTGAAATAATTTTTTGATAATTAATCCAAACATATATCAATTAATTTGTGTGATATATTAAACACGTATTTTCTACATGTATGGTTTGATATGTTTGAGATCTCAATGTGTTTGGAATGCGTTAGTGCATTACTAATGTGTTTAAGGTGGCTAGCTAGTTGGTTAGGATTTAATTTTTTTTAATGTTATTTTTAACGTACTCTAAATGGACAAAAAATCAAGATATTTTTTTATCATACTTTGTGTTAACACCCAAAATTTTGCAGCAAAATTCTTCAACAACATAATAATTATCGACTAAGGTGAAATTCATTTAATTTTTATGTTAGCTGAATGAGGTGAAGACTAGTCTTATTGAATATGAAATTGATGACTTATCAATATTAGTTAAACAAAAAGGTTAACCGAACATGAACAAAGTTAATATGCTATCTACAATGTTAGTCAAATGTTAACTGAATGGGAAGGAAGTCAATTCATTTGAATGTGAAGTTAATTAATCTTCAATATTTGTTGAACATGAAGGTTAACTAAATATGGATAAGATCAATATGATTACCTACAATATTAGGTGAATTGGTAGAATTCGACTAATTTTAAGGTTAATTGAATGAGTAGAAGATCAATTCAGGTACGTTTAATATTAGCTGAGTGTAAAATTTAACTAACTTTAGTATTAGTTGAATATGAATAAGGTCATTTCGCCTACTTACAATGTTAGTCGAATGAAAAATTTCGACTTACTTTAAACATAAGAAAATTAGTTGAATTAAGTCATATTTAATTTAATAAAAGATAATGTGACATTTTTTATAATTTTCTAATATTCAAATGACTTATAACGATTAAAACTAATTAATGATAATACTCCATAAAAATAAGTGGTAGTTGTCATCTTCTTCAACGTTTAAAATAATTGATCAATTAGCTTGTAGAAAATGAAAACATGCTTAGATTTTTGGAGCAGTGATCAAAAGATAAATCTGCCTCAAAATTATTCAACTGTCAAAATTAGTTGAATTGGTATAATATTAACCAAATAATCCCCAAAATTAACTTTAGGAAGTTATCAAGTAAAAAAATATGATTCAAAAAGGGATGGGAGTTTGCAACCTATAAATAGGTCTTTACTTCAAATTTTAGAGAAACAAGCTTATTTTATCTTTAACATTTTTAGCCTTTATTGCTTTTTTACAGTCTTTTGTTTACCACTTTGATTTATTGCTTTTATAGTCTTTCGTTTACATCTTTCATTCTTTGTTTTTCACACAAAATCTTATCTTCTTCTTTCTTCATTCACTTATATCAAATGTTTCTCAGAGTAATTTGAGAACTCATAGTCAAGAAGTAGATTCCTTTTCTTGACACAAATAATTTGATTATTTTGAAATTTTATTAAAATAAGACTAATCAAAACGTATTTTAATTGACTTTAAATTTGTATCGATAACACTTTAATTAACAGGATTGAGATGTCATAAAAAATGAATGAATACTTTGAAAAGATATTTTGACACACAAGTTGTTTTCACACACAAGTTAGTAGAAATTCTACTGGAGTAACGATGTATATTAAATACATATCTAATACGTTGATATTGGTTTTATTTGTATGAGTCAGACATAGAGTGAAGCCTCTAATATGGAACCCAAGACCTCTTGAAGACAGTTTAAGCATTTATCTTAAGCATATGGATTCGGGTTAACTTTGGTTAACACTTGAAATTTTGAGTCGGAATATTCTGAACTGAAATAAGCTTTTATACGAGTTGGGCACATGGTAGTCCAATTCAGAACACGTTTGATATGGCAGAGAAGTTAAATGAAACTATATGGAGAGTTATTAACAATTGGCTAACTGAAAAATTCATGAGCTCAAAAACCAAATTAACAAATAACTAGTAAAATTCACTCGTTGTCACACTTTTGCAATTTTGCTTTAGAATCTTTAGATACATCAATCTGTACGCTACCCACATATTCCTTTCGTAGTTACGTAACGTATATATTGATTATATCAAACAAAGAAAATGGGTTATACATGTAAAATTGAAGGCTGAGCATAAACCACACTCCAAATTAGGCTGACGAAACTTTTTTGCCATAGGAATATGCTATCCAATTTGACTCGGTTCAGTTAGGCACCAAATATGATATTTCAGTATTGGTAATCTTAGACCAAAAATTAGGCTAGTGAAGTTTAGCCTGCCAATCTCAAAATTTTCTCTATCTAAACATGTCATAAGGTTTAACCGTTAATACAATTAGAGATTCATGGTTTGTTAGGAGAAGTTTTATATATCCACCTCCATCGTAAACTTTTACCCTTACATTACACGGATGAAATTGAATATGTAAATTTTATAAGATTTTAACATTGACACTATAAAATAGTTTTACGCTAGTACATTATTATTTAAATTACTTTAAAATAATTATTTCAAAAATTAATAAACTTATCATATATAATGAATTATGATTAAATAACTGTAAAAAATTTTATATTGTCAATATATAATAATTTTTCCCATTTTATAATTTAATTTATTATAAGAAAGTAAGTTTGTTTTTCCACATCATATAAATAAAGTAAATATATATCAAATTATTTCAATAAAATTTAATATATTTATTTTAAAAAATATTAAAAACATCTAAATATAATAATTGCAACATAATAAATTGAAATAATTTAAATTAGACTAATAAAGTTTAATATGCCAATCTCAATTTTTTTTCTAGCTAAAATAACACGTGTCATGAGATTTAATCGTTAATACAATCAAGGATTCATGCTCTGTTTTTTATCCACCTCCATCTCAAAAAGATGTTAGTTTTGAATTGTCAACAAATCTTTTATGTGTGTGTATATATATATATATATATATATATTTTAAACTTCTGAAGATTTTGTTTTTGTCAAGGTCTAACGTGCCACTTAATTCATATGCAAAAGTCATTTGGTCTTTAATTGAAGGATAGGTGATATAAAGGATCAAATTCTTAAATTATTTTGGCCATCAAAATTCTAATAACATGTAATCATAACTCTCCTAAAACCTAAGCTGTTGCGTAAAAGTATTAAAAAATTAGAGAAGTGACATAGATACAATGATTAGAGAAGTGATTTTAATTACAAGCTTGATGATTAGAGTAGTTAATTACACAAACAAATGGTTGTTTTACAACAACAAAAAATAAAAGTTACATAGCTTGATTTTTTTTTTGCACAGATCTCATTTTTTAGAAACAATCTTATTTCAGAGACAATTATATATATATATATATATATATATATATATATATATATATATATATATATATATATATATATATATATATATATATATATATATATATATATATATATATATATATAATGTTGACACCTCGATCTCTCCTAACATAAATTCAAACATTAATCTACGTAAGAGACAATTCATTCCATTAGATCCAAATCACGTTAGTATTATTATACAAATTTATTTATTAAATATATAAAATTATTTATTAGTTAAATCATATAATATTTTATAAATTTATTTATCAAATTTGATTTCAATATAACTACCCACAAAAAAGGTAGAAGATGTATAAATAATTTATAAATAATAAATAATTTTTGTAATTGAATAAAATATATTTTTATAATTAAAGTAAAAATATTTAATAAATCAATTTATAATCTTAATTTTAATATTTTTCATAAAAATATAATTATGCAGTTAGCGAAGCAAAAGAGTAATCAAGCAAGTCCAATGACTTAGACGCCTTTGGTTGTATAGAAAGAAGAGGTCAAGGTTTGGATCCCACCTCAAATATTTTTATCCTTTTCAAAACGCTTAATTAATTGCACTTAGAGGCAAAATGCATGAAATTATGTAAGTTTGGATTAAAAAATGTGCGAGAAAAATACTTTATGGGCATAATTTGTTAAATTTTAAAAGTTAGGAAAATGTGTAATTATGTATTTAAATTTTCCCAACAACTATAAGGATTTAACAATAATAAACTAAATTAGACTGCTTTAATCTCGAGGAATTAATTAATTTGACCAACTATTATGATTTAAAGGACCAAATCTATAGATAATATATATCTTATAATATTTTGTGTTTAATTATTAAAGGCTTACTTAAGTTCTTCATATCTAAAATATAGGTCATTTTTAGATTATTGCTTAACATTTATAATTTTTCAATCAATTACTTAAAAAAAATTTCAATTTCATTCTATTACCTATCGTTAATTTCATTCTATATATGATTTAAATAATTTTTTATGTCATATATTAAATAAGTTTTTCATACTTGAAATATAGGTCGTTATTATATTACTATCTAAAAATTTATTTTTTTTGTCAAATATCTACTTTTAAAAAAATAGTTTTATTTTACTAATTGTTAGTAGTCACCTTCCGTTAAGTGATGACGTGATAACACAGAGTGTTATGTCATCATCCACAATTGTTGACACGTCAATGTCATGTCATTGAAGATGATGACGTGACAATGAGGTGTCCGTGATAAAGCGTGATGACGTGACACTCCGTCTGTTACGTCATCACTTAATGGAAGTTTACCAACAATAAATAATAGAATGAAACGAAATATTTTTTCAAACACTTAGTTGAAAAAAATATTAAATAGTAATTTAAAAACGACCTATATTACACACGTATGAAAAAGTTAATTAAACCTTTATTATATAAGTAAATTAAGCCCAAATGACCGGCATTCAAAATACTTCCCCATTATAATTGCTATTTTAATTCCAATTAAACTCAGCTACATGTGCCAATAAGTGGCAATAAAGATTTAGCCATTTAACCGAGGGATATATAAATATGCAACATGCTTTTCAGCAGCCAGCTTAAGGTTCAATGTACAGTCTGACCGCTGAGGACTGAGGAGTGATGAATAAAAAGAAGAAATAAAATGACGGCAGATTCTTAGCGTATCAAATTAAATGTGGTAAGTTGTGTGGTGTGAGGCACGTATTGTAATTATGTAAGGATTGGAAGTTGTCATAATTCTGATGAGATATAAGATGAATTAGATGGTTAAAAAAATTATGAATTTAATTAGTTTTACTAATAAAAGTTAATAAATTAACAATTCATATATCGATAAAAAAAAATGCAAACCTCATGTCTCTACATATATAAATTGCTCTCCTCTACCCTTGTTACGTAGTGTCCCATCCCTTCGAAATTTTCTCTAGAAAATGAAATGGGAAAAATACTATTAATTAGGAATAACCAAAAAAAGAAAGAGATAAGAAGGGTAAGAGGATGGTGGATCAGAAAAATACAGCATTTATCACTTTATCCCATATAAACCCAATGTGAATACGCAGCCTTTTTCCAACCAAGGCCACGCTACAATATTTACTTTATTCGACTTCTCAAAGACGTTACTTGAATAAATGTTGGTCTGTGGTTGCATTTATTCTTCTGAAAACTATATATGCACATTTTCCCTCGCCATAAGAAAAAATATACCTTTGAATGTAAAATAAGTATGTTTGCAGCTTATAATTACAATATATGAACAAACGGTAGGATTAGGACATAATCCTTATTAAGGAAAGGGAAATAAATAAAGGAACCCACCAAATGCAAATGCAAGAAATTAACCAATCAAAACCAGTTATTAAAAAAAAGGGAAAAAGTCCATCTTATATATATATATATATATATATATATATATATTATCTCGGATCCTCCTAGCAAGCTAGTTACCTAATTAGATGATAAGGACTGCTCAATTGTCAAAGAGAGAGTTCTCATTTCCTGAGAAAAAGAAAGATGACAAGAATCTCATACTGCACTTAGATCACATATTCAAAACTAATTACATGCGGTTATAAAATAAAATAGATCTTATCTCAAGTCCGCTTCATTGTTAGATTCAACACATTTGAATTATTGTTTGTTTAATCTTTTGTATGAGCACCAATATATTGTAAGTTTAAGTAAAACTAAATTTGAATTTTTTTAAACAAAATCTAAGATTCAAATTTTGTGGATAAAAAAAAGGAGAAACTCCATACACTAAAGATAATAAATCAGATTGCTAATTAAAATTAATTATTTATAAAATTGATGAACAATTTGCATAAAAAATAAAACTAATGTGTACAAGCTTTAACTGATTTGTCCAGACACTTAGTAGGTTAAAAGAGAAAAGTGTTTATAAACCATCCTTAATTTCAATTGCTGAACAATGTAAGATATTTGGGTATATTAGAATAGATGGATTTCATTTATTTTGTTAATTTGCAATAAGACAATAGTTAAGGATATTTGAGAGCACGCTCTGGAGAAGGGAGTGGGGGACTATATGCCGGTGTTTGAAGGTTATGCGGAGTATATTATAGTAAGTGATAAACTAGCTAGAGACACTAACCCACACTAGTAATCAGCACAGAGACACTGAAAGTAGTGGAATTAATACTCCAACTCCACTTTAAGTCTTTAACAGTTCACACGTCACTGAGTGAGAGAAGCTTGTGAACCACTCATGAGAACAAACAAGTTAATTGGTTGCAGCTAAAGCACCTACATGTATACATAACATTATCACAAACAAAACATATTTATATATTTCGTTATTTTTCCTTGGTCAGAAGTGAACGGAACTGCCTCTGAAAACGAAAATTTTCATACCATCCACAATAATAATATTAGTTAACCATGCCAATCCCATGCGGTCCAAGACAGTGACATGCCCTAAGAAAAAAAAAAAAAAACCACTTTATTTTCTAGTTGGGAAAATTCCCACTTCACTGGCATATAGTAGCTTTGTTCTTTTTCCTCTCACCAATTTTTCCGGGGCAACCAGAACGATGCTGTTTTTTGCTACTTGCTTAACTCAATTGCTTGTATACAGAATTCTTGCACTATTTAGGTCTAGATAGCAGGTATTTTTTATGGAAGACAATCATATAAGTTGGATAAGACTATTGTGAACTTTAAAATTCTTTATTAAGTATTTAATATAATTGTATATTTATAATTTGATCCGAGATTTCTGATCAAGCCAAAACAACTTTACACCAGTTGATAAGGTGCTTGGGTATTCTTGCACTTATTTAATTAATGAGTTTAGTTTTTCTATAAAGATAAATAATGTAAAAAAATACACAATATATGACAACTAATAACAAACTATAATAAACCTGACTTTTAAATAATTTTCATAAACATCCATAAACATATATATATATATATAATGATTTCTATTAAATTTATAGTACAGCAAAGACATTTGAAAGATTCCCTTAAAAAGGGATTCATAATTGAGTGACTTATCCAGTTATATAAGCACTTATCAAGTTTGTTAAACATCCGATATGAGACTATTCTTAACAATTCCTGATTAAACAATTAATCACAGTGTAAAAACTCTTTTTATTAATTGTTAGGTTATGAGACTACTATTTTTATTTGCTGGTGCTGCAGATGGGTGAAGAAAAGGGTAAATGAGAAGACGGAAGGGTCGATAAAGAAGCAGATTACAGCTTTCAACAAAGGGGAAAGTCAAGTTAGCCAATACTTTCCTTCTCTAGTGGCTAAGAAAAATATAACAACCTAGCTAGAATGATGAAACTATTAAAAAAAATGTTCATATATATATATATATACATATATTAATTTAGATATATCCTCAATATGATTGGATTTGGAGGAATAATCTAAAAACAAATTAACAATTCCAGCACTGACAAACATATATATAAGCAAATATTATATTTAATTACGTGCTAAATAAGGTGTGTGCAACTCATGAAAAGTGTACTTGATTGATAGCTAGCTAGGTACTAGTTGTGCAAGGGCAGGTACAATGGAAGCAGCTTGGCATTGCTTATAACCAAAGTCAAATTGAACAGCACACAGAAAACTGGTAAGTAAACCTAACACTCACTCCACCTCCTGACGAAAAAGACAAATGGTTCGTTGCAACTAAGCATACTACACCACTATTTTACATTATTAATTATTAATTATAACAAACTAAAACTATGCATTATTCACTTTGTTTTTATTTCACAATTCCTATATTCCCGGTTGCACTCAATAATTTCATAACATCATTTCACGGTAGAAGTATACAATAATGTTAAAAGTTTTTTATGAGTTCTGAAATTGCTGTACGTTTTGAGAAAGATTTTAGCTAATCACTATTCTCACTCAAAATTATGTGAATAATTAAACATAACACAATAATGTTCTCGGTTGTCTGTGAAGCAACCGGCTTCGACGGCAAAATTGTAATTTACTTAAGACATTCTATATATGTATATGTGCATATAAAGAATATAGCAACAGGCCAACAGCTGCCAAAACAAATATAAAAATAAATTATACATGCATAAAGTATTATTTTTGTCATCAAAAGTTACTTCTAATTTATTTGTTATAAAAATATTGCTATATAATCCACTGAACAAAGAATATAAAGATACATACTTGCAATTTTAATTGCCTGAAAATGTCATAAACATCTAACTTCAAACATTTTTTAAATTATTCAATATTATATTCAATTTTTTTTGGTCACCAAATGAAATAAAAAAGTGAACTAATATAATTTATTTCTTGCATCAAAGGGAAATCTTACAAATTTTTAATAAAAAGTTACAATGTCTAGATTAAATTGTTATCATAATCATTTCATATAAAATTTAATTAATTAAAAATTCTTGTTCTTTTTACTACGTATATAGAAATTTTGTTTGTATGCATTTTTAGAAATGTAAAGACTTAAATGTACACTTGACTTTATAATTAGCTCAATTTTTATTTTGGTCTTTTGTAAAAAAAATTAAAAAATATTCCTAAATTATCATTTTTTTCTGTTAATCCTTATTATCACAAGTTAGTAACACGACTAAAATTATTGATGTCAACAAGTGTCGTATCAACAAATAATGATATTATCAAGTATCACCTTAGTCAAAATATCATGTCACTTATGTCATTTAGATATTAGAAAGTATCGAGTAAATAATGACTTAAAATAAAATTATGATAATTAAAACTAAAATAAATATAATTTATAAGATTACAAATATGAAAAATATAATTTACTTTAAAAAAATTTAAAAGAAAGTAACGTATTTTCAATGATGACAAAAATTGAAGTCTTAAATTAAATATTAATATAAAATAAATTAATATTTACATACAAAATAGACTTATCTAAAATCTTTAATATGAAATAAACACTTAGGATTGAAATGAACCGTATTAATACCTAGGCTTCGGTAGGTCTAAGTCTGACTTGATTCATAGTTACAAAGTTTGAGTTTTGTCTTGTTTACCTAGCCTAATTTTTAAGTTTATAGTTTGACTTATTTAAATATCTAATCCCTAATAGGTCATTCGACCTATTTTAATCCCTATAAGCTTGCTTTAAGTAGATTAAGAGATCATGTTAAGCTTTTAAAAAATTTGGTGGGATTGGCGGTTGGGTCATGTTTATTGTTGTGGCGTTGGGGTTTGGTGATCTTTGATAACAAAGCATAGGACAAAGACAATATGGTCTTGACATTATAATTTTTTAGGATTTATATGATGATAATTATAGAGTGAGTCCTTTAACCGCACAAGTAAGTTTTTAGGTCAAATCAAGCATTCAAACAAGTAAGACCCTATTTATAATTAGCTTATAGCAAGAAAATAAGCGAATTACATATTCATAATTATGAACTAAGTCAAGTTCAAGTCTAATAAATATTAAAAATTTAAAAATATTAATGATACAATTAGAAATATATCCGTTATTGTTAAATGTTTAGGTCAAAATCTGTATGAAAAAATATTAGAACCCATTCAACAAAATTGTTAGATTTTTCCTGTTGTGCATATTATAAATTTAGCATCCACTGTTGGATAACATATATATAGTTCTCAGGTGTTACAAAAATTTATGTTTGTTTTTAACTCTTTAACAGTTTAGTTTTTTATGGTAATTCACTCAAGTCAGTGGGTGATAAGACTTAATTGGTTGTTGTTGATAATTAACTCTCAAGTTATAATGGTGGAATCATAAAGAAGTGATAAAGTTTACTCTTTATAATTTTCATTCGTTGAAATATAGATACATAGATAAAATTAAACTAGTAAATCCGCACTTGAAACCAACCACTTATGATCTTAATTTGAAAGTTACAATAAATTAATGAGTGAATTAACTGATTCTAGCTTGATCGGTGTTACGTTGGAGTGGTACTTAATTGAGTGGAAGTGGAAGTCTCAAAACTGGAGAGTGATCAAGTGAAGTGGAGACAAGGGAAGTAAGTCACGGGTCGGCAAATCCTTTCTTTCAACGACATTGACTCACTGCCTACTCCTTTAATTCCTTGTGTTAGTTTACCATTTACAGATTTTTTTTTTTAAATATTGAAGGATTCTTTATATTAATAATTATAAAAAATTAATAAATTTTTTAAATATATGATTCTTAAAAATAATATATCAACATGACATATCTTGTTTTTATACTAAAACTTCTTTTCAGTATATTTTATTTTCTTAAAAGATCAAAGAAATAATATTTCGTTTCTTTTATAATTCTTTATTTTTTTTACTTTTCTTATGATTGGGGGATTAAAAAAATATTTTTTTATCATCTTATTTTATATTAGTGGATATTCATTTTTTTTTATAATCACTAGTCTTATTACATAGTAATTATTTATAAAAATTTCTTTTATTTAATTTAATTATAATTTAATTTTTAACTATTAATTATTTATTTATTAGTTCATACATAAATCATATATTAATTTTTACATATCTTCCACTCTTGAACCGAATGAATGCTAACCTCGTGAGAAAACCCTTTTTCTCCATCACACCATGCATCAATATCTAAGTGTAACATGCAAACCAATAGCCATTAGCCAATGTCCATACCTAACCATAATTTATTTATTACGGACAAATAGAAATTGCTTTTTACCAAAAATAAATTGCCAGACCAGTTGCCTCCTGCTCATGGTGCAATGGCACGTGTACTTCTCTCACTTAATTTGATATAATAGTATACTCTATATATGTAAGAATAAGATAAGGTGCGATAACGCAAGTGTTAATAAAGGTGAAATCAATATGAGGCCACAAAATGGCCACATGGCATGCAGATGTTCCTACTTCATAGACTGAACATATGGATCCATTTATTAAATTTAGGTGAAAGATAGACTGCGAGTAGATAGGTTAAGACTTTAGCTGGAGAGTGTTCAATAATTTTCTTTTTTTAAAATGATAAGGATTTTTAATTATAGACAATCATGTTTCATTCAGACAGAATTATTATCCAAGGTGAAACTCTATTTACAAGTATTTAATCTCATTATATATCTATGACTTGAATTTGAAACTTTTAGTTAAACTGAAACAATCTTATACCAATTCATCCATACATAAAAGTTCAATAATGTGTGGTTGAATTAATTTTGAAATTAAAATACAATACAAATTTCTACCCAAAATTTAACCAAGTGGCTCAATAATGACGATGTTACTTGTGCAGTTCAATTTTTTTTTTCAATTTGTATAGTTCATTTTTTACCCCCTGTATATGATTTTACATTCATAATTAGTTCATCTCACGGCTTACTTTCTTATTTAATATGCTCCTTTTATAAGCGTGCGTGCGCATGTGTAATTAGTTATCATTTTTTTAAAATAAAAAAAAAAAAACTTACACAAACTTCAAGCTGTTATACTGTATGTGCAAATTTGTGATTGTAAAATTCTACAAACATCACTAGTCCAACCGCTAACTAGAAAAGGTAGTCACTAGCAAAGTAGCGATGACTCATGATTAATAATGGGGAAAGACTTTGAATAAACTTTCCAAAGCCACATGATTTCATTTTGCTAACAGAGACAACTCTAAAGCCATAAAATTGATAGGCCTTTAACGTGAAAATTTATATGACATGCATCGTTAGGTAAAATTATGCTCACTCCATTCAATTTTTTACGAATTTAGCATTATGGAAAATTATGCAAACTCCAATTACATTTTTTTCTCAACCTTAAACAATGATACGCTACATTTAATAATTTCTCCCTCACCACGATAAATCTTTTTTTTTGTCAATACTCATCATGATATATATGAACAGAGAAGCAAAGACCGTCTACATTCATGCTACATAGAAACAGAGCCCATGAGGGCCACTTGTCCATTCGGGTTCTAACCATCCTCTCCTCTTTCATACTTTCGAAATTTTCAAAAAAAAAAAAAATTAAAGAATTTCTACTCTTGTAAATTGCTTTCACACACATACAAGAACCAATCCTAGCCAATTGTTAGTGACCAGCTAAAATTTAACATTGGATACACAGTAACTAGGAGGGAAGACGAATATTATAGTAGAAGTTCGGCATCTAGTCTTATTTCCTCAGGGAGGGCAATGCCTCCTGCTCCAACTTTAATAAAATTACAATTTTTTGTAGATCATCCAAACACATGCAGTACTAAGAAATTATTATATTCCAAGTATATTGGGGGCAAATACTAGTGAGTTGAAACATGTAAATCCTGAATAAAACAATAATTAGACGAGCACCCGTATTGGTTAGCATGTGGGATTTTCATTCATGCATCTTCACCTTTTCTGTTAGTTGGGGCTTATTGTTCTTCACCTGACGTGAACCATTTTGCAAGACAAGCAAGTTCCTGTCTTTATTATTTAATCATTAATATTATTATCGGGCTTAACAACAAGCTTCCACCGTCAAGAGAATCTAATTCAATTGGTTAAATATGATTGTAAATTATTATAAATCACTTAGCACTCTTTAATTCCTAAGGAAATTAAATAATAAAAAAAAAAACTTCCAACGATGGTCCATTTACTATTGGAAAGCTAGCCTAGCCTGCAAGAGTGCCAGTAAGATATGAATCCTAAAACATTTCACTCGAGTTCTCATCTACGTATCCTTACTCCTGTTTCGGTATGAAGGGAAAATCCTGCACCCCAACTGATTATATGAACATTAGAGTCCTTTGCAGCATAGCTCAGTGAGGAAAAAGAACAGTTAGACACAAGTAACCAGTTGTTGCACTTGCATAATTAATATAGAATATTAACATAGGTTCTTTCTCAAGCAGGCAACAAGGACTACACAAATCAATTTCGTTGGGGAATAAACATCTGACCGCATGATGAATTTTATTGGGGAGTACACACTCGACTGCATGATGAATCTCCAGTAAAGGACTAACATGTTTTCACGATTCATTTGCACACTCATCTTTAGAAGGACATTATGCTTTACAGTTTGCATTGGTAACTGAAGAAAGTAAGAACGTGAGTCATCATGCTTCACAGAAGACATAACATCAGATAAAATAACACGACTGCTACAAAAACATTTGCTTCACTATTTATGCTGGAGTCAAACCAACCACACCTGCAAACATGCAAGCACAACGCATTGTCATAGACGAGAAACATAAAGTTTATAGTAATACAGATCGATTGGAGTATAAACATTATAAAAATAGCAGACATATAAATCAGCTATAGCTTTTGAAAATTGGACTACTGAATAAGCTTGACAAGTTCACCCTGACCAGCAATACCCACCCTGCACATCGCAGGTTTAATCCCTTATCTAACTTAACATTATGCTTGCCTAAGTTACTAATAAAGGAAATTATATTAACTTATCTTCACTAGTTTAAAAACTATTCTTAATATTGTCATTTAACATGAAATAATAGATTAATTTTACAATTGTGGTTAACTATTGAATAAATATATAATTTAAAATAATCATGAGTGAGGGGCAGGGTAAGACAGGTAGGTTGCGGGTTTTAATATTTTTTTTGCAAGGCAAGTTCAGGTTTTAATCCCTAAAGGGGCAGTGTGGGGTTGGCTTGTGAAAAACCTGTCCTGGCAGCCTACCCGCCCCAATGCCAAGCCTAGCATTCAATGGGATAATCAATGCCCTAGAGATGATAAGTCTTCCTAAAGCTTTTTCACACCAAATGTTTTCATCACAAACTGCAAGTTTGATTCATAGTAATATATACATCAATCTATTAATAAGTTTAAATACAACCACTACTAAGCTGTCAGAAAACTACAAGTATTCAAGCTTGTAATTTCCTTTTTAAATGCAGGATACAGAAATCATTCAACATGAAATTTATCAAATTTGATTTCTAGCCTATATTTATATCTAAGGAGGCAAGAAAATGAGGAATTAGAAATATATTCCTTGCTTTAATTGGACAACCCTAGTTATATCGTTGTCATAGATCTGAAAGCAAATATACAAAGATATTCTAGATCTCTAGTCACCATTTCTCTACATCAATTATGTGCATGAACTAACATTTAGCAGCATATGCATGTCAATAAATCATGTCTCTGTTCAATTTGGTAGTTGATAGATAGTATTCATCTCCGATATAGATCATGACCCAGCTTACGTAGCACAGACTAAAGTGCACGACTTTCAAAAATTAGTATAGAGCTTGTCTGTATATTATTCAACATCGTGCATTATTTATCAAACCAAGTTTGTGAGGAAATCGTTGTGCTTTTTATCAAAAATGCAAATTGATCATGATGTTATAGACAATAGTTCATCTTGGAACATTGAGGCAAAGAGTAAATCAAATAACATATATATAATCATGTTGGAATGGATGAATAGGTGAATATGAAAAGCATAGAACTGATTGAATTTATATTTTTTTTCATACCACACGCTAATCTTCCACCAGCATTTCCAGTTGTCAAACTGAGTTCATGCCCACCTACAAAAGTATAAGCAAATGCAGATAAGACCAAAGTAAAAATACTCCAGTTATGATTAACACATCAATATCATACTACACAAGACTAAAGTTGCAATGATAGATATAAAATGTCAAGAAAAATGACCAATTCATGTCATTCCTCCCATGATAAGTTCATATTCATTACTGTTTACTTAGGTAAAATACAAGTGCTGAAGCTTGTGACAGTAATTTTGTCCACAGCACAGGATCTAAAGGCAAATATAAATAAATATTAAAATGAAATAGCTAACCCTTTCCAAGGTCATCCTCAAGCTCATGGACCACCAAGGCTCTTCCAACTACTGAATTAGGGCCAGAGAGTGGTATCTGCATGTTTGATGCCATACAATACAACATGATTAGCTACTTTCAAAAAGGAATTATAGTTCAAACTTCAAAATGATTCGGAATTAAGACCCACAGGCTTAAAACCCATGATTTGATAAATGCGTATCAAAAGAACAACTACTACTATTATGTAAAAAACAAATTAAAAAGAGCACCTGATTATCCACAATTGTAGCCTCTGCAACCCCTGTGTTTAAACAATTGACAAAATGATACATAAGCAGGTCCAGGATCCAGAAAGAAGTACATAGTAGAGGAAGACAAATGAGAAAGGAAAGAAGTAATACCCTCTGCATTAGCAACTATGTTTCCCAGGTCACCCGCATGACGGACTTCATCCTCAGGAGCACCATGTGTCAAGTTATTAGGATTAAAATGTGCTCCTGAAAGTCATTCAAGAAACAAACCCTTGTAACTTACTCTATTGAACCGAACCACGGCAAGAAAAGAAAAAAAAGAAGCAAAAATTGAAATTAAGGTCTGGCAGCCTTACCTGTTGATATACACCCATTTGTGGTATCACCATACTCATGCTGCAAGTAAAATTGATAAAAAGGATTTAAAAATAAAACATTTTAAAGGAAGGGGTATGAAGTAAGAAGGGAAGCAAACACTCACTAGGTGAAAACCATGAAGCCCCGGAGTAAGGCCAGTGATGCTAACAGAAACTGTCGTCGGGCCTACTCATGGCACACAGAAACAGCTAGTTAGTCAATAGTCAGCACATGAAAGCAACAATTGACACTGAAACATCACAAAAAGCTAACTATAAACACACACTTGGTTACTCACTTTCCCTTCCATCTCATTTCCATCCGGCGGCGGACCTATTTGGGAGTGAGGGTGGGCAAATGCACCCCCTCATTTCAATAAAACTACTAGTATTTGACTATTTGTCCTAAAATATTATATTTTGCACCCCTAATTTTATGTATTTGAACCTCCTTACCTGTTCACATGTGAGAGTAAGTACATGGACCCTCTTATTTTAGTAAAATGCAAATATTTATCTTAAAACTTTATATTATGTACCTCTTATCTTCGTGTTTGAACCCAACTATCACACAATGTTGTTAATGGCGGATGGCGGTTCATGGCGGAAAGTCAAAAATCCACCATAAAAATATGGCGGATGGCGTAGCGGAAAATGGCGGATGTCATGGCGGACAAAAAAAAAAAACATATATATAAACTCATTGAAATTGAAAAAAACAAAGGATTGCATTCAAATAAACTAAAAAAGTTTCATGAGTTCATACAATAATCAAGTACCAACACCAAATAAACTCATTAAAGAGTTCAAAATAAGAAAATGATAAAAACATAATGCAAAGTGCAAAGTGAAGGTTGAGGCTCTAATCATCTTCTCCAATCCCAATATAATCATCTTCGTTGTTATCATATGGTAATGGAGCATCTCCCTCTCCCTCTTCCCCATCAGACGCCTCAAAATTGACCATGATTTCTTCTTCTTCAGATTCAACATCAATATTCTCCTCAACATCTAGATCCTCATCATTTTCTTGGACTGCTTTTTGCTTCCTTGATGAAGATCCAACAACCATTGCCTGTTTTTTAGAAGTTTGGGCAGCAGCAACACTTGTTTTTTGCTTTTTCCGCCTAGTATACATCCTACACTCTCCAACCCCCGAAGCCTGATACACAGTTGCTCAATTTAGAGCATCATCATCTTCAAATACCAAATCATTTCCAGCATCATTATCATCATCTTGATCCATCTCTCCCACGAGCCATTCATTGCATACATCAATATCATTAAGAGAAATTGGATCAATTTCATCTCTTGCATTATATCTTTACTTCAATTGTTGGTTGTATTTGACAAACACCAAATCATGCAACCTCTTGTGCTCAAGCCTATTTCTTTTTTTGGAATGAATCTACAACATAATAAATAAATGTTGATTTCAATCTCAAATATACTCCAAATATAACTTGATCATCAAAATTAAATAAAATTAAAAAGTATAGTTAGAGTTTTGTCACAATTACTTGCTCAAACACACTCCAATTTCTTTCACATCCTGAAGCACTGCAAGTCAAACTCAAAATCTTAATAGCCAGCTTCTGCAAATTTGGAGTTTGTGACCCAAACATTCGCCACCAATATGCTGCAATACCAATTACCAACCAAGAGCATAACTTAGAATTCTGAATTATAACACTAAATCACTAATACATAAAAAAAATAGTATGATAAAAGTTTCTTACTAGGAGAATGGGTTTTCCTTTGAGCCATTGCAAAGTCGGAACCAAAGTGGTCAGCACCAATCTTGTAAAGATGCAACTCGGTTAGAATTTTCTGTTGCACATCAAATTGTGGAATCAACTTCTTAATGCACTCAAACAAACCATTGGTGACCTCAAAATCAAACTCTAAGTCAGTGTTGTCATAAAAGAACTCTGGATTTAAGAAGTGGGCAGCTGCATGCAATGGCCTATGAAGCTGACAATTCCATCTTTTATCAATGATTTCAAACACATCTTTGTACTTGCTTTCATTGTTGTTGAAAGACTTGATAATTGTTTCTTTTGCCTTGTCCATTGCTTCATAAATATAGCCCATGGCTGGTTTCCTTTCACCATCCACAAGACGAAGCACTTTCACAAGTGGAGCCATGACTTTAAGAGTGTAAACCACACTATTCCAAAAAGAAGGCATGAGCACTACCTTTGCAGCTTCTTTTCCCTTAGGCTCCTTAGATAGCTTGTTCAAGGTCCATTCATCAGAAGTAAACATTTTTCTAATATTGGCTTTCTCTTTGTGAAGCCTTTCCAAGGTTAGATAAGAAGTGGCAAATCTAGTGATAGCATGTCTCACCAATTCCCTCTTGTTTGTAAAATTTCTCAACAAACTTAAGGTACTAGAATGGGCATAGATAAACCCAACTAGATTAGTTGCCCTTCTAATTGTCTTCCTTATCAAGGGAAGCTTCCCAATATCTTCAAGCATCAAATCAATACAATGAGCTGCACAAGGAGTCCAATAAATATGTTTCCTTTTCTCCTCCAACAACTTACCCGCTAAAACATAGTTGCTCCCATTATCGGTTACAACTTGAACAACATTCTCTTCTCCAACTTCCTCCACAATGGCATCAAGCAACTCAAAAAGCTTTTCACCTGTCTTTACAAAATCAGAGCCATCAACAGACTTCAAAAACATGGTACCAGCTTGAGAGTTAATCAAAAAATTAATGATGCATCTTTGTTTCCGATCAGTCCATGCATCGAACATAATAGTACAATCATACTTGACACATTGCTCCCTATGGCCTTTCATCAAATTTTCAATATATTCAACTTCCTTCTTCAAGAGTGGAACTCTGATGTCATGATAGCTAGGAATGGGCAAATGTGGCCCATATTGACCAATGGCTGCAACCATGTTCTCAAAGCTTTTCAATTTAATGAGGTTGAATGACAAACCTGCTTGGTACCAAAAGCGAGCAATATGTTGATGCACCTTCAATACTTCATTCTTATCCATTGACTCTCTTATGTTCATTTGCCTCAGCATCTCCATTTTTCTCCGATTGATTGCATTTTCTGAATTCTTACAGAATTTGTCCATTGGTCCTTTTTTAGTCTCACACTTTGTCTTTGCACTTGCAGCAGCATTACAAGAGTCCGCAAACTCATCTTCTTCACTTCCATCACATCCAATCGGTTCACCAAATTCAAAATCTCTTATATTTGCCATATTACCACTGCCAGAAGTACTGTAAGTGGTCCCACTTTTTTTTGTAGCCATATATTCCTTCAACTCTTCGATTACATTTGGGGGAGTTTTCTTGCAAGCTGCAACGTTGCCCGACTTCCCAATCAGGTGTTGTTTGGCTCGAGTTATTCCTCCCTTAGTGATTTTTCCACAGAAATTACAAACAATGGTGTTTGTATCTCCTTCCACTAGTGAATGGCAATATTTCCAGCCTAGGTCTGCCTTATTTTTCCTCGTTGCACTTGCAGTAGCAGCATCGGATGATGGTTCAGCCATTTAAAAGAGGACTGAACAGAAAAAAAAAATTATGGTGTCAAATAGGAAAAAAAAAAAAGGGACTGTTAACAGTAAAAAGGGGTGTCAAATAGCAAAAGGAAAAAAAAGCTGTAGACAGAAAAATGGGAGGTGTCAAACAGCAAAAAGCCCAAAAAAAAAAAAAGCAGATCAGCTGACCCAAAAAAAAAAAGCAGATCTTCTTCCTCTCTTCGTCTTCTTCCTTCGCGAGACAGAAAGAAGGGGTGGTGTCACGCGTTGCCGGGGCTCGTCGTCGGAGCACGTCGCCGGCGTTCGTGCGTTGCGGGCCTCGTCGCGGCGGCGGCTGGGTGCGGCGGGGTTCGGGAGGGACGCAGGCAAGGGAGGTTCTGTCGTTCTGAATGCAAGCTGTTGGAGGGACGGCTAGCTATGACAAACGCAAGCTGTGGAGGGTTTTTAGGTTAATGAATAACCGGGTAGGGTTGGGTCGGGTCGGCCCAACTCCTACCGCGGACAAAAGCCAAACAGATTTCCGCCATTTCCGCCATCCCGCCACGATCGCCATGGCTATGGCAGCCGCCATGGCGCCGCCATCCCAAACCCGCCACGCCACCGCTATTCGGTGGCGTTTTTTCGCAAATCCGCCATGGAAAACCGCCATGACCGCCATTTAACAACACTGCTATCACATATTCTCACTCTTATATCTTTATTTATGTAATATGAATTCATCTTCATATATGTGATAATTTTTTTATTTTTTTAAAAATTGCCCCCACTCAGAGTCCTAGATCTGCCACTGTTTCCATCCTATTTTTCTTCAACCTTTGTGTTTTCTTAACTTATCACATGTTTACTTTTTCTCTCTTCCATACACCTATCCACTCCAAAATTGGGACGACTTTTAACATTTTCCATAATGAAAAGAGTTACATTATCCATACTTCAATTTTCGACAACACTAGCACTACTTTTTTCTTCCTAACTCTTTCCATCATCATTTCAACTATCTTATCATACACTTTCTCTCTTCTCTCTCTATTTTGCAAAGAAATTATAAAATTTCAATTTCTCAAACGAAAAAGCAGCAGTTCTCTTGTAAGTAGAACAACTTAACACATCTACCAAACAATAGCAAAGAACTAAGTAACCAGTCCCATATCCTTAATTACAACTATATAACTAATAAGTTTCATTTGAAGATACATTAGTTAGTTCCATTATTGTGCATTTGGCACCATTTTATAATTAAAACTATTATTGCTAAGGAAAGGAGAGGACGAACCATCGTCTTCTTGGATGAGAGTGGCGACGCCTTCGACGGCGGAGGTCCCCTTGAGGACAGCGACGGCCTTCTTGGTGGCGGCGAAGACGGTGAGGGGCTTCAAGCGTGAAAACGTTATGGATTGGGGAGTGAGCTTAACGGAGACGCCGGAGAAGGATGACCGGAGAAGGGGATGAGGTCGGAACGGCGACGGTGAAACGACAGCGTTGGCCGCCACAGCTAGCTGCATTGTGACGGACGAGGTGTTTGTGATATTGCAACAAAGAATATGTGTGTGTGAATTTGTGGTTGGTTGGTGGTGAAAGCAAATTATATAATCCTCACTCACTCACAGAGCCACTGCTTACTCTCCACACTCTAGACCTTTTGCTTTTTGTCTGCTTCTTAAATTTAGTTTTTTTCTAGCACTGAGAAAAAGAAAAGAAAACTACCCAAACTTATAAATCTGTGCATCGCAAACAATTAGAAACTAAATTCTTTAAAGCGTGCAAAATTATATTAGAATAAATGTTTGCTTTGCTCTCCCAACAATATTGATTATTGAGGAAAAAGATTCAAACATGCGAAGGGAGAGAGCTTTCCCATTCCAAGGTGATTAAAATAGCATACTTTGGCATGTCATGAACCAAAAAAAAATTTATGGTAAAATATGTTTGGTTTCCATAAAATTTAAAAATAATTAATTTCGTTCTCATAAATTTTTTTATATTATTTTGATTTTTGTAAAAATAAAATATGTTTTTGTTTGTCCTTAATGATAATTCCGTGAAAAAAATTTACAGGTATAATTTGATTACAAATAAATTAAATAATTTATGGTACCTAAAAATTCTTCAAAAAGAATTAAATAATTTTTTACGGTTAAAAATCCTCTGTGGGACTTCTCCTCACTTATATTATACTTAACCTTTACACTTTTATTCGATGTGGGACTTCACCTCACACTTATAACCTAATAAAATATAACACATGAATTTTCACATAGAAACTATTTTTAATGTACTTGCGATAACAATTTTTAATACAAGTCTTGCAAAGTGTAACACTAAACTAACAATTTTAATATCTTTTGAGATAAACACCGGCGTCAACATAAAACAAGTGAATCTCTTTGCAGGGTTGATTCATTTTCATACACATTCTACTAATATTGGTTCTTAAAAATTGATACGGCTATTATCTGATAATAATGGCTCAAAATAAAGAGTTATATGTGACATGTCAATGCTCATAGTTAACCACTTACCATCACCTAGATACATGTATATATATTGTAGACCTTCATGTCTCATCATAATAGCTATAACGCAACCTTAATATTACAGTTTATAAATTGAAAGAGTCAAGCATAAAAAAGGTATGAATTCAAAGCCTTGGTTCACAAAAGCTTCAGTCACCCATAACTTCCAAGTTGGGTAAGTTAAATTCTGGCTCAGGGCCTTTCGCCTGGTTTCAACACATCATTGACAAAATCAGTAACCAAAAACCAAGACTATTAATTAATAAAATAAAATGAAAGATTGATAACTAAACTTCAAGGAGAGGATAACTTACATTCAATGAAAATGTAAGTTGAAAACTGTCAGAAACTGTGGCCAAGTTTGAACTCTGAACATTGAAGCCTGTCAAAGACTCGAGAGACTTGCACAGTGAGGCAGCCACCCCTTCTCCTTTATTGCACACTATTTTCACATAAAACCCTTTTTCATCCACTTGAAACATGTCCATCTACAAAGCAACATTATTCAAGTTGTTACAATAGGTGGCAGAGAAAAAACTAAAAACATTTTATGGAATTAACTAGGTTTGTTCCAAAAACCTTGATTATCTTCTTGCAGATTGAACGGTTGTTGTTGGTGAATTGAACCTTCATGGGGTTTTCAATCAATCCTTGGTATTTTTGGACTCCAATAAGGATGTTTCAAGTCCTTGAACTTCAGCCTTCAGCATGTTGGCTTGTGCTTGAAGCTCATGCATATATGAAACAGCATCTCCAATGATAGAAGCCTTATCCATCTGTGCATATAATTAATTTTATGTATTATATATCAGTTATATTAAACTTTCAAATGTAAAGCATGTCAGAATTAATTAATTTACTAATAAGCCACTTATCAAGTTTGTTTTGTATGAATCGTGAAATTTACAAGGGCAAGCTTTCTCAACAATGAAACTTTTGTAATTTTATAATATGCAGTAATAATAAGGACATACCAACCTTAGTTATGTTGGGAACCAATGACCACAATGCATAAAGCTTCTGCTTCATTCGGTCTCTTCTCCTCCTCTCAGAAATCAAAGTCTTGGACCTATCAGTTTTTGGTATTGGCTTAGGATTAACACTTTTAGTTGTTGTTGTGGTGGTGGTTGTTGTAGCAGAAGAATCCCCCATGTTATCTTCTTCTCCTCCTCCTTCTTCCTTGGCTTCCCCATCAAAACAAGAGAAGGAGCTATGTGTATAGCTAATTGGATGATAAACATTCACAGAATTACTATTGCAGTGATCAAATGGGATTGCAGGGTGTGACAAGAATGAGTTATCAACAATGAATGCTTCATTGATAGACTTAGAATTGAAGTTATAGATGGCATCTTTATGCTCCCAACGAATCAAGTCGATGAACTGATCTAAGTTGGGATCTTCAACAAAGTCATGCACCTCAAAGTCCTTAATGTGCACTAGAGGATCTTGATGAAAATTCATTTTGTCCATGGTTGACGTACACTTTGGTGAGTGGTCTAATTGTAATATATAATATATAGATGTTTGACACTTGGCAAGGCTAACTATATATTAATATGATTGTTTTGGTGTGAGTAGAATAAGAACTCGCTACACCAAGCTCTATCTTTTAAAATTATAATCAAGTTCCACTTGATTAGAAAATTACCTTGTATTCCTAATGAAGTTAATTGCAGCCGTTTCTTTTTTTCCTTTCTCGGTCATCATGGGTTTTTTTGTGTTACAAGTAATAAGTTATTGCTGTTATCACTAATGTGAGTTCTGTACTATGTATATAAAGTTTAGGAAATGTTCACCAGTTGTTAAGGGGTTCTAACTCAATTGTTTGAATAAGATGTATGAATTATTATAAATCTTTTGATATTCTTCAATTCTAATGGATAAAAAAATACCTAGTCACAGTTTTGGTTTACATTATCATATCACTCTGGTTAGCATAGAGATATATGTTGTTTTGTTTAATTTGCTGAGTGACGCCGCCGTGCATGAACACATTTCCGAACTGGTGTAACAATTAATTAAAATTGTGTTATCGCTTCTTCATTGGTATGATGGTCACTTTCTGAGCATGAGAACAGTTATTTCCTGCTTAATATGTGTGTGAACGGAATCCAATTGGAACATAATGACGTTATTCCTCGCGTACTTTAATAAATTAGATTGTATAAAATAAATAAGCAGAATGCTAACAGTGTCTTTAGAAGATGAGTTAAAGAATCAAATATTGAAAAGCTTTTTTTTGAGAAAATATTGTTAATATACTTCTGTTGTGATTTTGAATGTTTTTTTTTTATAGAAGACATCTAAAGACGATCATACTTGAGTGAATCACTGTGGGCCATAAAGTTCTACTTTCAAATATTTAATATAGTTGTATATCCAGAATTCAAATTTGAGATCTTTGATTAAATTGGAACAATCAATGTCTGTTGATCTACTGTGGTAACAATGAAATGTGAAGAACTCTGAGGGAAAGGAAGGGATAACAATTGAGACTAAATATAATACATTAAATTGCTGATACTACGAAATTGCTGACCTACATGCAAGCTGGACCCAAACGTTTAGCTTATATATTGTTAGCCAATGATCATGCTTTTGCTTTAAATTTGTTGGAACACACACTGTTCTTCACTCAATTGCAAGAGATGCAATTCACTCCCTCACACATTCACTTGTGTATCACTCACTGTTTTCTAAGCACAGAATTGCACACACACTAGAAATAGCACTAGAGACTGAAAATGATAGAATGAAAAACAAAAACTTTATTAAGATGTATGATTGCCCTTTTATACAAACCCTTCACTCTTAGGCTAGCACTTATAACAGAATTTTAAAATTCTGTTACTCTTTCTTATATACAAAGCCAAAACAGAATTAAACTCTCACACCCTCCCTTAATTCTGATCTCCTAAGTCCATCAAGCCAATTTTGTCCCTTAACATTTTAAACCTCTCCCATTTGAGGGGTTTGGTTAAAATATCAGCAAGTTGATCAAATGTGCAGCAGTACTCCACTTTCAATTTCTCTTTGTTCACTTGATCCCTAAGATAGTGAAACCTTGTTTCTATGTGTTTGCTTCTACCATGAGAGGTTGGATTCTTTGACAAGCTTATAGCTGACTTATTATCCACAAAAAGCTTCACTCCATCACTCTCCTTGATTTTTAATTCCTGTAGTAATGTGTCCAACCAGACAGCTTGACAAGCACTCATTGCAGCTGCAACATACTCAGCTTCACATGTTGATAGAGCCACTATGGATTGCTTCTTAGAACACCACGATATTGGTGCTGCACCATACATGAATATGTAACCTGTAGTACTCTTTCTGTCATCTCTGTCTCCTCCCCAATCTGCATCAGTATATCCCATCAATTCCTCTGAGTTGCTATTGTCTTTATTTGGAAATAAAATTCCAGCATTGATGGTCCCTTTTATGAACCTTAGAATCCTCTTGGCAGCTAGCAGATGAGGAATTCTGGGTCCTTTCATATATCTACTTACCAGTCCAACAGCAAATTCCAAATCAGGTCTTGAATGACACAAGTACCTGAGAGAACCAACAATCTGTTTGAACTCAGTTGCATCGACTTTGTCTTCCTTGCCCTCCTTTTCAAGTACAAGACCTGCCTCTGTTGGTGTTGCTGCTGAATTACATTCAACCATGTTGAATCTCTTCAATATTTCTGTTGCATACTTGCTCTGGTGCATCAAAATACCTCTCTCAGTCTTCTTGAATTCAAATCCAAGGAAATAGGATAGAACCCCCATATCAGTCATTTCAAACTCACTCATCAATTCCCTTTTCAGTTCTGCTATCTCACTTTCATTACCACCAGTGATCAACAAATCATCCACATAGAGGCATATAATAATGATATTACCTACTGATTTGGATCTTACATAGACTCCAAACTCACAGCTACACTTATCAAAGCCAATTTTCATCATAAAACTGTCAATTTTCTTGTTCCAAGCTCTTGGGGCTTGCTTAAGTCCATAAAGAGCTTTTCTCAACCTGAGAACCTTTGACTCTTGGCCAGCTATAGAGAATCCAGGTGGCTGAGTCACATAGACCTCCTCATCAAGAGGACCATTTAAGAAAGCACACTTCACATCTAGTTGGTGCATTGTCCAATTCTTTAGGCTAGCAATTGCCACTACTGTTCTAATAGTCTCAATTCTAGCAACTGGTGCAAACACCTCTCTGTAGTCAATCCCAGCTTTCTGTAAAAATCCTCTAGCCACAAGTCTAGCTTTATACTTGACCACCTTGCCTTCTGGAATTGTCTTAATCTTATAGATCCACTTCACATCAATGGGCTTCTTCGATTTTGGTTGAGATACCAGCTCCCACACTTGATTTTTCTCAATAGATTTAAGCTCTTCTGTCATAGCTTCAACCCACCTTTGATCAGTCATAGCATCTTCAAAGTTTATTGGTTCTGCTTCAGAAAACAGAGCAAAATGTACAAGATTCTCATCTGCACTTACATCAGCATCAGACAACATCTCAAAACCCTGAAATCTAGCTGGTTTGGGTGCATTTCTCTGGGGTCTCACTTCTCTTTGAGTGGTATTACCATTCCCTTCACTTGTTTCTTCCTCTTCTGACCTTATCATTATTGAAGGTCCCTTCATTTCAGTATTCTGCTCCCAGTTCCAGCTTCTAGATTCATCAAATATCACATCCCTACTGATTATTATCTGCTTACTCTTCGGATCAAACAGCTTATAGCCTCCAGTTGAGTGATATCCGAGTAAGATCATTTGTTCACCTTTATCATCTAGCTTCCTTCTTAACTGATCTGGGATATGCCTAAAACAAAGTGATCCAAAGATTCTGAAATGGCTCACATTTGGTTTAGCACCACTCCAAGCTTCTTCAGGTGTTATTCCTTCCAATCTCTTTGAAGGGCTCCTATTCAAAATGAAGACAGCTGTAGACACTGTCTCTCCCCACAAGTACTTGGGCAGACTCTTGCCTTTCAACATGCTCCTTACCATATTCATTATGGTTCTATTTTTTCTTTCTGCAGCTCCATTATGTTGAGGTGTGTAAGGAGGAGTCACTTCATGAATTATGCCTTCTTGATCACAAAATTCTTGAAATTCTGTAGAAACATATTCACCACCACCATCTGTTCTCAATATCTTGATCAATGAGCCACTTTGCTTTTCTGCCATATTTTTGAACTTCTCAAAGACTTCAAAGACATCACTCTTCCTTCTTATTAGGTAAACCCATACTTTCCTAGTCAATTCATCAATAAAGGATATGAAGTATTTGTTTCCACCCAGAGATTCAGTTTGCATAGGGCCACACACATCAGAGTAAATCACCTCAAGTTTCTCTTTTGCCCTGATTGGTACATTTTGTTTGAAAGTGCTTCTTGATTGCTTACACTGTAAACAACCATCACATACTTCACTAGGAGGCTTGATCTGAGGCAAACCCAGCACCATTTCTCTTGAGTTTAGCTTAATCAAATCTCTAAAATTTAAATGGCCAAATCTGTAATGCCAAAAACACTCTTCACTGTTTACTGTAGTAGTAAAACATTTTTGTTCTATCACATCAATCTCAATTTTGAATGTTCTATTTTTTGAAAGAGGGGACTTCAAAATGAGCTTGTGATTTCTGTCAAACACTCTCAACATCTTGTTTTCAAGCTTAGTCATAAAGCCCTTTTCTAATAATTGACCTAAGCTGAGTAGATTACTTTTCATACCTGGTACAAAGAGTACATCAGTGATGCAAGACTGACCTCCATCCTTTGTTTTGATAAGGACCTTCCCAATTCCTTCAGCAGTCAAGATTCTATCATCAGCAAATTTGACTTGGCTCTTCACAGATTGATCAAGGTTGAGAAACCACTCTCTTCTTCCTGTCATATGAGTGGAGCAACCTGTGTCTAGGTACCAACAATTATCACTTGCCCCTTCAATTTGAGTAGTTACCATTAGCAGTACCTGTTCAGTGTCATCATCTTCTTCCTGAGCCAATTTTGCATCATCACCTTTAGGTTCTCTTTTGTTATTGGGTTTGTTGTAACACTCATCAGCAAAATGCCCAAACTTTTGACAGTTAAAGCATTGAATACTTCTTTTGTCAAACTTCTTTCTATTTGAAGAGTTTTCGGAATTGGATCCCCCTCCTTTCTTGTGGTCTTTATCACTGTTCTGATTTCCCCTCCATTTATTGCTCTTCCCTTCAGTTTTGTCTTTCTTCCATCTATCACCATGCTTCTTTGGATTAGACCGTGCTTGCAAGGCTTGTTCACTTTTCTTCTCATTTATCCTTTCATTCATTCTCTGTTCATGAGATTCCAAAGATCCCTGCAATTCCTCTAGGCTAAGCTCTTCAAGATTTTTGGATTCCTCGATGGCTACCACAATATGGTCAAACTTGGGTGGCATGGTTCTAAGCACTTTCTCTACAACTGATTGCACAGTTATCTTTTCTCCATAGCCCTTCATTGAATTCACCACTATCTGCACTTTTGTGATGTAATCAGCAACTGATTCATTCTTTTCCATTTGTAGTAGTTCATATTGTCTCCTCAGAGTTTGTAGCTTGATCTTCTTGGTTTTTGTGGCTCCATCATGAGATTTCTGCAGAATGTCCCATGCTTCTTTGGAGGTTTGAGCCATTGCTATCTTTTCAAAGTTAGCAGCATCTACACTTTGGTGCAAAATGAAAAGTGCCTTGCAATCTTTCTTTTCTTTTTCTCTATCAGCAGCCTTTTGTTCCTCTGTTGCTCTCTCTCCCACAGGTATATAACCTTCTTCTACGAACTCCCAAACCCCTTGGAATCGCATCACCACCCTGATCTGAATCTTCCAATTTTCATAGTTCTTTCCTGTGAGAACTGGTAGATTTGCAGGAATTGAGCCAGATACTGCAGCCATCAAAGAACTCCTTCAAGAACACCTCCAAGAACCTTTTTTTAGCGATTCTTGTCCCTTCTATCGAAACCAATGCTCTAGATACCAATTGTTGGAACACACACTGTTCTTCACTCAATTGCAAGAGATGCAATTCACTCCCTCACACATTCACTTGTGTATCACTCACTGTTTTCTAAGCACAGAATTGCACACACACTAGAAATAGCACTAGAGACTGAAAATGATAGAATGAAAAACAAAAACTTTATTAAGATGTATGATTGCCCTTTTATACAAACCCTTCACTCTTAGGCTAGCACTTATAACAGAATTTTAAAATTCTGTTACTCTCTCTTATATACAAAGCCAAAACAGAATTAAACTCTCACAAAATTAACTACTGTAACACTGAAGATGTATTGTGATACACCAACTCCAAAATGCAAGTGAGATTGAATAATTGAACGCTGCAGATACTGACTCTAACTACTTGCAGTGTTCTTATTTCTGTTGCTCTCATTGACTTGATCAATGCAAATTGCTGAAGCTTTAGATTCTCCATGTTTGACTCTTTTTAGAGAATCTAAACTGAGATAAGCAAGCACGGTTTTGGTCTTAATTTTGCCTTTCGTTTTCCCTCACAATCAATATCATGGCACATATAGCAACAGAGGAAGAACAGAAGTCCTCTGAACCTGAGATGAATTCTGTTTTCTTCAACTTTGCTATTTTATCATAATTAGTTATGCGAAAAATATGGATGACACGCAAGGGTGTGTGAGACACAATACATTGACCTGACCCTTACACGTGCCTTGAACATTTATCTTAAGTTTTGTTTGCCCCAAATCATATTCACATGCCAACAATTTTAATAACATATTTTTCTCATGGGTTTACCATATAAGCCACATATATCAATAGTCAATAATCATCGTCATGTTTTAAATTGTCGTTGTGATCGCAATTACAGTTTCATTGTGATCTTAGACATTACAGAAAATTGTAAAAAATGGATCCAATGCAACTACAACTACAACTACAATCCTAATACAGATATAATGAGTAAAAAAATCTTTTATGTTGTGACCACAATTGCAGTCGTGGACTATAATTTAAAACCATGATCATCATAAACCACTAAATATAGATTCCATAGTAAGACAAGTTTTATATTTGTGTGCGCCTAAAATAGGAAATAGGAATTTTGTTTCTATTTGCACTACAATTATGTATTAGTTTCTTAATCTCGTGTATGTAATTATAGGAGAAAATATTAAATGATTCTAAATCAAATGTATTTATGATCTTAACTCATCTACATGATATATATTCAAGTTTTAAAATTCATTAAGAATAATTAATAATATTTAATAATGTATCATGTAACAATTAAAAAAGACCATCATCTATTGCATTCTTTTTTACTCTTGATTAAAGTTTGTTGGAAATTAATTTTTTTTATATTGATAGTTATCATCGTATGTGTATTGTTTATATTGCGTAATATTTTGGCAAGTGCTATTTTCACTCCCCTTTTCCTAATTCACTTCCCTTTTAAATTTGTTTACCCAAAATACCCTCTTACCAGAAAACATATTCTTAAAATTATTTACACTCCCCACTGCGTGTTTTGATTAGGATTAGCATTTCTTTGCGACCTCATTATAGTTATTGCTGTAATTATACATGTGTATTCTCTCTTGGCAATGGTTAAATAGTACTTGAAAATTATCATATCCTTTGTCGTGTTGGGTTTATGCTCCACACATCGGGGTCTAGAATAATGTTAAGCGGCTAGATAAAGGTTATATTTGGTGGTTTCAGATTTAAGGGAATTTGGTTGGGTGTTTCTCTGTAAAGGAATCATGATATGGTGGTGTGTACCTTGTAGATATTGCAATTCAGCCTTTTGAGAACGTCGTTAGGGATGATGAAATAACAACTGTCGATATGGATAATGGGGAGCAAAGTCTGATAATGGTTAATTGCAAGTGTTGTATTTGGAAGTGTAAATAAGTGACACGAGAATTTGCAAAGTTTAAGTCTTTTGGATTTGGTATTCGTTATTGGCATTTTAATGAATGATATGTATGCAAAGTGTGGATATAAGTGTGCTGGTGTGGAAATCAATACAATTCAGGATGAAAAATTCAAGGTTAGTAGGCACAATTGTGCTTAGTGGTTGGAGGAGCTTCAAGACATTGAATTGTAATCAAGTTAGACTAGATTCCAAAAAAGAGGGGAGTGTAAATAATGTCTAAATCTATTTTTGGATAATCAAATTTGAAAGAGGAGTGTATTAGCAAAAAGGGGGAGTGGAAATAAAAATTTCCAATATTTTTCCTCTTTAAATGTGAGCCCATTGGGCTTCCCCAGTGGATGCGTACTAGGTCTTGCCTTAGGCCTTTATAGAATTGGGCTTTTTGTTACTATATATAGAGTTGAATTGATAATTGATAATACTGGACATAAAATAAAAGAAACACTGACGAATTTATTGTATATTAATATTGATTATTATAACTAGAAATTGCAAAAAAAAAAAAAAAAAAAATAACTAGGATGATTGCATAGTTCGATTCAGCTTTAAAAATAAACTACTAGTTAGTAGCTTTACGATGCATGAGTGTTGACACTAATAATTATTAAGGCAAAAAAGTATAAAAATAATAATAATAATAAATAAATAAAATGATGGAACAAAATTGGGTGTTGAAAGTGTGCCATTAAAATTAATCTAAAATAGACACTTTTGTTCTCACATAAGACCTTTGGAGAGCTCTTAGAGGTTATTTACTACAAGGCAAAGGCTTATCTTTAAAGGTGTTGAATGCTCCTATGAATGTTGTTTCTTCCCGAATCACTTGGAGAATGAATATGGCACTTTTTCATTGCATGTGATAAAGCTCAAGAATTCTGGCAATATGCGAATTTGTCTAACACTATTCAGCCTTTAATGAATTCTGAAAAAGGGTTTCGTGAATTGACATTCAAACTCTTGGAGAATCAACCTGACCATCAAAAGAACAAGATAGCTATCATTTTATGGAGCATATGGAAAAGCCGCAATCAATTTATTTGAGAGAATATTAACCCGCATCCAACAATTGCAATCAACATTTAGCCACCACCTGGTCTCCTCCTCAAATAGGGTACATCAAATGCAATCTTGATGCGGCAATTTTTAAGGAGCATCTATCTTTTGGGATTAGTATCACCTTATTCTTTCTGGTATCCCTCTTCCTCCAGTAGCCGAGGCAGGTGCACTACAAAAAAAGCCTTGAATGGATTCAATCTTTGCGCCTAAGTAATGTGGTTTTTGAGACGGATCGACTGTAAAATGATCAAGGACCACTTGGATTTTGGTAGGATTGGAATCTCAAATTTTAATGACATTATGGAAAACTGTAAGCATATGCTTTCTTTTGTAACCAACTCTGAGGTGAGTGTAGTTAAAGAGACAAATTAATCTTGCAACTCATAAACTAGTTAGGACGTCAAGATTTCATGTTGATTCTCGTGATTATCATTGTATTCCTTTCCATATTCACCCATTATCATTGGTGAAATGAAATATTTTTATTTTCTCTTAAAAAAAAGATATTTCCTATATAGATAAATTTGTAATGATTAATTAGCCTATTTTTTCCTTCTCCCCTTCCATTGTTTCTCAATGCATTTTTTGGAAAAATATATCACTAGTCATCGAAAATTTAAGAATGTGTTTAGTTTGCATTTTCATTTTCTGAAAACTATTTTTATTATTAAAAGATTAGAATTTTGAAAACATGTTTGATTTGATTTCTTGTTTTCTATTTTCAGGAAATAAAAACACTGAAAATTTATGATATATTAACTTATTATTTTTTTTGTATTTTTAAATTTGCTTAAAATTACATTCCTTGTCATCGTATTTTCATTTTATCCAAAATGAGATTTTTGTTTTGAACTGAAAACAAAATTTTATTATTTTTATTTTCTGGTTATTTTTTGTTTTCATTTTCATTGAAAATGTTTTCAAAAATTCAACCAAACACATTTTTATTATTATTTTCTATTTTTACTGAAAATGAAAACAAAAAAAGTTAAACTAAACACCCTCTAAAATATCAAATAATAGCAAACGGTTTCCTTCATTATTGAAGCTCCAAAAATATTGTACCCACCACTACCATTTTTTTTTTCCTCTTAGTACTCATTTTTCTTCTACGTCTATTTTATCCACTATCACAATCATCATCATTATTTTGAGGCATCCTATTCTTATTCCTCCTTCTTTTGTTGACTTTTTTATTAACCTTATCCGTAAATCCCATCACTTTCTTCACCACCATATTCCTATTTGTTCTTATCTTTGTGCTAGTATATTGAATATGAAAATGCTTATCCATTTTTTACTTCAGGGTGCGTGAATCTTTCCTTATTGAGCTTGACACAATGAAGATGGACTATGAAATGATTTCTTATTTATGATAAATAGTTTTTAAGGTTAACTGAAATATATAGTTTCTTCTTATTACCTTATATAATATATATTTTTCCTGATTATATATGTAACTTAAGTTACTTAGACAGTTAACCCCCCATACATGTATCTAATATTTTTTTTGGATGGTGATGGTCCCCACTCCCCACGGTGGTCGATGAAGAACGTGCGCTTTAGGGTGACATGTTAGAGAGTACAGAATTACCGCCACCCTCATCATTCTTTCTCAGCTTAAGAATCACCTGCATCTTTAAAGTTGAAACCACTTCTTATGTGCCACGTTTACTGTTTGTGGATAGCTTTTTTTTTAGTTTTATGAATACCATTAAAAAATCATAAGAAAGTATCAGTGAGTAGATATCATCATCTTGACCTTCCATCCAATCATACATTTTATCAATAAATTATTAATACGTATAGTTATAAGAGTTTAATGTTAATGTTTGTACTGTGTAATTTTTATTTTATTTTTGTTGAAAAGTTTACCTTAGATGGATTTCAGAACAGATCTCAATAATACTTATAAATATACTTACAAGTTGTTCATATTAATAATGAAAATCAAACTCATATCTTTTTTATATGTAACTAGATTAACTTATTTTGATTTATATTTATAAAAATAATTTTATATCATCATTTAATTATAAGTTATTGTTTTTTAGAAGGCTATAAATCACTAAAGTTAATATGACTTTTAGATAACTATAATAAAGTCAACAGACATAATATATATGATATTTAAAAAAAAAACATATATGATAATTTATATTAGATTAAATATAAAATTTAACATTAATACGGTGACACAATACGATTTCAATAGACGGCGGATTAAAACAGGAGCTAACCTAATCATAGAACAAGGGGTTAATGTAGGAACTGAAAAAAAAAAAAGGAGTATAACAAATTTTTTTTGGTATTGGAGTATAACAATTTCTACAAACTGAAAATGAATTCTGAAACCATTTTCTTCTCTCACTATATCTTTGTTACCTCCAAATTTCTCTTGCCGTGTTTTTATTCATCAAGCATCCGTGTTTCATTTCATCCATCAAATTCAAACATGTTAGAATTAGTAATAAATCTTTTTATGTAAAACCGTGAATTGTCGCATACGATAAGGTAAAGTAAAGAAAAAATTGAAAGAAAATAAAAATTCTTGTATGTATGACTGTTAATAATAAATACTTTATATTAATATTATATATATATAAAGAAAAAAAAAGCTTGTGAGAATAACGTCACACAGAGAAAAATTGAGACAGATAAGCGAAACGGTGTGCCACGACCACGAGCTTGTTGTTATAGAATATAAGTAATAATAACGTTTAAATGCAACTCCAAAGTCCAAACTTTTCTTCTGGGTGTGACTCCAAACAACTACTACTAGCTAGCTAGCACACAATATTATTATGGAAACCACCGCAGAGGCTGTTTTATTTCATTGTCTTGTTGTAGCAGAGTGCTCTGAATCCAGCCCCACACAACTTTCTGCCATGGAACCTGAAATTCTGAATTTTGGGTACTTCTTCATGTCTTATGATGATGATCATTTTCAGTTTTTTCCAGCTTTTGTTGTATGGTTCAGATTTTATTTCCCTTTTTTTCTGTTTTATGAAAAAAGAGAGATTTTTCTTATGTTTTTTTTTCTGCCATTTGGTTTGAGTCAGGTGCATGCATTACAGAAGGAGATGCAAGATCAGAGTGCCGTGCTGTGATGAGGTTTTTGACTGTAGGCATTGCCATAATGAAGCTAAGGTATAAATTTATGTTCTTGCCAATGTTTCACCGTTTTAGGATTTAGTTGAGTTATGTTAACAGAAGACTCACATTTTTAATGTGAGTCTTCTGTTAAGGCCTTTCTTGGTCATTAATGTGATAGAGTAAGTCGATCATAGTACATGATCCCTCCTCCCAGTGTAGGTCGGCCTATTAGAAAAGTTGGTCTTAATTCAAATTACTCTACTTGACCAGCCATTCTTTATTTGACTAGGGCCTGTTTGGGTAAGCTTCTTTAGAAGCATTTTTAAAAGAAGAAAATAAGAAGAAAAAAGATGAGATGAACTTTTCCATAAACAAAAATAAACTCTGCATGAGTTAATTTTTAGAAGCTCACCAATATAACTTCTCTAAAAGATGAGATGACATCTACAAATTAGCTAATGGAAAACTCATTTTAGCTATTGGAGAATCTCATTTCAAATTTTTCTTCTTATTTTCTTCTTCTAGAAGTGCTTCTAGAGAAGCTTATACCCAAACAGGCCCTAAGTCTGAAAGGCATAAGTGATTTTGTTGGTCAAATGATCTAGTTACTTACCCTTGTAGAACGAGCATTTTGGGAGGGGGAGATCATAAAAATTAAAAAGTACTTTTTTCTATAATGTCCATTAGACTTTCATGTTTGCTGCCAAAGCATTGTCATTTTTCTATATAGTAAGATTGCAATTTCATTAATTTAACCTTTCTTATATTTTTGGATCATAAAGCAAAATAAAATTCTAATATTTATGTGGTTCTTATCATATTGATTCACAATGTTAAACTATATTTGATGCTGTTCGCTCACTTACTTCATTTCATTTTGTTGACTTTCAGGTTATATCTGCTCCTTATGTGATATAGAGCAAGATGTGAATTCTAATATTTTTGTTCAGCCATGAGTTAGTGTTATTTATACCTTTGAGACAATCTTCATCATTCAGCCAGTTTTGTTAATTCATTCTTTGAAAATGGATACAGGTACTCATGTCCCGTTTGCTCAAAATCCGTCTGTGACATGTCAAGTGTGTGGAATAAGCTTGAGGAATTGGTATGTAGATGCCAATTTGTTCTCTATATATAATTTTTTAAAGAGCATATGATTGCATCAATATATTCTGTTTTCGTATAATATATCATTCTTGAATTAAAACTTTTGGTCAGATTGCCTCAACTCCAATGCCTGAAACCTACAAAAACAAGATGGTAAGTAACAAGTCTCAACTCTAAAGCCTTAGTACTAGGAATTGTGAGATATATCTAACTCAATGTTTGTATGAAACCAGGTGTGGATACTTTGCAATGATTGTGGAGTAAACTCTCATGTACAATTCCAAATTATGGCCTAAATTGCAACTCATACAACACAAGACAGATACAGGGAGTACCTGCTACATCAAGCTCATCTTGGGTGACTGAAATGGTGAGATGAACATGGGAATGGAAACAACTCTTTTTGAGCAGAGTTACTCTGTTACGACACTAAAATTAAATTTTAGTTATCAAACTTAGATATTAGGAGGACAAACTTGGTTTAGGCTGTGTTGTATTGGTGTTTTTAAAACCTAAGAAACAATTAGGCTTCCTTGTCAAATGCCATGATGGCATTATCTGAAAATCATGTAAAGATTCAGAACACCGAGATTCGAAGCTCCCAAAATCAAAAACCGATACAGTTAAGAATTTAAGATATAGTTTGACGGGGGAGAGGATCTTTTCATCACAATTTTCATATGACAAAGTTCATGTGAAAAAGATAAGAAAACAATATTAAATGATTGAACAATATTAGTTTTTTGGATTCTTTTTGGAGGAGGGGAGTGCTAAAAGAAAATCACATTGCAACTGCCCAAAGGCTTATATAATAACAATGGGAAAAATTCGTACATTAGTCCAGGAAAACCATAATTTCTACTAATCTTCACATCACACATAATTGAACTTTTTTCTGTAAATTAAAAATGTTTATTATGTGTCATGTAAAAATTAATTAGGATCATAGAAATGAGATGGTCTTGGATTATTTAATAATTTATGGAAAGAATTGGTGAAAGTGAAAAGAAAGCACACTCCTCTTGAGGTACTTGAATTTTCTTTTAGGATCTCTGTATCTTGCTTAGATATGAGAGTATCCATGTGCTCTTCTTTTTGGGATTGCTATTGTTCCCAACAAATTTGTCATTGGTTCCTATCATCTTTCAAAAATTTTAAAAGCACTATTTTTCATAATGCACAACAGAGATACACTTCAATTGCACTAATGGGGTGCGAAAAACATTGTGCAATGGAATCACGATCTTGTTATATATTTTTTTCATACCCACATTAGTGCAACGAAAGTGTATTTTCGTTGTGTAATTGAATTTGTGGGAAAAAAAATATAATGAAATCATGATTTTATTGTAGAAATGAGGGTTTTTTAACAAAGAATGTACAATGGTTGTTATACAGTATACAATGAAATTATACTTCTGTTGTACTTTTTTTTTGTTTTTTCTCATTGTTCGACAAATAGAATAACTTAAGTATTAATTACATAATTTGTCACCCAATAAAATTGCAATTTTGTTGTGTTACATACAAAAATTACAACACAACTCGTAATTCTATTGTGTTATAAACATTGTAGATGAAAAAGAGTGGATGTCAATATTGGAGGAAAGAGACAAATAATATTTTAATATTTGCGCATTGACAATAGGGGCCAAACCAATTTTGGAGGGCCAATATTAATTCCTTTTGGGTGTTACTTGGTGCACCCAGCATTTTTGCTGGGACACCCAGCAACCGTGGTGAAATAGCAAAATTGCCCTTCACCCTAATACTATAAAAACTCCTAATTTTTTGTTCGTACGCCGCTTCTTCTCCTCCTACGCCGCTTCTTCGTCTTCCTCTTCCTTTGTTGGTGCTTGTTGCTTGTTCCCGTTCCTCTGTTGGTGCTTGTTGGTTGTTCCTCTTCCTCTGTCACCGTTGGTGCTTGTTCCTCTTCGTCTTCCGTTGTGCACCTCTTCGTCTTCGTTAGGAGTCCATTGATGAGAAGGGGTCGGGGAAAGCTTAAACCCAATTCCTATAGTGATGAATAAAAGTGCAATTAAAATTTCTGGGGAGTTATACATTTGTGTATTGATAAACCATGAACCAGACTAGATCCTGCGCTGCTGTTCTTCTTCTTCGTCTCCAACAAAAAAATGACATTTTTCTAAAAAAATTCATACGGATCAGCAATCCCTATGAATCATACGGAATACTGATCCGTATGAGTTTTTTTTTTGTTGAATAATTTAAAATTTAAGATTAGATTGCTAAAATTAAGATACGGTTTTTTTAAAAAAAATATATTAGTTATTACTAAGATTGGATTAGATTGCTAAAATTAAGATTAGATTGGTGAAAAAATTAATTTTCAATATTGTTATAAAAAATATGGAAATCAAAATTTAAGATATAATCAGATTGTTAGTTTAAGATAATGATTTAGTAGTTATAAAAAATATATTAAAAATATGGAAACCAATATTGTTATATATTTCATTTTATAGTTAAAAAAAATATTGAAACCAAAATTTAAAATTTAAAATATGATAAGATTGTTATTTTAAGATAATGATTGAAATCAAATTTAAAAATATATTAGTTATTACTAAGATTATATTAGATTGATAAAATTAATATACGTTGGTGAAATAATTAATTTTCAATATTGTTATAAAAAATATGGAAACCAAAATTTAAGATATAATCATATTGTTAATTTAAGATAATGATTTAGTAGTTATAAAAAATATATTAAAGATATGGAAACCAATATTGTTATATATTTGATTTTATAGTTAAAAAAATATTGAAACCAAAATTTTAAATTTAAAATATGATAAGAATCTTAGTTTAAGATAATGATTGAAATCAAATTTAAAAATATATTTGATTTTGTAGTTATAAAAAATATTGAAACCAAGATTTAAAATTAAAATATGATAAGATTGTTAGTTTAAGATAATGATTGAAATCAAATTTAAAAATATATTAAATTTGGTAATTATAAAAAATATTGAAACCAAAATTTAAGATTTAAAATTTATTTATGAATCCATATGTTTTAATTTTTAAAAAATTATTTTTTTAGAAATTTTTTATTCATTTTTAATTTATTTACAAAATTTGATAATTAAACAAATTTGATATTTAATTGAATGATGTATTCAAATATTTTTTATAATAATTAAAAATTAAATAAATATGATATTTAATTGAATGATGTATTTAGATGTTTTTTATAGCAATTGATAATTAAATAAATTTGATATTTTTTTATATATGTAAATACTTATTAAACCTATCATTTTTATTTATAATTTATATATGTAAACAAATTAATTATTATATAAAAAATAACCATCACAAAATTTATCATGTAAATTTACATATATATTAAATATAAATTAGAAATTTAGTTGTTATATATAATGACACTATTTATTTATAATTTAATGTGTCTATTAACTCAGTTGATTTGAATGTTTTATTAATAACGTAGGTGACACAAGTTCCATTCATTTTTGGACCATTAATTTTAAATTAAATCATAAATTGTATTTTTGAAAAATAAAATAAAATAAAAAATCTTATGGGTCACGTATGGATTAGCAATCTGTAGATCCAATACCGATTGACAATCCGTGCAGAAATGAAAAAATCTTACTCTTATTTATAACCAAAAATACCCTCAGGCATTTTCGAAAATTGCTAGGTGCCGCAAGCAATTCTCATTCCTTTTCCCTATAGTTGGGCTTTGCTTAGTGCTTTGCTTCGCCTATTGGGTCTATTGTGGTCTGGCTTGTATATTATATGCACCGAAAGAAGTAAAAAGCAAGCCCTATGACCCAAAATTTATTATTAAAAAAAACGAAAGGTAAACACCGTGAACAGTACGAACGATTAAGGAATAAGCCTATAGGGTTTTTTTTTTAATTGGGGTGGGGAGTAGAATAACCCTGTAGGTTAGTTTCTTTAAACTTGAAAAAAAGTTATTTTAAAGAAATGACTTTTTAAAAACAAATAAGATTTTTTTCTTTAAAAAAGTAAAAAATATTTTTAGAAAAAAGCTTAGAGAAACACATTTGAAAAACATAAAAATTATTTTTTATTGACAAAAAGAATTTTTAAAATAAAACTTAAACAAACTGCCCTATAACAAACAAATTCAAGCTTGTGATCTGATATGAGAAAAACTCTGTCAATATCTCCAAACAGTCTTGAATGGCTTGCGCTAGTCTATTTCACTTGTCCGTATGTTTGGATGGAAGGAAAGAAAAAAAATATAATAATGATGTATTTTTTTATTGTTTGGTTCGCAAGAAAGAGAGAACAAAAAGTGGGAGAAATGTTAACTTGTAAAAACAAAAATTTAATTTTTTTTCTCTCATTTTGTACTCGATTAAAATTTTAAATTTCTCTCTCCTTTCATTTTTTTCCTTCAATCCAAACGGAGGGGTAGAGCTTTCCAGTAAACAACTTTGATTTTTTATTTTCTTACATCTTACTTTTTCTTTTCATCTCTTTTATTTTGTTTTTATTAAATCACTCATCACATCTTATTTTCTCTTATCTTTTTTTTTTTTTTACTTTTTACTTCTCTCTGCCTCACACTCATCTCAAACTTTTTCTAGTAAAGGGGTGGCAAGAGAATCACGTTTATATAATAAACTAGATATAGACACTAGGACGTTTTTTCTTTTGGTGAATACGAACCAAAGGGTTAACTACCAATGGCTGATTTATTATGAGCTAACTCAGCTCTTAAAGCATTAGAAATACAATCTGGAGCCACAACAAAAATATGGTAGCCCATGTTAGTGTTTAAAGCCTGCTTGGCTATAATGTCCGCAACAAGATTGGCCTATCTAAAAACCCGATTCCAAGAAATCAGACCAATCCGGTCCATCACAACATGAATGTCTTCAACCAAGTTGAAACAAAGATGATGTTTGCTACCACATAGAATCAGAATCAACACGAACACTATTAAATCCTTTCGCCCAAGCCAGTTTCAAACCCAAAAGGATAGCAGACACTTCTGCATAAATCACTGAGGACTCTCCTTTATTGTTCTGGAAGCCACACAGGGACTCGTCATTATGGTTCCGAGCCCTATTCCTTCCCCACCAAATGAAATTTAAAATGAAACCAAATTTAAAATGAAATAAAAAAAAATAGTCTTTAAAACGCCATTAGGAGCATAGTTCCAAGCAATCTTATCGAATCCAGCATCTTCTTGCTTTGGATAACTTAGGTTCAGAATTATATGGACAATAGTATCAGGAAAACAGTCTTTAAAATTATTAACTAGCCAACCTTCAACAGGATCTGTATAGAAAATTACCGGAACATGCAACAAATTAATAATCCGACACCTCCAGAATAACAAGACTCAATAACGAGGTGTACCCTTGAACCCAGTTGTCTCGCCAAAATTTAATATTAGCACCATCACCTAGAAACACCACAGTATTTTCATAGAACAATCACCAATTTGCACACAAGCCTCTCCAAAATTTGCTTCCAGGTTTTTTATCATTAACGATATGAGTTTGCATGACCTAAGAGGGTAAGGCTTACAAAACAAATTTTGCAAGGGTTACTCTACCTGCAAAGGATAAGATTTTAGCTTTCCATGCACTCAGTCTTTGATGAACCTTATCCATAATGAACTGGAAGGTCCCACTAGACACCTTTTGGTGGAAAATAGGCACACCAAGATATTTGCTGAGGTCCTCTATCCACTGCAACCCTATCTCATAACTCAGCTGAGTTCTATGATTAATCCCGACATTCTTGAAGAAGAACATAAGCGATTTATCCATGCTGATCTTTTACCCAGAACTCCTGCAAAATAAATTCAAAATATTTTTTATCAAGTAGACTTGTGCTACAGACGCCTCTGCAAACAAAATAAGGTCATTTGCAAAGACCAAATGCAATATAGGGGGGATCCATGTCTACTAAAGGAGATAGGGATGAGAATCCTAAAAGTGTCCAAATATAAGGACCTATGACCAGGAGTAAGACCAAACACTCAATGGATACCCTCCAACAAATGATAGCAGACATATTTAACAAGACCCAAGTGGAGAAGGACGAAGCCCCGAGTGGAGAAGGACAAAGCCCCCGAGTGGAGAAGGATGAATGTCCAAAGACAGAGGCACTACCAAGACTATTAATTGTTGTTGAAGGCCCAGATTAATTTGAAGGCCCAGATTAATTTGAAGGTTCATATTAAATATGTTCTATTTTTATTTATTGTAATTTTGACTCAAACTGTTTAGAAGACCCAAGTTTTTGTTTTCAATAAAAAAAAAAATTTTGTCATTTTCATAAAATTTGGTGAGAGCTTTTTTCTGGGTTTCATATTGAACCAATCTCAAACTTATCAAGGTAATCCTTGTAGCGTCTACATTGACTTATCTTCTCTCTCCGAGAGTGACGTCATTCAAAACTCCGTAACCTATGTCAAACAATCCGCTCCTAGTCAGGATCACATCAGATAGGTTTGCAAGTTTGTTATTCTAAGGTCAAATCATTATCAAACGATCCGCTCCTAATCAAGATTACATCAGATAGGTTTGCAAGTTTGTTGTTCTAAGATCAGATTAATCAATTGGAACAACCTCTCAATGCATACCACAAACAAGTAAGGTGAAAGTGGGTCTCCCAGATGGATACCCCTAGTATGAGTAAAGTCATCCAACGCTTCCCCATTCCACAACACTCATAGAAGCAGAAGATACACAATGGCAAATTAAATCAACAATCACACATGCCATTCTTATATCTTGCAGAGTATCACGGATAAACTCCCAATTTAGCCAATCATAATCTTTTTCCAGATCAATCTTGATAATCATCCAACCCTTTCTTCCTTTTTTATTTCTCATAGAGTGGAAGATCTCCTGTGCTATAACTATCAAAGCTAGATTGACAAGGACCAACCAAATTACTCATATGGGGTTTTATTCTCAGAGAAAGTAGTCTAGTAATAGCTTTATAAACCACATTATACAAACTAATGAGTCTAAAATCTTTTATAAAACTAACCTCCTCTTTTTTAGGAATAAGAGTAATAAAGGTTTTATTTGCTTCAGCCACGGCTTGGTGAATCTGGAAGAGCCCTTGGACAAATTGGCAAAAATTCTGGCCAACCACACACTCTAGATCTTTTGAAAGAAAGTAGCTTGAAAGCCATCAGACCCATGCGCCTGGAGACTCCCCATATGCTTGATAGTCTGAAAAAATTCCTCAATAGATCACATCCTCCTTAGCTCTTGTTTCGCATCATCCCCTAGCTTAGGAAAAGCATGGGACACAACAAAAGGATGGTAAACAGCATCATCAGTATACAACTCTTTATAATAATGTGTTACCATCCTTTCCAACTCCTTAGGGTCAAAAATTCAATTGCCCTCTCCGTCTTTAAGCATATCATATCTATTCCTCCTTCAACGAATGGTAGTAACACCATGCAAATTTTTTATGTTTTGATCCCCCAACAAAAGCCACTTGGCCCTGGATTTTTTTTACCAATGAATCTCCTCCTCATCAAGGACTTGTTTGTACTCCTCCCATATCCTTTTATACTCACAATCAAGAGAATTAAAGCCAGATCCCCTCATGCATTCTAATTTGTTAAGCTTCTTTCTCAGCGATGCTTTCCTCTTCCATAAACATCCGAAAACCTTTTTGTTCCACAACTTTAGGGGAAAGTTTCCATATCCCGATGGCCACGAGTACTAACACACCCCAAGCTTTCACCAAGAGAAAGAGTGTTATTAAAATCACCAATAACAGCTCATTCTCCTAATAAATTCATGCTAGTATCACACAATTCATCCCAAAGAGTCTTGTCTTCGAGCAACCTGTGGAGCCCCATACACAGCCATCAAAAACCTATTTAACAGGTTCCCCTTTGATGTTTGCCTTCACCATTTGAGAAGCTAAAGTTTGAACCTAGACCAACTTTTGAATTGACGAGGATGACACAATTTCCTTCACGTGAGTGTGCATGTCTACAATATTGGAATTTTGGTCTGCACCAACATTCTCCACTGAATGGACCCCAAACTTAGCATTAAAATCATATTCAATCCCCTTCATAAATAGTGGCAACAGAATCGGATTTGTTTTTAACGGAAATAACAAGATCCCTTATTTCATGTTCTACTAGGATCTTGTGATAATGCATGAATCTTTCCTTATTAGCTTGCTTCCCTTTCTCATTAGTGGAATCTTCTTTTTTAACTCCAATATTTGCTTTTTTTCTTCCTAAAATTAGGTTGGACAATCATCCATACTCCAAACCATTCCTTATTTGCTTTTTTTCTTCCTAAAATTAGGTTGGACAAATCATACATTGGTCTTTTTTATGACCAACACGTCCACATCGAAAACAAATAGAGTGGAGCCCTTCATACTCCAACAACAACTTAATTATGACCTCTGACATAGATATGGGTTTCCAAAGGCTTTTCCAAATCCAGTTCAACATATAATTTGGTAAATTTTCTCCTTGAGTGGATCGAGTAAGACGATCAACCATAAGGAATTTTCCCTGGCTCAAACCAATTCTTTTAAGGAAAACCTCGTTATACAACTCAATGGGATGACGCTGTATTCTGATCCACACAGCTATATTCTTTGCTAAACACAATTTGATAATAACCATCATGAAGATCAATTATCTGAATAGTGCCCTTCCTTTCCCAGTCCCTCTGAACTTTCGTTTCAAGGATACGAAAATTAACTCTTTTACCTAAAATGTTGACCACCAAAGTATTTAACCAAGTGGAAGACCAATGCAATAGCTCCACATCAAATAATGGAATCACTGGACCATCCATCGTTTGAGTCCCATGACAATCATTCTCCTTAGGCACTTCTTCAATAACATTCTTGTGCACCCCCAAATCCATCTCTATAGGAACCTCACTGCCCCCGACTAGTTGCAAAAGTTTATCTGCAAATGAAATTGATACTCCGTCCATATAGGTCTTCAAGTCCTCCTTAATCTTCTTTGTACTCCTTCTCCTATTAAGGAGATCATCCTCCTTACTGGTTAAACCAAAAACCACATTCTCAGAAACCCTAACAAATCTCACCATTTTTAGAAACCGACTGATTGATTAGTCATATGTAGACAGTAGGATGTATAGGTATCTTAATTTTAATTTTTCTCCAAAAAAATATTTAATGGTAATTAAAGATATTGGAAAGTAAAAAATAATGCATATATCTCTTATTTAAAATCTTATCAAGATAATTTTACTCGAATCTTTAAATACCATTTTGATGCATTGTCAATAAGAGTAACGTTGAATTAGGTAGAAAATAACTTAGATGAATGTCATTTTAAATCATTTAAAGAGATAACCCAATCTACAAAAGTTATGTTTATTAGTTTTACTCTTCAATAATTTCTTTCATTTGTAAGAATGTGTTCAAATTTTAAAAAGCTCGACAGAGTAGAACTAAAGGAGAATAATATCAATAAAGTGATAGACATAGACTACTGGGCCACAACAACATTAATCATTTTGTGCATTAAACAATGGGTAGTTGATTTAAATAGTACACAATTGACTTCACTTATAGAAAGTGTGATAAGACTAGTCCCACCAGTCTTTGGATGTTCCCAACTCAAGTAATATTATTATTAGCTCCAGTAAAATATATTAGTTTAGGGGGAAAAAGGAAATTAAGAGGGGAAAATGTGGTTGTATGCTTATGTGTAAAAGTCGTTTAAGAATAATGAGCCAAATTTATGGGGGAGGAAAAGGGGTTTAATAGTAATTAAAAGATAGCCCAGAAAAAGGAATAAGAGAGAGAAAAGAGAAAATAAGTGGTTTAACCAAAATGTGACACCATAAACGAAATATTGCTGTGGTAAAAAGTTGATTGTGCAATTAAGATGTCACCGTTTATGATGCATGTCTTAGCTTTTATATAATATATAGTTAAATTAACTAGGAACCCAATAATTTTTTGCTATAGACTAAACCTTCAAACTGAATACTGAAAGGTTAATTAGTATCATAATCTCCCATATAAATTCATTGCTATTTACCAACATCATCTGGAAGGAAAGATCCAAAAACACCCAGAGAATATGATAGCAAGAGAAAAACAAAAAGAAAAAAGACAGATTGCAAAAACAAGCATTAATCAATAGATATAGTGGCCTACTTGTCTTTTGCCTTGAGTGAAACCCAAGATTTGTCAATTGCCAAACTAATGATTTTCTGGGTCAAGATCTCAATACTCAATAGCCAGACAAAAGCATGAAAGGACTAACCCATATTTACCTTACCAGACAAAAAGCTTTTAGACACTACCTTTATGCTTCCGTTCCTCAATTTGAAGATAAAGATAGAAGAGAATAGGGACCCATTGAATAGTAGAACTATAGAAACTCACCTTTTGAATCCTTAGAATAAAGTAGTCTTACACGTGAATCTATTCAAGTAGCCCATACATTTTTGGAACAAATTTGTCTAACATAAGATTCTTATTGTCGTTTTAGTTGACGCTTTCTATAAGTTCAATAAATCATGTTCTCAACTCAGTTATCGAAAAAAAAATCATGTTCTCAACTCCAAATGTGAAAGTCCTCTGCAGACCAGCCACACCAATCACCACCCTCTAGACTATAAGCACCAAAAGAAAATCCCTACATAAAATCTTTTAAAAGGGTTCATAAAATTAGCTTTTTACGAACCTTTTCTAGCTTTGAGAATTAAATATGATCATACAAGATATGTTACATTTTGATGTTAAGCAAAACGCATCCAATGTCAAAGTCAAGGTCACATGCTTGACAATTGACATCAGCTCCAATGCCAAGAGATGGGTTTGAAAACGACCGGCACTTAATTTTTTCCGCAAGTAAGCAGTAACCAATAATTTGAAGCAAGAAAAAGGAAGGGTGCAAAAGGAAGATATTGCATCAGGAGTTACAGCAGAATGTGCAATCATTTCATTTCAGGATAGCAGTCCCTCTCTATCCAGCACAATATATTCAAGGAAATGGACCACTGGGACCACACCTGCTCTAGTAGCTGCACCCTTTGCATTGTGTCGATTGTCAAAATAATTTTACTTTGTAAGCTTAAGGAAATGTCACATGGACCTACCAAGATATATACAATCATGTTGAATTCAAACTAAAGCTGAAAAACCAGCAGTTTTTCAGGTGTCTAACATCTGAAGCTTGAATTTTCAACAGCTGCTAGATGCAGTGTCTGAAAATGGTTTGGATTGGATTATAACCCGAGCTCCTGAAGCAAGCCTGTTGAGTAAAAATCAATTTTCAGTCTATATATTGTTGAAAGCTGCAAGAGTATGATGAATAGTTTTAAGAGCCTTAAGAAACAAGTTAGAGTCAACACTTAACTTTCTTCAATTTTAATCACCTCCTCCTCTTCTTTAAATGAGTCTATCCTCTTCGATTGTTTTTTTCCTGTGGAAGATTCAGTGATCCTTTTGCTGCTACCATTAGATGTTACTGGGGATATGCCTGAGCCATCAATTCTATCTGATGAGTTCCGAGGTCCATCAGAAACAGGAGATCTCATGGATTCACTTCGGGGATGCTTGGTCAATGAAGCCTTAATTGATCGAGGAGTGCATTTTGAATGTCCCGAGGATGATTCCTCTTTGTCTTCTTGCTGTTTCTGTTCTTTAAATGTCCTGCACATTTGTGTGTTGACTTTGTTACAGAAGAAACATTGGCCTAGATGTGACAACTACCATGTCCCCATCAGGTGTCAATCAAAACCAATTACAAAACTCTAAAACATGAATCCATGAAGCCGACCACTGATCTCAAGTCATTTTCTAGTGGCATGTTATGAAGATTAATACCAAGGAGCTCATTTCATAACAAAGAAAGAGAACAAACAGTAATGAAGTTCACAATAACATGTGATAAATGGACCTCTCTTTATTATTCCACAGATTATCAGTCCAGCCTTTTTTTCAGAAGATATTTCATATTTCAATGTTTCCTATTTTTATTTTGTGTACCAGCTTTACAAAACAGCAATGCAGGCCTTCATTTGGACCTTTGAAGCCTCCATTTCCATGAGACATCTCATACAACCACAAATAGAGATATGAACAAGCATGAATGAAATTCTGTTATTATTATAACAACCAATTGAAAAACAACACATTGAAAATATAGAATTTGTAATCATTTTATTGAACAAATGAAGTAATCAGGGGTACATAAGATGTTCAGGTGAATATTTTTAATACAAAAAATGTTAGGTGATATTTTCAAAATTTGACAGATAAAATCATGTATTTGAGAGATAATTTCAGATTTGACACAAACTCGATTAGCCTTATTATATGACCAGATTCAAGCATTATCACCTTTGGACCACTGCTCAACTAATCTGGCTTTCCAGCCTAAACTGGCAAAATCACCATTTAAAATCTAAAGAATGACCACATCCCAATTATTAGTCCTATTATATTACTACACCAGACCTGAAGCAACCCATATGCTATTTCCTCGGATTTGCATAAGTGGTAGGTTGTGACTCTTGCCCATTCTAATTTGTAATGTTGCAAGGGAAAATTTTAAACCAAAACTTACCTCTCATCATTGTAGGAAGAAGAGCGTTTCAGAACATTATGTCCATCTCCCTCCTTCAGTTTAGTCTCAACTAAGCTTCCACTAAAATATTCTTTGTCTTCCAATCTGAGGCTCATCAGCTTTGGATTCTCAGCTAAGCAATCAAACTCCCCCAACACGAAAGAAGTTGAGAACAGGGGAGAAGGAAATTTGGAACTGGAAAACCTGGGCTTATAGGAAGGAATAAGGCCAAAACTATGGTTTTTCACTGATATTGAGCCACATGAGATCAGTTGCATCAGCAAATTTGAAGCTTTCATCCTCGTGTTGGTTGGCATCTGCATGCTCTCCTCCTCCAGAATCCTAAAGCTATTCACTTTACTAGCATCAGCTCTAATCAGAGATTCCAAAGTTTCAGCCTTCCCCACAAAAGATGAGGAACTTGAAGTTGAGGGAGGACGAGAAACGGCATCCCTACAGATTCGTGGAGTATCTTTCACTTGGGGAGCTTCAGCTTGACAAATTTCATGACATTCGGATTCTAACGACCCATCCTCTGTTGATACACCCCTTGTGCAAGTTTTCTGAGCTCTGGATCTGTTGTCCTTTTCTTCTGTCTGAGTTGAAGCATCGGCCAATCCATCAGTTTTATAAATTTTGTACTCTGTCAATGCCAAGCTTAGAGCATCACTCTTTTCAGCTCTAGACTCTGGAGAAACATCAGAGGAACCAGTGTGTGGATCTTGGGAAAGCTCATCATCTTGGGAGATTCTTGTCTCCTTCCCATTCATGCTAGAAGAGGATGAGCCCTCATCCAGGCTCCGAGAAGAAGCTGGCCCCGGCAACAGCTTCACACTTTGTGTTTTAACATTGCTAATGGGACTGAAACGATCTGTAAACCAAGATTCACCAAGACTAAGGTTACAGGCATTCTGTATCATTCAGGAATCAGGACCTAACAATTTATTACTTGCAAAAGATATTTACCTGAATTTGATTCGTCAAAGAGCTCAGAACCCTTGAGAACATACTCATTTCCATGAGCTGGTAGAATTATATCATCTTCACACAGATCATGCCACACAAATCCACTCTTGTAGCTCCTGAATTACAAGAAGAACAAATATCAACAATGAAAATTGTATCCAATAATTTGGTCCTAGTCTGAAACAACCCAAAAACTAAACAATCTTGTTTTCTTTATCTTAAATTGTAAATTATAAATTTTATGCTGCCTTAACTTTTATAAAATTTAAGCAGGAAACAAGGGGCAAGGATAAAGACACCAAACCAATCAAGTCTTTTTTTTTTTTTTATCTTTTCCCTTCTCTCTATTTTTTCTCTTTCTCTCAACACAAATTGAACACAAGGACATAGAAAATGCTAAAAACATGCTCACCTCTTGCAAGACCATGAATACAAGGAAGCCATGCCTCTACCTCTCAACACATTAAGTCTATCAATCACATCTGCACACAAAAACAACCCCTCAAAATCCACAAATCACAAAGGAAAACAACAAAAACAACACCCCTTCCCCCACCCAAGTAAGAAAAAAGCAAAATGTTTGTCTTCCCATTATTCAATCTACCTCTCAAGTATAGTCCATCGGGTGAAGAAAGTGGGACCTCCATGAAATGAGGGTGCTCTAGCTGCCGGTTTCGAGATAGGTAGTAAATCACGGGTACCTTCAAACTCTGGTGGTATTTTGGTGACTTCTCAGTCCACACTTTGGCCCTCTCAGGACTCACTTGCCGGTTGTACTTCTTCATCCTCGCTTCCATTCCCACATGCAAAAACAACCCCCCACCAACCCTAAAAATTCAATGTTTCACGATTTCTCGACTTCAAAACCCTGTCAGATAGAACCCCATTTCCCCGTTAGCTTCATTCCGTGCAAAAACGCCACTGGGTCGAGATATTTTCAGATTTTCTTCCACCATCACTGAAACTGCACGAAATCAGATCTAACTAGCTAGTAACACCAACATGCGTATAAAAACTGGAATCTTTAACAACATAAATGCAAAAAGACAATACCTTGGAAAAAAGGAGCTGAATTAGAAGCTGTATGTGTGTGTGTGTGTGTGTGTGTGTGTGTGTGTGTGTGTGTGAGAGAGAGAGAGAGAGAGAGAGAGAGAGAGAGAAAGTGAAATGAAGGGGTGCAAATTGAAGCGTTGGGAAAGAGAGAGAGACTGGAAGGGGATGAAACAGAGACAAGAGTGGGTCAAGGAAGTGAGTTTCAGTAGCTTAGTCCTTAGTTTATGGTGATGTTTTTGGCCGATATGATGGAATTGTTCGATGTGTTGAGAGTTCAAATGTTTGTGATGTTTGTGTTTGTGCTGTATTGTGTTCGGTTGTCTGACTTTGTTGTTCCTTCCACCTTTTTTAATATTAATTTTCGTGTTCTGCCCTTTCTCAAACTACCATATTTGCCCTTCAAAACATGCGCGGTAAAATTCAAAGATTAAATCAGAGCTTGCAAATTTCTTAAAACAATAAATGCCTGTATCAGTTCTAAATTAATTTTGGGAGCTGTAAAGTGTAAAATTAGCCAATAATTTACTGTCACCCACTATTAGGTTATACACCCCGTTGTGCAAATACTATTCCTTTTATTGGAAAAATACATGCTTGGATATTCGTTTTAAATAAATGTTTGATGATAAAATGAAGTTTGTAAAAATATCATCATCTTTCATTTTGCATTTAGTTGCAGTGGATCATTGAATTTGATCCCGAAATTCTTGCAAGCAAATTAAAAAGTATCATACTTTAAACTGTTTAAAAACCTTATATGTTTTTGGACTTTAAATATCTACATGTACTACTGGTAAACTAATTAGTAATTACTCTTATGTAATGTGATAAATTGCAATGAAAATTATAATTACTTTAACTGATGAGTGGTTATATTAATAATTTGTCTATAATATGTAGAACTTGTGATATTGTTCGGTGATCTTTATATGATATCTAAGTTTTATATCCTTTGTTTTTACCAATAAGTTTTCTATCATTAGTATTCAAGTATCATTAAAAAATGGTTACTTTAGATAATTGTTAATCTAAATGATGTGTATTATAAGTAGTGTTACTCATGTTCGATACTACTTATAAGATATAATTGTAAGAATTACTATTTAAGTATTATTATTTTAAATTTGAACAAGTTGATTATTCTAATCATATACTTTAAGCAATTCCCCTCGAAGAAAACATTTGGCCAAAACTTATGAAAGTAGCTTTAGTTTTAAAATTTAATGATCTTGGAAGTGAATGTTTTGAAAGGAGCAAGCAAATATGATTAGGAAGTATGGTGTAGTTATGTGTGAAATATTTTATATATCATTACAGTTTATGAGCAATGATTTGAACGTCATAACATGATTTTTCCCTGCTGCCCTCTCCCTTTGAAAAAAGGGGGTTTTTTTTTTTATGGGATATAGAGATACTGGAGGTCTCAACGGGGCCAACTCATACTTGCAATTAGGATCCATGGTAACGGAAATTACATGATACCAATTTTAAATAGCTTCAAATATCCTATAACCATGTATATTTTTTTATCCACATATTTTATTCACTTAAAATATTATTTTTTATTTTTAAGTGAAAAACATTCTTAAATGGAATATTTAATGTCATATACAGAAAGAAAAGATTAAAGTTAACAAAGTCAAAAATTAAAATGAGAAGTTTATAAAATCTAAATTTATACTTGCAATTTGAAAAGGAAAAAACATTGAGGGGTATACGTATAGTCTCTCTCCTTCACGAAGGGTTATATAACAACTTCTTCACTTTTTGTTCCACTTTTGCACGCAGTTATTTTTTCCTTTTGCAATTATTTTCCCTTCCCTCACCTACTTCGTAGCACGTTTTAATTTTCCCATTGGCAACTCACGTTAATGGTGTGAAATGAAAGATATTAAAGGCATCCCTGAAAGTTCAGCTTTTGAAACCAACATTGACTCTTAATATTTTACATCTATTCGGTTGAGGTCCCTTAAATAAGTTGTTAAATGGGGCTGAAGCCTAACAAAAATAAGCAAAACGGAATTGGTCAAAATTAAAATCATGGTGACGAATCACCTAATCAGATGAAAATTTATGTGATACCTTATTTCCCACTAATGAATAATGATTTAACTGCTTCACCTATAGCTGTCATCTTCACAGGATAGTTCACTCGAATTTATATGCTATGAGTAAATAAACTTCAAAGGGGGTCAAAAAATAAATTAATGGGAAGGAGTATTTGTTGTTGATAGGCATTACATAGCTAAATGTTTGGCACTACAATCAGTTTAAGGTTATTTGCTGCATTAATTCTCCATTGCTTGAAATGATATTAGATAAGGAAAAATTCTAAATAAACATGAATATATCTTAATTGTACAAGTGAATGAGTAAGTTAACATGATTTTTAAATGATTTGTCTAAAAGTAAGATTAATTATAAATTATGTGTATGTCTGTTTTCGCGTTGAAACCAAAGAACATATATAAAAAATTGTAAAAATTAACACTTTGAAAAAGTAGCTTCGTTATCAAGGCAAAAGGAGTTATTGATATTTGTAAAAGTAACAAAGAACCAAACATAATGTAAAAGATCAGAAATAGTAAGTTTAATTTTTATGTGTCATTATATTGTTAATCAATTAAAAATCATAATATGATTTTTAAATTAATTAATTGGTATAAAAGTAAATAAAATTAACCTATAAAAATTGTGATTAAGTAATAATGGAAAAACGCTTTTCACTGATAGTATACATCTTATTTTCTGATCATGAACAAATATCATGCATTCATGGAGTTTTTTTGTTTAACCTTCCTCCATCACAAATGATCAATCACTTATTAACTAATCACCTGCCAGATGCAGATTGCAATACGTAATTATCAGTCATAAATTAGTATACTTTAGTGGAAAGACCAAAAGAGTATGGCCATTAACCAGTTAATTAACTGTTACATATCTGAAGCACTATCTATGGATATCCATCATTTTTTGGGGCCTTCAAGATTATGATACATAGTGACTTTAGCTTTGAGAAGGCATGGTCATGTACTTGAGTGTAAACTTGGTGAATAATGTTCAACCAGCTGTCTACACATAATGTCATTTGTCATCAACGATCTTAAAAGGGTTCCCGCAAAACAAGAGGCTCATGATAAATGCAATTAGTTGATCTTATTGCTAATAAATTTTTGCACATTCTGTTCCATTTGTTGGTTTAAGGCATTAAGGCAAAATAGGATTATGAAATTAAGATAAATAAGGACTCTAGATACCTGATACCAATTTACTTTCAGTTCAGAAAGTAATTATGTTATTACGAGGGAATTATTTTTCGCAAATCGGATGTTGGTTTGCAAAAAAAAATAAAAATGAGTTGCCTCCTAATAATTTTACATGGGTGAAGTACTGAAGTAAGTACTATTGTTGTGCATGGAGCACTTTCATGTCTAGCACTAATTAGCACCACTTGCATTCATCTTCATTCAGATTAATCTACTATTCTTAACTCATTAGCAAATGTATTAATTTTGTTTCAAGTAGTAAAATTTACTTCGAAGTCCGAGTGTCAAATCTACAGGAACTTTGTTTATACTTAAGTTGATGTATATTCAATTTGTAAGCAAGAGATAAAGAATTATACTAAAAGATAAGAAAGAAGGAATTAAAGAGTAAAAGACAATAAAAGTAGAAAAGTTTGAATGCAAAGATGACTTCAGAATTTAAATATGTTGAGGCCTAGTATGTCTAATCACCCTAAATACAATGTTAATGTATTTCTCTATTTAATACTATTCAAATTTTTACTCACATATACTAAGATACTCAACCCTGATCTCTCATATTGAAGAGTCTAATTTATTTATTCTCTCTCCAAAATCCATTTTTAGAAATAAAACAGTAAATTGCATGAAATTTAAAGATATATGCATAGACTAAATAAGACTACTCTATCCCTAGCAATAATTTGTTTAGATGCCATTTCCAGTTCTTTAGAAATTAAATATTTTCCAATGCCTAATCCCTAAGCAAATGCATAGATGATCAGACCATAGCAATGAAAATAAAGCACAAGAAAGAAACAATAAAAATTGGCATTGCATCCAATAGATAGTAAGGAAAGATTACATTACAAGGACATTGTTTGTTAGGCTCCCAATAGTGGGCGTTTAGTCTCTCATTGTCATGAGAAGCTTTACACTTTAGGGCTGATGTGGATAGAAAAAAAGAAGAGGGATGAATAATGGAAGAGAATGGGTGAATGGCTAGAGATGAAGGGTTTTCCCTAATTAAGAAGCTCAGGCCTTGGGTGTATTCAATAGATAACTATGAGTCTTGGTGTGTCTTTCTCCTTTGTTTCTTATTCCTCTTATAGATCTAAGGTAGTTGTGACCTCGCGCTAAGCATGCCCTTCTAGCTTAGCGAGTATGGCGATGATCACCTTCTTAGTGCAGGATTCGCGCTAAACGCACCTTTGAACTTCTTTTTGGGTCTTCTTTGCACTAAGCTTGCACTGACCATTGAGCGAGGTGACACGTTGGACCTATTTTGTGCGCTAAGCGAGCTGTCTCAACTTTCAACTTTTTATTTCTTCAAGTTTTTGCATCAATTTTCCTCCAAAATATTTGTAATTCTCCTTTTTTTTTTAATCCTGTTGGTCAAGAATTTAAATGATATTAAAATCCTCGTTAGTTCATTCAAAACAACAGTAAAATAAAGAAATTTTAATCATTCTTAGTCAAATTTAACTATCAATTAAATTCAAATTTTGTAATTATCAACCTTGATACAAACACATATATCATGTGTCTTTAATCTTTATTACGGGCTAATTACAAACTTGTCTAAAATCATGATGAATGGAATGAGGTAAGATTATATATAAATAAATGTTAATGAGTATCCTAATAATAATGATTAAGAAAATTAAAATTAAAATATTTTTATTGAAAAATAAAAAATTATACTATACATTTTATTTTACAATTTTTTTTATTTAGATAATAAATACTTTCTCCTAAAACCACTTATTAGAAAACACATATAATAAATGATATCAAAATCCCATAATAAAACTCATCCTAATCGAGTCCCAGAAATCAATTCAAAACATTATTCCTTTCAAGTAGCCCACTTTTCTTACGGGGCCACAGACAACTACATCATTTATAAGGTTTTAAAAAAAATCTCATTTTATTTCAGCACTCAGCAGCAGCCTATAGGTGAGAGTCATTATATCCTATTATGTGCATTCACTTGTTTCAATTTGACACAAGATGGACACATACACTAGAAGGGTATGTATTCATCATAATTCATAGCAGCTACTCGTGATCAAGGCAACCAAACCTTGTTTGGATATCACAGCAAATTAATAATAACTTCTGGCGGATTATAGAGATTGAAAAACTTAACAAGAAAGGCTGACTTATTAGTCAAGTGATCACGAAACAAAGTTTTATTTTCTGCTTATAAGTGCCACTGAATACTGACACATATTAACGGAGTTGTAAAGCATATTCATCATCTTCGTTGGAGTTCATAAACAAAAAGAAGGGATTATGAGTGTTTTGGAAACAGATTTGATGTGTCCAAAAAAGAAAGAGAAACGCACTCCAACACCATGAGTTCAAGGCTTCAAGTAGTCACTTAATTTAAAAATCAAACACTTGAAAAATGTGTGTAATTATGCATTCGAGTGTTATGTAATCATTATATTGTTTTTCGGTGCATAGTTATTATTATTATTATTATTATTATTATTATTATTATTATTATTATTATTATTATTATTATTAAAGAAAATTGAGATATAATCACTTGATGAGCAAACAAGTCCAGGTTATAATCGCTTTAAAATCCAAATAAGGTTGTGAGAGAAAAAAATATATTTAAAGAAACAATTTCATTACTCTATGTTGATTGGTTCACCGAATTTCATCCACCATGCATCTTTTTTATTTCTCGAACCTTAGCTATATATCCACCTTATTAATTTAATTGTTTGGATTAAATATAAAATTGACTTAATGGTTGAAAAAGAATAAAGAGAGAAAAGAGAAAGGAGAGGTTGCAATTTGCCAATAAAAAAACATTAATTGTTTTGGATTAGCTTTTTTCCTCCCCTTCTAGTTCTCGAAAATTCTTTGCTATTGATATTTTTTTCCGAATTCAATTCTTCGTTTTGCTTCTTGGGGGTATCTTTGAATTCCATAGTCTTTCTCTCTGACAAAGATCTGAAAGAAGGCAACAACAGCTAGGGATCTAAAAATGGGTTAATTGCTATACACATTCAAGGAAGGGTGCCAAACTTTAATCCAATAACTTTATCTAAAATAAAACTTTAATCCAAGAAGAGCACTGAATTATTAGACTGAAACAATTGTCAATGCAATGGAGATAAAGATCATCATCACCTAGAGGAGCAAAAGCAACGCAACAATATCCTCGTTAGAAAATGGATGTGAACAAGTAAAGAGGGCTATTTTTTTCTGAAAAAAAAAAACAGCTAGAGAAAACAGGATAGTTTGAGAAAAAAATTAAAAATAAAAAAGGGAGGTATAAAAGTAAAACAGGAGATAGAAATAACAATTTTATAACGGGTTGGACAAAAAGGCCCATACTTTATTCGGCCTTCTAATTTGATGTTTTTAGATTTTTTTAGTTTTTCAATTGTCTGTGAAACTCACTTTTTATCTAATTTTTTATCTTGTCAATGACTTTTTTGATTTAAATATTAGTTAGCTTTTATAGTTTTTCTTATAGGTGAATCTTATCACAAAATTTTCATAATTTGAATTAATAAAAAAAATTAAAATTATGTCATAAAATGGTTTATGAATGTCAACTTCAACTCAAATTTAAGAGTTAAAATGACCAAAATATATTTTTTTAAAGATAAGGTACGAAAGAAAAATTTAGTAAAAAGATGAAGGACCAAACTTATTTTTAGTTTAATATATAGATGTATTATCAATTAGAATGTTCAAATAATAAAAATCACACTTGTTATAATTCCTTAATTAACATAATTATGCATTTTATGAACTAAAAAATGAAAAAAAAATCATTTATATTTTGACAAAAAAGTGAATGAAGTGCTACCATGTGTGGCCTTTACTTATGCTATAAAGTTATTTTAATTTAAATTTTATTTTTTCTTATTTTATGATTTAGCTAAACATAATGTTAAAATTGATATACTACGATAGTAAATAAGGTTGGCTCGTCTTATTACATATATTACAAGGTCTTCATCAATCAAGTTTAATTTTAAATAATTAATATTTTCGATATTTCAGATAAAATGGATATAACAATAAGAATAAAATGTAGATACAACTCTTTAAATATTTGTAATATTATACTTCAATTAAAATTAAAGTTTCAACTTAAGAATTTACATAATAAATATTTACATTAAATTTCTACACAAATTATTTGAGTGAAACTTCACTTTCAACTCCTCCTTAGAAAACAACACACATAGCCAACTACAATAAATTCACTCCAATGTACACACTGAGTTGCAAGATAAGTATCAACATACGATTGACATATATTATTATTTTTAATACAATTAGGGTTAAATCTACAAGTCATGTATGAAAATGGTAATCAAGGTCATGTAGTGATTAAAGAATAAAAATTAGATTTTTTTTTATCAAAAAGTGTAACAACATATTTTCCATGATTTCTAATGAAATTCTTTGATCATTTTTTTTTTGTCTTTAAGTAAAAAATATGGATGTCCTTAAACTGGGGTTAGAAACTAATTATTCTTGTCATGCATAATTGCCATTTGTCCAAATGAAATTTTCCCATGATGAATATCAAACACATTTTTTCCGTTAAATATAATTTTTCAACATATTGAGAAACATTGGATTAGGGGGATTCATGAACCCATCAAATCCAATGAAAGCCGGAAAAATCAAAATCTTAATGAATAAAAAATTCAAAAAAAATGTTAGAGTGGATCAAATTTGATATTTAATTTTCAAAACCAATCCAATCTCATCTAAAATAAACTTATACCTATGTACATATTTTTATTTATAATTTGACAATAATGATAATATTACTCATATTTATATTTATATTTTTTATATATTTATAAAATGATCATTTATCTTATATATATTTATAAAATAATATTTAATTCAAGATATTTTTTACTAACTATTTGAGTTAAGATGCATAAATATACTTATATAATGACATATAAATAAAATATTTGATATTTTAAATTAATTGTTATTATATTTATTATATATCTTACCATTTATTTAATATTTTATCAAAAAATATGATTAAAACCAAAAATCGATCCAAATTACATTAAATTGAATTATATATGAATTAAAGTTTTGAACAAAACTAATTAGATTGATAAATTAAAAACTCAAAGTGATTGAATCATAAAAGACTCCTCTAAAGTGCAACAGGTAAAGTATAACCATCTCAATCCTTTATTATATTAATGGTTTATATTTAAGCTTAATAAAATTAAAATTTTTCATTAAAATAAAAACAAAAACAAAAAAACACTTTGTCTCTCGCACTCCAGTCTTCACATTAATCATCTGTGTTCCTTGACGAAAATTGATTTACATAGCAGGGATGGAAGGCTTAATCTAACAACAATGATAAAATAATTATCAATGCTACTCTTAATTGGATAATTTCATCTCCTTTTCAAGAACCCTACATGCCTTTATTGAAGAAAACACCTTCACATTAGAAGTTCCCGCCATTTGTATAACATCTTTTCCGGCACTCACACTGTTCTCAATTCAATCGTTCATGCTCGCATTGCATTTTCGCCCTTGCTTTCCTCTTCCCTTCCATCGCTCCCTAACAGTTAGGGTTTCCTCTCTCCTCTCTTTTCCTCTTTCTCTCTCCTCCGCCGTCCCTCTCCGCGCCATGTCGAAGCCCCCCTCCGCCTTCGATGCCCTCATGTCCGGCGCACGCGCCGCCGCCGCCGCCAAGAAAAAATCCCAATCCCTTTCCCAATCATCACCCTCATCCCCCAAGAAACGCAAAACCCCACCCTCCTCTTCCTCACAAAACCCTAGCGACCTCAAACCTCCTTCCCCACCCAAAACCGTTACACCTCAAGAAGGCGCCGTTAAGCCCGAACCGCTGAAGGTCCGCCACGTGTCATCTTCTTCTTTTTCGCAGGAGAAGACCGCGGAGCTTAAGAAGCAAGCTCCGCAGCTGAAGAAGAAACCCTCCGATTTCGATCCCGCTTCTATAAGTGCATGGGAGAAGGGCCAACCCGTGCCGTTTCTATTTCTCTGCTTGGCCTTCGACATGATTTCTCAAGAATCCGGAAGAATTGTCATCACTGATATTGTTTGCAATCTTCTGAGGACTGTGATGTACTCCACGCCGGAGGATCTTGTTAAGGTCGTTTACCTCTCCGCGAACCGGATTGCGCCCGCTCACGAAGGGATGGAATTGGGTATTGGCGACGCTTCCATCGTCAAGGCGCTTGCTGAGGCGTACGGAAGGACCGAGGTGTGGATTAAGACTCAGTATCAGGTGATTGAATTGAGTCTTTTTTTATTTTTATTTTTGGTTCTTTCTTGCGTTCTTGTTGTTGAGTTGAATTTGACTGAGGGAGATGTTTGTTGTTTGCAGAAAAAAGGGGATTTGGGCTTGGTTGCTAAAGAGAGCCGTTCCTCGCAGCCTATGATGTTTAAGCCCGAAGCATTGACTATTACGAAGGTTTTCAACACTTTTCGTCTTATTGCTAAGGTTTGTTACCGTCGATTTCTGAATATCGTGCATTTGGGTCGTTCGCTTATTCACATTACTTCTTGCCATCCCCATTGCCTCAATCTTGTGTTTTGTTGTTTTAAATATTAGTGTCTAGTTTTGTCTCGACAAGTTTGGACCTGTTTTGATAAACTTCTCAATAAGTATGTGTAGTAGAAGAAAAATAAGAAGCTAGAATGTATTAAGTTTCTCCCATAAATTGAAATTAGCCCGTGGTTGTTGTTTTAAATATTAGTGTTTAGTTTTGTCTTCACAAGTTTAGGTCCTATTTGGATAAACGTTTTGATAAACACTTAGAAAAGAAAAGAAAAAAGTAAAATGAGATGAGTTTCTCTCATACTTAAAACCTACTTATATACTTCAACTTTTATAGAAGTTTTCTCATCTATCTTCTTCAAAAGGTGACGTGATAAGTTGATATTAGTGTCTAGTTGATTTTAATCTAAGTTGTTCAACTTGCACATGGAGTTTAATTTGAAATAGTGATATTACATTACAATATTGAGTGATTGAAGAAACCAAGCACAGCATGGCCACGGGCCTTTGATTTGGGATAACCAGGTCTCGTGTATTCTCACATGGTGGTAGCAAAGGATTTGCAAATATGAATTCTGAGATAAACTGATATTGGTGACTTGGAGTGTGTTATTGGTACCCTTATCACATAGTGTTGTTAGAAGTTTGTTGGAGTTTAATTTGCTGTACCATGGGAAGGAGGTTTATTTATTTATTTTTTCTATTTGGCAGGGACATATTTTTTTGCTGAAAGCTATGTTATATGTTCGTTTTGATCTTTAAATTCCTTGTTATCTGTGTGGCGGGTATGTTGGATGTTAGTATGCTTGGTCTATGTTCTGTAAGAAGAAAAGATTATTTTGTGTTGGGATTTGAAACAGTTTTTTGTATAGAGCTGAATATTGTTAAATTTTGCTGGTACATTGTCTTTATTTCTAAATAAATGTCTACAGGAATCTGGGAAAGAAAGTCAAGAGAAGAAAAAGAATCATATCAAGGCACTTCTTGTTGCTGCAACTGACTGTGAACCTCAATATCTAATCCGTTTGCTACAGGTTGAAATTATAATTTTTATTGAAATGTTATGGTGGACTTACTTCTTGTTAATTGCATCTTGGTCTTGTTTTCTAGACAAAGTTGCGAATTGGCTATGCTGAGAAAACTCTCTTAGCTGCATTGGGCCAAGCTGCAGTATACACTGAAGAACACTCTAAACCGCCTCCTGATATTCAGTCTCCTTTAGAAGAGGTAAGCTATCCTGATTGAAGTGGGAAATGTGGTACAGAGTGAATTGGTTTAAACAGCTTAGTGAGGCCAGGTTGAGTGGCAATATGTGCGCTGGGTTTTAAATATTTGAAAGTGCTTCAGCACTAAGCATTGGGGATGGGGTGCTGCTGCTGCTGCTGCAGCCGAAATGGGCATCAGTGATTTCATGTTAAGATACCACCAACCTTTTCCCTATTCTGCATTTTAGGAAACTTTAGGCGGTAGTAATTCATTATATTTCCTTTCCTATTATATTTTATTTATTTATTTCTGGTTTCATTTTGCATCAGGCTTCAGAGATTGTTAAACAAGTCTATTCTGTACTTCCTGACTATGACAAAATAATATCTGCACTGCTTACAGAGGGTCTATGGATGCTTCCAAAGAAATGTAATTTTACTCCTGGTGTTCCAATTGGACCTATGCTATCAAAGGCAACAAAGGGTGTATCTGAAATTCTAAATAAATTCCAGGATGTGGAGTTTACCTGTGAATACAAATATGACGGAGAGCGTGCCCAGGTGATACTACATGGTCAAATTTTCCATCAGAAACATGATACTTATTATGTGCAATAACATTAGCTGTATTGAAACAGATACATTACCTGGAGAATGGATCAGTTGAGATTTACAGTAGAAATGCAGAACGGAATACTGGGAAGTTTCCTGATGTTGTTGCCGCTGTTTCAAGGTAAAAAAACTGTATTAGGAATATTATATTTGAGGTCTGGTTCAGTCTTTCTGGGTTTGTTATGGACACTTCCTTACCAAGAAGCTACATTTAGAGAACACTCTTAAATGGCTGGTGATTATTTGAGATAAATACACCATTTTTTGCTTCCTAGAGCAACTTTCAACTCCATAGTTTCTGATATATGCTGTCAGTGAACAGGTTAAAGAAACCAACTGTATCATCATTTATTCTTGATTGTGAAATTGTTGCATATGATCGTTCAACACAGAAGATCCGTTCTTTCCAGGTAATCTTATTGCTGTTTTTTTTAGGTGTCAACACATCATTTAGTGATAGTGTAGAAACCTTTTTATACTGGCAGATGATTAAAATTAAGTTCTTTTGTTTGTTATGCTTGTGTTGTCTTACCTATCTCGATGAGGCAAGTTTTCTATTTCTGATATTTTGTGTGAGGAGTTGAGATTTTAGACATTGAAAGAAAAGAAATGGTTTTTTTTTAACTGATGTATAGAAGAGATGAAATGTGTCAGAGGTAGTTATCTGCTTATCTATATGATTATATCCCTTGAAAATGGGAAATTACACCTTATCACATTTACTGTACTTGCATTTATCCTATCCAAAGTCTTGTTATACAGGACTCAGAATTTAAAATCTTTTTTGACTCTTTCAAGAACATGTTTATGCTATTGACAGATGCTTAGTACTCGGGCTCGCAAGAATGTAGAAATTGAAGATATAACGGTTGGTGTTTGCATATTTGCTTTTGATTTGTTGTATCTTAATGGCCAAGCACTTCTTCAGGAAAACCTGAGAGTCCGTAGAGAGGTACCAACTTTTGTCTTTGCTCTGCCAATAGTTTTATTTTATTGTTTTCTTTATTAAGTAGCTAAGTCCTTGATAGAGATGAATGAAAGTTGCAAACCTAAAAGCTAATCCAGTTTTTAAGATAAAATTTTCAAGATCCAGTCTTCTTACTTTGGACATGGTTGCAGAATTTAGAGAAGGATTTTTCCATGCATTTTAACCAATGGTCTAGTAACATTTCAGCAGGGTTCATGTAACAGTAATATTTAGACTAATTATAGTTTGCTCAAATCTGGGGTAGCCCAACTGTGGTTCCACTCCCGACTCCATTTTAGTCTGTTTTGGAACCATTGACTTGGGCAATCCAATATCTGTAATTTAGTACCTCTGGTACTCAATTAATATATATTATCTATTTTTACTGAGCAAAAAAAAAAAAGATGTGCTGAGTTAAGGTTTTGGGTCAGCATCTTGCCTTGACAAGGCCTAGGTGGATTGTTGTAAGATTGTGCTGTAGTCTTTTAATTCAATGGTAAGCAAGTGCTATCAGGCTGAGTTTAGGAGTTATATTTCTGAAATGGTGAACTGTATGAGGCTGAACTGGAAAGGGGATTGTAAGATTGTTGGCTTTGGGCCAACATATTGTGTTGTGCGAGCAACACCTAGGTGGGTTAGAGTTTAATTGATTGTTCATTGTGTCACTTGTGTTGGTGCTGCTAACTTGAAAGGTTTAAGCACTGACTGATAGCTGTAGCTTATGGCCTTTTGGTTAGTAGTCAATCTAATATTTGTTTCAAATTGAAATGCAATAATTCCTAGTTGGGGAACTCAAGGGATTGGGTTTTTAAAATATTTCAATTTGGTAGGGAGGCCAATTGATCTCTTTTTTTTTTCTTCTGATTATCAAATTTTAGTTTTCAGAAGTAATTATTCATTGAATTTATGAATTGTTATCTCCCATGAATTACGGGTTTTATATAAGAAGTAAGAACTACATATTGATGAATATCTGGTTTTCTCTCTGCAGCATCTCTATGCCTCTTTTGAGGAAGAACCCGGATTTCTTCAGTTTGCAACAACAATAACATCAAATGATGTTGAGGAAATACAGAATTTTCTTGACCAAGCTGTTGGTGCTAGGTCTACTGATTCTTCTAGTTAATTTATATTCATTGTAGATAGAAATTTCATCGTTTGAGTTTAAAACTATACATCATTTCAGCATAATATATTTATACTCTTTAAGTTATGTTAATGTGATTGCCTCATTACTAAAAGCATTTGATATGTGTGTTTGATTTGCTGTTCAATCATGTTGAACGTGAATGACATGTGAGACAAGGATTTATGTTGAATGTGCTTTGTTTAGAAAGTGGGAAACAGGCAAAACAAACACACTTTAATTGTTTATCTAACATTCACATCTGTTTCCAACTTTGGTTTTCTTGCAATAATTTGAATGAGAAATTTTGTCATTGATATTTGGCTCTTCTCTTGATATGTAGTTGTGAGGGATTAATTATTAAAACATTAAATGAGGATGCTACATATGAACCTTCCAAGCGATCACTCAACTGGCTAAAACTGAAGAAAGATTATATGGACAGGTAAGGACGTGACATTCATATTTCTTAATTCTTTTTAATCTTAATGGATTTCTATTTACTCATTGGCTCTAATTTGCAGTATAGGGGACTCACTAGATTTGGTACCTATTGCTGCTTTCCACGGTCGTGGGAAACGTACAGGTGATCATGCTCTTTAATGTGGTGATGATGCCTATGTTACTTATCTCTTAACATCATATGCATAAACAAGGCTATGCCCTAGGGATTTTATATATACTGCTACTGTAAACCTTTAGCTCAAAGTAGTTTGAAATGAAATGATGGCATGTCTTGTAGGAGTTTATGGTGCCTTCCTCCTTGCTTGCTATGACAATGATAATGAAGAATTTCAAAGTATTTGCAAGATAGGTGAGTATTTTCATTTTGTAAAGTCACTGGTCAGTTTATTTGTTTGTTAAACTTGATTCTTTCTCGTAATCTTCTTGATACGGTGGATAGGAACGGGATTCTCTGAAGCTGTGCTTGAAGAACGTTCTTCTAGTCTTCGTTCTAAAGTGATTCCCAAACCAAAGGTTCCTGCCTCTTGTTCACTCTTAACCTTTTCTGAATCCTGCTTAATATTTTATAAATTAATTTAAACATGCTCTTTGATTTCAGGCATACTATAGATTTGGAGAAACAATAAATCCTGATGTCTGGTTTGAAGCCAGTGAGGTGAGAATTATCTTGACTTTTCTTGGCAATTTCATTATTTTCTTTTCCAATTCTGTTCTTTAATGTACTATCATATCATTAATGCTCTGATCGTAAAAAAAACTGTACTATCATTAATGAGTTATCTTCTAATGCCTCTTACTGGTATTACTGTGCCCTTGTTTTGAATTTCCTATTACTTCAATGGAAGAATTTTCATACTGATGGGAATACTATCATGGTTTGATGCCACTCGATCATGGCTGAAATGTGAACGAGTGGTTATATTGGCTGGGGATTTATATGATGTCCATCAACCTTTTTTTTGACATTGCCTTCTAGTTTTTAATGAGTGTCCTTGGAAATGTATTGCTAATTACAGTGTGGAGGATAATGGATGCAGCTAACTAACATTGTGATCATTTTCTTTTGTATAATTCCTGGGACCAGTGTAGTAAGCTTATGATACAAAATGCTTAACCATATTTCCCCTATCATATTATGATTTATGGCAATTCAATTTTTAAAGAGGAGGTGAAAGATCTAGAGGAGTTGACATGATTTTTTGCCAATGCCTTTTCATTTATATATTTTTATCCCGACAAAATTGCATTATGATCGTTGTAGCAAAGATATTTACTTTTAGTTATATGTTACCTTATTTCATCCAGGTGTGGGAGGTGAAAGCTGCCGACCTGACCATTAGCCCTGTTCACCGTGCTGCAGTGGGCATAGTAGATCCGAACAAGGTAATAAAACAAATGAATTGGAGTGTAAATGTCACGCAAGTTTTCCTTTTTTCACTCTGAATTCTGCCCTTTAACATTGTTTATTTGTTAATAATAGCTGCATTTAACTTTTTTGGTGGCACTTGTACATTTTGTTATAAAGGGCATATCTCTACGATTTCCACGACTACTTCGAGTCAGGCCTGACAAAGCTCCTGAACAGGCCTCATCATCTGAGCAGGTAAAGTACAATCTTCATTATCTGACAAAAATATGACACTGTATTGAAAAAAGAGCAATGGGAAATCAAAATTATGCTTTACTTGCTTGCCTTTCAGGTTGCTGAAATGTATAAGGCTCAAAAACACAATCACACGAACAACCAAAATGACGATGAAGATGATGATTGAGTGAAAAAATTCTGTTTCTCATGCTGAGCTATAAAATCTCAGTAATTTTTGCTGATGCAAATGCGAATTCTTTACCTTCAAGCATAGGTCAGAGAGCATAACTGCTTTTTCTACATGATTGAAGGTTCGGTGTACAACGTGGAAGAAGCTCATGGAGGGTCCAAAAAGTAGACATTTGCGCTTAAACCATGTTAATTAGACAATTTTTCAGAAGTAGACGTTTGTTCTTTGTAACATGATGCAGTAGTTAAGGCCTGATAGCATCGACGAAAACAGTTTTAAATATTTTTCGCGTTAATGGATCTCAATATTAGTCCATGTGTCAAATGATGGTTGTGTTGTGAGAGAGCTTTTATCTTTCGGTATCCAATAGTAAAATTGTTGTGTTGAAGTTGCTTTCTAACTGTAGATGTCGCTGTTTCTAATATCTAATTCTAATTCCATGGACCTGACTCAGAAGATAACATTAAATATTATTTCAATCATGGGTGAATCTTCCTAAGAGCCAGATAAACTTTTTAGAGAAAACTAAGGACTGGGTTCAATGATTGCCGTGCAGTGAGATCTGCCTAATGTTTTGAACGCGGTATGACAATCTTAGTCAAGCAAGTGTTTCATCTTCTTCAAGCCTCCGCGTTCTGTTCTTTGGAATAAGCCCCCGTATAAACCCTTTTCACTTGGATCCCAGTTAAAGGTTATGCAATAGGTCCAAACTAGTTTTCGTTTCTTACTTCTCTTTGATTTTTTTTACCCTACTTTTAATGGGTTGTGCCATAGGTTTAAACTTTGAAAATTCAAAGACCTGTCTTTTGATATTTTCATTTGTCTAATTATTCTGGATAATTACTTTGTGCATCCAGTATTTTTCTAGTATACTCAGCAAATTATTGTAAATTTTAAAAGTATCTTTGTTAATAAACATACGAATTCATAATCCATAAGAATAAGCTTATGAATTTGTAATTTGTAAGAGTAAGTTTATGGATTTGTAATGTGATTTTCAGTACGACGTTCTTATCTTATAAAATAATTAATTCTGTTATATATAATTATGGGCCTGGGTTTTAATCGGTTAAAAACTATCTTTTTGTCCATTGAGTTGTTTAAATTCGGCTTATTCGGCCTAATATTGACCTAAGCTTCGATGTCTCTTGTCTTGTAAGGCATGAGTTGCGTCATTTGTGCAGCCTGTGTTCACCGTTCAGAAGAGGCTTAGCGTGTTTTCTAGGACTTCCTTGTTGCCGTCACTGCCAAGGATACATTGATGTAATGTTTAATTACACACATAGCTAGCTGTATGAGAGTTTTACATTTCTATTTTAATTTGTCGATTAACAAAGCAATTGGGCTAACCTCACGAGAGAGGTCAAAATGCCAGAAAATGAGAGAAATAAGATTGACTTAGTGGTGTAGGATGAAGAGAAGAGGAAAGAGATCAAAGTTTAACTAGAGGGCGAGCCCTGGTGCAGCGGTAAAGTTGTGCCTTGGTGACTTGTTGGTCATGGGTTCGAATCCGGAAACAGTCTCTTTGCATATGCAAGGGTAAGGCTGCGTACAACATAAAAATTAATAACTAACCTTCATTGATAAAATAAAAACAGAAAATCTTGGGTTCTTGAATAGGAACAGTGTAAATTGCTGGGTAAAGTTTACATTTGGAAATTACGTGTAGTACGCACTATATTTAGGCAAAGATGTGCAGCCTCTGCATGCACCTGTCTGCTTTGGAGAAGACTGTCCATGTGACCTCCTTTTACCTACCCTTGACACTGTCACCTTGAGCGTGTAACATACCACTGTTATAGAACACGGCTACACTTAGTATATCAACTGTGATGCTGACATCCTTCTCTCGGATCTTGGAAATTTCATATTTGGTCCCAAATAATGGTAGTTTTGATAACTTAAAGGGTTTTCTAAAATAACAATCGCACTAAGAGAAATGGTATAACCATGAATTGGAGTTAGAGGAGAGGGATAAGCTTTTTTTGTTATGCCAATGACAACAACAGTTGTTTAAAGATTGTAGACAACAACTTTTTGGTTATTTATAAAAAAATCATTTTTGGGGTACAATATGATTCAACTTTACATACCATAATTTGGCATGCTTCATTTGTTGGTTGAGTGGATGATTTTTGCTTTCGTTGCTATGCTTTCATGGAACATGGTATGGTAACATAGAGATGTATTGGTAATGGTCAAAATTAACTGCTCTTGTGCCTCTTTGAAGGAAGAAATATTTAATGGAATCATAAACAGACTGATTGAGTGGGAGCAGATACATACATACATAAAACTAAAAGAAGAGGTTGTTTTTTTTTTTACTTTAGTTATTAGAAAAAGAGAGAAGAAATATGATTAGAAGTGAATAATGATAACTTGTCTAATAAAGCTTAATATAATCATACACCACACCAGTAATAGATCCTGATTCTGATTTGTGGGTCCACCTAACCCGACACACAGAACTCGTGGCCGTCGCTCTTGGTGGTTGGCCACACCATCCCCCCAACCCCAACCCCAACGACTACACACCCAAATCACCCATCCCCTTAATTGTTGATGTGATCTAATACATCAATCTCTCTCTCACACACACACACACTCATATTACTTACTGCACTACAGTAGTATCCTAGTTACATTACAATTTCAGTGACCCTTTCACTTCACACGAAACAAAAGGAAAATGTGAGAAGGGCAAAAATGCCAGCCAAGGACAAATCCTTCATCCACCAAAACATCACCAGCAGAAACCCAAAATCAACCATTTTCTTTTTCTTCCCTTCAAGTTCTTTTCCTTCCACCAAGTTAAAACAAAAACCACTGTACATATGCTAGATCAGTCGAATCGAACACCTAACCTTTAAAACATATTATAAATGAAAAACTAAAAGGATAATAAATAAAGCTGACTCAGTAACAATAGTAGTAGTTGTCAGTGGAGTACAATCCTTTGGAACTTGTTCTGTGTGGGGGAATCAGTGCCCTCACAGAAAACCCTTTTCCTACTGACTCTCCCACAGTTCGAGGTGAAGGAATCTTGATGAGGAAGTTGTGGTTGTGGTGGTGAAGGAATGGTGACAGGTGGAATCTCAAAGGACTCAAGAGGGGGTGGAGGGTGTCTCCATTGAGGAAGTGGTCCTGCAAGAAGCAGTGTCTGCAGCAAAGGACCAGCTTTCATCACTGCTTGCAAAAGCTTACCCTTTTCTGGCAACGGTTTATCTGGTGAGATTAGCTCAATCATTGACTCTGGCAACTGTTGCTGTTGTGGTGGCAAATGCTCCATAACTGGAGAGGAAACAATGCTTTCTTCACAATCTGATGAAGAGAGGCCATTGTTGGAGGAGTCATTAATTCCCCTTCTTGGCTCGTCCTCAATGCTGGAAACTCCAGAAGCAGGTGCGGTTTGGTGCTGAAAAACCATTTTCTCCAACACTAGTCTCTGGCATTTCTCTTGAGCTTCATCTCTTTCTCTTATGACTTTGTTGAGAAGCTCCTTTAGGGTGAGAAGCTGATCGTCTCTTTTTCTTAGTTCTTCTTGGACAGTTGCTCTTGTTTGTTCCAGCTCAAGGGTAGTGTACATCAGAGACTGCTTCAGCTCCTCCATCGACTGTGCCCACATCAAAGTTATGTGATTAATCAACAATTAGTCCATAAGGGTCATTACATCACACACTTTTTATGACTAAAATGTTCAACTAAGCAGCTTCAATCAATGGAAACAGATTTTAAGGTAAAAAAGAAAAGCTTGGGTAGTTAGTTAGTTACCTTGCCGTGGCAGTAGAAAGCCCAACTAAGAAGAGGACTTCGTTGGTTGTCCATGTTTTTGGGTCTCAAAATTAATGACAATTAGTATGAAATGAACAAAAATTTTGTGTTGTTGGAAGGGAAAAAGTGAAAGGGGAGTGAATGAAGGGAACGATTAAAAGTAGAGAGAGAGTTAGGGGGGTTTGGGGGAGGGTTGAAGTCTTTTTATAAGAAGTAGTCCAAGTTACTGTGTGGGTTGGAAAATAAAAAGCACAAAAAAATAAAAGACAAAAGCTAAACTGTGCCCAAATCCTACGCCCCCCTATGCCCTATGGTTATCACTGTATGATGCATCTTATAACATCTGGTTAGTTCCGTCATATATTGGATGGATACTACTTTTGTAAGTTTTTTTTTTTTTTTAAAGTTATTTAACATGATTTATATCAAAATTAATAATATAATTGATAGATAATTTTATCTCTTTAGACTATGATCATAAATTTGATCAAATCTCACAAGTCTATGTTTAGAAACAAAATTAATGCTTTAAATAGATATTAGTATCTTGATAAATTAGTTATTAAATTTACTGAAAGATATCTAGAGTTTAAGATTAATTAAAAAAAATACATTTGTTTTTTTTTTTTAAAATGAGATGAATTGTATCTCGAAAACTTATTATTATATTGAGGCAAACTTCTAATTAAAAAAACACTTATACACAAACATATCCAATAAATATGAAATATGAAACATAATGAAAGTAAATTGTCTTTTTAAATTAATTTATTTGTAATATTAGGAGTTGGAATTTTAAAATTTCCTCTTTAATTGATGCATTATGATGAATTTATCTCTCTTTCTTTTTCTTCTTCTTTGAGTATATTAATAAGAAGATTTTTTTTAATTTTTTGAGTGGGATTTAATTTTCTAAAAATAATAATAAATATCTTTTGATATTTTTGTAACATTATCTTTATGTTCAAGTAAAAATATATGTGAATTATATTATTAAAAAACTTAAATTATTTAATAGAATTTATAGAAATTCCATCTATTAATAATTGTTTAAAAAATAAAGGGTATATTACTGAGAAATATATTTCTAATACAGACATATATTTTGCCTGTGAATAATGTAAATCTGAGATCAATCCTTAAGTAGAAATAATAGGAATTAAGTGAAATCTTTTTTAAAATAATAATTACAATTTTTTAGTATTCATTAATCATTACAGATAGAGTTCCCTTAAAATTGTAGTCTATTTTTATTAGAGGAACAATCATTATTATTAGACAAAAGAGATTCGTGTGATTATTATTAACTATGAATTCTTCATCCTAATTAATTAAGTACTAAGGGAATAGTCAAAATCTTCTTTAAAAAAAAAAAAAAGAAGGAATAGTCAAGACAGTAATATTTTTATATGGCAAGCATCTTTCGCCTGTTTAACGGAACTTTTGCATTAGGAAATGTCGGAGAGACAAGGAATAATAGTCTCAATATATGATCTAAATTTGATTAATATAAAATTTTAAATTCAACTGAACTGTATGTAATGTATGATTTAGTTGTTCTCTACGTTATGATTTTAATAGTTTGTATGTATGCTGGACGATAGCCAAAATAAGCAACAAAAAGCAGGACCAAGCAACCGGTTGTCTGTTTACTTTTTTTTTTTAGTTATATTATTTATATAACAAACTTTTATAATATTTCCCTTTATTATATTACTTATCTTGTCTTAATTTTCTTTTTTTTCTCTTCTTAATTATGTCTCTCATAATTATCAAAATTTTTGTACAAATTTGTTATTAAAAAAAAACTCTCTTTAACCTCCCACTGTTAGACAAGTCCTCTCAAGGTCTATTGCTTGGCTTTTCCGGCATCTTTGCATGCTATTGATCAAGAAAATCTAAGAAAGATACCGTATAAAACAGTGATAACCTTTCAACTATAAAGTAACAATAATAACAAAAATGAAGAGCTGGACGTGACATGTCCCTTGAAAAGTTCAATTATAACAAAATGATTTTTTTAAAAATATAAATTTCTCATGTAACTAGAAAATTAAGGAGTCGCGAGTCTCCCAGAATTTTCAACTTAGGTGAGTCTAAGGGCAGGAGTCATCAAGATCTTTTAGATTTAATCGTATTCAATGTTATAATTGTATAAATTTATTAATTTACAATAATTTGAAACTTCATAGAATGCCAAAATATTAATTGTTTGGATTATTGTATTCGTACATCAATCTTCTCTTCTATCTTTTTTTTAATCTAACTTTCTTCGTTTACTATTACATGTTTTTTTTTTATTATCACGATATTATGAGTATCCAATAGATTGATGACTACCTTTAATGAAATATTTTCTTCAATTTACTTTGTTTTCATCATTCAAGATTCAAACAAAAAATTACACGATTAAGTTTAATTCTACCCTTAACAACTTGTTGGTTTACTATTACACACTATATCAATTTTCTCCCTTTCTATATTTTTTTTGTTTTTCTCCTACACATATATAGAAAAATGAGGTGTACGTTTAATGTTTTCCTAATTGTTTTAGTTTCGTAAAAATAAAAGATAAAACCTCTTAATCAAAACGAGATTAATTAGATTCAAATGGAATATTTTTTTTAAAATACAGTTATTTTCAAAATGATCTTATCCCCCAACATAAATTAATAAATGAACGTGTTAATATTACTTTTCAAACTTGGCTGGCTTTTGACTGAGATGAAGTTATTTTACGACAGTAATTTGAATCCATCGGGAAGTCTACGAGTCTCACTTAATCCTTACCCCTAGGGCAAGTAACTTAAACTCTCTCTTTCTATGCATGCATGGCCATTTTTGGCTAAGCGAACTTACCCTTTTCATTTTCATTACACGTGGGTTGCTTCGTGCAGTAAATCCAAACATTTATTTATTTTGTATTTTACTGCACGATTTCAATTAATTGGTTCCATCGACATGAGTGCCTCACTTTGATTTTTCTTCTTTACCTAAATTACAAGAGAATAAAGTTTGAGATATTTTTAAGACATATGATGACTTATTTTGTTTTGGATCAAATAAAAGGGTTACCTCATTTTATTTAAAAATTATTTGAATCAAGAAATATATATGTTATTACATGAATGGACAATTAGACATTAATTATAAAAATATAATTGTTCTAAAAAAATTAATTTAAATAATGTGATTATTCATGAAATATATGCCAATTAAAATGATGTAATTTTTTATGAAATACCTCAATTGGAATCATGTGTTTTTTTATAAAAAGACAAAAGGTATTGTAGAAGCAAGCTTCATGATGATGAATCAAGTTGATTCAACTAATTTTGATGATGACAAAAAGCTCAAAGAATGATTTCAAGATTAAGTCAACAAGTTCAAGATCAAGATAAATTTCAAGAGAAGAAATCAAGAAGATTCAAGAATCAAGAGAATTTTAATTTCAAGATTCAAGAGAAGATGAATTCAAGATTCAAGAGAAGAAATCAAGAAGACTTCATAAGGGAAGTATTGAAAAGATTTTTCAAAAAATAAACATAGCACAATTTTGTTTTTCAAAAGAATTTCTCAAAATTTTTTAAGTTACCAGAGTTTTTACTCTATGGTAATCGATTGCAAGGTAATCGATTCTTGCAATCGATTATCAGTGACAAAGTTTGATTTCAAAAGCTTTTAACTGAATTTGCAACGTTCCAATTGTTTTTTAAATGATGTAATCGATTATAATATATTGGTAATCGATTACCAGTGTATCTGAACATTGAAATTCAAATTCAATTGTGAAGAGTCACATCTTTTCATAAAATGCTTTGTGTAATCGATTACATGATTTTGGTAATCGATTACCAGTGACAAGTTTTGAATAAAAATCAAGAGATGTAACTCTTCCAATGGTTTTCAGGTTTTTCTTAAGGTTATAACTCTTCAAATGATTTTTCTTGACCAGACATGAAGAGTCTATAAAAGCAAGACCTTGACTTGCATTTCAAAAACTTTTTAAGATATACTTTTACAACCTTTGAATCTCTTTGAACATCTTTTTGAACTTCTTCTTCTTCCTCCTTTGCCAAAAGCTTTCTGAGTTTTCTGGTTTCCAAACCTTGTTCTTTCACAGAAAACAAAAGTGTGCTATATCTTTTCTTTCTCTTCTCCCTTTGCTAAAAAGAATTCAACAAGGATTAATCGCCTAAATTCTTTTTGTGTCTCTCTTCTCCCTTTTCCAAAAGAACGAAGGACTAACCATCATAATTCTTTTGTGTCTCCCTTCTCCCTTTTCAAAGAATTCAAAACGACACAGTCTGAGAATTCTTTTGATTCTTCCCTTTCCCTTAAACAAAAGATTTCAAAGGACTAACCGCCTGAGATATCTTTTGTTTCCCCTTCACAAAGTTTCAAAGGACTAATCGCCTGAGAACTTTGTCTTAACACATTGGAGGATACATCCTTTGTGGTACAAGTTGATGTTACATTTACTTGAGTTGTTGTAACTGAGAACAAAAGATGGTACATCTCTTGTGGATTAGTTCAAGTGGAGGATACATCCACTTGGTTGTTCAAAGAGAACAAGGGAGGGTACATCCCTTGTGGATCTTTGCTTGTAAAGGTTTACAAGGTTGAAAAGAAATCTCAAGGACCGCAGGTCGCTTGGGGACTGGATGTAGGCACAGATTGTTGCCGAACCAGTATAAAATTCTTGTGTTTGTCTTCTTCTTTTTTATACTCTTTAATTTCCCCTGTGCACTTTAATTATCGCTTTTACTTTTAGTTAAGTTTCTATTTCTGTTCTTTACCTTCTTAACATTATAGTAAAAGCATAATTGAATTTACTAACATTAAGAATGATAGATTTTTAATTAGTAAAGGTTCATTAATAATTAATTTATCCCCCTTCTTAATTATTTCGAGGCCACTTGATCCAACAGATATAATATAATATAAATATTTTCATCAACCAAATAAAATCAATATGTTCAATACATTCATAAATTTATATATATGTTTACCTATGAGTATGTAAAAGATAAAAAAAATATCATTCTGTAAACACAATAATGTTCTCATCACTTGATGAGTTTTGAAAACACAAACTATACTTAAGGGTTTTTAGTATATCTCAAAGAAAATTTATTAGTAAGAAGTTACACCTATTGACTTATGATTTGTTTTGATATAGAAGAAAGGTAGATGATGGAAAAAAAGGAGGAATGCAAAAACTAAAGTATCTAGCTAATACTTCCTTTATTTGGTAAAAGGAGACAACGGAGGGAGTGGATGCTACAACATAGTCTCATTGCAATTTCATATTTCATCCAAAATTAGATAGAAGAGGAAAAAATGATTTTTTTTGTTCAAATGTCAAAAATACCTTTATTTATATCACATTTCATATTTTATTTAGGATGTTTATATCATTTTACATACATATATTTTAATTTCTGTTTTTTCATTTTCTATATAAAAAAAGAGGAAAAATATTATCTTTTTTTTCCTTTTATTTTTTATCTTGCTAAAAAATTAAAAAAAATTATCTCTTTTCAAGTCTTTTTCCTTCCTTTTCACTTGCTTTCCTAAACCAACCAAACCCTTAAGGTTTTGGAATAAAAAAAACTTATCTAGTCATTATATAGACATTGAGCAACATCTTTCATTTTTTTTCTTTTCTTCTAGCCAACAATGTTGAATATAGTTGGTGATCTAATTAAAATTTTGAGTTTAGACTTAACTTAATTTTATAAAATTGATTTGTAAGGTGATGATTATTTCTCACTTATATATTTTAATTTAATCATATAATGAGATTTTCAACAAGAGGCATATCCATGTGAAAAAAACAAACAAACAAAAAAAAAGAAGAAAAAATCAGTAGTGTGACAAAGTGTGGAGAACTTGTACACTTCTATGAAATCAATTACTTGATAAAGGATCGAAGGATGCTTTGAACATTTGAAAATCCTTTTTAGCATCTTTTCTAAAAGCATACATGAGCACTCAATCGGCATAAATTGTATGATCCTCTTTTGTCTTGCTTAGTCTTTCTGTCATATATATAACTTCCCACCAATATTATTCAGCATTCTCGTCTTGCCTCCATCTTCATAGTCACTGATGGATTCATAATTGAGGAATGTATGTGCAACCCTCACTTTTAAAAAGTTACATTTAAATATCTTAAACATATATTTTATCTTCCTTAAGTTTGTATATTTGAATCTCTGTCCCTAATTTCTCCCTTCTTTCATGAAAATAATAATTAATTTTTATTTTTAAATGAATTGTCCTTCTAACTTAAGGTCCTAGATCTGCATAGTTAATCATAGCAAAACAAGAATCAGAACTTTTACATAAAAAAATCATACACTATTAAAATTTAGAAGAATCCTATATTCATAAACTGAAATGCTAATCTTTTTTGTTTAACAAGTTGTTTATTATATTCTTTGAATATACTTTCTTGGAAAAGTACATTTATGAAGATTATTTAAGTTTTACATATCGAGTGTGTAGAGTATATTTTAATCTAGAGTTTATATTCGGGGAATTGTATAGTGCAGCGAGATAAACAAGAATTAAATCCATTATCGTCTTTGTCGAGGGTATTTTTCGATTATAAAATCGACTAATCATCTCAGTTATCCATTTGGCTCTTCATCATCTCGGAATTAGCCACCTAGGAATACTTCAAAATACGGTTAATCCCTACTACCTGAAGAGTTTTAAAATCAATGCATGAAAAAAAAAATCATATGATCTCTACTCCCCGATACCAAGATATTACTTTTTATATTTTACATCCCATAAGAGATATTATTCAACTATTGGGGTATACTTTAAGAGCTATGACTTGAAATTACTCATAAAAGTTTTCTTCTTGTCTCTCCAACAAGAGGGTGATCTCGAAAATCTAACACCTATCCTTTCCATGTAAGAAAAAGATAAAAGTTAGGAAAAGTGTTGTTATATATAGTATTGTAGATATCTTGTGCTACCAATAGGATGCACTAGCCTGTTTTTTATTTTCAATGAAATAATTTGTTTTGGTTGACAATTTCAACAGTTGAGCGTGTGAAAGATGACTGATATGTATATTGACAAAATTGAAGTGGTTCTGTGTGAACATTACCAGCAACAGTGTGTATGGAAGATGAATAAATTGATGTTTTCTAGTGTAGACTTGTTAAAATACAATCATAAGTTCAATTAGCTAACTTGAATATATAGAGAAATGGTTTTAGTGGAGAGATGGTTGATGAAGTGGTATATGTTTGATTCTTTTTAAGTATATTATGAGTCAATAAATTTAATTTATCACCACTTAAAATATTTTATTATCTAAAAAATGAATTCCCGTTGAAATACCCACTCGCTGGTCTTCTCTTCATATTTGTCCACTATCTTTCATCATTGGAATGACTTTGATTTTAATTTTCCTATACGTTCATGTTGGGTATCAACTATCAAGTACTAGAAACCCACTTAATAAAATTTGATTCTTTATTTATCAAATTTTCACACGACGCCTAATTTACATAAAATCATAAACAGTTTTATATATTATTATTTATTTTTTTGGGGAGAGGGGTGGGGGGTATGGTTCTTTGGTTTTGCGAAATAGCCTTGCTAAAAGTTATTTCATCTTTGATAATTTATAATATTATATTATTATTTCTTCCATGACTTTTGTTGAAGATAAATATGTATGTCCAATATTTAATTCATCATGTTATCAATTTTAAAATAATTATTCTGTATTTTATTATCATATTTATTAATTTATTAAATTGTTAATTTGACAAGTTCTTAATTAAAATTAGAGACGTGTTATCATGATAGAGATTATGATAATGAGAAATAAATTCTTTATAATTTTAATCTAAATTATTCTTGATTGTAAGATTATTATGAATAAAACATCAATAATCTGGATAGATCAATATATAAGTAATGGTCTTTATTGGATAAAAATTAATAGATTTCATTTATTAAATTACATATATAGATGATGTACATGTGAATGTCATAATTGAACTGACTTAATTGAGAATTCTTAATCGTTAATATTATCTTGCTATGTCAATAAGAAGTTCTCAAGGAGAAAGATAATAATTTCCTTTTACCTGACATTATCATAGTAATTAGTAAGTTATTTGTTATATTTTAGTTTCGGATACCTAATGTTTTAGGACACTAGTTGAATGGATATTAGATATGATTAAATACTTGTAGAATTAATGATCAATCAAGAAGGAATCCATTAACTTTAGATAATGAGTTTGAGCTCAATGATAGAATTAAGACCTTGGCTAGAGCAATTGAATGAAAGAAGAAAAATATTTCTTAAGTCATTCATTAGTTAAATGTGTTAGCTTATTAGAGTTTGACAATAATATTATATTCTAGAGTTAACATTGAGCTATAAATGATGGAATGAAATATTACATTATTCTTCTATTGGTTCTTAAAGGTAAAAAATGTTACCTTATGCTGTCGGGACGTTAAGAAGTGTTACTAGACGCCCACCTTAATTAGTAAATTAATTATGATTAATTCACTACCTGTTTAATATTGAACCTACAAGATTACACACAAAAGAATCAATCTTTGTAAAAGAAAATAATTTATTTGATAATTAAATTAGAAAATTTAATTTAATCAAATAAATATTTTAATGAAATATTATTATATTTTTTACTAGCACCAAGAATATAATTAATATAAAAAAAATATTATTTTATTATTGTGGAAGTTGTCCATAAAATAAGAATAATATTCTATTGTTTTATATGATGAATGTGATTAATTATCGTAATTAGTCATGTAATTAATTGTAAATTATCTTTATCTTATATCAGAAATTTTCTTAAAATAAAATATATGAGATAATATTTATTTTTATAAAAGTAAAGATATATGAAATTATTTTAAATATTTATTTTTTATTTAACAAAAGACTCAAATCCATATCTCTATAACATTATAATTAGAAGTCTAGTTTTAGACTTGAAACAAAAGTTAAGTACACCAGGCCACAAGCTGGAAAGTTAAAGTCTAGTTTTAGATTTAAAAAATAAAAAAAGGATTTATTTTTAGAGTTTCACTCATTAAAGAGTTGATAAGAGGAAATTGATTTGTGTATACACGTAGAGTCTTCACACTATTAAGAAAAATTTAATTGTTTCAAGAACTCACATTTGATTACACAAATTTATTTTTCTTTATTTATTATTGTTGAATATTTTAAATGAAAAATATATCTATGTAACTATCCGCTTTTTGGTAAAAGACAAAAGTTATTAAATTCTTGCATTACAAAAAAAATGTGATAAAAAATATGAAGAAGAAGAGGTTTGGTTAAGACTTTAGAGAGACGAACAATTTTACTCCAATATATTGAATTCCGTTTTGGATTTTTATATAAAATAATATATATTCAAAAAAATCTAAGAATGACAGAAAACATGCCAATGAAGCGTGAACCAACTTTTTCAAAAAACTATGTTGTTAAGTAACAAAACAATTGATTTTATTCCATTTGATCACCTCAAACAAATTTTTTAAGAAAATTTAAGCATGTGACCAAGAATGAACTAATACTATACTATGTCCTATAAATAACTGCCAAAATCTTAAGTTTCTTTAGTGAGGTTAAAATCGTCAAACTCAACTCAAGTTTGTTCAATATAAATTTGAGTTAAATTTTGTATGATCCTTTTTTTTTTTAACTCGAGTCTGATTTGATTTAAGCCCACGAACCATCTGGTTCAACTCGCAAAGCTCAAATTACATAAACTAAAATCAAAATGAGATAAGTCATATAAATATCATCAATCATACTCTCTTTCTCTTGTCCCACACACATGACAAACATATGGTTATATTTATGTACATTGAACTCATCGTACATTTACTCTAGATGCGTACGTACATTGAACTTCTCAAGTTTAACTCATTTAATGTATAAATCAAGTTGATTACTAAAACTAAGACGCTTTAACTAAGTTTAAGTTGTTACGGTACATTTACAATCATATTTATTAATAAACTTTTTGACTTTTATGTTTTTAATTTTTTAACTTTTTGGAGATTTATCTTTGTCTTTAAACTTTTTTTTCGTCTACTATTTTGATCCTTTTCATTTATTTTTATTGTTAAATGATGAGGTGATATTATTATTATTATTATATTAAATTTTTTGGCAGCTAAAATGTTATTTTTTTAGAAAATACAATACATAAAAAATTTAAAATATTACTTAAAATATTAAACATTGCATAAAAGTTATTTTTCATAGCAGATAACATATTATTATTTTTATTATTGTAATTTTAATAAAAATTAAAAATTAATAAAAAATATTTACATTCAAATATGTGTTTTTAAGAGAGATTGAATAATGAGTTTAATGATTATACACTCGTACTATAATTTTTTTTACATTATTAATCAATCACAAATTATTATTGATATGACTTTTAAGATAATTATTATAAAAGTAAAAGATTTACCTTATATAATCGTTTGTGATTAAATGATGATGCATAATTATTTTATACTGTGGATGCATGATCTATTTTCTCTCAAATAATTTAACTATTTTATCAATTACAAAACTAATTAAACTTTAAATTTGATTATATAAATGCAACACTTGATATTATGTCATAAAGGTGGAAATAAAATGATTTTTAGAATATCTCTCTTTTATTCACAACTCTTGTGTGAGTTTTATTAGACGACAAGCCAATCACATTGTTTATGCTTTGATAAAGACGTCTAGATTTTATACTAGTCCTCATTTTTTTGAGCATATTTCAAATTATATTGATGCCTTTATCTTGAATGAAATTATATAAGTCTTTTACAGTAAAAAAAGAATATATCTTTTACATTATTAAAAAAATTAATGTAATTTTACTATGACTTGGTTAATACAGACAAGCCAATAATTTTATTACATTTCTAATAAGTCATAACTTATTTAAAACTTCATCCGTGAATAATATACTTTCGTTTCCTCTTCAGAAGTTCTCATCATTGGAACCTTCCACACATGTCCTTTTTCTCTAGCAGATGCTACCATTTCCTGAAAGGTAATCACCAATGATAAATGAATCCAAATCTCTCAACTGTATGAGAATTACATTAATATTAAATTATATCTAGAAAGCGTGTCCATGAGAAGAAATTTTCTGGTATTTTTAATTACTATAATCGATTGATCATATGGCTTTTCTTGTCGTGCATTTGGTACATGACATACGGAGTTTTTCTTGTATTTAAACTTATTCTTTAAAAAAATAAGAAGAAACATTGTTCTTTCTCGGCATGCCATTTTTTAATTTTGACAAACAAATAAAAGAAAGAAAAATGTAATTATATAAAACATCCCACGGCACTCAACTAGATCAGAAATAGGTCTGTATGTTCTTATTAGACTAAGGAATATATATTTACCATTAAAAAAATGTTAGACACAACTTTTACATAAATGATAGACACATTTCGCTTTATATTTATATAATTTTTATCCTTTGATAAAATTATTTAAGTTTCCTTGCATATGATTCAGCTACATGCATGGATAGATAGGAAAGATGTGAGAATATACGAATTGTATAATTAGCATTTTTCTTACCCATTTCAATCATTGTTTAACTGACCGAGCATGGTAATATCGTATTCCAAGGTCTAGAGATATATATATATATATATAAGTTAGAGTGGTCACAAAAAGGAGCTGGTGACCAAACTTTCCCACCAACATTTGCCCAAAGAAAGGTGAGGGGCCTCTTTGAAATAATAAAGTCCTATGGAAAGGAGGCTTCAATTTGACGAAATCAAGACCCAAACGCTGTAGTTTGTGGAAATATCAAATGATATTTCGATTTAAGTAGGCTAGGGTAGCCTACAACTACATTAACATATCCCCTATAGGGTAGGACACGTGTTTGAAGACAAGCCATTTTTTAGTCATTTATCATGACTAATGGCCGTTAAACTTACGATGAGGATAAATACGTTAATTAATTCCACCACGATGTGTTATCATATATAGGATAGCAGGATACCTAATGGTTACGTATTTAATTAATTAACGGCAAACTTATGTCATTGTTTTCTACTTTCTAGACAGAGTGTGGTAAATCCAAATTGATAGTACAAAGCCTAAACCCAAAAGTAGTTGAATAGGGCACCGTACCTTTATGTCCCATCTGGGTTTGATTTAGAATCTTTGCAATTTGGATTCTCATCTTTCTCAAATTACATGCATGCTGAAGAAGTGGGTCGATTAATGCCTAGGAAGCGGCAAAATTAAGCATTAGAAGGGGCCATAAAGTGGTGATAGCGCAAGAGCACCTTAAGCCACGCAGGGGAAGATGCCAGACATGAAGGACCTTGAAACCATACTTATGTTTTGAAGACTATGATTTTGGTCTTTATTAGTGAACAGTGAGGGCTACAAGGATTATTTAAGGGTATGCCCACTTTGATTTCTCCTCCTTTTTTTTTTGTTGCCCATTGAATAAAATATTTATGTAAATTGTACAAGTAGATGGCATTGATTTGTTGTTCACTTGTCAGGTTGAAGAATTTGAGGACCTTTTGGCCTTTGTGCTGTCCCCGACGGATCATATAATTTATACCCTTGCTGATAAAGGATATAAAAGAACATGGAATTAAGTGAAATATAAAAGAATGACACTAAATTTTATTATTCAGATTGTTTATCTTTAAATAAGATTGAATTTAAATTATATGAATAAAACATGCTATCTTTTTAAGTTAGTTTACTTAAGTGGTCTGCACCTTAAAAAAAAAAAAACTTAAGTGATCTGACTTGATTTATATATTAATCAAGATTTAATGTAAGTTTTAAAAATAGGATGGATTTTGTTCATATTTCATCATAAAATTAATCGAATTATTGGAATAATAATCTGTCTGTTTCAATATTTGATGTCCCGTTAGTTTTATTCTTATTAAAAAAACGTCTAAATGGATTAAAGGAGGAGGAAATTTATAAATTATCATTGGACTCGACTCGTAAGTGATGTAAGATTTTGGACATACCAAAATAAACCTCATTACTAGTCGAGACTCTAAGAGTGACCTAAACTCTCTTTTTAGTGTCAAAATGTTTTGATCTCAAATCCTTAGACATCATTAGAATCATGAGCATCACTTTGATATTTGAAAGCACTCACAGTTTTTTATTTATTAAACAACACCTTAGTGACTATCATTGTATTAGACTCTTAAATAATATGAAACTTTGGAGATACATGAGCACAATTGTTTAAATAAAATGTATTTTTAGAGGAATGTAAGATACTAAATTAAGTGAGGATGACCCAAACTTAACCCAAACTAATCCTAAAAAATACATCGTCTTTAATTTCAAAATTCAAATTCATCAAGTTAACTTTAAAATGGGTTAGATTAAGAGACACGTCAAATCTTACTCATCTTTGATAACAATAAATTAAAAAAATAATGATATATTTCATATTTTTAAAGGATGAAAATTAAAAAGGATATTTTACCAGAATCAAACCAAAAATTACTTATTTTATATGGGAAAAAAAATATTTAACCAAAAAAAAAATTCACCATACATCTCCTTAAAATATTTTCTATACTTGCTTGATTTAAGGATACATGCTACCAGAGAGCTACTTTATAAACTTGTGTTGGTAACAAAAGAAAAGAAAAGATATTACTTAATTAATGGATTTAGTTGCCAAACAATTATTCTGCTTGCTAATAATCAAAGTGATCTCAAAGTTAATTGCGTTGTCTCTTGCAAGATTTCCCAATGTCTCTTGAAAAGAATTAACGAATTTCTTTAAGGGGGCGGTTAAAGAGAGTCATATCCTTAGTCTAGTATCAAAAGGGTAGATGGATAAAGTCATATTCTACACTTTTTTGACTCCTCCACTTTCAGTCTTTTACACACAAACAACAAAATATATTACACGAAAACAAAATGCTGGACAGAAATATCATAAGTTTTAGATTTTTGTTCATTTCAAAATCAATTTTATATACATGATATAGAAGATATTATGTATCTGGAAATTTAAGTGATAGCATACAAATGGATTAACAAAATATACTTTTTGCCTGCAAAAAAAAAAACTTCATGCTCAGCATTATTTCCAATTTTTCACTACCACAAAACTTTTTCAAAATTTATATGAAATTAGTAAATAGAGTTCTGACAAGTTATTTCAGGTATTGTACAAGACTAACTCTCCACAAATAAGGATCAATATTATGGATCTGTTTTAAACAATAATACTGCCTTATACGTGGTCTAAAGTACCAAAAATATTTTGAAGGAATATAGTTGAATTGGTTAAATATAATTAAAAATTATTATAAATTCTGATATTATCTTAAATTTCTACAAACAAAAAAAGTACCAAAAACATTCAATAAATAGAGCTTAGTTACCATTTTTTAACAACTGTCGACTATAAAAAACAAAAAATCAAATAATAAGAAGTTGGTTTCCACTTCAAAATCTTCAAGTAGATCGATTACGAAAGATCATATATTACTTTCAAGTGCGCAAACGTATCAATTATCAAATCTTATAATTAATTAACGCACCGTTTGAATATAACCAATTCCAGCAAACGTGTGATGCGATCAACAAATTGCGTTTACAGATTGATCAATTATTGTACACCAAAATCAAATCAAACTGATTCATTAGGATTTATAACAAACAAACAAGAGCTAGTTTACATAAGCTTGAAATTACATGAAAGACAGAATATACCTTTGATTAAATGTGAAGATATTATCGGATTAACACACACAGTAGCATAACAAATTAAGGGTAGTACTTAGTCCAATATGAGTGGGGTCCTACGGCTAATACCTGTCGGAAGGAACCCTGGAGAATCATGGATGCCAACTTTGTTTAAAACGCGTGGGCTCCATTTACTCAAAGCAATTAAGATTAGGAAAAAAATAATCCAATTAATAGGGAAAATGGGTCACTTAGAGCCAATCCTTTTTATTTTTATTTTTATTTACAGTCTTTAGGTGGGTCGTCAATTCCATCACCAATCATATCATGTTTTGCTGATCTTTGGAATCCCAAGCAGTCATTAACACAAAAGTTAATTCAAATATTAAATAATTAAATTTGTGAATTAAAAACTAATCCTAGAATGTATTAGCAAATTATCACATTGGTAACCTCTCCTTGTAAGCAAACTCTACTAGGATTATGACTTCAACAAGACCATCTTGGACAAACATGATCGACGTGATTTATATCAAACTCAATAAGTGAATGTGTAAGAGTTATATGCATATATATCATCTTCATCATCAAAGTCATTTGAATCATTGAATCTGATGATGCGTATTTTTATATTATTTTAAAATATGATTATATTAGATAAAATATTTTTTAAAAATAATAGCCATACAAAATTATGTTAGGATTCTTACAAGTTAAAACTTATTTTTTATTATAATATATGTATATTATTTATTTTGGTATCCAAGAGAACAAAATTTACCAAAAACTACACTACCAAATTACGAAGGAAAGAAACCCTCACGGGCACTAAATCGTGAAAGAGCAAATCTTTGCATTGTTTAACTTAATTTATTTGTAGTTGATTTGCGTATATTTCACATAATTTATTTCTTTAGCAGAGTTAAATTTAACGGTATAGACAATCTTTTTTGTTAATTATTTTTGATAAAGTACTTTAAAATTTTCCCAACAAGCTAGTTTCAAAATGGTTAAAAAAATTATCGCATGATATAGTGCAACTAACTAACTAACATCACATGGTGGACTAAATTTTCGATACTTCTATAATAATTTTTTTTTCTGTACTTAATTTTTTTTATTTAACATTATTTTATTTTTAATTAAAAAAATAACCACGAATTCAGGTGTGCGTTTGTTTAAAAGGAAAGAAATAATACTATATATACATGGATATTGGACACGGATAAACACTTGTCAAACATATCAAATTCAAGTTCTTAGTTGATAGTGTAGAACAAACGTCATTTTGAAAAATGTGAATGAACAGGATTCAGGGCCTCGAAGTGTACGAAAAACGACGACCCGTTGGTTTTGTCGCATTGTGGTGCATGCAGACAACTTCTTAGATTGTTAGTTAGTTTGCTTGGATACTGCCGCGTGGCCCAATCTGATTTCCAACAATCCAAAAGAACATGTTTTCACTTGGCTTTTTCTAGGATGGGATCATGGGAATGTCAATCTTAATACATAAACTTTATTTATTTATTAAAATAATAATTAATGTTGTGATAAAATATTTTTTTATAGAGATTACATGCCTTCATTACAGGAAACAATCTTGTTCGAATAAGTAAGACTACTGTGCCAATAAACTTGTTTCTTTTGATACACAGAGTTTAGGTTATATTTAAAGATATTCTTTATCTTCTTTTATTTTTTATGAGCTTCTTAGATACAGAAATATCTTCCCTCTTATAGATTCACTTAGTTTGTATTTTGTGTATGATTTGACTCTTTCAAGTGTTTTGATTACTTGTGATTATCAATTTATTTTGAGGTGAGTTTCTTAGGAGTTGGGATACTAAGAAACTCACAATCTCTTTTTGTAAGAAAAAATAAGCAGGACTACCGTGGACAAAATCGTATATTTAAGAGTGTTGGATATTTAAGACTTAGACCAATTGACAAAACTGAAACAAGATTATCAAATAATTTACGTGTTCGGTGGTTAAAACAAATCTATATGCAATAAATTTCAAAATTATTAATATCTGTAATCAATAATTTATAGTTATATTTTATCTTTAAATAGCAGCTAGAGTCAAATTTGTTTTATGCATTGGAATCTCTGGGGACATTCACGAGCCTTGTAAGATTCATCCATAAATGTTTTTGATTATTTTAATTAAATATTTTCACATTTTAATATTTGTCTCTTTATTTCTTAGACAGTGGTCAAAGAATACTCATTAACAAGTTTTATATTTTATTTCAATTTTTTTACAAAGAGGGGGGAGAAAAGGTACTTGAAAATCCAGGTGAAATCTGACTATAATAGATAAAGCAATTCATCATAAGGACAGGGAATAAGGGCCAAGAAATATGGGTATGATTTTGGTTTATGAGTTGATAATAATATAACAGAAGGCACATCATTGTCTAAACAAACAACAAAAGGAAAGGATTAGCAATGTTGTTACGCATAAAAATTGAAAAGAAAAGCAGCTAAGAGGAGGCCCCACACGGTTTCTTCGTAAAGCCGTTGGTTTGTTGAAGAAAGAAGAACATGGATGATGCAATGCAACTCACACAAAGCACCAAATAGAACTGTGGTATTGACTATTGAGTCTCATAGCACATGGTTGCACAATTTCGATTCGGTCAGAAATCACTTGTCAAGAAAAAGTTCACATGGCTTTAAGACCTTTAAAGCTGAAAATGATTTATCGTGTCATTTTCTTCAATATTTTGTTCAGTCTTCTTTTGTGATTTTAAATTTTTGAGTCCAACTTCATTTATGTTAAATAACCCTGACTTGGACCCTGTGATAAAAACTTGACGGGCTTCGATCTTGAGTGTAATTGGAACTTCAACGGAGTTGACCAAATATTTTGGACAACTTAGAACAAAAGGCCCACATGTAGCACAGTAAAGGATCTTGCAACCCTTTGGACCATAAACGGATCTTGTAATCCTAAGAAACAGATACTGCAACAGTAAACTCTTTAAACTTCTGTTTCATTTACATGAATAATCCAACTTATCGTGTTTGGGCTCGGCTCCCTAAGGGTCCATTCGTTTGTAGTGAAAAAGAATGAAAAAACAGTGAAATAAATAATAAAATGAGATGAAACTTACACTTTTATCTTAATATTTTTATTTTATTTCATTTCACTCTACCAAATATACTCTAAGTTCCTTTCTATAATTTTTCCATTAAACGTGTCTTAAGATTCTGGTCAGTTTAGACATTTTAAACAGTTTCTACAAAAAAAAAAAATCTTTGAAACAATATCTTATAATTCTTTATAACTTACTTTAATAAATTTTTCGGTGATAAAAAACAAATTATTTTGATAAATTTATAAAAAAAATTTATTCAGTAGAATTTAATTAAGTTGTTTATCTGCAGTTAAAAAAAAAAGGTAAGTTGTTTATCCAAACAAGCTTTAAAACTGTGATTGAGAAAAGGGCAAAAAATTGCATATGAAAACTGAGAAATAAACTTTCATAGACTTTGCTGTCTCCTTTTACTTAGTCGATGAAATTATATTCAGTATACTTTTTTTTTGTCACAATAGGATTAGTGATGTGGTATTTTTAGAAAGAAAATCACACTCTAGTTAAAGTGTTTGACATAAGAATGTTATTATCACCTAAGATTCGTCCTAAGTGACTGTTATTACCAACTAATAAAAAATAGTGATTAAAGTACAAAAACTCGATGAATGATAGTCAAGGAACTAGGAACATAGGATGATACAATACAACATACACTATTCAACGTCATCATTGGATACATATGTTAAATGATTAAAGACAGAACATTAAACATAATTTCTATCGGTTAATTTAGTTTAGTCTAGTCTTCGCATCTTGACATTTACGGGAATCTCCTTGTAAGAATGAACCTTCTGAACTGCTCTTCGCAAGGGTCTTCCAAAAGAACACCTTGGAGCTTCATTCCTTGAATCAGAGCTTTTTCCTCTTCCAGTTTTTGAAATTGGAGATTGAGTGACAAGATATGTAGCATCCTCTAACTCGAACAAATTTTCTAGAGGTTCATGTTCATGGGTTTTGAACGTGGTAGAATGTCTCCTCAAACGTCTCCTGTTGTACCAAAAAATAGGAATTTTTATCATATTAACAATTTTCTACTATAAAATTATCATTTTGTAATGCAATTTCAAGCATGCCATTCATTCAATCAACACAACTAAATAAAAGTGCTTTTGTTCAATGAGCTTAGCTTAGGTAACCAAGTCATCAATTTAAAGTTTTAAACCATGAATTGTTCATCTTAAACTGAATTAAGCCAAGAGTCAATGGTAGATGTTGTTAAAGCGTGAACTAACCCATTGTCTTTAACTTTGTCTTTGCTTGTATTCTTGGAAGCAGAAGAAGAACCAGTAGCTGCAAGTTCCATAACAAGCTTAAAAAGAGTTGAGAAAAAAAAAATGACAAAAAATTACGTGAAGGTAAGTTCCAGCATTTACATTTACTCCTTATGCGTCTTCTATTCATGCAGTTGTGTTTTTCATCATTGCTGGCTTTAGGGGATGGTTGCCCTGCTTTTTCATCTTCTTCCTAGAGCCAATGAAAACATACAGCAAGAAAAAGAATGAGGAATAACATTCATCAATGCCAAAAATTTGGCAAGCAAATAAGTGAATGGCTTTTGCCCAGGCACCTGTAACTGTGATAATGTAGGATTCTTTTCGCAGTCAATCTCCACTTTTTCCTACAAAAATAGAGAGGTTCCAGTTCATTTATGATGATGATAAGAGAGATTGAGGGAAAAATAAAGGGAAAGGGAAAGCATTGTTTTGGGCCTATCCTACAATAATGCAATGGAGTGTTTTAAACCACGCTCACAAAATTTAACTCAAGCTTATAAAAAATCCATTATTCTATTTTAACTTCATTTTCTCATTTTTCATTCAATTTCTCACTTCTTCACTTATTTATCCTTTAACTATTGTAAACCACTTATAACCTCCTACATCTTTCTCATTTTTCAAATACAATTCCACTAGAATTTTACAATGTCTTTTACGGATATAAAGAAAAAAGATTACGCCGTGTCTAATTTTAGCCCTGTTCAAAATGTGAGTCTTATCCCAAACATATTACTCAATAAAATTTTAATAAAATAAAAAATTGGAAGAGACTCCTTAGATTTTTATTTATTTATTTGTTGAAAAGATACTCCTTAGATTAGTTATAGAGTACAATACTAAAACCTTATTATATTGCTAATACTGTTACTTTTTCAACATGGGGGCTTCTTACTCATTTCCCTATTATGTCAATAGCTCTACACATTTCGCTCCCAACCACAGCTTCTTACACTTACACACAACATTCCATGCATTAAGTCCGTGTAAGCAACAAGGTTTTAAAAAAGGGTCCGCAACCGTGATTTGGGCTGCAATATCAAGGTTTAATTGGGATCGCATTGGCCACGTTTATCTGCAATATCAACAAATGCGACGAAACCGCAACATGATTGCCATGGATATTTAAAAGCACACTACCGAGATATGCAGAGCAGAAAATGAAGCTTAAAGCATAACATACCTGCACGTCCACGTTCTTTCCTTTAATCAAAGCAGCCCTCCACAAAATTTCATGTTGCAGCGTTTTAATCTGAAACAACCAATCATCCAATTCAAAAAAAATAAAATAAAATTTGAAGTTGTAGTCCACAAATGCAGTTTAGAGAACTAAACCAACTCACTCATGACTCACCCTTTCCCTCCCCATGTTAAGCTCCTGCAAAATTAATCACAAACAGTTACTATTTTACTTTTTTCACTCTCAATTAACAAAACATTTGTGCAATTCCGAAACTAACCGCTAACATGTGGCTATTGGACTGAGCAAGGTTCCAGTTTTGGATTTGCAGCTTCGTCACATCTGCTCTCAGCCTCCGCAGCTCCACCCCACTCGCTTCAATTATTTTACTGCTCAATTTTCAATCAATTCAAAGAAAAATTAATAACATTTCAGTTAATTCCTTTCATTTTAGTTAATAACATTTATTTACTTTCTTTCCGCAAGGAGTTGAATCAACGCTGTTCTTTCCTGCATCACAATAATTTTTAAATTAGACATCTAATAAGAAATGTCGAAATAAGTGACGGGATGTGTTGGTGTCAGAGACACTTTGAACAAATAGAGTGTCCGTGCTTCATAGATCACAATTCAACCAAAAACATTTAAAAAATAAATAGAGAATAAAGAATAAAAAGTAAATAAATTAATAAATTTACCTTGAGGAGTTGTTGAATGAAATTGTTATCGGAGGGAAGAGTAGTGTCAAGTTGTTGTTGAGAGAGAGGAGGATTGGTGTTGTTGGTGATATCAGAAAGCTTCTTTCGCATTAAGCTTCCAATGGATTTCTTCGCCATTTTCTCTCTTTGCATGCTCATAATGCTACACCAGTGATTCTTGATTAATTGCAAAGTTTCGATATTTTCATTTGAAGGGATGGTAGAAAAGTGAAGAAACGAAGATCGGAGAGAATGAGTGTGTTGGAAGGAAAAACAAAGCGAAAAAGCGAGAAAAGAAGAATAGTTTCGTTTCGTAACCTAACGGCTTCTTCAACTGAAATTACCGTTACGTCGTCCGAACCTAATTCAAAGCCTTCCGAACCTCCCTTTCAAAAATATCAAAAGGTCACCGCCGGGTCACCCTATCGCCCATTCAAATTTTCACCTTCACCCTCTTTGAATTTTGATTTAAAATTTATCCACCCTTTATATGTTTGATTCTGATTTTATTCTTTTTTTTAGTGGTAAGAAAGAAGATATCTTAATATACTTTTTTTTTAATCTAACACGTGATTCTCAGAAGAAAAAAATTGTGATTTTTTGTTTTGTTTCCTTTTAACTTCGAATTCTATAGATTTAACTGTGCACATTCTTATGTTTTTAAATACTTTTTATTTTAATCAAGTGTAATAGTTATATATAAACAAACTCTCTTCTTTCACCCCCTCCCAACTTGAAACAATTTGAGAAAGAAAAGAAAAAGAAAATTTTCAACAGAAAAAGAAAAGTGAAAAAGTAAATTTAAGTGTGTTTAAATAGGCGTTTCATCTAAGTTGAATTAGAACATTACAGATTCTAATGCACAAACGGAAAATTTACGTGAATGATGCATTATTAAGTTTAATGTAAGTTCAGCTAAATGCAATTGTAACCTAAATATATCCTAAATGTTTAAATTGTTTAATCCAAGAAAAATATAGGATAAATAATATTAATATAACAATATAAAAATACTTTATATTATCCATGGACACTAAGATTATGTTTGATTCGTTGTTGTGTGACACATGTGTTCAATTGAAAGTTCCCTCTCCCATACTTATCCATTCGATGATGTTAGACACACGCCTCGCCAAGAAACCAAACAAACTAATATTACAAATTTCTATATTTTGAAAGTTATACAAAGAACTAATCCTAATTTTTTTTATCTCCTCAATGCTCTTGGAACACGGATTATCAACTAACTGAACTAGATCTCATCAATAAAACTATTCCTAATTAATAGCATAAAAATATTTATATTATCAATACATAGTTATTAAAAGAAATAATTCTCACTCATTTAGTCTAGTGGAAAGTATATAAAAGAGGGATTTTATTTTTCAAATAATAACGAGGACCACAAGTTCATAGTGAACTTTTTAAAATAACATTTTTTTTCTCTTCAACTTCAAAATTGTATTATTTTTAATTTTAGTAGATGAAATGATATTGGTTTTGAAAACACTTTGGATTTTTATTTTATATTTTAAGGGTTCATACGCTATATCATTAATACGATATTCCAAATTAATTTTGAAGTTGAAGAGAAAATAGATTATTTAAAATTTCATTCATAATTATTCACCACCACTTCACAATCTCGTTTTCATTAAAATATACTAAACTGTAACACTTCCAATTTAATTTTTAAAATGAGAAGGCTACGGCATAATCAAAATTTGTTTGTTTTGGAGACTCTGATCAAGGATCCTGCATCACTTATCAGAGTTACTTGTGTCTGTAGTTTGCAGTTTCCACACCTTTGCTACGAGGAACATTGACTTGACATAAAAAACAGGCACATAAAAAAACTACAGAAGATAAGGTAATTGGGAATTTAATAAGATACTCTTGGAATTTAACATAAGGGCCACAAACACATGCCGTTACATGTAATTTTTCAATGATAAAGGTTATTACATGTTAGCACCTAACAATATATACCTAGGATGAGCAACAAATCTTGGATTCATGCCAGCCAGAAGCAGCAGCAGCAAGAAGCAAAAACAACCCTCACCACATCTTTGCCATTAGAATGGCATCAAAAGGTCTCCTTAAGGAGATGAGTGCATTCTGGGAGTCTGAAGAATCTGATGTATAGTCAAAATATGATAGGTGCGGAAGTAACATGGCATTCCTTAATCCTTCACCCTTCAAAATTTGGCCATTCAGGCTACCCAAGAGTGAAACTAAGCAGCTGATGATCTCATTCTCTGCTCTGTCATAACAAAGATCTCCACTACATATAAAATGCCAAATCAATGAAAATACACACTTAAGGGAAACGTGTGTGCTGTGTGTGTGGCAGTTTGCAAGGCAAGAATGCTAAACATTGGTGCATAGTCACTCATGTATGCATAAACATTGGTACAATCACTTCATGAATGTATAGCCATTGGGTCACATCATCCTCTAAGTGTCTCTATTTAGATAAACTTCTCCATAAACATTCATAGAGAAAAAAATAAGAAAAATGAAAAAAAAAACCCTTCTGCATAAGATAAGTTAGCTTATGCATAAGCTAATGAAGTTTTTTTTTTCCACTTTTCCTTCTTATTTTCTTTTTCTATTACTGCTTATGGAGAAGTTTATCAACAAGTCCTAAGCCTTTTACTGGTCTGTCCATGAGATATTGATAATTTGTTTAGACGAAGTCTTTGACAAAATATATCATCGCTCAATAGACCAAGCAATCGGATGAGTATTATCTTGCACATCTACAGCGCCCACTATTAAGGTTCTTAATATGCAGAGGAGTGAATGCAAAACCTCCAAAGTCCAAACCCAGAAAACCCTTGCCAAAGGTTTACAAGACATTATCCCTGTCTTGACAGCTTTCGTTAAAATATTTTCATCTCATTCTTACTTTTTTATTTTCTCTGGTTGGAGAAATAATACGTGAGATAATTCTGAGGATAGGATACTGAAGATACCTGAAACTATTTGTAGATGGAGAAGTGCAGAAGATATGAGGCCCTATGACGAACCTGTAAAACAAAATGATTTCTGTACATGAAATCACACTGTAACCAAATCAGTGGTTAAAAATAAGATAGCTGTTTCATTCACCTTTGATGCATATGATCGTAGGTTTGTGGCTGAAATCAAGGTAGAACAGTGTTGAAGATAAAGAGAGAACATCTCATAGATTACTGGATTGTCTTCAATTAATGAGTTGGACAAAACCCAATTCTCTGTCAAAACTAAGTGAATATACATATTGTAGAAATCACAATTTTTGTCTTTGAAATTAATTTGTGTTAGTGATCTGAGGATCTCTTCTCCACTGTTGACCTGAGGACAAAAGGTCAATCTCAATTTCCAAAAGTTCAAAAGCAAATCTATTCATATTTCATACTACAGCAATTATTTTTTTTTCAGTCTACAGCAATTAATTTGGTTGTGTTCATTGCTGACTTGTCTGACAAAATTTTCTCACAGCATTTTGTTATTAAGTGTCAAGTTAGCTTTGCACATTTTGCTAAGTGTTTCAGATCATAATACACAGAAAATATTTTAAAATGAAAATGAAACTCCAACTAATAAACGAAAAATGAATTATATTATTAATGAATAGATCTATACACTCAAACAAGACTATACTCTAAATTACATAATAAAATTGATTAATGAATATTAGAAATATCAAGAGTCTGTTTTGAAAATTTTAGTGGTGGTAACTGGTAACACTTTGGATTAAAGAATACAGATATCAATGGCCCATTTGAAAATTTAAGTGGAGGAGAAATTTCAGATCAAGTATGATTTAAGTGTTTGTTAATACCAAAACAAGAATGAGTGAAAAAAAGTGCTGACAACATTCCACATATTTCATCACTAGAATTTTGAAGCTGAATTTTCATTGCTAAGTTTTTAAAATTTTATAGAAAACTCCCTAAATATTCAATCAAGCAACAGCAGATTTCATGTATAACTTTTTGCTCATATGCCAACTTTCCATCATATGACCAGGATCTTCACTATATATTTTATATGCACAAGCATACACAAACTTGATAAGAGAAGGGCAAGTAGCATACTCCATCAAAACAAGAAAGCAGTGTTTGATAAGCAACAGCACTCCTAAGTTGTTTGCAACGAGAGCTAGCTTCTGAAATACATTCAATAGTCTGAATGCAATTCAAATCCTTTGAGACTCTGCACATCCACGACATCAAGAATAAGAGAAAGGGAGCAATTACAATTTACAAAGACAATGCACAAGATCTAGAGAATAAGTATCAATGTACAATACACACACTAGGTCATTAATTCCATTACAAAGAACTAGAGAATGAAGCCAAATCTAGGTTGACAATCCTTAATATAAATTTGAGCCCTAATTTTTGAGTGAGATAACATTTCTATTATACTCTCTCTTTATGAAACCTAACTACACCATTACTTAGCACTTATTTATATATATATATATTTTTTTAAATTTCAAATTATTAATTACAGAATTGTTACTTTGTTTTCAAATCATCAATCAATCTCTGCACCAGTATCCATATTATAGAGAACAGAGATCAAGAACACAAGCCTTTGCTCTTTCACCCAGGTATTTGAGAGACCCAATTTCCTTCTCATGACTGACAAGTCACAACTGGCGCTAAATAACTAAACATTCCCCTTTTATTACTGAATAAGTAGTTATTCTGTTACCAACAAAATTTGGTTCTAGCCAATTTCCAACCCTCTTATTCAAATTAACCTTAGACCCTTTTGAATGGGGGTTCTGCTAACACATCAAAAGTAACATTACTGACAAGAAAGTGTTTACATAGTGTTACCAACATATAATAGCAAGAGCAATTAATAAAAGTAATAACCTGCAAGCAATGAATTTTGCTATGTTCTCACAACTTGAGCACCATTCCTGGTCTGTAAAGTAATTGACAATCGCTTCCATGCAGTCATTCAAAAGCACCAACAAACCCTGAAATTGGCGATCTAGGAATAGACAAATAATAATTTCAACTATCTCTTCAGCTTCTACAGTGGAGAAGATAGCCTTTTTACTCCTGCAATGAGAATCAAGAGATATGAGTAGACACCATCATACTTTCAAAATATTATCATTTGAATCGTCAACAGGCTATCTAATCAATGCAGCCTTAAACTCAAACAAAGACTAACAAAGGAGTCAAATAACAGAAAATTCATTCAGGTTATCCTTTAAGTAGACTCACTGCTGTTGGTTGCTGGCTTGTTGCTTACCTTATCAGACAACAAGCAGTGACACATCTGATCCAAGCTCTAATGTTTTGAGGTGGTCCTTCAATGTCAGAATCTGAAACACAAAGATACAGATTAGATGCATGCAATCAAAGTGGTAAGATATCAGCAATTCCACTTGAAATAATGCAAATATCTCAACATTAGCTGCAATTGAAAAAGAAATAAGACAGATTAATGGATATACTAATGTAAAAATATTGAAACACTATAGACTATAGAGTTCAGACTTACAGTGTTGAAACTTAACTAATTCATATTTTTTTAACAACATTTTGTAACCCAAGGTGCAGAGATAAACGGGTATAGATATAAGAGAGTCACCTAAATTATTAGGCTTGGCACTAGATGAAAATTTAAAGAGAAACCCATAAATGTCAAGAGCTCTTCTTATATCCATATATTCAGGAAACCAATCAACCTTGACCGGTGCTTGATCAACCTGGTAAAAGATTGTTGTGAATCATAAGATATAATATCAATAAATAAATATAGGAATTGAAATAAACATAATTTTATCAATGATACAATGCCCAAAGTAAACATAACAAACAAGTTTACCTCCTTTTCAGAAGAAAGAATTGCACACCAAAAGTCACTGGAAGAGTTACGGAGCTCTTCTTTTGATGAATATAACACTGAAAGAACAAAGTAAAACAGATGGATGACAAAGATTGATGCTATGCTCAAAGCAATTAACAATATGCTTTCACTCACTTGTGTTGAAGGCCCAAATGGCTACTGTTTTTTCTACATGACCACACAGATAAGCTAATTTTGAAAGCCAACCATTGACTAGTAACCCTTCAAGAAAAATGTCTCCTGAAAGCATATAATATTAACTAATATAACCACTTAAAAAAGGCACATCAGTTTCCTCTGATAGCATATAAGCAGTACATTGATCCAAATATGGCTTGTTTCAGTATTTAGACAAGCTAAAAACTGATGGTTTTTTTGACATTGTAAAATAACAAAAAACAACACGATAGCCTTAACAAACAAAGACACTGGAGCAACCTTTGTCCGCAGTCAATTCCACCATGGAATTTAGCTTGTTGTTCAAAAAGGACTGTAAAAGGTTACAACTTCCAAGATCAGGAGAGTCCAGAGGGGGAAAGGCTTTCTGCAATTCACAAAATAAAAACATTAATAACCTCCAGCATCCAAACAATTAAGAGATAAAAGCAGCAAACCATGTATAGAGAATGACTGAGAAACTTGTCTTAGAATAATAACCTTATCTCCAAAAACTTTTACTCCCCAGGGTGGAATTTCTTGTTCTTCACCAAAAGCTGTCAACTGGACGAAAAAGCCCAAGTAGTCAGTAACAGACAATGCCAAGTACACAAAAACTTAGTCAAAGAGAGATAAGAACAGGTAAAACGATGTTGCCTGATTGTGACATTTCTCAACAATCCTAGTCAACCTAGCTTCCTTGCTATCTTCATCATCATAGGAACTTTCAATCTTCTTTGCCTTAGTCTTAGCCTTCTTTTTCTGCTTATTCCTCTTCTCTAAAAGCTTGTCCTGTTCTATGTAATGATCTTTAAGAAGATCATCCAACCCAATAATTTTCTTCCTGGTTGGATTTCAAATTTCAGTTATTTGTTATCACCCACAGTTTGAAGAAACCAAGGAACACCCAGATGACGCAAAACATTGATTATCATAAAAATTGCAAGAGGGAAACTATAAAACCCTAAACCCGAAGAAAAAAATGAAACTTTGCAGAACTTGGGGGGCAAAAAGTTGCGAGTTTGGGGGGGGGGGGGGGGGGGGGGGGGAGGGGGGCGGAATACCTTTTATTGTTAATTGGAGGGCATTTCAGAAGGTCGTCTTCTACCTCGAAATCCAAAGGGTCGTTCGTATCCATCACAGAGAGTTCAGAGTTAGTATTTGAAACTATTAGTTTGCAAAGCGGCAAAGATATGAAGCAAAAAGTGATATTATGGGCTTTTCAACCTATTTAGATGCACTCACATTTTGGAGGGAATATCTTCTTATGATCTTTCCCCCGATATTGATGGATGCTGGATTTTAAAATTTGGTTTAATTAAAAAAAATCAAAGCTGATAGTGAAGAATATGTTTTCTTAACCGAGTATATATTTTTTTAATTATAAGAGTAAAAAAAAATTATTTTTCCTTTAATAACTTTGTCATAATTTAACATTTTTTAAATACTACAACAAAATTCTGATACTAAAAAGAGTGAATCATAAACTTAAATCCTGAAATTAGAGTTCGGTCAAATTAGTCCATAAAATTAATAATAAAATGGTCTCTAAATTGTAATTATTGATCAAATTAGTTTGAAATTTGAAAAAAAGAGTAAAATAATATCTAAAATTACAAATCATGAAACAAATTACGCTTAAAAGGTAGAAATTATATGATAAAGTAAAATAAAAAAACAAGAATAACAAATAAATAATATTTTATTTATTCAAATTAAATTACCAATAAATTGATAGGTAATACTATTACAGTACAATGATTGAGAGTCAGGAATAAAACACAATCCAAGAATAATTATCTTATTACCTCTTAACAAACATGAAAATAAATTTTCTTAATCCCATATTCCTGAAAATAAACAAAGAATCCGTGAAACAAATACATTCCAAAATTCTTTCCTCAATATCCATGAAATGTAAATGAATGACCAACAAATTCACATGAATAGACCTCAATAACAAACATCCAACCATTCGCAAAAGGAGAAACAATCAATCCATCACCATCAATGTATCAAAGGGTTATTCCCAATTATAGAACGTATAAAACTGCTCAGAATAAACACATTGAAACCAAATATACTTAACAAGAAAATTCAAACCACAAATCCTAGAGAAGGAAAAAAAACAAAAAGAGAAAACTTAAACCAAATCCAAATCCAATACAATGGGCTTAAATGCACGATAAAATGGTCGGGTGATGGGTTTATAAGACCAAACTCAATGTTGGTAGTTTTGTAAATAAACACAAGGCCAAATTGATAATAAAGGGATATAGTCAAGTGAGTGGACTTCTCAAAAACTTTGGCTCCAATGGCACGCTTGGACACGATAAGGGCGTTGCTTGCTTTGGATGCCCAAAATGCATGAAAAATATATGAACTGGATGTGAAATTGGTTTTTCTAAATGATTATCTTAAAGAAGATATTTATGTAGAGTGACATGAGGTTTTCAAATTTAAGGGACAAGAGGAGAAGATCTACTTGTTGAAGAATGTCTTTAATTATGATCTTAAACAAGCTCCAAGAGCATAGTATAAAAGAACCTATAAGCATTTTCACTGGCTTGGATTTGTTAAAAGTCCAAGTGAATTGAAGCTACTTTATATGTTAAGGAAATGAGTGGTATTTTACTTGTAGCTGCTGTCTATGTTGATGACATACTTGTGACAGGAAATAATGAAATCTTAAGGGGGAGTACAAAGCTGAAATACTCAAAGAATTTGATATGACAGACCTATGCTTAATGTCTTATTGGGATGGAGGTGAAGCAAGATCATGATGAAGTTTTCATAAACTAAAGGAAATATGCAAATGAAATCCTTAAGAAATTTCACAAGGAGGATTGCAAAAGCACTGGTGCACCAATGAATCAAAAGGAGAAACTTGGCAAAGATGATGAGTTTGAAAATATGAAAGTCAATATAAGAGCTTGATTGGTTATTTGATGTATCTATCATAAACTAGGCTTGACATAATGTTTGTTGTAAAATTTGCTTTTTAAGGTTTTATGCATTGTGCATGTGAAGTACATTTTCAAGATGTCAAAAGAAGCTTAATTGAGATATATCAAAGGGACAAATGTCTATGACATTAAATATACTTGTCAGGATTCTAAACATGTTAGCTATTCTAACAATGATTAGGCATGATTTACTGATGATATGAATATAACAAGTTTTGTTTTAGTTTTGGATCAAGAGTGTCTTCTTGGTGTTTAAAGAAGCAAGAAGTCATAGCTCAAAGTACCGCCAAAGTAGAAAATGAAACAACAAATACCACGGTGAATCAAGCAATTTGGCTAAGAACAAAAGTGTGAAGTCAAATTGGTTTATTGCAAGACCATTGATCAAGTTGCTCATGTGTTAACAAAGGCTCTACTAAAGGCTGGTTGGCTAAATTGGGGCACTTCTAAAAAAAACATGATTTTGGCTTATTGGGAGAACAAATGTTGCTTGATTTATGTTTTTCACATGTAAGATCTTAGAGCTTCCAAATGGTTAGAAATTTGTTTTCCATGTTGCTGGGGTTAATCGGAATTTTTTCCTAACCTTGGTTATTTAATATGGCTGGCTAAAAATCTCATAAGTCATAAACGTAAGGACTAAGGTGCATCAAATTGTAACAGATGTTTCTGTTTCCTTTATTGTTAATTCAAAATTAAAATTTCCTGATCTTCCAAGAAAAGTTGGGATTTTTTCTTCCATTAACACTATCCCCCATGCCAGCCTCATCTTAAAGGAGGAAAGACATAACGTGCATTTAACATAATAAACTCCATGTGCAGCTGTTACTAAGACAATATACAAATACTATACACAAGTCTTGGCACTTACTTTAAAAGATTCAAGGTGAAAAAATTTGACTGTGGCTGCAATGGTTTCTGCAGCAAGTAATGCCATATTCTAAATTTACCATTCACTTGATTGATATGTAGATCAGGAAGGCCGATCTAGACTCTGACAACCAGGAGATGGTGCACAACCTTCATGTGTTGAGCTTGAATGCATCATGCCCTTTGATTACCCTGAAAAGGATATTTTCACCTGATGCAATAATGAGAACTGTTGAATAGATGAGTGTGAATTCCTCAAATAAGTATCAAATGATCTACTTTTACAGCCAAACTTAAAAGTAACAAAATGATAAGGTGAACAAATAAATCAACATCCTGATAAGTGAAAGTTTACTTTTATGTACAAAAATTATATATACTTATACAACCCATTCTCTCCTCTACTAGCAAGAGAGGAGAAATAGAGAACATCAAAGAATAGTAACAGCAATATCATGCCAAATCAGATTAGTCAATCTTTTCTCCAAAGAGTGCGAGTTTTTTTGGAATATATAATATAGGGATAAAACCTAGAAAATAACAAAAATAGACAACTAATGTATATATGTCGAATTATTTTACATATACAGTCCTCATATATTATCATATTTATATGATACATTTTCTGAATGTGTAAAAAGGAAATAAATATAGTAATGCTAAAATCAAAACTCAAAACGAAATAAATAATATCTCAGCAGTATCTTGTCCTTAGTTTCTGAAGACTAAAACCAATAATTAAATTTTTCCTTTTCTTTTGTACTGTGGGGTTGAGGAAGTCAAGGTAGGGGATGCACTTTCACCAAGACATTTTTACAACTTATAAGAAATTATGACATGAAGACACAGTAACAATACGAGGTAATCTAAGGTTCAATATTCAAAAGATGCCAAAGCATAGGGAAAGTAACACAGCTTAAGCAATTATGTGATTTAGTTAGTGGTAAAGAAGGTAATGTTAAAGGAAAGAGCTTCTCTCTTTGCTACATGTCCCTACATATGTATCTAGACAACACCGACAAAAGACCAAAACTTTCAGTTTCAAAAATATATATCTAATCCTATAAATCTAAAACCATGCAGACTGACAATAGTAATGTGCGTTACTTTTTCTTTAAATTACCATAATCATCACTTGGACTAGGTTCATGTTCCTTACTAATAACAGTACATGCATGCATACTAGTATTATACTTGGTAGTTTTGAGTACGCTTGCATACTATTGCCTTTTGAGTAATCATTACTTGTTTTTTTTTCTGGTAGAAACCATAGGTATCTTTTATTAGAACCTTCCGCCAGTTAATTTATGAACTTGTGGTCATCTTGTTTTTATTTGTTTAAGAACTTAATTAGTACGTAGATCCATGTGTTAACTTTAAATTATAGAAACTTGTATCAATAACTTGAATGTTGTAACAAGTTATTTATAACATTCTTCTAAATCAATGATTTCATACTAAGCAACAGGAAGGAAATACCTGGGATGGTATGAAGCACAACTCAATTCCATTTGTTTAATGAAACTGAAACATTGAGTCACGCAATTCCATTTGTTGAATGAAACTGTTATATGTCGAGGTGCTTATTGGGCTGACCCCAAATCCTTTTAACACTTGTTGTGGCAGCGACAGTGTATAAGATTCTCCGTGGTCTTCTGTCCTTGTTGTAACCACAATTTCAAACCTTGTTTGATCATTGACTCTGCTATTTAGGAAGCCAGAACATCTTTGGTATTATGTCAAACACACGAGATCTGTTTTAATTTTGAGATCCCCATAATCTTTGCGCATTTTGATGCTGTACTTTTTACCTTCTCCTGCACCAACGTGTATAGTGAGGTTAACTTCAAGTGCTCTAATCATATACGTGCTTTTGTACTTACTAAAGACGAAGCAGAAAATGAAGCCCCACGGGGGGGGGGGGGGGGGGGGGAGGAGCACAAGATAGATCCATAATTATATAATTCTTTGCTAATACCACTAAATGTGATACCCTTTATCCGGACATATAAATAAATAAAATATAAATAAATTCATGTGGATAAAAGGTTTACATTCACTTCACTGTTATTAAATAAAATTTATTAAAAGTATATTCGGTTCAGAACAAGACCGTCAAAGTTTACAAAGGAAATTTTGTTAAATCAGTGAGGTAAAATGAAATAAAATAACATTATGCAATTAAAATAAAAACTCATCTGATCCCCAATAGCGTCCTCTAGCACAAGGTTCTTTAAAATCATACACTTAGTCATCTGCTTTCACGAACACAAGGTTCGAGATCATCACAAGATTCAAACACAAATAATACAGAGAGTGAGTTATCACATTTCTAAAAAAAACAAATAAACAAAGATGTAATCAAAATAAATTATGGAAGTATTTATAACATAGTTCAATTAAATACAATCCACGTCACTTCACCACATTATCATTTAAAATTCATTTTTCAATCACCAATCACATTATACATGAATCACACACTCAGGTATAGATGTAATAGCACTCATCAATTCCATAATAGACAATTAGCAAGCATTATGCAAAAATTATACTAAGACTCAAGCCTATATGTAATGTGGTATCATGTTAATGAAAAATCACCCCAGGGCGCTTAAGAATACATAACAAGACACATCACACAATAGATATGTCAGGTCATTCTTACTAAGTAAAATTATAAGGTGACCAGTCAGGGTTATTTTTTTTTGCGAGAATGCTACAATCATATGGGATTAACATAGGCTTAAAGGAGCACTCAAACCGAATGTCTTTATCCCCAAGGCTTAGACTCCGAAGAATCTGTTAGGGCCTCACCTTCTTGATTCAGGTCCAACCCTTAAAACAATTTTTGTATGCAGACACTGCTTATGAATTATACAATACCCACAACCTCACACTCGTGTTTCAAACACGTTTAACACATTGTGTTATAATTTAACACTTTAGGTTCCTAATTAGGAATCCTACATTTTCTCTTTAACACTGCTTGTGAACACTTTTCTCAAGATAAATACTAGTCGAGTTATTGTATAATTCACCGCTCACAACACAAGCATTGTCACATCAAGTGTTAACCACACACTTATTCATAACCAAATTTCATGTCCAAAATTTTAACATATCACAATGTCACAATTCATCATTACATATTTACGTGTATCTCACAAATTAACGCATGTTCAACTTTGCACTTATACTCAATCCCAATAACAATATTATGATCTCAAAACAACATATCTCACAATTCATCACATATTCAATTTATCACTTAAACACAATTTTAATCACAATTTCATAATCTCAATATAACAATTTATCATGTCAATCTAGCAAATCTTGTCCAAAGTACAAACAATTTATACAAAAATACTTCGCACAACATGGGATGTAAAATCCCTAAAACAATTTCACACAATCATATCAAAATCAATGAATCAAAATCTTAGGTTAAAAACATGAAAACACTAAGAGCATTCAATTTTATCAACCAATTCATATCAGGACATCAATTGGTTCGTCAAACATAATAATATCGTATTTTTAATCATAAAGGAAAAATTATAATTCAAAAAACATTCCAAAATAATTTTCAATTTGATCCCCTAAGGATCCTTACACATATTCATTCTAATTCCAATTGCGACCCTTACCTCTAAGCGGGCTCACGTGTGTAGTCCGGCAATGATAGCGGCATCTCTAACAGTTCCCTAAAATTCCTCAAGTTTTTCCTCTATTTGTTCTGTTAGGGTTTTCAAGCATTGGAGAGAAAGATAAGAGATTGTAACCTCCATTTCATTATTAACGTGTGAGATTGATTTCTCTCTCTGAAAATATTATTTCACAAATCTCAATGGTGTGAATGTACAAAAATGGATTTTGAAAGTGGTGTCCAAATTTCACGATGATCCAACAATTGGTGAGTCTGAGATCATAGTTTCACTAGAACAAGTTTTGGGTGTATGCGGAAAAAGTGAAAACTCAATATGAGAGATGTTTCTTCCACCATAGACATTATCTCAAAAATCCTAACCGTGGGTGTGTGTGCATTTTATTGTGACATGTTTGAATTTATGCAAGGAAAAAGAGTGAGTTTTAGGAGGGGGAGAAGGAAAAATAAATTTAAGAGAAAGAGAAAGCGTATAAATATATCATGAAACCGACTTAATATGTCTCTATTACATTTAGAATACTCTCAATCTATTATTTACTCTATTTTTCTTTATTTTATTATTTTATAAAATTATATTTTATTTCCTAATGAATAAATAAAATATCATTTTTATTTTCCTTCAAATTATTATTTTAATTAATAAAATTATTTTTCTTTATTTATTTAATTATAAAAATCTCATCGTTTTTTTTTAACTTTATTTATTTATAAATAAAAATTATTTTTAATTTATTTACAAAAATTGGAGTGTTACACCGACTACTCTAGAAGATTGCTTCCTAGATTCGCGGAAATAGCTTGATAAGAATGATAATATTCATAGTTATTGTAATTTTCAACATGATCGTGATTTGGTGTAGACAAGTGTTGGTTTGCAAATTTCATCATGTTGATTTGCGCATTCAACCCAATAGCCACTAGAGAATGTTGATCCAAGTTCAAGCAATTCCAGAATAGAACCTTTCTCCTATTTTCCCTTAATTGTTCAACAGCCGTTGAAGGAAACAACAATACAGTCTTCAATGACTTGCATTCATTAGCATTTAGAGTTTCAAGGGATGGGGGAAGCTTTGGTATAGTCTGAAATGAACAGCAATATTTGATATTTAGAGTTTCAAGGAATGGGGGGAGCTCTGGTAGACTTTGAAGTGATTTGCATGACCCCACATTTAGAGTTTTAAGGGACGAGGGAAGCTTTGGTATGGTCTGAAGTGAAGTGCAAAAATGGGCATTTAGAGTTTCAAGGAATGGGGGAAGCTCTGTTATTGTTTGAAGCTTCTGGCAATTACTTTTTCTCCTTGATTGTTCGCAAGTCATGAATTCGCATGCTTCTAATGGCCTCAGTACCCTGTCATCACCGTAGATTCTGGACGAACAATCTCCCAACCCATTTCTTGTAAACAATCATGCATAGATATAAAATTATTCTTAGAGAAAGTTATAAGAGCTTTATCTTTTAGCCTTTCAAAAGTCAACAACCACTGAATTATCACTTTCAATGTCTTTCAATAAAGACTTGTCCAAATTTACCTTTCTAAATAATCTAAGAAAGAAACATGCAAGATCAAGGAAAATCTGTTGCTCTTTGTGATCTAAATCATCATAACTCAGTTTCATAACATCATAAACTTTTGCAGGAAGCCTTTTTTTAAGCTTGTACAACTCACTTTCCCACACTACCCTTTTTTTTTCCTTGAAGACGGTGAGCCAAACTTTAACAACTAATGGATTGCCTTTGGCATAATGGACCATCTTTTCTGATAGCTCATAGTACTCCCTTTGATGATCACTTTGGCTAAAGGCATGCAAATTGAAAAGTTCAAGTGCTTTATTGGAACTAAATTCTCTGAGTTGGTATGTTTCATTGACTTTGTTAGCTCTAAGCACTTGCTCATCTCTAGTTGTTAATATTATTCTACTGCTTGGTCCAAAATTATCAATCGATCCCAGTAATTTTTCTACGTGTTCTGAATCATTTACATCGTCAAGAACAGTAAGAACCTTCATTTGACAAATTCTCCTAACAATATCTTTAGGTAGTGAATTTGGTGTATCAATTTTCGCGTCACATCCTAGCAGTTCAGAAAACAATAAATTCTTCGAAGACTTTATTCCATGGTTCTTTGATTGTTCTCTTTCATTGGCCAAAAAACAACCACCTTCGTAATTAGACTGTAGTTTATTAAATACTTCTTCTGGGGTGTCTTGTGGCTTTTTACTAATCAATGATTCTAAGTCTGCTATTTTTTCGTCAATTCCAACAAGTTCTTTTGAGTTAACCAAAGGTTTATCCAACCTCGTTAGCACAAGATTCACAATTTCTTTAAGCAGCTCAGCATCATTTCTATACCATACACACAAAGAGAAAGTGTATTAATAAAAATGTGGTGAATGATAACTTAGCTATTTTGAAGTTTGGGGTGGAGGGGATCAACATGCATGAAGGAAAATCCCCATCATTTTTTCCCTCTTTTTTCTTGGTAGGAATTTGTTAGCAGGTCAAGTACTGTAGAAAAAATAAAGGGACTTTATTAGATTTATATTAAGATATCTTTTGAAAGAAATTATCATTTAGAAATTGAAATATAATTACTTGGTTGTAATTTAACCATTAAATTCAATAGATCAACAAAGCATGATTGGTCCCATCAGATAATATGGTGTTATGTGAAGGTAATAACTGATAAGCATATATTATGCTGAAAACAATACAAAAACAAAGGTTATATCATTTGGCAATTTAACAAACCACGTCGTGATAATATGCATATAAACTATATAACAGCTAGAAAATATTGAAATTTATCAGTTTATGCAAAAAAAGAAAAAAAATAAAAAGCTTACCGAAATTTTGATGATTCATTTCCTGATAAATCAGCGGATTTATTTAAAGCATGCCTCCAGGTTTGCACCTTGGTCATCTCATATTTACTTTCATGCTCAGCAAATGCATTTTTGCAATTCCCCGATTGATGTCATACATCTGTGGGTTCTACGTGGTAGAAAACAAGGATTACAATCTGCCCATATTTCCTCTCTACATCTAAGTATAGTCACAAGTTCGTTTAAACTCCAACGCGAACAAGCATAGTCTTGTCAGAATATAATCAGAGAAATGAATGATCCTTCAATTGCTACAACAAGTGATGACCATATTTCATCTCCCCTCTCAAGTTTATCATCCACAAAGGCATTTATTTTCTTCCTTTGAAAAGTGTCAATCAAATGGCTAAGAAACCCGTGGCGGATGTTGTCGCCCCTAAAGCTAACACAAACATCATACTTTATTTGAGGAAAGTTGTTGGTTGACATAGGTTTTTCCTCTACACACTTCAGTCTTTTAGGAGCGTTGTTGTCTGGCATAAGTTTTTCCTCTACATCATTCTGTCTTTTAAGAGCGTTGTTGCTGACGTAGGTTTTTTCTCTACACCCTTCAGTTTTTTATATAACTCAGAGACAACAACAACATAAGCAGCACACTAGGAAATAAACAATATGCAAAGAAATATACAATATATTCAATTTCCAAAATAATTCAAGACATTGTATTGGATGATTGGAACAAGTGCACACTTGAATTTTCTGTCTCTACACCCAAATATGTATGAACCACCAAGGTATCTGAAAAGAAAAAGAAAGTTATGAATGAACTGGAAAAATAAAAAGTGTATAAGTCATAAACTTGATATTTATAACTAGTTCAAAGGTGTATGTCTGTAACAAATACAATACCAACTTCTTCTGGATAAGCAAGCTTTCAAATTCAGCCTTTGTTCTTCTTTTCTTTGGCAAAAAATGAATAATAGATGAAGATCACAGTAAATAGTATTGGCCTCGAACGTTATATATATAGCTAAGTTGGAATGTCATCCTGCCGGCCCTGGCCAGTTTAAGAAGCAATTTCTTTGAAAGTATCCCAAATATTTTATATCCAAGTGATGCCTTGAGTCTTAGGTTTCAAAGTTACTTTAATATATTTTACATTAAGGTAATCATTTTTCGTAAAGTTCAAAAGGAGTTTTATTAGTTTTCTTATAAATATAATTATGTTTTATATATGACGAGCAGAAAGTACTGCTTTCCTCCACAAATTCGAAGGAGATACGCACTTATAGCATAGCATTCATTAACCTTAATGTTTTTTTTCCCTTTAAACTAAATAATTGGATTCTAGTCAATAAGGAGGTGTTAACTCATGACTTATTTTATGCTGCACCTTTATTTGTTCTGAGTCTTTTAGTTTTCTTGTTTGATTTGTTCTCTACTTCTGTTTTATAATTTTTAAATTTATCTTTTGCTCATCTTTTGTTCTTAGTAAATATAAAATGTTGGATAATAATCTATACAAGTTATATAAAATCAGAGTGTATTATGTCTAAGATCAGTTTCACGAAATTCTGGAGGTTTACATGACTTCTGTGTACTTTCAGCTTTGATCGCTTCTACACATATCGGCCATTTTTCATTATTGGCTAATGACAAAATGTGTAGAATTCCTAACTAATTTTCTTTATGTTGCAAAGGTTAATAAATGCGCATTTTGGGCATTTTTTTTACTGAATTCGGACAAGTATTTAGAATTCGGTTAAATAGTAAAGGAATTCATATTAGGGATGTATGAGTCTTTATAATGAGGAGTAAATTTATACCATAGTGTTACATGACTATTTAAAAATATATAGTCACGTAACTTTTCCATATATATATATATATATATATAACATATTTAGTATTTTAAATTTTAATTTTTATTCAATTTAATTATTTATGTTTTAGAAGTTTTATTTTCATTCTTAACGTTTTTTAATAGTTTCAAATAAGTTCTTGGTCATTAATGGTTAAACGTGACATAACCAAAATTGATACATATTTTTTAAAAAGGATCATTGATCCTACATGTTTTTAATTTTTTTCACAATGAGGATCCAAATTGAAATTTTCTAAAAAAAAATTATCCATTTAAAAAATTTGTATCTATTTCCATCACATGACATTTAACAATTGACAACAAAGATTAATTTGAAGCTAAAAATGTTAGAGGCTGAAATGAAATTTCTAACACATAAATAACCAAATTAAATAAAAATTAAAACATAGGATCAAATATGCATTTTAACCTGTTCTTTTAGACCATGTTCACATTCATTTCTATAACCAATTAAGTTAAATTAATTTAATTTATTGAATAAAATATATAAATTATTATAAATCTTATAATACATATCTCCGATCCCTAGATTGAAAACATCATTCCTATAACCTTTTGCAAGTAAATACACATAGCTAAAACTAAATTCAGTTACTAATAAGTCAATGGTCTAAATAATATTAGTTAAACTTATTCTTTTTAAGTAATATCTCAATTTTGAGCCAATCAATATTATATACTAATAACATGATAAAAAAAATTAAACATATTTAATGAATAATTTTTATTTTCACCGAAAGTATTTTTTGCACTTATCCATTGAATCCAAATGTAAATTTAATTATCATCCCCATGACTTAATTTTTTTATCACCATAAAATAAATTTGACTCACTTTAAAAATATTAAGGATTAAAGTAATTTTTTAAAAAATTAATACGATGGAAAACATAAGACCAAGTTTAAAGTGTAGATTTTAGCCTAATAATAATTTTAATTAATTTTCGTGTCAACAGGTTTGGTTCATGATTTTGAAAGTACTGATCAATTACTCAAGTAACACAATAAAAAGTTTTCACATGGACGTGTGTAATAATTGGGTAATCACGCGATTTTGAAAAGAACTAAATTACTCAAATAACACATTATACTGATCACCAAGTGTTCAACATATTACATTTGAAGAAATTCTAAAGTATACAAAAGCTAAATAAAAAGACAATAAAAATGTAAAACACGCATGATGATATCCGTTCTCATGCTTATAATGAAAAAAAAATTAAAAAAAAATTCATGTTTCTATTTGGACAAGCCCGTGCTCTATGTAGACCTAATTATTGGCTCTCAACGTTCAACACCACTATTACTCACGCGCTCTTCGTCACAAACAACCGAAGATGTAGTCAACTCCGTTTCTGCCTTCTCTGTGAACTTCTTATATATGTCACTTTTATAGAACTCTCTTGTCCTCATCACAAAGATCAAAGAAGTCACTCCTGCGAAAAAAGAGACACATGCCATCATTATCAATGGGAGCTTGTAGCATTCAGTTCCAATGCAAGTCAATTCTGTGCCCTTCACCCATTCTTTGCCACTTTTTATTAGCTGATTTTTTGCCTCTCTATCGTAAAAGAAGCCAGTGACCCTAACATTCAGCACATATGATGCAAGAGGAATGACCATAAGCACACAATTCTGCAGTGTGGCAAAATGTTTTAGACCAAAGAGTTCAGAAACGAGTGCATAGAAAATTGGCCACACTACACCAAAGGAAAATCCAATTATCACCGATGCAAAATAGACTGAACCGGGTGCTGGGAACACAATAAGAAGGTGGCCAATGCATGTAACGAAATGCGAAAAGACCAACAACATAGGGCGAGGAACTTTGTACTTGTGAAGTAAAATTTCAGACACGAAACCAGACAAGACCCTCCCAAAGAAATTCCAAATGCTTACTAATGACACAAATGATCTCACTGTGTTGCCAGTGTATCCAAGGGACTCACCAATTTGTCCCAAATTGTCCACCACTGTTACGTTTGTTCCATACCCAGCAAACGATGAAATCAACAATAACAACATGTCAATGCTTAAGAGTGCTTGCAAAATGGTGTGATCTTCTCCTCTTTCAGGTTTATTGAATATGTTGGAAAAACATGACCCGTTTGGATCATCCTTAGCTTTTTCTTTAGCTTCAACTATTTGTGGTTTCTCTATGATTACCTCATTTGCAGCATGCGCAAGTACTTTTTCCATGATGTTCCACGGTGAGAACTCTTTTCTAACAGCAATAAACAAAGGGAGGATAATAAGAAGAACACATACCACAGTTGCACTTCCAGCATAGGCTGCTTTGGAGAAAGGAATTTGTCTCTGAGCAATGATCATTGCCATGATGAACAATGCAAGTACAATTGGTGCAAAAAGAAAGTTGTTCATTGTTTTTTGCTCATTGGGTTGCCTAGTCCCAATCTTCATGATCCGAATCACAGAAGCAAATGCAATTGATATAGCAGCAGGAAGCCATGCAATGAGAAGAATGAGAGACTCAGAATCATTCCCATAAAAGGCCAAGTAAAGCTGTGTCATGATAGCTCCACTTAGTCCAAGGTAACCCTTCAAAATACCTAATATTGTGCCTCTACTTTCTGGGAAGTTTTTGACACACGTGGTTATTACTCCAGTGTTGGCAAAGTTCTGAGAACTAGCACCAATTGCAATGTAGAGACCAACCTGCCACACGTGTGGTTTGGATATTCTGCCAGTGACCACAAGCCAGATCATGAAATAGCCACCAAAGTTGAGGACTGAGCCAATGAGGAGTACTACCCATGGAGGAGTAACCTCTCCAATGAAACCAATAGGAGCACCTAAGTTTCCACCAAGGTCCTTGCAAAACCCTAAAAAGTTGAGTGTGCTTTGATCATAACCTTGTGAACGTTTGATTGCTTCTGAGTATGATCCAAACACATAGACTCCACCTGCTCCTGCCAAGATAAAGAAGGAGGCACAAAGCATAAACCATCGACCTTGTATTACTTGTGCTATGAACTTTAGAACACCGAATCGCCCACTATTAATCTTGCTGCTGTTTGTGAGTATGGTGGCCATTTTTGTTTCTCAGGATTATTATTACTGCCTAAAATTTGAAAAATGAAGGGACATATATATAATTTGATTACCCCATCGGTAAGGGTCTATATTGATGTGGATAAACTTGAACATCATTTTTTGGTGGATTAATGTAAACGAGCGTGAATACAAAGCCTCTTATTTTGGAAAGGCAAATCTGTTAAATAAAGGAGTTATTAATAGTTTGACAAAATGAGATTCAAATTTCAACTCTTTTGATCATATCCACAATTAATATTGCTTTCATAAAAGAATACAGTCATACGATCTTCTCTTATCCACAATATTCTTGTTTTGATAATGAAAAATAATTTATTTCTTGGCTGATAATTAATTAATAATAAAAAGTATTAAAGTTATTATTTAAAATGGTATATCTAATTTCCCCCCTCACAGTGCAATACATTGTTTTTTTGTTAAAAGTGTATATATTGCTTTAAAGAATTTAAAGTTTTCAACTATTATTTCAGAGAAGGATGAAATTCTAATTTGAAAATAGAAAAATTTAATCGAATAATGGTAAAATTAAATTAGAAAAAGCAAAATATTTTAGATTAAAAAAAGAAAAAAATGTAAGTAATTTTATTTTGCAAATTTTATTGAAAAAAAGGTAAAAACGTAAAATGCTTAAGAAGGAATCAAATGATACGAAAAAGATACGAAAATTCTTAAGAAGGTAAAAATGTTATTTGACAATTTTTAAATACTAGGCCCTAAACTATTTTTCTTAATTGAATATTTGAGCTTGTATTTTATTGTTTAAGTGAGTCTTTCTTTCTAACTAAAGATACAGAAATTAACTCCAGGGATCAAAATTACCCACACAGAGTATTTTCACCTTTTTAGGCGAGTATTCTCATCTTTGCCTGTTTTGAACTTTTAGTGTTCTCAACCAAATTTTTCAACCAAAATTCTCATGCACCTTTGCAAGTCCATTTAATCCAAATATTTTTTCAAAAGTCTCTTTAAATTTCATCCTGGCTACAATAACCTTATTAAAAACTCACAAAATTAACTTAGATAGTTAATTTCCTATAATGGAATTAATATGAAAGGATCAATTTTTTTTAAAAAAAAGTATAAGTTAAGGACATAATCAATTAAAAACTTTAAGATATATAATTTAGGACCAAGAGATTACTTTAAACTTACAAACTAATTATGAGCATTATAATTACTACAAAACTGCTTATTTTGGAAGGTTAAACATCTTAAATGAGATTATATATTGAACTTCATCGACCAAAAGTGCGTAAATTATAAATAAATTATTAAAATGGGATAATTTTGAAACATATATTATCAAATTGAGGCTAATTTTTCACATCATCCAAAACTTGTTAAGCTACGTGGCAATTTCCAATGTCACATGATTTTTTTAAAACAAATGTATTGCATCTGATCACGTGGCATGCAATTTATTTATTTTTCTTAAAAAAAAAACTACAAACGCATATGGATTTTCTTTGTTATATAGAGAGAGAACAAAAAACAACAAAAGGGAACTAAATAAAAAGGGGAATCTTGAAGGATAACAAATCTTTTTCGTCCTATGTAACACCAACCTTAGCTGAGAAATCTAGCAAGAAAACGTTCCTATCTAGTTCACATGCCGACTTAAAAAAAATTAAATATATAAATAACAATATTAAATAAAATTCTAAAATTTTGATAAAATACTGAAACAAATAGTTATTAAAATAAATAAATAAACTGAAATAAAAAATCAAATTAAAATAAGTCAACAAACTTAAATAAAATATTAATTATTAAAATAAATATATAAACTTATATAAAACAGTAATTAAAAAAATAAACCTATATGAAATATTAATTACATAAACATATTAGTTATATAAATCATTAATTATATTAAAAATGTTTATTATATAATATATATATTCATTATAAAATTAATAAAAAAAAATCAAAATAAAGTCAACCTTCAATAGGCATACATCATATTAATTTCTCACCATGTCATTCATCAATTGTGATAAATTACTTTCTTTATTCTTATATTTTTATTGTTCTTATAAATTAAAATAAATTATGTTTCTTTTTTATATATATTTTCATTGTTGGCGACTAGTTTTATTATAGGGTTTATCAACTACTTAATTGTGGGACATGTGTATTAGGAATTAAAGTTGGTGATTAGTTTCAGTTCAAAGGCGCTAAACTCAATGTCATTGACCTCCTTCAATAGCTTTCAAGTGGTATTGAAAATTATATTTAAGGTTTGTGAAAAATCTAAGGGTATGACAATTAATCGCACGGGCACCATCTTGAATTACTCATTTGTTTTGATGAATTGTGCTTATTTGATAAAATTGCATGAATAAATGATATTTTAAAAGGAAAGAAAAATTCTTATTGAGTAGTGTCATCAATGTATTGTGTTAAGATGGCTTCCCAGATTCTTCCATTGAAATAGGCTTAGTTTACCAAACTATATATAGATTCTGTTGGTGTTCTTTGCGTGTGGGCCTTGCTGTATGTTTCTCCATGTTTTTGTATTTTTTAAATTTTTTAATAATATTATCATGTGATGCAAATGGTAGATGATGGCCGGAGTTCAACCTGGTTGGGATTGTAGTCTTTATTGTGAAGCCTTTACATGTCCTTTTACTTCAAAAAACTTAATAGATAGTGTTCTTGATTTTCATTTTTAAAAAAATTAATTATCATGAATATAAACACGATTAAAGCTCTCCTTTCCATAAAATAAAAATATAGGGTCAGCTTGTTATAGATTAAAAATAAAAGTGATTTAGGTGTAAAATAATCTAGTAATTATTTTTTAGAAATTATTTTTTTAAAAAAAGTCAATGTATATGTTTTTACCATAATAAAAGTCACTTTTCTAAAATAAAAAACAGTTAATTCACATTAAAAAAACAAAAATTAATGAGGAACTATTTAAAATAACTTCTAATTTTAATTATATTTCAGAATTTATCAACTTTTGATTATTTGAAAAGCTTAAACAAACATAAAAAAACTGAAAAATAATTATCTGTTTCTTAATAGAAAAAAAATGCTTTAACAATTAAACAGGCCGTAAGCAAATTAAAACATAAATGCAAATAAGAATGACTAAATCAAAGAACTCACTCAAGCTGCAAAAGCCACTCATAACATTATTATCAAAGGAAGCCAGAAGCATTCTGTTCCAATATAACTCAATTCCGTGCCCTTCACCCAAATTTTCCCACTTTTTTTGAGCTGATTTTTAGCCTCTCTATCATAAAAAAAACCCAGCCACCCTCACATTCAGCACATATGATGCAAGGGGAATAACCGTGACGACAATATTCAGCAGTGTGGAAAAATATTTAAGACCAAAAATTTCAGAAGTGGTTGCATAGGACAATGGCAATGTTACACCAAAGGAGAATCCAACAATCACTGATGCAAAATAGACCCAACCGGGTGCTGGGAAAATAATAAGGTGACCAATGGATGTAACGAAATGCGAAAAGGCCAACAAGGGCGAGGAATTTTGTACTTGTGAAGTAAAATTTCAGACACATGCAAAACCAGACAAGACTCTCCCGAAGAAATTCCAAATGCTTACTAATGACACAAATGATCTTGCTGTGTTGCCATTGTACCCTAAAGCCTTGCTAATTTGTCCCAAGTTGTCCATTACTGTTGCATTGTTCCATACCCAGCAAAAGATGAAATCAACAATAACATGTCAATGCTTAAGAGTGCTTGCAAAATGGTGTGATCCACTCTTTCTGGTTTGTTGAATATGTTTGCAAAAGAAGAAATCTTTGCATCCTCATCCCTAGGTTCAACTACTTGCAGTTTCTCTATGACTACCTCATTTGAAATATTTTCAACTTTTTTCTCCATGTTCTACAGTAAGTACTCTTTTCTAACAGCAATGGACATTGGAAAGATAAGCACAAAACATACCAGAGTGGCACATCCAATATAAGCTGCTTTGGAGAAGGAAATTTGTCTCTGAGCAATGATCATTGCCATGATGACTAATGCAAGTGCAATTCATGCAAAAAGCAACTGGTACATTACTTTTGGCTCAATGGGGTTCTTAGTGCTGGTTCCAACCTTCATGATCCGAATCACAGAAGCAAAAGCAATTGATATAGCAGCAGGGAGCCATGCAATAAGATGAATGAGAGACTCCGAATCGTTCCCATAAATGGCCAAGTAAACCTGTGTCATGATGGCTCCACTGTGTCCAAGGTAACCCTTCAATAAACCTAATATTCTGCCTCTACTTTCTGGGAAGTTTTTGACACTTGTAGTTATTACTCCAGTGTTGGCAAAGCTCAAGGAACTAGAACCGATGGCAATGTAGATGCAAACCTGCCACACGTGGAGTTTGGATATTCTGCCAGTGACCGCAAGCCAGATCATGAAATAGCCACCAAAATCAAAGGCTGAGCCAAGCTTGATCACTAACCATGGAGGGACAACTTCTCCCAAGAGACCAACTGGGGTACCAAAATTGGAACCAAGGTCCTTGCAAAACCCTAAAAAGTTGAGCGTGCTTTGGTCATAACCTTGTGAAGATTTGATTTCTTCAGAGTATGATCCAAACACATAGGTACCACCTGCTCCTGCCATGATAAAGAAGGAGGCACAAAGCATGAACAATCGACCTTGTATTACTTGTGCTATGAACTTTACAACTCCAAATTGGCGAGTATTCGTGTTGTTAGTGGTCATTTTTTGTGTGTCTCATACTGCCATTGACTAAGAAGATATATGAATATAGAGCAGCGGAAGCAGGTAGGGGACATATAAATTGGCTACAACGGATCTATTTATTTTCAAGGATTGTGATATTGATAAACATCCAACTCGATTTTGATTAGATTGAAATGAAAAAATCAAAAAGAGAATCATAAATGTAATTAATTATGTGATTAAAAAAACAAAAAAAATGTCAAATTAATAAAATAAAAAGAAAAAATTATAAGACCAAATGACTTATTTAATTTTTTATCTTGTTTTTTTCATTTAGGTCTTTTTATTTTTTTAAAAAGTTTAATTTTATTATTTATCTTATTTTCTTGATTGAGTTTAATCTTTTATCTTTTTAAAAGTTTATTTTGATATGTATTTTAATTTTTTTTTTAATTTAGTCCTTCAATTCATTTAATATTGATGTCGTTAATCATTTAAAAATTTAATTTTATTATTAAAAATGAAGTGGAGGGAAAGAGAAAAAAATTGAAAAAAAAAATTATTTTTAAATGATTAAAGAAATTAATCTTAAATAGATTGAATAAGCAAAATGAACAAAAAAATACAGGATCAAGCTAAATTAAAAAAATAAAATAAATGATCAAATAAATTTTTTAAAAAGATAAAAAAAATTAAACTAAACCAAAAAAATAAAATAAATGAGCAAATAGGTCATTTATCCAAATTACAAGTGTAATAAATGAGATCATAAAAAACAATAAATAAATAAAAAAGGAAAAAATAGTATATATTAAAAAAATTCCATACATTCTTACTTTCCTAATTAATAAAAAAAAATCCTACTTTCCTAATGAAAAATAGACATACAACCTTCTCTTATCCACACTTGTAGACATTACTTCAGTGCATAATCTAATTTTAACTTATAAAAAAAACTCTTCCTAAGAGTACTTCCAGATAAATTTATCTAGACAGATAGACTTTTAATGGAGAATGTCTTTTGCACGTTGGAACTTTGGATCATCCTTCAAGTTATCCTCACAAGCCACTATTGGACCAAGCTCAAGTCCGGATAACCTGTTACTTACTTTCATGAGAATAAAATTCTGGAAAATTTTATAAAAATATATTTGGTTTTTATTCTTTAGAATTTTTTTGGTTTTTATTTAACATTAGAGATAATACACTTACCATCAATTAGCATGAGAAAGTTTCATTCACTCAATTACCACAGGAAAAAAAAAATTCTTCTACCAACGAAGGTGAGAAAGTTTCATTCTCGACCCCTTGTTCATAAATTAGCATCCCTGGAAATCTTTTATCCCATGAAAATACTTTTATTTTCTTCCACTACACATAGAAAACCTTTTTTTTTTTACCCAACACAAATTTTTTTTATTATCATGATATTTTTTTTATCAATGTTAAAACATTTCATGTACAGAATGATATTTATGTGTTTATTTTAATTTATTTTGGAAAGACAAGCATTTGTTTTTATCAAACTCGTAGAAAAACCTAAAAAATAAGTAATAATAATAATAATAATAATAATAATAATAATAATAATAATAATAATAATAAAAATAATAATAATAATAATAATAACGACTTTAAGTCCGTACAGACTATAGGCCAATGTCAAATTTGCCAATTATCGTATTGGACAGCAGAAGGGGATTGACCCAAGAAAATAATTGGACATTGGCCATGTCCTAAAATTTGTTGGGCCTTATTTTCTCAAATCCTTTTTATAATTTTTGTAATTGAGGTTGAAACCGTTAACCCCCCCTCCCCATCCCAAAAACAAAATAATATTAAAATCAGTCATAAGTCTATTTGAATAAAGTTTCTTAACTTTTTAACATAAAAAAATAAATAAATAATTCTCCATAAATTAAAATTAGTTTATATATAAATTAAAAAAATGTCAAAAAAATTAAAAAATTCTTTTAATAAAACTTACATGAAAGATAAATTTTACAAATTAACTTATAAAAAAACTCATTTTATTTTTCTTTTTTTTTTATCTTTTTCTCTTGAAAATGTTTACAAAAAAAATTATCCAAACAGCCTCATGATAATTCATAGGTTCTTAATGATTCAATAGACCAACAAAGGTTCTCCTTAGTTCTCTTATTCTATAAGAAGTGGGCAGACTTGTTAAATATGAAAGGCTGAAGCCAGAAAAGCCAGCATATATGCCTCACTCCGTGAATTTAATATATTTAGATGGAATATTAACATGTTAGTTTTTTTATAAGGAGTTTAATACTAGTTAATGCAATTCATACTTCTTATTCTCCTTCTTCCCTCTCCTTATTTTTTTATTAACAAATATTAATTATTAATTTATTAAGTAAATAAGAAAAATTCAAGCACAACCTCTTTTCTCTTCTTTTTTTTCATTCACAACTAAATCGATCTTATAATTCCTTCTCTCCTTACTCCTATAAAGGGCTGTCCAAAAAAAAAAATCTATAAAAGGTCAGCTAGCCATTACTTTGGTCTAGATCACGTTTAAACCTTAACATAGTCTAATCTTACGGAGCAAAGCAAGGGTTGGGGAATATACTCCTTCTCCATTCAAAGTTGAAACCAAATCCAACATCCCCACTTCCTGAATTCTAAAGCATATGAAAAATAATAATAACTATACTTGTCTATTGCCATTCCTTCTTCCATTCATTATTATTCCAATTCAGCTTGGGTTATTCCGTTTAGCGTGTCACATGCACACATGAGAACATGTTCCCGTAGCTAAAGGCAAATTTCATTGAAATTTTCTCTCCAATAATTTGGAAGATTCCACATTTTCATGACAGAGGGGGCGCCACTCGCTGTGTTTAGTGAATCCTGTCCTGTCTTTTGTTTCGGCCGTGCATGTGCTAACACAGCTCAGACCGCAATGCAGTGCCAGTAGGGTCATGCCCCTGCCTTTTCACATTTCTAACTCTTTTTTTATATTAAGGAAACCTCTCAAGAAAATATCTCGATTAATAATTAGAGAGACTAATTCCATCAAAGTATAAAAATCATTAAAGTGAATATTATCTTGTTGAACAAAGTATTCTTCATATACATTGTATATATTGTCAGGAATCGAATCCCTATAATATGCTTAAGAAACTTAGTTAGTCACCTACTATGCTAGATTTTGTTGGTTTACTTATCTCCTCTTATCTTCATCTATAGGTTGTTTTTCTAATTGGAATATATATAAGTTTTCATTATTATTAGTTAATAATAATAAATTATCATATTATTAAGAGTAATTTTTTTATACTTAACTATATATCTTAAAAAGTCAGCACTACAAGAAAAAATCATATTGGTATCAACTTTTTCTGGCTATAATTGCCTTTGGCAAAGATAAACATTTAAGAGCGACAACTGATTGTTCTTGGGATAAGATTTTTCTTTTGTCAATAAGGCTAGTTTTGTGATAAAAAAAACTATATTTATCCCAACGATAAAACTTGTTGTAAAAAATATTTTTTTTATACTAACATGTCTGTTGTCGCTGCGAAAAATATTATTTAATGCCAACAATATTCATAATCCCTGTGAAAAGTTGTTTTTCTATGTTGTTGCTGCCAATGCTATCTAATTAAATTAATTAATTTAACTCTTCTAATTTGCTGTCCTCTTTCACCTCAGTCAGTTACTTTTAACCATATCAAAAGATGTTTGTTCATTTTGAGGAATATTGCATTTGCAAATATGTAATTAGTACGGTGTGATGAAAATTGCTCAATGGTCATAACTCCATCTCTAAATTGTGGGGGGAAGTAGGAAGGCATTACTATCAGCATTAGTCATGCCTTACAACTTGTAATTTTCGAATAATTTGTACTTCAATCAAAACAGTTTACTATATTTGCAAGTGATTGATTTTCCATCACTTGGGTGGATGATGCGTGGAAATTAAATTGTATCCATATGCTCTTAATTTGATAGACAAGCCATGTCAGAATTTTACTATAAAACAATATATATATATATATATATATATATATATATATATATATATATATATATCACTAAGAATTAAATATTCGTCCTTTTCAGTGCAATAGCGAATATGGTCAACTCTAGCCATGCCTTCCAAATTGTTAAATTTGAAAGACAGATACTCATGGCAGTGTCGTTCACATTTATGTATAAAACTATATATGCATTGACCTAACAAACTGCACAAATAAATGCTTGGGGTTATTAAATTAAAGCCAAATTTGAATAACAAGATGGTTAAACGTACTATACCCTGAAGAGTTGTGTTGATAGGTGGATGGATTTCGAGATAGAGATGCATGGAAGCCAAAAGCTTCCAAAATTGACATCAAACTAGACAATAGCTTAGAGTTGGACCAAGGTAAAGCAAAGTTGTAGGATCCACTCTTTTGATGTTCAAATATATATAAACTCAACAGAAAGCTTTGTCCACAATTAAATTATTGAACTTAATTAACATAATATGACATGGCAAATAATTTTTTCTTTTAAACATATAATAACATATTCAATCTTTAAATTTGTATATATAACAAAATTATTAAGAGAAATTAACACCTTAAATAAATTTTAATATCTGATAGTCCTTGAGTTTTGATTGAGAAATACCCTAAATTATAAAGAGAAAAAAAATATATTATGAAAGTGGAAAACGTTATCTCATAGCACAGCTTTGAGGCTTTTAATTTGAGATTCGCACCCACCCTCACCTAGCAAAGGGAATACAACAATCAGTAGTGTATTATAAGAGGAGTCATTTAGGTGTGTGCAGCCAAAGTGCATATGTAGGGAGACCCCATATCGATCCCTTCAATCATTACTAACACTTCTGTTTTATTTATCCACTTCGCCGCTTCATATATATATATATTGTGAGAAAAATATATTTATATAATTTCAATTTTGACATTTTGTAGATTCTTTTTTATATAAGAGAAAATGTACAAAAGTAAAATGAATGTTATGACGGAAAGATTAAAACAAAAAATATTATAACAATGTTGTATACATAATATAATTCATTTTACAATTTTAATGCCACCAAATAAAGAGAGGAGTAATTTAGATACGTACGTTTTCAAAATAATCTTTGATAGTTGAAACAAAATCGCCCGAAGACAAGGACATTTCGTCTTTGGTATTTATCTTTTATAATCATGTCATAGAATAATTGACAATTGTTCAGTGAGTCAATAAAACCTTGAGTGGTTCTATAGATATCCCTTGCCGATGAAAAATACTTTAATTTGGCTTAGCTTTTATGTGTGTTTTTTACGTGTAATATTGATCGTTGTTAGTTTCCTTAATCAGAGAGGGAAAAGGACTTGACTTGAAAAGCAGACAAGACAAAGAAAGGAAAGTAAAAAAAACTCGTACGAGTCAAGATCCTAAACAATAAAAAGGATTAAGAAGAGAAAGAAAGAAAGCCAACCACATTTATTTGAAGTTTAATTATAGGTTTAAGAATATCCTTAAATTTGGGTCAAGTTTATTTTTAATCCCTCCAATTTAAAAGTGTTTTTTTTTAAATAGGTCGGTTTTGATCATTATTATTTAAGGACTAAAATGATCACAAATTAAGAACCAAAAGTGGCAAATTACATACACTAAATATTTTTAAAAAAAATTTAAAGGACCAAAAATAAACAATCAAAATTTGAAGAAAAAAATATTGAAGCTTTAATTATATTTATATTTTCACGGATGGCTGCAACGCTTTTGTATTACTGTTGCATATATACCATCAATATAGAGCCATTAATATTTGGCAAGTGACAGTTGAAGCCAAAATCTTTGATGTCATCGATTGATTAAGAAATAATTATGGCAACGTAGGCTAGACGCATTTTTAGTTTTTTACTCTATGTTTGTGTCTGGCTGCTCAAACAAGTAATCCAAATGTATTTTGAATGCATATCTGACCAAAACTCTTAACAGAAAAATCCTCCAATGGTGTCATATTCCACACAGAATGTCTCTCTTTGGATTTCATTTTAGGTGACGCGTACCAATCCTATTGCCTTTGAGCCCAAGATACAAGAGCAAATAGCTTATTCTTTAATACTACCTTTAAATTACATTGACATACACCATCTTGGCCGGTGAATAAATTTGTGTTCCCATACGTCAACCAATGCTGCTTCTTTGATCAGTCAAGTCTAAACCATTTAATTTTAATTTTTTTAATGCTTTCACTATTTATGAGTTTCTTTTCCTGGCTTATGTGTGTTGCCATAACCATAATTATTAAAATCGGACCGGTCAATTGGTTGAACCCGGATCCGGATTAGTGTTTAGAACGATCTAATTAAGGTATAAGATTGAAAATGGAAGAAATCCAATTTGATCTGTTTGGATTTGATTTGGACTGAATTAGTATGATCAAAAATGTTTTTTTAATTCATATCACATGTTAAATTGTTGATAATTAATTATTAAATTATATATAATATGTTCTGATAATATTTATTTATTTTGATAACAATATATAATAATTAATTATTATCATATTAATCATGATCCGATATGATATTTATGTATTTTATATATTTTTTTAGATTTATTTATAATCTTTCAATAACTTTTATATTTCATCTTAAAAAATAAAAAAATTTCTTAATTATTTAATAATAATACTCATAAAACGATTTATAATTATATAATATTTATAATTTAATCATATTAAAAAATTTAATTTTAAAATACATTTTTTTAGACATATTATATATATATATATATATATATATTAATTTTTTAACATATATCAGATAAACCAAATCAATAAACAACCCATAAGTAATTAAATATCTGATCTAGTGATTCATATCTCGACTGCATGAGAATACCATATAGGTTTTCATAAAAACGGCTATAAGAGACTTATTCATTATGGAAATATCGTGTGCCATACTTGCCCTTTTCCTCTTTCCTCGATCAAGTATATCATCCTAGCTATCATATCATCAATTCATCACCTATGTATGTGTGGCCAGCTTCTGGCTAGGGCTAGGGAAAGTATAATTCTTAATAAGAAAAAATAAATAATGTTAAATAATTCTTTTTCAGCCACGTGATAGCATAAAATGTTTACATCTACTAAATACTAAATAATCTGCACATATTATGATATTAACACATTATGAAAATACTTAAACTTTGTCAATAATAGATAATAAAAAAATAAATGACATATAGATCTTCTCTAATAATAAAAAAAATTAAACGACGGAATTTTAAAATAAGTAACTAATGACAGAAATATTCTTACTAGATAGGCTACTTTCTCATATGATTATACCATTAAAATTTATTTTTCTTATTCTCATTGAAAGAACTTTCAAGATATAGACATTTTTTTTTAAAGAATAGGCATTCTTAATATAATGAACAAAATAATTGTTTAAGTTTAGTCTCTGTTAACAATAGTTCTTTTTTCATAATTGAAGTTATTGGAAAAATAATTCCTCTTATTTCAAAAGTATTAATTATCGACGAGTGAACTTTTTTTGTTAGGCTTAATTAATTTTTTAATTCCTATTATTTAGGGACCTTTTATTTTTGGTCATTTTTTATATTTGAAGGGTTTGATTACTTGAAGAGACTTTTTCAAAAATAAAAAACAGACAGACAGAAATAGGTAATCAAACATATCAGGCAACGAAAATGTGTTATTAATGGTTCAATTTTTATAAATACTTTTCACTTAAATAACTTTGTAATTCTTATATAAAATAATATTTTTTTCTTTAGTTCTCTTAAATTTTTTTTCTTATTTTAGTATATAAATTTATTTTCCTAGTTTAGTTCTTATAATTGTTTTTATTTAACGTCAGTATCAATTTCTGTTTGTAAACCAGGAAAAAGTTTATACCTAATTAGTGAGGGGGGAATTTAGGTACATAGATTTAATTTTATGAGTGGAGCAACCATTTTAGTAGGTGAATTTCGATTGGGATGGAGCTTGACACGGTGGTCATTCAATTCGCTTTGTATTTGTTAGGAATTTTCAATAACATATCAATATTTTTTTTCACCCTATTTTCAGTTTGAGCTTTGCATCATCCACATGATTGCTTTTTTTTTTTCTTTTTCTTTTTCTTCTAATTTCTAGCTTTGCATGGAACGCACATGGTTACAACCAATCTTAGATGTGTTGGCAACCTTTAAACTCATTATCCAAATTTCAATCCCAAATCTAATAATATTAAGGATCTTTTTTTTTTTACAAAATATTAACCAACATTAAGGATCTAATAATTATTTTAACTACTTAAAAATAAATATTTTTTTATAATATCTATACTATTTTATTTATTTCTTTTATAATATCTGTCTTCAATAATTGCATAGCATTGCATTTGCATCAAATATGATTCACTGTTCAATCGCTTGGACATTACCTCATTGGCTGTATGCACTTTCAAGAATGATCGCCAGACAGAGATTGTCACGTTGATCTTGATGTTATTACTTAATATGATATTTATATTGATTGTAAAACATGTTTAAGACAACCTTATCTTCTTTGTAAAGCCTCAAAAATTGGTTGTACCTACAATCACTCACACCAGCTCAATCCAAACAGTGCGCACATCAAATGGGAGTATATTATCGCGGTAGAATTTGCCATTATCGGAGATTGTATTAAACCAGCTTTAACGAGAAAAAGTTAATTAATTTAAATTTAAATTTAAAAACGTAAGTCTTAACTTGTTTAATCGAAGCTTATTTGAATTTGATTTATTTTTACCTTTCAATATTTTTAATATATAAATTTATCAAAATGTAAAAAAATGTATTATAATAAGACATAAATTAAATGTAAATTAATAAATTTAATGATAATTTTTAATTGATTGCTGGTATAAAAATTTTATTGTGCACAGTCATTAAATTTAAATATCATTTTAAAAATGTGTGTGAAAATTTAATTCAATTTGAATCCGATTAAGTTCAAAATTTGAATACACATATTCAATTTTGTTATTATTTTATATTATAATTTTTTGAATGTTTTCAATTTTAATTGGATTCTTTTAATCTTAATTTCCGATATGTTTAATAGGTAATTTCAAACAACAAAATTTAAAAGTACTGAGAAAGAGCCAAAGAATATCAAAAAGTTGCCTAATAACCGAGTTCGTAGCCAACCTCATTTCTGATCCATTTCTACCTTTGAGTCTTTTACCATGTGACCTTACAAGCAATCTCTGTCTCACACACATTTTTTTATTTTTCTTTATTAATTTGTTCCACCTTTCCTTCTTTTCGCTAATAATAATAAAAATAACCCTTCAATAATTAGGGAATAATCAAAATTTGGAACACACCACGACTCTCCAAGAAAATAACAAAGCCCATAATGTTTTTTTTTTCCCTTGATGAACGCAATAATTTGATCAAAGTATCAAACCCCCACTTTTTCCAAATAAAAAAAAAAATCGACAAACCCCGTTGTTTGTTTACTCTTGAGGCAAAAACGAAGTGCTAACAAAACTCCACCCTTTCTCCTCCTGTCACTGTTTCTTCGTCTCTACTTCTTCTCAAACCAGAACAGACAGCACCCTCCCAACCACCTTTGATCTAGGTTGTTATTTTTTTCTCTCTGAATTTAAATGAAATGGCTCAGAAAAGACCCCCAAATAGCAGGGGGTACTACGTTAAGATGAAACTCCTTCACAAACATGGCAGACCTCATCATCATCATCAGCAGCAGCAAGAAAAAAACTGCCTCTACAGATACTACAAATGGGTTCTCTGGCTTTCTCTTTCCCTCTATTTCTTCACCTCCTACCTCATCAGCAACAACAACAACAACAACAACCACTCCAAACAACCATCTCACGTCTCGAGAGCCCTCATGGAATCAAACCACACCACACCTCCTCAACAACAAGCTCTTAACTCTCTAGGTAGCCACAATCAATCTCATTTTATTTCATCCTTATTTAAATTTCTCATTTTTCTTTACTAAAAAAAGACAAGTATTTTTAACGTCATTAAAAAAACACCTGTAGTATTTATGATGGCTGCATAACCAAAAAAAACTTGAACTCGAGACGAATGTCAGTTGATTCATACTACCGGTGATGATATTTTATATTTTATTTTATTTATTGTTATTAGGGTCTTTGAAGAACTTGAAGGTGTTTGTATATGATCTTCCTCAGAAGTACAACACGGATTGGTTATCGAACGAGAGGTGCAGCAAACATTTGTTCGCGTCGGAGGTTGCAATTCACAGGGCTTTGTTGACCAGCGAGGTTCGCACGTTTGACCCATACGACGCTGACTTTTTCTTCGTCCCCGTTTATGTGTCTTGCAATTTCAGCACCGTCAACGGCTTCCCGGCGATTGGCCACGCGCGCTCCCTTATCGCGTCCGCTGTCAGCCTCGTCTCCTCGGAGTACCCCTTCTGGAACCGGAGCAGAGGCTCCGACCACGTCTTCGTCGCCTCGCACGATTTTGGCTCGTGTTTCCACACCCTGGTACGTGCGTTGAACGTGTTTTGTCGTTAGTAGATTCGATTATTATTCGCTGAAGGTCGGTTTGGTTGAGTGAAAAAAAATGAAAAGAAGGTGAAATTGAGATGTATGTTTTGAATTAAAGTTCAACGTAAAAATGTTGTATTACATCATTTTATTGTTGATTTCCACTCTTTTTGCAGTCTCTTTCTCTCCGAATGAACACATCTGAATGATTTTTTGTTTGTTTGTTTTTGGGTGAAGGAGGACGTGGCGATGGCTGATGGCGTGCCAGAGATTATGAGGAACTCGATCGTGTTGCAGACGTTTGGCGTAGTGTATGATCACCCGTGCCAGAGTGTCGAGCACGTGGTGATTCCGCCGTACGTTTCGCCGGAAAGTGTACGGGACACCATGGAGAATTTTCCGGTGAACGGACGGCGAGATATTTGGGCTTTCTTCCGAGGGAAAATGGAACTTCATCCTAAGAACGTTAGTGGACGATTTTACAGCAAGTAATACTTAGTTACCTTCATTTCATCTCTCTTACTTAAATGAGGAATTAACTAAGGATTTAATTTAACTTTGTACAAAATAGTCAAAACTTACATTTACATATAGCTTGATAATTGTCTCCTTTTCATCTGTCTAGTTAAATGAATAATTAACTAAGAATTTAATTTTGTACAAAATAGTCAAAACTTAGTTATTTATTTGATGGGTAATTTTGATATTAATTTTTAATTAAAAATAGTTTTATTTCAACGATGTTTATATAGATTAACTAGATGAAATTCTAATTAATGTAATTCAATCTAAGTTTTCTTCTTTAATTTTAATATATTGTAACTATAATTTTTTTACACTATAAAAAAAATCATTATTTCAATTCATAAAAATATGATTTATAGCAAATTTGTCGTATTTATGAAGAAAAAGATATTCTTTAATTACTTGTATTTTATTATTTATTTATTTTTACTGAATTTACTGTTTTAAACTTTGAAGGAAAGTGCGGACGGTGATATGGAGGAAGTTCAACGGTGATCGGCGGTTTTACCTGCAGAGGCAAAGGTTTGCCGGTTACCAGTCAGAGATTGCACGTTCGGTGTTTTGTTTATGTCCTCTGGGGTGGGCCCCATGGAGTCCGAGGCTGGTCGAGTCCGTTGCCTTGGGTTGCGTGCCAGTAATCATAGCGGACGGTATCCGGTTGCCGTTTATCTCCGCCGTGAAGTGGCCGGAGATATCAATCACGGTGGCGGAGAAAGACGTGGGGAGGCTGGCGGAGATACTCGAGCGCGTGGCGGCGACAAACCTCAGCACCATTCAGAGGAACCTGTGGGACCCAGTGACGAGGAGTGCCCTACTTTTCAACAGCCAGGTCCAGAAAGGGGATGCCACGTGGCAGGTCCTAAGGGCTTTAAGTGAAAAGCTTGATAGATCCTTCAGAAGCTCGAGGGTTTCTCGCCAATTGGATTTTGACACGTAAGCGGGTTTAAAGTTAAACTCGGCGCCCACTTGTGTTTACTTCTTCACTCACCGGTGGTAATGAAGATGACATTTCAAAAACACGCTGCATGGACGATAATAAATAGGTGCGTGGCTAATGGATAAAGAATTAAAATTAAAAAAATTTCATAAAAATTTATAATTTTATTATCTTAGTAAAAAAAAAAAATTAATTATCCAAGAGCACTTAATAACATTTACTTGATAAATAAAGAAATATTAACATCGAGTGGATGACAGCTGGAATTTCTTCAGACCTGGAATTTAATGACTCATGTTGGGGCCCAAGTAGCAGCAGATTAGGTTCAAGACTTTCTTCGAGTATTTAATGGTGACGTGGTTTATGGGGGTGATGACATGGCAAGAATTGATTCGTTGTTTTGCGGCTTGGACTGAGAAATATCTTTGGAGGTAAAGAAAAAAAAAATACAAGTACAAGTGTGACGGGAGCTAAATCATTTTTTGTAATATCATTTTTTCTTGTAAATAAAAATATAAAATTGTTATAAGAAGAATACACAATTTTCATTTTTTCAAATGTACATAGTGTTAGTAGTATTTTATTGTTGTGTTAACTGGGATTTGAGTAAGGGTTGTGTTGTGTCAGGTTGGTCATTGGTGACAAAAGGGTTCGGAAAACGAAGCTGGAAATGGGTGGTAAAGGTTGAAGAGATTTTTGGTATTTGTCAGTGAAATGATTAATGAGAATGGAGATGGACGGAGGAAGTGGAAGAAGAGGGTGTGGGGTGCGAGTGTGTCAGAAATGTCATAACTTTTATACTGGTAGTTTAATTTTTTACCAATTTTAAATTTTTGCAAGTTAATGGGGGTTGTGACTTGTCAGTGGTCACGGATGTGTTAAAGGGTTGTCAAAATCAACGCAAGCATGGAGAAAAACCAGAGAATCGATTGAGATGAAAGGGGCATCATTGGTGTCTTTGGTTTTTTCAGTGTCTTCTGTGAGATTGAAAAAAAAATGCAGATCATAGTAGTTTTTTAATTAAGCTAAAGAGTAAAATAAGAATAAAAAAATCAACTGTGTTTTTTTATAAGAAAAGAAACAGAGAGGGTAGGAAATTTTAAAATTTAACTTAAAAAGTCAAAAGAAAGGGATTTTTAAAATTGTTTTACTTTTTTATTATTAAAAAATACATTGTTTTTCATGAGTTTTCTTTTGTTGTTTTATCAATTCAAATAGGGTATCTGGAGACTGGCCATGGAGTGTATCACTGCAGATCAGTGACACTGATGGAGCGTCGACTATGTTTAATTAAAGGATACAGGCGCATAAAATAAAATAAAATAAAAAGTAATATCCACATATAGTCGTAATTTGTTAATTGTACTGGCCATATTATTTAGGTTAGGCCTGCTTAATATAGAGAAATGTGATGATGGCTATAAAATCGATGTCACGAGTAGTACCATCAGTTGACTCAGCAAGTCATTTACTTTTTTTTATATATATATAACAAAAATTAATGTTAACATATTACAGAATACAGATTAACTACAAATATCTCCAAAATAGTTTTTTCCAAGACTCTGGACAATAATTTCCCGGGTTTTAGTGGTTAAGTTAAATCTAGTTTATATTAACATGATATCAAGGAACTATTCAATCTTATTGCTGGAGCATATAGATACCCAGTCTTGCAAATTTTACGTTATAAATTTCGATTCACATGTGGGTTGTACTAGGTAGTCTCGTCAATTAGAAATATAAGTTGTTTCAAGTATATATCATTAAGTCTAATCTAATAGAATATAGTCAAGAGCAGACTTTAATGTCTATTTTTTTTTATTATTAGGCTGATCAATTAAGGAACAATCTTAAACTTTACTAACAGTTCATCAAGGATGTGTTCGGAAAACAGTTCAGTTAAATGTAACCTACGTTTTTTAATCTGACAATGTTGATGTTTTTTCCTTTTTTATTGGTGCAAAGGAATTCTAAAACAACAATTCAAACACACATTAAGTTATTTAACTTGCACTACATAGTTCTCTTCACGTTCAACATAGTGATCTCCATCACTTGCTCACGCTATACGTATTAGAAACTCTGAAATATTTAACAAATCTTTCTCTTAAGTTTTTTTAAAGATTGAGTTAGACGTGAATTATTTTTAATATATAGAGTGAGTCTATTCTATTTATTTAATGACATTTAAGGATTTTATTTGACGGTTTTATAAGGACATAATATAAATTTAATTAAAAAGACTGCATCATGATGATGATGATGATAATAATAATTTTCAAGTAAAATAAATGTCTCATGGTTTGAAATCTTGTCTTTAATTATAGGGTAAATAGCCACTTTTATTTCTGAAAGTGTAATTCGTTGATAAATGTGTTCTTAAAAGATCTAAATGCAAAATTTAGTCATCGAAAGTGTTAAAAGTACAACAAAAATATTCTATTGTCAACTTTCGTCCATCACCGTTAAAAAATGTTGCTTACCTTCTTGATTACACAATCCAAAATTGATTCTTCATTCCCAAAAGCTACGTTCTTGATTTTTTTACATCTCCCACACTTTTAGAAACTTCTACAAGACAAGTTCTTCATCTCCCACACTTCCACAGTCTCATTATGCTGGCAAATCTTCCAACCACAGTGACGCACGACGACACACGGCGACGCACACCCATACAATTGTTCCTGTCGACGATGACCACAACGACGCACACCCAGGTTTGGACTTTATCACATGCTGTGTCGTTTTTGTATGCTTTTTTATTTTTTTCTACGCATATGGCTTTTATTGGTTGGCCGTAATGGCACCGTCGTTGGCTAGTGTCTTCGTCGTCAACAGACAGTTGTTTTGGGGTTTCGACGATGACCATTATGACACCATCGCCATCGTGTTTTTCGTGGTGATCATCGTCCATCTAGCCTCTGTCGTCAAACCTCTTCTCTTGTGTTCTCTTCTTTATTCTCAAATTTCTTCTCTTCTCTTCTCTATTATGAAACTTTTTATGTTCTCTTTTTGTGAATATACAATTAATGTTTGTTATGTTTCTCTGTAGGATGTCTAATAAAATCAGACTTATTTTCCACCACAATGGTAAATTCATACAAAATGGAAATGGGGCACTAGAGTATGTCGATGGTGAATTTTGTGTTTGGGAAAAAGTTGAAACATATTTGGTTAATGTCTGGACACCCTAAGAATTGTGCAAAGCTTGCCGCAACTATATGAAGTTTGTTTCAGTATGTTATTTGGTGCATGGTATTGGTTTACAAAAGTTGGAGAATGATCATGATGTGTTGTCTATGTGCCAAATTGGGCTTGCTGATCCAAAAAAAAGAAGTGCATGTATACTTATAAAATGTCGATCCAGAGGGGGGACCTGTTAGTGACATTGGGCTAGTGATTGAAGTACATGCAATGCTTATAAATTGTAGTGCAGAAAATATGGTTGAGGCTGTTACTGAAGAGTCTACTTAGAATGTTATTGAAGATAAGGATGTTAATGGTGCTAAAGGTGGTTCACATGATGAAAATGAAGTACTTGGAACTGGTGTACAAGATACAAAAATTGAAGTTGTGGAAACAAAAGTTGAAACAAAACCTGAAGTTGTTGGAATTGAAACTGAATTGAACAATGATGCAGATGATGACGAAGTTAAAGAACATGATGGGGGTATTGAGTTTTCTGATCATTCTGAAAGTGACCCAGACTATGTATATGTGTCTCCAAAAGATGATGGGCAATCAAGTGACACATTGGCAGATAGTTACCAGTCTAAAGAATTTCAATCCCTTCCTAACAGTGATGATGAAGGTGACTCCAATTCTAAAATCATGTATCCTCAATACAATCCTACAAGTAGTTTTGGACAAGTGCATTTGAAGGCTGGGATGGAGTTTGATACTATCAAAATGTTTATTGAAGCAATAAGAGACTTTACTATTTTCCATGGCAGAGATCTGAAATGGGTAAAAGTTAACAACATTCGAGCTAGAGCACGCTGTAAAAAGTTGGATGTTCATGGGAAATTTATTGTTCATGGTTTGGAGTTACAAGAAGCTTTCAAATCAAGACTTTTTTGGAGGAGCACATATGTGTAAGGGTCTTCAAAAATAAACAAGCTACAATGAAATGGGTGGCAAAAAAGGTGGCTGATAAACTTAGGTTTCATCCAAACCTAAATCATGTGGAGACACATGAACATCACAGAGAACACTATGGTGTGCACATTGATGAAAGAAAGATGTTTAGGACTATCAAAGAGGCTCGATCACTGGTTGAGGTAAACATCCAATTGCAATATGCTAAACTTTGGGACTATTCACATGAGTTAACAAGAAGCAATGAAGGATCAACTGTGAAAATGAATTGCATTCCCATACCTAGATCTTCTCCACAATTCCACTGAATTTATATATGTTTAGATGCATGCAAGAAAGGATTCAAGGTTTGCTACAGACCTTTTATTGGTCTTGATGGTTGTTTCTTGAAAGGGTACTATGGCGGTCATTTGCTTGCAGCAGTGGGACAAGATGCAAACAATGTTTTTTCTTTTTGTGATTGCATATACAGTAGTAAACGCTAAAGATAAAGATAATTGGAAGCGGTTCCTCACTTTGTTACATGAAGACATAGGAGACTACAAGCAATATGGTTGGAATTTCATGTCATACATCCAAAAGGTGCAATTCAATATACAAAGTTGATTTCATGCATGCATATGTGATAGCAATATGATATACTGTATCGTGACATTTTTGTCAGTAAGTACAATAATTGAAGGATATAAATGTCAATAAGTTATAAACATCAGGGTTATTTTTGACTATGTAGTAATTTAGTCTGTGATTTCATTCAAATCATACTAGTGTGTCATGCTGGCAATATAATTTATTTTGTCTGTGTTTAATTTTCCCTGCATTTACCTGTTTTGATATTTAACTTGTAATGTTTATTTATATGTTATGTGTAGGGCTTACTTCCTGCAATGCAGGAAGTTATGCCAGGTGTAAAACATAGGTATTGTGTTATGCACTTATGGAGGAATTTCTCAAAGCAGTGGAAAGACAAAGAGTTAAGAGTTCTAGTCTGGAAGTATGCATGATCTACTGCTGAAGCAGAATTTAAGGTTAATATGAAAGTTGTAAAAAGGAAGAACAAAAATGGATGGGTATATTTAGACAAGTGGCCCCGTGAATCATGGACCAAAGCTTACTTTAGTGAAAATTGCAAAGTTGATAGCATAACCAAAAATGAGTCTTTTAATGCAAAGATTTTAAAGTTCAGAAATAAGCCAATTTTGAGTCTCTATGAGGATATAAAGACGTATATAATGCGCAAGATGACAAGTGCAAAACTAAAAATGGCTGCAAGATTAGGCCCATTGGTACCTATGCAACACTCAAGGCTAGAAAAAGAGAAACTTGAATCCAACAAGTGGACTGCAAACTAGGTGATCCTGATGGAACTAGATTTGAGGTCTGCCATCATGAAACAAGAATTGATGTCGATCTACAAAACCAGTCATGCACATGTAGGATGTGGCAACTTACAGGTATACTACTGCATGAATTAAATTTGTCAATTATGGATTTTATGTATTGCATCTCTATGAAAATTGTGTTTATGTACACAGGTCTACCTTGTAGGCATGCGATTGTTGCCATCAGATACAATAACCACAGACCGGAGGACTACAATGATGGCATGCTGACGATTGGATCTTACAATGCAACCTATGAAAATTACATACGCCATACCAGGAGTCAACAATATTGGGAAACTACAGTGTTTGATAGGCCAACACCACCCCATATTAAAAAGAGACATGGTCAACCCAAAAAATGTAGAAGAAAATATCAGAATGAGGGCCAAGTCAGTAACAGTAGACTAAAATTATCCTACAAAGAGGTTACATGTACTAGATGCGGTCTCAATAGTCATAATAGTAGAGGATGGATTAATGGTGGTGTTCCACCAAGACCAAAAAAGTGGAAACCTACTTTTGAAGAATGCAATAACTCAAATGCAACCACAACAACACCAGTAAGATATTTCTAAACATCTGATTAAGTTTTTTATTGTTCATGGGGCATGGTTGCAAGAGATTAAGCATTGGTTACTTGTTGTAAATCCACTTTTTTTGTGTATGTTGTGAATTGATCTATTGCTATTAATCCACTAACTATGCAAGTCTGCTATTGTTAAATGTTGTTTGTGTTGCATACTGCTTTAAAATTTTGTTAGCAAACATTTGTTCTTAAATGTAGTTTGTGTTGTATAAGAAGGGACTAATCATATATATATTGTTAGCAACCATTTGGCTACTCTGCTTTGTTTCAAAAGTTTACCTTTAAAGACTAAATTTTGATGATTACTCCTTTCGGAGGATATCATTGCATACACCATTTGTCTATTATAGTTACATTAAATTTGTGTTATCCACGTGAAATGTTAGTTGCTAATGATTACTTACTAATGTTAGTTCTCAATAATCTATTTATCTATAGTTATATTAAATTTGTGCAGAGACTAATGACTATTTTATATATATGTAGGAAAAGATTAACTGCTCTCAATCTACTCCACAAGTTTAACAACCTTCAACTAATTTGGAAATTACTTCAATTCCTAATGCTGAAAATGCTTCAACTCAAAATGTTCCAACTTCAAGTTATGTGAGTGATTTTTACATTTTATTGATTAATTATTGTTAAATAATGTCATGCATAACTAATAGGCCTCCAGCACCAATTCGAATTATAATGCGAGATGGAGTATCTCATAACAAGAACCAACCAGATTACATGAGTTTCATACCTACACCGGGAATGCCCAGCCGCCAAGATTCGAAGAACTAAAATATGGGTTAGATTAATCTTTTATTTATAGTAGATAGTGATTAATTATTATAATTTGGATAAATTTGTAATGATTGATACACTAATACAATGTTTATTTTGATATTTTAGTACAATATTTATTTTGGATAATTTATGTTGTGACAGAAAAATTATTATTCATAATCAATATTATTGATATTAGATTTGTTATAAATTATTTTTGCAAATTATTTTTTAAGTGATTATTGTGACGTTATGCTTGTAACGATAAAAAATATCGAAAATCTATTATAAAATTATATTTTACCCATAAAAAAATGAAATTACTGACATTGTCGAAAAATTGGTGACTATTTTCATCCAAATGACCAAAATATATCACAAAATTGACATTTTGTTCCAAAAAAAGACATTGACATTTAAGTCCAAATAAAATTACTAACAAATTCCTCCAACAAAAAATTATTGACAATTTGATCCATAAAATTTTTACTGACGTTTATGTCTAAAAATGATTTCTTACTGACATTTCCATCCAATCTAGTCAGCATGGTCACGTTGACAATTAATTTTGTGACAAATTTTTTCCTCTGCGCCACGTAGGCTACTTTTTTAACGGTAACGGAAGAAAGTTGATGATAGGATATTTTTGTCACACTTTTAATACTTTCGAGGACTAAATGTTGCATTTAAATCTTTCAAGGACACATTTGTCAACGAATTACACTTTTAGGAATAAAAATGACTATTTACCCTTAATTATAATCTTTTTTAAGAAATTCCCACCTATCTTATTTAATAAGCCATTTAAGTTTTATACGGGTTGTGCTATATGCCTTTAACGGTTTTTCTTACCTACATGGCTACTCCCATTCATACCCGAATGCATTGTGTAAACAGCAAACTAGCAAATCATGTTACGTGAAATTGGAAATATAGATCAGACACATTTGGTAATTTGAAGATGGAAACAATGTATTATGCACTACATAAACAGGATACAGCCTATGACTAAAAAAACAAAATTTAAAGATAATTGCTATTTCCACTTTGTTAATGCACTCCCTTTTTAAATTTGTTTACCCAAAATACCCTCTCACCAGGAAATGGATTCTGAAATTTTTTTACACTCCCCTCTTTCTGGAATCTAATTTCGGGAAGGCAATTTATGTTCAGATGTTTTAATTACTCCATCAAAAGCAAAGGGAGATGTTAGTGGCGGTGCATTGGGACTCAATATGATTGGACTAAATGAGTAAAATAGAGATGGGTTGTTAAAAAAAAAAATACATTAGAATTGTGATTTGCGGTGCATTGGGACTCAATATGGGTGTGAAATGAAGATTATATGGAATCTTGGAGTCAGATGCATTAATTTGTAAGAATGAAGGACAAATGGATTAATGTGGCAATAAAAATGTTATTGCATTATATAGGAGGAAAATGATTAAAAATGAGGCATAGAATTATGCTTTCAGGTTGTGTGTTTTCTAATTTGTATGTTGGGGATTTAAAGGCAGGTGGTCTGATGCGTTGGATTTTATATCGGAGGTGCAATTTCTAATCTGTATGATGGGGAATATAAAGCTAGGTGGTCTGATGAGTTGGGTTTTATGAATCACACTAGATGAGTATCAGGAACATGTATATATAGATTGTTGTTGGGGGTTGGTGCTATAAATTGGTATAGTATTTATAATTTCGGCTCTTGCACACCTTGTGCTTGAGTTTTTTCATCAATGAATTCTTTGCTTATAAAAAAAAATAAAAAAATAAGCATAAGATATTGCTACCACGGGTGTGTGAATGAGAAATGGAAAACAGATTGAGTGAGGTCCAATTCAAGCAAGCAGAACCTATCATTCTTTAGAGCATGTGGGGACTCCAACATGCTGCTAGCGTCTTCCTTTTCATGCTCTGTAACATAAGCCATTTGTGTTTGCTTTTGATGGGAGTAATTAGAACATAGAATTACCTTTCGGAAATTAGATTCTAGAAAAAGGAAAGTGTAAATAGATTTCATAATCTATTTTCTGATGTGAGGGTATTTTGGGTAAACAGATTTGAAAGGGGAGTGCATTAGAATAAAGGAAGGGTGGAAATAGCAATTGTTAATCTAAATTACGATAAATTCCCAATATAATGCGTTCAGAGTTTTGCATGGTTTGCACACTTTTTTTCTCCAGAGTCTTTCATACCCACTTCTCTTAGTACAAAGTCATAAAATATAATTTGAATATTTAAAATATTTATTTTTTATAAGATTTAATTATAATATATTTAAAATAGTTATAATATACATTTTAACTATATAAAATAAATATTTATCCTATATTATACACAAGTTAAAATACCATTTTTTAAATAAATTTAAATTAAACTGCAAGTTTTATTTTGATTATTTGAATTTTTTTATTTAAAAAAAACTTATTCAAACCAAACTTCAAACATCCTCTAATTAACGTATTTAGTTTTAGAGATAATATGTTTTTTTATGAAAAATTATTTTGTTTGGAGAGTAAAATTATTATGAACTGTAGAACTTTTCTATCGGTGCTTGGCACGGATTTCAAGTATGATTGTTTCATAAAAATATTATTTATGTCTAATGAATATATAATTTGGTTTAATATATTTTTCAAATTTTCAATTTAAATAAATTTTTGAATTTTATTGATAAATATTGAATTATGTTTGTGTTTGATGAAATTCTAAAATGCAAACAATTTTTAAACGAAAAATGTTTCAACATTTGGTTGATGAGATAATATGAATAAATATATATTTATTGTCATTGTTTGAAATGAAAAGATAAAATGAAGATATTATTGTTTTTGAAACAACAAATAGTAATAGCAGGAATAAAAGTGTAATAAACATTTTTTCATATTATCATGTAAAGTATTTCATCTTCTAATAATATTAAGATACAAAACCTCAGGATCGTCTATCCAAGTTAATCTTAGAATGTCTCCTTCGTTATGCAATTTTTTTCCTTCTTTTAGTTCCCATCAACATGCAATGAAACCTTGGTCCTTGTTCTAGTTGAACATATACATGTGCTTGGTCTAAACTGACAATATTCTAAATAAACCTTGCAAGAGTCATTTAAAACATAATTAATTTGTTAAAATAAAGCAAACGATGCTGATCTCAAAAATTTAAATAATGAAACTCATCGTTGGTTGGTGACCTGTAACCATTGATTTTGTAATGTGTCGTGTCCAAGGGCCATGGAGTTTGCAGCAAGTCGTCATTTATGGACAGAACTGAACTCTCAGTAATTTGGGTTACAAATTGTGATAGTTGAAGCTGACTTTCATCCTTACTAAAATTGTTTAAAATGTTTAACGATTAAAAATTACAAGATAATTAAATTATTACTATTTTTAAATACATGAAAAAAATTGTTTTACTTGTTCTTATATTCTTTCACAACTTCAAAGTCAAAGTCGAATTACCAATTTTGTCCCAAAAAAATAGAAATACCAATAACACATGCATACAAAATAATCCATTAAAAAGTAAAATAAGTTTAATGAGAAGTTCAATTAATCATCAATTTGAATTTAAAAAGAAATATGTACCACGCTATTTATTCAACTTGCAAAGCTGAATGATTAGTTAAATCATGCTTTTCAATTTCTTCTTTTATTTGGTCAGCAAATTCCCCCACAAAGTGTAGCGGATATTGTTATTCCTATTATTATTCAATGAGCATAATATGTATGGTATCAAATTAAATAGATACATTTTAATAAGTTAAATGAATTAAGACTGAAAATTGTTTAATAAATAATATTAGTCTAAATTTTGGAGAACAATGTCAATGAGTTTATGGTTGCTATCATTCTTGTCAATTTCCTTAATGTCATCCTTCTATGCTACATAACCAATAACATGTTCCAAACATAATAAAGTAAAAAAAAACAATTATTATATGGAAAATATCATGATTACATAATATAAATTATAAAATTAAATAAAGAATTTTAAGGCTGGAGTAAAAATAATTAACCAAGCAGTAAATGACAAGGACATAAAATCGAAATCTAACATATGGACATCTGTCTAGGGTGCAATTGGTGGTATCCATAAATATCATGTTGAAATTATGCTTTTGGATAATTTCCTTGTCACCAATAGGATTTCAAACAAATAAGTACATTGTTTTTGAAGTATAACTTGAAAGTCTTAAAATAAGAATTTTTAATAGTTGCGTGAATTTCCCCACCCTAAAAAATCATAGATGCAATTAGATGATCGTTAAAAAAATTATAATTTAATTAATTGTCGTCAAATTACCTTTTCATCAATTAGATAATCGTTAAAAAAATCTTAATTTTGAAAGCTCTATTTGATAGCAAAGCAAGAGAGTTTCTATGATGCCTCTAATATTTTGAGGGTTTTTGTTACTGATAATTTTTTAACCAATCAAATTACATGTTATCTTCTCATTAATTTTTTTTCTTCAAATTAGTCCTTGATTATTATATTTTAAAATTGTAACTTTTTTAAATTAGAAAATATAATTAAAGATAAGTTTAGAAATCTGAATCTTAAAATCTTGTTACTTAATTACTTTCAACACCTTTTTTTTTATAAAACTTATGCTTAAGAATCAATAATAAGAAATTTTTAAACCCTAAACCCGAAATATTTTTTTTATAAAAAGTATTGAAAGTAACTAAAAAGATTTTAGAATTCAAACTTCTAAAGTTATCTTTAATCATATTCTAATTTAAGAAATTTGTAATTTAAAATTTTTAAATATAATAATCAAGGACTAATTTGAAATAAAAAAATAATTAATGAAAAAATAATATATAATTTGATTGATTAAAACAATGTCAAAATCCCCCAAATTGTTGAGTGCACCATAAAAACTGTCAGCAAAAATTCAAATCATTAAAGCATATATTAATTTAATTTTATTTAGTATTTTAATTCAAATCATCAAAGCAACAATTCAAATCATTAAAGCATATATTAATTAAATTTTATTTAGTATTTTAATTCAAATCATCAAAGCAACAATCAATTTAATTTTATCCTGTTAAAAAAGCTTCATAATAATATATTAGCGTTCCAAGTTTAAATAAAATAAAATAAAATCAGCAAAACAATATTTTACTTGATTTAATGTGGGGAGATTTTTTTTGGAGAATTTCGTATTTTACACATCATTTAATTGGATTTAACGTGGAGAGATTTTCTCAGAAAAATTCCTAGTATTAGGATTTATTTTCGATCAACAAACATCTTAGTAAAGCAAGCAATTACATAAGCATGTAATTTTTGTTTGCTGAATGATAAGCATGTAATGTTTAGGAACACCTTTTCTCAATTTGCGATTTTCATCGTGACCAACAATTAACTTTATATATTTTTATTGATAATATTGAGATTTCCAAAGATAAAATGACGTTCTAAAGTAATATAAGAAAACAAATATTAGTGACACTAAAGTTAAAAAGAGAAAAACTACACCTCATAATCTTATTCACATAAAAGTGAATTAAAATAATGATAACATTAATCTATCATAAAAAGTATAAATTTTAAAAATAAAAAGAGATAATTATAATTTGAACATATATTTTTTAGAAGAATTCTATTTACGTCGTATTTTGAATTAATGATGATAAATTAGTTAAAGGAAATTTAAGGTACCTATTTAAAAAAAGGAGGTAACATTTTGAATTTTTTTTTCTCATAATAACATTTTTTTCTTTTAATCATTAATTAACAAAAAGGATGAAATGAACAAAATTTAAGGAGGAGGGGATGATGGGTGCCCCATTCCAAGGCAAAGAAATTACATAGGTTAAATGAATATTTTTAAAGGTTCTTACATTTATCTTGTTCTAAAAAGATGAGTGAGAATTCAAACTTATTACTTGTCTGATATGAAATTTTGTCTTATTTTATTTTGTAATATCATTTATTATTGACTTTTTGGTAGTTCTCACACTACGACATTTTATATTTACGCTTTATTTATTATCCTTGTTAGTCAGAATGGTAGTCATTTTTTAAATCTCGACAACAAACTCTAACATCGCTCCATTGCTCTCAAGATCATTAATTGTTCTTATCAACCAACACTAAATTTTTCACATTTTTTTAGGAAATTTCCCAAAAGGTTAATCATCTTATAACTACTCAAAGTAAAAAAACATTTAATTATGAAATTCTTATGTGATAAACTACTGTAAAATATACATCTTAATAAGATAATACAAATTAATTTCTTTAAGTTATCTTCAGCTATACAGCTTTATACCTATACATTATTTAGATCTCTTTTATTTTGATGTAATGTGATTTACACATAGTGTTACGAACTTTACCAAACCCCTTCTCTACCTTAAAAAAAATACGAAGTGGTTTGGTTATCATATCCTTAGCCGTTGGCACAAAATTCATCGATCAACACAAGTGTTCGGATATTGAATAATAGCATGGCCCATTTTGTTATCTTCATTGATGTTATACAAATTTATGATGAGCCCTTGGCATGGTTTAGAATTTGAACTTGTTTGCAAAAAATTCTGTATAAATTACTTATAGAAAAAATAAAAAATAAAAACTAAAAACTAAAATGTATGAGTTAGTTTGTAAAAACTCTTATATTTAAATTAAAAAAGAGTTAAATATACTTTTAGTCATTCAAATTTAAATAATTATTTTTTAGTTCTTCAAAAAAATTATCTTTATTAGTTCCTCAAAATTTTAAAAATTTATTTTTAATTCCTTTTACTTCTTTGTGCTAATGATGTCATAAATTGTGGTAGTTTCTCACGGTCAATTTTTTTAAAATAATTTGTGGTAGTTTAAATTTGTCTAAATATGTAAAATCGTCATAATTCAACATTTTATTTTTATTTTCCTTCTTTAAAATGGTCAAAACATATAAAAGGGCCACCAACCCATTGAGTCAAATATTTTGACGATTTAAAATCACCTGAAATTATTTTTAAAAAAATTGAATTAAAAATATTTTTTGACAATTAAAAACAGTCATAGTCATAAACTGTGAAACCATAAACATAATAAACAAAGAGAGACTAAAAATAGTTTTTCAAAAATTTGAGGGATTAATAAGGATATTTTATTTTTGAAGGACCAAAAAATAATTACCCAAAATTAAAGGATTAAAATATATTTAAGCCTTAAAAAAATATAAACGAGTAAAAAAAAATCTTATATTAAATTATTTAAAAACAAAATTTATGGGCAGATTAATTTTAACTTGTGAAAAAATGAATTTATTTTTCCTTTTTATTTGTTTTTTTTTATAAAGTTTAATTACTTATTTAATTCTTATAATTTTTAAACTTATCTCTTTTAATCCTTATAGTTAATAAGTATATTTTTTAGTCACTGAAGAACCTTTTAAAAATTAAAATATAAATTTTAAGAATTTAAAAATTTATTTATTAACTATAAGGATTAAAATGAATAAATTTAAAAATTATAAAAATTAAACTAGTAATTAAAATTTTTATAGATACCTCTAGAGAAATTTATCTAAACATATCCTACATCTAATCCAATGATATTGCAAAGACAAAATAATTATGATAAATATTATCAAGGTCCAATGTGAGTCACCAAAGTCCAGCATGAAGTTCTTTCAAAAGGTTTGCTTTTAAGGGAGCATGTCCTTTCTCTCAATGTCACTTTTCACACCCATACACGTATGAGGAAAGCATCCGAATCAATTTATTTGAACAGTAAGACAGGACCCAAACAATACTACAACACAATTACATAAACAACAAAAACATTCCAATCATTGGAGTGGCTTGGACGTTCAACTACTCTTGCAATTACCCTTAGCAAGTGGGACCATCACAAAAACCACCTCCACCTGAATAATCAAAACCATTTTACAATTCAAATATGCAAAGTGTATAGGGCAACTTAGAATTGAGGCACACCAACATCATAGCTTAATTGATTTCACGTTTCGGACGTGATTTTTGCACATCTGGAATGTGATCTTCAGAAGTTAATAATTATAGCTTTGATATCTTAGAGGCGATTTCTTTCTTCTGAAGGAGTTTTGAAACGAACTAGAGCTTAGCACTCTGGGATAAGAGTGTGGTCTCTCCTAGGGTCATGGCAATAATTGTAGACCATGTAGTTGTTTTGGACCCATTGCATGGCCCTAAACTGCTGAGGACTGAGGCTACCAAAGCCAGATGGGGAGAAAGAAGGTGGCTTGCACGAGGCAGAGCTTTCACTAGTGCAACCTTGTAGTTTGAAGTTTTTGTACCTACCAACGAAGGGTTGGTAATTATAATTAGCTTTGTATTTTCCATCCTCTGTTGCCCAAGAAGATGCATCCCATATTGACCCGTACACATACATTGACCTTGAGGGGTATGTTGCTTCACTTTTCCTAGGATACCTCCTTATGGGGACATCATCCACAAAAAATCTGCACGTATTGTTTCCATTATAAGACAACGTATTTAGCAACATACAATAACCAAATTCCAAAAGCAAGTTTATAATCATGCGAGTAGCCAGCGAGCGTGAAAATGCCTTGTCACCATTTCATTATGCCCTTATGAATGAAAAGTGTTATATCTATGATTTATCTCTATTGATATAATTTCACAAAAAAGTTAAAGGGCCTATTTGACAGGGGATCATATTGTAAAATAAAATAATATTTTCAGCTTAATAATTGGGAGGAAACGTAAGCAATTCTGACTAGATAGTAGTTGAGCCACATACATAAAATCATAATTCACACAAATCTTGAAATAAGGCTTTAGAGTATAGTTTTTTTTTTTTTTTACCCTATTGGCGAATTAAAATTTATCCTACTTTTAAAGTGGCTATCAAGAAAGTCAACCTTTTTGCTCTAGGAGACAATTCATAGTTAGACACTTTTTTATGTTAGATTGTTAAGGATCTCTAATCAGAATTTTTTAAATGAATTTTTTAATTTTTTTTTTGGTTTCCATATTATTTTTGTGGTCCCCCAAAATATTATGTTATGGTAAGCAATCCATACATAATTTCGTTCTAATGATAATAACTTCTAAAAAATCTCAATAAATTTATATTTTTATATTTTTTTTACTTAATTATGATATTGTTATGTGTAATATAAATATTATTTTATTATTAAGAAATAATTTTTTTACAAAAGATACATTTCTTATTTTTAAGAAACTTTCCTTGCCAAGTAGATTTGTTCCAATAAGAAAGAAATTGTATTAAACAGTTTTTTTATTTAAGAAATTCTTCAATAAATCCCATTGGAGATACTCTCTTGAGTTCAAATTTCATGTGTGTCACAGTATAGGCATGGTTATGCACGTGTGGACAAATAAAATTCACAAGGAAGTTGAAAATTGGTCAAGTTATGAGCATGAGAGTGCATGAAAACATTACATTATCTCACTGGGTTTCCATAGAATGCCATAGTTGTGAAAATCCTGTGTTGGGTCAAACCAAAGATGAAATTTCATCTCTCTTCCAATAATATTCCCATCTCCACTTCCTCTGATGTATACATTTGTTTGCAAGACATATGGCTTATCAGGTGTGGTGCCAAGGAACTCAATGTCAATTTCATCATGGTTTCCGGGGTGGTCTTGGTTGTTTGAAAGCTGCAATTCACAAAAAAAATTCAGAAAAAAGGTGATCAAAATTTGAACTTGAAAGAAGAGATTCAATTTTTAACATTATCTGAAGTTGTAGACTAATTCTCACATATAATGATGTAATGACTCCTGCAGTGTAACCAGGTTGAAGCTTAATGGCAGCACCGAAGTAACCAGATCGATAAGAGTGAAGTGACTTGAATCCACTTCCTGTGTTACAAAAAAAATGTCTTAGCAAGAGTATGGTCTAAGGAAGTAACAGTGAAGAATGGAGTGTTAACAAATGACTAAGTGCATGTTTGGATGCCAATTGAGAGAGCTCAGAAGTACTTTAACTTCTAAAGCGGTAAATTTTTCTTTCTGAAAAAGTATTTTCCCAACTTTTATCCAAACATAGCCTAAGAATCTTAAGTGAATTTAAGGAAAATTGGAATACCTGAGTTAGAGTCAAGCCAGATTGTCAATGAGCCTTGGTCTAGCCTCTGATGCTGAGGTCCCCATAGGTTTCTAAACCCTTGATAAAAACTAACAGGACTAATTTTGGAACTGGGGTAGTAGCCAGGTGAAGGTGGTCCCTGAGCACTACTAGAACAAATCACACATGAGAGTACAAGAAGGGAGAGAATAGGAACCATATGGAGGAAAGAGGATAGTGATGATGGCATTGTAGTGAAAAGAATCACTCTGCTGAAATGCAGGGTGGGGCAGAAGATTTTACGTTAGTTGATGCTTATGAAAGAGTATGGCTAAAGAGTTTGATATATATAAAGGGGTTTCAAGGCCCTACTGTACCAAAAAGGTGATAAGTTAGTTGATAGGGGAGTTGCACATGAGGACAAAAAATTGTCACTTTTGTGGTAAACAATAGGGGGAAAAATGTTCTAGTTGTGGTCTGGGCTTTTTTCCTTGTAATTTCTTCAAGGGAGGGAACTTCCTTTTCAAGTGAATAACCTTTTTGATATAAACTTGTAAATTGTGATGCATCACTTAGGATAGGACATGGTAACATGGAGGAGGAATGATTTTGCTATAATTTTCCTTAATGACATTGACATTGATTTAGTTACCTCCGAGGAGGTCACATAGAGGGCAGGGATAACTTTAGATATGTATGGTTCACCTTACTACCAAATCACAAAACATCACCATTGAACACTAGGACAAGGTATATATTGAATTGAAAAACATGGGCAACTAGTCTTTCACCATGTTCTCTTTGGGAAATGTGATGGGAAAGGATAACTTAGTAATGAATGATAACTCTATTATGGTACTTCCTCATTATTTCAGTCAATTTCTTCTTGCTACTATGCAATCAAGGTTGTTAACTTGTTATTATAATGATATTATACGTAATTTAGAAAATGAGATTCAGTTTTGAATGTCGGTTGTAGAAGTATTTTTACATGCTCCTTATGCATTATGCAACTTAGTGCCACAATTAGCGGTCAGCGATAGTAATTTAAGATTACAAGACTTCCAAAGTACCCAAAAAGCAAGTAAAACATTTAGATTTTAGAAACTAATTCTCCTCGCATGACTTGAATTTGTCATAATTCTATAGAGGGTTTATAATCTAAATGGGTCAACATAGTCTGTGATATGCTATAGAGTGCCACAATTAGCGGTCAGTGATAGTAATTTAGTAGCATTATAAGACTTTCAAGATAACCCAATCAGCAAAGTAAAGCATTTAGATTTTAGAAACTAATTCTCCTTGCATGACTTGAATTTGTCACATACTACAAAGTATAGAGGGGTTTATAATTAATGGGTCAACATTGTGCAACTTAAAGTGGAACTTATAACCACCAAAACCGATTTTCCAATTTGCATGTTTTGACTATTTTTGAGCCAGAGAATATCAAGCTGAAGCACGTTCACTTCATGATCACATTTTAATACAGCAACTTCATTGTTGTGTCTGCAATATCAGTGACCTAAGAAGTTTCTATCTAATTCTAACCAACCATGCTATATTATATATATATATATATATATATATATATATATATATTTAACTGCCCTAGGTCTTCTGCTGATCTAAAAAAGAAACCATGAAATCTCAACAACTAGATATAGAATTTGTATAACTTGTGGTTACGGTCGTTACTTCAAAGAAAACCTGCCTCAAAGTAGTTATCAAAGTATGAAGTTTATGTGAATACATAATTGATAACGACCAGTGTTATAGCTAAAGTGCGTTGACAAACTGCCATATAGTGCCATTTTTTTAATCCTAGTCTGTCTTCTCAAGGCTGAAATTTTTCACCAAATTTCAGCTCATAAATTGAGGAAGACTGCTTTATCGCAGAAGCACATCCTTATTTTAAAGTACATAATTTTTAGGTACAATTTCAAGTACATAAGTTGAATGAACAAATAGATTGTTCACATTTTTCAAGAATAGCACATAGGCAGATGGCTATACAATTGTGTCTAAACTCTCAAGCCTTTTAGGACTGAGCAACATCTGAAAAATTAGGGGTAAATGACTATTTTTTGTATTTTGGATCCTCAATAGGTAAATAAATGATAATTTAGTTTTTTTTAAAATAAAAATGAAAATTTTAATTTAATATCTAAATCTGTAAAAAATTAGACAATTACATCTTACCGTATAATTTATTGATAAATCGACCTCTCTGAATTTTATATAATAATATTAAATTATTCTTAAATATTATAACTTAATAAAAAAATGATGAACGAAAATTTAATGATAATTGTCACAGTTTTTACTAAATAAAAAAATTTATTTATTAAATTTTCATTGATTTATACATTCAAAATCAAAATAATTATTTAACAAAAAAAAATTATTAAACCATAGAGTATAACATCCAAGTTGTTAGCTTTTATATTAGCCTAATGAATGCAAATTAACTTATAGCTATGAGTTTACGGATGCATGTAGTTCTTTTTATTTTGAAGAAAAGAGAACAATTCAGCCACCCAAGTTCTTGTCCATATTATCATCTACAAGTAAATGCGTCTGCCATATGTTTCGCTGCACTGTTTCCATGATTTATGATTATGGTGCAAATAATTGTCAATCCTTCCCCTGCATGGAAACATATTCCAATTATGAAAAAACTCATCGCTCTAATATGATTATATGAAGATGCTATATCTAATTTAAAAGAAAGCTAATTACATTGGTTCAACTAACTCTGATATTAATTTTTTATTTTGTTACATAATTTAGATATTAATTTTGCCGGCAGTGACTTCTAGAAATAATTTTTTTGCTTAGGTAGCCCCTTTTGTAGACTCTGCAAAAGAGATGAGACAAACGTGTTTATTGGATCATTGTTAGGAGCCCGTGGCGTGCACACTACGAATTTAGAGCAAAATTCTTATGGTCATAAAACTAGCAGCCCTCTGCAAATTTTCCTTCCACGTTCTTTTGTCTCATAAAAAAAATAAAAAAGCAAATAGTCTACTACTGCTAAACATGTGGGAGCATTTATAATTATAGAACATGTGTAAATAATTTTAAGGACCACGGCTTGTGTCAGAAATCTCAATTACAATAGAGTTTGATATAGTCACTCCCATGTTAAAATCTTGTGCAAATTATGAGTTGGAAAAGTTTTTTCTTCTTAAATAGGGTTACATTTTCACTCTATTGGATTGGTTAGTCAAAATCAAAACTCTCAAACTGAAAAAAAAATACCTAGTACAAATTGTTGAAATTATGTAGAATCTAGAATGAACTCCTTCCTGGGCTTTCTAGGTATAGTTTAGTTAATTATCATAAAAGAGTAGTACTTTCTGTTAATTTATGTCTTAATCTTCCGTAACTGAAATATAATAGCTGCTAAAATTCAAGGACATAGGGACCCAAATAATTAAATTTGATCTACATCTGCCACCGTCCTTCCATTGTGAATAAAGTACTCATTCTGAAAGCTTTCAACACCACAACTCTTTGGACTTTGGTGGAGTCTTGTCTTACAAATACTTTATTTTCAATTCAGGGTATCTCGTGATAATCATTAACCAATGTGTGCTTCAACTGGGGATTATAATATTAGGATGAACAATTAAATATTCTACTAACCCATGTGAGGTTTTCTTGCAACTAAAATGTATAAAAAAAATTGTTACGTTTTTCTGCAAACATTTTTGTATTTAAAATGTAAGAAAGTTAGACAAAAAGTAAACTCATTTATTAATTGTTTACTATTTTGAAATTGTAATACTATGATAACAATGTAATATTTATTTTTCATAGGCTTTTGTTTTTCTTTCTTTGATGACTATATATGATATCAAAGAGGCGACACGATAAGGAGTGTTGTATCTGCAAAAATCTTTATTTTGTCTGTCATCATATTTATACAGGACAGAAACAAAGAAGGGGAAACATGATTAGGTTCATAGGCAGGCGAATTGCGATTGAGTTTTCATTCTCAATTTGCCCTGGAATTAAAGGGGGAGTAAAAAAGAAAGAAAAGATTCTTTTGACTTTGAGTTAAACTTTTGGTGAAGCAATTGCATTTTTGACCTTTTAATATTCTTTTTCTTAGAAGAACTTTTTATATATGACATTAAATTATTAACATAAATCTCGGATACAGAAAAGATTCTTTTGACTTTGAGTTAAACTTTTGGTGAAGCAATTGTATTTCTGACCTTTTAATATTCTTTTTCTTAGAAGAACTTTTTATACATGACATTAAATTATTAACATAAGTCTCCGATACATGTTAAATGCTTGAAAGAAAAATTTATTGTTTATAATGATTTTATCTTCAAACATAATTATCTCTAATAAAAAATATAAATTAATATTAAATTCTAATATATAACTCTTTTTGTGCAACCTCATAATTGACAAATTGCTAATATAGAAATGGTTATATATATACATATATAATGAATTAATATTAAATGTCAAATTCACTAAATGGCTTAATAACTTTCTTGTTTAGAAATATTAAAATTTTGCTAACCTAGTCGTTCTAATTATATATATATATATATATATATAATGTTTAAATAATGTTAAATATCACATATAGACTTATATTTACATCTCATGGAAGGAGGTAGAAATTTAGCTTTTCCAAGTTAAAATGTTTTTACTACACTAAAACTACCACATTACTTTTTTATTAAATTATTTAATATGATAAATAATTAAAATTTTGGTAAAAATATCATTTACTATTTGATTCTTATAACATTTATATAAGTATTTCTTTTATGCGCAAACAAATATATTTTAGCCATTTTCAGATATGAAAAAACTTTTTTATATATACCAAACACCCCCAAAGATTTTTTAATGACAATCATTTTTTGAGGTATAGAGATTCATTTAATAGATTAACATTTATATATATATATATATATATATATATATATATATGAAAACCAAACCGTTAATAATATATTTAAAGGGCATGCCAACCATATCAAACCTACTAAAGTCGACGGATGGCTGAGGTATGAAATAGATGTATGATCACTTATGATTGATTTTCATTCCCCTCATTATGCATAAAAAAAATGCGTCAATATGTTAATTATTTCTTTCAATTTTATATAAAAAAAATTATATTATTATATATAATATTTTTTACAAATTATCATTTTTTTTCATATTTCTATGTAATATTAATTATTTTATCAAAATTTTTTTGAACATGTTACGTACATATGTCTGACGTGGATTTTGACTAAGCTTCGTGATGAGAACTTCATGTTTTTCACTTTTCATTTCAACTACAGTGGAAATCAATGGAGAGTAAACTAGGATATTTGCAAAGACATTCTTCTTCTTTTTTTTTTACAGAGTTTGTAAAGACATTGTAATGTTTAAATCGGTGTGGATTTGAGGTAAATGTCATAAATATATATGGTACTTCGAATGACCTAGGCCGGTTAGAATATTTTAATGTGAGTTAAGGTAGATTACATAGCCCAAGACTCTTCTTGGTAAGTCTTTACTTGTTTGAGAGTTTATGCTATTAATTTACTCCTCACTAAAGTATGATTTTTTTATTCCAAAGTATGTTGAATTTGCCTTACAACTGGATCATCACCTATTATAGGCTTCTCAATTTCTCTCATGAGCCTTTAGGTTTACGTGTATTCCTGGCCAAAATATACCAACTCTTATGAATTAGGCTTGCATTTATCCAATCTATAACATCTTTCTTTTCTCTTATTATTGTGCAACTTTTTGTAAAAAAATTTATATAATTACAATTTTTCTGTACAAACGGACTCTTCTCTCATTTTCTTAGTTTCCTTTTAACTCAAACATACTCATATACTAGCAACATTATGCTTCACATGAAAGCCTTTTAGGCTCGAAACATTAATTTTTGACATAACAGGAAGAGCATGATACAAAAGTATATAAAACAGATTATAGATAGGATAATAAGAGAGTAACCCAACAAACGATACATGGTGCACTCGCTAAACACCATAGTCGTGTACATCATCACGTTAAGTGGAACTTTTGTATCAACATAACAAAATTAGTTACGCTCCCTAATGCATTATAATTCTGCTTAAGTTTAGAGGTTTCGCGATGGTGTTATGAGCCAAAGAATAATAATAACAATTATTGCAGAAATAGATTAAATAAATGTAGGGCCTTTGATTATCATGGTCCCATGCTATTATTCAAATTTTAAACCATAGAGATCGGGTACGAATTAATTATGCAAATAAAATACATCTTTGCTTCCTACCTAAAGTAATATCCCGCCACTTGAATATATATCATTGTGGAGTTTCCATTGGACTTTTCAGAATTTCGCTTGTCAAATTATTACATTGCTTTCACCTAATCTTTTGTTGAGATTTGTGACTACAATCAACGACATGATAATATGATATGAATCGATGAACGCTAATATGTTCAGAATAATATATTGATTAATATACTTCAGGTTGCATCACCAATAATGATGCAACTTAAACAATAAACAGTGTACTTCTAATATGCTATGGAGATGAATTATGAATAGCATAGCATTCATCAAAACCTTAGGCAAATTGTCAACATAGAGTGATCAAATTCCAAACGCTTTGTGTCATGCATGTAGAATTTCTTGTTTTTTGCTATGGACAATTGATAACGCCCCTTTGTCTCATACACATCGTAAGCTATTCTACCGACAGTGTTGATTGTGCCATTGCACCCAATGCAAGACTAGCTACCCTTTGGCTTATATGAGGTTTTGTTAATTATATCCCTTTCTCATCCAAATCTCATTTTGAATTGGAAGAGTTTTGTCCTGTTTTCATTAGGCACTCATAATAAATGAGTGGAGATTTTTTTTCTTTTCATTTTTATTATTATAGTGGTAAGGTCCCCCCCCCCCCCCCCCCCTTTATTTATTTATTTATTATTCTGCTGATGCAACAAGAATCTCTGAAAGCTTTAGAGTTTGATTACACGCAAAGGACAAGAACGTACACAATGGATTAGTGGAATCAATGCTTGAGAATTTAAGTCCTTCACTTCAAAATGTTCGTGATCATTAATTAACCGACGTGTTTGGTACACACAAACTCATATATCTGCAGATCAAATAATCAATGAGTAAATGACTTAATGACTACAACCAAATGATAAAAATTATACATTTCTCATCTAAGGTACTACGTGGTCATGAACTTAATTGCATATGCAAATGTTTGAGTTAGTACCATTACTTAAGTGTAAAAATAACTTAAGATACGATGTTGGAGTTACTAACCCGATTTCCCTTACTGGAAAAAAAATCCCCATCTTTAGTTGAGTAAAATATTATGCTTTCATAATACAATCCATGTGTATATATATACATAGATAACAACCAATGTTATTTGTCCTAAGCCTATCAAAATGCAATAAAATAATACATTCGACATTTAAATTTGATATCTTATCCTTCCTACAACACAGCATATTCTTATCTAAACCAACAACTCTAGATAGAATCCTTCACTCCCCCTTAAGTTTTTCTTTTTGTCAACAATCCCCCCCCCCCCCCCCCCCCTTAATTAAGCTGATGTCTGAAGATTTACAATACCCAACTTATCAAATAAATAAATAAATTCAAGTCTACTACCCACATTTGAGCGAACACACTATTTACAACTCCTTCATGATGCGTTTGCTTTAATAATGCTGATTTTTGGCATTGTCGATGCTATACAAAGTAGGGCTCAAACAACAAAATTTGGAAGAATTGACACCATTAAGACTACACTAAGCCTAAACTACAACGGAGCAATAAAAGAGCATAAAATTTATATGAATTTTAGTACGTACAACAATACACTAAATCTATTCCTACATCAGACAAGTAAAGTGTCTTTCATGACACTTACAACTAACCTAACCTAGCAAGAGTGTAAAAATAGTTGAGTCTAACAAATTGGCTCTATGCATGAAAAAATATATATCAATTAGGTATATATCTTAGTTTGTCTCAATTTCATTAAAATAAATACGATTTGATCAAATTTTTAGGGGTAAGAAGGAGGATGAGTTTTCTCGATATATAAATCATGTTGGCAATTTGAAGATGTAGATACTCTTCAGCGCGCTAGGGACATTTGGGATCGGATTAATTTAGTTTTGAGGATAAAAAAAATTCTATCAAATTCTTATCATTTTTTAATTTATTGATTCTAAATTATAATTTGATTTAGACCGATCTTTTTTTTTTATTGTAATTAGACCGATTCTTAGTTCTTATTTGTTTAGTTAGATGATGATAAGGAAATCTTATTTTTATATTTTTAAATATATCTCATTTTTAATAAAGAAATCTTGTTTCGGTTAGACCTGATTTGTTTGTTTGAAGGAAAAAAGTTTGTGATTATACAAGAAAAAAAGCAAAGTTGAAACTAGGTATCAAATTTTTCATCCATGCTTGAAATGAAGGTGGATTTGAGAACGTAAAGTATGGGTAGAAAAGGGCTCGGCCCACTCATGTTCACTTACTACCTCCTTACTTAGTCCCGAAAGCCATTACTATTGGCACCCTAAGTTATTATTTAAATCCTTTCCATCAAAGTGAAAACATAAAAAATATATTTTTGGTGTATACTTAAAAATATCTTTGACTAAAACATGTTTCCTTTAATTAAAATTTATATAAAATTATATAAATTTAAGGACAAAATTAGACATCATTTTATAATATGTTCAGTTTTAATTCTCTACTCTGGAATTTAACGTCAATTATTAGTACTGATTTTTTTAATATCAATTTTTATTACACAAATTATCAATATAAAAATCATATTTTAATTATAAAATCATATACAATAATGTAGAATACAACACCAATATTTTAAATTAAATTTAATAAAGGCTATTGGCATCTATTTGTAAAAAAAGTATTTTTAGTACACTATAATAACGATTAAGTATGTATTTAGAGAAACAGTTAAATATAAGGTACTAAAGAAATTTGATTCAGTTGATTTAACAAAAATGTACATTATTGTTTTTTTATCCTTACATTAAAAAAAGTTAAAAATAACGTAAATGCATATTATTTATCATTTGTTTAGGAGGAAAAAAAAGAGGAGAAAGATAAATTATTGTCATGAGATTCATTGAAGAAAATACTTTTCTCTCAAATTGCTATAACATGAGAGGGAAATGATTTTTCTCTTTTTTTTTCATTTTTAATTATCAAAAATAAAAAATAAATTGAAGAATATATTTTTTAATAAAAAATACATTATAAAAACAGAGTAATTTTTTAAAGTTAATATAAAAATATATTATTTATTTATTTACACACTCTTTTCCACTCACTCAAAAAAATAAATAAAATTTATTTTATTTCTTATTTCTATCCATTCAAATTCTAAAAAACATATTTTCCATTCTAGTTTTTTTTTTTTTTTATCTTTCTCCTCTTTATTTTACTTCTTATCTAAACAAAATATAAAAGAAGTCTTGCTTGCTTCAAAATTAAATAAAAAGATTAACCATATTGTGTTAAAACCTTTTCCTTTTCTTTTTTTTTAAAAAATAAATCTAACTAACAATAACATATTTTTTTGGAATACGCGTGAATGCGTGTTAGTGTGTTACCCAGAATCGAATAATCGTCTTTGATCAGTTCATGAACCGAATTCTTCAGTAGGATCCAATTTTCATAGATTTTGCTGAAAAGATCAAATTTTGAAGCAATTGTTTTTGTGGGCGACGTTCATTCTTTCCGATCCCTCGAAAAATCAATTTTCGGTTTTGGGATCAATCGGAAATGGAGAAGGTGAAGAACATTCTGAAGCCGAAGCCAAATCCGCAGCAACTATTGAGGGATTGGCAGCGCAGGCTTCGCCAAGGGTGTCGCAACATTGAGCGCCAAATTCGCGGTACTCCTCTCTCTCAAAACCCTAATTAATTCCCCTTTTTTGTGTTTAGTTTTGGTTATGCTTGATTTTGTGTTTATGTGTTTCTGTTAGATATACAGAGAGAAGAAAAAAATGTGCAGAAGGCGATTAGAGAAGCAGCAAAGAGGAATGACATGGGCTCTGCAAAGGTTTGCTTTTTAGCTTTTTTCCTTTTTCTTTTTTGTTTGTGACTTTTAATTTGTTTATTTGCTATTGATTTACTATTGTTAGTGCCAGTGCTATTTTTTTTTTTTTTTGGGTAGTGTCATGATTGAGAAATGTGTGTCTAGGTGATCACCATTTAAAATGTGTTAGTTGGAATACTTTAGTTGTGAGCAGAGTTGGTCCTAAAATGTCAGGAAGAAGATTTAATGGTGTCTTCATGTGTATGAAATACGTTTTCATCTCGTTTCTTGCATCTAGGTTTGTAAGATATTATTTGCCTTTTTATGGGACATTTTGCTGTAAGTAGGACTTGTTAGGACTAGTCACAACATTCAGTAAACTAAAAATGAGACTGTTTTTGGTTTGTGCTAGTGTATGACCTTTTAGGCGGTGATTTGTTTTATCTGTTGAGATTTCAAGGTTAAAAGCATAAGGTCAGTATTTTGAGAAACATTTCTTCTTAATGTGATATTGTGCAATTTGTAGGCACTTGCTAAGGAACTTGTGAGATCTAGGAAAACGGTGAACCGTCTTTATGAAAATAAAGCACAAATGAATTCAATATCAATGCACCTTGGAGAGAGTGTTGGTAGGTTTTTCCATGCCTTAAGATAATTTTGCCTTGTAACAAATAAGGACTCTCTAAGTTAGTTACCTGTACTTGATACCAGGTTTTAGATAATTATTCCTTAACCAAAGAACTTTAGTTTTCTTTAGTCCCTCTTACTAACTGAATGATGTGGGTAAGTTTGTCAACATAATTGAATTTGTTGATGATCGATATTTTGGTTGAGGAAAATGAACACTTGGCTATCGGATGCTTCTGTCTTTAGTTTTTTGGTTAAAGAGGATAGAATTACTGGGATGTCAATCTGGTGTGCAACATTTACATATATGTGATATTCTCGCTGTACCTGTTCTGTTTATTACAAATAGTTAAATACAATATTTAGATTAACTAGTTGTCTTAGTTGTGAACTCTTTTGCTAAATTAGTTATCAAGTCAGATTTGTGTTATTAGAATTTCGTTCTTTGAAAATTAATGACTTTGGCTATTTTTGCAGCTATTGCTCGCACGGTGGGGCATCTATCAAAGAGTGCTGAGGTTATGAAGCTTGTCAATAACCTCATAAAGGCTCCTGAAATGGCTGTGACAATGCAAGAGTTCAGCAAAGAAATGACAAAGGTATGCCTGCAATCCTTTTAATGAAGCATAAGAATACCACTTTTTCAATCTTGTCTCCCCTCTCTGTGGTTAGAGAAGATAGTTTCATTGGTAGTTATGAGGAATGCTGTCTCTTTCAGGCAGGAGTTATTGAGGAGATAGTAAATGATGCTGTTGACACAGCACTAGATTCCGAGGACATAGAAGATGAGATAGAAGAAGAAGTCGATAAAGTCTTGACCGCAATAGCTGGTGAGACAGCCGCACAACTTCCTGAAGCTGCGAGGAAAGAAAGGGTGAAGCAACCTGCTCAAAGTGTTGGAGCCGCAGAGGTATGCGTAGTTTGTTCATTTTCCTTATAAACATGGCTCTTTCTTGCCTCACACTTAACACCAATTATGGAATGCATTATTATTTGCAGGAAGAGGCTATAGCTGAGGGTGTTGATGATGAGGAAGAAATGGAAGAAATAAGGGCCCGACTTGCTAAAGTTAGATCGTAAACAAGTTTCTAATCTCGCAGCCTCTAGCTTGTACCTTGGTAATGTTATAAGAGAGAGATGTTGACAGGTTTGTCACCTATTTGTCATATCTATATTGAAAATGACAACTGATAATATAATACTAATGGGAAAGATAATATTGGAATGGGCAGTTTGTATGTAAATTACACGAAGTTCTTGAAAGTGTGTCAAGCTATTGTTTCTCTTTTTAATTTTGTTAATAAGATGATAAGAGCAAAGTAACTCCATCCATGGTTGAGGATTTATTGCATAACATCTGGTTCTATGCGAGCTTTTTCAATCCAGATCTTAATAGATCCACGTGTATAAGATTTCCAGCTGATAAATTAACAAGCAACTTATGAAACATCAAACATGTGCTTTTGAAGAATTCTTTATATTCTTGAGGACTTGGATATGGCCTACAAATGACTTGATTCCTACCGAGGATTTTTGAATTTCTTTTTACAACTGGATTTTTTAATTCTTGAAATTCTTAATCAGCACATTTTTTCACCGTAGTTTTATTTATTTTTTTAATTCAAAGTCTTGCGTAAAAGGGTTGTTGTCAAATACTAGTAGCATACTAATACTAGATCTTAACCCATTCGGTTGTTAGGGGACAGATTTAAATGAATCTAGAGCGTAATTTGAAGTTGACAAAATAATCCTAAAGAAACACAACAATTTAATGTACATGATGAAAAAATAGGAAAAAAGAAACGTAAAAGATAAATCTAGGTTTGTGAATGTGAGTTATTAGTTTTTGTTAATAGAAAAATTTGAATTCACAATCTCTTCCCTTTCCTTTTCTTTTTACCGTCAAATCAATCTTATAATTTCTATTAGCATATCTAACTATTCAAATCAACACACATAGCATGATTACACAGACACACTTATTTGTTCATCCAACTGTATTTCCAATAGTAATGTGATTTTGTTTTTGTCCAAGTGGTAATGTGATTGAATTAGGTGATAACCAACATTATGAGACGCACGTGTGATTGAATTTGGGTAACAACATAATTTCATCTCATTATTTTCCTCTAAAAATATGAACACAATTCTCTAGTACCATGGACTACTTCCTTTTTTTAATTGAAAAATAAAATGTCTACTGTCATTTGCAAGGAAGATCACATGGGCAACTTATAGCATACACATGCATGAAAGTAAAAAGTACCATACACAACGATATTTGAACCATTAGGAAGTGAAAAGAAGGAAAGAAATACCGGTATAAAATGATATAAATAAATTTTCTTAATAAAAATTGAGATGTAATATAGATAAGGATATCTGTGTTTTTTACTTAAAAATATGATAGTCTTTTCCTTTTCTTTTCAATTTGAAAAGAAATAATTTTTAGTGCGGGACCTAGATTCTTCCTTCCATATTTTAAGCGTACCAAATAATTGAAAGATTATGAAAAGAGATGTTTTCTTTTCTTTTATAATCTTTCCTCTCATTTTCATCTATATGAAATATAGGGTGAATATTTTTCATTATTTATTTAGCACATTTTTTACTTATGTAATATAACACATGATTCTGAGAAAGAACTCGTAAGATAATTCTTGGTATTGTTACTTGTTAATTTAAACAATATTCCTTGTATTTTCATTTTTCCCACTTCCCCCCTTTTGTTGGCATGTTGATTGTGAATCGATAAGTTTATGACATTCTTGGTTCGAAAGTGTCACATTCTTAAAGAGAGACAAGTTTACCTGTTACTCCTTTTCCAAGCAATAGAAAAATGAAACCAGAGAATGAAAGTCGCCATGCAAGTCAGTCTCATAGTTCATATATTTTATAGACAACTAATTCTTGCTTGATTCGAAGTGTAACTAATTCTTTTTTATTCTTGTATAAGAGGTTACATTGCAACGCACATTTGGAATCGACACTACAATTCCTTTCTAGTTGAATTAATTCTTATTAGTAAATTAAAAAGACGTATCTAACAAAATAACAAAAAGAAGAAGAAGCATATAACTACTTAAAAAGAAGGTACGCACAAAAATTATTTTTCTTTAAAGTTTGAGTGCTGGAATTTGTTATATAAGAATTAAACAACATCATTGTAAGATAGTAATTTTGTCATAATATTTTTTTAATTAATTACACAATATATGATGCATAATTGAGTTTTAGTAATTTTTATAGATAATATATCAAAACTATATTAAATTCATTATATATTCAACAACATAAAAGAAACCGCTAAATTCAATTGATTTTATATTACTGAATTCTTGTTATCTCTTTATAGAATAATTTGAATGGATTAAATATATATTTAATTAATTTCAATATTTTAAAATATTTTTTTAATTAAAATATACATTAAAACATTTTTAATTAGTCACCTTCATTTACTCAATGTCAAAAAATTACTTATTGTCTATGCATAAAAACTGTTTCTCTTGACAAATAAATGATTTAAAAGTTGCAAAATATCTAACTAAATTTGTTGGAGGGTTGGATGTTTTTGTATCGAGATCAAACTTAATGCGTATGACCAAATTATAAAGATAATTACCATGTGAACTGAGGATTCTAATTTGTAGGTAATAGTATATAAAAGATTATATGTTTAATGAAGAAAGAATTCATGATAAAAAATCAAATAGTTTAGTAATATATATTTTTGTAAACATGCATAAATATATTAATAAATATTATTATTTTTTCTCAACCCCCAATTGTGTAAATCAACTAACATTTGTTTCAATTTAATTAGTAATCTTAAATTTAAATCTTAGATATATTGTTGCATTAAATATTTAAATGAAAATTTTTATTACACCTAGTAGTAATAATTCTTTGAACGTAAGTTAACAAAACTGTAAAAAATAAAATAAAGTGTCATATATATACATTAATTTTATAGAGTATATATTTTAAATTGAAAATAAGAGAGCAACGTAACTATCCATATCCATATATCTAAACAAAGAGGAGTATCTGATAAAAGAAAAGCAAAGAGGAGTATCTGATGAAAGAAAAGCAAAGAGGAGTATAATTTACCCGAATTTTAAAAATATCTGGAATTTAGTTTTTTCTTCTTATTATATATATCTGAAACTTGAAGTTAATAAAAGAACTAAAATACATACAAAAGAAGAATTAATAACAAAATGCAACAACAGAGATATAGGACTTGAATCAAATAAACTTGAATATAATTTGAGAGTGGATTTGACAATTGATTTGTTAAACTTGATTCATGAATCAAAGAAGATAAATTTAAGTTAAAAATTGAGCTCGTTAAATTAATTAATGAGCTAAACTTGAACTATATATAACTCAATTTGATTAGTTTATGAATCTAATTAATCTATCTATTTGGATATTAAATATTTTTATATTATTAAATTCATCTCAAAATTTGCATGAAATAAATAAATAAAACATGTAAATAATTATAAATTTAACACATATACACATATATATTAATTAATATATTTTATATTATTAAATTGATATAATTAATTTCATATTATTTTTTTTCTGAATAAAATAAATAAATAAAAATACGTAAAATATATAATAATTTTAAATCACTTCAAGCTAACGAGTTGAACTGAATTGTTTATGAGGTTAAATCGAGTTGAATTTGAGTTGAAAATAAAGGTCTATCTCAAACTTGAGTCAAACTTCAAGCTGAATCAATCCTTATCGAATCGATTCTAGTTGAATGAATAAAGTCTGATCTAACTCAACTCATTTTCAGTCGTGATCAAAGAATAAGAAAAGAGTTATTATACCACCAAAAAGAGAAAAATAATACTTTTTCTGTCTCATTATAATTGTCGACCTAGGTGATTATATGATTCAAGAAATAAGTAAAAAAATTAATATTATAAAAAATATAAATAAAAATTTTATAAAATTAATCTTATCATCATTAATTTATTTTTAGTTTTTGTTGTCTATATGATTAATATTATAGAAGATATAAGTAAAAAAAATATAATTAATGTTCGTTACAAAAATTAAAATGATAATTATTTTTAAATAATTTTTTTACACAACAATTATTATAGGATGGGGAAGTACAATTAAGGTGGTGGAAGTGTAAAGTGCGGCTTTGGATCGCTGAGTGCTATAAATTCACAGCATTTAGCACTCCTCTTGCCACAAACGCAAAACATGGGCATCATCACCATCCATCTCCAAAGTCTCTTTGTCTCTTGTTTTGCTTGTCTTCGTGTCAGTTTCTTCTTCTTATGCAACTCCTCGTTTCACCCATGGCCGTACCTACACACCACAATCACAAGCAGAAAAGCTCATACGAAGCCTTAACCTATTCCCAAAGGACTCGGTTAACATTATAAAAGGTGACCTTGATAGTTTTGTCCCAGGAAAGATCGTGGAGTCGAAGTTCTCATTTTTTGGTGATTCTGGGAATTCTATTCAAGACCTTCGTCACCATGCTGGCTACTATTCACTTCCTCATTCCAAAGCTGCAAGGTAATTAATTAAATATCATATCCTTCTCGTAGTAATATCACCATTATATTTTCCTCGTGTGATATCATTATGTTGTTAGAAAAAAATATTAAATAACATGATAATATCACTCATGTGAATTAAGGATCTAAAGTTGATTTAATAAAATAAAGGAACTTATTGACAAATATGAGAAATTAAAATTTCTAATATCTAACTTGATGAAAGTTTGTTATAAAAGGCAAAGGGTTCTATATCTGACCTAAAAGAATTTTTCTTCTAATTATCCATTAAGAATGTGAGAGAAAAATAAAAAAAAAGAAAGAGATAAATTGAGACAAAGAAGTTGAAGAATTTATGCCTTTTATGGATCAAGATAAATTCCATTTACTTTCAAACTGTATGAGGAAATCATAGATTCTAAGATTTTTATCATATATAATAGATTCATTGAATATAAATATATGGAATCAATAACTAACCTATGTGACTTCTTCATGCCAATGATAAGTTTGGAATGACAAAGTGCTTTGCAACAAAAAAAAAAACTCTTTCTTCGTAATGATTAATTAAGGTCATCAACCACATGTTGCACCCTTTATTTCATTTTCCAAGTAGCTACTAATATTATATGTATTGGTTTACTCACCATGCACGCATGATTTTTTGGGTATTTTCATTCGAAGTGAGATATATTCAAAGCCCGAGTACAGAACTTAGGGAATCATAAATTGTCCTACAAGCATCAAGCAATATGGTTGTCGATACAGTATAATTTAATTTCTTCATATACGTAAATATCATTATATTTTACTAATTGATATTATTTTATAAGGTTTTATTATTGTATTTATCTCTGAATTTATATAATTCTGAGTTTAATTATGCTCACACATCCATTATGGGTTTAAACTAGTTAATTAATTCAAGTTCTTTATTTTCATTTTAATTTATTAATTAATTTGAAATATATCCTTTAATTTTAATTGCTCGCCAATATATATGACCCTGTATTGAATAGCCATTTTTTTCTGTGACATGCAGAATGTTCTACTTTTTCTTTGAATCACGGAAGAGCAAGGATGATCCTGTTGTAATATGGTTGACTGGAGGACCAGGGTGTGGAAGTGAATTAGCTTTGTTTTATGAGAATGGTCCTTTTCATATTTCCAATTAGTTGTCTCTTATATGGAATGATTACGGCTGGGACCAGGTAAAAATCAATTTTCGTATGTTTCCTTCATGGAAAATGTTACACCAAAATTGCTTTCTTATTCTTAATAACAAGTTGCTTTTCTCATTTTGCAGGCATCAAATATTTTATTTGTTGACCAACTTACGGGTACAGGTTTTAGTTACTCTTCTGATGATACTGACATTCGGCATGATGAAGCAGGCGTTAGCAACGACTTATATGACTTCTTGCAGGTAACATTTATAAACTTCCTTCCGATCAATTTCATACCATTTATCCAAATACAAGATAATTAATATTTTTGTTAAGACAATATCTATCTGGATTTATAATAACTTACACACCTTACTTAATTTATTGAAAAATAATTAATATCTTATTTTTTATAATGGCAGGAGTTTTTCAAGGCGCATCCTTAGTTTGTCAAGAATGATTTTTATATTACTGGAGAATCATATGCTGGAAATTAACTATGTTCTGGCGCTTGCCTCCCGGGTTAACCAAGGCAATAAAAGAAAACAAGGAATCCACATAAACCTCAAGGTCTTACACTATTTATATAATGACACATTATGGTTGATTAATTAATCTGTTTTTTTTCTTGCTTTTACTTGTATTGATTCATATGATATAACACAGGGTTTTGCTGTTGGTAACAGGTTAACAAATCCTGCAATTCAATAACCAGCATACCCAGACTTTGCATTAGACAACGGATTAATTAAAAAGGCTGATTACGATGATATCATCAAGTCAATCCCAAACTGTGAAGAAGTCACTAAAACTTGCGGTACAAGTTCTTTTTTTCTTTGTCACTCACCCACATCCCTTTTTACTTGTATATTGTTTCACTTTGTGATGTTGTTTGCATTTGATTTTTCAGAAACTAAAGGTGGACAAAGTTGCGAGACTGCATTAAATGTTTGTGAAGGCATATTCTTTAGTATATTGTCTATAGCTAGAGATATTAATATGAATTATGAAATAACAGTATCTATATCTTCTGTTTTTGCTACTCAGTTCAGTTTGCTTACTGCATTCATTCTCCTGATTGCAGTACTTTGAAGTGGGGATTCCTTCTCTCCTTGAGAATGGAATCACGATGCTTGTGTATGCCGGGGATAAAGATCTCATATGCAATTGGCTTGGTGAACCTACAAATTTATTTATTTAATTGAAACAAAATTACATTTGTGTGAGAAAACTAAGTATATGTTTGATTGAGTTGTTATCTGGTTTACATTTGTTGCATCGTGGATAACTAAGACATAGTATCATTGGATGAAACAATGCTTAAATTCAAATTAGAATATAAATTAAAGTGGTTGTTGTTAGAATGGATTCACAAGTGCACTAATTTGTTCAAGTAGTAATTAAAACGATAAGACCTAGTATCGTGTCCACAGAAAATTTATTATACTTCAATGACACATGTTCAGTTTGTAAACAATTTGATTGCGATGAAATAAAATGAAATAACTTATTTACGTTTTCCAAAGATTGTAGTAATTTTTCTAAACTTAAGAACGAATAATAAGAGCAAACGCAGAATTATAAAATGGAACAAATACCAAGGTGAATGTGATGAGGAGTATATTCTAGTGAACTTTCTCTTGACGAAATTAAAGAAGTTTTTTTCTATTTAACATTATCCTAATGTTCCTTAAACCATTAAATTACTCTAGTTGTAATTCCTCACACGAAAGAGCCTAGTTCTCCTAGTTTTGTTCTTGATTCCTCGACAAACTCATTCTAAGCGAGCCGCATTACGCAAAAGATGCAGTATTTACTAGATTACTTCACGTTATTCCTAGAAATGAAGCTCTCTAGATGCCACTACTACAAAAAGCAGATTCTACATCGGTCAAACTAAGCTATCTACGTCGGGCCTCCCACCGTCTTTGTTACAGATGTCGTTGTAAGTCGACAACAACGACATCGGTCAGCCTAACCACCGTCTTTGTAATGTCAGAAGACGACGTCAATGCGCAATTAACAATAGTCGTTATATAACATAAGTCAACGACGGATTTTCAGCAGCACCGTTGTTGTTCGGATCGATTTCAACGTCAGGTGTGATTTGGGCCCGACGTTGTTTCAGAAATCTATAAAGACGGGTGGAGGTTGCACCCGTTGTTGCTTTTAAAAATTTCAACATCGGGCTTACGCACACCCGTCATTGTTGAAGGAAGGTATAAAGACGGGTCTTGGAACGACCGTCGTTGTTGGAGAACGCTATAAAGACGAGTCGACTAACGACCGTCGTTGTTTTATAAGGCTATAAAGACGGGTCGACTAACGACCGTCGTTGTTTTAGTTGCCCTGCTTACAAAACTGGGTTATACCATTCACGCAGAAAGTATAATTATATTAGGAAATAAACTAAAATAAACATAAAGTGTAATTTGGGTTATACCAAGTTATCCATCAGTTGCAAGATCAGCTTATTTTTACATGAAATTCACTGAAAATCACAAAATCCAGGAAGCAAAACACCCAACAGAACATGTTATAAAATTTCATACCTGATGAGAGAGCATTATATCAACAATCTTCAATAGATCTTCAATATATCAACAAGCACATCAGCCTAGACATCAAGGGAAAGGGACATGAATGTTGTAGAAAAGTAAAAGATAAAGAAAACATGTTTTATATTAAAAGAGCTACTTAGTTCCTGATTTAGATTTTGTTGCATCATAAGCCAATCATTTGTACATTGGAATGAACAGGCAAAAAAAGAAAAGTAAAATGTGTTGATCAGTTTTTATATACACCACCCCAAGACAATAAACAAATCATTTGTTTTAGAGAAAGAAAAAATATATAATGATCTATCATAATGTTGTAAAAACTAAAAATAGTAATGCAGAAGCCTGTTTGACATAAGGAAAATATTTTCTATTTCTATTTTCACTAATAACTACAAACACCATTCCTAAACAGAGAAATGGTAGCAACACTGTCTCTAACACATTCTCTTGAACACTCTTTTTTGTTGGCTCAAATTTCTTAAAAATCACAAATTTTACAGGTCCAACTACTCATATGATGAGTCATTATTCTGATTTTATAATTCTCAATAAATTGAGGACCAACAGTGGAGAGTGTGTTAAAACTCTAATAAGCTTTATATATAAAAGTCTATATATATAGTGCCTCTTCTTAATAATTATACCTAACACGTAGGAAATCTTATTAGTTTATAACATGTACCTCTACCAGGCAACCATCCAATGACTGTGGACACTTCATTTGTTCAGTTAACTGCTGTAGTGCCAAGCTTGGTGGTACTATAGCTGCACTTAATTGTTGCTGTGGTAATCAAATGCAGATGCAATGCAGTAGAAGGGGGTAAAGACAATATATTACTACAATTATATGAACAGAAAACCATTGCACGCAATCACCATTATAGGATTTGTGATTCATTATGAATCACAGTAGCATGACCGAAAATAAAATAGCCGCTGTGTAAAATAACATAACAATTGTCTCAAATACAGGAAAAAAGAAATACTCCTATGCCATCATTAGCCGTTTTTACTTATTGCCATCTTTAAAAAAAATGTTGCCCATTTTTTTCGAATTGTGGTGATCATGTCGATGTCCAACAGTGTGTCATTAGCAAACCACTGCAAGTATTCATAATTGTAAGTTAGTACTGCAAATATAAAAATTCAGTTCCAATTGCACTGAAGTTTATGCATACCATGGACCAGTCACTCTTTATGTCGCTGGCTATGATGTTCCAGATCCAATGCATTACATAATATCCACATTCATAACAGCCGGTTTGAACGTGACTCTACATATGGAAAACATTTGAACATCGTATACATTACATAATTTCATGACTTACCTAGACAACAATAACGCATGGTACATAGCTGACTAACCTTTACTTCAATCCACTTAGGTGCAACTGCCTTAGTTTCAGGAGACAAGGTCGTCTTCAATTTCGTCATTACACTGCTTTTAAAAAACCACATCAACACATATACAACATGTCAATCAATAATGCCCATTAAAGAAGGCTTGTAAAAATTTATATGGTATGAGATAACCTATTAATTGTAGCTTTGATATGCATATCAGGTTTCCTATGCAAGGAACAGAACCAAACAACAACATGTTGCCTAGGACACAAAACTACGAGTTGCCAATGTGCCCTGCATGTGATGCACATTAGATACGTATACACCCAAACATCATTTGAAGTATGTTTGTTAAATAACACTTACTGATGGAAGTAAGGTCCAATGTACACCTCTCGGTCAGATTCCTTAAGCCATCTTAGAAGATATTGTTCGCATTCGCTGCGTCTTTCCTTTGAACAAACCAACGACTGTGGCTCAAGGAATGCATACATGAAACCTTGACTGAATATCTGACTCCACTCATGAATATACCTATTCACATGATTTGAAAGTATTGTAGTGGATCATGATATAGAATGAATGACGAATAAATAAATGAAGGATTTGACTTACATTAACCATAATTGTATGACAGATATGTTCAGACTTTTGTCTCCTGCTATTATTTCACTAACATCTGAATATGTAATGAATATCGATGCAGATGCATCTACAATTCCAAGAAAGCTCCCATCAAAGTTGATTTCAAGTGGGTTGTCGTAAATATCGAAACTATACTTTATCAATCCACGCAATGGATCATCTGCGTCCACATTAGTCGGCTTCGGCACATGTGCATCCTCGTTGTGTGGAATACTTTGTGGAACCTACATGGTTAATGAAAGTGGGTGAGTATTTGTACTGTAATGTCTCAATGTTTTACTTTATGTATGTCAAATCAAACATGTTACCTCATCTAATACAGCTTTCACAAGGTGTGTGGGCCAAGCTACAAATGTATCGACGGCCTGCTTCACATATTGTATTTCTGACGTGGCATAGGGGACCTCAGCCTCAGGATCAATAACTGTTTCTACACTTACCCTGACAACATCATCTGCATATGCCACTGTGTGTATGACTGAATCCCCCTCCATTATTTTCCCCATGGCCACCAACCTTAAATGAACCATAAACAAAGCAAAAATTAATGCATATAAAACAGAAACTAAACGATGAACAAAACACAAACCAAACCCAACAATTACAGCTGCAAGAAAAAACAAAAGTCCGATTAAATTGTAAGTAAGGTAATATTTCTACAAACCTTGTTGTACCATCCTTAAGCTGCACATACAGTCCCATCAATGGTATGGCATCAGCATGATGTTCTTGTGAAGCCTGGACATTGGTAACAACATTACTTCCCTGTGTGCTGACACGCGCAGCTACTTGTTGTATGTCCGGCTGAATTTGGAGTAGCTCTGGGGATCCTTTATTTGACAACTCTTTTTTAATAGCCTCTTTCAATGCATTGGTCATTATTTCCAAGCTCCTCTTATTTTCCTCTTCTAGCTGAGTCCTCAATTCTTCCTTAATTTGAGTCCTCAATTCTTCCCTAATCTGCCCAGTCATGTCTTCCCTAAGCCTTGCAACAACTTCATCTAGTTGTTGTTGGCTGATGGATGTGGATGAGCTGTTGCATGTCCTTGATGCCCTTCCGTAGTACTGAGTAATAGTGACACCTGAGCCTGCTGCCCGAACGCGACCCCCATGCTCAGGTCGGCCAATCGCAGTGTTCAGAATGTCTTGCCGACCATGGGGTACAAACGAGCCCTGCGTTACCTGCTCTTCTAAGGAGTCCTACACAAAACAAGTGACACAAAAATACACCACGTGCAGTCATTGTTCTACTCAAAATACTTAAACATATGAACATTGCAACATATTGGTGAACCTACTATTTTATCTGCAATTTCCTGTGCGGACTCAGATGTCATATTGCCAACAGCCCTGGTCCGAGCAACCTTCCACTTAACATGTCTTTTTATTGGAGATGGGGGTTCATCAAGGCTTGCTGCATTTTCACTCAACAATGCTTCCTCTTGTATCCTTTTTCGTTTCTGGTCTAACAATTTCTTCTCCAGCAAATCATATCCCCCACGTGAAAGTACGTGGGGGCAGTCATTGTGTTTTTGAATTGATTGTGCTCGTTTCCTAATACCCTGTAATGTGACATACATAATTGCGGAGATTTTTTCCAAATTTAAATAATCAAATTGGTAAACAAATATTCATTTTAAGTTACCATAAACAGATTCAACTAACCTCCCAGTTAGGTGTGAGCCGGGTTTCTTCAAATTGTTTCCATGCTTCAGGATCTAGTCCATATTTTGTCACAACATCCTGTGTTTGTTGACCTTCACTCTTAGCAAACACAAATTTGCTAGTCAATGTGGACTTAAATTGCCGCCATCTCGTCGCTACTGTTGACATAACCTTCGTCTTCACCTTCGTAGCTTCTCCGATATCAAACTTTGCCTACATAAATACATTAGTCAAAATAAAGGGTTAAAGGCAGCCAGATTAACAAGTAGTCAATGATAATGTTCTGCGACAATACACCCAGTAAAGCAAAAGCATGCAATCAGCATATAATGTAAGTTTAGCATGCAATGACAGCCTTCAAATTTAACATCCAAATTGAAGAAATAATAAATGTAATAAAAAATTTTGTTAAACTGATAACAGTTATTGCCTTAAAGTATGAATTCCTATCAAAACTTGTTTTCATGGTTTGTTAAGAACATGGTTCAGCCTTCGCAGAAATTGTCAAAACTTTAGCCAATATGATATATGACAAATGACTAGGAAGAAAATTTATCTTTTTTAATGTCTGATTTACAAGCGATTAGCACGGCAAGACCGACGAACATCAAGGGATTTTATACCTACATTCATATCTAACTTTCCCATTTGAAGATCGTGCTTTTTAAAACAAGTCCGCTTATTAGGCAGCGAAACAAAAATATCATTCAAGTCATACACCATATACTCAAATAGCAAGTAAATAGATGATTCAACAACATATTGTCCAACACTTTAACTCTATATGATATAAATGTATGAAGCTGTAATAAATGAAAATATCATTTGCAAGGGATGAAAGAATGTTGACAAGAGTAAGAGCCAAAAGAAATAACAAAATTTTTCAAAGCTTAATCGTAAAAGTCAAAGCTAAACAAGATTCAACCAATTTAGACTCCAATTAACTCTTATTTCTATTAATTTGAACATAAATTGAACAAGTAATGGTATATGTAAACTGAAATTGTCATAACAGAATTTGTCTTTTGTCATTTCAGACTATCAGCAACTCGTTATTGTTGTTCCCTAATTACTACCACCAAATCCTTGCAGCATTTCCATTTCATTGACACGAGTGCAGGGCTTCAGAACTTCAAACCAAGTCTTTTAGGTACGTGGGACTGACAATCCTCTTTTTAGTTTTACTCACTAATTGCACCTCTTTGTTTGGTTGGTGTACCCCTGTTGTTGATACTGTAGCATCTTCTTGTTGACTTGCTATGTTATCCCCTGTATTTCATGAGCAGTCACTTGCCATATTCTATAGTTAGTTTTAATGATTGACTGCATTATAAAAAACTAGAAAGCAACTGTGTGTCTTTGAAAAGGAGATGAATTAATGAATACATTGTGATCTTGTTTCAATTCTTTTGTGGACATATTGCAGTAGAGGTGTTCAATAGTCTACTAATATTGCACAAACTGGTTTAAGTCAGCATGCTTAAATTTGCCCTGGGGTTTGTATGTGGTGTGGTGGATCGGCTGGTTTTATGTATTCAATTGGTGGGTCCTAGGCTTTTTTGCTTACTCTGAGTTTCATTTACCAAATTAGTGCATTGCATATAGTTTGATCCATATGTAGCTTTTCTAAAGTGGCTAAATAAATCTAATTTTATCTTTGATTCTGTTGTAATGTGTGTTAATTTGGTATTTCCAGCTGATGGTGGCATAATATTGTTTCAGCATATTAAATAATTGTAGACAGAAATTATTGAAAGATATGAATGAATTGGGATATGTTGCCCTTGGGGCAAATGATTTGAAAAGGAAACTTTACAAACTACTATACTAATGGAAAATAAAAAATTTGAACCATAACAGGGCATAACAGGGTATCTAACAATACACCCAAGCACATCGGGGCTGTACTTAAATTTGCTTCAAACCCACCCAACTTCAGAATTATTAAAATCCATACAATATAAAGCGCTTTACAGTTATTCCTATTTATATGCAGTTGCTGGTCTACAATTCATAACCAAAACCCATCCTTAATGGGCTTAATTAGTTGCAGGTGCAGTCTCCTTCTTTTCCTACATGACGAACTAATGCCACTAAGTAACTAACTATTCCACTATGGGTTATCTAACAGAATATCACTATGGTCTGTATCTAAACAAATCTCTACTAATGTGTGCACTGCCAAACTAATTGCATTACATTTCTGTCTATCTAGAATAGCATCCTAGATATGAAAATAGATAATACTAGACATAGCACTGGCAGAACATAAAAAAAAAACAGATATATTGAATAATATCACAATAAAGCACCCATATATATGTTGATATCCTCTACAATAATATCACTGCAGCCCAGGTCTAATTCTTAATTATGCATTAATGATTGTATGTTCATACACATAAATACATATCACGGTATTATATAACTGCAGGCACATGTTAAAAAATTGTCTTATTATAAATTTATTAATATTTATAAAAGTAAGTTTTTTTTTTTTTTTTGAAATGCAAAGATAATTTATATTACTAAAAAAGTACCAGAGGTACTACAACATAAAAAGTAAGGGATCCTGTACAAGCAGGAACAAAAACAAACAAAAAACAACAAGCCCCCACCCTGCCCTACATTGAAAACATTAATTAAATACTAGACGCATTGCTGAAGACCACCACTGGAAAGGAACCTTGAAGTCCCTTTCCCAACCCCACAGCCAAGTCCACATGAGAAAAAGAGTTGAATCAGCCAGCTTAGAGATATCGAAGGGTTGATTATGAAAAATCAACTCATTTCTGAACTTCCAGATTGTATTTGTAACTGCTATCCACCACATCTTCCATCTTCTATTAGACCTCTTTGATCCTGCTAAAGGATGATGCTGGAGGAAGTTATCGATGGGCCTACAATGGATGACCCTATCTTCCTTCACCCAAGAAAAGAAATCCCACCAGAGAGGCAGAACCTTAGCACATGAGAAGAACAAATGAGAAGCGGATTCAGGTTGGCTATGCCAGAAGGGACAAAGGCCATTGTCAATGAGGATTTGTCTCTTAATTAAATTGTCCTTAGTAGGGAGTCTATCCCATAACAATCTCCAAGCAAAAGTTAAGGCTTTAGGAGGAGTTTTAATCTCCCAAAGTTGCTGAAAACCCAGGTGCTGGCCTTCATAAAATTGCTCAGATTTGATAACTTGATATGCAGTTTTAGTAGATAAATTCCCATTAGGTTCAGCTCTCCATGTCCATGTGTCCTGCAGATTGATGTTAAGCTTAATTGCTGATATTTGATCAATAAATTTTGAAGCTGTCTCCATCTCATTATGAAATAGATGTCTTCTCCAAGAAAGGTTCCAGACCCACTCATTTTCAGAGCAAAACCCCACGTCTCCCAGCCTACAAAGTCTTTGGGAAGAAATTCTGAAAAGTTCAGGGAATTGGTCTTTTAAGGGAGTCCCCTCATCAGCCCAAGGATCTTCCCAAAAGAGGAACTGATCTCCCCTACCCACCTTCCAGCAAATTTGGTTAAGAGGAGGATTCATACTCTGGTGTTGGATGATGGCTCTTAGGTCATCCCACCAAGTAGAAAAATAGTGCTTTTTAGGCCCTTGATCTAATCCCCTCCAACCATGGTATTTGGAGACCAAAATCCTGTTCCAAAGCTGATGATGCTGGTGGAACAACATCCATTTCCATTTGAATAAGAGAGACTTGTTTAGTTGTTATTCGTTATGGTTCGAGTAATAATAACGATAACAATTCAGCCTGAATTGTTTGATATTGATTTTCTTTCTTGCAGAAAACAAAGAGGGGAACGAGCAACAATTTGAAGGTTGTACATTCAGGAACTAAAGAATTCAAAATAGCTAGTAATAAGAGGGATTTGTTTTTGGGATTTTCTGAGCACCAAGAGGGGCTACGCAAGAAGCTTGCACTTGAGGAGGGAAACATATTTGCAGCTAATGAACAACTTTCTTAACTATTTGTCATGCAGATTTGACTGTTTATTTTGCTAATATGTAAATATAAATAGTATAAGGCTATGGCTTATGGACATGGTCTTTTTTACCCCTAACAATCTTAGAAGTAAATATAGACCATGTTTTACGCCATAGCCTTATACTATTGTGATTTACATATTAACAAAAAGAAACAGCAAAAGTCTGAAAGGACAAATAGTTAACAAAGTTGTTCATTAGCTGCAAATTTCCTTCCCTCCTCAAGTGCAAGCTTCTTGCGTAGCCCCTCTTAATGCTCAGAAAATCCCAAAAACAAATCCCTCTTATTACTAGCTATTTTGAATTCTTTAGTTCGTGAATGTACAACCTTCAAATTGTTGCTCGTTCTCCTCTTTGTTTTGTGCAAAAAATCAAATCAAAATCAAACAGGTTTTTCCAGCAGAGATTTCCAGAACCTATGCAGTGCAGGCCACAGCTGAATGGGATATCCTTCAGTAACATTGGCCAGCAGCAAAATCAGATGTTGGTGTCTAATTTTTATGAGCAGGAAATAAGGGCTTTCAACAAGGAACTACTTGGAAAATGGAGGTGGGATATGCTTCAGCAAAGTAACAAGTTATGGTCCAAGATACTGCATTCCAAGTATGGTGGATGGAGATCATTGGTGGAAGGCAGTAGAAGGAATAATGAGTCAGGTTGGTGGAAAGACTTAATGGAGGTTACACATGACCAACAGATGAATTCTATCCTCCAAGATGGCACTACTTGGAGGGTGGGATGCGGGGATAAAATAAAATTCTGGGAGGACTCATGGGCTGGACACAGAAAGGCTCAAAAGATAAAATAAAATTCTGGGAGATCAAAAAATTTTGGGATATCATGAGCCCAGAGTTTAGAAGATTTGTAGATGAGTTCTATGTCAATGGCAGCTTTCCTAATGGAAGTAATGCTTCCTTTGTGGCATTGATTCCTAAAATGAATCATCCTCAGTCCTTCAATGATTATAGGCCTATATCCTTGATAGGTTGTATGTATAAAATTATAGCCAAGTTGCTGTCTAATAGATTGAGGTCTGTTATGGATGGGTTAATTGATGAAAGGCAGTTTGCCTTCATTAAAGGAAGACATATCCTCCATGGTATCTTGATACTCAATGAGGTGGTTGAGGAGGCAAGGAGAAACAAGAAACCAGTGATGATATTTAAGGTGGATTTTGAAAAGGCCTATGATTCAGTGTCTTGGTCTTTTTTGGACTACATGCTGTTTAGATTGGGGTTCTGCCCAAAATGGAGATCATGGATATCAGCTTGCCTCCACTCAGCTTCTATATCAGTTTTGATTAATGGTAGCCCCTCTAAGGAATTTACACCTACAAGGGGTTTGAGACAAGGGGACCCTCTAGCTCCCTTGCTCTTTAATATTGTAGGAGAAGGCATTACCGGTATGATGAGACAAGCAGTCCACAAAAATTTCTATAGAAGCTTCTTGGTTGGAAAGACGAAGGAACCTATCAACATTTTACAGTATGCTGATGATACTGTTTTTGTTGGAGAGGCTGTGTGGGACAACATTCTTGTTATTAAGGCCTTATTAAGAGGATATGAACTAGTTTCTGGTTTAAAGATTAATTTTGCTAAAAGTCAGTTTGGGATTATTGGTGGTGGTGTCAATTGGGCTTTGGAAGCAGCTAACACCCTGCACTGCCGGCAGCTGGAGTATCCTTTCCTCTATCTTGGCATACCCATTGGGGATAATCCCTCAAGTCAGCTGGTGTGGGATCCTATTGTTATGAAAGATTATGAAAGCAGCCCCTTGGGATATCCCTCAAGTGTGATATCCCTTCAAAGGAATTTTCTGTGGGGTGGAGACATTGATCATAAAAAAATCCCTTGGGTGAAATGGGATGATATTTGTTTGCCTAAGTCTGATGGGGGACTGGGGATAAAGGATATCTCCAAATTCAACTTAGCTTTGTTGGGTAGATGGTTATGGGCTTTTGCATCTGATCAGCATCAGCTATGGGTTAGAGTTTTAACCTCTAAATATGGTGGCTGGTCAGAATTTCAATATAATAGAGACAGAAGGGCCTATTCTCATTGGTGGAGAGACATTAGAAGCTTGTATCATCAGTTGGACTGCAGTATTTTTAAAGAGAACTTGTCTTGGAAGGTTGGGTGTGGGGAAAATATCAAATTCTGGTCTGACAATTGGCTAGGGGAACAATACACCCTACAGCAGAAGTACAACCAGCTTTTCCTCATAAGTAGACAACAAAAGGCTCTCATGTCACAAATGGGCCATTTTAACAATAATAGCTAGTGCTGGGACTTGAGGTGGAGGAGGAACCTATTTGATCATGAAAGTCAGATGGCTGTTCAGTTTTTGGAGGAGATCAGCAATGTGCCTATTCAAAGCCAGGTCAAGGATAATATGATATGGTTGCCTGAACCTAATGGACAGTACACCACTAGGTCAGCTTATAGTTTATGTATGAATACCAGCTCAGTCATGGACTATGCTATTTATCTAGCTTGGTCTTGGATAAAGGCTAAGGATAAAGATTTTAGTACTAGTTTCAACCATTGGTCCTCTAATATATCCACTTTGGTTGCTTAGTGGGGGTGGATCTGGTTGCTGGTTGGCTGTTTGTTGTTGTTTTTTGGAGGGTAGCACCTTGGTGCTTTGTAATCTCTTTTTCTGGTACCACTGGTACTGGTCATCTTATTAATAATATATATATATTTTCAGCCTTCCAAAAAAAAAAAGAGTTAATTGACAAGCTTTGTTCTGTCCCTTCCCCTCACTTGCAATTGTAGCTTTTTTTTGGATGTTGCAGGTTTTGAACTAAAGACTTGAGGCTTGTGACATTTAATTAAACAACGAAATAACTAAAGACTTGCAAGTGTAATATAAATCTTCATCTATTTTATGTTAAAGTTGTTGACAATGTGCATGCCACAATAAACAAGGAAATAACTTCTGCCTGCTGGTACAAACCTTAACAATATTTTGGTTTTTTATTTCCTATTTTCCTAAATAATTATCATCTTCTGTACAGTTTATTTGTGACCTTCAAAGATTTGTATAAAAAACCGTGAAAACAACCAAGTTCATGTCACATTTTAATATTTCTTTGCGAAAACACAGAGTGAAAGCAGGAAATCTGGTAGGAAATATTTAACGTTTAACGTTGCCTTGAAATTGAAATATGGCAAAAGAGTAAAAGGTAAGAAGTGATACCTTAAATTTGACACTATTGCATAATGTCAAGGATTGTACCAGTGATTGAGGATTGATGTGGGGCAAAAATGCCTTTAGAGATTAGCATTAGAAGGTGCTATTCTTCCTTCCCAGACTTATCTCAACATGTTCCACCGCTAGTAGTGGATGTTTGGACCACTATAAAACACACACAAGTACACCCATTTTACTATCCACTTATTTCCCAATTCAACCATTTGTCACTCTTTATCTTTTTCATTTCATGAATCAATTCCTACATTACTCAATCAATACTGATCCATCTTCCACGTATAAAGAACACTTTACAGAAACATTTACCTTATTCAAATAAAATTACTTGCGTAAATTCTGCTTATATAAACAAAATTAGTTAATAATAGACTGTCTACTACTACTGTTCAAGAAAGCAAATCAAAGTTGCTGATATTTTAGCAAAACAGTGTCTACTACTACTGTTTTAGAATTTTTGACATTGTTCCTTATTTCATTGGTATTACATAATTAGCATATACACGTTTCATCCACGTGGTTTAGTTATCAATTTAAATTTGTGAATTTATTATACACATGATTTGTTATGTTCTGTATCTTTGATCTGCCAATATTTGTTCTCTACCTCATCTAAGTAACTAATATTCATATTTAAAATAAAAACTGCCCTTGTGTCGTTCTTTACAAATATGGGAGTCTACGATATCAAATCAACTATTCAAATAAAGGACAAGTCATTTAAAATAAAGGGCAGCAAACACGTGTAGAGATTATAAAGGACAAATATTTGATATATGCACAAATATGTTTTTAACAGAAAAATTGATGGGTAATTCAAATATACTATTTGGTATGAAGGACTTACTAGAATGTCATTCCACACTATGTCTTTTAGCGTTTCAGGTACGTCTTTCCAATTATTGTGGATAATGGGAACCTTTTCTCGCGCCACTACGCCTAGGTAGCTGTGGAACTTTTCACGCATCGGTCCCGATGCTCTCCCGGTAGCGGGATCCACATAAACTGCCGGTCTGGGCTGATCCACGGTTCTTAATGTCAATGTTCTCAACCGTGTCGTTGTTCTACTCCTCTTGGAAGTCGCCTCTGATTGACCATCGGACTGCGGGGGAGACGTCGGATCTGTGGCCATGATCCTGTAAAAAAAATACACAATTAATATTAATCTTCAGATTTACAAATTAACCACAGCAAAGGCGTACTAGTAAAATAATCATTATATTTACACATTAAACAAAGCAAAGGCGTACTAGTAAAATAATCATTATATTTACACATTAAACAAAGCATTACTTTCGCACTCAGCCTGTAGGAATGTTTTCCCATAGACCTTCATCATGATCTACACGATTTGCATGTCCATCATCCACTTCATCAGCTTCATTCATTGAAGGCAATTGTTTCGAAAAACCAGACATTTGAGCAATGTCAAGGGTTGACTCATCGTTATGGTAATTCATTCCACTTGGTCTTCCTTGCAGAACCACACACAATCTTGAATTACATGGATCTTGTACATAGAAAACTTGTCTGGCTTGTGCTGCCATAATGAAAGGTTCCTCCATATATGCCACCTTACTAAGGTCTACCAAAGTAAATCCCAATGGATCTTGAAACACACCCGTTGTCCCGTTGACCCACTGACACTTAAAAACAGGCACTCTAAATGCTGTATAATCAACCTCCCAAATTTCTTGAATGACACCAAAGTAAGACATGGATGCTCGAATGGGGTTGTTGTCCGATGTACTGCAAAAGTGATCCGAATCAGCATCAACACAGACCCCGCTGTTTTGTACCGAACTTTTATCATCTTGGGACTTTGTGTAGAATGAATAATTGTTAATGTCATACCCCTTCCATGTAGGGACATTCAGATTTGGGCCAATGGCTAACAATGTCAGTCTTCTGGAAACAGTTTTATCAGCAACTATTGTTTGTCTAAACCAATTTATGAAAGTTTTGTTGTGCTCTTGCAATACCCTCATCATGTTCATTTTGGGGTGACTATCTCTAACATGTTTTTTGTGAGCCTCAATGTACGGAAACACCTCTGTTGTGTTGTTTAATATATACAAATGTGCTTGTGACACGTCATGTCTAGTCATTGTCACAACATTGTATCCACGAGTACCCTTTCCGGCTTTTGGCTGCTCATGCCGGGATGCAGGAACACCAACAGGTTTCAATGAGTCAATGTACTGTGAGGCAAACTCAATGCATTCTTCAGCAACGTATCTTTCCACTATTGAGGCCTCTGGTCGATGTCGATTCTTCGTATAACCCTTTAAGACCTTCATGTACCGCTCAACTGGATACATCCATCTAAAATACACAGGACCACAAGACCTTATTTCCCTTACCAGATGAACAACTAAGTGTACCATAATGTCAAAAAATGAAGGAGGGAAAAACATCTCCATTTGACAAAGGACAATGGAAACCTCATCTTCCAAAGCATCCAACTGTTTAGGGTCAATGACCTTCGCACATATAGCATTAAAAATGAAACATAAGCGACTGATTGCAACACGGACCTTCTCAGGCAATGTTCCGCGGATTGCAACAGGCAAAAGTTGTTGCATTAACACATGACAATCATGCGATTTCAAGCCAACCAACTTAAGCTCATTCACAGACACAAGACTCTTGATGTTTGAAGAGTAGCCTTGTGGGACTTTCATATTACGCAAGCATTCACAAAAACTTCTCTTTTCAGCTGTTGACATTGTATAACAGGCTGGGGGCAGATATGTCCTGGTACCTTTTGAGATAGGATGCAAAACCTGACGTATACCCATGTCAACCAAGTCTTGACGACACTTGAAACCATCCTTTGTCTTGCCTTTCATGTTTAGGAGGGTCCCAATTAAAGAATCACAAACATTTTTCTCGACATGCATCACGTCTATACAATGCCTAACATGATGATCGGACCAGTACGCAAGATCAAAGAAAATAGACTTCTTTTTCCACATGTTTGAAGTGGATGATGGTTTTTTTGGGGACTTGCCGAACATATTTTCGACATCCTTGACCCGCTGATATACTTCATCACCAGTTAATGGAATTGGCGCGGTTTCATGTTCTTGAGTTCCATCGAATGCCTTCTTCAATCGTCGATACGGATGAAACTGTTTGAGAAATCTTCGGTGCCTAGTATAGACAGTCTTCTTTCCATGTTTAAGTTGGCGGAAACTTGTATTTTGCTCACATATAGGACATGCGTGATGTCCTTTGACACTATATCCACTTAAATTTCCGTAGGCTGGAAAGTCATTTATGGTACAAAAAACCATTGCACGCAACTTGAAAGCATGCTGCAAATTTGCGTCCCATACATCAACCCCTTCATCCCACAATTTCCGCAAATCGTCAATTAAAGGTCTTAGATATACGTCGATATCATTACCTGGTTGTCTTGGACCAGCTATCATCATACTCAGCATAACATACTTTCGCTTCATGCACAACCACGGAGGGAGATTATAAATGAACAGCAAAACGGGCCATGAGCTATGGTTAGTAGTTAATGTTCCAAATGGGTTCATTCCGTCTGTTGCAAGACCAAGCCTTAAATTTCTAGGCTCGGCCCCAAAGTCAGGATATAGACGATCAATTTCCTTCCATTGCGGGCTATCTGCAGGATGTCGCATCAATCCATCTGATTTTTTGGTATTTGCATGCCACATAAGGTTTTTTGCATCTTCCCCATTAGCAAACAACCGCTTAAACCTTCGTATTATTGGGAGATACCAACACACCTTCGCTGGACGGCGGTTGGCGGCAGATACTAGTACAGTAGAATCTCCGTTGCTCGTTTTGTACCTTGAAACCCCGCACACAGGGCAGTCATGTAGTTCAGCAAATTCACCTCTGTACAAAATGCAGTCATTACAACATGCATGAATTTTTTCGTACTGCATCCCAACTGGACATAAAATCTTCTTTGCTTCGTAGTGATTCTTTGGCAACACGTTATCAGCAGGAAGAATTGTTTTCAACAACATCAGCAACTCACTAAAACTCTTGTCACTCCACCCAAATTGGGCCTTCAAGTTAACTAGAGCTAACACAGCAGACAACTTTGTGAAAGATGTGCAGCCGGAATACAAAGGCATTTTTGAATCAACTTCTATGTTGTCATACAACGCTGCATGTGCCTCTTCAAACCCCTCTTGCCCAAGATCGCGAATCATTTCTTCTATAGGATTTCCACTGGCTGCAGTAACATCGTCAGGCTGTGACATGTCAGCTGTATCGAGGGATTCCCCATGCCATATCCACTTTGTGTAGCTACGAATTATTCCCTCACAAATAAGATGAGTTCTTATGTCATCAATTGTTTGGCGTCTCCCATTTGCACACTTCACACATGGACAAAAAAATTTCCCCCACATAGGTTCCGCTTTACTTTGAGCAAACTGCAAAAACTCTTCAACACCATTCTCGTACTCTTCAGTGATACGTGATGCGTTCATCCAACTTCGATCCATGTTACGCCTTCTATGTAAAACGTTAGTGGCTTAGGGATTACTTGACATGCATCACAAGCATAGAGCACCAATTGCAGTAGAAAACACAGCAGCACTGCACCGTTTGTACAAAACGCTGCATTACAAAACACAATAGCAAGTGCAGTTAGTTGGACCAACAATGCTAACAAGTCAAATGGTGCATGGCTGTTTCAAGGGATTTGGCATTTTTCAACAAAAACTGCAGAAACGACAGCATCGAAATTGAATGACGAAAGTGGTGCAATTCAAATTCAGCTTCATTTTTCAGCTTGGTCTTGGCTAAAAGCTAGGGAGAAAGGATTCAACACTAGCTTTAATCACTGGTCCTCTAATATAAAGGATCACTTTGGTTAATCTATGTGGTTTTGAACTTTTTGGTGAGTTCTTTGGGTTTTATATTTGGGAGGCAGCACCATTAGCCATCTTCCAGCGGTCAATGACATGCTCCGCATGCAAGGGGACTGGAGAAATTTGAACAGCTTGCAATACATGTTATGGGGATGGTCGGGTAAGGAAATAAAAAGGCGGAGATGAAGAGATTTATTGTAGCCTACTTCAGTACACCTAGTACTGAATTTTATACATAATATATTTGATTTTTCCCGGGAAAAATAAACAACAAAGGAAGGGTAAATGTTGAGACCTCTTCCAAGAGGTGCAGCATACATGTACTTAAGTTATGGGCTGTAGCTGGTCCACAATACCATCCTCTAATTTCATCTTTTGAACCACAATTGTGTTTAAACTATACTTGTACCTATAGTACCTGTGGTACTCTGGTAATTGTATGACATAATAAACATCATACTAGACAGCTCAAAAGAACAATTACACCGCATGAATATCAAGGCATTAAACGCATACATGTTTTCAGGCATCATACATGTTTCTCATTTGTGAAATTTAAAAAACATATTTTAAACTATTACTACAAACAATAAACACACCTGCAAATAATTAAAAGAGTTCTTTGGTGATTCTTTGGTGCCTGATTCAGCCTGAAAAATAATAAGACTTTCGTCAATCAACCGCATATATGACAAACATTTGTGTAATATGTAGAAAATAATTTGCGGCAATCAACTTCATATTATAAAGAATTAAATTGCAAGTGGCTGACTAATGTTTGCTTCTATAATTTCTTCTCAATTGTAAGGTTCTTCCCCAGTTTTAATAACCTTGAATTCAGCACATGGTTGACTTCAAATTTCAGAGGTCTATTTTTGCATGTTTCATATCAGGCCTTGCTGTATATGTATAATTTTTTTTAACAATAAACCTATCCACCACATTTAATGATATGATAAATTGGGAAATACGTAGGGGCACACATGGTTTTCGTAAAATGAAGGACCCCATGATGGCATACTTACTTGAAAAGGAATATGTGTTTGTCTACTTGACAAATATAGATACACTGATAGACCCGCTGAGATATGTTCTAAAGTTAGACTAATGACTTGAATATATGAAAGGACTAATAAAGAATAAACTGAACCAATACCAAAAAAACTGCAAATATAAACTGTAACTACTAAAAACTAGTCAGAGAGGTTTTGATTTTTGTAAATAAAAAGAATTTACTCAGACAACGCCATTTTACAATACTATTTCAAGCGGCTAAATAACACTGTTGTAAATAATGTCATGTGTGAACTTAATTTTGAACGTAATAATAATGGTACAAACTTGTGAATGGAATGTCTATTACTGATAGTGTGTAATGTTATTATATAATTTGAGTATAAGTGAATATCACTTTACTAGTTCAACTACTAATTGTGTAACTTTTATAATTTTTTAGCATATAATGTAATATAAATTACTTAATTTATATCTATAAATTTCATAATAGTGGTTATTCCACTATCTACTATCCTACTATACCAGTTATGGGGTCAAATGCTCTGCATCAGTATTGAGGGTGGTTTTTCATGCCATCATCAATTTACAAGAATATTAATTGATTTAATTGGAGTCTTTGTACATAATTACCTAATACTTATTTACTGATAAGCATCTTTCTCTTTTTGCAGAAAAAAGACTATGACATTGCCCTTGTTGGGGCCTTTAGAAGGGAAAAGGACAAAGACATGGAATTACAGGCACTAAGAGATGAAATTCAAGCGTCCATGAAGCTGGTATCTTTGAAAAGCCATATATTTCTTATTGTTTTGTTATCAGTTTTGAATGATTGATTAATGAGGGAGAGAATAAACAAGTTTTGACCTATAAGTAGTTTTTTATAATTATATATGAGAAACACCTATCAATTTAGTTTGTTGTCATAGAGCTCCATTCTAGTATTTTCAATGTTTTAATTTATAATCACTGTTTTTTGTTGATTTATCAATAATGATAATTCTTGATGTTTTTGTGATGAATTAAATGATTGAAAATATGGGATGATTTTAGGTGAGACAAAGAGAAGATGACATACAAAGTTTGAAGATGAGACTACGTTTTCGAGAAGCTGGAATAAAAAGATTACAAACAGATGCTTCTGAGAAGATCTCAGCTGAGACACACTTGCTAAAAGAAAAAGAGGAGCACTTGAAGGAAATTGAGGTCTTGCGGGCCCAGGTGGATCGGAATAATGAAGCAACTACATTTGCTATGGAAAATTTGCAGCTAAAAGAAGAAATTAGAAGGCATGTTTTATTGATACAGCTAAAATACTTTTTTGTTGCTTTTTTTTTATTCATGTGCATGCAAAAGTAACTCACTTTGATTTCATGATTAAAGTAAAGGTTGGGAAGTGGCATAGTTACTCTATGACCAAAAATCAATCTTCCAGTACGAACAATATATACATTGCCTATTATATCCACAAATATGAAAAAATGTAAATCAGTTGAGGCAAGAACACAGCCTTATGGTATTGTCAAACTCAAAAGAAACTAGTCAACCAACCAGTCCAAGTTCTCCAACAAATTGGTGCTAGCTAGATTACCAGTGACTTTTTTGTCATATACATGTTTTCCATAATGTCATGTTGCTAATGCTTATGTATCTTCAAAACAGGTTAAAGTCATTTTGTATGGAAGGTGAACGAGAACGGATGAGTGAACAAATCATGGTATTGGAAAACAAGGTATGAATGGATGCTTTTGTACTTTGTAAAATTTTCAGTCAATCCCTCTCATGTTGATTTTTATTTTTTCCTTTCACTTGTATGTGTAGTTGTTGGAAGCACTAGATTGGAAATTTATGCATGAAACAGATCTGGTAAGGGTTCAGGTTTTCACTTTTTTTAGTGTAATAATTTTTTCTTGTGTCTAGAATAAAAGGCACTGCAAACTCCTATCTTGACCTCTTTGTCTTTTGCGAATGTTAGAAAAAAAATTCTGATTTGATGATCGAAGATGTACATAATGATGTAATCTCATCTCCAAACAGGTAAGAATGATATATATTTGATCATATTCATTTGAACATAATGTCAATAGTTACTTAACATAGATGTAGCTAATAGAATTGATTTTTTGTTTTTTTTTAGATTCATATTTTATGTTATTTTATTTTTTTTTTTCAACATTTTCAGTTTGTTTTCATTTGCTATTAGCTTTATATATATTGTATATATTGAATCTCATGAAATGGAAAACAGCCATTCATTAGTGTTTTAAATCTAACATGAAAATATGCTCAAGAATAGTAGTAGTGGTAGACATGGAATGCAGTTTAGACTATACATTTTGTTTTTCATGTTCTTCATTTACACTTTTAGAAATGTCAGGTGGAACTCTAATCATCTATTTTCTTCATTTACCACTATTATACATTGTGATATTCTAGAAGCTCAGTCATATGTCAATCATTGTCATATGGCCAGTCATTGAATAAGGAGGCCCTAGTAATTATTTAGATATCCAATGTGTAAAAAGATAGAATGTCTTTCTGCTTAATTATCTTACATTTATAGTTGTTTGTAATTTTTTGTGCTTGCATTTTAAATTTTCTGTGAATATGACTTATTCAACTATTTAATTCTTATTAATATTTGTCTTTAGGAGTCAAGTTGAAAATCACGATGGCAGTCTTTGGTTAGGGAGGAAAATGAGTTTCTCAATATTCAGGTCTAGATCACACTTGATGCTGGTGATATAATGAGAGACCAAGGGGCCTTGGAAGAAGAACCTTTAGTCAACAGACCTGATGAATTTCCAATGGTCAATAAGGTTTCAAACTTGCTGGGCATGGATGATAGGGACGTTGTATCGCATTCCCAATGTGAGAAGAAGGATGTAGATATTCGGAAGATGGGCCTGGTAAAGACAAGCCCAGTTAAAAAAGAGAGCAACTCCACTTCTGCCTTAAAAGTTTATAGCAGAAGAAAAACATGTCATATAGCAAAATCCATGGCCCATTTAAATCTTGGCCCAATTTTAAATGAAATTGGAACAGAAGGGGATACAAGGGTGATGGTAGCAGGTAATTCCTTCGAATATAATAAGGAAGGGGTTGACCTTTGTGACTCTCAATCTGGTCCTTTGACCCCTAAGCAGGATCACCAACCCCATAGTCCTATTCCCCCAAGTAGCTTTAATAATGATTTCAATGGAGTGGAAGGTGATCAGCATTGGGAGATAGCTCGTCAATTGGGTATATCTTTTGATGAAATTTTAAAAACAGGGGTAAGGAGTTTTTGGATGAGGCTAGTACAAGTCATTCAGCTGCAGCAACAACAGAGATGGGAAACAACACAATTGCTCCATGAATATTCTCTCTCTCAACTCTAGAGGTTTGGGTAGTGGAGTCAAGAGGTCAGCTATTCGAAAATTATCTCTGGCCAACAAGATTGATGTTCTATGCATTCAAGAAACTAAGAAAGACTCCATTGATAAGAAGCTATGTCAATACCTGTGGGGGGATAGTAATGCTACTTGGGAATGTCTCCCTTCTACTAATTCTGCTGGTGGCCTGTTATGCATTTGGAACAATGATTCCTTTGTGGTGAATAGGAAGTCAGTGGGGAGTGGTTTTATTTTGCTGGAAGGATTGTGGGTAAAGGAAAACAAGAAAGTCATCATTATTAATGTTTATGCGCCTTGTGATATACAAGGGAAGAGAAATCAATGGGAAGAGATTCTGCTTTTGAAGTCCTCCTATCAAAATGAATTGTGGTGTATCTTAGGAGATTTCAATTCGATAAGAAATCATAATGAGAGATTGAGTTCATCTCAGAATCTGGCTAATGCATCCAGTATTGAGGAATTCAATTCCTGGATTTCTCTTATGGCTGTAGAAGAGGTTAGATCTATAGGTAGAAAATATACCTGGATCAGACCTAATGGAAGTGTTATGAGCAAGTTGGATAGGTTCTTCATTTCTGATAATTGGTTGACTCTTTGGCCTGATACAACACAGTTTGTACTAGACAGAGATTTTTCAGATCATTGCCCTATCCTTCTAAGATCCAAAAGTGTTGATTGGGGTCCTAAGCCTTTCAAGGTCATGGATTGGTGGCTGCAGGACAAGGGATTTCAGGAAATGGTGACCCTTAAATGGAGCAATTATCACCCTAATGGATGGGGAGGATACGCACTCAAGCAAAAATTGAAGTTCATTAAAGCCTGCATTAGACAGTGGAGTTCATCCAATGGAGTTATTAATGCTAAGAAAATTCAGGTTTTAAAGAAGGAGTTGAATGCTTTGGAGGCTGGTATATCTAACAGAATTATGAATCAATCTGAAAGGGAGCTCAAGAAGTCTCTTCAGGAGCAATTATGGCAAGCTGCTAATGCCTATGAATCTATGTTGAGGCAAAAGGCTAGAGTGAAATGGTTAAAGGAAGGGGACAGAAATTCAGCTTACTTCCACAAGCTGATAAATCATAGAAGAAGACATAATGCTATTCAAGGATTGATCATTGATGGGGAATGGGTTCAGGACCCTAGTAGGGTTAAATTTGAGGCTTTCAATCATTTTAAAGAAAGATTTTCTGAGCAGAATTTCAATAGACCAACCATGGATGGTGTGCAGCTACCTTCCATTGGTCAAAGTGAGAATGAAGCCCTTGTGTCTAGATTTTCTGATGCTGAAATAACCTCAGCTGTGTGGGACTGTGATGGTGATAAAAGTCCGGGCCTGGACGGGCTTAATTTCAATTTTATCAAGAAGTTTTGGAAGACTTTGAAGCCTGACTTTATGCGTTTCATGGATGAGTTTTATTATAATGCTTCTTTCCCAAAAGGAAGCAATGCCTCATTCATAGCTCTTATTCCCAAGATCAAGGATCCCCAAGCTTTTAACGATTATAGGCCAATTTCTCTTATAGGCTGTGTCTACAAAGTTGTATCCAAGGTCTTGGCTAATAGATTAGCCCTTATTCTACCTCAGCTGATTGATGAAAGGCAAACAGCCTTTATGAAAGGAAGGCATATTTTGCATGGAGTGTTGATAGCTAATGAGGTTATAGCTGAAGCTAAATCAAAAAATAAACCTTGCATGTTCTTCAAGGTTGATTTTGAAAAAGCTTACGACTCGGTCTCTTGGGGCTTTCTTAATTACATGATGTTAAGGATGGGTTTTTGTGAAAGGTGGAGAAAGTGGATCCATGGTTGCCTTGCTACTGCATCAGTTTCCATTTTAATTAATGGAAGTCCCACCTCGGAGTTTGCACCCAAGAGAGGTTTAAGGCAGGGTGACCCCCTTGCCCCCCTCCTTTTTAATTTGGTGGCAGAAGGGCTTACAGGTTTAATGAGGACAGCTATATCCAAAAATCTGTACAGCAGTTATCAAGTTGGAAGTTTGAAGGAAGATATAAATATTCTGCAATATGCAGATGACACTCTATTCTTTGGTAATGCTCTTTCAGCCAATGTCAGAGTTCTAAAGTCTATCCTATCATGTTTTGAGTTGGCTTCTGGACTCAAGATTAATTATTCAAAAAGTCAATTTGGATGCTTTGGAAAATCTGAGGAGTGGTGTAGAGATGCGGCTCTTTTTCTCAACTGCAGGCAGATGGATATTCCTTTCTTATATCTAGGAATTCCAGTGGGGTCTAGTCCAAAAAGTGGGAGTGTTTGGCAGCCTATCATCAACAAATTTCAGACCAAGCTGGCATCTTGGAAGCACAGATGCCTTTCTATGGGGGGCAGCATTACCATTATCAACTCTGTTTTGACAGCAATGCCTATTTATTTGTTGTCTTTCTACAGAATTCCCAAAAAAGTTGCTCAAAAAATAGTAGCTATCCAAAGAAACTTCCTTTGGGGCGGCGACAATGACACTTCTAAGATCCCTTGGGTTAAATGGGATACAGTCTGTTTATCAAAAGCCAGAGGCGGATTGGGTATTAAAGATTTGAACAAGTTCAATGAAGCCTTACTAGGCAAATGGGGTTGGCAGGTGGCAAATAATCCCCATCAGCTTTGGGCAAGAACTTTAGTGTCTATATATGGGGGATGGCAAGCCTTATTACATGGTAGAGGTAGTGTTGACAATTCTCCTTGGTGGAAGGATTTAAAATCGATCTTCCAGCAGCAACATCAGAATAGTTTGGCCAATAACTTGAGGTGGAAGGTGGGCAATGGGACCAGAATCCAGTTTTGGAAAGACAAATGGAGGGAAGATGATATAACCCTTAAAGACAAATACCCTGTTTTATATCAGGTGAGTCAGCAACAGGACCTCACTATCAATTTAATGGGTCAGAATATTGACAATGGGTGGGATTGGAAGTTTCAATGGAGGAGAAATTTCTTCGATCATGAAATTGATACGGTGGCAGCTTTCATGGATGAGATTGATGGGGCTCAGATTCACTCTTCTAGAATGGATTATCTCACTTGGAGGGCTGAACCTAGTGGATCCTATTCCACAAAGTCAGCATACAATTTCCTCATGGAAGACGGCGGATCAGATTATGAAGATAATGCTTCCAGGTTTATGTGGAATTTGAAAATTCCTCCAAGAGCAGCCGCTTTCTCTTGGAGAATCTTTAAAGATAGACTGCCTACTAAGGCTAATTTAAGAAGGAGGCAGGTGTGCCTTCCATCATATTCCTGTCCTTTATGTGATGGAGAGGAGGAAACTATTGGTCATGTCATGTTTGATTGCACAAGAACTAGATGCCTTTGGTGGGAGATTTTGAGATGGGCTGACAGAGTGGGTCCCTTCACCATTGATCCTAAAGATCACTTCACCCAATTCTCAAGATGGAGTAGCAAAAGATGTATAGACAATAGATGGGCAGTGCTTTGGATAGCTCTATCCATGACTATTTGGAAACATAGAAATTCAATGGTTTTTAATAACCAGAATTTCAACTCCGAAAAAGTCATGGATGAAGCTTTATTCCATTCTTGGGCCTGGTTAAAATGTATGGACAAAGATTTCCATATCCATTTTAATCAATGGTCCACTAGTTTGAGGGAGGAGCTGTCTTAGGGATTGATTTTTTGTTTCAGATAACGTTATCTTGTATTTTTCAGATGGGTTAGGCAATTTTGCCTTGTACTCTTTTTCCTGTATGCAGTACTCCTAGTACTACAATATATATAAAATTATATATAGATTTTTGCTGTGCAAAAAAAAAAAGAAACTTAATGACAGAAATGACAGTTAACAGTTACAAAGTAGGAAACATATCATAACAGGGGAGTTCATGTCCACCTCAAATGCAATAAACAATGAAACTATAACTGATAGAACGAACGCAGGCAGAAGGTACCTTAGATTGAACAACACACGATGCTGGCCTCTGTGTTCTGCTGGCAGGAATGACGACCTGCGATTAAATTAGGGGTCTTTGGTCTGGTCATTTGACAGATAGTATAGATTAGGGTTATATATATATATATATATATATATATATATATATATATATATATATATATATATATATATAACTATTAATTTAATCAAGGGACGAAATTAAGGTTTAAGGATGAGAACCTGCAGAAAATCACGGTGCTGCGTGTGACTTAGCGAGTTAGGGTGTTGCAACTGGAGGATAAAAAGCACAAATTGAGGACCAGAGAGAGCTCAGAGCTGTTCCAATGTTGTTGAAGACAAGATGTTTAGAAATTTTTTTGTTTTAATTTAGATCATTAAAATTCAAAAAGGGGTAAAAAATAATAGAAAAAACATTGTGGCAAATTATAGCCGCCAATAAATGCTAAGACCAAATAAACCACAACTGTATGCTTTGTGACGTTTATAGCCAATCAGTATTTTAATTTTTAAACCGCCGCAATGTATATATTGTGTTGGGATAAAACACAACAATCCATTTTATCCCACAAAATAATGGCCATACCATAAAAAAAACAGAAAGAACTATTTATCACTTTATCTTTATCATGAAAATTTAATTGATTTTTTTCACCATCAATCTAATCCAAACACACTAGTAAGTTGAATTCCAAAGAATTCCTATGGGGGGGAAAACCAGATAGTAGGAAGATTGCTTGGATTTCTTGGAGCCAGTGCTGCTCTCCTAAGCATATGGGAGGGTTGGGGATTAGAGATCTTCCAAGTCTTAACAAGGCTCTGTTGTTCAAATGGAAGTGGCTGATGTTCCACCAACCAGACCAGCTTTGGACCAGAATTCTGATCTCTATGTACAATGGCTGGAGGGGATTGGAGTATGGTCCTCGAAAGCAGTATTTCTCTACTTGGTGGGCTGATTTAAGGGCCATCTTTCAACAGCAAAATGTGGTCAGTGCTGATAATCAAATCAGGTGGAAGCTGGGGAGAGGTGACAAATTCCTCTTTTGGGAAGATCCTTGGGGTGATGAAGGAGTTCCTCTAAAGGATCAATTCCATGAGTTATTCAGTATTTCTTCCCAAAGAGATTTAAGGGTGGCAGAGGTGGGATCCTGGACAGAGAATGGATGGGTCTGGAATATGGTTTGGAGAAGACACTTGTTTGATAATGAGGTGCAGCTAGCCTCTATTTTCATTGATCACATCCACCAAATCAGAGTTAACAACAATCTCAATGATACCTGGGTTTGGGGAGCTGAATCCTCTGGGATTTTGTCAACTAAATTTGGTTATCAAGTTATTAAATCTGAGATGGTACATTCAAGGTCTGTACCTGGGATTCAAGAAACTTTGGGAGATCAAACTTCCTCCTAAAGCCCTTTCTTTTGTTTGGAGGTTATTATGGGACAGACTTCCCACGAAGGACAACTTGATCAAGAGGCAGATTCAGGTAGATAATGATTTATGTCCCTTCTGTCACAATCAACCCGAATCCGCATCCCATCTATTTTTCACCTGTGGCAAAACTATGGCTATATGGTGGGAATACCTTTCTTGGGTAAAGGAAGACAAGGTGTTTCACTGTAGGCCTTTGGATAATTTTATCCAGCACTACTCCTCAGCAACTTCAAAGGTTTCTAACACAAGAAGGACAATGTGGTGGATAGCAGCTACAGTATAAATTTGGAGGCTCAGAAATGCTATCATTTTTCAGAATCAAACTTTTGATCTCAATAGGCTGACAGATAGCACTTTATGCTAACTAGGATTCTAAATTTTGGGAAACTATTCAAGATTACGAATTTTATGTTATTCCTGGAGTGGATATTACTGTCCTACTTTTCTCTATTTAAGACAACAACCTTATTTCTTAAGGATTGAATTTTGATTTGACTTTAAATGCAGGACCTATCAAACTTTTACAATGGGTTTGGTATACATGAATGAAAATGGATGAAAGTGTGAGGAATGAAAAGAGATGAAAGAGAGTAATGTATACTATTCTCTGAGTGGCTGTCATTTGTTTCTAAAAGGAAACAGCATACTGACTCAATAATTATAATATAAACACAAAAAACAAAAAAAAACATTTGCATTTGGATATACTTATTAGTATAAATATGATAATCTGCTCCTAAATACACCATAATGATCTGATATCCTACTGTGGGTCGTGTTGAAACATTCAAATAGGATCTAAGTCAAAATGATTTTACAAAAAGAATCCCTTTGCAGAGGGAGCCACAAATTGTAACGCAGCAACTACAGAATCTACAGAAACACCAAAGATACACCAACTTACCAACCAATAACACCCCATAAGAATTTTTTTTTTAATCATTTGTAAACGCACAATCAAAATTAATAATCAAAAAGTACCTTGTGCCAGCAATAGATGCAGAAGGTGGTTCAGTCCTTATGGTCTTCAATTTAACCTTGTTGAGTAAGTCTTCCAATTGATCTAAGTTCCTCTGAAAAATGTAACAAAAATAATTCAAACCCAAAGTACACAACGCAAATAATTATCCAACTCGAATACCAGTTATTGGACTCTTAGTTTGAGTTGTGTGCTTAATTACTCCAATTTGCTGACTATGTAAATGAGTGAAAAACCTGTATACATTGTTGATCCGATAACCAAGTAACACATGTTTCCACAAAGAAAATAAAAGCGAAGCTAACTTTTTCTGACTAAGTAGAGAAATGCCAAAACAACACATAAAAAATGGAAATACTTATAAAATCAATGATTTTAAACTGCATTAACTGCACTTTTACACGTAAACAAGAAAAAGAAAAAGAAAAAACACATGGTCAACAAAAAAAAAAACAAAAAACAGGTTAGGATGTTACCTCTTATAATCTAACCACGTTCGGATGCTTCAGCAGCTTCAAGGTGGATATTTCCCTCTTTATCTGCTATGAAAAAATGAAGATGAGAAAACTGATCTTATGTATTAATTTGAATCATAAATTATAAGCAAAGAGAGGTAAAGAAACAAACAAACATAAATTTTGCACAAAAATTGCCAAACAAAACCCAATTACACTGTAAGAGTTTTTAACACCCAAATTTCCAGAACATTTTGGCACATTTGATTCATGCTTCTCATTTGATTCATGCTTCGCATATGTAATAATGGAAGAAAATAATCGAAACCACAATTGCATATGTAATAAATCCAACAACCTATGCTCGAAGTGCACCAATCCAGATAACAAAAACGCGAAACCAAAACAACCAACAACATCAACTTCGTTAGTACTCTGACTTAACTAAACCCTTTGGCCTTCAAATCCTTTTCGCATATTCAACGATGACATTGTTAGGGCAACTCAAGAAGTCGATAATCACATTTTAAAAGTCTTATATTATGAAACAAGAACTAAAAAACTTATATTATGAAACAAGAACTCAAAAACTTCGACATGCTTACCTTCACACAAGCAAGGTCACGACACCACTCCAAAGGGCACGAGATCGGATATGTGGTGGTGGTCAGAACAATGGCTAGGGTTTTTGTTCTTGGTGGTCGAAAAGGCAATGTGACGGTGGGCACGACGGAGTCGTCGCTGGGATGACTTCAGGCAACAGAGCGCTCAGGTATTAGGGTTTTGGTATAGCTTTTTCGAGGACGCGAGAGTGTTGAATCATCGTGAAACAAGGAGTATTTAAAGAACAAAATTAAAGATGGTGCACACGTAACACCGTCTTTGTCTCTGACCACAACTACGACGGTGTCTTCAAACACACCGTCTTAGATTAGTTCCACCAAAGCTACAAACGCGGCGTTTAAGTGAAACGTCGTCGTATACGAAAGGCGCCGTATATAAAACTTATATATTTACGGAAATGCCACCGTGTGCATTACTACGTCGGGTAATGTATGACCGACGTAGAATGTGCGTCGTAAAATACAATATTTCTAGTAGTGTGCTCTACCAAGTTCTAAGGACTAGAAACATTTTTCAATACTTAAATTCTAACAAAACATATAATTGGGTGATCAAGCCACAAATACAGAAAATTAACCCATATAGAAGTAGAGAACACTAGTAATAATATTAAATAGACAGTTAGAGTTTTTACATCAAAAGTGTTCAATAAAAAAACACTCCAACAATGAGATTATGTGATGCGAAAATGAGAATAATTTTCTTGTAATGTTGTACTAAAGAAAAACTTCCCAACAATGAAAAACTCTCCAACTATTCTCTTGTAATGTTGTACCTGTATTATTCTGCTTCTTATTTTTGCATTTAAGTCACATAAATTTTGGTAATAAAAATCCGATTTCCAATATGTATACACCTTATCTTTTGGCTTCAATGAAATAAGCAAAAATAAGAAATCCATATAAACCTCGAGGTCTTACACTATTTCTAGTATATAATTTATATAATGAATTATTTTTTCTTGCTTTTGCCTGTATTGATTCATATGATATAACACCAGGGTTTTGCTATTGGTAATGGGTTAACAAATCCTGCAATTCAATACCCAGCATACCCAGATTTTGCGTTAGACAACGGAATAATTACAAAGGCTGCGTACGACAATATCAGCAAGTTAATCCCAGGGTGTGAACAAGCCGCAAAAACTTGCGGTACAAGTTCTTTTTCCCTTTATCACTCACACATCCCTTTTTTACTAATGTATATTGTTTCACTGTGTGATGTTGTTTGTGTTTTATTTTATAGAAAATCAAGGTGGACAAAGTTGCGCGACTGCGTTAGTTATTTGTCAAAACATACTTAGTAAGTAATAATGAAAAAAAATGCCTTTTTGTTCCTACTTAAGTGTTGGATAGGATAAAATGGTGAAGTCCAGTTTACTTATTGCATTGTGCTGATCTATGAAGTACGGACACTTCAGCTCTTTGTCGTGTCCGGTGTCCGACACGCGTCCGTGTCAGTGTCCGACACCGACACGACACCCGTATTACGTTCTATATTTTGAACATTACAGGTGTCCACGTGTCCGTATCCGTGTCGTGTCCGGTGTCCGTGTCTGTGTCCGTGTCGGTGCTTCATAGGTGCTGATACACAAAGTGCAATACTATGACATAAAGAAGTGTGAGGGAGAATTGTGCTATGACTTTAGTAACGTGGAGACGTTGTTAAACCAGCAGAAAGTGAAGAGTGCTTTAGGTGTGAGGGATGACTTGCAGTATGTTTTATGCAGTACAACAATGCACAATGCTCTGCTGCAAGATTGGATGACAAACCTTGAAGTGGGGATTCCTGCTCTTCTTGAGGATGGAATCAAGTTGCTTGTGTATGTAGGGGATCGAAGAAGATCTCATGGAATTGGCTTGGTGAGCCTACTACTTGATTCATTTGGAGATTGGAGCATAATTGTTTTTGAGTTGAAAAAACTATATAGTAATTTCTCGGTCTCTAATTACAAGATTTTTTCAGAAATTTTTTTTAAGATCATTTTTTTAATTTTTAACTACATTAATTATTATTTTTCTTATATATTTTTCTTTAAATATTTTTTCTTTAAATATTAATAAAAAATAATTAAGTAAATATAAAGATAAAAAAAATTAATAATTTTATAATAATTGATAAATTTGATATAATTAATTATTTTCTTATAGAATATGAATTAATTGAAAGGGTATCAGGGAACGACAAAGTATATGTTAGATTCAATTTTTGATGTGATTTTCGTTTGGCAGGGAATTCAAGGTGGGTTCATGGCATGGAGTGGTCAGGCCAAAAGGCATTTGGAAAATCTCCTACAGCGAAATTTGTGGTTGATGGTGTAGAAGCAGGATCTCTTAATAGCTATGGACCTCTCTCTTTTCCCAAGGTTTGTGTAATTGTGTTCAGGGTTGTACTCTTGAGTGTCATAGTATGAAACTGTTAATTTTACTTTTGGAAACACTGTTAATTTTTGTGCTACAACAGGTGCATGGGGCTGGGGCACTTGGTCCCTACGGATCAACCAAAAGTTGCACTTCAGATGTTGAAAAGCTGGATGGGAGGGAAATTGGATATGCATGTTGTTAATTTTGTAAAATTATTTTTTATTAAATTATAATATTTGGGGATTAATTTTGATATTAAACAAAAAATAATCTTGTATATTAAACTTAAATATAAAAAATTTTAATTAATTTTTTTATTTACTTTTTTAATTATAATTTTATTTTCAATAAGTCTTTTTGATCTATGATCAAGTTCCAATGAAAAATATTTTAGAAATAATTTTATTTTTTATTTGAAATAAATAAAATTAAATAATGTTAATTAATTTTCTTAATTAATGTGAAATTAATTATTTTTATTTATATATGAGTCATAAAAAATACTATTGGAGAATAACTTGACATTAAATTATAAAATATATATTTATTAAGTTGTATGCAGGATATAATTTTCTTATTTTGTATACACTCAGGGATTAAATAAAAAATAAATAACTAAATTATCATAGTAATACACTTTCAAAAATTAAAATGATAATTTATCCAAAAAGTAACAAAGAAACGAACTTGTGACGTTCCACGCAATAAAAAAATCATTGTTAATTTAATCTAGTTGATTGACAATGATGTGTACATGGGAAGTGCCATATATATGTAAAATGTGTCATGTATGCAAACATGTTAAGTTTAATCGAAACAATTTACTGCATGTTTGAATATCAGTTTGAAAGTTACTTAAGAGAGAATATCTGTTATCTGCAGTGAAACGATTTTGCAAACACAACTTTAACAATGTTTGAGAATCGTTAGGAACTCCGTTGTATGTTTTCCAAAGCATATTCTCACTTTCCTTAGCAGCAAACGTAACAGAAAAAAAAATTGTTGCTTTTCCGTTCAAATATAGCCTTAACCATGGGAGGAAATTGATAGACATTTTTTCACTTCTCTATACCATTTTTATAATTTTGTTATTTTTAGGAATTAAATTGACACCGTCTAATTTTTTTAAAATAAATAATATAAAAATACACATTGCTGATCCGAAGTTGAAGTTACACTCCACCTAGGTTTCTGCTGTGTGCTGTTACTGTAGCTGCAAACCATATAGCTCCGATTGAATCACTCTGAGTTCAATCTTCCTGTTTCATGGTTCACTCTCCCATCTCAATCTCATTTTTCGTTATATGCTTTCTGGTCACTTTCACTTCAATTTTTTCTCCATGAAAAGATAAACTATATTATTGTAAATATTTTAAATTGGATAGGAATGACTGAAAATAATGCAATTCAACTTCTATCAATGATTTGAACAGGCTAGGGTTTTGGTTAGGAAAAACACTCTGATACCTAAAAAATTATTCGGAGTTAAATTCTTTGTCATTACCATATTGCGTGAGTGTTATTGTTGCCCCCCTTCAAGCGTGTTCGTTTCTCTACGTAGTTAATAAATTTTTAATAATTTTTTTTCCCCTGTTTACTTTACCAGTGGTTTAGCTTAGCGCATGACCTTAGGTGGGAGATAAGTCTGCTAGATTCATCTTTCTTATTAAGGAATTTTCTTTGAAGGCTGTGATCTTATGGAGCCTGACAGGTATGTATTCCTTCTTAATCTGTTATGTATTTGTCCTTTCTCTGTTTTTCTGTTGGAAAGAAAATGGATCTTTCCAGGCAACATTAGTATATGTGCATTAGTAGTTTTTATTGTTGTTGTTGGTATTGCAATGCTATTTTGTGTGCAGTAATATATCATTGGCAATTGCTAACACGTGCTAGGGTATTGATTAAGAAACTAAAAGAAGAAATTTTTTTATTGGGATGTACAAAATTGCATTGTCCTTAACTTGTTTTACACTCTCTTATGATTTTCACAATAAATACTTTCTCTTTTTAGTTCTTTAACCAATGTCCTAAGGATACTGGTTAGCAAGACCCGATATCATTAGGTATGAAGTTATAACCTGTTTGCTTTTCTTCAACTTGTCATTCAAGAATAAATTGCAATGTTCATGGAACCATGGATTTCTTTTCAAATGTAATAAGGCTTTAAGAGATGTGTGGTAGCATTTATTGATTGAAAGATTAACTTGGTAGTCCTTTTCTGAATAAAGACTTGAAGCTATCCTGCTATTTGGTTGTTGCTCTTCCACCCCTTTCATTGAATTGAGATGTGCTGCTTTGACTTTCACTTGTTATGAATTGGTGGAAATTATACCCAGTGACCACATAAGATTAGGTATTCCCTGCCTTTTGTCACGCCCCCATCATGTTATTAAGTCGATAATTGGATACAACAATCTCAACAACACAATTAAAAACACATTTTTTTCTGTTTAGAAAAAAATATTGTACATGCAGAACCTACAACAGTTAAGACAATTGAATGATTCCATTTAAGCGTGGTTTGTTTCATACTATAAATACTTGTTTCAGTATACTCATGATTGTTTACCAGGTTAAATTCCCCAACCACATTTGAGATGCCATTGGAGGTTATGGGCCATGAGTTACAGTTTTCTCAGGTATTATACTGTTTTTAAAACGTGTTTGGAGGGTGCTTTGAGGAGGGTGTTCTTTTCTGCAATAGGTCAATTGAACTTTAGTTTTGTTATCTTTTTGCACATCCAGAAAACTGTCTCCTTTTAGAAAATTCTAGGTACATAAGCATCACAAAGAATGATGATAGTTCACTGGTGCACCAAGGACATTCAATGTGCATTACAGACTTTAACTTTCTGTTTTATTAGCAAGTATTCCCTAAATATTTGGGAGAAAGAAGAACCAGTCAGATAGAGGGCAATACAATGGCAATAAGCAGTAGAGATGATGAACTGCATTGGAAACTTTTGAAATCATGACTGACCAATGTACCATGTGCCTACAAATTATTATATGTTGACTGAGATCTTTTCTTATTGCTCAGCTTCTAGACATTGACTTGACTATGGTTTATTGAAGATTGATACTTTCTGATATTTCTATGTTTGCTGTTTTTTCTTTCTTACAAATGTTTATATCAAATCTCTGACAATTCAATCTTTGTTTTCTATAGGATCCCAATTCCAAGCACTTAGGGACTACAGTATGGGATGCATCACTTGTGTTTGTCAAGTTTCTTGTAAGCTGTGTGCTCCTCACAATCACATGCTCTGGAATGTCCTGTTACTCTTTTCATGAATGCGAAAGTTTATTAGACCCTAAGTGTATTTTTACGTAACTGTAGAATTTAACGGATTTATTCAATTATTCCTTAGATTCTCATTTATTAAAGCATAGATGATGCGTACCTTGTAATTTTGCAGTGTCCATGAAAAACTAGATGTCCAGACAGATAAACCTTGGACTTGAACTTACTCTTGAAACTTTGCATGAACAAAATTTGACATGAATGCATATAAATCACCTTTATTGCCATAGGTCTTTGCTTTCAGAAAGTAATGGGAAAAGAAAACTTAAATGACATGAATGAAAACAAGTCACATTTTCTCTTCGTTAGGGATATGATCTTAAGTTAAGAGATCCTTTTGAAGATGAACTAGGTCATGTAATATTCTAAATTCCCATTATCTTGATTTCTTAGGGTGCATCTTACATTGTTTCAGGAACGGAATTGCAGAAAGGGAAAGTTTTCCCCAGCTAAACTTAAAGGAAAACGTGTAATTGAACTAGGAGCTGGCTGTGGTGTTTCTGGTATTGGTGAGTTATAAAACTATTGTTAAACATTTGTTTATTGAATCAATTTACTTTTCCTATATGCACTTCTTGTTGAAATTGGTCTATCTTTACCCTACTTTCAGTACTTAGGTTGGTGGGTGATGCCTAGTCTGATTTGCAGTTCCTTTGCAGGCATGGCTTTGTTGGGGTATGATGTTATTGTGACAGACCAAAAGGAGGTTTTGCCATTGTTACAGAGAAATGTTGAGCGTAATATTTCAAGGATCATGCAAAAGAATCCTGGTTTGATTTGAAATTTTTTAGCCATCCTCATTGACATTTGTGTTATATATTTTTATTTATTTATTTATTTTAAATTCTTTCTATATTTTTTAATTGTCATTGTACTTATCTTTGGTGATTCTGTCTGGATGTGAATGATAGTAAATAGTATCATACTTGGAAATCAATTTTTTTTAGAGTCATTTGGTTCGATCAAGGTGGCTGAGCTTCAGTGGGGAGATGAGAGTCACATTAAGGCTGTTGGTCCTCCATTTGACTACATTATTGGCACTGATGTTGTAAGTGTAGAACAGGCCTTTCTGCAAACAATGTGAAGTGAATGCTACTTACAAAAATGTGATTTTAATTGCTGAAATTATCAAAAATTGGTTATTTTAGCCCTTAGTCAATTTAATCCTTTAAATTCAAAAAAATATCATTTTGGTTTTAAAATTACTAAACAACTGTCATTTTAGTACTTATTGTAATTGCAGGGACCAAAATGATCACTATTTGGTAATTTTAATTTTTAAGTACTGAAATGATTTTTTTGTAATTTTGAGGACTAAATTGACTAGTGCCCGTACCTTTCTAGGGACTATTTTGGTATATTACTCACAAATTGATTGTCATTCTACCCTCAGTGGAACATTATGTAACTATTTGTTTTGCTGTATTTCTTTGAATGTTTATGTAGAGCATCTATTGGAGCCTCTATTACAGACAATACTTGCTTTATCTGGACCAAGGACTACAATTATGGTACCTTGTTCAACTTTTCGATTAAACTATGCACTGATTTCTCATAGCAATAAAGTTGGATTATTCACTTATTTCCTATTTTATTTTGAATTTGTAAATGAAGTTGGGCTATGAGATCCGCTCTACGAGCGTCCATGAGAAGATGCTTCAGAAGTGGAAAAGAAACTTTGATGTCAAGACTGTCGCGAAGTCCAAGGTAAGCTATTCTAATGTGTTGTGGCTATCGCTAATATAAGTCTTGGATTAGCATTTAGCAATATTATTTTCAGTTATGTTAAAAAATAGGTGAGTTTGGTTAACTAGTTGGAATCACGCTGAAGGCCTCACTTTGTGCAGATGGATGAAACATTTCAACATCCAAGTATTCAACTCTTCATTATGGGATTCAAACAATCTGCAGAGTGCACAGAGAACCCAGGTCAGGCAACTGTTGAAAAAGTTGATGTGGAAACTGTTGTGGAGGATAAAAGCAGGGAGGGAAATGTTGTAGTAGAAGGATCTGGTCTCGTTGAAGAAAATGTTGAGGATCACAGTAAGCCAATCTCACAAAATGCAAAGCTTAGTGAGTGGGAAGCCAGAAGGTATGGAGCAATGGCTGCAAGGATTTTAAAAGATGTAAAAATATCCTGATTTTGAGAGTTGTTGGTCTGGGGGATATATTGTCATAGCAAATACATCATGATAGTCATATGCATATGCTTCAAGTATGTTCGGTTCGGTTTAATTTACCGAAACTAGAAATTGTTTTTTGTTACATTCTGAAAAGTAACACCCCCCACAAAAAATACTAAACATGCACTTTCACCTTTACATGACCCACTTTTCTTTATGACTTGCTGGATTCCAATCTCTGTTTAAGTGTAGGTGTATCAATGCTGAAGCATTGACCTTAAGTTTGCCCGAACTAGAAAACATTTGCATGATGCCTGGATGCTGCACCATGTAATATGGTTATTCTTATTATGCATGATACAAGAGATCTTCAGAACATTTGTCAAGGGTTCTGCCTCCTTGAAATAGAGTAACCATCTTCTTTTTGCTTTGGATGACATCTTCGGTGGTCTTAAAATAAACTGAATTTTGAGCAACGTTGATGTCACGTGTTTGTTGTCTTTTACTATTTTTCTTTAGTCGAAGAGAAATATTAGTCACTTGTTTTTTTACGTATTGGTTGACTGGTTGTAACACAATCTTTAAAGAGAGTTATACATAGGTTACACTTTAGTGAGCTTTTAATGAGTGTTAACCTTTTTCATGATCAAAATTTCTTGAGCATGGATTTCAGAACCCCTGGACAGATAAGAGTTAGATGCAACACTGGAACAAAGTTAGAATCATATCATCGGTTACAATAAATCTTTCTGCATCAAATGGCACATCTTAAGTCCATTTGCTTGTGGTAGATTATTTTTTTATATATTAATATGAAGTATTTACTAGTTTTGTTAATAATTAATCTTTACCAATGAAATAATTTAACATCTTATAATAGAAAACCTGAAAAAAGAATAAAAAGTAGATCATATATGATCTAGAGCAACTTTATTAGTTAAAATAATATAAATGGTCATCGGTTCACACATTCACAAATCAAATGATCATTTATTGTTGGTATATGTGAAATCCTCCTATGCAAATTTGTTTTACCTATTATTTAATTATTTATTTAGTTTTTATAATTTTTAAATTTATCATTTATAGTCTTTATAATTAATAAGTGAATTTTTTATTGCCTGAAGTTTACATTTTAATACTCAAAAGATTATTGTTGTTAAAAAATTTTAATTAACGATAGAAATAGATTAAAAAATTCACTTATTAAATTTTAGAGACTAAAAAACTCATATATTAACTATAAAAATTAAAATGGATAAGTTTAAAAATTATAATGACTAAATGATTAGTTAAACTTTAATAAAATAATGAATCATATTTTTTAATAAATGTTGAACCTATTTATTTTAAAATATATATATAACACTTTTCAAAAAACAAATTATTCCGAAGACACTTATGCAATAATTAATTTTTCAGTGAAGTTTTCAAAACACCTTGTTTTCAATAAATAGTCAGACTTAGGCAATTTGAATCAATGAAACTGATTCTTCTGACAGAAAATAAGGCCTAAAAAGACAGATAGGTGATCATGAATTGCAGTGCATTTGTCAATAGCTAGTGAAGAGGGTCCTATCATAAATTAACGTGATAGACCGGACAACAGATATATAAGTGGTAACTTATCAATCAAGGCAAAAGGAAGAAGAAGTGCAGGACCATGAAGAAATTGCTGTCATAATAAGTGTCAACAGCACCAAATCATTACCCTTTTGCTTTGACTCTTGCATTTTTTGTTAGCGATGCCTTGTCTTTTTTATACCACTCCATTGGCCACCTAGTTTCAAAATTTTCAAAGTAGGAAACCAATCTCATCAAACAAATGGAAAATTTGTAATCCAATGGTAAATAATAAATGTAGCTAATTTCATTGTTTAATCTGTCACATGTAAGAGAAACAAAATAAAGGTCAACGTTTATAATGAACATGGAAATTAAAACTTGCTAGCTAGCAGTTTTCAATTTGTTATCTACTTGAAGTGACTGATTCAGAATTGGTTACTGTTAATGGAGCGTGCATGCACGTGTGAGTGAGTCTGACCCTTGTCCCTAGAACCTCATCCACGGACTAAGAAAAAACAAAAGTTGTAATGTTGATGAAAATGAGAGAATGTTAATTATAAGGGTAGATTACAAATAATGTGTAATATTAAGTAGTAACAATAAAAAATTAAATTATTGACACTAATAATACAAAATTTAGTTAAGATATTGGGATATCTTTGTCCTCATTCAATCGACAAGGATATCTTTGTCCATGGTATCTCAGTGTAGTTAGGACCTCTTTGACTTTTCTCTGCTATCCTTTTCTTTCTATTTCACTTTCACAAAACCTCATCTTCATTTTCTTTTACAGTGCACTTCACCCCACAGGCTTTAGACAAACCAGCTTTTAAGTTTTCATGTTGCTATAATGTAAGTTTAATTGACTAATTAAGTACATATTTGATTTGTAATTGAAATTGTTATGACATATGATTCCAATTCAAATCTAACAAATAAAAATAAAAACAAAAAATTCTAATGCTTTGGCAATTACTGCCACTCATAATTAAAGATCAAACTGCTCAACATAAAACCGCGGCTAAACCAAGCTGTGTAATTGAAATTGTTTTTTACGAAGACTATTCAAACAGAGTCGTGTATTTTGAAGGAATTGATGGAATATTAGAACTTTCCGTCATTATAATATACACGCATCTACTCACTATATACGTACAATACATTTGTAAAAAAAATTGTATGAGATATAAGAATAAGTGTGTAAAATAAATCATATGATGAAAATAAAAAAAAAATATTATATAACAATATATGTAATTTTTTAAGATTATTATCATATATTTAATTTTTATTTTATCTTATTTTTTCTCTTTTTTCTTATTTATCACTTTCTTTCTTTCTTTATTTTATTTTCCCATGTATACCCAAAAATAAAATAGAGCATATATATACACGTAACATTTTTCAAATTTGTGTGTTGTACATGGATCTGAGCACAGAGCAGGAAGAGGGCTTCCAAGTCCAGACACTAAATAGAAGATATAAAAATAAATAAATAAAAAATCATTGTCACATCATACATCATAATCATATACCAACCAAACTTGGTGAAGTGGTGAACTAAAACCTTGCCTACCTCCGTGGGTCCTTCTATAATTTGATTACTTGATTCTTCCAAATATTCATCCTACAAAGTTCAACCCAAAATGACCAGGGCGATGCATCGTACGTCTTTGTACTGAATAATTGTTGGTTAAGTATGATCTATATTATCATAAGCATATGCGTGTATTTATGATAGTCATAGATTGTTTGTTTAACACATGTTAAATAATAATTGACTGCTATATATAAAAATGATAATAGATAGTTCCTGATCAAGAAACATTTATTTTGTTTTATACTCTGCATTTAATGAATTTCTTTCAACAGAAAAGAAAACTAATTAAACACACCAAACAAATATTTGGTTCGAATGATATTATATTCTATCATTTTAAGTAAATGGTTAGTTTTGAGTTTGTGGATGAAAAAAAATGTATTTGTGAGAAAAGAATCTATTAAAAGTAGTTTATCAGATTCTTCAACGAAAATTAATCATGGATAAAAATCAATAAATATTCCGTATCAATAAATAATAAACATTTTAAGTGTTTATTATAACTTCATATAATTAATATTATCAATTACTTTATTTTTTTTTAGTTTATATAATAGGCTTAAATGTAATTTTAGTTTATTTATTTTACTCAATCTGTAATTTTGATCCCTCCATTTTTAAATTGAGATATTTAGTTCTCATATTTAAAAAAAAAATCATAATTTTGGTCTTCTATTTCAATATACAAACATTTGATCCCTATATTTTAGAAAATTCGTATTATGATCCCTATATTTTAGAAAATCCATAATTTTGGTTTAATATTTAATTTTGTCTATGTTTTATTTCTTTTATTTTTTTTACTTTGTAATTAATTAAATCATTTCTTAAAAATATCTTAAATGAATATGTTAAGTGTTAACAATTTGGCAAGTGCACCAAATGTTCAAGTAGTAAAACTCGAAAGACCGAGTGTCGAATTTCATAGGGATTTTGTGTACTTTTTATTGTATACTTTTCAATTTATAAGTGAAGAAATAATTAAAGAGAGGGGTAGAAGAAAGAATAGGAACAATCACGGGTGATAATAAATAGTAGAAAGCAAAAGAATTAAGAGCAAAGAATTGAATAGGGAATTCAATGGAATGCTAATGTTAGGACCTAGCATGCCTCATTTGCCTAGGATGTATGATTTTAGGGTTTTTCTTTATCAATTCAAGTGATTTTATCCTACCCACATCTATTTATTTACTTGTCCATGATGTCTCACGATGACAAACCTATTTTATTTATCTATTCCTCAAATTCCTTTGAAAAGATTCAACAAATAAAATACATGAAGTTTGAATTCTAGATGTTTGCTTAAATGCATGGACATATCATCCTATGTCTAGTAATGATTTCCTTATGATATATTTTCTTTTTGTTCTATTAGCAGTTATCATTAAATTTAATATTCAATTAGACCAAAACAAAATGAATAAAACGTAGACGCATTTAAGAATTTGATGAAAATTAAAAATTTTTTAAAAGGACTTATTGTGTCTATTTTAAAATGGTAGGACCAAAATCATTAATTTTTTAAAATAGAATCATCATATACCTCAATTTTAAAATCGAGAAATCAAAAATTATACTCATAAAATAAAATAAGAAAATCATAATTATATTTATTTAAGCCTAAATTATTATATTATCGATCAGCACCGAGCAGGAGGAGATTTTAAAATTAGTCCAAGGGTACAAACAAGTGCAAATGAAAAGGTATAAAATTAATAAAGCTAAAGTGCTTGATTTCATTTTCACTTTAGTCAACTTAATGAATGAATATATATGTCTCTTACACTCATGCGAGACGATTACAACATACACAAAAATTTCCAGCTCACTTTGCCAGCAACGTTGAAAAAGGGGAAGTATCATTTGCTGTTTTAGAGTCAATTATGCAAGACTGAGACTTGTTCTTTCAATTTGATTATGAATATAAAATGTGTTCCATTGACTTCAATATATGTGTATAAAGTTCACTCAAATAATTGAGAAAACAATCTGAAACCGATTGGTGTCGTTTTAAATTTTATATTTAAAACTATTGAGATTAAATAAAGTTGCCTAACAAATACTACACCCAATTTTATATAAAAGATTTTTTACATTATTTCACAAGAATCACGAAATTTAATGTTTTTTTTACACGATCAAGAAATTTAGTTAATAATATTAAATTTATCAATAAATTATAAAGTTTTTTAACAGTAAATTGTTTTCTAGAGATATTATCCTACATTGACAATCTTATTTGATGCATGGTCAGATGCTAAATATGAGTACCTCTACTGTTCAATCCTGTTGGTCTAGAATTACCTTTAAAACTATTAAAATTTTATCCTTATTTATGTATAATAACCACAATGAAATTTAAATATATGATCTCACACATACTACTTCAACCTCAATCACTAGGTCGATCCTAGATTAAAATTCTATTTTATTTGGCTCTGTTTGTTAGCAACAATGGAGTTGTTTTTGCAAAGATGGAAATGAGGGATGCTTTTTTGATAGAGTGCATTCGCGTGAGAAATAAATTGAATAAGGTGAGTTCCATGAAGTTTTTAGACATCACATGGACGGGATAGAAAAGAAGGGAAGCTAAGTTGGTGTGTAAAAATCAATTTTACCTTTTGTTGTTTTCTTATCCGTGACCTACAAACCATTGTCTCAGATATTAGTGTCATCTTTCAACTATATTAAATTCTATCTATTCATACTAAACAATTTTATAATATTATTTGTATTTTATTTTTTACCTATTTCTTGTAAACTAAACAACTCAACATTCTATTTTATTTCTATTATATTTCTCTTTTTCAAATTACCTCTTCTATTTATATCTACTCTACTTATCTCAATGTAACCAAACATAGCCATCTCTTTTCGCTTGATTAATTAACGTGTCTCTATTTAAGGATATTTTTATAAGAAAAACAACTAAGCAATAAATAATTTGGAAGAAGCCTTGTAAAAACTAAAATATTTTTTTAAAAAGATTATCATAAAAAGAACCACGGGTAATATATAAATTACACCTAATAATCGAAGCAAACAACGTGACACTTTCCACGTGATGAATGGTTAATTACTCTTTGGATAAACAATTCATATGTCTATCCATAATTGAATTATGAGATGATCATATGGCCCATCAATATTAAAAAAATTCACGCGGGAGTTAGAAAGACAAAGGAAAGAGATTTTGCTTGACGGGAACAGTAGGAAATATGAGCAAAATAATCCTCATATTTTTCTGTCAAATTATACTCCTTACTAATTAAATGTTTGTTAGCGTGAAAAACAGGGAGAAAAAAAAAGATTTAAGATCCATAATTTTGTTTATCAACAAATATTAATTATTAATTTTTATTAACAAAAAATAAAAATTTACAATTTTTTTTCTTTTTTTCTTCTTTCACCGTCAAGTTAATTTTATATTTTCTAGTCAGGGTCGATCGTAACATACTTGTGTTTGTACAATAATATTTTGGAGTGTATACATTACAACATTTATTTATTTATTTTAGGAAACAATAAAAAAAATGTGATCAGAGCTTAAAAAAAACTGAATACTAAAGTTTAAATCACGAATTGAGCATGATTTTTCAAGTGCCTTTTAAGTAGTTGTAGCTTATTCTAATGCACCCCAATTTTTTTACTATTATGACTAAAATAATGAAGAAAACCAGTATATTTTTAAGATTTTTAAGTGTTGTTATATATTTTAGACCATAAATTAATTTTTTTCATTGTGGACAAACAGAATGGGAAACGATTGTTGTGATTACGAAATAGTAATATAACCATTGCCTGAAAAACGTTAAAGTTGTGATTTTTTAGATGTTATCAAACGAGTTATGTATATGCTTAAACCATGGATATAAAAGTGCGACCATATTATTAGATTATATGACAGGATCACTGAAACATTTTCGGATGCAGAAGCAAGAGACTAATTAGTCAAGTTCATAGTCGAGATGCTTTATGATCTACTAAATAACGGGTCAAAATCACTAAGTAAACTGAGACCAAAAAATTTTCAGGTGGAAAAGCCAGGAGAAAATTGAGTACGTTTATCAGTGATTGATTGATTGACTTTATGCAGGGCTGCAGGTTCATTATGATCTGGGGATGATCGTATTTAGAAGGTGAAAAGTTTCGTTACTATTGATATTAAGACAATGATTGCCTTCTAATTGTTACATATAAGTCAACGATTTTTATTACTGTGTAGAAGCACCATATAAAGTAGTAATATATATAGCTAGAAGTGAGAATAAAATGCAGGCATTATATTTAGAATAAAATGCCAGCATATATATCTTCCTAAATCCCTGTCTGCCAACACAGATTATTGTGTTGCTTTAAATTATTTAATATTTTACTTTATGGCAGCCACTAAGACACTTTCCTCTTGTCTACATGCAATGATTCAAGTAAAATCAATTGACAAAAAGCAGTCATGCAACCTACCAACAATATTTTGACAAAAAGTATAGTATATCTACGTTTAAATAATTAATTACAGATAATCTTCTTTTCAAAATATGAAGAAAATTTCATTATGAATTTGATAAATTATTATTTTAATACCCGGATTGAATGTGTTAGTCAATCACAATTTAGTCTCTTAGAAGAATAAATTTTAATTTAATCCTTAAATACGTAATAAATGTCATAATTACGTTCACTAAGTTTCATAAAATTATTTTATTATTAAATTATAATAATTAATTATTAAATTATAATTTTTAAGACTAACTTATCATTAAACTATGCAACAAAATATAATTGTTCTACTTTTTGTTATAAAGATTTTCATAACTGGTCATCCGAAAAAACACTAATTCAAGAATCAATAATTCGATCGGAGTTAAATTGATTTTAATAAAATAATTTTTTGAATATTTTAATATAATATCCCAGTAATATTAAATAAAATATAACATAATGTACATAAATTGATAATAATAAAAAATAAATTTACTTAAAAGTATCATAAATTATAATATTTTTTCTTTAAAATATCAAAATAATATTGTTTTGAATTTTTTTTATTAAAAAATAATTTTAAATTTATTTGTTTTTTATCGGTTCAAAAATTTTGGAGCAGTTTAAGAACGCACCAGTTTTTAGGAAGCATCAAAGTTCCCATCGAATTGGGTGAACTGGTCCAGTTTCAAAAACACGTTTTTTATACATTTAAGAGTAAATAAGAATTTTTTTTGTTTTTTAGAAATTAAGTTATTTAATCAAAATAGTTATTTATCCTTATGGATTTTTTAACTGACTTTGTTAAGCTTCACAAAACGATGAGAAATACAAATATCTTCAACACGAATTTATTGTGCAAAAATTAATTACCAAGAAAACAGGGCAAATGGCTACTTTCAAATTAGCATTTAGGTGGGTCATACACAAACACACACACACATTTAATCGTGTCAAAAATACATGAATCTTGGTGGGTTGGAGTGGTTTTATGGTTTTAGATGTTGGACTGTGTAAGAAATCAATTTTTCAAAGCTTGAAATTGTCGTTCAAAAAGAATAAACTTGACGTAGAATGTAAAATTAGATTAAATAAAAATCTAAAGAATTAAATTGAAACCTAAATTAAAGTTTTTAATTGGAAAAAATATTTTATTAATAAAAAAGGAAGCTTCTTGACACAAGATATGTCAAGAAAACTAAATTAAAGTTAGAGAATGAAAATTTTAATTTTGCCACCAACACAATATAAAATAATCCGAATTCATTTAAATTAATATGTACTATAAACTGAAGTTTCTTTTTTTTTTCATTTAAAGACGGATGAAACATTATGTGTTTTAATAAAATTATAATTAAATTTTATTTACTGTGGTTTTAAATCTCAAGTCATAGCTGAAAAAAAAAGAATATTTTTTATTAAGTCAATTAAATAATTCATTTTAATATTATAAATTCGACTCTTCATTCTTGAATGGGGGAATATTTTTTTTGAAAGGAATGGAAGAGTATCCTTAATAATTAATTTTTTTATTAAGTCATGTGACTTCTCAAACAATGAATATTTAATTTTATTTTTTATTTACATTTTTGTATTTTTAAATACTTTATTTACTATAATTTGATTTAAATTTTAAATCTTGATGTATTATATCAAATTAAATATATTTATATTTTTAGAAATACTAATTTTTAAAATTATTAAAATTGTAATTAATCATAATTTAAATTTTTAAAATGTGACACATTATATCATTAAATATGATATTTTTTCATAATTTTTAAGAATCTAATTGCTTTAATTTATTATAATGAGTTACTTATTATTAATAATAAAATATTATCGTTCTTTTGATTTTATTTTAATTTTAAGTTTTATTTAAATTAAAAAGTATCAGTATAATACAGAAAAACTTGATAATGATTAACTATCCCAAAATGGCATGGGAATTATGACATAAAGTGCATTTGCTATTCGATTCTAATTTCTAATGGATGTGGTGCAGGAAAACATACGTATCTGATATATCCATATGGATCGTGCATATTTGATATGCATGAGCATAACAAATTTCAAAATTATTAATTAAAATTCAAGGACATGCAAGGAAATCAATGATTGGGCAAATAAATTAAAAAAAAAACATAAAGCGGAAAGCTTTTATATCATTTTAATAATGTGACTTCTAGAATCTTTAAGGGTATCGAAGTAATTACATTTCATTAAAATTAAATGAAAAAACACTACTATATTCATGAAACTTTCTTCGAGCAAGTTTAGATCATATTATTAACTTTTCATGTTAAATAAAATTTCGAGGGTATTAATTATAAATTATAAATTACAAATTTATTTAGATTTTAATTTTGAGACACAATGTTAATGTGGATGATATGTTTTAGCAATTTACTTTTATAATTTTTCGCTCAATTTAAAATCTTATAACTTTAATTTATTTCTATATAATATAACAAAATGAAAATAACAATAATAATTATTATTATACACTATTGTTTAATTTATTATTTTTTATAAATTTTATTTAAATAAATTTGCTAATTTATTGAAATTCAAAAATATTATTTAAAAAACAATTAAACATATTTATTAATTAATATTAAATACTTGTTGACTGCTATATCTTTAAATGCACTCTTTCATTTAATCTCTATTGGAGTTGACTTGATAATAGGAGATATAAAGATTTAGGTTTAATCTTTACTGTCGTCATTGTACAACAAAAAATTTGTTTGATATGAAAAAGAAAATGAAAAATATGAAACAAAAAGTTTTATTAAAAAAGTATGAAAATTTAAGTAAATTAATTAACAAAAAATAATGTGTGTTAATTCATCACTACACTAGGAATGTAGGGTGGTGAATATGAAGCATCTCTGAGGGTCTACGAAGTCCATGTGTTAGGGTCTTACCTCGGTGTCCTTAGGTCTCTATTCCTATGTGAGGCTCCCTAGTGGGAATGATACAATGTGGCAGGGCGTATCTGAGAGAATTGTTTTGCCTAATTTTCACAATATAGGCTAGCTAGGTATCAATGTGAATGAATGTATCATTGCTAAAAAAAAATGGTGTTCAAGCTACCATTGTGTTGATTAGTCAATCCCAAACACCTGATCAAATAAATCTAACGGCAAAGAATCTGATTCGTACATGGATCATGCAATAGTACACCATGTTAGATGCTCAACAGTTAACAGTGCTTGCTTCTCCAACACCAATTGATATGATTAATTAAGACAGAGTCTGAGCAGATACAGTTATTTATATTTTAGTAAAATTATTAATGTCAAATTGCCGTGCACAATTTTTTTTTTTTCCAATTGCATAGGGAAATTTTCTTGTATATACACAAAGCATTGGTTGTAGGAAATTATTTGTAATATGTCTTCTTAAAATATATTATTATAAAATATTATTTATTTAACTTATTTTGATTAAGATTTCATATTTTAAAATGTTAATTGGCATTTGGGTTAGGATTTTACATTTAATTAAGATTTATTTATTATTTTTATTATATTTGAAATCATAAATACTCTTTATAACCTTTTGTCTCAACTTAGAGTATATGAAATCCTAGTTAATTAGAGGAATACTCTTCTAAAAAAAGTACGTATTAATTAATTGTCCTAGATAGTTAATAAAGTACTCTATCATAGAAATATTTTAAGTTTATTGTTTACCAACCATACACACAAGCATCTCTTGAAGTGTAGGAATTGAGGGTATTAAAGATGCCATAAACGAAAAACTCACTCCCTAATTCCAAATTTTAAAATTTAAACATAAGAAGTGTAAATTGAGATGGTGGGATATATTTTCTATGCAGTATTTTTAGTATATCCTTCCATGGGTTTGTATCCTTTCCAACACCTTTTTCATTCATTCCTCTCCATATTCTTCTCTCTCTCTCTTAACTTTAATCGCACAATTTCTATTTATTTTCTTTTTCTCTTTTTTTTGTCTTCTACACAAGTGGGAGCGAGAGAGAAATCCAATTTGATCCTTCCATGCACTCAATAGTCTAGAGGCCAATTTTTCATAACTCATACAGTTAGACACTAAAAGTGAGAATTCTTTTTATTAATTTTTTTTGTATACACATAAATCTTAAAATCAAACCCCAACATTGTGTTTTAAAGGGTCCAAATTCCTTTTATTCAATAGACTCATGTTGATAATATTCAAACCCATTAATTTTATGAATATTCAGGTACGCCCTTTTATCCAACCCATCCTTCAGTTAGAAATGGATTTGGTGAATGAGGCTTGCTACTTTAATTAATTGATTTCAATTTCTTTGCAGGTCTAATTAGTTATATACACTCTTTTTTTTTTAGTCTAGCTAAATGCACCTGACCTTTTACTTTTTGCTAAGTGTCAATGCATAACATGCATTTGTTACCAAATAATAATAATTAATTGAATAATAAAAGAAGAAGAAAACTAGGCCAATCGTGATATATTGGCCCTAGTGTTTGGAAAGAGTCACAATTCTGGTAGCTGTACCCATCAATTCATTAGTCCTGTTGTGTGTTGTGTTTCTTTTCTGTATTGCATACATTGGATGCTTTCTCTTAAGAGAAGAGAAAGAAGAGAATGAGTGAGTCTTCAACGTTGAAGATTAGAAAGCTCTCTCTGACTCTCAGTACCCTTCTTAAATACTTAATTATTAACAGTGCGTGGAAATGTAAACAAAATATTGTACTATATATATTTTAATTTAATTTTCTGTCCATATGCTTTCATTTGACTTGTGTACATGGCTCTCTCTCTCTCTCTCTTAAAATGATAAAATAATATTTTTTTTAACTGTCCAAAAACCGGGGTCCTTATTTATAAGGCTCACACTACACACCAAAACTTCATTCAGATTAGAAAGTGAGAGTTTGGATTCTCAAAGACAGATATTGAGATTTTGCACAGAGAGAGAGAGAGAGAGAGAGAGAGAGATGGGAAGAGCTCCATGTTGTGACAAGGCAAGTGTTAAGAGAGGGCCATGGTCCCCAGAAGAAGACACAAAGCTGAAGGAGTACATAGAGAAGCATGGAACTGGAGGGAATTGGATTGCTCTTCCTCAGAAAGCTGGTAAATTAATAAGCTAATGTTGTGATTTTATGACGAAAAATAAAAAGGCTTAAATGTGTTTTTGTGAGATCTCATATTTATGTGTACACCCTCTCTCTAATAAGTTCTATTTGGTTGCTAATGTTTATGATCAGGACTTAAGAGATGTGGAAAAAGTTGTAGATTGAGATGGCTCAACTATCTCAGGCCCAACATTAAGCATGGAGATTTCTCAGATGAGGAAGACAGAATAATTTGCAGCCTTTATGTTAATATTGGAAGCAGGTATAATAGTTACTAACATTTAATGCAACAACACTGATAGTATATATAGTGCAAAACAAATTACTTTTAGCACTTTCTCATCAATCTAAGCTGAAATCAATTATCTATATCCAGAATATTTCTCTGACATCTTTTTCCCCTCTTCTTTTTTTCCCTTTAATCGCCATCAACCACTTGCTCCGGAGAAACACTGATAAAGTTTCTATTAGTGTGTAAAGAGGTAAAACAATAAGAAATGAGAGAAAAAGGGCAACATAAACTAGTCCTTTTTTTAAAGGAAGAAAATTCCCTTTTTTCAAAAAATTAAACCTTTATTGTTGTTCAGAATCTGCCTATATAGCACTTCCTCATGCATGCCAAGTTGATCCAAGTCCAACACCAGCATCCACTATGTCTAATTAAGATATTGAGTAAATAATATTTTGTTAATTGAAAACTTAATTAGCTTAACTTGTTAGAGTCGGCCTAGTGGTGAGAAGCATGAATAATAATACACACTTTTGACTCTAACAAGTTAAGAGTGTGTATTATTTAGATTGTCGTGTTTTATTTCTTATTTTACAATTTCTATTCAATTGTCGACCTAGTCGTGAGAAATCTAAATAACACCCACTCTAAACTTATTATAGTCGGACTAGTAGTGAGAAGTCTTTAATTTATGAGGTCTTAATTCAAACCATTTACAGAAAAAACTGAACTAACTTTCATGTATTTATTAACAGGTGGTCAATTATAGCTGCTCAGTTACCAGGAAGGACAGACAATGATATTAAGAACTACTGGAACACCAAGTTGAAGAAAAAGCTCATGGGTTTGCTTCCTCTTTCTCATCACAGAAAACAACCTTCATTTCCATCCTCTACCCTTCAAAACTCTCCACCCTCTCCTTCATCTGACCAACTTTACGGAGAGTACTGCACCTACACCCCCTTAACAACCACATCTTTCACAAGTAATATTGAACCCTTTTCCCTCCCTTCAAGTAACTACGCAAGCACAAGTACAACCTCAGTTTCTCACTCCTTTTACCAGAACCAAGACTCCATGCAACAATGCTATCACCCTACGAGAGACAACAACATGCTCATGTTTGGAAGCGAAGGAAGTTGCAGTACTTCCTCTGACGGAAGCTGCACTCAAGGCAGAGAAATTATCAAGCAAGAAGAAATTGGTTACCACAGCTACAATAATGATTATAACTTTATGCTTAATCACAGCAACAATATTAATGATGGAGAAAAGTCATGTTTTGGTGAGTGGTTTAGCCAAACACTACTAACACCGTTGGATTATGATCTTGAGGATATTAAGCAATTGATTAGTAGCAGCAGTAGCACTGCTAGCTTCAATAATGTTGATGAAAACAAGACAGAAGAGAAGGCCATGTACTACTACTACTACTAGTGCCTGCAAACTGATGATGATGACTGAATCTGACTACTGGTAAAAGATATGATGATGGAGAAAGGGTATGTTAAGTTGGTGTGGCAAAGATTCAGAAAAAAAAAAATTGATGAGATCTTCTGGGGTTCTGCGTTCTCTGATGAAACATTTCTTGTTTTGACAGTACATGGTAAAAGCTTCTCTTATATTTTGTGCATATCTTCTCGGAATGGGTGATGATGATGAGCACAACGATAAAGAAGAAAAAGAAGATGTTGTTAGATTTTTTTTTTGTTAAGTATTCTCTCCTAATCAGATATTAATGTTGTGAAAAAACACTCAATGATCAATTCAAATTATTTTATATCAGAGATTATAATTATATATATAACATAGTTTAGTGTGTTAAGTACTACTACGCATTGTTATAAGTTGATCTTTATCTTCTCGATATGTATTATGTAATAGATATGAGAATTTGTGATTTTGTTATCTGTCAGATCGAGACTGCATATTTGAATTGAGCACTCCGTTGAAGAATCTTCTGCAAAAAAGAGAGAGATGAAGATGGCTACGTTTAGAAAGAAAACCTCAATTATCTTAGCACTAATAATAAACGGAAAGCTATGATATATGGCAAACAAAAGAAAGAGACTATGAGTCATGCTAGGGAAATTTTGTTGTCTTATGTGGAAGTCTGGGTGCTCAAGCTGTAACGCTAACTTGAAATTATGGAATAAATTATTAGCCGTTTTGAACAAGTTTCTTTCTTTTGATTAGTGTGACGACAACAAAGGCGGCAAAAACCATGAAACTTATTTCCTATTGTTCCTGCGAAACAGAAGCCATTGTTGACAATTTTACCCTGATTTTTAACTTTTGTTTATCTAAAAATTAAAAAAAAAAAAGAGGAAAAAATGTATATGCATTTAGAGTATACAATAGTCATATACTGCCATTTAGTTTCAGCACACCATATCTAATAAATTGGTTGAATTTTATAATAATTAATTAAAAAATAATATTAGCATCAATATATAACCATTAAATTCTAAAAACAAATGCTAAGTATTCTTTCTTTTTCTTTTAAAAAAGTAAAGCCAACATGTATTCACAATATAAACAACTTTCACATCATCAATTAATCATATATCATCATGATAAATTTGTTGTCTTTTAAATTAACTAATTTAAAAGTTATATCCAACATGATTTTTTATTAATTGAAAGTATAATGTAAAAAAAACCTACAAATAATACATGGAAAATAAACTTTTTAAAATTAGTTCAGCGTATTTCTCATAAAATTTTGAATATTTTTATCTATATTTTAAAATTTTACTTGAATTTCATGGTTATACTGTACTTTTAATCTTTACACCTGATATTCAGCTTTAATTTAGTTCTTATATAAAAGATGGTTAATTAGCTAGGTTTAATTTATAATTATTTTAAATTAACTCACTATCATGTATTATATATATAAAATTGTTTGTTTACCAAGATTACAATGGTTCAAAGTAGAATTATATTTGGATTCCTTAAATAAAATTTTAATTTGAGTCTTATAAATTAAAAAATATATATAATAGGAGAAGAGATCGGTGGTCAAATAGATTTTCCAATAGAAAATAATTATTAGCAAAGTCAGTAAATGTTTTGCATATTAAACAAAAAAAATGTTTATTTAGCGTTTAATACATTAAAGCATATGGATCACATAAAAAATGTGTAACATACATTAAAGATTAGAAACAATGTAATTTTGGTCCCCATTATAAAACTCAACAAATAATAATAAAAAATTGCGAGAGGCATATATATATATAGTACTGTAATATGTATATCTTTTTTCATTTTATTTTGCCAATGAGATTTATCTAGTCAAGCGAGTGAATGATTTCACTATTCTATAATATATTTAATCAGGATCACCTCCAGAGTCATGGTCTAACTATTGAGAACATTTAGATCGCATATAGTACTGGAACATAAAATAACGCATTAAATCTAAATGGACCCCATATACATGAACCCTCCCCTAGCTGGTGCTATTCCTTTGCTTTAATAAACGAAAGAAATGCAAGATTATCAAATAACAAAATCAAACTCCACAAAAAGTACTTATATACAAATAGCACCAAATACTAATAAACAAAGGTCTTCTATAGCTGTCAATATATATAGTATGATATTTTTTATTATCACGTTATTAGCATCAAATATTTATTGATTTTATCAATGATTATTATTGGTAGAAGAATTAATCATTTTTTTGGAATTTTTACCTTTCAACCTAATAACGGTGAAATATAAACTAATTGATAATCAATTTGGATTAATAAGTGGGTGTAATTTCTTTACTTTATTATTGTTTTTAATGAAATAACGAAGAAATTAACATTTTTGTTATTTTCTATTAACAAAATTTAAAAGAAGAAGATTTCAAATCATTTAGAGAAAAAATTGATGCAAAAACTGGAAGAAAAAAACCTTGAAAAAAATTGGAAGAATTGGAAAATTCGCTTGGCGCGCAAGACAGGTCCAGCCCACGCTCTCGCTCAACATGCAACAAATGCTTAACGTGAACAAAGCACACAAAGAAGCCTAAAGGCGCGCTTAGCGCGAAAAAGGAGCCTAGCAGCCAAGCGCCCTTGTAATGTAACTGTTCTTCTTATCTATTAATACAATTTCAATTTCTATTGTTCTTTTTTGCTTTTCAGTGTTATTGTGTGGTTTGATCATTCATGCATCTGTTTTACGAATTATTTATTGGGAAGTGGTAATGTCTAAAAGAATTGGGAAAGAACATCTTAATATTGCATTGTTAGGGATATATAGCGTGACATTGTTGTGCCTCTAAATAACATCTTTTTACTTAAAATGTTGTTTATTAGTTGGGATTTGGGAGAGATAATATATAAATTAGACTCTTGAGTGAGGAATCCGGGTTGAGCATATTAGTAGGTGTGGGTGAAAATTGGGAAACATTCAATAGAGAACATTATTAAAATTACATCAAGGATAGTTATGCATGTTAAGACCTAACATTATATTATTCTGAAATGATCTTTGACATAAAAGCTATTGTTTAATTTTCTAATTGTCTATTTCTTTATCCTTTTTATTCACAAATTTCACATTTACAATTTATTGTCTCGGTCTTCTTCTTCTTCTTTTCTATTGCTTCTATTGCTTACAAATTGGATATTTACTAACGTAATTACAAACAAAGTCCTTGACACTCGAATTTCTATTTTAATCTTTACTACTTATGATAAAATTGATACACTTACCAATTATTTAACACAACCACGTTTTAATACACAATATTCAAATGTAACATCTTACTTAAGAAAATTGGGTTAAATGGAATGATTCTCAACAATATTGCTGTGCAAATGACATTAATTAGAAACAAATAATACAAGTACAACATTACAAGAGATGAAGTTAAATATACTAATCTAATTCATACTATTTGTGTATACTATATTAACATAATGCGGTTGTAGTTTCATTTAAGAAAAGTAATGAAATGAGCATGAAGCGTGCCATTTGCCAAATCATGTACAGGAACAGGATTGACGATAGGAATTCGGGAAAAAGTTTAACGTACATTCTAAATTCCTATATAACACCTAAAAAGAGAAAAATAAAATATATAAGTATAACAGAATTCATCACATAATAAGAAAAAAAAATAGAAAAAAATAAAAATATTAATAAAATGTTTAAAATAATAATATATTTATGTATGATAAACACTTGACGATAATATGTTGGCTTGTTCCGAAGGCATTGGGGATTGGGAACATATATAGTACAGAACAGGAACAGCATAAGTTTGTAGAAGCCACAAAAGAAGAGGATGCAAGTCGTTTTTATATTAACGTAACGGGTTGTGTGGTGTGGTGTGGCGTGGAATCCCCATTGGGAACCTAATCAACAAAAAGGTTCCAAAAACATATGATCGCCAAGATTTCTGTCAGAGTTTGCACTTGCTCAATTTTCAAATCAGATACACAGTATTCAGACTAATACAGTTTTAATTAAATCGATCATGCAGCTCTCTCATCACCATTATTCATTTTCAAATTTCTGTTTTTTCTTCTTCTTTTTCTCACTTTTTATGACCTATCACAGTATCACTTTATCTAAAGTTTGTGAAATGTGTAAACATAAATGATAATATTTAATTCAAATGTATTTTTATAGTATCAACTAAATGTTCATATATTATCTTTATTGTTTTTTATAATAATTATTTTAAAAACTATATTTTAGATTATTTCAAATTAGTTTATTGTTTTAAAATCTTTAATAGTGTATGAAAACTAAACTATAAATAGTATTGGGATGGACATTCACAACATAAATAACCCAATTTTATATAACTCATGATTCATGTTTTGAGATTTTAAATGATGATCTTGACTACACTATTTTTATTTTTTTGAGTTTTTAACGTAGGCAAAATGAGCAATTTTGAGAAGATTCAAAATTTAGATTTTAAAACATTTAGACATTTAGTTCACTTTTTGTTTGGGTTTTTTTTAACTTGGATTTCAGTAATGTGATTGAGGTTATGTCGGTGTATACGAAAAACTCAAACAAATATTTACACTTTTTATACAGCTACAATCATATTCGGCATAGATGAATTTAGGCTTATCCTAACATAGGTGCAATGATATGAGTATATATCGAGTTGTAAAAATCGAAATGACATGAGATTAGTGTTAAAATTTTAAGGATAGATTTATCTAAAGCTTTCATGAGAACACCTAAAGTCAATGTCAATTAGGGCAACATGCCCCAACAGACTTGAAAGCTTGTCCAACATAGCACAACTTGCAAGCCGCAACACACAAGGTGGCCATCATGCAAGAATAGTGATCAAATATGTATTAAGTATAGGCTAAGCTAGGCTCTTTAATTTGTGGCATGAAAAGAATCGTGTCAATTTGGTCAGTCCAATAGGCCAATGAATTGCAGGATTGAAAATTATTTAGTCTATTTGGTCAAAATATTTTTTTTAATAAAATACATATAAATTAATGCAAAAACAAAAAATAGGTCAATTTGTTCTAACCTAACCGGTCAGCTAGCAAATTAGTGATAATTCATTTAGGCTGGCTTGCTAATTAGCAAATTGAGCGAGCTTGGTACAATTCACTTTTCATGCTTTGATCATTTAGGCTGGCTTGATAATTTTGACAGTTCTATATAAATTAAAACACCAATATAATTAAAAACATTAATAGTACTTACTTCTTAACATCATTATCCCCCGAACAATTGAGTGTCTCTGAATGCCTTATATATTTTTAAAATAAGATCTTCACTTCTTTTTGTCTTTCTTTTTTTTTTTTCTTCTTAAACTTGACAGTTAAATGTGTTGATGAAAATTCTTTACTATACCTCGTAAGATATATATATAATTTAAGTAATATGTATTTTTAAAATATATAAAAATAATATCTATTTGAGTTATATACTTATAATTGTTTTTTATATAAAACTTGACCCAAAAAAACAAAGATAATGTATGGATATAATTTAATAGTTGAAATAGATTAATTTGATATAATGGTATTAAAAATATAATAGTAATGTAATTTGATTTCTCTTCTATCTATATATATATATATTAAATTAAAGAAAAAAAATTCTTAGAAATTTATATAGTTTCCCTTAAAATGTAACGTCAAATATATGACCAAGCAATCAAGGATGGACCCAGGAGTGTATCAAAGGAAGGAATAATATTTTTTTTACACAATCATTTAAATAGTTAACTTTTAATAACTAATAAATTTTTAAAATATTTATTATTAATTTTATATGTAAAACTAGATATATTATCTACTACTAGATAAAAGATTAAGCATATATCAACTCAAAAATCCATTTTTCCTATATATTTTTCTTTATTAGTTTTTTTTATTTCTTTTTTCTTTTTTTTCTTATATATACATAAAGAATCCTAAAAGAGGGGGCCTTGGATCCGTCACTGCAAGTAATAATCTACCCTATAGTAGCTATGTATATATTAGGAGTGCTTGTATGACAAGTTAAAATAAGTTTACTTGTGTTCTTATTCATCCCAAAATTATGATAGAGTCAATTTTTGAACCTTAATTCCGATCAATGTTAATATAAATATAACATTATATTGGACAAAAAAATATTAAGAAGTTATATTATTAATGTATAGTCATTTAAAAATTAAAATATGTGATATTAGATCAAATTAAGATAATATAAATATAACTTAAACCTATTATTTAAGTGTATCAAATTTAATTTCTTAAACTCAAATTCGTCAAAATTATGTACACACATTGATGTGTCCAATATAAGGATTAAGATACTCTCTATTTTCTGAAAAACATGGCAATGGAAGAAATGAAGAGAAAAAATGAGAGGATATTTTTCCATTTAGAAGAAGTATAAAAGTTTGGAAAACGATTTTATATTTTCAAAAAAGTTACATATAAGATTTTTTTTTACCGGTACATATAAGATTATATTAGACGTTAATTTGTTTTTTATGTTTAAATGATACTACTGTAAACTTTTCCTTTTTGAATCTGTAAATTAGTTCATTAAAGAGGTTTAATTATTATTACTTTTTCTCATAGATCGACCACACTGACCTTCTATTTTGTGTTATATGGGAACGCAAGCAAAATCTGATGCTTCTGAAAGGATCAGAGAAGAGTCACAACACCAACACCAAAACTCAAATTCTACATGTGAACCGTAAATTCAACGCCGATATATAATGAGTAATTAACTTATTCCATTTTAAATTCAATCAATTAATTAATAGTAATGAATTATTAAGAAGTTATTAGTTGTCAACAAACGAAAAGGATTTGCATAACAGAATAGCCGTTTTAGGTCTTAACCATCCAGCTGGTGGACTCTGATTGACTATTGTCTGCGACCTATATTGAAGAACAGTCACCACAATCACATCATGTGAGTTATTTTATTTTATTCATTGGACATATATATTTTTCACTTTCATTGTTTCAACCTGGTCTTGGAATATTTGCCATAAACAATACTTTGAATAAGGAACAAAGTGGAAAATAATGTAAAGCCATAGACTCTGTAATGTAAACAAAGACATTTTGAGGATTCTTATTCAAATGTAATCACGTATGTTCATACGTATTGGTTAAAAAGCAAACCAAACACAGTTTGACTAATTAATTGTTTTATATTTCTGTGACGATCTACGACTTTCTCGAAGTCTAGAATGTTAAATGAGTTCTCTCGTTGAATATTGGAAATGGACAGACACTATATTACTTGCATTCTTTCTTCACTACAGCTGGGATTTAATATTATTATGGTTAACTCAAAAAAAAAATATTCTTATGTTAATGCGAAAAGAACTAGGAATTTTAAATATTAAAATCACATTACTAGACGTCAAGTTAAGGGCAACTATTTTGGACCCAACTCAAGAGATCTAGGCCCAAAGGTAGCCCAACACGCGCAAAGGGCCCAATTCCAGAGTATCCCCAACAAACCAAACAGGGGCCATGGTCACGCAGTTATGCTAGTTTGACTATTGTTAAAGCCTTAGCATAACAAGGATTCTGGTTTGACTACAAATTTTTCATTCTTCACGGGCAGCTTGAAAAATAAATAATAAAATAATATATATAGTTTTATAGCATGTTTAGAAAGGACATGGATTTCTGCATCTAAATAAATGCTATTTTTTTATTAGTACAAATAAAATTTATGTGTGACTGATTTACAATAACCCACATACTGGTTAATAATCTAAATATACGCTAGTAATTGTAGTTTTTGGAATTTTTATGTATGGAACATGAATTTGAGTTTCCAAAACATGTCTAAACACGTGGATCGTTAGATCTTCTAACATTATAAAGTTACGTCCATACCCTATATCAATTAGTTTTATGTTTCTTTTAATTAGTTAAAAAATTTGTTTGACTTTATAAATAATATATTGAAAATCACGAAAGAACTAAAAAAAAAAGGTCATGAATGAGACAATTTAATGCAACTCAACTTTAAAACTTTCCTCTTTTACCATAGAAAGTGAGGACACTGGTTAGGATTCTCCTCTCACATATTACTGCTGTAAAGTTTTTAGAAGTACTCATTCGTATCACACATCCAATGGAAGAGTAGAATCAAGTCACTAGTTCCAATATTGGCTAGGTTTTTTAAATTAAAAGAACAAAAATGTATAAGATTCACAACACAATCCTTCTTATTCGTTCTGGTTTGACTACAAATTATGCATTCAAGGGGAATCTCGAAAAAACCTACACACTCCATGTACGAGCAAAGACCCAATTAAATCAGAGGAGATCAGAACGTATCACAGAAGAGCCGGACCTGCAACAAAAAAAAAACAGAAGATTTCATAGCAAAAAGCATACGGAAACACTATAGAACAGCCATGTAGCAGAATACCAAGAGGGAAGACAAAAACCAAATTGTATTCCATGAAATGTAGCAGTGAAGAGACCCTTTTGATTATGAATATGCTAGCATTCTGCTCCAACCAACTTTACCAAAGAGTTGCAAACAAGTGTTTGCATGGGAAAGGATTCCTCTACAGTGAGCTTGGTTCTAAAGTAAGTAAATGTGCATTATTTCATCCACTGTTAATAAAGTGCAACACAATCTTAATCCACTAAGGCCGTGTTTGGGAGTTGGATTTTGAAGGGAAAGAGAGGTAAAAGAATCATTTATAATAATTCACTCATTTAATAATTTTTAAAATAAAATAAATAAAATAATAAATTAACATAAACTTCATACCCCATTGCCCAGAGGTTCTTCGCTATGCGAAGGTATGGGGGAGGGATATTGTACGCAGCCTTACCCTTGCATATGCAAAGAGGCTGATTCCGGATTCGAACCCATGACCAACAAGTCACCAAGGCACAACTTTACCGCTGCACCAGGGCTCGCCCTCAAAATAATAAATTAACATAATGTGATAATTTATCTATTTATTTTTATAAACACTAAATGGTCTAAGGGGGCATACACGAGAGTGGATCCTCGGCAGTGAACAAAAAACAGGATCCTCTGCAGAGTTACAATCTCAATTGTTTTTTTAAAACATTTTATAATATAAATTATTATATGAATGAAATTTAGTGAAAGTTTAGGATCAACTACAATGGTGGTAATGTCACTGCAGACAATCCATTGCCCCGGGCATACACCTTACTCGCTTATAAGATAAGCTCACTTAAAAGAAACTTTTTCCATTTACATCCTCGGTTTTACCAAAAGGAGTGACACGCCCATTACTCCCTTAAAATATCATAGAGATTGTTCCAAAGAATAGCCAACCATACAAAATTGAGTCGTTTATTGTTTCTGAATTAGATATGCAGATACCACACAAATTTGGAGAACGAGCAATATGACAAGGACATACACAATGCAGCATGTTGAAGCAATTTTGATATCCATGAAACATGGTTCTTATATCAGACAGAATATTTTGTGAGAAAATTAGATTCAGGAGGTAAAACATATAAAAACAAATAAAGGCAAACGAATAGAAAATCATAGTGTCTACCTGAAGGTGTTATCTTAAGCCTAAGCAGGAGCTTGTGTTACATTTCCTATTGTTTTTCGATCAAAGATTTCAATCCAGTATCCATCAGGATCTTTAATAAATGCTATACCTTTCATTTTCCCTGCAGAAAATTATTCAAAAATAAAGAAAAGTTGAAAGAAATGTTTGAAGCAGTAATGCTGGGAAGAATCTGTGATGGAATCAGCAACACTCAGACATTTACCAATTCCGTTAACATTCCACATTTGTGCATCACAAGTTACACGAAAATTGCAGCCAACAATTAGAGTCCAGCAGCCAGATAGCTGTGCAACTAAAATATGCTCAATTTTCTTTAATGATTATACTACCACAAACATCAGATGACAATAGCACCAGCATCCATACAGAAGTTAAGTTTTGGTGTAATGTGGTTCCAATTGTTACACCGAATTATACCTACATTACATTAATTAGACAGCCTACAAGAATTACTGTGTCTATGACCATACCCCATCTCTAGCACTTCATAGTTAAATATACAAGATGAGAAGGCCTAAATAGAACAAGGCAAATAACACCTAGCCTATATAATTCCAACGCCTGCTTTTAAGATTAGATTTCACCCCCAATTTTCTAACTAGTTTAATATTTCACAGTCAAGTTATCCCTTAACATCTCTATACTTAATTCCAGTTGCAGAGGGAGAAGCACTTGGATTGTTGAAAGCCTTGAAGTGGTCGATAGAAACAGGCTATTCTCAGGTCATTTTTGAATTGCAAGGTGGTTGTAGATAAAGTTAATAGTGCTGGCAGAGACATTTCAGAATTAGGTTCTATCATTTTTCAATGTAAATACTTTCTCTCCCAGTATCCAAACTATAGAGTACAGTTTGTTAAGAGGCAAGTGAATGTTGCAGCTCACTGTCTAGCTAGGGTGGCAACAGGTTTTGCTAGGCTCAAAAGGTTTTGTTAAGAGGTAACACAGTTTATGTCAAAAAAAAAAACACAGATGCCTACATGCACACAAATAATGCAAACCCAAACAAAAAATACAATAATAAATTGCCATGTAGAGAACAAAAACAATTCGCATAGTTATCTATTGTACAACAGACCTAAAACACAAACAATTCATAGCTGTAAAAAAATACAATGATATATTCACAACCGTATATGGGCAGTGGGCACCACTAGAATGAATTGAAAACTAAAGAAAAATTGTTACCATCATCTGGCTTCTTAACAAACTCAACTCCCAGATTCTGAAATCTTTCACATGCCTTGTATGTGTCATCAACAGTTATACCAATGTGTCCTGTATACAGGAAGACAACTTAGTATTAGAATTCAATCTCCTATTTATCCAATAAGTCAAAGAATACTATAAATAAATCTAGTAAATGGCCATGGAAGTAAATAATTGATTACAGCCATGTTAATGAAATGAAAACTAGATAAAATAAAGCCAGTAAATAGCAGTAAAAAAATTACAGGCATGCCAGTGACATGAAAACTAGGTCACTGGAGTGACCAGGAAAAATTAACTTTTTCAACTTACAGTCCATCTGCATTCTTCAGTTACTGCACAGAAACTTAAAAGGAATGCAAACTGGCTATCCGAAAACAAGGAAATGCAGAAAATAATCCCAAAGGGTAATCTAAGGTGTGCTCAAGATAAAACTGTTTTGGATATTTTCACATGATCTAACATTGTTTAGTTACTCCAAACATTTCAAAAATTACGGCCTACTAAGTTCATCATTTAATGAAATCAATGCCTCTCTTGACATTTCCTGTTTAAAGGAAGCAAACACACAACTGTGCCATGGTGTACAAGAGAAAATTTTAATAAAAGGTGTTTACAACTAAAGGTAATCATGAAACATGTTAACTCAAAGCATCAAATAAGGACCTAAACATTGAAACAATATACGGAGGCAAGAATAATGGTCAGTGATTCAGCATATATTTAGGATAACAAACTCAAACTGTAATCAAGTTTAGAGTCAAAACCTGTACCAAATTAAATGAAATGAAATATCACATACCAAAGCCACGAGGTTCAGAATTGCCATTGTGGTAGCCTTTGAACTCAGGATCACTTTCAGTACCCCAATTACTGTACATTATCTTATTGTTAGAAAAGAGACTCGGATAAAGAAATATAACGTATTTATATTCCATACTGTGTCAGTTCAATTGTAGCCTTCTGAGAAAAGGTCCAAACCACTTTATCAATTGGATTACTTGGAGCTTCTGTTGTATCCTAAACAACAACAAAAAAAAAATGTAAGAAAAAGATCAAAGGCATACACATGAAAATTAGAAAAACTCTGTATATGAACTTTCAGATAGTTGATATTTAGGAATTATTTAGAAAAGATTAAATATTGCCATCACAGCATATGTATAATCCATCCACATACAGTAATCCATTCACAAAACTAAATTTTCACCAGCAAATATATTGATCATACCTCATAGCCCATGAAGTACAGGCTGAACTTCATCTCCGGAAAATCCAATCTCTTAAGCAAACTAAACCAACCAACAAACTGCCATCAGCATTCATGGCATTGACAGCTGAGGAAGAAATTCAAAAATAAAAAAGAATTTGTAGCTAGGAAACCAGACCAATGCAATGTGTTGCACTTGACAGAACAGAATATATTAGTTCAATTTTAATTTTAATATACTGCCACTGCCACTGTAGAGATTTTAACATACTATTCCAGGTATGACTTTTAAAATACTTATTATAAAGTGAAAAACTTTTAAAATGACTATTATATTATATAGTAGTACAAGTTAAAGACTTACTATAGATGTCAATCCTAGATGGGATGATAGGGTTCATTCTAATTAAATTTCACTACTTTTGTAGAAGGTAAAGTCCATTTTCATGCACTAACAAATAAACAAATAAATAACCAACACAAAAAATGTTGTATCGTGTCTAAAAGAAGAAGAAAAAAAAACTTACGACATGCCCAAGACGCGAGAATAAAAATCAAGGCTCACTTTGGGGTCCTTGATTCTGAACATCTGCAATTGAAATAACATTAAAAAAATCAAACTCCTGAAATACACAAGAACAATAATATAATACTACTAAATTAGAAAAAGCTAGCCCACAGTTTGTTGCATGATGTAACCCTTGGTGGCTTCGTCAGGGGTAGTGTGAAGACCGGGGTTGTTGGAAGGCGATTCCTTGGGTTCCGCAGCCATTGAGAGGAATCGGAATCGGAATCGGAATCGATTCGGTTTCTGCGAAGAAAAAAAGAGAGCATTGACAACAAAAGAATATACAAATTAGAATGAAAGAAAGCATGAAATTGGAACCTTGGTTTTGGGGGTGAGAGAAAAATGGGATGGTATTGAATGAGGAGATAGGAAAGGTTGGGGTTTGGCGATGAATCGAAGACGAGAAAGACGGTGTAAGGAAGCGGTGGCTGCCATTAGTGGATTTGGTATTTATCAGTGATTGAAAAACAGAGAGACAACGTACCTTTACTTTTAGATGAGACTGAGGGAGAGTCCAGACAGACGTAGATCATGAATATTCCTGTCTTATTCTTATTTTTTTAATTATTAGTAAATTCATCTTAATTTTTAATATAAATATTAATTTTGGTTCATTATATTTATAAAAAATTTATTTCGATCTTTTTTTTTTAATTTTTGTTCACAAATGTTAATATGTTATTAACTTTAAATTTTGAAAGAATTAATTTAAGATAGTAATAACTACAAAATATCTTCAATTATTTAATTTCCTAGCATTTATTATCCTCTTGGTAAATTTCATAACCACCCAATATTAATAATGCAATTACTCCACTCAATGTAGAAACTCCTCAACCCTAATTATCATCAACAAATAAATCGACTCTACAATAGTCATCCCTTAGACAATATGATTGTATCATCCCATAATTACATCACGATTCAATACCAATAAAAATTAGAGAGGTTGGATCCTAATAATAATGAGAAGTTTAGATTTAATGTGGCACTAATGATTCTAGGTCTTGTTTGAATTTTTAGTCAAATTATTTTAAATTAAATTAGTTATTTTAAAATTAATAAAATATAAACATTTGCTAATGAAAATAAAAAAAAATCTAAATAAAACTTTAAAAAGTATAAATGATTAAAATAAAATATTTTAAATTTAATGTATCAAAATAAAATTATTGAAAATATAAAAAATCAAAATAATTTTTTTACAAGATTAATGTATAAAAAAAATTAAATCATAATAATATTATTCAATCTAATTTTTAATTAAAAAAAACAAATGTGATTATGGAAAAAAGTCATTTTAATTTCAACAAAAAATTCATTTTTAAATTACGAAAATGGTTTTAAAATTAAAGTATTTTGTGAATCAAATTGGTCGTTTCAACTTAATTAGTATTATAATTTTGATAATTGCTAAATAATAGTGAATTAATAGTGGAAAATCGATCTAAAATTAACTTAGAATTAATTATTTAACAGTTATTTATGCTTTAATTTGGAAAGATTTAATTAATTTTGAATTTTGATTGCAGATGTGAAAAAGGAAGGTACAACAAGCAAAAAGGAGTAGAAATAAAAGAAAAAAGAAGAAAATCAGAAGAAGCTCAAGCCCAGCAAGGCGCTAAGCGCAGGACGCGCACAGCGCGCAAGAAGGCAAGACGCTAAGCGCACGACACGCGCTGAGGGCGACGTGGCGCTGAGCGCGAGGCTTTGCTCCCAGCGAGACTACGAAAAGCCCAAACTCAAGTTTGCACCTATAAATAAGAAGGTCAGCCTAGGAAAACGAACACACTTCCTGAGAGCTCAGTTTTCAAACCTCTGGCACTAAGTTCTCTCTTTTTCCTTCCCTTTTCTTATATTCTTATTATCTTTCTTTGACCCCTTTCTCATTGTAAAGCCCTCATGACTATGAGTGGCTAATCCCTAGCTAGGAATTCCCTCAAAGTTCTTTTATTTATTTACCGTTCTTTCTTTTTACAACCTGTATCTCGAAACTTGCTTTCTGTTAGGGTTTAGTCCACTCGGGAGAGGGTAACGCCTAATTAGGGGTAAGGAATGAATACTTGAATCTGTTTTAAGGGTTAGGTCACTCGGGAGAGGGTAATGCTTAAGAGAACACTAAAAGGAAGAAATTATCGGGTTATCTTTTAGAGGGTTTTCCTTCCATGTTCTTTTATCTGCTTTTCTTTCTTATTTATTCTGCATTTCAAACTTTATTTTCTGTTAGTCTTTAGGCCACTCGGGAGAGGGTAAAGCCTAACTAGGGATAAGGAATGAATGCGTGAATCGGTTTTAAGGGTTAGGCCACTCGGGAGAGGGTAACGCTTAATAGAACAATAAAAGAAAGAAATCATTGGGTTAGCATGACTTAATGCCCCAATGCCCATGCTTTAGCAAACATCTAGAATGTAATCTTAATGCGTAGATGGATAGATGTGGGGTAGAATTAGTTCGCTGGTATTAATAACAGACAAATCCAGAATCCATATATCTAGGCTAATTAGACTTGTCAGGTTTTAGCGATTTTAATATATAGATTTTATTCTCTATTTTTTATGGTTGGTTTTTCTTAGAAGTAATTATTCCTTATTTTACTGTTGGGTTTTAGGGGTAAGTATTTAGGCTTAGTAGATTTAGATTTTATTTATTTGAATTTCGTAGAAGTAGTTATCTTTATCGCAATTTAAATATTTTATCTTTTAATCTTATCTTTAAATCTTTTATCTTATCTTATCTATTATCTTTATTTTTTATTTTAAATTTCTTATCCTTTGCTAGATTTAGATTATATTTATTTTTATATACTAAATTTATAATTTACAAACTGAAAAGTATTTCACATAAGTGCAACAAAATCCCTGTGGTACGACACTCGGCTTACCAAGAGATTATTACTACGAGCCATTTGGTACACTTGCCAAAGAGCTAACAAATTTATACCAAAAATATATATTTTATGAAGATTAAATTTTTTATTTTAAAATTTTTAGTTTATTCTAAACTGTTTGTGATTTTAATAAATAAATTTCTTTAACAGTTTCAATAAATTTATTTCAGCATATGGAGCATTAACAAGAATAATAATATTATTCAATAATTTGTACGCGCATTAAAAAAATAAGTAAATATCTTTAAATAACTCATATTATAAAACTTAATTTTGGTTCAATTGATAAAACATCTCTAATAACTTTTAATACTTCAAATAAATTTTACCATCAAAATTATAAGAATTATCATTTTTATATAAGTTTTAAATTTTATTGTTTTCTTTAATATTCCCAGCTTATCTCTTTATATTTTGCAATACAGCCATCCTTACATCCTTACATTGTAAGATTGACTTTTGTCTTTTCGCGCAATTGTGCATTAAGTTGTCTAGTGGGACAACAAGGAGATCAGAGGGAATGAGAGAAAGTGCATCCATGACCTTGTTTACTTAATTAAGTTAATGTTGATAGAAATGAAAGAAAATAATATATTATAATATATTTTTTATATTCAAATTCGTCAATAATTATTTTTATTTATTTATTAAAAATTATTGATACAAATTATTTGAAATTTAAGTTTTTTAATTAAGATTTGAATTTAATTGGGTATGAAATTGCAACTAGAAGTATAACTTTATTTGAAGAGGGACCGATATAATGAGAGATGATTAATTAGGTATGAAATAAAAAGTTTGAAATACCTTATCAAAATATTGTTTCTCTAAAAGAATTACTAGTAATTATTTTTGTTTTTATAGCAATTAAAATCATATGAACTCTATCGTGTTTGTCTGTTTATTACTTTTCATGCAATTAGTGAATGCAGTGCAATAAACAAACCACAGATCACCGTCCCTGAATCATGGGACAAAGCCAAGAAACTCAACCTCCCCTCCGTAATTATCGATTCCACAAATTCACAGAACCAACTCAACTTATAAGTTCACTAATAAATAGAATATATATTTAATGCCCATGTAGTTATATTATTAAACAGACTGATATTAATTTTGAAAAAGTGTTGCATATAACTCTTGTTTAAAATGATAAAATCACAGTAATTCGTTATAGGTCTCACTCATCGTTTGTTTGGTCCTACAAATGTTGTAGCGTCGAGAATAACGAGTCTCCACGCGGTAATGGAGATGGCGGGGCCGGTGACGCAGGGGGACACGGCGGCGCTACTATACTCCTCGGGAACGACCGGATTGAGCAAGGGAGTGGTGCTGACGCACCGGAACTTCATCGCGGCGTCGGTGATGATCGGCATGGACGACGACATCGCCGGGGAGCAAAACGACGTGTACCTGTGCGTTCTGCCGATGTTTCACGCGTTCGGGCTGGCAGTGGTGACGTACGCGGCGCTGCAGCGAGGGAGCGCGGTGGTGGTTATGGGGAGATTCGAGCTGAAGGCGCTTCTGAGGGCGGTTGAGAAGCACTGGGTGACGAAGCTGTGGCTCGTGCCTCCGATCCTGCTAGCTCTGGCGAAACAGAGCGTGGTAATGTGATGTTTATGTATGATTGTTGTATGTATTATCTCATTAACTCAAGGTTATATTTAAAGTGTATTTATACTTATAAGTACTTTGTATAAAATTAAATTTTATTTTTGTGAAAATAAAGTATATATCCATGTCTGTTTAAAAAACTTTTACATTGTTGTACATGTACTATTTCTTATTATATTGTTTAACAAACTTATATATTTATAGATGTATTTGCTCCCATTAGTCATAAAAAATAAGTACGTATATTTATATATTTACTTTCTCTTTAATTTCCTTTTCTACTCATCTTTTTATGTATTTTTTATCACATCATTTATCTCTCTTGTGTACACTCACATACTTCAAAATATGCAATATAGGTTCATCATTTACCAAAAGAAACTGTGACGTATTTAATTTTTTTCATATTTTAATCATAGAACTATATAATGCTAGTTAATTCATTAATTACCACTGGGTAAGGGTCATGCATGACTCATGATAACAAGGACAAAATAAAAAAATAAAAAGATTGTAACCTTGTGATAGTTACGTAAAATAATTAAGAATGTTATCCAACCCAACAACGTATCAAGTCTAAAGTTCGGTAATATATTGTAAAATGTAATGTAATTGTAATTCGGAAGAAGAAAAATTGTACTGTAACTGTCATTTCGACAAATAAAAATGTAATGCAATTGCCAACTTTCTTAACACACCTTTAGCTCTCCAATCTTAAGACTGATGCTGACCGAATAAACTCTTAACAATTCGAGTAAATTTTTTTTAAAAAAATACTAATATTTATGTAGTATTTTTCTTGTGTTGTCAGGGTTATGGTATGACAGAAACTTGTGGCATTGTTTCTTTGGAGAATCCAAGAGTAGGGGTTCGTCATACTGGCTCAACGGGAACGCTAGGTTCAGGAGTCGAAGCTCAAATAGTGAGTGTGGATACACAGAAGCCTCTCCCTCCTAGACAGTTGGGAGAGATATGGGTGCGGGGACCTAACATGATGCAAGGTAGAGTGCATGCCAGCATTTATGTTTATGCATAAAATTCTCAATCTCTAATATCTAGTATTGAGAAATGCTACTAACACGCTCCTTAACATTCTTTTGAACACAAATTTTGTTGGGCCAATAGTAGATTGTGTGTTATAAATAATTTGTTAGATAGCCTATTGCTAGCTAGCATTTCTTGTTGCAATTTAGTCAATGGGGGGATGTTTTTGCTTTATATGGAGTCACATAACCTTTTACTGGCTGAAATATGACAAAGATCAGCACTCAGCACCATGGTGTCGCATTTTATTGGACTTGGATCTTAAAGACTTAGTGCATGTTTGGGTATCAAAATGAAGTTTTTAAAAGCATCCTCACTCTTCCTTTTGCATCTAGTTTGCAGTGGATCAATGGATTTTGTCTCAGAATTCGTGCATAACAAGTTGGACCGGAAATTGCAGTTGTAAAATTATGTTTGAGGCAAAAGTAATTTTATCAATGGACCATGACTCTTGCTTTTGTAGGACTTACATTGGAATGCGTGCTATAATACTGTAAATCAAGCATGCACTAAAACCATTAGCCATGGTAAGTTGGTAGCTGAAATTTCCTAGTCCAGACAGGCTAAACACACCACTGTCTACTGTATGATAGTTAATTTGGTCTGAACCTGCCAGTTCTGTTCACTTTCTACCTGACACAGTTTGACCATGTCTAGTCTCAGTTCATACAATTGGACACTTATCTTCTCCCTGCTCCCCTTTTGTTCTTTCTGGTTTAGAAAAAAAACAAAAGATGCGTCACAAATGCATTTCTTAAACAAAAGACGTGGTCGGGTTAGATGCTTTTAGGCATATGGTAAGAACGGGACTTGTTATTAGAGCATAAACTGTCTGATGCCCCCTCTCTAATTTGTAAAGGGCATTATAAACTGCGATGACTTGGATTATATTCTGGTACATGTCTACAAGTTTTCACTTGTCTGATTATCTAATTGGAGACAATGACTCAGATACTTCTTTCACTCAATGTTTTCTGATGGAATGTGGGGGATTAACATGGTTTTACTTTATATGGAGTTTGGCATTAATTTGTTCTGTAGGCTTTTCCTATATAAAACTTAGTGCAAATATTACAAAAATTTCAGGCTATCACAACTATCCATAGGCCACGAGATTGACTATAGATGAAAAGGGGTGGGTACATACAGGAGATCTTGGATATTTTGATGAAGATGGACAACTTTATGTGGTTGACCGTATCAAAGAACTGATCAAGTACAAAGGTTTTCAGGTATGTAGTGCAAATACCATGTCAATAATGAAAGTGAATTTTTCAGCTATGCAGTACACTGCATGATAATATATCTGAAATCTTAACCAAATCTTTGTCATTCTCGGTTTACTTGATTATCAGAAAGATAATAGGGTGTTGGAGTACGTTAATTAAACAAATGCTCCATGTCCCAAATTACAAATGTGTCAATTGTAGTAATTTCAGTTCATAATAATGCATGTGCTGCTCTGTTTGGGTAATTACATGTTTATATTATAACCCTTCTGGTTTTCCGGGACAATAAATATTTAAGATCATTAGAGTAATCTTACTGAATTATGAGTTTTTTGCCTCCTTGTAACTAGGTTGCACCAGCAGAACTTGAAGGGCTTCTCGTTTCTCACCCTGAAATACTAGAGGCTGTTGTTGTCCCGTAAGTATCACATAAATGATCTGAAGTTTAACTTTACACGTCTTATGCTATCTATTATTAGGAATTCACACTTGAGTTACTTCCTTTGCAATAGATATCCTGATGATGAGGCTGGTGAGGTTCCAATTGCCTATGTTGTTCGCTCACCCAATAGTTCGCTGACTGAAGAAGAAATTCAGAAGTTTATTGCTAAGCAGGTAAGATAAAGATAAAGATTAAAGAATGAGCTTGATCTTTGAGCGCATCTGCATGATTAGTCTATTTGCATTTTTCGGTAGTTACTCATTTTATACTTGTTTATAGGTTGCACCTTTCAAAAAATTGCAAAGGGTAACATTCATCAACAGTGTTCCTAAGACAGCTTCAGGAAAAATTCTCAGAAGAGAGCTTACTGCAAAAGCACGATCCAAAATATAATATATTACAATCTTTTTGGGCCGTCAATTTCTGAGATAGAGTGAAAATTAGGAGTGCATCCTGCAAGATTGATCATTATACCCAATCAAGTTTAAAATGAAAACCACGCAACAATCCCTCCATAGTCCAGATTATACTAGCATTTTTTTTTTATGATATATATACTAGCATTCCTTTGCACATGAATGTTGTGAATTTTATAGTAAACACAAGTAAACTCTCAATTATTTACTCTAGTTAACAAAAGGAAAGCAAGAAAGAAACAATTTACATGTCTAATTTCTATACACCATCGGTCTATCACAATGAGTATAATTTTTAAGGTAATTTTTGTAATAGTCAACAAACATAACATATATATATCAACTTGTGAATGGGTAGTAATGTAAAAAATAAAATAAAAATTACATTATCAGCATGTACTATTTTCTTAAAATTTATTCATCACTAGTTTGAATTAAGGTTTTTTATAAGCATAATTTACTAGTTTATATAAAATCAATAGCTAACAAATATTTGGAAAAAAAATGAGTATCATACTTGTTCTAAACCTGGTCTAGTCCAAGTTCAGTGAGGCCTAATAGACTCATTTGATAATAAGTGAATAGTCAAAGGGAATTGTTATTGTCACTACATGCTTTTGCTATTGGCACTATCCACATGGGTGTTTTTTCGTGATATCCCGAAATTACATCAGAATGGGGGTGAAAAAAAATTTAATAATGGAATTTTGTTGTTTCTGTTGTTAAATTTTTTTCACCCTAGATGCACAACAGAAACTTTTGTTGTTAGATTTTTTATCTGATGCACTTCACAAAATGAAAACATGTTTTTGTTGTATACCTGCACAACAAAAACATGTTTTCATTTTGTAATTTTTATATATAAAAAAAACAACAACAGCAACATGTTTTCATTTCATAATTTTTTTGTTGCAAAAAAACAATGATAAAATTGTTATGTTTTGTCTATTAGGCATTATTCACTTGTTAAGGACCTCATTAAATGACTTGCAACACAATATGCATGGCTTACAATAATTAGCAAAATTTATATTCCACACTAACTGAATAAAAACATTGGTTAGAGTTTTATAGAATGGTCAACGAATAAACATAACAGTACTTAATACAAGAGGAGTTAACTAAAACAATTAATCCACAATAATGTTTACTACATTTTGAGATCTTACGATTAAATGAAACATTAATGAGTTAAATTCTTGTATGTGGTATCTTTTACATGAACGAACTTCACGTGTGTAATATATACTCCATTGTGGTGCAATAAGAAACACGTGACAATCATGGCTATGTTGTTTATCAATTTTGACACAAAACAAAATTATTATTCTGTTGTGTTCTGAAGAAAAAATAAAATCATGTTTCCACTTAATAACAAAGCATAGTAGAAATATGATTCTATTGTGTAAAAAAATTACAACTTTGGGTGGTCTGAAGGAGATGAAAGAGAAGAGAAGAGTTGGAGAAATAAGAAGTGAGAGAGGAAGGGAGAAGGGTCGGATGTCCTATGAAAGAAGAAGGGGAAAGTGAGAGAGAAAAGGATAAGGGAGGAGGATAGAATGACAATTGTTATGACTTGTAGTACAAATAACAATTTAGGTGGTGGAAATATTTCCATAGTCTAACTTTAATTTGATAGGTCCATTTTTAAGCCATCAACACTATAAACCTTAATAATTAGCAATAAAGATCAAACACTTCTGTTGTTCGAAATATCATTTTATCTTTATACATGTTGATATTTACATATCCCAATACTTGTTTGATATTTCTTATGTATCTAATTTAATACTTATTACTTCCTACTTTTTGTAAAATTCAAATATCAAACTTATTATGTTTTCATCCTCAGACGGGATAAGAAGTCAAGAACCACTGTCTTTTATAAAATTCAGGATCAAATTAATGAAAGTTGCACCTTTTGAAGATTAAAAGCAAGTTTTCCCCGAAATACAAGAACTATAAAACACATGCCAGTAATTATTCTGCCATCTTATCTTATAAAAAGAGGAGCCTATCAAAGGTAATCGAACTCCAAATCCCACTATCTTCTATATTGTAACCTCCTATACCTCTAAACTTTGACTTGAGTATATTAGAGTCCTTGCAGATGATCTCTCCATGTGCTCTTTCCAGTAGGATTCACCCTATCTGAGCATTCAACTAAGTTCCAGCTTTCCATCAAGGTTTAGTTTGAAGGCACGCGGAGCATGTACAGGCAAGTCAAGTATTTAGATAGTATATTAAACACTGTACCCAAAAAAAATTGTATTAACGACTATGCATTGTTTTTTTCAAATTTGAATGTCAACGTTTACATGCCTATTATCTAAATTAAGAAAATCAGATGTCAAATTTACTTATTTTAATATACCTACAAAATTGAAAAGGGGGAATAAAATTAATTTAATTTGTATCTATTTGATTCTTAAATATAACGGATAGGATATATTTAAAATTTATATATATATATATATATATATATATATATATATATATACATACACAGAGAGAGAGAGAGAATTTTTTACTTTGATTGTTTTTTAGTTCTATCATTTTTTCTCTTCATTTTTGTACTCTATTGAAGACTTGAAATGATTTCTTAAAGTTGATAACAAAATTTTTGTTATATCTCAAATCTGATAATTGATGCCAAATTATTGGAATAGACTAATCAAATATTAATAATGTTGCAAGATAGATCGGATGAATAAGTCGTCTTATTTATTTTTTGAGAGTCAAATATTTAAATTGCTTAATTATAAAACTTTGATACTTAATTTCACATCTCAAAATGTTAGAAGATTATAATATGATTAAATTTCTATAAAAGTTTTGTCTTAGGCCCTAAAACCTCTACTATAACAAGTCCTTCATGTTTGGGCTAATAGAAGTAACAAGCTTTTATGATTTTAAACCTAGGATGTTTGAAATTGCTATGAAGGAGAAGAGAGGTAGAAGATGAAGAAGGGTTTCAAAAACTAGGATTAAACTTAAAAATAAAATTTAAATTAAGATTTTAAATAAAAATGAATAAATAAAATTAGAAGTGCAAATGAATTAAGTTATTTGTCACGCACGCACGACAAAAAGTTACCTGTTAAGCTTATTCTACTATCAGCCGATACTTATCTTTAGATATAATATTGATAAAATTAAAAAATTATTTGATTAAAATTTCATAAAACAAAATAATTAAGTTATAAATAAGTTAAACAAATCAATTTTAAGTTTAATATTTTAAAATTTAAGCTTTTTACTAAGCTCGATTAAATAAATGAGACAAACTTAAACTATTAATTTTTTTTCATGAGCTAAACCCAAACTTCAAGATTTGTTTTACATCCTTATATAAAAGAAACATTAATTAGTGGATAAAATATGTAACAACTCGCATGACCCAATTTCATGCATTTGAGCCCATATCTTTAACTTATTTAAAAATTCTAAGCAGAACTTATTTATGTATACACTTGAAAGTAAGTAAAACCGAGTAACATAAGATATCAATATTCTATAAAAACATGAAATTCAATGTCTTCTTTTCTTTTTTTCCTGGAACAAAATTCAATGTTTAGAGAATCAAAGAGAGAAACATATATAGATAGATATAATAAGTGATATGGTGCGATAAAAATAATAATAAATAAGTTTTGATTTCTACAATTTTTCACTTCACTTTTGATTTCAACAACAGATGTATATTGGTAATAAAAAATTATATATATATATATATATATATATATATATATATATATATAAAAGAGATCAAATTAGACCATATAACTTTAATAATTATTACATCATTTTATAACTTTAACTTGATAATATTTTTTTAAAATTTATTATTGGATTAAAATTTCATTTCACATAAATTATTTATTATCTTGTTGATATAAATTAAAATCAATGTAATATAAATATTTTAAAATATATTAAAATATGGATAACTTGATTACCATCTTATTATTATTCAATTTTGACAAAATTTAACATAAATGCTCTTGATAATATATAGATATAATTTAATGATTGGATAAATAAAAATCACTTCATATCAAGTTATAATAATTATTAAAATTATACTGTCTACTTTTATTATATATGTAAGCGTTGCTATTTTGAACGAAAAAAATTGCACCAAATATAAAATTTACGGTTGATTGTTTTTAGACAGAATTTAAGGTATATAAGTTGAAAAAAAGATAGGATGTGATTTGATCAAATCACGATTCGTTTTGACGATTTTTTTTTCCGCAACATTTATCATTTCCACACACATGCATATATATATTATTAGTAAAACTTGTTTACAACTTTCTTTGAAATGATTTTTAATTACAATAATGCTTCTAAATAAACAAAAGGGAAAGATAGTTGTCTCCTTTCAACTTTCAAAATTAGAACGTACTTGTCAAACATTTTAGTCATGATTTATTCTGGTAGTTACATATCATTGCCAATGAATAATATATGCAATGTATTATAGAAGTTTATTATCAAGGATCCTTATAAATTATTTTTTAAAAAAGTATTTAATATGTCAAAAATCAACTAAAAAAATCAGTACTTCTTTTCTTCGCAATACCTTTATGTTCCTTTGACTCCCCGTGGTTCAAGCTCCATGTTTGAAAACATGAAACTGTGTTTAACTAAACCGAAGCATCTCACTCGGTCACTTATTCAGGTTTGAGATTATTTTATTTCAGCTAACCTTTTTTTCGCGTCAAATTACAAATAGAAAAGAGAGGGGGGAGTAAAAAAGATATTCTTTTAAATTTGTCAATCTCTCTCTCTTTTTTACATTTTATTTTTTTATATTATATTTACTATCATATTTATCATTTTTCTCTTTTTTCTTTCTGCTCTCTTTCAATATGTGCACTCTAAAGTTATGTGTATTATATTTTTTTAATATGCACAAAAGTGACTGAAAAAAAGTGATATTCAAGATGTTTACACAATACCCAAAACCCATGTGCAGTGCGTTTGGCGTTCTTCGATCGTCAATATTACAATTAGAATTAGTCATGAATATCATTGTGTTTGTGTGTTAGTTGTTCCGCAGATTAGCAAATGAAAATGAGATTATAATACAATATCAGTCTATAAATTGGATCACAGGCTAGGGCATAGTTATCATGCTTAATTTCTAGCTAATATATTCTTTCGATATGATGTCAATATATATTCACAAATATGAGCCGGAAGAACTTGATCATGTTAATAGTCCAGAGGTCCATTGCAAAAACTATCGGCTAAGAAGCAATTTGGTTTCACCACATCGTTTCTTCATAAGTGTTGCTTTCATTATATGAGCCCCATAGAATCATGGATCGAAAGGAAAGACAAAACAAAAGCAAAGAAAAATACTTAACTCTCATCTATCTCTTTCTCAAGATGAATTCTAGAGTATCAATCAACTAGAAAGGGAAGACTCATGGGCATTTTAGTATCAACGTTTTCATCATGAAAACAAGGCTAAAATTCATTAAGAACCATGTGGATAGTTTCATACCCTCAGACTAAATTAACCAAATTCCTAATGCATATACACCATCTCTGGTCAGATTTTGATAATTAAGCTCTTCAAAACTATTCATTGTTTCAAAAGGGTGGCTAGAATTTATAGGTCATGTCCTCAAATTGAACCTTTTTTAAAACAAAATTTTGACATAAATAAAAATAGAGAGAACTTCACTCCCATATTCAGATCTGGATCTGCACAAGTACGTACGGTAATTAAGTAACAACATATTAAGATCTATTTTAAGAGACCGATAAGATATCTTTAACAAATATTAATTTTTTCATACACACAAACCTAAAAATCAAACCTTTACTATACTTACTTAAGAAACATAGTTATTGGTCAACCATTCTATATCATGTCAATATTTCTTACCCTTCTTGCTCAGGAGCAACCCACACAAAACTAAAGTTGGTGAATTGTTGATATATTTAGCCAAGATGTCATTCACCTGCAGATGCACCTGCACCTCGTGCTTGGTTTCTCGTCCATTAATTCCCACACATATTATGTAATCTCTTTCCTTCTTCATTGACATGCTTTTGTGGCAACTAAGACGTACGTCTAAGTTGTTGAACAGAGAAAACCAAGTAAAGTGCAGGTGCAAATGCAGGCAAAGGCAGCATATTGGAACGAAAATAATGGCCTTCTTATATTCTTTCTACATGGGGTTGAGAATTTTAGTACGCGTAGCCAAATCATTTTATGATAAGGATTTAAAGGGAGAGGGAGAGTAAATTTAGGAGCGTTTCAACGGTAGAAAAAATCCATATTTTGGGACCAAATTTGACAAGACATGATGCATCCTAATTACGCTAAGGGAGATAATATTTCAACACTTTATTATTTTAAATACTTTCTCAATATTTTTATTTTTATTTTATTATTTTTCCGTCAGATCTAAAGACTTATGCCATTGAAAAGAGTGATTATTCGTTTGATTATAAAGGGATAAGGATTTGATGAAGATCTCCATTATATGTTTTTGTTTTGATGTCCAAAGTAAGAAAGAGCCGTGCACCCGCATGTCTGCCACACAACAAGCTGGTCTTTCATCACGTGAACTAAACCATGACACCCACGTGGGATTTTGATTCCTCACCAATGTTACACTGCCACCTCAGCAATGGACTCACACTCCATTCAATTGTATCATGGTTTAGTTTGTTAGAAGATATAAGAATTAATCCATTGATAATCGGAAAAAAATGAAAAAAGAAATAAAATCTTCTCAATTAATATTTTTAATAAATATAATAAACTAATATTTCTCAATATGGTTACTTTGCTCAAGGTAATGTAAAAGAGGAAATAATGAAAAAACATATGAAAATGAAGTGATAATAGTGTAAAAAATTATCATAGGAATAATAAAGTCTATTTACGAAAGTAGGAAGTGGAGGTGACTAGGGCACACCAGATGCGTGTCAAAAGGCAGGGATTGGTCATTTTCATCTCTAACGACTGGTGATTCGGGAACGTGTAAATTTGAAAGTTGGTTCACTCTCCAGTCCAGTATACCTACTTAATGAATCCTAAATATCTGTTTGGTTTAAAATAATAAAAAAATGTAAAAGTAATTCATATGAAAAAAATGAAATATTTACATTGAAGTATAAAAATATAAGATTCACACTTATTTTTGAAACTTTTATCTCAAATGCATTCAAATATGATTAAACCAAACATGAAACTTTTATCTCAAATGCATTCAAATATGATTAAACCAAACATAGCCTAAATCCTTCGATTTCAAAGTATGGTACATAATTTAACCAATTATGTCAAGCATAATTATTTGACAACTAATTTTTTTTTTAAGTATATTGTAGGGTTTCATTATCTAATCCTATGTATAAAAAAATGTGCTGTGAGTGACAAAATTTACTTTGGTGTCTAAAAAAAAATAGTTTTCTTTTTTATCATTGGGAAAATATAGAACACAAGCAAGAAAGTTAAAATCTCAAACAAAGAAATCTTAAAAACATAAGGTGATAACAACTTTAAAGCAACGAAACACAAAAAGACAAACTGGTCATAGGATCTGTTGAAGATGAACCATTCTTAGAAAGTCAATCTACACATTGACTGGCTCCCCTGTAAAATAAATAAAAAATTAATCTTCAACTATTAGTTGAGATATATCATCCCTATAAAAAGTGTTTGGTTGAAAAAATAAAAAATAAATGAGAATAAATGAAAAATAGAATGAAGATAATTAGTGGGTTCCATTCTTAGTTCCACTTTATATCTATAATACTAAATAACAAACATTATTTCTATCACCCTTATTTTCACTTTCAATAATTGTTTTTAAATTTATTTGATTGAAGCAAACATGATACTAAATAACAAACATGATATTTTTAATTTCTATCACCCTTATTTATTAGTGTCTTTGTTTTAAAATTTAATTACAATTAAATTTTTTTTCTCAAGAATGTATTTTTTAAAAATTGAACATATTTTTTTTCCTACAAACATAACATATGTCAAATCAACTACACCCATTAGATTATAAAGATGATTTAAACGTGTTCCTAAGTCACTCATATTTTGGTCCAGCTGTAATCGAGCTGGCTTAAATATGTAGGGTCTACGTGAATTTCTTCCCCTAAATGGCATAAAGTGAAGAAGGAGTTACGTACGTCCATCTTCTCGATGCGAGGCCCAAAGGCATGAAGCGAAGGAGCGCACTACCTCTCGGAGATGAAATTCATATGCATGGTGCAATGATAATAAGATTTGTTATGATTGATATATGTGATTAGAGATCAATTGTTTTTAAATTTGTATTATATATGTATACGTGTATTTAGATTTTTTGTGTTATGTTATGCGTAGATATGAAGAAGAAAAAACATGAAAAGATCAGCTTCTCAAAACAGATCTTATTTTTTTAAAGAGATTAATTTTTATTTTTATTTAAATATTTAACGTTATTGTGTAATCTGACTTAGATTTTAAATTATTAGTTCAACTAAAAATAACTTTATATCAGTTTGCTCAATTACGGTGTATCATAGCTTCTTTGAGGAAGACTTTTACCAACAATTATGGAAGTTGAAGATGCTTAAAAGATTAAAGATTTCATTTGGAGGGTGTCTCATGATAGGATACAAATCATGGAAAACTTGTTGAAGAGGAGGAATATACAAATGAACTCTAACATAAATTGTGAGTTTTGCAATGAATGTGTAGAATCTTCACAACATCTATCATTTGTTTGAATGTAGATTTGCCCATTAAATTTGGTTATCAAGCTATCAATGGTTTGGGGACACTAGAGGGTTACCATCATCATGCATAACCTACTTTTGGCAACATAGTGGGATGATCAAAGAACATAAAGAAAATCAGTTTGGTGGGAGGTTTAGGCATCCCTTGTGTGGAGTATTTGGCTATACCAAAATGATTTGACGTTTCTTGCAATGGTTGTGTTAACTTGTTAGTAAGTATATCAATTTGTTTAAGTAATAAAGTACTTGGAAGTTCGAGTGTCAAATGTACAAAGACTTTTGTCTGTATTTAGATTAATACAAACTCAAATTAAAACCAATAAATAAGAAATTTAAATAAAAGGTAATGAAAGATATGAGATAAGATAAAGATTAAAAAATAAATAAAAGATAACAAAGATAAAAGATTTGAATTATAGGATGATAAAGATAAAAAATAAAAGATAAGAAAAATAAAATATTAAAATGAAGATAAAGAAAGATAAATTCAAAATGTGATAATGTTGAGATCTAATCTGTTTTATTTGCCTACAAGGTATTACTTTAGATTTTTTTTCTATCAATTTGGTGAATTTTTTTTCTACCCACATTTGTTAGAGTACTTATCCCTAATGTCTCACGTTGACAAACATATCTTACCTATCTATCTCCCAAATGTCTTTGCAAAGACTCAATAGATAAAATACATAAAGTTCTAATTCTATATGTTTGCTTTGATGCATGAAATTAAAATAAGAAAGAATAATAAGAAAGAAAACACTTGTTTGCATTGATAAATATGAAGCGTACAATACATCTTTTGGCTTAGGCCTGTTAGGCTCTAACTAAGGATTTAGTCTTTCATAGTCATAAAAGGTCTTACACTTAAAAAGGGGTTTAGAAACTAATGAAGGAGAAGGGATGGAAAAATGACATAAAAAGAAGGATTTTTCTTATTTGAGATACTCAAGTTTAGAATGTATTCATTAGAGAACTTTGAGTCTCCGAAGTGGTGTATTTTTCTCGTTGACTTGATTCCCTTTTTATAACTGTTGGAGTGGACTTGATTTTGATGCAAAAAATCTTCCTTATTTATATTTTTGACATTTTCTGGATTTTTTTTCTTTTAATCCTCTTTTTCATATCTGCAAGCCATAAATAAGAAAAATATCAATTTCTAATATCTAAGCAAAAAATAACTACTAAATAAATATTTTTAAAGATATTTTCAATATATTTTTTTATAAAAAAATAACTCATATTTAAAAGTTATCAAATTGAAAGATTGATTAATGTAGAAATAGGTCATTAGATGCGAAATACATTTTGAGGTTAATACCATTAATTTCTATTATTGCAGGGCACTTATTGTAGCTTCGTTAATGGTGTTTTGTTTCTTAAACTTTTTGCACATGTATTTCTGGTAGTGTTGGCACTCTTGTGACAATGCTCACTTTATTAATAATATAAGATGTTTGTTTTGAAAAAGAAAAAAAAAATGGTGATCATTAGTTCTACTTGTGTTTGATTGAAAGAACGATGATCACCCTTAAACTTTTTAAATGAAAAAAATGTGATTGAAAGAAAAAATCTCACTAAAAATAATAAGTTAGATTTTTCAATAGAAATTAATCATAAGTAAAATGGGTGGATACTCCACGATAATGTCATGAGAAAACTATGATTTACAAGAACCTAAGCCACTTGATTTTTTTTTTCTCTCTCAAGCCAAGAGAAAATTGACCAATGCTTTTGGAAGAGACTAAAGCAGTTAACTACATGTCTAATTCTCAACAAAACATATCCTATGCAACACGAGAGCTTATACTCACTATTTATTTTGATTGTTATTTTTTTTAGGGAAAATAATTAAAATTGGTTTAGAGACCAGACTATAAGTTCAGCCTTATCAAAGTAGTAGAGAGGGGAGGGGCCCAAGCCCCGAAACGCATTTATAAAAAGTGAGGGGAAACCCCTGCATAGGTCTTTAGTACAGTAATACAATGGGATAATGTAATTGGGCTAACAACTCTACACCAACCAACAAGCACTGGTCCAAGATAATCAACTTAAATAGTATCTCTGTATTTCCACGTACGGCCAATGAAAACAATTTAAATATTATATAATGCACATGAATGAAAATGAAAAATCATGTTTATGGAAGAAAAAAGATAAATTGTTTCTTGTTGAAAATTAGATTAATTATTTCTGCTTTTGAAAAATAATTTTATTTCGATATGTGTTATTCTATAATATTTAGAAGAAAAAAATTTGGTACAAATACTATTTAAAAAGATTAGTGTGTTCATCACATGGAATGAAAATTGTAGATGAAAACATATCAATTCAATATTTAAAATTTTATATGAAAACAAAAAATTTAAATAATATATATTAAAAAGTAATAAAATTTATTTATTTTTTACTTTAAGATTTATATGACATTCATTGAACTTGTTATTTATATTGAATTTTTTAAATATTTATAACACTTTTATGATGATCATTTTATATTATACTATATTATATATCCCATACATCTATCATATAACGAAAATCTATGCTCTAGCGTAATCAAAAGGGATCTAATTTGTTTCTTGTTATTAAATATGATGCACACCCTTACAAGTAAAGCCCCGAGTAGCTAAGGAAAGTAGGTCTAATATTAATAAGAATATGACTCGTATTTCATAAGTACTTCTTTGGTTATTGCTGATGTGAAGTTTTCGTCGAGATATAATCTATGAATATTTCTGTAAGTATTTTTTAAATCATAATAAATATTTGTGTGCAAATTTGGATTAAGGCTATTTCAAATCAATGATTTTATCTGACCAAAATAAATGCATGTCTCCGTTTGTAAATTTAAGTTTGGTCAAAATTACTCAAATTTTTTAGGGTGTGACTAACAAGTGTTCTTAAAATATTAGTTAAGAAACTAAAAAAACAAGTATTTATTATAAAGATCATGAGAGATCATTAAAAAAAATTATGAATAACATAATTTTGTACATTCAAATCATTTTTTTTAATTTTTTAAAGAATGTCCCAAGAACATTTTTTTATTAAATACTACGAAAAATCAAACATAATATAAGATTATCTGTAGTTTTCAAGAAAATATATGTAGTTTCTAAGAAAAATAAAATAAAAATAAATCCATGAAGTCTATCTTGATCTGATGAGTCACAAGTGGATAATCAAACTCATCTAAACATTTAATCTGATAAAGGAAAGCCTAAAGTTATGAATGGATGAATAAATAGACAGTGAGGTTGGCAAAATTAAGGTCCCAGCAGGTATAATTGCTTGCTGGTTGATAAACCAAACATTAACACTGTGCATTGACGGAGGCCCAATCCAATTGAAGAAGGTTGCTGGCAAGAGCCAAGAACTTTCTTCTTTCTTGCTCCAACTCACTCAATACAATTCACTTTAAGTGTCTTTGGATAGCTTCTACAATTACCATAATTTATAATCCTAATTTTGATGAAATTCTATATATTTGAATTATTTTTAAAATCTATTATAACAAATAAGAATTATGATAAAATAAAAACAAATAAAAAAAATAACTTTTATTTTTATCAAAATCAATTCTATATAACAATGAATAATGTAAAATAAATTTTATAAAAAAAATTCAGTACAACTCTACTAGGCAAGCACCTTGTGAAAGAAGGAACAAGGGCTTAATTTTATGTTACGCGCAGAGTGGGCTCCACTCACCTATCCCATAAACACGCAGCATGTGCGTTGTTATTTCCATCCTACTACTATATATAGAGCCACATATTGGCATAAAGTCTCACACTTAATATAACTACCAATACTCCTCACACAACATAAACACTCTCTTCAGACACAATGGGCGCGGTAACTCTCTCACTCACTTTCAGACTTCGACTAATTTCTTTCATTTTGTTCTTTCCACCTTTGTTACTTTGTTAAGCGCTGTATATGTTGCAGAAGAAGAAGAATGGCAACAACAAGGAGAACGAAGACAACACCACCACCACCGTCGTCTTGAAGGTCCAAATGCATTGCGACGGTTGCGCTTCCAAAATCATCAAGCACCTCCGCGCTTTCCAAGGTTTTTCTTTTTTCTTTTGCTTCCACACTCATTTTCACCACTTCTATTTATGGATCCATCTGGAATTTAATCTCTGTTTTTTTTTTAGCAAAATACTAACAGTTACGTGTTTCCAGTACTACCTACTAGTAGTATTTAATTTTACTGTGATTTGCAATGCGTCTTGCCATTTAATTTACTATTTTTTTTTTACTGTTTTTCAATTTGAGAGTTGAGATTGGACTTTTTTTTTGTTGGAAGGTGTGGAGACGGTGAAGGCGGAGAGCGACGCCGGGAAGGTGACCGTGACCGGGAAAGTGGACCCCACGAAAGTGAGGGACAACCTGGCGGAGAAGATAAGGAAGAAGGTGGAACTGGTGTCTCCACAGCCCAAGAAGGAGAAAGAGAACGAGAAAGACCCCAAACCCAACAACAAATCCGAGAACAAAACCCAGGACAAAAAAACCAAGGACAAAGAGGTTCATCACTGGTCCCCAACCTTAACCCCCCCCCTTTTTTTTTAATTTTATTTATTTCACTGTCTCTGCCACTGCCAACCTGGGTGGGACTTTTTATTTATTTATTTTCTAATTGTGTTCTGCTGACCTCTGTTAATTTTTGTTATAATTTATTTGTCTCTTATTGTTAATTATGCTTAATTTAAATTATCAGGTGGTGACTACAGCGGTTCTGAAAGTGGCACTGCATTGCCAGGGTTGCCTAGACAGGATTGGCAAAACTGTGTTGAAAACCAAAGGTTAGTTAATTAATTGGTTTTCTTTCTTTCTTTTTTATTATTTAATTTGTCTCCTGGTTTGGCTAATTGAACATGAACATGGAAATGATGCAGGAGTGCAAGAAATGGCCATTGACAAGGAGAAGGAAATGGTGACTGTGAAGGGGACAATGGATGTGAAGGCTCTGGCAGAGAATCTCATGGAGAAGCTTAAGAGGAAGGTTGAGGTGGTTCCTCCCCAGAAAGATAAGGAAGGTGACAACAAGGAAGGTGGTGGTGGTGAGAAAGGATCAGGGAAGAAGAAGAACAAGGGTGGTGGAGGAGATAAGAATGAGAATATTGAAGATGGAATAGAGAAAATAGAGCATAACAGAATGGAGTATTTGGCACCACCTGCTTTTGGCTTTGGTTATGGACCTTATGGTGGTTATGGGCATGGACATGGGCATGGCAATATCGGTGGGTATAGCTGTGTGCCAGTGTACCCGGAGCAGATGCACTTTCACTTGCATGCACCGGCACCACAAATGTTCAGTGATGAGAACCCGAATGCTTGTTCTGTCATGTGAGTGAGAGGGTGTCATTCAACTGGGGTGATGGATGATGATAATGATGGTGGTCTTAGAGAACTAGATACTAGAGTCTAGAGTGTTTCTTTCTATTCTTTTTTTTTTCTTCTTAATTTTGGTTTTTAGGATTCCACGGGAACTTTTGAGATGTTTTTGTGTTTAGTGAAGAAAAGGGGGGGGGGGGGGGTGTTTGAATTTTGATGTGATTAGATAACCAATACCGTTGATATTATTATATTTGGCAATACCAATTTCAGAATTTGTTATTAGTTGATGCATAATGTAAATGATGGAGTAATATGGAGTTGGAAATGGAATCTACCTCTCACACACCTTGGTCCAATTTGTTTTTGTTCTATACTGTGTTGTGTTGTGGAACGAAGAAGTTGCTGCCAATTTTCCCGATAATTTAATGATTGTGTATAGGAAAGGGGCTGGCATGTACATGTCCTTATTAGGTGTCCTGTGCCCCAAGAGGGTGTTTGGTGCACTCATTAGTTATGACGCTTATTCCTACAAGTTTCTTGTGTGTCCTTTCCTTTCTCCCTTTATAATTTGTCCACTTACTAATAGTACTAGGCCACGCCATTTGCCTCGAAGCAGGGTTCGTTAGTGGGTTTAAACTCTGCCCTTTTCCCACCTTTATCATTTGTCCTATATGTTAAACTGCTCTTTTCCATCTACGCTTTCCAAGTTGGCTCTTTCGTTGTTTCCAATGCTCCCACGAATAAAAATGCTGCTTTGCTCCTCTTCTTTGCCGTGCCCTGTGGCTCAGCTCTCAGATCTTATATATACATATAATTGGGTTTAACTTAATAATCTAACTCTAGCTGCCATTATTTGAAGTGAGGATAAGTTGTTTCATAGAAGTGGAATTATCCATTTGTAATTTGATGGAGATCTCATTCTTCCCCACTATTTGAGTAATCATCGACTGATAATGGATTTGATTCTTCAAGTAAATAATTAAGAGTTTGAATCTTCATTCTTGTATACGGAAAAACTTAGTTGGAAGAAATCAATCCATCTTAAGTGTCTTTAAATTCCTTAAAAAGATTAATTTTGGTGAATAACTGATATATTCCTTAAAATAAAGTGGATACTAGAATAAATTTACAAAAATAGTACTCCTAATTATATATCGTACTTCCAATCATATTCTTCGTGCACTCACCGCAAAATCAACAATTCATTCGTGTTTGCATCTCTGACTCAGTTTTCATAAAAAAAAGAAAGAAAGAAGGAAAATATCCTTAATCATTAGTGTTACGTGATGATTATCTTCTTCTATTAATTACTGCAAAATAGTACTTGTTTCATATAGTAATGATTATTCTGAATGACTTGTGGATTCTCTTTATGATCGCTTAATGCCTATGCATTTATTCGTTATATCCCCTGTAACAACTGAGCTATTTGGGTTGCATGTGCTACATGACACTAAGAACTAACGTGAGGGATCATGATGACAATGCATTGGGTTTTATGCATGGCATATTTCTTTGGCGATGATGATGCTATGCATGACCACTGACCACACTACCGTGCACTCAATGCCCCCTTGATTTTTGTCTGCCTTTGGCAAAAGAAACAAGAACCTTTGTAAAAGGATGTGAAAAGCCAAAAACCAGTGGTTCAGGAACACTTTTAAAGAATGTTTTTTAAATCAAATTCGTCTTCTAATTAGTGAATATATGATTTTACGATTCAGTAGTTTGACTGATTAAATTGATGATAATTGACTTTAAATTTAATTGTATTTTTTTCTTCAATTTAATCAGTAACTATGTGATCACTAGTAGTAAAAACGTTTTTGACATTAGAATTTTACAATGGTTCTTGAAAAAATTGTAGTATATAAAAATTCAATTAAAATACAATGGCAATGTAAAAATAAATAAACTATATTGTCATTCAACCATGGGTTAGCTTGTATGGTAAAATTCTTAAATTTTATAATAATTATTTCAAAAGTGATATTTAGAGGATTTTTTAATTAGTTGAACTATAAAAAAAATTATACATACAATGTATCAAAATTAATTCATATTATAAGATGAGTATCAAATAACATAAAATTATAAAAGAATAAATTAAATAAATTTTTCACTAACATGAAAAGATCATAATTGTTTTTAATAAATAAACTAGATAAAAAAAAAGTGGCCTAGCAATTGCACTCCTTTCCCCTTTTCCTTTTATACTTTGAGGTTAATTATGTAAAAAGGGTTTTTTTTTTAATAATACAAGAATATTCTGCCCACTAACATAGCAAGAGGTCAACAAAACTAAACGATTAAATACTTTTCGGCTTTTTCTTTTAGTAAGTGTTTTAATAAAGTGTATTCACAAGTAGGTATGCTTTCCCCTGTATATTCAGAAAAACAAAACATTATTCATTTTAAAGATTCAGTGTCCATGTGGTTAAAGGCCTTTTTTTTTTATAGACGTCTCCATTAGGCTTAGCTCTAAGACGGTGAGTGGTGGCCAGGGCAATGCAAATGATCAATATAATTGAGTTTAGCAAAATTAGACAAATAAATAGATATTTATCTATACTATACATATACCAATTGCCAAATGCAGCTATGTATAATAAATTATTCATTTAATTTGGAAGCCATAAAGTCTTTTTTAATAAAATTAGTGTGGAAATCTTGGAGGGTGGTATGCATCCCAATTAGGGTGACACCCATACCAAACCCTCAAGGAACACACCAAATAACATATAAATAGTCAAAAAGAGATGAGACATGGTAATGGGGAAACTAGGCTAAAATCCCATCAAAATCTATAATTAGGGACCAGCTCTATTACGGAGGAACTCTCTAACATAAAAGAGGTATGATCCCACTAAGAATAATCAACCCTAGAGTTAAAATTATGATTGACTAAAGCATTAGCGCAGGTATTTCCTTTCCTAAAGATGTGAGAGAAAACAAAAAGTATATCTTAAAAGAAAAAAAGAGACAATTGTCCCAATGGTTATGGAGTTGCCAAGGAACCAAGGAAGGATTTTTAATAAGTTGAATGACCACAAAGTCATAAAGCCAATTACTATTATTTTCAATTATTGGTGTGTTTATATTTGTTTGAACAATAATTCACAAATTGCTCAGAGTTACAGTGGTGGCTAGGTTGGGAAGGCACTTCACAAACAGGCAACAGGTTGTTGGTGCCTAAATTGTACAAACTAACGTACATTTATGGAAAAAAAATAAAAATAAAGTGAGCTTTATTCAGAGTTGAATTTCTCCCAAATGGGGCTACACACGTAAAGGGTAAGGCACTGCAACAAAGGACCTTAAATATTCTTTTCCGGATATAAGTTTGAGAAGGAAAGTTTAATCGATATTCAAATTTCACTTTTGCAACCTCAATCTTTGTTGAGCAACTTCACTTAATGTCAATTGATTTTAAGATAAAATCTAACATAGTATTAGAGCAAACTTTGATCTGAGACCTCGCTTTCGCTTTCGCTTCCGCTGCGACGAACATCCATTTGTTGTTGACACATCAAGCGGACTTGAAGGGGATGCATTGAGAAATATCTAAGTCCCACGTCGACTGCCTCAATCCTTGTTGGACAACTTCACTTGATGACAATTAGTTTTAAGATGGAGGTGTATTGAAAAATATCAAAATCCCACATAGATTGTCTCAATCTTTGTTAGACAACTTCACTTGATGACAATTAATTTTAAGATGAAATTTAACAACTTTATAAAGTTGCGAAAATTTGGTCAGCTAGCTTATGCCTTCTTTGGCATTTGGCAATACGCTTTATGCAAAGATCACTGCCAAACGTTCTATCGTACCTCCTTTTTTTGTGCATAAAGCAAAAGCAAAAAATCATAATTCTTGCTCTTACTTTTAATTGCTTCCCTGTAATTTACAAACATTATTTACCCAAGGTAATTATAATTTGGCTAGTGTAGAGCTATATTCATAAGCAAGGCCTTGGCTTCCGTTAAAGATCCCAATCATTTAAATCTTCTAGAAATGTATTGATTGTTTGGTTTCTCGTTTCAGGTGAATGGAAATATGAAAATATCATATTAAGCATGCTATTATACAGTGTGTTTGAAAACATGTTAAAAAAAATTACATCCAAACATGGAAGCAAACAAATTTTGTGTATTAAAATATTACTTCTTTTAGTGATTATTAAAAAAATATCTCATATTTTTTCTTGAAGAAGCCAAAATAATAATTATATAATAAATACGACGAACAACCTTTGCACGAGATGAGCCAAGGCTAGAGGGTAGGGAAGGAAAAAAGATTACCATTTAGTAAAATATATAAAAAAATATTTGATTGCAAAATTTCAATCAATAATTTTCCGGTTCAAAAAATTAGAAAATAATATATGATAATTTACAGAAAATTATAAATCAAACATAAAATTTAGCTTGTGCTTATCCTTCAACTCTTCCTTTTGATCATTGAAGAAACACAATTGATGGCCGAACATGACAATTGACAACAAAAATCATTGGTCGAAAGTCTTCTATCGTCTTTCTTTAACAAACAGAAGATCTCAAGGGTTAATAATCATAATTAGTTCATAAATAATTGAAGTTTAGATGGATATGCGACTAAGCAATTTGCAGTACGGGTTGTCGCTTCAGTTGAGTGGAAAAGCTAAACTATATGTTGAACATTTTCCAAAATTTGGTGTCCCCTTTTCTTATCCATAGTATCATGGGTCATTACTCCAATAGTCATTTCACGTGGAATATTTCTTTTTGTTTTTGTTATAATAGAATTTAAAGTGATTATTTACAAATTATTTATCAATAAGGTCATTATATATCGCCGATGGATTTAAAATCAGTGTCTTATAAGTTTAATTCTTATCAATTTTTGTTAACTTATAAAATATTTGTTTCTTTATGTTTGTTATGCAAGATAAAAATAAAATTAAGTAGATTTGAATTAAAAGAAAATGTTTGATACAAATGAGTTAGCTAGAAGAGAAGTAAAATTAAAATGTGATAAGATTTGTGGTACTATTTCTTATGTATTTTTACTTATCTTTTTATTTCTTTCATTATCTCATATTTATTTCTTTAAAATCAAACACATTTACTTTATGACTTCATTTATTACTTATTTTCACTTTCTCTTTTTTATTTTCATCTATTTTTATTTTTTTTGTCTCAATCAAACACAGTCTTTAAGACTTTAAGTCAATGAATTTGAGAGGCTTTGGACCATGAGCATAAAAAACAAATTTAATGGGGGTATGGAACGAGCAATTTCCAAAATTCAGTGTCCTCTTTTCTTATCCATAGTATCATACTATCATTGGCCGTGACCCGAAAAGTTATTTCATTATATCTTCAAGACTTAAAGTCTTTGAATTTGAGAGGATTTCGAACATGGAAAAGAACAACAACAAATAATTTTAGAGACGTGCATGACTTTTTCTTTGAGGTTAGAAGATGCAAAGCAAACGCATAGATGAAAAGTCTTCATAATTATGAGTAACTGAACAGGCAAAAGAACCTTTTCAAGAAATAAAAAGTAAAAAGACATATTACAGTGATAAGCAGCAATGGTGATCCTTTCTAGTTGAAGGACAGTTATCTTTGTGCTAAGTATACTACTCTTTAGGCAAAGAAAGTTGGTTAGAATGTGATTTACATATTAGAAGGAAGGAGAGTTTAAGTTTTACTACTAATGTAAGGATTTGTTAATTAGTAATTTATAAATAATCTACCAACACTTTTTAAGAATGTGTTTGGTAGAGGGAAATGAGAAAAATAGGATGGATCTTGTATATTTTACATTTCACTTTAATTCAAATATTTTTCTTTCTATCTTTATTTTTTCAATCAAACACATTCTAAATGAAAGAACCTATTCTTGGTGAATTTTAAGGCCCAACTCTCACAACTATTATTACAAGAAAAGTGAATTAGTGACCCCTCATAAAAGTCATGAAGAATTAATGAGCATTATCAATTCGGTTGAGTTTAGCATAAAGGACTGATCCTAAAAACGTAATGAACCAAGGTTGAATCCTCATCAAGTCGAGGTCAAACTCTATTACTTCCTCGATCTAATAATAATTATAATATAAAAAAATAAGTCTCAAAATATTATTTTAATTTTTTAATATAACATTAATTATTTTTTATCACATGTATCTCTTATAACATTAATGATAAACAACATAGTTTATAAATAAACTAATAATGATAAGATTAATTTTATAAAATTATTATTATTTTTATTTGTGTTATTTTTTTATTGTCAAATATAATGGGACGAAAGGAGTTAAAAACACTCCAATAAAAAGAACTTTTAGCTATAGTTTTTGTTCTTTAGTGACCATATAAATGAAAATAAAAGATTGTAGCTGTAATTAATGACCAGAAAAAAACTCATGTCTCGTTTAAGAGTATGTATGTCTGGAAAAGTTTATATATATATATATATATATATATATATATTATTTAATCTTTTTTAAATAAGTTGTTTATAAAATTTAATTAATCATTAAAACTAACTTTTATCTTGTCATTTTAAGTTCAATTGCCCGCCAGATCACTCTTACAGATAAAAAAAATATATTCACTCTTTTTTTACAGCAATAATATTCACTCTTAAACGAATACGGAGCAATACCCCAATTCTTTCTATAAAAAAGTGTATTTCGTTAACTAATAACAAAATATGAGAAAGGTCAACCATTAACTATAGAATTATCATTACCAAAACATAAAGTACATAATTTCAATATCTGCTAGTATAATTTTTAGCAATTGAAGGATCATCCATGATATTTCTCTTGTCATTTGAATTTCTAGACGGAGACATTCACTGTGTAATTAATTTGTTTTGCATGCAAGTAGGATTATCTGAGACAAAAACAATGTAGATTGTAATAAAGGAAAGGTCAACCATTATCTATAGATAAAGCAAAAAGGAAATTAAAAGTGCATTGGAACCAAAAGTTAAAAGTAGACGAGTTAATAAAAGCACGCTTAGGCTGTTGAAAAATGGCCGTAAATAAATAATAAAAAGTATATATAAAGGATTTCTAAAGCATATAAAGTTCCACAAAATCATGACAAAACAATACTGCCAATGCGCAAGAGTCTCCAATAATTAAACTAACATAAGCTAATTAAATATCAACAAGAACAATGTAAAATAACATTAACAATGAAGCGCGTTCATATATACTACACATTTTTTCTTCGTTTTTTTACCTTTTTTTATCGTGTTTTCAAATGAAAATTTTAATTATAACTAAAAGTTATTGACACAAAGTAATCCAACACTATTTTTTAATTAAAGTCTTAGATTTAATTTTTTGACATAAAATTATAATTAAAAATATCATTTTAGCCAAAATAAATCTGACCCAATGAAAAGAGGAGAATAATTAATTAAATGTCAAATAAAAAATCTCAAATATCACTTTATAAAAAATTAAAAATATATACAAACTGAAAATTAAGTTATTTATGTCTGTCCTGTCAATACAATTATAAGCTACTATGCTGCTTTAATCTAGCATAAAAAGGAGAACTATACATTTAACATGTTATGGCTAATGCTATCTTGTGAGTTTATCTTCTAATAAAAAACATACTCCCAGAAGAAACAAATGACCATAATTGAATTTTTCTTCTTTGGAGATTGCACTGCAAAAGAAATATTTTATCAAATTGCCACAAAAGACACCTGCAGGTTTTTCATAGACGGCCTGGGCTACGGTGGACCTCATTTTATATATTTTGTCATTAATAAAATAAATGATTATGTTGTCCTTAATCTATTTTATTTCCGATAATGTCATCAGTTACATCCATAAATGATTATGTTTTTCTTAATCTGGTGTGTTTTCAATAATATCATCAGTTACATCTTATAAGAGAGAAAGAGTGCTGTGTTGGATCTGGCATACTTCCTTCAACTAGCATTTTACAATCTCGTGTGTGAACCCAAAAAGAGAATGTAATAAAAAAATATTGTTGATGGAACAAGCAAGACTATATATATAGCAGTACCCCCGTGTACTCTAAGTATTGGAAAGTCTGATATATCCCTAAGTAATTGTTAGTATAAAATACTATATTACTGAGAAATTAATATATAATTATTAATCACAAATTTTGATTTAGAGATTGCTTTACCAGCAAAGACTGCATGCCCACTGAATAATGCTGGTTAAAGATTCTTTATATTGTAGTGAAAAGAAGTATTGTTTGGTATCTTTGGGAACCTTGCAAGTAGCAAATTAATCTAGCAAACCTTTCAAAAATGTCATTTTCTTTTTTATTGTCTTGTTCTATTCCTTTTCTTTCCCCTCTTAATCCCTAAACAAGTTTACCGGAAAGGTTCATGCAGCTATTAAAACTTTTCTTTTTAATGGAAAGCTATTAAAACTTTTTAGAGAACTTAAAAATATCGGGGTTTTAAGCGGCTGCCTTGAGGGCCCTGCTTATAATTATATATGTCAATGAATATGTCAAAAAACAAAAAAAAAAAATACTTTAGTGAATATTATCTAAAAATTATAGGGAAGATTTTAAAGCTAAGAACAACATATGGTTGTAAGGATTCTGATTTTTGGAGAAAATAAGAAAAAAATGATAAAAAAATCTTTTGTAAATGTTTCAACTGTTTATTAATACAATGGTTATGTCTGAGTATTTAATTATGATCAAAATAAGACGAAACAGAATAAAATCAAATCAAATAAAATTATTATTTATTATTTAAATATTTTAAACAATGAAATAAAATTTTACCCTCATACCTCATATAGAAAAAAATGAAAAAGATATTGAATAGAAAGTAAAACAAAATAGATTTCATCAAATTTTGTTTTATTTATTCTCAAATGATAAGTTTAATATCATTTTATTTTATTTCACTTATTCAATTACTTTTCATCACTCCAAACATAATTCAAACTTTCCCCTTATATTCACAAGAACAACAATAAAGATCTTTCGGTTGGCAATTTGGGTCTGATAATTCTATCGGATTTTCATTTGGATTTGTTAACTGAGAGTTGCTATTTCCATTCCCCTTATTATTAGAACACTCCCCTTTAAAATTTTTTTCCCTCAAATACTCTAGATATTAATTAATCTTCTAAGCCAAGGTATTATGCACTGCACTCCCCTTTTTTCTAATTCTTTTGGCATCATCTTCAATGAGTGATTTTGCATGATCTGTATAGAGAAGGCTAAGTGCAGCAGCATGTAAGCTGCACAATCAACACAACGTCGTTACACAAATCATTAACATTTGCAAACTAAAGAAAGAGTCTCTCTAACCAAATATGGGAAAATGAATAGAATTAACAAGTTGAATTGGTGTATAATCGAAGTGTTGGAACACATACTGTTTCTCACTCAATTGCAAGAGATGTAATTCACTCCCTCACACATTCACTCGTGTATCACTCACTGTTTTCAAGCAAAGAATTGCACACCTACACACTAAGAATAGTACTAGAGACAGAGAAAATGGTAGAATGAATAACTCTCTTTATTAAGATGTATGCATGTTCTTTTATACAAGTAAAACAGAGTACCAACCCTTTACACTTAGGCTAAGCACTTATAACAGAATTTTAAAATTCTATTACTCTCTTACATCCAATGTACAATTAAATCTACACCACTCAAAAACAGAATTAAACTCTCACACGAAGTGGGTGCAGCAATGTTCATTGATTTGGAGAAGGAAATAAACACAAGTAGAAGAAGGTGCTCGTGGTGATGCGGTCCACAATGATGTGAAAGGACCTGAGGTCCCAACAGGTATAATTGTTTGCTGGTCGATAAACCAAACATTAACACTGTGCATTGACGGAGGCCCAATCCAATTGAAGAAGGTTGCTGGCAAGAGCCATGAACTTTCTTCTTTCTTGCTCCAACTCACTCAATGCAATACAATACAATACAATTCACTTTATGTGTCTTTGGATGGCTTCTACAATTACCATAATTTATAATCTCAATTTTGATGATATTCTATATATTTGAATTATTTTCAAAATCATCATAAAATCTATTATAACAAATAAGAATTATGATAAAATTAAAACAAGTAAAAATAACTTTTATTTTTATCAAAATCAATTCTATATAATAATGAATAATGTAAAATAAATTTTATTTAAAAAATTTCAGTACAATTCTATATAACGGCTTCTGTACCGCCCAGAAGTATCTTCAACTAACAAAATTTAGGGAATATATTTTGTTTTTCACAGCAAAAAAAAAATATATAGCCTCTTGTTTCCTTCTCACATGCAACACCTCCTTACCTCTCCCTTTCCATTTTCTTTCTTTCCTTCACAAACTTCTATTTCACCAGCACAATTGTCTTTTTTTTTTTCCCTCACAAATCTCACAATTTTTTTTATAATATATAAAGAAGAACTATATTACAAAATTTACTCTCTATGATGTAATTATTTTTAATATTATAAAAACTAGCTTCTGTAATAAAATTATTTTGTATATGTTATGAAACTAATTTTTTGTAATATAGTTATTTTTAATTTTTTTTACAAAAAATTAGTTTCCTTAACACGTATCACAATTTTTTTATGATACATCCCAAAAATTCATTTAAAAAATATATTTCTAGTGCAAAAAGGGGCAAACATGTGAAGAGGAAAAGAAAAAAGTTACAAATAGAATCCCGATGCCAATGACACACGGGCCGGAGCAATGTAGTAAGATTTGGGCTTATAGCCCATAAATGAGATCAAAACAAAGAGGCTAGGAAGCAGTATTTATCACGTTGCATAAAATCAAAGAGACCTCACAGCACCACTGGTTGATATAGTGCTATGCCAACAAAAAGCGGAAGAAGCCCACACCCTCTCTCTATAAATATCCCAAACTTACATCACACTTTCTCCACAGCGAACTAACCTGCTTCAAATCACTAACCTCGAACCCTAATCACTCGCTTGGGTTCGTGCAGCGCAAAAACCCTAGGCTCGTTTTCTAGATCTTTTTTTTCTTCTCTCTTTTCCGATCTACCGTTAGAGATCGAAGATGGTGTCCGACGCCAGCAAGAAGAAGGCCGCACAGAAGAAGGCCGCCGCCGCCGCCAAGAGAGGTGGAAAGGCCGCCGCCGCCGCCGTTATGGAGGCGTCTTCCAAAGCCGCCAACAAGGTCGCCAACGGAATCGCCGATATTCAGATTTCGGATCGGACCTGCACCGGCGTCCTCTGTTCGCATCCTCTCTCCAGAGATATTCGAGTAAGTAACCCTAAACGTAATCGGAAATTATCGGATAATATACGATTCTTTTTTATTGTATAATTAAAAAACAAAATACAAACAAGAGTTTATTTTAGATGAATCATGTGCCCATTAGATATATAGAGATTTAACGTATGCCAGATTTCAGGGTGCGCAATAACCGGTTTGGTAAAAATCAATGGTTCCTAACCGTTATAATGGATTTAGTTTTATATCCAAATAGTTGAACCGGTTTTCAACCGGACTGGTTTTCTAAAACCGGACTGTTATTTAAAAACCGGTTCAGAACCGGGCTTGTTTTTAAAAAACTTGTGCAAAACCGGACTGGCTTCAAAACGGTTCTGAACCGATCTGTTTTTAAGAACCGAACCGGACTGGTTTTTAAAACCGGACCGTTTTTCAAAACCGGTTCATAACCGGACCGGGTTTCCAAAACCGGTTCCGTAACGAACTGGTTTTCCAAAACCGGTTTGTGAAGCGGACTGGTTTTAAAATCGGACTAGAATTGCTTCTGGAACCGGACTGGTTTTTAAAACGGGTTCGTGAACTGGTTTGTAAAAACCGGTTCGGGAACTGGTTTTTGAAAACCGGTTCGGGTCCGGAACCGGACTGGTTTCTGAAAACCGGTTCTTGAACTGGACTGGTATTTGAACTGTTTTTCTTTCAAATGAAAAAAATTGATTCAGGTTAAAATTTCATACTGGTTTTGTAAAAATAATTTGGTTAACAAAAATGGTTTTGTAAAACATTTTTTTTCAAACCAGTTCCATTAAACCCGGTTTGGTATCCGTTTGGTTAGGATACAGTTTGGGTTTTTTTCCACACACCTATCAGATTTATTTTAAGTTTTGAAATGTTCAGTTAATGATTTAAAATAAATATCTTGCCAGACAGCATAATGTTTTAGCAATTTTTAGCTAAATATTTCTTTCTGTTTTTTATTTTGAAAAGTGAAATTATTGGCTTGCTATGCATGCTCATATATTTCTCGTTTAAGAAGAAAGCATTTGGATAATCTACTTAGATCTTTCATTAATTATTAATCCGGTTTAGTGTGCAAGTTTTTTAGAACCGAGTTCATAGCAGACATATAAGTTTATTGGCTCAATTGTTTGCTTTGTATCCTCATAGCAGACATAATCTATCTTTTGATAATGTGCAAGTTTTCTAGAGAATGTGGTAGACATTCCCGGTTTAGTGAGTCTTACTTGTAGCTTGTTGTTGCTAGCGTGCGTGCACGTAAGTTGAGCGCCTAGCCCGGCACCTGGGTCTGTAGCATGGCCATTCTACCATGTTTCCAAGGTCAATATACTGGTTCTCCTTTGTGAATGTAACCAAATAAGGTAGGTGATATTGTAATGTTGTGCAGCAAAAGGACATTTCTGCCATATTAATTGTAACTATTTGTTAATGCTGAAATGATCTGTGTTGTATTGATGCATTTGCTTGTGTATTTTTTACAGATAGAGTCTCTATCTGTTACGTTCCATGGGCATGATCTCATTGTTGATTCTGAATTGGAGCTAAATTATGGAAGGTTTGTTGTCCTTACCCCATTGGTCCAGATATGATGTTGTAAATCATAACTTTACCAATGATTGTGATTGATTTGAATTTCTTTCAGGCGTTATGGTTTACTTGGATTAAATGGTTGTGGAAAATCTACACTGCTGACAGCTATTGGTTGTCGGGAACTTCCAATTCCCGATCACATGGATATATATCACCTAACCAGGGAGATTGATGCCTCTGACATGTCTGCATTGGAAGCTGTCATAAGCTGTGACGAAGAAAGGTTGAAATTGGAGAAAGAAGCTGAAGTTTTGGCTGCACAGGTTTGTTTAAGTTTTATGCATCCAGTTTTTACCCCTTTTGTTTTTTGTTTTATGATTTTGTATGGCTTGCTAACTTTGGTTGAGTGATAATGGTTCTAGGATGACGGAGGTGGTGAATCCCTTGAACGCATTTATGAACGATTGGATGCCCTAGATGCTGCCACTGCAGAAAAGCGTGCTGCTGAAATCTTGCATGGTCTTGGCTTTGACAAGCAAATGCAGGCAAAGAAGACGCGTGATTTTTCCGGTGGCTGGAGAATGAGGATTGCGTTAGCACGGGCTTTATTTATGAATCCAACCATTCTTCTACTTGATGAACCAACCAATCACCTTGGTATACTCTCTGCCCTGGAAAGAGTCCCTCTTGTTTGTCCAAATAATTTTTATCTGTCTTATGCAGTAATTGGTTGGGATGGTAATATTTGTTGGATCACCTGATTAAAGGTCCTGACTAAGCTTTATTTAGTTATTTTATTGAGTTATGTCTCAAATAAATGCGATGATCATTTATCAATTGCTGTCTAACTATTGGATAGGATTGTAGTTGTTGCCATGGTGGGATTGCTTCCAGTTTGGATGGTATAGTGGATGCATCATATCGACATGTTTGGGTGATTCAGAATGCCAGACCCAATCATTTGCATCTTGTTGTTTATGACTTGCGCTCCCTTATTATATTATGAAAAAGTTCTCGTCCCTCCCCTCTTGTCTAATATATGCATTATCATTTTGTTTTATTGTTGAGCACGTTTCTTCTAGTCCAACTGATGCAATATCTATTAATGTAGTTAGGCCTTTTGTCTAATAAAAAACAGTGTCAGAGGATTTCCAATAACCCAGAAGCCCTGTTTAACTAACTGAGTTAGGCCCCTTGACAAATTGAATTTGACATATGCATTTTGTTCCACTATTATATTATGAGAAATTCCTGTTTACATCTATGCTCTTGGAATAACTTTACACATATATTTAAATTTTTTAAATCTGTTTGCAGATTTGGAAGCTTGTGTGTGGCTGGAGGAGAGTTTGAAGAAGTTTGAACGTATTCTGGTTGTGATTTCACACTCTCAGGACTTTCTTAATGGTGTCTGCACAAATATTATCCATATGCAAAGCAAAAAACTGAAGATCTACACTGGTAATTATGATCAATATGTTCAGACACGTTCTGAGCTAGAAGAGAACCAGATGAAACAGTACAAGTGGGAGCAGGAGCAGATTGCCTCAATGAAGGAATACATTGCCCGGTTTGGCCATGGTTCTGCAAAACTAGCTCGCCAGGCACAGAGTAAGGAGAAAACGCTGGCAAAAATGGAACGTGGTGGACTTGCAGAGAAGGTGGTCAAAGACAAAGTTTTGGTATTCCGTTTTACCGATGTTGGGAAACTTCCCCCTCCAGTTCTCCAGTTTGTTGAGGTGTCATTTGGTTATACTCCTGATAATCTCATCTACAAGAACATTGACTTTGGGGTTGATTTAGACTCTAGGGTTGCACTGGTTGGACCCAATGGTGCTGGGAAGAGTACACTACTGAAGCTAATGACAGGTGACTTGATGCCTAGTGACGGCATGGTAAGGCGTCATAATCATCTTCGAATTGCACAATATCACCAGCATTTGGCCGAAAAGCTAGACATGGAAATGTCTGCTCTACAGTTTATGATTAAAGAATACCCCGGTAATGAGGAAGAGAAGATGAGGGGGGCAATTGGGAAGTTTGGGCTGTCAGGAAAAGCACAGGTGATGCCAATGAAGAACTTGTCAGATGGACAGAGGAGCCGAGTGATATTTGCTTGGTTAGCTTGGAGACAGCCTCAGATGCTTCTTTTGGATGAGCCAACTAATCATTTGGATATTGAGACAATTGACTCGTTGGCCGAGGCATTGAATGAATGGGATGGTGGCTTGGTGCTTGTAAGCCATGATTTTAGGCTCATAAATCAAGTGGCTCATGAGATATGGGTATGTGCTAATCAATCTGTGACCAGATGGGAGGGTGACATTATGGAATTCAAGGCGCATCTAAAGTCAAAGGCGGGTTTATCTGACTGAAACATACCAGTGGATGCTCTTTTCATTTTACACCTTATTTTCCTCCTAACTCTCCATTCTCTAAATTTTAAACACCCCTTCTATATTTCCTGTAATATCTCTTCTCAGTTTCTATACCACTTATCCTCTAGCTCTAGCAGGTGTTGTTTGGTTCCAAGGAGGGGGAAAGAAATTTAATGAGGGAAGGAGATAGATTTTAAATAAACATTCTGTTTGTTTGCTTGAGGAGAAGAGGGACTTGTATGTTAGGAGAGGAAAAATAGTTATTTTCTTATTTGATTCACAATGAGAAGAGAGTTCTAAAACTTGTTATCTTAAATGGTAGTGCTTCTAATATTCGAGAAAACATATTTTAGACATTTATTTCAATCTCTTAATTCTATTCAATCTATCGTTCTTAATATTTTTAGTTCTAACTTGATTTTTAATATTTTTAAAGAAACTATTAATAATTAAATAATATTGTATCACAATTTAAACTATTTATTATAAATTTTAAATATAGTTTATTATTTGTTTGCTTGTATCACAATGATTAAATAATATTGTAACACAATATAAATTATTGACTAAAATATTTATAACATAAGTAAAATTAGTTTAGATGTTTGTCTCCTTTTTAAATCCTTTCAATATTGACGGAAGTAAAAATTGGATAAGAAATTTTTTTGCTTCTCTCCGTTGCTCTCTTTTTCCAAAATTTAAACAATTTATAAAAATCTCTTTTCTCCCTTCTATTTTCTTCCAACTAAATACTATGTAGAAAAGATTATCGTCGATGCATTACCCTAACTTGGTAATGAATGACATGCTTGAGGTGAATAGTTATCTCGGCACTTTGCAAAGTGCAACTGCAGAGTGGTATTTATCAAATGAGTATGCTGAAAATAAATATATCTTTTTACTATTTATTCTATTAATAAACAGACGTAATGAGACGTGTCATGCTTTTATAAATTTTTTTCTCGCCCATTTTTATTTTATTTGGGAGTGGTTAATACACTAACGTGTTGATTGTTTTTCTCCAACTCTTAAATTCAACGGTACTACAAACAATGGAGTATACATGTGTCTTGATATAAATTATTAATACTTTGTATAATATAATCAAGATATTTTATTAAATTAATAATCAAACCAATTTTTTGTTATTATGTATATAATATCTTGTTATAATCATGTTATTATACACTAACGTGTTGATGTATTGATTTGTTGATTGTTTTTCTCTTGCTGGCAGATTTAGCAGTATTATTACATGAATGTTGAGTATACACTACATAGTTTTGGACCTTTTGATAAAGTTTCATATATTTGTTATAGAAAAGATCTCCAATAATTCAAATAAAACTGGAATCTAAATTCAAAACTGAAAATATTTTTTTTGGAGACGTAAATTAGATAATAAACATTAATATAAAATTTGAAAAAAAATTGGTATATCTTTTTTGCGACTTATTAATACTATATTATTCATTTAATATAATAAAATATATATTATTTTTAATCAAACTATGTGTACATTTTTTTTTATGTAACATGTTATATTGTCAAATACTCTAAAAGGAATCTATTTATTACTTCTTCTTGGACCCATAAAATTTTAGGGCCTACTCAAGTAAATCGTCTACTTTGCTAATGGCTGGCTGGCGAATACCCTTAACGTAGGAGAGGATATGGAGTTAGTAGACATGTGCTATACATAGCTCGTTTCCAAAGATGAAGTATTTAAAGTCTTGAATTCAATAAAGCCGTATAAATCTCTTAGACCTTATGGCTTCTGGGGTATTTTATTCAAACAACATTGGCATTTGATTATTGATATATGTCTGGAAATTGGCGAGTAGCGAACCCTTCTTAACAGGTTGTTTTCCTCCACAATTAGATGAGACCCTATTTGCTCTAATGCCTACCAAGTCAATTTTTTTATTTTTTTTTATAAAAAAAATCTATTAAATTTTAAATAATTGTTTAAAAATCAAAAATAGAAACTAGATATCTTTTTTATCTTCTCTTTTGTTGCTTCTTTGTTTACATATATGAATTTGTCATTGTTAAAGGGTTTAGAGTGCGTGGGTTATTATTAATTTTTTATAATACATGAATTTGTCATTAGTGATACTCTAGCCTTGCTCTCGTAATTCATGGTCTATTCTTTATGCTCCAGTCATAGATATAACACGCCTCATTAGTGGGCGTGCCATGCATGATGTAGGCATGGATGCAGTCCTTCATCTTGCATCGAGATCCCAAAAAAGGCACTTTACAAAAATCAAATTCTAACTCTCTTTTCATGTATTAAACAAGTTTTTTTTTTGTTTTTTTACAATAATTAAAATAATTTTTTAAAATAATCACACACATCTTTCTAGTGATTCACATCTCTGATCCCTTTCATTTTGCACGTAGTGTTGATTGCACTTGTATTTAACCTCTCTATGTTTTTCTTTTCTTAATTGTATGCGCCCAGTAACATTAGAAAATCTGTAAATAAGACATAACATGGCAAAATAATATTGTTGATTCCACAATATATGCTACGCATCAATTCCTATGAATAAATGATACAACAATATATTCTTTATTAGTGGTTTTTTTTTTCTTTCAAATAATCACTAATAAAGCGAAGCACTTTTTTTTTTTCCAAAGAGCTGAGTAATATTTTCTTTTTACATACAAGTCTCATCATATAATCTGCTACATTCACATCATTTCCTTTTTTTTCTGATTAGCAATAAATGCACCTCTTGGCCAATACAGTAGCATTTGTATTATAACGGCTAATAAACATGCATGTATCTTAAATCATCCTCAACTTATAAAAAAATTACTTATACATTAAAATCCTTTCATAAATTAGTTAGTATTAATAATTGTAAGATTTATTAAATTTTATAATTGAAAAAAATTATGAAGGTTTATTTTTATTTTTTAAAAAAAATCAATCTATTGAACATAAAAAATATGCAGATATATACATAGAATGGGTAGAAAAAATAATCCTACGGCTTGTTTGGCAATTAGAAAATAACAAGATCTTAAATAATAAGTCATGTTATCAATACCATATTGCCTATAAAGTGAATAATTTATTGTATTACTTAAGGAAGTGGTATTTGTACACCTTCTGAAATGCACATAGCATGGTAGAACTTACCAATAAACATTTCCTAATACTAAAGGGTTGACACATTTGATCGAGTCTTCTACTCATCTCAGATGTGAGTTGGATTTGATTTCACTCTATATTAATTAATCCTCGTTGAGGCTGATACTCTTTTCTAATCTTGCATGGACGTGTCTTCCTCTGAACTAAACTTTCAATGAAAATATTAAACACATCCTAATAAAATCTTCTTTTTTTTTAGTAATAGGCTCGATATATATCAGCAGCTTTTTTTTTTTTTCCTTTTAGTCCGGGCAATAGATATCAGTAGTTTTCAGCCATGGTTTTGTTGCATGCAGTTTCAGAAGAATCTCTCTCTTCCTTTCCGTTGCTGAGCCAATAATAACCTCTCAAGTTCACTAGGCCTGCAAGGAATCGTTAGTGCACCATGTTGATCAAACCCATACTCTTCTGCTGCTTGTTCCAATAGACCCAAGAATGTTGAGTTTCTTAAGTAGCTCAATGGCACCAAGAATCTCTTTATTGTCTCCTTTTCATGCTCAGCAATCACTGCAAAATGTCCTTCTAGCACACACGCTGTTGTGTCATAATCTCCATAATAGGAAGAACTTGATTTATTTCTGCGCAATAAAAGACTCTTCTGAAGCTTTTCAAACACACTCTTCAACTTCAAAACACCATCTAAAACCCTCCTTTTGCTGCTGCTTCTTACATTAAGCCTTGCCATCACGATTTTATGTACCACTACTGGATTTTTGGTGTTTTTTATTCATCTTCTTCTTTTTTGAGCAATTTGATATAGGTGACACGACTTATATTTATAGTGTGTGCATGGTGTTGGAAAAAGAACTTGGAGGAGGAAAAGACTAATTGGACACAGACCAAACACGAAAGAGAGATGTGGTTAAAAAATGTACATGCATGAGATGAGACTAGTGCAGGCATGCATGTGCGGTGCAGTGTTGTCGAACTTTAATTTACCGAAGAAACGTCTCTTGTGGATGTCATGTCATTATGTCATGACATGTATCTGCCACCAGTTCTTAATTATATATTTATTAAGGAACTCTTCATAACGCTTTAATTTTTCTATATAATGCCAATCTTTCATGAGTATTGTCGTCCTCTATGCTCTACGACTTTCTTTAATGATTCAATTTTGTGGACCAGTTAGGACCGTCTCTATGCAAATAATCCGTGGGGCAGGTACATTTTACTTATATTTTAGGTAGAAAGTATCTATAGGTGTGTTTTAACATGAAATTGTGAATTGTTCTATCTAGTTTCCAAAGGGTGTTTTCCTGCTTAATTCTAGCAGGTTTCAAACAAGTTTTTAAAATTTATTATTGGATAATGGTGGCTAGCAAATAAATTAAATAATTAGTCTTTGACTTTTAGTATGGTTAGCCTATTACATATTAAGACCCATGCATAATGTCATAAAAAATGAATATAATTTTTTTACTGCTATTTAATATCCGCCATAGGTCTGAAACTCTTTCTAGTAAATTGAATAGTCAATTATGTCACGTAGTGATTAATCATAAGTATAAATATGTAGTAGTAAGTAATTTCAAATTAACCATACAATAAGTTCCTTCCTTTCACCCAATCTCTGTCCAATGTCAGTTGATGAATATTCAACTCAAAGAATAAATAAATAAACAACACAGACCACAAATATAAAATTTGAATATAAGAAGCAAAAATGAATAAAATGTCTTTTAGACCTTTTAATTTTTAGTTGTGACTAATTTGCAAATTAAATAACAGTACTTTAGCACATGAACTTTGCATTATTTTTAAAGTGAATCATGTTATATGCAACCCGAAAAAATTTCTCAAAAGTACATATATTTTTAACGACGCTACCCGTATTTTTCGTGCCTAATAATACAACTATATGAAAAAATATCTTGATTAAAAGATGATAAATGACTTATTCCATCATTTGTTTTTATTCTATTTTATTTTGATCATTTGTCTTTTAAAAAATTGCACAAATTGAAAATTACAAATCTCACACCTAAATTGAAATCCCCAAAATTGCACAACCAATTCAACTTGAAAAGTCATCAGATCTTCAAGAATCAAAGCAAAGAAAAGAATAAAAAAGACTCATTTGGTTGGACATTTAGATTCTTGTTGAAAGGATGCGAGAGAATCACATTATAGTGTTCTTGTTAAATCCAATGACCTCCTCGGATTTGGGTGCAAGGGAGAATCACATTATGGTGTTCTTATTAAATCCAATGACCTCCTTGGGTTTGGGTGCAAAAAGGGTTGTAGACTAACGCTTTTGTGAGTTGAGATGAGAAAGCAAAAATGATGTTGTGCATGTGGTTGTAGGAGGAAAGGTGGTTATGCATCAAATTTTATGTGGATGATATTATATTGAAGTTGAATATTGAATTGTCTGAGCTTTGTAATTTTTGTTTTGAAGAAAAAAAAAAGAAGAAGCTATGATTTGTGATAGATGAAATATCTGTAGCATGACCTCTTCCTTATTTGTTGGTAACCAGGCTTTTAGAAACTGATTTAATTATTGTTAACAATGTTAACTTTAAATTAATAGAAGGATTATTTTGAAATTTTTTAAAAGATAAAGAATTAAAATGAATTTTTTAAAAAATAAAAATTTTAAAAAATAGATAAAAAATTAAATAGATCATTTGATAATATACGCTTATTAAAAAATATTATGTTTGTTATTATGTTTACTTATGTTTATTTTTTTAAATATTTATTATAATGTTTATTATAAGATGAAAATTAAATTATATTTTAAATAAATAATCTCTCATTACACATTCTTAAACAAAAATAACTATTTGTGTTACATTTAAACATAAAAATAGAAACAAGATAAATATAATAATGATTTACATAATATTGGTTTTTTCTATAAACAAAAAAGATAATATTGTATTTGATAACAAAATTGATTTGTAATTCCCAATACAAAAGCTATAAAAAGAGACCACGCCCCTCACATCACCAGTGTAGTTCTCTCTTTGCGTTTTGCTTTGTTTCTTCATCATCGCGAAGCTCTTTATCTTCCATTCCAACAATGTCTCACCAAGTCGAATCTTCCGACTCGTGAGTTAACTCGTCGTCGTTAACTTTGTCTTCTTTTCCCCCCCAAAATGCTAAATACCCATACGATAAAGTTTGAGTTTTTTCTTTCTTTTCTGAATTTCAGGAAATCTTGGAAGAAAGACTCTTCCACTTCGATTCTTGAACGGAAGAAATCGCCGAACCGGTTAGTCGTTGACGAAGCAGTTAACGATGACAATTCGGTGGTCGCCATGCACCCTCAAACCTTGAAAAAACTCCAACTTTTCCGCGGAGACACTATCCTCGTCAAGGTCTCACTCAATTCCAAAGATTCTAGGTTTCAATTATTTATTTATTTTATTATTAGTATTAATGCTGTTATTGGATTTGTGGTGCAGGGGAAGAAACGGAAGGACACGGTTTGCATTGCTCTTCGGGACGAGAATTGTGAAGAATCGAAGATAAGAATGAACAAAGTTTTGAGGTCGAATTTGAGGGTTCGTCTCGGAGATGCTGTGTCTGTGCATTCGTGCCCTGATGTTAAGTATGGGAAACGCGTTCACATTCTTCCCATTGATGATACCATTGAAGGTGTCACTGGCAATCTCTTTGATGCTTACTTGAAACGTGAGTCAACCCTTCTTCTTCTGTACCAGAGAATACGTACAGTTGTTAATTATTATTATTAGAATATGTTACTTTGTTATAGTTATACTTGAAAAATGTTGAGTGTGCTTAGTGATTATTAAAATGTAATACTTTATTGCTGGATTTTGTGTTGTGTTGTTGTCACTTACCTGTGAGCGAGATTTCTTTGTTGGGGTACGGTTTTAGTTGTTGTAATGCCTCATTGTTGTGTATATAACTCTCCCCCCATTGCTTAAAATTTGTTTCATGAGTTGTTGTTATGAGAAGCTATTATTGTCTAGTATGGGTGTGGTTGGGTAAAAAGCGTGATTTAGTGCTTGTCATGTAAGTGCTTATGTGTGAGTTGTTTTTATAATTCAAGAGGAAATAGGGTTAAATTGATTTCATATAAGTTGGTGAATATGTTTTAAGTTATTTTTCATATGCTCTCCCAGACACATGCACGACACATGCACGAGTGCAAATTCAAATAAGCTCTTCCAAGGTTTTAACTATTTTTTTTAAAATAATTTGCAGCATATTTCTTGTCCAAGGAGGGATGAGAAGTGTAGAGTTCAAGGTCATTGAAATTGATCCTGGGGAGTATTGTGTGGTTGCTCGAGACACTGAAATATTCTGTGAGAGGGAACCTGTGAAAAGAGAGGATGAAGAAAGGCTGGATGAGGTTGGCTATGATGATGTGAGCTGTGTCAGGAAGCAAATGGCACAGATTCGTGAGTTGGTAGAGCTTCCACTAAGACACCCACAACTTTTTAAATCAATTGGTGTGAAACCACCCAAAGGAATTTTGCTGTATGGACCCCCAGGCTCTGGTAAGACATTGAAAGCTAGAGCTGTTTCTAATGAAACTGGAGCGTTCTTCTTTTGTATTAATGGCCCAGAGATTATGTCCAAACTGGCTGGAGAGAGTAAAGTAATCTCAGGAAAGCATTTGAAGAAGCTGAAAGTAATCTCATCTTTATTCATGAGATTGATTCTATTGCACCCAAGCGGGAGAAGACACATGGTGAAGTCGAAAGGAGAATTGTTTTACAACTTTTGACTCTTATGGACGGATTTAAATCTCGTGCTCATGTTATTGTTATTGGAGCTACAAATAGGCCAAATAGTAGCCCTGCTTTGAGAAGGTTTGGTAGATTTGATAGGGAAATTGATATTGGTGTTCCTGATGAAGTTGGAAGACTTGAAGTCCTTCGTATACATACCAAAAACATGAAGTTTTCAGATGATGTAAATTCAGCATGCTTAAATTTCATTTCTGTTGGTGGATTTATTGATTTTTTTTTTCATTTATCGGTGTGTCTAACGTACTGTACTGGTTTTCTTGCTGTGTAGGTTGATATAGAGAGAATTGCAAAAGATACTCATGGATATGTTGGTGCTGACCTTGCTGCCATTTGCACTGAAGCTGCTCTGCAATGCATCAGGGAGAAAATGGATGTTATTGATTTGGAAGATGAGAACATTGATGCTGAAGTGCTGAATTCTATGACAGTTTCAAATGAGCATTTCCATACCGCTCTAGGAACAAGCAATCCATCTGCTTTACGAGAAACTGTTAGTAGTTTTTTTATTCTTTTGAATTCCTTCAAATTTAACTTATTTTGCTGGTGAGGCCTTCTGTCTTTGATGTTCTTCTCCCTAATTAGCAATCTTTATTGACAGGTTGTTGAGGTGCCTAATGTCAGCTGGGAGGATATTGGAGGCCTCGAGAATGTCAAGCGCGAGCTGCAAGAGGTCATAAATCTCTACTATCATGGTTAAACGTTTTTGCTTAGTTTTATATCAATTTGATTTGAAAGGATTTTGCCTTTCTGGATGTAGACTGTTCAATATCCTGTGGAGCACCCAGAAAAATTTGGGAAGTTTGGTATGTCACCATCAAAAGGAGTTCTCTTCTATGGTCCTCCAGGATGTGGGAAAACGTTGTTAGCAAAAGCAATCGCTAATGAATGTCAAGCTAACTTCATCAGTGTGAAGGGCCCAGAATTGCTCACTATGTGGTTTGGTGAAAGTGAAGCCAATGTTCGAGAAATTTTTGACAAGGCCAGACAATCAGCTCCATGTGTCCTCTTCTTTGATGAGCTTGATTCCATTGCTACTCAGGTCTATTTTTGTCACATATTTCTAGCTTGTCATATTGATTGATATTAAACTGAGTTATAATTGTATCTTTGTTTATCATCGCTTACACATTTGTAAAATATTCCAATTATCCCATACGCCAAAGTTATGTTTTGAATGTTATTTAATACCTTTGCAATTTTGTGTGTGGGCGCACACACACTATCATTGTTGCAGAGAGGAAGTAGTGTTGGAGATGCTGGGGGTTGCTGCTGATAGAGTTCTGAATCAACTTCTGACTGAAATGGATGGCATGAATGTCAAAAAGACCGTGTTCATAATTGGGGCAACCAACAGACCTGATATCATTGACTCAGCACTTCTTTGGCCTGGTCGTCTAGATCAATTGATCTATATTCCTCTTCCAGATCAGGAGTCCCGTTATCAAATCTTCAAGGCCTGCATGAGGAAGTCACCTGTCTCAAAAGATGTTGATTTGAGAGCACTAGCTGAGTATACAAAAGGCTTTAGCGGTGCTGATATAACAGAGATATGCCAGCGAGCATGCAAATATGCTATTAGAGAAAACATAGAAAAGGTATGTTTTTTGTTAGGTTAATAGATAAAAAAAATTCTCTTAGTTCTTAGAGCTTTCAAGGAAGCAGTCTCTATGATGCCAGTTTACAGCTGTCTAGGAAGTCTTTTAAAACTTAATGAAGGTCTGTTTGATAATCTTTCCATTGTTCTTCTGTGTTTTGGTGGTGCTTTCAGTCACTAGTGAAGTACACACATCAAATTAATCTGTTATGCATTTTCCTCAGACCAACAATCCCTTTTTAAATTTGTATATTTGGGATAATTGGTCAATTAATAGGCTTAATCAATCTTTATCCGAGGGTTGATTCAGAAAATCACATTTTGGATAGGAGGTATAGGCCATGATATCTATTGTTGAAGTAATTCATCCTTTTCTTGTGTTTATTGACAATAGTTTTGTTAAGTTGTCGATGTATTAATTATAAATCTCTGATATCTGAGGTCTACTAGATCATCATATAATGTGAATGGATTGGTTTGGAATGGAGTGAGGCACACCATCGAGTTGTTTTTCGATTCAAGATTCTGATTCTTTTCCTATACCTGCTCAATGAGTTTCTTATCATTATGTTTGTGTTTGATTTCTTTCAGGACATAGAGCGTGAGAGAAAGAAAAGAGACAACCTTGAGGCCATGGATGAAGACATTGAGGAGGAAGATGTTGCAGAGATCAAGGCTGCTCATTTTGAAGAGTCAATGAAGTATGCGCGTAGGAGTTAGTGATGCTGATATACACAAATACCAAGCATTTGCTCAGACCTTACAGCAATCCAGGGGCTTTGGAAGTGGCTTTAATTTTCCAGCAACTGGAGGTAGGACCGTAGGATCTGAACCCTTTGCAACTTCTGCTGGTAGAGCTGATGATGATGATCTCTATAGTTAGGTTTTATTTATTTAAAGTTACATACCTAGCTCGGAACTGCGAAGCCTTTTTCAGATTTTACTTTTCATATATTAGTTAACCAACATTAGAACCGGATTTTGTAATGCTCAGATATATATAATTATATGATGGACGAAATTCGGGTTATGTTGGAAAATAATTGAGCATATAATTCTTAGGTTGCTGCCTAATCCTGGATTTCAGTTCTGTAGTGGGTTGCTACTTACTGGTATAACGTTAACAACTGTCCAACGATTTATTGGATTTTATTATACTTAGCGGATTTCCAAAGCTTATAAATGCTTGACAACTAATCAGGATATGAAAGAAGTAAAGAAAATACACCCATAGCAACTCTCTTAAATTTTTTTCATGCCTTTGCCCATTTGTCCATATAGTTTGCACTCGGGTTGATGAGGTCAACATTTTTGCACGGGCAGCACGTAGGCTCCCTGGTGTTACTCTATATCATTGCTTATGCTTTACTGACCCTAAAACAAAAACAAAACATTGCATATGCTTTGCTGTGTGTACATTATAAGCCAATAATTTTGCCCTACCCTGGAGTTAGTGTGCTCTATATCTTATGACTTGGAAGTTGATGCTTGAGGGAAGGTGCTATTTTGGTCCATTATGTCCAGTTTGGGAAAGAGGAAAGAAATATGATGGATGAAAATAAAAAGGTCAGTGGAAAGATAAATATAGAAGAGATAAAGAGAGAAATAGAAATTAGTGAAAATAGGTGAGAAATAGTAAAGTTAGTATTTCTCCTCTAAACCAAATCATTTCCATCTGCTCTCACATCTCTCCAATTTATTCTCCACCAAATTTTGGGAGGGATATGAAATGAGTCTGTTTTTAAACTTGGCAAAATTTGATAGTTTAATTTTTAATTTTTCAAATAACCCTTTTAATTAGAAAAGCCATGAAAACTGACAATTTTTGTTTTTATTAACTTATTCAATTTGTCAATTTTTAATTACTTTTTTTTCTCTTCTAAAAGCTTAAACAAACTACCTTCAACAGAGTTGTGGGAGGATGGCCATTCCAACTTCCAAATGAAAGTAGACTGAAACACAGCCTCCTCGTATACTCCTTGGGATATCTAGTATAATTTTTATAGTTAAACAATTCATTTGCTCATTATTTTAAGTTTTAGTCCATATAAAAAAAATAATCTAACTTTTAGTCTTTGAATAGTTCTTTTGTAACGATTTATTACTATCAGAGTTTTTGTAATGACTTTACACAACCAGAAAATTTTCTTTGATATTATCAATAAGAATCAAAACTTAACTTTTTTTTATGCTTGTGTAATTAAAACCTCCCATTTTCTTGTGTAGAGACTAAAACTCAATGCAGGAACAACCGTAGAAACCAAGTGAATAGTTTTAACTTAATTTAATTAACTGAAGACCAAGCACAACAGGAAAACAAATACAAGGCTAATGCGCCCATCACCCTGAATAATATTGGAATACATGAGGACATGTAAAAAAAAAAAAAAAAAAACATTACATAGTATATCACATCGCCCTATTTGGGTATTACATATGGTATATAATATTCCTTTGGCATTATTACATACTTGTGCTTAGCGTAATGCATGGCAAATATGCTGATATGGCTTGGTAAAAACAAAAATATCTTCTCTGTTTCTCATGTTTGGTCAATGAGTCAGGCATTGAGCTATACACAACAGGAAAAGAATACTAAGATTTTCACCTTGCCTAAGCACTTCCTTCAAAATTGTAATAGATATATCAATCACAGATAAGCAAAGCAAAATGACACGATTATCTCATCTTTCTCATATCCAGAAAAAAACATGTACAAACTTCAACACTTGCAAAGTCTTCCTTTCCATTCAGCAAGACATCATCCTCATGGCTTCTCCGAACGCATTCCGGAACAGCCACTAGAGCCTAGTGTGTCATAGTTCACGAATCTGCTTGGAGCTGAGTTATGTCTATACCCTTTTGGCAAGCAATTCTTGACTTGTCTCCCTTGGAAGACATTTTGTTTGTTACCAAGATGTGGCCTCAAATAAGTTTCAGCTTCTGATAGAAATTGAGGCCTTGTAACTGTGCTAGGAGCACTTTGTGGAATGATCCTTGCAGCCATGGTCATGTGTAGGGAATTTAGAGAGAGGATGAGGTAAAGGGCCAGAAGGGAGAAATGTGTGGTAGTAGTAGTAGACATTTAAGTTTTTTTTGAACTTTGTATAGTCTTTGGTTTGAGTTTGTGATAGAAAGGAGGAGGGAGGGGTTTTATGCTAGATTGTTGTGAAGGGGTTAAAACCAAGAGTCTTAAATAGGCTCGTGAATAGCTAGTGAATGCAGTTATGCACAGCTCATTGTTATAGTACACCATAACTTTGGAGGTGTGGTGGAGGTGAGTTGGCGGGGTGGGTGCTCTTTTTTTGTGTTGCAAGTGAGGATGCTCGTGAGTTCATCTTATTGCACTCAGTCAAATTTGTGCTGTTTTTCTGCCCCTAAATCCAAGTAATATCTTCTTTTGGTTTACAATTAGTCAGCATACATACGATATTTTTGAGAATGATAACAGCACACTCGCTAATAAATTCTTTATTATTGATTGAATTGATTAACAATTACAAATTTTACTTATTTAACGAATTTCTCCTTATCCTATAATTTTCAATAAATTTTAAATAACGGAGCGTGCATTAAGAAATATATTATTAGCATAATAGTATATGACAGAAAAAAGTCTAATGTGTCGTCTTTGTGAAAAAATAATTGAGACATTGCCCAGTTGGGGAACCATTTAAAGATCATTGTAGGTAGCATAATAGCCCAATTATGAGTGTCTTGTGCCGTTGGTTAGTCATTGTAACAATTCAAGGCAATTAATTAACGAACTCAATCTGACTATAGTGTTTTACTTCCCATTATATTGGTTGGCCACCTAATAAGCCTCATCAATCTTTTCTGGGAGTGGGGTAGATTTCCCCCATCCACAAATTTCGAAAAGATCCTCTTAATAACATAATAATACCCCTCCCTACCCATAAAGTTCCCATTCAATACTTTAGTAATTATTGGGCACCAATGCTTAAGTGATTATAGAGTAGATGAGATTAATTTTAAATGATTCAACAACAAGGAGACATGTAAATCTTGTGATGTTTAAAGGGAAGCAAAAGAACATCAATTTTTTTAAAGTTTATGCAAAATGGGCGCAATTGGTTAAGTTGGGTCTCAAATTTAATAGACATGGGATGCATAGTGCACCGTAACTACTGACACTGGGCACAGCTACTCACACCCAAAACATAACTTTACATCACAGTTTTTATCATTTTTATCATAGTAGGCCCCACTACTATATTTCCTTCACACATAAGCTCTTATTTCGTCACATACTCCCCAGATATGTAAGGTGACAGGTTCAAGAGAAAAAAAACATTCATGAAACAATTTCACTGACACTAATAATTACACAAAGGAATAGAATTGAGAAACTAGAAGAAGTATTTACAGAGCCTCATATATTGCTGAACCACCAGGAGTAAAAGCTCATAAAACGTGCAAACTCTACCATTTATGATTCACAAACTCAATAAATTTATCCAGCTTTTTTTTTTTTACCTGTTAATGTTGTTAGTGAGAAGGATTTGAATTTATTATCTCTCTTTTCTTTAATCTTTTTTCCTTCTTCCTTCGAACCAACCTTATAACTCAGCGTTAGAATAGGTGAAAGAAGAAAGATTCATTTGTATAATTTTTTTCATAATTAGATCATATTTGAAATGCTTCTAATTAAGTTGTAGAATTCTAGCCCATTTTATTTTTTATTTTGACATGGGCTGATACAGTAATTGTCTGTCATGGTTTTGATTGTGAATATATAATCATACAGCGGAATATGTCAATGTCAAGGATCAAGAAATTATTATATGATTCCAGATTATTACGTGTGTATGATTTCAATGAATCTTTAAGAGACACTTAGTGAAAATGTAAGATTTTTTTGAAAAAAAAAAATGAAAAACTCAATTAATTCAAGTAAAGATTGGACTATGAGCATATAATTGTCCAAATCATACAATAATTTCTCCAAAGGATCAGAAGACACCGCCAAAATTATTTTGCTCACGGGAAACACGTCACTAGTTGGAGCTGAGTTCCAAGTTCTACCTGCGAAGCTATACTGAAGCTACATTAGACACGGGTATGAGACAATACACACAAGAAGATTGGAGAAATTTTTTTAAAAATAGGACACAATATAATTATAATATAAAAAATAAAAAATTAACACAATATACTAATCTCAAACGAAAAAGAAGAATTAATTATTTAAAATTACCATGATTCAATGAAATATTATAATTTGTCTCATTATTATGAGATTCTAATTTATGTTAGTATACCTTTTTTTTTAAAAAAAGTTGAAAGTTATAAAATACAGTTGAGGTATGACTATTCGAAATGTTCGTGAGTTGCAGCGTTCAACACGAATATGTGTCTGACACACATGTGACATATAGGACTATTATTTTAAAAGTGTTTATAATTTCTTCATCTTAGCAGTTAAAGTGTTAATTTATCATTCATTTTATTTTTAAACAATAAATATAAATTATGTAAAGTAATTAATCACACCCTAGTCCATTTATTACTTAAAATAAAATAAATGTTAAAATAACTATCTATATATTATTTGTTTTTAAGAAGACAAATTATAATAAGAAAACATTAAATATTAAATTTAAACATCAATATTTGAGTGTTGTTATAAAAATATATAGTTATTGCTTAACCATTTTTTTTTTATAATTTAAGGCTAAAACTTAAAGACATTTATTTAAACTTCACCTCTTCTATTTTTTAGCTTATTAATTAATACTGCTTGTACTTGGTTCAAATGGCTTATTGAATGAATTGCTCAATTTGAAGCTCGTAATTCCTTTTGAAGGGTAAAAAAAATTAGCTGATGATGAAAAATTATTGATTAACTTTCTACATATAAATATATTGAAGTATCAATGATTGATTTTCTGGTTAATAGTTAAGATTATTTATTTTACTCTTTAGTAGAGTTAAATTCCTTTATGAAAGTTAAAGAAATTAATCCCATAAGATACTTTTCGGAGGAAAAAAATCAATATTTTTATTCACTATTGATCGTTTATGTATACATAGAGTTTTTTTAATCACTAGCTGAAATATTTATCGGATTTATTGATAATTAATTTTTATGAAAAATCACTTTTAGTAGGATTTCACACATTAAATTACATTTTTTATAAAAAAAATTAAATCCAAAATATCACTAAAAAATCCAAGTTTAATTTTACTTATGTTAAATTTATATGTAATTTAATGACCATGAAATTTCAATATAAAAACTTTTACATTGTTAATTAATAAAAAGTTATTATTAATATTACTCTCAAGCTAGTTATTTAAAAAGTAACCAACTTATTATATATAGTAATTGTTTTTGTGCAGATCATATATTTTAGTATGTGATTGAATAATAATAAAAAATTGCTTTACAATTTTAAGTACACTGCTTATTTTTTCTTATACATATTCTTTACAATAACGTTAAATATCACTAGGGGCCGCTAAAAAAAGCTAATTTTAAAAAAATAATTATAACTAGTTATATAAAAGTAGTTGAAAAATTATATATAATTTTATAGTTATTATTATTTTAAATGATTTATTTTATTTAAAATAATTATAGTTATAAAACTATAATTAATTTTATAGAAATGATTATTTTAAATAATTTATATTTATTCATTCATAATCGTTTATTTAATTGATTTTAAATATAATTTATTATATACTCAGTTTATTTATAAACAATTATATATTCATATTTTAAAAATAATAATTAGAATATCAAATTATAACTAGTTATATAAAATCAATTATTATCATATTTATAATATCAAGGGAAGGAGGTATGTCCAATGGTGACTTTTTGCAAAAAAAATTAAGTTATGTAATTATATTTATATTATATAATAAATTAATTTTTATTTATTGAATTCTCTTGTGCATAATTTTTCGGAAGAGTCTAACGTGCAAAATTTTCCTGATTTCCTTTTTCTTCAACAAATTATCAAGTTATATTTAATGAATGAGATTTAACCAAGAGAAGATAAGATCAATTATAACAATTAAATCTTTATCTTGCAATAAAAAATAAATAATCTTTATCTTATTAAAAAATGATTTAATCCATTTTTATATTTTAAATACTAGATATATATTTTATCAAATTTTACTTCATAGATAAGATTTTATCCTATATTGAAAAATATAAAGTTGTATCATCTTTTATACTTTAAATACTGGATGTGGGTAGTGAACTTTTAGCGTAACTCTTTTTTCCTGAGTTAATGGGATAAAAAAATATACTTAATTTGCTTTCAATCAAAATCACCCTCTCCACTCTTATTTTGCCATCATTGAGTGCATCACATTTTGGCACTCTAGAAATGTTTAAACGCCCATTGAAAGACAAATTAGTGAAAAGTTTAGTATAAATTCAATTATAGAGGATTTACATAATATGCAAGAAAGATGTTTCATACAGATGATTTATATAAGGGTAAATTACTGATAATTTCACGATTCGTATGTTTTAGTTTAAAATAATTTTTTTTATTTTTATAGTTTATATTTTAATTTTTTTTTAGTTCTTATTATTTAAAAGTTATAATTTATATTTTAATTCTCTTTTAGTCTAATTTAAATATGATCTTTTTAGTTCTTATCATTTGTATTTTAATTATCTTTTAATTCTTACTATAAAAATAATTGATTATAAATTAATTATAAATTATAAATTATTTTTTATTATAAATTATCTTGTGATAAATTAATTACTAATTACTTGTTAATATTTTTGTAATTAATTATAACAGATAATATTATTTTACTTTCAAACTATATAAATTAAAAGAAAATTAAAATATAAATTATAATAATTAAAAAAACTACTTTCAAATTACACGGACTAAAAGAGAATTAAAATTTAAATCATAAAAATTAAAAAAATTATTTTAAAACTATAAAAACTAAAAAATATAAATAATAAAATTATAAAGACCAAATAAGTGATTAAACTTTTATATAGTTATCATATTATCAAGATTTTATATAGAAATTTATGTGTATATATTTTTGGAACAATTTTTTGTTTACATGGTTACCTCCTTCCCGACATTGAATGTTAGCTTCACGCATGATAATATTTATTTATAATTTAATTATTTATTAATTATGATTATAATTATGTAATCAAAAACTTTTTTTTTTTGGTGAACTAAATACGACACAATTTGTGTCACATGTATCACATAAATATAATGAACACAGTTTATCTTTCACTCTCTTTCCCGTATTTCTTTGGCATCAACTATTGTCTTATCACTCATGTTAATTCTTGCGAGGTATTTTTGTGCAACAAACGCTACCCCTTTGTTTTTTATATACATAAAGCGTTTGTAGTGATACTTCCTTAATATGCTTTATTTTATTTATGATCGAATTAAAAGAACAAAAAAGGTATTATTTTAAATTATGTTTGGCCACTATTCTCTCTACTAAGAGAAATTATTTCCGGAAGATAAATTTACTTTTATATTATAGATTATGAAGTTTTCACGCTCCTCACTTTTTCAATTAAAAGTTCTCAATAATTTCTCTCTTTTATTTTTCTTTAATTTTAAGGAAGTGTATTTCACACACATTCTTCATAACTAGCCAAATATATAATTTATCTCTCAAACATATCATATTACTCCTTTTTTATTTAATTTATATATTTGATTTTATTAATTATCTATTCATTTCAATTTAAAATAATATTATATTATAACTTAAATTATTTATGATGATTTTAAAATCATGTTATATATTTTTAAAAATATTTATTTATTATAAATTATAATCGAAACTATAATTATATAAAAAAATATCTATCCTATGAAGAGATTAAAATGAAAAAGGGAAAGAAATATAGAATGAGATGAATAACTAGATGGGAAGAGATAAAAATAATAATATTTAACAAAATATATTATATACTTTGCTATTAATTTAGAACAATTTTATTTTTAGAAAGGCTTGAAGTTGAAGGGAAGGTGATAAGGGAGCAGCAGAGAGAGTAATACTGGGTGGACAGAACAGAACAGTTATCTGAATGGATCTTCGTGTGCAGCACCCTGTTGATGTTTCCCTTCCCTGCTTCTCTTATTCTCAGAGTAAGATATTTCTTCTTCTTCTTCTTCTTCTTCTTCTTCTTTTCGCAAATAAAACAACTACTGTCATCAATCCTTCTTGTACTTTCTGATTTACATTTATTTATTTGTGGTAACTGAAAAACTTCATGAAGCAAGTAGTTAATTTTTGTGTATATTGAAGATATGCTTTTTTACTTAGCGGTTATATTATTCTGTTCGGTGCTAATTCATTGCTATCCTCATGGAGGAGTAGTACTACTCCTGGTAGGTTTAAACGTGTAGTTCACGTTCACCATTATCATATCACAGGAATATTGGTTTCAAGGGAATCCAAAATTCAGCTACGAGAATTAATACTGGTTGGTTGAAGCTGGGTTCTTAAATTGGTTTTGGCCGAGTTTGATTATTTAATAAACACAATTTCATACTTGTTTAAGATAGAACAACAAGAATAAGCACAACTTAATGCTTGTTAGGAATACACCTAGAGTATGCCATGTAAACAAAGAACTCAATCTTGAGTTTCAAAAGAAACTAATTTTACCCTTGCTATGCTTTTTCATTGTAATTCAATTCTCCCTTCTTTTTAATTCTTTGGAATAATTAATTCCTTAGGTATAGTAATTCATTATTGAAAGGTAAAATAAAAAATAAAAAATGTTTATTGTGATCCTTTGAAAGTGGCTCTTCCATCTCTTCTTCAATGGGAGATGATGATGAAAACTTATGGCTACCTGACTGTTGATGATGTAAAGTTCAAAGGGAAAGCTATATTTGCTAGTCTCATTTTATTCCTTGAATAGATGTGAAGTTGCAATTGCAAAGAAGGAGATTATCCACCGTTTCTTTTGCACTGGCTGAGACTGCAGCTTCAATGGCAGTAGCTGTAACTGTTGTTGGTGCAGCAGCTACTCTTCTTGTAAAGAGATCCAAAACTTCTGAGTCAACACAGGTCAGTAACTTATCTTTATTGTTTGTTTCAATAAAATAACTAATTGTGCTTACAAGCCACCTTGTTTTTCCAAACAAGAACATGAAAATCTTTGGAATGCTTCTATTATTCAAGTGCTCAATGGTTGTTCACTTGTAGTTGTAATTGTAGAGTGATACATTAAACTACTAGAGTTCACATTGCTTATGTGACATTACTAATTCTGTTTTACTAAACAAAATTCTTGGAAAAATTAAAATTATTAGTGTGGATATTTCGTGTCACTTGACAACTTGGTAATTGCATTCTCCAAGTTGGTTTATGCTACCCACTTCGTTTTTAGGAACTGTTTTTCTAAATTAAGCTCTTCTTTTGAAATTAAAGATTCAATTCAAAGTATGTGAAGATTGTGGAGGTTCTGGTATATGTTCTGAATGCAAAGGTGAAGGATTCGTTCTTAGGAAACGTTCTGATGAAAGTGCTGAGAAGGCAAGAGTGCAAGCTAAGAATATGGCCACCCGATTCACGGCAGGGTACTATTTTCTTACCTCTCTTTTCCTTTAGTTTAATTTTGAGTTTAATGATCATGCACTGCTTTGCATTGTCATTCAATCACAAATCACCGTAGAAATGACTCTTAGGGTAATTATCATAAAAGTCAACAAACTTACCATATATGATGAGTTGTGATTGAATGATGATGTAAAATTGTTTTACACTGTCGGTGCACAACCTATTTTCTCTTTAATTTTTTAGTTTAGCCATTCAACTCAATTACTTGTACCAGGCTTCCAAAGAAGTGGAGCTATTGCACAAAGTGCTCTTCTGGTCGATCCTGTTCAACCTGTGGTGGCAGTGGAAAGCTAAGTTACTAGTTTAGCATTACGTGTTGTCTACCCAGTTCAAAAGACAGTTAGTTCCTCAGCATTTCACATGCTCTTGTTTAAATCCCGGTTCAGAATGAGGCAACATAATGAACTCAAGCTGATGAGTGGTTCACATTCACTTGTTTTCCTTAATTTATTCTGCATAAAGCAAAATTGTATATGTATGTAATTCAATGGCAGTGTATAGTATGCATTTGTTGCATTTGCAGCACTAGACAGATGTTGAGTTTAAATCGACCCAGTAGGGTCTTGATAGAATAGGACTTGAGTTTACTGTCAATACACAAAAAGTATTGGAATTTGCACTAACTTGCACACTCCATATGCTCCCCATGCAAATTGTTGGATAACACCCTGATCACATGTTAATTGCTAACTTCTTTTAAACATTCAGGTTATGTCCGTACCTTGGTTTTGCTAGTATCTTTTCCTTATATGAAGAATGGTGATTGAAGTTGAGTTTCCTTTTATATTCTTGAGTTTATTTTTCTTGACATTCCTAGATTTTTCCCTTTTCGATTATCATAATGAACATAGACCACAAATAATTACATTGAAGTAAAGCACAACCTAGTATTGATAGTGTTTAGGAACACTCGAGCAGCATGAATTGTTAGAGTGCTAAAAGCTAAGCTACTTGAAAATTAACAAAACTAGACAAGGAAGAAGCTAAATGGGGAATGCTGAGATGATTAATTTCTTCTTATCTCAATTACATAGGAACAGCACCTTAAATAATTTATAGCTTACTAACCTAAATTAATAATAAACTTACAAGTGTCATCATCTATCTTTAGGGAATAAAAGGAAAATGCAAAATAAAAAAGTATTAGATAATTAAAATCTTGCGACCTACTCGGCCCAGTGGAAGGGATATGTTCTAATTTCAATGTCACCATTATACACACACAAAAAATCCAATAAAATCTTTCAATCTGTTAATTTTATTTCTTATGGGCCTAGAGCCCCTTGTTATGGATATCATGAAATCGATATGAACATACGTATTTACCTAACAAGAATGGATACAAATAGCAAAAGCAGCAAACGGCTAAAGCACAGAAGCATAGTATACTGTTCAAAACTTGAGCACCAAAATTTTAGGGAGCAGACACCTCACTCTGTCCTCGGATCAAAATTTTCCCCAGTCAATTTTTCTATGCATTCTCAGAGTCAGCAAATCAGAACCATTAGATAAAGATCAGATGCTTCAGATTTTATTTCAATAACAAATTGTTTCGATTTGTTAGCTTTTTTCTGTGCTTCTTATGCTTGTCTTCACTATTGGAATGAGAAATAATACTAGTCAATCTGCGTACCCAAAAACCGACAATAGCTCACAAACATATATCATACTTGTACTTTGTCTTTCTCTTGACGTTGTCAAATACTAACATTAGCATTTTCCATCCGAAGAACTTGGAAAGAAAGAATTGAGAGAAACAGGAAGTAACATATATATAGTATACGACAGATAGTGGTTACCGTTTTTATTCTAAAGCAAACGTAAGCCCGTAACCCATTTAAGCAAAAATAAAATTTGAAAAAGGGGCAATGCAACGTCTGCAACATTTCTCAGTTCACACGGAACGGAACCCAAGCCAAGTGAATGTTAAATTATTGGCATCACATTGTGTTAGTCAGAATATGCAACTTATCTTAAACAAATCTACAATTATTATATTGAGTTGAGGAATTAATATATCAATTTAATTATTGATTCCATTCCACTAATCAAACGTCATCACAACTTAAACAAGAATTCCCACCATCGAGATCTGCGTTGACGTATTATTGATAGTGAATTAGTGATATCATTCACCAGCTAATTAACAACTCCCCATCCTGAATCTGAAGTTTGTTCTCTATTGCTCACACCGTACAAGCCAGAATATTCAATGTGTACATATTATAAGATGAGTAAATATATCATCTCACCAAAATTCAAAACACAGTACATTATTATTTTTTACATCACTTTTTTTGCATAATTATAACTGATTCTTGCATATATGTGGCCCACGTATACGCAAAGTCCCTGTATAAAAAAATAGAGCAAACCCTACACAGGAATTGGTGTAAACATTACACCAAAATTCTAAAGCACAAGAATCATTACTATTTCAAAATTTGTTTTGTTAAAAAAAAGAAAAAGTAACCTATTCAATCTGAGATTCCTTTTTGGCCGTTCTTCATTATTGGTGGTATTTTCTACTGCAGTAGTTATACCTTATAGCCTTTAAAACACGGGATCTGGATTTCCCAATCCCTCCATTCACCTTTCAACACATTCAGCAATTTAAAACTGTTTGATGAAGATCAGACAACTCTTATTTTATCGCGTCTGATCAAATTCAATTGTCCTATCTTCATCCAACGGTTATAAATGCGCTGAAGGCGCGTGAATGAGTGCAAAGTGGAGAAGCTAGACATGGGTAGGAGTTGTGTTTGGTGGTGTTGTTGCTGAGGCCACACGCTTACCTCTCTCTGAACGGCTATTCTCAGCAAACTTGAGACTATTCTGGTGCAACCCTTTTTGCTTCTCTTCCTCGTTTCACTCAGCGGTGTAATAGTATTCCTCAGTGGACATGTTGATATCCTTTGAAGGAGGGAGGAACATGCTACCCCACTGAGGGAAGTGAACAAGAGTCACAGGAAGAGTGCAACACACAATCATGATACCCATAAGGGAGAGACCAGTGGAAGTAGAAAACTTTGAGGTTGAGAAGAAGACCAATTGGGTCAAACCAGACCCAAAGTTTCCACCTGCACCAGTTAGGCCTGATATGATCCCAAGAGAACGTCTTGAGATGAAGGGAATGATGCCAGAAGTTGCACCACATGCAGCTTGAGCACCAATAGAGAAGAGGATCATGGGCAAGACTGCAATGGGAAGGGAATTGGCACGTCCAAGCCATATGCAGAAAGCCCCTCCTAAGGTTTGGAGGATCCATAGGTTCCAAAGCCTGCCCCTCATGCCAAACAACCTTGCTGCAACATCAGAAGTCCATCCACCAAAGGGGCGAGCAAGGATATATATTTGCCATTCCAAATGAAGCAGCAATGATTCCAGCAGTGTGTAGCTTGAGATTAAATCTGTTTCATATCAAATTAAGTGATTAAACACGAGTTTAACAGGTATGCACTGTAGTCTATATTTTTTTAACATTATTAACCAATTAGAAATCATCTTCTAAGGTAGTTATTATAAAATTATCAAACTCATCATAATAATTTATAATTGAATGTATATTACCTATACATGTCCTCTGTACATGCATGTATTATTTATTCATTAATTATATGGTGCCTCATAGAGGTAATTAATACATGGGAAAGTAATAAGTTTGTTATTGTATTCCCAGTTGCTTTGTGAGGGAGATCATATTATCACATGTGTACATAAATTAAGCATGGGGCCTTTAGGCTTGACCTCAATGATGAACTGAACTAACCTGTCATAGAAATACTCAGCAATGACATTGTCAGTGGTTAATTCAACTCCCATAGAGTACCCACAGAGGAGGGCAAAAATCCATGTCCTTTAATTTGTTATGGCATACCATAACACCTAAACACCCAAAATGAAACCAAATTGGTTGATGAGTTAATTGATTGATTTTTTTTTTTCTTCCCAAAAATTTTCCCTACTTTTGCCTGATTCAATTTTTTACGATCCTGGTAAACAAGTAAGGAGCATTTCTTGTGTTTTCATTATCTATTTCATAATTTATGATAAAAAAAATATTACATGATTTTTTTATTTCGTTTATAATTTTTAAATATTTAATACAACAAAAAAAATGAAAATAAGACTTTTTTTTATAAATATTTGAAAAAAGAAATAAGAAAAAACAATGTAATAATTTCATAATTATTTATAAAAATAAGAAATGATTTCTGAAAACATTTTCACAAGCCAAATACATCTCAAGTAATTCAACATATATATTGATTGTGTCCTCAAACATATAGAGAAGAAAGAGTCTAACCTTGGAGAATTTGTCTTTGGCAACATTACCCTTCTTCTGCAAGGCACCAAGGTTGCCATCAGGTAAATCTAGGCCTAGGGTTAGGACCATGATCCCCATGACCACAGGCATCCAACCTGGGATGAAGAAGGCAATCCTCCAAGCAGTGAAGGGAGTAGCCCCAGCCCTTCTAATCAACTCATAAACCAAAGGCATTATGAGCTGAGTGGCCCCACCACCCATGTTCCCCCACCCTGCAGCAGTCCCTTCACAAGCCCTATAATCTTACTATTAAACATAGTACTCATCCAGTACTGGCATGAAACAGAAGTGGCCAAGGAGAACCCTATCATGAACCTCACTGTTATGTAACCAGCAGCATCATTCACAAAAGACATGCAGAACACGGTTGGTGCAGAAAGCGTGATAAGGAAGGCACAGCCATAGCGAGGTCCAAGTAGGTCACATACCGCACCCATTGTGAGCCTGGAGAAGAGGCTGCCGGAGACTGAAGCAACCCCGGCATTCCCGATGTCGCTTTTGGTGAGGTTGAGGTTGTCCCTAATGATGGGGACAAGGGGTGCCGCCGCGAAGGTCGAGACGAAACATGTGAAGAACGATATCCAGGACAAGTGGAAGGTTCTCATGTGAGGGTTTGCCATGGAAAACAGCTTGAAAACTTTCGACTTGTGCTCAGAATCAACTGGCAAAGCGAAATTTGCTGTGGTGTCAGTAGGGACCACAGGGGAAGCCACTGAGGCTATGAAGGTCTTGTTCCCTTCCAGTTACTCCATGCATGGAGCTTCCTGGAGAACCCTCAATATCAGCCATTTCGCCTTAACAATCAATGTGCTGTATCTGGAAAACTGATGAAACAAAACCAAATTGAAGGCCTAGTGTTGTGAGGGAGAGACAAGGAGTGTGATTGTACTTATAGTAGGGGAAGGCGTTGACAATGCCAATGAAATTTCCATCGGCTGCCAAAGCTTTAAGCATTAAACAAAAGCTGTATTTGACGTAATCCATTTCGCCGCGTATGCCAAAAAGAACCCATGGTATGTCTCAAAGGTTCATATGTGACACATAATCAACTCTCATATATACAGATAGATATATGCCTAGTTACATATGCTGCTAAATAACACACTTTTGTATGGTGGTATTATTCAACGCCTTTAACCTTTGGGTTTCATTAATTTTGAGATAAATTATGGGTGGCAACTTGGCACATGATCATTACTTTGGGTTGGAAATTAATTGACATGGATGATCATAACTAAATAGTCTCATAAATACGTATTTATCACGAGAAATGTTATCAAGCGTTCCTTTGAACACATTATCTACCATTAGATTAAATTTATTGAAAATTTCAAATTTTAATAGATTATATGTATTAAAAAGAGTGTATTAGCACTTCTCTATTTACTATTATCTCATTAGAATTTCTTATGCTACATATGGAAAAATTATGTTTGGTACATGTTTTGTGGATACACATAGTCTTACATTAGGCATACGTATTAAATAATATTTGTTGAAAAAAAGTTAATCTTCAAATAGATTTTAGTGTTTTGAGAGATTTGTCTTGCCCCTTTTGATCAAAGAATATTTGGATTCACCTAAAGAAAAATGCTTGAAATATAAGATTTTTTTTAAAATTTTCAGATACATTAATTATTTTTTTCCTACATACTCTAGCTTATTTAATTATTCTCTCTTCAAACATTAATAAGAAACAATTAAGTGAATAAAGAAATAAGAAAAAGATAAATTTAAAATAATAACACAATTAATTGACAAATTTAATATGATTAACTAGATTAATTTTTTTAATAGACATAAATTAGTTAAAAAATTCTTATAATATTAAAAATGAAAAGAGTATCATTTTTTCTTTATCTCTCTTTTTTCCAATAATATATTTATTACATGGATAAAGATGCACGAACACTCATGTGCTACTAGTATTAGACACTTGAGAGAGAAAGAAAGAAAAGTGTAGGAATGTAGGAATGATGAGTAATGTAATTCCTTACTATATGTAACTAATGTAAGAAAAAAAGTTCTTTTCTTTAGAAAAAAAAAATTCACTCCAATAATCTTTATACTCCTAAAATATTAATCTTTAACTGTAAATTGAGAAATAACTTGAGGCAAAAAAAGCAGATTAAAAAATGAGAAAAAAGTATATAATTATCAAATGATATTTCTTTTTAAATATTAAGAAATAGTAAAAGAAATTATTTTCTTAATTACTCTCTTTATTAATAATGACGAGATTTGTTTGTATTTTTTAAAGAAAAGATATCTATTGCAAAAGAAGTAAAAATGTCATTGATTCAAATATTAAAAATTGAGATTAAAAAACCATGCACATAAATAATTAAATACCATATAAATTTATTTAATTCAAACTTATATATCCTCTGATTGTCTTTGTTTACTTATATAACATATTCCTTTTATAAAATAAATTCCTTATCTTAGAAAAGACAAATTCAATAATTACATAATATAATAGAAAACTTCATTCAAACTGTTAGAACTTACTTATTAATGGAAGCAAATTAATAAAAAATAAAAAAAGATGAATTTTTGACGGAGACAAAACACTGGGATTTATTTATTTTGGTGCACGTATATATTTTCACTTCTGCTTCCAAGTGTGACAACATTTGACCAAATTTGATAATTCATATTCAAAAACTAAACAAATATGCTTCACTGACGTAATCCAGATAGTTGGCAAGTGGTAGAGCAAACGTTTGTTCCTCTGATAACAACTTTCGGGTTTGAACATAATTTGGGCCTAAGCAAAGTTGCAAGTCAATCAATCAATAATATTGGCTTTGACATATACGAAAAATCGTTCGTTCATATATTCTTTTAAATACAGACCCATTTCAGTTTTGAAGTGAGATGAGTTCAAACCAGATTTTCACCCTCTCCGAGAGAATGTGTTATGCAAGAAACGAATTCAAATTCTTTCCTCACAAATTTAATTCAACATGTGTTGTGAATTAGAGGTAAAGCCATATAGCAATAAAGGTATACAATGCATCATTTCACTTTAAGAAATTTACATGTAAATATATTAAATTTTTATATTTTGTTTCCTTATTTTTATATATTTATGTCCAGTGCCCCAATTTCTCACTCGCTTTGAAAAATAACATTTAAACTATTTTTATAGAAAAAGAATATTTGAAAATTAATATCTTAAAATCGTTTTTCATCAAAAAAATTCTAAACCAAAACTTTTTTGAGTGTTTTTTTTACCTTGAACTTTGTAGTGACTCTTATAAGTTATCCGGACCCAATTCATCGAATTTTTTATGTAACAAAAAAGTTATTTCTGATAATAATTGATTATATATAATTAATTTTCAAAATAACCTAATTTTCATAACTATTGCAAACTCACTTCTACGTCACAAACAACTCCTATCTAATAATATAATTTTGAAAATGCTTAAATACATGTTTAGTTTCTTGAATTTGGGGTATGTTTTTTTAGTTCCTCTCCTAACTGATATTTGGAGGTTTAAGTGCATAATTTATGGCACGACAAAAAAAAATTCACAAAATTTAAAAGACTACAAAATGCAAATTTTAATTTAGGAGAGTAAAAAAGACAAACCCTAAATATAAGAGATTAAAAATATACTAGCCAAAAAACTATCATCAAGCTTGTGATTAACTAATGTAAGATTATTTCAACTTAATCAAAAGTGTCAAGTTTGAGTCATAAGTATATACGTTTGTTAAATACTCAAGACAACAACTTTGATACCCATAATAATCATTTGGTTCTTATAGATGCACAAATTTTACCTTTTAATCTCTATGATTAAAAATTACTCATTTTAGATCATGTACAACACTTTAGATTTCTTTTGGAGCCTTTGTCTTTACACAAATTTTACTTTAGTTCTTGTCATTTTGTAAAATAGAGAGACTAAAAGAATTTAAAAGTGTTTCTACAGAAACTAAAAAAGATAATTTTTAAATATAAAGACTAAAAAAGTAAAATTTGTATAACTATAAATAATAAATGAATAATTTTTCCCATATGTTATTGACTAAGCTTACTTTTTTATATCTTTATACTATTGTGGTTAAAAAGCTACCAACACATGTGTTTCTTTTGAAATGAAAATCAGGAAAAAGGTGTTTTTTCCAACATTTTTTAAGACTCGTTGAAATTGATCAAAATTATCAAATTTGATAGATTTTATTTCTTATTTAATTATTTTCTTTTCTATTTTAAAAATAAACTTCTAATATAATTGATGATTTTTAATAATTTTGGGTCGGTTATAGAAAGAAGAAAAGAAAGCATTCCCTCTCTCTTTGCTTTTGTAATTTCAAAGTTGCGGCAATTGATGGCGACAGAAACCATACCGTACATAACCCAACCCACCCTTTCAGGAGCTCCTAAAGTTGTTTCAATTATTCAAGACCAAAACTATAATACTATAGTCTATACCTAGGTTGTGGCTGTGATTAATTCGTTGGTTGGTACACAAAAATAAGCGTAGATCTTTTCCGTACTACTACTTTTTTTAAGGAGATGTGCTTATTACATTTTTAAGGATATTTTTTACTTGCAGTTGATATTTATTTTTAATTTAATTCTTGTATAAAAATATTTTATTTCATATATGGAGTATATCATAACAAGTATTAACTATAGTTTGTTTTGAAAATAAGAATTTATAAATATGAATTATTAAATTATGTTTGAGTAGTTAAAATTAAAAAATAAATATACATGATTTTTTTAAGTAATTATGTAATCATTAACTCACTTTTTATTTTGATCTATGAAAATGGGGAAAAAAAATATTTAAGCCAGGTTAAAAAAGTAAAAAGACAGTTTTAATGGGAAAAAAAATATTTAAGGCAGGTTAAAAAAGTAAAAAGACAGAGACTTTTATTGAGTTGAAAAAAATTTCTTCTCCTATAATTTTAAAATGCGCTCTCAAAAAATTTCCAATAATAAAATTGCTCTTTTTCAAAGCAATTTAATGGAAGGGAAATGATTTAGAAATAATGAATGTTTAATCTTATCCTAATTTCTAAGGTGCTTTAAAAACACAATGAACACGACCAATAAGCTAATGGATATCGGGACAGCACATTATGGGCAATTGGGAATTCGACATTCCACTCCGATTCTGAGAAAAATCCAGTTGAAGTTATTGAAGAACATATCTTCTTGAATAAAATTTGATTTGCTTTTTTTTATGCAATAATATATTTTGAATTGCTCTGACAAGTTATTTATTGTTGATTATAATATTTGCAAAACTTTGCATTTCAGACTTCATAGTTTGAAAATAAGTGATTTTCAAACATTTTTTCATTGGTTCACTTCTAAAGCTTTAGTTTCATTAATTTTGCTAATATCAAGTATTAGCACTAATTTTAAAAATTAAAAATAATTGCATTTCACTAAAAAAAATTTATCAAAAAATATAAAAATGTAATATTTTTTCAATAAATTTTTACTTGAATTTAAAAAAATATGTTGGTAAGTCATTTTAAATCCCCACATTATCATCCTATCCATTGAACCACTACCCAAAACTCAACAAATAAAAATGGTTTATAACCTTGTGCCACATAACGTTAAAACGAATTTACAAATAAATATACAGCTAAGTTACCAAGAAACAATCTAGAATTCATTAAAATATCATCTCCAGTAATTGGAATATCGAGTCTACAACAAATCATTACAAACCATCGGTGATCAAGGTTTTTAATATGCACACTAAATGCTTGTATTTCCCCTTCTTTGGACTGGCTTGTAAAGCACGACCGTAACATATTTAGAGCGGAAACGATGAGTGAATCCCAACGCCACCACAGATCTTGGTGACTCTCTATTCTCGATGTAAAGATGATTTAGAATCACATTCTTAGGCAATGGAACAGTTCCTGCAGTGTCTCTATTAGCAGGATAATTGAGCAAAGTGTGTTGCAAATGTGAAGGGACCATAGGTGGATCCCTTGCCTCATCTTCATTTCCAGGGTAGACATTATTGTAACTGGAATCAGGAGATTTTGGAACTTCAAATCCCACCACAGTAGCTTCATCCTGCAGGTAGATTGTATCTCTTAGACCAACTAGGCGACTACTAACAAGTAATTGATGAAATTATAAAGAATAAATCACTTACATGATTTTCAGAGTGAGAATTGCTCATCTTGGAGAATTGGAGCCCAGCCGCTAATGGTGTGAATGCATCAATTAGAACCCAAGTGAGATTCCAATATACCTGAAGAAAGAGTAGCTTGGTCTTTAATGCATATAAACTTGATGCAAGTTTATTGGTTAATCTAAGGAGGCAACATTTGCAAACATGACACTACATACACACACACACACACAGATCAAATCTGCAACAAAATTAGAACTGACTCAAACAACAAAATGAATCATCTGTTCTCACATAGTCAAAAGGCCTGTGTGCAGGGGAGAATGCTAGTGTTTTACTAACACAGTGGATTAGTGCAAATGGTAAGATCAACATCAAGATAGACAACCAGTGTTTTATGGACAAAATATCAAATTAAAAGTCGTCCCGTAATTGCAATCCTAGTAGTAAACTGAACTATTGTTTTCTTCAGTTTTAACACGGAACAAAGTGAATGCAGGTTTTAGTCATAATCCATAATCATATCCTCAGCATAAATCTTCTAAACTGACTCACCCTTCTCAAAGCACTTATTGTATAAGGTTAGCAAGCTCCATTCTCCCAGAATGAATTGCATGTTGAACTATGTAATAAGGACCTAACCAGCAAAACTTTTCTAATGTGCTTATTTCACCCTCCATCAATGATAATAAAGACACAGGGCACAAGGTAAGGTCACTCACATGCCAAACTTGATCAGCCATTCAGCCCTAAAACTTTAGTAATGAGAACTAGCTAAGTGGTAAAGTGCATTTAATTCAGAAAAGTTATGAATTTGTCTCTATATCATGTACCTCTGTACTTGCAAGTAGCAACCATCAACCAAAAAGAAGTTCCATATGCAGCACCTTTGTCATATTCTTTATAATTGACTCTTTAACATAAATCGTCAAATGCCTGCCTGGTCATTGGCAAATCCCACCTCAGATAACTACCCCCCCAAAGGTAAAAAGAAATTTACGATGTTCAAGCATGCATGGAAAAATAATTTCACAGAATAAATTATTACAAACACGAGTTTAGGAGCTGAGTCAATGGATGTTGATATCCAGAGTTTTTATTCATCCAAAAATCTTTGAAAATATTAACTTGTCTAAATAGTGCTTTTTGATAAAGTATAGACCAAGTATAGAAATGGAAATGAGATAATACAGCAAAGCAAGGAAAGATATCTTAGTAATGCAAAAATTTACAGTGTCAAATCGTTAAGAAAACTTACAGGCAGAACTCAATCATTTTAATCTAAAGAAATACATATTTTTGGATACAATCATACAAACTCCACCTTTCCTCAGTCCAACTAATACATGTAAAGTGGAATTTTCTGTGGCTACCACACAAGTACTCACCACATAGTACATACTCCTCAATGAATGAACTGAAACCCTAGTTACCATTTTACTGAATGTAATCCACGATAAATTTTATTATTTTCAGCTGATTCTAATATTAAAAGTACATTAATGAAATGTCATACTCAAACTTCCAATATAATTCTAGATATCGTTCCAATCTAGCTAAGGCAAATTGGGAAAAGCAAAACTCTTAACATTTAACAACAGCATATACTAAAGGCTTAACCATAATAGTACGCTTAAAATTGGCATTTGGCTGAATGAAACTAGCATTAGAATTCTCATCAATAACCAAAACTAGATATTTGCAAATAAAAGCCTCATTGAGCAGCTCACTCCACAAGCCATAAGCTATAAGTACAAGTATTGACGCAATAAGGATTAATAACACAAATGCACAAGTTGAAACCATGCAGGTTACCACAGATGGAGTTTTTCATATTCAATTCAAGGGATCCACAATCCACTCAACAAGGTGGGAAAAAAAAAAGGACCTCCTGCAGTAAATGGAGACAACTAAATACACTTGATTAAAAACACAAGCGAAAATACATCATGCTAACCAACAATCAAGCTACAAGCCCACATGAAAATCACAAACCTTTCTCATAAAACAATAATAAATCACTCAGCTAAGATTATAATTTATAACTGCATTTCTTTCTTCCTATGAAAACTTTCCCCTAAATCCTTACTTCATTAGCAATCACACCACAAAGAATCATAAACCAGGATGCAGCTACCATGTTTCCTTCTTTATTCTCCCACAGGATAAAAAAAACAACTTTCCCACCCAAAAACCAAAAACAGAGCACACATCACACATTACATTATTCATTAATTTTCATTTTCAAAACAAAAATACCCCAAATCAAGCATTCTAGTTCCACTAAATTCGAGCTGCGACCCAAACACGACACAACAAGCAAAGAAAGGGGAAGGAAAATCCTGATTCAAAAAAAAAAGTCACTGCCAAAACCGCATGGCAAGTGCAGAATACATTGATGGGAGAAACGTGAAGAGAAACGAAATAGTCATACCGCGTCGCACGATTCGGTGGGATTTGGCGAGATAGAGAGAGGGAATCCAAAACAAAACGCATGAATTGGAAGAAAGGGAAAGTGCAACTCTGGAAACCCTAATAGCGATGCAAAAAGAAAGAAAACAATGTTGTGTGGTGTGTCCGGACACCAGGAATTTTGTCTCAAAAAGTTAAATTCAATTAAATAATAGGTTCAGTTATCGAGCTTAACAGTAACCATAACTAATTTAATAGGAAAATTCACAAATGGTAACGAATATCATTAGCACATTAATAAAAGAATAAAACAGTTATTAAAATACATAAAATTGTGTTGTTATAATTTTTTTATAATATTTTTAATAGATATTTTTTTCTTTTAGTTTATCAACAAGTGTTAAGAACACTTGTTAGGTAGGTCTAATTTAATAATCCTCTTTCACGTCTCAATTTATACTTGAATGCTTACATTATTCATATATTTAAATTAAATTCTTTTTCAAAGCTATAAATGTCTTATAAATTTATAGTACCATTAATGATTTTTTAATTATATTTCTATTTATAATATTATATTAGTATATATTTTTATATAGAATTGTTAAATGCAAAGTTGATGTATTTAATGTTTTACAATAAATTGCATTAAATGTTTTTTATTGAATTAATTGGAGGTCAATATTTAGAAATAAATATTATGAAAGAATTTGTTTTTATTAAAATGAAAAATTATTAATTAAGATAAAAAATTATATTCAAAATATAAATGTATTAAATACTACTTTTTAAATAATAGAACAATGAATATGATACATTAATTTAGTATTTTTTTTCAGTTAATGAAGTGTTTTGCTTTTCAAAAAAAAAATAGTAATAAAAATAAGACTTAAATAACCTATCAGTCCTTATAAAATAGGAAGTTTTTTTTTTTATTGTATTGCTTCAAAGATTTTTATTTGGTAACTTTTAGGTGAACTGTCTTTTAAAATTTTCTGTATTCAAAATAATAGATAATGTTAGACTAGTTAATCAGAAATTTAAAAATATAATTTACTAAAAATTAAAAAAACATGTTATTGTCTTACCAGAATTCATTAATGATGTGATTAGTTAATCTATTGTAAACATCATAATTATATCATCAAAATTTTAAACTTTAAAGGAAAAAACAAAAAAAAAGTCTTTAAGAACATAAAAAAAAACACTATTTTATAAGAATCAGAGGGTTATTTGAGCCTAAAAAAAATTATTAATAATTTTTATTATTAAATAAATAAATATTTTGATGAGTAATTTTAACATTTGATATTTAATTATTTAATAAGAAAAATAATGAAGAAATATACTAAATTATTTTATTACTAACTTAATATATTTTATTGACTATTTTGTTTATTAAAATAATATTTAATAAATTTATATTTTAATATAATAAATATTATGTATTTTAATTCATATTTCCCCTTTTTCATAACAGGATACTCTTTTACAATTTCTTATTATTAAGTATTGACCTCTGATTAATTCAATACAAATATTGAATATATTTATTTTAAAACATTAAGTACATTAACTTTGTATTTAATAGTTCAATATAAAACATTAATGTAATATTATAAAAAACGTACCATTTAATTTTAACTTGTATTTCCTGATATGATATTTTTAATCTATTGATTAACATTTAGTTTGAATAATTTTTCAATTGTGCTAATAGAATTAAATAAGTTAACAAAAATGATAATACACATGAATATTTTTTAATTCTTATAAAATATACATTTATAAATTTAATGATTTTCAAATTCCTGATATGAATGCATATATGTGTGTTATACACCAACAGTTATTTTACAAGTATTTTTGGGTAAAAACACAACAAATATAGCAGTCCTTTGATGAAATATAACACCTGTGTTCTTTGTGTCTTATTATAATTATTATGTAAAAGAAAAAAATGTTCTAAAATAATTGACATTTAGTTTTTAATATAATATTAATTATTTTTTATTTATATTTTTTATAATATTAATGATAAACAAAAAAATTTATAAAAAAATTAATGATTATATAAGATTAATTTTATAAAATTATTATTATCTTTTTTTTATTATTATTATTTTTATCTTTATAAAATAGTTTAGAATGATTATTATTTTGAGATCGGAGTATATAATAACTATTACACATGTTATAATTTCATTAGATAATATAAATATAAAAATATTTAGTGTGTTGTTTACTCATAAACCAATTACCTATGGTTAATGAATGTCAATGGACCATCAATTCAGAGCCATTAACTACCGTTGACCTACAAACTTTGGAAACCAAATCCAATCGCATTAACTTCACTTCGTTTAGCAAAAGAAAAAAAATAAATTAAAAAAAATAACTTCACTTCGTAATAAATCACACAAACTAATCCTTATTTCATTTTCCACATTCTCTAATTAAAAATAGTACCCATGAAATGAAAGACGAGTGGAAAGTGGAAATCTCATGAACTAGCTTTGAATGTTTTTTTTTTTATTTTTAAAGAAAAGAAAAATAAAAAAGAATGTTTGTTCAAAATTGTGAAAATATTTTTAAACACCGGTCAAAAACTGAATACAACAAATTAATGTTTTCATTTTTTCTAAAGAAATAAAAATGATCACATCTTAAAATACTTTCTTCTTTATACATATTTTCTAAATCTTAAAAATTTAAAAATAAAAATTATTTTTAAAAAATAAACACTCAAATCAAACTACATCTTAACTTCTTTCATTTCATACCCTGTCAAGGGCTCAATTTCCTCCTCCACGGAGCATGCCCATGACCCACGTATTGATATTGATACTACCAAATTTTTTATTGGCACTACCCAAGTGGAAGCCTTATGTTCGTATTCCCAAATTGTCCCTTGACAAGAAATAAAACACAAGAGGGTTTTTGTTTTCCAAATGGTGGTGAATATAACAACGTAATCATGATTTTATTTTACATGTGTACAACAAAATTAAGATTTCGTTGTTAATTGTTTTATTCTCATTTGCAAAATGAAAACATTTTGATAGTTACACAACAGAAACGTGTTCCATTATGCTATTTTTTGTCACCCCCATTTGCAAAATAAAAATAGGTTTATGTTGTTGAAAAGAGAAATTGTCTAACAAAATTATGTTTTTATTGTTATATTTTTTTCTATGCATTTTGCGCAATGAAAACATGTTTTCATTGTTATTTTTGTCTGTCAATCGTAATAATTAAATGTTTGAGAACTAGCAAACTTTATAGTCCACATTAAATGAATAAAAACATTAGCTAGAGTTTACCAAGCGTCAAATGAATACACATAATAGTACTTAATACAAAAGAAGTTAATTAAAACGACTAATCCTCAGTGATGTCTATTACATATTGAGATCCTATAGTTGAATGAATATCAATGAGTTGAATTCTTGAATGCGTTGTAGGTACAGTTTCTGCCATGAACAAGCTTCATGTGTGCAGTATGTATTCCGTTGTGGTGCAATAGGAGACGAGGGACAATCATCCTTTAAATACATATTTATCACATTCTATCAACTTCAGTAGATGATGCACCTTTATTCTTGGACCCCTTTGTTCATGTTGATATCTTTGTCGCTCATTGTATACGATCTTAATGGTGGTGACATTTTTATAATCTTAATTTTTGATTGTCAACAAAATTTGATCAGGCTTCATCATGTTTTTGATCATTTGACTAAGCATAGTTTTTTTTCATTGCTTAAATGACTAATATAATGTTTCACTAACTTTATGGTTATGTACATCACAAATAACAAAAAGTTTCCAACCTACCTCTTTGACAAACTTCTCCTTTAATTTAAATAGATACTCACATTTTTTGGTTCCAATGTTTTTGCAGACTAACTTATCCTTGTATTACTTGTACTTTCCTCCATTTTCACAACTTACTAGGACAGATTTTCCTCTCATTTTTTGACACATGAATAACAAGAATAAATCCAAGACTTTTTCCCAAATCTTAAACCCACACAACAAATCATCTCGATTTGCAAAAATCTAAAAAATAAAATATTTTTTTTTCACTTATGTAACATACACATACACAAATATAAAATGAATCTTTAACTAATCAACATACCTCACCAGCCATGAAATGAGTGGAAAAGTTATGGTAATCAGGTTGGGGGTCAATGCTCAACCTGTAGTTATTAAAATGGTCTAAATCAACTGATCATACTAGTTCAACCAGGACCCGAACCCCTAACCGACCCAGGTGAGCTATTGGATCGAGGATGCATGAGAACCGGTTTGGCCCGGTACAAACTGATCAATCTTGACAGAACCCAATGACCCAACTGGTTGAAAACTCAGTCCAACATATGCATCTATTAAAAAATAATAATAATAACGTTGCTGTCAATTGTGAAATTGCATCATGATACGCACCAAACAACATCCTCTATGCAAACTCGTGCCCCCAGCAAGGAAAAGCAGTTGACAAAGTAGATTTGGTTCCTTTTGAAATATGTGTTTTGGATAAAAAATCTCATCTCCACTCCTTCGTGACCCTTTACCACTCTCACTTCTCTTCATATACGACTTCTCCTTTATTTGCAACCATCGAAGCTCTTCCATCGCTGCCATGGGTCGTCATTGGAGAATGAGAACAAAATGAAGGTTTTTGTTTGAAAGAAAAATGACAAATGACTGGACAATGAAAAAAAAAAAAGCTAGGTTTCTTTTGTGTTGTTGGATGAGAATATTGGGCCTACACTCTTGTTTTTGACCCAACTAACTTTTTTTTATTGTTATATATCTTTATTGTTTTTACTTTTTATAATTAATCATCGTACACTTATGTGTGGCTGATATACATACATGTACCAAAGTTTAGTGTTGGGTGATGATTAATTACAAATGGAGAGTTTTTTTTTACAACACAAATGGAAAGTTTTTTTTCCTGTTTTATAATTAATCATCGATCATACTAGTATTACGAAACTATAAAGGATGGTACAATATTTAAAAATATAGGAAAATACTAATTATATTTATTATATAATAGATAAATATAATAATAAATATAAAAAATCTTATTATTTTTTAATATACACCAAGTCAAACCGAGTTAATTACTGACACACCGATTTGACCACTAACCCACTTGATCAAGTTGACAATCGAGCCAATATTCACAACATTGGTCCAAACCATTGTCAAGATCTTCATGCTAATTTCCCAAAATACCATGATCTCTAGGCTTTTCATCTGATTGATTGGAATGGTAAAAACATTTATCATCAAGCATGTTTACAATACCATGATACCTTGGTAACTTCATAAAAAAATGAATTTCAATCCATGTATTTTTTGCAAAGAATCATTCATGAAAAATCATAAATATGACACCACAACGTTCCAACAAAAAAATGAAAACAAAAATACTTAATGGAGTCATGATTTTATTATATGTCTAGAATTTGACACATAACAGACTTATGATTCCATTGTGTCCAAACTCAGACAATAACAAAATCATGATTCTATTGGGTATTTTGAAAATTAAAAAAATCAGAATCATGATTCCATTGTGTAAAAAAAACACATACCTAAGTTTGATGGTTTGACGAGAGAGGAAAATATAGGAAAAGTGATGGAGAAGTGAAAAAAGGAAGAGAGAAGGGTTGAGGGTGTAAAGAAAAAAGAGAAAGGTAAAGTGGTCAAATTGCTATGGCTGGTAGTGCGAATAGCAAATTTGGTGGTGATAATAACAGTGTCCTACATTGCCCCATGGAAAATTAAAACCCATGACTCAAAGAAAAAACAATTAAATAGAACAAAAATATTCTCTTTTTTAACAACAAGGACATATTTTGATAAGTTATTGTAAAGTTACCCTATTAAAAATAAATCCAGGATAAATGACACGTTTAAACCTTTTTCTTTTATATAGACCACAAGTTTATTCCACTAGAGACAATTTTGTATGTCGGGTAGGATCATTATAGGAGATAAAGTTATCCTTCAAGTATTTAACGCAACTACGTACAAACTCAAACTCGAAATACATGATTAAGATAAAACAATTTCACACATATTGATCTACAGGTTCAATGATTGTCATGTTGAATTTAGTTACCAATTAGGGTTTATTTTTTATCAATAAAAAAATTATACATGTGTGGATGTGAATATTAAGTGTACTATATTACCAAGCACGTAAATCAACTAATGAGGGAGTGTTTCAACTTAATCAAAGGTTTAGAGTTCGAACCTCAATATGCAACTACATCAAATTAGAGTGAGACATTCATCACCCATAATGATCCTATTCAACCCAAACAAAATTATTTTCCATAAAAAAAGGTGTGTGCTATTATGCTACCTAGCTTCACATTCCTAATTGTGCATTTTTATAAATAATCCTCAAACTTAATTAGATTAATTTAATAAATAAAGACCTTATTGGTTGGAGTTATTCATGGATTAGTTTGGATAAGGTTTCATTAATCTCATTATTCAAACAAATCAAGATATTATTATGTTAAATACTCAGAAAATGAACTCAAGCATGATTACTTTCAATGAATGATACTTATGGTCTTTATAAAAAAAAATCATACTACCTAGTAGCAAAATTACTATAATCATATATTTTAAATAAAAAATAATTAAAAAAAACAATAAACACAAGATAACACTAGAAAATATCTCAATTTTAATTAATATTTTATAAAAACATAAATGTAATAAATATGTTTTAGTCTATAATATATATTATTGTTAAAAAAAATATGTCAACGGCATGAAATCTTGGAAGACCCGACCTTGATGTACAATTTTTTTGAGGAGCTTAGGCTATTTTATAAGCATGCTTTTGTGCCTATAAATTGATTTTTATGAATACTATGTAGAGATTATTAATTGAAAACATATATTAAATATTCGTTAAATAATTCAAGTACTTTCATATATTAAATACTCATTAAATAGCATTATATACATATATTAGAAACTGATTAAATACGATATAACATTAAAAAAAATGCATCAATTGTAAAAACATAAAAAGTAATGAATATATTTTACCATATAATACATGTTACTGTTAAGGAGAATGTCAACCTTGGATCCTTGGAAGACCCTAATGTATAATTTTTTTTAGGAATTAAAGTTATTTTACCTATAAATTGATTTTTATTTTTCTTGAAACATCACAATAAGAATTTCTCATCCATACATAATTTCGAGATAAATTGTAAAGACTTATAGAAAAATTATGACAAAAAATGGAATAAAAACTACTAAAGTTATTCTTATAATTATGTTGGATTTTGTACAAAATAATTACAATTCTTTATATGTAGAAATAGAGTCAAATCTCACATGTCGTTTGTGATGTGGCATAGATTATTTAGCATATAATCTTGTGTACTCATTATGTTTTGTTATTTGTGTTGCAAAATATCCTAAAAAATCCACCAATGCCTACTATTGTATTACTGGTTGTGGTGTGAACAAGTCGATTAACATCAACATTGGTATTTATTCTCTTACAATATTGGTCTATTTTTAATGTTTTATATTTATTGTTTATAATTGCTTTAATTATATTTTTACATTCTTTTTTATAATTGACTTTACCTAATAGATGCTGTGGTATTGTGATCAATGTGGTGGATTATTGTTTGCAAGAGTGTGAGAACAACAATTTGTTATAAGAATGTTCAAGAATAAGGTTATTAGAAGAAATAATACTCATGCATGATTGTAATAAAAATTCGAAAAAAGATGAAAAATAACAATTTTTGGATTGAATTTGTGCATAAGTTCCCATTAATTTTAGATTGGCTTCATCTGTTCTTTTTTTATTCTCACTAAATTTGAAAAGTGCTAATTGTTTTTACTTAATGGATAGGTTACCAAATTGATTCTCAATCGAACAGGTCAAATCGACTAGTCATTTAGTTTTTAAAGTAATATTTTCTATAGATCCAAACATTTTCTTTAGACATTGAAAGTTTAAATTTGTGACCTGATAGATGTGAAATTTTATCTTAATCCACTCTATCAATTCCTTTAAATTATCAATTGATGAATTGCTTTTAATTGATATAAATATGATTCTTATAAAATTCAACATTAAGATTAAAATAAAAAAATCCTCAAGGCAAATTTGTACTTAAATAAATATTTATTTTTAAAAAATTTTATGTTGATTCTTTAAAGAGGGAGTATTAAACAAAATTTTAGTTTATTAACTTTGTGCGATAATTGATAGACTGAAAATTTTTGTTTAATAGTCACTTTTTTATAGGATCAACATAAAAAAAAATTAAACTTAGAGAAACAAAATTAATTTTAGATTTTGGGGGATTAACATCAAAGAAAAATATTTTACAGTAACAAACTATTAGCCTATCACTCACTACACAGATGTAATTTAACTTAAAGGACCAAAAATAATAATTTTTGATTTTTGGGGGATTAACATCAAAGAAAAATATTTTACAGTAACAAACTAAAATTCATTCATTTTACGGGAACTATAATAAATAATTTTAAATTTTAAAAGGAAGATAACAAAAAAAAATATTTTATAAAAGTCAAAATCAAAATATGTCCATTTTATAGGACCAAAAACATGTTTAGGCCCAATTTTAAAACTTGTTAATATTTTTTATCACTTTATAAATACTTATTAAATATAAATGATATCCTATAAAAAAATATAAATAATATCTAATAAAGTTTGAAATAGTTATTAAAAATGTACTACTAAGAAATATTCTACGCATCATTCTCAATTATTTGTGTTTCATGTACATGTGGAATAAAAAATGATTATATATAACCCAAATGGATTGGGTACAATAACAAATAAAAATGTGCTCCTCTTAAAAAAAAACCAAAAAAATGTGTTTTTTTGGATTGAATTCCAATCCTTTGTTGGTAACATTATTGACAAGGTTAGACTTAGAGATGTATATCTAGAGTGATAAGATTTCCAATCTTATCAATGTTTTTCTTAATTGCTCGACTCTTATTTTCTTTTTCCTTTCTCCTACCTTATTAAGAATTAGACATATGAAAAAAAGTATCTTATTAAAGTGAAATGATTAAATTTGGATCATATAAGATCAAAATTCAATGTGATGTAAGATTTTAAATAATTAAATGATATTAAATCTTAACTTATTATATATGATTATACGGTTTAAATTTAATATTCTCATTCTCATATGATATGTCATTGTTAATTTCTAATTGTTGGCTACACCCATTGAGAGACTTCTTAATCTATCTATTATGCATTCCATGTATAACAGCTTGACCTATATGAGGGTCAGCTGCTTCAGGTAGATTTTGGGGGTGTTTCTAAGTTGTGTTGCCTATTTTCTCCAAAACAACTTTTAAATTCAAAATATATTATAAAAAAGAGTTATTATCTTCCATAACCACTTATATTTTAGGGAATGCCTATGACCCTATAACATTATTGCTCCTTTTTTCAATTTATGTCTTATGTGTTCACACAATTTAGGTCTTTTTAAACCATTGGATCATCAAACCAAACTAACTAATCATAATTCATTAGTCCCACTAATTTTAGGTTGACTATAAACTATTTACCATCAACTATCATGTTTGGCCCAATCAACTAACTTGATCGGTTGGTCCCAAATCGGTTATAAGCTAAAATGGTTGTCTCAATTTGCTATATTGATTAGATGATATCATCTTATCCGAATCAACCAAAAAAATATGCTTAGGCTTTTAATCCCACTACCAATAATAATAACCCAAGTCATAATATCATATAAATCGTGTGAATCCATATTAGAGTTTGTTTGATTCATACGTTTGACAAACCCAAGATGTGAAGATATATTAAAGCCAAAATAAGCTAACCTTATTAGTCATCCGACCCAAAATCCACAAGACCCAAATAATTTAGCACCAAAAATGCTTTGTTTTTGCCTTACTTAGTTGTTCTAATAGATACTTTGATAATTACTTTGAACAAGCACAATAAGATCATCTCAATGCTATATTCACTTAGCCTTTAGTCTATAGATCACTTATGGTGGTTGGCCTGTGGCTACCTAAACATTAGTTTTATTTTACATTTTTCCACATGCCCGGGTAGTATTTCTTTAAATACCTTGTGTCTACTCTATGCTTATGCTTTGCTCGTTTCCTTATATGTCAGTTAGCCGATATGCCTAGGGGTGGGTAAGCGGGCCGGCCCGCCCTGCATAAGGCCCGCCCGCATAAGCCTGCATTGACAGTGGACCGGGCCAGCCTGCCCCGCATTCTTATACGGACCTAATAAATTGGTCTGCCCCCGTCATGCGGACCCCGCGGGTCAAACGGGCCGGTCCGCGGGCCTAGTTTTAAAAGAATTTCAATTTCAATAAAAATGCAATACAATCAAATTAAGTTCAACACAAATGTAAATAAAATATCAACAATTAGTCAATTACATCAATAAAATAAATAATGTCTTAACAAAAGAAAATTCAAGCAATAAATCTAAAATATGAAACTTAAACATCTCCAATAACAAATGATTCCATATTTAAAGTAACTTGAGTCTTCTCCATTTCCACATCTTCATATTCTTTTCCTAAAACTCAAAACGATAATAAATATTAGAATCAACTCAAGTTAAGTGATTAAAAGACAACAATTATTACACATTATTTTCCTTGCTCATCAAATCCTAGTAACCAATTTTTAGTACATATCAAGGCTTACACATTATCACCAAGAAGTCTAGTTCGATATTTGTTAAGTACCCGTGAGCTAATACTAAATGTCGATTTGGAAGTCATAGTTGTAATTTAGATGCTCAAAATATCACAAACAAACAATGAAAGATCTGGATTAAACGTGATTCTTAAGGTGTTGTAGTTGGTGAAATTCTTAAACCATGGATTAAGTGGGCTTACGGGCAACCCGCGGACCCCATGGGCCAAACCCGCACAGTCTGCGGGTTAAGTAGCATAAACTATTTAAAAAAATCGGTCCGATATCCGCACGGACCGCAAGCCCCGTTGACCAGTTTATAGACTTGAACCCGTTTACCCACCCCTAGATATGCCTCACTAACCATGACTTGGTTGATAATAAAAGGTTCTTCTCAAGTAGGTGACCATTTGTCGAATTTCAGATCTTTATAACCTATGTGCAAAACTGTTTTTAAAAAGCCAAACTCCCTTTCCGTAAAGCCTAGCTTGCTAGACACATGCTCAATATTGTAGTGTCTAATTGCCTTATTCTTAAAGTGTGTAATATTTTTCGAAGCCAATAAGAAATCCTCGTAAATTGATTCCAACTCAAGGATTAAGACTCTTTGATAATCGTAAGCCAATAAAAGATTTTGCTTAGCAACCTATAATGACTTAACAGTTAACATTGATTTCCAACTATAGGACTGCATCTTGTCCAAAGGTAATTATACAAAGAATAGTAGACGTGACATTACTTAAAAAGTGGTTAAAATATCAGAAATATTGAAAAACACAAGTATATTAAAAAAAGTTTCACATGTTATAAAAATTGAGACGAAAGAAAATTTATAAATATTTTTTTTCTTTAACTCAGCAAGATGCCTTTTAAATAAGAATAAAATTATAATAGAAGCATTAAAATAGATAGTACTTCAAATGAGATAATTCTAACTATGCTGTGAGGATTTGAGGTCATAATATCTTAACTTTTTAGTAAGAATAAAACAGTCACAAACCATCAAAGTATTAAAACAAATAATACTTTAAATGAGGTGATGTAATTATTTATAAGAAATTGAACTCGGAACATCTTTTAAAAGAGCAAACAATGGGTACTTGATTTTTTATTTTTTATAATATTGATACATAAAACCCAGGAGTTAGGAAATGGAAAAGAAAGGTGAATGATAGATAGGTGTGACAGAGTGCTCTCGGGTCACGTGGGCATGAAGTGCAACATTGGTGTTGCAGAATTAATTAAAGAAAACTGTACGGACGGGACCACGAGAACGGAGCGTGGGTGGAAGGAACAGGAAGAAGGAGTGAAGGAGCACCTTACACGCTGTCCATTTTGATTTTGATTTTGCTTTTCATCTAAAAAAGTTTGATGCTAAGTTAAATCAGTCACGACTTACATATATAGTGCAACACTATGCATGAGACCAATGGTGTACACACTTGACAATTCACTTATCCGTTCCCATTCAAATAAGGGATAAGAAAAAAAAAATCATCTAACGCATGATAAATCAACTGATATATAATTATTTAAGCTTAATAAAATATTTCGAATTTGAATGATAATAAAAATGAAACTTCGTTGAATTACTTGAAACAAGAACTTTGACTCTATATAATAATAATAATAATAATAATAATAGTTTCATTTTGAACAAAATTACATGAATAAAAAATATTTGTAATCTTAACAAATGTGAGATAAGGAAAAATACTATTGATTCATTTCATCAACCCTTCTATTTTTTTGCCAACAATTGTTGTTCACAAATCACAACAGTAAGAATTTGGATAGACAACTGATAAAAAGTGAGTGTGACGGTGGTAGGTGTTAATGATCAAATTCAGCTAATCGACTCCATAATTTTAGCAATTGTCCATGAGTCTGATTTAACTAAAGATTTCATGCTGGTTTGATTTAATTAGATTCTTTTCGTTTCATATATCTCATAAGTCACAAGTGACTTGGAAAATATTGTATAAATGGATTAGTTGTTGACTAGATTGATATTATCAGTTTTTTTTTCCCAAACCAAACATATACGGAAAACAGATCATATGTTCAATCATATTTTGACATTATGTAGAGGTTGGCGCACTGGTGTTGCTTGTATGGGAATTAGAAAGATGAAGATTCAAATTTTAGTATGTGTCATTAATTTTTTGGTATGATATTTAATCCATGTAATTTAAACTTAAAATTCCTATTACACTAGTTAAGAAAAAGTATATGTTATCAATGAATTTGTATTTTTTTGGTAATTAGGAATTTAGTTTTTAAAGTAAACTATAGTTGTTAATTAAAAAATTAATGATTAATTAAGTTTTTAATCCCTCAATCTTTTCATAATATAATTTTTTGTCCTTCAAGATATTTTTAGCAATTTTTTATTTTTTTTATTAATTTTTTGTCATCATTTTTAGTCCCTCTAAATATGTTTGTCCATTTTTAATCCCTCAATATTTTTAATTTGTCCATTTTTAAAAATAAATAAGGGACTACAAGTTGACAAAACATGACTAATTTTTTAACAATAAAAATAAACAAAAGATTAAAAATAAGTAAAAGAATTTATAAGGACTAAATTTGCAGACAGAAAATTAATGAATAACTAAAAGTTATATAAAAAATTTTGAGGGACTAAAAATTGAAATCTAGAGAAGTTGAGGAATAAAAAATAATTGTAAATATGTTAAAAATACATACAAGTAAATTATAAATTATAAAATAATTAAAAAAAATAATTGTGAATTTTATTGAGAAACTTAACTATCTACTTTTACTGAAATTTTTTCTTTATTTTCATTCACAAAACTTGAAACCAATAGACTGTTCAAGGACCCGTTTAAGGTGATTGCAAGTTTTTTTTTTATTTATTTTAAATGTAATTTTCTAAACAAAATGCATTTGATAAAAATTAGAGTTGAAATGATTTTTTAACACAATTTCAAAATATTTTCTAATTCATTTTTTAAATCAAGAAGACATTGTTCATGATTAATTGGTTGCTAGTTTTTTTTTTTAAAAAAGCCACTCCTTACATTCAACAACAACCTGACAACCTCTCCAAAAAACAAAAAAAAATGACCAAGAACCATCATTAACACCGATACCACCACCACCATTTGTTGGTAAATTGAGAGAGGTAAACATTCAGGAGATGTACATCAATGGATCATAAACAACTATATAAGTGAACTTGACACTACATTTTAACTCCTAAACTTTAAGGTTCGGGTTATGGGTCTTATCATCACCCATTAGGAAGACTTTTGATATAAGGGATCTCTATGTGCATGGATCCACTACCGCCATTTACTTGTCTTAGTCAGTCACCAACACCAAGTTGAATCATCGACTTTGATATCAATTGTTGGGAAATCGAGGAGGATAAACACTAGGGAGATTTACACCAATGGACATAAGCAATCATAAAAGTATACTTGACACCACACTTTAACTCAAAACCTTAATACTAAGGTTTATGAGTCTTATCCTCATTTATACGATACTCAACCTTTTCATTCTTATCAGATGTGAAATTTGATCTCACACTTGTACTCCAGCAACCACCATTGACGATACCACTGCAGCCGTCACCACCACCAATACTGTTACCACTACTATTACTATCATTGGCACTATCACTAGCACCCTTATCAACCAGCATCGCCATCACATTTTTGTTAGTGTCATCACTATCATCACTACACAAATTCCAAAATTCCTTTACTTCTCTTGTTTTTCCTTTTCCCTCATTCTCTTCTACGCTACCAAAATGATCATAAATGAACTTCCATGCCTTAAAAAATAAGTGTCTAGTTTTAAACCAAGGATACCCTAAACATGAAAAATAAAATAGTTGAAAAGAACATTGAAAATGATCTTGTATTTGATTCATGGATGTGGGTGGCAAGTGGCAACAGGATGATGTGTGGTGTCATGTGAATACCAAATGCATTTGAAGGAAGAAACAGGAAAGACCCAACCTCGACACATATGGGACTTGACGGTGGCAGCTAATGCTATGGTAAGAATAGGATGGGTCATGGTGGGTTGCTAAGTTAGTGAACACTCATATCATTCAATCACCCTCTACACTACCTTTAGGGACCAAGATTTGTGTAATTCCACTTTTCTTGCTAATCATTTATTTAACATCTATATTTTAAAAGAGTAAAATATTTTTTTTTGTATTCATAAATATGTAAATATTTAAAATTTGTTCATGTAAAATTTCTAGTAAATTTTTTGTCCTCACAAAATTGAAATTCATTATTTTTTTGACCTATATCAAAGTTTGAACATTCAAATCTACGTGTATTAACTTTGTGCATGAGTTATATACATAATTAATGTAAAAAGTCATAATTATAATTAAGTTCGGATTCACCGGAACCTATGTTTAGGTAAAAAAATTACACATTTCAATTTTGCGAGAACAAAAAATATCATGAAAATTTTACAAAGACAAATTTTGAATATTTTCATAAAGAAGAAAAAATATATATTTTAACCATTTAAAAATTATAATCACCAATTGTTTTATATAATAGAGTTATATAAAATAATTTTTAAAATTGTTGACCGTTGATTATTTTGTTTATAAGTTTTTTTTGCAATAATTAAATTTGGCCTTTAATTTTATTTTTATTAATTAGTTTGGTCTTTAATGTGAGAAATGAAATATGAGTCGTTGGAAGGTTATTCCAATTTAATTAGTAATCTGGACTTCAACTCTTTACATATAACCTTCTTAAAAACTTAGAAAGAGAATTTTATTTTCAATAATAATCAAATTCAATTCAAGCATAATTAATTTTTTCTAAATTTATTGATAAGTGTTAGTTATTAATTTTGTTAATACACGAATTTAAACCTATAACCTCTTCTTTTAATGTTCTTTCTTCAACCACTAAATTAAGCTTATAATTCTGTAGATTGATGAGTAATTAAATTCAGTTACTAAGTTGATGAGTATTTAAATTAACATTATAAAGTTTAAGTTCTACGTTGATTAGTTTTGTAATATTAAATATTAAATTGGCTGCGATGCCGATTTCATGAATTAAATTGATTGATAATTATTGATCTAAAGGACTAGTTTTTTTATAATATTAAAAAATAAATTAACCAATGCTTATAATTTTAAAAACTAATTAATTTAATATGCTGCCTAAAAAATTACTGTCTTTTATTTATTTATTTTTCTTGTATTTTGTGCATGAATGGGTCTCACACAGTGTAGTGTATGCGTCTTTCTTCTGATCATTTCATTTTGTAGGAGATGGCTCTGTCACATAATATTTACAATCATTAATGTTTAGTCTAATTCTTTTTTTTTTTTGTTGAATATGTTTAGTCTACTTCTGGTTCGAGTCGTGGTTTTTTTTTTTTTGGCATAAAGGTCGAGGCATGGTTAAAAACATAAAAAAGGAAAAATAAATAAATAAATAACATAAGTTATTGATAACTTCATTTTTTTTATTAATTTGATAACTTCATTATTATTAGATAATAGTGTATAAATTTATTATCAACACAGAGCATTTTCCTTTCATCGTATTATAATCATATTACTAGTTCGACCATCAAATTATATACTTTATCAATTAATAATTTTTTTATCTTCAATTGATATAAAATATGTAATAATGTATAAAGTTATTTTTATAAATTAAATATCTAATTTAATCTTATAAAAACATACGTAACATTAAACAAGTAACAATAATAAAAACATACTTGAGCACTTCAACAATTTTATACTATTGTCCCGATTCAATTACATATCTTTTTAAATATGATTTTTAATATAATTATTATAATAAATAAATAAATTTATCTTATATAATAGTTTATGATTAAAAATAACGTTAAATTATTTTATATTATCAAATACATGATGTTGTTTTTTAACGTATCAATAATTCTGGTCAAAGTAAAATAGAGTATTATAATTGTAAGCTCTTATTATTTTCTTATAAGGTAAAGTAAAATTTTATTTGTTTCAAAGAAAGAAAATCAATAAAGATAGAAAATTTTAAAATTTTCATAAAAAAGAAAATGAAATAGAAATTTCAATTTTTTTATTATGAAAGTTATTTTTTATTTTTAACTAAATAAAAATATATCATCATTCATATTATCCTTTCTCTCTACTATTCTTTCTGTTGAAATATTTTTCTTAGAAATATCCTAAATTACATATTTAATCATTTGTCTTATTTTTTTTATTCAGTTTGATATTTTATCTTTTGAAAAAAATTAATTTTGTCCCTTATCTTATTTTTTTCAATTCAGTCTAGTCTTTTATCTTTTTACAAATTTTATTTGATCATTTATATTATTTTTTGGTTCAATTTGATCATTACTTTTTTTTTGGTCAGTTTAGTCCTTCAATCTATTTAAGATTGACTTCGTTAATCATTTAAAAATAAATTTTTTTAGTTCATTTTTCTCTCCTTTCCCTACACATCTTTTTTAACAAAAATAATCATTCTTAAATTATTAATAACGTCAATCTTAAATGGATCGGAGGTCTAAATTGAATAAGAAAAATGATAAATAATCAAAATAAATTTTTTAAAAGATAAAGAACTAAATTAAAACAAAAAGAAAATTAGATAAAGATAAAATTGAACTTTTTAAAAGATAAATGATCATAATTGAAAAAAAAAGATAAATAATCAAATAGGTCATTTGACCATCTTTCCTTATTAAACCAAATTCCAATTGAATAAAATAGAAGAATATCTCCCCTATAAGTTTTATAATATTACTTAGTTTAATAGGAATCAACCAAACTCATAGTGTTTTCAACTCACTAAAAAATAGGTTAGAAGTACTAGATTAGGGTTAAGTTGAATTTGTTTCTAGATTCGGCTGAAAATCTTAATCCAATCTTGATGTCTAATGGATTGGGTTAGATTAACTTATGAAATTATATATATATAATCAGTGACTCATAAGTTAACTTACCAAATAAATAAATAAAATTTAAGTTAGCTTACCTTTAGGTTTTATCTATTTTGACATCTCTAAATTTGGAGTATTCTTGATCGGAAGTTAAAAAATAATTTCTTAAAGTACTACAATATTTATTTAAGGATTTGAATCCTTTTCAATAAATATTTTTATACACATATATCTAAGATTCATCTAAGAAGCTTTGACTTCATGCTTAAGGAGCACCATGACGCGGTTTATTATTTTTACCTTTATAACGTATAGTCACACACAACTTGGAGAGTGAGTCACTCTCTCCACTTTTTCAACGACACATTCTCAATATATTTCTTTTCTTATACATTTTAAATATGCATTTCACATACTTCTTTGATAAATTGTTAAGGAAAAAAAATAAAAAAATCTCTCAACAATATCAAATTACATTCTTTTTTATTTTTATATGTATATCCAATCTTGATCTTGACTGCTTATCACTTTTAGACATAACGTGAACTCACAAATTATCATAACATATACCAGTCAAGTGAACTTCGCAATTTGCATTTTAGTTCCTAAACATTCAAAGAATTTGTATCTTAAATTTATAAGTTACAGTATTTTTGTCGAGATAATAATTTCATGCACCTTTAGAACTAGGGATCCTAAGAGATTTTTGTCGAGATAATAATTTCATGCACCATTGGAACTAGGGGGATCCTAAGAAAAACATCCTCAGAGCGAGACATCATTGAGTTCTCACCGGTTTCATGGCATGGTAGCCTACGTTGAAGATTTACCAAATTCGTCACAGTAGTAATTGTTATACATCTCATTTTTTTAAAACACATCAATGTCTCTCATTTCACTTTCCTTTTACTCATTATATCACTTATTAATTTTATGTTTTTCTCTTTTTTCTTTCTCTCATTAAGTGTTAAATAACATTTAGAGTTTCTCAAAATTATTTTTAAATTCATTATGTTATGTATGAGAAATTTCTCAAACATACACCTTAAATTAAACCACTTGCAATGGGCCAACGACATTATACTTGTAGGTGGTGTACGTCAAAATCAAAACTCGCCATCCTTGTTCCCACAGAATTGAACCCCTCGCCAAACCAAACAGATAATTTTTCAACTATTACAACGCGTAATATTATATTTCTGCAATAATTGTGATGCTTGAAATTTCCCGTGAGGCATTCGATTGTGACTTGTTCTATAGACAAACAGAAGGGAAATTATTATAAATCGTAGTGGTTAAAATTATCACATGCCAGAAGAAATCGTGTGTATGTTCAGTCTATATATCTCAATCCTTAAGCAAGGGTAACGATAACAATTTTTGACTCAGTTTAAAGACTTATGGAAGAAGAATATGAAATAAACAAAGGAAATAAAATTAATAAATTTGTAAAAATTATAAACAGTTAGAAAACCGAAAGAGATAAAATACGAGAGAAATTTACACCAACACCAACCAACAGAAACTATAACTCCATTGCTCTTGCCAAAACAAGTAACCATTGATAATGGAGAATCCTCTATAATTAACGAAATATTCTGCTAGGATTTGAGGGTTCCTCAAACTTTAGAACTTGACTCTTCTCTTACAATCACATTGTAATCCTCCATTTTTCCTCATGAAGCTTGTGGCACTTGCAAATGTCTATAGTACCAGTTATAATTAATGGGGCACTCCGCACTGAGTTTCTTTCCTTTGTGTTCACATAGGATAGCAATTACTTCAACTTTGGTTTGAAAAAGGATGATAAAATTAGGAAATTTTGCCCATTGAGATTGAAGTTATTGTTAAAATAATTTTGTTTTATTATTTCTGCACGTTAATTCTTCGTTGAATTGTTTCAGTTTAATTTATCCTTAATTTTAAGAGTTTGTTACCTTATGTAGAACATGGGTTTGTTATGGATTAGTGGCCTAAAGTTTACGAACGAATCTGTTATGTATAAGCCTATAAAAAGGCTTTTATCTTTAATGAATAAAATAGATTGTAGTCTTTTTCGGGACATTTGCTGATTTACGCTCTCCTCTTGTATATTTTTCTATTCTCTGCCATTTAACAGTGGTATCAGAGCAGGTTTCGACATTGTTAGTGAGACACGTGAGGTTTAAAAACCACATATTGCATCAAATAAATCTCTTCCCCATAACCATGGCTACAAATTCCAACTTTGAGCAAGTAACCATTCCACGATTTGATGGTCACTAGCTATGACCATTGGAGCATGCTAATGGAGAAATTTCTCCGACCAAAGGAGTATTGGCCAATCATTGAATCTGGAATTCAAGAGCCAGAAAAGGCACAAGTTTGACAGAACCTCAGAAAGCAGACTTGGAGGCTAGAAGGCTGAAGGATCTAAAGGCAAAAAATTATCTCTTCGAGGCCATCGATCGCCCCATCTTAGAAACTATTCTTTGCAAAGAAACTTTCAAGGACATTTGGGATTCTATGAAGAAAAAGTATCAAGGTTCTGCTAGAGTGAAGCGTGCACAGCTTCAAGCCTTAAGAAGAGATTTTGAGACATTAGCAATGAAGGATGGTGAATCTATTTCTAGCTATTTTGCAAGAACAATGGAGATAAGAAACATGATGTGATTCCATGGCGAGAAGATGAAAGATGTCACCATTGTAGAAAAGATTTTGCGATCCTTAACACCAACGTTTGATTATGTTGTTTGTGCAATTGAAGAGTCCAAAGATATAGATGCACCCTCCCTTGATGAATTGCAAAGTTCTTTGTTAGTACATGAGCAGAAGATGAACCGAAGTTCAAATTTGACAGCAGAAGAGCAAGCTTTGAAGGCTTCTACCAACACTCATTCCACAGGTAGAGGAAGGGGTAGAGGTAGAGGCAGAGGAAGGGGTCAAGGCCGAGGCAGAAGCAACTATAGAGGAAATCAGCAACAACAACAAGAAAAAGAAAGAGGAAGATGGAGCCATCAGACAAGTTTAACATTGAATGTTTTAGATGTGATCGGTTGGGCCATTACAAATCAGAGTGTAGGACCAATTTGTCCAAGGAGCATGGGGAAAAATCTAACTTTGTTGAAACAGAAGAAGAAAAAGAAGAAGTGTGCCTCCTAACCTCTTGTCAAGAAGAAAAAGAATCAAGTAAAAGTTTGTGGTACTTAGACACAGCTTGCAACAATCATATGAGTGGGGACAAGTCAATATTCATTAACTTGGATGTGACGTATCGTGATAAAGTAAAACTTGGTGACGAATCCAGAATTTTAATTATGGGAAAAGGAGAGGTAACAATCCTAAACAAAGATAACACTAAAGAGACTATCTTCAATGTTTTCTTTGTCCCAGATTTGAAAACGAATATTCTAAGTGTTGGTCAGCTACTGGAAAATGGATATGAGTTGTTCTTCAAAGATGGAGCATGCAAAATTCAAGATTCAAAGTCGATTCTAATTGCTGAAGCCACAAAGACAGGAAATCGAATGTTTCCTCTTTATCTTCATATCACTAACCACACATGTTTTTCAGTGAAATTGAAGGATGACGCCTGGCTATGGCATTTTCAATATGGGCATTTGAATTTTGGTGGATTAAGAACACTCCAACAGAAAAACATGGTCACAGATCTTCCTAAAATTACACCTCTCTCAGAAATTTGTGAAGAATGTGTTGTAGGCAAACAACATAGTAGTCAATTTCCAAAAGGGAAATCATGGAGAGCAAAGGATGTTTTAGAGCTGGTGTATTCAGATATATATGGTCAAGTAAAACCGCCTTCCAATGGAGGTAAAAACTATTTAATTACCTTTAATGATGATTTTTCTAGGAAAACTTGGGTTTATATCCTGCAGAACAAATCAGAAGCTTCCTCTACTTTCAAAAGCTTCAAAGCTTGTGTAGAAAATGAAGCAAGAAAGATCATTCAGACTCTTCGAACTGATCATGGTGGCGAATATTGCTCAAAAGAATTTGATGTGTATTGTGAACATCATGGCATTCGAAGAGAGCTTACAACAGCATATACACTACAACAAAATGGTGTATCGGAGAGGAAAAATAGAACTATCCTTAACATGGTGAGAAGTTTGTTAACAAGAGGAAAATTACCGACAACTTTTTGGCCAGAAGCAGTTAATTGGAGCATTCATGTCTCAATAGAAGCCCAACTTTTTCTATTCAAAACATGACACCGAAAGAGGCTTGGAGTGGGAGACAACCATCTGTGGATCATTTAAAAAATTTTGGGTGCATCGCCTATGCTCATATCCCGGATGAGAAGAGGAAAAAGCTTGATGACAAAGCTGAAAAATGTGTCTTTGTAGGTGTAAATGAAACATCAAAAGTATATAAGTTATTTAATCCACTAACAAAGAAGATTGTGACCAGTAGAGATGTTATTTTTTATGAAGACAACACATGGGACTGGAATGAGTAGCAACCCAATTCAATTATTGTCGATAATGAAGATGTAAAAGAATTGCAGCTACCCGTAAACACTGTCTTAACATCTCCAAATGCATCTCAAATAGCTCCTGAGATAGAGATTTCAACAACAACAAATGTTGGAACAATAGACGCAACAATTGTAGCTCAATCTAAATGTCTTCGAAGGAGGCCAGCATGGATGTCAGATTATAAGGTAACTGGGATTGACCAAATTGAAGATCCTAGCACTCACTTTGCCTTATTTTCAGATTGTGACCCTACAACATTTGAAAGCGCTGTCAAAGAAGGAAAATGGCGAAAAGCAATGATGATGAAATTGATGCCATTGAAAGAAATGATACTTGAGAGCTGATTGATCTTCCTAAAGGACACAAAACCATTGGCGTAAAGTGGGTCTTCAAAACAAAGCTTAAAGAAAATGGTGAAGTTGACAAGTATAAGGTGCACTTGGTGGACAAGGGATACAAGCAAGAATACGAGGTCGATTGTACATAAATTTTTTCTCCAGTAGCAAGACATGACACAATCAGATTAGTTATTGCATTGGCAGCTCAAAACTCTTGGCCTATTTTTCAGCTAGATGTCAAATCTGCATTCTTGCATGGATACTTGGAGGAACAAGTATTTGTTGAACAACCTTGGCTATATCAAGATTGGACATGAACATAAAGTGTACAGATTGAAAAAGGCACTTGATGGACTTAAACAAGCCCCAAGGGCTTGGTATACTCGCATTGAGGCTTATTTTATGAAAACTGGTTTTTTAAAATGTCCTTATGAGCACACATTATTTGTTAAGTTTGAAAATGGAGGGAAAATGCTTATTTGTTAATGCATATTTACTGGAAATTGTGAAATCATGTTTCAAGAATTCAAGAAATCTATGATGGATGAGTTTGAAATGTCCAGTGTTATGCATTACTTTCTTGGCATAGAGGTGGTGAATGCAAGTGATGGGATCTTTATTTCTCAAAAGAAGTACATTGGAGAAATTTTGGATAAGTTTCAGATGAAGGATTGCAACCCTACAAACACTCCAACTGAGTTTGTCTTGAAATTAAATAAAGATCATGAAGGGAAAAAGGTGGACAACACTCTCTACAAACAAATTGTAGGCAGTTTGATGTATCTAACTGCAACAAGACTAGACATAATGTACTTTGTAAGTTTAATAAGTAAATATATGGAGAATCCTTCGTTACTTGCAAGGAACAAGAGATTTTGGGATATTCTACAGGAAAGGTGGAAAATCAATTCTATTTGGATTTATTGACAATGATTATGCAGGAGATCAAGATGATAGAAAGAGTACTTCATGGTATGTCTTTATGTTTGGCACAGGTGCTATTTCATGGTCATCTAAAAATCAATCAATTGTGACTTTGTCAAGTACAAAAGCTGAATTTGTTGCTGCAACAACCTGTGCTTGTCAAGCTATTTGGCTAAGGAGAATACTTGAGGAGCTGAAATTAAAACAACGAGAAGCTACTACAATTGTTTGTGATAACAGCTCAATAATTAAGCTTTCCAAGAACCCAGTGCTACATGGAAGAAGCAAACACATTGATGTGAGGTTTTATTTTCTAAGAGATCTCACTAATGAAGGAGTAATTGACTTGAAGTTCTGCATAAGTGATGAGCAATTGGCTAATACGTTTACAAAATCTCTCAAGGTTTCAGTTTTTCAAAACTTAAGGAGGTTAATAGGAGTATGCACTTTGGGTGATCCAATTTGAAGAAGTCTATGTACAAGTAAATTGAATGCATCAGTTTAAGGGAGGGATTGTTAGGATAATTTTGTTTTATTATTTCTGCACGTTAATTTTTCGTTGAATTATTTTAGTTTAATTTATCCTTAATTTTAGGAGTTATTACCTTATGTAGAACATGGGTTTGTTATGGATTAGTGGTTTAGAATTTAGGAATGTTATGTATAAGCCTATAAAAAGACTTTATCTTTAATGAATAAAATAAATTGCAGCCTTTTTCTGGTTTATGCTCTCCTCTTGTATATTTTTCTGTTCTCTGCCATTTAACAGTTAACATAAACCATTGACAGTTAACATAAACGGGGTGTTTTTGATAAGGGAAAATGTTTTAATTTCTAGAGAAATTTAAAAGTTAGAAAATAATAATCTCCTATTTTGGTATACAATATTAACAAAACTTCCTAGTAAACATTGACTCATGTTTCCTACAAAATTGTTCCCTCACAAGAAGGTAGAAACTCAACATTTTTGAGTTTAGAAGAGAGATTTAATGAAGTAAAAGACCACAATACCCTTATTAGCTCACATAATACACTTAAATAAAGTTTTGAAATATTTTCTTACTAAATGAAATAAATAATTAAATTAAGAATAAAAATTCTAACAAATGTTCTCAAATAACTTGGTTTAAAATATATTAAATGTTATGCTTTTAATTACTTGGTTTAAAATAATCAAATAACTAATTAATGGATTATTTAATTATGAATATCATTGTCTCAACATTCAAGAAGTATTTTAGTAGAAAACGAAAAAAGAAATCGAAGGTAGAGTGAATGAAAAATTTAGTAATGTTAAAAATTAAGGAAAAAAATATTAATAACCACACCAACATTTTTTTTATAACTTATAATTTTAGAGACAACATTTTTAGAATGAATTTTATCCAAACCTAAGAATTGAATTAATTAATTTGTTAAGAATCTCTTATTTTATGTACAAAATTGTTATAATAAATTATTTAAAACATTATATAATATATATTTTATTTATTATCTATAGATAAATCATTTAGAGGAAATAGTAATAATGAAGTTTAAATAATTTACAAAAAAATAGTAAATAATTCACGTAAGTTCGCCCCTGCGTCTAAGGATATAATAACAGTTTCATTATTTAAATTTCAAACCATTAATACTGTAATTCATATACAATTATTTTTATCTCTTATTATTTTTATGGTTTTTTATATACATTCATATTAAAATATTCTTTAAAATTATTAAAGGACATAACTTTTCCTGTCTTGTCAGAGACCGAGAGTTGTACAAAAAAAGGCATTATTGTTTTTGTAATTAGATAAAATGAATTTTCAAGTTGGGCTAAAATAATATAATCTAGTGTCACATAATATAATTTAATAAAAAATATTTAGATAAATTTAATATATTTTACATAATATAATGATGTATAATTTTGTATATGAATTTGCATAAAAAAACATAGCATCAAAAAAATATTTTTGTATATGAATTCGCCTTCAAAAAAATGTTTGTGTATAATGATTTATTTAAAATATTATTATAAATCGTCAATCAACTTAATTTATTTTTCTTCTAAAAAATCTTAATTTTTTTAAAAAAATTTCATAGCTTAAATGTATGTAAAATATAAATTTTTATATATTCGAATACCAATTTAATTACTGTCTCAATTAAATAAATTATTAATTGAACCTGTACCAAAAAAATATATATAAATTGAGCTTTAATGAAACAATATTTCAGTTGAAAAATTTAGTTACATACCACATTTGGATGGTGTCTGTCTCATTAATTTTTTTTTGGTAGATACTACATGTATTTTCTACCGCGAAGATATTTCTACTTGAGTTGTGTAGAATAATTATAGAATAATATTGTATCAATTGGTTCATACATTTTTTTGGTGGTAATTAAATTCATTTATTTTAAAATGATAAAATTAATCTTGATATAACTAATTTTGGAATTGTTGAACATAATTAGAATATATATTTAAATTAATTTTAATAATAAATTTACATTTGAATACGTTTTGTTGTCGGAAAAATATGAAAATTAATTTTTAAACTTTAAATCTAAGGAAGGGATTTTACACAGTGTATTTAGCCATATCGGACTTAGTAAAAGAACCATATATAGAGAGCTATGTTCCACCAATTACCAATCACATAGCAATATTTCTCAACCAATAAAGTCACGAGTTGTGTCACTATATATAAGCACCCAACCTCCTCCTACTGTTACTACTTACCTTCTAACTCCAAAATCCAAATAGGTTCTCTCTCCTTCTTCCTCATTTTCCTATGCTTTTATCCTTATTGTTAGATCTCACGTTATTTTATTATTTTCCTTCTTATGCATATATTTTCTAGGTATCATATTTATATTTATATATAAATATTTGATTCTTCTCATACTTGAGCACTTCAGCAATCTTTGTATATACCTTTATTTCTTTAGAGCACTTTTCCTTTCCCTTTCCCTACTATGACTCTTTAGAGGGATTGTTGTCTAGATTTGATTCACAACTGCGTTTCCTTTTCTTCTCCTTCTTATTATGGATCGAGAAAGGCTTTTCATTCGCTGGAATTGAAAAGGATGTGTTTTAAATCACACATTTGTTTCAGTTTTCATCGATCTAGAGTTTCTAAAAGCACGATTTTTTGTTGACGTTCTTTCTGGTCAAGTTTTCTTTTCATAGGGATATTGGATTTCCTTGTCTCTTTTTTTCTTTTTATTATTTATATTTTTCTTCTTTTGGTTCTTGAGGAATGATTTCATCTGGGTAGGTTCCTTTACTAAAGTGGTCTCGTGTACCAAAACCACACATAAATTTGCACATAAAATCTCTATTTTCCTTCCACCTTCTTCTGTCTACTTCTCTCTTTGATTTTTTTTTACTCTCCCTTAATCAGTCTCTATGTTTCATGATATTCCCTTTTTTCTATTTTCCAGTTTCTCCTTGGAGTTAGATTTTCCTTTTCTCTGCGTATGGCTTATATTGAGCCATAATAAGTACCTTTTTTTTTATGAGAGTGAACAGTATGCTACATATAGCTTCTATATATATGTTACTTTGTTTTAGGAGCTATAGTTGCATGGACAGATAGATTAACAGTCGTTATTTGCGGATGTAGCATCATCAAGATTCACATGCAAGCGCAGGTGGTGGGTGGGACTTGATGCAATCTAAGTGCTGTGCCAGCCAAGCCATAGGTCTTTTGGAACTGAGAATCTTGATGATGCTGCATCAGCCATAAACGACTTCACTTTAAAAAGTTAGATAAGGACTATTCTAACCTCAACAAGTGGGCAAAAAAAAAAAACATAATGAAAAAACCAAAAACTGTTGTTGGGGGATACACACATGAGCATGGCACAGCCAAAACCTTGAGACATGATCTGATCTGTGCATTTAAACCAAGAGAGGTGGTGACCTTTCCCACTTTGCTTTTTGTTGGTGTCAGGTGGGTTTGTGTTTTTTTGCCCTTTGTTTTTCAATTTATGGTGTACTAATTTTTTATTTGTACTTTAATGGATATAGGTATGGCCTTGCAGTGTTTCTGTTCTGTCTTTTTTATTTATTTATCTATCATTGTTGTTACTATTTATTATTACAATGTTACTAGTTAGCTGTAACTACATTAATTAGCTCTTCAGTGTTTTGCAGAGACAATCCTAGGTTATCAAGTAAATATAGGCTATTTTGGAGGCCGAGAGGAGCGGCCGTTTTGGCCCTTTATGTGCTGACTACTTCACAGATCTATGATGAATATTCCTTTTCAACAGAGAGATGCTGGGATCTAAATGGTGTCTTTTCAGTTTCTATATATAGATGCAGATATATGACTTTATCCAAATCTGGAGAGAAGAATGTTAGAGAGACAAGCACAGAGAGAAAGTTAAAATTAGTAATATTTGTAATTTTAGGGTACTCATGAGAAACTAGCCAGTGTTTGGTGCTGATATTGTGACGGTAACTTTTACTTTTCATGAGCATTTGCCTTGCATCGGATCTAGCTATTTCATATCTAGAATGCTATATAGCTAACTTAAATAATTTTTTTATTTGCTGATCTTCAAAAACTTCGTCAAAGCATGCAGTTTCGTGCATATAGAGTGAGTGAAAATGAGATAGGAAGGATTTTAATTTGTTGATTATCACCCTTGTGATTTTGTTTCTACCAGCCAAATAGCTAGTTTTCTTTTGGGGTCCCATTCCCCCAAGATTTGGCCTTGTTAATTACTACATATTAGGAGGAGGGCGAGCCCTGATACAGCGGTAAAGTTGTGCCTTGGTGACTTGTTGGTCATGGGTTCGAATCCGGAAATAGCCTCTTTGCATATGCAAGGGTAAGGCTGCGTACAATATCCCTCCCCCATACCTTCGCATAGCGAAGAGCCTCCGGGCAATGGGGTACGAAATTTTAATTACTACATATTAGGAAATATACACAAGAATTAAGTGTGTGTGTGTGTGTTTGTATTTAGTAGTGGATATTGTTTCCGAGTTGGTTTGCATTTCAGAAACTGTGCAGATTATTGAGAATGGAAAGTGGCCTGGGAACATGGATATACATGAACACAGACATATAATGGACATGGTGAAGGCTTTGGCTTTAGTAGGACTAGTCACCCATAGCTCGGGTTAGTGGACCAAGGACCTCTTACAAGTTGGACCCTCCAAGGCACTCTATCTATGTGGGTGAGGTATTTCATTAATTCCATCTATTACTTGCCTCTTATCCCTTGTAATAATGCTCAAAGTTAAATAGTATTTTGAAAAAAAAAACATGTATTTTCTTATAGTATATATCTTCATTATTCATTATAGTGATCATTCAGTATATTCAAGATCTTATCACTTGGAAATGTGTGTGCCCCCATCGCTGTCCAACTCTTGGTTCACATATTCTCGCTGCTCCATCATTATGAATGTTGTGCTGTGTACACTTTTCTGTGCCCGAAATTAACCTCCCCACCCCAAAAAATATGGAAACAGCTTGCCCTATTTTTCTTTGTAGAGAAGGCTGTGTGGGGCATATATGCATTAGGCCCACTGATATTCTTGTTCTCTCTCTTCATTGGTAAAGCCACATTATTTTTGTGGGCTTTTACATTGGCAATTGATAAGGGTACGTAATGTGGATCTCAAGAGCTATAAATGTCTCCTATGTTGTATGGATAGCTATTTGTATGATGCTTCTAATTAATATGGTGTACAAGTTTCAAACTAGACTTCGGTTATTTTTCATATGAGAGAGAAAGACACAGATACAAGTTTAATACACCTAAATGATGGTAGATTCTCCTGAAATCACTCATGTACCTTTTCCTCTAATAATTTACTTAAAAAATAATTTAAGAAGATGAATGTGATCAATCTGTTTTTATTATTTAATCTTGGCCTATATTTCTATGGAAAGTGACAGACAGATAATGCACTTAGTACATGCTTAATTTCGGGATTACATGGATCTTTGTTTGCAGGTGATCATTAAATTAAAACAACAGTCTCTTGACTCTCTTCTAATTCAAGGGCCGAAGTTTTCCCACTAGCTTCTGGATCTTGTACATCGATCTTTTGTAAGTATCCATTATATATATATATATATATATATATATATATATATATATATATATATATATATATATATATATATATATATATACACTTTTTCCTCACTTGTACCATTATTCAGCAGTGGTTTCATTTCATTCCTATAAGCTGCATTAAGTAGTTTATGACTTCAGTTACATAAAAGATCTATTAATATTTTTAATTTTTTTTCTATTGTTTACTTCTTATCCTATCATAAATCCTATATTATTTATATTTTTCTCTTTCTTTTAGTGTCATATAATATAATGTGTGTCCTTGAAATATTTTTAATTGTTTAACTTTATAACTGATTGAGATTGTGTGATTGTTGTAATGAAAACAACAATAATAAAAAAGAAATAACAGATTCAAGCAATTTATATTAAGCATGATGCATTCATTTTAAATTTTTCTGGCCAATGTAGCTATATTTTAAAGAATATATTTTTGCCTTTCTTTTCTTCTTTAATTATCTTAATTTCATTTTTCAAAGGATACATTAGCGCTGTTATTTCTGTCAATAAAATAATTCATCTATAAGATTGAATTTTCTTATACGGCAGGTATGTTGTTGGTTAGAAAACAAAAATAAGTTTTTACTATAAAGAAAGATATTTATTATATAGAAAATACATAATTCATTTAATATTCCTTAACCTATGTATATGGTGCATAGGATAAATAAATTCATATATGGTCATGCTATTGTCTTACCGCTACCAATGTGCATCTGTATCAATATTTACATTGTCTGATCTTATTTTGCTTGGTAGTAGTAATAGTTTAAAGCATGTTTCGATTAAAGTTTGTAAATTGAGTTTGTAAAAATGATTTAAGTCTTTTAAGTATTCAGGTAAATTTTTAATGTACAAATGTATTCTTTTTGGTAATTAAACATGTCACAAAACTGAATTTACACAATCCAAAAGTACACTCAGCACTTATAAAGATTTTTTGAACGGTTAATCAAACATGTCCTTAACCATCCACAATGTATTTTGTTTATCATTTCACTATCCTTTTTTATCTTATCTCTACCTGGATGTATTTAATGAAATTTCTTGGTCCCTACCAATTATTCATACAATATTACAATATGTAAACACAAAATCAAATAAATTGTAAGCAAGCATATACTCATATCTAGTCATTAATTTCTTGGCCATCGTGATATTAGACAAACATAAAATTATTCGGTCAAGTATGAACTTTTGTTAACTATATATACGAACTCATCATGCTTAGCCTTACAGAAATTGTTGTGATGCTTGTGTTGAACTTCATATATGATGCTAGAACTTCTTAATACTCTTGTATGTTTTTCTTTTTAAAAATCAAAACGAAAGCTGAACTTAAGTATAAGAGCATATCTGCTCGTGGGAAACCCTAAGTATACAGAAAAGCTCTGTACCTTTCTTCTTACCGAAGGGTATATATGTATCATATATATTGGCTAGGCTCATAACAATACATATATACTAATTGCATAATTTTGTTCACGACCTAATATTTGTTAAATACACATTAATATAATGTTTCTCTACTTGGGCAGTTGGGCTTATCCTAAACAGCGTCATTGAGCAAAGAAATTCTGTACGAATAGGTTTAATTTTTAATTGATTATATGGCTTAATTTCTTTATATTGATTTCCCTGTACACTATTTGTAAATATTACAATTATATCATATGATTATGTTCTTATAATCTTGACAGCATCTTTCTTTGTCGATATATCCAATAACTATCAAATATATATTACTTTCTTTTTAATCCAAGATATTCTTCAATCAGGAGTTAAGGACTAGTTCCATAAAGTATTTGAGTCTTTTTAGTGTTAACTTTTGATTGATATTTTTTAAAATTTTGAAATTATATTCTTAAACCACGTATTTAAAAGACAAGGACGATGCCAATCTTGGTTATCAGATACTACTTTTAGAAATATGATGTGTTCAAAAACTATACTCTATGGTAATTTCTACGAGATTTATTAATGTCGTGACAATTACCCTATTCCAAATTTTCAGCCACAAGTTGCACATGTAGATAACTACTGCATTCTGCGTCAAAATGGACATAGTCACATGCCACTGCGTACTATATTCAGTGCTGGTTATATCTCCTTTGGCAAAGAGGAACAACACAAATCACAAACGGAATTCGTTCAGGTTGTCCAAAATCTAAATTAACCATCACCAAGAATCCATTTGTTTGAAGTATATAAGGTGCTCACACTGTTTTGTTTGACCCTAGCTACGTTTTATACTTTGATGTTTGGTACAAAATGTTCTGATGAGATTCCCATATCACGTCATGTTGGGATGTTGAGGTACACATTGATTACCATGCAAACATATATATCTGGAAAGGAAGAACTGATATGGTTCTTCTGCTTTTACTATTTTCCGCCTTCAAATCTTCAATAATACACTGTAACTCTGAGTATAGAGATATTTGAAGGCCACGTTTTGTTCTATTCTAACTTTTTGGTGGGTGAAGTGAATTCTCTTTTTGACAGCCACTAATATTGGGAAGCTTTCAGTGAAACTCGATTTAGACAGTCCCATTTTGCCCAAATGGAGTTCATATGCTGTTATTATTATTACTATTATTATTATTTCCCGTGTGTTGTTCGTAGTATGTAATGCATGCATTGTGATGCAGTATGTTTTTGTTTAAATAAATTTTCCTATGAGTATTTGTTGAAAAAAAGAGTAAAATCAAGTTATTTTTATAACCTAAAATTAACTTAACACCTTAGTGCTTTGAGAGAACTTAAACGAAAGAATTATTATAAAATTTATGTACATTTTAGTTTATATGGGAGATTTATAATAGCACTCCATATGTATTAATTATGAGTTCTAATTTTTTGATTTTCCTAAATATTAAATACTCTATCAACATCTTTAATTTTTCTTTATCTCTTTACCTATCATATTACATTATTTATCATATCAATAATTTTATCTTTATCTTTCTCAAGGTGTATATTAATTTTGGGTATCAAAATATTTTTTCCATTACTTAGAAATTTATAATAGTATTTACTAATAAATTTAATCAAGAATTATACACTACTAAAAAATAAACTTTTAAGATCAATTATTTAGGATTTTTAACTTTGATTATTAATCGACGTTGAAACTATTGACATTAAAAGTATTAATATTAACATTAATTTTTAAAAAAAATGGTGTTTTACCATAAAACAACATTAGTTTTTAAAAAACTAATGTTTTCTCTTCATCAATATCAATTTTTAGAAAAATCGATGTTATTTTTTATATTTTTTAATATCCTGTTTGTGTTTTTTTCATTACCAACTGTAATTATACATAATACAACTTATCATTTAAAGTTATAAAAATTCTAAAAATAAATAAACAAAATATACCACCAAGAGTTATAAACACGAATTTACACAAAATGTACCACCAAAATATACTACTAAGAGTTATATAAAAAATTTACATAAAATATACCACCAAATATACTACCATGAGTTATAAAAAAAAATATACCACCAATTATAAATAAAAATTTCCCACAAATACTTTAAGAATATTTTAAGCATCATTTCTCAAAATATACCAAAGAGATATAAACAAAAATGTATAGATATTAGTATAGTATAATGTACTTAAATTACAAACAAATTCAAAATAAAATAAAGTTACATACTGCATTTGGAAATTCAAATATAATTTGAGTTCCAACTTTCAAATTTTGTGATTGTGCAAATTTCCTCCATCCATAGTCAATTTTTACAGACTTCCTCCAATGATTATAAACAATCTTGCATTTCGTAATCCTTTCCAAATTTATATGGGTGAATTCTGCACTTTTCATAAATGAGTACATGGTACTAAGCACATCCTGAAATTAACATTAAATTCATCTTACATATTATATGATTTTAAAATTTGACAGACAGAGGTATTTTTATATTGATTATATATAGTGATGAGTTACTCACCAAACTATTACAAATCACTTTGTACTCAGCAGGACTTTAAAAGTCACTGAGATAGGAATTTGGTGGTACAACAAGTGCCATTTAGGATAAGCTTTTGGTTCAAATTTACTTTTGAAGATGGTCAAGAAGAAAACACTTTGTCCAAAATGGGTCATGGACACTTGATGATTTCTTATGAGTTCATAGAAATCTTTGGGTTCTGTCTATTCAGTCAGTATAGTTGGATTTATCATATCTTGGTTGTATGTAACAAAGTGCATATTACCATTATTTTCTAACAGATGTCAAGTATGTTTTAGTTGATCCTTCTATCTGACAGCAAAGGACCTACTCACTTCACCATAAGGCTACATTTCAAGTAAACTAATATAAGCAATGCTAATGTGTTATATCATGTTATGTTTATTTGAGAATAGTCTTGAAATTCCTAACTTGATCTTTTAATATGAACGGTGTTGAACATTTCATCTGGTTTTCTGTTAATATTCATCATTGTCTTAGCCATTTCATTCCAATTCTTTTGATCTCCATTCATCATTTATAAACTCTATTTATAATATAAAAGTTATTATTAATCCACAACATATGCTTTGCCTTAAATCTATTCAGTTAGCAATTATTAATCCAACTTGTATAGTCTCTAATATAAAATTACCCTTTGGCTTAAAAGCTAGAACTGCTTAAAAATAATATGCATGCCTACCCACGAGTAGTAAACCAAGAGATATTTAAGATTGCATCAAAATTGCAAGAGGTACTTCAAGTTTTCCTTCACATACACACATTTTTATTCATTATTTTTCTGTCTCTCTGATCATATCAACTATTGGAAAAAATTGGGGGCCTAAGGCTGTGACATAATTCTCACTCCAGTACAAAGTCCCATTATAAGAAAACAAACAACACATAATTTAAGATTAACTACAAATTTGACCGCTTTAGCATTTCTGGAAAACAAATAGAACATAGAATTCTCTCACCAGCACAAATCCCATATAAAATAGTATATTCAAAGTTTCAAACTGTTAGTATTTGTAGACATTAAAGCATAACAGAGCCAGAAAATAAAACTTGAGGTCCAACGAGGATTGTCTCTAAAGGTGCCAGTGAAGTGCTGAGAGTCTGAGATTGAGTGAGGAATAATGAGGTCTAGCGGCAGTGCAGTGGTGCGGAGGTCTCGCAGTGCGGCAGCGATGAGGAAGTCTGGCATCGCGACACGAGTGAGGAATGTTGTAGTGTGTTTGTGGTGCTGCAAGAGGTTGCAGTGCCAACGGTGAAGGAGTTTCAGTGTCACGAATGCGAAAGCAAGGGATTTCAAGTGAGTGAGAGTCAGAAAGGCAAAGTGAGGGAGCTGAGGGTTTTTGGCACCAGAAAATAATTATAAAAGATTTCACAACATTGATTTTTAAATAAAATCGATGTTAACTAAGTAACTCAACATTGATTTTTGAAAAAATCGATGTTGATTTTTCCCTACATGTTTTCAATAACATTAATTTTTCAGAAAATTGATATTAACACGAGTCCATTAACATCAATTTTTCAAAAATCAATATTAATGAACTCATGTTAACATTAGTTTTTAAATAACTGATATTAACAAATGCATATTAATATTGGTTTTTTAAAAAATTCATGTTAATAAATTTGTATTATTTATGAGTATCATCAATTTTATCAAAATAAAACTGATATTAATGTAGTGATATCAAAATCATTATTTGTAGTAGTAACATGTATGTTATACTTGTCCATGTAGGATTCAAATAGTGGTTAGCTATTTCGAGGATTAATTTCTTTCGCTAGATAATAATAGTTGGTTTATTTTATTTTCTTATGACTAACATTAACTGGCTCGTTATTGTTGGCATCTGCTGAGAAAATCAAACATAGTGTTGAAGCTATATATGTTTTAATATCTCTTCTAGACAGCTAGCGCATACATCCTAGCATATGACCACATTTTGAGACGAAAATCTAAAATTGTTGGATAGTACTGTTTGTAATGCTCGGTAATTCTAGATTTAATTATCTGAATATAGCAGAGTCTTGAAACTAAACAACTAAACATGTATGTACTTTTAAAATTTAGTGAATTAAAATAACAGTACTTTTTAAATTAAATACAGTACAGATATTCTGATTAATTTGAAGTTAGATACAAAGATAAAAAATTTAAACACAAAACTTAAGTATGAGATTTGGATAGTGTTATTATTTTCAGATTATGTGTTCTCATAAAATTAATTATTTATAATTCTATTATTTTATTTAGTAATATTATATTGATAAATGCTGTTATTATTTTATATTATCTTTATTACAAAAGAAGTTTTTAATAAGCTAGATTTTGGAAATTACGATTAAAAACTAGCATGCTATTTTTAAGTTAATTTTTACTTTTCATTAATTCCATCTCTAATACTTTTTTTAAGATATTCTATCTCTAATACTTAATTTAAATAGAAAAAAGATGACAAATGAATTAACGAAACTTGTGTAGTTAGACCATTCTTTCCATTTTACATTTTCGATCTAACGAAATTACCAAACCATAATTGTTTTAATCAAATTAATTAACGTGGAAAGATTTAGAAAAAGAAGAATGGTTGGAATAAGAGTGATGCTGAGTTCACAACAATTACAGCGTCTGACAGAAACTACACTCAGCCTCGGAGTTGTCGCTTGCTTGCAGGACAGTTGTGGCATGGAAGGATGGCTTTTTTGTACCACTGACCCTCACATTAATTACATTTTTTTCTTATCATCATGCATTATAGTACTTTTTTTAGTTTAAGGAAAAAATAAAAAAAAATGATTTCCAATAATTTTTTTATTCTTTTTGTACTAAATAAATTGAGGATAGAGAGTTATTTTAAAATTGAAAAAAAAAACTAGTTTCAATGAAATTAACTAAAAATGATTAGCCTATTTGAAATTATATTTAAATTAAATATAATAGGAAGAGCAGTATATTAAAATGTGCATTTTTATTAGTGTGAAAAATAAGTACTTTTTCAATAATAGAAATGATAAAAACAAGAGCTAGGTAGGTAGGCTTGCGTTGGTGGTACGATCTGACGCCTATCATACTCTGCAAGAAACAGACCAATCAGTATCCAAATTTTGGAAGCAGAGTGTTCTTTCTGAGCAGATTTGGCATTATCATCTTCGGATTTCTACTAGTCAATAATGCAAGCTGGGAAGTTAATTTTGGAACTTACTTTTACTTTTTTTGTTTTTAATTTTACTTTTCTGCTGACAACAACTGGACAGCAATGTTCTTTTTAGTAGAGATTAGTCGTTGCATTATGATCTAGAATCTTAATATTGTAATAATAGTCACATTGACAAAAACTTTACATTCTAAATATATTCCTAGGTCTAAAGCAGGTGTATTAAGATCTCACATTGGATTGGTATATATATATAGTCAAGTGCAGTATACTGTTAGTAAACTAACTTCTACAGACGCATTGGACTCAGTTTATTCTCAATTTTAATACGGTATTATGATCTAATCTTATTATTTGGTCACATGTAATTTCATTTTCCATTCATTCTTGGATGTAAGGGAGTGTCTCAAGATCTTACATTGACCAATGTATATATACGACTAAAGAAATTATTAGAAAACTTGAGTAAAACTTTGAAGATAGTTTGTGAAATTATTGCCTTGAACTAACTATAAGATCAATCCATCCTTAATTTAATTCTTATGAAATTCATTGGTTAAATAAAATAGAAGATATTAAATAGACTATAGTATTACTTAGAAACACAATTTTATCTCGTTTAATTTTTTTATTTTGTTTCTTAATAAGTACATTTAGAATACTTGGCCAAAAAAATTATTCGGTCATCTAATTATCAATTTACTTAAAAAGACTTCAATATTCATGGTAAGAAAAGAGAAAGGTGAATAGGTATATAGAGATGTAATTAAAATTGATATTAGACATCAAATTTGAACTTCAACTTCCGAATCAAGTATATTAACTTGGTGTGACATTTCTTAAAATTAGATAAAATACTGAATTAGGCTTTATAATTTTTTTAGAAAAATGTAGTCGATCATTCCTCTATTATTTTCTAAAGTTTCGTTTTCTCTGACTAACTGCAGAAAATGGTAATTTACATTGCAGCAAGTGATGGGCAATTCAGTAGGATAGTTGTTGGTCTGTGTTCTCTGAGTAAGAGTAATGATTATGATTACGTGTAATGTTTGTGGTCCCCGCTTGTCGTACATTGTGACCCACTCTATGCCGTTTTACTTTGCCAGACATGCAACTCCAGGACCGCTTAGGGCCCCATCAACTAGATCTCTTTGTACCTCAATATCTATCTTCTTTTTTTTAGTTAAAATTTCTACTATACTTTTTTCATCATATTTCAATTCTATATTACCATATAAATATATTTATTATTGTCATTAAACCAGAGTATACGGATAAATGTTCACTTCAAAATAGGGTGAATTGAAGTGGAAAAAAAAGAACATGAATAATAAGATAGAAAAAGAAAAAATATAGAAATGATGAGTGATTTTTTTTGTTTGTAAAAATAAACACGTGTAATAATAATTTATGAACACTGTTAAATTAATTGAGCTAAATTTTCTTAGTGGACATAATAAGTGATTTAAAAGAGAGAGAGAGAAAATGAGAATAAAGTAAAATGAAAATGAGATAAAAGAAAAAATATGTGTTTATTTAATATTTTTATTAAAATAAATTTATTATAATAATAAGAGGCTTTGGTATTAAACGAGGAATATGTAGAATTATGAAAATATAAAAATTAACTTACAACCTGAAGAATTATAATCATTTTTTTTACTTATTCTGAATCACAAATGAAAAAAACTAAAAATAAAAAATTTTCTCCCACTTTTGACTCATAAACATGATAATGTTATTTTATATTTATCATAATTATTATTATTTTTTAAAATTACTTATCGACTCTATTTCTTAATTTATTGTTCCTTCTTTAATTATATAACATAACTATTTTTATTTTACTAATTTAGCACTATCTAAGAGTTCATTTCATTTTTTATTCTTTATCACACGATAGCTACTTTTTTTATTATGTTAAGATGTACTATATTAAGCTAGAAAGTGACACTTTGATTTATCTTTTTTCATTATCAGGCTTAAGTCAATACTCATGCAACATGTCAGTTTAAATATAGCAAAGCACAAATTATAATGTTACTATGAAAAAGTTGTCTTAATTGCGAACACTTCTTAACCCGCCTTAGTTGTTATCTTTTTGGAGATTGTATGAAGTGTAACTTTGAGGGTGGTCGTTTAATTGTTTAGTTCCATGTCTATTAGAGATATGACCAAATTAGTAGGGTCTTATTAGCCAAAGCCCTAAGACATTAGTTAAGGAATTAAAATAAGAAAATATTTAATGTGAAAATCATAAGAGAACATAAAAAAAATATAAGTAACCTAATTTTGCATATCCCAATAAAAATCTTTATTTTTTTAGTTTCTTAACCAATCCCTTAAGATATTAATTAGTATTTGTCTTAAAGTTTATAAGGAAGGGACAACCTTCACTTTATAAATCAATTTTGTAAGATTGAATTAGGTCCATAACTCATATTTTAAGATGATATCAAAACTTATCCTAAATTTATTATTCGGCCACTTGCATTTGACATATTCTAGGCTAGAAGTCCTAAGCGTGACGGGCAGTATTGGAAAAGCCACCTTAATTGTGACTTCTTTGGAGGTTACCTCAAGTGCAACCTTGAGGGTGATGGTTTAATGGTTTACTCCCATATCAACTAGAGATATGACCAAAGTATATAAATGAGACAACCATTAATTTATAAGTCGATTTTGTAGGGTTAAATTAGACCTATAATTCATAATTTATGATTTTCCCTCACCAAAATTGCAATTCAAATCATGTAGATCCAAACAAACAATATCGTCAAAAACTAAAAAAAAAAACTATATCATTTTTAATGTAAATTTGATCCAAATGAAAAAATGGGGCTATAATAAGGCCCCAGAAACAATGAAAGGTCATTTAGCCCAAAAATGGCTCAAGCATGATTTAGTATATCTCTCTCTAACACCAAGAGTGAGATTATATCATTCATTATGAAAATGAGCCAAGTTGATTACCAACAACTTCAAAACCTAGTGTGACTTCATGAAAGACTTGCATTGCCTCATACATCTTTATTTTCAAGTCATCTAGAGACTCAATCAAATGGATTACCTCTTTCTTACCGATCCATTTACAGCAGCATTATTGTCACCTTTGCAGTCTGGTGATTTGGCGTAAGTTGATCATCCACAAGTGGACATAGATATTCACCCCACCTCATGCGTTGATTTTCTGGAGTAGCAAAAGCCAAAGTTGAGGCAAGTGTGCAAGACAATGCACCACCATGACACTAATTATCAGTAGGAGCTGAAGAAATTCCTAAACTATCAAAGGGCGATGGCATCATTGGACCCCTTATACCTTGGGGAACTATTGATGGATCCATGTCATTTATACCATTTCCCATGTATTTAAACCCTTGGTTGGAGTTAGGATGTAGCATCTGGTTCTGCTGCACCTATTGGACATTTTTAATTCTTTGAGCACCCATCCTTTGTCCAAAAGAACCTTGTCTCTGTAGGTGGTATGGCATAATGAAATTTGGAACAACACTAGGACGCATGTCTTGGAAGAGGTGCTGCTGGAAAACCATATCCTGCTGGCTGAGGTGGTACGAGACCAGGTGCCCCTTGACCAAAATACAACCAAGGAGGGGCAAGTCTTGGTGTCCCTGGATGATATCCAGGGATTCCAACAGGCAAAGGTGTAATTGTACCTGGGGCTTGCATTTGAGAAAACTAAGTTTGTAAGCAAACTTTCCTCTCTTCTTTGCGTGAGTCACAACTACACACACAGGCTTTCGTCCAATCATCTTTCCATTCATTTCATTCAAAACTTTACTTGCATCCTCAACAGGAGAAAAGGCAACAAAACCATAGCCCTTGCTATGCCCATTTGATTCAAGCACCACCTTGCAACATGTTATTGTTCCAAACTCAAAAATTAGCTCCTTCAATTTTTCATCATTGATTGACATTACCATCAAGGTTATTCAGGTACAAAAGTACCTTGTAATTTTTCATATTTTCTTATTCTTTCTAGCTCAAATATGGATTTCAACTTTGCCTCTCCTTATGCTTTTCTTTGAGCCCTCCCTATATATAAAACCTTATAATCATTGACTATGGTTTCGTTTAACCTTTCAGCAGATGCTGAATCTGGACTTTGATCGCAAAACCAAAACATCTACAATTCTCATCTCTGTCTTTTATTTACCACAACAGTAGTTATTATACCAGAGGTGCAAAGACTTGCTTAGGGTCTTCATTGGTATATGTTTCGGAAAATTTTTCAAATACACATTAGTGAATTTTGGGATGCATTTACTTGACCCCTTTTTTGACACCTAGCAAAGAGTCCAACGCAGATTTTTTTTATCATTTATCAAAATGCCATTCAACTTTTTGGTAGCATTTTGTGCAGACTCTTCATTGCCAAACTGCACAAATCCATACCCTTTTGATTGACCGTTGTAGTCAACGACTACCTTACTAGAGAGTACAAATCCAAAGGCAACAAAAGTTTCATTTAATGCCTTCTTGTCTATTGATATGTCAAGGTTCTTGATAAACATATTTGCATATCTACTTTTTCGAATGCTAGGATTTCAATGAGAAAACATAATACGAATAGATTTTCCATTCAGATGAGTGAAATTCAGATGTTCCATAGCATTTAGCAGCATCTTGGGTGCTGGCAAAATTGACATAACATCCAAGAGAGGATCGTCTAGTTTGATCCTTGCAAACCCTAATTGAAACCACTTGGCCAAACAGTTCAAGCAATTGTGCCTCGTTAACATTACCTTCAAGATCACCAATGTACGGATAGGCATTCTCGAATTGTGCATCGTTCAATGTTGTCGTTGGAATTGCTGCCAGAGCAGAAATCGTTGTCGCTACCATTTGTATTTTTTTTTTTGCAAAAATAAATCCTTTTCGGAACACTTAAAAAAAAAAAACCAAAAAAAGATTCGAAAAGGGATTGGGGGCTTTTTTATATTTTAGTAATTTTTTGGGTTGTTGTTCCCTTGCAAGGGAACATGGAGCACCGAAAGGTGGGGTTCTATGTTGGTGTGAGAGTGAGAAGTGAGGTTTATACACGGTGTTGAAAAATGTCATTTTATTAGTCTGTCTTGGGTTTCTATTAAATAACTGCGTTTTGGTCTCATACTAAGGAGTATAAGCAAAATGTTGCGGGCCCGTGACAAACGACAATGAAGCACATGACAATGTGACATGGTGGTTTTTTTGTTGTCATAATTCCCACTTTGTCACCCTTTATCCCAACTTAGTTGCGGTCTCTTTGGGGATTGCCTGACGTGTAAGCTCTAAGGATGGTGGTTTAGTTTCATATCAATTAGAGATATAGGAAAATTAAAGTATGTAAGTGGGGAACAATCTTTATTTTAGTCTTACAAATTGATTTTGTAGGATTGGATTAAGATCATAATTCACATTTTAAGATGTTAAAGTCCTGAACATGAAGAGGGTGTTAAATAAGCTATCTTACTTACAAACATCCCTTAATTCTCCTTACTAGCGACCTCTTTGGCGTTGTCTAAAGTGTAACCTTGAGGGTTGTGATTTAGTAGTTTAGTCTCACATAAATTAGAGATATGAAAAAATTAAAATATATAAGCGAGGAATAATTTTTATCTTATAAGTCAATTTTATAAGATTGAGTTAGATCCATATAAGACAAAGGCTTAGCAACAAAAATTATTTGTTATTAATTTTTTAAAGAAAAAAAAATCACACATAAATATGAGGTACTGGCCCGTGGATAAATAAGATTGGTGGTGACAATTATTTTTGCTAATAGCACAAGTCGAAGGAGAAAATACTATCTCCTAAATAGTGAATTGAGCAATACTCCAGTCCCAAGTGAAGCTCACTTGAGTAGGTGAGGTGGTTTCAATTGATCTTAACCACATGATTGCATCATAGAACCAAGATATATACCTTGTTTATACAAGCGTAACCTCAGTTATTAATGTATTCACATGTGCTCATGTATCCAAGTACGATTTGCCTTTTAGTTGATGTACCAACTCATGTGACCAAACTATAGTAGCGTTCAACTTCGAGTGTCCTAGTTAAAAGCTTGTTCAATACACATCAAGTTTAATTTCTTAATTCTATTAAAAGGACTCATCCTACACTCGGGCCAAGTAATATCAAATTAATTTTAATAATCCTACCCATTCAAATTTTGGAATTTCATTAAAATCTTTTCTCTAATTGATCGAGTCATTTTTCAATCAATTCATTTCACACTTTCCAACATTTTTTTTATTAAACCTTGCTATTATTGTTAAGGTCAAAGAGTGATATTACGTCAACACTTTGTCTGGGGAAGGTGATTTACAGAGAAGGGGCAAAGACAAACGTGCGAAGTTGTTTGGTGAGGTGATTGAATATGGAAATAAATTTGACAAACGTGGATTCTACACAGTTGTTTTTCTCTTCTGAGTATTGAGCTAAACACGTGACCATTTGTGAAGTGAGGTATTAATAACCCTTCTATCCTTGATTTCTTTTCTATTCTTTTATCAATTATTCAAGGTAGCTAATTGATTAACTTGTGTAAAGTTATATTGAAGTGCCTTATTGATTAAATATACAATTTTATCGATTATTTATTAATTTTAATGATTAAATTCGGTCAGATGACACACATATGCTAGAGGTATAGAAATATTTTAAATTCTCTTCCTCTAATCCATTCATTTAAACTAAACAACTTTACTGTTTTATTTTTATTCTATTTCTCTTTTCTTTAATTATCTCTTTTATTTAATCTACTGTACTTCTCTTCTCACAATCAAACTAATGTGAGGTAAAACTTAAGAACGGGATAATGGAATACTTGCTTTATTTCATCAAGTTGAAGAAAAGAAGTCAGGTTGAGTATGAACCAACAAGCAATAAAAAATATATTACTATCGTATCGAATAAATAATTGAAAAATAAAAAATATGCATAAATACACATGAATGTTTACTGATCTAAACTAGTAGTTTTTCAGAATAAAAAAAATTTAAAAACTGAAAGGTTAACAAAAAACAATTCAAATTATTTTTCTGTACTCATTTCATCTTATCTTATTAGCCATGTTTGACCAGTTTAATAAATTATTGAACTTTTTTTCTCTACCATTTTTAACTGGCCCAAATCAATCTGCTGACAGATTTGTCAACTGTAATTTTTGACAGATAGTTGTTTGCTTCGGCCTTTGGGTCGTCTGATGTAGACTAAAATAAAATTACTTTTTTATAAGAAAAAAATAGTTAAATCTCGATCAGTTATATGATTATTACTTTAATAAATAATACCTACATAAATTGAAACCTATGATTAAAAGCACTAAATTACACTAATAATTTTTTAGTTATTATTTAATTATAGATTATCAGACTTCTATATTATTTATATTTAAAATGTTTTCTAATTAATTAAAAATAAAAAATCTAGCCGTCTATCTTAAAATTGTGAAACCACCAAATGGTAAACTCACTTTTCTGGCATAGAAAGTAAAAAATGACACGTGGTAAAATTTACCTCTACAGAGCTGACCTGTAAAATTGGTTGGAGCATAGAAATTTTGCCATGGCGTTCAATGTATACACAAATCTTAGCCTGTAATAACAAGCCATTTTGCTCATCTATGTTTCCCATTTTAAGGAAAAGATTTATGAGAGAGTTTTCCTATTGTATAGTGTATATTCCCCAGTTATAAGAAAGTGTATAATTATTCTCTCTTAATATTTAAAAAGATGCTGTAATTTTTTTCATTACCCGTCATCTTTTCCCCAGTTATAAGAAAGTGTATAATTATTCTCTCTTAATATTTAAAAAGATGCTGTAATTTTTTTCATTACCCGTCATCTTTTCCTTATAAGAGTGTATAATTGTTCTATCCTATGTATTCAAATATAGTGTCCATTCTTATTTTTTCTCATAATTAATTTTAGTTGTGAGATATTATTGTTACTCTGCTCCCCAACAAAAATGTAAATCTAAAATAAGCAAAAATCATAATAAACTCAAAACCATGAACACTCGATTCATTGGAGAGTTTTCATGGATTCAAGAGATAAGGGCGATGTTGCATTCTTTATATACATCTTTAGAAAAATGTTTTTAAAAAATGTCAAAACATTGATTCATCCATATCAAGCAACGAAATAACTACAAGACGAGGAAGGTTTTGGACGCTCTACTATATACACATGGGACATCGTAAGCTATAGTAAATCAAAAAAACACCAAAAACAACTGATCATTACGAGTTTTGTTGAAGAGGGAAAGTAAGTAGTGCTACCTGTGAGGAGCACCAGAAAGGATGGGATCATTCACTGCTGAACGATGCTTTCCCAATGCAGGAATACTAAGAGAACGTGTTCTTAATTTGGCTTTCCTCTCATTCTTTTCCACGAGCAAAGAAGAATAAGAAAATAGTGGCTCTGCCAACTCGCTTCTACTTCTAAGGAAAAGATCCAGGTTTCGACGATACTTGTACCCCCCATGCATTTTACTTCCTAGTTCACCGGTAACACCATCAACCCTGATCCTATACTCTTCATCATCTGACCAATACCCATTTTCCAGCACGTCTTGCATCGCAAGATCATCGTACTCTTCATCGGATTTTGTCGATTCCTCGTCAACTGATCCTACCTGCAAAGCAATTGAAAACATTAGAAATGACCCAGGACTCGTGTTTACTACATACCACTAACACAATTGAGATTAGCATCAATTCATTTCCAAGTGATAACTCGCCATCACGGAAAAACAACATTGTGCGTGTTAAGTTCCATGAATTACTCAGAAGCACACTGAAATACCAATGAACGTAATTTTGGGTTAATGTCATGTTCGGCTTCACCTTTAAAAAAATTGGGTTCAAATTAATGTTGAATTGAAGTAACTTTGGATAGCTTTCACATTAGAACAAAGATTTTATATTGAATTTTACTTTTAACTAGCTTTTAGAATAAAAACATTCGGTCATAAATCAAATCATTTCAAAATCAATTTTATTAACACCAGTCCAAACACACTCATTGCAGATTCATTGCCGTTGCTAGCATGGGCAACACCAAACGCAACCCAAAAGACTTGAAATTCTTCTTTAGGGGGAATTTCATTACATATTCAGATAGGTAAATCAGTTATAAAACATGAAAACACAAGTCTACCTCTTCAAGGGCATGTTTGTCGCCATCATCACTGAAATCCTCATCACTGCCCACCTCCGGTTGATCGTCAATCTCTTCATCACTACCATGCACTGAGAAGTCTTCCTTGAGCTAAAATAATGCAAAAATGAAAAGTAAAATCAACAAATGACATAATAATTTGTCTTATCCAATATTTTCACCATTGACAATAACAAGCCATTAATTTTGATGCCGAACAGAGATAAATTTATGAAAAGTGTTCAAATTTACCTCCTTTGCGGCAACATCCGACATCCTTGGTGAGCTACAGCAAGAGGATACATATCTACTACCTGTATCAGTTCCATCGGCTCTAGACTCGTCAACACTTCCAGCACGACTAGTGCCACCATCACTTGGCCATGCACTGATCCCATAAAAACCAAACTGAAGATTTATAGGTTCTGCCTTGCCAATTCTTAAGGGACCATACATTGGATGTCCAACTCCATTCTCTGGTCCATGGCACCATACAGGCTTCCCATTACAGTCAACTAAATTAACAGGCCAGGCCTTTGCCACAGACCCATCAGTATTAACAAGAGCCATCAGATTCCTTGAAGAACCTTTTCTTTGGATCAGTTGAAACATTCCTTTTGAGCTCAAAGAATTGGCTGCACATTGATTTCTATATTCCTCATAAACAACTGTCACAGTATTTCTAACAGGATCATATAGTTGTTCCCCAACCTCACGCCTTCGAAGACAGCTGAAGACAGTTGCATGAATGGCTGCTACACTCTTGTCAACATTGGTATTGTTTATTTTGGGAACTAAATGCTTTTCAGCACGCTTGCAGAGATACTCCTGGATTGTTCTGATGTTTCTGATATACTTCACATACTTGTTTTTAGCTGGGTCTAGTGTCATATACTTCGCACGTACAGCAAATCTTTCCAAGTGCTTATCCTCATTTGTAATGTGTATCATGAATGGTATAATTGAAGGATGTTTCTTCATGAGCCCCATCTGCACGAGTATTCAAATTTTGATTGCTAGCTAATGAGAAAATAAATTGGAATCCATAGGAAAAGAAATAGTGAAAGACACAATAATGAAAATCAAACATACAACAAAGTTGAGGCTCAAGTGAACACCCTCCACAACAACAGACTCTTTTCGTTCTTCCCATGCAGTGATTAGCCTATCAAGACTGTCAATCACCATCTCACTCTGTGCCTTGAATCCTTCGATAGCCATTTGTTTTGGACTTAGCAGTTCAGTAGGACCAGAGCTCGTCTCCAACGTCCTAATATCAGATTTGCTAGAATTGTGACCCTCAGTTACGTCTTCCTTGGAAACTAAATGTGACACACCAGCCAGCTTTTTTGCTTTCCTTCTAGCCTTTGCTTCTGCAACAGCAACAGGGTCCAAACACTCCCCTGCATGGTATGTAGAAGCCCACAACAAGGGATTTTCTTTCTCATTAGCAAAACTTCTCATCATGTGCCGAATAGAATCGGTTGATACCACTGTCGTGATTCCTAACCTACTTCCCTGAAGTGAAGACATAAATGATGGTTATCAAACTGTAAGGTATTAATATTGCTCATTTTCAACTTTCTCACATGTATATCCTACCACCAAATAAGTAAAAACCTAGATTTTTTGCATTTGAAAAACAAACAACTGATTCTCTTTGTCAAGATACCAGCAATGCAGACAAAGTGGATTTGCCACAGCCACTAGTGCCACACAATAACACTGTCACAGACTCTTTCCTTTCCCGGATCCTGCAATCAAAGAAAATAATCGTAAATATAAGAGGGTAACTATCACCATATTTTGAAAAATAAACTCCTCATGATAAGTATAAATTTAAGTAAAATTTTTGGTGCTACAAATATCACATATCAACATGCTGTATGTTGTACTTCATATTAAAGCTTGGTAATTAACTTAGAATCCAAAACAACATTATGGGACAATTGAACGTTCAGTCCATAGATTTTTCTGATTTTCAGTATGGAAATAAAACCAGAAGTAGAAGAAGAAAATATTTAGAGAGTCAATTATTGGAAATGAAGACGGTTTTAATCTGGTAACTTGAAAACTCAGATCTACCATTCGCTGTTCTTCAGATTTCTGGGAAGGATACTCACATTCCTCATAAATCCAAACAGTTGTATTTCAAACGTAAATATGTCAAATTCTGAGAGTTCAAAAACAATTTTGAGAAGTGAGGTATAGGACAAAAAGATATATGATAAGGAAACCCCCTAACACAATTCACAAGACATATGATGAAAATCCATGAAAATCAGTAAATCACAATATTTTTATTAGTAGAGATATCTATTGACATTTTCAAAATTCGTATGATAGTATAACGCCCAAAGCAAAATGCCTAATCAAATGAATGTAATCCAGTTTCAATAAATACATCATACTAAGTAAGAACATGGTAACAACTACTATAACATCTTGATCAATAAAATGGAACCATGGCAAACCCTATCAAATCATACAACTTAATAGATTCCACTACAAGAGAGCATATGCCACAATTAAGGTTACAGTAGATCATAGCCCTCATAAAGGAATAAACATAAACAACGCAGTACCTGCAGGCTAATACCAAGTCTGCTCTCTGGTTAGGACCCACATACTTGTACTCTGCCAGAGCATCACAGGCAATATCTAGAAAAATTTCTCTCCGAACAAATGCAGATGTGCGCCTTTTGTACAACTCAAATGGTACACTTTTACCATCTCTCTTTACAAAATTCCTCTTGAAAACATCAAAATCTGATAGGGCCTCTACTTCCGGCTTCAAAACATCAGTAGAATTCTCTTTCCTTGTGAGTTCAAACACTCTTTGGCTGATCTGATAAGAGGAAAATGAAAAACACAGTCAGAATAATGTTGTGGAAAAATTCTGATGTTATATGTAGTCTCTGCACAAAACATAAGAATTAACCAGTACTAATAACCAAAAAACACATTGTATATCATATATCCATGTCTATCATATTGGTATTGAGCATATCCATGTAAAATACTCATCAAACATCAACAATATCTCTAGTCTGCATCTTACAATATTTTTTACTTTTTTTTTAAATACTTGTTCCAATACTGGCAGGGTACCATAACAATTGGTAGATAAATAATAGTACAGAAAAATGTGTTTTTAATCTCGATACTTTCAGTCAAACATGGTCAAGATCCATAGATTTTTATATTGATGAATTTGGTCTTCACACTTTAAAAAGCATAGTATTTCTATTTCCTTAAGTCTTCACACTTTAAAAAGCATAGTATTTCTATTTCCTTAAGATGTACGCAATAACTAATCTTATATCAATATATGTTGTAGTACTGACCAATTCTGTATCTTATAACTTTTAGAAGTAGTCAAATCTCAATATCCAAGTCATATCTATGTCTTATGTTGTATCCACATTCCACACTTCATATTAGGTTGATGGTTCTTAACAAGGAACAAAGACTTTCCAATCAATATAAATTTCCCTTTACAACTGAATAAAGATAACCCATTATGATCCATGAATTGGTATCCTTTCCTATTGTTAAGTAACAAAATTTGATCATGTTAGAGCAGTAAAGACAAGATTTTTTTTTTATCAAATAAGGACCTACAATGATTGGTTGAAGGATTAGATATTATATTTGATAAAAATTGCATCTTTTTTCTCTGATTCTCTCCAACTTGACCACATCTTGTTAAGATTCAAATCCCATTCCATTCAAATGAATAGAGGTAGAAAAAGAAAATTCAGAATTTGAGCCAGAGTAGCAACCTAATATTTAACTACAATAGTTCACTTTGAATGCATCATCTCTCACTAAAACATAATTAAATAAAGCGAATAAAAAAAGGTTGAATATTGATGCAAGAGCACACCGTGATAGATAAATCCCACGGGATCTTAACGATTATGAGTACAATCTTCCTAGAGTAGTATCCTCTAATGCACCTGCCTCTAAATCAGCATCCTCAGATACACCATATCCGTTATCATGACACCTTTCTTATTCACGTTTTCCCCATTCACACCAAGTTTTTCTCTCGGCCATCTCCACTCAAGATGATTCTAAAACCTTTTCTCAAGCACAAACAGATCCCAAATGGCATGAAGCCATGGATATGGAGCTCATGGCATTGCAAAACTATAATACTAGGTCCCTAATGTCACTCCCAGTTGGTAAGAAGCCTGTTGGTTCAAAATGGGTGTACAAAATTAAGCGTCGTGCAGATGGCAGTATCGAACGCTATAAAGCTCGCCTTGTTGCCAAGGGTTTATACACAAGTTGAAGGTGTTGATTTCACGAAGACATTAGCCCCAGTACTGTTAGATGCCTCTTAACTGTAGCTGCCGCAAAACAGTTGGACTGATCTCAGTTGGATGCAACAAATGCCCTTTTACATGAAGATTTGCATGAAGTTTATATGCTTCCACCACCAAGTATGCTTATGGCAGGTGACAAACGAGTTTACAAGTTAAATAAGTCAATCTATGGACTTAGACAAGCATCTAGTCAATGGTTTGTCAAGTTATCTACTGCATTGATGAAGTACGGGGTTTACCTTGTCAAAATAATACAAGAAACAGAGTTTCTTCATTTCTTACAAATTTCAAACACCCGTGTTGAATAAAAAAAAGGCCAGAACCAAATGCAACTCATTCAAAGTAAACACGAACCCAAAAGAAGACAAAAACTAATCACAATCGTGGACCAGAAAATGTGAAACGGGCAAAGCAAAAGAACAAACAGGTCAAACTACTTCCGGTCAACAAGGTAACAGAGACCCCTACCCCAATCAAAAAAACAAAAAAGTCCTCAAAATTTCCACTGGAGTCCCTCAAATCCAGAACCTGAATATAGATCACCAATCTAAAATACAAGAAATTATCATATGATCCGGAATAGCCATGTGTCCATCACCCTTACCAATATATACGTAACCATTAACAGAGTCTTTTAATCTCCGAGAAAAAGTTAATAAAACTCGGAGATCGGGTTAGAGCATTATGGATGAAAAAGACACGATTAAGAAAAGAGACCCTTAAAGGTGGTCAATCAGGTTGCTAACGAAGATTAGTGATCAACAAAACCAATGAATACTTTGAACCATTAAGCGGTGATAAAAGAAAAAACAAATAAAAGCAGGGAGATTGTACGAAACTATGGAATCAGAAATCATCATGAAAGAAGAATAATTTCGACGGCGAATTGGAAAAGAGAGAAGAGAAAAAGAAAAGGCACCTTGAAGGCGTGACGCGCTTTGCAACCCATGAGCTGGAGCGTGCTCTGCAGAACGGGACGCGAGTAGCGGAAGGACTCTTTCCTCTCGGAGTCATCGACCACCACTATGTAAAGTATCTTCCCCACCTCGCCCATCGCACGCAACCTGCAAAGGATTATTCATTCATCCATTCACAAACACAACATGCAATCAGAAGAAGAAGAAAACTAACTTCCACCGTAAGCAAACAAAAACAAAAACAAAAGTGTCCCCTCCCCGACATTCATGCGACCCGGCCCCACACAGAAAGGAACTTAACCGCAACAACGACGACAATGCTGCAAAGAAGATTATTGAAGAAGATCGAGAAAAGGAAGAAGAAGAAGAAGCCTAGGGCGAGGATGTTCCTCAGCCATTGTTTGAAGAATGGATTATTGAAGGGTGCGGCATTCCGCTTTGGTTTGGTTTGTCTAATTCACTCTCTCACCTCCCTTTTTATTTTTTTTCACGACACCATCTCTCTCTCTCTCTCTCTCTCTCGCTCTTTAGGAATCCAAAATTAAATAGCACTTCCTGCTTCCCCAAATGACGGATTTGACCTCGCGCGATCCGCGAATTTCCTCAGCCGCGTTTTTTATTTTTTATTTGGAATCACAGTGGGAAAGCCATGATGGGGTCCACCTTGCCCTCTTATTTCAATTACACTAGTATCAATACTATGATCCCGCGTTGATTTTATCAATCACCTATTATATAAACAACATAATAATTATTTTATTCTGTAAATCTTGAAAAAATATTTTATCCTGTCATTTAACAACATGATAAATCATTACCAAAACAAACAACATGATAAATCAACCTAATAATTCTTTTAAAATATATAAATTCTAGTTTATATTTAAAATCAATCATTTAAATTATAATACAAAATTATTTTTAACTGTTGATAATTTCAAATATATATAGTAAAATTTAAATCACAGATAAATAAAGATAAATCGAAAAATATGGATGATTATAAAATAAATAAATAAAACCACCTATAAATTATAATATACTTATATACACTTATTGAAAAAATTTGAAGAAAAAAAATTATCTTGTGATTAAAAAACATAATAATTCAACATATTTATTTTAAAATATATAAATATAAAATAATTTAAATTATAATGTAAAATTATTTAATTATTGGTCATTTAAAAAATGTATAACAAATTTTAAATTACAGATAAATAAAGATAAACTGAAAGAGATGGATGATTATAAAATTAAATGTATAATTATTATTTTTTTAAAGCAGTTGAAAATGATAATCCATCCTTTGTTTAAGGAATTAGAGGGTTAAGGAAGAGTTCATCTACTTACCCTTCCAAATTACTATGAGGGGAGAGGTTAATACTCACGGACTGGCATTCACACATTCGGTTAATTAGAACTATTAAATGAAAATTAAATAACTTAAATTTTATTTCGACAAATTTAACTTATAATATTATGAATACTGAAATATAAACTGTTTATAAAAAAAAAAACCATGGATGCGAGTTGTTTGTAAATATTTTGATAATTGAGTTCAATTTTTACGGATTAAAAAGTATAAAGTGTCTAATCTTCGTTTAATAAATCCAATTTATGAATGTGTAAATGCTTGAAATCCGTTTCCCTTTCACACACATTGATTGTGTATCGAATAAATAACGATTTGTCTAGAATAAGTTCCAAAATATTCAATTGAACGATTTTAATTTGATGACTCACAGCACTGATGCTTCTAATTTAAAAGTGCATATATGGTTTAAAGCCAAATTTTCTGTCGAATAAATTATTTTTAAAAATTTTAGATAAGTTGGATCTCAAATAATTTTTATATATTATGCAACAGATTTACAGGATATTCAATATATTTTTTAAGTAATTTTAATTGATTAGAGAAAAAATATGAAATTTTTTTTATTTTATTTTAAATGAACTAGAAATTTTTTATTAAAAATATAATTTTGTTTTTCAATAAACATACGTTTTTTTCTTTTGGTCAGCAATAAGTTTACATGATGGTTAAGAAAAAAAACAAACCATGCAAACATTAACATTCTAAAGTATAACTTGATTAACACTTTATAAGAAATAGTAAAAGTGAAAAGAAGTGATCAGCATATCGTTAGTCCGGATGATACATTACACGTAATCAAAATAACTAATTACTCAATTTTATCTAATTTAGATTAATACTTCTTTTTAATGATTTTTAAATTATTTATTATTTTCTTTTAAAATTAATAAATTCACTTTCGATCAAAATAATAAATATCTCACTCATTCATTAAATAGATTCATTTTCTATAATATTTTCCCTCAAAAAATAATTCCCCTTTCTGAAAAAAAAAATCAAAATAATATTTAAATACCATAATTATATTCATGAATTTTTTATTTCCTATAATATTCTCCCTCCAAAACAAATCATTTTTTCTGTTTCAAAAATAATTTTGGAATAGTAAAAATTATAGGAAATACCAAAAATAATTTTCATTTCCTAGGGTTTTTTTTCAGAAATAGGAAAATTATTATTTTTTGGAGCTAACATATTATAGGAAATAAAAATTCCATGAATATAATTCTGCTATTTAATTTTTTTTTCATAAAAGAGAGATATTATTTTTTTTATTGAAGAGCGTAAAAAAAAAAGATAAATGAAGAACAAATTTTAAAATTAGGTTTGGACTGTAGTATTTCACCTAAAATGAGTATTCAATCTATTTAATTAAGTAGTATTTATATGAGTGAAAATGTTTTAAAAAGAGTTTATATTTGATTTATTGTCTATAGAATTTTCACTAAATTACTATATTAACATATTATTAAAATATTTTTTATTTCTCAAATATTTATGTTAGAAATCATATTTAATTAATAATTTAATATATAATTCAACGAAAAGTATGTATAAAGAAATTTCAGACTCACAGTAAATAAAACTCAAGCACTCAAACATTCCTATACGAAAGAAAAAAAAAACGCTAATATGTATTATCGTAAAATCTAGAAGCATTGCTTTAATGTTCTTTCATTCTTTTTTTTTTTAAAGAAAATATTATCTATGTACATTTGAAGTAATGTTACCTTACCAACTCGAACAAGTTGACTTAGTAAACATAAGCAAAGAAAGAAATTAAAGAACGGTTCCTGTATGTCTGCGTAGCTTAATTAAACGAAGAATCAACATTAATTTCTTTCTAGGCTAGGGCTGCCAAAAAAAGCAATGCTTCCACCTATTGCCCTCGTATCTTCATACTTTTATAAAAAATAAATTATTAATACTATTTTAAAGTATCATGTTTATTATTATTTTCACTAATTACAGTGTAAATAACACACTTTCTCCACCTATCAACACTTATTAGTTTGGCTTATAAAAAGAGAAATACTTATTAGGTTTTATAACTCCACAGCATATTAACCAAATAGTTTTAGCAAAACTTAATTGATTATAAGAAAACCTACCATTTGAAATTCTTTCATTTTTCTTTACTTGTAGATTGTTGTGAGAACCATTTAGACATGAGATTTTATCTTGTTTTTGTTGTTTACTTGCATTGTCATCCGTCTTTGGGATGAGATAAAAAAAACAATTTTTTATATTTAATATATTTTTAAAAAAATAATATAAATTTTACAATGATATATTTTAATTTCATATAAAAAAAGTAATACTAAAGAAGTATTTTATTTACTAAAGAAAAAAAAAAAAAATATATATATATATATATATATATATATATTTAGTAACAGCTTGTCACTAAACTTTTTCATAGCTATAGATTTTATTTTATAAAAATTAAATTATTAGTACAATATTGTGAATTTATGCCAATAATATAATACATTATATCAAAATATAATTCTATAATATGATATATATATATATATATATATATATATATATGTATATACCATTATTACATCATAGTATTATTCTAATATGTTTTAGTTTTAATGTAAATTCACAATAATTATATTAATAGTTTATTTGTTATTAAAAAATGATATTAACATGGACTTATAAGAATAAATTGCAGCTAATGATTTTTTTCAGTGATTTTTGTTATGTGTCAAACTTCATCTTTCCCAATCTAGCGGTCACGGCATGCAACAACGACTTCAACGACCAACTAGTATTTAATAACTTACGTTAAGGGGAGTGGATGTCATTAATTAATTAATATGAGTTAGGCAAATTTTTATAATAATCAACATGCATTTACGGCTTCATTAGCTTAACTTCTAATACCTGTTGCATTTTATTTTATTATAAACTACATAAATCTTTTAACAGAGACGATTTTATTCAAACCAAATTAAAACATTGTAGACGATAACTTTTTCTATAATATTTAACGTAATTTCATTTTAATAACTTGAATAACCTAGTGCGTGTTAATACATGCATTTAGTGATACATATTGCATTCATTTTATAAACTTATATATCCAATCAAAACTAGAGTTATCTATTATATATATAAAAGTTTTTACCCGTGGAGCAATTTTTCTCTCCAAAATTTTCACCCCTTTTTCTCGTTTTTTTTTTTTTTGTTTTTTCATATTTTTCTACCAATATTTAATTAATTATGATTCTTCATTTTGATCGCAATTACCTATTCATATTCAACTATTTTGAATAATTATTTCGGACTCTTTAACTTCCTTTTTTAGCCTATAATTATTTTTCTATTATTTATGCTTATTAATGTCAATGCATTTATTTAATTAAATGAATATTCATAATCATTCAACTTTTTTAATGTTAGTCTTTTCTTGGTCTCATCTCATTTCACATATATAATTGAGTTACATTATGTATTAGACAACTTTGGATGCAATGAATATGTAATTCTAACACATCGCACAAATGCATATATATTGGTTGCGATACAAATATGGATGTAAAATGAGAAAAATATGTATTTGACATTTTGTATTTTGGGAGTCATTTTATGATGGAATTGGTAATAATAGTGGTTGGAAAATAGAAAATTTTGTCGAAACAAGTATGTATATGTGTAATTTTTTGTTTTTCTACCCTTTTGTAGAATATAATATCATGACTGTATTCATATTTGAATTTCACTTAATGATGTATTATATTACATATTTATTTGTTATTAAAAAAATATTTTAAAAAATTAACCCGTATATCACACAGAGTAACCTACCTAATTAGTATCTTATAAGGTTAGTTTGTACTAAAAAGAGTAAAATAAAATTCGTTGGTTCAAATTTTCATATTGAAAAATAAAATTAAGGACTAATATTTATGAACAGAAAAATACATATCCAATTAAAACTTGCTTGTGGAAAAACAATAAGTTATACATAAGTTAATTTATTAAAGGAGAGTTATCAAACTTTTCCAAAAAATAATATCTAACCTATTATAAATTAATTTTAATTTATCAGAAAAATTTAAATTATTTCATCTGTAATTTTCTACTCCAATGAATATTTATTATTATGATTTTGTTTCCAAATAGAGGTAAAGAATAATAAATCACATAAAATAACATGTAGAAGTAAAATAAAGAAAAGTGTCAGCTGTGGGATTGAGACCGCTGCCATGAGCGTGAGGTTGGGGTCTAGAAGTAATCCTCTTGGAAGACTTTGACTTCGTAAAAACCATGATTAGGGTTAGGAGACCTCTTGAAAGTGGAAACTATAACATCCACAGAGTCTGCTTTTCAGACACATTCAGTATCTGGAACAACCAGCTTTTGAATTACGTATCACTTATGAGCATATAGAATTTAATATTTTTTTATATACCTTTTGTTTTTCCAAGAGAAAACATGAGCATATAGAATTTTCCTTAAGTAAGTAAAAGGATACAATTTGTTTTTGAAATACGTTATCATATAACTTTTAATAATATTTTTTTTAATGTCTAATCCGTGCCTAATTAGCAAGATCTTTCTTATATGACCGTGAAAAAAAGTGAAATCTACGTAAAAGTGGCAAGAAATAATCAATTCACTTTAATTTTATCACTTATTTATCTTTAATGTATTGTGGGGCTTCCTCAATTGTTCTCATTTTGTCAATGATAAAAAAAAATACTGCCACTTATTAATTTTTCTATTTTATAAAACAAATGATTAGGGAATTCAACTTTTAATTTCCATTTACTTTTTTTTTACACTGTGACACCGTAGCCATAATATTTTGTTGCTTCAATTAATTATGGCAGAACCAAAGTTTAGTTAAATGTTTATTGACAAAGTATTTTTCATTATTTGACTATAAATTAGTATCTTAATAATATTTATATGCTAGTGTATTGATCATTATTATTTACGACATTAAATCAAGTATTGCAAAATTATTAAATTTACTACAATTGATTTATAAATTATATCTAGAATAATTTAAAATTTAATGCACTGTAAAGAAAATTATACTCTGTTTATTCTTATTAAATTGCAATTGTAAACATAAAACAATGTACATAAACATATTTATAAATCAAATTAATTTTATAAATTCTCCTGATTATAACAAATGCTTAAATGAAATGATATATGATTGTACATAAATGATAGTAACGTGTACCTTTTAAATAAATTATATAAGATTAGAATTCTACTTAATTGTTAAATATGAAATAAAAATTATGTTATAAGAGAAATATTAATTTTATAAGTATGCTAAATATTTACTATGCTTTTAGCAAAATAACTTCATAAAAAAAAATTAAATGAAACAGTGAGTGTGTCATAGTGTAATTAAAACCAAAAACAGTGGGCATACTATGAAACTCGGAAGCTTCTGATATTACGAAGACAGAATGTTGCTGCAACTACACCATCAGCATTGTGAGTGATACACGTGTGCGCTAACACTATGAAATGGCAACACGTGGGGTAAGTAATACAAGTTGGCCGTGACAGTCTCACAAGCACGCATTTTTATATGCCCTAAGTGTGAACGGCTTGATTAAAATTGAAAACTGTATTCGGTCTAATAGTCGTATAAGATAAGTTTGAAATTTGAATTCAATAAAAGGTCTAGGAGTATTTGTTTTTTTATGTTCATTGGAACATATTGAAATTTAAATTTATTAAAAACTAAAGCTAAATTTTATTTGTTTTCAATAAACCTTTTTCCTAGCAATACTTACTGGTTCAAAAAAATATTCTTTGCTTTAACTTGCAGGCAGGAATTCCATTGTAATGTTAATTCAACTGCTACTTTAAAAAAAGGGAAGCAAAAGAGAAAGAGAATAGGAAAAAGAATCGACGGCTAACGTATTTTTTTCAAATAAAAAACAACCCGTCTCTAATAAAATAATGAAATTTCTCTTTTCTTTTCTCTTTTTGTGTGGGAATGAAGAAACTTGCCTGCCTCTTAGATCAATGAGAAGTCACATAACCGATATATAATTTTGAATTAATGATGTTTTCAGTTATTGAATGTTTTGTTTGTTTGTTTTTTATTTTAAATTGTTTGAAAATATTTAAATTTATTTTCTTTAAGAGAAATACTTTTTTTCTTTTTATATCATATAAAGAATTAGGTATTTAAAAAATATAAGAGTTAAAACTAATGATCTCCACACCTACAAGTGTTGGACACAATTGATGTGGTGCACGGGATGTTTCTTCGTCTCAATAGTTTATGATGATGTTTTTACACAATTCAGTATGGGAAAACTGATGCTACGTGGATTTAGTGGAAGTGATTTTATGCATCATATGTGCACAGGAGTCTCTTTGTTGATAATATTGTGGTAACTATTTTGTCGGTTTTAACGTTTTGTAGGATTGAGTTATGTCGAGAAAGACTTGTGTTTTTTGGCGGTTGTTTCTCTTTGTAACTCGATCGATCATCTTTATTCTGTACTCCAGTTGGTACCGTTTAGCACGCATGAAGTCTGTAATATACATGCAATGCCACGTAAGAGTAGTAAAAGAGGTGGGATGACCACCGAGTTCGTGGTTCCAACTTATTTTTTTTAATCCAAATGTTAGATGTTAGTTTTTGTTAATGAAAATATTTTAATTTGAGTAAATTATATGTTTTTTTTAAAGAAAATTATACATGTTTTTTTTTTAACCTACTCATATTTTTTTTTAAGTTTAAAGAAATTACACATGTATTTATTCTGTTTGTAAAATCTACCCAAACTGCTTAAATATTATCCAAACATCTAGTAGAAATAAGTTACGTGTGTCTAAAATTTTGTTTAAAAAATATTAAAATATATTTTTCATCTTCGTAAATATGAAAAATGTTTAGAGTTTATTACTATAAAAAAAATTATCTATTCTTTGTATTTGTAAAATTTAAATTTTTTACATTTTGCTTGAAGTTAAGTTTAGATACATCTAAATCCACATGTATGTTGTTTTAGAAAGTACAAGGTTTTTTTAAACTTTTTTACATCATTTTTTTAGCTTTTTTTTAATCAAAATTATCAATGTATATGATTCCTTACTGTCAGATGTTGCTTGAATGATATTTAAAAGATTTGTGTATGTTTTAAAGACAAAAGAGATGCATGTATAATTTTCTTAAACCTCAGAGACGATATATGTAATTTCGTTAAATTTTAGGGGAGACGTATATATGTTTATCAAAATGAGTAGAGATGTGTAATTTCATTAAATCACATAAAAAATATGTGCAATTTACTCTTTTAATTTAACTTGAAATGTGAGTTTGAGTTCTAAATATGCAATTAAATTAAATATTTTGAAAAAACTTTTCCTCTAATTAATAGTAATTTTATCTCACTTAAACAACATTACTTTCATACATGATATATATCAGTATTATATAAAATGAAGGAGATAAGAGGTATGATGTGTCATTTATTGACTAGACCTCAATGTAGTATTGATCTAGTTAGATATTGGATTAAAACGTGACACATTTTACAAAATAGAAGATGGAAAATCGATGATTTAGAAATAAAGAACTATAAATAAACTTCTACATATTTGTAATAATGAAAAAGATGTTCAACCCTACTTAATTTTATATTGTCAACTTAAAAATTATACTAAAGCTGCCATACTTTCATCTTTTTTGTTCGCAATGGTCTTAAATCACTTTTATGATAATGTTGGTCCAAAAAAATATTTAAATAGTTTTTGTTATTGACTTTTGTATATCATTTGGGATGAATATCCAAAGAACACCGACTTTGACAGAAGGAAACGAGTCGTTCTTATGTGTCTATGCCACAAGGTCCCGTGTCTAAAGAGTAAAACACCATCTAGGGCATAACTCTAAATGGCTGACTCATCATGATATTACCAAGTAGAAGAAGTGACACCCGACTCCCACCATAGCCAAGAAGATGAAACCATGTAAGTACAGTATGAGGCAATGTCTGAGAGATGTGACGACAAGTTCAAGAACACACCGCAACCTGACATGTCAGACGCGCATAATCACATCTCCTATCATATACGAAAAGGACAATATTGAGGCATCATATTGGCATGGCAAAAATGAACCAATAAGATTAAGACACATGAACATTATTGTTGGAAGACACCATATACAAGAGGTGAACTACATGACTCATCTTAGGTTTATGGTTAGGCAAAACTAGGGGGAGACATTGATGTAGACTTTGAGCTAGAGTCATCTACCCTTTCTCCTTGGTTAGTGTTCTTCAACATGAACAACTTTAATTAATTTTTTTGTACTTTTTAAATGCTCTAATTTTAAACTTTTAAGTTAATTTTGTTAACTCAGTGAAGATGAAATGCATGTTAATCCTAAAAGCAAATTACAAAACTTATGAATAGTAGTTAAGCAATCCGGTTGCTCTTTTTTTATTTATTTATTTACACAAAGCAATCCAATTCCTCATCATACTTAGAAATGGTTTGAAGAATATCAAAAGTAGGAAGTTGGAGACCGTTGCGGAAAATGTAGTATAATATCATTTTATTAATGTGTTGAAATTAATTTAATTACACGTATAATTAAATTATCTCTATTTTAATTTTTAATAACTTAAATTTACATTATCGTCCCGTTTTTTGGTCAAGAAAAGGTCAAATGGCCACGATATATTATCATATCATAATACATCTAAAGTACTTAAAAAAATAATAAATTACTTGTTGAAGTTTGTTTTTTTAATTAATTAATAAATAAATCTAAGCTTGAAATTAGATTTGATTATTTAAATGAGTCTAAGTCTAAACTTTGAAAGTTCAACATTAAGGACTCATGAATAGTTCATATATATATATATATATATTACAAATAATATTTTAAGAAAATAAATTTGTCTCTTAAAAAATACAAAATTAATTATCTAATATATATTTTTATTATATTTTTTAATTTCACTTATCACATGTTAAGCTAATTTTGCTATCAATAGATAATTATTTAATATTAAAATAATTATTAAATATTATATTGATAAAGTTAAAAAGTTATTTATACAAAATTTCATAAAAGAAAAATAATTATGTTATAAATGAGATAAATAAGTTAAACTCAAATTTAATATTTCTTAACAAGTCAAATCTAAGATTGATAATAGACTCAATTAATTAAATAAATGAGTTAAACTTTACTTATTGATTTTTTTTCACAAGGTCAAACCCAAGTTTTGAGAGCTCCGCTTGACGGACTCCCTTTACACCCGTAACTGCAGCCCATTATGGAGGGTGGGAGTTGGGTTAGTGATAAATTTGTGATGTTTTGGGACCATATGATCTTAACTTTGGCAAGAAAACAAAACCCAAGGTACAAATTGAGAAAAAGTGTTTAAAAAGGCAAAAACTTGGTAACTAAAAGAGCTGGGGTGAAAATACATTTATTGTTTCTCACAGGCATTAATCCAAAATTTATAATGAGATTTGAGGTGAAATTTAGATGTTTGGCCCACCCTCAAATGTGGATGTTTCTCTAGCAAGATATTATTTTAGAGAAAAAATACTAACAACTCTTTCTATAATATTTTCTCTCAAAGATTTTCTCTGGTTAGAATTTTTTGAAATTATCAATTGGTGGATTTTGGTTTTCATTTAATATAAATTAGAAGAGAAAATCATTAAATAAAAAATAAAATCTATAAAAAAATTATGATTTCCAATAAATTATAATCAATAAAAAAAGAATTAAAAAAAGCATGAGAGAGTGTCAGTAACATTTCTCTTTACATATATTTATTAGTCCAAGGTGTAGTTGAAGGCTCAGTGGCTCACTAATTAGTCTTTTTTTTTTAGAGGTGTAGTCCAAGGCTCACTAATTAGTCTAAGGTGCATTGATTTGATATGAGATGTAATATGAAACGTAAAATTAGATTTGAAGCGAATCAAATATTCTAAAAGTCTTTAATAAATATAAGTTAGATTTGGTGATGCCGTTTCAAAAAGTTATATTCTTTTTTTTTTTTTTTTACAAAAAAAGAGTTATATTTTAGCATTTAAATATTACTTTTTAGTCAAATTCGAGCATTAGATGCATAGTTTTTTTTTTCTTAACCCTTTAATTTATTAGTTTATTAGAAAAAATAAATCTTGATTAATTAAAAGTAGAGTTGACGAAAAAATAAGTAAGATCTGATTAAAGATTATTGCCGTTAAGAATTAACATTTGGTGCATAGTTATTTGGTTGAAATTTCTTTCATATAATTAATCATTATTTTTAAAAATGGAATATAAAAAAGTAAACGTTTCTTTAAAATAAATTAAATTAAACGCACATAATTATACTTATTTTGGAGTTTTTTTTTAATAAAATAAGTAAACATATGCCTGTGAACTTTTAGATAAATGATGTATTGACACCACTCTTTATTAAAATTGACGACACGACCACCCTGAATAATTAATTCTGCATGTAGCCTCTCAATCTTTGCTTTTATAATACTACTATTATTCGCTGCATTTTTACTGTAGGTGAGGTGTATTTTAGAAGGTAAAATATAATTATGTTTATATATTTAACAATTTACGATATTCAACTTTCTATTCCGTGTATAAATGTGCTTTTAGGATCGTCCCGAAAGGGAAATTTGTTTTCTTAATATGGAGAATATACATTTATCAATATCATATGCTAAATCAAAAGTGCATCTGACGACCAAAAACGAAAATACAAAAAGAAAAAGGGTTCGAAAGTGCGTCTTGGTTTAATTATTATCCGCCATTGGTTGACACGGAATTTATTCTAAGCTGAATTAGTACCCTTTCCATATAGCAAATCCAATTTTGCATATTTAAGAATGTTTCCATTGCTAAACAAATAGACACTTTACACTCAGCTCCCACCTTGCATTAAAGCCCTTCATCGTTACAATTTCAACCCTAACTTGGTCATTTGAAACCTGGAGGTCGTACAACTTGAACCCTAAATCAAACCCTAACCCCTGATCTTTGTTCTTCCATTCAACCCAAAGACTTCGATGACTCTTCCCGGCTCGCAGTTAATTTCAATATGATTTGTAATTAGATGTAAAATTACATTGTTCCTATATATAAATTATATTATATGTTTTCTTTCTAAATTTAAGTGTACTTTTAAATTATAAATTCAAAACATTCACACGTAAATATAAATAAATAAACACGTAAGTTGTTTTAAATTTAAACAGGAAAAACAGATGTTCAAAACAACGACAGTCATTTGTGATTGCACTCATGAATTGAGGGAGAGAAGAAGCGGCGATGATGGATTGGTTTATGTTAAATAAGTTTTTTTTTCTTTTTTTTATGTAAAACTCTAAAAAAATACATTTTGAACCCGAGTAATCAAAGATTAAAGATCTCAATTTGAAATTAAAAAATATTTATGAGATTTAAAAACTAAAAATATAGTGAATTTTAATGATTTGGTGAGGCATGAATTTAAGGTTTTAAAGGAATTTTTGTTACCCTGGTACCTGAACTTATATAAAGTGTTAATATTCTTGAAGCTTCTTTTGTAAGCTTAAGTTTTGCATGCTCCTTTTTTGTTAGTTTGATTAATTTTTGTAAATTAATCAACTAGAGAGCTTCGGAATGAATGGCATGCACCATCAGGCTATTCAGTAAATGTAGCTACGGCAAACGCTACCCAGGTGTGATTTGGATGCTTTACAAAAACATTATTTTAAAAAATTATAGGCGATATTTTTTTAGTGGTTTTTTAATTGCAATGGGTTCCCTCGTCAATGTGGCTTATCTGAGTCTGTCACATTCCCCCTCCTACTTGTTTCGATGGAAATAATTTTGATGTACATTAGCTATCAGGGCAATGGAAATAGTGACATATGAAAAGCTCTTTATCATTAATTTTAATATGGCTTGAGCCCCTGTTTTGCTATTAGCTGCCAGAGTCATTTGGGTGAAATTATTGTGTTTAGAAAGCTATAAGATCATTGAAGTAGAATGTTATCCTGATAAGTAATAAATGCTACCTTGGGTTAATTCTTAAAGCTAAAAGGAGGAAGACAGTTGAAGGGATGCTGAATTAGTAATTGTAAATATTTGTCATTGGTTGTATGGAATTTTTTTGTATGCATGAAAGATGAATATCTCCTTTGAGTTTATGTTAGGTGTGAAGGCTCTAGTTTTTTAATGCCTGCTTCCAATTTTTAATTTACTTAGAAAATCATGTTCTTTGATTCTTCAAGGATTGTTTTTTGGTGTTCAGTGAGGCTATAAGCATGAAAGACAGATTTCCTGAAGGTACAGTAAATGTTAGTTAGGTGTGAAGGCTGTAGTTTTTTAATGCCTGCTTCCATCATTTCATTTACTTAAAGAATCATGTTCTTTGATTCTCCATGGATTGTTTTTGGTGTTCAGTGAAACTCCAATAATAAAATATTCTACATGAATAAGAATGTCTTTTATACCGATAAATTTGTTTCTTTTTTTTTGTTTTGATATTTTAATTCAGGTATTGTAATATTTATTTTGCCCTATGTTTTTAATAATATAAAACAATAATCCAATAACAGTGAAAGTTAAAGCTAAAAAAGGTTAATGACCCAGTGACAATGTATATTTTACTCATTTTAACTCCTTAAAAGTTGAAAGGATTTTCCATCACTGAAAGACTCCTCCAAAGGGTGGAGAACTCCAGATTCTGATATCTTAAAGCTACAGACTACAGTCTACAAAGTAATATAAGACTGTTCAGCCAAACATAATTTTGTTTAATTCGTCTAGAAATACTAGAATCAATTTTGACCAGAAGTATCAGTATTTTTTATGCTGGCCAAACAAATGTTGTGCTTGGCTTCAACTTCAAAACTTGGCCTTTGATATTTATTTCTGGATCTCCATCAGAGTAGTTTTGGTATGGTATCCAATCAAGCTCTACTAAAGTTACCATTTAAGAGAATTTGCTTCAATCTATTGCATTACTTTTACACTATGCACATATTGTTGGATTTTATTATGACAATACATATTGAGTTTGCAATTAAATTGATAATTATTGTTACACTTGGACACAGGTTTTGTTGGCCACAGGAGGAGGGCATTTGGTTTACCTTGAAATTGGAGATGGCATATTACAGGAAGTAAAGCATGCCCAGCTAGAGTATGAGATTTCATGCCTGGACATAAATCCCATTGGTGAAAACCCCAATCACAGTAATCTAGCAGCAGTTGGAATGTGGACAGACATAAGTGTTAGAATTTTTTCTCTTCCTGATCTGAGTCTCATCACAAAGGAACAATTAGGAGGGGAGATCATACCTCGTTCTGTTCTTCTTTGTGACTTTGAAGGGGTAGGTTTTCCTTGAGTCATTTTTTGTACTTGCTTTTATTTTTTTGATTCTGGCATTCTGCTTTCTTACTTTATTTCTTGTAAGTTCTATTTTTGAAGTAGAGATTTTGGATTTTTACATGTGCGACAGTTGTGAGGAATATACTAGACCAGCAACATTAATATCTTTTTACTCTTATGCTCATGTTAAATTGAGGCATTGCTTAACTTTCAATGTCACAAGTTTAATGGTAGTTTCCTTCTTAAAAACATCTTATTAAAGTGTGTTGCTTTTTTCATTTTATTCTCCAGATATCGTACTTGCTATGTGCCCTCGGTGATGGCCATCTCTTAAACTTTATGTTGAATACTAGTACCGGTGAATTAACAGATAGGAAAAAGGTATCTCTAGGGACACAACCTATAACACTGCGGACTTTCTCCTCCAAAAATACTACTCATGTATTTGCTGCATCTGATCGGCCAACTGTAATTTATAGTAGTAACAAAAAAATACTTTATAGTAATGTGAATCTGAAGGAAGTGAATCACATGTGTCCTTTCAATTCTGCTGCTTTTCCAGACAGGTATCTTGGTCTTTGTTAGTTTGACTTACTAGAGTTGTTTACATATCCCCTTGTGCTGTTCTTGGATCTTGTACAATTTATTGTAAAATCTTTTACTGGTGATGACACTCATCTACTGTTAATAACTGAAACAGTTTGGCAATTGCAAAAGAAGGTGAGCTTACTATTGGCACTATTGATAATATACAAAAACTTCATATTCGCTCTATTCCGCTGGGGGAGCACGCACGACGTATCTGCCACCAGGAGCAATCTAGGACTTTTGCTATTTGTAGTCTGAAATACAACCCAGCTAGTGGTGAAGACTCAGAAATGCACTTTGTCCGCTTGCTGGATGACCAGACTTTTGAGTTCATATCAATGAGTATGGTTGCTTCATAATTAGCTGCTCCTTCTCAGATGACAATAATGTGTATTACTGTGTTGGAACTGCATATGTACTGCCAGAGGAAAATGAACCAACCAAAGTAAGTTGAGAAATTTGTATTTTTTCAGCATTGTTCTAGTCAAAGCTTCTGATATCCTGCTTCCTTTGGCCTTTTTAAAACATGTAGGGAAGAATTCTTGTTTTTGCTGTTGAAGATGGAAAACTACAGCTAATTGCCGAGAAAGAGACAAAAGGAGCTGTTTATTGCTTGATGGCATTTAATGGTAAATTGCTTGCTGCTATTAATAAAAAAATTCATCTGTATAAGTGGGTGCTCCGGGATGATGGTACTCATGAATTGCAGTCTGAATGTGGACATCATGGACACATCCTAGCACTTTATGTGCAAACTAGAGGAGATTTTATTGTAGTTGGTGATCTGATGAAGTCAATTTCCTTGTTAATCTACAAGGTAAATTTTAAACTGTTGTGACACTAGTTTCTGTCTGGTTTTGTTAAATTTCAACTGTTCTTCTGCTTAGCGTTTTGGATGAATAACTGATTTTTGTATATATAATGAGTACATTCTTTTGGAATGATAAATTGTTCTTTATTGATAGCATGAAGAAGGTGCTATTGAGGAAAGAGCTCGTGACTACAATGCAAATTGGATGTCAGCCGTTGAAATCGTTGATGATGACATATACCTAGGTGCAGAAAACAGTTTTAATCTGTTCACTGTTCGGAAAAATAGTGAAGGTGCTACTGATGAAGAGCGAGGTCGTCTTGAAGCGAAAGAAAATATAAAAAGTTAGAAATTATTATTATCGGACAATTTTATTGAAACTGTCTTCTAATATTATTATTTTTCTATCATTTTATATTTTTAACAAATAATTTTATCGGACAATTTTAATTTAATAAGCTAACTTATCGACTTCTAGCTAATTTTTCAATTAATTTTACCCTTGCTAAGAAGACAGCATTGTTGACATATTTGGTTATTGACAGATCTTCACAAGAGGCAAAAGTGGGTGAAAAATAGTAATATGCAAACATCCCCCATCTAGGCCAGATTTCAAGATTGTCACTAAGCCAAACCACTTTAACATAATGGCTAAAGAGAAATATCACATTCACATATATCAGCAAGGGTTTTGTGGAGGGCCATCCGAATCATATTCAGAAAAACATGGAATCTGATTCATCCTCAGAACTAAACTGGTTAGTTTTTTTAGCAATGCAAACCTCCTTTCTCAAACCCTCCACCAAATTAGTGTGTCTGCTTTTTTTGTATACACCCTTACTCCTATCCAATAGCCCTTTCTTCAACAGGCTTGCAAATTCCTCTCTAATTTGTACAAGGGCATGATTCTGCACAGGTTCCTGACCATTATAGGCCTCCCTAAGAACAACTGTTTGGGTATCACTCCTCTTGGAAATATAAAAAATACCAGGATGACGCTCAAATACTTTAGTAAACTTCTGAGGTAAGGCCAAGGGTCTACGCAAGTTGCTAACGTTCTTGCGCTCGGTTTGCTTATGGAGTGTGAGATGAAGGAGCTCATGGAAGACTCCAACTATCCTTTTCTCAGATACATCAGTACGGGGATCCAAATGAGAGGCATTGATGTAAGGTGAAGTATAAGGGAGTTTCTGCCACTCTTTCAACCACTCCATGCATTTTCTTTTCAAACCAAAACCCCTGGTGAAACTAATTGGAAATTCTAAGGATCCATTTTTTATGTCTTCTGCCTTTTGTTGTAGAGAAGTATTCTTCTGTAACTCAGGGATGGCAAGCTTGTCATCCCAAAATAACAATTTCAGGCCAATACGATCATCAGGAAGGCGAACATATAAGAAACTTTCAGGATGATTTGGAACAAAAGAATGCTGGTAATCGTATGGTAAACCCAAGTCCCATTTTAACTGGTCAATGGTTTGTAGTGGAAGGATCCTATCACTTGTGAGCATAAGCAGTTTGCACAGCCTATCCCTGAGTTCCAACTGATTTTGCTGAAGGATGTTGACTTCCTCATGATGGAGCTCCAAGGCTTCAGGACTCAAACTGAAACACGGAACAGGAGAGCCTCCACTATCAAGAAAAGAGGACTCATTAAATATGTTGGGATATCTTCTTATAAAGGTGGAAAGTTTGAGGTCACTGGGAAGACCAAGTTGTCCACGGTGGCGAGAAAGATGATAAATTGGAAGGCAGCATTCAGAAGAAGAATAAATGATGGAGACAAGAATCCCAACTGCCTTAAGATCCCTCTGACCAGTAACAAGAGCATCCAATGTCCTATCTTTCACCCATTTCAACTTTATGTTCACAAGACTAAACTTCTGCTGGTAAATGTATCCTTGTTGATAACCACGAACAAAACCAAAATTTCTTGCAATACCAAAAAGCCAATGAAACATACTATAAACCGATTACAGATAGCATAACTAGCACAGAAAGATGCCCTTTGCACTTGTAGTTATCATAATCCAAACTTTGCTTCAATAAATGCTCTGCATATGTAAAAATTTCGATTTAAGACAATTTAAACGAAGTGAGAAATATTCTCCTACCACTAGGAAGGGCATTACTCGATACAAAATCAGATCTCAAACTACAGCTAGAAATCAAATACCCTAGGACTACAAATAAAGCAAAATTATAACAAAAATATAATCACATGCAGATATGTAAACACTCAAAAGTGAAACCTAAGAAAGAGGTGAATATCACAAAACCCGCACCAGAAGGTATGCAAAATAACCTGCAAGCCTTGGGGAGAAAGCAGGTGAATCTAGATGCGCGTGCATTTCCTGGAAGAAAAACGAAGTGAAAGGGTAAATAAGTGGAGACGAAAATGAAAGAGAAGAAAGGAACCCTAGGAAAAGGAAAGAGAATGAGTAGATACGCGATGATGAGATTGCCGACGCAGGAGTGGGTGACGTTGGTGGGTTTGTGAGCTGTGACGACGTAGTTCCATATAGTCATCGTTCTCTTCTCTGGTTCGAATGTTCTGCGATTACGAAATGAATAGGGGTCTTCCCCACAACGCAACAAGCACCTCACTCAGACCCTCGTCTGCTAAAGTGAAGTCAGTGAGTGAGCTTCTAAGAATAACTTTAGAAATTACCAACATCATTATCAGTAAAATAAATAATTAAAATATAATCTATAATTACTAATAAATGTTTTAATTATTTTTGTGATAAATTAAAAAACTAAAGAAATTAGTAGTGCATGTATGATAAATTTATTAATTTTAAAATAATTAATTTCAATATGATTTGTAATTAGATGTAAAATTACATTGTTCCTATATATAATTTATATTATATGTTTTCTTTCTAAATTTAAGTGTACTTTTAAATTATAAATTCAAAACATTCAAACGTAAATATAAATAAATAAAAATGTAAGTTGTTTTAAATTTAAACAATAAAAATAGATGTTCAAAATAACGATAGTCATTTACAATTGTACTCATGAATTGAGGGAGAGAAGAAGCGGCGATGATGGATTGGTTCACGTTCACATTCTGATATTGGGACCATCACCTATGAATGAATTAAGAGTATCAATCCCCTCTAATATATTTTTCATTCTATGACTGTTAAAAGAAATCGGTTATTTATTCTTGATAAAACTGTTTTTTTACATGAGGGTTCCCTTTATTTTTTATGTTTAAATGAGACCGAGTCAAATGCTCCTTTGTTATTTTATTGTCTCCAAATTTGGGTTTACATTTATGATTTGACTCATTTTCGCAGACGTTTCACTTTTTTGCAGTGCATTACTGACTCTTTAATTAGGGGCAGATTCACAGGTGTTCAAGAAAAATTTCGTTGTTGTCTCGCTATAACTGCATGTCTAGGAACAAACTGATTTTTGAAGATTATCAATTTTCTGTAATAGAGGCTATTAGCAAGATTAAGTTTTTTATATATAGACAAGCGCACCTCTTGCATTTATTTTAGCATCTTGATATAAGTCTTCTTGTATTAGGGAGACTTTTTATTTTCTCGAGCTGCGGGATATGTCCCGTTTATTGTTGTATCATTTTGAGTTTAATATAATTTACATTTCTCTTAAAAAAAATGTATTTTCATCTTTACTATTAATTATTAAAAAAGAGTTACACAATTTTTTCCTTCTGATTTTAAGATATATAAGTACTTGTTTGTAGAAGTAACACTTTTTTTAGTTAAATTGATTCACAATCTTTATATTTTTATCAAAATTTTAATTAAGTCTTTAATTTTTTAAGATTTAATTACTCATTTAGTCTCAATAATTTTTAAATTTATATCTTTTAATTTTTATAGTTAATAAGTAAATTTTTTTAATCTCTAAAATTTAATTTTAATTCTCAAAAGTTTTTGTCATTAAAATTATTTAATTAACAAAATTAAAAAAATTCAACAACAGAAAAATGTACACTTCAAAAACTAAAAATATTCACTAGGTCTAACAAATCACCGAACTTTTTTTAAAAGTAGATCCTCCATTTAATTGTTATTAAAAGGAAACTAACCAGATATAGCTAATTAGAAGTACAAACAATAAACAAATACTTTTAGAATATGTTATAAGTACAATGAACCAATTATAAAAGTTTTATGTGAAGTTTTAATCATTTATGATGTGAGAGACTTACACTTAGTTTTTAATCTAAGGATATAATTAAAAAAATATACTAAGAAAATGCTAAGATGCTAATTGTTTTGCTCTCAAATTTGTTTTTCAACTTCACAAGACATATTAAAAAAGGATATAACTCTTTGTTAAAGTGTAACAAAGACATCTGAAAAGTCCCCTTAAAAACCAATTCATAAAGGGATGGTCTATCTAGTTATATAAGCACTTATCATGTTAGTTAACCATCCGATGTGGGACTTTCAACACGTCCCCTCGAACCAGGGCTCGTCACCACAAAGCGAGGGATAGCGGCACTATCCACTATACCACTGGACATAACCTAGCTCTGATACCATGTTAAAGTGCAGAAAAAACATCCGAAAGGTCCCCTTAAAATCGGTTTATAAGGGAATGACCTACCCAACTATATAAACACTTATCATGTTTGTTAACCACCTAATTGTTTTGCTCACGTGACATATTAAAAAAGAATATAACTCATAAAAAAATGAAAAGATGTATACAGCAGGAAAATAAGACTGACTTAAATTAACGTATTAAATAAACATAGCTAGCTCCCTTTAAATCAATAATGGGCACATCTTCAATTTCTCATATTACACACATATCATCCATTTAGATGATGGGTTAAATATTCTTTCTAAGACTATCACTGATGAATCAGATTCTCTTGAAGCTGTTGGTCTCTATAATGAAATTGTATAGGGTTGCTATCAATCAAGAAAGATGCTACCTAAATAAAGAATCAGATTTTTTCGACTCTGCGTACACGAGAGAATTCTTTGGGGATCAGTTTGCAAAGTAACAAACCGAACAATAAACATAGAGAACATTAATTATGCATTGAGTTCATTGGTGTAAATCAGAATAAATTTTGGGGAGCCCCAACCTATTAAGTTCGGTCACTGTAGTGTACAACTTCTTTCGAAAAGGAAGACATCTTGCAGATATACTCCAAATGCAAATGAATCAACTTGAAACCAGCTGCATATACTTGGGTTTTCCTTGGTTTTCTCTTCTGCATTTTTTTTATCGTAAAAAAAAATTAAAATGATAAAATAAAAAATAGGTAAATTCAGTGGCAGGATTTGGGTTTAAGGGAAACGAGACCAAATCCTTCATTTTTTTTTTCTTTCTTCCTGGGGTGTCATACAATATTTTTATATAAATTTTTTAAAGGAAGTTAAAAATTAGGGATCAATAAATTTATTATAACACATGTATCTACAAAAATCATTAAGAAAAAAATATTAAATTATGTAAAAATTCTAATAAAATTAACTAGTAATAAAAATTATAGGTCTTTTGATTAAATTATGTAAAAATTCTAAAAATTTTAAGTCACGGGACGGGTCTGAGTTTGGGGTCAGGGCGAATGTACTAATCCCATACCTATACCCGACTTTTGGTTATCGAAAAAAATCTGAACCCGAATTCATATTTAGTCAACTCGGATATTACCCGTTAAAGTCAGGACGAATTTGGACGGATACCCATAATTACGAGTTTTCTTGTCATGTCTATTTTATACGTATAAATATTACTTATTAGTCCCTACCACCATTAACCATATTATACATTGTTAATTTGATTCTTATTGTGTAACATATTTTCAATTTGATCCGTAACATGCAGGGATTAAATTAAATGCGTTACATATAGGGACCAAACTAAGCATGAATTACACATAGGAAATAAGTCAAGAATGCAAATACATAGGAACCAAATTAAGAACGTGTATGTACGAGTTAACGATCAACATATAATAATAGGGACTAAATCGATAATGTTTATGTAAGATTCAATAATGGACCGATGAGAGTGATCCACAATAGAACACAAGACACAAGCAAAGGAGTATGAAAAAAAGACTTGGGTTATAAAGGCATAAGCGATTTTGGTGAATTTTTTTTCCATGAAAAACACTTTCGAACTTAGGATTAAAACAATGTCCAATAAAACACTCAAGCTTATTTCGATGAAGTTAAAAAAGAGAGAAGAAAAGCAACAACCTTTTTAAAATGCACAACTTGCAACAAGTCAGTGATGACTAGAAGATAATCCAGACATTTAAATTTTTTTTACAATGGCTATATTGAAATTTGAACTTATGATCCATGTATACCATCCCAAACTCCACTGCTAGGCCGACCGTAGTAGTGAGTTTGCATTTCAACTGCTAAAATAGAAGATAAAACAACTTCAACGAGTAAAATGAAAACTTGAGTACACATTTTTTTTTGTCAAATCTGAAGATGGAGCGAGGATTCTCATTGACTGCTTGCATGTAGATCGTTTGATTGATGTTGAAAATGACGGATGAATTCATGATGCTTGAATATTTAGTTTTGGTTTGGTGCATTACTTTCTTGGCACAGAAATGGACCAAATTATCTGTATATTTATCTCCCAAAAGAAATACGTGCAAGAAATTTCAGAAAGAATCCGTGCATATGAATAATTGTAAATACATTAGTTCACCAATAGAATTTGGAGTGAAATTGACGAAATATGTTGAAGGAAAAGAAAAAGGTTCCTAGAAGTGTTCTAATGTTCCAAGACAACAAAAGTTTAAAAGACTTATTTGGGGTCCATTGTTTATTTTTTGTAGAATGAGTTTGTTAAGTCACTTAACTATCAAATGAGTTTGTTATTCCAATCTTAAAGTTGAACCAAAATTAAGAGCCTAAAACTACTTATGCTTACAACATTAAAACTTGAAGAAAAATATCAAATGACTACCTTATTTTCAATCATTAAACATGCCATGACTAGAATCCAATATTATAATCTCTTTTCTCTCATCAAGCCCAACAAATCTAAAACTGTTTACAAATACATTTTTTTTTCCGATTGAACAGAATTCGAACACATACGCACTTTCAATTTTCTGCACAAAACTGTTCTTCGCCGTAGCCCTACAGCCTAAAAATCAAACGGTAAGGCCTTGTGGGGCACCAGCTACAGGTGCCTTGGGCTTAGGTTTCTCCACCACAATGGCCTGCGTGGTCAACACCATTCCAGCAACTGAAGCAGCATTCTGCAAAGCACACCTAGTTACCTTGGCAGGGTCGATAACTCCAGCCTCCACTAAATTCTCATACCTGTCTGCCATGGCATTGTAACCGACCTCCCATTCACCACTCTTTATTTTCTCCACAACAACTTCACCTTCTATTCCAGCATTTTGAGCAATCAATGCTGCAGGAGCTATCAGTGCCTGCATATATAAGGCAGAAGGATCAGCATTCATAATATATTTTACATTAATATCATGATATATTAAGATAAATATAAAATACATAGCCCCTAATTATGTATACAAGGAGCAAGGGCAAATGTCATCTTGATTGTGTATCACAGTACTTCAACTTTCAGTAACACTATCAAATTGGCCATCCTATCACAGTTTTGTCGGGAATTTAATAGGTATCTAAGCATATATTTTTATTGCAGATGTTCTTTCTTTAATGTAAATGTGTAAGTAGTGTGCAATTTCATACGGTAAGCATAATTGTGGAACATGTGTGCTGTGAAAGCAATAATTATACCATACTCATCAAAATATGTGCAAATCAATCAGTATTCTGACCTTTTGCACAATGTCAGCTCCTAGCCTCTCATCTGCATCCTCAAGCTTGTCCTTGATTGCTGGGACATGAGTGGAGAGATGAACCAGTGCAGTGCCACCCCCAGGTACAATACCTTCCTCAATGGCAGCAAAAGTTGCATTCTTGGCATCCTCTATTCGGAGCTTCCGATCCTCAAGCTCAGTCTCTGTAGCAGCACCAACCTTGATGACTGCAACTCCACCAGACAGTTTAGCTATCCTCTCAGCCAGTTTCTCAGTATCATATACTGAGTCTGTCTGAGACAGCTCCTTCTTTAACTGAGCAACCCTGGCTTGCAACTCATCCTTTGTCGCAGCATCAGCAATGACAGTGGTAGAATCCTTGGAGATGGTAATTTTCCTAGCCAAACCAAGCTGCTCCACTGAGGTGTTTTCAACAAGCAGACCCAGATCACTAGCTTGGAACTCAGCACCTATCAGTTAAATATACAAAGTTGTCAAGAAAGTGTCTCAAGAAAGAACTAAATAATATACTACAAAATGATACTTGCACAGCAAATTCGTGTTTCTTACATAGCAATGCACTATATTATAGCCATGGAAGATGTGGCATTTCATCATATCAATGGGTATGGGACAAAATTCAAGGGTAACTTGACAAATGACTACTACATAGCCTTACAATAAACTAGACTAAATTTTTACCAGGACTAAAATACTTTTAACATTACCAACATACACAAATCATTCACATCAGCAACAAAATAATGTAACATGTAGTGAATATCCAACTATAAACTTTAACAAATAGAAATTTCACATACCAGTCAATATAGCAATGTCTTGAAGCAGGGCCTTTCGCCGCTCACCAAAGCCAGGAGCTTTAATGGCAGCAACGTTAAGGATACCACGCAGCTTATTCACGACAAGGGTGGCCAAAGCCTCACCAGTGACATCCTCGGCAATGATAAGCAAAGGAGCTCTCAACTGAGTGGTTTTCTCCAACAGTGGTATAATGTCTTTTATTGCTGAAATCTTCTGATCTGTAATCAACACTCTCGCATTCTCAAATTCAACAATCAACTTCTCAGGGTTTGTAACAAATTGAGGCGAGATATACCCTCTGTCAATCTACAAGATAACAAAGCCATACAGTTAGACTCAGAAACTAGATAACTCTTTGGCCCTATTTAGATAAACTTCTTAATAAACACATCAGTTAAACTTACGCATGTCAACTTTTAGAGAAGCTAAATAAGAGAACTTCTATAGAAGTTAAAGTGTATAAGCTGATTTTATAACATAAAAAAAATCATTTAGCCTTTCTTTTTTTTCCATTTTCATAAGTACTTATTGAGAAGCTCATCCAAAAAAAAAACTTATATTTTTCACTATTATCAGAATTCTGCATAGAAGTATACCTCCATTCCTTCTTCCACTTCAACTGTGGTCTCAAACGATGATGAAGACTCAATGGACAAAACACCATCAGGTCCAACCTTATCAATTGCTTCCGCAATCATTTGCCCAATCAACTCATCATTTCCAGCAGAAATGGAAGCAACAGCTGTCACAACAACAACAAAACACAAAAAAAAAAAAACTCATCACCCCAACAAACAAACCATAATTCACAACAAAAATTCTTAGAGCAATATCAAACTAACAACAACAACAATAGCAGTAGTAGTAGTAGCAGTAGTATAATACCTTTGATATCATCTCCACCTTTGACAGGCCTAGCCTTCTTCTCCAACTCCTCCACCAAACCCTGCACAGTCTTATCAATCCCTCTCTTAAGAGACACAGGATTTGCCCCAGAAGTCACACTGAGAAGCCCCAGCTTAATTATCTCGCGAGCAAGAACCGAAGCCGTGGTAGTCCCATCACCCGCAGAGTCGTTAGTCTTGCTAGCAACCTTAATTAAACATTTGCAGAGTCATTAATTAGTCTTACTAGCAACCTTATTTAACATTTTTCCACACACAAGTTCAAAACACCATCAGTATGCAAAAAAAAAAAAAAAAAAACCAGTCACTATTACACAAACAACAAAACAACCATAACATTCACACCAACCTCTCTGATAAGAGCTGCACCAGCATTCTCCATAGGATCGGGAAGCTCGATTGCGCGAGCAATGGTGACACCATCGTTGACCACTTTAGGACTTCCAAACTCATCCAACACAACATTCCTCCCTAAAAAAAGGAAAACATTGCAAGTAATTGTTAATTGCTAAGTATTGTTTATTGTTTAATCTCAATGTTAAAAAAACAAAACAAATCTAGAAATGCAAAAAAGCCCACCTCTGGGCCCAAGAGTGAGCCCAACAGCGTCGGCGAGCTTGTCAATGCCGGCCTGCATAGCAGAGCGGGAATGCTGGTCAAAGGCAATCTCTTTGGCGGAGGCTTTCACGGAGAAACGGTTATTCGGTTTCCGGTAATTTACTCTTCCATTATGGTTCGCTCTTCGGGTCAGAGACTGTAAAAAAGAAAAAAGAAAAAAAAAAATCGAAACCAATCAAATAAAATCGGAAAATGAAATTGAAAATTGGAGGGGCTAGCGTAGCGTAGCGTTGCGTTGCGTTGGTACGTACCTGGCGGTTGGGAGAGCGTAGAATGGAGGCTGAAGAGAGAGCGTTGGTTGAGGCCATGGTGTGGTGTGGAAATGGATAAGGGAGTGATTCTTCCACTACACTGAAAACAACAACAGAGTGAAGAAGATTAGGGTTTGGGCTTTTATGGAGAGTGGTTGGGGTTCTAGAAAATTCCACCTATTCCAGAACCGTTGAGGGGCTTCGTGTAAGGTTGGGTTGCAAATTGCTATTTGGGTTTGTCGCTTACTATTGTAGTATCATCACTATACCCCTTTGTAATATTAAAAACAACAAAAGAATTTTATTTTTATCTAAACAAAATATTTTTCTACACATTTTTTAATATTTTTTATTCATTAAAATTTATTGAAAATTATAATATTTTATGAGCCATATTTAATATTTTTATAAATATTAACAAATAATGAATAATATATTGATAAATATATTAATACTATTTCTTTTTCCTATATGATGTATTCTCTATTAAGAATTTTACTAAAATTAAGATTTTATTATTTTCTTAATTTAGTATTTAAATTTTTAAATGTGAAATGTAATTTATAATAAATGATAATACAAAATGTAAAGCGATAATATAGTTGTAATATTAATATTATAAAAAAATATTTATCAATCAATGAATTTAATTCAGTTGATTTAAATATGATGTATTAATTGTTATAAATCTGATGACACTATTTTTTATTCTCACCTATTAAAAAAACATGCATCAATTTTTTTTATAAGAAAACATGTATATGTGCACAATAGATAATAAAGTTATTAGACTAAGTACATATTTTTGTTAACTGCTTCTGATTCCCAACATGTGTCTCGTGATATCTTTGGTAATCATATGTACAGTAATGTTTGTGTCATTTACATGGTTGACATGCGTATAAAAGTTGACTTTTAATTTAATTTTTTAACTTAACACTTTATTATCATTTTAATCCTTAAATTTAATAATTTATTAATATTTTAGCCTTTAAACTTAATTATGTATTGTCATTTTTTATCTTTGAAAATAATTTTAAATTTTTAATTAAATTTAATATTACATGTAAATTATTAGCATAATCATTACTTTATCCCTTTACTTTCATTTCATGTCCTCATATTTTTAACCTTTCCATACTTTGTAGTTTATCTTAATTTTCACATCCATCATTTGTATGCAAAGTTTGTCATTTATTCTTAAATTGAAACATCAATTTTTTAACACAAATTGAAACATCAATTCTAATAGGAAAATAAAACATAAATATCTTAACAAAATTATTTAATTTTTTTTCTTAAATATATTGTCTAACTTCTTTAAAAAGTTATATTTTATTCAATTATTTTTAAATAATTTCTTCAACACTCTAATCATAATATTTAAAATTCTTTGAAGTCTATATATACCTTATAGTAGTAATTCATCCATCGCGTGACAATCAATCACATGAATCATATGTCATCCCTCCCAAGCTCAAATTATGCATTTTTCTAATAAACTTTTGAGTGCAAAATACATGTGAACATCTTCCTTCATGTTGAATTGTATGTCTAAGAGAAGAAAAACATATTAAATATAATTCCTTAATTATTTGTTTTTAGTACTATATTTTAAAGACTTATGTTAAGTCTTAATACAAATATTCATAGAATCACCAAGTGTGTGGATTAACTGGCATAAGATTATTTCAGCTTAATTACAAATTTTGAATTCAAGATTTGGGTATGTAGTTGCATTAAATACTTGGATGAAATTTTTTATCATTCATAATAAATCTATTTGACTCAAATAATTTTTTTTCAATAAAAACTACATGTGTTTTACACAAAAAAAATAAAATACATTATTAAGGTGAAACCCAATTTTAATTAGGAATACAAAAAATACTTAAAGAATTAAATCTAAGTTTTGTCTTATCAAGCAATCCTCCAAAATAAAAGTCTATTATTAATAGGAAAAATTCTACATTTTCTTATTACTAATCCTTCTACTTGTTTTATACGTGGTAAGTACTGAATTGTTTTCTATGTTTCTGATACATTATATATATATATATATATATATATATATATATATATATATATATATATATATATATATATATATTAATTTAATACATTCTTTATATAAAAGCATAAAACATATTATATTACTCTATTAATAAACGTTTTTGCTGTTGCTGGTGTGGTATGATCACTATAAAGGTCTCACTCTCACTCCACGTCTTAACTTGTTCTTATTCAAGTTTTCTTTGGTTAATTAACTATGGAAAAGCCATGGCTTCTAAGACCCCTATCCCTCTTAAAGCCATCAACACAAAGCTACCATCTTTGAAAGCAAAGAAGGATCGCCACACTAAGGTGAATGGGAGAGAACGACGTGTTCTTTTGCCACCTTTGTGCGCCGCTCGCATCTTCCAACTCACTCGTGAGTTAGGCTGCAAGACTCATGGGGTGGCTTCTACGCCAGGCTGAACCCTCCATTATCGCCGCCACCAGCACCGGGGTATCACCTTCTTCCATGGTTGTATCTGCATCAACACCAACACCATCATTGTCTGAGGACCAAAACATTGTTGATATGCATGCAAATTCAATGGTTGCACCTACAAACATTGAGATTGAGTCAAAACAGGCATTTCTATCATTGGATTTTGATTTGTGGGCAAACTTTAATGTGGAGTATATGCTGCAATCGTTGATGACAAGGTTGGGCTGAGGGACAAGATAGCCAGTGATGAAAAAAAGAGAAAAAAATAGATATATTTCTGGTGTTTGTCTAAATTATTTTCTAATTACCGATTGCACACAAAATTAGTCCATGGTATTAGCATGTATAGCTTATTGTTGATTAATAGGTTGGCTTGTTCAATTTGGGGCTTTAATTATATTGTAGAAAATGCCTTTTTTTTTTTCTTGTGAGCAAATCTTTATCATTATTCATAAAAAAAATAGAGTAGCGTTATTACGTACAAAAATTTTACACATCAAAATCAAAGCATATGATTTAAGCGGGTACCTTTTTTCTTAGTTTATAAATAAATAAATAAATAAATGTTCAGATAGGTTGAGTTTCGAGAAATTATCCTAAGATTGGGACATATGTCAAGATGCAAGAGTGTTTAGAATTTTAGGTGTTTCTTAAAATGTTTAGTATGAGACTTTTCTTCAATTGGGATTTTTTTTTTCTTATTATGTTTATTTTGGGGGTTAGTTGCACTTGCACAAGCTTCAGACGGAAGAGAATAAAAAAATCAATAAAAAGTTTTGTTTTTTTATTTTAATTAATTCGGGCAATTTTTAAACCGTTAGTTAGGATTTGTAATTTAATTTTCTAAATGAATCGTGGTGATTTTTTGAGTTGATAAAAATCACATTTTAAAATTTTTAATTGACATCATATTGATCACAGAAATCCAAAATAAATTTTTTAATATATATCAAATATCCAACAAAAAAAATTATTAGGCATCTAAAATAAAATTTATAAAATTATTAGGACCTAAAACATATTTAAGTCAATATTTAAATTATAGTAATAAATATTTATATCTTTAAAATATTTTCCTCTAATTATATTACTTTCCAAATTATAATGATAAATAAATATAGGTATCATAAAAGTGATAAGAATATATGAATTTAAATAAAATAAATCAATGAATAAATATTTATAAATTTATTAATATTTAAACTATAAGTGTCAGAACTTAATTTTGTCTAAATCCTAAAAAAAGGAAAAAAAACAATAAAAAAGAAAGAAACGAACAAAATAAAAGAAAAAGAAGAGAAATAAAAGACAAAAAATGTAAAAAGATATATATATATATATACACACACACACACTGTGTGACCTATATGTCAAGAGAAAGTACAATCCATAAAAGAGGAAATAAACATCTACATTAAATGCACAAAGATGGGGGAGGACAAAAATCGTATATATTAGATTGTGTCATTTGGTCATGCCGTCAAAGAAGAGAGATGGGTCATCAAATCACCCATCCTTCTCTCACTTTCTCACGTTTCTCTCTCCTCCTTTCTCCTCCCTTTCTTATTTTCCCCCATTCTTTCTTCTTTCTTTCTTTTAACGATTTGTTGCTTCGTTGTTTCATGTTATCTTGTCGGTGGGCAACTTGGCTATTGCTGAAGTTCTCGTAGATTGAATTGCGATTTTCCCTTCGTTATTACATTTTATTTTGTTTTTTTTCACATTTTGCAATTACCTTCATTTCTCCTTTCTATTTTTGTTGGCACCACTCTAACTCCTCAACGATGTTGTTGCCCCGGTGGCGATTTTGCATCGTCGAGCCTTGCACTAGTGGTGCTAGGGGGAGTGTCACCCTCTCTGGTGATTCCCCCTTTTCCGCGTCATTTTGGGAGTTAGGCACCTAGAATTTTTCAACCTTGTTGTCTAATTGTGGGTTGGACCGGGTTGTGCTGACCCAGTTCCAACCCTAACAAAAAATAAAATACTATTGTTATTTACACCTTCCTTTTAATATATATACACCTTTTTTATTTTGGGGCCTAGCCCATTTTTTTAAGTCTGAAATAAAATAAAAACTACTATTTACACACCATTTTTTAACATATGCACATTCTTTTCTTTTTGGCCCAGTCCTTTTGTTTTTTTGTATAATCTGAAATAAAATAAATATTGATGATTACACTCTCTCTTTTATATATGCACCCCTACCACTTAGGTTAGTGGCTAAGCCCACCATGTTAGTGTTGACTAAGTCAAAGTCAACCCTTTGACTTGGACAAAAAAATTTACAAAAAAAAAGACAAGAAAAGGAAAATAAAAATAATTATAAATATTAGTGGATAGTTCTTTATTGTATTTTATTTTATGTATTGTCTCTATCGTTTATTGTATTTTTCAATGTGACTTTCTTTTCATCATTGCCTAGTTAGTTTATTGAATTAATAATGTATTATAAATATCTCATTATTCATCCTATTCCCATGTTTCAATCCTGCATCCTTAATTAATAAGTGTACACCCCATTTCTATTCTATCACTTTTTGTTCCCATTTTATTTATTTGATTTCCTAGCACTATGTCAACTATTTATTTATTTTTGCAAATCCGCATTAATATTCTTTAATACACGCTTGCGTTCTATGCACTCGATGCTGGGTCTCCGACTTGCTTGGTGGTGTTTCAATAAAGTGAGTAAATTTTGTGAATGCCATACTAGGTCTCCAACTTACTTGACTTTACAACATTTATCACAAAACCAAAATCTTTCAAAAAAATAATAATAAGAATAATAAAATAAAATAAGATAAAATCAACTCAACAGACAAGCTTTTTTTTCTACAAAGAACTTCTGATTTTCTCATTGCACATGAGGATACAAAGGGATGAGGACAAATCCCTTGTCGACCTAAAAAAACATAAAATTTCCTTTTTTTCCTTAAAAAAAATAAAAATTCACTTTTTTTTTAAATAAACAAAAAAAAATAAACATAATTCATGTTTTCAAGAGAAAATAATAATTGAAAGAGTCACTTTATTTTACAGCACACTCGATTAAAGATTATCGACTTTATGACAAGCATATAGGATGCTAACACCTTTCTCATAGACCATTTTGAATCCTTTTTTTCCTGAATCCTTTTTTTTTTCTTCACAAATCGTAGACCATTCTTTATTTTTTTTGTTTTTCCAACGTTTTCCTTAAATAAATATTGATGCCACCATGTAAGTTTTCCTTTTTTGCAAAACAATTTATTTAATTTTATTTTGCTGTCCCGTCGTGATCCACATTGTAATAATATGAATAAATATTTATAACTATATTAATATTTTTCCTTTGTAAATATATTTGCATCACAACAGATGAAATTTTTATTTATAAATATATTAATATTTAAATTATGGAAACATATATTTGCATTTACTTTTTTTATTGAAATATTTTTGCATTTACTGGAATTGAAACTTTATATTTAAATGTATTAGTTCATAAATCGGTAAATATTCACATTATATGCCAGCATAATTTTTTCATGAAATCGTATCAAATATCTGAATTATATATACATTTTCACGTCATGTTATAAAAATGTATTATAACAACGACATAAGTATTTGGTTTTACCTCTTAAAAAAAGTATTTGGTTTTACATTAGAATTATAATTAAAATGGTATTGATATTTAAATCACAAGAATACATATTTACAGAAATATTTGTGTGGCATGGAACTTAAAATTTTACATAAATTTATATTAATATGTAAGTTATAGTTTTTTTTTTAGTTTCAGACCTTTGGTTCATAAAAAAAAGTGATTCTCACTCATTGGGAGTTAGACTGAAAAATAAGTAGAAAATCATAAGATTTACGAAATTGAAACTTTACATATATTTAATGATATTAACATATAAAATTACGGCCTTGTCTATATGGTTCAAGTTTTTTAATTTTCTCCTCAATGTATGGTTGCTAAGTTAAGAGCTGATATGACTCAAGTCTTTTTTCCTAGAGGTTTTTAGTCCTCTAGTTGATGGACTCCACCAAAAAAAAATCATATATATAAAATTTTGAGATAAATATTTACATTCTATGCAAACAAAAACTAAAAAAAAAGCATACCACTAAATAATATACACAACCATATTTACATGGCGCACAACTAGAAGCTTTATAATGAGTAATAGACTTAAATATGTTTTTAATTGTTAAAATTTAGGTTAATGTTGTTTTTGGTTCCCTAAATTTATATTTGGTTTTTTAAGTCCATCAATTTCAAAAAATGCTATTTTTAGTTCTTCTTAATGGATTTTTGGTGGTTTGAATGAATAATTTGTGTCATTTTTTTTACTGCATGAGGGATTATAAAGAGCACCTTTTAAAATTGAGGACTAAAAAAATTTTAGAATTTATGAGAAAAAACAATATGAAATTAAATTTGAGAGATTAAAAATATATTTAGCCTTTATTAATATTTAATTTACAAAATTAATATTTATATTGATATTATTTGTGAGTTCCATTTAAATATACTTATTTATTATGAAATAATTATATAAAAATGAGGAGCAATCAAATTACTCCAAGAGTAATTTTTTAGAGTTAATTCTCATCCTTATTATTTATTTTCTCGAAATATAATAATTAAACTTAATTATTTATTATAATCATTAAATCTTTAAAAAATAATGATAAAGAAAAAAAGTTACTTTTAAGATAGTTACTCTAAGATAATTAGTCTCAGAATAGCTAGATCCATTCTGTAAAAAAAAAAAAAAAAAGTGTATATATAAGCGGTGCATGGTAGATGTCAACATGCTACGGGTAATGGTGCAAATTAAAATATGGTGTAACGCGAAGTTGCTTGTGTCATTTAGAGAAACCAACTTATGGGTGAGACACTTGCCTTAATTGCATCATAATTATAGTACTAATGCATATTTTTTATACATTCATTTCCATTCGTTGATTTATAGGCTACATAAAGGCATTCATTTTGATGCAAGCAAATGTTGTTTCCTTATACATCGCCAAGTCTTCCTCCTTGTTGCCATTTCTTCATAGGAAAATGCGAATACCCAAATCTTCCGCTTTCTTTCTCTCTCTCCATCCACTGTCTGGTTTCCAATCCTCCATTGTCATCTCATCTCATCTCTATCTTTTTTCTTCTTTGCTTGTCAACCCATTTTCATCATGAATCCAACCATTTGTACCTACAATTTTTTCCCTTTCTTTTGATATCAATAAATCTTCCACATTCTAAATAAATAGATATGATCATGAATCTTCCTAACCAAACAAGGAAGGTTCCTTTTGTTATAGTTGTTGTATTAATAAACTTCATTGTGGGACCCAGGCTAATTTTTTGTCAGAAGAGTAGTGGTGGTGGTGGCGGTGGCGGCCTTGAGATAATCGCTCAAGAAGTATACCGTAGCATGTCCAATTATACATCTGTGTTCAAGAGTGCAATAAAAAAAGAATTGGGTTATTGCATAGTTGATGTGTGAGTCCCATCATTAATGTTTTAATCCCAAACTATGTACAAATACCTTTATTCTTGTCTTATAGTGTTGATTCAAATATATCACATTATTGATGGGTGTCATTTTGCTTACCTTCAGGGATGCTGATTGGAATGGAGCATTCAATTTCACCAAAGATCTTACCTTTTTGACCATTTGTGCCCAACAATTGAAAGGTACTTAATTACTTTCATCATTAAAACAATGACTAGCATTTTAGATATTTGTATACTGGCAAATGATAATTGATAAATGTACAAACAAATTGCATGTACACAAAAGTGTAACACATAGAAAATATTTAATATCATCATATCAATATTGATGATCGTGTATGTACACCAGGGAAAAAATTGATTGTGCAAAATGTGTAGGGACTTTTTTTTTGGGATAGAACCATGTATCTTTGTTTCATTCTATAGTTTTTTCAGTAGTTTTTGGATAACTTGTGTTTGTTTTTTTTTTTTGTGACTTTTTAGGAGATATTACACAACGCATGTGCACAGAAGCAGAAATACAAGCTTATGGCCAAAGTTTTGCTAGTGGGAAGTCAGGAACCAGATCCAGCTTCTTGAAACCCAACATAAATTGTAATTTGAGCTCATGGGTTAATGGTTGTGAACCCGGATGGGGTTGCAAAGCTAATAAAAAAGTAGACATTGGTAGTAACAAAAAGGACATACCTATTAGATCCCTTGATTGTCAACCTTGTTGTGAAGGCTTCTTTTGCCCTCATGGTCTCACTTGCATGATACGTAAGTATTATTTATGCGCATACAACAAAAGTTACAAAACTAATTATTTTTATTTTTCTATGTAATTTTGCCATTGATTGACGTATGTTGTACCGAAGATATAAGGTTGGTTTAATGATAAAAAATAAAAGGAAGAAAGAATAAGTCGTGGGTTCTAATTTTTTCTAATAAAAACTAACAAACTAATAATTAATATTTATTGACAAAAAAAGGAGGCATGCCCTACTATTGCTCTTACCTACTATGATTGACTTTGATAACTTCAAACAAAAGAAAATTTCATATATGTGGTCATGTTAATGTGTTTGAATGTTCTAATTTCATTCATTTGTTGTGTTTTTGAAGCTTGCCCATTAGGCTCTTATTGTCCACGTGCACAGCTCAATAAAACTAGTGGAGTATGTGAACCGTAAGTCCTTCCCTTTTAAGTTATATTGTTCTACATTCTTGTTTTTGGCACACTTTAATATTTATCAACAGAATCAATATGCAGATATCGTTATCAGCTTCCTCCTGGAAAGCCTAACCATACTTGTGGTGGGGCAGATATTTGGGCAGATATTCAGAGTAGCGGTGAGGTGTTCTGTTCAGCAGGGTCATTTTGTCCCTCTACAATTGTAAAAAATCCTTGCAATAAAGGGTATTAATATCTATACTTAAACTTTCAGTTTTAGAACTTGACTTTAAATTTATATGTAGCCACTTGGTTTCTCACTGTCTATAACTATATGCTTTTAGTTATAGTACTGTTCTATAAATCTTGCACCTTGTTTTTGCTTATTGTTTGTTCTCTTGTCATTTATATACTACTCTAAATTCCTTTTATATGTGGATTGTAGGTATTATTGTAGAACAGGTTCTACTACTCAGGAACGTAAGTTTTCCAAGTCTATTAATTATTTGATTTCTTTTGTGAATTAAATTTGTTTGTAATCACATTTTTTATGGTTATTCTCATTCTCTATGTTCTTAAGTTTATGAAATTTATAAAATGTGAATGCAGGGGTGACAAAAAAAATTGTATTAGGGTTGTATTACCTCTTGTGACAAAAACAATTTAACATGTTACTCTTAAATTGTATTATGGTTGTATTATTCATTTGATAGTCATCATGCTAATTTTATATGCTATACAACTATATATTTGTTAGATACCATATGGGTGTATAAGCTGATCTGTGTGGCACGATATAATTCTAATAAACATTTCTCTTTTCTCTATTTTTATCTTCTCCAGGTTGTTTCAAGTTGGCATCTTGTGAGCCTAAGTCATCAAATCAAAATATTACTGCATATGGTGTCTTGGTTTTTGTAAGTAATATTTAAACATTTCATTTTAAGAAACATTTCTCATATATAAGTCATTGTGTAGTGTGAACCATGGTATTGTTTTTAGCTCTATTTCAAAATGACTTTTAAGTTGCGCTCTTTATTTTTGGGTTGTATGCTACACATCTTTTGCCAAATAGATTGCCTTTCATAAACATTTTAATGCTACACCTCTTTTGAGTCTGTTTGCTTTGCGAGTTGAGATGCCATGAAATCCAACGCACATTCACTGCAAAAGCAAAAAATGTGATGATTCTTGGAAACGGAGGTTGATGTAAACATATGTTGGGACCGACAAGCAAACTCTTTATTATTATCATTTGTCAATGACAATAATAGAATTTAACTATTCTTTTCTTTTTAATTATAAAATTAACTTTATGTCACTTTTGAGGCAATGGAAAAGTATTGCAGAATTTAACCTTTTTAGATGGAATTTGTAGCATGTTTAATTAAGACTCAAGTCCATTATGGTCCAATAGAACTAACTCTTAGCTTTGATTTCAATGCAGGCTGGCTTGTGTTTTTTGCTTATTATCATATACAATTGTTCTGACCAAGTTCTTGCAACTCGAGAAAAAAGACAAGCAAAATCAAGAGAAAGGGCTGCACAAAGTGTGCGAGAATCACAAGCACGTGAAAAATGGAAATCTGCAAAAGACGTGGCTAAAAAACATGCAGTAGGACTACAGTCACAATTGTCACGTACATTTTCTCGCAAAACTTCAAAGAAGCCAGATTTGAAAGGTGCTGCTTTACCACCTGTTGGTACATCAAAAGGAAAGAAAAAGGACAAAAATAATCTCTCAAAAATAATAAATGACATTGAGGAAAATCCTGATAGTTCAGAAGGGTTTAATGTTCAGATAGGAGATAAAAATGTCAAGAAACAAGCACCAAGGGGTAAGCAATTGCACACTCAAAGTCAAATTTTCAAGTATGCATATGGTCAGATTGAAAAAGAGAAGGCTTTAGCAGAACAAAACAAAAACTTAACCTTTTCTGGAGTAATTTCAATGGCTAATGACATTGAGATAAGGAAGAGACCTACCATTGAGGTTGCTTTCAAAGACTTAACCCTCACTTTGAAAGGGAAAAACAAACATTTATTGAGATGTGTGACTGGTAAATTACATCCTGGTAGAGTTTCAGCAGTCATGGGGCCATCTGGGGCTGGCAAGACAACATTTCTTTCAGCTTTAACTGGAAAAGCAACTGGGTGCCACACAACTGGGCAAGTTCTTGTAAATGGTAAAGAATCTTCTATCAGGTCATACAAGAAAATCATTGGGTTTGTGCCACAAGATGATATTGTGCATGGCAATTTGACAGTGGAGGAAAATCTATGGTTTAGTGCTAGATGCAGGTATACTATATGTTAAGCATTTTATTCTCTTACACGACTTTAGAATTGCGGTTGCGGTGAGCCAGATAACCTTTAGCGGGCAATTGCGAGAAAACGCAGTTGATGCGGCCGCAATTGCAGAGTGTCAAAATACTTTGATGTTGCAGCCGCAATGCCGTTGTGGACCACAATTTAAAACCATGCTACTTTTATTCATAAGTCTAGTAAATAAAATGTTTGTGAGTTTATTGAATACATTTTCTTACTATCAATTTTCTTTTTTCCCTTTTTTTTACTATATTTGTTTGTCATTGTAGACTCTCTGCTGATCTACCAAAAGAAGAGAAGGTGTTAGTGGTTGAAAGAGTCATTGAGTCATTAGGTCTACAAGCAATAAGAGATTCTTTAGTTGGGACAGTGGAGAAACGAGGAATCTCGGGAGGTCAAAGGAAAAGAGTAAATGTTGGATTGGAAATGGTTATGGAACCTTCCCTTTTAATTTTGGACGAACCCACTTCTGGATTGGATAGTTCATCTTCTCAATTACTACTTAGAGCACTTAGACGTGAAGCTCTTGAGGGAGTAAACATATGTATGGTCCTTCACCAACCAAGGTGATTTTCATAATTTTCTTACATATATCAATATGCTTCTTAAGTAAACCCCAAAGATTAGTCTCTGAAATTGTAAGACTTGGTTACTTTAATACTTGATTTTGCAAAATGTCATTTACTTTTGTACTTAATGCCAATAGAAAATAAGGTATAAAAAGATTAAAAGTAAATGACTTTTTTCAAAGTTAAGAGCCAAATAAAGGCTTAGAAGTTTTAGTGGCTAGTCTATTCTAGGTGTTTAATGAAATGTATCCTAACATCTACCGCACAATGATGTCACTTACCAAAAATAATACATTTTTCTTGTTTTTTTTTCTGTGATCTCTAGTTACACCTTGTTCAAGATGTTTGACGATTTTATACTACTTGCAAAGGGAGGTCTTACAGTGTATCATGGACCAGTGAACAAAGTAGAAGAGTATTTTTCAAGCATGGGCATTAATGTCCCTGACCGTGTTAACCCTCCAGATTACTTCATTGACATTTTAGAAGGAATAGTAAAATTAAGCCCGAGCTTAGGAGTGAACTATAAACAACTACCTGTTAGATGGATGCTTCATAATGGGTACCCTGTGCCCATGGATATGCTAGCAACTATGGAAGGAATGGCCGCGCCAAGTGGTGAAGGTTCATCACATGGAGCAGCAACTGCTACACAAAACAATGAGGCACCTTCTTTTGCTGGAGAACTTTGGCAGGATGTGAAGTGCAATGTTGAGATGAAAAAGGATATCCTTCACCTTAACTTCTTAAGCTCAAATGATTTGTCTAATCGAATAACACCAGGAGTGTTCAACCAATACAAATACTTTCTTGGAAGGTAGGTTATGAGATTTTAAGGAATATTTCAAATAATTGTCAATTTTTTATATTTGTTATTGGTTCCTTGCAGAGTTGGTAAGCAGCGACTAAGAGAAGCTAGAACACAGGCTGTGGATTTTTTGATTTTGCTATTAGCTGGCCTTTGCTTAGGAACACTTGCTAAAGTGAGTGATGAATCATTTGGAGCAACTGGTTACACATACACTGTAATAGCAGTATGTAAGTTTCATCTGAATTTGTTGTTGAGGAGTGTTAGTAATACATTCTCTAACACAACTTTTTTAATACTCACATCTTTTACTATTAGTTGAAAATTATTGAAAACCACAAGATTATAAGTGCTACTCATTAAATATAAAGTGAGTACGACATAATGATGTGATTTCTAATAAGTTCATCCAATAATAAAGGGCGTGCTGAAAGAGTGTATTGTTAGTTAGCATTTTTCTCATTATTGTTACCAAGTTACCTATGTTGTCATCTAATAATTCTTTATTATCAGCTCTCCTTTCTAAAATTGCGGCTTTAAGATCATTCTCATTGGATAAGTTGCACTACTGGCGAGAAAGTTCTTCAGGCATGAGTAGTTTGGCTTACTTTCTATCAAAGGATACCGTCGACCATTTTAGCACAATTATCAAGCCACTAGTTTACCTTTCAATGTTTTATTTCTTCAACAATCCAAGATCTTCAGTCACAGATAACTACATGGTTCTGTTGTGTTTAGTCTATTGTGTCACTGGCATAGCTTATGTGTTAGCAATCTTTCTTCAACCAGGTCCAGCCCAATTGGTGAGCATTTAAATCTAGTTCCATTTTAGTTGATGTTGCCATGTCTTACTTTTAGTTACAAGTCATTTGTTGTATTATGCAGTGGTCAGTGTTACTTCCAGTAGTTTTGACTTTGGTAGCAACCTATAGCAGTGAAAAAGATAGCAAATATATAAAATTTCTATCTGACTTGTGCTACACCAAGTGGGCTCTTGAAGCATTTGTAATATCAAATGCTAAAAGGTTTGACTTATGATATATGTTCATTGCTTCACATTGATTTTTATCTCTTGATTTTTTTTTCATATGCTGATTTTTAAGATGATTTTCTCCGATGTAGATACACTGGAGTTTGGTTATTAAGTCGATGTGGTGCACTCTATACTAATGGCTATGATCTTAAACATTGGTACCAATGTTTAGGCCTTCTTATCGTAACGGGAATCATTAGTCGCATGCTTGCATTTTTCTGTATGATAACCTTCCAGAAGAAATAGTTTCAACTGCTTAATCCCTTAGTTTCTTTTTGGACAAATTAAAGATGGTATCTCAAAAAGCTGTGACTGGTGCCCAAGAACTGTGTAAAGCAACATGACATTGGTGTATCTTGGTATGGACAAAGGCTTATTAGAGCAAGTTTAACATTTGATAGGTGTGGATAATGTAGCATTGTACTTCCTTGAAAGATACCCCTTCTCACTAATTGTCATTTTCAACACAATAACTAGTTTCAAATAAGCTTCAACAGTTTTGTGATTAACATTATCATTCACGACTCCATCATTTTGTTTAGTGTAATTTGTAGAGTTTTTAATTGTTCTATCCTTCAATATATGTTTCATGATTATTTTTTTGGGGTAAAAAGCTATTTGTGTTCAGTTGTGAACAGATTACAACCCATTTCGTTTAAAAAAATAATAGTGTACTAGCATCTTAAATTTTGAAGAATGTAACAAATTGTTGGTTTACTATCTCGCTGATTTAAAAAGTTAGAGAAGTTACTAACCTTCTTATAAATGTTCAACTAATGTCTTTTTGTTTTATTCATAATGTTCAGGTAATTTCTTTATAATGCGAGCCATATTTTTGAAATTTATAAATTCTCTGTAATGCTAGCTTTAACTAACTTTAAAAATCATTCCCTATGAATTGAAAGCGGAGACACCCGTTATCTTTTTATCCATGAAGGCGCTTACATAATATGAAGCTAATTAACAAGTTATGAATCATTGAGCATAATTTTGTTTTTGGGTTAACTATGGTTTGTCTTTTTTTCTCTTAAATTTTTTTCAAATTTTCACTTCTGCCATAAAATACAATTAAATAATAATAAAAGTATTGTCATATCATCACTTAACAATAATTTTTTACGGCAAAAATTAAAAAATATGAACAAAAAATCAGTAATTAAGACGGATCAATTTTTTCTTGGAAGATTAAAAATAAAAACTTAAAAAAGTTTAGTGACATAGTTAACTTTTTTTTAAAACGATGTGCTTGAGTTATATATATGTATATATTTATATTTTTAACTAAAGGATAAATATATATTTTACCCAATTAAAAATAGTCAATTTAAATAATTAAATATTTTAAGGAATATAAAATTTGTAAAGAGTTATTTTTTAACTTCCATAAATGATATTTAATTAAAAAAACATTTTTAAAAAATTTGCATGAAAATATAAATTTTAGTTAAAAAAATTCTTATTATCTACGTCCAAGATAAAAAAAAATAAAAAAAAATCGTGCATCACGCAATAAAAAGACTCGTAAGTCGTAACAACATAAGATCTTAAAGCAAAGCATTATAACCCTTGAATGTGTGTGTTAGGATTTAGGAATAAAAGCAAGCAAGCCTAATTGAACAACAACATACCGAGTTGTGAAAATTGGTCTGATCGATAGTTCGGCTGTTCCCATGAAATACAGGTCTGAAAACTATCAAACCTATTTTGGTTTAATATTTTATTCTCTTAAAAAATTTAATAAAATTAGATAAAATAAAGAGAGATTAATTTGATTGACATGAGCCAACAAGTCAAATTAAGCTAAACTGATAAAAGTAATATTTAAGAAATTGGATCGAACTGACTCAATTCACTTTCACACCTTGGTCATTGTGTTTGGTCAAACAATTCATTTTGAGAACTCCAACCATGTAAGATCTTAAAGCAAAACATGATAACATAAATGTGTGTGTTAACATAATTTTCTTTAAGCGGTACATGATCGAGGATAGCTTGATAAGATATAACACAATCAAAATAATATTTTTTTTTATCAGCAAACAAAATAATATAAAACAAATGCTTGAGTTATAATTTTTTTTTATCACGAACGTTATTTTGTCAACAACGAACACTACAAATAAAATAATGTGAAATTTCTTATAATACCCTTAATATTAATACAATTAATATTATTATTATATATTATAAAATGATATATAATACTATATACTTTATTATACATCATGAATTTTATATAATATATGTCATAAATATTATTTTTAAGGGGTAAATATTATGTTATATGTGTTGTAATATACATATTAATATAATATTATATTATACAATATACTAATAGAATATAATGTCTTTTTTATTTAACAAACATAAAAGTTGACGTTTTATATTAAGATGCAATTATTAAACAAGAGTAGCGAAGGGAGAAAAAGAGAGAGGTGGGAGAGACACAAAAGAGAAAAAAAACATAGTTATTTTAAATAAAAATTAATATTTTTATCTTTTAAATATTTTGTATTTAAAAACAAAAAATTATCTCATCCCGTAATAGAAAATTGAGCTTTCATCCTATCTATTTTCATTTGATTTGTCCCATGATTTTTTTTTTTAAAACAAAATGCACCAGTATAAATACATTTACACTGACTAGTACACGTTTCTTTCTCTTATCCCTCCAACAAAGGCCCGTGTATCATTACAGCGTCTTCACTAAGCATATATAGGTTCTTGATGATTCATTTTTTTAAAAAATAAAGTTAACTTAAAAAAGTAAATGAGTCTTCATAAGGCAGCAAAAAAGAGCATTTGTACTCATAAGTATTAACATTAATTTAGTTAGTGCATCAAAATTTGCCACGCAAAGGTTCTCCAAAATCATGTCAACATATAAAGACATTCATCATAAATCAAATACGTGAATTAATTAACGTAAAATTGTTTCAATTTAATTAAAAATCTCGAATTTAAGTTGTGAAATAGTCATCGAGATAATAGAACAAGGTTTATCAAATCACTCACTCATAGTGATTCATTTCAGTTTTAATTTTTCACAACAATCAAACGATAGAAAGAAATAAAGTATACAATTTTTAAAAGCAATTATAGCTAAAGATGTATTTATCACTTGATTATTGTGCTTGGACTCTTAATTGTTATTTTTTTCTTTATATAAAAAAAACAAGAAAAAGAGTCATCAATAAACTTAACAGATGAATATAAAATAATTTTGATTGAATAATAATTAATTTATACAAATATAAAAGGTAAAATTGTAAATTTGGTCTCTTTATTTATATGATCGGAATTCGATTTTGGTCCCCTTATAATTTAATTCACGAATTTAATCTTTCATTTTTTTTTCAATCTCGTTATTTCAGTTCCCGAATTTGAATGTTGACTATTAATCGTTTACCTTGTCTGACATGTGTCACACTTTTATTGGACGTTTACAATTACATGTCGCACTTTATTGGAGGTTGATATTAATGAGGTATACGATTTTCGTCCCCTTATAATTTAGTTCATGAATTTAGTCGCTTAATTTTTTGCAATCCCGTTATTTCAGTCTCTAATCTCGTCAAAATTGGACGTTGACGGTTAATTATTTGTCTTGATCGTCACATGTCACGTTTTTTTATTGGACGTTGATCGTCACATGTCATATTTTTATTAGACGTTAAGTTTATACACCTAATTAACATCAACCTCTAGTAAAGTGCGGCAACAGTCAATGTCTAATAAAAAAATGGCACATGTGAGACAAGGTAAACAATTAATAAGAGGATCAAATTTATAATTTATCAAAATAAAAAAATTGGCCATAAATATCATCGCCTTAGCCAGCTGTGCGGGTAGCATGAAACAATATAGAGCTAGAATGGTCCAAAATCAAAATGAGAGTAAACAGTATGTGACAGGAAAGCATGGGCACCAGGCTCTTATGCGTGGATTATTTTTCCGGTTCATCAACAAACCTAATAAAAAACTGGATCCCTTTGCCTCTCCAATTTTACTTTACTTTTATCTTCTTAATCCTTGATATATGGAACAACATTGTAGTAAAGACGAGTATTAATGATTATAGACATTTATTAAAGTAATAAATTAAATGGAAAAAATTGTGTGATTTTTATTAAATTTAATCATCATTATTTTGACAAAATTAACATTTAATTAAATTGAATTTAATTAACATTTTTCACCAAATTTTAATTACATTAAAAATATATTTAAAATAATATATTAGAAAGTTTCTAACTATCAAGTATCTATTATCATAGTCAATTTCTTTATAATTTCTTTACATATATTTAAGTTTTAAACTTACAAAAAACAAATAATAATACTTAAATTACCTAAGTGATCCAACATAAGTTATTAATATATTGAATTTAAAATTAAATCGTTCAAAATATTACTTCGAATTCGAATTAGTGTATGAGTTCAAACTACAAAGCCACCTTTACATCAGCCAACCAAACAAGAATATATGAAAATTAAAAAACCAAAAACGGAGGAGGAGGCTATCTTTACTTAAAGTCAATCATGAACTTAGAAAGGAACTTAGGATGGGAATGTACCAATAGCATTTCATAACCGGTAGCTAACTCTCAAAAATTAAACCAGGATTGCAAGCTACGCCAAGAGAGAACAAACCAAACACACCACCACCCTCTTCTCTTCTTTTTTTTTCCTTCTTTCTGTGCATGATGTCCCACTCCCACCAGCATCCACAGCCACAACAAAGACTCTTATTATCTCAATGCCTGAACCAACTTCATGAACACCCTGCTGAAAGCTCCTTCTCATCTTCTCAAACACATTACAAAACCAAAATCCCCTTATGTCTTATTCACTCCGAAACAACGTCAACCCCCACACACTCTTTCTTTGGCCCCAAGATTGTGTCATCATCCCCTCACCAACACTACTACTTCCATGAACCTCACAGCCCCTCTTCATTCCCTTGTTGTTTTAATGTCTCTTCAAGGCGTTGGAGTGCCTTCAAGCTTGGTTGCACCTCCATGGACCCTCAAGTAGAACTCTCATCATCACTTCACTCTCCCTCTGAGATCATTGTAAGTCTAATTTCATTTATTAGTATTATTATTTTTATCTGTAAGAATAAAAAACACAGGTACATGAAGTTTATAATAATTGGTGTACTCTGCTAAATTAACTGAGTTAGAATTAGTATCATTGATCATATATATAATGTTCGCTCTTCTTATATAATTAATGTTTGTGAGGAAATTGCACCATATGTATAAGGCATGCGTCACTAAAACTGTTGTTTTGCTATGTGTAAATGTCATGTACTATGTATAAGACGATTAATCCAATTAGTACATGCGTGGTATATATTGAGTGTTTAGAATAAAGACATAGGTGGTTGGTATGTTTTTATTTGCTTTTTTTTGGTTGGGGAGTAAAACTTCTTTAGTTTTTATTGTTACATGCTTCTATTTTGTTCTTGGATAAAGCAATGCACTTGTTTGCATTCAATTTCTCCATTCTGAATTCCATATAACAAAAAAAAATTGTGTTCACGATCTAAAACGCTTTCTCCCCTTCTTTTTCTTTGTTTGCAGAGGAAAAGGAAAATTACTGGGCGGCAAAAGAGAGAGGAACTTGAAAAAGAGGTATATATATTGATACGCACTGCACAATTTGATGGCAAATTCTAATTGAGATGTAGAATCAATGGACTCTTCACACACACACAGCATGAGAATAGCTCTTAAATATTTGCTTAATTTCTTCTAACGCATGTTTTAAACATCTAAAATTCAATTGCTGCATGCTCGTTTCACTCGTTTCAATGAGTCATGATTCAATTCATAGATGATATTTAACTATACATTGATAAGCAAAATTTGTTGTGATTGACATGGAAAATAGTTGAGTTTTTTTTTTCTCTCTTTTCTATGCGTCACTTCTAGTTACGACTGGCGCCAGAATTAGCGAACTCAATGAGTCATGATTCAATTCATTAACTTATTATGTGTTATTTAACGTCAGTCATACCAAAATTATGAAGTACAATATTCTTCTAATCATGGTAGAGCATGGCTCTCTATAGATTTTAGATATACCATTTCTAAGATGATTTATCTGAAACTGTAACGAATACTTTTATGAGCCAATCAAGAAGGGAGTGAAAAGTGTCGCTCTCCTTTTGAAAAAGCTACCACTTGTTCATGATTATGTCAAAATAAAGCAATACTTCGTACAAACTTTGGAACTATAGGTTTGCTATTTTTGCCAATGGAAAGTACGAGCAGTAAATGAGAACCATACCCCTCAAAGACACATCCTTAAGTGGGAAAATTTGTGCATATTCATATTATAGTTTAGATGTTCAACCGATTTGACAATTAAGTGTATGTATTTAATGAGGACAAATTTGAGAATTGCATATTCTTTTCACGGATGTGACATTTCCACAGATAGTGAGAAAATTACATGATTTATTTTAATGTAAATATTAAACAGGTCGCAATGCTTCAAAGGTTGTTGGACCAAGAAGAAAAGTTTCATGAGATTTTGGAGATGGTGCATAATAGACCAAATGGGTCATCGATATCAATTCCCAATTTTCTTCCACCCAAGGTAATATAATTCTCACGTCGATCACAAACCAACAAAAGTTGATTGTTAACTCTCCTCTTTGCTATAATGTCATTGCTTTTCTTTCTCTAGCTAGAGTGGTGGTAGACCTCTTTATTCAAAATTTCATTTTGGTAAGTACGTTGGGCTTATGTGTGTGTGCTTTGGAAGTATCGAGCTAGGGATATGGGCTCAATGTATAGAGCAAGTTAGTCCATTGCGTGCAGGAGGACTCTCATTAAAAAAAAAAAAATTTAAATATGTTTCCATATTGAGTAGGTTTATCATCTCTTCAGTAAAAAAAAAAGTCTATCATCTGTCAAACAAACAAAAAATTAAGTAGGTCCATCGAAGTCTATAACTTCACCAACTGAGTTCCTAAAATGTTACTTGTCTCCATTTTAATATTGTGCAGCTCATTTAAGGTGTATAGAAATTATCCATTAAACTTTTCTAAAATAAAGAAATGAGTAAAGTGAGAAAGTAAGGATGTATATATTGTTCACCTAGGAGTATTAACAACATTATCTCTAACACACATTTTATTATTATTTAAAATTTATTAAAAACTAAAAAATTTAGAAGAAACACTCATTAAATAAGAAGTCAGATTATTTTTTTTATTTTTAATAAATTTTAATTAGTAATAGAGTCTGTATCCAAAAAATGATGATATTAAAGAGTGCATTGTTAATATCTCTAATTGATTATTTGAATTAAAGTTCATAATACATCACCTCAATTTAGGAATCAAATCTAGAAGCTATAAACATAAAGTATATGGAATATATATACTTGGAGTAGCAGGTACTCTAGCATGTGGTTACATTGGAATTTTATAAAGTGGCAGTAGTGAATACTGAATAGTCTTTACAAACATAATACAAAAGGATGTCTGAAGCAACTTGCAATTTGTGCAGATGCGAGAACTCTTAGGAGAGCTAGTCATGATTGAGGGTGAGATAGCGAGACTTGAATCCCAAATAAGTCAACTCCAAGATGGTTTGAAACGTGAACAAGAAATCACCATGGAATCAAAGCCTAAAACGTGGAATCAAGGGAATTTGACCAATTCTAACAATCACTTATCAACTTCACCGGTTCCAAATCCTAGTCCTATTCGCAGAATTTTTCAAGAAAGGATGGCATTTGAAACCAAGGCGTTGCATTTCATAAGCAAAGCTATAAAGGGCGATTATAATCTCAATGACTTCAGTTATAATGACAAGGCAGGGTTTTTTAAAACTTCTGTCGAACAGAAAGAAAGTAAGTTCCAAGATGTGAAATTTCAAGAAAGACTTCCTAGAAAAAATGGGATAGTGAAGCCTCCTTCACCTATGCGTGACCCCCACCATCCATCACCCAAGGTATGCATGCCCATTTTCCCATTCATGTATGTAGCTTTATTTTCCTTGGCCAAAATATGTTTTGGCCACATTACCATAGTGTGGATAAATTTTGTATGGTTCGGGATCATCATGTCATCGGTCTATAATTTTGGTTTTAAGATTTTGAACGTGAAACATAATCAATTTTTTTAATTTATGAGTTAATTATGTGTCACATAAAAATTAATCAAGACCATAAATATGTAATAGTTCCTTAATCATATATTAATTTCTCCGGTGACACCAAAGTAAAAAGGGAAACAAATTTCTTGATGCTCCTCGCAAAGATCAACTTGTGGCTTTCAAAATAAAATCCATCTAAACAAAAAAAACAATAAAAATTTATTCCATTATGGTCGGCTCGGCTACTTGAATCAATAAACATCATTGGTTCAAACCTATGACTTCATGTATATTATCACAGCACCACCACTAGGCCGACCGTAGTGGGTCAAACATCATTTGAATTCTATGGTTACTTCATAAAGTAATATTAAAATTTAAAACTTGGAAGAGATATTGTTGACAACAGTGTGTGAATTTGCTAATTACTATTTTCAGTTGCGGGAGCGCAATCCAGAGATGATGTACTTGGATCTCCCAACCAGATCACTACTGGATCCACTTCTGTCAGAAGAGAATGATCTCAAGTGGCAGCCCAACAAGCTATCTGAGAGCATCATGAAGTGTTTGAATTTCATATATGTGAGACTACTGAGAACATCAAGAGCAATAGAGTTGGAAAAATCAGGGCCAATTTCAAGGTCTGTGCACTCTTCTTTAAGCTCAAGAAGCTTCAGGGTGGATACTGGGTCAAACCCAAAACAAAGCCTCTTGTTGCAAAAGGAATCGAGGCAGCAAGATCCATATGGTATTTTTAACACAGAAGAGTCCATTCCAAGGGACATTGGTCCTTATAAGAACTTGGTCATATTCACCTCCAGCTCTATGGATCCCAAGTTCATCTCAAGTCCATCCTCTATACCATTACTAAGGAAGTTAAGGTATGGCATGGATGATGTGTATATTTACGAGAAAAACCAACATTGACAACTTTGTAAGTTCTACTAGACAATGAAGTGGCACAAGGACTAGTGAAAATAATTCAAAGTAACATTTTTGTTTCTTGTGGTCTACAGGATCTTGATGAGCAATCTTCAAACAGTTGACTTGAAAAGCCTTACAAACCAACAGAAATTAGCATTCTGGATCAATGTGTACAACGCTTGTATCATGCATGTATAGTTGAAATTTCCCTTTTTTCTTTCTTAATTTTCTTTATTATCTTTGTAGTAACATCAGATTAAGTGTTGTTTAGGAATTTGATTCATGACCAATCTGATGAATGAGAATTCTAGGACATGGATCAGGACAATGATTAATGTATTGTTTGTTTCAGGGATTTATCCAATATGGAGTGCCATCGACCCCAGAAAAACTACTTGCATTGATGAACAAGGTACATTAAAAATCTTGATATGGATTTTACTTATCCTGTGTGTGGCCTCTTGGATTCTGCCCTGATTTGGTGACAAGTGCCATAATTAAAAAGAAAAGAAAATTATAATATGATTTTTTTAGAATTTATTTTTTCTAATTTATGAAAAGATAAATAAAACAATTTATTTTTGAGGTTCTTTGTGTTACAAAAAATATCTAATTATTATAGTTTTTTTAAACATTCAAACACATTTTACAAAAATAAGATAAAACATAAAATTCTTTGATGTTGAATTGACTTCCGAATTATAAGGTTGACATGTAGTCAAAAGAGAAAAGAGGAAAAGAAAAGTTGTGAGTTTGATTTTTTTATTAACGCGTTGAGTTTTTAATAAAATAATAATTTTATTTTTAGTGTCTAATATTTTTTAGTTCATGATAAATTAACAAATTTTATATTTGTTTTATTAGGGAACAAACTCAAAAATTAAATATTTATTAAAGATAAAAAATATATTTAAACTTAAAATAAAATTTTTCAAATTTGATTATGTGCAGGCAACCCTCAACGTAGGAGGGAACATAATAAACGCTCAAGCAATAGAGCATTTCATATTGAGGAAACGAGATATTTCTAATGTGAAAGAGGTAAATAATAAAACATGATCAGCTAGTTTTTTCTTGTTCTTTTAAATACAGAAATAACTAAGCTTTAATTTGGTTATTGTTGTTATATCTCCAAAACAATGTGTCTCGTGCTTTAGGTACAGCGAAAGGTTGAATGGGAGGAGAAAGAATCGTTTGTCCGTGAACTTTATGGACTTGAGTTTAATGATCCTAATGTAACATTTGCTCTGTGTTGTGGAACTCGTTCTTCTCCTGCTGTAAGTCCTTTTGAACAAGAACATATCCATGTATTCCTTCTTCCCCTCATAACATAAATTCAACAACTCCCCCATAACATAAATTCAACAACTCTTAGCCCACTTTCTATTATTATCAATTTGTTCTATTAAGTCGGTTTAATTGTCAACAGTACTAGGGAATATATATTAAGAAAGTCTGATACATTTGGTATATATAGCCTCAAACTTGTTAGACTAAAAGTCAATTACTATTTTTGTGTGTGAAAAAGATATTATGAAGATAGACAAATTCTCTTCTAGTGATTTATACTTTCAAAAGAATAGTTTCTAACTACAGTATAGGGCAAAAAATATCATTGATGGATATGAAGAAAGGTACTAAAAAGAATGTGGGGGTGACAGAATTTGCATCAGCATCTCAATTTCAATTCAAATACGGAACCATGTAATACCAAACACAAGATAGATCTTCCGTATAAAATATGAATACATTATATTAGGCTTTACAAAATATTATTTAACTTTCATTCAAAGTTTGCAAAAAAAAAAAAGGCTTAGAAGATTAAAAAAGGCTCGTTGAACACCCCACTGTTATGTCATAATAGATTCAGCAGATTTTTGTATATATTGTTATCTATATCAAAATGCACTTAAGTGAGATTGACACAGATTACTCGTAATCCATTTGTTATTGACAAGTTGATTGAAAATTATCAATCTGATAAAACAAAAAGTATTTTGTTTTTGAGGAAAAAATTTATACTTTCAATTTAAGGGAATGATGTGCACTTGATTCAGGTGAGGATATACACAGCAGATGGAGTTACAGCTGAATTGGAGAAATCAAAACTAGACTATCTTCAGGCTTCAATTCTGGCTACTAGCACCAAAAGAATAGGATTCCCGGAGCTCTTTCTCAGAAACATGCTTGATTTTGCTGTGGACACAGACTCACTGGTAGAGTGGGTATGCAGCCAGTTACCTACATCTGGGACTCTAAGGAAATCAATGGTGGATTGCTTTAGAAGCCACAGTAATGAGAAGCCTTCTACCATTGTTGAAAAGATACCCTATGACTATGAATTTCAGTATTTGTTGACAATATAAATGTACATTTCTTCTTCTTGTTTTTAATCCCCTATAAAACTTTTTTGAGTATACAAAAATATAGAAGAGTTAATTCTTGAACTATCTGGCACTATCCAATATTTCCTCTCTTCATTTATTTGCTAACTTTGGAGAGTCACCACAATCACAATCATGTAATTTTTAAAAAAGAAATACCTTGAAAAGAGTTTGACACTTCTTTTAGTATGTCATATATTGCCATGGTCTCATGGAGAGGTATAATTATTTTGTTACATATAATTTAAGGCCTTATAGTTATTATAGTTTATTATAACAATCTGACTTTTTATTTGAACAAAATTTCTATGCTATGAATATTGACTTATTGACCCACCTTTTTTATTTTGAGAATTTCTATTTCTAATATACCGTATACTGTTACTTTTAGACAATTTTGCTATAGTACATAATTTTAATTTAAATATTTTAATATAACTCGACTACATGTAAATTAAGTTATGCAACTGGGGCAGCGAAAAGTATTACCCTGATTAACCGAACCGGAAAAATACTGCCAATATATTCTTTTTAATACACTCGTTCATATTTCATTAGCCCAATCAACCGCAACTTTTGAACCCAACAAATAATAGATGACAACCCATGGAACGCAGAGAAAGAGGATTATTATGCTAAATACTTTATATATTATATGGTTAATCTATCAAACCTCATCCTTGGGCCAAGGTGAAGCCGCATTAACTGATATTAGGCATTTGAATCATGTACCTCCTATAATATATAATACACTTTTTATTTTATGTGTGTGAATAAAAATAGTTCTTTCATCATGAACTTCCTATTTTGGAATGGTGATTTTGAAGATAATTTTTACCTTTCTGAATGATCATTCTAAAATAGAAATAAGTATTCCAAAATTATTCCAAAAAAGTTATTTCAAGAAGATAAAAATTATCATCTTTTGGAATGATCATTTTAAAATAGGATGATACAAAATTATTTTGAAATGGTCATTTTGAAATTGTTGTTCCACAACAAATGTTCCTCCCCATACCAGAAATCCAACATGCAAAGGAAGGAGGAGGAAGGTGGTGGTGTGGCATCATGAGGAGGGTGTAGGGGTTGCACGGTGGAGGACGAGGTTGCTATCGTCGTGGGAGGGTGAAGGAGGTGGCGTGATGTGGAATACAAGGTCGCATGTGAAGGAGGAGCTGTTGCGACGCGAGTATACTTATGAGGTAAGTGTTGTGGCAGGTATTAGGGCTACAGTAGTTTGAGAGAGGTGTCATAAGAAATTTTAGTCTTTTCAAATATTTATGGGGTGCAGAATTCAAATGCCTATTAATGGCTGTGAGGAAGGCCCACTGTTTCATTCGGGTTGGGGCTATTAATGCATAGTGCGGTTCAGGCGGGGATTTCTCAACACTCAACAGCACCTCTGCCCCGATATTTATTTTTTTGTAAAAATTTAAATCTTATGAATTCTCAAAAAGTTTTTTTTGACAAAATAAATATCGTTTTAATGTCAACCTGATGAGAGCAAAGTGTGACAAGGAACTTATCGTTGTCCTTATAGGACATGACCATTTTAGTGAAAAATGAGTGCCTTCAGGCATGCTTTAGAAATTGGGCCAAATGTCTCTCCCACCGCGTGATTGCTAACCATTACATCTTATGCCTTTATGCTTCAAAATGCATTAGAGATCTCAGTAACTTGGGTGGTAAATTGTATTGGAGTTATATCATAGACAAGACTTATACTTAGTATTGTGTATTTGTCACTTCAATAACTCGTGCATGTATTGAAGGTTTTTTTCCTCTAGGAAAGAGGCTAAACCCCACCACAAGGTCATATTAAAGGATAATACATAATACTATTACAATGAAACTATAACTTTGATTACTCTATTTATTTTATTTATCATTTAAGGTTATGAAAAATAAGGAAAATAAATATTTTTTTTAAAATAATATAATTGAGAAAATATTACTTAATTTTTATTTTAAAATTTTAAAATAACAATTAAAATAAAAAAATTGTTATTCAAAAGTAAAAAATAACAAAAAAAATCATAAAAAAACAAAATTAATTAAATTTATAGATTTTAAAATAAGATTAGTTTTGAAAATTTTAATATATTTTTATTAATTTAAATCATCAACTGATTTCAACATTTTTTATTGAGGTAAATTGATTAAATATGATTTCTAAAAAATAAAGTTGTGGACAAATTTCCTAATTTTACACGAAGAAACACCTTATGTTTCACTTGCTATTGAATTATAAATAACCTTGTAAAAAAACTAATAAAATGTTTTAAATCATTTAATATCCAAATTTAATAGTTTACTTTTTTTCTCTTGGACTAAATTAGAATATATATACCATAAATTATTTTTAATTTAATTTTCCTAACTTAATAAGTATTTTAAATTTTAAATTAATATCCAAATTCTCTTTTAATTGAATTTCAATTTGTAGACCCTTTTCTTTGTTTTAATCCAATTGTTTTTTTAATAGATAAAACATAGATAAGGAAAATAAATGAAAAAGCCACACAGACATCAACACAATAAACCTCCTTTCTAGTAAAAGGGGCGTAAAACAATTTGTTGATGAGGGAAAAGATGAAAAAAAGCAAGAAGTAAGAAATTGTACATAACAAAAACAACGGAAAGTATTGTTGATGCAACGATTGATATCATTTTTTAAGATCTCCCTTGAATTGATTTCGAATAAAGTAAAGCAACACAACGCATGCTATGATGTTTCAACAACATGCCTATATTACATAATTCTCTTTGAAACCCGCTTTGGGTTATATTAGGTTCATGATTGTGATTCGCAACCCCTTTCATTCGTGATCTTAATTATGTGAATGCCCTTGAATTGAAGTGTGACTGTACCTTACAACTTGAAAAACAGAACATGTTCCATCTCGGAGAGAGACCCCACTTCTTTTTCTTTTATTTGCTTTCATGTCATTAAGCAAATGAATGGTCAATATGACTGATAAATCATCCAATGTACCTCCTTGTGAAATTTATTCATCTCTATATTCTCGCAACTTGGTGCATATATATGTGTAGACCGTATTCGCTAGCTGTACATCAGAATCTCATCCCTTCAGTTTTTTGCTTTCCAAATTATATCAACCATCCCCCCACCCTTTTTTTTTCTTTTTTGTTCACTACACCTGTGCATGAATACACTTCAATTTGTCACTTTCCTCTTAGCAAAGGCAAAATAATGTTAAAAATAGTAGAACACAATTAACCATTAATGAAACAATCCCTAGCTTTTACAAACTTATTACCCATGCCACTATACCCACTCACTTCTTTCCTCATTTTTTCACCTATATCAAACAATTTCATTTTTATCATCCTTTTTATTTCTGCTCTTTCCTCTCATTTTCTTCGCTATTTCTATGTTACCAAATATTTTAAGTTATCAAAACAGAAAATTTTATTAAACAAAAAAGAAATAAATCGTTTTATATAATAAATACTTGTTTTCAATAAAATAAATTCAATTTTTATGAGTAGGCAAATATCTTTTATAAGAGATAGATTTGTCTGACTCAAATAAAATTATTATGGATAATTTTTTTTTTCTTCCTAACTATTACAAACACAAATTTTAAATTTGAGACTATTAAATATATGTATGATTTATCGTTACAAACAAACCTTGATAACAAAATGATTTTTGTAAAAATATTTATACACATTTTTTTGTGTTTAATTTTTGTTGAAATTAAAATTTTATCTTAAAATTCATACACAATAAATCAAATATAGAGTAATTAATTCAATTAAAGTAATTTTGTATCAGTTAATTATTTTCTTAGTAAATGAAATCAATCTTGAGAATTGATGTTAGTCAACAAAAGAAAAAGATTATCTGAAAGAGTGGAGTGTGAGATTAGGATGATGAGTACAAAAATTAAAAGTAAATGGTTAGAGGATGATTAGTCAAACAAAGCATGATGAGAAAGATAACCAGAGATATACACGCATGGGTTTGCTTCATTTGCTAAGAACATCTTTTTGATTTCGGCTTGCCAAAATAAATGTAAGGACACAGCCTGCTTATGGAGTGTGGCATTTAGCAGAGCAAAAAGGTACGAAGTGCTTAAATGGTTGAGTGTTCACTCTTGGTGAAAGGACAGGCTATCACGTCGAGGGCAAAGAACACACAACAAGAGTGATGGCAGTGGGGTGAAAAGAGGAAAACCAAGGTGGCAAAAGAAAGAGAGAGAAAGAGAAGAGAATAAATGAAAGGTTGATAGTGACATGCACTGAGCACAAACCCTTACCCAATGCTGACCCACAAAGCGACCCAAGGCCTGGAACTGGGAATGGATTTATGGCGCTACACAGCTTTTCTTTCTCATTTGCTGGTTTTTCACACTGCTCCAGCCGATGCTACCTATCTTGTCAAGCTAGGGTTTCTGTAGTGACGTGATGGCATGACCTCACTCCTATTAATTAACTCCTTCCACTTGTTCAATTATCAATAAATGTTCCTTCTCTAGTGTTTTATACGTAAAAATATATTATCTATATAAATACTAATTTTTTTTTATAATAATTAATGTATTTTATTTAATTAATTAAGTTAAGTTTCCTTTTCTTAATGGTAATTTACACATTTTATTCCATCACTAACTGAATTAGGTTTTTTGTGTTATTTATGTAAATTGACTTACCATCTATATTCATGTTACATTTTTTTTCTGTGTTTGTCTTGATCATTTTTACTGTTTGTCTTGATATTCTTTAAATTAAACACCACATATAATTAATTTTGTTTTCTTATAAAAAATGAATATCATGTAAACAATCTTTCATAATGCGTTTCATCATCGAATAACTAAACTTATCCTAATTTCTGTAAAAAAAAAAAAAATTTCCTAGTTGCTTTCTTTTTTTATTTATCTTTGCACTTTCAACCAACTATTGCCACCACAAGTAATAAACAAATTTAAATTTAAAATACAAAGGTATATCATTTTAAATTAATGAATTTAAGTAAAACAAATGTACGTTAGAATGCCTTTTAATTAGTGACGAGGTTTCTTTTTCCTTACGTGTTTCCTCTTTGAAAGTACTAATTCTGTTTGAGGTTTTTTTAACTAAAAACTAATTTTGTAACAAAAGTCAGTTCGATACTTATAATATTTCTTTGTTATAACATAATTCATGTATATCATGTATGCGTAAAATTTTCATCATAAAATTTTATATTAATGTAGTCATAAACTCGAAGATTCGTCAAAATTTAAACAAAGCTCTAGAATTTGTTAGCACTTATCTTAGTCTTTTTTAAAATAAATAAACCAAAAAAATCTATGTCATCATATGAAGTTTTTGTGTAAATTAAACATACCGACACATGAATATTACATATACAAACACATGTCCGTATATATGCAGTATGCAGACAGACATTTTTATGTATGTCGTGCCCCTCCGGAGGCATCATGGACAATAGAGTCTCGTGACCAAAAAATTTGCTGACTTTATTCACAAGTATTGAAAAATAAATACAACAAAATTTGCTTTTATCGTCAATTATACAGTAATAAAAAATAAAAAATCAGTCAACTTTTTTCGAAAAACCAAAACGAATTTTACATTAAGAGTCAGTAAACTCTATTTTAGATTACAACTTTTGTGGAAAATAGACATTAATCTGTGAATGGTTAATTATTTATTATAATAGATAAAGGTTAGTGAAATGAGATTTTGTTACAAAATATATTACCTAGTCATTGTAAGGCCTTCTTTAGGGTAATTAAATTTACTCTTCCTTCGTATTCTTCCTCCTCAACTAGTACTAATTGGTCTGATCTGGTTTCATGTGTTATGGAATCTCTAATTAGACCTACATCCATTGAAGTGTATGTTTGGTTCACCGATAGACTTGTCATAGCACGAAATCCTAGATCGTTTCACCATGGAAGCACTGGTATTGTTGTTTCTCCAATCTTCGTTTCGAATTATCCATCAGTGATCCAAATACAAAAGAAAAGAGTGTGACAAACATTCTAATGTTGACCATTGATGATGGTTCACAAGAGAATATTACCAAGTTGGAAGAAGGTTTAGACTTACCTTTAGGAAGATTAGTTGGCCTGATATATTTATTAAGATTTAACATATCAAGACAATATTGTTTATTTGTTTTTATTTTTTTTATTTTCTTTTTTATTGTAATAATATTCATACAAATTTATTATTTATTATAATAATTAATGTGTTGATTACCGATGCGTTCATATCTCAATAATTCAAGACTTGAGAGTGTTTCATACTTTTTAAGGAGACAAAAATAAATTAGTGTATTTGGTTGGTGAGAGTTAGAAAAAAAATTAAAATTAATATCTATTTTCACTCTATTTCTTTATCTTTCTTTTCATTTTTTAATTTATTTTTATATTTTTCAACTATTTTTATTATTTTTTATTTTCATCTATCACATTTCATTATTCTCTATCAAATTTGGGACAAAGAAACTCACAATTAAATATCCATTACTTAAATATATATATTTATAATATTTAAGATTTAGAAATTTCAGAAATAACCTAAATATGATTTTTTAAAAACAATATTTATAATCTGCAGCATAAAATTTTCTTTTGATATTTTAAAATAATGAATTTTAATTCTGCCCGCATAAAATTGTTAATTTTTAAGGTTAGATGTTAATTTAAAAAATTAAATAATCGTAATTTTACAAAAAAAAAATTCAAGAAATAGAAAAAACATTGAAAAATGCACAGTACCTTGCATGGTGCAGTGCTGCAAATGTGCACATATATACATGTATGTAATTTACTATACAGCTTATTTTATTTACAGGTGTGAGATTCTGAGCATGAATTGAGAAAAGAAGAAAAAGTAAATACTAACACGTTCAGTTCAATTCACCATACGAGGCAGCAACTGAAGCTTACGTCAACTGTGGATTATACCCTGTCTGTCACAGTCATTATTTATTACAAAATTACTGCTATTATTTTTTTTATCTGACTAACTAGTACTCTTAGATATTGATTTAGCTTATAAAAAAAATATTTATTATGAAAATCATAAACATAAAAAATATTATAAATAACACAATTTTACCTATCTAAATAAAAAAAAAATTCACTAACTCTTTAATTAATGTTATTAAGAAACTGTTAGCATTTATCTTATTTTATTCTGTTTTGTTGTGGTTTTGGGGGTCGAACCATTCATCCTGTAGCTGTCTGCAGCAGATCTTTTGCTTAACGGCAGTGATCATATCTCCATTTACCGATAAATTGAAAAGCCGGTCACACCCTCTTCAGTGTTCAACTCTACTCCGTTGCCCTGGTTGCTTTGCGGTTACCGCAATGATTATTAGTCATTGGATTGAACATTATGTCAGCTATGTTTATGGATTTGTAAGCCTCAATCATGAAAATCACTCAGTTATTACTGTGATTAAAACCTTGGGATTTGTTACTGACACTGCGTTATTAATATTTTTCATTTTTCTTATAAAACTACTGTAAGATTAGTACTTTTATCCCGTTCTTGAATTCGTTCAATACTTTTTTTTTTTTTGTAATCTTAAATTGTAGAAAAAACGGTAGTAGTATTTTCTTTTTCGTGTTTTATTGTATTTTGTTTAATTGTTAACAGAGATATTAAATAAAAAAGTATAATTAATATTTAACATATAAAACGTATATATTAAAAAGATTTTACAAAAATTCTAAATTTGTTTAATAGGTATATCACCTTTTAACATTAGTCAAAATCATTTAAGAGTGTGACTTTTTTCAATTAATATTTTTTGTAGGCATATATTAAGAATCAAATTCTTAATCATATGTTAAAAGATAAAATTATTTATTAATTATATTAGATTATGTAAAAAAACATATTTAATATATCAGTAAGTTTATAAATTTTTTATAGTTTGTAAATAAAACTAAAAAAATTTATAATTGAATTTTTGATATTTTACAGTTTTTGTAATTAGATTTATAAAGTCAGTTTATGATGACTTGAAATAAAAATAATAATTTATGGCAATATTACTAATATTAAAGACCCAATTACATATTATTATTTTATTTTAAGGATTTAATTAAAAACCTCTGAAATTTTGGGAGACTTTGACTTACCGATATACTAAAAAAACCATATATCTCGAAATCATTTCATTATATATATAAGTAACTAACAACACATAATATATATATATATATATATATATATATATATATATATATATATATATATATATATATATATATTCTTCCACACACATTAAATTTTCTAGGAAGACAATATTTTATTTGACATAACAGAATTATTAAAACTATTTTGAGAAAATATGGATTTTTTGGTAGAACTAAGAAAATATAGATTAACTTATTTAAGATCCTAAATCATGTTTAGAAAAAATATAAAATATATCAATTATTTATTTTCATTTTCTTACATCTACAATTTTTTATCTCACAAGTTTGTTTGATAAGAAGGAAAAAATATGTGAGAAATATGATTAATGAAAATAGAAAAAATAGAAATAGATGAAAATAAAATTAAAATAAAAGTCTTTGATTTAAGATAAATTAAAAAATATAAAATCTTTTGTTTCTACTATCTTGGTATAACCATCTTTGGAAGATATTCTTTCTTGTGATATTTGACACTTTAAATGCACAAAGACAAGAAACAAGTATTAATAGTAGATTAAAATTTATTTTGTTACGTGGAACCTTGTAACCTTTTTTATAGTGGTAAAATTAAGTCCATAAGCTTAATTTTCCTAATTAGATATTGTAAGTGAGATAATATTTTTTTTTTATCTTATATGATAATTTTATCTCCATTTCATCTTAATCATTCTCTAGATAATTAGTAAAGATAATTTTTTTTTTCTTTTTCATCTTTATTTATCTGAGTTGAGATCTTTTTGATTGGTCCCAAAATTTATTGAATCCAAGCAATATATCATTATTAAGTTATTAATTCAAATTACCTTATAAATATAATAATTAGAAGACTTTATGGGTTAGATTAATTCAAATTTAGGTTAAATTAAAATTAGAAGAGATTATATTTAAGATGCTTAGTTTGCTTTAGAATTGGGAAACATTTGTAACCAATTTGATTTAAACCAATCCAATTATAATTGGATTAATTTGGTTTGAGTGATCAAGTTGTATTAAAAAATAAATCATTATATTTTAAAAATTCAACTTGATTCTTAAAATTAGTAAATAACGTGGAAACTTGTTCCGTTTTCTAAAAAGTTGGTATTTTGGTGGTGAAGCATGAGGAGGAAGAAAGAGCCGACGGTGACACAATCAGAAGACACTGACCGTACAAGAGGGATGACAACGTTTGTCTCTGTTTACAGAAAATGAATGTCCATGACATTGGAGAATATTTCTGAGTTAAAATTCCTTAGCACCAATAAAAAGAAAATTCATCTTTTTAGTCCTGCTAAATTGCTGATAAATTAATTTTTGAAAAAAATAAAGTTTGTAATTTATTTTTTGTGTAAAAAATATAATAATTTTATTTCAACACATAATTCGATGTTAAGTTATGGAATTTAAAAACTAATTTATTATTCACTTATATAATACAACATAATTGTTACCCTTTATACATATTCATAAAATATATATTTTTTTACAAACTGTATTATCATTTATTTATATATTTAAAAATCAAAGTGGTGATTTAAAAAAATTAATCACAAATCTTATAATCCAACTATCATCATTTTATAAATTTTACCATTTAAGTTTTTCTTATAAATTTTATCACTTAAATTTTAATTTTCATGCATTTTATCATTTAAGTTTATATTTTACAAATTTTATCACCTAAATTTTTAATTTTTACACATTCTACCATTATATTGATAACAAAACCATACCATTTTGAAAATAGAAAGGTTCTAACTAAAATAAAGCAAGCTTATGTGATAAAATTTATAAAATATTAAAAAATAGATGATAAAATTGTGCAATTAGGAAAAAAAATCTGATACTGTTTGTTAACTAATAATGATTAACCAGCACATTGTTGCTGTGTACTTATAGAACGTTTATGTACCTGTAATTATCTTATGGTATTTTTTAATTTAAAATTATAAATTTATCAGTATTTTTTTTTTTTGAAAAATCCACCGAGATTGAACTTACAAAGAAAAGAGTTTAAATAGTTTACGACAAGCTGAAAATTCAAATTTCATTATCATTATAATTATCCGCATATGCACGAGTAAATTGCACTAGCCAGTAAAGTTTAAACCATTCAATTATCACATAAAGATAGTTTGTACAAGTCATTATACTATCTAAAAACTTTCAATTAAAATTGGTAAGAAAATAGAAAAGGAATTATATATTGCAGTTTAAAATGTTTTAATCAGAACTTATGATGTAAGATAATTTTATTAGTTTTTATGATAATTATTTTAAAAATCAGATTAATAAGAAATTATGATTGAACAATATTAATGCATGACCTTAAATTTATTTATACAAACAAAATATACATCGAACATAAAAAATGTAAATAATTTTAAAGAACAAACTATTTTTCACTTTATATATTATCTTACAAAATTTAAAAAGATATTAAGATATTTTAACGTTATATTTTCTTTATGCATTTTTAACTAAATGAAAAAAAAGGATGTATTAATAGAGTAAGAGATACATATAATCTTAAATTTAGCCATATTTAATAGTAGTAACTTCCTAATCCTTATATTACTATTTGAATGGGTAATTTTTCCGAAACATGAGAATAAAATATAATTAAGCCGCGGCATAGGGAGATGAGTAATTGAGTAGCAGTAAGTATAGTACAAAGCTACAACAGAAGTACAAATCTTGAAGAAGCTGACTCCTGGAATAACCGTAGTGCTTGAAAGGTTAGTCTCACAATAATACACGTCTACAATATAGATACTTTTTGTTGAAGCTAAAAAGTACATGGTATAAGACATATTACTAATAATTTTATATTCTATCTTTATCATTACTTTCTTTTGTTTTTCCTTTTGATTTTTTTTTTTGTTGATTATCAAGATCTAAGGACCATTTTTTTTATTTTAGAAATCAAATATATGCCTATATTAATTTTCTATTTTGAAAAAATAAAAAACGATAAACTTGAACAATATGTGCTTGGGTGAGTATTTATGTATTTAATTTTAAATCATCTTAATTTTTATAAACTTACGCTTCACTTTTATCATGTTAAAAAATAGTTTTAACAAAATGAATATTGTTGGAATAGAAATAGAAATTTTCTACAAAAGTAACAATATTTCACTTCTACCCAAAAAGTTACGTTTGCACCCTGAATTAGAGTCGCAAAATGCCAAAATTTTTGCCAAATAAAATGCAATATTTTCAACTCCATATTTTGAGTCACAAATCCACAGTACCAACTTTTTTATCCAATGCGTACGAATTAGTTAACTTTTATAACTTGATTTAATTAACTTCATAAATACAAAGCTAATCGAAAATTATCAATATTGAATAATTTTATATATCTAAAAAATGTTTATTGTATAATTTTTTTATAACATCTCATATATATATATATATATATATAATATTTTATGATCTTGTTGAAGTCTCTCTATATGCATGTATATTGTGAAAACATATACTGGGCAGATGTACAGCACCTGTTAATATATGATTCGATTAATTCTATTTCTACAAATGGTCATTCATTTTCTTTACAACTTTTGAAAAAGTAAAGAATGATCTTTGAAAAAAATGACATTTTTTTCCTCTCCAAATTATAATGCATTTAAATATAGTCTCGATTGACTTTCTTATTTTGAAGCATGCGCATAGATTTTCCAGATTTTCTCTCTTGGTTTGAAAATGTTTGCCCCACGTTAGGTAGGAAGATAAAAGGTAAATTTTGACTGTTTAAGATTTTAGTTTTCATAAAGTTTTTCAATTTACACCTACGTGGTTAAAGTGTGGGTTGTGAAGAGTTTGGGACAAGACAAGGTTTGAATATCTGTTAGTTAGTCTACATTTGTATCTCCAGATCAAAGGAAATCGAGTGAACTCCTCTCTCCTTTTTAGGATTTTATTATTGCATAACTTACTTTTAACCCAAAAAGTGAGGTTAAAGTTTTGGATAATAATTACGAACCATTATTACATGATTGAAACAACGAACGAATTTATTTCCTAGATATCTACATACATGTTTCATATGTTGTTGCCAAAAAATTTCGGGTTTTAGGATTTAGGATGATGCAGCATAGACGGATCGAGGAGACAGTGATAGAATCGGAAATACGAAGAAATAAAAAGGGCAAAAGGAAGAAGCTGTGGAAAGAAGAAGGAGAGAAGAAGGGACCACAAATGTTGGAGTTTCACCCCACTCACGAGTCACTCACTAGTCACGGGACCAGCCTCGTCAAATATTATGATTTTTTCCCCCTAAATAACTAAATTTGTGTATGAAAATGTGACAGGTTCATAAATGGAAATTTAATTTCTAAATATAAAACGTACAATAAATTAATCCACCAGAAAATAATTTAATAATGCTTTAGTATTTAATTTTTTAATTTAATGTGAAATTAATTTTTAAAAAATTATTTTTAAATATTATAATTTAATAATAAAATAATCTCATAAATTTAACATATAATTAATTTATCATATTTTTTATATATTTAAAAAAAATTATACTTTTTCATCTGATCATTTTATTTCATTTTTGGGATGAATTTAATTATTTATTAAAGTTTTTTCATCATGAGCTGAACTCTCATAAAATTATAAAATTAAAAAATAAATAAAAATAATTTTATGTTGAATTTAGGCGTTAAAAGTAACAGCCGATAATCGCTTTTGCAATCATTGTAGCACTGCTTAGCTTCATTCACCCTTCTTCTCACTTCCCATTCCAAACCAACACCACCTTCTCAACCGGAATCTTCACACTCCCCACCAAATCTCATCAAAACCTCTTTTCGATCGCACCTAAGGTAATATAAACTACCCACTACGCTACCTCGTTCACCACCACACTTATACATAAACTTCTACTTCTTTATTCTTCCTCTTCTTCTTCTTCTATTATTATTTTATAAGTAGTTTTCTTTCCCTATAAATTCAACGTGTTTGTGTTTCTTGTTCCTTATTTAATTTTAGCGTATGCACCACTCTCAAGGTGTCTCCTTCTTAAGCTTTTGTTACTATTTTTTTAAGGAAGTTGTGAGTGGTTGGAACTTGGAAGCCTCTACTAGATCCGCTGGAGTTGGAGGGGTGGAGCAAAATCTAGGGTTTCACTTGCTGTTGTGCTTTTACGTATCCCGTGAGAGCTTTAAATTGTTTTTTGGGTACTTGCGTAGGTTTTACGGGTTGGGGTGAGTTATGTGAGTGGGTGCTTCATCTCCAATCTTACCGACACATAGATTGGGAGGGTGTTGCACTGTTCGGTTTTGGTGGTTGGAATAGTAAGAAACTTGCTATCTCTCGTGCTTTCTTTTGTTTTTGCACAAAAACAGCACAAGTAGCTTTATTATTAATTTCACCATATTATTGAATAATAAATTAATCAACTCTAGCTCTTCTCCTTGTACAACTAAACGAAAATGAAGCTCTATGTCAATCAGTTTCTTCATTAACACTTTTTTCTTCTTTCATATTTGAAGTTTGAACCTAATTTGCTGTTTCTCCTCTCTCCCCCCCGCGTGTCTGTAGTATAATTTCAGTTCAATTATAATTTGGCGTCGAAATTATGTTAATAAAAACTATTTATTTGTTATTGTTATTATTAAATTAGTTGTGACAAATAAGGTGATGATGATTGTGCTCGATGCAGGAGGTTTTTTTTTTTTTTTTTTAATTCATATATTTTTTGTTTCTAACTTGGTTGTTTTTTTCTCTCTCTTTCTCTCTAATGCGTGATGCAGATATTCATTCACTTGTGAAAGGGCTTCTTGGGTGATCGTTAAGGCTTTGTTTGGGAGTGGTGGCATTAAGAGGTTGGAATGAGCAGCTTAAGGCCCGAATTGCATGTTGCACAACAACTTCGGCGCGACAAATTGAGGATCCAAAACAGTTCCCAACAACACTTGCAAGAGTTCTCCAACAACAACCTTGAACACTTGTCGTTACACCCAGGGTTCAACTTGGATCTCCTTCAAGTAAGAAACGTTCGAAATGGCAACATGCTTGACGAAGCTGCAGCAGCACTTTATTCATCAGAAATGATCACTTTTTCGAACCCTTTATCTGCTCCTAGAAACCCTTTGGAGTGTCAAGAGCTTATGATGGCTCAGTATGGTTCAACTTCGTTTCCTCATTCATCATCCACAAAGGAGCAACAATGTGAACCACGCAACTTAGGTGCTAGTGGGATGGTGAATTATAACGGAAGCAACCCCAACAACAACAACAGCACCTTTTACTCTTCTGAACTCAATAACAATGTTTCTAGTGAAATGGGCAATAGCGAAATCCAAATTCAGAAGCAGTTTGGTGAAATACATTACCCTCCTTCGTCATCTTCTTCGCCACCACTTTACCATAATGCTTTGCAGGACATGGCTTATGGCGTTTGGGGAGGGAATAATAATAATCATGGTGAATCTGTGCTTCATTATGGAAACAACGAGTTACGCTTTGGTGGTGCTAGTTTATGGACACATAATAATAGTGCATTGGGTTTCAAGAAGATCAATAATGAACAGTTACATGACACGAATCATCCTCATCAGGGTCTATCATTGTCACTCTCATCAAACTCACAACAACAATCATCCAAGCCGTGTTTTGAAGAAAGGTCTGTTGTGAAACCACCGTCCTCCCCCATGAAGCTGAATGTGCTTTCAAACAACAACAACAACACTGTTTATCGAAATGTTGGTCCTCTCGGTCCTTTCACTGGTTATGCCACGATTTTGAAGAGTTCAAGGTTCTTGAGGCCGTGCCAACAACTGTTAGATGAGTGGTGCTGTCAATCGGGTTCAAAATTTGCAAAGAGAGGGGTTTGTGATGTTCCAGAGTGGGTCTCTCGAGATGTCAGTGCTGCTTCTACTTCTGCTACTGCTCTTAATGTTGATGAAAGTGCTGCTGCAAAAGGTGGTGGCAATTCGGGTGCTTCATCCTCTATGTTGTATAGTTCAATCGAAAACAATAATAATAATAATAGTAATAATAATAATAATAGCGCTGATGGCGGAGCCGCGAGTAGCTTTTGTCTTTCTTCTCGGCCAGAGTGCCAAAAGAACAAGGCAAAACTACTGTACATGCAAGAGGAGGTTGGTGTTTTTTTTTTCTTTCTTTCTTTCTTTCACACTGCTCATGATGTAGTATGCATAAGTAGTAACCCTTCTGGTTTGTTTGTGTTTTTTTACTTTTTTGTCTTGTGTGTTTTTGGTATATGGCTTAATGGCTGTCAGTGATTTTTACTGTTGTAGCATAAGGAAAAAAGGCCAAATGCTTTAAAACTTCTGCGGGCAACAAGAAGTCATTTTTGGTGTCGGTTAATGTGGATGCAAAGCTCTTGAAAAGTTAGGTTGCAAAGATGTATACAGCTAGGTTTCGCGTCCTGAGAATATGGGGAAAAAAATGAAATTGCATGTTTTGTTGAATTGGATAGTTTGTTAATTTCAACGTGTCTCTCTAATTTTATAGCTTGTTGATTTCTTTCACGTTTTCTTATTGGTTTGAATTGTTGGTATATGCAAAAGGTTATTTTCGACTTGTTGGTAATTATGCTATTGTTCTTTTGACATTTTGGTTTCCGCTAATGCTTGTGTTTTCCTTTCATCAAGAGGCTTCGTTTGGTAAAACTATGTTTTTTTTTCTCTTTCTAATTTTCTTGTTTTGTGGCTTGTTGTTGTTGCTCTTATATTCTATTGCTTTGTTTTTCAATTTTCATTGTTGGGGGTGTCATTTATTTACCACCAAAATAGTGGCTTGCCCCGCACCTTAAAAAGAAGAGTAAAAGCTAACTGATAAGGTCCAATACCCATTTGAATTGATTTTGGTATATGTTCATATAGTATTTGTGTTTTTGAGCTTCCTATTATTACTGTTTTTGCTGTCAAAGATTCCATTGCTTGGACTGTGGAGTAATATGTATGTCATTTGGAATATGTTATTCTTGCCTCGTTCAGGGATTAAGTGGCATTCTCATAATTGTTCTCTTCATATTATTATTTGTTAATAGAATATCTTGTCAAATTTAGGAGTCAAATTTTCTATTTGCTGGACTCAATCTATAATCATATTCATAAAAATATGAAGTCACAACATATGAAAATCTTGGTAAACATATTTTCCGATTAATAATGTATTAAGTTGATAAATAGTAGTTGCTTATTAATGACTTTTTAATAAATTAACTAGTTATGCTAAGTTGTTAATTTTTTAAATATTAGAAATTAGAAATAATTTTAAGTTTTTCTTTTGTGTGTCTATTTTTCTCATACAAATGAAGTTAATTTACCTCCCTAATTTGGAATTATTATGGAATTATATGCATTTTTGTAAAGGGATCTATTTATTCGTATGAACATGACTGGAGTACCTCTTGCATTGATATTTGTTGCTTTTCTTTCCTCCTTTGTATTTTAGAGAATATTATGGAGTGTTTAGTGTGACTGTTTTTTGTTTTTATTTTCAATGAAAATAGAAAATGTGTTTGGTTGGATTTTTGAAAACATTTTCAGTAAAAAATGAAAACAAGAAACAACCTGAAAACAATAAAATCTCGTTTTCAGAGTGTTTTCAGTTGAATACATGAATTTCATTTTGGATAAAATGAAAATGCGATGACAAGGAATAAATATAATTTTAAGTAAATCTAAAAATACAAAAAAGACAAGAAATCAATATATTATAAATTTTAAGTGTTTTTATTTCTTGAAAACAGAAAACAAGAAGTTAAATTAAACATGTTTTCAGAATTTTAATCTTTTAAAAATAAAAATAATTTTTAAAAAATGAAAACAGAAAATAAAAATGCAAACCAAACACACCATTAGAGAACATTCCATCCTCTGTTTCCTTGTTTGCTAATTATCCTTCCTTTCTCTACAAATTAATTGCGTTTCATACATAATAAATTATTGTTGCTTACTGAGGAGTTTTAAAATATATTTTTTTCATTCACGTGCATATACATATGTTCACCTGCACACGGCAGTGTACTCACTTAGATGCTGATGTACTCTAAATACAATTTTTTTAATTACTTTTTGAAATAAATATTCAGAAGAAAATGCTCTCAACTCAATTCTTAATGCACCAAGCAGGATAGATCTTACTGTTTTTTCTTGTACCTTATTTGATAGCATTTTGATTTAGCTGTTGAAAGAGGGTATATAGGTTACGTTAAATTGCTGTATTTACTGTTGCAAATTACTGTAGTTTTGAGGCATTGGAAGATAGTGCATGCTGTGTTCTAATAGTAGGAATAAACTTCGTTGCTCAAAATGGCTGGGATTCGCTTCTTGTCATCAGCTATTTATAAATCCATCAAGGAGTACTAAGTCTATGCAAAAATAGTACTTGTAGATAACCTTTCAACTGTGTGCATTCCACTTTCCAAAAGTACTTTGTTTGTTCCATAGTCTCTAGCTAAGAAAAGAGTTTGAGGGATTATCAGGCCAACTTGTTCAAATTGGGTGGGTTATTAGTGGTTAGTTTTTTGTCATCTACTTCTGCACACTTTTACTAATTTTTCCACTATAATTGTGGTTGTTAGAACAAGATGACAAATATCTTGTTATTATGTGTTGTACACCATTGCTTTACCAGCTTTGCTTCAACTCCTCAATAATTATGAATTTTTGTAGGGATGAGTTTCTCATTTTTTGGGTTTAGAATAATACAATTCTTGTGCTTAATTATACTATTGTTTGTTAAAATTTATGGAAATGCATTTAAATTTTGCTGTTGATTTTGTTGCACTGAGTCATGATAGGTTACTAGGAGATACAAGCAATACCATCAACAAATGCAGATGGTTGTTCAATCATTCGAGTCAGTGGTGGGTCTTAGTTCGGCTACCCCGTACGTCTCCTTGGCTCTCAAGTCAATATCAAAACACTTCAGGTGCCTAAAAAATGCAATCTCAGATCAACTGAAGCTTACATGTGAAGTCTTGGGAGAGGACTATTCAATACCAACCACAAGTACTGGTAGTAAATTTGACAACAATGTGGCCAGGCTAAGGTGCATGGACCAAAACTTTCAAAAAAACAAATCTGGCGGGGCTAACATAAACTTTCTTGAGCCCCAACAACACGTATGGAGGCCCCAGAGGGGCTTACCAGAACGCTCCGTGGCAATTCTTAAAGCTTGGTTATTTGAGCATTTTCTTCATCCGTATGTCCTCTCTCTCTTTAAGTGTGTGTGAAACTATGAATCTTCTGTTTGCCCAAAAGGAGATTAAATTATGGGTTTCTTTTGCTGTTCAATTTCATTTCAGTTACCCCACGGACACTGATAAACACATGTTGGCTACCCAAACGGGTCTATCACGAAACCAGGTGGGGGGTCTACTCCTTTTGACTTCATTATTATGTTTATAGTCCTTTATCTATTTGTTTGATTGAATTTGTGTATTTGACATGCTCTTTTGGTTGCTTCTAAGTGGGTCCGATCAGTGGGCCAAATATTTGCTAACTCATCAAAGTTCGAAGTTGTAATTTAACTAATGAGGAAACTTGTCCTTTTTTGTTTTTCATTCTCAAGCTTTTAGGCTGACATATGTTTTAATTAATGATTATAAATATGCATTGATTTTCATTTTATTTGCAAATTTTCTGTAGGAATTTGTGAAATAACATGTTTGTGTTTTCACCCGTTTCCTTCTCTAATCATTGTTCCTTGTAATTCGTAATAGAGGTATGCACATACTGTGAATTTGAAAATAAATTATGAAGCAAGGCAAACCCACCTTAAGGATTGTTGTTTTATTTTGTCGCTTATTGTTTTTTGCCATGTGAATTTAGCATATTTTTATGGTTGACATGGTCAAAACCAGCATTCTAGTTTTCCCATAGTCCATTTAAGAGATGTGACAAATCAATATGACTAATTTGGGAGAAATTATTGTATATGAACCATAGGGTCTACACCAAACTCCTTGTGACATGTTATTAGTTCTATTCTGTAAATTGAAAAATATATTTACGGGTCATGTGGAGATTGACCGGGATTAGATGGTGTTTGACAATGTAATAATTTCTCCTTATTTGGATGTAATTAGGTATCCTTTCCAAGCTAGCTGGAATATATATGGTTTTTTCTTTCTTTCACTGCTAGAAACCTGGAATAACAATGTAACTGATTAACATAGGTATCAAATTGGTTCATAAATGCTCGAGTCCGCGTGTGGAAGCCAATGGTTGAGGAAATACACATGCTTGAAACAAAAGGCGCAACAGAAGCCCACCAACACCAAACCTCTAGTAAAAATGACCAGTTAGCTTCTGCCTCTGAAGGCAGCAACAACCAGCTCAAATCTGATAACCAACCTGCTCACGAGTTTGGCGCGCATGCATTGCATTCACATGCAATCCCTGAAAAGCAATTCCAGTGTTTGGAAATGGGGTCATCTTCCTTGGCTGGCAACGAGGAACAACACATGGGAATGGAAGAAGACCAATGGAGTCAAGAGAAGAGGTCAAAACTGGAGTGCCAGATTGCTTCAACACCAAGCATGGATGGGACAGTGATGGGGTTTATGCCATATCGAAGAAGTGGACTTGAGGGTCTTGGATCAGTGTCACTCACTTTGGGTCTTAGGCATGGTGTTGAAGGTGTGCAACAACAGCATTTGCAACAAGAGGAGGAGCTTAGGCGTCAATTTGGAGGGCATATGATCCATGATTTTGTGGGCTAGTTAAGATATATTTTGTCATGTGGGAAGGAATAATAACGTGTCAGGGAAAAATATTTGGACCCTTTTGCAGCTGAATCACGTACTCTAGTGAATGTGGCAAAAAAAAAGTGTTGTTTACATTTGCTTGAGAAGGAAAAAGGGAGAGGTGGGGGAGACTGTGTAAGCTGTGTTTACCTTCCAATTTTGCTGTTGTGCCAGAGAAATTCTGAACTTAAATTGGGTGGGTATTGGGTAACCAACCTTGCAACATTGGCAGATAATTAACAATAGGGTATTTGGAAGGAGTGGCCGATGTGTTATAAAATTTGCAAAGATGGGGGGTTAAAGGCAAGGGCAACTTTTAAGGTTAAGTATCCTTGCATCCACATTTCTGTAATACTCAACTTAACGTGATTTTGGGCAAGTAAAAAAGAAAAGAACGGCAATATTTAATTATTTATACACTCGTAAATTCTACACCTATTTCTATTATTCTTGCCCCTCTTTCTCTTCCCTTCGTACATGTCCAATCGCAATTTTCATTCCCCTCCTTGGTGGATATACTAAGAGGGTATATAATAGTAATTATTTTAAAAAACAAAGTGGCGTGGAAGATACTTTCTCTTATGTGATGGGAACAATTTTTCCTCTTCCACCTTAAAAACAAAAGTAAAAAGGTGATTATGTGTGTAACATAAATATATAGCTAGGTTATGAGATGATGATGTGATTTGAGAGAAATTACTTAATGACTGTGGATCACAGTCAGATTCATGGCGTTGATGTCGTGACTTGATCTAGTTTTTCAGTTTATGACAAAAAGGAAAAAAAAAAAAAAACATAGTTTAGCTGCTTTTAGAATTATTTTTCTAGCCAGGATTAGTTCGCCAAAATTTTGATTGAACATCGGTGGCTTTAGACAATACAATATCTTCTCTTTATTTTGGTAAAGGTGTTTTTGAGTATTTCTTTTCATGGTTACTAAATATTTGAGTAAAGGGTACTCAAACCTAATACCAAAAAATAATCTAACGAATTCCAAGTCTTTGCAAAACAGAATCAATGTAGTAAAAACAGAATCTTATGTAAGTATTCTCTATTGTACTGGACATGATTTGAAACTCTAATTAATGATTTTAGAGTTCTACATGCATCCGTTGGCCATGGTAGAGACAAGATTGGAATTCAGCTTGTCTCAAAATTTAAGGTACATACAGCGAGACTTAGTTCGGGCTTTGTGTGCTTACTGAGATTGATCTTAATAGAAACCTATTGGTCAGGTGTGACATTCAAAAGTTAAACATCTATTATACTTAGTATGAAGATTATCTCCGAAATTCAAAATTTCCTCCGAAGTTACAGAATCAGATTTAGCTGTGAAGTGAAGACAGAAACATGCACTTTGAGATACACAATGCATTTTAGAATATATTATCGGCCCACTAAGTTTTGCCAAGTGATGCAGACACTGAGTTGTATATAGACTTATAAACCCACTTCGTGGGGTTAGTCCCTTAATCCTTCATAATAGTAGGCCAATTGTCAAATGCCTCTCCTTTTGACGTTATCTCCCTAGCGGTAAGGATATTAAAAAAAAATCAAACAATACTGAACTGAAGTCAACCATAAAATACTCAACTCCACCAATTTTATAAAAAAAAATTGAACTGAATCGTTCTTATAAAAATTGAATCGAACTGCTAGAGAACCTAATCAAACTACAAAAATCAAGCCATTTATAAAGGAGTAAAAATTCTCGTCAAATCTCTTGTGAATCCTCACAAAAAACATTTTAGTTTCGGTCAAAGTACAGTTCGGTTTAGCTTTCACACAATTTGGTGTAGTTTAACTTTTTTGAACACCCACCATACCAGGGATGCCTTTTACGCAACAATAACACTAGTAAGCAAAATGAAGATCTTTAGCCGAGGTCCGAGAAAATCATTATAGCTATCAAGTATATGCTTTGCTAAAAAAACTTTTGAATAATACAAATTTGCTAACAGATAATGGTAGATTACCTTAATAGGTGGTTCACTATGGATCATAAATAATGACCCTTAGATTGATCACATATTCATAATATTATAACGTATCCTCCATACCATACTGTAACTCTACCTCTTTTTAGCTATCCCTATTGCTGATCATTGTTCTTCATCATCATCAAAGACAATTTTTAATGACGACATTTCTTTTTATTTTTCTTTCCTCCCTTCATCCCCAAACAAAAAATCGTTCCCACGCAACCACCGCTCCCTACACCATGTCATAGGAGTCTAAACTAAAAAGTTTCTCTCGGCGAACAAACTGTTCCTGTTGGACACCATTGTTTAGAAATTTGTGACACACCCTACCAACACAGTCCTCAAAATTGGCCCCAACATTGGAAACCTCACCCTCAATCTTCTTGAAGCCATCCATCCACAAGGTTGTAGCCAATGAGATTGACTATCATCGGACACCATCGTTCTAAAATCCACAGTACACCATTAACACAATCTTTGAAAAACAAACTCAACTGTGGAAATTCCTATGCTCTAAGGAAGCTCGTTGAAGTAGATGACATCTTCCAACTAAAACTTGTGCACAAACGTGTCCATGCTCGTTGATGAAGGAGGCAAAATTATTGTAGTTGGAGCTAAGATTCACCCATGAAACTTGGTGTCGGGAAAAAAACCACAACTTGCACTTGAATGTGGTAGCCATCGAGATCGACTATTGTATGCCCAAGTTCTCGATAAGCGCATCCTCAAACGAGGCCTCCAAGATAAGATTAGGGTAAGTGTTAATTAACTCACCACACACCTGAATTGTTGGATGAAATCATGAAATCCCTAAGCAAAAAAAAAAAAAAAAAAGAATGAAAACATGATGCGTGGGTTTTGCTTTTTGCAAGTTATAGAAAGAGATGCAGTTGAAGCCTCATTCCCATGATTTGATCTTGCGGTGGCCAACATTCCTTACTAGATATTCTCATTTCTCGTGATTAAACAATTTTTTTTATCGATAAATGTTAGCCGAGTTAATATGTTATATCTGTGGAAGATTCAAAATCATATCTCCTTCTCCCACCAACCCTTATGTTCCTCCACCAATTACCAAACCACCTTATGACTCCCTCGTGATTAAACTGGTGTATAGGACAATGCCGTTTCAGAGTGCCATTTTTCTCCTTAGGACGTCACTAGCTAATCTTGGTAACTCTAGGTTTTGGGATAAAAGGAGGAAATAAGAAGATAAAAACCTAAACACTGCTGCCAAAAATAATCTCTGATGGACAAATGATGGTCAACAACACTGATTGTTGGAAAGAAGAGAAATAGTGTTATAATACGGAGGGTGCATCATAATATTAAGAATATGAGATTAATCTATAAAGATCATCATTATCTATGATCCATAGTGGATCATCTTATGGTGATTCATCCTAACCTTCATCCAATAACTAGCTTGAATAAAAAGGACATTTAAATTCCTTCACTGAAGAGTCTTTCTAATGTCATGAAAAAATGTACTCAATAAAAACTTCAATAATTCAGTCTGAACCGGAAATTGAATGATAATGTGTTTTTAGCAAATCAATTTTAAAAGTTTTCCCACATTATCCGACCTAACCTGATCATGACACATAGTAACGGAGCTATGACCTGATTAATTATAGTATAAAATGAGTGCTAAGTAATAGAATATTAACGGTTCAAATCTGAAACTAATAAATCAAAAACAGAGAGTGAATCGGAGAAGCTAAAGTGAACATAGCCAGGGCACTGGTCCACCAATTAACCATCCAAAAAGCATGTTTGGTTATGCATGTATTAATTAATAATGAATATGCTACTTAACTATAGAATGCGAAGCACAAGAATAATAAATATAGATGATTCTAGTGTCACTCTTGCGTGTATATATATATATATATATATATATATATATATATATATATATATATATATATATATATATATATATAAAAGTAAAGTAGAGGATATATCAATTAGTCTAATTCTGATAATTATTATATTATTTTTATAATTTAATATAAAATATGATTTATATTGATCTAATCATTTAATTATATTTACATATTATCAAGATTGTATGTATTAAATTTTGTCAAAATTAAACTATAATAATAAAAAAGTAATCAAATGATCAATATTTTAATATATTTTAATATATTTATATTAGGCCAATTTAATCAATATGAATAAGGTAATAAATGATTTTGTATTAATATGAAATTTTGCATGTGATGTATATGAAAATTTTTTTTAATCCAATTCTTAATCGAGAAGTTAGCTATAGCGATCATTCCTAATAATACTGATTGTTAATTTAAATTTAATGATTTATTTAGAGTATATGGTGTACCCTTACCCGTGTACATAATTAAATTAACAAAAATTAACATAATAACCAATTTTGACAGAATAATGAAGTAGAAGGGAATTTTCCTCATTTAGAGTTAAATTTAAATAAGAGCTAATGTTTTTACGATTAACTTGAATTGAAGTACATTATAATATTTATTATTAATTTTAAATTAACAACTTATATATTTTCACTTTCTCACTTTATGTATTTCCTCACTTTAGAGTATATATATATATATATATATATATATATATATATATATATATATATATATATATATATATATTTATTGCTAACAGTATTAGTTTGTTTTAATTCGATACACACTAAAAATTTAAAATTATATATGTATTTATTATATATAAGTATATAGTTAACATTATTTGAGTAAGAAAAATTTATTTATATTCCAAAATTTAAAATAATAATTGATAATAATGAGATATTAAAGTAATGTCGTAGAAGTGATCCATTTATTTTTTTGTAAAATTGGTTGAATCGTATCGATCCACCTGAATCTGATGGCTTAATCGGCTAGGTTTGACCAGATCATCCCAAATTAATTACGTATCGATCCAATAATAAAATCAACCTCAAGGCCACCAAGTTTCAGATAAATTGGGCCAAGCTAGGTTTCACAAATATCGATGAAATTATATATGCTGTGATCCTTAGTATTTTGCACTCAATTAACGGTGGTAATTTACAATCACAAATAATTAAGAACTTTTTAAAGAAATGGTTGGAAGACCGAAAAATATAGAATTGATCAAACCAACTCTTGTTTTTATTTACTATTAACTCAACTATCCGATTGTGTGATTGCGACACACACACACACATATGTAGAATCACAAACATAGCATTAGGGTACAACTCACACATTCTTACATACCAATATATGTGGACACGTACATCGTACGTGGTGAAACGTAGTTCCGGGACTTAAGTTGATAAATAATAGTCTCAGTAATTGCTTACATAGATAAATATCTTACCAACACACACTCAGCTAGCATTCATTACTCAATCACATCCAACACTGCAACACTTGTGCATATATACAGCTTTATGATGCATATATATATATCCTTAATACATTAGTACTAAATAAACATTTAATATTTAATTTCCACCCTGGCCAGGTGTGCCATAGTCCTTGCGAGGGATGTAATGGTGATTATACTCCTCACTCACTGTACGTTCGACAGATCCAGGTTTTCCATACTTCTTTCGAGGGATTTGGTGGTGATCATTATCATCAGATTCATTACCCAGTTCTGATCTCTCGTCCAATTTTGGCACCAATTTCATCCTATTTGTAGCCATAGAATAGCTTGCCAGCATCAACACTAGTAGTGCAATCACCACAAGCTTCATTCTCGATCTTCAACAGTAACTGGATTAATTTGCTTCACACACACAAAAAAAAGAAATAAAGAAAGTGAGCTCATACTATATATAAGAGGGGAATTAAGAATAAATTTGTTTTAGCCACACAAAAAAAAGTGAGCCAATGATGTAAAATTAAGCACTCATACTAAATATGGAGGACATGAGATATGTATATGATTTTAAACAACGAAGAAGAGAGGCCAGTGGAACTAAGAATATAAGATATATATATACACATAAATTGGACATATGATCATTCAAGAAACAAGCAGCACGTTTAGTTAAATTACCAGAGGATGCTATGAACCTTTTTTGTGTTATCTTACACTGAGAACAAAGGAGGAGGCTCAAGCAGCTTAAATAGGGGCTAGATAGGGGCATATATATGGAATGAAATTAAATGTGAGATAGTGAATTGGGAAGTAAGTTTCAAATAATATCATGGTGGGGTTGAAACCATTGACGCTGAGGCAAAGATATTTAAGTGCGATGCCCATTAAAGTTGTAAAATAAACAAATTTAATGATGATGTGCTTGTCTGTATTTCTATGTGGACTAAATAGGGAAATTCCACCTATAATGAAGAGGCATGGGTCATATAGGTAACCGTATCGTTGATTTCTTTTCTATATTTTAAATCAAATAATTCCACCTAAAATGTATGTGGTCTGTCCAACTTGATTGAATGTTGGGAAACACCAATAAGAAGAATAATCATTTCAAATCTACCTCATAAAAATGACCAGCAATAAGTACGCTTTTACTGCTAAGATTTTTTTAATAATTTGTTATAGTGATGTGTCTAACTAATGGATTGAGGTTACAAGAAATTTGTGATTTAATGTTGGTTATATTTAACTTATATTAAGTTTAAGAAAGAAGGTATTTTAGGGTCTGCATTTTCCGTTACTTATAAAATAGATGTTATACGTGGATTTTCTACTCCCGGAAACGCATTTCACTCATTTTGATTTGAATAAATATATTTGGACATTTAAATTCTTATTCTAAGTTGAGAGGGAAAAATACATAGATATGATAGATAATAAGGTGAAATATATTTAAGGTTAATGGTAAAATTTGAAAAATATTAATTTTATTTTTTTATTTTTTCATTAATTTCATTCATGTAAAAAGAAAACATAATTTTATTATTCTCAATGATTACTCTATTAAATAATAATTTGATGCGACTAACTAACCAACTTATACATATAATATGATTACAAATAAATTAAATAATGTGTTACAACTAAAATTCTTTAAAATGAATTAAATAATTCTCCCAAAAATCAGTTAAATGACAAGACTTTTTCCTTCTAAAATTTAATTTTTAATAAAATTAAGTATAAAGATAAAACAATAATAAATTTTGATATGGGTGGAATGTGTTTAGAAAGTTATAAAAAAATAATAATAATTACATCTATTAATCACATCATAAAATCAGTGTCGATTGAAGTTATCATTAACAATCAATAAAAATATGTTTTATTTTAAAAATAAAATTAATAAGAAAAATTATAAAAATAAAATTAATAATCTTTAAATTTTATAAGAACTGTAAACGCATGTACACACGTGCACACACATTTCATATATATATATATATATATATATATATATATATATATATATATTAATCAGCAAAATAAATTATATATTAATAATTAGGTAGCAGAGATAGCATATAGAGTTACAAAATCACGGAAACCACGCTCACAGAATCTGGTTGCCGAGTATTCCTGCCAACACAGTGCATGAATAAAGGATAACCAGCTCTAAATAGCAGTGGGAAAAACGAAATTAAAGCACCCCCACAGTTCCACTTCTATACAGCTAGTTACGAAACCTGCCCCAAGAAACATCAACAGAAAATACTCCTTTCAATTCTCACTAATCACGCAATCTTCGAACACCCAAACGAACCCAACACTTGCTCTCCTCACCAGATCACAAATTGTCCAAAGAGCTTCCAGCTATACATGCCGCTGTTTTGCTCGCCCATTGCTTCAAAGAGTAGTTGAAGTCTTTACAATTACTATGCAGCCATGACCAAGAGTGGAATTTGATATCCAATGTACCATTGTAAATGTTATTATTTCTAGCTTTCCAGATACAAAAAATAGATGCACACCAAACCTATTTTACCCCAAATAATATTATGTGATAGGAAGAGATTGAGAGAAGTAAGACATGTTAATCAGGTATTTAAAATTAAATGTTGTCCAAATAACATTATCCTTTTGATTTTACACAAAACATATCGTTAAATCGTTTCACTTCAAGCAAAACAACTTTGATTCCTTGTTTCAATCTTTCATCACTACAGAATAATATTTTGTCTCCCTCCGTTGCCTCAAAGCTTAGGAATTGGTGATTTTGCATGATTTTTTGAAATATCCTTCTTTTAATAACGCTAATGTTTTCTTAATAAAATTTAGTTGGGTGACTTTAGAATACACAATATTTTCTCCTTATTTTTGGAGAAATGATACTTATACAATAAAGTGTACAACAAAGTGTACAACCAAGCAATGGTAGAGTTTGATTAGTAATTTTGGAGGGCTTAAAATAAACAAACTTAATATCTATATATATATATATATATATATATATATATAAAGTTGATGTGATATTTTTTATAATATTATGTCTTATGGATAATTTTAAAATTATAACGATATTAATTATTTTCTTAATTTTATTAATAACACTCTTCATTTTCTTAACTTGCTAAATAGAAGAATAGAGAATTTGTATTTCAATTATTTGTGAAAATTTTGTAAGATAAATTAAGTTATTTTAAACTAAACAAAATTTGTACAAGAATTAATATGTAGAAAATATTAAAAATTTCAATAGGTTTTTTAATATATTTAGGGAAATAGTCTTTTTTTGCCAAAATCATAGGAAAATTTGAAGAAAAAGCTTGTAAGATCAAAATCACAAAATTTAAAGAAAAGAATTTCATAAAAACCTACAAGAAAAATTTGCAAGTTTAAGTTATATTGTATAAATATTTCTATACAAAATGAGAATATTAAAGTGATAAAAAAAAAAGTCTGAACACGAATGTTGCTATATGTTTATTCAACGACTTAAAAGCATTAATAGTTAGTAAATAAACAACTTATAACAGTAGTTTAAAAATAATATAGAAAATCCTATTGACAATAATGAAAATAAGTTTCATGTTTATCAATTAAGTTAAATGAACAATATGTTTTTCACAAGATTATTGATAGTCGACAACTTCATCTTGATTTTAGTTTTTCTCTCCCTATTTTTTGTTTAGTTTTTGTGCATGTATACATTAAGAATATTTCTTATTTTTGAGTTAGAAACTACTCCCTCCATTTCAGATTATAGATTATACGATATTTAAGGTTTTGAGAAAAATATTAAGAAATACAATTAATTTCATAAAAAATATTAAGTCATTTTTAATATACCCTTTATCTATCCAATTAATTACTCATTTATTGATTAAAGATACTGCTAAAAAATATTAACTAATGCAACAATAGTTTTTGTAAAACAATATCTATTTTAGAATAATTTTTTTCTCCAAAACGTTATATAATCTAAAACCAAAAAAGTAATTCTTTTGAAGGTTTAAAAATATTAACGAAGCAAATTTCATTTCTTTCGATTAATAACAAAGTTTTTTCCATACATGTTATAAGAATCAAACCCTGTGAATGATTAAGAAACTCGTCTATGTATTTCCTCGATCTGTTCTAGCTTATATAATATTTTAGAGGAAAAAAAATGATTCCAAAGTTTTCTCTGATGACACTATGCTGAGATCCTTAAATTTTTTCACTCAATTAATGGTCGTAACTTACAAATTACAATCACGGAAATAATAATGAATAAACTTTTGAAAGAAATGGTTGGAAGACTGACAAACATAGAATTGATAAAACCAAGTCTTGTTTTATTTACTATTAACTCAACTCCGATTGTGTAATTGCGACACCAGAACTAGCATTAAGCGACACATATATATGTACAATCACAAACATAGCTTTAGGGTACCAACTCATACATTCTTGCATACCAATATGGAAACGTACATGGAACCACTAGGGTTTGCATCGTACGCTGCCCCAGCATATATAAATTGATACACTGATCTCAGTAATTTAATTCCTTGCATATATACATATCTTACCAACACACTCATCTAGCATTCATTACTCATCAAACACTCCAAGACTTGGGCATATATACAGCATGTGATACATATATCCTTCATCAACTAATTAAGGTGTGCCTTAGTCCTTGATTGTGAGGATTGTGATGCCAGTAATGTTTACTAAATTCCTCACCGACTGTACGTTCGCCAGGTCCACCCATTCCAGGGATTGAATGGTGATATATATCATCAGATTCATTACTTAGTTCTCTCTCGTCCAATTTTCGCGTGAATTTCATCCTATTTGCAGCCATAGAAGAGCTTGCCAGCATCAACACTACACTAGTAGTGCAATCACCACAAGCTTTATTCTCTTCAACGGTAATTGGATTAATTTTCTTTAGCTAGCCACACACACACAAAAAAAAGCAAATAGATAAATAAATTATTGAGGGAATTAAGAGTATATGTTATATATATACACAAAAAATAGGATATATATACGATCATTCAAGAAACAAGCAGCACGTTTAGTTAACTTACCAGATGATGCTACGTGCCTTTTTGTGTGTGATCTTACACGGAACAAAGGAGGAGGTTCAAGCTACTTAAATAGGGGCTAGCTAGGGGCATATGGAATGGAATTAAATGTGAGATAGGGAATTGGGAAGTCAGTTTTAAATAATATCATGGCGGGGTTGAAACCATTGACGTTGAGGAAAAGATTAAGTGCGATGCCCATTAAAATTGTTAATGAAACAAATTTAATGATGATTTGCTTATCTGTATTTCTATGTGGACTAAATAGGGAACTTCCACTTAATGAGGAGGCATTGTTCATATAGGTAGAATTAATTGTATCGTTGATTTCTTTTGTTTCTTTCTTTTCTATTTTTTTTAATGTATGTGGTCTATCCAACTTGATTGAATGTTGGGAAACACCAATAAGTAGAATAATCATTTCAAATCTACCTAAAAAATGACCAGCAATAAGTATGCTTTTACTGTTAAGATTCTTTTTAATAATGTTACATTGATGGTGTAAATAATGGATTGAGTCATTAAGTTTACAAGAAATTTGTGATTTAATGTTGGTTATATATAACTTATATTAAGTTTAAGAAAGAAGAAGGAACATATTTTAGGGCACGTTCTCTATTTCCCGTTAGTTCAAAAAATGATGTTAAGATTTAAGTGAATTTTCTACCGTTATTAGAAACACATTTCACTCATTTTGATTTTTCGCAAAAGATCACTGAATCGTTTCATTTCCAGCAAAACAACTTTGATTCCTTGTTTCAAAATTTTGTCTCCACTACAAAGCAACATTTTGTCTCCCTCCGTAATCTCCCACCCTAGGGTTGGAGACAATAGTCTCGGGTGAAAAATAACTCATTGTGTGGAGCAGGCGCAATGGTGATTTTGTGTGGTTTTAGGTATTTCCCTTTTTTTTTTAACAAGATTAATGTTTTGACTGCAAGTCTCCTGCATCGTCTTGTTCACACATTTGAGGTATTATTAGTTTTGACTCGTATGAGCTTTGCGGTTTTGTCCCTAAAATGCATCTCGGTGCATTTAGGATTTATAAAATACCCTTAGTTTTAACCAGGAAAGGATCACCTTCATGATAGAGAAGGCAAACTATTTTTGTAAGGTAATATCCTTTAGCTTGAAGAATGCTGGTGCATTTACTAGATGGCAATGAAAAAAGTTTTTGAAGCTTAGATAAAGATAAATCTGGAAGCCTATGTATATGATATAATCATGAAAAGTTCGACGATTGAGTCTCACTTGTTGGGCTTGATCAAGATGTTCAGGCAGTTTCATAAGAACAATATGCGCTTGAATCTGGCCAAGTGCACATTTGGGGTGAAAGCCAGAAAATGTTTTTGGCTATAGAGTGAGGTATTTATTATAAGCTTAACCTAGATAGATGTCATCAAGTGACAATAATAAATATCAGCGACAATAATGTTTTTGGCTATAAATACCAGCTTAACCTAGATAGAAAAGACAATAATGTTCCTCACTACCAGCAACAATAATGCATCACAAAAAGAGAAAAATTTTAGATGACACTTCACTGTCATCAAGCGAGTCAGAGACCCAACATGATCACAGATTGACCTCCACTCCCTATGGTTCACATAGACCAAGGTATAGGACCTAATATCTCAATGTGTGTGCAAAAAGTGTAGGTGTCGTGTGTGAGCAGAGCAACCTAAGAACTACCCAAAACACCTGCAAAACGATCAGAAAATTCTCAGGCAGATACAACAAATAAAGCACATGTCGTCTACCCTAGGATTCAATGCCACAATTTACTTCTAACTACGCAAGTGATAAATAGACACAAAGAATTAACAACGTAGCAAAGGATATATACAAGCATGAGTGAAACAAAGAATAAAGAAAACAAGATCGAAGTAAAACCACGAAAAGAACGATAGCAGAATGAAACGACAACGAACGAGAGCACAACAAAAAGATAAAAGAAAAAGGGAAAATAAATAAAGAAAAAGTCAAGATAAAATTGCACGTTCAATTGAATGGCTAAACTCTCTAACCAATTCCCAGTGGAGTCGTCATCTGTCGCAACGTGAATCACGGCGGGACAGTGACAAAAAAAATAGAAAGAGAGGTCTTTTAAAAAGGAAGACTAGGGGAGTCACCATCAATGTTTATTTGAGAAAAACGTTGGGAAAACCAAAAAGATAAAGAATGATCTACGATTTGAGAAAAATGATTTGGGAGTCATTTATGTGCAGGGAAGGTGTTAATACCCCACGCGTCTATCATGAAGACAATAGCCTTTAATTGAACGTGCTAAAAATAAACTGACTTTTAATTATTTATCTTCCCTTGAGAACATGAATTATGTTTGTATTTTTGTTTATTTAGAAAAAGAAAGAAAGTTTTTAGTTTTAGAAACAAAAAAGGATTTTTATTTTTTTAGTTTTTTTAGGTTGACAAGGGAGTTTGCCCTCACTCCTACGTATCGTCAAGTGCAATGAGAAAATCAGACTTACGTAGTTCTTTGGATAAAAAACAACTTGTGTGTTGGGTTGCTTTTATCTTTTTTCGAAAGGTTTATTTTAATTGCGTGAGAAAGAGTCGTTAAGGTGTTGGACCTTGAAATGACATTGAATTTTAAGAAAATAGTGGAGAGAATTGCTTAGGGCATCAGACCTTGAAGCGATTTCGAATAACGCATAATGTTCATTGAGAAAAGGAGAATTGAGTGATTATTTGTTTGAGTATTTTTTATCTTTTTAGAAAAGATTTTAGTTTTGTGATAAATTTTGTGAAGTCAAGCGAGTCGGAGACCCAACATGATATTGATAAAATTTACTCATGTGTTATTGAACACCACCAAGCAAGTGGAAGACCTAACATGGATTACATGTAATGTGAAAATGATTTCAGGTTTGCGGTAAACTTTGTGAAGTCAATTAAGTCGGAGACCCAACATGATATTCACAAAATTTACTCACTTTATTGAAACACCACTAAGCAAGTTGGAGACCTAGCATGGAGTGCACGGAATGTGAAAAAAATTTTGGGTTTACGATAAACTTTGTGAAGTTAAGCAAGTCGGAGACCCAACATGACATTCACAAAATTTATCCATACGTTATTAAAACACCACCAAGCAAGTCAAAGACCTAGTATGGAGTGCATGGAACATAAGGGCATACTAAATAATACTAATGCAGAATTGCAAAATAAATGAATAATTGACATAGCGTTACGTAATTAATTAAATGGACGAGACGTGCACAAATAAATCGAATGAGAATAAAAAGAGATAGAATATAAGCAGGGAACACACTTAGTAATTAAGGGTGACGGGTTAAAACGTGGGAGAAAATAAAATAAGTGACATAATATTTACATCACATTACTAACTAACCAAGCAATGATAAATCAAATTTGAAAATAAAATAAATAATAGAGCCAAACTGGAAAAATAAGAAGAAAAGGTGGGGTAAATAACAATTTTTACTTTATTTGGGCTATACCTAAAAGGAGTGGGGTGTGTGTAGATGGGGTGTGACTAATAGTATTTGTTTTATGTAAGATTTTTTTTTAAAATGGGTTAGGCCCAAAATGAAAAAAGGTATATATGTAAAAAGGAAGTATAAATAACAATTTTATTTTATTTCATGCTCAAGAAACTAGGCATGTTTCAATTTTTTTCATTTTTTTACACAAACATTAACAGAAAACTTCTAAGAATCTCACCAGCAGCCAATGGATTCACCTACGACATGAAACGAATCAAACAATAGACCAAAAGAAAGAACAAAAAAAAAATGAAAGAGGAGCAAAGAGGGAAGAAAGAGTAAAAGAGAGGACAAGGGAGAAAGACAGAGATGAGAGAGAAGGAACGAGGGAATACTTGGAGATCCCTTCTCCTTCTCTGATTGCAGTGCCAAATAATGTGATGCAATTAGTCTTTTTTTTTTATCTTTTTTGGATTCATGCCTCTTCTTATTTTCTGTGTTTTTTGATGTTCATACCTTCTTTTGTATTGTTCCTTCTCCTTCCGTTCTCTTTGACCTAATGGACTTTTAAAGAGAACCTGTTAAGTTCCTTATGATTCTTTCCCTTATTATTATTATTTTTTCCATTTTATTTTTGTTCTTCCTTTCTTTTTTTCCGTTTTGTTTTTTTTTTCTTCATTTTTTTTAAAAACTTGTCCCGATAGAACTAGGATTTGACAAAATGTCAAACAATTATTTTGACGTCATTAAAGACACTTCATATACATATATATATATATATATATATATATGAAAAATTGTGTTTTAAGTCCTGTTATTTTTTTTACTAAATTTTGTCTTAATTAAAACTGATGAGTTTGATTTTATATTTTTAAAAATATGTGAAATTGCTAGTCTCATTATAATATGATTAGACATATTCATTAAAGTGACCCATGGTTAACACATAATAGTCACATGATTATCACATATTAATCACCTATAATGTAACTACTATGTGACATTAGAAACTAATTTTTTTAGGGTCAAATTAATTGATTTTAAAATACAAGACCAAGTTGATAATATATATATATAGAGAGAGAGGAAGCAAAATATATTTACCCAAAAAATACAATAAATTAAAAATAATAAAACTTTCTCCCAATTGATTTTTTTTTAAATCCAATTGGACAGATTATCATCGCCATCTTACATTTTTAATGGTTATAAAAAAAATAAGAATTTGAAAGTAAATTTGAGCCTATTTTCAACCTAGTAAAAAATAAGAGATATCAAACATGCCATAACCACGATGATGATAGTTTTTATTTTATATCTTTGAAACCAGAGACTCAATCAGTGTTTTAGATTAAATTTGGACATATTTTCAACCTAGTAAAAGTCTTCTTATTTGGTAGTCCAATAAGAGTCAAGTGCATGCCAACTCATCCTGAGCCAACAATAAGACATCCCAATGTGATGGCATATCTTGACAAATACTAGTAGTTACCTCTATCAAGTATTCTCTCTCTCACACACATTATCATTTTTGTGCTAAAAACTTATTTAAACACTAAGTGTGTGTTTAGTTTGTAGTTAGCATGACTTTCAAGACACCTCAATGGAGAAGCTTGTGTCTTGTTAGATCGGATCAAACCTCAATTTAAGCATTTCAAGCGTAAAAGAAAAAAGTTTGCAAGTCTCTACAGGTGGTCAGATCACCGTCTTCCTCTAATAAAATTTATCACTACCCAAATCATGCTGCCAAAATGGTTACCACACTCATAAGGATATATAGGGTTCAATCAAAACACTCAACATTTAAAAAATATAATAATATATTATCAAATTAAAATTTATGAAGTGATATAAATTTTCCTAGTAATTTTCTATTTTTAATAAATTTCACTAAATATAAAAAAATATTTAAAAGAGCGTATTAAAATTATTTATTTCTAACGCATTTTTTTATTTTCCCAGAAAAAAAATGTTATAGTTATAGAATATTAACCCAGTCTAAAAAAGGATCCAATCTGGCCCTAGTTTCATTAATACTAATATATTGCTACATACGGTGGAACAGAAACTTTCCTAATTTTGAAGTTATAGATAAACATAGATGCTTCTGTCAAAAAATAAAAAAATAAAAAAGACATAGATGTTATGCATGCATGACGGTGCTATAAGTGCAAAATGGAATCTGCTTCTCTAATATCCTCCAATGACTAAGTGTTGAGGTGATGATTCATTTGTGTCCAAGCACAAATATTTGGTGACAAAACTGAAGACCAATTAAGAACACAAAAATATTTAATTATTTAGTTTATAGATTAGATGCCTTGACAAACCAAACAATTCCTAGCATAAACAGATGTATCAATATTTCTTAGATTTTCATAATCACGAGGAACAAAAGAGGAGGGAACATAATAATATTTCTTACATTTCATACTTACAAGCTTAATGTTAGCCAATTTGATTACAGATTTTATTGTACTGCTCTTGGCTACACCATTTTTGCAAGGACTTTCATGATATCATCCATGGATGGCCTATGCAGGGGATCATCTGCCACACAATCCTTTGCTAAGAAAGACAAACATAAAGCCTCTGGAAGAGAGTAATCCTTCAAATTAGGATCCATGAAGCTCCTTAACCCTTCAAAACAACCCCCTTCACTGGCTTCCCCCAACAAAAATCCAAGGGAATCTTTGATTGGTTTTCCATCAAAGTTGTCTCTTCCTGAGATCAACTCAAGCAAAACAACCCCAAATGCAAAAATGTCCACTTTTTCAGAAACCAAGCCATGTAAGAGGTATTCTGGTGCCACCAATCCTTTGGGAATTTCCACACTATTTCTTTTGGTAGGTGTGAGTGTGACACTAGCAGCCAATGCTCTTCCAACATCTGCCAGTTTTCCCCTCCAATTTGCTGTTATGAATATATTTCTACTACTAATGTTCATGTGAGCATAGGAAGGAAAAGAACAGCAATGTAAATAGTAAAGACATGTTGCAATATCAAAGGCTATTTGTGTCCTTTTGTACCAATTTATTGGATTGCATGGATCAGATAAGCAGTCCCTCAGGCATCCATTCTTAGGCAACTCAAAAACTAAATAAGACCATGGATCTTTATTGCTCTTACCAACATAACAAACACCAAGCAAGTTCACAATATTAATGTGGTTGATTTTAGAATGTAAATCAATCACCTGTTGTGTGTCTTCCAACCTCATCCTCTTTATCATCACCTCATGATCATTGACTGAGCCCTTGTAGACAAAGTCACCTTCGCGACCCCGGTTGTGACCGATCTTGTTTTCTTCACTGAAATTGTTGGTGGCCTTTTGGAGCTCTTCCATGCTGTAATTGAGTAAGTAGTACTTTATTCCAACAAGAAGATCTGGGGAAAGGCACCAAGTAGTAGAGTTTTTACCGGTTTGGGTAGATATATGAGAGCTTCTAGTTGGTGACCACAAAGTGAGGGAGTTTGTTTGACTAATGGAATGGACATCATCACTTTTCCTGATTCTCTTCATGTACAATCCACTAGCAAGCAATGTTATCAACAAAAAGAATCCTATAACCGATCCTGCAATGTACAAATTCGATGATTGTGTGGATTCCTCGGTCGTAACCACTGGATTTGTGGAAAGAAAACCAGGAGGTGGAGAAGGAGAATCAGGAATATCATGTATTCTGATTGGACCATCCTTTATTGGAACAAAAACAACTGTATCAGGATAAACCGTTGAAAAGGGATTCAAGCTATTAACTGCATAGAATTCTTCAGTTGAGATGCCAAATTTTTCACTCAATTTGTCAGGATCATCTCCTAGTATTAGGGGGTATGTGACAAGGTACTTCACCTTCATGCTCCTTGTGAAATTGTAACTGTCAGGACAAGCACACATGAGAGGCACACGAAGCTCAGAACCAGCTTCTGGTTTATTACCTTGTGAAATGTTTTCCTCAGCCAGTGTGAGATGTTTCAGCAGCCCTTCAAAAACACCACAAGCAATCTCGGAATATGTCGTGTTGTTAAGGACTTTATAGCTTAAACTGGCTTGAAAATACCCTCCAGAGCAGGTGCAATTAACAGGAATAAGCACCTCTTTACCTTGTTTGAGTTCATCAAACAAAGAAAGAGGTGTGAGGTTGTTTTTCAGAAGCACCTCATCAGAGTTCGTGTTGAAGAGCTTTGAGACTTCTGAAATGGTGTTCAAATGCTTATTTGCTCTATACACCAAGAATGTTCTGCATGAATCCTTCGTTGACTTGCAACTGTACCTTGTCCCTTGCCCAATTTCATTTGAAGTACAATTATTTTGGTCGTAAGACAATTGAGCTGAGCATGCACCTAAGCACATCCAAGCAACAAACCAAAGATGAAGCATAATTTTGTGGTTAAGTACAAGATTTCCCATTAAGGGAATTTCTCAGTAGTCACTAGAAATCACAAAGAGGAGAATGAAGGGGGAACAAAAGAAGGGGATGCTAAATCAAAGTGATAATATATCATATCTCTCCTGGGTTTGAGCTTGATTCATATGAATTGTGTCATTCATTATTGCTATTAAGGTATGATTGAATTATTTAGCAAGGTTCCAAAAGAAAGATGACATTAGAGATCAAGACCATTTGACTAAAAACTTATTCAAAGTTTGTCAACATGTGTGGTCAAATGCATCAATGCGCAAGAAGCCGGCCGAAAAACAAATGGCTATTTGAGGATAAACTTAATTTTTTTTTTATAGTTGTTACAAGATGTTTGTTTTTATTCCTTTCTATTTGTTTCTTACCAATCATATTCAATATCTTATGTGTTGTCTGTCTCGGGAAGTAGGCCCTTCCTCCCATTGGATTGTGAATTCGCCAATCAAGAATAGATTAAATATATGCATGAAATGACTAGGTTAAAATCATATATGCATGAAATAATAAACACATGGTATGAATAATAAGATAAATTAGTAACTTCAAAAAAGATTATCGTAACAAGGAGTTTTTTTTAAGATTTTCTTGGATAGACATAAAAACCTAATACCTCACTCTTAGACACAATCAATAAAAAATTAAAAATTTATAAAATATAAAAAAAATGTTCATCATTTATTAAATTTAATATGATTTAGTTCGAATAAGGATTATGATATAATAAGCTTCCTTTGATAAAGATTTGATCTAACGAAAATATGTTTTTTTTTTAATTTCTGTTGTTTATGTAAATGAAATAAAATATATAATCAACTTACTTATAAATAATAAGTTTTATAAATATACTTTGTATGTATTTTTAATATATTTTATAAGAGACTCAATTTTCAAGAATAGAATAAAAAAATTAATCTCTTATTATTATTTTTTGTTTAAACGAATTGAAACATAATTCTTCTCCTTTTATTTTTCTAAATTTGACATCTTCCTACAATTTTTATATACTTTGTCTTTTATTTAAATTATTTTATTAACAATTTTAAATTTATGTAATATTATTTTTTAAAATACGTAACTAACTCTTCGAACTTTATACAATATATGCCTTGAATATATTAGCTGCAAACACACCTCATAATTATCATGAGTAATTAAAGAAAGACATGGCAATGGAACCTAGGTAGTTTTTTGTTTTTCAAATACGACAACAATATAAACTTTATTTAATTTTTTACTTAATTACTTTAAGGTTTGATTACTTTGGGGATCTCCAAACTTTTACCAAATTTTTCATTAGGTCCTAAACTTTTATTTGTTTCTGATTTTTTTATTAATAAGTTTCTATTGAACCTAATTAAAAAATAAATATAAGTTTAGAAATCCAATTGAAACTAAAAGAAATTTCAGGAACTTATTTAAAAATGACAAATAATTCAAAAACCTAATTAAAATCTCTACAAGACTAGTATTTTTACTCCTAAAGATTCTAAACTAGTTAAACCTCCTAAATAAAATAAAATACTAACAGCATTAAGTGTTGGCAAAAGTGTAGAACTTTGTAGTCAAAGTCTAGAATGCCCTTTCTCCCGGCCAATTGTATTTCTTTCTCTGCTTTTCTCGGGGTACACCTGCCGCGTTTTGTTTTATAGTGCTCGGAGAATCCCCTTGATTGCAACACCAGCCCAACTCCGTCGCCCTTCGCGAGTATAAATTTCTCCGCCACTCTCCGAGCTCAACATTGCTCAGAAGAAACCACCATGTCTCCGAAACTGCTATTGTTGGCAAATTAGGGTTTGCAAATTAAGTTTTAATGGCGAACGTCACTGGTTCCGGTCCCGTCGCGGAGAAAGGACCAGTTACGAGGTCTTCGACAGAGTCATTGTCGAATAAAGCTGTTGCGAGCGGTTCCGTCACCACCGCCACTCCGAATCGCAAGTCGGAGTGGCTCGAGAAGCGGACGCCGCCGTCGCTCTCGGCGAGAATCACGGTGAGATTCGGTCAGAAGACGCCGAGTCCGTTGCGGAGATCTGAGAGAACGAAGAACGCTTCTCCTTCTTCTTCTTCGGATCCTTCGGCTTCAAAATCCAAGAGTTCGGGTTCGAAGTGCCATTGCAGTGGGAAACAGTTGGCGTTTGAGGCTAGCGGTGACGAGGATGATGATAATGATGATGACGAGGATGAGGAAAGTGGCTCGGAAGCTTCATCGAGACTTAGACCTAAGAGAATGACTGCGCGCGAGTATCGTGCTCTCTTTGTTAAACCTAAGAGAGGTAACTTATCAGATTGCAGAAAATTTATAAATTTAATGAGTAAAGTAATTTTATTTTGTGAAGAGAGTGGCTATGAATCGTTTCAGATCAGTTGCAGTGTTATTCTAACTGGTGGAGTTGGTTAGAGTTTAGTGGGGGTGGTTATGAGTTGGTTCTGATCAGTTACACTTTTTAAAAGAATGTTTGAGTTAGGTGGAGTTTTGTTATTGGATTGTTACAAGTTTCAACTTTTCAACTATCAATAGCATACAGTTTTCTCTCTCTCTCACACACACACTCTCACTCAGTTCTCTTTGGCTATGATGCCTTTGTAGGTGAAGATGGAATTTAGGGCTAGTCTATCAGTAATATTTCTGGTTATCAAAATGTGGATAGTTAAAAAATGTAGCCGAGTGAGTGTGCTAGTGTTAGTATATTGTTGTTGTTAATATTCTTCTAATTTTGATTATTGACTGCCAGATTGCAATGACAAGACAAATGGGATGGATAGGTCAACTGAAGGAGGTGAGGAATTAATTGAAGAAATGGTGGTTAGTGAGGTGTGCTAGTGTTAGTATAATATTGTTGTTAATATTCTTCTACTTTTAATTTCCGACTACCAGATTGCCCTGATAAGACAAATGGGATGGATAGATCAACTAAAGAAGGTGAGGAGTTAATTAAATTATTGAAAATGTTGCTTAGTGAGGTGTGCTAGTGTTAGTATATTGTTGTTATTGATATCCTTCTCATTTTAATTTTTGACTGCCAGATTACCATGAGAAGACAAATGGGATGGATAGGTCAACTCAAGAAGGTGATGAGTTGTTAATTGAAAATGCTGCTGAGTGAGGTGTCTAGTGTTAGTATATTGTTGTTGTTAATACTCTTCTACTTTAAATTTTTGACTGCCAGATTGCCATGAGAGGACAAATGAGAATGATAGGTCAACTCTAGAAGGTGAAGAGTTGTCAACTGAAAATGTTGCTAGTGTTAGTACTTAGTATATTGTTGCTGTTAATATTATTCTACTTTTAATTTTTGACTGCCAGATTGCCATGATAAGACAAATGGGATTGATTGGTCAACTCAAGAAGGTGATGAGTTGTTAACTAAAAATGTTGCTGAGTGTGATGTGCTAGTGTTAGTATATTCTTGTTGTTAATATTCTTCTACTTTTAATTTTTGAATGCCAGATTGCCATGAGAAATCAAATGAGGTGGATAGGTCAGCTCAGGAAGGTGATGACGGGGGTAGGGACAAGATTGATGGGTGCCTTAAAGAGAATTGTTTTGATTCTGCCAAGGATTATAAGGATATTCTGCCACCTGAAGATGCCAATGGTAAAGAGATGAGAGCTGAGCCTAAGTTGAGTGGGCCTTTGAAAGAACTATTAGATAATAATGTGACTGTAAATTCAATTGTATCATCTAATGCTGCAACTTGTGAGCCGCCCAGTGGGGCACCTGAAAGGGTTCAGTCTGAATCGTGCAAAGAGGAGACATTGCAGAAGCTAGGGTCAAGGGATTCTATATCAAATGAAAATTTGATTATGAAATGTGTAGAGAATGATAAAGGTGAAAAATCGATATCTTCCAAGAGAAAAAGAAATATGGTGGACATGCATGCAAATGCTTCTGCTATGTTGGTTGACAATGACAACAGCAACTTGATTGAGGATGCTCACCCATCAAGAATATGTGGCAATGTTGTGGAGACCAGCGGGTCACGTTCCAAAAGGATAAGGTAATTGTTAATTTTTAGCAAATGATAGGGAAATAATCAATGCTATTCCTGAATTAATATGAAATAAGTTTTAATCCATGTTTTGTTGCTTTTATTAGGTTTAGCCTTCTCATAGTTTCCTCTTTTCATAGTTTTCTCTCATAGTTTCCTCTTTTTCTGTATGTTAAAAATACAGTTTGGCTTTTTTCTAGTAAGATGTGAGGTGTCGAGTTTGATTTTTCTAAAAGACATTTGAATAACTGTTGGACACATTGGAGTTTAATAAAATGATTTGGATATATGATCTATGGAAATTTGATGTAATTGATGAATTGAGTGTTTAAAATGAATGCATTGAAAAACTAAAGGACTAAAATAATTACAGAAAAAAATATTAGGACCGTAAGCTTAATTAAGGCATAATTTTTTCATTGCCAACTTGTCATACTGATGGGTAACAAAATGGAAAATTAATCCAAGAGTACTCCTGTTGGTAGGTTACTCCCATGATAAATGTAGAGTGCTCCTCTAGGGTAGAGTGCTCCTCTGACTTAACTTTCAGATGCTCTAAAGTTGTTCAAGACATTTGATGAGAATCTGTACTCTATATATAGACCAACAAAATCTAATATAATAAAATTAAAAAAAATCTAAACTAACTAAATAATTGTCCAACCTACATGCACATGTTGGTTTTGAGCAAATATTGTATGGATGTTTTTTAGTTGCTAACTTTTTTCTAATAGTCATTTGAGCAAGGAAAATAGGAAAGAAAAAGGATGAAAGGGAAAGGTAATAGATAGTAAAGTTAAAGTGAGTGTCACTAAAATTGCATTTATACACCTTCACTTTCTCTCAAAGTAGCTGTAAATATATGTGAATGTGTATTATTATTCAAGTATGATAATGGTAAACAAATAATGGATCATCCTCAAAAGATAAGAATTCACCCCTAGCCTAAGCTTCGCATAGAGGCACTCCTCTGTCACAAATTTTACTAATAGAATACACATGTATCCCTTCCCCTAGCTCCCAAGAGATTTGTCCCCTGCATACCTCCTTACATCAATTTTCTCTCCTATGTGTCTAACTGACTATCATTCTCTTACATCTCTCATGTTTGACCTTCCCCTTTTGGCCAAACACCTTTAGCACCTCTTATGTCAACTTTCCCAAACATATGCATATACCTGCTAGCTACTTGGGTTATTGATACTTAATCCATTTGGTTGTTGAGTTCCTAACAATTTTTAACAGCATTTAGTGATTATGTCACATGGTATGGACCTGTGGCAACAATCTTGCTGCTCTTTACATATTTTGTTAAGAAACCACCTGGCTATTATAACCACCTAAAGTTTAGTTTCTCTGTGTAGATTGTATTGCTTACAGGAAATGGTCCTGTCAACACATTTGATACATTAATACAAGATGATATGTGTACAAATCAATTTTTAGGTGGATTAAAAATAATGCCAGTATCTTAAAAGAAGAAAAAAAACCTTGCCTGCACATTAGTTTTGGGATAAGCTTATTTTGTTAGCTCCTAAGTTTGTATTAACTGTTTTTTTTTCAGGCATATCTCCTTATCAGAATCAGATGTGAAAAGGGATGGGAGGAAAACGGCCAATAATGTTGATCAGCCTTCTTCAAAATCTTATGGTGATAATTTATCTACTAGGAACAAGGATGGTTAGTTGTCCCCATCATTATTAAGTTTCAGTTTGTTATGTGTCTTCACAGACAAATGACATTGACAAATAACAAGAATTATTGTAGCCATTGATGTTTCCTATGGGTGTTTGACACCATAAAGTACTTTTTGCAGGAAATTCTGGAGGTCCAGTGGGTAATGTCTCTTAATTCTAGTCTAGTTCAACTGCTTGTGTTTGTAACAGTGTTTCTTGGAAAATATGGAGATTTAATGAGACAAGGCAGGTTTCTTGGATAGCTTCTCATCACCTGAGGAGCCTCAATGCTGATGTGGAGGCTTTTTCTTATACTTGAGGCATGAGGCATTCACCTCTGTTGTATCATGAACTCAACCAAAATGATACATTTTTTCTTTTCTTTTTGTGAATTGAATGTGCTTGGATTTGGTTAAGACAGAGGGATAGGTGGTCTAGAGTAGTTTGAATCTCTGGCATGACTTGGCCTATGGTCTTAGAGATTGGGGGTTGTGCCATTTGAGTTGCAAACTTATTGGTGACCAAAATAATACCCCAAATCCTTACTGAATCATTCTTATCCTAGCAAGTGAATAAGATGTAGAGTAGTCATCTGACCTATCTGAGGGAAAATATGGGAAGAAGCCAAAAACAAAAATCTTTCAGAGTTCAGACAGTGCCAAAGGAGTAATATAGGTGGCTTCTCACATCTTCGTTGAAGATTCTTATCTATGTTTTTTCACCATCATAGCTGAGACTTATACTTCTCTCGTTTCATCTTCAAACTGAAGGAAACATGTACAAACTTCTTTATTACCAACCAAACTCAGGCTAACACGGCATACTTCCTTCATTTCCTCCATCCCCAACTAACTTGCTTTTCCTTATTCCCATCACAGCTGTAGAATTAATTTGCTTCCCCCCCCCCCCCCCAAAATCTGGTTGCCTCACTTTCAAAGAGGCACTCACCTTGTCTTACTGTCTCAAAGTGAGGCAGTTTTTGGGCGTGCTGCTGCCGCCTCAACTGTCCTTTCTCCTCATATCAATGCTGGTTGATAATTTATTCCATGTGAATTGCAGTTCTTAGTTCTTACTCATTTGTTTGCTGATCAAATGACAGACTCAAAGAGACCTCTAGGGGTCACTGTTGAAACTGAGAAAATACGGAAACAGCAAAGGAGCTTACATCTTTTACTGAAGCCAGAGATAGCAAATCTTTGTGAAATTCTGCGTCTCCCTGTATGTAGCTTGTTTTCTTTTTGCCAAGTTATACGTGCTGTTTGTTTGTTTGTAAAAGGCCTTCATAATTTGGTTGATTTGATGCTGTCCTTTTATTACACTCTGGATGTTCAGATGATAGATTACTAATCCTGTCATAATTTTGCAAATGTTTTAGTTTGAATCTTGTGAATGTTGTCTTGCAATGGTGTGGGAATGAAATCTGTTTTGGAATTGTGAAGTCCAAGGTTAAAAGGCTAGATCCAGGATATGTTGGAGAAACTTTCTGATGTGGATTTTCTGATTTTGTCTGATCTTGTAACATTTTGTTTAGAAATTTAATAGGAGTGTCTGAAATAGGAAAAGTATAAGGTTGAAACTTAATAGTGATATCTGAAACAGGAAAAGTACAAGATTTTTAATATTAACAGAAAGGATATTGCTTAGATCAGTAATTGGATTGAAGATAATGGGTTGGAAATGGTTGCTAGGTGCTTGGAATGAAAGAACAATGGTGATCAGGCCAATATGTTTTGGATCCAACTATAGGTGTAGAGTGTAGACCTATATTTTACTCATTCTACACCAAAAGCTACCATACCAGGTTCATTCTTAGAATCAAAAGCCAATATAATTATAAAGTAATTTATTATTATTTTTTTTTTGGGGGGGGGGAGCTGGAAATAACTAATGAGAGCATATCTATATATATAACTAATGAGGCATTCCCAAGGGTTTGATTTTGTTGGAAAGTGGGTATGTGTTGTTGATAGATTACTTTGTCATATTTGGGAGTCGCTGTATACATTAATATAGCCATATAATGGCTTCACCTGTTACTATTAAAACCTGAATTCAAGATCATGAATCCATGACCTAAGGAATGTGTATTTATTACTATATATATATATATATTGCATTTGAATTCTTCTAATGGAACCCTGCATCCCTGAGCAATGATTTTTAAAACTATGTACTCTGTCACTCAGGATTTTCATGATAGTTGATGTAGTATATTTCAATCTTGGTTCTATTATCAATTTGTATTTTGTTGTATTTTAACATCTTTTTTCTAATGCAGGACAATGTCAAGAGTATGGTTGAAAATTGTCTTGAATATACTATGAACAATTACCAGATCTGTACAGAACCAGTGTCAATATTACAGGCTTTTCAACTATCTCTGGTCAGAATTTTCTTCTTTTTCATACATATGTTTTTTCCCATCAGTTTTCTTTGGCCAAGCCTTTTTTGCTTGCTGGAATAACTTTTTCAAACATTTTTATACATGACTGTTGGTAAAATGAAAGTGCATCATTCTTACAATTTTTAAGAAATAAGAATAACATAATAATCCTTAAACATCCTTCATTCTACATCATTTGGCCTTTATATTTGGTAAAGTCTAATACTTCATTGATGCCTGTTGATTTTTTATCCATTGATATTTGTTTGTTGCTGCAACCTAATGGGCAAACATTTTTTACTCTGCACTTGATCTAACCGGTCAACTTCAAACCTCTTTCTTATGTTGAATGCCTTGAAATTTTGTACAAGTTGAGATTCTGATCTCTGGGTAGCTCAGTCAGCTGATCAAATGAGGCTAGGTTCTAGCCTCAATATGCATGCCTGACACAATTCTCATGGTCAAATTATCTTGACTTGAAGTAACTTTGTAAAAGTTCTTTTCCTGATCTTAATTCTGTTGAATATTTATTCTTTCCACTCATTCCATTTAATGAAATTTCTCCCTTTCTATGGATTTTTCTTTTTTTTTTGCCTTTTTCTTTTATACAAGGCTTCATATTTCATTGTAGGGATCTACATAGAACAATGCTTTGTGGATGTAACTTTTGTTATTAAGAAGTTATGGTTCTATCTTCTAAAGCTTTTAACAACCTGTTTAATGTTGTTAGATTTAGGTTTCCAAACTCTTGTAGATTTGTGTTGTTCACTTGGTTGCCTTTAGTACATGTAACTGACAAGCTTTCTCTTTTCAGTGTTGGACTGCTGCTTCTTTGCTAAATCACAAACTTGACTTTGAAGCTTCCCTCATGCTTGCTAAGCAGAACTTGAATTTTGACTGCAAGAAAGAAGTAGTGGATGAAATCAATTCAAGGCTCTGGACTCTGAAGGAAAATTTTTTAAAACTCACAGGAAACTCTAATGTTGTCAGCTATCCAAAAGCTTCTGAATCATCAAATGGGGTTTTTTCTTATATAGAAGAGACAACAGAGGTTGAATTAGTAAAAAATGATAATTCTAAAAATATTAAAAACTTTCAGAAGCGTAAAAGCCAGTGGAACAAGCTACTTCTGATGCAACAGGAAGAGAAGCAGAAGTTGAAAAAAGATATTGAAAATGAAAACGATGAGTTTTGGAGAAGGTACCAAATACACAGGGCTGCTATTCAATTATGTTCTCCCAATGATGTAACGAAAGAGCAAAAGCTCAAGGTTTTCAACACTGAATACATGAAAATAATTAGAGAATTGGAAAGGCAGCATGAAATACGTCTCAAGGATCTTGAGGCCAAGCAATTAAAAACAAGGCTGACATTCCCAGAGACTTTGGCACTGGATGAATTGTTAAACCCTGTTGCTTCAAACGAACCTGGGACTAAGGTTGACCAGACCTGTGATCAAGCTCAGCATTCTAATGCTCCTAAAGCCCTTGTGTCTGATCATGTTGCTGAAGGAGAGGGTTTCAATGATATGGTTGAAGTCATAACAAGGATTGGAACTGGGATTGGATTATCTGAAGCTCCTGATGCCAATGCCTCTGTAGTTGTACCATGCAGTAGCGCACTTGAACTGCAAACTCCTCTGGTCAAACATGCTGATGCTAATAATAAATGCAATAATATTGCTGAAAATGAATATGATAGTCAAGGAAATATTTTCTCTAAGCATTCCAATTCCAGAGAACAATGTTCTGATGGAGCTATTAGCCCGCCAGAGGAAGGTGTGTGTGTAAATTATAGTTGTGAATCTCATGATTTTGGGCAGGATGCTATAACCCGAGTTCTGCCTTCATGTAATGAAGAGATATGTGATGGGAAAACATTAGATGTTCAATGTTCTGATGGAGCTATTAGCTCACCAGAGGAGGGGGAGTGTGTAAATTATTGTTTTGAATCTCATGATTTTGGGCAGGATGCTATAACACGAGTTCTTCCTTCATGTAATGAAGAGATATGTGATGGGAAAACATTAGATGTTCAATGTTCTGATGGAGCTATTAGCTCGCCAGAGGAGGGGGAGTGTGTAAATTATAGTTGTGAATCTCATGATTTTGGGCAAGATGCTATAACACGAGTTCTGCCTTCATCTAATGAAGACATATGTGATGGGAAAACATTAGATGTTCCCAGTGGAGAGGTGGCTCCTACAGTGTGTAACACCACCAGTTCAAATGGTGATCATGTTGAAATTTCTTCTAGGCAAGGGGAACTTGATGGGACTATACTGAGCAATCCTGTTTGTGGTTCATCAATAGAAGTTGAGGCTAATGGTTCCAATGATGGTGCAAAGAATATGGCCCCCGTGAATTCTCAATCATCTGAAGAAGATATCCCAAGTGTAAATACCATGTCCACATCAAATTGTGAGAATGCTGCACAAATCCATGAGGCTGATGACAATAATGGTTCAAAAAATGCTGAAACTCTGAACTCATCTTTGTCTGATGAAAGAATTTCCTCATTGAATTCAAAATCACCTCAAGGCCATGTCCGTAATGAAAATGCCATGTGCATGCAAAATTGTGAAAATTTTGCACAGAGCCTTGAGGATGATGACAGCAATGGTTCAAATAGTGTCATTCCAAATCCACCTTTGATTGATGAGAGAAATGCTGATAGGACCATAATATTAAATAGAGATGCACATGTGGGAATGGTTGAGACTGTCAATTTCACTCCTTCAACAGAGCAAATATCTGGAGGTGCAGTAGATGAAGATGGCCTCCCCAACCACATTTCCGAGAAATCGGTTTTAGATAGTGTGTTGTCCAGACCACGTGAAGCTTATAGTCCCCGTGGTAGCTCAGATGCTGATTGTATTATTCTTTCAAATCAACCTTCTTTTGAGAAACAAAATCATGATGGAGTCTCATCAAGCATACCTGTTGGACAAATTCCACTTGAAGTGTCAAACACTCGTCATGAGAGAATCAGTGTAAATGTATTAGATGGGGAGGAAGCTGTGGGAAGGCCTGCCACAGTCAATTGTACTGATTATCCTGAGAATGTAATTGCTCTGAATTCTTCATCCATGGATCAAATATCTAATGGAGGTCCATTATTAGATGGAGATTTATCACCAGGGCCTTGTACTTCTAGCCCAAGCAATGGTCGGACCCTACCTGATGAACAAATTCCTGTCTTGGAGCCAGAAAATAGCAATAAAGTGGCTGAATGTCAATTAACAGACAGTGTGGTGGTGAATAAAAATGCCATATCTGACCAGCTGGAAGGAGTATGTAGAACTATGACAGAAAACAGTTTATCCCTGGAGACTCCAGTATCAAGACCAGTTGATGATCTCATGGAGCCTCTAGAACAAGTGCATTCATTATCATCTGTAGAGTCTCCACCTGACCCGGATACTGCTAGAGAAATGAAGAACACTTTGGTATCTAGTCCTGTTGATATTGTACCAGCTAATCAATCCATTAATGATTCACTGGTCATGGAGCCTCCAGAGCAGGAGGCGCAATTACCTTCTGCTGGTTTCCTTTCTTCCAACCAGGACCTATCTAATTTGCCTTTGGTGACTGGAACTGAAGACCAGCCATCCAATGAAGATGATCTCCCCAACCACATTCCTGAGATGCCAATTGAGATTCAAAATCAAGTTGTGCAACATGCCTCAAATTCAGACCGGCAGGAAGGAGTGTGTAGAACCATGACAGAAAACAGTTTGTCCCTAGAGACTCCAGTATCTAGACCAGTTGATGATCTCATGGTGCCTCTAGAACAAGTGCAGCCATTATCATCTGTAGAGTCTCCTCCTGATCGGGATACTGCTAGAGAAATGCAGAACATTTTGGTATCTAGTTCTGTTGATATTGTACCAGCCAATCAATCCATGAATGATTCACTGGTCATGGAGCCTCCAGAGCAGGAGGGGCAATTACCTTCTGCTGGTATCCTTTCTTCCAACCAGGACCTAGCTAACTTGCCTTTGGTGACTGGAACTGAAGACCAGCCATCGAATGAAGATGGTCTCCCCAACCACATTCCCGAGACATCAATTGAGATTCAAAACCAAGCTGTTGTGCAGTGTGCCTCAAATGTGGAACTTGACTCATGTTCTCGTCAAGTTGTACATCCAGCCTCAAATATGGACCTTGATTCACTTCTTCCTGGTGGAGTCAGACTACAGTCTTCAGACACAAGAAATTTGTCAACTCTCACAGAGATTAATAACCATCCTATACAACCTGCTAGCCAATCAGCTTCCAGGATTATTCGACATTTGTGCCTTGATCCACTTACCAATGAATTGGAAAGACTACGAATACTGACAGATCAAAATATGAAAGAATATGAAAACAAGGTTAGCTTTTGGTTTACTGTTGTTATGATGATACTTATAGTAGGTTTTATATTCTTCATATTTTCTTTTACTATATTATTCTACTTGTTGGAGCAGAAATTGCAGTTGAAATATGATTTTGAGAAGGAACTCGAGGAACTTTACAGGAAGTATGACATTAAACGTAAGGAGGTTGAGGTTGAATTTCAGAATATAAGGAAGAACCTGGATACACAACATAATATAGTTCTTGTAAATAAGATATTGGCTGAGGCTTTCAGGGCTAAATCCATGGATCTTAAAGTATCTGGTGCTTCAAGAATGCAGCAAGGTATATTTCTTCAACTCTAGTGATGGTGGAAATTTCCATGCCCTTTATTATTCTCCTTTTGACTGTACAAGTTTCTGCTGAAGTATATTAGCTGCTTGAAAACATATCTAAATTTCTGATACCATTAAGATATTTGTGGAAACTTCTTAACATGGATCGTGTCTTGCTTCTTCCACGTTTATGTACCATGAAAAAATGAATCTGCACAAAAACAAATGTTAATGGACAGAGAGGACTTTCCCTTTCGATTGGCTTTGTAGGGCATTTGGAATCAAGCTCTCAAGCAAACAATGCATATCAATAACTTACATCCTGGGGTTTTGTTTTCTTTCTTTATATTAAGTCAAAAACTGCCAATACATTTACTGAGTGCAGTTGTTTCTAAGGTTGGTTGTTTGGATTTTTGTAAACATCAGGGATGGGTTTTATTTAGTTAAATATGCCATTTTATGTGTCTCTCTGCTCTGTGCACAGGCGCATTCACCTCATTTTTCCCCATTCTCCTCATTTCTGTTTGTCTTTTCTAACCACACCTTATATTAATGTCAGATGCAAGTGTTCCACAGCAACTATTTCAGCTTGCAAGTCAGCAAAATGCCACTCGGCCCTGTCTGGTCGGTCCATCATCTTGTGGGCCTCCTGCAGACAGCATGCAGAGTTCCTACGCTACAACTACCTCTCAGACTATGGTATCACCAATACAGGCCACTTACAGTACACCAGGAACTTTCTCCAGTGTTTCTCCAAGGGTACCTCATATCAACTCCCTTTCTTCACCTTTGGGAAATGCTCAAACTGCTGGGGAGATACGTGCCCCTGCACCACATCTCCAGCCTTATAGACCCCCAACATCCATCCCAGCCTCCAGTCCCTGTACAGTTCCGCATGGGAGGCCAAGTCAGCCTGCACCTGGTAATATTCCTGTAACTTCTCCCCCATTTTCTCACCGGACACCCTGGTCAATGCCGGCAAACTTTCAGTCTGTTCCTCATAGGGGGCATTGGCTTGTAAGTACAGGTGGGCTATCCACACCTAATTTATCTTCCGTGAATTCTTGCGCTGATGCTAACAGTCAACCTGGTATAAATCTGCCAAATGTTCGGCCACATATGCCAGATTTGCCTACATTGATGAACTTGAACCTATCCAAATTTAGTGGTAATAGCACACCAGCTAACTCGGCACATCCAGCTACATCACCTGATGTAGTCTGTTTATCAGATGATGAATGACCAGAGGAAGAATTTAAATATCTTATGCGTATTTGTCCCAACACGAGGCAATTTTCTTTCCCTTCGTTGAGGGGCTTCTAACAAGAATTAAGTAGGACAGATATTGTTCCGGTGGTGGTGATGGCAGCGGCAGTGCCGGTGCCGTCCTCACCTGTTTTTGTTGTGTTGTAATTATTATTTATTTTAAAATGTATATTCAGTGTAATTAGTTGTGTATGGTTCTCCTCTGGCTTGCAATGAATGGATGTGCTAGTTTGGTGGGGGAGATGAATGAGTGTTAGTTGAAATGAAAGCATGTTGCTGTTCGTATCACATTTTGGATTTAAAATACTCGTTAAGGTTTTATGTAAATTAGTTAGTATCTGCATAAAAAAAAGTTAGATAACATTTATTACAAGACGGGGAGAGTAAGTTACACTCATTGGTGGAAATTTTTTTATCAAATGTAGTGTCATTAAATATTATCATTTTTTAAATCATTTAACTTTTTTAAGAATAAATTTAAATTTATGATATTTAATTAAAATTAATTAATTTATCTACTTTTATTAGTGTTTGGTGAATTTATTATTGGTTTTTTTGTATATAAAAGATTGGAATTAGTCTAAATCAATGGGATCTTGAAAATTTAAACATAAGAATTAGGGGGTCAAGTTTAACTTGAATAATATGAATTGATTACTTGAAGTTCAATTTGAGTTTTTGTTTTTAGATCAAATTGATTAATTTGATTCTTTATTGCGAAGTAAACTTGTTAGCTTGATTCAATTCGAGATTATGATTAAGTTATACAGTTGGTTAAATGTCTGTAATTAAATAATAATATAAAACAACAAAGGAACTCTTTTTATATTTAAATTTTTCCATTCTCATCCAGTTTCCTTTACAAGTCATCCCAAAAATCTCTTATACAAAAATTAAAATGAAATTAGAAAAATTCTACCAAACAAATATTGGTTGAGGATGCAATGTATACACTCTATACCACTTGCAAGTACCATCTATCATTTGAATGAAACATGAAATGTAAAGGAAAATAATTGGATCATTTGAATGGAACACATGAAATGTAAAGGAAAATAATTGGACAAAGACCGGATTTGCGGAGAATAAAGAACAAATGTTACTAATTGATTAATATTAGTTTATTACAATCATTCGTTAATATCTGTTTATTACAATCATTCGTGACTCGTGAGTATTGATTCTCCTAGTGATCTTATTCTTAACATTTTTATAACATATTATGACTTGTTTTGACATTTTTACAAGTAAGAATCCACCACATAAGTTACAAAACCATGAGCTTCTGCCAAGTAAATTCAATCATAAGAAAATATGTAAGATAAAGAATACCAATATTGACTCAAATATAAATAATAATTATAAAACCTTAAAAGTAGAGCAATGTTGTAAAATAAAGAATAGCAATATTAACGTTAATGAATTTGTTCACACCACAACTAGTAATACAATCGTAAATATCGATGGGCACCGCTTTATGACATTTTGCAACACAAATAACATAACATATTGGATACCCAAATGTTAGATATTAAACAATCTATGCCACATTGAGCAGGACACAAAGCTTGTCTGGCTCAATTTTCATTGATGCATAATTATAATCAGCTTATACGAAGTCATAACTCCAATAATTTTTATCTCATTATTTGTCATAACTTTTGTCCAAATCTTTGGAATCTCTCAAAATTTGCATAGATGTTATATTCTTGTTGTGATATTTCAAAGAAAATAAACATCAATGTATAAGCACAAAACTATACTTGTAAAATAGCTTTTTAACTCCTCTATAAAATTGTATATCAAGGATAGCAAATGCCTCGTAAAAGAAACGACAGATTTGGATGACAATAAATAAATAAAAAATATTCCGTATTCAATGCTCAAATTTCAGTTTCAACCGTTCTACAACTCATAATTAATTTCTTAAAATTCCAAATCAAGTGTATGAGGTCGAGAAAATACGTTTAACTTATTCCTACGTTTCACAAATTCCAGTCAAGTGTATGAGTAGTTTTAAAATTCAGAATTTGAAATTATGTACAACATAATTTTAACATTTCAATAAAAAAATTATTCTTTTAATTTCTTAACCAATGCAAGTTAGCATTTGTCTTATTCAAAATACATATAAGATATGTATTTAATTAATATTTTTTTAGAGAAATGTATTTAATTAATGTTATTAACTTAGTATTTATATTTTTTTCTACAGGATTTAGTATTTATATAATTTTTTATAATGACTTGGTATTTATATAAACATTGCAAATTGGCGGTATCATTTATTGTATTTATTAAATAAACGTATAGTAATTCACATTAATGATATTATTAGATATAACATTTACTCTTTTCTTTCATTTTATATGAAATTTTAGTAAAAAAAATAAATTAATTGTCTTTTTACAAAATCAAGGAAGCATTAAATATTTTTTTCTTCAAGTAACCATAGTGGAAGTAGCTATTACTATATAATAAATTGGAGCAGTAAAAATAATAATAGTATAATAAATTAGAAAAAATCAAATTAGTTAAACAGATAAATGATATATACTAAACGTCATATAAAATGAAACGAAAGATGTATAAAATATAATATATTTATTAAATTTAATAAATGTAATATATTTTTATTAAATATATGACATCCTCTCTCTTGTGTGAATGTGTGTGTATATATATATATATAATTTATCTCTGAATTTATACCTTAATTATTATTTCGGACAAAAATTTATATATAATTTTTTAATAATATTGAAAAATTATTATATTGAATTAATATTATATTTATTTAATATAATATAATTATTGAATATAATAAACTTAGTGATAATACGTGGATATTAAACTTATAACTATTCAATAAATCTTCCACTATATTTTTGGAGGGTTGTTTGAGGGTTCTCCAGTGGCGGTTGCCGTTACCAGTTGTGAATTTCTACCGTCGTTAGCTTCAAAGAAGGATTGGAAGTTCATGCAGTCACATCTTGTCGTGGATGTGTCATAATTCATTATAATTTAAAACTAAAATGAATTGTAATTATAAACTGATTTTAAAATAATTTTAAACAGGTTAAAAAAATCCAAATCACTTTTATCCAATTAAATAGATATGAATTCTAAATCCAATTCATTTAATTGGATTTTAATTAGATATGAATTGGATTTTCAAAAAAAAAATCTCTCTTATTTTTTATATTAATACTGTTATAATTTATGATGATTTATCATTTTTAAATTTTTTTAAAATTAATTTCTTTAAAAATAATTTGTGACAGTCTAAAACAATCAAGGATATGTAAATTTTTTTGATAAATTTACTTCTATTTTTTTTAAGCCAACATAATAAAAAATGATCACAAAATCATACGGTCCAATATTTCGATCATTCAAAATCATCACAAATTATTTTTAAAAAAATTAGTGATTAAAAATATTACAAATTATAAAACCATTAACACAAGAAGAGACTAATAAAAGTAATTTTTCAAATATTAAATGGACTAATAAAAATAAATTATTTTTTTTAAGAACTAAAAGAATAATTATCTAAATTTAAAGTATTAAAAATATATTTAAGTATTAGCATTGATATATGGTTATATTCATTGTTATTATTTTTATATATCAAACATTTATTGACTATTACTGCTATTATTTATCGATACCAATTGAATATTCACGTGAATAACTCATAATTGTATATAAATAGATGGTTTAACATTCTTTATATATTCCAGTAAAAAAACATTCTTTATACATCATGTCGTTTTTTTAGATAATATATCATGCCGTTCTTATCGGAGAAATTGATATTCTTTATTATATAATAGAATGTGAAAGACTAATGTAATAACGTATTAAATGAAAATGTAAATTATATTTAAAATTAAAACTTATTAAAATATATTGGTGATATTATTTATAATTTATGCTAAAGGTTGTGTATTTATTCCTTTGGACTATAAACACATTTTTTTTATAGTTAGTTTCAAATTACCACTCCCGTTAAGTGATACTGATTTAAAAGCTAGAGTGGAAAATTTCTTAGCTAGTTTTTATTTTTTAACAAAGCAAAAATGAATATTTTAATATTAATTAATCAAGAACACAGAACTGGTACAAGATGTACCCAATACATCCAACCTCATTCACCTAATAATGAGTCCAAACTCCAAATACAGAAATATTTATTCATCACTAGCTAAGAAATCTGCCACTTTGTGAGAATGATAGTTGCCCACTGTGCAATAATGGCAGTGAAAGTATATATCATCCATATATTTATCTTGAATGTACTGTGGCCCGTTAAGTGTGGAGTAAAATTTCGGGCAACTTTGGATGCTGGAGAATTTGACTCAGGTTATGGACTCTCAAAATATTAATCATTGGTCACTTGTTTATGGAGGCATCATGATTAAGTTATTTTTTATACAAGAGAAAGGATGTGGATATAGTTTGATCTTTGCTATCTCATGCATCTTTTGCATATGCCATAAAAGATTTTAGCAGCAGAGGAACTTTTTTTTAACATTGTCATAAATTATTACTTGTTCTAACACTTTTGTTTTGTAAGTAAGAATCTATCACATTGGTCACAACACCACAAATATTTGACCGATAAAATTAATTATAAAAATAATGTAGAAACATAATTAACTTAATTATAAAGTATAAATATAAAACATTAATTAAAAAGAGAGCAATTTGTAAAAGAATGAATATGAATGTTAATGGACTTGTTGTTGCCTCAACGAGTAATGCAATTATAATAATCTTCAGACATTTTAGGACATTTTGCAACACAAATAATAAAGCATATTAGATACACAATGTTAGAAAAATACAATTTATGCCACATCTCGCAACACAACTAAGTTGATTAGCAAACACAGTGTGTGACTCAATTTTAATAGATGGAGAATCATAACCACCTATGAATCCCAGAATAATCATGATGACGATTGCAACTTCAGTGGTTTTCATTTCATTTTTCTCTAAGTCTTTATAATCTCTCTCAAAGTTTATTTTTATAAGTATTAAATTATTGTTGTGATGTTGCAATGAAAATAAACATCAATTTATAGGCACAAGCTAATACTTGTAAAATAACTTTAACTCGTCAACCAAATTGTGCATCATGATCTTCCAAGATTTTACGTCATATCAAATTGACTTTTCTTTCTTTAGCAACACTATTTTGGAAGAGGTCTACAATATATATATATATATATATATATATATATATATATATATATATATATATATATATATATATATATATATATATATATATATATTATTGACATTGGTTATTATTATTGATGTTATAGGGTTTAATAATTTTCAATTATTATTATATCTAATAAGTTAATTCGATCCTATTATTTGATTGTAAGACTGCTGTTGTTAATCTTGTTTAATTGCTATTTTGTGAAACTAATGGAAGAGTTTTTCGAAGCCGAAAAAAAAATTAGTATGACTTACAGTACGTGGAGTTTTTTGAACAAATCTTTTGAAACAAATTAGCATATACGTTTCTTATGTTTATCATTTGAAATATAAATCAATTTTAGTTTTTTGTATAAAATTAGTAAACTTTTTTTTATAAAATTTATTATTTATTCAATAATTATTTGTTAGAAGTTGTATACTTAAAAAATTACAAAACAAGAAAAAAAAAATTCCCTTTGATTTATGTCTAGATTCATTAATTCCTTCGCATGACAATCCTATTTGAGTTAGGTATGATGATTATGGATAACAAAAAATTTCCTCAAAATATTTAAATCTACTAGCTTACGAAGATAATTTTTATCAAACATCGCATTGTATACTATTCGACAAAGTTCTTCTTTCAAATCGGTGGTTATTTAACATATGTATTTAATGCTATTTATTGAGTATTTAATATATGCATTTAATGCTATTTGTTGAGTATTTAATATATGTATTTTTATGTTATTTAATGCATGAAAGTTATAAATGTATTTAAAACATTTATGAGTAAAATTACTGAAGAATCCAATGAGTACTTTCTTACCCTGTTTTAAAGTAATTTTTAGTTTTATAAAACAGTGTTCGGCTCAATTTTTATAGATGGAGAATTGTAATAAGCTTGTGAAAAAATTCAACATAATCATAACCATAACTCCAGACGTTTTCATTTCATTATTTGTCATAATTTCTTTCGATAAGTTTTTACAATCTATTGTAGAATTTTTTTATAGGTCCTAAATTCTTGCTGTAATATTTCAACATAAACATCAATTTATATAGGTACATAATAATACTTGAAAAATAATTTTAACTCCTCAACAAAATTGTACATTAAAGTATTTCAAGATTTTGCACCACTTCACCTAATTTAAATTATATTTAATTTCATTATTTTTCTGTTAATTTCTTTTTTTTTTAAACCATGATATTGATACGAAATTGTTTTCGTCCAAAACAATAACAAATCTCTATTAAAGACCATAAACACATGTAATATAAATATTTTTCTTCAAAATCTTGAATTACTTGATTAAAAAATACAAATTCAATCATTATTGCTACTTTCAGTTTAGTCTTATAAAAAGAGAAAATTTATCTTTGGCCTCTTAAAGCATCTTTGTTGTACTAAATTTATCTTTTCTTCGGTTAGTTTATACAAACCGTGTTTATTATAATTAATATGTGAATCACTCATCTAATATAAAATAGCTCATATTGTAAAATGTCAAAAAAATTGACTTAGTTAATGTGGTAAAATAATCATTATTTAAAATAACCACCAACTTATTTAATATAAACACTTTATAAGATCAAAATAAAACTTTTAAACTTATAATCTTATAAGTTTGATGATATTTTTTTATGTACATACACGTATATATATATATATAAAGGATATTTGTTGCCCAAATGCATGAATATATTATATATTTCATAACAGATTGAAATGTATGCATATATTATATATTCCATAATATAATAAATTTGATACAAAATATATATTCCTTAAATGTAAAATTATATGTTCAAAATTCATTTTTTTAAAAATAACTATCATAAAATTTATTATATTTCTAAGTAAATATTTAAATCCCATTACTTTAGTCATTCTATATAAAATTATATAATATGCAACATACCCTATAAGTTACATAGCATCCGTAGTTTTAATTATTCATTTAATTATTTGTAGTGGAAAAAAAATTAGTTGATATATTATATTCATTAGGAACAACATTAGTAAAAGAATTAAATTAAATTGATTTTAAAGTTATAAAAAATTTAAATAATATTAATATGTTTTTTAATTTTATTACTTTAAATATATTTTATACACAATAATAATTAAAAATGAAAACTTTTAATGCTAGGGGACAACGGTGATTGCTTCATTCTCGTATTTAATATAGGTATTTAATGTTATTTAATGAGTTTTTAATGTATTTAATGTATAAAAATATTAAATGCTTTTAATTAATGTTATAAACATTACTCTCTCTTGTCCTATATTCATAAGACACAAATTGCAAGTGGAGTTTAATCCTTTTTATGGTAATTAATGCCTTTTAATTTTAATACTTTAAATATATTTTATACACAATAATAATTAAAAATGAAAATTTTTTAATGCTAGGGGACAACGGTGAATCGGTGATTGCTTCATTCTCGTATTTAATATAGGTATTTAATGTTATTCAATGAGTTTTTAATGTATTTAATGTATAAAAATATTAAATGCTTTTAATTAATTTTATTTTGAATTTTTTTTGTTTCATTTTATAATTTTTTTTCTTTTGGTCCATTGTATTATTTTTTTTTTTACTAAAATACCGCATATCTATCTGCTTCTGGTTATTTAAGTGGATCCATCTTGTAGGCCGGCTGAATAAATAATAGAAAACATACATTTAAAAAAAAAACATAGGATACATATGAAGAATTGAATCCATTACTAAAAATAATAGCATTTCTATTTATGCATTTCTTTTCTTTTTAATTGATTTTAAAATGTAAGTAACGATTTTGTTCAAAAAGAAAAAGTATTTACATGACAGGAATCATTTCAGACGGCTCCACGTCTTGTAGGCAGAGTTTTTATATGTGGAATGAATATACTAAGCACTCTTTACATCGGTTATAAAAATAACTGATGTTAAAAGAATAATTTTTTTATACATATAGAATGCATTTACATCTATTTAAATTTAGAAATCATCATATCAATGTACAGATAGAAAAATTAGCAAAGTTGTACATAATTAGATTTTTACAAATACAATAACAACATTTTTTTAATGTGTAATATCGTCTAACATTATTAAAAATTAATTAGTGCAAATATTATATTCATATTTTAAATAAATTGTAATTTTTATCGTATCATTCTTTTTTAGTTTTACGTCCTTTTTTATTCGTAAAAATGGTCAAACTATCAACAATATTTTTTTCGTAACAAGGAAATGAGTAATGTTATAAAATCGCATTTTATTACTTACAAAAAAAAACATCTTTATATATAAAAAATAAGTTTTGTTAATTTATATTATTTTTATATTCATTAAATAAATAAGTATTCGTACACAATTATATAACTTAGTGACTTTCTCCTATATATTACGGTAAATTCGTCCCAAAACTATGAAGTTCCTCTAGTATATAAATAACAGAATTACCCCACACATAATCTATATTTGGGAATTTTTTCTTCTCATCCGATCTCCTTTGTAAGTCATCATCATAAAAATCACTTATACAAATAAAAAAGAAATTAGACAAATTCTACCAGCCAATTTTGATTAAGGACAAAAAGCTTATGCACTTTACCAATTGCAAAGTAGCATCTACCATTTGAAAAGAACATAAGAAAAATGAAAGTAAGAAAAATGAAAGAAAATGATTGGACAAATGAAGGATTTATGAAAAATAAAAAACAGGTGTTACTCATTGATTAATATTTGTTTATTACAATTATACATGAGTATTATTTCTGCTAACACCTTCATTTTTTAACATTCTTATAACAAATTGTCACTTTTTTCACACTCTTGCAAACAAGCATTTACCGCCGAAAGATCACGAGCATCTGACATGTAAATTATCAAAAAGATATAATTAAAAACATAATTAACTCAATCATAAAGAAGAGACAAGTATTGTAAAAAAATGAATACCTATGTTAGCGTCGGTGGATTTGTACTTGCCACAACCAATCATACAATTGTAGACACTTAGGGGTGGCTTTTTAGGACATTTTGCTACGCAAATAGCAAAACATATTGGATATGCAATGTTAGCAATGAAGCAATCTATACCACACTGTGCAGGACATGTAAGTTTATCCGTTGTGTTGTTAGGCTCAATTTTCACAAATGGAGAATTATAATTAGCTTGTGCATAGCCCAACATAATCATGATCATAATTGTCACTCCGGTAGATTTCATCTCCTTCTTTGCCATAACTTTTCTCTGAGTCTTTACAACTTATCTCAGAATTTTGTATAAGTGTTAAATTCTTATTGTGATGTTCCAAGGAAATAAACAACAATTTATAGGCACAAAATATATTTTTTACTAAGGACAAAACAATGTTTGTAAAATAATTATAACTCCTTAAAATGTTGAATTGGTATACTGATGAAAAATATACTATATGCGAGATCAAATTAATGCATATATATTCATTTTGACGAAAAATTAATGTATATATTCATTTTCACCAAGTCAAGATATACTTATTATTTTATATTTATTAATATCAATTTATTAGTATACTAATAATAGAAAATATTGATAAATTAAATATAATCAAAATTTAATAGGTGATAATTGTTGTGTATATGTATATTTTGGGATTAAATCATATAGGAATTATTAATTTTTCTCTATTAATTCTTCTTTTACATGTGAATAATTGAAATTTTAATATCACTTAGATTTTTGTGCAGAAAGTATTTAAGTTTGTGAAATCACTGATGAATAATTGTGGCAAACAATAAAGTAAAATTCGAAAAAGCAAATTGAAGATCTAAAGATACTTCTTCAGTATTAGAATAGTTATGCTAGGCTAAATGCCTAACATCTTCATATTCCGCTTCACTACTCTTAATGTTTGTTTTTTCTTCTCTTTATTTATTTTAATTAATTTAAATTTGTTTTTTTCTTAATTAATTTGTGTCAAGTTATCTGTTCTTTTCACACTTATTTAAACCAATTTATTAATTACTTGAGAATCGAATGTACACTTATATAAGTACAAGTAAAGTCCTGTGGATTCGACACTCGAACTTTTGTTTTACTTTATTACTTGTAAAAATTAGTGCACTAGCCGATGAAAATAACAATAAATATATAGTATTAAAGAAGAAGAAAAAAAGCAACATTAAGAGAGAATTTTTAAAATATTATATAATAAATAGACTTAATTACACTTTTGATCCCAATATTATAATTGTAAAATTTGGTTTTCATGTTCCAATTGTGCATATTTGATCCTTCCATTATCACATGACATGTAAAAATAGAGAACAAATTTACAAAATGTTGGTTGTAGGTTTGAATTTTCACCAATACTATATCAAAGTGTTGATTTTGTGTATAAATGAAAGTTATACTATATGTATTTTAAATTAGTAACCAAAATTGCATATATGTATTTATTACTAGTGTTTATATTATACTATCTCATTTTCATATTTTTGTTTTTTTCAAAACAATTCATGTTTTAGAATTTTAAAGTCTACTTAATATTTTTTTTCTTAAATATACCCTTATTTAATAGTCACTATTAACGGTGTAGGTATCAAAGATTAAGATATTAAATAAGAAAATTTTAATCTAACTACATTAATTTTTAAGTCTATTATATGTTTCTTTATGTGCAATAACCTTAAACATTAAAAGATATGGGAAGGAGGTAGTATATAACTTAAATTATATTTATTAATTTATTAATATATACTAATAATACTAAATGTTGATAACTTAATAAATATACAATAATAATAAATATTAATTAATATAAATTAGTAAATACTAATAATTATACATTAGTAACAAATAAAAGTATATTTTTTTTGGTTTCATTACTACTAAATAAAAAATATAATATTATAAAATAAAAAATAATAACTTATACTTTTTAATATTGTATTTGTTAATTATAACTTAAACACTTTTAAATATAAATTAATAATAAATAAAAATATATTTTTTTGGCTTTACTACAAGTAAATAAATAATAAAATATTATAAAACTAAAAAAAATGATTTATAATGCCTTTTTTTACTACTATATATCTTAATTATAAAATGATCACCATGTTTTAATTACTTTTTCATCGTATATTTACAATTGATTTTCTTCTAATATACTTATATTTCTGTACAAGAATATTCATATATACTAATTTATATTTATTACATTATATGTACTAATATTTAATTATTATATATTACTAATTTATTAGTAAAAATAATAACAAAAAGTCAAAAACAATAACTGCTGGCTGGTCAAAATTTATCATCGCCTCATCTTGTTTGGGTTGTTCAGTATGCACTCTTCATTTTCAAGGCCGCCAAACCCAATCTTTGACATTTATTATTTTTTGAAGTAGGAGTTGAGGGGCCTTGGCCCGCTTACTTTTTTTTAAAATTTTAAAATTTATATAATATATGATATATAGATATTAGAATATGTATTTTTACTTGGGAGATTTCATTGTAAATTTACTGTTTTTTATAAAATATTTTATTTTTCTCTTAAGGAGCATTTGATACAAGAAAAAAATCTTAGTTTCTCGAGAATCTAAAGTTTAGGATGTTAGTTTTTTATGTTTGGTTTGATTTTTTAAAAATAAAATTCGTAAGAACTATTGTTTTTTGGAAATCTTTTTGGCCAAGTTTTCCATGAAAATATCCTCATGACGTGAGGTTGGAATCTAAGTTTCCTGAATTAAAAGATAAGTCTAAGTAATATATCATGCTTTTTTTTATAAAAAAAAAAACAAAGGAGTAAATATATTATGCTACTCTAATTAAATTATTTAATGAGATAAATAATTAAAGATTATGGAAAATATATACTTTTATATTCCAAGCAAACTTATATGATAATACTTATCATCAATCAAACAAATTTAATCATTTTCAAGAATTATGATTCATAAAATTCATTATTCTCAAGAATAATGATTCAGTACCAAAAAATTTACCAAACACTCTTATAGTTTTCAAGGTGAAGGTGGTGATATTTTTTTTTTCTCATTTTAGAAAAATGTTCTCTTTCTTTTTAATAATCTCCATGTAGAGATATTTGTATTCCTTTCTTTTTTATAACTAAATAGTTGAGTATATTTACTTTCCTTTTAATGTTTTTCTTTTATAATTTGTAATTGTTATATTAAAGGTTTTATAAGTGACTACATTTACAATTAGATTTATATCAATTTAATTATTATTAATTTAAGAATTAGAGAATAGTTAATATTTTTTTGTCTATGAGACAAACTTATAGAAACTATATAAAAGATTATCAACTTAAGCTTATACACGGACCAACAATTATTATTTCTTCTCGACACAATTTTTTGTTTATCTTTTCTCGTGCTTGCCTTCTAGTCATAGTTTATGAGGCTCTGGTCTTAATTGCACAATTTAATACGTGTCGTAATAGTAAAATATAAGTTGGTGATAATATAATTTATTTTGTTTTAGTAGAGTTTATAATAATTTTTTATTTTAAATGAAAAGAAGAGCGAAATCAAAGTTGATGGAATTGACATTTCAACTATTCTTGGTAGCTCAGCTCAATCCCAATAACACCTAAGTTCACACCCCAAAATTCCACAGATAAGAAAACAACAAAACACTTTGGAGGGTTAAACCATACCCAAGAAACAAAACTAATTTGAATTTATAAAAAAAAGAGTTTATTTCTTTACCTAAGGAACTCGCGAGTTTTATAACATAATTAATAAAACCCTTTTTCTAAAAATTTACCCTTAATGTAAATACTAATTTTTATCATAATTTTTTGTGAAGGTTATTCGTGGTATGTGAATGCAAGAAAACGAAGAGCTCGGGCTGACTCAAGGATATGTTTATGTTTGCGCTCAACCACCCCATTTTGTTGAGGTGTGTATATGCAAGAATGTTGATAATTAGTGTCCTGTTGGGAAAAAAAAAATCTCACATAGAGAAAAACTCTCCTCCATTGTCAACTCGAATATTTGCTATTGTAGTATTGAATTGGGTTTTCACATGAGAAAAAATTGGTTAGAAATTTTTTTTGTCTCACTTTTATGATGCATTAGAAAAACCCAAGTAAAACGAGAAAAGTTATCCACAATAGTAAAAAAATATTTTACACCATAAAGGGAAGGAACTTTGAAAGGCCCCCAAAATCACAATGTATTACTTCAAAAGGTTTATCAGAGGAAATTGAACTTGTGGAAAAAAGAAGCCTAGACGAGGAATGAAGGAGGTTTTTGGCCATAAAGTCTAATCGAGAAGAGGATAAGTGTCCTAGACGTCTATGCCACAATATACTTGAGGTGTTTGAAGTGGAGGCAGCTTTGATGGTATTTACTTTGTGTGTCTTATTCATTGAAACCAAGTAATAGAGTCCATCCCGTTGTTCACCCAAACCAATCGTCATCCCCATCATCAAATCCTGCAAAATACATAATTGAGGGAAAAAGGTTACTGAACAATTTAATTCTCTTGTGACTTGACTCACAGACATCAAATCCACCTTACAAGATGGTACCCTAAGTACATTCTTCAAACAAATAATAGAACTCAAAGGTAAATTTTCAATAGAAATAATTGGATATTGATCTCCATTTGGCATAACAACTGGTGGTAAAGAAGTGTTTTCTTTACTGTTGACAAGTAGAGATGGAGAAGAAGTTATGTGATTTGTTGTACCACTATCAATTATCAATTTGGGTGCAGACAAACCTGAAGAAAAATTGACATTATTTGCCTTGGGAGCAACTGATTAAGATGCTCCATTGCCCTGCATAATAGACAAAATTTGTTATAATTGTAATTCAGTCAATCTATTCACAAGAGACTGAACATGTGCTGATGGGACCATTCCAGGATGATCAGAATGATGAAGAGAGTAAGAGCTATTGGAATCATATTTGTTTTCATTGTTAGCCATAATGGTTTAGAAACAAAAAAATGTTTGAAAGGTAAAAAAATGGGAAAGAGAGGGAGCATATCGTTACTGCTCTGATACCATGTAAAAATGGAAAGAGAAGATGAAAATAATTTAGTTGTGTTTTTCATTCAGAATTATAGAGGCAATATATGTACAAATACATATCTCTAATTAGATGATTCTGCTCCTATAACTCAACAATCTATTCCTACAATCAAGCCAACCATTCAAATATGACCGACTATTATCATATTTAAAGCAAGAATTATGGAATACAGTTAACCCTCATAATAACAAGAATCATAAAATATTAACTTTCCTAACAAGTCCGAAAGTATCAAAGAATTCTTTTTGCAAACCCTAGATTTGGGGTAGCCAAGTACGGAGACCCAAACATATGCACTAAATCATCTTTGCAGTTGCTATTAAATGATTAAATGACATATATTGACAAAAAAATCTTAAAATTAGTTTCTTTTTTCTTTATATGCAGCAGAAACAACGAGGGTCAAACTTAACTATCTACTTAGTGGAGGGTGAATTGAAAAGAGGGGGAGCGACAAAAATTAGTTGAGTAATTTGGTAGAAAAAAATTAGAAAAGAAATAATTATAAAAATAATATAACTCATTATATTATTTCTTATTTATTTTTACTTATGTCTTTATGTCTCTTTTTCACTTCTCTTCAACTAAACATTAAATTTTACCTTATTTATGGATATTTTTACTTTTTTTTTTAATTTCCATCAATTGTACTTCTTTCATTTCTACCAAACCAAGCATAAGTTCTTATGTATTTAGTACAACCTTTATCATTAGGCTCATCCTAGTGGAATAGACTACAGATTTTAAATATAAAAACTTTATTATTATGAATTTTAATTATTTTAAAATAAATATTATATCATGACTAAAGTTACTAATTACGTTAAAAAAAAACTCACAACACACTTTTTTTTTAATATATGCCGTTTAATACTTTATTACATTATGAAGTGTACTAAACAATTAATAAACCTTGTTAAATAAAAAGTGAGATTCACATATTTTACTAATATAATGAGTGATCGCATATTAATCTTATCTAAATATTATTAAAAAAAATGTTCTACAGGATTTGTTGGTATCATTTCTCATAAGCGTATACCCGCTTTCTAGTTAATGATTAATTAAACATTTAATTTGGTTCTTCTGAATGTGACGTGAAACGTAACCGTCACAACTATTTGCTTGAGCCCTGCAATAGCCTGAACTAATTTCATATAAAGCAAGAATTAGAGAACAAATATCCATCTTATTGTGTGTTCTCTCACTGGTTAGTTTGTAAGAGGTCTAACTCAATTCCAAAAGTTAATTGAAAGAGTGAGGGTTGTCTCTCACTTATATATTCTAATATAAAATGCTGATGTGAGACTTGGATTATTTCCAACAAGTTTAATTATAATTTAGGAGAACGGTTATATATCAAAACAATGAGCTGATGTAACAACATTCATTTTTGAGGATAATGGGCACAAAGAGGAAGATTTAAGAGATATACATGACTAGCGGGTGTATCTCTAGCTGGTTGATTTTAAATCCTGTCTGGTTCCTATATATTCATTACGAGTCACTTTTCACAAGGAATTGGTGCACCTGGATCAATTTCTTGTTTACAATAATTAGTGTGCACAAACACACGATAAAATTATTAGATATTTTTGAATAATTATATTTTATAGTATTGATCAATGTTTGTACGACACGTTAAAGTTTTTTAATTTAAACAAAAATTAAGAACAATTAGTTATGTGGTCACATGAAAATTAATTGGAATCATGATGATATCATTACCAAATTACTTAATAATTTCTCCAGATACAGTTTTATATTTATATATCATTTATTTGGTCATATCATTTTTAACATATTTTTCTCATATTGAGAAATGAACATCCCAATCCTAAAATTTGTAAGATAGAACATTTGTGAATAATCCAATAACATATAGATAAGTTCAACAATAATGATTAAAATTAATTCTAATATTATTTATTAGGTTATATTATTAGTGGATTTAAAATCTTTAACACGGGGATGATTCTAATAGGAAGCTTGCAATTTGATCCATTGGGATTTTATAACTCTGTTTGGTTTGGGTCCATATAGATATCATTATCAAATTGAAGTGGGCTAACCCTAGCCGAAGGCATGAATATTGCATAGATACATATGGATGGAGTTGGCCAGCCAAATGGAGAACTGATTTGTGATCACTGAGTCTCTTGACTATTGAGCATTGAGTATATGATCCAGAGGACCATGAGTGGCAATTATGCTAAAAAAACCACTCATCTGTGTTCCCCAACATAACTTTATCCATTTTGACCAAACAAGGTATATTCTTTCTCAAGCCTTCCCAGTGGAGTCTAGATGGGATACGCATAACTCTCTGCCTTTCCCTCGCCGACAAGTTAGTTGACTAAATACTTCAACAACAAATATCACCATTGAAGCAAATGATTCAATGTTTCTCCTCATGAATCTAAATTATGAGCGTGCTAAGTAGTAGGTGTACATATTCAACACAAAATTAAATAAAAATAAAATGCATTTCCTAAAACCTCGCCTAAAACAATTTGCATTTAGAATTTCGGTTCCTTTACTCTCTCTCTCTTTTTTTTTTCTGGGTTTTGAGTAGTTTTTTTATTTTAAAAATTTATAGTCGAGTTTTTACAATTTAGAAACTTGGAACTAGAGAACAAATTTAATTTGTAATCATATTTATAATTTTAAAAAACAATGTGTAGCTGGATCACACACGAATTCCAACCGACTACTGTGACAACTTAAAAAAGAATGCAGCTATAAGAAAATAATGACAATTTTTTTAATAATTAAAAGTTTTAAGAAAATATAGAACGTGCATGTTGCCATATACTACAATTTCACCGAACCTAAGTCAAAGTGTATATAACTATATACTATTTCAGGTACTAGTTTTAAGACATACTCTGAGCGAAATCTGAGGCTGGTTTTTAAGCCATCTATTGGTTGGTGCACGTACGTATATATGCCTGATTTTCTGGTCACGGGCTTTGATAGAAGACTAGGCGAGGGAGTAATGAAATCTTAAACCATATTAGCACACACTCATACATAGGCCATTTATAATAAATAGAACAAATTGTGTTTTTTTTTTAAATAATGATCTTAACATAATCTTGTACTTAAACTAATATTTGGAAATTTTGTTTCCTTTTGTAACATTAAAAGTGCTTTCCCTTTTCATCTTACCAAAAGCCATCTACACGAGAAAACACTTCGATGGTTGGCTTTACTATATATATGTAACTAATGCCGACTTGTTGTTTTGGCGATACTCGTATTTAAAGGTTATTTAGAAATAAATCAAATGTATGGCAGCTACTTGCGTGATTCGTTGAACTTCTTATGTTTTGTTTCGGATTCCCTTTCTTAAAGCTAGGTAGGTGGTTGAGTCCAAGACGCTTCCTTCTAATTGGAGAAGACTTGCATGTCTAAAGTAATAGCATCGATCGTAATTGAAGTTACTTTGTTTTGAATATCTTTCTCTCGTGATAAAGGAATATTTTGATTATTACGTAAACCACAGCTTATATATACTATAATAATTAATTAATTAAGTATTGCATGTCTATATGAATATAGATTATAGAGGGTGTTAATAGTATTGACTCAACGCTTTAATATTTTTTTTTTCAAAGTATCGTAGTCATAGCGGGATATTCGAGTTCTCTTCCGTTAGTTGGAGAAAAAAAGACACAATAGACTTGTGAGAATCATATGCTGATGTTGATGGCACAAGATCATTGTATTTTTCTTAATTTCTCTTACCAGAAAAATCCAATACTGTAGAGAAGTTCTACCCAGTAGCTAGAGGTGTTAAACAAGGCTTGATCACGGATTAGACGGGTTAAAAAACAGAACTGTGAAGCTTTTTCCTAATGAAATTTCATTAGTCATTAATTGTTGCCCGAGGATAATGACAATGCAGTCTTCAAAATAAAATAGTAGTTGCATAGTAATAATGAAAATGGATAATGATAATATGAAGCAGTAGTCAACTGAAGCACGTTGAATTTTAAAAGCTTGGATGGAGAAAACGATTGGCCGGCCCCTTGTAGTAGTTGGTCTTGGTCTCTCTCAGATCCTACACGGCTACACTGCTGAAAGATAGAACTTCTGAAATCACTCATTGATTTCCAAATTACAGAAATATCTCACTATACATTAATAATTGTGTATTACATTAAAAAAATTGTAGGTTTATCTAAATTATACTATATCAGATATAATATTTAGTTACTAATGCTACGTTGATTTAAGTGGAGTTAAACTTAAATAATATTACATTTGACTCTTATAAATAAATAAATATGGTTGAAAAATAAGATCTCATTAAAATTGATTTTGAAAAAAAGGTATACATTGATATTTTTTTTTAAAAAATAATTATTGATAAAATTGATGAATGTGTTGCACCTATAAATCTATAATATGGTGAAAAAAACATAATACTTAGATGATGGTTGGTATATAAAATTTTTCCTTTTTTAATTGAGTATCTTTTATATAAGAATAAATTTTTTGAAAAAGTTTATAAAATATGTTTATTATGATTAAACATTTTTAAGAATAATATATTTATAATCAATTATTATATTTCTTCGTTCTTCTCGATTGTACGAAGGTCGATTACGTTTCAAACTTAATCTCTTTGTGCTTACACACTCAAGACTACGAGATTGTGTATTCTTTTGGCCTCCTCGATCGAATGAAGGCCAATCATGTTTCAAACTTAGTTTCTTTGTGCTTATGCACTCTAGACTGTGAAGTTGTATACTCCTTCGGTCTTCTAGGTCAATTTCCATTCTTGACATGTCTCTCAGGTATTGATTGATGTCTCTATGCTGCCAATTAGGCGCCTACTACGCATGTCACCAATCCTAAACTGATAAGTATCCTTAATCGCCTAAATTACATGCTGAGGAATCTCATAGCAACAAATAGATCAAATATGATAGACCCTTCCCAGAATATTAGATTGGTCAATTACAATATGTCCCTATATAAATCATAATGCTTGATCAAGAGAGACAAATTATACTTTATATTTGAATGTTCTTGGACTAGATCTCCTTATACTCTTAGACATGATCTAGCATAGGACAATTACTATAAAAAATTATTAACAATTATACATTTAATTATTATGAAAAAGGTGTTATTCACCTTTAAACATGATTATATATTACACTCCTTCTAGATCAAAACTATTAATGTTTTAGTTTTTTTTTTCTAGAATCATTAATTTTTTTCCACATATATCCCTATTTAACATGATGAGGATATAGTGATTTATTTCACAATTACTTCCATCATAAATATTAATAGAAAGTATTCAAAAACTACATATTTAGTTTAAAATATTTTCATTTAATATCTATAATTGGAGTAGTTGTGAAATAAATTATAATTATATAGATGGTATTAAATAGAGGTACATGTGGAAAAAAATAGTTAATAAGACTTGAAATTTATAAAACATCAATAATTGGAACAAAAACAAGAAACTAAAACATCAATAATTTTTTAAGGGAATATCAATAAAAGAAAAACACATAAACATAAATGGCATAGAATTGTACTTAATACATTAAAAGTAGTCTTTGAAGGAAAACACAATGTAAAATTTTCTATTTGGATGACATAATCGAATAATAATTGAGAATGAATAAAAGACTTGTGGGATTACATGAAGTGTGGGGATTATATTTTTGGAAGTACTTCAATTGAATACGAAAAGTCTAGATATAAGCTAGACTTTAAAATAAAAGAGAATTTTGAATTAACTTTATCTACGAACAAGAAAACTATAAAATAGTGCAACGTATTAGAAATTAAATGTAGAGTTTGATCATGGGTGAAAACAGAAAAAAAAAAAGTATGAAATGTTTTCTTTTCAAAATGTTGTTGTAATAATTTTCCAACCTCTATATTACTTAATAAATAATGTATACTATAGTGAAAAAAATATCTTTGTCTTTAGATAACTAAAGATTTTTATCAAAGTACGTAGTTACAACTTACATCTATAAACTTGACCTTGACTTGTTTATATAAATGGAAAGATATTCAAATCCAAATTATCAAAATCCAATTAGAGTAGGTTTTTTCATCAAAATCAGGACAATTAGACATTCAAATTTAATTACCATACCCACATGAGACGTGTAAGAAATAAAAAAACTTACATGTTTTTATTCCAACATATAGAATCGGGAAAGACTCACTCTTAACTTGCTAATAAATTGCCTTAAAATGTAATCCAAATCCTGTTAGCAGAAGGCTGACCAAATGAATTAATCCTCGTTTGCCATTTTTTCATCTGAGTCATATGGAAGTTTTTTGTTTGTTTGTGGTTTCTTAAGTTATTTTATCTTAATATAAATGTGATTTAATAAATATTTTCCATTATATATCACGGGACAATGAATTATCGGTTTTTATAAGCATAAGGGTTGCTCGTAGCGTGGACCAAGATTACACGAGTCTTGTTCGTGAATCTTGAAAACACACCTTCACTGCTTCAATCTGTTAATAATTATATTTATCATCAAGAGATATAGCACTTTTTTCCCCAACATAATGACGACACTTTTTGATGATATACTCAATTGTTCCCAAGACATAATTTAGCATATGGCATTAAGGAATCACTGCAAATTATTTTGTTGAGTTTGGTGCTTCCCACGAGATTTTCTTGCAAGGTGGTCAGCACTATCATTTTCCTCTTTAAATGCAATTCCATTAAAATATATATGTACAAAAATATATAGAGATATTTACTCATTCTGAAGGAATTACTTTTTTTTTCACTATTTTTATTTTATTTTTAAATTATACCTATATTTTAAAATAACCATATGATGCACGCGAGACTTATTAGCAATTATGAAAATTGAGTGTTTTAAAACACCTTATTTGGAGTTAATTTCTCCCAACAATATTTCTGATTGATAAAAAAAAAATCCAAACAAACTTCTTGTGAAAAAAATAGCAATATTTGTAATGCTCATTGGATCCAAAACCAATCTCAAAATAGAAAAGCCTAATAGTTTGATTTCTTTGTTTTTTTTTTTTTTGCAACTTTTCTATGTCATATACCAAGTGCATAGGTAAAAGAGTAAAAAAATAAAGTGAATAATTTCTTAATGCACATAAACGATTTTTTTTTTTCATTATCGATGCAATGAACTTAATTTTTTTTATATAGTAAAAACTGTTATTGTTGGCCTTATAACTTATGTACTTGGTCTATAAGATAAAAAAAAAATACAATAAAACTCTTATAACCGACTTGCTGATTAATTGTTTATGAATTTCATAAATTAAAATAAAATATGGCGATTTTATTGTTGTAATTTCTGTTTCTTTTTAAGGTGAAACCTAACTTTCTCTCCATGTACTGCAAGGCATCCAATTCAACGAGAACACGCACGTACTTTTCTTCGTTCTTATGTTATTGAAAAAGGACAGTTCATGTAACAATGGGGCCTGAAAATATCGATGGGGTGGGTGGGTCATTCATTCATGTCTGGCATTTGTGAAGAAAATGAAAAATTAAGTTATCATGTTATGGAAAGGGGGAAATAAAATTGAAAACGTAAAATGGCTTTGATGATGAAATTTCTAGCTAGCATATGTTTTGTAATCTTTTTTCAAAGCAAGTTTTTTTAAAGATAAAAGGCTTTTGTTTTAAATTGAGAATTTCATATCAAATTTCCTTACAAATTTATATTTAACAAATAACATTTAAATATTAACGTTTCACTTTAAACTCATTTTAATTCAAGTAATGTTTTCTAAAACTAAATAATCCAAAAATAATAAATCAAGTTTAGAAAACTAAAACTGGACTCCTCAAATACTAAACTTGATTATACCTAGGCTCAATGATACTCAATAAATACATATCTCTTTGATAAGGTCACACATAAAAGATTTTACTATTAAGTTTTTGCATTCTGAATAAACTCAATAACTCTTCAATCTTCTGAAAAAATAATGTAAAAATAAATTTACAAAATAACTCTATTTTGATTATTACTTAAACCACAACTTATATATATTATAATAAATTTCAACAAAGAAAGAAAGGGAATCTTATTCAAATTAAATCAAATTCTATGTATGAAAATTTTTTTTCCAAATATTTAAGGGGCCTCCATAATTACCAATTAAAATATGGTGATACGTATCAACAGAGGTTGAATCTAATAAAAATAGCTAGTCTCTCATAATTTAAATTTTTTGCCGAAAAAAAGTTTATATATAATATAATATTTAACTATATTTCAAACATGATTGCTTGTGTGTGGAAAATGAAAATAAAATAAAATGGTGGTACATAAAATTGATCAATGATGTATTGTCGTTGATAACGATAGAAAAGCATAAAAGCAAAGGACACATTTGACTTTCGTTGTAGTGAAATACTTTTATAATTAAGACAAGTGAACTTCTATAGGCCAAAAATAAATAAAAAAGACACGAGAAATTCTTATTTACGCATATATAATCATGTTACTTTTTATATTTAAATTTGAATGCCGAAGTTAGATTAAAGCCAATTAATTTGTATATAATTAATTTTATAGTTAAATATCATTATGATATAGTATGGTTCATTGATGATTATGTTTCTTAATTATGTGTTAAAAGTATTAATCTTGTGATTAAAAGTTTAGATCATTAGGCCAATTTTTGTGAAAGAATGTCTTTTAGGAGATGTTAATCTTTTAAATATACTTTTGTATATCAATAAATTATTCTTTAAACTTTAGCTAAAAATACAATAAATAATCACATTTTTAATCATTAAATATAATTAAGATATAAATATTGATTATAAATTTTATATTAATATGTAAACTAAAATAACATTATTTAACTTTGGTTATAAAACAAACACAACTACAAGTCTTCCAAAGAAAATACTTAACATTCACTATTTTGTTCGGTTTCTTATCATGTTACATTTATTATTTTTTCTTTCATCCTTTATTATTTTGTTTGCTTTATTTCTTTTTGTTTTTATCCATGGTTTTGTGTTGAATGACAAAGTTTTCTCTTACAAGAAATACGTTTAATCTTTTTTGGAATGCGTAATTTAATTGCTATAGTTTTTTTTATTACAAAAATTACATTCAACGTATTTTGGAATGCGTAATTTAAACGCTAAAGTTTTCCCTTAAAAAATTACATTCAACATATATTTTAAGATGTGTTTTGTTTTTGCTCATATATTTTAAGGTTGTGTTTTCGCATTAATTGCCAAAAAAATTTACTTAGAAAAATTACATTCAATGTGTATTTGAATGTATGATTTGAAAGCTAAAGTTAGATTTAAGCCAGTTAAAATTTTATAATTAAATATCAGGTTATAATATGATTGACCGATAATCTTATTTTTTAATCATGTGATTAAGATTTAATCATTAAATTAATCAATGTGCAAGAATATGTTTTTAGAAGATGTGAATCTTTTAAATAAAATTTTTATATACGGATGAATTAATCTTTAGCCTTCAACTAAAAATAGCATAAACAATCACATTTTTTAATCATTACATCTAATAAACATATAAATACTGATTATAAGTTTTATATCAATATGAAAATTAAAATAAGATTGATTTTGGCTGTAAATCAAACACGATTACTAGTCTTCCATAGAAAATACTCAACAAAAACTTTTATTTATTTATTTATTTATTATTATTTTCTTTTTATTTCTTATCAAGTTACATTTATTATTTTCTCTTTCATCTTTTATTGTTTTTTTCCATTTTATTTCTTTTGTTGTTACCCATGCATCTAAGACTGTGTTTTAGTGCTGAATGTCAAAATTTTCTCTTACAAAAATTACGTCCAACATACCTCAAGACGTGAATTTTGGACTGTGTTTTGCATTAACCACCAATATATTTACTTAGAAAAACTACATTCAATGTGTATTGAAAGGGTTGATTTGAATGCCAAAATTTTCTTTTACAAACTTATCACAAAATACACAGTTTGTGTAAAACAAACACAACCTAGAGAAAATACAGTGTGGTTAACCCTACTTGATTTCAATTATGGATATTCAATTCTTGAGTTGGTACTTGGTACAATAATATTGAATTCCATCTCAGCCAAGAAAGCTGCTACTACTTGCCTCTAACCTGTGACCACTCATCATCTCATACCTTCACTCCATTAGTTAAAAAAAGCCAAACTATCTTTCTCTTTCCATCTCTCTCTCTTTCTCTCTCATTGATTACAGCCACCGTTTTCTCTTTCTTCCAACTTGCTTTGGTTCCTCTCCTCAACTAAAGCCTATTCCCTTCTTCTCACCCATGTCCATTTGTAGCATGTTTTCTCTTGAGCACTTCAAAGTTCAAATCTTTCACACACACGCATTCATCTCCAACCTCCACACCCACTTGGGTCACTTCTAGAAGATCTATCTGCCAACCCTTTTGGCTGAAAAAAGAAAAAACAAAGAAAGAAAATAATGGGAAGCAAATGGAGGAAATTGAAGCTGGCTCTTGGTTTGGATTCCTGTGTTCACATTCCCAGAGCCTTTGATGATTCCTCCGCCGCCGCAGCAAGGTTTTCCGGCGGCATCTCACCCACCGTCGTTTCGCCGGCCGGTGACACCTCCGGCTACCGTCCCTCCACTCCCACACCATCGTCTTCCGGCCTCTGGTTACCCAAATCGGGAACCAAATCCCCTAAGGTTATCATTATTATTACCCTTTGAACCTTTGCATATAAAAAGTTTCCTTTTTTCTTCACCTTCACCACTGAATCTTCACGGTAGATTCTGGTTTCCACTGTTTGTGTTGAACCACATTCATTACATTTTTTTTATTTTAATTTTGTTCTCTTGGGACTGTAAGAAGATTTTTTTTATTATTATTATTTATTACGGAGACCTTTGGTTAAAATTATGATTGTTATCAATTAAGATTAAGATGACTCGATGGGCAACAACTTCAGCTTTAATCATACTTTAGCATTCTTAATTGGGGTATGGTGGAGTGTGACTCATTGTGACTATTGGGGAAACGTTATATTCTTGGTTGTGTTATTTTCAACTCCATTATAGGTAGGGAATGGCATAAAGTGGAATAATACTGTGCCGTACCCTTTTATGGACCAGTTGCTTGGCTCATTACAAATTGTTTCCATTTTACACTCTTCTTCTTGTTTCGTCCATTACTCAATTTTACTGTGTGGACTGTTCAATTCAGTGGACACATTTCTTTTGATTTTTCTCTCTCCTTTTCCTTCCTTTTCTATCCCCACATGAGACCCTATAACCGTTGATTGGGTATGCAAACAAAATAAAAAGTTGGAGGATAATCAATCTACTAAAGGAAAATAAAATTAAAATAATAATAAAGAGTTTAATTTCTCTAAATTGTCCTTATAAAAAAATTATACTATTATCAACTAATATGAAATATAATTTTTAAGATAATTACGGTAAAGTCAACATATTTGTTATATATATAAAATATAATATGTGATTCAAATTAATAAAGATAAAGATCGTAGACCAATGAATAAATAAAATCATCTTTGATTTCTCTTCTTCTTTCGATGACATTTGTAATTTTTTAAGTTGGGAGTTTGTCTTAGTGGCTTTTTTAAAAGTCGGTTGCTGATTGTTGTTAATATTTTTTTTTCCTTGGTGCCCCCAAAGTCTTTGACCAGAGAACGTTGACCTAGTTTTTATCTTTGTAGTATTAAGTTGTGGATTTGGCTGAGAATCTAGGCCTCTGTGGTAAAAAGATGGGTTGCATTCTATTTCATCTTTTTATGCAAATGGTCTAATTAGTGGACCTGCATCGGGACAGAGGGAGCGCAGTGTAATACACTATAGTGTAATAGTGACCTTTGCAAATGTTACATTTATCAATGATTGCTTTATTTAGGCACTGTTCAGATTTGCCTATTCAATTAATTTAGTGCTTTTTCTTAACTGGCTAATCACTGGCCACGTTTTTCATTATTCAAAATTTTAATTAATAGTAGTGATAATTTATTTTAATTAAAAACCTTCAATCTATGAGTACTGTCATTGACAGTGGGATTTGAACTTGGGACTAGTTACTACTGGCTGGGTTACCTTTTAAGTATAGTCTAATTTCTAGTTATTTTATTTTATTTGTAGGAATCAAATATGTTACCGGATGATTTATAATACTCACACAACTTGAGTTTAATTTCTAGTTTAATTTTATTTCAAATTGAAAAGTATTTTAAAATCAGTTAAAAATGATTAATATATTTTTGGGGAGGATTCTGATTCTTTTCATTCTTGATAAAGATTCATTTGATGGATGGAAAGGTTTCAAAACATGTTCTTAAATGCTCTGATGCAACTTTTTCCATGTTTTGATTTCAGAAACTGTAATCATCTTATAAGATTCCAAAACATGTTTTTATTGGTGTGTTCAAAGGCATCCTTGGCTACTATAAATTTGAAATTTAATGATTAATTTTGCCTCAAACTTGGGTGTGGTTTGATTGGAAAAGCCAAATCCATAATTTCCTCAATTTAATCATAGGGTTCTAGACTCAAAGTTACCAACACTTGGAAATAACAATTTTTAGCAGGAGCAGTGTTTGTTAATTTTTAAAATAAAAAAATCTTGAGATTTTTGTTTGGTCTTCAATGAGTCATTTTAATGGAAGCATCCTTTTCTCTCTTTCAAGGTAAGTAATTTTTTGTCTGTGATTTTGATATTCAACTCAAGGTAAAAATACTGAGCAGGTCTTGGCTAAAGTTATGATAGATAATTGTAGTGAGCAGGCATTTTGGATTTTTTTATATGATATAGACATTGTCTGAAATTCCATTATGTCATGAACACATTTTGTTCTTCATAGTAGATTATTTGCTTAATTTGACAATCAAGTCTTCATAGTAGATTTTGCATTCCAAAGTAGTTTCCTAGATGACATCAACAAGGATCTTTTTCTCTTCCTCTTTGTTTGAGAGTAGAGTTTTGTTGAGACTTTTTTTATTTTTTTTAATCTCTACAAGGAAATTTCTTGATAAAATTGCATCATTGAGTTCACTGTCTTGTACACTTTTGCTTCTGCATCTACAATTGGCCTGAAAGCCTTCTCACTTACTAGTACATCTATAATTGGGCCTTCTTTTGCTGACATTTTATCCACATTGTGTGCAGGGGACCTGTGCAATATGCCTTTATACAATGAAACCAGGGCAGGGCCATGCCATTTTTACTGCAGAATGTTCTCACTCTTTCCATTTCCATTGCATCACTTCTAATGTGAAACATGGGAACCAGATTTGTCCTGTCTGCAGAGCAAAATGGAAAGAAGTTCCTTTTCAGAATCCTGCTTCAAATATGCCCCATGATCAACTCAACCAAGTTTCTCCCCGAGAAGAAGGCTGGACGACTGTCTTACGGAGGCTTCCTTCTCCTCAAGGTGATGCTACTCGGCAGATTTCATCACTTTATCATGTTACCGAGCCAGCTATTTTTGATGATGATGAAGCCCTGGATCAACAAACTTCAGTTGCCCATCCAAAAAATGAGGCTGATCATGATGTAATAAATACTGTGGAGATCAAAACATATCCCGAGGTTTCAGCTGTTCCAAAATCTGCTTCTCATGATGCCTTTGCTGTTTTAATTCATCTCAAAGCTCCACATTCAGGGAGAAAACAAAATAATGATGCAAACAGTACTGAATCATCACCTCTGGTTGAGAACTCTCGTGCCTCAGTTGACCTTGTTACAGTTCTTGATGTGAGTGGTAGCATGGCTGGTACTAAGCTAGCGTTGCTAAAACGAGCTATGGGTTTTGTCATTCAGAATCTTGGTCCATCAGACCGGCTGTCTGTCATTGCCTTCTCCTCCACTGCACGCCGCATCTTTCCTCTCCGGCAGATGACTGACACTGGACGGCAGCAGGCATTACAGGCTGTCAATTCCTTGGTTTCAAATGGTGGGACAAACATTGCTGAAGGCCTGAGGAAAGGTGCCAAGGTTTTTTCCGACCGACGGTGGAAGAACTCGGTTAGCAGCATCATTTTACTCTCTGATGGGCAGGATACATATACAGTCAATAGCAGGCCTAATGTTGGAACAGATTATCAGTCACTTGTTCCAAACTCCATTCATCGTAATAACGGTACGGGCATGCAGATACCAGTGCATGCATTTGGCTTTGGCTCTGACCATGATGCTACATTGATGCATTCAATCTCTGAGATATCTGGGGGTACGTTTTCTTTCATTGAAGCTGAGGATGTCATTCAGGATGCATTTGCACAGTGTATTGGGGGACTCTTGAGTGTGGTGGTGCAAGAATTACAAGTAGAAGTTAGGTGTGTTCACCCTCAATTGCAACTTAGTTCAGTAAAAGCAGGAAGTTACCAAACAAGCTTGATGGCGAATGCAAGACTGGCTACTATCAGTGTAGGAGATTTGTATGCTGAAGAGGAAAGAGATTTTTTGGTGACAGTTAATGTTCCAGTTGATAAGTCAAGTGATAAGACATCGTTGTTGATCGTGAAAGGTCTTTACCGAGATCCCATAACAAAAGAAATGGTGGCTTTGGAAGAAAACAGTGAAGTAAGAATTCTGAGATCTGATGTCGGTGGAGGAGAACTGGTTGTGTCAATAGAGGTAGATAGACAGCGAAACAGGCTGAGAGCAGCTGAGGCAATGGCGGAGGCTAGAGTTGCAGCCGAACGCGGTGATTTGTCTACTGCAGTTTCAGTCCTGGATAGCTGTCACACGGCATTGTCTGAAACTGTTTCTGCTAAAGCCGGGGATCGGTTATGTGTTGCTCTTTCTGCAGAGTTAAAGGAGATGCAAGAGAGGATGGCAAACCAACGCGTGTATGAGCAGTCTGGAAGAGCTTATGTTCTGTCAGGATTGAGTTCACATTCATGGCAAAGGGCAACAGCACGCGGCGATTCCACAGACAGCACCAGCCTTGTGCAAGCATACCAAACACCTTCCATGGTTGACATGGTGACACGTTCCCAAACTATGGTTTTTGGAGCGCCGGTGCCGCAAAATAAACGTGTCCTCAGGCCTGCTAAATCATTTCCGGAGAGGCAGAGAAGACAATAAAAATGAGCTTGGAAAATTCTACTTGGCCTATACATATACTTGTGGGGAAACCTTCAAGTTTCTTATCTTATTTTACCCTTTTGTTTTTGGTTTTTGTCAAGGTGGGGTATAATGGAAAGGAAGGAGTTTTAGGAGGACAAAATTCCTGATTTTGCCAAAAATATAAAAAGTGTAAATGGGCTGGTGCAGAGAATGAATGGCGAAAAGGAACAGGTTGAATATTTCAGTGTGATTCTGAGTGATGTACATAACCTATTGTTTTCGCTTGAATTGTGCGGGTGAATTTCATCATCGCTTGATTATATACATATGGTATAATATATTTGCTTCTGATTCTTTTCATAAGTGGTGATCTTCCATATGCTTTTCCTTTTTAATTTTTATGTTGACTTTAGTTTCTTCTAGGTGGAATTTCCGTTCCAGTTGATTCTTTTTGTTTGCATCGTACAACATGGAATTTCAAATATTAGCAAAAGATATTGTCCGTTGCATACTTTCATTTTATAATAAAGTTGATTCAATTCAAGAAGCCCACTTGTGGAGTCTAATTCAACAATATTTTGGCAAAAAATATGACTCTTACGTTCAGTCACACTCCATGATCAGTACTGAAATTTGAGAAGTACGTCACATTGACAATGTACAATAGATACCTAAATGATTACCACGGATTTTTCCCCTACTTTCTTCCTCCATCTTCTTCCATCATTCACGTCATACTAGTGGATTGTTTTTGCAGACTTACTAGAGGATGGTTTGGATTGCACTTATATTTGACATTTCAAAATCTGTTGGTGCCACTTTTAGAATCTAATCTTTCAAAGCATATAATGTTCTTTTAAAAAGCAAAAGTCTAAATTTTTATATAAAATAAATAAACATTATCAAATGAAAGAGAGTTCATCATCATTTGTATCCCACTTACTACCTTACTAGACAATCTGGGATTTCATTTTCTAATATTTCCATTCAAGTCTTATGAGTTTAATTGTGGCTTATTTTTAATGTTCAATCTAAGCTTTTTTTTTTTTTTTTGTTTCTTTTGGGTACAAGTCTGAATTAAATTGAATTTGAGTATCATATATTATATATTTTTTTTTTCATTTTTGTTACTTGAAATTATATTGCTATTATGAGAAAAATATATAGGATATGTGATGTTTGGTTTGAGTGTCTATTTTTTATTTTTGTTTTTTGAAAATATTTTTTATTTTTAAATTTTTAAGGTTTAGAAAACATGTAATAAAAAGAAAGTATTTTAAGGTATTTATAGAGGAATAAGTTTGTAACTTTTATTGATGAATTTGATATTAGTTTACAGTGATATATATACAAGTGAACAGCCTTAATATGTAGTGAATCAAGCTACCAATCTCCTAATAATTCTCAACAAATCAGAATTGGAAATAACAGATTTGCACGGCTAAATAATTAAAGGAATTGAAAACTAATTATTATGATTGATATCCTCCCGCAAGTTGTATAATCTGGATGAGAGATGCAACTTGGACAGTAACGATTCGAACCGAGGGCGAAGCAGAGGCTTTGTTAGAATATCAGCAAGTTGATCATCGGTAGACACAAAAGACACTCGAAACTTGCCATGTTGAACATGTTCTCGGACAAAGTGGTAGGCTAAGGCTATATGTTTCATCCGAGAGTGGAAGACAGGATTAGCACTGAGATTTGTGGCACCAAGATTGTCACAGTATATGACTGGATTGGCAGTGGGCATGTGACCAAGTTCTGTGAACAAGGAAAGAACCCATAATAGTTCACTAGCCGTGTCAGCCAAGGCTTTGTATTCTGCTTCAGTTGATGATCGAGCAACAGAACGTTGTTTGCGGGAGCTCCAGGAGATGAGAGTGTTGCCGAGATACAACAAGTAACCAGTGGTTGAAACATAATCATCCTTGTCACCAGCCCAATCAGCATCCGAGTAGGCATGAAAGGTCAAAGGAGCAGTCGCTGAGATGAAGACTCCTTTGTCACAAGAGCCCGCCAAATATCGGAGCATTCGTTTGAGTGTAGACCAATGCGCCGTTCTTGGATTTTGCATGAACTGTGCGAGTTTGTTAGTGCTGAAGGCGATATCTGGACGTGTAAGACTCAAGTATTGAAGGCTTCTAACCAGTGTGCGGTACTCCTTTGGAGAGGGTAGGAGATCGCCAGAATCCTTAAGTAATTGAACACTCGCTGACAAAGGAGTGGATGCTGGTTTTGTATTTGTCATGCCTGATTTATGTAGCAGATCAATGATATATTTCCTTTGTGAAAGAAACATTCCTGCAGCGGAAGGAATTACTTCGACACCCAAGAAATAACTGAGATATCCAAGATCTTTTAACGAAAACCGAGCAGCAAGTGTGGCAATGAGTTTGGACAGCTCTGCAGATGAATTTCCAGTGATAATTATATCATCAACATATACTAATAAGTAAAGTGTAACCTCTGGTTTTTGGTAGATGAAAAGAGATGCATCTGCAGTGGAATTGACAAAACCAAGGGAGAGCAGGAATACGCGAAGCTCCGTATACCAGGCGCGGGGTGCTTGCTTCAGCCCATAGAGTGCCTTTTTGAGGCGACAAACATGATCAGGAAAGTTTTTGTTGACAAAACCAGGTGGTTGTATCATGAAGACTTCCTCCTTAAGTGTCCCTTGAAGAAATGCATTGTTGACATCAAGCTGACGTATGGGCCACCCTTGACGAACTGCAAGAGTTAGGACAATGCGAATGGTCACCGGTTTAACAACGGGGCTAAAAGTTTCTGTATAGTCCCAACCAGAGCGTTGGTGAAACCCTTTGGCGACTAACCGAGCCTTGTAACGATCAATTGATCCGTCTGGATTTCGTTTGATTTGAAATACCCATTTACAACCAACCAAATTTTGATCAGAGGATCGACTGACAAGATCCCAAGTGTTGTTGTGGTGTAAGGCATCAAATTCGGCTTGTATGGCTGAGCGCCAATCAGGGTCGCGAAAGGCCTGGGTGATGGTGTTGGGTTCAATGGGAGAGGAGGCTTGGACATGGAGATTAAGCTTTTGGATGAGTTTGATAATGTTGTTTTTAGACCGAGTGATGATCCCACCTCCATTTGGGTTGACAATGGTTTGGGGTGGTGGAGCAGAGAGTTGCGGGGATGATTGTGAGGTTGGAGGAGGAGATTGAGTGGGGTTTGTGGGTTCGGTGGAGGACTGGGCCATATATGGGGAGTTGGTGATGGATGGGGAGGAAGGGGCAGGAGATGAATCTTCCGGTGGGTTCATGGGTTGTAAGATGGAGAGTTGAAGTGAGCCTGTTTGTTGCTCCGGACTTGGACTAGCGTGAGTTACTAGGGAGTTGAACGGGAATTCAGATTCAACGAACTTCACATGCCGAGAGGTGTAGATCCTTCCTGTTGTGGGATCGAGACACAAATATGCATGTTGATCAGCCGAGTAACCTACAAAAACACACATAGCAGACTTTGGTGCAAGTTTATGGTTAGCATATGGTTTAGTCCAGGGAAAACACAAACATCCAAAACACTTTAACTTATGATAATCCGGACTAATGTTGAACAATTTAGAATAGGGTGATTGGTACCCAAGAATTGGAGTTGGGAGGCGATTTATGAGATAAGCGGCGGTGGTCATGGCGTGAGGCAAATAGGTGAGGGGCAAGCCCGAGTGATGGAGAAGAGAGAGACCGGTTTCAGCAATGTGACGATTCCGGCGTTCTGAAATTCCATTATGTTTAGGTGTATGAGGTGGCGTTGTATGATGACTTATACCATGATTTAGTAAAAAAGGGCGAAGACCAATATATTCGCCACCATTGTCTGTGTAAATAATTTTTATTTTGTGATGATAGAAATTTTCAACTAGCGATTTAAATTTGGGAAATATAGTTTGCACATCAGATTTTCGTTTCATTGGATATAGCCAAATATAACGAGTAAAATGATCAACAAACATGCAATAATAGCGAAGACCATCAATTGATAAAATAGGAGAAGTCCAGACATCAGAGAAAATTATTTCTAATGGATAACAAGATTGAAGAGTGGATTCATGGAATGGAAGTTTATGACTTTTGTTAATTTGACACGAGTGACAATCGGATTGTGGAAATTTATTTGAGCCTAAGGAAAAATGTTTCTGAACAAATTTGAAAATAGAAGATGAAGGGTGCCCAAGCCTATGATGCCATGATGCAGAGGATTCTGTTCGAACCGTGTGGACGGAGGGTGAGGTGGCGGGCCAGAGATAGAGTCCATCCACACATGAGCCTTTATGGGTTGTGTGACCCGTCTGCAAGTCCTTCACATAAAAAGAGTTTGGCAGGAAAACAACAGCAGAGTTGATTTGTTGGGTAAGTTTAGAGACAGAGATTATTTTTTGTTTCATGGAAGGAACACACAGAGCATTAGACAAGGATAAATCATTAAGTAAAAGTGTTCCAGAATGAGTAATGTTTAAACCTGAACCATTACCTATAAACAGTGAGTCAGGACCAGTGTACGGATGATGAAGCGCCAGATTATCGAGATCATTGGTTACGTGATGTGTCGCTCCACTGTCAAACAGAAAATTATGTTGCGATGGGCCGGCAGTTGCAGTATTGACCTGAACCTGTCCAGTGTGAGCCGGAGAGTTACGAGGTGGCGGTGGGACACTAGGATGCTGCTGCTGGAAGGTTTTGCACTGAGAGAGAACATGACCTTTGATGTTGCACCACTGACAGCGGCCGAGAAAAGGTTTGCGAGATGCTTTGGCATAAGTGTTTTTGAGAAGGATCCAGAGATCATGCGAGGTCTTGGTGTGAGACACCAGGGAGGCCACTTCATTAGAGAGAGTGGTGAGGAGAGCACCATATATAAGGCGGTCCTGTCGACGCCAGGTTTGGTAAGCAGGATTCTGAGTTGTTACCGGAAGTGATGCAGTGTTGGGGGTTGTTTCCGACGGCGCAGGAAAAGATCCATCTGGATATTGGAGGAGATCATAGCCATCAAGGAGAGCTTCAACTTGTTGTTTCCAATTAGGATAATTGTTGGGAAGAAGTTTGGTGACATTGGTGAAAGTGATGCAAGCAAGGGGTTTGGATGGCTCATGGGGGTTGGGAATGAAGGAGTTGTTGTCGGCCATGGGAGGCAAGGGTGGGGAACGACGTCCTTAATTGAAGAAATAGGGAATGAGTGGATCGTTTAAGCTGATACCATATAGAGGAATAAGTTTGTAACTTTTATTGATGAATTTGATATTAGTTTACAGTGATATATATACAAGTGAACAACCCTAATATGTAGTGAATCAAGCTACTAATCTCCTAATAATTCTCAACAAATCAGAATTGAAAATAACAGATTTACACGGCTAAATAATTAAAGGAATTGAAAACTAATTATTATGATTGATAGTATTAATTTGTTTTCACATTTTTGGAAAATACTAAAAACATTAATATGTTGTTTTTAGTGTTGGATCTTTTGAAAAATTTTTTAAATCTTAAACAAACGTATTTTTTTATATATATTTTTTTTAAAAAAAACTCTCAAAATCGAGCACTACCTTATTTTTTTTTCTTCTAAAATTTAAATCCTATATTATATTCCCACTCTCTCTCTCACGTTAGATAGGGTTTTGACCTACTTTTGTTTTTCTTTATAGTGGCCAGAAAAAGTAAAACTCCATATGCTGATCTTCGGATCTTTCATTGCAAATCTCTATAGATTGGAGACGGTATGGACTTGGACTATATGTGGAGTATGGACCATAGTTCTATAGTCTATAGATGAGAGAATACACCTCGAAATGAGAGCCTTGAGTCACGTGGTGCTACCTTTATCATTAATTTAATAAAAGAACACATTTGTAATACGAATATTTTAATATACTTTGAATAAATAATACTATATACACAAGGTTTTTTTTTTTTTTTTTAATTTTGTCATACGGACAAACTGTCCTACATAATAAATATGTTGATTTTCATAATAATTCTTTTATACATTAAATTAAAAAAATTAGTTGTTTTAGTGTTTAATTTAGACCGACAGAAAGTAGTTTTCCTTGAATTTTGATATAATAATAAAAAAGAGTAAAAAACAGTGTGTAAGCATAATTTTGCATGTATGATAAAAGTTAGTAGGAGGAGGTGTTTGAGAAAGTTAGCACTTGCTTCTTTCTAGCTCTAGCTACCTTCCAGCGCCTCATCATTCGTTTCTCTTGTGACTTCATTAAGCCCTGCTTCTTAAGTTCTTGTTTAATTTCCTCTCAACATCACTTTCACTCAAATTTTCATTTTCCCAATTGCACGTAGCAGATCGAAAGCTTTCATACGGATTCCAATATTTTGAGGTACGCACTTCATTCCTGTACTGCATTCTATTTTCTTTTTTTTTTATTAAATTATATATCATAATTAACACATTTGATTTTCTAGTAAGATTTGAGATATTTTCAGAAGTTCAATCGTTTAGATTGACTATAAGATCACCTTTTGATCTAAAGTTGAGTTACTTTTTCATTGTTAATCTCCAAAAATATATTACGTAAAATTCAGGTCTTTTTTTTTATATATATAAGTTCAATGCTTATATTATTATCAATTGAGTTACATTTATGAGTTAGGCACTTTTATTTTAAAAATCAGGAGGCATTGTTCTCGTATATAGTTGTACCTAAACAAGGTGGCAATGTGCTTTGGCACTCCATCCCCAACAAAGGGGACCCTTTTCTTTGAAAAAAGTTAAGAGGGTGTGTTATATAAGTGTTAGGCATGATTAAGGATGCATGATATCATGATTTGATTGCATTTTTGGAATAACATGCTTTCTAATAACGATCTCAGAGTCACCGCTGATTAAGATTTTTCTTGTCTAATTGATAACTATCTCGAGGAATAATAATAATAATAATAATAATAATAATAATAATAATAATAATAATAATAATATTAATATTATTATTATTATTATTATTATTCATTGCTGATTTCCGTTCTGACGCTCTCCTTCACGAGTGGCCCCCACACACGACAAAGCAACATGTCAGTGGGGCCCCACACTTTAGATGAAAACAACTCAGCGTTGAATTTTTTCTTTACGGTTTTACGTACTTCTTAACCATATGTAGCTTTATGTCTTTCAAGCTAAGTTACATGATATGTGTGTGTATAGATCCGTTATTAAAATCTGATCTGTATTCTGTCACATTTTCAATGTTAACTGTTTAAGTTACTAACATATTTATTGATCAAAATTTATTAAAAGATGAATTTTCTTATTTCGTATAAATTTTAACAATTAATAGTTGAAACTGAGTTCAAAAAAGTCCTTCAGAGAAACATGACAATGTTTTCTTGTAAATTAAAAAGACATATAATGCAAATAATGATGAACTTTATTATGATTATTTTATACTTTTTCAATAAAGATGAATTTCATTATAATTATTTTATATTTTTCTCTTATAACGTTATTGTATATATCCTTTATTTATCTAAACTCTATCTACTTTCAGTGTTATTTCTTTGTCTCACGTCTTTTCATTCAAGAAATGACAAAGCAGTACTTAATCTTTTTAGCCGTTAGCTATACCCTATTATTCTATTCTTTTGAAGTAAGTAAAATTTGGTGTTCCAAAGTTGAAACAAACTTATTTCACTCCGTTTTTCATGTTTGTGATAAAGGGATATACTTGTCCCAAAATTTTTATTTTTATTTTTAAAAAAAGTACAGAATCTGTTATGACTTGACGACAATTCAGTGAAGAGGGTGTATCAGTATGTTCATATGAAGGAAAACTGGATCAGGAAATGAGTGAAAAACCCAGCTGAGGTGTGAGGTGTTTTTATTTTTTATTTTTTATTTATTTTGGATAGATGCAAATTTGGAAGAGGGGGGTTGAAGTGTTGTTTTCAGTTAGCAAGGGGTTACTTTCAGTAAGGTTGAGGACTAGATGGTTGCTTTTTTAAGCTTCAGTTGAATCAATTCATATCTAGATGTTTATGTTGTTTTTATAGAATAGACTCATTTGGATAGGTCTCTATCCTCCATTTGTGTGATTAATTTTCTTCCCATTGCTCTTTATTGTTCTCTAATAATGAATCCTGGAGGTTGGTGAGCTTGAGACCCCCATTAGGCCATTACTCTAATTTACTTCTTTTTTGCTTTGTTTCGGTTTAATGAACTACTAGTTTCTTTCCAAAACAAGGAAAAACGTGCATAATTTTGAGGGCAAATTACAAAACTTTGCAAACTCTCCTAGCTATATTATTAGTCTTAGTCTTTGCTTTCTCAGATGCTCATCAATCATAGCTTTCTTTCTTTTTGTTTTGCTTTGTTTTGCTGCTTCGACTTTCTTTAATTTGCACCAAAACCCTCTTCTTCCATCTCCAAAATCTCAAACTTTGCAGAATTGTAGGTGGAAACTATGATGGTTTCTTTTGGTACATTCCATTCATAGACTTTTGGAGGCTGTTTTTGAGCCACGCTTCTACCAGTTCACTATCTGAATTATTTATTTTTGTGCTGTAAGATACTAGGATGTAACAATTCTGTCGGTCCATCTGTCCTCCTTCAATTGCAACATTATTACAAATTGCAAAATTGGTTGTCGACTTATAATTTATGAATCCTAGCCGCTCTCTCTCAGTGTTTACTATTCCAAACTGTTTACTACTATATCTATCTACTCTACTAAATTTTCAAGCCTTCAATGCTTCTGCATACAATGCTTTGTAGTCAATAACATCCTCACTGCCATCACTTTATGTTTGTTTAGTACATGGTACTGAGAGTGAATTACTTTGACTCTGATGTTTGTTGGCCAACCCAGCATTTGTTCCTTCCTACCCTTGTTACCTTAATTACATACACTGGCCGTAAAATTTTGGTCAGAAAAAGAGATTTTCTATCCCCTTATTAGGAATGAAATGATTGATATCCATTTCCTTACCATAGGGTAGAAACTGAAAAATAAGGGTGCTGTTGCTTTCTTGATTTTTTTGTGTGCAGTTGGAAATTTTTGGATTAGTTTATCTTGTGGATCACTCTAGCTTTTTGCTTCCACAGATGAGGATTGGACTCGGGATATTTGAACACTAAGCCTGTTCTTCTTAATACAGGTTTACCAATTGATGCTAATGTTCTTTGTTTTTCAATTATGATCTCGAAAATGGCAGTGTTATTTCAATACAGAGAATAAGTCATAATTAAGTTTTGCTAGTTGCTTTTGAAAGTTGTTCATATATATTTTTCATATATCTTAAATTCTTGATGATAGTTTAACCGTCAACATAGTATATAAATTCTTTTAGATTGGCACAATCTTCAGATTGACTTTGATGTTGCTCTTGTATATACATACTTTAAATACATTGTAGCCATTATTTGGTTAAATCTCTTGATATCTCTCCCTCTCTCGCTATCTGGTATCTGAAACGATGTAGCTACTACATGTTGCTCATCATCTGTTCATGATTTCTTTAGGTTCTGAAGATGAATTTATTGTCTCGGGAAATCATCAAACATAAGTGGCTTGTTTCATAGCACGAGGAGCATTATTATTCAAGTGTTTGTATGGAACTAAATGGTTTCCTTTCTTTTATTTTCAGTGTATGGGTTGGAATAAATGAAGCCACAGCTCAAAATTGCTCTTGCTTTAGTTATTAGCTTGCTTTGGATTCAGCACTCATTTTGTGGTTAGTATAACAATTTGGAAAACACTTGGTAATTGGCTCTCCAATTGTTTCTAGTAGCATAGCTTATGCACTTTAAACTTAGGTGCTTGACTGCTTAAATAAAAATATAATAATACAGCAGCTTTTGATAGGCATCCTATGGACACTTCAAGGAGTATTTAATTCTCTCCATTATTCTTTGCCAAAAAATCCCTGTGTGTTTTTATGCTTGCCATTATTCTTTGCAGATGAAAATTCTGAGACATCTAGCTTAAACAAGTGGAGATGTAGATGTTCTTTCCAAGGGAACCAGAGCTACTCTCTTGCTAATTGTTCAAAGTCATGTGATTGCCACTCAGGTATACTATTAGTTTTCTATTGGAATGAAGACAAGCAGCCTCCTGCAGTATTTTGTTAGGAACATACAAGCAAGAGTGCTGAGAAAACAAAATTCTGCAAAACTTCATTAAATGTCAACATAAAAAAGGAGTTCTTCTTCCAAGGCCTTTCCCCTTTTACAACAGAGCTAGTACTCCAGTTTTACAATGATATCAATTCAGAATGAAACTTCTGCTCCCCTCTAAGCTAACCACCCAACCATTTCTTTAATGTACTACTCTTAACCTACTCTAACTAATTCTAGAACTAATATGATTACCTTGCTTTATTTTCCTTCTTGTCCTATCAGTTTTTCCCTTTCTTTTCACTGTTATATTCTTACACTTTATTATTTAGCTTGACCTTTGCCTTTGTGTATCTTTAGTGGATGCATTTTTTTTGCAAAAGTTGCCTGGTAATTGAATTCATCTTGATTCATAAATGTTGCTTTTATGATAAATTTCAAAATATAATCGAACTAAATTTTTACATTTATTGAGATGCTAAAGTGGCTAATTGTGGTTGATAACCAATATGCATGGTAGGAATGCAATATATTTTCTCCCTTTTGAGTGAAATGGGGATACAGTGATCACCGCCTGAGTATTATATGATGACTGCTTTGCCTTCCATGTAGATTCTGAAGAGAGTGCATCTGTATGGACATGCGTATGTGATTCCAATGGATTTCCCCAAGTGGCAGCTGATGGTCGTAGCTCTAATTGCTTTAGCACTTGCAACTGCACTTGGGGTATCTTTCCCCCTCTCTTGCTCTAATCCTGAATTTCCATCTCTTAAATTTCACCAACTATTCATTCCTGAAGCTGATTTAGATGGACTAATGCTAAGTTAACATTGTTGTACACAAAACCTAAATGGATATTTCCATACTAGGATTAGTTTCTGGGGTATAACTCTTATTTATGGATATTTAAAACAAAATTTCTATAACTGATCATTTCTTACTGCGAAGATGGTTTTCTTTCTCAATTTTTTTTGCCTCTTTTCATCGTTTTTTTTTAACTTATTGATATTGGAAAAAAGCTTATACCATTTCATACAAAATTACTGGCTTGTCCCTAGATCAAGCAACTCAGAAACTGAATATATGATTTTTTGAGTTCTTCAGGAACCGTCAGCAGGCCGGGAGGTTCAAAGAAGCATGTTTCCAGCAAGATTGTTGTAGTTATACTATTAATATGTGTTATATGCACAACCATGGCATTTCTTGTCTCACTTATATGCCATGTCTACCGAAAGGACAGATGTACAATTCAATCACCAATATTCTCAACAGATAAGGAAACAAGTAGTGGTAGTACCACCAACTTAATTAGTCATAGATCAGGGGCTTCTTCAGTGCCAGAAACAAAATATGCAATAAATTCTCCAATTTATCATATCACAGGTAAGTTGGTTTTTTTTTACTAGCAGTTCCTTGATTTTAATTTCATGCTTCAAATGTAATCCTTTTTCCAAATTTTATGAATGCATATGCAAATTCCAATGATCTTCTGTTAATTCACCATTGTTTATTGCTTCTCAATTATCATTTTCCTTTTGTGTGTAGGTTGTTTTCAGAAAGCCTCTTTCTTATTTGGGAGCCCAAAAGAAACTTATCATGGGAATATTTTTCCATTTTCATTAGCTGAACTGGAAAATGCAACAGAAAACTTTTCATCTTCCAACCTAATTGGGGTAGGGGGAAGTAGTTATGTATACCTTGGTCGGCTGAAAGATGGTAGCAATGTGGCAGTTAAACGACTAAAAGACCAAGGAGGGCCAGAAGCAGACTCTGCATTTTTCAAGGAGGTTGTACCTAATCTTGGAATATCAGTATTCTTCGGCTGGTTATTTTATGTTATAATGTCCCATAGTTTCTAGATAAAATGATGAGCCTAAAACATTTTTATTGCTGTACAGCATTCATAGCAATTAACCATGTTTTTGTTTGTGCAGATTGAACTATTAGCTAGACTTCACCATTGTCATTTGGTTCCTTTGCTTGGATACTGCTCCGAGTTAAAAGGAAAACATGTTCAGAGATTACTAGTATTTGACTACATGGCCAATGGAAATTTGAGGGACTGTTTAGATGGAGTTTCTGGAAAACATATCGATTGGGCCACTCGTGTTATGATTGCAATAGGAGCTGCAAGGGGCTTGGAGTATCTCCATGAAGCAGCTGCTCCAAGAATTCTTCATAGAGATGTCAAATCAACTAACATTCTTCTGGATGAAAATTGGCAAGCAAAAGTATGAATCTTGTTTGTTCTGGATGCATGCATGGTAGTAGCAAATTGGGAATTACTTTAGAAGAAATATTATACCTGGACTTGAATAGGAATGAGTTTGGCTTATGATACAAACCAATAAGATACTGAAAGCAAATACATGGTGTTTATTTCTTAAGGAAATAGAGTTAATGATTCATAGGTGGTAATTGTCACAAGTCATAAAATATACTTCCATAAACTTTTCAAGTATTCTACTTGCAGATAACTGATCTTGGCATGGCTAAAAACTTGAGATCTGATGACCTCCCCAGCTGTTCAAATTCTCCAGCAAGAATGCAGGGAACATTTGGCTATTTTGCACCTGAGTATGCCATTGTTGGTAGAGCTTCTCTTGAGTCAGACGTCTTTAGTTTTGGGGTGGTTCTTCTTGAGCTTATCAGTGGTCGCCATCCCATCCATAAATCTACAGGCAAAGAAGAAAGCCTCGTTATATGGGTATTTTAATTTATCTTCAATTCTTCATAAGTCATAACTAATAACCATGACATTAACTTGAATTTACATTTGTTCATATGAGGAAGATCTTCAATGTGCTCAACTTGATAATCATACTATGTGACATAATTTTTGAATTCATCATGTCTTTTGCATCCTTATAATATATCTCATCTTCGATTTACAATCCTGAATTATGATGATTGGGTTTATTGATGATGACCTACTTGAGTATGAACTTGTTGCATAGCTTAATGAATTCAACTAGAAAAGATTATGGACAACCAGGTATTGATATGGTTGCTTAAACTTCTGTTTTAGGCTACACCTCGCTTCCAGGATAGTAGGCGAGTAATAACGGAGTTGGTTGATCCCCAATTGAAAGGAAACTTCCCAGAAGAAGAGGTGCAGGTAATGGCATACTTAGCAAAGGAGTGTTTGCTGCTGGATCCCGACACTCGACCAACCATGAGCGAGGTTGTTCAGATTCTTTCGAGTATTTCCCCGGGAAAATCTAGGAGGAGAAGAAACATTCCAGCCAGCCTCTTTCAGGTAAACACATTCACCTTTATGTTATCATTGCTAATTGCAGTGTTTCTAGTTTAATCATGTTTCTTATTTTTCAAATATTTGAAGTTTTAATGCATATTTTTCGTGTCTGATCGTTACATCAGCTGCTATCATAGATCATTCTCATGTAGCATGAAAAACAAACCATATCCTGATCTTTTTCTTGATGGACATGTAAAGGAACCAGAAGATGCACAAAAGCAAAGGCAAGCTCCACCTACTAAATTTCCAACACATAGTTCAATGCCAATATATAATGATCACAATCTTTCTGTTGAGAACAAAAATAAAGCAGAAGATGCACTTTCAGCTGAGTATATGGAGAGTTTGATCCTCTTGACTTCGAAATCTGATGGCTCTTGTGCATCAGAAGAGGAAATAGTAGACCTGACTGAGCCTAGGTTTGAATCATTTTGCATCACAAATGGCAATGTCCCATGAAAACATAAGACCAGGCACGGGCAGATGTGCAGATGGCAGAAATCTGAGGAGTTTATGTTGTGTGAACTGGTGATACACCTCTGTTGCTTGTTCTACCACCGGTTACTGTACATGGCTGCATTGAGATATCATAAGAGATGCTGCAATTATTTTGTTTTAAGATTATCTTGGTCTACATGTTTTCTTTTTCCTTGTTTTGAAAGCAAAAGCACATAGGTGTTGTTAGATGAGCACTGAAAAGTATTCGTTTGTTTCTTGTACAGAAAAGCATAGGATGATATAGGAGATTCTGGTTCTTCTTTATTTGGAGAGGAACTGGATGACATACACATTAAATTAAAGGTTTTGGTCACAGAAATAATTGTCTTACAATTATGTTTGATACCAAGTCTTCTGACATATGAAGTAGATTGAAATAAACTTTCTTAATACACAATCATATCTTTTTGTGGGACGTATCTTATTCCCAAGAGGGTAAGTGTGATAAATTAAATAATCATTTTTGTCCTTGAACGTGGAGAGTGTTGATAAATTTATTATGAAAAATAGAAATTTAAATTTTAATATCTGAAAGTGAAAAAAGTGTGACAATTTTATCTATATCAGAGAGACGAAAATGTCACAAAAATGATTGCTATCATAATTATTGAATAGATTGGACCAAAATGTCAAGTAAGTTTTCATTGGACTAATTTGTCAGATTCCAAATTTTGTTTTATTTAAGAATAAAATATAATTTAATCTTCATCTTTCCTTCTCTTTTTTTAATCATTGCAAGCATAATATTACAATAAGTATTTAAAAAAATAGAAAAGCAAACATAAGTTAGAACAAATGTAATAATAAACATAATATTGATTAATATGCATAATGTTAGATCATCTCACTCTTTTGTAAGGATTAACTTAATTTCTCATTTTTTTTATAAGTTAGACCAAAATTGTAAATGCTTATTAATCAATATTATATTTATTATTATATTTGTTCTAACTTATGCTTGTTTTTTTTAAGTGTTTATTATAATATTATGCTTGTAACAATAAAAAGGATTAAAGATGAACATTAAATTATATATTACCCTTAAATGAAATGAAATTTGATGTTTGACAAATTAGTCCAATGAAAACTTACTGACATTTTGGTTTAATCTATTCAACAGTCATGTTGACAATTATTTTTGTGGCATTTTAATCTCTTTGTGTCACGTAGACTCTTTCTTTAATGACAACAAATAAAAGTTAATGGATGAATGAATTTGTTGTACTTTTTTCACTTTCGGGACAAATTTAAATTTTCATCTTTCATAGATGAATTTGTCAACACTTTACACATTTAAGGACGAAAATTACTATTTACCCTTAAATGAAACTATGGTTTGTACACTCTAAAATTTTTTATTCATGATCAGGATTCAAATCAATGATCTATATGGTCCTCTTTTTTTCTTAATATTTGATATGTTATGTGTATGTTGATATTTGATAGGCTACAGTTTTTGTAATGTTGTTTTAGCAAATAATATGTGTTAAGTTAACAATCACATTGTGGGGATTGATTATCAAGAAAATTTAGTTTAATTGGTTGAGGAATGTGTTTGAATTATTGTAAATTTTCTTATACATGAAATCAATTCCTATATATAGATAAAAAAAAAACTACTGTAGAAAATTATCTCGTGCATTTATATAGATGGACAAATTAATGTGAAAATGACAAAATTTATCTTATACATGAAATCGATTCTTGTGATTTTCTAACAAATTTTTAATTAATAAAGAGTGTGTTAGGCTACATACCTGAGTTAGTTATCAATTTTAGTCAAGTGAAAAGAGATTGTATAGACACATACCTGAGTTAGTTAATAGTTAGGGGTGTCGTCTGTGATAATATATCCGTATCTGAATGGTTTGAGGTGTGACTTAAGAAAAGGATGGTATCATGGCATTCAACGTACACGCATGTATAATATAAGAAACCTCTATAAGCCTCCATGCTCTAATGTTAGTTAGAAAGTAGAACTTACAAATTAACGTAGAAGCAACACTTTCGGGTCCCCGGCCTATTTCTTGGATTCATCTTTAGACCATTCTCTTTGCACAAGTTTTGGGACTTTATGTTTGACCGGACCAAGAAAGCAATTGATCAGTCTTACTAATATTAGTATTTTAAACGGATCTATTTTCAATCCTTCAGAGAAAAAGACACAAGAGAGTTCTCTTTCTCACCTCTTCAACAAATGCTAAATATTATCCAATAATTGTCTAAGATATTAGCATATATAGCCACTTCTGCTTCTCTAAGAACTATATGTAACTGAGCATCATCTAGAGAAGTTAACATGTTCTCTACAAAACATTTTGCAGCTGTTTTATAATTTTTCCTTTAGCTGATAATTAAGATGCTAATTTGTCTCATTTTGTGTCAAATGCATCCAGCCATAATATTAGGGAGAATACATTTTTGGTGGGTTATGCCTTAAAACATTATTTGTTTACTAGACTTGTTATGCCTCAGCATTATTTGTTTGAACAATGATACTTGAACATTAACATCCACAAGCAGTTTTTTTTTTCTATTATATCATAAATCCTATAACATCTATATATACTTTTTCACTAGGTGTCTAATAATATTAAGTAGGGGTGGGTGAGCGGGCTAGTCCGCTCGCATTGGCAGTGGATAGGGCCAACCCGTCTCGCATTCTTATACGAACTAAATAAATAGATTTGTCCCTACTCCGCAGACCCCGTGGGTCAAACGGACCAGTCCGTAGGCCTAATTTTAAAAGAATTTTAATTTCAATAAAAATACAATACAATCAAATTAAGTTCAATACAAATATAAATAAAATCTTAACAATTAGTCAATTACATCAATAAAATAAATAATGTCTTAACAAAAGAAAATTCAAGCAATAAATCTAAAATATGAAACTTAAACATCTCCAATAACAAATGATTCCATATTTGAAGCAATGAAATCCTAATGCGGGCAATCTGTGGATCCCGCGGGCCAAACCCGCATAGTCCGCGAGTTAAGTGGGACGAGTCCAAAAATATGACATAACCATGGACTGTTTAAAAAAATTGGTCCGTTACCGACGCGGACCGCGGACCCCGCAGGCCAATACATAGACCTGGGTCCGTTTATCCACCTACGAGTGTCCATTTATCTTATTTTCTATTTGTTTACCAAACTTACTTAGACATGTCACTTACCTAGATGATCAATGGATCACTTTAGATTTTATAGTTAGAAAATATTTTAATTTTAAAATATTACATATGATTAAAAAATAAAATCAATAATCTAATATTTTTTTAAAAGATGTGGAATTAATTTTTGCTAGATATAAAAATATTTTAAACATTATTAGAGAAATCAACAAGTGTTTGTGAAATAACTTATTGAGGTGGCAAGAACTTTACATTGTATTGCATAAAAGTGACTCATTATATTGAGTAACTATTTTGTGCGGTGTAACTGAATCTTATTCATTTGAGGAATTAAAAGAATAAGAGTTGAAGACTTGAAGTTGGTGTAAATTTAAGAGAAAGTGAAAAACTGAAGTATAGAGCTACTTCGCGACATAATGTTTACAAACATAAATCAATTTGATATAATAAAACCAAAAATAGAATAAACTCAAACCAAAATAAAATTAATCTTTTATTAAATTGGATCGTCAGTTTAATTTTGAAAATCGATACAATTTAATTCAAATTGAACTTATAAATATGTATATTTTATTTACAAATTTATCATACTAATCATGTTTATATTAATTTTATTTCTTATATATTTTTAAAATTATCTCACTTAATTTATATTTATTTATGAAAAATATATTTAATTAAAGATTATTTTTTAATAACTATTTAAATAAAGGTATATAAATGTAATTATCAAATAATGTAAACTTATTTTTAATGGTCTATATTTGAAAAGTTATACTATTATTAGTATTAAATATTTTAATATTTCGATCAACGAAAGCATATGCATTGCAAAAAATTAACAAGTTATTGGTCTTAGTAATATTAGATTTGATCTCCTTAAGCAAGGTCTCATATTATTCAAGTCTTATAGATAAAAAAAATTATGGTTGGAACTTGGGAGGAACTATCTCACTAAAGGTGATCAGTCAATTATGAAGATTAGTCATAAATAAAGTTGATGATGATATTTTACACCAAAATCATCGTGATGATAAAAAAATATGAAGTTATCAATATATTTTGTATAATATGATTTTCCTATGAATCAAGTAGAGTATTATGATTTTTCCTATCATTTATTAATGTATATTTAAAAAAAAATATTTTTAATGTCTCACATCACCAAATGATAAAAGTTTAAAACAATTTTTTTTATATATCAATAATTCAATATAATAATTTTTTTTATTAAAGACCTAAAATAAAAATAAAATTGAAAGTATTATATAATTGATTTGTTTATATAGTTGACAAGACTTCTATTCTAATTCCACTCAACTACGTTGGCTCAGCAGTCTGCATTTTGTGCAACATGAGAATATATGATATTACAAAAATCTTTCTTATCATAAACACTGATTGATTTCAATATGTAATTACGTACACCGATGAAACTTTAATATCAATGGTTCATCACATTAAAGCGTTATGGGTCGTAGTCAGAAAATTTAACTTTCTCATGCACGTGCGTGGTTTGTTAAGAAATTAGAACACAAACGAGTCTTCAAATGTGTGTGTATATATATCTCAAGTGATCTTAGGGACCAGTACCTCAACTTTCTGACATTTTACCAAGGCAGTGTTAGTGTAGTTTCCAATTGTCACTGCCATGGCTTTCAAAAAACTATTCCATTGCACTTTGGCTTTGTTTCTTATCTTTGCATTTTGTGCTTTTGAGGCCAATGCTCGCACTCTTGAAGATGCTCCAATGCGTGAGAGGCATGAGCAGTGGATGGCTACACATGGAAAAGTCTACAAGCATTGAGAAAGAACAGAAATACCAGATATTCAAGGAAAACGTGCAACGCATAGAAGCCTTTAACAATGCCGGAAACAAACCTTACAAACTAGGCATAAACCATTTTGCTGATCTCACAAACGAGGAATTCAAAGCCATAAATAGATTCAAGGGTCATGTGTGCTCCAAAAGAACAAGGACAACCACATTTAGGTATGAAAATGTGACAGCAGTGCCCGCTTCATTGGATTGGAGACAAAAAGGAGCTGTCACACCCATCAAGGACCAAGGCCAATGTGGTATGTGTTTGAATTTGATGATGATCTGAATTTAACAAGTACTCAGCAGTTATAATTATGCTTACCTTTTCTCTTCAAGAAGTTAATTAAATAAAAATAATCTAGTTTAAATATATATTTTTTATCTGAAAAATTTACATATTTTATATTTGGTCCATAATAAATTTTTCTTAGCTTTGATTCCTAGAAATTTTATGAATTTTACATTTCTGACTTTTTTTTTTCTATTTTGTCTCTTCTATTATGTTGGCTATATTAAGTAGGGCTTGAAATATTTTTTTGGATTTTTCTTTAATTTGGTTTCTGAATTTTTTTATATCACAATCGTCAATGTGTTTTTCTTTAATTAAGTGGACCTTTTGGATGTAACGAGTATAACAGTGATCATGCGCTTAGCGCAAAATTCATGTTAAGAGCGTCTTTAGGCTTCTTCGTGCATTTTCTTTGTACTGATGTGCACTAAATGAACTATTTTAATTTTCAACTTTTTCTTTAAAAAATTTTCTTTACCTTTTTGTTTCAATTCTCCTCTAAAAGTTCTTTTCAATTCGGTGAAAAATTAACATAATATTAAACTTTTCGTTATTTCATTAAAAATAACAGTAAAACAAAAAATTCTAATTATTCTTAATCAAAATTGATTATCAATTAAACTCAAATTTTACAAGTTATCGAGAAACAACAATATAAGGGTCAAAATAAAGAAAAAAATTGTTAGGAACCCAATGTAAAATCTATAACTTTTTCAAAAATTAAAAACAAGTTTAAACCAAATAATTTTAATAAAAATTAAGTGCATGAATTGATTTTATCTTGAGAAGTTCAATTTACTTTATCTTTTTTTTATAATTAATGTTTATAGAGAAATTTATTCAAACCCGATCTAATGAACTTTGCTTTGTTTTTATTTACCATTTAGGATGTTGCTGGGCATTTTCTGCTGTGGCAGCAACAGAAGGAATCACCAAGCTGAGAACTGGAAAATTGATCTCTTTATCAGAACAAGAGCTTGTTGATTGTGACACAAAGGGTGTGGACCAAGGTTGTGAAGGGGGTCTAATGGACGATGCCTTCAAATTTATCTTGCAAAACAAAGGGCTTGCCACAGAAGCCATTTACCCTTATGAGGGTTTTGATGGAACATGCAATGCAAAAGCAGATGGTAACCATGCAGGTAGCATTAAGGGGTACGAGGATGTCCCTGCCAACAGTGAGAGTGCACTGCTCAAAGCCGTTGCTAATCAACCTGTTTCTGTAGCTATTGAAGCTAGCGGTTTTAAGTTTCAATTTTATTCAGGTGGTGTGTTCACTGGATCATGTGGCACTAACTTGGATCATGGTGTCACTTCTGTGGGGTATGGAGTAAGTGATGATGGAACTAAGTATTGGTTGGTCAAGAATTCATGGGGAGTTAAGTGGGGTGAAAAAGGATACATTAGGATGCAAAGAGATGTTGCTGCTAAAGAAGGCTTGTGTGGCATAGCGATGTTGGCTTCTTACCCCAGTGCATAATTGCTTTCTTACTATTATATATTTCATGTACAAGTTCCTTGTTCAATATATATAAGTACAAACCATCAGAAGTGTGTGTTAATACTGATATTTATAGGTTTGAAGAAATTACAAGTGGTAGATTCAAACCTTGTACCACAATTGTACAAAAATATCATGTATAATTATACTTGTTTATTATATCTATCTATATAGAAGGAAATTATGTTTTACCTTTCAAAAACCTCCTCAAAATCAATGTACTCATGGACGCATAATTAAAAGTTGAATGGTATAATTTACCATTTTGTTTTTATAAAAATCTATTTATAATATACTAGTTACAAATCAATATGTTTTTTATCGTGGTTATTTTTGTGTGACTTGAAAATAACTCACACTTGTGTGACTTATGTATTATTTAATCATATAATGTCACGTACTTATCTCGTCACATTAAATTATTCATTTGAGTTTTTCATTCTAATAATACAAAAAATTATCCAAATAATACAATCCAAAAATTATTTACACAAATGATATAAATCATTATTTAAGGTGAGAAATCAGTTGGGGGGAGGGGGCGATTTCTCACCTTAAATAGTGATTTTTATTATTTGTGTAAATAATTTTTTGTTTGTGTTATTTGGGTAATTTTTTTTATTTTTTTTAATTATAGGAGTGAACAATTCTCATTCATTTAATCAAATTTTTAAAAATATTATCTATTCTATATTCATCTAATCAAATTTATTAAAATATTGTCTAATCAATTGTAATTAAATATTATCTAATAAATTTTAAATTTTTCTAATAAAATAATATGATCCAATTATATCTAATAAATTGATCTCGTAATTAACTTATATCCAACATTAGAATAAATATATCTTTTATCAAAATTAAAACAAGTATATCTTTTATCAAGATTCAAACAATTATATCTAATAAAATTTCAAAATATATATTTATTTTATCTTTATCTTGATTTTTTTTATTGTAAACAAGTTAGAAAGGAAAATATTATGCATTTGATAGAAAAATTGTAAATATTTTTTTTTCTATTTTTTAGTTCATAAAAATCATTTAAATATAATTAGGGTAATTAGAACAAATATATTTAAAATTTGAATAAATTAATTATTATCACACATGTGTAAGTTTTAATCAAATTAATTACAAATATTTAATTTTTTTATTATAATAGAAGGAAACAAGTATGAGAAACAAATCTTATACAATTTATTCAAATGTATTTATGTAAAAAATTTCATCAATATAAAAATTAATTTATTTTTTATATGATTTTGCATGTAATATTTATGTAATAAAAGTATATTTAATAAGTTAATATTAAAATTTTATTATATAATTACATAAAAAGGATATTTAACCTTATTTTATAAATATTAATTAACAAAAGTTTCGTGTAAAAAGTTTTTAAACATATAGAAAAAATATTATTTATAATAAATATATTAACTAATTATATTTAAATTAACTTTTAGTATAAATATTTCAAATATATAATATAAATATTATTTAAAAATAGTATTTATTCATAAAATTATTTAAAGTTATTTTATATGATTTCAAATTAAAAATAAATACTAAATTTTATATTCGTGTGATGCACGGGTTTGATTAAATTATAAATTTTTAAATTTGTATTTAGTATTTTTGTTATTTAATATATATATATATATATATATATATATCATTTTTTAAAATATTTAGTATCATATTAAATATAATTACACTAAAATCATCCAAAAAGATTAATTATATTTTTATTAGATATACTTGTTATACTCTTGATAAAAGATCGATATATTTGATCTAATGTTGGATAAAAGATAACTAGGAGATAAATTTATTAGATATAATTAGATCATATATTTTTATTAGATAAGTTTAAAATTAATTAAATAATATTTTATTAAATTTGATTAAATAAATGATCTGATATGATGATATAAGTCATATAACATTATATCATTATTAGATAATACATAGGTCACACTCGTATAAGTTATTTTAAATCACACCTAAATAACATACTCACTTGATATGTCATTATATTTGCTGAATTGTTATTATCTCACATATTCCTTTGCATGTAACTTCTAATACATCTTTCCTACATCTAATTGTCCAATGTAACAATGAAACTGTTACAACCACAATCAATGTGAGGAAGTTACACCCTTAAACAATGTTTGGTCAATTTCAGATACCAAAAGGAAGCCTTCTTCACATATTATGTTTACCTTTCATTATCTCCTCCTTTGTCTTCTCTAAAAGTTCCCTTTCATCTACTACAAATTAATTTCTCCTATGCTGTTTTCCAAAATTTGTTAATTTTTTTTAAATAAATAGTAAACTATTTAAATATTTCTTAGTTAAATTTGTTAGTAAAACAAAAGGTTAATGAGTTTTTATAAAAAATTTATGGTGTAGGTAATACACTCCCAATAAAAGAAAAAAGTGTAAAACTCATATATATATATATATATATATATATATATATATATATATATATATATATATAAACACCATATAAATTTTGGCTAAAGTAAATTTGCGAAAAATAAATTAAAAAACACCATCAATATTAACGCCAAAGAGGTGATAGATTATATTTGTTTTGAAACCTAGGTTTAAAAATTTATAAGTAACCATTTAGCGTGCGTATCAGTTGATATGAAATTGTTCTTATTTGATCAGAAATCTCGGGTTGGAGTCCTAAATATACATTGCATTAAATACTCACAAGGAAAATTTTGTCACTCATGATAATTTTAGTATCTTGTGTGGGGCATCAACAAAATTTGTCTTCAGAAAAAAAAAATACATGTAGTCTAAAAAAAATAAAAAAGTTTATAAGTGATGGCCTATGAAATGATATTATTATAGACTTCTCTTGACTTAGTACTGGTACATAATTTATAGAAGATTTAGTTAAAATTTTGATCCATTGAAAAAACTAAAAGTGAAAGTCTAAAAAGTTGTCGTAACGAAGTTTAACAATTATGCAATGGGGTAAGAAGCTTGCATTGCTATGCCACACATGCCTTCTTTAGCAGCAACATCTCTTTTTATCCTGATGTATCCTTGTTCACCCCAGTATACTCCCCATGAATTCTTGATCAACCAATACTTGGTTCCATCATCACTTACTCCATACCCCACAACAGTGACAGCGTGATCAAATGTAGTGCCACAGGATCCACTGAGGACACCACTTGAATAAAATCGAAAATCATAATCACTTGAATCAACAAGTGCAGAAACTGGTTGATTCGCAACAGCATTGAGAAGTGCAGTCTCATTGTTGGCAGGAACATCCTCGTACCCCTTAATGCTAGCCACATGTTTGGATTCTACTTTTGCATTGCAAGTCCCATCAACAGCTTGATAAGGGTAAGATGCTTCTGTGGCAAGTCCTTTATTTTGCACGATAAATTTGAAGGCTTCTTGTATTATGCCCCATTTACAACCCCCATTATCACCGTTTGTGTCACAATCAATAAGTTCTTGTTCTGATAAAGAGATCAATTCACCAGTAGTCAGCTTGGTGATTCCTTCTGTTGCTGCCACAGCAGCAAATGCCCAACATGATCCTAAACGAAAAAATATATATAAAGCAAAGTTCATTAGGGGTGTGTGTGTCTACAGACTTCTAATTGAATGATGATCTAAAAACTCTTCATCAATGTATATATAGACTATTTACCCACACACAACATATATATATAATAACGACATTCGCAATCCATTAACCTCCTGTCGTGTCATTAAGAAATTTGATAAGATAATAGTGTGTAATTTTTTGTTTATAAATTATGTTTTTAAATCTTCATATGTCTATAACAATTGATAACTAGTTGATGAGAGTTTTAAAACATACTCTTAAAAAAACATTTTGTCATAAATTAACTCTGTTATTTGAAAGTAGGAAGAGAAACAAAAAAATACATATTAATTAAGTCCCATAATTAAATGTGAATTTAAAGGAGTAATCAAGTTCATACCACACTTGAGGCCTTGGCTCTTGATGGGCGTGACAGCTCCTTTTTGTCTCCAATCCAGTGTTGCTGGTACTTTTGTCACATGTTCATATTTAAACGAGAATGTTCTTGATATTTTAGACCACATATAACCCTTGAGTTTATTTATGGCTTTGAATTCCTCTTCTGTGAGATCAGCAAACTGATTGACACCAAGCTTGTGAGATTTGTTTCCCGCATTGTTAAAGCCTTCTATGCCTTTCACGTTTTGCTGAAATATTTTGTATCTCAACTCCTTCTCATGATGGTCCTTATAGACCTTTCCATGCTGAGCCATCCACTGCTCGTGCCTCTCATGCATTGAAGCATCTTCGAGAGTGCGAGTATTGGCGCTGAAAGCCCAAAATCCAAATAAGAGAAGCAAAGCCAATGAAGTACAATGGAAAAGGTTTTCGGAAGCCATGAAAATTATGACAATGGAAACCTGCTTGTAAGTGAAATATCAGCAAGTAGAACCGTTTGTCCCTAAGATTGCTTGAGGTATATAGACTTTACAATAAATTAAAAATATAAAAAATAGCGAAGTAATTAATATATTTAAAAATTATCTTTATTTTTTATTATTGGGACAAAAAGTACTCTATTCATTTGTTTCTTATATGTACAAAATTGCAAAGATAATAGTACTTGTTTCTTATACGAAAGATAACTTGTTTGCCAACTTTTTTAAAAGGCCACTTTGTTAAAAAAATTCTAAATTTAAGACCAAACTTGCTCAATTAATATAGAGATTAGTAAGTTTGAAGCTTTTAATGCAAATTTTAATTAGGGTAGTCAGTACTTTATATATAATCAATGCTTTTACGAAACACGAGACTCAATATTAATGCTTTTAATGCAAATTTTAATTAGTGTAGTGAATATATTTTTTTTCATTTATAAAATATGAAATCATTGAGTATTTTTGTTTTTATAGGTAGGAATTAAAGATAATATCAGAAGTTTATATTAATTTATACATTTTATTTATTACTCAACCAATTAAGTTAAATTTCTTGATAAAAAAAATGATTGAATAAATTAAGCACAATATATATAATCTATTAACTGACTGAATAAAAGACAAATTTCAATTAAGAGAAATTGAAATTCATCTGCATATTGCGTTATAACCTCAAATACATAAACAAAAAGAGAATAAGAAAGTTATAATTCAGACCCCTTCACCCCCCGTCCTCTGCACTAAAGCTCCGTCCCAATCACTCACTCAGTGTCTAAATTCGAAACCGAGTAAAAAGACCAAATGAGCATCAGTTCATTCATCTCACCCGCTCTCACTGTTAATGCTCCCATTGAAATCACTAAGTATGGGGAAATAGACCATATTTATTAGTAAAAAGTATTTATTATTTTATATATACTATAAAAATAATTTGATATACACTTTAATTTTTTAAGTATATTATATGTTTTTAATTAAAACCATTTTTTGGCACAAGAATGATAATTGAATTTAAACTTATAGTATATACAAATTACTAAAAGTTGTCACTAGCTACTAATCTTATCTTAGTGAAGAGTAAAATGTTTCCTTGAAATAGTCTTTACTTTAGAAATTTTTTATAAAAGTCAAATTTAAATCGTTAACCATTTACTATAGGCGTATTGTCTTTCTTATTTTATTTAAAACAGTTATGTGCATAAAAAAAATGTGAAGTAGATGGGCTGGAAAGTAGGTGTGGAGGCCCAGAGCCAGAAGTTCCGCAAGTCCAAAAGGCAGCCTTTTATTGGCCATATATATACACCATAGCGAAGAAACCTGAAGAGAGTTACAGTGTTGGGAATGGCGGGCAAAGGTGGATCAACTCCGGCCACATATTCGCCGTCTCCGACGACCGATAAGAAGAAACCATCGCTTTTCAATGAGGATTTGGCTCGACCTGATGGCCGCAGTTTCCACCAGTGCAGACCCGCATGTAAGCCCCCACTCGCTTTCAAATTGAACAACCATTCTGTTTATTTCTTCTCGATGCATTTGTAATCTCAATATATGCTCTTTTTTTCATTAAATTGTTTTTAGTCTTCGTTTTCTTCGCCAGTGTTAAGGTTTTCATGTGGATACAGTCTACAATGCCTTTTTTTATTGTTATGGGTATAGTGTTAAATTGTGAAGGTTTTTATTGTTAATGCCGTTTTCGGATTACGATGCTGCTTCATACCGAATCGGAGAAACATTTTGTGGATAGCTTTTCCTCATGCTATTCAAATTGATGGACAAATGCTCCACAATGCCATGATACTATTTGGTGAAGTAAGATTGAGAGAATCAGGAGTTTTCCTTCTAGACATTATTCATTTGTTGAATTTAGAGGCATTGGTGAAGCTCGGCATGCCAAAGCAGTGGTCGATTAACGATTATGTGTTCAAAGCAGTGAGCTGGCACCTGGCAAAGATTACCCTGTCTTTTTTCCTGGAAGTAGATGGCCTATATTAGTTGATGAGCATCTAATTCGACCACTACAAACATAATTGTTCTATGAATCAAGATAATTTTCATGGACAATTGACACCTGGTGGTATTGCTGGGCCTAATGTTCTAATGCAACCTTTTGATCCTCAAGGTCTCAAACCTCATATATCTCAGTTCCTGATTTTCATGAGATGGAAGCTCTAAAAGTCAGACAGGTCCAAACTGGAAAAGGGCATCTCCTCCTACAAGATCCACCTATGGTGCATGGAATGTACTTGACATAAACAAATTTCAGTGAGATTCTAAAGATTTGAGGATAGATGGTGCTTTGCACATTGGTGATGCTCCATTTCCTGTAAGGAATATAGATGATCATGGATAACAATTGAAATTGATGCAGTTATTTATGGGGGTGGTTCTGGTCCAAAGAGTCACCTTGGTCCATTTGGCACTAGGATCATATCTAGAGTACCTAGTTCTGTCCAATCTGATATTGATCATATTATGGCCTGGAATTATTGTGAAAGGGTGAATTCCTGTTTTTCATGCTAGATGTGTGCCTATTGGAGAAAGGGATAGGGACTGAGATTCCCGATGTTGTACATTGCGCTGGTAGGACTGATAGATTTGTGCCCAACTCATCCCTACGAAACTGGCTAGTAAGAAGCTTTATAAGTTCTTATCAGGTACTATCTCTAGTCAACAAGGAACTTGGGTTTTCCCAATAAATCCCCTTGTGCCCAGCATTTTTGGGCTTGATGTGTGGATAATATGACAAGTGTCCTAATAATGGATCTATGATAGACTTTGATACCATGTTATAGAACTCTGTGTGACAAGAAATGAACACAATTTTCATTTTTTGAAGGAGTTTATTTATTATATACCGTGAGTATATCAATGCAACTAAAATAACAGTGTGAAACTAGCTCTAATTGTCATCAAAACTGATTAACTAAGCACCTAACAGAAGACTAAACAGCTTCTGATTTTTGAAATGAACCATTAGAATCACTTATTTGCTTTGAAATGTTGATTGGTGGCATTGTTTTTGATAAGCACATTGTTATTTGGTGACTTGCAGTTTTCAGGACTGGTGCTGTGAATGCTGCATCTGGATCTGCTTATGCTGAGGTTGGAAATACCAAGGTCATTGTATCAGTGTGAGTGGCTCTTTTATCTCACTTATGTGTCATTTAGTTAATTTACCTCTCTGAGGTTTGTTTCTTATGGCTTTGTTGTTTTTATGCTCTCTGCCTAATGGGGATATTTTGTTTGTTTTTCTTAATTTAGATTTGGGCCAAGAGAGAGCAAGAAGGCGATGATGTACAGTGATATAGGGCGTTTGAATTGCAATGTCAGCTTTACAACGTTTGCAACTCCGATTCGTGGGCAGGTATATGAAAGGCTATACTTGTAGCTTTTTTCTGTTGTGTTCTTCTGCATCTTCCATCTTCATGGCTATTGGAAGTAGTCTTTTAATATATTATATCTCACGAAGTTAGGGTTCAGACCACAAAGAGTACAGTTCAATGCTTCATAAAGCTTTGGAGGGAGCAATAATACTGGAAACATTCCCCAAGACAACTGTGGACGTCTTTGCATTGGTGCTGGAATCTAGTGGCAGTAAGCATACATACAATTTCATATTGATTTTCTATTTAATTTGTCATGATATTGTTTTTGATGGATTGAAATTAACAGACAAAATTGTGCTGAATATAAATTTGCTTAAAAACACTAGAAAGGGAAGCCTAAGTTTATTTGTGTTTTCATCTACCTTGCTGTCATTTAATGATTGCTTTGTTTCAAGCTATGTTTATTCTATTGTTCCATAAATGCGAAAAGGTATTTTGCTTCAGCACATTTCCATTTAGTTAACCATGAGGTGTGGTTCAATTGGCAATGCATATGAATGAACTTCACCTGCCCTGGCTTTGAATATCATGGGCAGACTTTGTGGTCAAGGCCACACTGCCAGGTGCTTCAGTGGGGATTATTGCCATACTTTTAGGGGTGGCAACAGCTTGTCAGAGATTAATAAAAGTAGTTTCTTTAAGTTCAATTACTTTTGTAGACTTTAGGTAAGAGAAGTCAGCCGTAGCTTCTGTTGTATGAGGCCTTGCTGCTTATGATGAGAAATGCTTCCATGTTCTTATGATCAATTACTATAGCGATTAGTATAATTCATGTATTCTTTGATAAAGGCTTCCAAGTACACAGTCAAAAAGAACGAACATATGATTTATTTTAATGAATGTCATGTCAATTTTCTATAATTTAGCAGTTTTTTATGTACACCTTAAATGTAGATATTAAGATGTGGTCATTTATGGTAGTCTGGTTCGTAATGGATTTGTTTGAGATGCTGTATTATTCCTTTGAATTTTATAATGGAAGAAGTAATGATGAATGATCCCATTTAATTGAAACCTTTTGGCAAAATCGTAAGTTTATAGCAGGTGATAATATTAGTGAGTGTGTTGCAGGTGATCTCCCAGTTGTCATATCATGTGCAAGCCTTGCTCTTGCAGATGCGGGAATAATGATGTATGATCTTGTTGCCTCAGTTTCTGTGGTATGAATATTGCTCACATTTGCACTCTAATGTCACTAAATATGTACTTGCTTTGTAGGATGCATAATCTGTTTCTACCATTTTAAGTTTATTTTGAAATTTTGATTTACTATAAAATCATCTGATTTCCTTTTCTCTAATGATTTCTGACTTGGTACCCACATCACACATTTCATGCACTATTATTAAATTATATTTTCATATATGTGTGTTTTGTCTTCTGTAGCCTAGAAATATGTTTTTAAACAAATTTTTATTTTTCCAACTACTTTTCAGTGGATACCAAATTCTTTGGCATAATTGCATGAGTGTGTGTGCTATTTTTATTGGATGATCTTCTGGGCTTGTTTATGCCAGGTTCCTCTTCATAAAAATCATTATGATAAAATGAGATCATCATGATGAAGGCTAATGACCTTTTACCTATTATGACTATCCCATAAATTGTTCCTTCATGATGTGATTGCTGCTGAAAGTCTCATTATTATTTTCTAATGATTGCAGTCATGTTTTAATAAGAACCTTGTCATTGATCCTGTTTTGGAGGAGGAAAATGGCCAAGATGGAAGCTTAATGATTACTTGCATGCCTTCTCGCTATGAAATCACCCAACTCACCGTTACTGGGGAATGGTCCACCCCAAAGATTAACGAGGTTTACCTATTTAAATTTTTTTAAAATCTTTTATTTATTAAATGCCTATTTTGAAGTTGTGAAATTATGTCTAGATCTATGAAAGCCAAATACTCAAATTGGCAAAGTATAGTGTCAAATGCATGTCTAACAACGATATGCATATAATATGCCAATTTAGTTTATTTTTAATTTTTTTTACCAACTTTTGGGATACATACTCAGGTACGGTCTGAGATATGATGGCACTTTGATACTTTCAATTGAAATGATTGTGTTGTAGTGTTAACCCAAAGTTTCTGTTACCATTTTGCCCATAGCACTGTCACAGTAAAATGGGAATGGGCTAGGGCTCGCTGGTTTCTCACATCTGGATGTTGCACATTGCTTCTATACTTCCAATCATGCATCACAATATCAATAATCTTGAAAGTCCTTGAGCCTTGCACATAGCATCTGTTTACACCCACTTCTCTGACCATTATTGTATCCTATTCACTAATCATCAATGTCTCATTACAAATGTTGTACATTTATGTAAAATGTGTGTGGGTGCATGTACAAATTCATGGTAGCATATTTAGGCCAGATCAAATTTTGATTTTTTAAGAGTTTCCTATGTGTCACATCTTTATCGTATCAAGTGTCTGGGCTTTATAGGTGTGGTCGTGTGGATGCCTTTTCATTTTACTGATTTCAAGAAACAGCATTTAATCGTTTCACCTGAGGTTTTCTGCTTTGAGGTTTACATATTTGTATTGCTAATTGATCATCTATTTGTATCTCCTTTTCCGTGCCTACTGATTACTGGTACTTATGTGATCGAAGTTAATACTGGAATTGAGTTAAGGCTATTTCCAATTTATATAGAGGTGCTAGTGCGATGTAAAGATATAATGTCTTCACATCTAATGTTCCAAATTGGTCATTGTATTGACATATTATAATATAATGAATAGAGATGGAACGTACTCTAGTGACATTTTAGCTTCCCACATGCAGGGAATGCAGCTGTGTTTGGATGCTTGTGCAAAGCTTGCGAAGATTATGAGGTCATGTTTAAAAGAAGCTGTTTCGGATTCCCAGGAATAGAATGGCAGTTCTAAATTAACATAGTTCGCATTATGTGCTGTTAATTTCTTCTTATATTGAGATAATTTTGTGTTGAAGGTAGGGAGAGTTGCTTTGCATGCCCTGAAAATTTTGTGCTCATGATCTTGTCAAAGACAAAGTTAATTATTCTTATAGCAATTGCTATATGCATGTCACATAGTTTTGCAAGTCAATTCAATATTATGAATTAGGAAATTGACAGCTTAGTAAGATGAATTGGGTTGGCCCTCATTTTTCTGGAAAAAAAAATCCAAAAGATAGTTAACCCCTCCCCCCGCCCCCCCCCCCCCCCCAAAAAAAAAAAAGATGCATGAATTTGTTGTAGCAGGTTAAGTTGGTTTGGTTCAGGAGTTAAAAATCACTTCAATAGGTATATGATAGCTGGTTGGGTAAAAAGATTTATGCTAGTTTATATCAGGAAATCATGAATATGGTTTTACTTTCTTTAATCAAACTTTGAAATGTTAATGAATTTTGTAGTTTTTATAATTTACTAGTTGAGAGTAACGACAACAGTTATATTTTGAAGTTTCATGAAAGAAATGAAAATAGTTATGCATATATAACGATAATTTAGAAATACAAAATGTATACATCAAAAGAAATAATTGTTTTTATTAATAGATTCAGTTGGATAATATTAATCACAAACAGTGTACTTGACCTTAATTTAACCCTACGGTCACTCAATTTGATCCCCTGCTGTCTCTCTAGTAAAGAAAATAAAATTAGAAGTACAAAAAATAGAGGGAAAAAAATTAAATGTTTGAAAAATGAAGAGAAAGAAGAGAGATAGAGGCTGGAAAGAGTGTTAGCTTGGAGATAGATCATGATCACTGAACAGTACAGTACTATATTGTGTGTGAACATGCAAACGTCTGGGTCACAAACTCGTGCGTCTAGAGTTTAGAGACTAAAAAGTTTAAAGTTATTCATTATAAAAAAAAAAAACTCGTCTCATTCTGTATTTCTGCATTCTTGAATCCTTGGGTGCCTCTATATCATAGACAGTCTGTACAAGTTGATTTGATATCTCATCTGGAAGGTACAATCAATCATAGTTCTTCATTTAAAGCTAACACAAGGGCTGTCAAGGCTTTATTATATATATATATATATATATATATATATATATAATTTACTTTTTTTTATTCCTTGTAGTATATGCATACAGAATTTACTTGTCTCTTCCTGCTCCATCATTTCACACAACAACGAATTCCAAATCTGCCAAAAAATACACATAATGTTAATTTCCGTCAAACATTCACAAGTAATTGGCATAAGAGAACGTGAAAATTGATATCAAGTGAAAAGAACTAAGTATAATAATATATTGTGCAGACACATGTAGAGTTGGATAGTATAATAGCTTTATCCGCACCCATATTTGCAAATTTTTATGAGTTATTAGCTATATCCAAATTCAAACCCATTTGATAGATAAATAGTTAAATACTCCCCACTTATGAGTACGCGTTGAATTTGGTTCTAATTATCATTTCTAATTGTGCGTGAAGAAATACTGTTTATGATAATAAGTTATCATTTCACCTGACTCAGGCACATTGACTTAGGAAATAAACTATATATATAGACATAAAATTAAGAGAAAAATCAAAATGATATTTTATCTAAATTCAAATAGTAATATGTGCAAAATTTGAGTTAAGAATAAGTTAAACCAATCAATTAAACAACTATCAATTAAACCACATTAGAGTTATTTGAAAATACACCTATCAATTAAAATGATCATGCTCGAGTTTTAGATTTGAGGAACAACTTATTAAATTAAACATAATTAACTAACAAACAACCCATTTCAATATTAGGAATAAACATCTTTTATAGTAGCTATTAAAAAAGAACTGCCTGACACACGTTGATATTAATCTTTTATCTAATTGACATGAAGCAAGTACGACACGAGATCTTTCTGGCTTGTTGTCGGTTAGCACTTAAGGAAACCAAAATTTCCGTAACTAAACCATATTAATTAAAAACATTACAGCAGGCACAACTAATTAATACTAACTAATAGTATATGTTATGTATAATAATAATAATAAGTAGTAGTAAATCTCCTTTATGTACACGAAAATGTTGCACCGTCAAACACGGATAACGGGACAGGGAAACAATATGTGGCTTGAGGATGAGAATGAGTGTGAGGGATACGTTTGTGTTACTACTATCAAGTCCATGCCATAACCATACCACGTTGTTCTTAATTACTTGTTGTGACTTATGCAGCCACATAATTTGCTTTATAATTCTGATAGATAACTGCTTCTCGAGAAAAAAAGTGATATTTAAACAATATACATGCCTCTGTCCCTTCCAATGGGGCATTGTGTTTGCGGTTGCTGCTACTCTTGCTTGTCATATCCATACCAATATAATAATATAATGGAATATAAACTTACTACTAAGTAATGTAATTTTGTAAGATTTATAATTTTATGTAATTAGGATTAGGAAGCGTATATACATGTTCCATACGGTGAGTAGCACGTATTAGTGTGTATTTGTTTTTTGGACTTTATATTTCTAAGAATCATAATATCACGACATGGTCTTAATATCATGATCCGATTTAGATTAATATTAATCTAAAAGAGGAAAAATAGAAATAATAATAATGTAACATAAAAAGAGATTTTTTAGTAAATAATAGGATATACATAAATAGATTCTTTATAAATATTAATCTTAAAGAGGAAGTAAATAAATAATAATGTAACATACATAGATAGAGATTTTTCATTTATTTTTTCCTGCCTAAATGCAAGGCAAATCAGTAAATTACTCTTTCACATAAAGGTCAAATCTGAGAGATATATTAGTCCTAATTTGTTTAATATCATCAGAAGCCTATTTCACGTTTAATTAATAGTGATCAGGTTTAGAAAAAATAATTAATGGTGATAATTAAGCAATATTTGCGTGGAAAATTGACTGGAATAAATGCTGACTAAATAATTGTGATAAAAATGCTTTTGGCTCATAGAGAAAAACACCATTTGAAAAGTTCCTTTTTCTCATCCAAGTAAAAAAAAAAAAAGCCACAGGTTCTATTCTCTTCTCATACCCTAAACTTCTTCATTTTCTCTTATTTCTTCAATTTTGCTATATTTTTTTCTGCCTTTTTGTTTAGGAATGTTTTCTTATGTCTACCAAAACCCTCAAATTCTACATTTTTTTTTTCTTGATAAACGTTTTTTTCGTGGTCTCCACCGAAACTCTCCTCCTGATAATTTGTATATGTTTTCCTTTTAAATAGGTTTTAGCAGAAAGTTGTTGCCTTTATGAAGAATTAAAAATAGCCAACACGATAACATCTATGAGTTTTTGTTCTAATAATTTGTGCATGTTTGCTTCTCTTTTTTAAGAGTTTTGAATACAAAGTTTAGTCATATGGCAAAAGCATCATATATCTTATGCTGTAGGTTTGTAAAATTCTTTTTTTTCTTTATGGGGATTAATAATTGCTAAATACAAAAGCACAAAATTGACAATGCTTTTTTCTATTCACTGATTTGGTTTATGCATTGCAGGTTCTATTCTCTGACAAAATACTAAATTTTTATTTACTGTTTTTAAAAGTATCTTTTGTGCTATTGCCTTTTATTCCTACAATATTTATTCATATAAATTTTGAATTTTGTCTTCATCCTTAAAAGTATCGTAAGATTATAATGGTTCCATTTTCTGATTTTTTGCATTTTTTTCTGTATTTTGTTCATACTGAAAGTGTAACTTTTTTGTTATTGTAATAATGTAATGCTTTCCCGTTCTCTAATTTTGAGAAATTAGTCAATGGAATGATTAATAGTTTGATGCCATTTTGGATTTTTGGATAACGTAATTGATTTTTATTTTGGAAAGTAAAGGAGACGCATGATACACTTTGTCATGTATATTAGAATTTTTTATTTGCCCCAAATATGTATAATTTTAATCATTAAATAACAATTTGTTTCCATATTGTGACAAAACATAGATCCGCAATTATTTTCCCTTATTTTATGGTTGTTATTTATTATAAAAGTATTTTGGATTATAATACATATACTTTTACGACTATTTGATCACACAAAATTATTCGATGTTAAAATTTTGAGCATTTATTTATATCTCATTTATTTGGCAATGAATTATGGCCTGTCAAATTTAAGGTACATGTGCTCTTGAAACATATAGAATTTTTAACTATATATATAATCTATTATATCTACTATATATATATATATATATATATATATATATATATATATATATATATATATATATATATGACATTTTCATATTTATTTCCTCCCAATAATTCAATTAATATAAATTTTATATTTATTCTATTATATTTTATTTTTAATAGAATCTTAAATCAATTAAATAAATCTATTTTATAGGATTATGAATTGAGAGTTAGTAATTTTGTGTTTTATTAATTAAATTGTGTTTTTTAATAGATAAACATATACGTGTATTTTTATTATCTCTTATTATTTTTTCAGTCACATTAATAAATTTAGTTTTAAAACTTTAATTTTCAAAAACTATTATTTGTATAGTAATGTATAACAGAAATTATTTCAATATATTGAGTTAGAATAAAAGATTAATATCCAATATAAACATACCATTAAATACTTATTTTCATACTAATTATAGTTTATTGAAATTTGGTTGATATATTGAATATTTGATTGTTTTAATTAGACATATGTGATTGTGTTAATAGTGTTTGATTGATAATTAATTGATTTATTAAATAAATTTAAGTTCAAAATTTATTTAGTAAAAGAAATACTGCCATTTTTTGTAGGTGAATTGTTTTTTTTATCATTCTACTTGTGATTTTTTTCTCATTTTCTACTTGTGATTTTTTTCTCATTTTCTATTTTTTAGTTTTGATTACTTTCCAAAAAAAATATTTATAAAAAAAATTGAATTATATAAACAATTAAGAAAATTATATATTTGGTTTACTTAAATCTTTAAATCTTATATGAATTTTTATTTTATACAATATCTTAAATAATTTATTCATTTCTTTGAAATAGTTTTTATAATTACAATAATCAATTATCATAGGATAAAAATAATATATAAAATATTTTATTTATTAATTGTGATATATTTAAAATATTAAAACTATGCAATTAACTTTAAAATATAAGAACTTACCTGCAAATCATAATAAATATATTTAATACGACACGGGAACTAAACTAGTTTGTTTTAACAAATAAGTAATTCTTCAATTAATTGAGTCATTTATTTTAAATACTGATATAGTAAGAAAATATTGTTTATATTCACATCCCAATGAAATATATTTTAATTTAATTATTTAAGCCAATAGCCTTAAATTTCAAATATCCTAACAATGAAGTTGACATTTGGTTGAATTATTTTCTCCGAATTAATACACTCATCCTTTATACCTTTTTAATAACTTAAATAGTAGTTAATTGTGATTTTCTTAATATAAAAAATTAATTTTATAAAAAGGTGACATTATTCTATTAGATATTAATAATGAAAATGTGTTAAATTGCATTTTATAATTTTTCTGTTAAACAAAAAACAACAATGATTAAATTTAAAAATGATTTCATCATAAAGAAAAGAAGTAAATCATTTTAACAGAAAAAGTAAAGTAATAATTTTATTTTCAAAATTAACAACGAAATGAAATTAAAGATATACTTATACATTATATGAATATGCAAATATATAAAATATATGAATCATTTTTTTTTCTTATAAACATAAGTAGAAATTTTTACTTAATTCACGAGATGAATAATTTAGTTAAAGTTGCATTAATATTTAAATTATCATGGTGAAAATATTTTTTTATCATTATAATTTAAATTGAAAGTATCTATGGTTGTCTCTTTTCTTATTTGAATATTTTATTTTACGAACAGAGAAAATGTTAAAAAAATAACAAATGGAAATGAATATTTTAAATGAATGTATTTTTATGGTTGTTGTCTCTTGATTTAAATAAATTATTGAATGTTTTCTTTAATGATCATAAAGGTATAGAAAAAATAGCATAACAAATGAAGATGAATATTTTTTATAAAAATATGAAGAAAAAATTAGATTTAACTTACCATATAAAAAATATATAAATTATATTATTTTCTCACTTAAAATAAATTATTCAGAATTTTGTCTAGTCTGTTTTTTTTAAAAAAAATTACACGTGTATATGTCAATATGCTAAAATAACAATTATATATAAAATGTAACAGATAGGGTTGTTTTTCTTTATTTTTAAAAACAAGTAGACAATTTCTATTGAATTCATGAAGATGAACGATTTACCTACAGTCCTATTAATATCTAAATTATTATGGTTAAATTATATTTTTATTATAATAATTGAAATTTGATTATTTTTTATTATAATAACTTATAGAATGTTTTCTTTAATGATCATAGAAAATATTAAAAAAAATATAAAAAAAATGATAAATATTTTTCATGAAAATATGAACAGAGAATTGGAATTAACTTACCATGTTAAATATAGAAAATATGACACACATGGGTGATTTTTTTTTTTATAAAAAAAAGGTATTAAAATTAAATTGAATTCATGGGATAAACTTTTAATTGAGGTTGTGTTTGTTATGCATTATGGTAGAGGACAAAGGAAATAATACGGGACAAAGAGAATGGAATATGACAAATACTTGAATTACATGATTTTTTTGTGTATTTGTTTAATAATCAACGACACAAATAAAATAATATAAATTTTATTAAAATATCTTTTTTAATATTAATTATCTTAATATAATTTAAATTATTATTATATTTTATGAGAATTTAAAATACTAACAAGTAAGTTAACTAGTCCATAATATAAATTTAATATATATGATAAAATTGTTGTAACTTGTAAATAATGTAAATTAAAAATATATGGCAAGATAAAATTGATGTACATAGTAGATAATATAAATTTGAAATAAATTATACGACAAGGTTTTGTTGTTAGTAGAAAATATAAATTTGAAATATATGACATGATATGATCTAGCTTGAAAAACAAGGAAGAGGTAAAGGTATGTATTTCTTTTGAATACTCTGCATTTGAGATAAAAAAAATTATCCCATAATTTTGAGTAACAAAAAGTTAAATTTTTATTCTATCCTCATCTAATTAATTTTTGTTGTTCCATAATCTTTTTTCAAATTAAACACGAGACAAAAATATTTATTATATCCAATACCGTAAATTTTAATAAATCAAACCGACCTTATATATTTTTACTAAATGTATAAAATGATTAAAATTTTAATTTACTTGAAGTCACATTAACATCTAAATTATTATAATAAAATTTTAATGTTTTACTTAATAAGTTTAGTTTGACGGTATTTTTTTATAATTTTCTTTTTTATTTAAATAGTTTATTGAATGATTTATTTTATCATCTTAGAAAGTATGAAAAAACTATAACGAATGAGAGGGATATTTTTGATGAAAGTATGATGATAAATTTAAACTTAGCTTGTCATATAAAATATAACGCATAGGGATAGATTTTTTTATATATATATAAAAACTAATAGGAAATTTACATTGAATTCACAAAGATAAACTTTTTAATTGAAGATTTTAGTCCAATCAAAGTTGATGGTTTTTATGTAATTAATATATTTAATTACATAAAAAATAAAAATAAATTGATATAATCACTACAATTTTATCCCAAAAGCCATGGACAATCGGGCAATTTCAATAATATAGCTGGTATAATTAATTTTAATTGTCTACTTATTTAATTTAATATACTAAGTTTAGCATAATTTTATCTGCTAAATTAAAAAATAAATTTAAATTATATTAGTTTAAAGCATTATTTTAAAAAATATTAATTAATTGATGAGTTTAATAATTATTGTTAATATGACTTTTAGAAATAATTATTATAAAAATATCAGTGAATTGTAATTAGATGATGGTGTAAAAAATTTTAAACTTTTGGATATATAATTTTTTTCTCTCTTAATAATTGATATTAAATATACGTGCAAATGGTACATTAGTTAATAGTTAATACAAATTTAGCATCATATCATTGATCCATGATTATGATTCAAAATCATTAGGTACTTCACTTTAATTGCAAAATTAGGGGAACATTTACTACAATCAAAATCAAATAGTTAAATTCAAATTTCAAATATTCTGCTATTAATTGCAGGATTCTTGCCCCAATTTTTCATTAATTTCAGAACCACCAATTTTTTTAAAAATATAATTGAAGAAACGATTACTATCTCATGTTATGTTTGCTTGCTCATGCTCAGAAGAATCAGTTGATTTGATTCGATGGTCTCATTTTCTTCTTTGACTCTCTTCTGGTGGGTATAGAATGTAAGTAGTAGGTTCAACAGTTTTCCCTTTTCTCATTCTTTTTCTTTGGCTTCTTCAATTTCGTTATTTTTTTTATTTGCTTGCTCAGAAGAATCACTTAATTGGATATGTCTGCCTCATTTTCTTCTTTTGGCTCTCTGCTGGGTTTACAATGTAAGCAGGTTTAATATTTTTTTTTCCTTTTTTTTATTTGATTTTTCATACGGTCTCTTTTTTTCTTTTTGCTCAATTTCAGTATTTTTTTTTTTTTTGCATGATATGAACAGTCACCCTCATTGCGTGGACTACTTTTTACTAATTTTCCTATCGAAAATAAAATATGAAAATTATATTGGTTTGAGATGCATTTTTGAGGTAATTATTCCTCTTTTTTTATAAAAAAAAATCCATTTTAATTAGTTTTACATCTACAACTGCACCAGAGTAGCTTACTCACTAATGATATGTCCATCATATCCTATGAAAATGCTAAAATATCTAAATATTGAATGGTTTTTTCCTACTACTACACAAGAACATGCGCAAGAAAAAACATATTAAACTGATAATAGCTTGACCAAAAATAAGATTACTTTTTTTAAAAATATAATTAAAGACACTGGACATTATTTTTTAATATATAATTATTATAATAATCATATTATTATTATTATTATTATTATTATTATTATTAAGGAAATTGTTATTGTTATTATAAACCATATTAAAAAATACGTGTTTAATAATAACGAAAATATGTGTTTGATAAAACATTTTAATTAATTTTAAGCTTTTCTTACTAGACGTAAAATTTGTTTAACCAATAAATAAAGTTTTTTAATAACTTCTTACTAATTTCTAACTTTTAGTTTTTTATATTTTTTTTCATTTTTATCTTCAATATATTTATTCATTTTTTTAATTATTCTTTTTAAATAGATCATGATTTCATTATTTTTGTTATTTTATATTTTTCATCTACTTCAACGATTAATTTTATCAAACATTTATAATCTAATAAGTTAACTTTTCATGTTCTAACTATCCACTCTCAATTAATTTTTCGGTTTTCAACTAATTTTTGAATTTCAGTTAATTTTGTCAAGCCTAAATATAACATGTGAGACGAATTGCTTGAATAATGTCTCAAAGATGAGATTACTTTTTCAAAAAATATAGTTAAAGATGTTGGGCATTATTTTTTAATATAAAATTATTATAATAATCATATTATTTGTTAAGGAAATTGTTATTATTTATAACTCTACACAATTCCGTTCTTGCAAGGGATTTGAAATAAATATTTATTTTTTGTTCAATAAGTTTTAATTATAGACTTTTATAAATATATTTAATTATTAATTCTTTTATCTCTTATTGAAAAAATAAAAGTTGCACTCTATTAGTATATAGAAATAAAATAATAATAAAAGTTGTTTTTTTATGGGATAATAAAAGTTGTTGCATCCAATATAATCAACATAATAAATCATAATATATTGATACTAAATATAATTTTTATTATTATTGTACCATATTACTGTTAAAAAAATTTGATCATTGTATATACTATTTTCTCAAAATCCCTCTCATTCTAGGAGTAAGATTGTCATAAGATTTTGTTTTGTATAAATTTAATTGCAAAAATTATAATTAATGTATGTTTATGATAATTATTTTAATAAAAAAATCACTCTTTATTTTACTTTGATTAAATTAATTAACTATGATTGTAAATTTCATTTTAAAATAACGTAATCAAGGGAAACTATTCAACTTTCAATTATTTAAAAATTTTGTAAATGCTTTATTATAAATGCTTTATTATAACTAAATAATTGATATTAAAAAATTAAATTCAAATTACTAATTTTAATTATTTGGAAATTTCTATAAATGTATTTTTTTAATTTAAAATTTTAAAAAAAGTTACAAATGTTGATTGATACCGTGAATTGTTGAAATTAAATAGTTAAATTAATATTTGATAACTTTCATTATCTAAAAGTTGTTACTATGAATATTTGACGTTAAATAATTAAACTCAAATCTATTAATTTTATTTATTTAAAACTGTTAGAAATTTTATGTTGAAATTTTACACAATTTAAAATAAGTTATAAATGAATTTTTGTTTAAATAAAAACTTTCAATTTTACAAATTTTTAAAAATAAGTCACTATATTAAAATAAATAAATTTATATTTACTATTATTAATTATTTAAATTTTCATATCTGGTATAAAAAAAATTAAGCTTCAAAAGTATTATAAATACGTTTTGAAACTAGGAATAGTTAAAGTTAAATTAATAATTATAAAATTTTACTATGAAGAAATTTTTTATTAAAATATTATTTATATATTAAATAATTAAAAACCGACTATATAAATTTATTTTTAAATTTTACATGTAATTTTAAAAAATTACTCCACCACTCGTAAAATAAAAATTCATCCAATACATCGCATGGGAAACAAAAACTAGTTAAATTAATAAGGACAATTTTTTTACTAATTATTTTTGTCCTATGAAAAATAATATTTCTTATACATAATTAATATATATTTAATACTTAAAAAATATCAACATAATCACTATTATATTCTTCACGCAAATTTTATGTCTACAATTAATTTTAAGGAAATAAATTTTATTTTTATTTTTTATCTTCTCACTTAAATAAATAATTTTTTTTATTTTTTTACCTGAAAAAATGTTAATTTTATTTTATACATTGATATGTATATGAATATGTCAATATATTAAAATAAAAATGATATATGCATGCCAAATATAAATTTTTCATTTAATCCATGAAGATGAACAATCTACCTAATGTCACGTTAATATCTAAATTATTATGATATTTTTTTTAATGAAAACATGGAGATAAAAATATAACACAGTACATACAATACAAAATTCAAATAAAAATCTTAAAATGTTATGGGTCAAGATCTAGTTACCTTCAAAAGAATATGCATTTGAAGAAACCAAAGAAAATACCATGCTAGCTGAATACCACTTGCGGTAACTGGAAAGGTTGAAATAGGATCCCAAATCCTACACAAAAGAAACTATTACACACCGACACCACTTTGTTCCGATAATTACGTCTAACAGAGTCGAAAAAGAGCTTGCTGTCAGGTGCCCCTACAACGTTTTTCATGTCTTTTTCTTATTTAATCATGTTTAACGTTGGATAGCCTAAGCTTAATTTACATAAAATTCTGTATAAGAAATCACTTCATATAAATGTTGTTACGGTTTTTATTTTATGAATTATTATTATATATAATGAAATAAAGTGGTACCTCAAAAGTGGGACTGAGTGAGAAGAAAATGACACATGTTAAGGTTCCCTAACAAGCGTATCTAACGTAGTCAACTTCACACGTTGAAGAAAAAGCAAGCTACAACTGCAACCTTCCTTTTGGACCATCTTTACCTCTCTGTCTCCAGCCAGATAGCTTCTTTGGTTGGACTTTGACACCCCTTTCTGGCTCTTCCTCATCCATAGCCAATTGCTTTTTACACGCTTATGATCAAACACAACTTGTTCTCCCTTTTCATTTGTCTTTATTTGCATATATGTGAGTGAGTATAGGTATATTTGCATTATGTCATTTTCCTTGTGTTTGCATAGGCTCTTCCGTCTTCAAACATTTTAAATTTTAAATTAACCATTTGGGTTGTGAATACGGTTTTGTTTTTTGTTTTGGTTGTTCATGAGTATGAACACCCATTGTTTAGGGGGGGTGTAATGTAATTAACAACTATAGAGGAACATAGTACTCTTCTTCTCACATTTTGCAACCAACCCATCTAACGTTTTTTTTTCGATCCTTAAACATGGTTTTTTGGCTAGCGTAGCATCTACTTGTGTTCATGTTAGATGCTAATCCTTCACGGTGGTGAAACAAGGAAGGGAGTGGAACTTGGAAATGGAAGAATTGGTTGGTTTTATGTGACATGGCTTTGCTTGCAGTTGCAGCAGAGTCAAATGCTTTGAAATGTGTTTCACTTTAACTGCTGCTTCTCCCCTCTCGGTTAATTTGAATAGCTGTAAGAAACTAAACTTTTACAAAAAAGTGCATTTTTATTCATAAAATCCGTGAGTCTATTACATATATGGTCTTATTATCTACATGCTATGCCCGTTAGAGAGTTACATTTTTTGGCCACTACTGTTTCAGTGGTTGATTTGTATTTTGTTGGGGTCTTATTTATATGGTTTTGGTGACTCCTACCTTTCATAAGAAATATAAGCATTGATGGTTTAAAATTTGGGTCATATTTTGAATACATTCAATGCATTAAGTACAATTTATTGTTCATAAGTTTTCTCCGTAACTTTTGCTGGGTTTAAGGATATTGAACATCATCTCCACAGAGATGCCATCACATAGGGAATTTTTATTCACAATTGGATAGCTTCATGCCTTCATCTCTAAGTTTCATGTATATTTTATTTTATTGTTCACAAGAATCCTGGTCCCAACAGACATGAATGGGTCTTCCTTTTGCTATGGTCTACATTTCCTCATTAGTTAATTTCACTAGCAAAAAGCTCAAAATCATTGATTCAACAACTGATGCATATAAATTATTTAATCCCTAATTTCCTTTGTTCTCAGCATCTTGTTGCTGATTGAGAGAAGTTGACACTTGTGGAAAATCAGTATGGCTGCTGATTGTTCAAGATTTGTAAGGTGAGTCTCTTTCCTAGTATACCTTCCAAATTCTAAAGTTACTATCTAGTATGTACTATTTCTTTAGATTATTGAATTTTTATGCTGATCAACTGTAAATTGCATGCTTTCAGTAACTGAATAAATTATCTTCATAATTTATTAGCCTCTAATGTAAAGTTTCACTTTATAGATTTCAAGATGATGCTGAATTAGCAAAATTGCCAACAACAAATGGCGGCAATGGAATCAAGCCTAATGAAACACAAGTAGCTGAGACTAGCGGCAAAAAGGGTCTGAAGAAGGACACAAGGAAGTTCCTGAAGGCTAGAGTATTGTCAAGAGTATTCTCAGAGGATTATGAGAAAGTTAGAAAAAGAACATTATTAGATCCCCGGGCACAAACCATTCACCGTTGGAACAAGATTCTCTTGGTAGCATGTTTAGTTTCTTTGTTTGTGGATCCTCTATTCTTTTATTTACCACTAGTTCGAGATGAAGTATGCATCGATATTGGGACAACACTTGAAGTTTTCCTCACAATGATAAGATCAATGGCAGATGTGTTTTACATGATTCAGATTCTCTTGAAGTTTCGTACAGCTTATGTTGCTCCTTCTTCTCGGGTATTTGGGAGGGGAGATCTTGTTATAGACTCTTCTAAGATAGCTACTAGGTACCTGATCAAGGGTTTTTGGTTAGACTTTGTTGCTGCATTGCCTCTTCCTCAGGTAATTCACTATAGATTTCCTTTATCTTGATCAAAACCATGGTGTTTTGACTTGCTTATTAAAAATGCTCTTATTATATTGATTACAGGCGTTAATTTGGATTGTCATCCCCAATCTTGGAGGTTCAACCATGGCAAACACAAAGAATGTGCTTCGCTTTATCATCATTTTCCAATATTTGCCAAGGCTGTTTCTGATTTTTCCACTTTCATCCCAAATTATAAAAGCTACAGGGGTTGTGACAGAAACAGCTTGGGCAGGGGCTGCTTACAACTTGGTGCTTTACATGTTAGCTAGCCATGTGAGTATATGAAAACTTGCATTTACTTGATTGCTCATGCACTTTCCCGTTGCCAAATTCTCTGTTACAAGAGGTGTGGTGAAGACTTCAATAGCAAATTCAGTAAGATGACTTTCTTATAGGACTTATATTTTCTTGATTCAAATAATTTAAGCCAAGCCAAGCTAAAATGTGGGCATATGTTTTTATACAACTAAAAAGATATGTTTTAGTAACAGTAAATTCTTCAGCTACTCTTAGGTTCTAGTAACTTCAAGTGTAAGCATATATATGTTAGTCTTGCAAAGTTTATTTCAGGATTGGCTGTTAAGCAACTATTTTAATGATATGAAGAAAGTAAATATACCATACTTCACTAATACTCTTCTGTTTTGGTTGAAGTTTTTAGGAGCTAGCTGGTACCTTCTATCAATTGAAAGACAAGAAGCATGCTGGAGGAGTGTCTGCGATATGGAGGAGCCATCTTGTCAATATGGATTCTTTGACTGCAAAAGGGTTGAAGATTCGCTCAGGGTGTCCTGGTTTATAGCAAGTAATATCACAATTTTATGCTCACCAAAGGCTAACTTCTATCAGTTTGGTATATACGGTGATGCAGTGACATCCCAAGTTACAACCTCGTCATTCTTTCATAAGTACTTCTTTTGTCTTTGGTGGGGCCTAAGGAATCTGAGGTAAGTCTTATTTGGGCTTTCTATACCGAAAAAAATGTTTTTTGGACAACCTTAAGTTGTCTACAACTTAAGAGAGAAAGGAAGAGATGAGTGATTGATTTGATTGATGATGTGGTGTAATAGTAAGAGAAAGATAGAGAGAAAAGAGAGTTGTTGATTGAGTGCTTGAAATTTTGGATTGTCAAAATATAATCATTCATTTAGCATTTAGACTATCACCTTACTCTTGAAACATTTTAGTTTTTCTATTTTTCCTGTATCTGGAAAAAAGGATTTTTATTTGTACCTGAGAACAAGGATTTAAACTAATTAAGGTCATCTAAAACTAATTGAACTTTTTTCTTTTGCTGATTAAGAAAAATGATTATATTCAAGTTTATGGGAAGGATAGATGAGTACCTACAAATACTAAGGCCAGAGACAGATGAAAGTTGGAATTTCTAGTGTTCATCATTTAATCATATGCTTCAAAATGCTACTTCTCTACTTCATTTTTGTCTTATTATTGAGCAAATGATGAGATGTCTTCCCTAGCAAATAGAGCAGAATCGCTCATCTAGGTGACCATGACTCACTAAAAGCCTTTTACTTTTTATCCCTTGAGCATTAATGAGTTTCTTATTGTTGGTTGTAGTTCTTTGGGACAAGGTCTTCTTACTAGCACTTTTGTTGGAGAAATAATGTTCGCCATTGTTGTTGCAACCCTTGGATTGGTTCTTTTCGGATTGCTGATTGGTAATATGCAGGTAAGTGCACTTATATTATCTCTCTTAGTTAGCCTAGAGCTGCTTTGCATATGCCAGTTATTGACTTCTTTTATAATGTCTATGAAAATTAGAAGATAATGCCTAAAGACAAGGACCACAATCTGCTTCCTATTTAGTCAAACTCATTGTTTATTGCTTGGAGGGTGTGACCAGCTTGTGCTTCATGCAGAAAATAGAAAAATTCTTTTTGCGCTCATTTGTTTCATTCAGAGAATTTTTATTTTAGAAAACTTTAATTTCTTAATTTCATGACTTAGTTCCAAGATAGCTTTGTCCTACAAGCTAGTACTACATGAAACATTAAATTTGCTAGATGTATGTATGCTTGATTCTACATATCCTCTTCAAAAATTACATCTGAGAGATATTGAGCCCAAAATCAACCTCAAAACTTGCTGTTATATGTTTAGTTAGCCGCATAGCATTGAATTGTTAGAAAACACTTGACCAGCCTATAAACTGACTCTGTTCTTGTATATGTGGATTAATAGAACTCAAATTTTGGCAGACATACCTGCAATCAACAACTGTTCGCTTAGAAGAGTGGAGGGTTAGAAGAACTGATACAGAACAATGGATGCATCACAGGCAGCTTCCTCCAGAACTAAGACAATCTGTTCGCAAATATAACCAATATAAGTGGCTGGCTACACGAGGGGTAGATGAAGAAGCTCTTCTCAAAGGACTTCCAGCTGATCTGAGGAGAGACATCAAGCGCCACCTTTGTCTGGAACTAGTTCGACGAGTAAGTCACTTACACATCCATTTTCACTTCAACAAACCTTCACTAGATCCCTGAAATGCATGCATTAATTACTTCAATATCTAATTTTTTTGTAAAATGTTATAAAATGTCATTCACTCAAACTTTCTCCATTATATTTTCTCAGTGGCAACATACTATGCCAAGACAAATGAAGATATGTTTTATTTGTTTCATAGGTTATGAAACCTTGCTTGCTTCTCCTAGTACCACACTGAAAGATGTCTATTCTTAAGCATTTGACCAAGGAGAAATTATTATATGCATAGTGTCAGATCACCATGTGTTCATGATCTCCCAATTAATCTCTATGTAACATGTGTCAAGTTTTTTAATTCATGAGAAATAATTTATAATAGTTGATCATTACATGTCATATGGAGATTGATTGGGATCATGATAGTCTCAAACCATATAATAATTTATTGTGAAATAAGATATTCTTGGCCGGAAACTACTCATTTAAGAAGTTGATATCTTTCCATATTTGATACTCTTTCACGCACACATGAGAGCATATCTTGACAAGTATTAGGTGATCCGGGGTTATCAGAGCTCACGACTAACCTTCACATGACACGTAATCAAGTATTATGAATTCTTCCTCCAAAATTAAAAAATTTAAATACTTACCATATAAAAATTTAAACAATTCATGTCTTTCAACCTAAGCATCTTGGATAGTTGTTGTAGTTCATGACAACTGACACGTATCACAGGTCCCATTGTTTGATCAAATGGACGAGAGAATGCTGGACGCAATCTGCGAGAGACTAAAACCTGCACTGTGCACAGAAAACACATACCTTGTTCGCGAGGGAGATCCGGTGAACGAGACCCTCTTCATAATCAGAGGCCACCTTGATTCCTACACCACCAACGGAGGCCGCACCGGTTTCTTCAACTCCTGCCACATCGGCCCCGGCGATTTCTGCGGCGAGGAGCTCCTAACATGGGCCTTAGGGTCCCGTCCAAGCTTCATTCTCCCTTCCTCTACTCGCACCGTTAAGGCCATCTCAGAAGTCGAAGCCTTCGCTCTCATGGCCGAAGACCTCAAGTTCGTTGCGTCGCAGTTCCGAAGACTGCACAGCAAACAACTCAGACACAAGTTCAGGTTGGAGTAATGATATTTCGACACTCATTAATTTATGCATGCATATTCTTATTACATCATATCACTTATCATCATAGTTATCAGAATCTTACCATTCACAATTCGAATCTTACTATTTGATACAATTTGACTACCTACAGATACGTATCCTAAGATGAATCTTAAAAAACTTTGTATCTTACAGTACATGATTAAATCATGTTAATCTTACGATTCACAAGGTTCAAGGATTCCCTATTTCATTTTTTTTTAGTTTTCTTTCACCATTCTCAAAAAAAAATTTGAAAGCCATACAAGTCTAAATTATTAAATGAAGAGGAATTGAAAGAACACTTTTGAACTTGTCCTATTCGATTACTCCACTACTTTATTTGTTGCCCACTCATTTAATGCATCTATTTTATTTGTTGCTTCATTTCCTTTCTACTAAAATATAGGCTTCACAAACTCAGATTTAAGAGAACTTATGCATCTTGTGCTCCTAGATTTGAGTTTTTTAGTTATTGATCATGAATATGTGCTTTAATATGTTTTTGTTAGTTGTATATGCTGTTATTATTGATCATGAATCTTACACTTGACGATTTAAAAAATGAATCTTCTGATTCATGATTTGAATTCCATTCTATCATGCTTATTATAGCTATATTTTTTTCTCTTTTATTTCTATCTGGAGCTTGTAACAGGTTATTGGGGGTGTTCAACTGATTATTTTTGTTCAGGTTTTACTCGCACCAGTGGAGAACGTGGGCTGCATGTTTCGTACAAGCTGCATGGAGGCGATACAAGAAGCGAAAGGAAGCTGCGGAACTGAGAGCGAGGGAGAATGTTCATGAGGGTGAGACAGCAGCGTATAGATCAGGGTTGGTGGTTGTGTATGCTACGAGGATGGCCAGGAAGGGTGTGCATCGTGTGCGTTCTGGAACAGATTCTGGAGTTTCTTTGCAGAAGCCAGAAGAACCGGACTTTTCTGTTGATGAGTGATGAGTTTGGACTTCGAATTGGCTTGTTATACTACCCTATGCATAATTCTTTTATTGGTTATTGATCATATAAATTAGGACATTGAAATTCTTGTAATGCATATATATGGACGCAAATAATAGTAGTGCGGGGAAAGCTGATTGGAAATTAACCATATGATGACAAGAGGAGATTAATAATGTGGGGGGTGATGTTTCGAGATTGATGTTATTAAAGACTAAGAGATGGATAATAAAATAAACCATGTAAGAAATCTTTTTTTACATTAGATTAAATCCATAAGCCAAAAGTAATATGATTCATAATTTGTATAACCTTATCCCTTATGTGTATGTGTTTAGCGATTAGAAATTAATTCTTCACTTTCAATCGAAGAATATCTCGTGTTCACTCAAAAATTTATAAACTAAAAATGTCAAAGTTTTAAATATGTTAAATTCAAAGTTGATCTTTTTAATCCTATAATAAGGAAAAGGAAAAAAAAAAAAAAACTTGTTTTAATCCTTATAAGCATATTATGCCTAAATGCGGTTAACATGAACACTTTAAAACGAAAACATACATGTAGTAGGGTATTTGACTATAAGAATATAAAAATCAAGGTAGGATGCCGCCTAGAAGACTTCTAATGTGTTAGTCAAGTAAGCGAAGTTTCTAATGACATTTTAGTAAAATGACTAAAACAATTTTTTTTTGATACAGATTTTAAAAATATCAATTTTAAATTTTGAGAACCAAAACTTGCCACAAATTTGACTAACTATAAGCATATTTAAACTAAGTAAAAATTAACTAATAATAACTAATATTTTTTCTTTTTAAAGTTCACTTATATTTTTTAAAAATAATAATCTATTAATTAGTTTTAAGTAATAATTAATTTTATTTTAATGTATATTAGTTTAATTTTTAATATAATTTAGAAAATAAATTATTTGAAATTATAATTTTATTATATAAATAAATAAAAGAAATGCAAGCAAATGATGATTCATCTGAACAAAATGCTTAAAACAGACACTAATAGGGAATTACATTTTTTTCACTTGATCAAAGGCCAATACAACAGAAAGTAAAACCTAAAGCAAAAATTAAGATAAATCTTTTGTGAGACTTTTTTTGCTTAAAAAATTAATGACATATTTTTTTCGATCCTTTTTTTATTTCAATAATATAATTATAAATGTGTTTGATTTTATCATTTCAGAAATTAAATTTCAGATTATTTATTTGAAGTTATGTAAAAAAATTGACCAACATTGAATTTTTGAAAGTTTATTTTTTCTCATATTTCCAAAATTTAAATTCCACAAGTCATCAACTTTTTTACATTGTAAAAAGAAGTTTATGGAATACAATTTGAAGGATCCGATGGACAAATTTATGGAACAGTAAAACTAGACTCATATAATTGTATTTTATCAATGATTGATTCCAGTGATATTAAATTTGATTTTTTTAGGTAAGATTTTAAGTTAGAATTTTATGATGAAAAAAATATTATTAAAAGAATAGATTAATCAAATCATTGATAAAATTGATGAATATTTCTTACTAATAAAAAATATCATTATACTCTACTGCTCCACCATTTATCTCTTTCATTTTCATTGTTGCGACACCACTCCGTCTCTCTCATTTTTCATCGTTGTCTATTTACATTGGAGAAACAGTGCCATGATCTCTTTCATTTGTCGTTGTGCCCCACCATTCCATCTCTCTCATTTTCCCCAATGGTGGAAGACCTGTGGCGTAACACAATGAAAGTACAAAACTCCTATTTAGAATACATTTCAATTGGGTTTTGGAAACTCAATTTTCGAAATAGTAAAAAAAAACGAGTAAAAATTTAAATTTCGAAAGTTGATTTCTTTTCTTTATAATTATTATTTCTACATTTTCATTTTCGAAATAATAAAGTTAAATCCGTTTATAAGAATATTTTTTAAAATTGATTTTGACAAAAAACGAAAGGAAGTGTAAGTAGAAAAAAAAAAAACAAACCAATAAATTGATAGTTCGAACGGGATGTGAAATGATTCAACCATGGTTTTTGCTTCCTTTATCCTCTTTTTGCTAATTGCACCCTTAAATTTTTAAATCCCCATATTATTTTTCTTTATTATAACTTGTAAATAATGAAGTTGTTAAGAAATACCCTCGAACTAAATATGTCTCTCATACCATTACATTCAAGGGCCACTTGTGCGTAGATGGTGTCCGCCTAATATTTATGCCAACACCCAACACTAAAAACAACAACCTTATTTCTAAACTTGGACCTTTTTTTTTGGCTGGTCCTAAACTTGAACCTAAAGAGGAAAAAGGAAGCACAATGTGAAAATGATTTCAATTTCTCTCTAAAATAATAAAAGTAAGGAATAAATATATGATTTTCTGTGTGGAAATAACTTTTAGGAATCATAATAAGAGTCTAATCTTTGCATAACTTTTTTATAAGAAAAAATACATCACTTTAATTTTTGTGAGAAAGGAAACAGTATTTGCACGATTAAAAAATAAATAAATGACTATTTTGGTTCTAAATGTGTAAATTATTAACAATTTAATCTCAAAAAATCTAATTTAGTCTCTGAATAACAAAAATAACATTTTAACATAATTATCATACTTTTTATATATTCAAATATTATATCACCTATTATCATATTTAGGACTAAAATGATTATTCATAAAAAAAATTATTGGACATGTTTTTCACGTGAAATTGATGGCATTTTAAACTCCGGAAATACATATAAGTATAAAATTATTGGGAAAAATCATGATCATTCTTGTTCTGAGGATGGGCTTTATCTCTCGAAATCTACCTCAGTTATATTGTTAACAGCCACGTCAATAGTTCAAGATTCGAAAGGATTGTTTCGTACCAATAAACACTGTTATTCAAAAGGGTTTACGAACTATATTAATTGGAAATTGTTTCTTGGTAATGGTAAGAAAATATACAGAAGAAATCCTATACGAATTATAGCTACCGTGATTTCTGTTTCATATTTCTTCTTTTTTTTAATTTATTGTTTTTATCCAATAGAACAACAATACCTTTATTTCGTTCTTTTCGAGTGAAAATCACTTTGTACCAAGTAGCAGTGCTCATTAATTTTACAAGAGCAATATGCAATAATTATTTTCATATTAATAGAATATTTTTTTTATTTTAATGTTCTTATCTATTCAATAATCAATTAATCAATATAATATTATAAAAACTCTCTAGCTGTCACCATGTATTGGCTGGATAATACTTTATTTCTTTTTAATTTCTCTTCGTCTTACTTACTCTTTCCTTGTTCTTTTGATTATAAAAATCATTCAGCACCATTTTGTTCATCTACGTGCTGATATTTAGTGCAATGCAGATTCACTGTTTTTTTTCATCTCTCTCTTTACCTAGTTTTTAAACACATATTCAATGTCTTCAAAAGAAAAGTAAAAAAAAAAATGCATTTAGTGTGACTCCAATGTCCACGTATATTATGTGTTTAGATAAACGGTCATAAAATTGATTTTTTTAAGTTATATAATTTTGTTTGAATTTTTATTATAAAAATAAATTAAAAGTAAAATTTAGTATAAATTTTTTTATCTAACACAAAAGTTACATAAAATTGATTCAATTTAGAATTAATTTTAGACTAAAATTAATTTTGAATTCTTTTCTGACATGAAAAATCAGGCACATAAAAATTTACCTAAAATCCATTCCTTTCTCACAATCAATTCTCTATATAAAATCAAGCCCATTACTTTATTTGCATCCATACTTATAAATATTTTAGAGTTATTGATATTAAAAATAAAAATAAAAGGGGTATTTACAAATATCATATTACACTTAATGTTTATTAAATAAAATTGAGAATGTATTAAAATAAGTAAAGAAACCACTTCTTTTTACCAGATTACTAAATAAATTATTAATTTAATATAAAAGATGTATTATAATAAGTGTCACAGAATAAATAGACAGATAAGTATACAAAAATAAGAGCAGATAAAGACTGTTTCATTTTTATTAACAAGTAAAAACTTAAATTTATAATATAAAAACCAGCAAATCAATCACCATTACAATTAAAATTAAAATTTGTAAAGAAGCTTCAAATGCTTTTCTGGCTAACTTGAAGGAGGTGTTTTGTAAGAGAGAAAATTTTTCATTCCCCAAAATCATATTGAAATGATACAGAGAGTGATATAGAGAGCTAAGGAATTTTGGATTGAAACTAGTATCAACCTCTACAATTGTAGAGGGATTTGCAGTACAAGCTGTGAATACAGAGAAAGTTTTTGGGAGAGAGAAATTAGATTCACAATTCACACGATATTCTCTAAGTACCCTTAGCTCTTCTATTTAACTACTCAAGAAGTAACGAAATCCTTCAATTGGTTGTTGGCCTTGCGTGCTCTGGTGCTTTTGCGCATTCCCTGTAATTCCGGATCATGCATAACAGAATTATCCTCTTGCATTCCATGTGGGCCCTTACACACTTGAATTGATGACTCAGCAACATCTATTTCCTTCTCCTTAATTTGTCTTATTACAATACCATCCCCATTTAAGACAACCTTGTCCTCAAGGTTGAAGCTAGGATAATTGGCTTTCATATCTTCCAACCCTTCCCATGTGGATTCATCTGGTGGCATGTTTGTCCATTGGATAAGAACCTGTGGAATCTTCAACTCTCCTTGTTGAATCACACGTGCAGCTAGTACCTTAGCAGGTAGTACAATAGGCCCAATATCAGTCATTGTCAAGGGAAGTGGCATGTATTGTTCAGTGGTCCCTCCTTTGAAAGGCTTCAATTGTGACACATGGAAAACTGAGTGAATCTTTGCTTCTTCTGGTAATTGGAGCTTGTAGGCTACAACACCTACCTTAGCTATTATCATGAAAGGTCCAAAAAATCTCATACCCAATTTTTTATTCCTTCTCAAAGCAACAGATTGCTGCCTATAAGGTTGTAATCGTACCAGCACCCAATCTCCAACCTGCAGCTCAAGATCTCTCCTTTTCTTGTCAGCTTGATTTTTCATATAAACTTGTGCTCTTTCCAAGTTACTTTTGAGCTGTTGTAGAGTTCTGTCTCTTTCTCCCAGCTGCTCTTGCACCGTAATAGGGTCATTTGGTTGAGGCCTATAGCGAGTTAAAGCTGGAGGGTCCCTCCCATAGAGTGCTTTAAAGGGTGTCATGCCAATGCTTGTATGGTGAGCTGTATTGTACCAGTATTCAGCCCAAGTTAAAGCTTTATACCAAGCCTTAGGATTCTCAAAAGTGAAACATCTCAAAAACATCTCTAAACACTTGTTGAGAATTTCAGATTGTCCATCTGACTGTGGGTGATATGCAGAACTCATGGCCAATGTTGTACCCTGTATCTCAAATAATCTTTTCCAGAAATCGCTAGTGAATACCTTGTCTCTGTCTGAAACTATAGACTTTGGAATTCCATGCAACTTCACTATATAATTCATGAAAGCCTCTGCAACTGTTTTACTGCTGTAATCACTTTTAAGTGGAACAAAGTGAGCAAATTTTGTCAATCTATCAATTACCACCATTATTGTAGTGTAGCCAAAAGAGGGAGGTAGCCCAGTAATGAAATCCATAGCTACATCTTCCCATACCTGAGATGGAATGGGCAATGGTTGGAGCAACCCAGCTGGTAAACTATGAGAAGATTTTGCTTGCTGACATATAGCACAATTTTGCACAAACTGTTCGATGTCTTTCTTCATATTATGCCAAAAATATTGATAAGCAATTCTAGCCATGGTTCTAGAATTTCCTGAATGTCCCCCAATAGGAGAGCTGTGATTCTCCTTCAAAATCATTTGAATCAAGTTAGAAGCGTCTGGTATAACCAACCTGCCTTTCCAATAAAGCAGTCCCTCTTTGGTCGTGTAGTGAGGCTTCAGCTGGGGGTGATCTTTGCATTGAGTTATGAGCTCCTGCATTTTATCATTACTCTTCACTTCATCTAGTAATTGTTGCATAAATCGTGTCTTTGGTTCAGACCATGATATCATGAACATTCTGGACAAGGAATCGGCAGCTATGTTCTCCTTTCCTGGATTATACTCAATGACAAAATCGTAACCCAGAAACTTGTGTAGCCATTCTTGTTGTTCAGGTGTTTGTAGGCTTTGATCCATCAAGCTTCTCAAGCTCTTCTGATCAGTCCTGATGATAAACTTACTCCCCAATAAGTAGTGCCTGAACTTTGCGATGGCTTCAGCTATAGCGAGCATTTCTCTAAAGTAAGCTTATTTCTTCTGGTTTCGTGGTGCCAGCTTCTTTGAGAAAAATGCTATCGGGTGGCCATTTTGGTGCAGAACTGCCCCCACTCCAATTCCTGAAGCGTCAGTTTCAAGGATAAAAGTTTGTTGGAAATTCGGCAGAGCTAATACAGGTGCAGATGTGATGGCTTGTTGCAGCCCTTGAAAAGCTTCTTGTGTTGTTTCATTCCAGCAAAATGAATCTTTCCTTAACAAGTCTGTTAAAGGAGCTGCTATTTTGGCATACGACTTAATGAATCGTCTATAGTAGCCGGTCAATCCTAAAAACCCTCTCAACTGTTTCAGGTTAGTAGGTGTTGGCCACTTGAGAACTGCTTCAATCTTTGTTGCCTCCATTGCTACCCCTTTCCCTGACACCACATGTCCCAGATACTCTATCTCCTCAACCCCAAAAACACATTTTGATAGTTTTACATACAGGGTATTTTGTTCTAACACCTGTAAAACTGCTTCCAAATGTGTGAGGTGGTCCTTCCAAGTGGTACTATACACAAGGATGTCATCAAAAAATACCAATACATACTTCCGCAGAGCATGTTGAAAAATTTGATTCATGAGACATTGGAAGGTTGCTGGCGCGTTTGTTAACCCAAATGGCATAACTAGCCATTCATAATGACCATGGTGGGTTCTAAAAGTAGTCTTGTGTCTATCCTCCGGTTGAATCAAGATTTGGTGGTAACCGGACCTCAAATCCAGCTTCGAAAAATACTTTGCACCACAAAGTTCATCTAACAACTCATCTACAGTAGGCATAGGGAAACTATCCTTAACTGTAATGGCATTTAAAGCTCTATAGTCTGTGCAAAACCTCCAACTTCCATCTTTCTTTTTCACTAACACAATGGGAGATGAAAAAGGGCTATTACTGGGCTGAATGATTCCTTGATCTAGCATCTCTTTCACCATCTTTTCAATTTGCTCCTTTTGACTGTGGGGATACCTATAAGGTTTAACTTTGACCGGATTAGAGCCCTCTTTCAAAGGAATAGCATGGTTTTGAGGTCTTTGGGGTGGTAGTCCTTCTGGTGTCTTGAAAATACCTCTGTAAGTATATAATATCACAGCCACCTCAGGTGACATGTTAGCTGGTATCTCATCCCATACGTCATTGACTGCATCAGCTTGTACTCTCTCTACAGTGAACACTTCATCAATACTTCTAGTGTTACACATCCTTTTCAGCTGATGTAATTGTGCCTGACCTGGTCCCATGCTTGTGTCACCCTGTAATGTAATGAATTTTCCTTTGTGGAAAAATTTCAAAGTTAAAGCTGAATAGTCTGCCACATGAGGCCCTAAAGTAGCCAACCAAGCTGTCCCCAATATTAAGTCTGCACCAGCTACAGGTAAAAGGTACACAGGAATCAACATTTCATGCTCTTGAATGACTACAGGGAGTTGTGTCACTACCCCCTCTGCTGTCATAGTCTGTCCATTTCCCACTAACACCTTAAAGCAGGGTGCTGGTTCCACTGGTAATTTCAGAAAATGCGCAATTCTTGGTTGTACAAAATTATCAGAGCTCCCTCCATCAATAAGTATTTGTACTTGGAGTTTGCCAATTTTCCCCATGAAACGCATTGTCCCTAGACTGTTGGCTCCTTTCATTGCATTCAAGGATAGGTGATGTTCTGTGTGAGTTTGGTTTATGATGTTTTGTGGTTGGTCTGGTGGTTCTGTTTCCTCTTCTGCTGCATTTTCTGGTTCATGGTCAGATTGCAACAACATCAGGTGTTTGTTAGGACACTTGTGGCTAAATGAGAATTTCTCATCGCACCAATAACACAGTCCTTTGTCCTTCCTTAATTGCATCTCTGCAGGGGTGATTCTTTTGATATTTGGATTCTTTTGGTTAATGTCCATGGGTCTGGTAGGGGGTGTTGGTAATAAGGGAGTATTGGTTGGTTTTTGGTTGATTTCTGGTTTATTTGAATTGAAGTGAGCTCTATTTTGGTATTGAGTGTTTGGGTTTTGGTATTTTTGTGGTTTGGTGTTGGAAGTGTATTTTTCTTCATAAACTTTTGCTAGGGACACAGCTTTCACAATGTTAATAGGAGTGTGAATCATCACATCTCTCCTAATATCGGGGTTTAAGCCACTTATAAAACAATCAACAAGAGCATCAGTGCTTAATCCATAGACCCTGTTTGCTAAAGCAGTAAATTGCCGATAATAATCACTCACAGTCCCAGTTTGGCTAAGCTTAAACAAGGTAGCTCTAGGACAATCATAGATTGAAGGTCCAAAATCCAGTTCTAAGGCACGAGTGAACTCAGCCCAGGAATTAAAAGGATGTGTTCTCTGTATCATTTGAAACCAAGGTACCACATCTTGATCAAGATGAACAGATGTGATAGTCAATCGATCCTTATCAGGGGTTTCATAATAATCGAAAAATTGCTCAGCTCTAAAAATCCATTCCATTACATTTTTGCCATCAAAACGGGGGAAATCGAGCTTGACATTTCTTACCTGAAACGGAGCTTTGTTTGAGTTCGTAACACCATGGGAAGAGGTCTGAGAGGAGTTGCGTAATAACATCGAAAGAGCTTCGTTGATTTTATCCAGTTTCCCATCAGTGGACGATTGCAGATCCTCCATGGTTTGAAATCGAGCATCCGTCACAGCACCAAAACGCTCAAACTGGATCTGAACTTCATCGTACAACTTCTTGATATCGTCGACGTTTTTCTTCACGTCGGTGGCGAGCTCTTTCATTCTGGTGTTGTCTGCCATGGTGAGATGAAAGCACCAATGAAATGATACAGAGAGTGATATAGAGAGCTAAGGAATTTTGGATTGAAACTAGTATCAACCTCTACAATTGTAGAGGGATTTGCAGTACAAGCTGTAAATACAGAGAAAGTTTTTGGGAGAGAGAAATTAGATTCACAATTCACACGATATTCTCTAAGTACCCTTAGCTCTTCTATTTAACTACTCAAGAAGTAACGAAATCCTTCAATTGGTTGTTGGCCTTGCGTGCTCTGGTGCTTTTGCGCATTCCCTGTAATTCCGGATCATGCATAACAGAATTATCCTCTTGCATTCCATGTGGGCCCTTACACACTTGAATTGATGACTCAGCAACGTCTATTTCCTTCTTCTTAATTTGTCTTATTACACATATTTTCCGGAATGAATAAAATTTGTTTAATTGACTGTTAAAAATATTTAGATAAATTTATTAGAAATCAAAGAATTATACATATTTTTATTGATTATTTTAATTATTTATCATATTATATAATTTAATAAAGAATAACATAATATTTTTTCTGTAATAAAAGAAAAATTAAATTTGAAAAAAAATAAATTTTTCACCTCCTTCCATGAAAAAGTTTTCCTAAAAAATTGATTAAAAACATTTTAAAAAACATTTTTTTTCAAAAATGTTATCTTTTAAAAAATACATACGAGCATGGGAAACTAAGTTTTTTTTAATATATATAATTTCCCAAAAATAAAAAATTTCTCTTCTCCTAAACATCCCCTAAAAGTTATAATCTTTAATCGATTGTCTTTTGTTTGGATGTCTATCGAGCTTAACTAAAGCATCTTCCTTACTTGTGACTACTTTATACGATTCCCATCGGATTTTTAAGTTTCCTATAAAATAGGAACGAACTATAATTCAAAGTGGCAATCATTCATTTTTATTTTTATTTTGGATATTCTGTTTGTTGTTTTCTCTCGTTTTCTATTTTGTTGTTTGTGTAGTCTCTTTACGAACTGAAAAACGAATTCATCATGATGACGTAAGCCACCTATAATTCCTGACTCTGCATATTGCATACATTAGGTCGAATCATGAACATAATTATAAATGTGTCCACCGAAACAGTCATTTGCATCCCACAATAACATGTTTTGTGCCACGTGAAAAATTGTATTTGTATGAAATTGTTTTGTGAATTCGAATTAATTATTAATCATCCGGCATAAAAAGGAAGCTCATGATAGAAAGATTGCAAACAAGATGGAAAAGTTAGCTGCCATGGCACTATTACTACTACAAACCCTGATTAATTTGCAGCCATCTACTGTTCTAGGTGCTTCCACAAACCTACTTTATGTGTTATTATAGATTTGAAAAATAAAAAATGAGCAAGTAACTATGCAAATATTCGCATCTAGTCTAGTCTGGTTTAATTTAATATATTATCTTTATGTTTGTCATGTGTCAAAAGTGAGAAGTGCCTTTTCTTTTTTGAGAGGAAAGTGAGAAGTAGTTACTTGCTAGGTAGTTTTGATTTTAAAACATCGTATCGTATGTATATAATTTCGATCAATTTCTATGTAACATATATTTAAAATGAGTTTTATAAAACTTTTATTTAATCAAAATGTGTAAAACTAATAGAGAATTATTTCTCAAAACTTTAGTTGAGTAGTGTAACAATTGTCTAATATAGATCTCTTAAACTGTAAATTCGTATGTATAAATATTCTATCTACTTGTTAATTTTGTTCATTACTTTCCAATAATAGTAAATGAAATAAATGAGGTACACAACATTTCTAAAACTCTACAGAACAAAAATACATCAAGCATTATTATATATGGGTTACCTAAAAAAGACTTGTACATGCACAAGTATTAATTATTATATAATATAAAAGCTTGAATTATTTCTAATAAACTCCAATGAAAAGTTTTGTTAAACAATGTTGTTTTACCTTGAAACAACTATGGTAACAAGATATTAAAGGTGACCTAACTCAAACATATATTTAATAATATAATATAAAAGCCTGAATTATCTTTAATAATATGCTTCTAATTTTATACATGACTTTCTTCTTTAAAAAGTGACAAGAGATGGGGTTAATTAGGGTTGAGTTAGCCCCTTGCATGCATTTTCGCCTTCAAATATTTAATATAATTTTATTTAAATTGATTAAAATCATTAGGAGTCATAAAATTATTTCTCTAAACATCTAAAATAGTGATATATTTATATAATTCAAACTCATCATGACTATATAATTTAAGTTAAAAGATCATGTACTAATTCATCTACGTGGTCAGTGGAGTATGAAAAGCAAATGTGGGTGAAAAAGAACAACAAAACATGAAATGTTCCCCCTAAGGAAAAGGTCGTAGACATGTCAATGGTTGAAATATGAAGTGGACATGGAAAAGAGGGACAATAGCTAGGAAAGGAAAACAGACTTGGACCCGTTGGTTCTAGCTAGTCAAGTGATTCCCTTAACATTCTACTGCTCTTAGCCGTTTCATTGGCCACATGTCAAGTCAAGCTCTAATTAATTGGCTAAGCACAATTCCTTTCCTAAGCAATGTGATTATCTGTTGACCCACTTTGACAATTGGTCTGGCTCTAACTCGTTTCATATGAAATTGTGGGGTTTTACTTTTAACTTTTAATCAACCTTTTATGAATGACCTCCAAAAATTAAAATCAACTTTTCATGAGAACTTTTACATTTTCATGTTATCCGCATTAAGCCTCTGGTTAATAATCATGATCACAATCCCATGAGAGGCTATCTGGTACGGTGAAAAACACTGTAACAAAATTTGTTTTTAGCGAGAATTATATGGCTAGTGATAATAAATTAATGGCTGATAAAAGTCATCTTGAACACTTATAAAAAAAAAAAAAAAAAACTCCAGCTTAAATTACAATTATTTTTTTGCATGTAACAAATGAGCATTAATATGTAAAAAGTCAATTTATAATAAGAAAAATCTTATAAAAAGAATTTAAATGCTAATAAAATGTGTTTTTACAGGTGTGTTTTTGTTTTTTTTAAATCAAAAATAAATGTAAAAAATTTACGATAACTCGCACACTTTATTTAATAAATTGAGTTAGATGTTCTAAGTGTAAAATGTGTTTTTACTAGTGTTTGTTGTGAACTTAAAATTACCATAATATTTTCATCAACCCGATGACCATTGTTTAATTTTTTGATAAACATTTTAGTGGTAATTTATAGTGTTATAAAAAGGAATATTAATTATCACAAAAAATGACATTGTAATTCAATTAGTAACACACAAGTTGGGGAATCACCTAAGTTCAATTTAGTGGAATAAATCTTGAGGAAGGATAAGAAAATTTAAATATGATTAAACTTTGGATTGAATATTAATATGTTTTATGGCTGAGCAAAGTTTATAGTGATACTAGAGATCCCACGAAAGAATTAAAGATTCTAATTATTTAAAAAATTGAAACAGACGCATGAGAAATTAGAAAAAAATATTAATTTTTGAAAAAACATGTGATTTAACAAAAAAGTTGTAAAAACATGCTCTTAATTAAATAGGTTTATAAATTAATTAATCAAATAAGTTATTTTTTTTGTTGCAATCAAATAAGTTATAAATATTTTGAAATAACTTGCTAAACATCCTTGATCATCAAAAAAGGTAAAAAATTAATAAATAAATCCCCTTTGCTCTATTCGAATTAAAATACTATCACCTTTCACATCATTTTCAATTTGGGGCATATATAATATAGTTGGTCAAAAACACGTTCTTCAAGCTTTGACACATAAAATGCAATAATAATGCCATGACTCATGAGGAATTCAGTTGACAAAAAGGATATACTTTCATAATTAATTAGCAGTTATGGGTGCAATTTTAATGTCACTGGAATGGAATGGAATGGAACACCATGATTGGACCCAGCAACCAACTTAACAAATAGACTTCTTATTGCTACTTTCTATATATCTCATAACTCTGTCATCTTCATTTGGTACCACATAACTATTAAGTACTTCTTTGTCCAATACACGCGTCATATATATGAAGTATAAGTTTAATTTAGATCGTACTTAAAGAATTTTATGAGGAAATAATTTTGTTTTGTATTTTATGTTTTGTTAAGGCATAAATATATATAAGAAAATTATAATAAAATTTTCTAAGATTGAGTTATACATATTAATTTTTTAAATAAAACTTCTAAGATTACATCTAGATTAAAAATAAATTGATTTACATAATCACATGGTAATATAATAATTGCACAAAATTCCACACAAATTTTGTTATTTCCCTCATCATGATATCATTACCCCTTCTCTCTCTCAAGTTGGAGCATGTAAATTACATATCCCCAACTTGCACAATAGAGAGGTGAACTGAGTAGGACCAAGAGCCTTAGTAAAAATATTAGCTAATTGTGCATGTTCAGGAACATAAGTAGGTGCAATATTGTTAGTGAAATACTTTCGCGAGTGAAGTGACAATCCACTTCAATGTGCTTGGTGTGCTCATGAAAAATTGGATTTTTGATTATATGAAGCGCTGCTTGACTATCACAATGAAGTCGCATAGGCTGAGAAGGAGAGATACCAAGACTATGGACAAGACCTTTTAACCATTTCAATTCTCCTGTTACAGTTGTCATGGATCAATACTCAGCCTCAACAGAGGAGCGAGATACTATTTATTGTTTCTTAGTTTTCCATGAAATTGGAGAAGATCCAAGTAGAACAAATCATCTGGTAAGGGACCTATGAGTTAAAGGACATCCAGCCCAATCAGAGTCACACCAACTAGAAAGTTGCAGGTCATAATCCAATACGCAACAAAATACCCTATCCTGAATTCCTTTTCAGGTATCGAACAACACAGAGAGCAACCTCTCATTAGGCCTCTTTAGGCGCCTGCATAAATTGAGACAGTACATGCACACAGTATGAAAGCTCGGGTATGGTAAAACAGAGGTAAATGAGACGACCTACTAATCGCCTATACTGATCAGGATGAGAAAAAGGCAAGTCTGCTGCAAGTGCCAGACGATGATTCTATTCAATTGACACATTTGATGGCTTAGCTCCTAGAAGTCCAACTTCAGCTATAATGTCCAAAGCATATTTGCGTTGACAAAGAAAGATACCTGCGGAAGATCGTGCCACTTCAACACCTAAGAAATATTTGAGGATCCCCAATTCTTTCATGTGAAAGCAATTGTGTAAATAGGCTTTAAATTTGGTGATAGCTTCATGATTATCTCCCAAAATGATTAGGTCATCAACATACATTAACACTACAATATGTACCCTCGGTCATTGCAAGACGAAAATAGAATAATCAAACAAAGATTGTCGAAATCCGTAGTGTTTTAGTGCAGCGGACAACTTGGAAAATCAACAGTGAGGCGCCTGTTTGAGTCCATATAAGGACTTGTTGAGTTTACACACCATGCCATATTGCTGCGGAAGAAAGCCATAAGGCGGCTTCATGTACACAACCTCCTCAAGGTGCCTGTATAAAAATGAATTATGCACATCCATCTGATGTAATTCCCAAGCTTGTGTGGCTACTACGGCTAACTCTGTGCGTACTGTTACCATTTTTACAACGGTGCAAAAGTCTTTGTGTAATCGATCCCCTCCTTTTGATGATTGTTAAGAATTACTAACCGTGCTTTGAACCATTCTACACTTCCATCAACTTTATGCTTTATTTTGTACACCCACTTACAACCAAATGCTTTCTTTCCTGGAGGCAATTGTGTGATTGTCCAAGTTTCATTGGTCTCAAGGGCATGTATCTCATTTTTCATTACATATCTCCACTGACTGTCTTTCACAGTGTCAGGATCCTTTTCCAATGAAATGGATGCAACAAAAACACGATGTGCAAGAGAAAAATGGTCATAATTCATATAATTAATTATGGGATAAGGTGCATCGGAGTCTGCCTTTGGAGAGGGTGAACAGTTGCATGGACTCAGTCTTTTGGTGGTATTTGTCACATAATCTTGTAATCGAGTAAAAGGTTGTTTGGTTCTATGTCCTCTACCCAATAATGGCTCGGTTGGTGATATAGATGGAAGCACTATATCTTGTGTGTCCATATTTTGGAGAGTAACACCTCGTTCATCGAACCCCGCATTTGGCTCACCCCCTCTATCATCCATTGCCATATCATCACTTTTTTCAGTACCTTTTGTGTGATCCATTTCTTCTACACCATCAGTCACATCACCAACAATTTCTTCACAGCTCCAATTTTTAGGAGGAACATCTTCTTTGATAGTAACATCAATAGAAAAAGGATACTTGGTCTCAACGAATTCAACATCTCGAGAGACAAAAATATCTTTTGTTTCTAAGTCAAACAACTTCCACCATTTCTTGCCATATGGGTAGCCAATAAACACACACTTTTTACTCCTACTTGCAAATTTATCACCATTCCTTCTTTGATTATGGGCGTAACATAAGGAGCCAAATATTCTCAAATGTTCATATGCAGGTTGTTGCCCATATAGCATCTCATATGGAGTTTTCCCATTCAAAATAGTGGAAGGAGTTCGGTTGATCAAATATGCTACAGTTAAAATACATTCTCCCCAGAACTTAATGGGAAGATTACCTTGAAATCGCAGTGCTCGAGCCACATTCAAAATATGTTTATGTTTTCGTTCCACTCTCCCATTTTGTTGGGGTGTTCCGGTGCAAGATGTTTGAAAAATTATTCCACGATCAAGAAAATATCTTCTCATGCATGTGAATTCTGTCCCATTATCACTTTTAAATATTTTGACTTGTTTATGAAACTGCCTCTCAAGCAGAGCAAAAAAATTATGAAGCATTGTCAATACTTCTCGTTTATCAACTAATAGGTATACCCATACAACACGTGAATAATTATCAACTATTTTCAGGAAATAAAAAGCACCACAAGTATAAGAAATTCTATATGGTCCCCATAAATCACAATGAACTAATTCAAATGCACTACTAGCTTTATGTTCACTCAAAGGAAACTTCTCTCTAGTCTATTTGGCTCTAAAACAGACTTCACATGTTTTATTCACTACATTGCTATCTTTATATTTTCTAATCTCAGGAATCAATTGGATGATCTTCAAGGAAGGATGTCCCAACCGTTTGTGCCACGAGTCCATGGAATGAAAACCATCAGTTTTGTAAGCTCTCACATATTGAACCCCTCTGAGAAAATAGAGTCCATCCCTCCGTTCACCTGTTCCAATCAGTGTCCTCGAAATACGATCATATACAACACATAACTTATCAGTGAATTGAACAACACATTTCAATTCATCCATCATCTGCGAAACAAATATCAAATTGCAATTCAATTTAGGCACATAGAGAATATTAGTAAATTTTAGGCCTCCATTTAACACCATGCTTCCTTCTTTAATCGTTATTGTATGTTGTCCATTAGGAAGTTCAACTGGACAACTTTGAATATCTCGCAGTTCATGCATATGATTCAGATTTCCAGTCATGTGGTTGGAAGCCCCTGTGTCAATTATTCATGTATTGGTATCACGTTCACCTGTCATCTTGTCATTAGAGTTTGTTTTCTGAGCATTTAGTAATTCTACTAGCGTTTGTCATTGTTCTGTAGTAAATCCAGTCAAACCTGGATTGTCTCCTTCTCAGATCCTGGTGTTTGCACTTGTTTCACCACTGTGCACAACATTTGTACGCACTGTTCCTCCTTTTCCTCGTCCAGTTCTCGGGTCGTCATTGGAATTCAATTCATACGGTGATGAAGTCTTTTTCACCATCTTATGTTCTTCTTGCTTATGAGACTCATTATTAAGAGCCTCCTCTTCATGATGACTCATTGTTGCTAAATTTCAAACAAAACCTGTTGACTCTGATACCATAAAAAATTCTATGACAGAATAATTATGTTCTGTATTTCATGTTTTGCTAAGATATAAAAATATATAAGAGAAATACAACAAAATCTCTTAAGATTGAACTATACGGATTGATTCTCTAAATAAAACTCCTAAAATTACGTAAAGACTAAAAAATAAATTAATTTACATGATCACAAACTAATAATACATAGTAATATAATAATTAGATATAATTTTACACAAATTCTGTTATTTCATCTTGATATCATTAATACTATGTAAAATTAGTTGTATTTAATGACCTAAAAAGGAACACATAAATTGAAGGTATACACAAATATCAAACTCCTATCAAATAACGACCCCTTGAGGATGAACAAGCTCCACACATTTGACGAGTACATCAAAGTCCAATGCCGGTTAAATGCATGCATCCCGAGGACGGTGGTGATTATTGATTCGTCACATTTCATCATAGACTTTGTGAGTACATTCAATTCTATATGTTTCAAACAGAGGATAAATTTAGCGTGTATAGTAAATTGGTTCTTCGGGGGAAAAAAGAAAAATTAAATCTAATAGTGGATGCATTAGTTTACTAGTCAATAAATGCACTCATCATGTAAGGTTACGATTAGTCTAAGGTATTTGAATGAAATCAATAATTAGTAGTACAACCAAAAGGGTTTAATACACTTTTGAATTGTCATTTTTCAAAAAGTAAAAGTAACTTTGACATGTACATCGTTTTTTATAATTATAAAATTCTTTCAATTAATTTATATCGTATTAATTACATTAAATCTATTCATTAATTACATTATTATTTTTAATTTTTTTTATATCCACTTAATTACTTCTCATTAATATTTGAAGAAAAAAAATAATTAAAAATACATAAAAAATAATAATTAATACATCTAAAAATTTAAAAAATAATCTTATAAAAAAATAAATAAATTTATGAAAAAGATCTTATAATTAGAGATAAAAGAAATATGTTTCATGTCAAAAGGACCTTAATTAGAAATTTATGATTTTCACAAGTACATATAGAACGTATATCTCTATTTATAGTGGAAGCCTTTCAAAGTTCCTATTTTCTTTTAGTGTAATTTGTTTCACAATCAAAGGAACATATTTATATTCTTTATTTTTTTTAGTAGACTACGAGAAGTACTTATACTTGAGTTGAGTAAGCATAAAATTTTCTCTCTTTGATATTACAAATTAAGCTTGAACAACTTCAATTTAATTTATTCACACATTTAATGGCCGTTAACTTGTTTTTTTTCTTTAATTCCTACGAATGTTTGAATCTTGTCTCAAGCAACTATCATTATTAACAAAGTTCAGCATAATTAATAGATAAGTTAGATGCATTATTAAGTATATTATCAAGGGTTTGATACTTAATCATTTGTATGGAGAAGATTTTGTTCAATAAAATAGATATATAATACATATTTCAATAATTTTTCCACTCCGAAGAAATTTTTCGACTATTAGTTGAGAGAGATATCTTTTGGTGTGTGTGTATATATATATACAAACAAACATAAACTAGCACTCTGTTCAGAATAGATTTCGACAAATTAATAATTTCATGATTGCTACAATTATTAAGTGGAAAAACAGAAAAGAATCCGTTTGCTTGGTGTTCCATGGAGAAACAATGACCGGAATTGAGGAGGAATATATGTTTAAATTTGGACGGAATATGCAGAGACAAATAAAGCAAAAGGAACTTTTAGGACCCAACAAGAAAATGAAACGCCCCGAATTACGTATTCAACTTGGCTTCTCCCACCTCAATTCTTTATTTTTGATGTTGAAATTCAAGAAAGTGACTAGCCAAGAAAATTATGTGACGCACTTTCCTCAAAGGACTAATGGGAAGTCGGTGGTTCAAGAAAATTATTAACTTGTTTAAATTCCGAACAACTTGACAACCACTACCATTTCCTCATCAAGATGATGGCATTCCTCTTTTTTGTGCCATATTTGATCCCTTATTTAGAAATATTTTTACGTTACTTGAATTGCAACATGTGATAACAAATATCGATCCTTGGCCTGGTTTTTTATTTTCCAGATGCTGACTTTATTAATTTTCAAAAAAGAAAATCATGCATCCACCATATATTCATAGGTATCCACCATTAAGAAATACCTTGCCCCTGTTTGGTTTAAGCACGGTATCAAAGAAAGGATAATTTTTTTTCCAAAAAATTTAATGGCTCTCACACCTCCCCCACACAACTTTTTAATTAATTCAAATATTTTTTCTCTATCACATTTCATTCCATTCAACCAAAATAACCCTTAAAGGTTCCTTGATATAAGAATCTCAAAGACATGGTCAATCTATCACCCAAATTCAACATATGTGAATAAGTCAAATGTAACGAATTAGAGTGGATAATGACACGAACTTAGGAAAAATATACACACATATATAATATAATATAATATAATATACTTACAATATTCAACATATTACATGTAATATAATGAGAGAAGAGAGAGTATTTATTATCCTATTATTTTCTAACTCAACTTTTACACTAAACTAACGGCATAATATAAGAGATAATAACATTATCTTGATCACCTGAAAAGGATTTTTTTTTTATTAAAAATAATACAGGAATATGTTTTAAATTTATAAGGAAAAGTATTTTTATGCATTTTAATTATAAAAAAATCCTTTTACTTTCTTAACTGGTGTGGTTAACATTTTCCGTAAAAAATACCAATTAGCCTTTTAAAAACATTCTTACAATTGTTCAAACTTTAAAATTACAAAGAATGTGTGTCAAATAATAAGTTAAACCTTGACTTTAGGTTTGGAAAGTAAATTGGACTTATTTAAGATCAAACTTTTTTTTTACAGCATTTAAGATCAAACTTAATCTCCCTAATTTCTATCTTAAATCGCGTAGCAGCAAACTTAATATTTAAGTGAGATTATCAAGAATTTTGGGTTATTCCCAAACTGTTGCAGGGCTTCTCACCCTATGTTAATTGTTTCTGGCTTCAATAGACTTGAACCTATTGAGTCAAGCTAAACTTGAGTTAGGTCAGGTCCGAAGGTATCTTGGTTTCAAAGACTTAGAAGACTTATAAGAATTGGTCCCTATGAAAACGTATTTTGGTTCCAAGGAATTATCTATCCATCTAGCATATGTCTTGCGTTTCTGTTTAGTGGTACGAATCCTGCGTTTTACTCATTTTGCACTGATAGAAAACAATGTTGTGGTGAATACATCTACACGTCTTACAAAATGTAAACAAAGATTAGGGTATATTTTTCAACAATATTTAAATTGATAATTAATGTGAGTGTCATGTATATTTTATAGTAAACATTAAGGACTAATTGCACATTACCCAAACATTAAAAGGGGTAATGTGCTTTTTTCCCCTTTTGATTATATTTGTATGCAAACCTAGTTTTGATTGTACTAAAAACATTGTTATTTTAATGGTCTTCTTTCTCACTCATTAATATTAATGATAAAATATATTAAAAATAATTAATTTTTAAACACACATATATAAAGGAACAAAATTAGTTTTTTTTTAGCAAAATTAGTATTTATAAGACTATTAAAAAAGAACGGATGGGGTAATACGTGATAGTATATGACTGATTAAGGTTTTTTTACATTTTGCAACTTATTCATAATACCATATGGGTTATATGGAGGGATGTGATTTTTAAAATTGAAAGTTGCACGCTTTAATAAATGAATGAGAATGAAAAATGACCACACTACTAGAACCCTTTCAAAAGGATATTTGAAAGTTTATTGGATGCAAGGTGAAGAAAAGAAAGCTATAAAATTCCAACACACTTTTCTGATGAAGGTGGAAAAGAAAAGGGAAAGCTTTCTCTTTTTTTTCTTTTCGATATGAATTAAAGCACAGACCAAAGCTGAGTCGCTCGTAACAATCAACATGGAAATTGAAGGTAGGTAGGAGTATATCACCATATTCGATCCATTTCCTAATTTCACACCATGTTGTTAACTGTTTGCTCATTAGCTAATTCTACCGTTTATAATCCCCCCCAACCCATATGATTGTGTATCAAAGGCTTTCTTAAAAATTGACTAGTCGTTTTGATTAATTAACAACAAAATTGACCCCATTTTTCTAACAACATGCTCCACACTGGATTCCATTGTGCATGGATTGATCTAATGCTTATAAATTCGCAATTTGATGAAAGAGATGCCTGGCTTATCCGAAAAGGCAATCTTTGGACGAACATTTTATTCTTATGAATAAAAACAGAATGAGAACTTGACTTTAATTTAGTTCCCTGTCAAATATTTAACAGCTTTTAGTCAATAAATATATTAAAATTAAAATATGTTTTTAGTTTTTTTTTTAATATTTTTCATATTTAATTTTAGTTTTTTAATTTTTTTATTATTTATTTTCGTCCTATGATTTGAAAATACTTCACTTTTATTTCACAAAGTGTATTTTGTGACAGTTTATAATTATCATTATATATTAATTATAAGGATTCAACAAATTTTTAGTCATAGTAGAATTTCATATTTAAAAGTTTTAGTTCTTGTAAAATGTGTTGTCTATTTGTAGTTTCTCATATATTTTTATTGTTCATAATTAGTCCCTAGAAGAGACTAAAAAAGGACAAAAATTTAACAACATAAAAAATATTTATCAGCCGTAGAAATAAGTGAGAAACTAAAAATAGGCAAAAAAAAAATTAAAACTCAAAATTGAAAATTGTACGGACCAAAAAATTATTTACTCCCAATTAGAATCACTTTGAAAACTAAAAGTGAAGTATTTTCAAATTAAAAAGACAAAAATAAAACAAAATTTAACTTAGAGGACTAAAATCAAATTTAAATACAGACAAAAACATGTTTTACTTATATTAATCACTCTTGTGCTCTGACGGAGGGGAAAAATGAAGATGAATACTTATTATTTTGTGGTACAAATTAAACCGAAGAAAGTGACATCTATAGTTAATTGGAAATAGGAACACTAGTTTTTTTATAAAAAAAATTATAAATAAAATGTGTGTGTGCAAATCTAAATGATAGCAAGAAAATTACATACATAAATCAAGAGAACGAAAAGGAGATATGCAGGTTCTCAACCTGCGAGTGGATGATTATCTGCGTAGGAATCCCACCATTAGTTCTGCAACTCAATTATGAATTTATAATTGCAAACACGTCTATGCAACTCAAACAAACAGGGCAAAGTGTTAACACTCCTCCCCTCCACCAAAGAAAGTTTAGGAGATGCAATATATTTATTTATTCAATCAAAGATTTGACCAATGATTTCTCTACCAACAATCTTGAGTACTACTAGCTTAATTCACATATTTTAATTTGAGGGAAGATACATTTATCATAATTATTTAATAAACAACTGGTTGCAATGCTTTCCCCCAACAAAGGATAAAGACATGGATTGATGGCAATTGTTTACCCAACATAATGCCAAACATCTTATTTGAGGAGTGATGTGAATAAGCACAATCCTCATAACTCGTTGCTAATTGATTAACATGGTCAAAGGATTTGACTGGTTGTCATAAAATGAGAGGGGACAGAAAAGGGGTAATTTCATTTCATTTCTTACCCCAACCTCTAATTTTTGTGAAACCAATATGCCAATTTGGTCATGGGAGTTATACATATGCATCAAGTGTTTATTGGCACACTAATGGAATGGAAAAAAAAAAAAATATATATATATATATATATATATATATTAGATTGAAATTTTTTTTCACAAATATTACATATACAAAATTTTATATTAATTCAAAATAATTTATTTTTCCGTTCATATAAATTAAAATCAACATAATATAAATATTTCAAAATATATTAAATATAAATTTTTTTATTACCTTTTTGTTATTATTCAATTTTAATAAAATTTGACATAAATAATCTTATTAATATGTAAATATAATTTAACGATTAAATTAATGAAAATTATATTTTATATCAAATTATAAAAATAATATAATTATTATTAAAATTATATCAATATAATTTGATCTCTATGTATATATATATTATATATATATATATATTAAGGATAAGAGGACTATATATGTGACCACAACCCATAATTTTCTCCACGGGTCGTAGAGGATACCACGTGCTTGTTCCTATCTATATCGTCTCAATAGAGCAAAACAACATTGATGTTAGTGAAGTACACATTCACTATTATTTGCGCTCTCTATTCATCAAGCTCTCAATTCATCAACATCTATTATTGCACGGATGAATTGATGAAACTGAAACCATCCAAACTTCCTTATTTTCATTTAATCTTTTCGCTAAAAGCTAGTGGATTGACCAAAATCAATTAAACTTTGAGTATTAGGGTCTAGGGAGAAATAAAAAAACAAAAGGGCTTGTAAGAAAGAAAGAAAAAAATGTACATGTTCTTTCACTGTAATTTCCTAACCTGTTTGATGTGATGTTTCCTTTTGGAAATCATTATTAGTATTCTTACCAATTGGGTCTCCAAGTCACGGTAACAAACAAAATAAATTAACATCTTAAATTTGCTGATTGTTTTGGCATCAATTCATAATATAATGTAAATAGTTAAATACCCATATTGTATGTCAGCAATTTAATTGCAAGCAGAGGAAGCATTAGAAAGACAAATGGAAGTCTAGAAGAATAGGGACAGCAAGGCTTTGTCTACTTACAACAACAACAGGAACGAGGGGTAACTTAAACTTATTTTATGTCCAATCTAAATCTGAGTGATAAAAAAGAATGGATGTTTCCTAGGCATGCATCAAGCTTGTCTAGTGAGGGGAGGTGGTTGAGGGCACACACATCACAAAGTGGATGATGGCTAACATGTGATTGTAGGAGCTTAAAATGTAAATCTTGTCTCCGTGTAACGGTATAGGAATACACTTATTTTATAGCCTATTAAATGTTAAAATCTACGGCATCACATGATGTACACATGTATTGGCATTTGGCAAATAGCTAGCTAGCACCACACACGCACATGTTCTCTTGGTGTGTTTAAGAGTTAGATGTCTTATCTCTAGGGCTTTTACAAGAGTCAAGGGAGCTGGATAATGGGAGTTGGTTGTGGACACGTTAGTTGGATACAAAATGAATTGAGAATGTGATAAAGTAGTTGATTAAAAGTCAACCCCTGATGAAGATACCTATGGTTTAGCTAAAACACTAGAATTGCCCGTGTCAAAGCAAGAACTGTGGAGAGGGGGAAAGGGTATCACGGGCCAGTCATAAACAGCCTATGCCATACTCATACTGTGCTGCCAATGCCAATGTAAACGCGTGTTTGGATTTTAGTTCACTTATTCATGTTGACGATGAAGCAAATATAATTTGTTTTAGTTAAATCCACGTTGACGATTAGAAACACCAAACCAAATAACCTACAAGTGATTAAGAATTCAGAATTATCTCTTATCTTTTTCATGTATTAGTTTGATTTCTCATAAAGTTGTTAAAATTTTGATTCACAGACCATCCTTTTCAGAAAGATATAATAGGATAAAATTACTTGGGGTTTAGGGTTGTGTAGTGATATTCTGAGTAAGTCTTTATTGATAATCTCAATATGACCTTAATGCCCGTCAAAGGTACCTTCCCTACCTACCACTTTTCATGGAAAAAAAAAAAAAACCATATTGATAATGTGCTTCAAGAATTGAAAACACCCCATGACATCCATCTACAAAATTGGAGAACACTTAATGCAATGCTGGGCCAACTTCCTCTGTCTTAACAAATATCTAGCCACTACCCTGGATGGAAATCAAATAGAAGATATTTTGTGGGTTACCATGAAATGAAATTGATACCAGAAAAATATGTGCTACCTCCTTAAAATACTTTTTTTAAAAGCTCAATTAACTTATAGCTTTATTTATTAATATTGAGAAATATATAAATGTTCACAATTTAAAATTATGTAAAGAAACATGCATTAATATTTTAGTAGTACCCATGGTCTTGGTCAACATACAATAAAAAAATGGTTTCACCTAAAAATACACACACACACACACATATATATATATATATATATATATATATATATATAAAATTCTGGTTTACAAACACTCATATGGTATTGATGTATATAACTATATATTGCCATACATTTGTTTACTGTTGACATTTATCACTTCTCTCTCATCTTTTTCTTGGTGCCTTTCTAGGTGTCTTCACCCCAAATTATCTCTACCAAACATTTTTCATCGCTATAAAAAGGTCCCATATGTACCATTGTACTAAACTTTTGCCATTAGCTCTGACTTCCCACGTGGATATTAAGAATAGAAACAACCAAGATACTACTACTTCCACGTATTTCATTTTTTTTTCCACTTATACTTTTGCTATATATATATATATATATATATATATATATATATATATATATATATCTTGCCAACTCTTATAAAAATACGAGTAACATAACAAATACTCAACATCAAAACCAGCCCTTTCAAACTGTATTTTTAGAACATCAAAAACCGAGAGTTCGGCCTCACCTTCCAGTATTGTGTTCCCATTCCAATACTCAATTGGTTAAACAAAAAACGAACAATGATCTTGACATAGGACCACGGATTGTGTTTCTTTCTTTCTTTTCTTTTCTTTTCTTTTCTTTTCTTTTTTTTTCTGGTACAGGGGACCATAGTAAAGTAGAAAACAAACACACACGTTAATTTGTGGATCAAGTTTTCCCCTACGTACAACTTGGAAGGAGTCATCATCGTTCATGATGTGATAATGGTTCCACAATAGAATGCACCCTCGCGTGTGCTTCTTCCTCTCTACCCTTATATATAAAGCCACGCACCCACGACACTTTCATCAATTAACCGCTCATTCATCCAAATTTCTCAAACTCAAGCTAGCCTTTGGGGGATATGATAGAGAAGAAGACACAGTGTGAGAAAAAGGAAAAAATGGAAGGTGAAGAAACTGAGATGAAACAACAATCCAGGTTCAAAAGGATTTGTGTGTTCTGTGGCAGCAGCCCTGGGAACAAGAGTAGCTATAAGGACGCTGCTATTGAGCTTGGGAAAGAGTTGGTAATGTCTCTCTCTTATGTTTTTTCTGTTATGACATGTTTCTGCTAATTTGAAGTTCAAGGAAATTGAACTTTGTCATGTGTTGTTTTTGGTGTGTGTTTTGTTTCATCCCTTTTGTTTTTGGTGTTCCTGTTTTGGTTTAAATGGTCAATTAAACCTTTGTTTTGGTGTTACTGCATCTGTTTCATGATGTCCCACATCGTTTCCTTCATCCACATTTCAACTACATAAGCTCCTCAAGGAAAGTGAAGAAAAAAATGTTTTTTTTTTGTTTTTTCACGAGAGAGAGAGAGGGAGAGAGAGAAATAATTCAATTCAGTTTCTATGTTTTCTCATGCATATTTTGTAGTATGGTCCATAGAAAGTATCTACCTTTCATAGTTTCATAGAGTTGTGGCAAGTGAGAATGAAAAACTACCATTGTTAAATTATGGTCTTAAATTCACTTCTTTGGGTACTTTTTGGAATTCTTGAAAAGGTGTCAAGAAATATTGATCTGGTTTATGGAGGAGGAAGCATTGGTTTGATGGGGTTGGTTTCCCAGGCTGTTTATGAAGGAGGTCGCCATGTAATTGGGTGAGCATAATCTTAATACTACTTCCTTGTGATTTACTATTTGTGTTGTTGAATTATAGGATATGATGCTAATTTTCAATTATATTCTTGTCATGATATTGTCTGCAGAGTTATTCCCAAGACACTGATGCCAAGAGAGGTAATGTTAAGATGTTTTTTGGAGGCATTTCATCAATCATGATTGCAAATAAAAAAGAAAATGACCAAACAGCTACCCAGAGAGAGGGAGGGACACAGAACGAGAGACAGAGAGAATTATCTACTTACTACTTTACCTTCCGACCACAATATGCTTTTCTTGTTCCAATGCTCCCTATCCTCTTTTAGACAGAGTAATGCTGTTTATATATCATAACAACTTTTATAGCATTATTTTCTAAATAAATGGTAGATGCACTGATAATATAATAATATTAATATTTTTAATCAATAAAAATTTATCATATATAATAATTTTATTAATTTTAAAATTATTATTTTAAATCATAACTAGTGTGATTTCTGATTGACAGATAATATAAAAGTCTACTACATTATGGGTATATTGAAATTAAATTCTTTTTTAAATTTTTTTTATCGCTATATGTTACATTACTCATTTTAATACAAAGTTCTCAATTTCTCTCCTTTTTATATATACAGCATGTTATATAAAATCAATGTACAAATGAACATCTCTCTTCAGTGAATTTTCCACCTTACTTTTGTTATCACAGTGTATGGATTTTGCACTTTGTCTTTTTTGGTTGATTCTTATGGGGTTTCAAGTGGGACTTATGCTTGCTTTTCACATTGTTTTTGGTTTTGGTTTCACATTAGAGTTTTTTTTTTTTTTCTTATAAACTTATCCATCAATACACCTGGCAACCTGGGGTCATTCCTTCTGAGCTATTTTGTCCCTCTCTCTCCAAGTTCCATGTACCCTCCTTAAGATTCTTATGGCAATTAAGCCCCCCTTTGGTTTGATCTCCATTTTTCTTATTATTGATCAGTAACTTTTTTTATCTTTCTTCGTTTGGTCTATTTTTTGGTTTATCATTTTTCCCTAGGGAAAATGTCAAGCTATACTATATCCCCACTTGAGCCCACTTTCTGAAGTACTCATCATTACCCCTCTTCCATTCCTATCAATGCATTAAATTTAAGACTCACTCTCACTCACACACACAAAACCAACCCCTTTATGGTTTCAGTGATAATTTGGATCCATTTGGGTTTTGTGGCTTTTTGCAGATTACTGGAGAGACAGTGGGGGAAGTGATGGCAGTAGCAGACATGCATCAAAGAAAAGCAGAGATGGCTAAGCACTCTGATGCCTTTATTGCCTTGCCCGGTTCGTACAACATGGTTCCACCAATATTCCCTCTTAAAAAGTCACGTATCATTAGACATCAATTCAATATTATGCACTATCTAATCTACATAAATTTGGCACATAAAATAAAAATTACATCATTTAAATGATTATGCATTCTTAGTAAAATACAAAAAACACCCATCATGCATTATTAACCTGTTTGATTTTAATTTGATTTTGTTCCTCAAAGGACAATGTGGTGTTACTTATCTTTTGTCAGGTAGAATTTAATTTTGAAAATAATTATTATTTTTAGTTTATTAGAAATGCTTTACTCAATGAAAAAAAGTGATTATTTCTTTACACTTAAATTATATGAAGCATGTAATTATATTACATATTTATTTATAATTAATTATAATTTCAAAAAGAAAAAAGTAAGTGGTACACACTGTACAAATTCTGCTATTATTATGAACGAAAGTTTTTTCTTTAATAAATAAGTATTGCATGATGTTACATGTCAATAATTTTGCACATATGACATGTCAACTGCAAATCATTATGTGATAGAATCTGTGGACATTAAAACTCATCCATAGGTGGTGTATAGACATGTTTGGGACAAAATTCACATGATCCATAAGAGATTTTTCAACCTACGTGATGCAGATGCATTACTTTATTTGTGCACTACATCAATAAAATTGTAGATGGGATCTAAAGTTTAAAAACATGCAATCGATTGTCCATGTTCATTAACTCATTGTAAAATACTCCACAACCGGTTTTCTCTGTTTAGATGATGTGTTTTATAAGGTTATGATATTTGCAAGTCAAGTATATATATTACTTACCCATTTATATACTCGAGAGTATTTATATTTAACTTATATAAGATCTATTAAGATTCTAATTGGACATACCTAAATTTTATTTGTTTTGTTCTTTTTTTTTCATCATCTATTGTTTAAAAATATCTCGTTTTAAGTTTAGGAAAAGGACTGTACTGTTCTGAAGATACAATTGATAAAATTATTGTGCAAAAGTGAATTGAATATAGACTTTTTTTATCAAGCTTTTTAGGCAGTAAATTGAACTCAGGTTAAAGTTTTCACGAGGAAATTCGTATAGACCCATAGAGGTATTTATGATTATTTTTAGAATAAACATATTTTTAGTCCTTTAACATTAATGTTGAGTTATTTTCTTTTCCTTCAAATTAAAATTTAATTTTTTTAATCCTTCAAATGCACAAAATACTCTTTTAATTTTTTTGTACAACGCGAGCCAAATATAGAAAAAGAAATTTATAATTTACAATAACTTTTAACCGTTAAAATTTGATTTTTTTTATTTTACATTTTAAAGTATATTTTTTGTGATTAAAAACTATCATCATCAAATCAGTAAAAAAAATTACAAATCATTACTCACCTTAAAAGTTGCTTTAATTTTTTTTATTTACTTGATTTTGGTAATTTCAAATCGCTAAAAAATCATACTTTAAAATATAAAATAAGAAATCAAATTATGACAACAAAAAAATGTCAAAAATTATAAATATCTTATTTCCTATTTGATTCACACTTTATAGAAGGACAAAAAATAACACTTTGTGGATTTCAAAGACTTAAAAAAATAAAAAATAAATGACTTACTTTTTTTAAGTAACTAAAAACATATTTAACTTACTTTTTTTTAAGCACGTGTCCTCCTAATACACACATCACGCTTATCTTTGTACAGATAAAATTTAAAGTATTACAAAATTTGAAATTATTTTATTGTACATAAAGTAAAGTGGAAAAAAAATATTATCTTTCCACAACATTCTCCTTATTGGTGTCAAGTGAAATATTTTACGATTTTGCTATTAGAAGAATTCTATCAACACAACATTCTCCTTATTATTATTAAGTAAAATTTAATATTTGTTAAAAAAAAAAGACTTATCGAAAAGGGAGTGAATTTATATAATAAAAAATTATTATACACATACAAAAGAATTTGTTAGAAAAAATGTGTCAAATATTATATTAATGATTTTTTTCTTGAAATTATGATTTATTATGCATGCCTCAAATTGAAAGATTAAAAAGCTAAAATTTAGAAGGGAAACAGATGCCAGATTTATTTTAAAGATTACTCACAGGCCCAAGAAAAGGAAACCAAGGGCCCCAGATCGCTTCTTTCCCTTTTTTTTCATTCATAAACTGTAAAAGGGGCCCATTCAGTTTATCGTTATTGGGTCCAAGTTTTGTATCCGTAAGCAAATACAATTAAGAAAAACGACAACAATGATCAATAAAATTATTAACAAAAAATAATAATAATACAACCGAAAAAATAAAATTATAAATATATTTCAGAAGGAGAATTAGAAAGAAAATATGGAATTTCTTCAACGGCACGTAGTTGATGTAGGTCTACCCAACCAGGTCAGACCAAGCCGTTGTTAAAAAAATATTATCATCTCGTAATTTTGAAACTTAAATTTTATGTTTATATAAAGATTTTGTGAGCTTAAACAAACATCTTTTTAAAACATTAAGGATGTGGAACTTTGAGAAATATATAGAAATAGAACTTCAATTAATAATGATGTATGTCCTCTTTGTGTGTGAAGGTGGCTATGGGACTCTTGAGGAGCTTCTAGAGGTGATAACTTGGGCTCAGCTTGGCATCCATGATAAACCGGTGAGAACCCTTCTCAATCTTCAAAGATTTAGAAATGGCTAAACTTTAATTAAGTTCTAGAATTATACTCTAGAAAATTGCTATCTCTTATTTTGTTTAATGAAGAAAATAGTTTCTAAATCAAGTTAATTATGGTTTTGGAAGGTGGGGTTGCTGAATGTAGATGGATACTACAATTCCTTGTTGTGTTTCATTGACAAAGCTGTGGAAGAAGGCTTCATTAGCCCCAAAGCTCGCCACATAATTGTATCTGCCCCATCAACAAAAGAGCTTGTCAAAAAGATGGAGGTAATTAATTGCAATTACAATCTCTTTTTTGTGTTTTAATCTATTTAATTATAACTCTACAAGATGCATGCTTAAATGTGAGGAGGTTTAGTTCAATTGATTGAACAAGATCTTTGAGTTATTGTAAATCTTTTGATATTGTCTTCGATTTTAATTTATCCAAAAAAAGATATGCATTCTTCAATTCATTCATTACAAATTGATATGATTTTTGTTTCATTGTTGTAGGAATATTTTCCACAACATGAAAGAGTTGCCTCTAAGCTAAGCTGGGAAACTGAGCAGATAGATTACTCCTCAAATTGTGGCATGTCTAGGTGATTAGATGATTATGGAAGAATCGTGTAGAGACATTTGTTAGTTTAATGGTTTAAGAGACTACTACTACTATTATGGCCACAATTTCCTTTCTTTTATTATGCTATTGCATTTACTTGTTAGTGTAAACTACAGAGCTGACTTCAATCTAGCTGTGAAGCCTAACTACTCTTCTGCTCAATGTGAATTCTGGTTTTTTCAAAACATAGGAATTGTAAGATTTTTGTTCTCTTTCTTCTTCCCTTTTTTACCTTTCCATTGTGCAACAAGGACTTTGTTGCATTAAAGCTGAACCAAAAAACTTTTCTCTTTCCTTATGGGGACCCATTTGAGCATGTTTGACATGGAAGTTACTATTACTTTTTCACATATGGAGACCCCTAGCTACACCGGTATTTTTTATTTTTTAGGATTAGTGGGAAATATTTTGGACACGTCTGATATGAAAGGTATTGTACTTGGATGGAAATCATTCACTCCAAAGTTGGCTTATGCATCTTTGGTCCATCCAAGTTTTATAAACCATTCTTTTTACATGTGTTTGATGTCTATTAAAAGACTAATGATATGTTTGGATGCACAGTGATTACCCCTAAATCATGTTAAAAAAAAACGTAGAAATCATACCACAACAATTAGTTACTTCACTTTCAACATGAAAAATTAATCGTTTTACTCTACCGTGCCACTCTTCCAAATGCATTATAGGTAAAAGAATGAACTAGCTAAAAGTAGATAAGTCATTGGTCACATATAAGTTTTTGTTCTCTACCTTGTTCGATGATTAATTAATGCATGACACAAACCATTCTAATTGAGGGTCACGAAAGAAAAAGGAAAAAACAAACATTATGTATATTCATCTCTCTTTTTATCTAGAGATTAACAGAATTTCAAACCAATTAATTAAGCACGTTAAGAGTTATGATTATTCACAATTATTAATAATGACACAATTATAGTCAATGCAAATCAAGTTATTTATTTGTTATTCTTTGTGACGTGGATGGATGATGATGTAACATTGTACTAGATAATGAGAATGGACAACATTTAAAAGGAAGTGATTTTATAACTACATTGTCTTGTTGTGTGGTTTACATATAACATACTAGCTGATTGGGTTCGCAAGTAGATCTCGGCTCATTGACATGCATATTAAGAATAACCAACCAAAATAGCAAGTTGCATATATCTTTATAATTCACACGCTTGTTTTTTATTTGTACCAAAGTGTTGTTAAGGAATAATTTTTTTTAATAAAATTAGTATCAGAAATTATGTTGGGGATATATAAAAAATGATTGTAAAGTGTATTAATAATATTTTATAATAAAGATCGTAACCCAGTGCCTTCAAACCATCATTATCATTTGCTTTGTATTAAAATAACGGTTATTGTTCTAGTTTTCTCCTTCTCATATAATTGAAAGTTGTTGATTTGTCTAATAATTTTAAAATTCATGTTTGGGATGATTTTTAATTAGTTAATAATATAAAAATCACACAACTTAATAAAAATCAAGGCTATAAACCAATAACTCTCAAAAAGTTCTCACATTTAAGAATGATGACTTAGATCTATAATAATAATTTAGGCCTAACTCAATCCCAAAAGCTAATCAAAGGGGTGAGAATTATCCATCACTTATATACTTTAACTTGATTTTATCTTAAACTGATGTGAGATTTTTTTCAACGCATTCTTTCAAGCCAAACACTTTTTGGACAGTGACTTTTTGAATTAATTTTGGATATACTTTGATACTATCTTAAAATATTATAATGTGAATTTAATCTAAACTTCAGAAATTAGCTCAAGAAATAAAAATTATCTCTCACTTATGTATTTTAACTTAGTTTTATCTTTAGCTAATAAGTTAAAATTTGTTCAATGTAAGTGGTTTGAATATTTTGTTTAGGTACAAGTACACTTTTTTCATACTATATAAATATGGAATTGTAGTTCATTTAAGACGAGAGATTCTTCCCTTGCGCTAGACTAAATTGACTAATATAAACATGGACCTAACCCACACATTGGTATATAGTATATAGTCCTTTGAATATATTTCTACTACAATACGGTTATGTACTACGTCCTAACATTTTCAGAAGGGCCAACTACTGGCAATGTGGTTTCCACTACAGTAGCTCATGCCTATCCAAAACCCCACCAAACGCCCAACTCAAACGTAGAAATAGCAAAGGGAGGAAATATTTTATATACATCATTGTTGACTTTCTTGAAGAGTTTCAATAGATCCTGACGAGCATACTTTGAATGAAATGAAAATCATTATAAAATTATACATGTTGACTTTCTGGAAGAATTTTAATAAGTCCTCCTCACGTGCATACTTTGAAATGCAAAATCATTGTATTTCTTTTAACAGTGTAATTAAAGCATTGCATGTATACATATATAAAGTAAAATATATCAATTTTTATTTTATAATTGAATTATTAAAAATTTAAATGATAAGAGAAAAAGCGAGAGTAAAAATAGAAAATAATAGTTGAGATATTTTTCTGCTGCAATAATAATTGAGATATAAAGAAAATATCTAGTGACACGATGAAAAATAATCTTGACATGGATAGTCAATATTACTTTATTCAAATTCATTCTTGATTATTTATTTAAGAGTTTAATGATTATGTATTATTAATGTAAAAACTTTTATATTATCTACTAATTGAAAATATGACTTTTAAGATATTTTTATATTTTTAGTTATAACATACTTTTATATGTGATGTAAAAACTTTTATTAAAGTTATCACATGAAATTTTTCTAATTTTTTAAAGTTATTTCAATTTATTACCTCATTAGTTAACTTTCAATTCATTTCATGTTTAAACTTTGAATATTTTTATTAACTCAATAACTTATAATCTTTTTTAAAAAAATAAAGATAAATTTGAATACTATATGTGAATGATTAAAAGGTAAAAGGACTTACAAATAAGTAAAAAATATTAATAATTAATAAATATTAGGTGAATATATGTTCTTTATTTTTCTCTATTTGAGATTAATATATAATAAATTATTTTTTCTAATTGATTACTTTCATTATATGTTTATTTAAAGATTTAGAAAAGAAAAATAGGTACCAACAAATTTTCAGAAATTAAAATTTGAAAGATTAAAAACATATACAAAAAATAAATGAAAATTTACTGAAAAATTAAATTTAAAATAATTAAAAAATCATATTAGAAATTTTCTAGAAAACTTTTAATATTATATATAAATATATAGCTAGAACAGAAAGATTAAGATTTTATCCTTAACGTTCTAGTTCTTGGTTACAACTTACAATTGACTCAAGACTGAAGCGACCGTCATTCTCCCTCCCTTTTTTACCCGTGTTACTCTTCATTTAAACTTTTATATAAAACATAAATTGATCATATGACAAGTTGTTGTAGCAAACAAAACTCATCATTCTCAATAAGTATGTCACGCGATCATGATTAATAAACCTTGTTTTTGGAGACCTAGCTAAAGTCTGCCTCCAAAAGGGCATGTATATATGGATAGGTGTTACGTGATTATGAAGAAGGGCATCCCTCAATGCCTATACTAATTATTTGGACCTAATTGACTAATAAGTAATTAATAATTAACTAATGTCAATTAGGCATTTACCTAGATGTAACAGTCAACTTCATCTTGCTTAATCACTTACAAAATGTATAACACCTACCCCGATTTGTCACATTCAATTAATGTTCATTGCATGTGTTGATCCTTCTTCTTCTTCTTCTCTCTCTCACTCTCCACTCTCCATATTCAACTTCAATGGCAACTCACCAGAAAAGGAGGGAAAAATAAAAATGAAAAATGACTACAACTAATTTGATAGGAAAAAATGTTGTGTGTTCCCATTTTTCAAATACCTTTTTTTATAGCCTAAGCGACCAAGATACATTTGAATTCTCTGTTCTAGTCTTCTACAAGCGAACCAAGCCAAGAGTTTCTTGCGTAGAACCCGCCTAAGTTCGGCGATCAACCATTAACAAAAGTTTTTTGCTGCTAACTTCATTTACGTATCTTCTTTGAAAAGGTCAAGCACACCATATAACATATATCATACATGTAACATTTAATGAGTTCTAACTAATTTATTTAGGCCTCACTCTTTGACAGCAAATCACCCTTTTCTTTTTTCGTGAATCATATATATGTGTCAAGCCCTTAGGTCTCCTACTTGTTTTGCTCAAGAAGCGATCTAATTGAAGGCTTTGTTAATTTTCTCACGTGCCCTCCTCACATTTGTGTCTTTGTAGCCAAGCTAGCTAGTGTGTAATGTACGTATAACCTCCACGCCCATGTTCTATCTCGTGTTTGTTTGTGCCTTTAACGTTATTATAATGTGTTTTTCCTGCCATGTAACGTATCCTACGTAGAGGTTATTTTCGGTTTTGACTAAAAGCCCTTAAATCATGCTTTGTTTTCTTATTTTTATTTTTTAAACTAATCTCTAAAGCTCGAATATCAAAAGGCAAATGAATGTGGTTTTATTTTTCTTCTCTAGGACTTAAAATAAAATATATTAGTTTAGGAGAGAAAAAAAGGAACACGAAAATGAGTTATAGGAGGCCATGCAGTGCTAAAAACACAGGGGTGACCCTTTCCCACGGCATCAAAATTGGCTTTCATTGGTTTCTTAAAGACAAAAGTATACATGAAGTAGTGTGTAGTGAATGAAGGTAACGCGTCTGCTTAACATTTCTTGCTCATATGCGTTTAGCCCATGTGACCAGTGATGCAATTTTCGTGGGAACTTTATAAACTACTATCACCTTTTCTACTAATATATAACATAAACCACACAAGCCATTGCCCTTCAAATTTCAATACCATCTCCATTTTGACAACTTCCACAACCCCCCCATACTGGTTTTCTCTTCTCTTCCAATTTCAGTCACAAAAACTGTTATATCTTGAAAGACTAGTAGTGTGTTTGGATTACAGTTCCATCCAACTCAACTCACATTCGATTCCATCCATCATTTACGTTATTCTTAACAGATTTTCAAACACATCCTTATTGGTTAGACTCAGTTGGAGCTTCTCTTGCAAGATTGTGATTGCAACATGGGCATGTGGAGGGACTAACTTTTTTCTATGTGTTCTTTTGCAGGTTAGAGGACATTGAATCATCTACTCAGCTTTGTAAAATGGGATTTGGTCGAAATTCGACCTCGAGAAGCGGTGATTACTTGGAAGGGATGCTCAATGACTATGTTGGGGGAAGGAACAAACTGAAGGCTCAGAAAAGTGTTGCCACAACTAAGTTTGTGGCAGCACTCACGTGCCTTCAATTTTTCTTTGCAGTCTATGCAACATTCCTATTGTATTACATGGGCCCTTCCATCGATTTAAGAACCAAGCCAGAGTTCACATGGGCTACAAAAATTGCCCAACAATGGAAGCAACTCATGATCACACCCCATGTTATTGGTCACTACCAAGAAGCTGCTTCCTCTCTCATCAAGGAGGATCTTCTTCCCACAACTCCTTCCCAAGTGTGTGAGAATGAGAAAATAGACTTCATGCAAAAGAAGTCCAATGATGTCCAAATGATAAAGATAAAGAGAGAGCTCTACGATGAGGTGTTGAACTTCCAAAGCAAAACCATTGGCACCGAGACTCTCCAAGAGCTAATGGCAATGAAATCCAAATGGGACTTAAAGGGTCCAAAGAGGCCAAAAATCACAGTGTTGCTAAACCACTTCAAGAGAAAGACACTTTGTGCACAGCTTGATTCTTTGCTCCAACAAACCCTCCCTTTTCATCATGTTTGGGTGCTCTCATTTGGGAGCCCCAATGAGGTCTCATTGAAGAGAATTGTGGACACCTATAACGACTCGAGAATCAGCTTCATAAGCTCAAGCTATGATTTCAAGTACTATGGAAGGTTCCAAATGGCTCTTCAGACTGAGGCTGATCTTGTTTATGTTGTTGATGATGACATGATTCCTGGAAGGAAGATGCTGCAGATTTTGTCACACGTGGCTGGGACAGACAAGTACAAGAATTCTGTTTTGGGGAGTATTGGAAGGATATTGCCCTTTAGACAGAAGGATTTCACTTTCCCAAGTTACAGAAAATTTCGGTCTAAGGAGGCAGGGTTGTATTTGCCCGATCCTGCTTATGATATCACTGTTGATAAAATTGTGCAGGTGGATTTTCTTTCTAGTTCATGGTTTCTCTCAGCTGATCTTGTCAAGACACTCTTCATTGAGACACCTTTTACCTTCTCAACTGGTGAAGATCTTCACCTCAGGTTTGTTAATTTCTACACTTTTACAACATGTTTACATTTTTTTACCATTTCATGAAGTTCTTTTTTTATTTGATTTTATTTGGTAAAAAGAGATCTGTCTGGCTGTGAAATTTATTTGAACGTTGACCATACAAGTCAAAAATCATGATTTGACTAAGCCAAAAGAGGATCTGGTAGTGCTCAACTAGTTAGTGACATTAGGTTCAGTAACACTAATAAGTAGTACAAGTTGCAATAACAGATAAAAAAAATAAAAGTTCAAGTTTCAATAAACTTCAGAATTGGAAATATACTGGTTGACGTGTGTTAAACAAAGTAAATGTGTATCTTATTACAATATGTGCACATCAATACGTACCATTTTTACTCTTCATGTGTAAAAATATATGTTTCTTTCTTTTACAACAAAACAATTCTTTTGACTTTGAGACAACTTTTTACGACCTTGGTAAAGGATGTTTTCTTGGATTGCAATCCTATCTCATAGGAAATCGTTAAGGTAGAAAATTATTGTTGTAAACTAAAATTAGGTTCAAATCCTAAAGAGATAACAAGCACGCAAAGAACCAAAAGTGGTATAAAACCTGTTTTCAAGGATGTATTCAGTTTTCATAAGAAGGAATCTTCTTACTTTATTATTGCATAATAGTCAAATTATCTTTTTATCTCATTTGTCCTGCCAAAGATAAGAAAATTATTTGTCACTTGTTTTTCTTTAATTCAAAGTTTTGAGCCAGTGAATTAATCAAGAAGCCACCCCAGTTAGTGGCTAGCATTTCCTTGGCACCACTTTTGTACTACTGTATTATTATACTTACTGAAAATTCTTTACTATTTTTTTATTGCAGCTATCAGCTTCAAAAGTACAAAAATGCTGGCTCATTTGTTCTTCCAGTGGATCCTAAGGACAAGGAAACTTGGGGTGATAGTGAACACAGGCTTGCATATGTGTCTGAAACCACAGTGATTTTCAAGGATGTGGTTCAAGTCAGAGATGATCAATGGTGGAAAGCACTTTCCACAGGTTATGTGACTCAGTGGGCTGCAATGTACCCTCAAAAAATTGATGCACTCTTCTATGCTCACTCAGTTGATGAAGTGAAAGTCCTTGCACCACTTCTTGAAAAGTTCAGGTCCACAGTTGGCAAGAAGGCCTACATTGTTGTCTCTGGAGGCAATTACTGCCCTTGTGAAGATGCTGCAAGAGCTCTCAAATGGCCTGCATTGGTCTGCAAGGAACGCCGGTTTAAGATTTTTGATTTGGCCGTCGAAGCCCTTTCAGGGGTGTCAGATTCTGAGGCACCAGTGATACATGCAGTGTACACCAGCTTGAAGGGTTTGATCAAAATTCACAATCCCAGTTTAGTGATCAGTGTGGCTGAAATTGACCCTCATGTGAGAAAAGCTCTCAAGATGGCCTCAGAAACCAACTCAAATGGCACCACATTTGTTCTTTTACCAAGTTCTTCAGTTTCTCAAGTTCTTTGGATGGCTGATCTGCGTTCAACAGCATTACCAAGTAAGAATATAGAACTCTTCAGCTCTTGTCAATGTATATTCTTAATTCTATTTTATTAATAATGGAATGCTGTGGATGAATGTGGTCATCTTCATAAAATAATTTAAGCTAGTAGCCTAGTACACAATCATGCATATGGGATTAGTTTTATGTTTAATTTATAATAAGTTAGCTAATAGAATTTAAATAAATAATGCATACACTTTTATATTATCATCCAATTACGTCAGTTATAATAAACTTATTAGTTTTTATAATAGTTATCGTAAAAGTCATAGCAAAAATTATTCCTAATTGATTGATAACTAAAAACTTTTACCTTGATTATACACGTCTATTTAACTCAGAATTTTGTCTTGCAGATTGGAATCGGATGAGGATCTCTGTGAACATCATCACACAAAATAGAGTCAATTCACTAGCAAGGCTTCTCAAATCTCTCAGCAATGCCTACTATCTTGGAGATGAAATCCCCATTACTTTTAACATGGATAGCAAGGTAGATGAGGCAACTATAAGACTAGTAGGTTCATTTGAGTGGCCTCATGGGACCAAAACCCTGAGAAGGAGAATCGTCCAAGGAGGGCTCATCCGGGCTGTGAGTGAGAGTTGGTATCCATCTTCTGATGATGACTTTGGACTCCTACTAGAAGACGACATTGAAGTTTCCCCTTACTACTACCTATGGATCAAATATGCACTCATGGCTTACCACTATGACCCCCAAGTCTCTCTCCCTGAGCTCTCCTCCATCTCCCTCTACACTCCAAAACTTGTTGAAGTTGTCAAAGAGAGGCCAAAATGGAATGCCACAGAATTCTTCAAACACATCCACCCCAACACACCTTACCTTCATCAACTACCTTGCAGCTGGGGGGCAGTGTTCTTCCCCAAGCATTGGAGAGAGTTCTATGTGTACATGAACATGAGGTTCACTGAGGATGCCAAGGCCAACCCAGTTCAAATTCCAAAGTCTAGAACAAATGGATGGCAAGCTTCATGGAAGAAGTTCCTCATAGACATGATGTACCTTAGAGGGTATGTTAGTCTCTACCCAAATTTCCCACAACAAGCAAGCTTTTCAACCAACCATATGGAACCAGGGGCACACATTAGTGCAAAAGACAATGTGGTTAAGCACAACAAACGAGACTTTGAGGTGCCACTAATGAAAGAAGACTTTAGAAACTTTTTGCCAGCAATGAAAATGCCTCCAGCACCAAGGCTTCCATCTCTGAACCTCTTCAATCAACCAGTTTCTCTAAAGGGTCTCAAAGCTGCTGGAGCTAAGTTGGGACAAGATGTGCTTAGATGTGACAATGCCACTGAGGTTGTTGCTGTTGACAAAGATACTGGTCTACCTCACACTTGCTCCAAATTCTGAAGTACTTCATTATTCTGATTAATTAATTATTCTTTGTCGTTTTCTTCTTTCTTTTTTTTCTTTTAAAATCCCTGATGCTCAAGTTAAGAATTATTTCTGCTTTGCTTTTAAATTAAGTGGGAAATTGGGTCAGCGATTTTGCTGTCATAGGAATAGGAATGAGGTAACTCGTGTTTCCCTATAAGACAATATGTGATCTTTTCCTAGAGATGCAATTGTAATTAATGTTGATATTCATTAATTATTATCTTAAGATTTTCGGCATAAAACTACATGCGTACTGAACCTTTTAAATAGAGTAATGATACTCACCCACATCATTTTTGGGTGAATTAGGATGGGAGAAATAGAAAAAAAAATAAAGAGAGAAAATGATAAAAATTATGTGATGAAAAAAAGTCAAAAAAGATAGAGAAAAAAAATGAGTGGTAAGAAAATGAGACGCATGAGTATCATTACTCTTCCTGTCCGTCTCAAAAATTGTGGGATTATTGGAAGTGAGACAAAGTCTCAGACATAATGGTCTTAAGTGAAATATATAAATTTAAATTACAATTTTAGTTTTCATATTTTTATTTGTGTAATTTTATTTTTTATATTTTTAATTATTCACATTTAATTTTCATAATTTCTCAATTTTTAAAATTTAAACACCCCCACCTCATATTTCATCCTGTAATTGATGGCATAAAACGGAAGTATGATGCAATATTAATTTGTATAGATTAATAAAGAAAAAAAAAGAACAAAATATTTAAATAAAAATGAAAAACCTTTCATTGTAGCCTATAAATGACTTTTTATTTTTATTTAAATATTTTATATATTTGTACTTTACCAAATCAATATCACAAATTTTGATAACTGAATATTATAATGCCTAAAGAAATTGTCAAAATTAAAGGAATTGAAATCACATGTAAATTAAAAAATAAGAAATAAAAATATTATTATTGTATTGATATTTTTCTTGACCGCACACAGAGATGGTGTTGAAGCATTGGACGATACAGGATTTCGGGAAAATTGAAGTCTAAGATTCTAAGCTACTATTATCAATGTGACCATAGATATTAATTTAATTAGCTTAAGACAATTGGTATTGGGAAGGATGAATGCCTGTGTGGGAACCAAAAAAGTCAAAGATTTCATTACATGCAACAAAAACTTCATGAAACTTATGTGTTAAAAATTATGGGTTGAAATCTTTGAAATCAAGGATTATGTGTTAAAAATTAGCTTAATATTAATCACTTTGAAATCTTTGTGTTAAGATGAAATCTTAACCCAAGCCATAGTTTAAAAAAAAAACATAATGAACTAAAAGTAATATTAATAACAACTATATAAAGTTATTTACTTACGTGTTATATATATATATATATATATATATATATATACGAAAAGGCATGCTCAAATAAAATATATAATGCATTTTTTATTATCAAATAAATATTTGTATAAATTCTACCATAGCAAAATAAAATTTAAGGTAAGGTAATAATTTTGAAAGAGAAATAAAAATGTTGTTGGGATAAAAAAGAGAGGAAGAGACATGTCCACATTGAGGTGAGAGAGTACAGATAAGGGGTTCCGCACGGTAGCGCCACCGCAGTAAAAAAAGAAAAAGAATAAGAAAAGGAATCCACTCCTCTCTCTCTCAGTTGAATTTTGAGTTGCGCCAATTTCACCTGTCCTCTCCTCTCTCTGTCACCGTGAGTCTCTTCTTCTCAGTTCTAATGTCAAATGCTTTCATTCTTTCTTTCACTTTTTTTTTCCGACACTCTCTGCACCACCACACCTCTTCCATTTTCTGCTTCCTTTTATTTCATTATGCGCATACATTCCGCTCTTGTTTTTACAACAATAACATTAACAGCGTACAATGTTATGCTTCCGTGTCTTCATTATTTTGTAAGCCAACGTGAGCGTTCCTTAACTGGTTTATCTCATTTTTTGACACGTCGTAGGTTTAACAAGTCTTGCTCATTTTATTTTATTTTTTTGTTTTCTACGTATAATAATAATCTTATTATGACAATGAGCCTTTGTTAGACTTAAATTTCTCAACCAGTAATGGATGGTTGGTTTTGTTGTGTGTGTTTTTTGTTTTTAAGGTATTGCATGTATGAAGGACTGTTGGTTTTTTTACAATAATTTTAATGGTCTGTCGGATGAGAGTCTCGATGATGTGATGGACATGGAGTTTTTGGATTTGCCCCTTGACTTTGAGGATGTGGAAACTGATGCTGTGGAGGAACAAGATTGGGATGCTCAGTTCAACAAATTCCTTGAAGACCCACCCCCACCACTTGGATCATTTCCACTACAATCCTCTGAGTTCTGTGGACAAACTCAACATGAGAATGTGAAACTCGGCAAGAGCTTTCGTGCTTCTGTGAGTTTCTTGCCCTCATTTTATGCTCTATGAATGGAAGCCTTTGTGTGGTTGACTTTTTTGTTCTGCCATGTTGCCCCGTTGCTTGATGTTGGGGAAACTCAGAATTGTGCTTCAATTCAGTTCGATTGTGCTTGATAAATTAATCACGTGAAACTGAAGCATACATTTTGTTGATTTCCAAATTCTGTTACTTGAATGGCTATTTCATTTGATAGGATCTGTACTTTTCAATGAATGTAACCTTCACTCTAGACCTACTTAGATAGCTGATATTTTACTAGTCTGAATTTTTAGCAAGGCTTTGATCTATGAATTACTACAATGATGTTGTTCCGGAACTTTGTCAGGTTGACAAAAAAGAAAGTATGTAATATTGGTAATTTGAGCCTAAAAATCAGCTAGTAATGCTGATTGAGTGAGAGGGGAGATTATCTTATTGTTTTAACATCCTTTGAGTCAACTCTGTGTTTCTCTTGCCCTGTTAGATATTGATGCCTTGCCAAACTTCTCTGTGCATAAGAACTAAGATTCATTGAATGACGTTAGTCTAGTTTAGATTTTAGAAGATAAACTTGAATAATAATAGGCTAAAGATTCAGTTTTCATACAAAAATGGCTATGAAGCCCAATACTCCAAAAATGGCAGTGTCATACCCATATTTGACGCTGATATATGTACCATACCTAGATGTTTATCCAAGGAGTATCCTCCATTTTTTATTTTTTAAATTTATCTGACTGATACAATTGAGATATGGCTTTGATACTTTGAAAAGGACTAAAATTACATATGGCTATATCTTTCTTTTGTATCTTTAAAGCTATAGTAGTGGGCAGTTATATGGAGCTAAGACTTTTTGTGACATTTTGACATGGGGTTGGGGGGAAGCATGTGACTTTGTAACATGTTCATAAGGGAAAGCGTATATTTTAATCTGGGCAATGGAAATATTTCTAACAGTTTTTTCTTATGATTACATGTATTGTTTTTGTAAATTGTGATCATCATGCACTAATATAGTTATGTATTTATAAGAAATGCCAATGTCTCTTACTCTCTTTACATTACGAACACTGAAATTGTGCATTTATTCAAAAGATTTTTAATTCATGCTTAATGTATCTAAGCTGTATTGCATCGCCAATTTTTAAGATTTTCTCATATCCCCACATTTTTTTATACTGTACTTATGTCGTATTAAGTACCCAAGATTGATAGTAAGCAGGTTTATTGGGCTACTGTAATTGCATAGTCTGCTAGTGAGTTGATTCTGACATTCTGTCCTCATTAGATGTTTCCTCTGGAACAGTGACAAGAGGACTAAAGCTAACTTTCCAGTGGTTCTCGGAATTCCCTTGAATCATCTTGCTTATGCTTTTTTTTTCTTTTCCATGTACATTTTGGTTTCAAACTCAAATCATGGAAGAGGGAACTTTTATGAGTTAAAGGTATACTTAAAATGTTTATTGGTTTCTTGCCGTTCAAAAGTAATCTACATAGCATGAACTTTTCTCATATGCTTATTGCGTAATTTGCTGCTATTAGTTTTTAAATATAATAGTTGTCACCGTGAAAATCTTTGTCTCAATTTCTTGGTACTCATGCCTTAACTTTTTGTAGTATTGCCCTCAAGAAGTGACAAAAGTTCTCTGTGATGCTTGTAAGTTGGAAGTGATTTGGTTATTCTGAATGATGAGTATGTGTATTCATATATAAAAATTTTGCTTTCTTGGATCCTTTAGAATTAGATGGATAGATGTGTCATGTGTGTGTTTGAACTTGGTATATGACACATTGGTGAATATCCCTCCTCCTAGCCAAAGTCTTTCCTGTCTATGGGTTTAAATAAAGGAAACATCATGCATTAGTAAGGTTGCTGACAGCCTATGAAGCACAGACACTCATGCCGAATGGTGTGTCGACGTGTTTGACACTTCTCCGACACTTGACACTTTTTGGACACACCTTCAACACGAGTCAGACACCTTTACACCATGTCTTCATTAAAAAAATATTCAACTTGGACTCCTCTCTGGCACACCTTGTCCATGAGTCGGACACCTCTCTGTTATGTCTCAATTATTTTTTTGCTTGAATCCTTCTTAGAATATTTTTATGGTCATTATCAAATGAAAATTGTAAAACTTAACAACTTTGTTTCTAGAAAGTGATGTTGGATCAAGTGACCTCAGAATAATTAAGAAGGGGAGGTTGAATTAATTATTCCTAAACCTTTACTAATTAAAATTTTACTCTTCTAAGGTTTTTACTTATGTTATTAAGAGAATAAGGAGTAGAAGAGAAACTTAACCAAAAGTAAAAGCGGAAATTAAAATGCACAGCAGAAAGTAAAAGAGTAGGGAAGAAGGAGACAAACATACAAGAGTTTTTTATACTGGTTCGGCAACAACCCGTGTCTACATCCAATCCCCAAGCGACCTGCGGTCCTTGAGATTTCTTTCAACTTTGTAAAAATCATTTTACAAGCAAAGATCCACAAGGGATGTACCCTTCCTTGTTCTCTTTGAACCTAGTGGATGTACCCTCCATTAGAACTAATCCACAAGAGATGTACCCTCTCTTGTTCTCAGTCAACAACCCAAGTAGATGTACCATCTACTTGTACCACAAAAGATGTACCCTCTAATGTGTTAAGACAAAGATCTTAGGCGGTTAAACCTTTGATACTTTGTGAATGGGGATACAAAAGAATTCTCAGGCGGTTAGTCCTTTGAACACTTTTGTATAAGGGAAAGGGAAGAATAAAAAAAATTTCAAACTGTGTCGTTTTGAATTCTTTGACAAGAGAGAAGGGAGACACAAAAGAATTCAGGCGGTTAGTCCTTTGTTCTTTTGAAAAAGGGAGAAGAGAGACACAAAATGAATTCAGACGATTAATCCTTGGCGAATTCTTTTGGGCAAAGGGAAAAGAGATGAAAAGATGAATAACACAAGTTTTCAAGGTTTAGAAAACCAGAAAACTTTGAAAAGCTTTTGACACAAAGAAGAAAAAGTTTAAAGAGATTCAAGACTTGTAAAGGATTGTAATGAATTGATTGGATTGATAGAAAGATTTATTTTTAAATGCAAAACAAAGTCTTGCTTTTATAGACTCTTCATGTCTGGTCAAGAGAACCATTTAGAAGAGTTATGACTTTTAGAAAAACTTAAAACCAATTTGAAAAAGTCAAAAACCATTTGAAGAGTTACATCTTTTGATTTACTTAGAAACAATCACTGGTAATCGATTACCAAATCAGTGTAATCGATTACACAAATCATTTGAAGAGTTACTCTTCACATTTGAATTTGAATTTCAACGTTCAAAGGCACTGGTAATCGATTACCAAAACATTGTAATCGATTACAACTTTTTGAAATCAATTGGAACGTTGTAAATTCAGTTGAAAAACTTTTTCAAATCCATTTTGCTACTGGTAATCGATTACAATAATCTGGTAATCGATTACCAGAGAGTAAAAACTCTTTGGGTCAGTTTTTGAGAAAATCTTTTCATACTTATCTTGATTAAGTCTTCTCTTGATTCTTGAATCTTGAGTCTTGAATCTTGATCTTGATTCTTGGAAGCTTGATCCTTGAATCTTGATTCTTGATTATTGAATTCAACTTTCCTCTTGAATCTTGAAGTGTTCTTCAACTTTCCTCTTGAGTCTTGAAGTGTTCTTGATTCTATCTTGAACATCTTGAACTTATTCTTTGATTGACCTTTGAACTTTTTGTCATCACCTTTGTCATCATCTTTGTTATTATCAAAACATCTTTGAATCAATCTTGATTCATCATGAAGCTTTGCTTCTACAAATATGTAAAAATTTAATTTTCTCCACACACACACATATACATATATATGAGGAGGGATCAAGTTACTCTAAGAGCAACTCTAAAAGAGTTACTCTTCATCCTCACTATTCATTTTCTTGGAATCTAACAGTTAAGATTTTAGAGTTGCTCTTAGAGTAACTTAACCTCCCTCCCCCCTTCTCCCTCTCAAGTGTCCTATATTTTGGACATTAATTGTGTTGTGGTGTTTATGTTTGTGTAGAAGTCGGTGCTTCATAGTTGACAGCTAAGCTAAAACTGATCAGTGATCTCAAATTAAATAGAAAATGCTTTGTTGCAAGGATTAAGTAGATTGAGTTGTATCATGCAGTTTGTTTAGCAACAAATAATAGGAAAGTCTATGCAAATGACATAAGTAGTTTTACCAACAAGTTTCTTTGGTTCGTGATACTATGACTTTATGGCATTTGATAATTGATAAGTGACATGTTTTGAAATTGTAGCATTCAATTCTTGTGAATAGCTCTTTGGCATACACATAAAATGTTGGAAGAAATTACCTAATTTCTCTTTCTCTCGTTACTTAAAACATTATATACGGTTGAAAAATTTTCTATTTATTTGTCAAGATACATACACATATTCATCTTCTGTGGATTTTATCTTTTTTGTGGCTTTGATGTGTTTTCCCAAAAAACAGCTACCAAAGACTGTCAGACCTACATATGGCAAAACTATTCCTATCCAGAATGTCTCTTTAAAAGGAAAAGATTTGCTCCAATTCCAAACCAACAGCCCAATTTCTGTTTTTGAAAGCAGTAGTAGTTCTCCCTCGGTTGAGAACTCCAACTTTGAGTTACCTGTCATCCCAACAAAGCGTCCCCGAAACAAACGCCAGCGTCTCTCAAACATCAGCCTGCTTTTCTCTATTCCTTTTATCCTTACTTCACCGACTTTTCAAAAATGTCAGAGGATGATTTTCTCCGAATCAGATTTACAAACACAGCCTGCTGGGGAATTATTGTGCATGGTCTCAAAGAAGCTGAGGAAAAAGGATATTCCCATGCTAGCTAACAGAATTGAAATGAAGAGATCCTCGTCACAGGAGTCAGTTGCACTCAGGAAATGCTTACATTGTGAGGTGACAAAGACGCCGCAATGGAGAGAGGGACCAATGGGTCCTAAGACCCTATGCAACGCCTGTGGGGTTCGATACCGATCTGGCCGGCTATTTGCTGAATACCGGCCTGCAGCTAGCCCCACTTTTGTATCATCATTGCACTCAAACTCTCACAAGAAGGTTTTAGAAATTAGGAACAGAGCCACCCAAGTGACTGTTAGATAAACCTTCTTGGAAATTCTCTAGGTTAGTATTGTCTTAGATTTTATTGAGTGGTAGTGCTAAACAGGATTTTCCTTGATTATTGTTCTCCTTTTTTATGGTCTAATCTTAATCTTATATTGCTTAGCTAGTTAGCATCATTTGTTTTATGTAAATTGATTGGCCGAATAAAAAGTAGTAAGACTATACCACTGGTTCACTCCATGCTAGGCATTCAAGGAAACAAGGTATTGAAAATTCAGAGAGGAAGATAATCAAATAAAAAGCAAAACTTAGGTGCAGATCTTCATGTGTTTTTGGTGTTATTATCCAATTAGAATTGAAGTTTCACTTCGATTATCTGTGTAATAAAGGTTCACATTAAAGGTTTCTCACAAGTTACTTAGGTGAAATTCTAATTATGATCGGAGAATAACAACAAAAGTATCTAAGAAAATGTATTTAAGTTTTGTCGGCTTGAAGCAAAGACATCATATGGGATAAGTTGAGCTAGAATCCTTGAAATTATCTGCTGGAAGGGCAAGGGTCAAAAGACAATATCGCATGCCTTGTAACATGAAGGGGGAAGACGACACAACATTTATAGTGAAAGAACATATGCATAGTTAGACGAAATTTATGTTGTTATCCATGCCAGCAAAGGATCTTGGAACTGATTAAAAGGTTGAAACAAAAAAGGAATGGGGATCGGTGGTAATATAATCCAGGTGTTAATGGGCCTTCTCTTTATCAGTTTTATACTTGCATGCGATTTTCTCCAAAATTTAACTCTCAAATCTCAATTATGCTTCGCTCTGCCTTCCAAATATTATGTTGACTTTATGCACATTTCCATCATTTTATTATCTTTTCATTTATGTTTTCCTCACTAACATGATAACTTAATTCATCTTTCTTTATTTTCTTTTCGTTAGAGATAACTTAATTCATCTGAATGAAGAATTGTGCATTATCTCAAAGCAGACCCTAATTCTCTCCGATCTATATTCTTGGTAATCCTAAGCTATGGACATTCCAGTGGCAGCCCATGTCCACACATGTTATTTTCTTAAAGGGCCATAAGGTTTTTCTACATGGTACAAGTGAAGTTCCCAAATAAACAAGGTAGGATTTTTCTAAGCCACCATTCAAATTGCTGATACACCTAGCATAACATCTGCAATTCCAGTTTTACCCTTCTGTAAAAATGATACGGATGGGCAATCTGTATTGGGCTTATGGATTGTCAATCTATATTACGATCTTTTTTATTTTTTTTTTCAAAAATATGTTTTGCGAATTAATTTAAAATTAATGACCCAAACAAGAATCAAACATGTGACTTTCATGTTATTAGCGTGACATTCTAACCAACTAAGCTAATAGATCAATTATGTTATAAAATAATTAATGTCGTTATATATAACACTAAAATTTCTAATGTATATTTAATGCACGTCTAAATTTACATAATAAATTTTGTGACAATTTTTATCTAATAATTAATTTATTTACATATATAAATTGTAAATAAAAATCATAGGTTTAATAAAAATTTATATATGTAAAAAAAATACATTATTAACATAAATCTACTAATGTACTTTTTGACCTTATTACAATTAATCTTGATCTAATAATGTACTTTTTTACATATATAAATTTTAAATAAAAATCACAGGTTTCATAAAAATTTATATATGCAAGCAGATTAATTATTAGATAAAAATTAATTGTTACAAAATTTATTATATAAATTTACATGTGCATTAAATATACATTAGAAATTTTAGTGTTATATATAGCGATATTAATTATTTTATAATATAATTGACTTATTAACTCTTAGAGCTTCATGCTAATAATATGAAAGTCATATGTTTGCTTCTTGCTTGGGCCATTAATTTTAAATTAATTCACAAAGCATATTTTAAAAAAAATCATATGAGCCACTTAGGAAGGACAAAACTGGAATTGCACATGTTATGCTAGGTGTACCAGCAATTTGCATGATCCGCAAAGAAAGACCCAACAAGGTATAAGTGGTTTCATAGAAAATTCAAGATGCATTTATCCAAAGGGCCTATGGGACAAACACAGATTATCAAGCAGGGATTTGCAGCATTTTTTATTACGCATTTGATTTTTTTCTAAATGTGTACCCATTAGAAAAATAGAAACTACTATAAGTATAAGCACTATTAAGAGAGAGAACCAATGAATTAAAAAGTGATGACACTTTGCATTATTGAAGAAATAAATTCATAACAAACAGCAATGACCAAAGTCCAAATTTACATTGTATTATTTTTTTATGGTTAAAAATAAGAGTTTAATCTTATTATTAAGGTTCTTGCCGACAACAGGCTTTGCTCAATGCTCATGGGCAAGCATTAAACGAAAGGTTAAACAATTGGAAGTTACGTATTTAATTAATTTGTTTCTTAACTTTGTTGCTTTCTTCATATGCCTTGCTGCTGCTGCTTAATATATACATGATCCATTTTAAGGAAATGACCCTGAATTGCAATGTTCCTATGTACTCTTAATTAAGGAGCTGCTTGTGTAGTGTTGGCCTTCGCACCCCCTAATGCAAGTTGCCAAAATGTCCATGTGCCTAGCTCTCTACCTCTAAAGTCTAAAAGCACTACATGTACATACCCTCCTAACCTATCATCAAAGTATTGGCATGATATGCAAGCACATGCATTATTAATCATAAAGTACGTTAATAGGCTTCCACCCTCCATGGTCCATACCACAATTTTCTATTTTGAGACAGCAACATTCTCCCAATTTTGTGTCCATAATACATATCCCTCTATAGTCTATAGCCTAGTCTATTTATGGTAGAAAAGTGAATTAGATATTTTGTTTACAAGATTATTTTGGTACTAAATTCAATTTAAACAATAAACTCAGTTTAAGTTGTATCTGTAGTCTGTTAGTTCAATTCCATCCTGATCATATAAACCATTAATGTCGCTTTCGAGTTGGCTGTGGTCTATAAGAGATTACTCATTACTCCATTCCTTTTATTCGGATGGTGAAGAAGTAAGGACAAAAAACTAGAAGAAATGAATGGATGGTGTGTTGCTACCATTTTCATTTTGTATTAGTAAAAGATATATAGTACTATAACTTCGCTTCTTTTTTTTTTTTTGGATTTAATTACAAGTGGTTTCATCTTAACCTTTATACGTACTACACCCTAGTAATGTTGTCTCGAAGACATAGTTGTTCGCTGTCGCATTTACTTTCTGTAAGGTATCTATAATTAACATAGCTGAGCCAAGAGGAGAAGATATAAAGTGTCATGCTTTGTTGATGTGAGGTGAAAAGAAATAAGAAAAAGAAGTATAAACATATTTCTATCTCCACTTATTAAATACAAAGGTGAAAAAGAAAAATAAAATTTTATTCGATATAAAGGTGTTTCTTTCGTTTAAAATAATATATAATTTATCTTATTTTTTAAAAATTAATATTATGCAAAAGATATTGTTATTTAGAATTTGTGTTTAAATTTTTATAAATTTTGATAGAATTGCAATAATTATAAAAGTTTCACGTGACTTGAGACCTAACATGAGAGGTCCATTTTCAAAGAAAAATAATGTAAATACGTTATATAAATTATTAAAGATGACACTGGAAATTTACACCAAACATTTATTAGCAAATAAAGATGAAGAAGCAGCAAACCAAGCTTGGTTGCGACCCGACATTATAATTCTCTCCGGAGAATGAACAAATTGAAGATTATATCACACGAAACGACACATAGCAAGTAGCTAGCTAGCTAGCATTGCGATGGATATAATGTACTATTATATCAATCCCGCACACACATACACATTCATTCATTATTTAACGCTAACAATAACACACACTAATTGGTGGGGTTCACTCTTTTATTTCAATTTGGCAAGTTTGATTAGGTGCCCCCTCCTTCTCCACTTCATGTCGTGACCCTCGTTTTCACAACACCCAGTTTACTTTTGTTCCAATAAAAGAAAAAAATATTCAATTAGACCAGAAAAAAATATCATTTTAATTAATCTTGTTTGGTAATATATTAGACTTGATTTTGATTTTTTAAGTATTATAATTGTGGTTTTTGATCTCCAAATTTCAATTGCACAAATCAAATCTTCACATTAATGTAATTATGTGATTTTTGTTCACGTGTCAATCTTTGAATAAACAGATTTTGTTGACATGACAGTAGATAATGACATGTTGATGATATAATTTGTTTGACATATATTAATGTGACTTAATTATATTTTGATCTCTCTTTGATTGTAATTGTGAGCGAAGATATAATTAAGTTAGTGTCAATGTGTATGTCAAATAATTCGTTAATTGTTGTGTCATGATTAAGTGTTAAACTTTAATGATTTTTAATGTTTTTTTTTTAAATAAGTCACGCAATTACTATATCTTCAAAAACTAAATTTCTATGTGTTGAGTGGCCATTTACAAGCCCAAAAACTACATTTGCTAAAGAATTTGGAGTGTTACTTTTGTTGGTTCGTTATACTAATCTTAGATCACGTGACTTTTTAAATTTTATAATTTAATGTTAAATTAATTTTAAAAATTTTAATTTATCATCAGAATAATCTTTAAATATTAAAATTTAATAATAAAATAATGTCATAAATTTATTTTTTTACAGAACTAATTAATTACATTTTTTTAGGTATTTACATTACTTTGAAAGACGAACTTGGATATTTATTGTTATTTTTTTTTGGAAAAATATAAATTATATTAAACCTCAAAATGATACAACAATAAATGAGGTATATCATGCGTATAGAGAAAATTAAAAATATCTCTAATATAAGAAGGTTTATATCAAGATGTTAAAATAAATACGCTTGTCTATACATAAGAAACTTAATCTTATTAATAATCTCTATTACATAAAATTGATAATCTTCAAAAATCAACTTATTCCTAAATAGTCAGATGCAATATAGTCAAATGCAATATACTGTAATTATTATAGTTAGACAACAAAATTTTTCTTAAACATCTTATGAAGATTTGTTCTTAATTAAAAAGTTAGTGATAGTTATAAAAAAGTGAAATATTTATTGTTATTTTTACAATAACGTGTGAGCGTGAGGGGTGTAAAAAGGGTAATGGAGGAGGGAGGGGTGTGAAGTGTGACATTAGTCTATGCCTGAGTCTAACCCGTGACAAAGAGAACACAACGACAGAGATTCCTTGCACCTAAGAGGGAGTGAGAGAGAAGGGTGTCACTATCCACGTCCAATCCAACAACATGCAGTGGGGCCCGCACGTTACGTATGCCATCGATGAGAACGAGGAAGAGGCATGCCTAGCATAGCATGGGGTTGTCTCTAGCTGTCACATTTGTACCATCCTTCATCTTCATCACTCACCCTATAAGCTAGGTGTCATACCAACACATCAAATTAATGTAAGTAAAACATACCAACGTTTTTGTAATAAGGCCAAACACCCATTCCAATTTCAAAATCACTGCATGCATGCATGTGGTGGTTATTTGGTCTTATTGTAACTAAATAGAAGATCAAACTCAATTCAAGCTCATATTTTGCAATTAAAATAGGCCAAGTTAACCTCACAAGAGACAAGGAAGAGTGTAATAAGCAACGAAATGTTCAAGGGAGTTGAAGATAAGCATGCAATTGCAGATTAAAGAAAAGTTCTACTAAAATATATTGTACTTAAATTCAAACTAAAATTATTGTCACGGTAGAGAAAGAATAGTAGTAACATTTTGTAATAAAAAGAAAATAATGAGGAATTTGACATATGATGAATTGTTGTTGTCAGAGTGAGTGGGACTGAGCAGAGCAGAGGAAAGCGACGGTGGTATTTGGTTGGGTTTCCTTTTCTTTTCAGTTATCAATTTTGCGTGGTGGCCGGTTGTTTTGGGCACACTGTCACAAAGAAACACAAATGGCGAAACTTTCAGTTCATTTGTCAATTTCTTGGGACCCAATTCCTCAATTGCCAACATTTATTGCCAATTTGCGTCAACCAAAATTAGGTTCTGAACTTTTCGGATGCATCTCACTCAATTATTATTTTTATTTATCGTGGAGCACCTTATCTAATCTTTTTCTTTTGTTTAAAAAAAAATATCTAGTTTTTATTTCCTGTAAATGTTATAGCAACTAAATTTCGAAAAGGGTATATTGTGATGTATTGGGGTGTCTAATCCCCTTATCTTTTTAGTGGGATGCTTGAGTTTGAAATTTAAAAAAGTGGGGGGGAAATCAAGGCTGTGAGGTATGGTCGAAAAATAATTACATCTCTTTGGATTTATGTGTATAGAAAATATCAATCGAAAGAAGTTAGTCTTTTAATAAGTATTTCTATCTTGAGAGATTAGTATCTGAATCTTAATTAGTGATGATAAAATGGACCATCTCAACGCATTTTGGTCTAGCCTGTCATTAGCTTAACAAAAACGGACTTAGATGAGTTGACCTAACTTTTGAAATATATAGTAAAGAAAAATAATGTGCCATTTAAGGTTAGTGTCCTGCTAGCTACAAGCCCATTTTTTGGCAGATTAAGAGGGGCTAGTAGGTTGATAATATTGGCTTGGCTTGTCTAAAACAATGAGTTAAACGGACTGGTCCCTTAAACCAAATCTGTTTTGCCACTTGTACTCACAATGGAAACAATCTTGAGCAAAAAGAAATTGAAGAAGAAACCTATATGTAATAGTACAATCCAAGTAAAAAGTATAATTTTTATCCAAGTATACTTTGCTCTAATTTATAAGTTTCTTAGTTTAAAAGGAGGAGTCTATTCTACATTAGCTTGAAGGGACCATAATATACAAATATAAAGGAGCAAAAGTCCAAAACTAAAGACAAGCCAGCCAGCAATTCCCAACCGATTGAGAAAAGAATGTAATAGTGATCATGAAATTTTCATACTGTATGCTACAGTGTACAAAATGGGACATTTGTTAAGTTCATGGCCTTTTAGTTAAAGAAAAGAATGAGACTGGTTGGTTCAACCTATATAATTAAATTCTTTTGTACGTTATCTTCTTCTCTACATTGATTCTTCCCTCTATCTCTCCCATCATATCATCTTTGGCTCTTAATTGTCTCGATGTTGTGTGTCGGTAGCAATGTTGATTCTGCATGTTCTTTCCGAACCACATCTTTTAGGTTGATTTATCCACTATTTTCTTTTTCCTCTTTCGTTCATTGATTTGATATTGATATTATGGTGGCATTCTTTCTTTATTTACTTACCCACACAAACATGCATTAAACTCTTTTTGAAAGACATTTATTCATAATAAATGGATCCTAATTGATATAGTAACGACATTGTGGCTTCACCTAAACCTCATTGATGTAGCAACTAGCAAAGGCTTTTGCTACAGCAGGATCAGGACTTATAAAGTTATGAGAAATGATACTTGTACTTGTATAATAATAATTTGTAAAACAAATCTTACCAAAAAATAGGAGAAAAGTAAAAGGAGTGGAAATTTTTTGAAATATAATTAATAAATAATATGCTAGAGAGAAATAGGGTTTTTTTTACCGGTTGAGAGTAATTTTTTTCATTTTTTTTATGGATCATTTTTAAATTATTTCTCAAAAGAAATTAATCGTAACAGATATTATGATTTATAACTTTTTTTACTAGCAAATAATTTTGCGACTTTTAAAATTGTATATATTTTTTTAACTTCCAACTTCAAAGTTGTAAGTTTTATTTTTTTTATTTTTATTTTTATGACTTTGAAGTGATAACAGTTATTTTTTAATGTTTAAAGTTTTTAATTTTGTAATTTTTATTTATTTTGTATTTTCTTTTTTATTTTGTTTTCAATATTATGGTTATTCATTATTGACTTTTTGTGCAAATTTTGATGTGTTCTACCAATATATAAAAAAAGTAATTTATTAAATTTTTTCACACAATTGGTTCACCTTTTTATTCTCATGTGTAAAGTTGAACTATTTCAAACTAAACCGGCACAACTTATAACATTTGAAGTAAACATTTGGCACAAATTTTACTGTATATTTTCATTATATTTATTGTGGTTATATTTTATTGACTTCTTCTCACAAATCATGTTGTGTTTTAAGAATATGTCAAGAAAGGAATGTAATTTATTCAACTTTTTTTATATAATTTGGTTTGGTTTCGATTCTCATATGTAAGTTGAACCAAGTCAAACTATATCGACACCACTTATAACATTTGATGTAAAATTACACAAATTTCGTTGTGTTTTAAAAATGAGATGTAATTTATTAAACTTTTTTCATACAATTTGATTCAATTTCAATTCTCATATTTAAGACTGAACTACGTCAAACTAAACCAACAACGCTTATTATGTCTGACGTAAAATTTGCACAAAGTTTACCGTGGTTTTTTCACTATATATTGAGTGTGGTCATTCTTTAGGGACTATTTTACAATTTTAATTGAATGCAACATTTAAAACAATTTATAGAACAACTATTTATTCATTTAAAAATAATTTAAAACTATTCACTAGGATTATTTTTGGCACGTTACCTATCACCCTTTTAATTTATTGACTACTTTGTTTTAAAACCATACAAAAACAAAGTACTACTAGAATATTTTTTTTCAAAATTAAAAATCACGTTATTTTATTTTGAAATAGATATGGGAGTAACCATATCTACCAGTTTCTTTACCATTGGAGCAAACCACAAAATTTCTTCAGAGCAAGATCCATTCCTTCACCACAAAATCGTTCCTTAGCTATTAAAAAACATTATTTTATACAGACAGCTACAATCAATGAACAACCCAAAAAAGAGGTAAAAAAAATAAAATTGAAGAAGGAGAAGAACAGCATTGAGAGTGGTTGCCTCTGTCGACAATTTCCTTGCCGCCGCACCGAGCCGTCGCTCCTCACCTTGCTGCTGCATCGCGCCGAAGCACCTCCGTCGCACCTCTGTTGCCATTGCACTCAGTCGCAGCACCTCCGCCGCACTTTGGGCGAGATCTGATTTTGGGGACGAGAGGGACAGGGATAGTGGTTTTGAAATAGAGAAATAGAGTGAGGGGAGCTGTTGCTGCTTTCTCACAAAGAGAAATCGAGAGGGGAAAGTGAAAGAGAAAACGTTATGGCGAGGAGGTGAAGAGAAGGTTTTGGAGGTTGAGAGAGAAAACGAGAGGGTGAGTGTGTAAATGAAAAAGAGGTTTTTGTTGCTACACAAATTATTCAATGAAAGCATTTAAAAAATATTAAAGATAGAATTCAATTTGATAGAAATTGTTTTAATTTTGCGAATCAATAGAATCATTGCTCATCAAATATCAGGGGTCATTTCTTCAACTCGTTTTAAGAATATTTTTTTTACCATTATGTTAAAATACTATAAATATGACTTCAATTCATATCATTTTACACATAATTTCTCCACTCTTTTATTTTTTTTCTCTAACTAAGCCCCAATTTTCTTTATTTTTTTCTCTTACTAAGCCTCAATCTTCTTTATTATCTCTCAAAGGATCCTAATATTCAATATTACTACAATATTTTGTAAAATCAACCACTTAGGAGTGACAATTCTCAAAATCCCTAATATTATATGTATCCACCATTTCCAACATGTGGTATAGGCCTCCTTCATTCAATAAGGAGCCTCGTATCACTAAAAATTATCAAAATCCATCGTTTTTTATGTATCCATCACCCCAATCAACCCAAACATGTGTTATAGGTCTCCTTCATCCATTGTGGAGTCCGGTACCAATGAACCCAAATCACCAATCGGTCTAAAAACTATTCAACTAGATGATGAAGGAGAAAAATGATGGACACCATGGCTTTCCCACATAACATTTTCAAGTAGAATGCAAGTAAAAAATTTGAAGTTAAGCATGTTTGGTTGTTGTTGAAGATGAACCAAAATGACATGCAAAATTTATGGATAACTCTTTAAAAAAAGTGAGGTTTCTGCTTCAAGTGCATACTCGTTGTCTTCTAACTCACAGATTCCCATTGAAGTTGATGAATATGACACAACATCACCAATATCTCGCTCAACAAGACAAAAGACAGCAAAAAAGAAGAGCAAAGAAAAAGGAACTGCAAGCACTAGTCCCAATCTAGATCTGTCTAGCATAGAAAGTCCAATGAAGAAGAAAACACCAAATACGATACACTTATTGAGTTAAGAGAGGCACAAGAATGACATATGGAGTATGAAATAATCATGAAGGACACATCTATGCTAATGTGAGTATCTTAGGCATAAACGAGGATTTTAAATGAACAGGCCAATGTGATTTTGTTATTATTTAATTTTAGTAGTCTATGCTAATGTTGTTTTTGTTAGTTAATTTTAGTTGTGTAGGTCATTATTGTATTTTTAATTTAAATTTAGTTGTTATGTATTATTTGTCCTCGACCTCAATCTCATTATGAAACTAGCCATTAATAAAACTAGTCATTACAAAACTAGCCGTTGTAAAAATAACCATTATGAATAATGGTATATAATTTTGCAATCTTTTCTCATTCTTGCATCTTCTCATAAAATTACACAATCTTATCTGATTTCCAACACTTAAGTTAGACATACAATGGATCCAAACATTGATTTTGATACACTTTGGGATAATATCGGATATGAGAAACTTGAATACAACACCAACAAAGAAGTCATGAGGTTGATACTTCAAAGCCAACAACAAGTTGACAACACGGTTTGGTGCAAACATAGAAGAAAAGTGGTGAATCAAAATCATGAGGAAGGACATGGTCAATTGTTCAATGACCATTTCTCACCAAATCTTGTATACATAGACTAAATTCTAAAGAAGATTGTGCATGCAAAGGCATGTGTTTCTTCGAGTTGTAACGGCCCTAGCAATCATGACGAGTATTTCCCAATTAAGGTAGATGCAATGTGTAGAAATGGCCTATCACCGTTGGAGAAGTGTATTGTTGCTCTTCGTATATTGGCTTATGGCTCACCTGCTAACAATGTGGACGAGTATATTCAAATTGTTGAAACCACTATAGTAGACTGCTTACAAAGATTGGTATCAAGCATTTATACAATATTTGGGGATGAGTACCTAAGAAGGCCAGATAACAAAAGCACTAGAAGACTACTATAAATGGGAGCGACACGTGATTTTCCAAGTATGTTAGATTCCATGATTTGTATGCACTGGGAATGAAATTTTTTTCCAGTTGCATGAAAATGTCAATTTTGTCATGGTGATCATGGCAATGCAACAATGATTCTTGAAACCGTGGCATCACAAGACTTTTGGATTTGATATGCTTTTTTTGGCACTATGAGTTCAAATAATGTCATTACTATGTTAAATACATCTAATGTGTTTGATGAAGTTTTTTGAGGACGCGAGTTCGCGGTGCAATACATGATGAAAGAAACCTAATATGCTACATGGCACTATCTAGTGGATGACATTTATCTAGACTTTGCTACATTTATGAAGACTAATAAACCACTTTTTGAGTGATATTTTGTGTGAGTTTTTGTGCCATTTACATCCATTTTCTTGACATAACTCATGTTTGGACACTAGTTTTGTGTTGCAGGAGTATAGTTGCTCAATTAAGTGAAAGAGTTGAAAATTACATGATTTTATGAAGATCTAAAGACTATGCACTTGATAATGATCATGATACATTTATCAAGATCGTGGTAAGTAGCACGACCATGGCAAAAAGATAATTGTCCTCCAAAACAACGCCAACCTTTCAACAATGGTTGTGGTAAAATTCATCACAATCGTAGTTAATTTATAAGGGTTGTAGTCAATCCACAACACCCCAGAGCTTCAACATCATGACTTTTGGACCACTGTCGTGGCGGATTTCATCATAGCTGCAATACATCTTTTCTAATTGACATCTTTTAGAAAGTTATAAATAGGAGTTGTATCTTGTATCTTTAGTACATTTTATCATATTTTTGAATTAGATAGCACTTGTGAGGGTTTTAGGGTTGTAAGGCGTAGACAACACGACAAGGACAAATTGTGATCATTATTCTTCCCCTGTGGTATGTCTATGCTAATTTCTTATTGGTTTTCTATCTTTGCCTTGACCATGACCAGTTAGTCACCTTGGTCTGGGGGTTATGATATAACTGTCTAATTGTACCACTTTCTATGTTCTTAATGGAATTTCTCAATGCTTTATGTTAATTAATTTTCTTTTTTATTCTTATTGTTTAATTGGGAACTGATCAGTCTTATGCTTAATTGAATGTACTGTACTGATCATTTGCGTATGTTTGGCAGACCTATGTAGAGAATGTTTAACACCAAATTGAATGGTCAAACTGTTTGAGTAATCTAAAATATATTACTTAATCTTTAATTGATCATCCTTAGGATTGATTATATCATTTGGCTTAAATTGATATATCCATGATCATTGAAGTATTGATTTAAGGTAAAAAAAAAATCTTTTGACCTTGATCATAGGCTTTTGTTGACTTTGGAAATCGATAATTAACTGTGAAATGAATTTCATTAGAATTGGAATTGAGGGAAAATTGATACCAATGAATCATAATCTTTGGTTGTTTTACTACCACTTAAATCTTTCTTTTACAGTCATTTATTTATTTTCTTTTAAAAACCAAAAACTAAAAAAAATGCTTAAATCTTTTTTTAATCATCTAATCTATTTAGTGCAATAATTTTGATTATTTGAGAGTACAATTGGTCTCTAGGGTTCAATAATCATACTTTTAGTCCACTATTACTATTACGTAGGGTACACTTGTCCTTGTGCAAGTAATATTTTTACGTATGAAAGACTATTTCAATGTCATAAGGAAAAAAAAGAAAATTATTTGCACAACGACAAAAATCAACAAGAAAAGATATAAAATGTGCGTTTGAAATGTTCCAATCTTGATTCACAATTATACATGATCTGTCACCGTTTATGAGATGCTCATACAATGAAAAATATAACTTATACATATATAATATTACATAATATGATTGTCAATGAACAACACACATATCAAAATTATATTCATTAAGATAATAAAAATAATGACATGCCAACAAACAAAATATATTTGGGCACTAACCTCAGTTTCAAATTAATATATCTCTAAAGGAAATTAAATGTTCGTGATAGAAAAAAATATCATCGACTTTAAACATATTTGATTGAACATATTTAGAAAATTTTGGAAAATAAAATAATAAAAATTAATTTTATGGAACTTTATGTTTTTTTCTTAAATGTCAATTTGTTTAATTATCTAATAATTTAAAATTTGAATAATTATTTTATTTCAATCATAATTAAGTAAAAGTAAAAAAAATATAAAAATGTGAATTTATTAAAATTTCTTAAAGATTTTGATTATTTAAATAAAATTGTGTATAAATTTGTTAAAAATAATAAATATTATGAATATAAAAAAAATAATGTAAAAAAAGAAACTTAAAAAACTACCATGAGAGATACTTTAAAAATTCGCGATATCTTCTGACATAATAGCGTTATTATTACCACCATTCTTTATCACATCATATACTCATAATTACAACCCAAAAATAAATTTCATTTCGCATTCTATTCTTATTTATTTCAAACAAACAATTTAATAAACATAACTTTTGCTGGCCAAGAGGTCGGTTTGGTCGTTTGTTTCGCTCATAATAGTCTCCGAAGGGTAATAACAACACAGAAGTAGTTTTAGTTCCCTTTCTTTCACTCACAGAGATCTAAAAGAACAAAAAACAAAAACCAGCTCGTGCTTGTACTTTGCGCGATGAATCTCCTTTGAAGAAAACAGAAACTTCAAAAAGCACATTATTTTCTCTTTTGAACACACTCTGTTTTTTTTGTTGTTTCCATGAAGGAAGGTGAAAAGGTATTGGATCCGCAGCTATGGCACGCGTGTGCAGGTGGCATGGTTCAGATGCCGCAAATGAACTCCAAAGTCTTCTACTTCCCACAGGGTCACGCCGAACACGCCCACACCAACATTCATCTGAGGCTTCCACCATTCATTTTATGCAACGTTGAAGCAGTTAAGTTCATGGCGAACCCAGAAACCGACGAAGTGTTCGCGAAGCTGAGTTTGCTTCCTCTCAGAAACTCGGAACTCGGTGCTGACTCGGACGGTGCTGGTGGTGATGACGTGGCAGAACCTTCTTGTTGTGAAAAGCCTGCGTCTTTCGCTAAGACTCTGACTCAGAGCGACGCCAACAATGGTGGGGGGTTTTCGGTTCCGCGGTACTGCGCGGAGACAATTTTCCCGCGTCTGGACTACACGGCGGAGCCGCCGGTGCAGACGGTGGTGGCGAAAGACGTGCACGGCGAGACCTGGAGGTTCCGGCACATCTACCGAGGGACGCCACGTAGGCACTTGCTGACCACAGGGTGGAGCAGTTTCGTGAACCAGAAGAAACTCGTGGCTGGGGATTCCGTTGTGTTTCTGAGGGCTGAGAATGGTGATTTGTGTGTTGGGATTCGGAGGGCAAAAAAGGGAATTAGCGAGGGTTCAGGTTCAGGTTCATCATCTGTGTGGAGTTCAGCTTCTGGGTCTGGAAATGGAAATTGTGGGATTGGGCCTTATGGGCCTTTTTCTTTTTTCTTGAAAGAAGAAAACAAAATGTTAAGGAATGGTTGTGGTGGGAATTTGAGTGGAAGGGTGAAAGTGAGGGCTGAGGATGTTGTTGAAGCTGTGACTCTTGCTGCTAGTAATAAGCCTTTTGAGGTTGTGTATTACCCAAGAGCTAGTACTCCTGAGTTTTGTGTTAAGGCTTCTGCTGTGAGGGCTGCTATGAGGATTCAGTGGTGTTCTGGGATGAGGTTCAAGATGGCCTTTGAGACTGAGGATGCTTCAAGGATAAGTTGGTTCATGGGAACCATTGCTTCTGTTCAGGTTGTTGACCCCATCCGCTGGCCTAATTCCCCTTGGAGGCTTCTTCAGGTACTCTAGCTTTCCCTCTATGTAGTGTGTTTGGATTCACGTTCGGTGATCCATGATCGCCTTCAAATATCTGTTAACATGATTTTAGATAAGTGTTCACATGTATGGTTTCTCCTTGAGGAATTGATTCTGGATCTGAATTGATTTTGAGTTGAAGCAATTTTAAGATAGTTTGTGTTGAATTAAAAAAAATGCCGAGTTTTACTACTACTTGTTTGATTTTAGAAAGAAAGAAAAAATCAAACGTAAATCACATTGCTTCAAGATGAATTTTGCAAACGTTCATCAAAACATGCACTGAAGACTCTTTCTTGTGTTTGTTTTGGTAATTTGGAGAAAATGCTTTTGAGACATCTTGATCCAAACATGCTTGCTGTTTAGGTATAATTCACATGCAGATGTAAACACCCATGATCATGAGGATGATTGAAATGCCAAATGTTGACTGAAGAAATATTATTTGATTTTGTGTACTTGATATACTTTATTGCTTTCACATCATAGTTGGAATCTTATTGAAAATTATGTTGTGCAATCTTGATTGATCTTGCTGGTACTGTTATTATCCCTGCAGGTTACTTGGGATGAGCCAGATTTACTACAAAATGTGAAGCGTGTTAGCCCGTGGCTTGTTGAGTTGGTATCTAACATTCCACTCATCAATTTCACACCCTTCTCTCCACCAAGAAAGAAGCTGCGGCCACAACACCCAGACTTCCCCCTTGATGTTCAATTTCCAATACCAATGTTTTCAGGCAACCAGCTTGGGCCTAACAGCCCCTTGTGTGGTTTTTCGGATAATGCTCCTGCAGGGATACAGGGAGCCAGGCATGCTCAATTTGGAAAATCTCTATCAGATCTCCACCTTAACAATAAACTGCAGTTGGGGATGCTTCCAACTAATATCCATCAACTTGGAGTGTATAATGAGATTTCAAATGGTAACATGATGACCAACCATGATAAGAGCAAAGAAAGTTTATCATGCTTTCTGACCATGGGGAAATCTACCAAGAGTTTGGAGAAATCTGATGATGTTAAGAAACACCAGTTTTTGCTTTTTGGTCAACCAATTCTCACTGAGCAACAAATTTCTAGCTGTTCTGGAGATGTGTTGTCTCACCGAAAAAGATCGGTAAGTGATGATAAGGACAAAGCGAAGTGCCTTATGGATGACTCGCAATCTACACTCTCACAGCAGTTTTCACCAGGAAAAGCATCTTCTGCTGAGTTCTCTTGGCAACTTGGCTTGGATACTGGTCATTGCAAAGTTTTCTTGGAGTCGGAAGATGTAGGAAGGACCCTAGACCTATCGCTGTTTGGTTCTTATGAAGATCTGTATAGGAGACTTGCCATCATGTTTGGGATTGAAAGGTCTGAGATTTTGAACCATGTGCTCTACCATGATGCAGCTGGTGCTGCTAAGAAAACCGGAGAAGAACCCTTCAGGTATCATTTTTGTTTTCCTTTTTTTTTTTAACCTTGTGTCAATTGAATCATTTTATATTTTCACCAAGGTACCTTTAATCTGGCTCCTTTATCCCTTCAGATGCATGTGTTTATCCTAGTCCTATATTTATTTGGGTTGTGTTTCCTCTTGTGATCTCATTGCAGTGACTTCATGAAGACAGCAAAAAGATTGACAATTCTGACGGATTCAGGCAGCAAAAACATTAAAAGGTAAGAAAGAGAACGAGCTTAGTCTTGTTACACATTTATCTCCGTCTTTGTCAATAACTATATGTTGACATTTCCTCTTGGACATGGATCATAACTCTGGTGACCAAACAGAAAAGGATAGTGAGAAAACTTTTGGCAAAACCATTAAGATGACCATACCAATAAAATATCCTCAATCATAAAGTAAAAGTAGTCACTTTTTTGCATAGAATCACATCACCCCATTTCGTTTCTTCATTATCCTTTTATTATCAAGGCTTCTTATTTTAGAATTCTCCCAAAATTGTTATGTATAACCTTTCCTCCAAAATCTGTTTTTTTGCAGGGCCTTTATTACAGGAACTCGTAATGGTGAACATGGACTAGATGCATCAAACAAAACAGGCCCTCTGAGCATATTTGCTTAAAATATGCTATAGATAGCATCTGAGACATTGTTGAGATCTGAGTAGTTGAAGGACAGTCCTAACTCTATTTACCTCTGCAAAGACTGAACATGAGCTGAATCTTTTATCATGGTTGTTACTATTGTGTACTAAAAACAATATCTATCAAGGTTGGCTTAGTTGTTTATTAGTGTACAAATAATGATGCCATTATCATGGTCAACTGTTATTGTAATATTAACCAAGATTTGAACCCCATTTGGCAACTTGCTTCTTTTCTTTTCCTTATTTTTTTGTTCATTGTGCTCTCACACTCACATGCTGCTGCCTACGTGTCTCCACGTCACCAGTGCTCAATAAATTGTGCAAAGTTGGTATAATGTGTGGATGTCAGATTAACGCGTCACCAATTTTTGATAATGTCTGCCAATATATATTTATTGATCTCAGGGCAATGTAGCTTTCATTAGCATTTAACAACGATTGATCAATATGATCATGACTCGTCAAGTAGTCTTTTTCTTCCATTTGTTTCCGTGAAGGTAACTACTTCTAACTAGATGAAATGCACCCTCGGTGCCATGGAATGGAATAGCTATAGCCATAGTAATAAAGTTTTGAATAAACTGATTTTTTTTTTATTCATAAAAATCAAATTAAGATATTTGAAGTTTGTAACAATCTACTCATACGGCCAAATCAATGAAGCTAGATTTCCTTAATTAAATAAAGTTTTGAATAAACCGATTTGTATACTAATTATTCATTCAGATATACAAATACGATGCTAAAATAATAATTCAGCTTAATTCAAGAAAAAATAATTTCTTTCTTTTAGTTTCTTTTATTTTTTGAAAAATCTTACAATAATTATTTCTTGAAAATTATCCGTTTCTAAAACGCATTTGACCACATATCTAAACGGAAGTAGATGAAATTTGAACTAATTTTGTAAGAAAGTTTTTCAATGCAAAATTATAAAATCCTTTATTTGTAACTTAAATTGGTTCTTCTAATGTTAGAAATGCCATTTTTAAAAATAATTTCACAGAACAAATATAAATTTTTTATGTTTGCCCAAATTTTTTCATAATCTTCGAGGTCGATTTTCATGTGTAACATTAAATTTAGTCAAACTAAACCACACATGATTTATTATGTTTTACGTAACATTTGTTCAAATTTCATCATATTTATTTTTAGGTTCAGTGTTGGTTCTCGTGTCAAAAACTGAACAGAATCAAACTAAATCCTACATCATTTATTATATTTTGTGACATTTGTTAGAATTTATTGTATTTTTCAAGTTTAACGTTGATTTTCTTGTGTAAAACTGAATTAAGTCAAACTAAATTTACATCATATATTACATTTTACGTGATATTTTCTAAAAATCATTATGTTGATTTTCAAGTTCAGTGACAGTTTCCATACATAAATTTAAACTAAGTCAAACTAAATCTTACAACACTTATTAAATTAGCATAACATCTACGCAAATTTCGTTGTGTTTTTAAGAATCTGTCAAGAAAGGAATGTAATTTGTTCAACTTTTTCATATGATTTGGTCAGTTTCATTCTCATGTGTAAAGTTGAACCATGTCAATTTAAATTGACACTTCCTATACATTTGACATAAAATTTGCACAAATTTTGTGGTGTTTTGAGAATATATCAAAGAAATATAATTTACTCAACATTTCATATATCTTGGTTGAATTTTGAATCTCATAAGTAAAAATGAATTGAGTCAAACAAAATTATACACTACTTATTATATTTTACATAAATTTAACTAAGTATTATCCTGTCAATTTTTACTTTTAGTGTCCATTCTCATATATCAAATTAAACATGATCAATCTGAATCAAACCACTTAATACATTTTATGTAATGTTTGCTCAAAATTTGTCGTGTTAGTTTTTACATTTAATATTGGTTCTCATATATAAGATTGAACTAAATCAAATTCAACTACACATCACTTATTATATTTTAAGTTTTTTTCTCAGGCCTTATTATATTTTACTTAACATTTACTTAAACTTTGTTGTATTGATTATATTTATTGAGGTATTTTTTTGTTTTTACTTTTTGACCAATTTAACGCACATAAAGTAGCACGAAAATACGCTAACAATTTGTCATGAGTCTTGCACGTTTCACATAAGTAAAAATTAAAAAGGAGACTTGCTTGATTTTTGATGTCGTCTTTTGCTTCAGCTTTTTTCTTTTTTTAAACAAAACTAATGTGTTTTGCTTAGTATTAAAGCAAAACACTCCTGTAAAAAATAAGTAAACATGATCGATAAGATTTTTCTATAAATAATTTAAAAAAAAGAAACCTGTTTGATTTAGGTCAGAGTCTGGGATCTTAAAATCCCGAAAACATGATACTATTGGTTTAGAAGTTAGAAGTGATTAGGCAAACATGGTTTTGGTGTCCAAATGGCAGGAATTAGTGGATGCATAGGGTTTGTGAATTGAATTGTCCCGAGAATATGTGACGTGAGACATTGTGGACTAATCTCAACCAAAACTACCTTAATATTAGTGTTTTGTTGAGTCCTAAGTCATAACCACACGTGGGTGTGGGACCAAGACCAACCATATGAGGATTATTGGAGGTGGAGCTGAATACCACGATTATTTTATTTTGACTCTTTTGCATTCACGTGAACCTACCCAGCACTTCCCAGCTATGTCGCCGTTTTGATGGCTGAGCATTTTCCCCCATTTTAATGCCTTCTCGGGATTATTAATCTTTAGATAAGTAATACAGTAGTACGTGCATGTAGCTTTAATTAATCTATAATTCAATCTGAATATACTACTATATTATTATGGTTCTGGCTGACCAGTAGGACAATCTATAGTTGAGAAATAAAAAAAATTATATTTCATGTGAAAATAATAAATAATATAATCTTTTTGATCGTTTTAACATTAAATTTTTTAACTCTTAAAGGCACTAATTAATATTTATTTATTACTATAGTTGATTTTACTAGTAATTATTGTTCTGACAATTTGTTTTTTTTAACTATGATAGGGTACATTGATAAACTGTATTGAAATATACTAATAAAGTTTGTAAACGTTCTTGTTAATGTTACTTTAAGATATCTTAATTAAAAGTTTGAGTTTTTGATTGTTTGTGTTGATGAATAATATTATGTCCACCTAATCATTGCTCTAGCTATACTTCTTTCAAACCCCAGAACTCAAATTTGAGGTGACTTTCTACCAAAAATTATATAATGAATTATAGATCGACTTTAAGCAGTGGAAAATATATAAATAGATTAAGTCATTTTTCCAGCTCTTCAGATTGAAGGGATGGTTTGAGAATTGAGATCGGGTGCACTTTGAATTTAAAAAAACATTTAAAAAAATACCACACGGCCACACAAAAAAAATATAGATGAAACCTAGGTACTCGTTGTACAAGTCAAATGGTCAAAAGGGAAAGCATTGGAAGTTCGTGTAAAAAGAAAAAGAAGAATATGGGGGATGCCAAATCACAAATTGCAAAGGCAAAAGAAAACACGTTCCAAGGAGATGAATTCCTTTTCTTTTCAGTTTCAAGACCGTAGTTTGTGGACTTTTTTGTTTAATTTGCTTGAGGATGGGGAAGCATCTTCCTTCTTCATTATTACCATCTCTCATTACCCGGATGAAACTACAAGACTACTATGTTTTTCGATCTGTTTTATATATATAAAATACTGTATCCCATCTTTTCTATTTTACTTGCGTTTATCATCACTTGGCTTTGCTAGTCACTAATTAATTCCCATTTCTTACTTGTATTCATGAATTCATAGTGGATATGACTATGTAAGTTTTAAAAAGGTTACTGTTAAGTTAGGTGTAGTTTGGCATAATTTATTTGAGAAAAGAATCACTTGATTTTTATGCTGTTACGATATTCCTTTTTTTTTTATAAAAAAAAGTAATTAATTACCTCTCCCAAACATGTACTAGGATAATGTTTAGAGCAACGGCAAATTAGATGATGAATATGAACAAAGTAATCAAGAAAATTAACGAATATGATGTAGAGGAATTTGATTAGAAATCGCTTTTTCATTCTAACCATTCATATATGATAATTAGAATTTGATTAATAAAAAGATATATTCCTACCTTTTCGAAGGAAGTCCTTTCGTGCTAAATAATTAACACTGCTCAAAGTAACTTGGCGTATATCTAGTTAGCATGTGATGGATAAGTTTAGAAACGATTTAGTTATAGGTTAAGAATATTTTTTAAATGAATATAAAAATCATTTTAATTCACTTTTGGAAACATAAAATAAAAAGTGGATTGTTTGACTACTTTCAGTCCTAACCACACTGAGCTTGGATCTATTTTATGTAAATCCAAGGAGCAGCTCAATCAAACTCAAAACTTTATGTTTCATTTTATTAAGAGGTAAGCTAATTGTGTTGTTTATATTCTTGTAAGAGTGTTTTATATTTTATGCTAGTTCTCATATATTTTTTTTATTACATCCAAACCAGTTTGAATCTTTTATCAAGAATGAAATAATATAAGTTCATTCTTTTATAAAATAATTAAATAAATAAGGGGTTTCTAATTCTATAGTTTTAGGTTTTAAGAAATTACATTGTCCATTTCAATACTTTTTCCACCTCTTACGTTGTCTTTTTTTTTTTTTTTATCTTCAATTTAATATTCACTAAACATGACAAAATGGGTGAGGTAGATTGACCCCACTTGATAAAACGAGTCAAACTTTAAATTTTGAGCATAAAATAAAATTAGGATATTTTAGTCCAATTCAATTATTTCTTAATATGGGTTTAGCAGACAAAAGTTCATACAAAATGAGCTTTCACCATGTTTGAGCTTTTTTTAAAAGTTTTATTTGAATTTGAACTTTTTAGCCTAATCCATTATAACACAACTCACATTTTAAGCTTGCAACCAGCCGACCCAAACTTGCCGGTAAAATATAAGACTTAAGTTTTTAAATTCTGAGCATGTATTAAATTTGTTCCTTTTTAATTTATTTTTTTAAGTTTAAAAACATTACACTAACATAAAAGAGATAAAAAAATGTGATTTTGAAAAAAATAAAAAGTAATAGAGATAACTAAAGAAAAAAGATAATAAAATTATAAATTATTTTTTTAGAAAATAAAAGAAATAAAATTAGTTTTCATAATCAAGATAAAATACTAAAATAAATAAATTAATGAGTGTAATAACACTCTTAACAATTACATGCATGCAAAATTAGCTTAATCCTTTTTTCTGAAATCAAGATTTTTTTATGGGATAATCTTTTAAACATTGCTGTAATTATGATGTTCCCTTATCATTTATTTTAAATGTGAACTTTAATTTTTATCCTAAAAATATGACTTGCTTTTTGCTACAGTGAACCTTTGTTGGTGTCCTTCAATATCAAAATAAGTGAAGAGCCTCAATGTGGAACGATATCCGAATCTTTGACACCATAATTCATGCACCTGTCTAATCAATCAGTTAATAAGGAATTAGTGGTGAATCTTCCATACTAGATTGCGAGAATAAAGTGAAAATTTTGATGTACAGAAAAAAGTATGTATTGATTCTTCAAATAAGAAATACAAACCAATAGTATAATGAAAAACGAGTTTTAATAATTTCAAATAATCTTTGTAAAAAAATTTAAAATATTAATCTTTTTATATCTCAATTTTTATACTTGTTAGGGGGGGGGGGGACTTTTGCGTTCTCTAAATGTCTTTAGTGATTTGATATTTTATGAAATATTTTCTGGGGAAAAAAATGAGAACAATGAATTAGATTTCGATATGTAAAGTTTGTGTTAAAAACTTTTGTGCAAGTCTAAGAAGAAAATAGCTTAATTAGATACGAAAAACAGTGATAGTGCACACGATATTCAAATTGCTGACAAAGAAGTAACAAGTGCTTACAATGATTCTACCAACGGAAGTGATGGAAGTTGTGTTAGTCAAATGAGTCCTTATGGCCAAAACATTAATGCAACCCTAATTTTCAAAATCATTACGATTGTTACTAGAATGCTGAATTAGAATTGATAACGACTTAACGTTTTCTTAAAGGCCTTACCTTGGCCTAACATATAAGCAAGGATGATATGTAACCATAGGATAGTTCATGTTAGCTTGAGTCTTCATCTGAAGATAATTTTAGTAGTTATATTTTATTAAATGTTAAAACCCAATTTTGTATCTTTTGGTTTTCAATTTTAATAGGAGTTTAATTTTTATTTGTTGTTAGCATAAAAATATATATTATTAACCAATTAGAAACATCATTGTATGATTTTTTTAAGTAATTATTGTTAAAGTCAATAAATTTATCATATATAATAATTTATAATTGAATATAAAAATCATTTATCACTACAGTACATTATTTTTTTAGTAGTTATATTTTTGTTAATTGTTAAAAACCAATTTTAATAATTCTATTGCTTGAATCCTCATCAGAAGACAATTTACGTTGTTTTTTTCTTTTTTAAACCAGAAGATATAACATCAGAAGACAATTAAACATTAGTAGTAATTGAATAATTTATTGCCCTAAAAAAATTGAATCATTTATTGATAAAAACCAAAACAAGTGGTTAGCAGTGTTTATTATCCTACTCCTATTCAGAACCTGTCGTTTCATGGTTTGGCAAGTAGACAACTAATTAAGTGCAAAGCAGGATTTCCTTCCCGCTTATATAGGGTCTTAATGTATGATGGTTAATTTTATGTGTGTTCTGAAAAATGTTAGCCAGAAATAAATATCTAATCTATAAATATGACTTTAAGAAATAAATATCTAATTTATCAACATCAATAAAATTAATTTAAATGAATTTAAAATTTATATAAGAAATATTCATTACTTGTAATTCAAAAGATAACTTATTTTAACCAATAAATATTGTTAATATTCTAATAAATACATTCATTTTTATGCAAGAGTATCTCGTTAATAGACTACACAATATACTAAGGTACGAAAAGAATTAGGAATTAATGCATTAAAAAAGTAATCTTATGATGCTCATAATTACAAAAAAAATATGATCTTACGTGTTTCTTAAATAAGAAACGCAGGTAGTATCACAATATTTGAGTTACTAACTTGATTTTGAGAAATGCAACAATTAAGTTCAGATAATTGTTGAACATACACTTTTATTTTTATTTTATTTTTTTTAATCAATTTTACATAAATAAAAAATCCTTTCTCTCTCTTTTAACCTATTCAAATACATAAAATAAATAAATGAGCAAATTACATAAACACTCTTTTAAATTTAGACATATTATACGTGTATTTCCTGTGTATTTGACATCTACACAAATACCCATTATTTTAAAATTCTAGTTACACTAGTACCCTTCTCTAGTAATAATGTTAATTTCATTTTCCCATAATAGTCATGTGTTAGTCACATGGTCCTTTATATAACAAAAATACTACTGTCTTCTCCTCACCAACAGTTTAAATCATACATTTTAAGGATTCTTCATGCCTTCGTTGATTTTTATTTGATTTATGTTGGTCAAATTGATTGTTTCATACCTTTGTTTGATTTCTTCATGCCTTCCGTGAGTTATTGATAGGGGGTGATAAGATTCATTTGCATTTGTACTCATCAGTTTAACCCAAATTGCAATTTATCTCACAATTAAGTGTGCTTTTTTGTTTCTTTTATGTATCTATTTGATGCTTTTTTTGGGTTAAAGATTCTCATTGTGGGTTGTAGGGTGTTGTTGTGGTTTGTAACATTCCAAAAACAATTCAATAATTATTTAGATAAAAATATCTGAATATATCTTTTAGTAAAGGAAAAGATAGATTAAATTATTTTAATATATTAGATTGTTATTTTTATTTTAAAAAGATATTAGTATAATAATATATTAGGTTGGTTAAAGATAATTATAATTAAAGATAATAAAAATAATAGATAAAAAAAGATCGGTTAAATAAATTTTAAATTATACATATAAGGATAGATAGTTCTTTCTCTTAAAATCATACAAGTAAACGGTCTCTCTTAATCTTAGTGGTTTGCAAGGATTGAGAAAAAATAAGAAAACAAGAAAAAAAAATTCAGCGCAATTGGTAGAGGAGAAGGAAAATAAAAAAAGAGTATGAATTTCTTGTTTTAAGGGGAGAGTAAAACAACCTTTTTTAAACTGTCATGTATAAATTTCTGAAAGTGTGTCTTAAATATTATTAGTTATAAATTAATAAATTGATACATTTATATTTGCATGCGTGCGTGTGATTTAGGTGTTAGTGATTCCTTGATTGTGGTGAAAAGATGGTTCAAATTCATTTATATAAATGCATTACGAGATTTACAACGTATATAATCACATGTACGATGCCTTAGAATTTATACATTATATATGCTATAATGTACTTATGTGTATGCATGGATGTTCATATATTTGTATTGTTAATTAGAAATTATGAGGTAAGAGATTGTGATGACTCTCAAGATTTGTATGTATTGTAAGAAATTATAGAATTTACTTGATAGTTATTTGAATGATGTTTTTTTATTATTGTGAAAGTCAGTCATTATCTTCCGAGAAGAAATGATGGTAAATATTCTATCTTTTGAGCATAATAATAAATATTTGTATTTGATTTGAAGATGAGATTTATAATAGATACTTTTATCTGGAATGTAAAAAAGATTTTGGATACCTTCATCTATGATGGAAAACAATGAAATGTCATTACATGGAATATGAACTCATAAACTCTTTGAAGAATTTAAGATTTACACTAATTTTAAGAACCAAAGAATTGAATCTTGTGATGAGATGTTATCATTTATTAATATTTTATTTATTCAGAATGTCATGAATTGTAATTGTTTTAATATATTTTTATTAGTGTATATATATACATAAATATTTATTTGTGTCTTAGTTGGTTAATACTTTAAAATAAGACATTGAATATGATTACTTTTATTATATTGTGTTCATTTAATTTAGATGTTCATATTTTAAAAATAATATTTCCTTTTTTTAAAGACACATTTATTTGACTTATTTTATTATAAGGTATTTTCAAACTATTATAATTTTGAAGTTTCATATTTTTTTAGTATATTTTATTACGGATTGTTATTGTAATAAATTGTTATTGTAATAAAAGAAGATACATTGTTTATTGTTTCCCAAATTCAAAATATTATATTATTGTGTTTTTGTTTTAAGATTTTTTTGCTTATAAGATATTCGACAAAATATCTCATTCAAAGTTATATCTTCTTTCCAGCATTGTTAGTGGAGACATGAACAAACTTAAGAGAAATATATTCTAAAAGAAAGAATAATTTCAGCCGTCAGGAGTGTAAAAGAAATATATTCTAAGAGAAAATGCATGTCTAATATGTTGAAACTTAAAAGGATATTTGTGTAATTCACTCAAAACAAATTATCAAATCAAGACTTGAACAATAATAAACTTAATTCAGTTCATTCTCGGCGTACTCGTTGTTGTAGAAAATTGTCCCTCCATCTATAGCTTTGTTGATAGTCGTATCCGTAAGGTATGCAAATCAAGATCAACACGGAAAAAATAAATAAACTGAGAAAGAAGACCAGAGTAAATATTCAATAAATGTGGGAATTCCCTTTAAGTCTCTTGCAGGTAGAGGCAAAACTTCAAATTAATAAACAACCTTAATATCTAACAATGATGAAACAACAGAAACAGAACATAATGGAAACAAAAATACTGTACACTAATTTGTTGCATAACCTTGGCGTTGATCCAAATTTTCATACAGACAAACAATGGAAGCAAGATTTACCAATTTGTCCATCACTCTAGAACAGCAACCTCGTTGTCAACCCTCCAGTAATTTGCATCGTTGAACTCCTTCACACCAGGACTGCCTTCTTCAGAATTTTCCTTATCTGGAACTTTTGAGACTACGTTTCTTTTCAATGGTCCTGCTTCCCCAACTATCCCTTCTTTGAGAGCCTGGTCCATTGCCTTCTCTGTACCTTCTAATTCTACACCTACAAATTCCACATCCTCTTCAAATAGCGAGGGTACCGCTACAGATGTTGGACTTGAGTCACTGTTCCCATTGATAGAATCGCTAGTAGTTGGCAACCCATTTGAAGGTACGGATTCCCCATTTGAAGGAGAACTAAGATTAGGGCTGCCTACTTGAGGCCTACCAGACTCGTCATTATCCAGAAAGGGGTTCATACTTGAGCCAGCATCTTGCATTTCTGATGGTTCACCCCATCCAACCCAATCAGGTAAAGGCCTATCTCCAAACAAGTCCTCGTTGTCTGGTGCCTCAAACCTGAAGAATCCCATATCATTTGAAGGACTTGTCTTCTCACTTTCAAAGTTTAAAGTGCCCCCATTCATGGAATCACTGGCAGTCAATCCACTAAAGAAGTCTGCACTTAAGCTAGATGTACCATTCACAGTATTTTTGCTGTCAGCCAATTCTTCATCCTCTCCAACCACTACCTCATCATCACTACTGTTGCTACCACTATTTGCAACTGCATTCAATTTTATCTCATCCATCATCTCAGAGGATGATGTGCTCCCAGGTGCATCACCAATTCTGTCATCTTGGAAGGCAAACCAGTTGGAATTTGTAAACAAATTACTGCATAAAACAAATACATAAACATTTAATGATCAATGAAATAGAAAACACCTTGGACATCCAAAGCTAGGCTCACAATTTAGGCAACGGTCCACCAAAGGAGGGGGGATAAAAACAAAGGCAATACACTTCGACTGGGTTTTGCCAGAGGCTATAGAACCAGCAATTACATGTGTCTAAATATCAAAATACTAAAAACAAAGAATTTAACACAACCAAGTAAATCCAGCAACAAGCAGGGGCAGAACATATAGAGGTTTATAAATGAAACTTCTGAATAAATTTTGCCGTGTATAAGATGAAAGAAAAACAAAAATATGCCTTTTCGTTTTGTAAACCCTGAACCTTAAGACATTTGAATTTTGGTTTTCTGTGTCATGGTGTGACTTGTGTCTGCCTCCATATATCATATACTGAAACTAGAATCGTGACGGAGGCTAGGATTGAAGTGAATCGAGTAAGGAGGCTTGGTAGCATTTAGGATTTTGGACCATGGTCAGCAAATTATTGTGTAAATTTGAGTATTATGCTTATTAGATATACTGTTTAAGAACATAGCAAATGAGTTATTTATGGTATGCAGTTATTTTGAACAGAAATATCATGCCCGATAGAACCATGAGATCAAATTCAGCCTAATATGGTTGCCAGCTAAAGACAAAATAAATACTAACCTCCCTTGATCATCACCAAGTCTAAGGGATGATATGACTACTTCAGCAGAATCATTGTCAAAGTAGACATCCTGCATTTGACAAAAACAGAAAAGTTAACTAACAATTTAGTTTAACAAAGAGTGCAAGATTACTATATTAAGGGCACTGTTATTCTAGATCATGTGGGAATTATAAAGGCCAGAAGAGGGATTTGGGTTGTGAAAGCTTGCCACATGAGAAGGGAAGGATAAGCAAGGGAGAAGACATCCAGTCATTGAATGAATATATGGGGCCTTAGTGTAGGGAGTTCAGCAGAACCTCAGTTCTGAAGTGTTCTGATTTTTGTTTTCTTTTCCTGTGTGTATGAATGACTATAGAAAGTATAGAGAAGAGAAAAGGGATTTGTATATTGCATTGAGAAAATATTACAAAACCACTATAATCTCTTACAAGAGCAGTATTTTTACTGCTGAGATTCAATTGTAACAGAAATCTAACTAAACACAACTGTCAACTAACTAGTTATAAAGCTAACCAGAGTTATTCACTCATATACACTTACAGTGATGAACTTGTGATTCAGATCTTTGAAATGAGGGTTTCTCCCTATTTTCTGTCATAAAATACCCAGTTTCCTATTGCAATATATGTTGATTGATTACATAGTAAGGCTACAAAAGTAAAGCAACTAATGGCCCAAGATAGTAAAATTACAGGGCACAAAACACAATTGTACTTATGGATGACCGCCATAATGAGAGTGACACAGTCACCAAATTTCCAAATGAAACAAGATATTTTAAAGAGCAAAAGTGGTTCTCAAAATCCCTGAAATTAATGAAATAAAATAACTTCAGTTACAATACAATAAACTATTACCTCATCATCTCGATCAAGACCACCATGTTCCTGTAACGAAGATCATTGCATTAATCCACTATTTAGGTAGCAGTGTCCAAGACAAAAGACAAAAATGTTAAACTAAGAAAGAGGGAGAGTGGGGACACAGATATTTGAGAATAAAGATACACAAGGCACATGAATGCACAGAGAGGATAAGAAGCAACCAACAACTACAAACCTCTTCATTATTGTCATTTCCATAAATTTTGTATCTAAAAGCCTGGCTTAAATTATTTGCTAAAGCTGCAACATCATAGTCTCTGTCATGAAGGTCTTCATCATCACTATCCCTCATCCTATCTTGTAATGCAGTTGGACGTCTGCACATAACAAGGAGAAATAAGAAATAATTATAAAGGATTCACAACATCCACTCCCCTATATTTTAAATTTCATGAACAAAATTTTGCCCACCCAACCCTTATTGCTTGAGATAACCCCACTTATTGTCTTGAGACTACCCATTTAAGGCATTTATATTGCTAAAACCAAAATTTGCATTGCCAACAAAGACCTTATGCTGAATAAAGGCATTGATCCTCCCAGTGACACTTCAGCTAAGAATTTAGAGCTAGGTAATTGAAATTAGAGCTTACCCACAAGCCCAACGGTGAACATTCTCGACCACATTACGCTGCTGAAGAACTGTAGCTTGCCACTCATTCCACTCACTATTCTCCTACAGAAATGATAAAGAAGTTTTAGTTTAAAGAGCATTCATGGCATACCAACTCAAAATTTAAGATGCAAGTTCAACCTCATCATTCTAGGCACGGGAGAACTATTCAACTGAGAGGACAAGGAAGTCGAACAAGAACAAAATAATGGCAGGGTTTCAGAAGAAAAGATGTTGCTCTGGGATCAAAAGCCTCAACACTGTTGATGCCATTTTTGTTTAAACAATTATTTAAAGTGAACTAGGCACATCAAGGACTCATTCATATCCCCTCCATGCAAAAAAGTGTTTTTACAGAAGACAGTTAATAAGCATCTGCCATGAGTTTTTAAGCAAAGCTGTCAAGAATTCAATTCAAAGCATACATTATAGATTTCAGATATTTATACAGGTTGGAAATGTTTCAAATACTAAATACTAAGAAAACCATGAATCGTGTCTCTGGAAGTAAATACAAAACTAACCTGGAGACATGCCAGAATGTGGCTTTGGTTATGAGACAAGTGAAGAAGTTTATTGATAATTCGAGTAATATGTCCAATGTTTCCTACCCGTGTTCCCTGTTTTCCAGCAGCAGGTACTGTGGGCTGCAAAATCCACAAATTTAGTTAAAAGAAGTTCTCATAGACTTAACGGCATATAGAGTCTATGTATACACTAAACAGTGCATATGAGATACCCCACTTGAACTCGTGTGGTGCATCTTTATTTTCATTTTTTATTCAATAAAGCATGAAGAAAATCAAGATAACTGAACACACCATCAAAAGTTTCCTAAAAAACTATTTTTTTTCCATCCTAGGTTGAGAGTTGTAAATTAGTGGCTCAAAAATAGACAGCTGAAAAGCTAATGACCAACCGAATCTCCCATCTATCAGTTTGAAGCATACATTTACCTGACTGCTTTCGGCCGAAAGAATACAATGTTTATCTGTTTGGAGAAACATTCCAACTAAATCACAATCTCGAAGAAGATGATCAATGATGGCATTAGATTTGCTCTCCAGACATGATGATATGATACTTTCTACATGATGGTGCAATGAGTTATTGTATGGATACCTGTATTAATACAGAATATGTCAAAAGAAGAGGAGAAATACTGATGCAGATTTCATCAAGTTTTCTCTAGACATCTACAACTCTGGAAATTGAAAATTAAAGCTGCTTACTCAAAGAAAAGATCAATGACTCGTTGAATGGTTCCTGAGTTGGCCAATTCTTTTTCTGCCACTTCATTTCCAGTTTTTAGAAGTACTGCAATAAACTCCACGATCTGAAATAAGTTGCAAATTGGTCAGAGAATGAAAATGAATTCAAAAATGGCATCAGCGCTCTATCCTTGCTCAGGAATATGAATGTTTGAAGTACACATTGAAGGTTATCAATGGAACAAAATTCTATATCAACTGACTAACTATAACCTAGTTCTGGAGGGAACAGCCATACATATCAAATTTATCAAAAGTAAAAATCATAACAAACCTTTAATCGATGCTTGCCAAGCGGAGGTCTCAATTCACCATATGTTGTAGGCAGTACCTTATTATCAGATGACAAATCCAAAAGCACAAGGAATTCACCTGTAAACAAGAAGTGCAATCTTATTTATCATGTGATAGAGCTGCTTGAACAAAATGTGTCAGACATTGTCACAAATAGAAGAAAATTGTTGCCATATCATTCTTCAAGCCTCTACTTCAGGAATAATCAGAAAATGCAAAAACATGGCACATAACAACTACAGCCAACACCACCACCCAATAAAAACCTAGACACAACTGAAGGGTACAACATCTTTAACCAAGATTACTTTGATAGCTATTGATGACTAAACAAAATTGGAAGAAAAAGACTAGACAGAAAATGGATATCAAAAAGAAAATCAATAAATTAATTATTCATTAAAAAATAGAACCCAAACCACATTTACAACCCATTTTATTGGCAAGGCTCCACCAAGCTCCAGAATAACCTGATACTACTTAAAAGCATGCTCCCTAATCCCTAGTGATCATGATTTTACCAGGACATGAAATGGTAAATAGTAATTATAATTTTGTAACAAAAATGAAAATCATAACATAGAACTATAGATGTCTTAGATTAAATAATTAAATGAGAATCATACGATGACCCCCATCCCCCACAAAAAAAAAACTAAATATATATTTCCCTTTTCTTGTGGACTTCTCTTTACATGCCTCCGGTAGACTAGGGCTCACATTTCGGCAGTTCTCTTTGAAATCTTATTTTCATCAAAATGATCATACATCTCATATTTAAAAAAAAACTACAACCTGTTCATATTATTGTCTTATGTCATATCATGTTCCATATCATTATAGACATGCAATATAACCAAATAAAAAAAAAAAAAAAAAATCCTATTATCAAGCATATAAACTGTTCACTCATGGGGATAAAACAAACCATACTTACCAAGTTTAGGTAGCATTGCACCAATAGTATCTGGATTTACAGGAATTGGTGGCTCATACATGTTTTGACTTCGGAATGAATGAAAAAGTGGAGATGAAATAGCTGATTTTTTGGGATCCAACAAAGAAATACACACTGAAAGTGAGTTGACAAGGCTAGACTTTGATTGTGAATCTTCCAATGCATAACCCAAAATTTTTGCAACAAAACTGCAAAGTAACAATTTTAATAATCAATTTACAGGCATATATTTATAAAAAAAAAAAGTAAAGCCTTGCAACACAAAACCTTGGACTTGAAAGCTTAATAGCTAGAGTAGATGATGCAACTCGAGTTATGGTACACAAAGTTTCAGCTACATTGGCATGAACTTCAGGAGGACTCTGGTTAAATAACAAAAAAGACAGCTGTCAGATTATTTATAAAGACGACAAGGAGGCAAAGAGGCAATAAAATTCAAGCACTCAAGTACAACCAAATTGGGATCTTTTAGTTTCCCAAAGAGATTTCTTTTTCTTTTTTTCCATTTATATCTCCAAGATGCAAAAGATGTATTTTATGTGACCCCATAACAACAAACTCAACACCACAACGCAGACTGAGTTGTAACAGCATTCCTAACAAAATTGTTGTCAAGTCCAAAAATATTTTCAGCTGGCCAAATCATGCACTCACACTTGTAGAAGCAGCCTAAATTCAAGAGTAAGGCTTCATAGAAGTAGGTCAAAGAATATCCAATGGATCATCTACTAATAAATGAATAAACTAGCATCCTACAAAACATGGTACACTTTCTTAAGTTTGGTTTCAGCAGGGTGTATATGCAACATACAGCTAATCAGCAACATCTGACTGAAAGACTATAAACACAGAATGCAAATATTCCACTTACAGATGGACTTAATTTATCGACAATCATCTCAAGCAGGTTGCTCTCAGCTAACCATTGCATCACATCTATAAAATTGGGATATACATGGTCATCAGCACCTACTAATCGAACCAAAACCTGTGCAAAGAAAATTAATTTAGGACCCATTCTAGTACGTCACATTAGCAAGATCTCAATAATATTATGACTACTAGACGATGTTTACCTCCATAATGGATGTAATGCCTATCAAATCTACCAGTTGACGAAAAACATGCTGATGGGCCTGCAGAAAGTATGCTGAAGAATGAATGAAAGGTGATATCACAAGGAGAATAGGATATCACAGATTCTTAGTTGTAAAATAGACTACAAACTGCTTCGCAAAGAGATGCTAAGGCAAAAGGGATAAGTTTTATATCTGGTAGTACTTTGTTGTCTCCTTATAATTGTATAAAATCATGTTAGAAAAACAAATTCTACTATGCATGTGTTTGGATTGGATAGATTTTAGATATAGTAATCTGATTCATAGGAAAAACATCGTTGGTGTTCTATTTAAATGTGTTTGGTAATTAGAATTTATAACCAAAGATCATATAATCTCAACAAAGGAAATAAGTTTTTCTATGATAAACAAAACTTTTGAAGTTACATTTAAAAGCTAACGAATTATTTCTCATTTAACTTTTGTTTTCGCATTTTATCCTCAACAACTGATTAATTTATTTAATTTAAATACAAAACTAACTACTGCAAATGAAATAAACTGATTATTTTAGACAACTCAAATGAAATAATCTTTAAACCACTTTTCACCTAACATATCCAAACATAAAACTTATTTCATAAGATAAACTATAACAATAATCAATTATTGAAATAATTTCTAGAAATAATCCAATTCAAACACACACTATAAAAGCACATTGCTTTACTTACTTGAACATAATTCATAAGTGGTACTGTCTTTCGTATCATTAGGCAAATGACAACCTGCAAAATTTAACAGAAATTATCTTAGAGTAAGTGGTTCTAATTCTAATACAACAATAAAAATAATGTTGACAAAGTGTCACAAACTAAAAATTCCAGCATTCCCAAGCATATACCTTGCTAAAGTACCCAGCCAGTAAGGTACTATGAGAACGATCAGACTCCAAGAAGGAGAATAATAAGTTCATGAGCTGCAAAAACAAGAATGGTAAGTAGAAAATAATACACGCAACACATTACTATAGGACTTCAAACAAAAATCAAACTATGTAATGAAAATAAAGTATACTACAAACCTCTTCTTCATCCACCAAGGTCTTCAAAATTACATCAATTTCACATGTAAAGATCTCACAGGCAATGAATGGAAACCTAAATCATAGACAAATTATCAGATGATAAAAGTGAAACAAGAAAATTGAAACAAATTTTCAGTTGCAACTACATACTTGAAGACCCGTTTGTTTTCAGCATCCTCCGGTGGTTCTTCTATGATGTAGCGTAGCAATTGCTCAACCTGAGCTCTATCCCTCAGACTGAAAACAAAAAACAGGAAAATAGCAAATAATTATAAATTAAATTTTAGTTGAATCACCATTGCATATCCAACCTGTGCTTTATGCAATAATACTTCCACTTAACACTGAAGATAAAAAATGGTACAGAAAATGCGAAAAAAAGCCAACAATAACAACCAAGCCTTAATTCCCGCAAGGTAGGGAAAACAACATGGATCAATCAATCTATTGGACTTTTGTCAAAAACCGAAAAAACACACAAGAACTGGGAGGAAATAGTCATGGGCAGGAAAAGTAAAACTCCATTATTTCAAACTGATTAGGAATATACAAGTTGATAAGACGACTGTTTAAGGCCTTGCATTCTTGGATTATTTCCTCTTCATCTAGAAGTTCTTCTAAAGTGAAGTTCTCCTTGTCCAATATTACCTCCACCTGCAGAGAAACAAGACTTTCAGCCACTTGAGAGTTTGACCATAAAACCAAGACACAATCTTAAAATTCTCCCCCGTCAACTACAAGAACTCCAATTACAAATTTTGGCACTAAACATCCATCGTTACAGAGAAGGTAAAAGATAAGATAATTTTGAACAAGTATACCAAGTTTTCGCAAATTTGCCTTTGAATTCAAATCTTCAGGCGGGTTTTCTTTCTCTTTGTTTTTCATAATAAATTTTGCAGTAATTTGAAGTGAGTTTGCTTTCAGACTTAGTAAAGCTAAAGGGCTTTTCATTGCTCATTAAAATTACAGACAAAACGTTAAAAGTTAAAGCACGGGTGGATCCTGCAAATGGAAATTACGAAATGGCAAGTGGAAGAACAAATACTAAATTGGCAATCAACCAACGTTAAAATAAATGTGCATTTGAAAGGGGAAATTAAAACTAAGTGATGCTTATAATAGTTAATTAAAGAGAGCGAAAAGGAAGAGAATGAAGCGGAGTATGAATTCAGAAGTGGAGAACTCACGGGAGAGGAGGAAGAGATAGAGGCGAGCTTCCAGAACATTGAGGGAGAAGGTGTGGTGGATCTGTGAGGCAATTGGCGAATGAATCTAGGCTCGGAAAATGGAAGATGAAAACCCTAATTGGGAGATCGAAAAGGTGCGAGCGCGGCGGTGAAGATCGATAGAATAGAATAGAATAGAAGAATAGAGAGAGAGAGAGAGAGAGAGAAATAATCGTAGGTGATGGTAGCTACGGTACGGTAATAGAAGGAGAAGGGAAGGATGAAGAGAGGGGCGCTCGGTGGTTCTACTAGTACAAAATCGGATGTACTCTCAGAAATCAGAATTGCCACACTTAACATGGACACTTTTTGTTTTATTTTATTTTGGTATGGATGTATCTACATTTTACCTACGTATGCATATACATGTATTCTACACCTACTCTAATTTCTATTTTTATCTTTTTCTCAATAACAATTTTTTTTAAACCCAAAAAATATACTTCAACTAAAACTCATAGACAATCATAAAACTATTAAAGTTTTGTATTTATATCATATGATAACTTCATTTTTAATGGCAAAGGTGTGGGTGGTAGTGACAACAAGAGGATTATTATCAAGTGTAAGGAGAATTTGTTTTTTTAAACTAAAAGTTAAATTTATAATTTTTTTCTTAATTTTAAAAATAAATGTAAGTATTTTTAAAATTGAGCTAAAAACTATTTAAGTTCCTTTTTTAAAAAAATTACATTTGAAATGAAAAACTAAAAAGTTGCAACCATCTTGAACATGTCTTAAATTTTTAGATTCAAACTTAGTGATTAAAAATGAAAAAAAAAATAAAATTTTACCAAAAAAATCATTAAAATTTGACAATATAAAATATATTTTAAATTATGAATCAATTGATATAAAGTTATTTCGATCTGTATAATTATACTAAATACTTAAAAAAAATATTTTTTATAATAATCTTATTTGATTTAAACATAATTATTTTCTGTGCTAATAAGATATATCCCAAATTCATTTTTAAAATATCAATTTTAAGCCATATTAGTGAAACCAAGTGGCTAACAAGAGGAATGCACAGTTGCCCAAACCTCACCACCCACAACATGATTTTGATCTCTCAGTCAACCTTGGAGACACGTGTCACGTGATGCATAGAGAGACCCTTCTTACTATGCTTTTGGTGACAGTCACGTGCGGGGAGCTTAACCTACTCCCATGGCTATCGCCCATGATAGTCATGCATGGATGGAAATAGGTACATACATGAATGCATACATATTCCATCATCCTGTTATCAAATTCAATAAAAAAGTGCTTTCCTAAAACAGGACGTTATCATTAATCATTAATATTTTCATATTCAACATATAAATATAATTTATTTTTTAAAAAAAAGTGACAATGAATGGACGCAAAGGAAAGGATGCACAGAGAAATGTAAGAAGGGTTGGGAGAGCACTTGCTTTCCTAAAACATAGTTTTTATTTATTGTATTATTTTTTGTATTTGTTGACTATTTTTATTCATTTCTCTTTTATTATTTGTTTTCTCAATTCTCAAGGCTTTGCGGGAAATATGATTTTAACTTCATTTGGAAAAACAAAGTCCATGAAAGTAGAGTGAGTGTTTGCTTGTTTTTAAATTAGGTAAAATTTAATTTTAAATTTTTTTAAAAAAAATCATTAAACACAACTACTTTATATATCTTAATTATTTTCAATTACAATTTATATTTTAAAATGTATCCACAATATGCAAAACAAATACGTCATAAGTAGTTCCTTGATTTTTCCTTAGGCTCATTGAAAAGCTTTGATTCCTTCGTATACAAATCTCATAAACACTCAGTGACGTACTGATGTAGATATAAATGCAAAAGTTTCTCAAAAGCTTCATTTTCTTCATGCACCATAAATGAAATCAAACACATATAAACAAATAATTTTTAATGCAAACTTTCATATAATTTTTTTATGACTTTAATTTATTTTGAGTTTCTCACGAGCTTATATAATTATCACATACTAAGGAGTAAATAGTTTATATTAATATAAATAAGTTTAATTAAGAAAAATTGTTGGAAATGTATTTTCTTACACACTTTTTAATACACTATATATTATTTGTTAATTTTGTTAGGACTTATTAAACAGAAGAAATAAGAATGAGCTCAATATGAAATTTAATCAATAATATAATCATATTTTTTTAAACAATACGTAAAACACGTTAACATGTGTGTTTGTTAACATTACATCTATGATAGATGATAGATATTTTTCAAACACATAAGATTATTTCAAAGGGTAAAATATGTTTTCATTTTGCCTTGAAATAAATGGAATCATATTTCCGTGAAGGGTATTTTTGTTAAAAATAAATAAATTAAAGGTTAAATTATAATTTTGGTTTTTTTTATTCGTAATTTTAGTCTTTTTTTTTCTATTTCTTGATTTTAAAAAATTTATAATTTTAATTTAATATTCAATTTTGCATATGTTTATTTCTTTTATTTTTATATTTAATTAATTAAAATATTTTTAATCATTAAATGTTACTTTTTATCTCATCATAGTGTTGACGTGTCATTTGTCAAGTGTTAAGTCGAATGACTGGTATAAGCGAGTTAGACTCAATCTAATTAGATTTTGTGTGTGTTGAATTTAGATCACTAGATTAAATTGATTTTAGTTTAATAAATCCAATTAAAATTGGATTGGGTGACAGGTTTGAAATTTTGGACTCAACCAAAACTCAATCCAACTCATATATAATTAAATTACTAATATATTAAACCTAAACTTAGCACACCTCATTTTTAAGGTAATAATACATTGTATAATTTAAGGTAATACATTTTTTATGAATAATACTATAAGTATATATTTATGATTTATTTTGTTTAGGTTATCATATAAATAGTACCATATCTTATGAACAATGATTTTTTAAAAATATCTTTATTATTTTTTAGTTTAAGGATTTTTTTAATTTTTTTTTAAGATATAAGGAGGTGACGATATTTAATGGTCCAACCAATCCAATCCAATTATTGTTGGATTGGATTGGGTTGGTAAATAAAAAAAGGTAAATTCAATCCAACCCAATTATGTTTAATTAAATTAGGTGTTAAAATAGATAAAACTCAACTCAATCTGAACCACTTACACCCTTAAGTTAAACTGTTAACATATGCAAAATTGAGAATTAGATTAAAATTATGGATTTTCTAAAATTAAGGATTGAAATCACCAAAAAATGTAGGGAGACCAAAAATCGTAAATCAGGAATGAAATGAGGACTCAAATTAAACAAAAACAGATAATATACTTAGCAAAGAAAAGGAGGTGTGTTTACTGGTTGGCAATCTAAGTCCCAGATGGACCGGCTCAAACAGCCCACAAGTAGGACTGGACACTATACATGTCATCCAATTTATTTTTTCCTTTTTAGGTTCAGAATCAAAACCAAAGAAGGAATGAATTAAGTCTTGTACACTTTTATCTGGATATGAACTGATGGAAGGAAAACAATGTGTTGGTTTAGGCTTATTTAGTGAACTTTTGATAATTTTGTTACTACAGGAAAATCTAAAACTACTTTTGTGAAAAAAGTTCCATCAACTTGCTTGCTTTGTGGGTTGCCAAATAGTGTTTGCTTTATGTTTTTGTCCCATGACTTAGAGTCTTAGAGAGGCAATTGACTTGGGTAAATTAATTTTTAGGTCCCTGTACTTTTTGAGAAAAAAAAATGGTCTCTGATAGTTTGGTATGGAACTTAATTCACAAAAGCTGTTTTATTCATGGAACTTTAAACACGCGCTTCAACAATTACGTGTCAAAAATGAATTTGATAAATAAGGATTTTATATAATGTTATATAAGAGAAAGCTGGTGAGGTTTCTGAGATTCCTGGCTAGTGACAATTGAACTGCCACTATATGTTTATAACAAACCTAATTTAAAAAAAAAAAAATCATTATGACTGACAAGTGACAACTGACCATGCACAAGGCAGCAACCTTGCTCTCAGTTTTTTTTCTTTTCTTTTTTGTTGTTGCATTTTCAATTCGTTTGGAAACTTAGATGAACAATTCTTTAGAGTTTTGGTTTGGACTAATGTCCAAAGAGATGTGCATATTCTAATGTTGAGTTTTTTTAGAGACGAGTCAACTAAAGTTATAAGCTCTTCTTGTCATGAGTCAACTGATGTTGGGTTTCATATATTGTAGATTCTGAGATTTCTAACCAGAATTGTTCTTTTCTCTTCACAAAATTAGTATTTTTATTATTGCTGGTCAAATTGAGTATTTTTAGATGCTCTTGTATTTTAAGTCATGCATGTATGTATATTGAAAGATGCTTACATTTTGAATATAAATAAAGTTCATGCTGTCATGTGCAGTTTTTGCTTGCAGCTTATTACATTACAGCTTGTTACAACATACGTGTGCCTCCCTACTTCACTCAAAGCATCTAGTTTTCATCTGGCTTTACTGCTGAAAGAGGTAGGATCTTCCTTTTGTTTTCTTTTCATAACAGCATGTATGACAGTAGGACTTCACCTCTGTTTTTTACGACATCATTTGCTTAATATTTTTCTTTTTAAACCCTGAAAGCTTGTTGTTCTAATATCTGCATTTAGAATTTTCAAGCTCATGCTTGTTATGTATTCATTAATTCTACTGATTGTTTCTTCAGATTCATTCATGTTTATTTTGTAAACAAATGTGTTTCTTCAGATGCATTTAGTTCTTATTGACGTAATTTGTATCAAATGTTTGAAAATTTATTCTTTAGAAGCCTTTTTTCCTCACACTTGGTCTTTGTTTTGCAGGCTGGTTCTGGACTTTTTGTCTATCTAAGGAAAAACTTCTTCATCCTCTATTAGAGGGAACTGTGACTTCTCACAGGGAAGGTGTTGGCGATGAAGAGAAAGATGCAATTGAGGATTATAAGCAATTCATGGGTATGTTACTTCTGAAGTAAGTCCTCTTCCTCTTTTGCAATTGATGTCTGATTTCTTTGTATGACTCCATTCCCCTTCTTTAGTGATTTATAATGTGTTAAAAGTATTGTAACCTGAGTAATCAGGATATAATCAATGAGGATAGCATGTTATATCCTATAGGTATTCCGCTATTGATTCACGAAAAAACAAATTCGAAAAAAATATTATAAATTTTTAGATATGAGAAAGACTTTATTATAAAATTTAGATTTAATCATTAATTGAGAAGTGACGAGAACAACGAAACCTGTAAATATTTAAAATTTTCTTTAAAATAAATCTTAACAATTCATTAGGTGAGATGAGAGAAGAAAAAAAAAGAATCCATTTTATAGGAGTTGTGTCTTACATTATTTTTGAATTTGATTGATAATAAAAGAGTAAATATACACTCCGAATATATGACCCTTTATAAGGTAGAATTGATCGTAAATAAAAACAACAAAAGGTTAGACTCCTTAATTATGCTTAGAAATAGATTACCTACATAATCTACTCAGGAAGACTCACAGTTGAAGACGCAAAAAGGTTTGTATATATAGATTTAAGATTCTCAAGATAAGTTCATTTCATATTTATTATCCCGTATTTATTGCTTAAAGTTGAGACGTTATTTGAAGGTCGGAATATATTTTGTAAGTATCCTTTGGACAATTGGACAAGCATCACACAAGGACAAAGGACACTACTAAGGAGAAAGGGTATCCTGTCACTTCTAGGCAGGAACACATGTATTACTCTAATCTATGGTCAACCATTTGTTATGACATATCATAAAACTTTTCTAACTCGTCTAATTCTTACAATTCAACCTCGGGACTCAGGAGGTGTTTGGCATGGATAATAAAAAAGTACTAGTATTTCATAACTGTTCGAGTTCAATTTGGTTTTGTAAATTATATATGAATTTGATACTTGGCTTGTCTTAAATTTGATTTTGAATAATTTCAGGTCTTGATCAAATTCAGTTAAAATAAATGACCTGATTAAACTTTTGAATAGTCCCATACTCATGTTATATTTTACATACTATTGCCTTTCAACGAAAAGTCCATTCAAACTGTGAACTAATGTATTTGTGGGCCGAGGCAAATCCTCTCTATTTGGCGTTAATTACACGAATCTATGTGATATGTTTAAAAACATATTTCCAAAAAGCTAAAAACATTGGCCAATGAGTCATCGACACCCTATTATAAAAAGCTCATTGGGAGGCTAAATGCCTATTGGCACTATAGAGTCAACGGTCAAGCGCGTGTAATTTGTAAAGTGAATATTGGTAGTAAAATAACAATTATATTCAATATTTTTTAACCATTGTCTAAAGGAAATTAGCAAATGAAAAAAATTATATTGAAAATCCTCACAAGAGAACGTTGAAAATACTAAATACTCTGAACTCAAATATAAAAAAAAATATCAAAAATTAATGAACTAAAATATAAGTAAATTTCAATTGATTTACTCCAATTTAATGGTATTATTCCAAAAATTTCTTAAGTTAATTAAAATGTTTGGTGATCCAAATAAATGAGCACCGTTCCCAACAAATATGATTAAGAGTAAGTTAAAAAACATAATTATTTATTTTAAGAAATCAAGAAAATTAAATAAACTTAACTAACATAATTTTTTTAGATAATTTAACTAATATATTTAATCAATACCACATCGCTTAAAAAAAATCAATACTACATTAGATATTTTTACTTTATCTTTGAGTCTATATGAATATAATCTAGCCTAACATGTAGAAGTAGTTTTGTGTGAGCCACAACAATATTTAATAGAAGCAAACAAACATCATAGACAAAATATAATTACCATACTATAAAAAATTGAAAAAATTATAAAGACCAATTTTTTTTTTGTAAAAGAAAGACATGTATTTTCAAGGAATTAGATTAAGCCTAAAACTTTTTATTATTCCATCTAGTAAAATAATTTATCCGATATTAAAACTTAGAAATTAAATTAAAATTCATTCATAAAATTTACTGGATGAGCACTGAGCAGGTGCACCAAACAAAAACAACAACTCTACACCAGCTGACGCGTAAACTAAGATTCAACGTCTGCGCTCTTCAGCCGCCATACCATAGATCCTTCATTCTCTGCAACGATCAAACCCAAAAAACACTGCACCTCTTCTTCTGGGTACGCCACTTTCTCTTCTTTTTAATTTTTTTTTGTTCTTCTTTTTCTTCAACCCCTCTATTCGCAAAGGAAGCAACGGAATCGATTCTGTTCAGTTTTCCTCGTTTTGAGTTTAAATTCACAGTATTTTGAGGAAACAAATTAAAGGGTAATCGCTCGCTTAATCCACCGAGCTCAATTCCCACATCCCCACAAAAAAAAAATCAACAAAATCAGCTTTTTTTTTTTTTTGCTATGCATAAAATTTCTTTGGAGGCTTTGACTTATATCGTAGGCAACGAATCGGGTTATTGATTGATAAGGTTTGATGGGTGCGATCAGATTTGGTGAAGAAGAGAGTGTGATTTGATGATTATGAATTGAAGTTTGAGGTGGAGACATGAACGTGAGCCATGCTTCGGTTCATCCAGTTGAAGAAGCTCCAACGACTGAAGGTGGTGGTGCTGACCAAAACGTCAACGCTCCTAGGGTGAGGATGAAGGATATCCAAGGCATGCCCGGCACTGCCGGTGGCCTGTCTCTGCGTGTTTCTCAGTTTGTTTTCGCTGCTGCTGCACTCTCCATCATGGCATCCACTAGTGATTTCCCTTCTGTCACTGCTTTCTGGTAATCACTTTTTATGAACATAGCTTTTTCCTTATTATTCCTTTTAATTTTGTTTTGTTTGTAATTGTGATTGAAAGAATTAAGAAATATGTGTCGAGTGTAAGGACTTTGTGTATGGAAAAACATCTCCTGGGACGACAAATGTTAGCCCCTTAAATGGATCTTTGTAGTAGATGGAGGAATTAGTCTTTCACTCTTGGTGAGGGGCAACACGGAAAAGGAGGGATTTGGTTCAACTACCAAGTTTTTTCTCTTTCTCCCTATTGAGTACTTGAAAAAAAAAATTTAAAAAGAAGAAAGAATTAAGTTAATTAATGCTACTAAATATTCTTTGGGGCATCTAATACGTGATTATGAATTTAAGTGGCTCGGGGATCTGGATAAGTAATTGAATGCATCTCTGACTTCTGCATATGCTGCTGATAGATGGTTATGAATTTGAAATTGTTTATGAAAACTTAATTGATTGGTAAGTCATTCTTCATTACTTGCATTGTTAGCAGTGTGGGTCTGATAGAGCTGGATGTTTAAAATGTACTAGGTGCGTTGAATTTATTACTATAATGAGGATAATTTAGAGGATTATTTCTCAGTGAAATGAGGCCATTTTCATTTTTGGTCCCAAAATGGAGCTATTGTAAAACAAGTGCGTAGGTCTGATAGAGCTGCATGTTTATAACGTGTTAGGTGCATCAAATTTTGTTACAATAGTAAAGGGTGATTTAGAAAACTATTTCTCAACAAAGTTATGCCATTCATATTGCTATTTGGTGCAAAAATGGAGCTATTGTAACATACAACTTTCTGACATTTAGTTTATCAGATAGAGTTGACTCCAAAATATTCTAACATTCTTGAATTCACCGAGAGTTTGAAAAATGATGATTTTTAATTGAGATGGTCTGTTTAAATTACATCTGCCACATCTGTTGTCAATCATTATTTATTCCTCGAGGAGTTTCAACATTTTGTTAACATCTACCTAAGCTGCTGAGGACACAGATTATAACTTTCTGAGCTGGACAGAAATCATTAGAGTGGATTTGTTTTTTGTGAAAAAGAAATGGTTTCCCCTTTCTCAATTCCCGTATATCATATCACATTTATTATTTTCTATGAAAAACATTAATTATTGGAATAGTATTTGTTGTATATAGTCATAGGATGAAATGAAAAGAGTTGGATGATGACTCAATGCCATGCCCATAGGCTCCATTTTTTGCTCTTCTTGTTTATGTGATATAACATAAACAAAGTAATTCTATTTTTCAATTGGGGAGAGATGGCTGAGTGGACTAAAGCGTCGGATTGCTAATCCGTTGTACAAATTTTTGTACCGAGGGTTCGAATCCCTCTCTTTCCGTTGATAATTTGATATTTTTTGTTGAACTTCTTTGTTTTCCTTGTTTGTTTGATTTTTTTTATTTACTAGTTAAAGATGTGGTTGTATGGCTGGGATGCTATTACTTAACTTGATGCAAATTTAGATAGTGTTTGGCTTAGCTTTTTTGGATTTTTCTTCTCCTTTAAACTTATAAGGAGTCAAGTCAAACACATTTTCTGAAAAGCTTTTAAAAGAGTTTATTTTTATATACTGTCAGTTTATAATTTTTTACACTGACGACCAAATAGATGGTAGGAATGACTTTTAAGATAGTTAATCTAAAAATCAACAAACTTACCATATATCAATTTGTTATTGGATAATAGTGTAAAAACACTTTACACTGTTAACAGATAGCCTATTTACTCTTTAAAAAATTATTAGTTTTGATTTTTATGGAAGAAAAAGAAAAAAAAAAGATTTTCTTAAAAAACAAGGTGAAGGAGCTTTTAGAAAAGAAGTTGACTTCTCTGAGCTCTTTCCCTCCTCTCTCTCTCCCATTCTCTTTTGGACATTTCTTTTTAGTTAAAAAAGAAATTAAGAGTGTGTTTGGTTTCATGGTGGAAATAATGAGAATTGATTTTGACTGCAATCAAACTTGATTTCATAAACATATGCGTGTTTGGTTTTCCTTCGTGTCATATGTTATGTGCGTCTACCAGAAGCATCATGGTATAGCTTTTGAGTATATTGACCCAAATTGGCGTGGTTTTTGGGCTATACATGCATGTTGGATTTATCCAAAACATACATAGATGTTTTGTTTTTGGTTTTCGGTTATTGGTTATTGGTTATTGGTAAGCAAAATTGATTTTGCTGCAGCCTCTATTTGACTAGAAGTGGTAAAAAGTAGCTTTTACATTGGGTTCAAAATTTTACACTAAGTTTTATAGCTGACTTGCTTTCAGGATAAAGGCTTCCAAATATAAATCACTTCACTTGAAAATCAATTTTGTATATGCTCATCCAAACACATTGAAATTGACAAATAACTTCTACTTTACTTTGAAAGCTCTTATTTAAATACTTGAGAGACTAAAAGTGAAATCAAGCCAAAAAAAAAACAAAAAAAACTCTAGGCAAAGCACAATGGGTTTGGTTTTGACACTGGTACCTGTTCCATATGCTGACTTGCCCTCACATTCTAGTTGAAACATCTCATTATTGCAGTAACTTTTGGCTTTATTCTTTTCAAATTTCCCCTTTTGTTTATGAAATAGCACGAATGCTACGACATTACATAAAATGTTTGTCTCATTTTTTATCAGTTACCTTGTTGCTGCTGCTGGCTTGCAGGCTATGTGGAGCTTTTCATTGGCTATTACTGATGTATATGCCCTTTTAGTAAGGCGTTCTTTGCAGAACTATCGAATTGTCAGTTTGTTTACAATTGGTGACGGGGTAAGATCTATAGTAAGACTCAATAATCCTTTTACAATTTTCCAATGGTAAAATATTTGTCACTTTCTAGTTAATTTTTAGGATTCCCTTCACTTTAACAGCCATGCGTAACACATAATTTTTTATTAATCTCAAACAATAACATGATATGCACTATACATTCAGTTTCGCCCAACAATCACTTGTATGTGTTCTTGAACACACCATAACTGCAGTTGAAAGCTTATTCCACTTTTTTATCTTCATTGTCAACTTGTTTTTAATGTAGACATGTATAGCTTTAACTTATGCTACTTTTTTTCCCTTCTGAAAATGCTGTAGTGTTAATTTCAGAAGACTTGTGTCTTCCATACAGGTCACTTCTACCCTTACATTTGCAGCAGCCTGTGCATCAGCAGGCATCACAATCCTCATTGATAATGATCTTGGTAATTGTTCACAGAACCACTGTGTGCAGTTTGAAACAGCTACAGGCATGGCCTTCATTTGTTGGTTCACCACAGTGCCATCTTTTCTCCTGAACTTCTGGTCCTTAGCATCACGGTAATTAAAAACAGTAACACACAGAAACATGGACAGCTTGTAAAGTTAATGTTGGTGTCAGGGGTTTGGCTGTTTTGTTTTTCACCTGTCAAAGTTTTCTATGCTTCATGCCATGTGGTAGCACCAAATGGTTGCGTTTACTGTCTTCCACCAAACATTCAAACCAGAAATTGGCTCAGTGAGTCATATTTGGCAGTGGAGTGAGTAAACAGGACTAATATGATTAGTGCATACAATGTAGTAGTAATATGCATGGTGTAAAGAAACAGATTTGATATGAACATGGTGGGGTTTCTGTTTGTGGAAATGTGTGTAGTCAGACAGTACACAGTTTTGTTCTGTTAAAATGATTTTTTTTTACAGTTATTAGTCACTTTTAACTATATATTTTTTCTGTAATTGAATATCATTTGTTTTTCTAGAAAGTGCATGCTATTTTATTCCTTTGTTTTACTCTTTTGCAAGGTTGTGAGCACTAAAACTACCCCAGTTCTTTGTTGTCACCTTATGTTATGAATCACAAAATGCTTAGCGTGATTGACTTCCTTGAGTTTGAATCAAACTTGAGAAGATCCTGCAGGAAGCTGATTCCCATTGAACTGTGAATGAACTGATTCCTTGTTCAATAGTTCAAAGCGGTTCAACTGTCTTTAAATTGGGATTTAGTTTATTATGGGTGGTAAAAAAAATTATGAATGGCATTAATTGCTATGGAAATGAAATTTTCCGATATTTTTACTATTAGCATTAGTAGGAGATATAATATAAACATGATTTTGGTTTGGATTGTGCTACAATGTTGGATTGAACAAGATATGGAGTCGGGTAGCGGGAGTTTGAAATTTTAAATAAATAAATAATAATAATAATAATAATGATAATAATAATATTAAGAACACGTCATTTTAATTTTGGCTTTCTCTTCTCACGTTTCTTTATTAATTATATTTAAATTTATAATGAATAATATAAATTATGATAAAAGATATATTTTACTAATGACAATTTTTCAAAAAAATATATTTAAAATTCAATTTAAAGATAGAGGTAAAAGATGATATTTTTTTTTTTTTTATAAAAAAGATGACATTTTGAAAGAGATAAGTACTTAGAAGATTGAATAAAAAAGAAGATAATTTGAAATAGAAAAAATAGGTTATACTTTGTCACTTTAAAATATCCTCATGGTAAGTTTATTGAATTATTGACAATAAATAATCATCTTAAAAGTCATATGAATAATAATGTTTGATTGGATGATAGTTATATCATTAAATTCATTTGGAGTTCAATGATCATCAATTGATAAATTTAATTACAAATTATCATTGACCTCTTAGAATAATTATCATAAAAATTAATAAATTTATTAATCTATTTTCCCTCTAACTATTTTACAGGATCATACTTTATCATTAAGCTCCTTATTATATAAGAATATATTTTATACTTTTTAGGTTCGTTATCATTGTTTTTATATACAAATTCATTTTAACTGAGAACCAACTAATAATTCAAATTGGATAAACCTAAACATCCTTGAGGCAGGTCAAGATTAAGCGAGTTGTTACACTGGAACGGAACCTCTTTGGACATTCCACGTAAATTCGGATTTCACACATTCAATTCATTTTGCTTTGATTTTTGGTGGCATATGGAACACGACAAGACAAGCTTAAAGCGTTGCCATGACAAAAGGGAAGGAGACATGCTCAGAACTTGTCGTGAGGTCTAACAAATACAAATCATCTCTGTTTCACTTTTAAAAACCAAAATTTAATTTCATTCGTTAGAACCATGATTTGTTCGCTGATAAAAATAACAAATCGTTAACGCCTTAACCACGCTAATAATTTATGCCTTTTTTTCCATTACATTAAGGAGGTTCTTGCTTTAGTAAGAAATTAAGCATATTTTTATCAATTATTTTAAATTATATATGATATTTTTATTATAATTAAGATTCTCACTTTTCTCATGACAAAATTTTGTGGAAAACTTATTCAGAAATATTATTGGAAAACATCTTTTCTTAAAAACATTATTTTTTTTAAATACATATCAAATATCAAAAACTAAATTTCTCACTCTGATTTCCGAAAAATTAAAAACTTCTTTCCTACTAAATATTCCCTCACGTATATTACACGGACCACTCTGAACCTTCTTTGGTTAAGAAATTATACTATTTTTTTAGCTTCAAAAGTATACTTATCTTGCATATACTTTTATCAATTTTAATAGTATCATTATAAAATTCGTGCACGAAAAAATTGCATGTAAATTTTTTAAATAAAAGATGTTAAATTTTTTTAAAAAAAATGTATAAAATATAAGTAGAAGTATAATATTTTAATCAAATTATCACCAACCTTGAGAAAAATCGGTATTCGTAACAAAATAAAAAAACAATACCTCATTTTGTTTTCTACTTTTTTTACCATGTTATCTCTTTAACTGCATATCATAACCAATTTTACTTCTAATTAATATTTTATTTTTCTCTTTTTCTTTCAGCTTATTTTAACCCAAAAATAAAAATTTACAAAGCCAGAGTGCCTTGCACTGGTAATATATAAAAGGTCTGTGTAACTATTTTCCATTTATTCTCTTTCTATTTCACATACGTTACCACCATCGTTAGTGATGTGTAATTAATTTAACACTTCAGTTTATAACTTTAGCAATCTTAAAATACAGATAGGTTGTACAAATGCATAGTACTTCAGATACAAATGTACCCTAATGCTTAACTCGAGTTGAAAGACAAAGTACTCCAGTAAGAATATATAGTACTACGTTGGACACACAAGTCAGAACTGTGATTGTGTAAGAATAAACATTACAAACGCGCTTTGTCATCACACAAGTTCTTCTGTGTATGAGCTTAAGGTCGAGGGAAAGATAGTAGAGACAAAAACAAAGTACTCAACATGTGTCATTCAAGTCTGAACTTCACTCTAGCACTAAATAATTTACAAGATTAATTCAATTTGGTTTCTGCACTAAATAAGAAATAAATTAAATCGAATTAAATGCATACCTGATCCTGATGTGTTATACAAAAATTTAGGACTTCTTTTTCCCTCCAAATTTGACTGTCTCCCTTTTAACCCTTTCATTTTTATGTTCAAGTGGGAAAAAGCAGGGCACGCGAATTGGATTTTCATACAAATGACCAATTTATGAAAGAGAAAGCCAGGCAGTGAACAGTGTTGTCTTCTCCAGTAAGCACTTTCCATGCGATGGCTTGGTCATATGACACGTGGCGTCCCATCGTCGACATGCAGATTCCAGCTGGCAGATAAGCAAATCCCTGATGGAAGAATACACAATGCAGAAAAAAATTCAGCCCTTTTCAAAATGAGAATGTAGTTGTTGTAACTTGAAAACTTTGTGATCACTAGAAATTATCACCTGCTCCATTAACTTGGCAAAGTCTGTACACAATGCCTTGCGTCCAGCCTCATCAAATATTTTATCCAATGTGATGTCTTGTAAAGCTACTAGAGTTGTTTCCAACATGTCAAGGCCAGCTTGATTTGCAAATATGAACACTGGCAATGGCTGCAATATCAAGGGGAGAAGAATCACATTAGTCTCATGTGATAAGAATTAAAGGGCTATCATAAAAAATAACCCTCCCAACTTCCTTTATGAACAAAAGGATTGATATCACTTTGAAATGAAATGAATTGAAATCACACAAGCTTGCTTGCCTTCAGTGAACAGCATAGAATTGCATCCTGATGATGCCACAGTTGTTTCAGCATCATGTCACCCACAAGAGAATCAGATCTCAGTAAGTCAGACCCTATATAGTAACTGATTTTGGAAAAACATAGGGGAAAAACCGTATTAGATATTTCCTTTCGACAATAAATATGAACTAGAATACTTGACTAAATAGCATGCTTGTATTAACTACTGAGATGAAAATGTTAAACAGCTAGATAGGTAGACTCGCCTATAACTTTGGCAGATCCAGTGAGCTAGTGTAACAGCCTCTGGAGAACCAGGAGAAAGTTTAGCTCCAACAGATGGGCTTATACCAGATGGTGATATAGCCATGGCAACCCTCTGCACGGAAGAAATCACACTGCGGACATACTGACGTGCCATGACTGCGACATTGTCTTGCAGACTGCTGTCGAAAGGGAACTGGAAGGCAATAGTCAACACTGATCGAGTGTTTTGACTGGATGATGCATCTGTGCCAGCAGTTGTTGCAGGACCCACTTCAAAACCAGATGTCAAATCCAGGGTCCGATTTGTAGCAACTTCCTTTTTGTCACCCTATAAAACAAGAACAATGTAATGTTACAGAAGGGGTACACATGGACAACGGCAACAGTAGGTCCACTCTTAACTAGCAGATAGAACATTTTCAGTTACTGTTTTGAATTAAAAATCCCCAATTTTAAGAGTGTATTATATCTTGTGTTCTTTTGGGGGCAAGTGAAATTTAGTAATATGAACTTTTTACGTCATTACATGCGCTAAGCTTGAGTGAAGATGTAAAGAGCTGAAAAAAATAAAGCATGGTAGAGATTATAGAAAGCAAAATACAGAGGAACAAAACTTAACTGGTTTTGAATCTAATGGGATAATGCGGAAACCAGAAGGAATCAATGGAGCATCATCGGGGAACATTTCATCAATTGGAGCAAATACAAGCTCAGAACAAGCCCCCACAGCATTCTCATCAATCCCACTACATATCTGCAGAAAAGATAACACAAAACACAAAAGAGCACCTTAGAACCTACCTACCTATATTAATTATATTCGTTCATGCATCATTTAAATGCATAGAAAAGAACCATAAACAAACGAATGCCAAGAAGGCAGGCAACAATGCGTTGACAGGAATGAGCATAATTATAAGGCAAAGGTTTCAAGTAGCACTTTAAAACTAAATTGAAGTTGTAACATAGAAATCGTAATCTAAAGATTGAGGTATCTTTTTATGGTATTGTTCAAAATCTGAAATACTGCAAGATATACTAAAACCATTCACATCTTTGATGAAAAATAATTTTGTACTGAAGATGACAAATTCACACTTGATGTGACACAACTTATGCAAAAAAAGAATTTAATACAGCTTCTTAACAAGCCAGAGGCATCACCTGTAAGAGATGAATGTCCCTAGAAACAAAAGCATCTTCTTGAGCAAGAGAGTGACCTTCAAGCCTAATAACTTCCAGCATCTGTAGTGAAAATACAATTTTATCAGTAATGTTGCTTACAATTACAAATGTCCAAAAAGATCAGACCATAAATTGCTGACATACTCTACTGAATAATATGTAAATATATCATATGTCAAACAAATCTTGGCCCAAAGCAAATATGCATCCTTCATCCAATTTTTAAGGGAATGCAAACCTACCTCTTCATGTTCAATTGTATGACCAAGAGGCATAATTATTTGACTGCCAGTAAATCTTGTAGGCCTCATCCCTGGATAGGCATAGGTGCCGGCTTTCAGTGATGCAGCAGAATAAGCATCAACATTGAAATCAGCCCACTCTGAGCGGTGCTCCCTCAGAAAACGAACCAAAACTGCAGGAGGGACATTCTGCACATAATATTCAACTATAACATGTTAGATAATTGAAGAATTATCTATCCTATTAAAGCTGGGATCGAGTTCCATATGTACAAAAGTATCAAAAGAAATCTCTCATGGCCAAGATTTCTTTCAGAGATCAAACCCATCAATTGCCAGTTTAGCTTGTTACCCAATACCATGTGATGCAAACAAATGCTAGCTACAAAAATGAAAAGCAACTACAAAGGTATTTTACATAATGTATCCTCATCTTACAATTCATTAAAAACTAGCATTTAATATATATGAATTGGGTTCTCAAGACTCACTTGAAGCAACATAGAAGCTTTTGCACAGAGAATTCCTCCAAGGAATGTAAGGGAACTTGCTGGGTTAGAAGTGCCACTCAAATTCTTGGTTGAATTAACTGCAATAAATACATCCTCGGCACCATCACAGTTCAATACAGTCCACCCATCATCATTGAATCCATTTACAGCGTCATTGAAGCCTCTGTAAGTCAAATGCATCAAATTTCAGCCAAAAAACTCATTGAACCAGAGATGATTTTGCCAAAAAAAAAAAAAATCCTAGAACAGCAAGCTGAAATGGCCTCCAACAAAACTAATTATTTCATGTGGCTACCTGCTCAATCTCTGGCTGAAAGTCCGCAGAACAGCAGGCTGCCTACCCAATCCGTAAACCACCTCACCACTTGTTTCCTGAGCTATTTGCCTGATATAGCGAAGCGCCTATCACAAAAGTCACCAAATTAATAACTATCTTGGTAGAGAAAGGCACAGAACATGGGAATCACATTAAGCTGGACAGTCTAACATCTGTATGTCAGAGATTAAATACTGAAAAACATTAAATGATATAATACTGGATTTGCTCAAGATTGTGGTTCAGTTTGCACATTGTTCACAATAGCACCACTAGTCCATCAAAATTTGACTTTAAATCCCAATTTTATTTTTTGACTTAACAATAATGAACTTACTGCAATTGTCATTTTCTGAGCAACCACCTTGGATGATTCATAAAGTGGCCGCAACACTTCTGGCACACTCCATGCCTAAAAGAAAACAATAAGCAAATTAATGTAAATAAGGAAAGGAAAAATATGCATTAGCTCAGTGTTAAGAAACAAAACCTCCAGATTTAGGTGGTCCACTATGTGAATGATTGACCCTCCACCCTCACATGGTCGGATTAAGTAGCCACTAGGAAGTGTTTCAGCTCTTACAAACTGAGCAGCAGCAGCTGGATTAGGGCCTGTTCCAGAACCAGACAGGGACCTCTCACAAACCTGCAAAAGTAGAATCAGAAGGGAAATAAGTCCAAAATATATTACATTACCTCCCCGTCAAAGAATAATTTATAACAAACAAAACGCAACAGTCTTACAGATAAATTCTAAGAATCTATATAATGCATCAAGAAGAATTTAAAGCAAAACACAACACGACATTCTTACATAAATTCTATGAATCTATATAGTGCATCAAATGACAAAACATGCTCACCACAAGACTACCATTTTCCAAGCTGGTGGTATATCTCAGAGTCCAGAAATCCCGGGCAGGAGCCAGTGTTGTTGGAGCATATGTCTGTAGCAAATTAAGTATAATCATAGGAACAAAAAAAAAAAAAAAACAGAACCAACAAATAAGTCTTAAATTTGAGGCTCACCTGCGTGTAAACAAGTTCAATGGTTCCTCCATTTCCAGCAGGAAACATAGTAAAAACTTCTAGGCTCCGACAGTCACGGAACCAAGATGGACGATCTTTAAGGATCTCTGCAATCTGGTGAAAATCAGGCATTCAGAAATTCAAATTCCAAACAGATTCCAGACATTAACTGGCATACCAAGATATGACAAAAAAATCCAAACCATACTTTTACTTGGTGAATTTACCTTCGTAGGTTCTAAACTAACAAGACCACAGGCTCGAGCTGCCACTCCACTGCAACTTTGTGAAATGGCAAAGATCCCAACCGAATCCGGACCAGGCTGGCAAAATAGAACTTTTTTTTAGATGAAGATATAATTGGCAAATTCAGTAAATTCAAATCAGCACCGTATCACAATGAAATTCACAATAACTATCCTCTAGATGCCAAAGGTCACCAATTTCTTAACAAATTCATTGCAAGGAACAGAAAAAAGAAACCTTCATCCCAGGCATCTGGACCCAATCTACAGCAGTTCCTGTAGCCTTTGAAAGGAACTCTGTCAAAGTTTCCTCTGCAATTGATAGGAGTCTGCAAGGATCGCAACAGAAAAACAAATTTGAGTAAAACTTCACAAAAGAAGCAACTCCACTTCATGAAGCTCAGAATTACCCAGCAGGGTTATTAGCATCTCTCATGGTATGCTGAGGAGTGGTAACCACCGAATCACAACTAGCATCAGTAGTTGCTGCTGATGGCTGCAGGGATAAAAATAACATGAATAACAGCCCAAACAACCAAAACAAGTAGGACTCATAGTAAAAGCTACAACAGCCGTTAACATCAACTCGAGACCAACATGCAAGAAAAACTACAAAACAGATCGGTTCTTCTCTCAATTTCCCCACATTTAGTTCATTCTTTTCAACAATGTTTTTTTCTACTTAAGAGCCCAAAAAGGTGAAGAGTTGACAATCTGACAGAACACACACACACTTACAGTATGCAATTGCTGCCTCATAAACCCATTCTCACACACAAGCTGTGACACCTGCTTCTGCAACCGATCATTCTCCTCCATCAACAGCTTGTTCATTGCAGTGAGTTTGCGGTTCACAGTCTGAAGCCTAGATGCCTCTTTTCTCTGCTTCTCCCTACACCTACACACCACCCAAAACCCCACATCTAAGAACCACTTACAGAAACATGAAAGAACGAGGGGCCTTAAAGTAGTGTTGATTTGAGTGACTCACCTGCGGTTCTGGAACCAAACCTTGATTTGCTTAGGCTCGATGTTGGAGAGAATGGGGCACTCTCTGATCAATTGTTGCCTTCTCAGAGAACTAGGCTTAGGGCACTCAGCATAGACCCTTTCAAGAGCCTCAACTTGCTCGGCAGTGTACCTCACATACTTGCCAGAATCTAAGTGTTTGTCAATGCTTCCACTGCTGCTACTTTCTCTGTGTTGAGCCACAGCCATAGCCATGCTTTCACTCACTCACTCTCAACAAAGGTAACACGAGAAGGAGAAAATGAAAAAAGACAAGGTTGTTGTTGGTGTTGGTACTAGTGAAGGGTGTGCCTTTACATAAGAAAACTTAACTGGGGTAACGTTAAAGGGAGAGAGAAAGAGTAAGAGTGTGTATTTTAGTGCAACCACCGTTATTGGTTGTTTCTTCTTCTTCTTCTTCTCTACCGTGGAACCAGCTCAGAGAATAAAAAATAAAAGGGGAGAGAGAGAGAAAGAAAGAAACTCTCTTTCATTGAGAAAAGAATTGCAGCGAATGGCTCCAAAAATGTTAAACAGAAACGCTCGTAAAAGAACCAGCTAAGATAAAACCAAACCGAACCACAACCCACTCACTGCCCTTTTTTTTTTCTTTTCACTTGCAAGAAGTCGAAACCGAAAGATTGAATTTTTAAGGAACCCCACCTGTAGTTGTTGTCGTGTGTTGAGCTCAAATTGCGGGGTTTTATTGGTGTTTATGTAGAAGAGAGGAGAGGTGTGGGTTTGAAAAGAAAGAGAAAGAGAATGAGGGGATGGGCTTGAGATAGAAGGAAGAAGGAATAGAGAGGGGGGTTAAAGTTTAAGAGGGTAAAGAAAAAGAAACCCTAAGAAGCATAAACATGTTGGAGTTGAAGAAGGGAATAAAGTGAGTGAGAAATGAGAAGAGAGAAGAGAGAAGAGAGAGTTGAGAAATGAGAAGAGAACGACACGAAGATCGAGAAACATGGGAGGGACGTTTTCTTTATAATTTTCGGCGCATTTACGTCCTTGTCCCTGTTGCTGTTGTTCCTTTGATTTGACAGGATGGGACCCACTCCCCCATTGAGTCCTCGCCAACTCTTTTTTCTCATTGTCAATTCCAGACCGGAGTTCAATATCCATGGGATCCTCTAACATAATTGCTATTGCACAGAATATTTAATTAATCACAATTAATTTTGTATTTATACTAGTTTCATGTTTAGCAGTATTAATAAATTAAGAAAGGATCTTTTTAGGTGCTTTAAAGCATTGGTTTAAAAAATTGTTTATCAAAAATCACATAAAAATATATTTTTGTGCATTCTAATAAAGAGTTTCTTTTTTTTTTAACTAGTGCTCTTGCATTTGTTATTAAGAATTCAGAATTTTTTTTCTTTATAAAAATTAAGAATTTCTTTTGGTGAGAAGAAAAAAAAATGAGAAATAAGATAGATAAAAATATAGCATATGAATGAAATAAAATTTATTATCTTCTGCCAATTATTTTAAATTAATATTTAATGTATGTATATAAATAACATTAAATTAAATTAGCAAATTACTTTTAATTGTGCCTTTTTATCTTCTTGCAATATTACTTGCGCCATAATAACACTGGACAAAAATTATACGTATATTGTTATCAGCGGGAAAAAAAAAATATTTCGTGTACCACTATTGTTTTTTTCTAAGGTTAAAATATATATTTGCTATCCTCATTTTCATTAATTCGCATAATTTTTGTTCCCCTCAAATTTTATTAAGATATTTGATTCCTCTAATTTTGAAAATTGAGAATTGTAGTGAGTTTGTCAAATTTTATGTGTTGATCGTCAAATTAAACATTAACCATGTTGATGTGTAATACATTTATTAGTCATGGTCTTAATATATGTGTAATTAAAATTAATGACTCAAATTTTCAGCAAATGATATCTGGGTGACCTAACCTGTGGAAGAGCACGACCTCAACGAAATCAAACACAACATGAAGGCAATTTGAAACTCTATTTCTAACTTGAATAGCTTCAGCAAGGTTTCCTAACACATCTTCTTCTCCTCCTTCTCGATGTTGTTTCTCGCAAACCCATATTTTCCTAACCTTTCAATGACGAACCTTGGTTGTAGATCCAACTTTGTTTTCCCCTAACCTTTAAGTCATGAACCCTAGATGTAGATCAAACTTCATTTCCTCCCATAACCTTCATTTAGATAACCCTGATCAATCGAACTATAACATAGCTTCAGAAATTGCCAATTTTGTATGACAGTAATTCCAATTCTTAAAACTTACCCGTTAATAATTTTCCTTATGGTTTGAAATCTATTTTGTTTCACTATTTTCCCAACATCTTGTTGGACAATTTGAGTTTGTTTGATATGAAATTTCGTTTTTCATACTTCTTTTCAACCTTTATTTTTATTTTTATGTTGAATTAAATCAACTCGAATGAAAGAAGAAAACTTAGTAGTTAGGGATCAACCTATTATTGGCCTTGGTGGTGCTGTTCTTGAAACTTGAAAGAGACAAAGGTTAGCTTTTTTGTTGAACTAGTTTTGGTTTCTGGGCATGGCTTATTTGTGTGTGAAATCCAAGTTGCAGCCTTAGCAGTTAACAAAAATGTAGAGAAACAAGTGTGAAAATGGGACAAGGTTGCTCAGTATCAGATGTGTTAGCCCAGGTCAATGTTAATGTTGATGGTCAACACAAGTAAACTGACAAAGGGGTCGAAATCCTTAATTTTTTAAATCAGCGAGACCAAAGACTTAATTAAATTTTAGACGGACTAAAATTGTGATTTGTAAAAATAAAAAGATACCTTTTGTAACTAGTAGTTATTGAGTGTCATTTTAATGTATATATATATGTAACAAGTAATTATATATCAATTTATTTTTATATTAAAATTTGAGAACTTATTTTAAAAAGTGAGAATCTTCTCGCTCTCTTACCCTGTTTGGATATACCAAATAAGGAAGGATGACATCTGACTATATGAGAGCAGGAAAATGAATAGGTAAGAATATTATCATCTTTTGGATGAATTGACAAAGGAATAAAGAATTCAATTTATATTAATGGAACCTTCCAAAATCATTTGCCGAAACATGAAATTGAAATTGAGTAGAAATGCTTATAGTGATTTTTTAAAAATAAAATAAAAATCACAGAGAGTTTTTTCGTAACATAAAAAAAAAATGTTAAAACAAACAAGGGGTCAAAGGATTTTTTTTTTAGATAAATGTAAATGTTTTTTATTTGTATTTTCTTACAATTTCCTTTTTTTTACTCTGTCCAATTATGTCGATAAATTTTTTAAGATTTCATTCCTTTTTATTTACATTCATTGAAACAACACATCTTTTCTATTATGTTTCCTTTATATTTCTATCCATCTTTGTTGTTGTTTTTATTTTTAATTTCTTCCATCTCTAATTCGTTTCTCAACCAAACCAAGCTCTAATTAAGTTATCAAAAAAATTATCATTGATCGTTTTCACTCTGGATATAGTGAATTTTCTAAAATTCTAAGCTTATTCGTAGAAAGTAACAAATAGTGTTCTGATTTTTTTGTCCAAATAACCAAACAAAAACACTTTATAAAAATGTTTAGTTCAAAGGGAATCATGTTTATAAAGTGATTCAGTTCATTTTTTCTTACAATGGTTCATTTTGTGTTTAGTCTGACTCAATCAGGTTTCGTATTCATGTATGGTTTGGTTTTTTTTTTCAAAGAATCAAGTTGAATTAAATTATTTTACAGAAATAATTTTGTTTGAACTGAATAGTTTTCATAAAGTGATTTGGTTTCATTTTTTTTTCTCTCTCAAAATACGTTATTTTTTTAAAATTCAGTTTGGTTTAGTTTAAAAATGATTCAATTTAATTTTATTGCACATTCCTAATAGTAAATTAATTTCCATTGATAATTTCTAGTCTTTCAAATTCTATTTCGAAATTAAACCTCCATTGACCCAAAATGAAGATCTTAATGGTGTAGTTTGAAAATTTTGCATAAGATTTTAGATTTAAATTTTGTTGTTGTTACATTATAATTATCGAATTCTTGTCTTTATTAGTTTTTTTTCACATGTATTTTGTAGGCAATTATCAATTATGTTTGAAGTATTAGCGAATACTAAATGTAAGTATTTATCTTATTAAAAATTTAATCTTCAATACATTACATTATGACATATGTGAGATCAACCTTTTCTATTAAACACAACTCTCATTAATTCCCTTACAATTATTTGTGGCAAGACAACACTGCCTTTATAATTAATTAATATTATTAATCCTTATTGTTATTGTGACGTGACTATGACTAACACTGACTCCAAAACTTTAATCACCGTCAAATAAGTATCACAAACATATTCAAATGTCCTTCGAAACATTGAGTACTCTACCAAGCAACAACGTCATAGGTGTATGTATCGAAAAAATAAAAATATAGGAAATCATAATAAATATATTTTTGCATTTTTTAAAAATATATAAAAACCAAGTAGGCCATACATTTTCCTAATAACCTACTTATTTCAGTCCAATCTCTTAGAACATGTTGTTTGTATACACATTTATAAATGTAACTTGAAAACTTTCCAAAACAATATTTTGTAAGAAGAAAGAATTTATTATTTTTGGTTAAACGTTGGTTTGAGGAGTCTGGAGTGGAAAAATAAACATATTGTTACTTATACATGAAATTTAAAAGAAATTGTTGTCTAATTGGAAGAATTTATTTAGATTTTTCTTGAAACATATATAAATAAGACTCGTGTAAGTATTTGATAGAATCTATGAAAATACTCTTGTAAAATATCTTACAACTCAAAAATATCTTATATTTATATACAACTACAAGTTTATACTTTATATGATAAACACTTATTTAATAAATAGTCATTTAAATTATTTATTCAAACACATCATTAATGACATATAATGTTATTTACAGTATTACCTTAGTGTATGGAATTAGTATTACTTTTTTTTTACGGAAAAAAAAATTAACACTATTAATGAAAATATTATTAGTGACAAGAAAGATGTTTCGAACTTTAAAGCATATTCATTGTACTTAACCAAACAACACTTTCTGTCAACGGATATCTTATATGTTTCTTAATTATTACCTGGAAGGATAAGGGATTAGTTAATTTAAGTTTATCCCTATTACGTACATTGCAAATCATGGTCAAATTTGGAACTTTGGAGTCAATTCAATCAACATATTTATGCATCAAAGCTATGTTTACTCGTTACTTGGAAAGAAAACGGAGCAATATAAAAGTCATTCAGAGATAATGGAAATGGCAGTGTGGATATTCTTCAGGTAAGGTAAGGACAAATTCATATTACAAAATATGAGGGACCATACTTCCACTTCCATGAATAGCAATAAAATAATACACCCTAAAGTTTTCCAAAGTTTTTTTAAAAATAAAATAAAATGAAAGAACTAAGTTAAGAGAAGATAAAAATCAGATTGAAAATGAACCCTTTAACATGATCAGCGTTTCTCAAAGCTTTGAAGGCTTTAGTCAAGTCTAATTCCGAACCAAATTTATTATTCATCATTGAGTATTTTAGTTTTGTCTTTATTTTTTAAATGAAGTTGGCACTAGTAATCTTCCGGCGCCGACCACACCATCGGCGCACGTTAGTCATGATCGGTAAGATTTTGAGTTTTTTAAATATAAAAAAAGAAAAGAAGAAGAATTGGTTGAATATCCAGCAATAAAAGTAGGTGTGTATGCATTATTATATACAAAAAGGAAATAGAAAAATAATTTATGACGTGTCATATCTATGTTGCGACTGCTTTTGGCATGCGCGAAAAGTAGTGTCACGTGCTTCCCATAAATTCAATACTCAGATACAGCATATTGATATAATATAGGTATCGTATATTATCACTAGTTATTATTTGTTGTATTCGCATTATACTCAATAATTAATCCAACTTTTCTATTATTGCATAGCAAGCAACAACGAGATAACATAATTTTTTTGCTTTTTAACACACCAGGTCGAAATTAATCTTTTGAATACAATGATTTTATATTTGGGTAGCTCATGAAATATTTGTTGCTGTGAGTATGATCCTGCGTATGCTGATCCACCTCAGAACTGCCATACAGCAGACCATTTTTTATTTATCAAAAAAACATTCTTTTTTGTGTGTCTTCTATAAATAAAAAATGGGTTCTAGTTCTAATAACTAGTTGTGTGGCTTAACCAATTGAAGTTAGAGAGTCTTAGACTTTGTTCGATTGTAATGAAAAAAAGAATAAAAAAAAGTGTGAGGAAAGAAAGAAAGTGAAGAGTGATGTGAGATTATTTGATAGATATAAAGTGGGAAGAAAGTAAGTGATGTGATGTGATGAATAATAAAATATAAAAATATAATTAAAGTGTTTATGAAATTATAATTATATTCATCTGTCATTTTATTTATTTATTGTTTTTTAAAATAATTTTACTTTTTTGAAACAAACTAATTCTCAACGGGTTGATAAGTGCTAGGATTGTTTATCTTTTGGAAAGCTTTATATTTTTTTTCTACCATAATTCAGCAAAAACTATTTTTTATATATAAAATTATGTTAGGAAACATATTTATTAACATTCACGATAAAGAATTAACACTACAAGGAGAGAGAAGATATTTAATAGAATATGGTTGGCTGCAGTTATCTCAGTCTACCATATTTAAATATGGTTGATGCATATTTGAATATGGTTAGGGTGCATTGAGCTCTCTCCACGTGTTTCCATTCTCAAGACTAATTTTGTAAACATATCAATTTCTATTATCCTTCTTCACAAATTTGCTTAGTTTTGGAAAGAAACTTAATTGGGTGGACCCATATGTCATGTGTTTTGTACCAAATTTATTTATTGTAGATTTACACTCAAATGAATTGTGAAAATGTGAATTTTTTAACCTTTTCATCCATACTTTCACTTTCTTTGTCTTTCTATCGTTGAAAACGAACATAGCCTTAGATACGTAACTATGTTTAAATCTAAGAAGTGTTTGTTGTTTATATTAGTCTGGCTGAGTCTAACCTAATTCTAGCAATATTATTTTTAGTAGATGCAAGAGAATACTTACTGTTGATACGAAAAATATTATAAAAGAAGATATATACTTATTTACACAATAAACTTAATATGTGTTTGAGTGAATATATTTTAAAATATTTTTATTTTATATTTTAGAGAATTTAAAATATATAAAATTAATCGGTTATTGAAGAAAGGTCCTCTACTGAACACAAGTTGGTCTTGCTGTTGCTGCAGAAAAGAAGGGACCTCATGTACTGAAATCTAAATCCTGTTCATCAAATTAAAAAGTCAAACCCTCTATTTTAATAAACAAAGACACAAGAATTAAAACAAATCCTGTACATATAGACAATTCGGTAGTGGTGAATGAATTGACACCATATTAAAAAAACACTTTATAATACAAACACAAAAGAACAAATATGGACGCTAAAGAGCCTTTGAAAATGTACAAAATGACAGAAAGAAAGAGAGAAATTTTGACATGTGTATCTACATAGTTAAAAAATACAAAATAAATAAATAAAATATATAGTCAAGATCTTTGTTGGGATATGATAAGGGAGGGGAACTTAGATTGAACACGTCTCACTCTCAGTTTCAAAAAAGAAGATTTTTCCAATCTGCTCCATACGACTTTGCGTTAAATTCCATTGCAAGCATGCCAATGATAAAAACCCATGTGGAAAATAGGAATTGGGAAGAAGAAAAAAAGGTAGAAGAGAAAAAATTGACTTCCAACATGGGAAAAAAGCCCCTTCATGCTCCCATGGTGTTGTCTGCATTATTTGGGTGCAATGCAATCAGTTCATATTTTCCCTTTGCTGTGTGAAAGTGAAAAAGAATCGTTAATATATGGACAACACTTTGTGCCTCATGATGTGAATCTCTCATGCCCTCACACCACTATTCAACCACACCAAATTCAATTATATATGAGTGCTCAAATCCATTTTGTTCTCCAACCACAATACCCATTTAATCACCAACATATCAGGATAACGTCTTTTCCATAGTTTTGGAACAACTTTGGCGTGCAATGATGACCATTTTTTTTCGTGTTTCTAATTTTATTTTCAAGATCAATAATTCATTCTGACACTCGACTCAAATCATAGTTCTAGAATATATGTGGGAGAGTAATAAAGCTTAGAGTGATTATGTTAGAAAAAAAAAATACAACCATTCTAAATCTGGTTTTTTTTTTCTGAACACGTATCTTAAACTTCCTTTTCATCCTAATTAATCATTAAAATTTCATTATTTGTTACAATGGATCTTTTGTTCACTATAATTAACAAGAGTTTAAAAATTAACTAAGTGTAATTTAACACCAAATCAGTAGTGTGGTCTATTTTAACGATAATAAGATGTTAATGATTAAGGTAATCATATGTTTTTTCCTAATAATCTTATTTAATGTGTATATTTCTTAGAGAATGAGATGAATAGGGGGAAATGTTACATAATTACTCTAATTTAAGTAATATTAATTGATTAATCGACGAAGTCTTTTACCGTAAGTATAAATTCATTTAAAAATCAAAATTATAATTTATCAATAAACAATGAAGAAAAGAAAACCATATTACAGATCAGGATTTTGGAACATACGACTGACTTATTTGCTAAGCACAGAAGGGATGTGATACAAGACATGGTTGGAAACAAATTTGATTTGCTGTTTTGTCAACTTAGAGAAGAACAAGCACAGTTAGGGTGACATAAGAATGGGTATATAATTTTTTATTTTCCCTAAATATGTAGTACAATCAATGGTGTATGATGAGATACAACAAAGTCAAATGGGAATATTTTTCTTTTCTAAACTTTACAATGATGGGATTAACATCCTTCCACTTTGTCCCCCTCTCCTTCTGTGATTGTTCCATCTTTTGTGTTTTCTTTATGATTTAATTGATGTTCTCTCCTTCTTCTTTCTTCTAATTCCAAATGGGTGGAGGGTTCCCATCTCCTTTTTTTTTTTTTTTTGCATTAGGTCATTTTGCTTTTCTCATAGGAAAGGAATATAACGCCAGTGCCTCAAACACCACCCCCCCCCCCCCCTTTTGGGCCCCATTCTAGGTCCAATCACGTGGGCCCACCCTGTCTGGGCCGGCTCCATACACACCCCTCATTGAATTTTTTTTTCTTTTTTCTTTAAAAAAAAATTGGTTTGTTGCGTAAATCAATAGAATGCTGGGGTGGCCTTGCTTTGAGGGGTTGGTGTCGTTGAAGTGGAGACTTGGTCCCACACAAGTCAGCCACTTTGACCCACAGTGAATCTCTCTCTCTCTCTCTCTCTCCTTTCTACTCTCACTGACCTTTGCTTGAGTGGCACACTTATTATTGTCATTATCGTACCCTCTCTCTCTTGTTGTTTTCTCACATCATTTCACCCTCCCATGCTCTATTCCTTTCACCATAAAGCTTTAACCCACATTTGGATAAAGATGCCATTGCAGGGTCTTGGTGGTTAAGGGTATTGCCTAAGCAAAACTATGTACTTGGTTTCATTCCATCCACACCCCTACTACCCGGTTTTATCCCCACTCTCCCATATCTACACTAACACCCCTAGACGCGCCATCTTCTTATTTGTAGGATAAATTAAAAAACACTATATTTATGATTCTGGTTTGAAATTTTCAATACACTCCTCCTCTTATGCCGAAGAATGTAAATCTTAAATGTGAAAATTTGTAGATATAAACATTTGCCGATGACCTTATAGGCTAAAAACAAATTGTTAGAATAAACTCTAATAATACCATCTTAGAAATTATTTTTATCATAACATTATTTTTTTATACAACGATTATATTAAAATTTGAACCTATGAATTCATGTATTTTATTTTAACCTCTACTATTAGGTCGACCTAATGAGTTCATCGTTAATGACTAATTGACTATGCACATGTTGCGAGCATTGCTAACCCTAAGAATAGTGTTAAACAAAAACAAGCGTGAGGACTGATATCATTAACCATATCACTAATCAACACAAGGTTTCCAATATAATATATAGTCAAAAATTTCAATTTAAAAGAAAAATTAATAAAATTTGGTTACAAAGAGAGATGTACCAGAATTATAGAGACATGATATCATATATGAAACCATACAATAATTTTTCAATTCCAAGACAAGCAAATTAATTGGTATTATTTGTATAACTACCTGATTTGTGCCCCTAACCTGCCATAAAGAGCAGTATAATTAGGCAGGGCAAAAAGGACCTATTAGTCACTTCAAGAGAATGTGATCACTGTTCACCGATGCTTGGCAAGAAATTAAAAACCTCAATACTGCTGCAGCACCAGAGCTCGCTGTAAGGGATTGTCTTATCCTTTTATCTTTTTTGCACTCTTCCTATTTGAAATTTGTTGGTGGTATACTCCAATGTGGCACCGTATTGAATTTCTTGTTCTTACGTACGCAGTAATGTCCCACCAATAAAAGGTAACATTCAAGGTCCAAACAAACTGGCATGAATTAAATTTCAAGAATCGTATCTGTAATATATACTTTGTCCTTATCTGTTTTGATGGAGTTGTCAAAGATTTTACTATGTAATCCTTTCTTAATACTCTATGTCTTGCCTTAGTGAGTGATTCACAATTTTTTTTTCATAAAGTATGACATAAATGTTGGCTCCATATGCAAGTACAATAATCTCTTTCTACTAGTGATCACTACCCATCATTTTCTATGAACTTGTTAAATATGCAAAGTGGGATAACGTCGTACAAGCCACTTAACATCCTTAGCTTCTTTGTCCTAATGGAAATCAATATATCTAGTCGGAGATAGAAAGAAAATTCCTCTCACACATCAAATTATCAAAATTCTAAAGCCAGCTACTATAATTTTGATGGGCACCATATGCATTATTGTACGTCAATTATAAGAATGAAGCTAGTAGACAAAAAAGTGAAAAAAAACAAAAAAAGAAAAAAAGAAATAACTTGTGAACAAGGTTGGTTACTTAATGTTGTGTTGCTGCTTATAGGCAACCAATGAATTCGTTTTGATGCGTCTGCATCAAGTTTTGATCGCTATTGGCTTTAGATTCTTCTCAGCCTCAAGGTACCCCACTATCTATGAGGAATAAATTATTTAGTTATAATTTGGTAGACAAGAACCAAACAATGGAATATCATGCAGAATAATATTAAGGATATTACTGATGAGTGCACTTAAATATTGATTAAGAAATTAAAAAAATATATTTATGATAGAGATCATAAAAATAATTATAAATAACATAATTTTTTATGTATTTCAATAAAAAAAATTCTTTTAATTCTTTAACAAATGTCTCAATAACATTTGTTATCATTTGCCTCATACTAATAAGTACTTTATGTGATCTAACAAATTTCACACATAGAGATAAAAATAAAACAAGGCTCAAAGGCAATAAATGAATGAGAATAAGCAGTTATACAGTTTTGGGAATCTCTGAACTCAATAATGGCACACACTTGCAGTTTTTGATTGTAATGTTTTTAGAAAAGAGGACCTGGCTCATAATCATGGTCAGCTTAAAATTCTGTCCAATTCAAACAAGCATTAAACAAACACCAACTACCACAGTACCACCCCATGAGTCCTTCTGCACTTCCATTTAAGGCTGGGACACAGAAAAAAGGTTACAGATTATTAGTGTAAGGTTCTGCCTGTTTTGTTATGGAAGTTTGAGTTAACCCTTTCTATGAGATTGTTGCATTATTATTTATTTATTTACAAAGCGAAGTTTGATTTCTTGTTGAATAGTAGTTCATCAGGGCTACACAGGAAGGTCTTGTAAATCAAACCACAGGGGATGAAAATGACTTGACGAGTTAATTAGGATGGCATTTCATTTGGTTTAATGTGATTTCACATTTGAACCACTCTAAAGAGTGCGTGTTTCAACTCACTGAGAACAACGTGTGGCAAAGATACGTCAGAAAAGAAAATGTGGCAATGAAATTTTCTCTTGACAAAAGGTAGGGTGGATCAGTGCCAGGAAGGCCTATGGTACTATACTAACATCCGTGATCTTCCATCTTGACCTAAATAATCTTGGGAAAAAAATAATAAGAGAACAATTTTGATGCCCATAGAGTATAAAATTTTACTATCAATTAATAATTATTTTATCTATAACTTTTAGAGTATTTATTATACAAATATTATAACAACAACAATAATTGAAACATGTACCTTAAAAAGAGAGTAATTAAAAAATAAGAAGTTTTTTTTATAAAGAAATATGACATTTAATGTTATTAATATAACCTTGTTATAACTTTGAATAAAAAAACTGTTATTTATTAATTCATTTATAATATAATTTGAAAATTTCTTAAGATAATAATAATAATCAAATTACATTGATATAATTTAAAGAAATTATTACATCATTTAATAATTTTTATCAAAAATCATTGTTGTATTGAAATCTTATTTCACAAAAATTATATTTATAATATTTTATATTAATTAAAAATTAATTAATACCCTATCTATATACATCAATTTTTTTTCAAATATATCAAAATATCAATAATATGATTAGTTTTTTTATTGTTTAATTTTCACAAATTTACGTAAACAGTGTATTATAATTATAATTTAATCGTTAAATTGATAAATTTAAAATTGTATATATAAAATTATTATTAATATCATTATTGATGTAAATACATAATATAATTTGGTTATTTCCTAATAATAACAATAAATTTATTTCAACCTAAATAAACCTACCTCAAAGCCTCAAACTATTAGGTTTTGATTTGGATTGGACTACCGGTCAAGCTGATGTCACGACCTTCAAATGAAGTAACTTTTCAAGTACTGTGATGGAGAACTAAATCAACTAATAGTCAAGCCAAAAGTATAAATCCCAATTTTAAATAACTTTTTACTATACGTAAAATATGTCATTTTGATTTTACTACTTAAATTATTATTTTTAAAAAAAATTAATATCTCATATTATATTACTTTTTGTATGATTTTAGTATTAATAAAAAATTATATTAAGTGATGAAATAATATACTAATGGATTATTACATTATTATTTATAAATCACTTATTAACGACGTTAATAAAATATCACGTCATCAATTACATATTATTTAATAAATTTTTAATTAGAAAAGATACTAAAAATAACCAATGTAGATACTAAAATTGAAAAAAATAAATAATTTAAGTGATAAAATAAAAAATTACGTATATTTTATAGATAGTAAAAAGTTATTTAAGCCAAAATATAAATTATTAGAAAAATGGAATTGGATAGGAATTAGGCTAAACAATTCAGAAGAACTCATGATATATATATTCAATAGTTGAATTATAATCAAATATTATCTTGATTGTTTGCTTCAAATTTTATTAAAATTCAACAACAATAAAAGAAAGTAATCAAATTATTTATATTTTAATATATTTTAAATAATATATGTTGTGTAAATTTTAATTCATATTAATGAAGTATAAATAATTTTAGATTAATATAAAATTTTGTATATATAATTTTTGTAAAAAAAAAAAATAACCTAATAACGAGTTTTGAGACAAAATTATCGAACTGATGTTATAATTAATTAATAGTTAGAGTTATATTGGTAACTTCATCCCTATCCCACCAGAGAGTTAGATAGATGGATAAATGGGTAGGTAGGTTCAATTTTTTAAAAAAGTCTAATAATTTATTTAATCTAAATATGATGATAAGCTAATTTGTTTATTTATACTAATAGGCTTTTGGTTTATGAGGAAAAAGTACTTTATATTGATAATATAAAATGATTTTATATTATCAATATATCACTATTAAACTCTTGGTTTATTTGGGCTGAAAAGTTTGTTGACTAATTTGTAAGTTTTATCTAAAACAAATCTTTAAATAGATTTTAGATTATTATAATGCACATCTTGAGATTTTTGAAATTGCACACAATATTTTTTTCCTATTTCTATACTAACTTCCTTAATTGTTTAAAAATATTACATTGATATCCCTTATATATCAAACTAACTGCCCTTAAAATATTATATTGTGTATCCATGTAAGGAAGGATGTTGTTAACCTTAAAAAAAGTTTATCATGTATAATTTGAAATAATCTAAAGGAATGCCTTTGTAATTTGCTTATAAGTAAATGAGATCATGTTAAGCTTTATACTTAAGAATCTTATAAGGTTAGGATACATTGAATTCTATTTGAATGGTTAAAATTCTTAAAAAGAATGCACTTGTCATTAAATCTTATTAGACTGGCGTATTAAGTGATTTTTTTACTGGAAGTTAGATATCCCCTAACAATAAATCATGAGATTAACCTCTGAGGACATAGAAATTATCAAAGCGAATTTTATTTTTTCCAACAAAATTTTATTCATACACATAATCAGATGATCAAATAGTGAATTTTTATTATTATTATTAGAAATAAAAACTATAAGTCTAAATCATTAATTTATATTCCAGGTTCACATAAGTTTAATTACTCCCATTTAATCATCTTAATTTTTTAATTGTACAACTTAAATCCATTAAAAAAATTGTACAATTTAAGTTCCTAGTCTGAAAATTCCATCTGATACTTAACAAAAATATAATAACGACATAGTATTTTAGATAAATTATCAAAGAAAAAATGTACAAATATAGAAATAAAAAATGTAAAAATAATGAAAGTCGTTATTTTTTATTCTTTATTTTTTAAAAATTTTCCTTACAAATTTATACAAATTAATGATAGATAATAGCTCTATTATATTTCTATTAATATTAAATGAATGTTTTTTTTTTATCAAAGACTTAATTTTGAATTGGCAAATTATAGATACAATTAATAAGTAATTAAAATTAGGAAACCAAAATACTGTATAGGCTAAAAATGCAGAACTAAAATTATAATTAAACCACATACACACACGACATATACTCTGAAAACATTTCTCAATTTAAAAATGTAAAAACAGTAAATCTAGATAATATAATCATCTAATATTAATTTTTTACATTAAAATATACATTTTACTCTAAGAAGTACTAATAACAAATTCTCTAACACTTCATTCTATTTTTGTTTAAATTCATGAGAAACTATAAAATTATAAACGAGACTCGTTTAATAAGTACAACCACAAAGTTTGATAATTCTCAATAGATTTCAAGTAACAATAGATACTTTATTAAAAAAATGTGTTGGTAACATTTGTTAATCTACTTCTTATAATAACTACGTCTTCTTGTTTTAAGCACAACTCCGTACTTATGTTGCATCAAATTTTCAGTACAAGTACACTTTCAATTCAATAGTTCGACATAAATTTATTATTATATTTATGATTTCTCTGATTTAACATCAACCCATCCAAAAACACTTGACAACTTTAGATGAAAAAAGTTGGAAAGTTACTGAACTTGGAGGATCTGATTATGCTGACAGCTCCATTGATATATCAAGAACAGTGACCTAAGATGCATATAGATGACCTGGGTCTACTGTATTTCATCACCGCTTAATGGCAATGAATGAGGCACTAACAAGCAAGTGGGCAGTGTCCACCTTTTCATTTCAACAGCCATACAAATCTCAAATGATGCCCAAAAGAAACACAGAAAGCCCCAATTGCCTGCTGTAATAAGATTGATGGCCGATGAATATGTATAATACGATAATTTATATAACTAACATTCATAACAATTAAAAAAGGCAAATTATATTGTAAACCGCTCTTGAATTTCACAGATATTTGGACCGCAGATGCTAACCAGCACCAACAGTCGCATTTTAACAGGGCAAAAGGAAGGGATGACATTACATCACTCATTATAACATGAGAAGCAAACTCCACATCATCATAAAACCATGATCACATTCTCATGGATTCAGACCTCTACTCCAATGAAACATCAAATTTTCAGCTGCTCCAAGCTCTTTACCATGTCAGGTTTAGGTGGAATGTTCTCAGTCTTGGTCTCTGCCTCTGGCGTTTTAGCTGGCAGTTTGTCTTCCGGGCTAGGGGCACTAATGGTTGGTGGTTCGTCTTTTGGGATGGGAACAGGTTCATCTTTTCGAATCGGAGGAGGTGGAGTAGCAAATACTGGAACAGCTTGCCGAATAGTGACCGGAGGTGCAACTCGTACATGAGGAGCTCGTAGTACTTGATGGGACACTGCAGCTGCTGCTGGCGGTGGGGAGAATACAGGTATTGCAGTCCTTATCGTCACCGGAGGTGCCATCCCCTGACAAGGCCTCATTTGTCTAATGGGAACATAAGGTGCTGCTCCGGCTGCAGGGAACTTAGGGCGACGGATTCCTCGGCTTTCTGGTGTAGCAGAAAGCTGTGGCATCGCAGAATTGTCGCAGGAAGCTCGTGCTGGAGATGCTCCTACTAGATGCCTGCTTCGAGGAGCTGCCTTTTGGCAAATTAAGGGAAGAATCTTTGATGTAGCAGCAGGTGGGGGCTGAGGACTGGTTGGCCTGGGATTTTGAATCTGAAACTTCTTTGGAAATGGAACTGGAGCATTTGAATTTGACATTGAAATCTTTTCCTTCAGTCTGTAGTTCAGTAAGGCCCGTGCTATAGTGATCTGTTCTAGTTCGTCATTGTTCTCGGGTTCAGTTGAAGACCTTGCAGTTTCTTTTGCCACTGTCAAGTAAAAATAATATTGTTAATTCAGTGTTCATCATTTCTATATATCTTTAGACCATAGTTGTTAATGACGGATAATAGCACACAGCAACCAGCCCAAAAACACAAAAATGACCAGTATACTTAAAAATTATGGATGCGGGATAAATAAAATTTGTATTACACATATAAACACACAAAAATACCAAAACTAAAGACAAAAATGATTAATTACTATAAGTTATAGTCTACACGCTCAACCTAAGGCAGAATACAGTCAATTACCAAATGCAGCAAAGTTGAAGAAGGAAAGTGGGCATGGGCGGAACTAGAACAATGGCTGGTGATAACAATTGTCTAACAAGTCTGGGTGCTAATCTGTCCATGTACTTGTTTGAAAAAAAAATAATCAGATAGAAATGAAATATTGTATCTAGAAAGTTTGTGGGAAGCAATAGTGACAGAGCAACGACCTAATAATATAGACTGGACTGCCCCCCAAAAGGGAAGGAGGTTTGGCCAAAAAATGCTTGAGCTTCTGGAATATAGTTGAAAATAATTGGAAGACAACTGAGGTGTGAACAGGTTGGACATTCTTCTATAGATTTCGTGCATGTTTGGTTCAGCTTAATTTGGAAAATTAATCAATTATTCTTGTCAACTTCCAGAGAGAACTTTTGAAAACTAAGCAATTATTTCCCCAGATTTAAGATGAACCAAACATGCTAGAAAGGACTCTAACCATAAATCAGAAATTATGTCCCGAGTTGCCAGTGCTATAGGTGCACTTTTGTGTCCAAAAGGCTGTAATATCAACTACAATTTGCTCAAAACATAAGCAAAAAATCATAGATAGATAATAATTTAAAGCAGCCACGGGACAACACACCCTGCATTTGCCATAATAGCAGTGTAATTTGCTGCTACCTTGTAGCTCGCTTAAAACTTGCTTGGACAAATGGAGACAAAGAAAGGTAGTTTAGAGAGGCATATATGCAGGAAAAATCATCTGGCACATTAGTATTTTAAAGGAGAGTCACATGGGACGAGGATAGATAAGTGCATTGAAGATGGACTTGGCCATTACCACGGAATGTTCGGTAGAAACGGCCAGTGCACTGCCTCAGCAGTCCCATACTATGAAAATTTCAGTGTAGCCCACTTGCCACATTCCTTGCAAGAATAAGAGGAACAGGGCTGGACCGGGATTTACCACTGTTTTTAGTATTTTGAAGCCATATTATCCATACAACAAATTAATGTAAAGTTCCATATCATTTCACACAAAGAAAAACATTCAGTCAAGAAAAGCTAGCTAGCCACTTACATTGCTTTAGAGAAGACCATGCGGCCATAGCTGCATTTTTCTCCGCTTGTTTCTTATTCTTGGCAGGTTCACCAGTAAACATGATTCCAGCTAACTCCACTGTCCCCGTAAAAACAGGTAAATGTCCTAACCCTGACCTGAATGTAAAATACTGCGGCAACGGCGCCCCTACCCTCTGCGCAATTTCCTGCAAGAGGTTCTTGTACACCCCCGTTTCATCCTAAAAAGTTGCATGTAGTAAGCACATAAACCCCAAAATCACCAATTACACAATTACCACATACCAAGCAATGCAAATAGATAAACATCTTCGCACAATTAATAAAGACTTCAAGTATAAATTTCGAATAAAACAAAATGCTCTCAAAATGTGCATATAAATACTCATACAGAGGAAAAAAGAGAGTAAGTGTTCTTGGTGAATCAAACAAAAGTGCAGTGTCAGCCATGAAAATTCACAACAGAGGAGTGAAAAATTGAAGCACTTTTTGAAGAAACAAATCTCACGATCTCATTCACAGCACAGAATCGGTTTCTAATACTCAAAATTAGATTCAAAAAATTTCACAAATAATAATCCCAAATTCAAAACCAAACCCTTCCTCTACGACAAACAGCATTGCACATTAAACGAAGGCAAGGGTAACAGCAAGGGTAACGGCAAGGGGCAGTTCGGTAATTCCATACAAAAAAGCAGTGATAGAGAGAGAGAAACTCACGAGGATCCTGGCGGCGAGGGAGTGAGAGGGAGCACGGTTAGAGAGGGAATTGAGCGCCACCTCGGCGGCGGAGTGCTCCGCCTGACGGAGCGTTGAACAGTAATGAGGGCTCTCGAAGATCTCGCCGTTAAAGTTAACGGTGGCCTTGAAGCGCGGCGCGTGATCAGGACCTTCCCGAATGCACGTGTACGAAGGCAGGTTGAAGCAGCTCCGCTGTGCCAGCTCCTGCAGCTGGTTCTTATACATTTTCCCCCCTCTCTCTCTATAACTCTCAAAACCGCACTTTCTCTCTCTCTCTCTCTCTTCAAGAAAGTGTCCGGCCCCACCCTGATCCACCGCAAAATCTCGCCGGAGAATCACCTCCGGCCAAATCGAACCTCTCTCTCTAAAATTTAGGGTTCTCACCTTCGCAAATGAGAGGCGGAGGAAAAAAAACAAAAAGACAGAAAAACACGCGTGCAGTTACAGCACCGGCACGGAGAACAGAGAAGAGAGAGAAAGTTAAGTGAAGAAGAAGAAGGTAGAAGAGAGAAAAAGAAAAGAAAGATAGGACTTACAACAACAAGTACATTTATTATTTTGTGAATATTATATTAGTAATTAGTAATAATAATAGTAATAATATTTTTGAAAATTGAGAAGGGTTATTTATTGCTATGGTGGTCGGAGTCAACTAAAAAACGCTTGGGTTGCATGGGATGTGTTCAGGGATGCTAATCTGGCTTTTTTATCATCTTAATTAATTATGGTTTGTCCTCCTAACTGCAACTTGCTAATTATTTTGAGTTTAAAAGTATGATTAACTTTTATATTTTTATTTCATTTCTTGGGTTTTGAGATGTAATAATGCATGGTTTGAGGGCGAGAGACAATTAATGAAACGCGCAATTGAAATGCGTTTTAGCCTTTTTCTTTAGTGGGAGCCAGGCAGCAAAATACTGGCTAGTATTTAACTGCAAGCACTCATCAATAAATAAAGTTCTGCAATCCCAGTTGTTTAATTTTAGTCTTATCGATAACTTTTGACCACAGTTATTAGGACTGATATTGTCTTCTAAATCAAATATTTTATATTACTATTAATTAATAATTATTTTCTATTAATAATTCCTACTGTTATATTTTTTTCTATACATCTATATAATCAAGTTGAAATTATTATTCTATCAAATATTTTAATTTATTTTATTTGTTAAGAAAAAAAAGAAGATCATCAACTGGATCAAGATATTCAAGAATTTAACCTAGTGAATCACTAGTTAAATATAAATGATTATACATTGTCATAATCATATAAATGATTTTTTTTTAACTAGTGAATCTTTAGTTTAAAAAATATATGATTTCATAATATGTAAATTTACACGTTTAAGATTTAAATTTAAATAAAATCTAACATATTTAGAAACATAACTATAAGCCTGTTTAAAATTTTGAGCACACAACAAATTTTTTCAAAATTCAATATACATAATCTTAAGTTACAATAATCTAAAATATATTATTATATATTTATTAGAGCTCTCATCATTGTATACTGTCACACATAATTATATTGGTTTTGAGCTTAATTTGAATGATTTTAAGATTAATTCTCTTAAATAATGTTTTGTTTGAATCTTATGAATGAAAAAATATAATTAAAAGATAAGATTTTAATAACAAGTTAATCATCAATAAAACTTGTGAATATTTCACACTAATATCATGATATATATATATATATATACAAATTAGTCAAGAAAAAATTAAGTGACAAATTATATTATCAAATTCTAATATGCAATTATGCTTGCTAAAAAAAATCTATAAACAATAAAAATATAAGGTATAAATTATTATTTTTTCATTTAAGTGACTTTTTCAATCTAAAAAAGACATGATATATGAATCAATTGGATTAGTGATTTGAAGCCGAGTTGTATTAATTCATGTGTATTTTCAATCCAATTGAAACTCGACCAATCACACCATAATATAAAAATGATTATATACTAATAATATAAAAAATTTATATTATTATCCAATCACATTCCATCATATATATTAAGTCTTATATCAAATTTATTAATTTTTATAATTATTTTAAAAGTCATTAACAACAAATCATAATTCCACCACAGGGTCATTACACTTTTTTTTTACATTTTTGTTTATTTTATTAGTATATGTTTACCGTTTATTTAAGTACTTTCATTTTTTGACGCATCTATTTTTCATAAATATGTTTTTAATTATTTGTTGTTTAAATTTTATAATAACTTTAATCACTATTTTTACATTGTATTCTCATAAAAAATTAATATACAAAATATTAAAATAATAAAGATAAACTTGTATTAAAAATTATAAATACTATCTATTTTTGCTTACATTGACCTCATCATTTTGTCTAAGGAGAATGATGTTTATAAGTTATTTCGGCTCAATTTCTAAGTAATGTAGAATTTTTTTGTGTTTCGGAATAAAAAATAAATTAATTTTCTTGATAGATATGTAATAATTTTAAATGTTAAAAATAGTATTTATTATATTGAAAATATAAATTTTTAAATAATTAAAAATATTTAATAAAATGTATTTAATATTTTCAAACCATATACTTACAAGTATAAAATAAATAACCATTTGTTTAATAGAACTTTTTTTTTTTTTGACAGAGAGAGGGGTTTTTTTTGTTTAATAGAACTAGTTTATTGCGTATTTGACCCAGGAAAAAAAAAAGAGTTAATTGAGATATCAAATGTTAATTTTTTAAAAAAATATTTATTAATTAATTTATGGACCAATAATTTTTTAAAGGAATACTGACCAATATGCTTAGACAACTTTTAACAAGTTTTATTTTATCTTTTCAAAAAGGTTTTATTTAATTTTTCCCCGTAGTTATGAGAATTTAATCTTTTTCGCTACAAGTGACAAGTCTACAGCCACAAGTAATATTTTAATTTACATTTATTAGTAAGTTACTACAGTAGTATTTTACTGTAACTTTTAGTGCTCCTACCGAAAAAAAAAACAAAAAAACAAAACTATTAGTGCCCCTAACCTGTTGCCGTAATTCTAGGTTTTTTGGAGTATGATATTGTAGCAGCATTGATTAGTACTATTTTTTTTATATATGCATATTAATAATATTTTGCTACATTTTTCAATTTTGTTTTGTACATGTAATATAATTATCTATCGGCCAATTACATTTTTCCATGAATTATAAACTTATTTTAAATTCACACTATATATACTCTGCACTGATTGCCTCTGTTTTTGTAATTACAATTTTTCACCTTTGAATTTAATCAGTGTATGAATATTTAACATCTCCACCGTAGGTACTATTTGGGTTCAAAATAAAGAAATAATAAAGAAACTCTATTGTCACAATTCTTTCATAATTACATGAAGATATATGTGATATATGAACACATACAATTACAAAATTGTATTTTTTTTTGTCAAAAAGAAACTTTTACACTGTCATTTTTCGTACATAATATATACTTTTCATAGTTTTAATGAAACGGGTGGAATCTAATTATGTTTGCATTAATAAACTAAACCTATCATTCTCCAACCTAATTGCATTTAGGTTCATGTGCTAGGATTCAACCTACCTAAGAAATTGCAGATTCAATCACTTTGGTTTGGACCACTTTCTGTTATACTTATAGCTATAGCAGTATTATTTATTAGACTATATTTTGCTGCACTCTAATTAAAGTTTGTCACGCTGTATTAAACATGAAATATGAACGCAATTATACTCAAATCACAATTCAACCGTGTTTGCAGAATTCTTGCCTCCCTTCCTCCTCTTCCTCTCTCTTAGTAAAAGATGGGTATGCCGTTAAATTACTCTCTCATCACTTCCTATTTATACGAGTCTCGATTATTTATTTCTCTTTTAAAATTAATTAATTAATAATAATAAATTTATAACTTTTTTCAAATTTATCAATATAATTAATATTTCTCTCTCTTCTACTATTATTTTTCAATATATTATTTTATAGTTTTAAAATAGTTTTTCAATATATTATTTTATAGTTTAAAAATGATTAATACAAAACACAGTATAATTGAAACAAATATAATTTAAAACTCAATCTTATAAATAGAAAAAGGAGGAAATAGATGATGAGAATTTTCGTTTAAAATTTAACTTGAGATTATTTTGATCATGGATTAAAGATTATGAGGTCTCTTAATTTACTTGATCAGAGATTAATTTACTTGTTGGTTGTTGTTGATTAAAAAAAATTATATACAAATAAAATTAAATATAATTTTTTTCACTAAATAAATCATTATTTAACATATGATCGGAAATATGTTATACCATTGTATTAATCTCATGAGTTAAGCTTTATATTTTTTTTATAAATCTACTTTACATTATTACTAAACTATAAATTATGATTAAACCATTAGGAGCATAAATTTATTCTTTTGTAAAAACTAATGACACTTAATAATTTTTAAAAATGGAAAAATTGATTGCTAATGTTTGAACTTTGGAGCATAAGAGCACTTTGATGCAAATACTAAAATAGGTGGTGGCTCCCAAAAGGGGTGGTCATGATTGTAAAACAGTAACGGAGGCACTTAGTTTTTTTCATAATGGTGTAAATAATGCAAGAGGCACTAAAGAAGGTGAAGGACCCAATAACAGGTCACGTGATCTGAATTAGTGAGATGATTATGGTGTGTTTTACTACTATTTTTCTTCAGTGTGAATGCGTGGTGGCCTCACCAGGGAGAGTCCTCTTTAGCAAAAATATAAGAGAGAGAGATGCTATATATAAGGAGGGGGTTAAAGATAGATACTTTGCCAAGTCGGAAGAAGAGCATGGTGTGTTTTTTTTTTTATATATATTAAAGGTTTAATTCCTAATTTAAAATTTATAGTTTTATAATTTTTATTTTTCATTTTTTTATAGTTTAAAAGTAATTTTTTAAGTCTTTGTAATTTATATATTAATATTTTTTAGTTTCTATAATTTAAAAATAATCTTTTTAGTCTTTATAATTTGTATTTTAATTCTTATAGTTTAAAAATGACTTTTTTAATTTTTATAATTTACATTTTAATTTTTTTTTAATTTTTATAATTTAAAAGTGATCTTTTTAATCTTATATTTTATATTTTAATTTCCTTTTAGTCCTTACCATCAAAATATGAATAATATTAATTACAATTAACTATAAAACATTAACAAGTCATTCATAACTAATTTATCGTAAGATAATTTGTAATAAATAAATAATTGATAATTTATAATTAATTTGTAGTTAATTATATATGTATATATATCTAGTAAGGATTAAAAGGTAATTAAATTATAAATTATAAAGATTAAAAAATTATTTTCAAATTATAGAAATTAAAAAAAAATTAAAATACAAATTATAAAAATTAAAAAAAAAACCTTTCAAACGAGACTAAAATATAATTAAAATATAAATTATAAAAACTAAAAAAGATAAATTTTAAACTATAAAAACTAAAAACTAAAAATCATAAAATTATTGAATCAAAATTAAATCTATATTAAAAGCACTGGGGTTCATTATCGTGGTAGAGTTAAGTGGGGAACATAACTTTTTTTTTTCCTAATCTCCGAAATTGGTGAATAGTGGCTTTGACAAATTGGAGGCACCGAATCCACAATGAAGATGGCCAACGTAAATGATGAAAGAGGCTTGGGGAGGAAAAAGTTTGTTCTTATTTATTATATTTTTCCCCACCCAACTAAATTGAACGCACCTTATCATCATTCACATCCATGCATTTAATGGGGCATCATATTTTGGTACACATGCCATTACATGAAGGAGCATCATACAGTCACTAAGGACTCGGTTATATGTATTTTCCAACAAACAAAAAAAATAGGAGTATTATATTTTTAATAAAAATATATTTAAAAAACTATAGTATGTTTTGAAGATTTTATTAACTAATTAACACAATAAATTTCTTATTTTTCATAAAATAGTTTTGAACTTTGTTATGCATTTTTTCATTTTTACTCCACAATAAGTACATATACTAATTGTAAGTATGTAAATCAATTAAAAATTAAGTAGAAAGTAACAATAAGTAGCAATTGACAAAAATATAATTAATACAGTATTATTATCAACTTTGTAAATAAAAAATATATAAAAAATAGACACTTGAAAAGAATAAAATAATGCATTTTTTTTTAAACTAGAGATTCCATAAATCAATGAATTAAATTTTTATTAGATGTTAAAAAATAATAATTTACAAATCATCACGATTAAATAATCATAAATATATTTTCTGAAAATTTAATCCAAATGCATCTTAAAGATGTATTTGGATTAACTTTTATCCAACTCCTAGTCTCCTAAAAAAAATACTCATTGATGATGTTTGAATCCTAAATATAGAATTATATTAAATATTTAAAAGAAAAATTTATTCAACTCAAATATAATTATCACTACTAAAGTATACCATAATCTATATGAAAAAAAAACACACTTGTCCAGATAGGAAAAAAGCTTTCCTTATTATATTTGAACACAAAAGTATAGACTAGGAAATAATAGATGAAAAAAATAAAACAAAATATTGATTCATTTTCTTTTTTAATCACTTTTTCCCCTCTATCAGCCACATAGCTAGATACAATCATTGTCATCTTCCAATTGAGCGCTTAATCATATTATATGTGCTGTATTTTTTTTATTTATCACTTTTCCATAAAAACAGTGAAAATACGGAATTTATTGTGTGTTTACATTTTAAATAATTTTTTAAAATTTAAACAAAAAACAAAATCTTGAAATTTTTTTAAAAAGTGGGTTTAAAAAAAAGATACTAAACTTGGGTTCCTTAAGCATGTGATAAAAAATTTGAATCTTGACTAGTGCATGTGAAAAAATTATTATTGAAAGGAAACAACTCACCTATGAGTGTAAGCATATCTCTTAAAGAAGATTAAAAATCTTTTGTAATAATATGCTGTCAAAAAGAATAATTTCATTCTCGTAATAAAGTATAATTATTATTGAACAAGAAATATGAATGTATTTTATGGGTTTTTTTTATTTAGAGTTGATTCTTCCCAATATGAAAAAATTAAGCATTTTCTCCAAAAAAATAATTGTATTAACTACAAAAGAAATTTATGGACTAAATCATTAATTTGATCTATATAATATTATAATTAACACAACTTTAAGTATTAGTTCTTATACACTCGTATTAGTTAAAGATTGATGCATGCTGTTAACTCTGTCAATAATTTAGTTGATGTGGCAATAACATGACTAAAATATGATAATGATGAGACAAAAAATTAAGCATTTGGTCTTTTTACATATGATACTGCTTTAGAATTAGCTGTGTTAAAAGTGAAAGTTATACTCCTTTACTACCTTTATTAATACAAAATGGTTCATGAAGTTACATTTTTCTTAACTACACCAGTAAACATTGTTAATGATAGTTCATATGGGTTGTAAGCATCAACATTAACACCAACAATCTGGTTGGGCGTCTCTTTTGCTAAGAATTGTGATGAGCACCTTTCTGGATCTTGCTTAAATGTGCTTTCATGCTTGAATTGTGATGAACATTTAAATTCTTCATAATTAGTGATTAACAATTTTAGCTAGTAGAAGTTTTTTTTTATTAATATAGTAATGGGTTTGTTATTATTTGTGTAATGAATATGTTGAAATAAATTTTTTGTACACTTTTTTTTTATCTTGTTGCATGAGGATTGATTTAACGATAAATAAGACTTATAATAAATTTTAAGAATTTTTTAAAATTTAAATGCGAGAGTTAAATTTAAAGTTTTTTTTGTCAAAGTAATATTTTTTCAATATATGGTACCTTATTTACTTTATAAAAACTAAATAATTTTTTTTTATCAGTGAGCTTAAAGCTTGAGTTTTAGATGTTTTGAGCTTGACCTGATCTTATCAAGCATAAATCATATGATACAATTTCAAGGCAATATCACATTCCTGCCTTGATTGATTGCATATCTCATTTTGGTGCCAAAATTTATAGCAAAATTTTTCTTCTGTGGGTGCAACAACTATATCTTCTACTTCATTTGATTCTTTATCAACAATGTACATTCATGGAAGATCAGAACAATCTTTTTTTTTTCTTCACCCCTTAGATAGTCCAAGGTTGCGCCTCATTTCTCAACCTTTGGTGAGTGACAATTTTAAATAATGGATGAAGAGAATCATGCATGTTACACTCATTGCCAAAAAATGAATTTGGCTTTGTAAATGGCTTAATCCTGCAGCCTAAACCTAATGAAGGTTCTTCATTTCAATCTTGGGAGTGCAACGATAATAATATGATTTTTTTGCTTCAAAATTCTGTGTCCAAAGAGATTAATGCAGTTTCATTTACTGTAATTTAGCAATAACAATTTGGAGTGACATACATTGAAGATTTAGGGAAGATGTTATCAGACTTCCTTCTCCCTGTCACTTGGTTATATTCTCTTGTCTGTCTGTGGTACCAGTCCGTGGTACCTCTGGTACCGTTTTCATTATTATGATATCTTATTTTGGTTGACAAAAAAAATAAAAAAAAGAAGCTACACACATGTTAACAAATTTATTTTACCTTTGATTAAATTAGAAGAATTCGTGTCAATTAATCTCCACAAGGTCGTTGGTTAAGGGTAACAATTTTAAATCCTTTAATGGAGGAGAGGTGTTTCAAATAAATTAGAAAACTATGTTATCTTATTATAAGTAACACAAGCTATTAATTTAGAACAACTTGTGGAAAATCGTAGAAGACGAGGCTGATGTTACAAGAACTAATCAAAGAAAAGAGCATTAATCAAAATTTTGGACTACAAGAACGTACGAATAGCCAATGACCTTCACTGACAATAACTCTAAATAACAAAAAAAGGAATGTTATACTAAAAAAACCAACAACTTTACTTACCATAAGCACAAAAAATCCTCCCTACTTACTTATCTTTTGTTATTTTCATGAGTAAGAGTCTCGTGCTTATCTCTCTCGCTCTATATTTGTATCTGAGTAAGAAAGGATGAAATGCCCCTTTTATGCCTTTAACTCGGACGAGTTTGGGAATAGTGGGAATCCATACCCAATTTATTTTTTAAAATTAAAAACCTTGTAACTTTATGTTGTCTGTGTGCAAGAAACTTGGAGAAACGGTAGTACCGTGTGCTCGCAAGAAGCTTCAAGAAAGAAAAAAAAGTAAAATGAAAAAACTAAATGCTTTTAAGATGAGTTTGGGTTTAGTGGGTTTTAAATAATAGGGGTAGGAAGCAAATTACAAGTACTTAATAAAGCTTTGGATTTAGTAGGTTTAAAAATATAAAGGTAAGGGGAAAGGAATACAAAAATACTCGCAATAGTTACTCGTAATCTTTCCAAAGTAAGGAGATCCATCTAAAATATAATTTGGTTTGCAACTATATCCAACAATCTTCATATTGGGCTTAAGGATAGCCAATACTATGTACAAGTAACATGCTAAAAATAATATTAATAATAAACAATGGATTGTCTCTACTTTTTATAAAAAAATAGAGAGGACTCGTCCCCAATTAAGGTTGACTCATTTAATTGTCAAAATTAGATGAGTTAAGTTTTAGTGTTTTACCATATTTAAGAATTTAAATACAGAAAAATCTCTACTCATTATATAAGGGACTAATAATAGTAAAATGATATCACGTCATTAAGGAAATAAATAAATTATATATATCCAGGATTAAATACTAATAACATTAATTTGAAATTAAACAAAAAAAAATAGAAACACATGGATGAAAGAGGAATCACTGTATGAAGGGAAGGGTAGAATAGAAATTTTACAAAAAAAAGTGGGAGGTGAGAATATTAAAAAGAATGTGAGAAAATCTTTTTCCTGTGAAAGATAGCTTTCATTAGAATCACTTTTGGGCTTTGGCATTGAAAATCTGATCTAGTTAGTGAAGTGAAGAGAAAATTGATCAATAAATTTTTTTAAAAAAACTAATTAAATATTAAATAAAAAATATTAAACAAAATAATCAAGTTCAAGCTGAGTCCCATTCTCTATTGTTTCAAACTCGTCAGGCACATGCAGGAATGTTTTGATATTTTATCTTGATTAGTTATATTTCTTATTTGCATGTTTTTTCCCCCTTCGTCTTTCTCCGTTTTTTATTCATCCTTTTCATTCATCATCACAAGGGAAGGGAAAGTTGCATTACGTATCAGTGGATCAATAAAAAGAAACGTCATTTATATGTTTTTTTACAAAGAGTGTAATTTTACATTTCAGATTGGTCATTTCGAAAACCAAAAAAGGGGTGCAGGAAGCAACTTCGAGGTGCAGGAAATAACAACCCTATTAGAAGCACAAAAATCAGTTAAACATCATTTTAAAAAGATGTACAACCCTTAAAACAGATGATGAGAAAATAATGAAGTCTTTTAGGGCCTAACACTTCACAAATCGATAGTGTAATGATTTTACAAAGAACTATTTTCCTATATAAAATGAATTGACCAAAGGGAACATTAAAAAAGAATAAATTGTAAAGGAATTTTATTAAACAGAAATTTATCATACATGTTTACAGCATTTGCAAGGAAATCACCATGAAAAGGGGCTAGTTCCTAGCAAAAATATTTCATTTTCTACATCTTATATCCATTGACAAACATGGTTGCAAGTCTTTATTTTCATGACACATAATATAGTGTAATTAATTCTTTGTCGTAAATTGAAAAACTCGAATACATGTCACATGGAAATTGGCTGGGACCCTGGACACGTGGTATTCCAAGACTACCTAATAATTTCTCGACCAATGTGAGACTAAACTGACCAATAGTCGTCAAAATAAATGACTAAATCTATTGAGAATAAACAAAACTAAGCACTAGATTGATTTTTCGTAATGTCAAACGATCAAATTGATTGAAACTAAGAACCTAAATTAGTGTGGGAATCGAAAATTGAGATTCTATCAATTTCAACTCTGGTGTCGCCTTCTTCTTCTATTTCTACATGCTCGATTTCGAATTGAGAGCCGCTGGTGGCGCTGGTGTTGCCTCCTCCTTCGCCGGCATAGCCGCTGCTGCCGGAGCTGGAGAAGCGGGTTCAATGGAAGCCCTAATCTCTCCCTCTGATTCTGACTCTCTTTCGAAATCAATCATTGTAGAGAGAGAGTGTGTATGTGTGGTTATAGAGAGAAAGAGAAAGACGCTTGGGGTTTATGAAGAAATGTGTGTTGTTGTTGTTGTTGCTCTGCCAATTGCTGCTTGTCTCGGCTGGGTCTCTGACTTTGACCGGTAGCTGCTGTCAGCGGACGTTGGCGCCACGAGCTACGATTTGTGGGCTGGGCTAACTTTTTCTCTCTCGGGCCCAATCTCGTGCTTACCATTGGATTGGCCTGTGATTCCTGCACGTCCATATTTTCTAAATTCCAAAATTGAGCTTACCTTATTTATAAGCTCCTGCTAGCCTTCAGCTTCTTCACCCCATGGCTATTTAATGGAAAGAGATCTTGTCGTCACAGAATTTACAAAGATATATTAACATTATAAATTATGTACTAGCTCTAGTCCTATATATAAGTAATAACAAGCTAGTTTTTCTTTGATCCTAATTATGAAAAGTTTCAAACTTATTTAGGGTAAAATTTCTTCGATACACTTAATTTATTATTAATTCTATTTACTAAATACTTGTTAAGCTAAAAAAACATTTGTGTCTTAAGATAAATTAGAACTCTTACTTATTTTGATTAGATGTAAACAAATACAAAGATTAAATGTTGAGTCTTATGTGCTATCAAACATGTCTTGTGAAATTTGTGTTTGATGTTTCAAACAATAGCCAGATAGAAGCATGAATAGATGCGACATCAAAGATGACACTTAAGATTTCATTTAATATTTTGTGTCTAATATTTAATTTGTAGAAATATTCTCTTAGGGTCTGTCGAATTTTATGAAGAATAAATGAAATCAATATTTAAAGTTCCTCAATCTTCATCAAAAGAAGAGATATGCTGCACAAACTTGCTTTGACAAAAAAGGAAGTGACTGCATGCTAAGGTGTTCAATATGCCAACGATAAAGAGTGGAATTTCTGCATGAAGAAAAGACGCACATTTAATACAAGCAATAAATGCCCTTACAACCACATTCATCAAACGAAGAAGTGAAAATTCTATTTGTTGTGACACAACAAAATCTTGAAGATAAAGCTTATATATACCAAAAAGCTTTAAAGACATGAAAGATAACTTATGCGCGAAAACATTCATTTGCTATTCTTTATGTAAAAAGCATTTTATGTGTTCTTGAAAAGTTAGAAAAAGGTTTTCAAAACACAATCAACATATTGAAATAAAAGACTAAATGCAAACTATAAGTCCATCTTTAAAATGATCATAGATTTAGTCATTATACAAACACAACCAACAAATTTCCTTTAAGTTTTTAGAGCTAACAGTGAATTAGTATAAACAAAGAATACTAGGTATTGGTCAAGCTTGAGGTAAAACTTGTTTTGTAAACTAAGAAGTGGTCATGAAATAATACTTGTAAGTTGTGAAGTTAGTGAACTTGGTGATTTGCCAAGAATTAGATGTAGTCTTAATGGCAGAGAAAAATCAGTATAACTCCCTAGGTTTCATCTTTTTTTTAACTGATCTAAGGTTTGAAATTACCTTTAGATATTTGAAAATATCTTTTGCTTGACTAAATCGTGTTTTTGAAAATTAGTTATATTTTATGAAGTTTTTATTTCAGACAAAAATTTTGTTTGATTGCAAAAAAGGCTTTAAAAATTTATAAATTACAATTCAATTCTCCTTTATATGATATTTGTTTTTACATCACTCATTCATTGGATTATAAGTACTTATATTACATTAAATGTGATCATCACTTAAAACATTTAAATTTAAGAACATTTTTGAAATAAAATTTGAATTTATGATAGTATTAAGGTTTAAATATATTTTTAGTCCTTCAAATTTGAGTAATTATTTTGCTAGTCCTTACAAAAAATTTATTTTTATTAGTTCCTCAAATTTTTAAAATGATACTTTTAGTCCCTCTTTATTTATTTTATTCATGGTTTCACAACTTGTATCAATTTTTAATTGTAAACAATTATTATTTTTTAATTATTAAAAAAATGATTTGGCTCGTATGATTTTAGGACATTTTTTACATCTGATAGTTTTAAATAAAAATAAATAAAAATACGAATATGAAATTGTGATAATTTTTTACATATTCTGTCGATTTTAAAGAAAATATATATTTTTAAATTGAATAGAAAAATCATCACAAATTATAACACCATTAATACATAAAAAATTAAAGACTAAAAGTGACATTTTGAAAATTCAAGTAAGTAATAAAAATATTTTTTTAAGTACTAAACAAAATAATTACATAACACAAAATATATTTAAATCTAATATTATAATATTATATATAATCATCACTTTTTTTATCTCGAGGATTTATCCTATGTTTATAGGAGTAGAAAAAGTGGTAATATCATGAAAGATTCGGGTGTAAACAAAGAAATGAATATCACGGCTGCTACTATAAATAATAAATTCAAGCGCAATCTCTAATCTAAAGTCTAAACCAATTGAATAATTTCCGAGCTGAGATGCAAATAGTTTGCAGGAAAATGTTCCATAAAGAAATGGTTAAAATTCAAGCGCAATCAAACATATTTTTTTTAATGGGTTAAAATTAAGAAAAAATCATTAAATATGATATAAAATTCACAAAATTTTATTATTTTTAATCAAATTTAACTAATTAGAAAAAATGTATATGTTCCTAACATTTCTCATATATTCATACATGCATCCATTAATTGCATTTTATCCGGGAAGAGAGCCAAAATTTTGGCTTACATAGGATAAAAACCATAATAATTTGGTAATACAAATAATTTTTAACATGCATAGAATAAAATAAAGTTCAACGTATATGATATATCTAATATTTTTGAAAATAATAAATAAAATATGCCATAAAAAATAAAATGAATAAAATAATTTTAAATAATTATATATACACATCTTGCCATCACAAATACATTAACATCTATTATTTCTCTTTATTTCTCTCTTTCTTAAATTACCTATCACATATACAATTTTTCTTTCTTATCTCTCTTTCCCTATGTATCAACCAGATACATCTAAATTGAAAAATTATACTTAAATCATCCAAATATGCTATAATTTTGGACCCATCTCATTGAGCAAGTATTTATCATATTCATTCCGGATATTATTTTACAAATACCCATAAAGTATGGATAAAATTGTCATCTTAAAATTTATATATGTTTATAATTTATAACCAGTATTTTAACTTAAATTTGAATATAATTATAAAGATTAATTAAGTTTTCAGTCCTTTAAATTTTTTAACTTTTAATTTTTAGTCTCTCAATTTTTTTTTGACAACTTTTAGTCCTTCATTAATTGTTTAAATCACTTTTAGTTCTTCTAAATTTTTTTGTCCATTTTTAACTTCTCATTTATTTTTATTACTTAAAATTAGTCTCATATATAAAATAAAAGAGGGATTAAAAATGGACAAAACTTTAACTAGTTTTGAGTAATAAAAATAAATAACAGACTAAAAATGGATAAATTTTTTTATAGGAACTAAAAATACCAATAAAAATTAATGAAGAATTAAAAATTGTCAAAAAAAATTGAAGGACTAAAGTTAGAATCTAAAAAATTTGAAGGACTAAAAACTTAATTAATCCTAATTATAAATAACTCAGAATTTAAGTTATAATAGAAATAACTATATTTTTTTTTTATATTTACAAGTAGCCATAAAATTTGGATAAAATTGTCATCTCGGCATTTTACAAGTGAATTCTACAACATAATTATTTATTCTTAAATAATTAGAATCATTATAAAAAATAATATCTAAATTATATTATATATGAAATTCATGATAAACAGATATTTTTAATATATAAATTATATTTTAACATTGAATAGTTTAAATTGTGACATAATTTTATTTTTAACCATAGATGCTGTATTTTAAAAAACATATTGAAATTCGATTTAGAGATAACAATGTAAAGATGGTAGTTTGAGGTGATTGAGAAATAAAACAGCTTGGCCATTGTATGAAATGCACTTTTATGAAAGAAGATGAAGAATATTGAGAATATTTAACTGAAATAAAGAAAAAAGTAAGAGACTTACTTTTTATATTGAGGATTTTAATTTATAATATAAGAACAAAATATTTTTAAAAAATCTAATAATCAAAATAACATTAGAAACAAGCATTAAATTTATAATATAAAAACAGTAATAAGTTAATTCGGGTTAATTTAGTATTATCAGACTTGAAAAGTGTACATTTCGGTGTCTAGCCCTATAATGATTGAAATACTCTTTTTATGATTTTATCTAACCTGAATAATAAATCAACTGGTATTTTTTTTAGTCAAGATGGAGTCGGATCGATCAAATTCATTTGTTTTCTCTTTCGAAGGAAAATCCATTTGTCAAAGAGAATTATGATGGTGTGGTTGTTCCATGATTCGTGTTTTCGTTAAGATGGGCCTCAAAGGGGCCTACATTTCGGAGTCTTATTTAAGGGTTATTACTTTTTGCACTACTTTTTCTAACAATAACTCCTATTTTTTTAAATTGTTATTCCAATAATATTTTTTTATATGCATTTGGTTTCATTGTTTTGAAAATTAAAATCTGAAATCCTGTAAAAATAATTTGACTTTCCAAATTTAATTTCCAAAAAAAATATAGTTTTTAATTTTAATTTTCTGAATCAATTCTTTCCACATTCAAGAAATAAGGACATGCTTACTTTTATTTTCATTTCCTATTTTTATTTTTTATTTCCAATTTTAATTTACAAAAGATTCACCTTATTTTTAATTTTTTTTAATGTTTTTAAAAATATATTTATTTATACAGGAAACAGAAAAAAAATTGCCCAGTACGTATTATCTCAATCTCTTATCTCACAACAAATAGAAAAGGATTTCTCACAACTTCTTTAGTTTATTCGAAAAAATAAACCCCATAAGTTATGCTAAATTAACTTTGATTTGGTTATAAATAGCATCTTCACCGTTATATGTTAAACTAAATTAATTAGTGAGACCAGAATTCCTATTATATAGTTCATTCTTCATGTAAAAATTACACCATCATTCACAGTCACAGTTATAGTTTTTAAAGTACTTTTTTTAGAGGAAGTCTTTAAATTACTTGTAAATATAAATAAAAAATATAGTTATTCTAATTATAACTTAAATTCAACAAATATTTCAATTGCAAACTAAACCCCATTTCACACATTTCGGAAAGGATATTCCCTCCGCAAACGAATTTGTTCCAACTTTTTCAATAGTTAAGAATGGGGGTTGATTTAAGGTTCTCTTAAGAAGACTCGTTATATATGGTCAACCTCAACCTCAATAGTCGATGCTTTGTGAGAACCTCCACAAAGATTCCATTATTGCCTTCCTCCACCTCCTTAAGGTTAACATGGTGTAGAATTGGTGAACAAGAATAAGAGGGAGAAGAAGGTACTTGGAAGTGAAAAAGGCAATACAAACTAAGGAAGAATATCAGAAAAAACTTCAAAACCACAGTGGTTGTGGGTTGTTGGAGATACAGAAGAATAAGATGAAAATTCATGAAGATAGAAGGCAACAATAGTAAAAAAAAAAAAAAAAAAGTCGACCCTATTTAAGGCAATTTTACAGGAAAAATTGACATTTCAACCTTGAAAGTAAGGGTAAATAAAGTGCCTCGATTCAAAATTTGAATTGCCATGATTGTTGCATGAAATTATATATGGTGGTTGTCTTAAGGCCAACTTTGCATAATGGGCTACCTCAACCTAAGGTGTTGCATCAACTGAAGTGTTGAGTGAAGTCAGCACGTAAATGGAAGATCACTGGAATTGTATCTAAATTTAGAGTTACCACGGGGTTATAAGAAAAAAGAGAGTAATAATATTACTTGTGAGAAGTGTTGTTTATAGTTTCATGCTCAATCAATTTTAAATGTTTTCTTTCACCACATCTTATTCCCATTTTATTTATTTATTTCAATGTAAAAAGAAAAAAACTAAAAAGCCAGCGATGAATGGATATTTGATGACTAGTGCCCACTAGTTCATGAAGTTTGTGGTGTAGAATGATAGAGCCTAATTAGGCCATTGGTCCCAAACCTAAAGACCCGAACCCCACCATCAATCACCCCAACCAAGCTGGACCTACTTTCATTTTCTGTTCCTTTCATACACCATCCCCTCCCCTAACTTCCACTCGATCATCCCACACCGTCCATGAAATACAACCATTACTTAATTTACCCAGAAACAAAAACTCAAGCGATCTATCACAGCACATGCTGCAGTCATATCGTCTCACTCTCCAAACAAACACCATCGATCAACATTCAAAAAATATATATATAATAATATTCCTTGAGGGTACTACGTACGTATACAGTACAAAATTACAAACCTCAGGCTTCGAAATTAATAACCGAAACCTCTTATAAATTATATTTACCTCCAAAATTCACAAAAACAAATCTCGGCTAAAAATACATACCAATTACAGTAACAGAAGTAGAACCAAAAAGGGTTTAAAACCAAAAAAAAAAAGAAGAAGATTCGGTTCGGTGAGTGAGAGGGCTATGGTTTTTTCTTTTTTAGTCTTGGAAACCGGTTTTGGCCCAAATGGCGTTTCGGAGCGTGCTGAGATCCCTTCCCTTTAGGGTTCTCCCAACACCCTCATGCACGGAGAACGAAGCTACCCTATTCCTCGCAAGAAACTCGTGCGGTGGCACCCTCCCACTCCTCTCATCATTGTAACTCTCGTTGTCGTCGTCGTTGTCGCTGTGGAAGTTGTTCTTCCTCCGGTACTCGTCCCCGAGGATCTTGGACCAGTCGGGGATGTTGACCGGCACCGAAGCCGGATCACCGGAGGAGGAAGAGGGTTTTTTCTTGGCCGAGGAATTAGAGCCGCGGCCGTGAAGCGATCTGCGGAACTCGAACGAGTTGTTGGCTCGGGCCGAGTTGTAAATCTCCGACTCGTCGAACTCGAACGCGGATTCCAAATCCATGGTTAAGGATACAGAGTCGTGTATATCTGAGGCCACAGGGAGAAAACGGTGGCTTCGTGAAGTGAAGTGGTTTTTTCTGCTGGCCATTATTGTAAGCATGCAAGTGGTGATTCTATAACGTTGTTGTTGTACGTGTGGAACTGTGGAAATTTCTTCTGTTGGTTGCTTCCGCTATATATCTCTGTGTGCTAGGTTGTTTGTAGTTGCTTCGTCGATGGCTTTCTTTTCTTTTTCTCCTACGTTGTTGTTGTTGTTCATGGTTCCTTTGATGTGCTTTTATAAAGGGTTTGGTGCTATACTCGCCTTTTCTTTATTCTCGTTAGGAAAACGAAAATCGGTGTTGTATTAATATATCTCGTTTTCATTATTATTTTTTGGATAAGAACAGGAAAGAAAGAGAGAGAAGTTACGAACTGATATATTCTTGTTGTTAATATCGTGTGTCCCGTGAAAATAATATCGATAATGATAATTAATAAAGAGAAATAAAAGTGTTTTATGGACACCATTATGCTATAAGATACTTCAAGAGAAAAAGAAAAGGAGGAAAAAAATATAAATATTATAAGATTTATAAAAATAGATTAGAAACGTCGGTGGAATGTTTAAAAAAAAAACAGTTTTTTATTTTTTATTTTTATGTATTATTGCTCAAACAGAAAATGCCGCGTTACATTCTGGATAAGGTTTCATTCCATTGATTCCATCTTCTCTGTCTTTTCTTTCTCCTGTTTCTTTCTCAGTAACGTGTGAGAAACTACCAGGGACACCCATACATTTACTGTTCCAACTTTTCCAACAACATCCCGTTTGATTCACAAGATTATACTTTGCCATTGTTTTTTGTTTTTTTTTTTATACTGTATATAGATAATAGGTAAAACTGTATATCAAGACCCAAATTCCAAACCATTAATTGAGTTAGAACAACTTCACATGGAATGATTGTTGGTTGATTCACAAGAGAAAAAAAAAACAATTTATCCACATGAAAATTCATGCATTTTAATGATTTACCTATAATACTTAACAAGCTACGACTCTTGTGTGAGAATTAATGTGAGATGGTAATCTTCAAAATGAAATAAAATAAAACAATTAAACGATTAATATAGTAATTTACATATAAGTAAGAGCTTGTTTATTTTTCTTCTGTAAAAAAATTAAAATAACTTGTGGCTATGAAGTTCACAATAGAGTCTTGTTAATAAGCTACCATTTACAAGTCTGTTTAACAACTATTATAAAAATAGTTATAAAGAAGTAATTCATATATATCATTAACTATGTACGTATAGCAATCATATGATATGAAATTATTCTAACTTAATTAGTAGTTTTAAATTCCAATCTTGAGTATGTAATGATATTAAATTTAAAAATTAGAATAGAAAATACTATGTAGTTATCCTCATTGTAATTACCATTTTTCTTTGGAAATTTGGGTCTTAAACTTATAAGACTACACAAGGTCAATATTTTTGCTTAACAGTTTCCTTTAGTTAGAAGGGTGTGTACAACAAATCCTTGTTCTCTTCTGTTCACAGTTGAATCCTTATTCTTCTTTGTTCACAATTGCGGGTTCCATGCATTAGAGACATTGACACCATCCTTCAAACAACTTCAGAAGATTGGAGAACATAAATGATGATGATGCTATTTCACTTTTCTTTGATTAAATTATATATGCTTCTTACTTATCTTTTTGCAAGACACAACAAGAGAGTAATTTTTTATTTATTTATCTCAATGTTTAAATTTATTTAAATTCAATTCTTGTTACATTCTTTTGTTTGATATGTTATTTGATATAGGATATTTATGTCTTAAATTTTGAATATACAGGTATTTGTGTTTTGTAATTATATAATTTTTAAAAATAAATTATATATTTTTTATAATTAACAGAGAATTTGCGGGGAATAGCGTGGGATTTGTGAGGAATATTTGGCAACTAATGGAAGGAATGACATGGGAATAGCAAAGAGGGTGGTTTGCTAGGGATTTGTGAAGGAATAATGTAATTAGAGAGAATGCAGTTGCTAATTAGCCAAGGAACGGTCCATGTAGGACCATGTAATTAGATAGGGAATTTGCGAGGGACAATGACAAAATTTGCAAGAGATCATTTTCATCGCTAATTAATTAGCTACTTGATTTTAAACAAGAGACCAATTCCTTGTTAGTCCTTCGCAAACTTATCCCTCTCAAATCTGCCATTTTCTTGTAGTGATCTTGTGTTACAATTTAAATTATATATTTATTATAAATCTAAAATATAGTTTATATATTTAAAAATATTTATTTATTATGGAAATTTAATTATATATAAATAAATATTTATTTATTATAAAATCTAATTTACACTAGCATGACTTATACTATTTATGAAAGACTTTTTATTACACCTTATATAAGATTGTTTTTCTTTCCATTTTACGTGATATTAACATCATAATTTATATTTTGTAAAAAAAAATGATCATAATTTATATATTGTTCACTTTGGTATCTTCTTTTGTTATTATAAAATTAAAGTTACATAACTAGGTATATAATTTTTCAAATTTGATTTTAATTAAGATTAAGTTTAAAGTTATGTAATTTATGTTTATATGTTTTTGTTATAAAAGCAAATTAGTAATGGAATATGATATAATTTATGTTTTTCTAAAATTAATTTAAATTAAAATTAATTTCTTACCGTAAAATATGACATGTAAAAATTATAAAAAATCACGTTGATTAATATTTGAATCTAATTCTAAAAACCAAACACATCCACACCCACCTAGTCACCTTACTAGTTTGAGAGGGGGACAAATGTGATCCAGTAAACTAAAGACTCAAGATTAAGTAATTAGTTTGAATAATACTAGATTTAATTTTTTTATTAAAATTTTAAGTTTAAATTTCGTGAGTAAAAAATTAATCATTATTAAAATTAATAAATATTTTAGGCTGATGTCATGACAAAAAATAATAATTAAAGACTCGAGAAAAGAAATGCCTCAAGTAGATATATGTAGGACACGTGGTGTCCAATGATTTGGAGAAAGATGAAGGAGTATGATATTGATGGCACATGAGCCATCTAGCCCTGACCTTATATTATTTTGTTCTCTCAAATAAATCTCCTCAGTTTATCGTTTTATATATATTTGATCGAACAATTGAATACTTTTTTAATGCTAAAAAAGTAAAGTTATACATCATTCATTTCAGTTCATCAGTTCTGTTTAGGATTCTTGAGAAAGTGCATTTGGTGTTTATGCTGTACCGGACACACTGCACAAAGAATAAATAAATGGTGCTTACTTTGGTTCCAAATTTCAATTATCCTTATGAATAAAAAAAACCAATTATCCTTTCAATATTTTATAAAAAAAATCAATTTTCTTTTCCACCATGAAAGAAATCGAAGCACGTCTGTTATTGTAGTTGTAACTATCATTAATTTTCTCTATTGTTAATTTCTTGTCGTCCAAGGGCAAAATAAGATGTATCAAATAAAATTTGTTAACTAGTTTAATACATCTTATGCATACAGGAAATTTATAAAGTACAAGCGTGATGAAGAAGAACAATTGATATTGATTATATAAACTTATAAAAATACCTCTATGTAATAATATATAAATAAAAAAATATTTGATATAAAATTTTGTTTGCCATTTTATTAATTTTCAGCAAGTTGGGTTTGTCCTTTTTTTTGGAACAGACCTAATTTCTTTTTCAATAAAAAAAATGATTAACAGCCAAATTTAACATAACTATATATGGCATGCTGAACATTCGTGTACTTATTTCATCTAGCTTTTTACCCACTTAATTATTATTTTATCATTTACATATGTAAATGAATGGAAACAACATGTCCTTCAACTTCAATTTAATTGATTTGGATTTCATACGGATAAAGAAAAGTTTTTGTTTCTATTCCTTTATTAGCGAATGCAACGGCTGTTATATTTTTCAGGTAATTATCAATATATAATTCACTTTTATTCTAGTTTTTTTTTTATTGTATCACTTGTTACATTTATTTTTCACACACAAAAAAAAACTTATTACGTTTATTATTATTATTTTGCCTTTCCTCCCTATCTTTGTATTCCTTCCTCTCACAAGTCACATCCACTTCGCAAATAATCAACATTCACAATTTTCCATATTTTCCCGTGAAATTTAATTTGGGCCCTTGACCTTCTCATGCACAATAGATACCAAAAATTGAGTAATACTTCCTCAGTCTCAAAACATGACTGATATTTGATATTTAAGGTTTTTTCATGCATATCAATTAAGAAATACATATCAATTAAGAAAGTAAGTATTTTAAGAAAATTAATATTCATTAGGAATTATTTTTACTAAAATATTTTTATTTTTCTCATAATTTCAATAAATGTATTATTAAATCTTATAAGATAACATTATTTAACAAAATTGAAATAAATATTTAAATATTTCCTTTAAAAAATAAAAACATCAATCAATTTGAAATTTTTGTGAAAGGTTTAAAAGTTTAGAACGTACGGACGAAATACACTAATTACAACATTTCATTTCATGCGACTAGTGGTGCATAACAGTACACGTATTTTTGCTTTATACCTAGATCCAGGAGATCGTATCACGATTAATAATTAATATAAAAAATGAATCAAGTAATATCATTTATCATATGTTCCTTTTAGGTTCCTTTTTTTAGAGCTCTTCTTCGGCTCCTTCAGAACTATAACACTGGTTAATATACTCAAGTTAATTATGAAATTAATAATTTATATGGATAAGCATTTGACTGGTAAAATGAATATGAAACTACAATAGCCTACTATAACTTTCAAAGCAATGTATAGAAGATTAAAAAAAAAATTATGTACCCTGTTGTGACGGATAAGAATTATAAATTATGCGAGACAGGGAGGGTCCTACCCTAAGCTAGTGTGTGCCTTAGCCATTACATGTTAAACATTGATTATATTATCGCATTTAACGTTTTGCTTTTGCCCCTTCTATGCCTTTTAGGGGTAGGGACTAAAGTTTAAAATTTATATCATTTTTGTTAAAATGTGGAATACCTGACAAATCATTCAAACGGTGATTGATTGGAGTTCTTATTTTATTGAAAGTTTTCTTACAGGGGGCATATATATATATATATATATATATATTTGAATTTAACTTGTATATATGCCACTCACGAAATCAACAACTCTGGAAGGGCCAACAATATTGCATCCATTGATTAGTGGACTTTAGTATCAAGAATAAGAGCTTTATACAAAAGAAAGGCCGAAGCACCTAAGCCAGGATCTTGAAAACCAGCGACTTCATTAACATCAAGATGGTGCGGTTCTTCTTCCTTTTTCGGAGAGATAACAAGTGGGAGTCTTATTAAGATTCCTCTTACCGAGTGATGGTTATTGCTTTTAAAATTGATTTAACAGCCTTAATCTTTTTTACATTTTACCGGCTACCGATATAAATCCATTTGTCATGATTCATGTGAAACAAACAAATTTTATTTGATTTATTCAAATAATTAACTCCTAATATCAAAATTAATAAATTAGTGCAATATATTAATTGATTGATTATACTAGTAGCTTTTGTTTTGGTTATGGGCCGAAACTCGTCAAATAACAATAAATTAAGGCAACTACTATTTTCACTCCTTATTACTTAGACACTCCCCCTTTTCATTATTTTCCCCACAACTACCCCAGTAAATGTTCCTACTCCCTTGGTCCCTTACCAACATTGCATTCGTGAGACCATCAATGGTGGAGTGAGTGACGACAAAAACCCCTTTCCTTGGAAATTGAACTACGATTGCTTTTAACCCCTTCTTCTTCCGCATGAAATTAATCGCCAAGATCCAGAGCAGAGAAGATTCTCTTCCCCTTAATTTTCCTAACTAACTAAACATGAAATGGGAAATGTTTGTTGACGTCGAAGGAGGAGTAAGAACTGAGGCTTTCACACGTGGAAAGGTAAATCATGGTTAAGGCTCTACACAATTCTATTGAATATAGGGTGCGATCTTTGTTCCAACGCACATCCTTGTTGCCTTCCATGGTGCAAACACCTATGCTTTGTCCTTGTTACCTTCCACGAATAAGCAAAACTATCAGTGAAAGTTTTTCTCAAATTCAATTTTGGCCTTTATGATGCAGATTTCAATGTTGATAAATTTGGTTTTGTGGCTGATCGTTTGTGTAGAAAGTCTGCTAAGGTGTGTGACTACATGATTCATCATTTTATCTTTGCATTCCCAAGTGTCTGTTTATTTCATTATTGGCATGGAATTTTAAAAGTTGGCATGGAGGAAGAAGGATAAACGAGTGTATATGAGATGATGGTGTTTTTTTTTCTTCAAAAGAGACTTATGAGATGGGGAATGTGTTTTTTCCAGAAGTTATATGAGAAGGAGAAAGAGATGGAGGGGGAGTGTGTTTAATGGGTAGGTTGAAAAAAAAATTGGGAAGGAAAGTGTATTAGTGATAAGTGGACTGTAAATAGTAACTACCTAAAAAAAACAGAAACCCATTTTTCAATAAACAAAAAATACAAGCCCATATTCCCGATAAACGAAAAGTGCGTGGATCCGGTCAGATTTGGGCCCAAATAGTGCCTTCAGTTTGAGAATAAGGAAAAACCCTAATCTCTAATATATATAATCCTCTCTTTGTTTTTGCACTCTGCTTCGCCTCATTTTCTGGCTAACAAACCCTGACACTCCTTCTTCTCCGCTTCCTCTTCGATCATCGCTTCAGAATGCCGCCGAAGTTCGACCCCTCCCAGATCGTCGACGTCTTCGTACGCGTCACCGGCGGTGAGGTCGGCGCGGCGAGTTCCCTCGCCCCGAAGATCGGTCCCCTCGGTCTCTCCCCCAAGAAGATCGGAGAAGATATCGCCAAGGAAACCGCCAAGGACTGGAAGGGCCTCCGCGTCACCGTCAAGCTCACCGTGCAGAACCGTCAGGCCAAGGTCACGGTGGTCCCATCCGCCGCCGCGCTCGTCATCAAGGCCCTCAAGGAGCCCGAGCGCGACCGCAAGAAAACGAAGAACATCAAGCACAACGGCAACATCTCGCTAGACGACGTCATCGAGATCGCTAGGGTTATGAGGCCGAGGTCAATGGCGAAGGACCTCAGCGGCAGCATTAAGGAGATTCTCGGGACGTGCGTCTCCGTCGGATGCACCGTTGATGGAAAGGATCCCAAGGACTTGCAGCAGGAGATTACCGATGGTGATGTTGAGGTCCCTCTCGATTAAGGAGGAAGGCTTTGTTACTCTCTTTCTCTCTTTTTCTTTTGTCTTTCTTCAGATCGTTTCGTGTTCTTTTTAATATAAATTTGGGGGAACTATCGAACGTTTTGTTTAAGGTTATTTTACCGCTTTGGATAATTTAGATGATGGTTTCGAGAGATATTATTATTATGGGCTGATTAGTTTCTTTCTCTGCTCACATTATGATATTTTTTCGATATAATTTTGTTAATGGATTTTAGCATTTATGCGTATATTTGTTTACCCCTTGTGTTGGTAAGAGTTTTTGCTAGGTAAGTCGGGATTTGCCATTACACTGTTGAGTAGAGAAATGAGGGCTGGTTTGTAGGTTAAATGGAATTATTTTATTATTTGGACTGTTAATTTCTTGTGCTAATGCTGGTTTAGTTCTTCTTTTTTTTCGTTCGGTTTTGTTAAAATTTACTCGATTGGCGCAAATTTATTTGGGATATCCTGTTGTCAACTACGTGTCTCATCTCGTGACTATGGGGCTACGAATTGTTAATTGGGATAAGAATGGTTGTTGAAAACATTGCCAATGATCTTTAGAGTCTGTGGAATGTTTTCTTTGGGATTCAAATACAGTGAATTTGTGGATGGGTAATTGGGTATTGGTTTAAGGGCAAGCAATCTATAAGCAAGTTTTGTTATCTTTTTAGTTTATTTTGATAACCTTGAACTTGATCTTTACTAGTTGAAAGTACTTATAGGAACTTCCTTGCCCTCTTAAAAAAGTTTTGCAATGCGTATGCTGGAGTAAAGGTATAATGAGCCCAAATCAGCTCTGTAGAAATGCTTCCAGACCTCCACTGACTATCTCTTACGTGGAATTACATATTAAATTTTTCTAGTTTTAGGAAACATTGTCAGATGCATTTAATTCTGTATTGAATTTCTTAAGATCTTTGAGATGTTTTCTAAAATTTTGTGGTGGTTATGTTATGCATATTGGCTGATGCGTTTTTTAGACAATGTTCTGTAACTAGGTCTGTCATTACACTGGTAAATGTAAATATTTATTGACATTTTGATTTATGTTTTTTCCTGCATGGTTGATGATGACTGTATCAAATCCATTTTCTGCTCTGGAACTTTTACTTTTTGTTAATCATATACAAGAGTTGATTGTTGCCATGTTATGAATTTTTTGTATCATGTTAATCATAAACTTGTTTTTTTTTTTTGAACTTTTTGTTGGCTCTGGAATGTCCATTTTCTGCACTCAAATGTTGGTGTATCATGTTATGCGTTTCCCAATATTGTACGAGGCAAACGTGCGTAGTGAATGATTGAGGAATTATGAAATTGGTGTACAGTTTGTGACTGGTGATGATTTGCTGAGAAAAGATCCTGCAGCTTTCTTTTATTAGGAAATGTTATCTCTCCATTTTAGATTTTGATGGAATTTCCATTGTTTATCCTTTGTAGAAAGATTTATTTTAAACATGTTTATTATTTAACTCCATTTCAAGCTAAAAATAGTTGTTTGATGGTGGTAAATCTTAAATGACAATGGTAGTGTTTTCACTGTGGAAAAACTAAATGTGGAACAAAGACCAAATTGTTCCGTTGATGTTGCTCCTATCATTAAATAGATAGATATTTTGAAACTCTTGGTAGTGCCATTTAGTGTGGGACTTGATCAGTTTCAGCTGTAGTGGATTTTTTTTTGTTAATACGATGTTTATGGGTATGCATTGTTATTTAACTATTGAATTGTTTCTTCATTGTCAACAAATAAATGAATGAAGTTGAAAAATATTAGGTGTTGTTTAGTTTGACTGTTTTTATTTTCAAATAAAACAGAAAGGAGTGAAAATAAATGTTTAAAATTTACTGTCTTAAAATTAGGAAAATCAGTGACATGAAATAGTAAAAAAAACAGATTTCATATACACTACAACTTTCTTTGCCGTAGGATAATCTTCAGAGTGCGTGCCCGTGAAAAACTTGTCCATGAAATCTAAATAATTTCCCCGATTTGAAAACATTTTAATTGGGAATACTGCCATTCAAAATTGACTTATAACTTCATGCATCATCATTGCTGGGAAAAATCTCTATATATTAGAAAAGAAATGCAAGGATTAAGTAGATAATGTTCTTTTATTATGTGTAGAAATATTAATAATAATAATTTTTTAAAATAGTACTGTAAAATTTATGTGTAGATTATGTTGTAATTTTGATAATTATTATAACATTTTATAATGTCAGTTTTCTTAAAACTTATAATTCAAAATTATTTGTTAATTTGTTTATATGGGATAAAATTAATATAATATATATTTTAAAATATATTAAAATATAAATTATTTGATTATTTATTTTTTAATTTTAACATATTTTTGTTAATGTGTAAATATAATTCAATAGTTCAATTAATAAAAATCATATAATAATATTTTATATCAAATTATAAAAATGTTATAGTAATTGTAACATGTAATTTATTCTTGCTTTCTCTAAATATATAATTTTTTTTTGCCTGTTTTAAACGGAGACATCTATGCCAATTCTTATGTGGAAACTCTCGTACGTACCAAATAACATTGTTTTTGAAATTTATTAATTTTATCTAAGAATATTCACCGTTTTCCCTATTTTTTATGACTTCTCTTGCATTGCCGGCAGGACCAATTTTATTGCAGAATTGATGGTCTTGTTGAAAATAATTATCAGTCAATTTTTTTTAATCACAAAAATATTAATAACTGTGGTAACAACAATTAGAATGTTATTAACTTCTATTTTCATTATGTATCACAAAAATACTTTTTTTTCTTTTATCTGTTCATCATATTTCTAATACTTCTTTTAATTACATTATTACTATATTCACATAGGAATTTTTTTCAATATATTTACAACTTTGAAGTTGGGAAGCATTTTGAGAACGATGAACATCTAAAATAAAATCAGAAGGAAATATAAAAGAGATTAATTTTGATGCATTATCATTGAGAAGATTTACTTTTTTAACTAATTGTGTAACATCTTAAGCATCACTTCTAGAGACTAGAAGTACTTTTGGTAAAAGTTAACGACTTTTAATTATATGAGAATGTATGATTAATATTAAGATACATTTTGGAATTTGGATCATGTATGCGTCTTAGTCAAAGGAAGAAGAACTGAAACAACCAAGGCATCTATTGCACGGCCAAAAGTAGTGTTATTTTTCTCTTGTTTCTTTGACAGGTCTCCAAGTCCAAACATAAGAAAACAGTTCTGCATTGTTCGTCACACTCTTTATGATCTATAAATGGTTAAATTCATAGAAACTTAGGGATACAAAATTCTAGTAAAGTAACCAACAGGATGTGCGACATGGGAACCCACTAGGAACCAGCTAAGAAAGCGCGTGAAATTCTCAGAGGGTTGAGATTCTCTTCTGTTACTGGAATTTTCAGATGATCAGATCAGTTGCTATATTGGTATCATGATCTCAGCGAATTTGACAGAACAGGTGAAGATTGTGATCATATCAACAACATAACATTTATATTTGAACTTGAATACTATGATGGCAACGAGTTTAGACACAGTTAAGAGGGGATAAAAGGGTGTGGGGTTAAAGCTGGTTGGGAGTAATGGCAAATAATGAAAATGGGTGGATTTTAGAATGGTCATTTTACCAAAGGATCCACTACCGTGATGTTATGAATCCGGTGAGTCAATGTCAGTTTCATCCTGTTATCAACTATTATATATATATATATATATATATATATATATATATATATATATATATATATATTTTTTTTTTTTTTTTTTGTCTTTAAGCCTTCAATTCATCATGGAAAAAAGATGTTGATTAATCCAAAATTCGATTAGAAAATAAGTAAAGCTTGATAAAAAATTGTTTTTGCTAAAGGTTGAACTCGGATACTATTCGAATAATTCAACTTTAACTTCAGCACATTAATCACTTGTGCTCAATCTCCTTGATTATCAATTATTTTATATGTGTCTCATACTTGTGATCTAGGAGTTGTGCTGTTTAGTTTACTGGCCTTTGAAAAATGAAAACATTCCCAATGGCCTATGGAACCAATGGCATGTTCTCTTTTGGGTTTTGAGTAGAGCCAATTTGAGGAGGGGTAACGGGGATTGGATTAAGGACAACGATTTAATAAACTTTTTTCTAAGTGCTTCTCTTATCAGTTTATTTTGATAAACTTTACCTTGATGGTTTCAAGGCCATATAGGAAAATCATAACCGTCTTAAATAAGTATTGCCAAGCATCTGCTCGTGTGCAGATATGATGAGCTCAAATCAGCTCTGTTGATACTCTTCCATACCCGCACTGACTTATCTCGTGTGGATTTGTGAAATAAAAAATTGTCTTGTTTTAAGAATCATTATCAGTTACATTTTCAATATATATTAAATTTCAAAAGACGTCTGAAATGTTGTTCTTATTATTTTCTGAGTTATGTTGGGCCTGTTGGGTGATGGTTTTGCTCAGGTAGTGTGTCCTGTAATTGAGTCTGTCATTACACTGGTAAATATTTATTGACATTTGGCTTTAAGTTTTTTCTTCCATGGGTGATGGTTGCTGTGGAAAATCCATTTTCTGTAGTTGAACTTTTTTTTATCATATGAAACAGTTCATTGTTGGACATTGTGGCATCATTTTTTTATCAGCCAATATTGTTGTTAGTTTTATTTTAGAATGTTAGTGGAGAGATTCAAACCCACAATCTTTCTCTTTTCTTCTCCCTTCAACTCTTCAACCCTCCTTCTCAATTATCAAATCAATCTTATAACTCCTGACATTGCTGCATTATATTATGCATTTCCTGATGCTGTATGAGCAAACATACATAAGGAATGATTAAAAATTTGTGAAATTGGTTAACAAATTGTGACTGGTGTAATTGTTTGCTGAGAAGTGATCCGCTCCCTTTCTCATAGGAAATGGACATGTCCATTTATAAGCTTGTGTAAAGATGGCCAGATGTAATTGTTTGGAGTTGCAAACTTGCAAATTTCTTATTATTTGCTAGTCGCTACTAATAAATGATGTATTCTGTTTTTGGATTTTAGTTGCAGTTTGTATTCTATATGGAATGTACATGTGCAATAATGTGGCATGTGGTTTTTGATGGGTTTTGGTATGCCAATTAATCCATCTAAGAGCCTGATAGGTTTCCCTCGAATTGCTGTTGTTTATCCTTGTGGAAGGTTATATTTTGAATTTGGACAGTATTTAACTCGATTGCAAGCTAAGGTGTAAGGAGAGACGAGGTTAGAACGGGTCAAGTGGGTGTTCATTAAAAAATACAATGGGATGTACATGAATTCAAATCAACAGTTATGTTCTGTAGGGGCTGGAAATGTGGGTGGAAGGTGTATAGGAATGTTCAATTTCAATACTCAGAAGTTGGAAACCAAATTCTACCATCAATGAAGAGTTGGAAACAAAATCCTTACAAATATGACTATTTGCGTTATGTAGGAATTATACTTACAAAAGTTGAATTGAAGTGCTTCCATCATTTTTAGGCACAATCATGTTTTACTAGCTTGAGCGTTCGAACCTTTACAGGTACACCCCTTTCCACTGACCAGAAGGATGCTTGTAGCAGTTGGACCCTAAATAAATTATATGCTACGCAACAATCAAATTTATCATTCAAAATCTATTAAATTTGTAAAATCATTTTAAAAAGAAGTGTCTGAAAAAAAAGGCAAAAAAACATAGAGGTACCCTTTAAGTTGTAATTCAAGGATGAGTCATATGAAATTAAAGTTATCAACTTTGAGAATTTATGTAAATTCGTCACTTGTCAAAGATTTATAAACTCAACTTGTAAACCCATAAAACTTTACTTTATATATAAATAATAATAATAAAATATCTATAAATAATATAATAATTAAATATTTCAACAACATAATAAAATAAAATAGTAAATCATAAATTTAATAATACTTAAATAATCAATATAATAATGCACCACTATTAGATAATAATTTGTAGATATGATAATAGTGGTAAAATATTTTCATCGAAAATTTGATGTTGTTGGAGAACAAGAATTTGGTGTTGTTAGAGATGAAAGTTCTTTGATGCATGAACAATGTATTAAATGGAAGTATGTTGAACCCAAATGCACATAAAATAATTGAAAACGACTTATGTTTTGATTTAATTTTTTTAATTTATTGGTTCGATAGTAAATTCGAGAGTTTAACGTGTTTGTATCAAGTCTATCAAATTTATCCTAAATTTACTAAAAACATAGTCAATTATTAGAAAGTAAGTAAACTCATAAATTTATAAAAATTAATAAGTTAATTCGAGAATTTTGATAATCATGGAGTAAAATATAAATTAAACATATAACTGTTTTTCTAGAATTTTTTAATTAAAACACGTTTTTTTTTCATTTAAGAAACAGAAACAAACGCCTATATCAGATGCACAAGCCAAGACAATCAATGCTGCTAAAGTGCAAAGCTTAGCTCATGGAAATGCACTTTAAAATTTTAAAACTTCTAATACAGCCACCGTCCAGTGAAATAGTCATTCTCCAATTCTTAAGTTACACATACTAACCAAAAAAGAAAATAATTTTATATATCCATCACAAAGTGTTTAACACATGGTGCTCTCTCTGCCACAACATTATATTTTATATTAAAAAAACCAATATCATATATACGACGTTCACAAGTCATTCATTAATTTGATTATCAAATAATTATGCACAAGATGCACGAGTAAAAGAATAGGATTAAACTGAGTATGCACTGAATTAGAGGTAGGGTATGGCATTGCATGTCAATTCTCACCATCATCTCCCTCCACCCTTTTCCCCCACAAGCCTAATATTAATGTTAATATTTGCTGGTCCAGCTTTTCCCCTATAATTCTCATCATCACAAGCCTAATACTAATGTTAATATTTGCTGGTCCATATATGTTGATGTTATATACCAGGGTGGTTGGAAAATTAAGTCCACGTACTACGTATTTCTAATCCCAGCTACTCTGTAAAGAGGACCAACCATTTTGGTCCCATACAATTTGGTCAGCCTGGCATCCATCAATGTATACTATAATTAATCATGATCAATGGTGACTTCCAATAATTCTTCGTTATTCTAATTTTATTAGGGCATAAACTTTCGCACTTAAGCTAATGAATGAATTTTTTTATATGTAGATGCATGTGAAAATGTTCTGTGATTTCTTAGTTCCTCTCCCATTGCCTTGGAAAATTTCCTCCCAATAACGGTATAGAAGTTATATATAATAGATTTGCTACGCTAAGGACGATGGCCAAAAACTTATTTATTTTTATTAGAAATTGTAACATTTAATATTATAGAATATTTTCACTGTAATTTTAATAATAATAAAATAATAATAATAAGTTTTATTTATTAATGTTTTAACAATTGTATTTATTAAAACAATAATTAACAAAATTCCTATATTCTTTTTACTCTTTTACAATGCAAAAAATCTATGAACACCTGATGCTATTGTACACTTAGAGAGAAAAAGAGAAATAAATATAAATATAATAAATAATATGATGTGATAAAAATGTTGATAAAGTATTTATAACATAACAGGTGTATATGCATAAATAATTGTGTCTAATCAACCTTGGAAAGTAAAACTATGTGAATTATATATATATATATATATATATATATATATATATATATATATATATATATATATATATTCATACAATAATTTAATATTTGTGTATGTAATAATACAAAAATAGACTGATAAAAAAATAATACAAAAATAAAACTATTTGCTTTATATACTGAAAATTGAATTAAAAACCTTTTCTAGTTCCCCACTACATTGTTTAAAATACTTGAACTAATGCTCAAGCTAAAGCTAGAGAGCAACATGATAGAAATTTGAATTGTTATGAAAAAGTAAAAAAGAGGAAAGAAAAAATAAAGGCAGGACTTTATTTTCGGAGTTTTCTCACAACGGCTTCTCAATTAAGACAAATAATTTGCATATTCTTTTGGTTTAAATTAATATTTATGTTTATATTTGGTGGTAGGTGTGTGGGTCGAAGTGCAAATAGTGCAAAACATAAATTTTATAGCCACATACTAACTTGAAATAAGATTTGAAAAATCAGGTTGAAATAGTTATGACATAAGATTTAATTAACTGCCCAATAAATTATTAATTTTTATAATCAATTACAATAAGTAACCTCAAACTTGTGGCTGGGATCACTAGGACCCTCACTGTGTTCAAAATCCATTTGATTTTAGGCACGTCTTCGTCATCCAACAAAGATAACAACTACTTCTACTCTTATTTTTATAAAATTCATAATAATTGCAGTACTGAAAATAATTATTGATAACTTTCTTTTGTTTTCAGGATAATATATCTTAATCTCTTACAATTTTATTATGCTAATATTTCTTAGCCACTAACTTTGATGCTTCAGTTCAAAACTGAAGTTCAACGGTGTTGGTCATGTTTTTAAAACAAAACTTCTGGTAAATTCAAATGCAACTTCCTCCTAGTCTAGAGAATTCCATTTTTCAAAGAAAAACATCTTTTAAGGTATTAATAAGCTAGTGCTTTCTTTCTCTCTCCCATACACAATTTGACATCTTTCTCTTAATCAAATGGTATTAGTTGAAGACAAATGTTAATAAGTTCTAAATTTCTAATACTAGTTTGCAAGAGTTTTAATTAAAACATAACAAATTTCGTTCTGTAATTTTTACATTGTGACATCTATTAGCACACAGTAAAATAGTAATTTTTTTTCACATGTTAATTTACTAATTGATTATTATTAATATATTCAAGTTGAATTAGATCTCCATTTTTTTTAATAAAATCCAAGTATATAGGTTCATATAATCTTTGTTTTTTTACTCAACGGTTCGTATTATCTAAACTTTATAACTAGGTCCATAAAATTTATTCATTGGTTCCTATAATCTGATAAATCAAGGAGCAATAGGTCTAACTCTAACTCAGTTGGTTATGCGTGAATTATAAATTTTATTGTATTTATTTTTAATTTTTACAAATAAAAAAATATGATAATAATATTGTGAAACTATCCCCTCTATGGCGAGATTAAAGAATATCTGCAAGTGTAGGGGAGATATTTTTTTAACAAATATAAAAATTTAGTTGGACTTAAAGACATTTTATATATATCTATATTTTTATTTAAATGGACACACATTCTAAAATAAATATGATAAGAAAATCATTATATCTATATGTACGAAACTCAGAGGCTTAAATACATTGATCTAATATATTCAATATGAATTGACAGATCGTAATTAATAAGAATGTACTCTTGAAAATTGTCGTCTTTATTTTAGTTTCCCATGTGCAACGAAATAAAATAAGATAAAGTTGAATGCGTGGAAAGAGTAAGGAGGTCCCATTGGTAAAACACAGGGGACCATAATCATTAATATCCCTCGCCAAACTTGTGACAGACAGAACAGCAAAAACAGTATAGTAGACCCTGGTGTTGCTGCTTAGTTGCCATTAGAAATATTATTTGTAGAACAATTCGTACAAAAATTATATAATTAAGAGAAAAATAAAAAGAATAATTTTGTGAAATTAAATTTGACTCAAATTTAAATTTCAATGATAATATTACGGCTTATTAGATCACTCAATCTCCAGACTTTTTGCTTGAGAAGAAAAAAATATTTTAGAGAGAGAGAGATGGACTAGAGATATGATAAAAATGTTCAAATTCATATTGGAAAAAGATACACGAACAACATAGCTGTTCTAATAATTCTTATATCTACATGGCAATGAAATTTTGCAGTTGCCCATAATGTAGCCGTTGATAGAGAAGAAAGCTTTTTAGGTCACGCTGGGCCATGGCCATATATATGTGTCTGTATGTATACACATGACATGTATATGAACAAGTGCCGTTGGAATGGCGTGGGGCCATGCAAGCGAAATCAAGCTAAGAGGGGCGGCAAAAAATTATGTTAATCATGTCATTGTCCATACACAAAAACAAAACACACATAGTTTAATTATTTGATTCATTACCACAGTCTCTCTCTCTCTCTCCCTTTCTTTCATTACTTAAATACCACCCTCTTTCCACTCACCCCTTCAATCCACTCCACTCTAGCACACAAAACTTGCTATAGCAGTAAGCTATAACTCATTTGAGGCTCTGTGAGAATTGAGAAATGGCTAAAGATGTTGAGGTTCAAGAGCAAGGAGGAGAGTACTCTGCCAAAGACTACCATGACCCTCCTCCAGCACCTTTGTTCGACCCAGAGGAGCTCACACAGTGGTCCTTCTATAGAGCCCTCATCGCTGAGTTCATAGCAACCCTTCTCTTCCTTTATGTTACTGTGCTCACCATTATTGGCTACAAAAGGCAGACTGATACAACGGTAGGTGGCACCGAGTGTGATGGGGTTGGCATTTTGGGCATCGCTTGGGCCTTTGGTGGCATGATCTTCATCCTTGTTTACTGCACCGCCGGTATTTCAGGTATCACATCATCCCTTCAAAAAATATTTCATATCAATGATAACAAAAAATATTTTTTTCCCTTTATATCACTAGAAAAATTAAAACTAGTGAAGAAATAATTTATATATATAAATTTTAAAAAATTGGTCACTATAATTTAGTGACACCAGAGTTGATAAAGAAAAAACAGTTCTTTTCTCCACTAAACTTAGTCACTGATTCATTGCTTTTTAGTAGTGAAATTATATAGCTAGGAACATTCATATCTATAAACTATGAAGCAACACACCACACTATTCTACTAGTTAGAAGGTAAGATGTTGAACGTGTATTATATATGCATGCAAGAAGAAAATATAATTTTGTGGACTTGGTGTCGTTGTAGGAGGACACATAAACCCGGCGGTGACATTCGGGTTGTTCCTAGGACGCAAGGTGTCGTTGATAAGGGCGTTGTTGTACATGGTGGCACAGTGTGCCGGTGCTATCTGTGGTACTGGATTGGCCAAGGGGTTCCAAAAAGCATACTACAACAGGTATGGAGGTGGTGCCAACTCTGTTGCTGATGGCTACAACAATGGTACTGCTTTGGGTGCTGAGATTATTGGTACCTTCGTTCTTGTCTACACTGTCTTCTCTGCCACTGACCCTAAGAGGAACGCTAGGGATTCCCATGTTCCTGTAAGCATACATACATTATTTAAGAAAAATTATTACTACCAGCAGTCTTTTTTTTTTTTTTTAAGAAACAAATCGTATATTTTTTATTATTATTTGTTTCTTATAAAAAAAAACGAGAGATGAGATGTAGTATAGAGTATGAGACTATCATAGTTTAGATAATTTTCTAATCCACATAACTATGTTTTATTTGTAAATTGGAAATAAAATAGTTATGTGTTGTTTAAAAATTATTCGAGACTATAGTGTTCTAATAGTTTCTATAATAATTTTCTATCATTATTAATTCATTATAAATATCACCTCTTCTATGCATCTCTTTTCTAATTTATCTCTTTGCCTTATGCAAAAAGGTACTGGCGCCACTTCCTATTGGATTTGCCGTGTTCATGGTTCACTTGGCTACAATCCCAATTACTGGTACTGGCATTAACCCAGCAAGGAGTTTCGGAGCAGCTGTAATCTACAACGAAGACAAAATCTGGGATGATCAGGTAAACATAATATCCACTCATAAACTTAACTTATTGTTTCCTTTCCCTTATTAAAAAAAAATCATCTGTTTTATTAAGAGAATATATATTTAAATACAAACATACTATTACTTGTTACATTTTTTACCAAAGAAAAATAATGATGTTGAAAGTTTGTTATGGATGCTGATGGTGGTCTAATTAATTTTGGTGAATTGTTTCATGATCATCAGTGGATATTCTGGGTTGGACCAATTGTTGGAGCAGCAGTGGCTGCATTTTACCACCAATACATCCTTAGAGCAGCAGCTATCAAGGCTCTTGGATCCTTCAGGAGCAACGCTTAATTAATTAATCAATTAAGCTAGCTACCTTGATTAATTTGCCAACAAGGGCTATGCATGGTGTTTCCCCCGAAGAATAATAATTTCTATGTTGAGGAGTGCTAGTGATCTGTCTATGCAGTTCCCTAATTTAGGCTTTTTCGTCTTTTCCTCTCATCAGCTACAGTTGTTGGGGGTGTTTGGAAGAGAAGGCCAAAACCATGGGGGCATGCATCAAATTGTAGATAAGCATGCTTGTGTCCAAGGGTGTATTTTGTATCCCTTTTGTGTCTTTTCTTTTTCTTTTTCTTTTTTTTAATTTCCATGTATGTATTCCTTGAGTGTTCCTTTTCTGTCTTGTGCATCCTTAGTCATTTCTCATTTTACTCTTCATAATTAAGTACTCATCTTCTCTTGTTTATTAAAGCTTTATTAATCATCATCTATGAATGTAATGTACCTTGACTTGAGTAATATTTATATATATTATGTTGCTGGTTTTTTATTCACACGGATAAGCTTAATATAAGATAAAATAATAAGTGAAACCATACTCTTTAATTATTCTTTCAGTGATTTATTGCCTTATATTTTACCTGGTCATTCGATTGTTAAAATACTCTAATAACATGTACGGAAGAGAGTATAACATATCTTTTTGATTTCAAGTATTCGAATTGAGGGATAGAGTCAGTGTTTGGTTCTCGATCCAACTTGCTTCCACACGAATTTTGAGACAAATATAACAGTTTAATGCAAACTAAACACAGAAAAAAGAGTCTAAATGTTTTTGTTAACGTTGTCTGCACCGGCAAACGATTACATAAACATACTCTTTTTTTTAGAAAAATGGAAGCTTCTCGAATTATATATACAAGTCTAATTAATGAACTTTATTTTTGGTTTTTCTCTTAAAATTGAGTGTGTCACCACCATTAATCTTAGGCTTGGAATTTCGGACAATGTGGACAAGTGTCCTTTTGGAATTAGGCCAAATTCAATGTCCTTTAACTACTGAGTAGGCTTTACAAGATCATTCACCGATTTGCGTAACTTGCGCTTCTTGAACCTTCAAATTTGTCTGTTAATCCCCCCTAACATTGTTTATAATAGATTTCTGTTGGGATGCTTATCCTAATCCTAATATATACATAAACTATTGCGAATGTGTACTAGTGGAAGAGCTTAATTAGCACAATAATTAAATTACTATTCCACGCAAAAGCTCGCCTCTTTATTAGATAATCTAACTTGGCTTTTGTGGTGGTGGTTCTCGGACGTGACATGAAATTTGGATTGTTTTTGAAACTCATCGCTGTTGCTGGGGACACTATAAGTTAAGTAATGGAAAAGAAATAAAGAAAGAAAAAGTAAACATGTTAGGTGGATATATGACTTCGGATTCCTTACCCGTGCACTTCTCATTTCATAGATTGGTGAGCTAATATACGTTATCTTCACCATATATTTTATGTCTCCATGATTTTGTGGCCATTTGTTTTATGTAGCGATTAGCAAGCTAGGTGTGTGTTATTTTTTGATAACTTAACTATGTTTTATTATGTACGAGCACAATTTGTGTCGATAAAGCCATTCATCGTTATGATACTATTATGGTAAACCCATTTAAGAGCACTTGTGTATCTTGACATCTTCAACTATCCATAAATTCATAATATTCATCAAACTACATAGATTAACAATTAATTACTGCACAAATAATGGTTTCATATTTTTTAAAACATTTTCAGGTAAGTCAAACCACCCAACACATAAACCGATAAGATGTTTGTTGAGTTAGAGCCCAATAACACGATCATGAATTTGAAGAAAAATTAGAGAACACGAGGCTTGGATAGATTGATTCCTTATCTTATATTCGATAAAGTCATTAAAAAAATTAAAAGAATTAAAGAACTGTAAGAAAGAAAACGAAAGGTAAAAAAGAAAAGAAAAAAAGTTGAGGTTTTTTCGCATATTCTATTCTCAAGCGCATATCCATGTTTAGGGAACATGAAGGTGACGAAACATTTGAGATTTTTTTAAGAAACAGTCATAATCATGCAATGGTGCTTAAGTTAAGTATCTTAGAAAAATTAAGATTCTGACGTATTAGCAACTGAGGGAGCTTTCATTAGTATCGTAAGTTCCATTAGTCCTGCAAAGATCATATTATGCCTACGTGTTACTTTGGAAGTCTCTCAAACTCAGACCAAGAACATATTCTCGAATCTTAGGCTCATAGATTTAACTATGATACTGGTGAAATTTTTAGAAAAAAAGAGTTTACAGTGGTAAAAGATTTGTAAAAAGTAAAAAAAAAAGAAGTCAAATTACTGTTTGAATTAAAGCTCTACAGTAAACATTTTTTTTTAGATCATTAATTTCTTGTGTTGTTTAATATCTTTAGACCATTTCTTTTATTATTTAATACTTTTATTCATATATATATATATATATATATATATATATATATATATATATATATATATATATATCAGTTTTTCATGTCTATATCCATATCAAGTTCATGTGATGGAAACCTATGAACTACCGGGATGGGACCATTTAGTGGGTGCAAGCTTTAAGCCTAACTGTTGGGTCAAGAGATCTTAATTAAATAAAGCCTAAGACGCTAGATCCATACATTGTTGGCTATTGCATCTGTATTTTAGAATGAACTTTCAGAGAAATGTAATAAAATTTATTACTTGATGATGAGAGTGAAGAAAACAAATGTCTGCATTGTTTTGTACCAAACCAGTCCCAGGAAGCCCAATCCATCAATTGGTCTGCCCAAAAACTCTTTACTGTGTTTTTGTTTCTGGTCTGTCTAACCTTGTCTTCACTCCTCCCCCTTTAATTTCTCTATCTAAACGTAGTATTTTTTATAAAATCAAATGATATAATTTTCATTTTCATACACTATTTATATTATAAAAAGTTTTATACTATTATTCCGAATCAAACTAATTTACGTGCTGTTTAAATGGAAAGGTTAAAGAAAGAAGAAAATTGTTTTTCAAATTAGAGAAATAACTACAAACTTATTATATTAAAGTAAGAAATTGCTTTAGGATATGTCAAAGAGTTCATTTGAAAAAGAAAAAAAATTGGCTTTACTTGGTTAAACTATTTTAAGAAAATGTTTTATCTTGAGGACACGCGCCCATGTGATCAGTGAAGTATACATGTGATTGTAACCTCTTAACAAACATTTAGGCCTGAACATATGTAAATTGGTCTTGGTCTCGGGTACTCTACTTGATATTATCGATTATGCTGAGCTGAAGGTTGGGCATTGGGCATAGGCACATGCAACAAGGAAGGGAACAATGAGTAAACTAAATCAGGGAGGGTGGAGATAAAGGTCACAATTTGATGCTGCCATAGCCGGTGAAGACAAAGTGGGCGGAATAATGCATTACAGATTTTAGATTTGAAAAGTAAAAAAATAATTTATTCTTTAAAGTTCTACATGTCAAGAAAGAGTTAGATAATATATATTAGTCTCGATGTATACAAATAAAGTCTTCATACTGTTAAAGAAAATTTTTATTGCATCAATACGTAATTATCAGATGATAATCTAGTTGGTTGGTTTGAAGAATGAAGGACTCGTAAGATTATAGTTTTTATAGGGGACATTGGGATTGTATAAAGGATTGTGGCAGATATATACAACTTGCATTTATTTTATTTGAGATTAATTGAGCTATTGGATTGGAGTTGTTGATTACCGAATCTGCTCTCGGTAGTGGAGTTGCTAATGCTGTGCATGTATCCTATGGTTGCATCTTAACCCCAAGTCGTTGTGTGGCGTGTGAATTGAGATTTGGGGGTGTAAATGGCCTAGATTAGGTTTGATTTTATCTATTTTTTAATTTAATCTTAATTGAGTTAAATTGGATTGAATTTATCTTTTTTTATTTTGTTAATCTAATTCAACTTTAATTGGATTGGTTAATTATCATGCTAAATTATTAAAAAAATTGTTGTATCTTTAAGTCTTTGAAAAAATTAAAGAAATCATCAAATTTAAAAATAATAAGTATATTTTTTTTCCAGAACAAGAAGGATATTTTTAAATCAATATTCATACAACGTTGTACTACTTATATGACAAGCAGAAAAAATAAATCATAAATATATACTTATAGTATTATTCATACAAAAATATATTATCTTAAAATAAAGTAAAAAGATATATTAAAAAATAATGTATTATTTTAGAATAAAAATATATTACCTGAAAATAATATGTGTTTAGTTTAGGATTTTTACATTAATAATTTATTTGTATGTGAATTGGATTGGATTTTGGTCAGACACTCTAGACCCGTCAATCAATTCAATTTCCAGCTTCTTTTTTGTGCTAATAAAAATCAATCACAAAAAATTCTAGATCTGTCATCGAGACCGTATACATGATCATGTATCTTTTATGGGACATTGGGCTGTATCTACATTGAGCTGGGTCCTTTAGGGATGATAGAAACTGAGGTGTCAACGTAGTTGGAACGTCAGCCATCCTTTCTTTGCCCAAACTTCTTTTTTGTGCCAAAAGAAAATTAAACAAAAATATTCTGGATTTATCATCGAGGGGTATACATGATCATGTATCTCTCGTATGGGCCATTGGGTCATATCTACATTAAGTTTTTGAGGTAAATATGCTTAAAATTTTTACCAAAAACAAAATTGTTTGCTTAACATAAAAGCATGTTTCAAACTATTTAACACTTGCTGAAATAAAGATAAAGGAGAAAAATATAATTATTATAAGTAATATGATGTGATTGAAAGAGGAAGGTAGAAAATCGATGAGTGTTAATTAGGCATTTGAAAAATGTGACTATTATAGGTTTTGACTGGCTAAGTACCTAAATGATGATGATTTCGTGAGGCTTCTTTTTTATAAAAATAAAAAATAAAAATCAACGGCCATCAATTTCAAGCTCTAGAGAATGTTCAAAGCAGATAATTTTAATTCATAAATTATAACTCCATGTCTCGTAAAGGAGGAGAACCCAACAAAAAAACTTTAGATCACATGTAGGATGTGGAATTGATTAACATTTTCAGTCTTACTCTTTTCTTCAATCTGTCATTTTCATCTTTCGTTTTTTCTCATTTGATTGCATATAAAACACTAATAAAACCGTTTCATTTTGGGATCGTGCTGGTTGGCCTTTTTGTAGTTTCTGCTTGGCGGAAAGGATTTTCCATCAACGCTGCATTTTATTGGTATTTATTTTCCCTTCCAAAGACTAATGCTCATTTCAACCCTAAAGGAAATTATTTTTGCAGGGACATGATGCTAACTTACGACTTGTCTTATATTTAATTATTAATTAACTATATTGTTATCACCTATGAAGCACCGATACCGATACGGACACGGACACCTAGATACCTGTAACGTCCAAAATATAGAATATAGTACGGATGTTGTGTCGGTGTCGGACTCTGACACGGACGCGTGTCAGACACTGAACACGACAAAAGACTGGAGTATCCATGCTTCATAGGTTATCACAACGTTATCGATGATAGGATAACACAATTTCCTTGGATGCGTGGTTATGGAAATTGATGAATAATCCACTAATTTTTGTCATTGAAGGATTGTCATTTGTGGTAGTGTCGACTGTCAAACTACAATTATGCCGAGAGTTATAAGGGTGTAAAATGAGAAGGGAGGGAGGGAAGAAAAGTTCGTATTTCAATTTTTTTTTCGTTAATAAAAAATTAATAATTAATATTTGTTGGGAAAAAAAATCGAATCACAATTATTATATTGTGTCCAAGCATAAATCATCCATTGAAGAGGATAAGCTACTTAGACGATGGATGGTGCGATCCAATATACAATTTTCGATCCCTAGCTGAAAGCTTCATTACAATGCCAATAATTTGCACATAATTGTTTGCTTTTCAACTTCTTATAGTGTTTTCTTTTTCCAGAAGTCCGCTATTTATTCAAAGAAATTAAAGCAAGCAAGCAATACGATGAGGAAAGTAAACTACCGAAATCATGCACACACACAGTAGATAGAATTCTCTTGGCTTCTACATGGTACCTTTGTCTCATAAATTGGTTTAGAGAAAGTAGAATTCCAAATTAAAGCAAAAGGAAGATACAACACACGGCGTGGAGTAACCCTACCACCGTCAAATTTGAGCAGGACTAGGCAACCATAAAAGTGAACTATGCCCTCATCATTTGGTTACTTGTAGGGAATGTAGAAATGTACAATATTGACAAAAAGAAAAAAAGCAAACTGAAGCCTCCAACAATGGGACCTTCATGTCACATTAACTAGCACTTGGTGCTTCGAGAGTGATAATGAGAATGAGATGACATTTGTAGCATGTTTGAGATTCCGCTGCAAAATTACGTTTGATATAAAAGTAATTTTATCAATGGACTAAGGTTCTTATTTTTGTGTTTATTTTACTTTTATTCATATTTAAACACATGATACAATATTTTTAACTATAAACCAAACATGTATTTATGTTACTACTTTTGAGTATAAATAAAATATATTCACTTGCAATGATATATGGGGTGGGTGGGGAGGGTAGGTGGGCTTCTGAATTGTGCTTGTAATGAGTTATGAGTGCACAAAAAATTGGTCACTGAGCTATATGACCCACTTAGTAGTGTTTGGAAAACATCGATCATTGTATAAAAAAGAAAATGTAATAAGCAAAAGTTTGCTCAAGAGAATGCATCCCAAACAAACCAGCCGGGCCTTGAGTGCTTCCTGCTACCACTGTCTGGCATGCATTACATTGTGACTTGTCTCCCCAAGAAAATGTACTCAAGGTATGCAAGGTTCTCATGCTTAGAGAAACCGAGACCCATTATTACTTTTTCATGTGCTTAGCCCAGGGTAGTACTGATAAGTCCTTCTCTCATTGTGGTGTGAATACTCCTATACTAGCTTGTTCAGGTTCAAAATGGTTGGTTCTGACACATATTTTGAATTTTCTTTCTATACTTTGATGTCATTTATGTATAAGCAATGCTAACAGGAACAAATTAATGTGGGTCTTAGGTACATATTTAAAGTTAAAGTTAAATTATACACGTTACCCCCTTCTCCATGCATGTACCAATATAGAATTGTAAGTTCTACTACTTCAGTGAGCAGAATCAGTACACAACAAAGGAAATTACACCCATCTGACTGAAAAACATTGTTCATTTACACGACACACATTATTAAGCTTGAGTGCTTCACAAGTCATCAAATTTCTAATCATACAGAAACACGCACACCTCCTAGGTGTATCAAATTAAAGTCTAGAAGAGAGATGAAGATAGAAAAACAAAACGGGTGAAATTAATAAATATATATTATTTATGTTAAATATAAGTGATTATGTCGACCATGGAGATGTTGGCCTAGAAGATGATGACAGTAATAATGAGGATGACGATGTAGAAGATGGCCAAAGCTGTGCATTCTTCACCTTGGATACACTTGCCAGTACCCCTAGTGGTGTCACGTCTCCGACGATGATCACTTTCTTTGTCTCCATGTCTATGCTGAATGATGTCACTCCTACATATATTATATATTGGATTAGATTAGCCATATCATATAGTATTATTCTCAACATAAACAATATATGGAGAAACTACATGACCAAACAAATCACTGATGCTTTAATACAAAGAGTGGTTGATATAATGATTAATTATACTACAGAAAACGTCAAACCTTGATGTCTAGAGAAAGAAAGCAATAAGGATATCAGAATTATTATTACTGCAACTATTTTGCTAATTAAATTGATGCTCTCATTTTTAAACTCCAAAACTATGTATTGATTAACTAAACTCACCTTCCATTTTTGAAATATGTTTTCTAACTTTTCCTTCGCAGGCCTTGCAATGCAATGACACCCTCAAAACCACAACCTGAAGGTTTCAGAAGATGTTTATTATCACCAAAATGCCAACATAAAACAAAATGAATGTGAATTGGGAAAGAAAAACTAACAACCCAAATTTTCGTTAATTTTTTTTTTTCTATGTAGTATATTGAGAAACAAGAAACAATGAAAGAACAAAAATTAGAAAGAAAAGAAAAACCTGATCCTTGGAGCGAGCTGAAGAAGAGGACCGAAGAGTGGGAAGATCGTTTCTGTTCTTAACCACGAGCTTGTCTTTCACTTTGACATCATGTTGAGAAGGAACCATTGCTGAGATTTTATTGGACTCAGACACCCATTCAATGAATGGTCCATCACCAAAGAGATATCTTCTGGATGAACCATCAGCACTAGCATGAGTATGAGTATAAAAGTCGTTAACATCAGCAGAACTTTTTCTACGCATGTCCCAGTTTTGCTTATCAGCTGAACTCTTTCTGTGCTTCTCGAAGTAAGGCTTAGGATTAATGGGCAATTGGGATGAACAAGGGACATGAAGTTGGCTTTTCCTTCGATCATGGTCGAAGCTTTTGGTGCTTCGATGTAACGTAGAACGATGGTGCATGCTAGAAGTTACTGCTGTGGAACCAGAGGAAGAACAGAACAAATCAATTCCTTTCATGGTTTTTGTCCTGGTAGTTATCTTTGCTTGTGGCCAGTTATAAGCTTATGAACAAGAGAGAAAAAGTTGGATTTCTATTCTATGTAGTAGGTAGTAGCTGAAGCTAGAGCAAAGGCAAAGAGAGTAACAGGAAGATCTTAACTAGGGAAGGAAAAGAGAGATAATGCATTTGGTCCCACCGGCGTAATGATGACCTAGAAGATATGAGATTAATCTGGATTTTCAATGTTGTGTTTTATGTTGATATACACCCATTAACCTATCTTGTAACTAGAAAAAGAGATAAAGATTAAAGAAAAATATAAATATGATTGAATTTGTGATATGATAAGAAAAAAAATAAAGAGAAATGGAAAATATTGGTGAAATATTTAAAATTAAAGAATGTTTGTGTATTATTATACTTTATCTTTTATTATTAAGTTTTTTTTCTTAATCATTGTTAAGGTAATTTGAGTGTTTGTTTGAATAAATATTGATAAAATTAATTTTGAATTAAACTGATTTTAAAGTGATTGATTTATATTTGGATGTTTTTATTATAAAATAAAATTAAAAATAAAATTCAATATAAAATTTTAACCTACGTTCTGATACTAATTGCTGGATCAGCGTTTACCATTAAGTAAAAAATTATAGCTAATAATGAGAGTATAATTCTTTCTACTTAATAACATAACAATTTAAATGTCACCAGTCAACTATGATTTTGACCCATTTTGTTATAGAACAATTGATATGACAATCCAATGAACAATACTTTGTACATGTAATATAATAATAATAAATCATTTTCCTTATTTTTTTTAATTGTTGGGAATAAGAAAGTGTGTTCTTCTTTGCCGCGATATGATTACTACCACTAGTGGTGGAATTAAGAAAGTTTAGAGGTGACAAGAAGGTTCTATTATTGACGCATCATTGTTTCACTGTGGGCCCTGTTCTACAATTTATGGGCTCCGTGTTTCGTTTTCTTTGAATGAGCCCTTTTCATGCTTTGAAGGCAGTGGGTGCGCTGCGGATGTGGATGGTTGGAATTTGGAAATCATTTTTTACTATTTGATTGATAAAAACACACTAAGAGTGTATTTAGATGGAAAAATTTAAAATTTTGAATTTTAAATCCTTCAATTAAAATTCTTTTATTTTCAAAATTTTGTGTTTGGATAAAAAAAAAATTAAAATTATGAGGATGAAAAAAAAAATATGATTAATACGCTAGTTATAGGTTTTTCTAGGCTCACACTTATCGATATTTTAAGAAAGATATTTTAAGAAAGACGATATTTCTTGGAGAAGATTGTAAGAAGAGAATTTCAATTTCTCACCTTTAGAAGAAAATTGAAATTCAAGATTTTTAATTGTTTAAAATTCTATTTTAAAATTTTAAATTCTTCATAAAAAACATTCAAACAATTAATTCTAAAATACAAAAATTTAAATTCTCTGATAAATTACTTTCCTCAGTTTGAATTCTCTATCCAAACGCATCCTAAGATTAATTCATGAGTAATTCGTCCCGTAGCATACAGCAGTGTTGTGTTTTGGTATCATATTATTTTGTTAGTATTATTATCCCCAACAGACACTCATATATACTAATAATACATACGCACATAAACAAGCAAAGCAAGTGTTTGTGTTGCGTTTGGTCTCTGAAAGAGAGAAAGTTTACTTCCTTGACTACAACAATATCTAATCTAAATGTTAGGTTTTCAAGTTGCCATCAAATTGTAAATAAAAATAGTTATCTGTTTGAACCTTGAGCACTACAGAATCTTGTGCCAGATTTTGGGGATTGTTTGACGAGAGAGGACAAATAATAGGTCAAAGGTCGGCTATGGTGCACTACACAAGTTTCCATCAAACAAATGCAAAGAAACAAAAAGAAAAAAGGAAAATTATGAATTAGACACAGGAGGAATTTAATTAGTAAACGCAAAATGTTTACAATTATAGAGCAAGTAATCATTAATTTATCAATGCGCCATGCATGCTCATCGCCTGAAAAGGGTAATTGTTCTTTCTTTCTTTCTTTTTTTTTAAAGGGTAATTATTCTGTTACCATCAAATATTGCAAAAGCATTTAAATTAAATACAATCGTATGTAGTCTAAAGATTCAACCATCTAGTAATAAATTGTTATGTATGATAACATCATTAATATTTTATAATTATTTTTAAAATTATATCTAAAATAATTTCAAATTAATTGATAGTTGACTTTTTTTTGAGTTGTCTAAGAATTAAACAAAGGTTACATTTGATAAAATATTTTAGCTAATTTTATTTATTAGATGAACTTTTTAATTATTAGGTAAACAAATTTTTTTTATTAGTTTTTAATATTTTTTAAAATGCTATTTGAAGTAGTGTTTTTTAAAATATTTTTACCTTCTAGTTTTTTATATTTATTTTTATTTTTTTCTCAATATATTTATCTATTTTTTTATTATTCTTTTTAAATAAATTATTATTTTATATTTTTCAATTACTTTGATTTTATCATACACTTATAATTTAATAAATTAATTTTTTAATTTTCAGCTGTCCAAGCTATTTTTTTTTTACCTAACTTTATCGAATATAGCCAAAATGAACATGCATTTGAACTCAAAATGAGTCTCTAAATCCCGTGATTATTTCAACAACAAAAAAAAAACACAAAGTAATGCACAAAAGTTCTGTGGGTAACGTACTATAGTGCACATGGATTCTTATTATAGCTAATTCCAGTGGGAAGTGCAAAACGAAATGCATCATGTCACTCTCTCGCTCTGAAGTCTTTCTTCACCAGCATGGATTGCTTTAAGACTTATCTATCCGATCCTTAATTATTTAAAATACATATAGCTTTTACTGTGCGAGACTGTGGGTATCCTTCGGTGATTCAGTTTTATTATATATTGTTAACAAAAAGAACACTAAGTTTATATATAATCACGCGTATAAAGATGTGGGTCTCGATCTTTTCAGTTCAAGGATTAAGGATTTATGACCTTTTTTCCAAATTCCAGCACTAACCTTAAATTTCTTCTTTCTTTCCTTCCCTTTTCTCTATCTTTATGTTTACCGTTCCTTTTTCTTTTTTGTAGTGTTGGCATAATATAAATTTATATGAGCAAGCTCATGGACCGCACAAATCTCTGATATTGTTTAAGAGTATCTTTGAATAGAGAATTTTAACTAAGGAAAATAATTTATCAGAGAATTTGAATTTCTATAATCTAGAATTAAATTTCTATAATCCAGAATTCATTGTTTGGATGTTTTTTTTTTAAATAATTTAAAATTTTGTAATTTTAAAACAGACTTTTAAACAATTAAAAATCTGGAATTTCAATTTCCTTCTAAAATGTGAGAAATTAAAATTATCTTCTTACACTCTTCTTCAAGAGATCCGTATGAAATTGTGGAACACCAATCATATTTTTTCTTTTTTTTCATTCATTTTTTTTCACCCTCATAATTTTAATTTTTTTTATCAAAACACAAAATTTTGAAAATAAAAGAATTTCAATTGAAGTATTTAAAATTTTTAAAATTTAAAATTTTTCAGAATTTTAAATTCCTCCATCCAAACACACTCTAATAGCTTGTCTTATATATCCACTAATGGATCGAGGACAATTAGAGAAATGCAGAAAAGAAACTCAAATTTGCCTAAAAACTTACGGGTTTAGAATCTAGATATAGATAGCGTCCGACCGGTCTAATTGCACTAATGCATGCAGTTGTAGAAACATGCAAGGGAACAAAGTGTCTTTACTCTTTTGTAAAGGATTGTATTTTTTTTTTTTGTTAAAATAAAAACAAATCATGAATGTATTAAAATATTAACTTTTATTGTTTTCATCAACGACTAATATTTCAAATTTTAATTTCCAAAAAAGATATTTTAAGAAAAAAAAATACAAAAAAAGGTACGAAGAGAAAAATTGAGAATGCAAATAAAATCCCCCGTTTTGCTTTAGACAGAATACCATTCCCCAAACTGGGCCAGAGAGGTTTGCTCCAACACAGCTTATTGTAACTGTCACTGAGGCCCAGATCTACTCATTTCAACATATAAATGTTGTGAGAAATGAGAAGTAGCACTCTAGAATATGCCAATATAAGCATGTTAAATGCTATTATTTCTGGGAGCAGAAAATTCTTTAGCAATTCATTGCTGGCACCACTTTAAGTTTTTGTTCATTTACTCTCTCTTTTCTCGTTATAAGATTTTTTTTTAAAATTGTTTGCTTTTTTTTATAAGATTTTTTTTTCTATTTTTTAGATTAACCAATTATTTTTTCCTACATATTATTTAATTATTCTCTTTAAATATTAATAAGAAACAATTAAGTGGATAGAAAGATAAAAAAATGATAATTTTGAAATGATAGTATAAATAATTAACACATTTAATGTGATTAATTAAATTAATTATTTATCTTAAAAGACATAAATTAATTAAAATGATTGTATAATTAAAAAGAGAGATAATATCCTGAACTTGTGCAACGTTTTGTTCTCCTCTGCCTGTATCCTTCCCTTTCATTGTATTTATCTTTCAACAAGTTTGCCTCCTTTTCTTGGTTACTAGGTTTTCCACCGGTTTAATTATTTAATATCTTTCCTTTCAAAACAGTTAAAAAGATAGTTTAACTGAGTCTAAACGAGTTAAAGTCCATATGCATCACTGATCTGTAGTTGTTCTAGATTCCTCCAAGGCTCCAAATAAGTAGGACTTACCACAAACAGTGGTGGTTGCTCTTCCGGTAGTTCCAAGGAACAGACTCAAGACTTTCAGAAGCATTCCAACATACTTAGTCAATCTAGATTTTAATAAAGAATAATGACATTGGAAGACTTACATACTTAAGATAGTTGTGTGCATCTTATTTAGTATTTACATGACATTAATTGAGGATGAGCCACAAACATGATTATAGTTGAGCTAAGTTGTGTATTCGAGAATTCCACACTAAGAAGCATGTTTGAAGATGAACCATGTAGACACGGTCCATCCCAATTTTGTTATGGGCTGGTCCAGAACAATTTGACTAGTCTTCTATTTGAGTTGATACAGGGTCCTGCTATTGGTCCTCCCTACTTACTATATTAGCCTCCAAGCAAAGTAAGAAGAGAAAAATACCCTTTTTATATTTATTAAAAAATGTTCCTAACAGGTTTCCTTCTTTTATGGGTAAAAAAAATTATGTTTCTGTTTTTTTTATCTTAACTCTCCGATTAATAAGAGGAAAGAGATATGGACTAATCCAAAATTCGACTGGAAAGTAATTAAAGTTTGATTAAGAATTATTTCCATTAAGGATTAAACTCAGATACTATCAGAACAATTCAATCTTAACTTAAGCACATTAACCACTCGTATCCAAACACCTAGCCAAGAATTACAAGTAGATAACAGAAACAATTTCTCTTGTATTAATACTTTTTCAAAAAATTTAACATAAGGAAAACTTATTTCTACTTTGTAATTAATTCTAGGCTTAATGTCACTTTTAGTTCATTATGTTACATAGTTGTTTCGTTTTGATACATTAAATTTTAAAGGTTTCATTATAGTCCTTTATGTGTTTGAAATGTATCATTTTGGTCTTTTTTCAATTTGTTGATAAAAACGTTAGTGTTCGATTAACTTTTAAATTTTAAAAAATGATCAAAATGATCATTTAAAAAACACAAAAGAACAAAATAAAACTTTTAAAACATAATATATCAAACCAAACAACTGTGAAACATAATGGATAAAAAATAACATTAAACTTTTTAAAATAATTAACTTTACATAGCAACGGCTAAAAAATGTCACTATCTTTATTTTATTTTAAAAAAATAGACAACTAAAAAATCATCATCTCCTCCAATCTTTCCCAAATCTAAAAAGATAAAAAAAAATGTAGCACCACACAGATCGAACAACGTCAACACATAATCTCATTGAAACCACTGAAAATTCTTATACTCTTCACCAGAAAACTTAAATCTTTCACACAACTATGCTTCTGGAAACAAAAGCATGAGAAATTGGAGCAAGAGTTGTCTTCGATGAAAGACAAAAATATGACTCTAACTCGCCAATTAACCCAATTTTGAACGAGAAAGTCATAATGTGGCTCTTTGTGAGGTCTATGAGCAAGACCTCCATTATTGCACACAGTTGAACCGGACAAGTAAAGGATTTTTCATCCTACATCTACAACTGGGTCAGGGAAGGCGAGCGCCAAGCAGCACAAAGATAGACTAAATGGTGCGTTTCATTGGACCAAAACAAACACTAATGTTTTTACGAACGGAGATTAATGTTTCTAACAAAAAATTAAAAAAAGAATCAAATAATACATTTCAAAAATATAAAAGATTAGAATGAAACTTTCAAAACATAATGTTCCAAAGGTGGAACAACTGAAAAAAATAGTAGACAAAAAATAACATTAAATCATTTTAAAATTTAAAAGTTAACAAAATACTAACATTCTTAATAAAAAAAATTGAAAAAAATACCAAAATAATATATTTCAAAAACATAAAGAATATAAATAAAATTTTTAAAACTTAATATAATAAAACAAAATAATTAGGAAATATAATAACATTAATTCTATATACATGTTACTTCGTTAAAAAAAAAGTTATAATTAAAAGTTACCAATGAATCAAATTAACTATGAAATAATTAATCGAATTAATTACAAATTATTCTGTTTGGGTGATTAATTTGATTCATTGGAATAATTATGATATTATTAAAAAGGTAAAGTTTAATTACCACTTAAGAAAAAAAGAAAGAAATTTTACCTTATGTTTAAGTAGCATATGGAATAATTTCCTCCTTATATTGGAACTATATGACAGGCATACTCCTAGTCCTATTGTATAGGTACAATTACAACTCGTCGTAATTTCAGCTAGAACTTTACGCGCCCTAACGTTAATTTGGTTGGCAGAGTATCAATAATATTAATAACAACAGTCATTGACAGCTGAAGAGAGAGAGAGAGATCTTCCACTTCCAGAATGTTTTACCCCAAAGTGGAAGAAACGAAGACAATAGTCATATACATATATGCAAGCTATATTTGCAGAATGAAGAATCAAATGCGGAATAAGTTAAGGTTTTAGGCACATTAGTAACATTGTCAAATTTTGGTAAACTTTGCGGGCCGTCCAATGCCAAGTAGCCAAGTTTGTTACAGACTGAATAAAAACGCGTTTGCATGGCTAACTCTGGTCTTTCCTTTTTCTTTCTGGACTGCAAATAACATAGCACCCAGTTTCTTACTTTCCTACTTTTTCTCCCTCAAATTTAATTCTTTGCTTTCTTTCGTGCGTATCTTTTTAGGTTAATTGTTTGTTTGGTAAAGAAGAAAAAAAAAATGAAAAGTACTTAATATCCTTTATTGAAAACTTTTCACTATTTTAAGAAAATAAGTATTGATTAAATATTTTTTTAAGAAAAATGTTAGTAACACACTTTTTCTCAAACACTCTCTCTATTATTAATTGAAATTTATTAAAAATCATAAATTTTGTGAGACTCATATTTTATTTAATGAGTCTCTTTTTTAATTTTGTAATTTTTTAAAATTTTAACCAATGAGAAAGAATTTATTAAGGGAGTATGTTAAAAAGTGTGTTATTAATATTTTTTTTTTTGTAATAGTTGTAGTTAATATTACTTAATATATTTTCTTTAGCTAATTTTTAGAAGTAATTTTTTTTTCGTTAAAAGTTTTCTCTGCTGCTTGAGTTTCTTTCCACTTTCGAATCTTCAATAATTCCATGCATCTGGAATGTACAGTCGGAGTAAGGCCAAATAAATTGATTTATGAACACGAAGGCTATATATAAAATATATTTTTCATCCATAATCTTTTTATTAAAATTTCTTTTAGCTTTTTATTTATTAAAAAATCATTTTAGTCATTTGAATTCTTAAAATCTGAGTAAATATTGCCCTTCCAAAACATTGTTTTTTTTTATTTTGAAGTACAATTTTGAATAATTTTTTTATTAATTTAATACATAAAATTTATCTTATTATATTCACCTATATAAAAATTATAGAACCCAATTAACAAATTTTCAATTTATTGATTCATGAAACCTTTTTTTCATTATATTCACCTAGTTAATTAAGGGAAAAATTATTTTTAAAAAAAGTTATAAATATATCTTTATCATAATTTTCAATGTATCTTTAACGTAAATTTTTAATAATTTTTTTATTAATTCGTTGATATATGATACCCTTATTTATAATCCAAGTATTGACTTAGCATCGCCCGAGATAAATTCGAATCTCAAGTCAAAGAAATGCGTGTAAGCTAGTAATCAATATGCGATTAGATCGTGGTGCACAAAAAAGGGAGTTAATGTGTTGTAGACTTAGTAGTTGGTGGATCAGTTTGAGGACTTTTTATCTATAAAAATTTATGAACCTCACTTGACTTTTGATGTGTCAACTAATTACAAAGTAACATTATTTACATCTAACGTTTGACTAAACAGTGCTATCAAGCATTAGTTAAAAAATTAAAATAAGAAAGTATTGCTTTTGTTCTTAATTATAAAATTTGTTTGTCTCTTATATTTTCCATCCATATTCTTATTTAATTAATTATTCTCTTTTTAAATATTTATGAGAAATAATTAAATAGTTAGAGAAATAAGAAAAGAATAATTTTAAAATAATAATATGAATAATTGATAAATTTAATGTGATTAACTAAAATAATTATTTTTTTAATGGACGTGAATTAATTAAAAAAAATTTATAATCAGGAACGAGGAAATTCTTAGTGTAAAAAATAGAAGAATGTAAAAAAAGTTAAAGTATAATTTTATGCCTCCTAATCAAAAAAATTCTCCTTTGAGTTTCTTAATTAATACCTCAAGTGCCATGGTTATCATTTTTTTCTTACATTTATTAACGAAATCATATCAGTTTAGTAAAAACAAACCATATAATATCAGAAATGTGTACACACACAATTTGTAAAAGAAATTGTGCATGAAATTATTGTTATGTACATCAGAGTTTATTTATAATTAAAATATGAGTATTTCAACATATTTCTTTAACGTTAATTGGTTAGTTATCGTGACATTTCATAATTAATCAATCTTGGCGAACCTTAATATATCAACTTATACCTAATTATGAAAAGTCTTCATTAAGATCAATGATCAATGTAGTTAAACAAAAAAAAATTAACATTTGTAAAATACTTGTTCAATTTTTTTTATAAAAAAAACTAATTCAATGTGTCAAAGACTCCTCACTACGAGAATTAGATATGGGAAAAAATAATTATACACGTGCTTTCTCCTTCCGTATTCAAAGAGGTTTTTCTGGAATTTGATCAACAGGTTCTTCCATCTTCCACAAGTCCATGATCAATTTATCGCTAAGGTACAACTCAAAACTCACCCTTAAGCCGTTTAAGGATAAAACAATTAAAATTTACACTTTAGGCTTATCAATATGTTATTAGTATTTATAAAGTAAAAAAAAAAAAAGAGTCTCATATATTAATAAAAGAGTCACATATATTAATAAAAGGCCTAATATGTTAAAAGTATATTTTTTAAAATTTATTTTGCGTCTTGTTTATTGTTGGACCAGATCTGCTTATTCTTAATAATTGTATAAATTTGTAAAAAAATACAGTTTAACTTCATGATAGAGTTTTTAAATAAAAAAATCATTATGGTTTTCAATAAAATTAGTTCCCTGCCAATTTTCGTTTCTTTCGCATTCATTTAAAGGCTAAGTTTAGATAATTTGGGCAACTTGAGACAAATGAATCATCTCATGATACTCCATGATTAATAAAATCGTTGATATTCCAATAGCTTAAACCAAGTTGCTTGAAACACTATATATTGAATTGATAATATATGGTGTGTTTGACTTTCTTGATAAGAGTTTCTTTATTTCTTTTTTTCAAAAAATAAATTGATAAGAATTTGTAATAATAATAATAATAATATATTTTTATAAATGCACGTTTTTTAGAGAATTTCTGAACACACACTAAATTGCTTGAGGCAAAATATAATACTGATAAAGTACTGTTTCAAGAAAATAAAAATTAGGACTACTTCGCAATGGTACTGATTAGGAATAAGTTAAGTAAAAGATGGATCCCGTACGTGGGAAATTTCATTAAAAAATGCACATGGAAGATGACTTCAAAACTACTATTTATTAGTTTATATATAAAATGATTGGATCATCACTCGTTGTATTTAGTGCTTTTTGACATGCCTTTTTCTTTGCTTAATGTGTGGAAGAAAAAACGGAATGAAAGGGATAACGCATAAAAAAAATATATGTAGGATGCTGATTATCGTTCCTATGACTTGATCAAAGCCAAGAGAACGAAGCAACTAATCCATGTGCATCCAGCATAGATTAATATTGGGATATAAATTAAAATTAGTGAACATGATAAAGACGTAAATGAAACGAGGCAACAGAATATAGCCAAAAGGAAGGACAAAATGATCGAAATGTCTAGAATGGCATAAAGAACATACGATATGAGACAAAAGCACAATCAAATAGATGCGAAATCGGTTATTTCACCAACCAAAAGAGGGTTTACTAAATACAAATTTCACTAACAGAGACTGAAATGTCCAATTTAATTTTAAGACATTATACGCAAGCATGTTTTACCGTAAATATTAAATAATTATGTATTGATTGAATGGAAATAAGAAATCATCCAAAACCAAAACAAACAAAAGTAACAAAAAAAATGTTCATTAAATTCAACCGAACTTTTAGCCGGTTTGCACTTTTCATATAGTAGTGACGTAGTTTTGTATGAGTAATGAGAAACGGTAGCAGTACACTATAAACTATTTATTACGATTTTAAATTTTAAAACTGGGTTACGGTTTAATTTTCAGCTTGTGACTCTAGAAGGGGAAATTATCTTCATTCTGGTTAACTCTTAAATTTATAATTTTATTGAGTGATTTTAATTAATCAAGAAAGGACAAAAAGAAGAAACGGAGGAAAATAGAATAGAATTGAAAAATAATAATAAGAGTGATTTTGATTTGAACACTATTTTTCTAAATATGCCTTATTAATAGTTATTATTTATCATTTTTTCTTTACATATTTTTATCACATATATCACTTATAGAATCTATATTATTTTCTTTTTATCCTTCTCTCCTAAAGTGTCAAATAAGTTTTTGGGTGTCCAAAAATTATTTTTGTAATAATATTACATAGATTTTGATCTTGAATAGCAACCTTAAATTGGACCTATTCAGTGAGACAACAATTGATATTTCGCATTGGGTGGTGGGCATATGGATTCGGGATGTGCATGTCATACTTTCTTTGTAAGTTTGTTATATGTACGTCTGATCTCTGGGTTCCTCTGAGTCTTTCAGTAATATATTGATTTGCTTATTAAAAAAAACTACCATAACTAGAAATAAAGAATCACCTAAATGTAAAATAATGTTTAGGTGATTTTTTATTTCTATTGTCGCATACCTTTTCTCCTGTTTTTTTATAAAGGTGATTTATATTGGTTAACTTTATTAGAATATATTATTTGTTATCTATTACTTATCTACGAATATCTTGAATTAAGCATATCTTATGCTTAACTTAAGTATTTTTTATTAGCAAATGTTAGTTTATTTTCTTTTACCATTGAAATTTAACATTCAAAGTTTTTTTTTTCGGATCCCCTTTAGTTGATTTCTGGATCCATCCCTTGATCAAAGGTGCCCAACTAACTAAAGGCTCCAACATGCATGGAGGAAGATTCCCTGCAATCTCTCAACCGTTGGAGCTTGTTGTTTGATAAATTGAAAATAATCTAAATCCCACAATAGAAGAATATATAAATTTAGGGTAATTCTCGTTCTTGAACTAATTTTTAGAGTTGAGTTAGAAGAATGAGTTTAGTGTTGTAGGAGGTTAAGAAGCTCTTGCCGATACACATAGTGTTTTTATGTTTTTCAACATCTCCTTAGTTTCACCTTTTTGCTTTGAGCCTTGCACCACCTTTACTAACTGTGGGATTTTAAATTGCAGTCCACAGTTGTAACTTGTAATTGTCGTCATAATATAAAGGTTTTTTTTACTCATCATAATGACATCATTGCTGCATAGTCGCATTTTACTTCACAATATCAAGAATCACGTTAAATATTAATTGCCACCATAGTTTAGTTATTATGTTTCCTTAAAAAAAAAAGTTATTATGTTATAAAAATTATATTTTTTAAAAAAAATACATGATTCATTCAAACTATTTCGATTTGCACCAGAATCCATATATGGACTTTAAGTTTGAGTATACAGCAAACTATTTTCGTCGGTCATAAGAGTAGTTTTCTCAAATTATATTTTCTATCACATTTCTTTATTTAATATTATTAGTTAAAATTTGTTAATAACTATAAAATTATAAGTGAAAATTCAATAAATACAAAATAAGAGTTTAGCATAATTTTATATTTTAATGAATTTTAAGTAATAATAAAAATGATATTTTCTCACAGTAAAAAACAAAACGGCATGCATCATTTTTTGTTTGTTGAGTAGACAGGGTCATAAAGCTAACTTCATTTCAAACCGTTGGGTATTTATTTAGTGCAACTGCGTCCTCTGACCTCTATGGTCATTGACTCTATCCTTAACGAATTAGGCTTCACTAAAAAAACATAAATAAAAAATATTTATTTTTGAATTTTTAATAGGTTAAGATTATGATATATTTTAATTAAGTTAATATTAATTATATTTATACTAAGGATAAGAGCGATTTAAGATCTTCTTCTAAAGTTAAATGTTCCCACTTCGATTAAGTTCATTGGCATAATTATTATCAACTAATTAAAGATATTGTCCGTTTTGATAGAGTTACGATTTTGACTTAAAAAGATGTCCTCAGCTGGTTAAAATAGAAGAGTTTTTATGAATTACTCCTAGCTTTAACTCTCAAGTAACATGAAACTTTTCGATGTATAGAAACAAACTGTATTAAAAAAAACCGTAAAGTAAATTTAAAAACTTTTCGTGGTTCGAATTTAGACTGCACTTTTGGCAGTTGCATTTGCAATAATGCAGTCGAGTTAAGGAATAAACTCATCTAAAATTAACTTTTTAGTTTTCACATTACATCTAAAAGAATTTGACCTCTAACAGACCATTTGCGCATCAATGCTGATACCAAATGCCTGCGTGCATTAATAAGAAGACCGAGTCATCTTCAAACGTCCAAAAAATAGGTGTGAACGGTTGATACTCTCTCATTTATTTTTGAAAATATATTAGTGAATTATATTTTTAATGATATTTTAATAAAACTATAATATATATAACTAAAATTAAGTTGTCTAAAAATGAAAAAAAATAAAAAATAGATAGTCCAATATTATATATGAAAAAAATATGAAACTCTTTAATAAAATACATATTTTGAAGATTAATTAAGAGTTTATAATTAAACACTCATTATTTATTATGCAGACTAATTTAGTTAGCCATACTTTTATTCTTTTAACGTGTAAGTATTCACAACACAATGGTTAAAGTTACATGGAGAGAGTAAATAATATATGCAATAATAATACGATTGATTTTTATAATATTATTTAATCACAAATTGTTGATGTAATATTAATAAATTTGTTAACTTTATTTTAAAAGTCTTATAAATAATGATTTTTAATTTCTTGCCTTCCAAATTAGGTGTAAAAGTTACTCCCTCTATTTCAAATTAAATAATTTTTAGGGCGTTCTTTTCCTCTTTTAAGAAATAAACACTTTAAAATAATAATAGTTATTAGGGATTAACGTACTGTATCGTAATTTCTTTTTTTTACTGGAATTTTATCTTAATTTCTATAAATACATCTTTGTTAAATATTTAATAAGAGTTTAAATTAAAATAAAATTTCAATATTTCATTAAAAACCCAAAACATCATATAATTTAGTTACACTAAGAAGTAAAATTTGTTACGTCTTTTAAAACACGGAGAAGTAATTATTCCTACAATTGTCATTTGAAAATTCTCTCTGTCATAACTCATAACTTGTATTTCTTCTAATGGGGTTTAGCAAATGGTAGTTTATGATAGGACCAAATCCTCCGGAGGCTAACACTTTTGTCTTTTGATGAATCTTGGCATCTTCTTGGATGATTCAGGTGTTGAAACTTGAAAGCAACACATGAACAATGAACCGCGTATCCTCGTAACTCCGCAGTTCAATATTACTCTCCAAGTCCCATCCAAAGACAAAGTCAACTATCATTTGAGTCAAACACCGTCTATATATACCCCTCACAAGTCACAACAACTCAAACAAACCCCTAAACATCATTACAGCACTTCTCTCCTCCTTCACACATATATCCATTCTGAAACTGTGAAAAACTAACTCAAACAACTTAAAGAACCATTATTACTTCATCAGCCAAAATGCCGAGAAAAGGAATGAGAAGCATTTTCTTCAAACCATCAACTTCCACCTCATCGCTACCACCATCTCCTTCCCCTCAACGCACTTTCTCAGACTCCTTAATGGACGAAAACATAGAAACCGCAGAGAAGCTAATAACCAAATGGGACGATTCCAAAGTCCCGACGACAACCGCGCTTTTCAGCGGCACCCGCCAGGAAGCCAAACAATACCTAAACGCGGTGAAGGGACTACAGTCCGCTATGCAGTACCTCGTCGCACAGGATTCCACCTCCAGCACCCTCGTGCGCGCGCAGCTCCTCATGCAACTCGCCATGAAGACGCTCCAGAAAGAGTTCTACCAGATTCTATCCTCCAACAGGGAACACTTGGACCCCGAAACCGTCACCACGCGCTCCTCCGTCGACCTCCGCAGCGTCTCCGATTACGTCTCCGATTACGACGACGAAATCTCAATCACCGAGGACGAGTTCCGCGTCTCCGAGACCGAGCGAGTTTCCATGCTCGCCATGGAGGATTTGAAAGCCATAGCCGAATCCATGATTTCCTCCGGCTACGGCAAGGAGTGCGTCAAGGTTTACATCATCATGAGAAAATCGATCGTCGACGAAGCGCTGTACCATCTCGGAGTGGAAAAATTGAGCCTCTCTCAGGTTCAGAAACTGGATTGGGAGGTTCTCGAGTTGAAGATCAAGAGCTGGTTACAGGTAGTTAAAGTCGCCGTCGGAACTCTGTTCCACGGCGAAAGGATCCTCTGCGATCACGTCTTCGCCTCGGATTCGGGGAAGAGAATCGCGGAATCATGTTTCGCGGAAATAACCAAAGACGGCGCCGTATCGCTGTTTGGATTCCCGGAAATGGTGGCGAAATGCAAGAAAACGCCGGAGAAAATGTTCAGGATTTTGGATTTGTATGAAGCGATCTCCGATTACTTGCCTCAGATCGAATCCATATTCTCCTTCGAGTCAACGTCTAACATTCGCTCACAGGCCGTTACGTCGATGGTGAAACTCGGCGACGCCGTTAGAACGATGCTAACGGACTTGGAAACCGCGATTCAGAAGGAGTCCTCGAAGAAACCAGTCCCTGGCGGTGGAGTCCACCCTCTCACGCGCTACGTGATGAACTACCTCACTTTCCTCGCCGATTACAGCGGCGTGCTGGTCGATATAATCGCCGATTTGCCGCAATCTCCGTTGCCGGAGTCTTACTACCGCAGCCCGATGCGCGAGGAAAACCCGCCGGCTTCGGAGCTATCGGAGCGAATCGCGTGGATCATACTCGTGGTGCTCTGCAAGCTCGACGGCAAAGCGGAACTCTACAAGGACGTGGCGCATTCTTACCTGTTCCTCGCGAATAACATGCAATACGTCGTCGTAAAGGTGCGCAAGTCGAACCTAGGGTTTCTTCTCGGCGAGGAGTGGTTGGACAAGCATAAGTTGAAGGTTAGAGAGTACGCGTCCAAGTACGAGCGAGTCGGGTGGAGCGCGGTGTTTTCTGCGTTGCCGGAAAATCCCGCGGCGGAGTTGACGGCGGAGCAGGCCAGGGCGTGCTTCGTGAGGTTCGACGCTGCGTTTCATGAAGCGTGTAGAAAACAGGCCTCGTGGTTCGTATCCGACCCGAAATTTCGTGATGAAATCAAAGGGTCGATAGCTTCGAAGCTGGTGCAAAAGTACAGCGAGTTCTACGAGAAGAATCGGGTCGGGTCGGAATCCGTTAGGGGTTTTTTACCCGACGATATAGGGAAATACCTGTCTAACATTTTGTGTAATGGAGATTCGGGCAGTGTCTCGTCACACTCTTCGTCAACGACGTCGTCTTCCCATCGCTCTAATCGACGGTGAAGTTGGAGATGTCGCCGATAATTGATGGCGTCATATTCCCCCGATTTTTATTTTTATTTTCATTTTCATTTGTAGATTTAAATTAAAGTTCTAGAAATTGTCCTGAGTGAGTAGAATGAGGACAAGAATACAACATAGAGAATATTCGTACGTGTAACGCGTTTAATTATTGTATATTACAATTTTTTGGTGTTTCAATTTGCTTACTGTATATGATTTTAATTCTGAACTTAATTAAACTTTGCAGTGGTTCAAGTAAGACCATAGAAGAGTAACGTCCAAGGAATTTTCTGTAATCCATTGTTTGTCCAAAAGGAGAAATCAGAGGCGTTGAAAACCTAATACAATTTCAAGATAATAGTATAATAACTATTTTTAAAAAAGAAATAGTATAATAAATATATTTACTACAACATTTTTAAATAATAGGAATCGTTAGAAACTAAAATTTACATTTTAAGGTAATAACATAATCACAATAAAAATAATTTTAAATTGAAAAATATATGTAAAATCTTGAAAATCAATCTCATTCTTGTAAGTTATATACAGATATCATCATGTAATAAGGGAAAAAAACCATAAAAACTGATTTAATTGAAAGAGTAAAGATGTTGAGAATTTTACTTTTCAAAATGAGTACTCAAATTTATAATATTGGAATAAATTAATTAAATCTTTAAAATATTTAATCATTTACACGTTTTCTCTTCTAATTTTAATAGAAATACAGTTTTATGGAAGAAAAGCTAACTTACATTTGGATGGTCTTGATTTTGAAGAGAGAGAAAACTTAATTTCTTTTATAGAGAATACGGAATAAAGTTTAGTTGACGATCGCTATGAATATTCTTATTTTATAAGTGTGTATCATTTGTTAGATTTGATTTAGTTATTCTTAATGAAGATATATTGTAATTAGTTTCTTAATTTGATAAAAAAAAATCAATCTTAAGAGGATATTATAAATAATTATATAATCACGATATAGCGATATCTTAATTCTCTTTTTCTAAAAAAAAAAATCCTTCACACGGCTCAATCTAAAGGAAATAAAATTTTGGTTTTTCTTACATTTATAGGAAAGAAAACTCTTGTGTTAACAAACTGGACAATTTTAAGACTTTGTCTTGGGATAGTTTTACTTAATGGGATTTTGTCCCCTTTTTTGTTAGAGATGAATATCTTAGGAATAAGAAATGTCTTCCTAATTACATATTTATCTAAAGTTGCTATAGATTTTGATCTAATATTTTCATTTTGTTCATTTTTTTTAATGTTATTGGGTATGTGATTATGGGATAAATACCGAGAGAATGTTAATTTAGTGAAAATTCACTCTTTATCCTCCCTTGTCTCTTCACCAATTTTTATATAAAAATAAAATAAAATATGTCTCTTTCCTTTCTTTCATTTTCACATCTTTATTTCACTTTTTCTCTACTTAACACATTAATCAAGTCTCTATTTTTTTTTCTCTCTCTATAGACAAACACACACTTAAGAAAAAGAAATGCATCCGGAAGGGATGCTTCTAACACATCAACATGAGACACTTCAGGTTCATTATCACTGCACTGTAGCCTGTAGGAATGAAGATGGTGTTAGCAAATCACATCATTTACCCAACTGCCAACACAATTCCAATAACTCTTGAATATATTTTGCTCAGCTAGGAATTGAAAGCTTCACCTGGATCACGTTGTTTGAGGGCAACCAGCTACCATCATCAACATTCATTTTGTCGAAATATGAATGTTTGATGAAGATGAACCTTTATTTATCCAATAAATAATGTTTTCTAAATTTTTATTGAAAAGATTTTTAACTCAATTTATTTTCTTATTGTGTCTTTTATCATAGTATTTCTAATATGAATATCTATTTCATCCATTGAAAACTTATTGCATACTGTTCTATTCGAAGTGTGACAATAATTTCCTTTGTTTTTTCTTGGTCAAGGTTTCAATCTCTTCAAGCTAGCTAGATTCAGATTCACCAACGGGTTGTCTGGTTAGATCAGATCAATTTAAAGTTTAGATGCAGCGCTGGGCTGAATTACAATAATTTGAAGTTGGACAGTTGCTTCCTGCACTCCAACAATTTGTTTTCTGTACCTTTTTTGCATTTCGAAAAGATTAATCTAAAATGTATGGAAGGAGCAGGAAAAAATTTGTAGGAATCACCTTTTGGGTTCAATTTTATATTTATTTGCAAAAACATAAAACGAAAGTAAAAAAATTTCACAATACTAAGTAAGTTCTAAAATTTCATTTAGTTTTATAAAAATTCATAAAACAAATGTCAGAACATAGAGAAATATATTACTGCAAGAGAATTGGACTTTAAGGATGAAAAATAACTGTATGGGCCAACCCAGTTTTATTTTTTTATTTATTAAAAAGAAAGATTGCACTTCTTCAGAACCACATGGCCACCACAGTATGGACCCTGGCTGGAGGAGATTTTTTCTTGCTGATTTTGCATGCAGATTTGGGCTTTCAAACAGATTGCTCAACTACTGGGCCAATGACACAATCATTGGCATGGACTATGCCTACTATTTATTTATTTATTATATGATTTTATTATTATTTTTAAACAAATATCATCATAATATAATTTTTTTAACATCCTTACGGAGTATCCATCAGTTTTATAATGTCTAATCTCTGCTGAAAAATTTGACTAACCACTAACCACCTCTAGTGGGATCTGTTCTCATAGTCACATTCTTTTCCATCAGTATGACTTGAATCTGAAAGATAAAAGAATTGAATTTAAGATCACTTGGACTGATCACTTGTTAGTAATGAGAACATATAATTGAATGATAATATAAAAATTATTACAATTACTAAATTAAAATTAAAATTAAATTTAAACTAACTTGTTTTTATAAAAAAAACAACAAAAAGTTACTCCACAAGTTAATAGTCATGGACTAGTTTATACATAAGCTATTTAATACATCGCAGTAGCTATGTTAAGAAAAACATAAACTAACAAACAAAACAAGAATGTTATTAATTTACTGTCAAGAATTGTCAAACATTACGATTGTTTTTTTATTATAACTTGTGTAATAAAAAATAATTTGTTAATATAAATATTGAAAGTCTACACTAACAATAAATACATTATATTAACAAATTATTCTAAAAGAAACTAGTTTAATATCTTAGCAGAGTGATTGGAGAGATTTTAGAAAAAAAGATTTGTCCTTTTGCCTTATCTATATTAAATATTTGGAATAAGAAATTTGAAATTTACGTAAACTTATTTGATTTAAATAAAATTATCTTACAAATAAATTAGATATTGATTATATATATATATATATATATATATATATATATATATATATAAAACTTTTTGGCATATGATTATATATACTTGTGAGTAAAAGTATATACTATTATTTAATAATAAATTGACATGTATAATAAGTTTATTAATTTTTATAATAATTATTAAATTAAAAATTATATGAAGGATAATTTCAAATTATTTAACCATATAATTTTTACACTAAACAAAGCAATTAAACTCTACATTTTTTGTTGCTCGTTATTGTTTCTTCTAGTAACATTTTATGATTATTTGGCGTTCCCACCATTTTACTTTTAAATCATTTCTAATATACAAATAGATATTAAAATAAGTTGTTCTTGAATTTCTTAATCAAGATTTAATTTTTGTTCCCTGGCTTGGACATAACCACATAGAGTTCACAACTTAAAGTACTCCTTTAACCCAAAATGGACTATTCTGATACAAGAGAGATTAATTAAATGACAAATAAAATCCCCCAAATATCTTCTAGTTAAAAATAAAATAAAATAAACCTTTATAATATATTGCTCTGACAGTACAATTTTGAAATAATTAATTTCTAGAAAATTAACTGAAAAAGTTGTTGCTAAATGAACGCAAAGTTAATGAAGGAAATATGCCAAAGTTCCTTAATAAATAAGACCTTTATAGGTGATACCCATATGTGGTCACATCTCTCTATTGGCAGTTCTGCGAAGCTAATTAATGCAGTCATCGGGCTGCTACTCTAATGTCGTAATGTTGCTTTCTTATTGAAAGCCAAAAGCTGTATCCTTTATCATCTTCACACATCTCCTTCATGCCACAAGCCACAGCTGTCATCACATACTTAAAGAATTCGAATTCATCTGTATAGTTTATATGTTAAACGTTAGAGATTTAAAGAAACTTGAAATGTTGGGATGAATTTATATGTATCAGAGCTTTACTAACGAACTAATTACAAAATCGTAAAAGAAAAATGTACAACATTTTTTCGAAAATCTTTCTCATGCTTTTATTCTGTCAATTATTGTTTTTTTCAATGAGTTTATGTCTCAAAGTATTTATAACCTTAACTCTCTCTCTCTCTCTCTTTTTTTTTTTTCTGGTGTGAATAGCCCCCATATAGCTTTAGATGGTGTTAATTAATAAAAAAGGTAGTCAACACATAAACAGTAAACCTCTTTAACGTGCCCTGTTATTATGATACCCAATCCATCACGAATTCCAGACACTAAAGAGCATGAAACCAACATGAGAATTAACTGAGAACCTCAACAAACTTCCACATCTAATAATTCGGCTGTAGCACTCGAGAAAATCTAATGAACTTAGCAAAAAGTTCTTTAAACACACGCCAGAGTTTATAGATCCCTGCTAGAAACAAGAACCCTGAAAAAATGCATATTTGTATACGTTGAAGATCTCACCTTAACCAATGATAAAATTAAAATTAAAATTATATATATATATATATATATATATATATATAAATAATTTTTACTTTTTATGTCGGTTTATTTTTTTTACATATGTGTGAGTGGTATTTATATTGTTATTGTTTTCGTCACTTTGAGAGATGGTGGCGTTATAACTTGCAACTGTCATTTCTGCTCGAATATATTAAGGGCTAAAAAGGAAAATTTTCGTTGTCAAAGATGTCACAAGTTTGAAAGTATCCTTGTTCCTTGTTGATTTAAACTCAAATTCTAATATAATATTAGAGATTATTTTAATGATGGTTCATATTGATTCATTCACTATCAAGTTGTAAATTCATTTTTAGTTCTCAATATAATTAAATGTGTTAAAATATCATATTGATTAATAATATGATAAAAATTAATATATATAAATGAATAACAACTCTTATCTGATAAAATAATTTTATTGTAGCCAGTTTTTAAATTCTAAGAATAAATACTAGTTTGTTAATAGTAGTCTAACATTAAAGAAAAAGTGATTTATATTAATTTTCATTTTTCTAAACGTATTGATAAAGTAAATACTATTTTTTCCATCCCATAATAATTGCAATGTAAAAAAGAAAAAATATATTAAAATGATTTTTATTTTATTTTGTTAATATAACATTAAATACTTTTTTCACTTATATCTTGTATATGTTAATTATATGGGTTACAGAATCTAAAATTGAATTAATAATGATAAAGTTACTTTTTAAAAATTGTTATGTTCTTTCATTCATTTGTTTATTTTTTTTTACTTATATACTTTATAATATTAATGATGAAGACTATAAAATCTAAAATTAAATAATGATGAAGACTATAAAATCTAAAATTAAATAATGATGATATGATTAATTTTATAAAATTGTATTATTTTTCATTTATTTACTAATTTTCTTTGTCTTATAAAACAACTTAACGACAAACAAGATTGAGGGAGTAAATGATTGGGAACCTAAGTCTTCAAGTACACACTTGCATATTAACTAGGGGCTTTGGTCAAATCTCAACCACAATACACATACTTTGCCAAATTTATCAAGATTTCCGGTACATGTATTCGTGTGTGTATTACCTAAACTCCTTTATTGTGATTGCAAATTTGGTGATGATCATGCCCTGGCCCCGTGCAATTCCGAAAAGGTAATGATGCTTTCGATTGAACTATAAACTTTTGAATCATCATCGATCCACGTATGTATATAGTGACTATTAATTTAGGCCTTGCACAGGTAAATGTAATAAGAAAAATGTGAATATATCATAAAGATTTTGTTTGAAAGGCAGTTCTTTTAGACGCAATCAAATATAAAATATTAATTAAAATGTGAACACTACTCTTAACAGAGATTTCAACTTTGATTCGCTACATTATAGTTAAAAGATTAACTACTTTCACTATATTCAACTCCTGTTAATATGCAAATATAATCTAGCGTGTTGTTTGTAACAAACTTAAATGTCAATCGATGTGATATTTAATTTACCAGTAGATTGACTATATCCTGCTCTTTGGTAATAACGATGTGGATCCATATATCATGAACGTGCTTGTAGGAGTGTTGATTAAATCTATCACTCATCACTTATTTATCTTATTGATTATTATTATTAATAACATAGGCTGTCGAATTAATTCAACTTTTGATATCTTTTGGTGACCACCGTAATGTATATACAGTCCCTGTCTTCTTTATGTTGAGCAATTCCATATATATATATATATATATATATATATATATATATTATTTTTTAGTTAGAATAGTTAGTCATTAGGGTAAAATGTTATTTATATATTATATTATTATTTTAAATTTTTAAGTGATAAATTTACTAAAGTTTTATCCTTTAAAATAAGTTTATTATGATATTACAAATACCATAATTAAAACCAATCCTTATTCATATCTAAATTATGAACATATTGGTTGCAATTTACCTAATAACTCTATTCATTGATAAATGAATTGTTAATTTTTTTTTCTAAATGTTTATCTTGCAATTAATCTAATATTCTGATTATATTTTCTATCTCTTGTCCTTTTCATTTTTTATTCCAAAAATTTAAACGTTCGATGAGAATAAATTTAAATTTTTTATGTCCATCTTAAAAAACTTGATTTTAAGTATTAGCAACGAATTTAATAGTTTGTTTTTGCAGGTCAATATATTATTAGTGTGAAATTTATATTATTTTATAGATGGTTAATCTCTATTAGAAAATTTGATTAGACATTTTTAGTAAAAAAATTTCTCCTAATCTTATTTTTTTATCTATAAGATTCAAACATAAAATATTACTTAAAAAATATGAGTTTAATTCCATTTAGACCAATGTAATGTGGCAAACAATTTGGTTTTAAAGGTCTTAATTTATTTTTAAAAGTAGAAATATTGAAATAAGTGTGAAAAAGATAAGTTACAATACCTTATTAAAAGATTAACTATTTTAATATATATATTAATCGGAGAAGTATAAACTTATGAGCACAACTGTGTGGCCCATCATAAAAGCCTTATTTACTATAATGCACTAATTTTGAACCTACATATTAATCACTCACTGTTGTCAGATATAGTTTGTAACCGACTCTTTCAAAATATATTAATCATATTAAAAACAGTAGCGTTCACTTTACAGAGAGAGAGAGAGAGGAAGGATGTTAAGCTATTTTAACAGTAATTTTTTATATTTACTTTTTAATAAGTTTCTATAAAATGCGAAGGTCATAAATTCAGCTGTTAAATAATGTGAAAAAATCTTGCTAAATGCTAATCATGCATCTAAAATTCCAGATAAATTGAATATATATATATATATATATATATATATATATATATATATATATATATATATATATATATATATTAGCAAACATTTAATTATATTTGCACACCGACTCACTTGAATCCACGTACACACAGAATCACTTAATTACTTAAACACACACATAGGGTCAATGCAACTATGCAAGATCTTGCATGACACATGCAAATGTTGGTATTAGATAATGACTTTTCAAGGTTTTATACGTACTTCCTGGCTGAAATACCAACCAAATTGAACGCTGGTGGATCCGAGATTAATGTTACCGTCTCTGTCAAACAAACTTATATGCATGCTCAGTGCTTCAAGTTGAGCTGGCTTTAAGTTGGGCTATTCTCCATGGCCTGACATTAATTGATTCTCGAAATCGAGGCTTTTGAATCTGACTCCATTCATGCTTGCAGTGAAGCTGTTATCAGAAGGATGCCTTCTCTTTCATACTTGCCCTTCCTTGTGTTTCATCTCATAAAAAAGTCTTAGACTGCGTTTAGTTTTGCCTTTTGAGTGCTCTAAACTCGGTTTGAAAAATAAACTCAGTTTCATGATATATTTAGTTATACTCAAAAATACATTTGCATATTAAAATTTTGTCTAAAAATTCAGTTTTATAGAAATTAGAGACCTGAATTGCTTTTACAAACTCAAGTTTGAAACTTTAATTCAAAACAAAAACTTATATTAGTTAGAAATTAAAGTTAATAAATGTAAATAAATACCTTTTTTTCTTAGTTCATTTGAAGAGCTTTTTAAAGAATAAAACCGGAAGACTCATGATAGACAAAGATTCACAATAATACCACATATTTCAAAACCATGGTACCAAGTTTTTTTTTAATAAAACCAATTGGCTGACACCTTAGCTTAGTATGATCTATCCTTGTCAAGTGGCCATATACACAAAGTTTAAGTTATCCCCTGAATTTCTTTTTCCTCCTCTGTTGGGTCTTTTAAAGATCAAAATGACAAAGACTTAATTACCATGCAGACTATTAAAGCTTTTCAACACCAAGGCATTATATATCTTCATCACATCACATGGCACCATTATGTATTTTGTGAATCAAACAAGTGGCTGTGGCGCCTGACACCTTAGCTAGATATGATCTATCATTCTCAGGTGACCATTCAGTGTTTATGTTCCCCCCTGGATTTCTTTTCCTTCTCTGGGGTCCATTTCTCTTTTTGTTTTTAAGTTGCGTTTTGTTTTGAGTTTAGAAGCAATTATGTTCGAGAGACAGGGTTAATTCTTCCTGAAACAAGGTGGAACAACAAATATGACATCTCATATTTAATGAAAATTTACTCCCTCTTATTCATAAAATAAATAAAAGAGGTTATAATTAATATAATAATCTTGATCATCATGCACAATATCAAGCCTATTGGTGATCGAATGCATGACGTTCTCGTTACATAGCTCTTCCGTGGATCAACTGATTAAGCCTATGCAACACTTGGCTGCATTCAGAAAAATTGTTAGGAAGAAGCCATTGCAATCAATAAAGCATAGTAGATAGTTAGTTAAATCTGTTGGGTTAGTTACCAACAAGTTGTTAATACCATTAGTTTGTTGAGTTAGTTATGTTAGATTTCATCTTAAAACCAATTGGCATTAAGTGAAGTTGCCCAACAGATATATAAGCCGCACTCCAAGGATTGAGGCAGCCGATGTGGGACTTGGGTATTTCCCAATACACCCCCTTCACGCCCAGTACTTATTGGGCTTGGTGCGTGAATCACAAATGTGGGTACTCATCGCAGCAGAAGCGAAGACGAGGTCCCAAGGTCAGAACCTGTTCTGATACCATGTTAGATTTCATCTTAAAATCAATTGGCATTAAGTGAAGTTGCCCAACAGATATATAAGCCGCACTCCAAGGATTGAGGCAGCCGATGTGGGATTTGGGTATTTCCCAATAAATTATGCATGTAAATAATTGTAGTATATAAGAGTTGTAGGAATGAATAAAAGGCATGCAGAAAAGCTTAGAATCAGTTTCAGACTTTCTTAGGAGGAGCCTTGCCTCGAACAAAGGCACTATCCCACCCTCTGTCCATAACAACTGATCCGACCTCCGCCATCACCATTGCCATGGCTGACCACGGAACCAGAAAGACGACCACCAATCGCCTTGAAGAAGCCATCGTCCGCCTATCCAACAGTCAAGCTTCCCTCCATGACAAATACGCAGAACTTTCTGGCAAGTTGGACTCAACTCTTGATCACCTCCACCTGCGGTCACCCAACCATAATCATCTCAATTCCAACACCCAGCTCCATCAACGTAATGTCGCCAAATTAGATATATCGCGATTCTCGATCACCCACCAGCCGTCCATGGCTGCCTCTACCTCTACTCCCGGCCATGCCATAACACATCACCCACAACCACCCCTGCAGGAGCCATCCCTTCCTTCTCTTTATGTACATCCAGCTCAATCCATTGGGATTGATTTTGCAAGTACTCAGCACCGTCATTCCATGGCTGCCTCTACCTCTACTCCCGGCCATGCCATAACACACCACCCACAACCATCCCTGCAGGAGCCATCCCTTCCTTCTCTTTATGTACATCCAGCTCAATCCATTGGGATTGATTTTGCAAGTACTCAACACCGTCTGTTAAGCTTGTTTAGTACCACAGCTCTGCAAACCATGCCGCCTTCCATGGATTCCACAGCGCCAACGGCACTGCTGGAACATCACCACACAATGGATCCAAACACCTCGCCATGGTGCCCCGGCACAATCACCGTTCCCCGGAGAGCTCGCGTCACTCCCCAAACGATGCCGCAAAGCTTCCACTTACCCAAGATCGCGCCATTCCCAAACGAAGAAGTTTTGTCCACAGCACAAGCACCAGAAACTTATGGAGGCTTCTCGCGTGTTTTCTCGTCCAACTCATCTCAGTTTCAAGTGTACAAGAGAATGTTGAAACCTCTGGTGGAGGAGTTTCTTAGAGGTAGTAATGGAATGTTGGCTGCCATTGCTAATGGACTCCACAAAAAGACCATGAGCTTTGGTGCAAATAATGCTCTCATTTTTTTTATCCCGGTGGGACTTTTGCTGCGAATTTCTCTATTTCCCTTTTTTTCATTACCCAACACCTTGAGGACAAGGTGTTTTTGATGGGGTAGAGAATGTTAGGAAGAAGCCATTGCAACCCATAAAGCATAATAGATAGTTAGTTAAATCTGTTGGGTTAGTTACCAACAAGTTGTTAATACCATTAGTTTGTTGAGTTAGTTATGCATGTAAATAATTGTAGTATATAAGAGTTGCAGGAATGAATAAAAGGCATGCAGAAAAGCTTAGAATGAGTTTCAGACTTTCTTAGGAGGAGCCTTGCCTCGAACAAAGGCACTATCCCACCCTCTGTCCACAACAAAAATATAATGTATATCATTGCTATTTCTATTAATTAAAAAGTGAGAAATAAATTAATTAATGAGTTTAAAAATATTTGAGTTTATATGGAGCATGTAAGTGCGTGAAAGCTAGAGATGAAAATGAGCCGAGTCGTTTGTCAAAGGTCTATGGTTAAGGCTCGGTTCGGCTTGACTTGTTTACCACAAAGGTCAAGCTCAAACTTTTTTAGATAAAAAGATCAAAGTCAAATTATAAAAAAAGCTTATTAAGCTTGACAAATTGACTTGTTTAAATAATAATAATAATAATAATAATAATAACAACTATTATCTATATCATTTTTATGTCATCATGAATGACAGGATGAAGTGACATAAAGCTCTTAGAGAGTTCACTTGCATGTGAAAAATTTTCAAAAAGAAAAAGACTTAAGTTAAAAGGATAATGCAACCAGATTAATATTTTCAAAGAAAAGAATATTTTGTAAAGACATTTTCAGATAATTTAAATATTTTTATTTGGCTATATTAGTATAAATCATCTCTAATCCATATATTTTTTAATATTATGCTCTTTTTTTTTTATTTTCTTTTGATATACTTTATGTTTTAATAACTTAAACTCAATATGATTTTGTTTGTCAATTATTTTTGGATTTGTACATTACTTATACGAAATTTTATAAGTTTTTTTTTTAGTTAATATTTCGTTAAGTTTTAAAACAAATGATTGATTGAAAACGTCTTTAAATAGACTTTTAAAGATCGTAGATCAAGTCAAATTTTTATGTAACCCAAATCGAGCCTCTAAGAAAAATCTATAACACAAGTAATTCAAATCTAGTAAAACTTGATTTGACTCATTTCCACTCCTAATCAAAACTACCGGGTATCTCCTTATGCGGTTATCGTGAATAATATGTGGTACTGATACAATCCTTCTTATCCTATCTGTAATCGTGTATTCGCGTGTATAGCTAATCGAGCGCTTCCATTAATTTAATTAATTCTATTTTTAATCAAACTTATACAGAACTATCTACAAATATATAATTATTCATTTTTATTTGTATAAATTTGTACTTTTTTTAGCATTACTTCAGCCAGTGCGGCAGTGCTTTAGTATATTGCGGTAAAACTATTAGAGAGCTTTTAGGTTAATTATCGCACATTACAAAAATTCATGTTATTGTAATGAATCATTTATCGAGGTTTACAAGAACTCCATTAATGCATCGATAAATTATCGAGGACTAAGTTGGTAATATTGTTATAAAACTATCACGGATTAATTTTTTGATAAATTTATTGAAAGTTTAGTTTTCAATGAATAGTAATTTTAGAATTTAATTAATTTTTTGTTATATGAAGATGTTATCGAATATTAAGTCTTCGATAATTTATAGTAGCATGGACTTGATTCAGCAAAAAAAAAAATTAATTATTTAATTCTTGATAATTACTGAGAGTTAAGTGCCCGATAAACTATTTTGTGAATATTTGACATAAAAATGATATATTGCAAACAATTTTTAAAATTTCAGGGGTTTAAGCTGCCGACAATTCAGTGAGGGCCAAATTGGTAATTTAAACAGCACGTTTTAGGCAGCACAAGAATTACCTTGGAGTAGAAAGGCTTTAGATGATAGAGGGACTAGCTATAAAAATAAGAATTTGTTTAATAAATACATCAAATTTCATACAAAATATTTGAAACGATATATTCTAAAGTTTAATTACAATAGTAGTTTAGAAAAATTAATGTTAATATAAGATATATTTATACATAAGACAAATCAAATATATTTTTTTTAAATAAGAGTATAAATGTCAACAATGAAGTTTACATGTCAACCTTTAATTATGAGTGTATAATAAAAACTGATATTTATATTAACTAAATTTGCAAATTCAACCATTAAATGCTCATGTGATAACATCTTTGTAAAATACATGAAACACAAGAAGAAAGTTGGATTGTATTTTAAATAGTTTTTGCAAAATTTTTTTAAAGACTATTTATAGTTTATTTGTAGGTCAATTCAAAAGTGTTTTTCCACAAGTTTTGTTTTAAACATCTTATAAAAAAAACTTATATATTTGAATCAAAATTGTATTTGAAGCACAAGGCTAAACATATTAAGAAGATAAGAGAAAAAAATATAAACCCACACAATATATTTATTTTATTTTGGTTCATCTCATTCTCAAGACTATGTCAAATTTTTGACACATTATCTATCAAGTTTTATTATAACTTTTCAAGTTAGAAGTACTATTTAAAGAAGTCTCTTCAAGCTCAATCCAAATAATATTTTCTATGTTTCTCCAAACAAACATCCAAGTATTTTTGCGACAAATTTTCTTTAGGTTTCAATCAATATTACTCAGAATTTGACTAAAGGTAAGACGACTCACAATATCTATAGTATTATAAGACTAGGCATGATACCCACGCGGGCAGGGAGTATTCCCCTACTCCGCGTCCCTGAACCTTACCTTGCTCCCTATCCCTGTCCCCGCTTCTTGTGGTGGGGGTATTTTTTGCCCCGCCCTTGTTCCCTGGCTCCCCGTGGGGACATGTGGGGACCCGTTTTAAATTAAAAAATGTCAAAAATTATAAAAAAAAATATAATTTTTTGTTTTATTTTAATTTTTCAACAATAATAAATTTAAGGTGAAGAAGTGAAGAAGGAATGAAGGTGAAGAATGAAGTCTGAATGTTTGATGCGGCGTTTTAGGATTTGGATAATATTTGTGTCTTTGTGACTTGTAAGATATTACTTATGATAATTTTTTTTTGTATTTTTTTACTAGTAAAATACTATATTAATCATTATATTTATGTTATACATATTATAAGTTATAAGGATATATAAGTAAAATTTTATATACGCGGGGATACGGGGACCCTGCGGGACAGAGAGCATAGTCTCTATCCCCGTTCCCGAATTAGCTGCGGTAGATTTTTCATCTCTATTCCCACGGAAAATTTTTCCCCAACCGCGAGACCCCGAATGGGACAATCCCCGCAGAGATCCCCAAGTTGCGGGGAGAATTATCATACCTATAAGACAAATGTACAAATTTAAGCTTATCAAAGAGATGTACAATTCTATATAAACTGTGTTTAAGCATCTATGGTATTTATATATAAGAAGTCTTCAAAATTATTTGTCGAGATGTGAAAGGCTCCGTATGTCTTCTACAATGAGAAATTAAAATGGTCCTCAGAGCATTAAATATAATTTTAAAATATCTTTCACTAACTAGTCATCTTAATAAAATAAAACAATTTGCTCATTTCTAAATTCTTACAGTACTTGAATTCTAGACATATTGTTGTAGTGAACAAATATGCTTTATGTCAGAAAGAAAATTGCGGTTCTCTTGATAAAATAAAACAATTTGTTCATTTCTAAATTCTTTTAGTACTTGAATTCCAGAAATGTTGTTGTAGTACGTGAACAAATTAATATGCTTTATTTAAGAAAGAACATTGCGGTTCTCTAAATCTTGACACATGTTTTTATGGATTGGGTAGCTAGATAGTACCTCATCAACCTTTCTTTTTTTATCTTTTTTATTTTTGAGACATGTACGTTTATAACTTCATGCTTCCTGAAACACATATATACATCCTATACAACAAATATTTAAAACATTGAGCTTAAGATATTGCATTGTCTGCTCGTAAAAAAAAAACGAAAACTATCGTCTTTCACAAAAAACACGTTTAAATTGTAGCTTTAAAAAAATCTATTAATTTGTTTGTTAAATCTAAACATTGAAGGTTCATATTTCGTCCTAGGTCCTAACAATCTTGATGATCATGTATATATGTTATAAAATTTTAGATAAATTGAATATTCACATATTCTTATAGTCAATATTTAAGTATATTTAAAAAAATTTAAAATAAATTCAAATAATAAAATATCCAATAATTTTTATAATATATGAAATTTTATATTCTCCATTTACTTAACATAAACACTTAAAATAATGGTTGGATTAATAAAAATTTATGTGTATAAAAAATTGTTAGGTAGAATAAGTTAAGCATGATTTATTCTTAATTAGGAGAAATATTAACAGCATACTCTAACATATATACTCTTACTTATACATATTCTATGGTTAAAATTTATTAAAAACTATAAAATCAAGATAAAAAAAACGTATTAAATGATAGACGAAATTTATCAAAATTTATAGTTTTGAATCAAATTCAACCAATAATAAAGGATTTGCTCAAGTGTGTTGATAGAATTTTTCTTACTCTTGGAATAAGTTAATTCATTCATATATAATTTAAAAAAGAGAATAGACTTTGATAATTAAATTTATACAAATGATTAAAATTAAATATAAAATTATATAATATTTTTAAAATAATTATTTTACATTTAAGAAATAATTTTAAAATTTAATTATTCATAAATAATTTTATAATGACTCCTTTCATTCTATAATAAACTAGTTCTTTCACTTTATCTATATAAGGAGTTAGGGTCAATATACAAGACACACCTGCAAATGTTGATAATAGATAATATGATTTTATATGGTTTATATATGTAAAACTCAAATACCAACCAAATTTATGGCTGGTGGATCCGAGATTAATATTGTCACTGTGTTAGTTGAAACTACTACTACTGCTATGGACTACAATTATTATTGATAGAAAATCATTGCCCTGCCTTATTATTTCATTCTAACTGGTATTTATAGTGATTACAACACCAAGATAAGAGGAGAAAAACAAGATAAGCAAGGAAAATGGCTCTAACAGAAAGGTGATCAACCTTATCCGACAACCATAACTCTAAAGATAAAAGGTTTTGCTGACAAAGCACAAATTGTCCCCTGGTGGGGATCAATTGTAATCCTGAAGGTAAGCTGGTCTCCTTTGTGATATCTTAGGTCTGCTACTCCTTTGGGTTTGGGCCGTGACAAACTGAATTATATACAAATATCAAGTCATGCATGGGTTAATGTTGATCCAAATCTGAGGATTTGATCATATTTACGTACGTACGTTGAATCTTATTCCGTCTCCATGCATGTGGTGAAGCTGATGCCAGAAGGATTCCCTTTCATCCATGTTTTCCCTTAATTGTGTTCTATTTCATCAAATAGTCCCATATTACTTAGAAATTGAGGTTAATGATAGTTTATAATTATAACTTCTTCTTCACCTTAGTTTAAGAGTTTTCTAAAGAGCAAAACTGCGGAGAATTACAAGAGAGTAGAGACAGATGCGGACAATATATACCTCATATTTCAACACCAAGGTGTCTCATGGCACCATGTTGATGTTGTTTTTGTGAATCAAAACCGGGTGGTGTCAGTCAGTGTCACCTTGGCTAAATATGATCTATCATCATTAGGTATCCGTACAACAAACCAGTTCTCTGGGATCTTTTATAGAGAAAAACCGTGAAAACTCACAAGATATACAGATGCAGACAGTACCTTGAATTAAAGCTTTTCACACCAAGGCCATATCTTCGTCACATGGCACCATGTTTTTTGTGAATCAAACTAAGTGGCTCTGACACCTTAGCTATGATGTATATCATTCTCAGGTGGCCATACAGTATTTAAGTTTCCCCCAGGATTTCTTTTTCTCTCCTCTGTTGCCTGATCTCTGGGTCTATTTCTATCGTGATTTTTAAGTTGTGTTTTGTTTTAGAATTTTTTTAGCCTGTAAGTATCCTTACGAATTTTTGTTTGATTTGATAAAATATTATCAATGCCAAAGTAATTTTTTAAAATATTTAATATAATTATAAAATTCAAATTCAAATTCACTAGTTAAACTAAAATAAGAAGGGCAACAACTGTTCTTTATTTTGTATGTTTAGCCCCTATTATTCATAAAAAAATTAAAAAAGTCATAATCAATATATAAGCTTGATCATCATGCAAAATATCAACAATATTAATGATCATACAAATGCGGTATAAAATAAATTTTGAATAATGACCATACAAATAATATATATATATATATATATATATATATATATAAATAAAAGCTTATATAAGTATATATATTCTTGTTATTTGTTATAATAATATTTTTTTCATTTCTATTTATCTTTATTTAATCAGGTATGTAATTTTTTAAAATAATTAAATTATATAATAAAGATATATAATTAAATAAAATGATAGTATTTTATTTTTTAAATATTTATGTATGTGATTTATTGACATTATTTTTTATTTATATTACAATAAGTAATATAAATATATTAATATAGATAAAAATATAGTCACTAAATCAAAAAAATTATTTTAAAAGATAAATATAATATATAAAATAAAATAAACTTATACAAATATACATATTCTAATTTATGTGAAAATAGAGTTAAGGTGTATGTATTTTATTTTAAAAAATGATATATAAGATTATAAAATATAATAAATTAAAAAAGAATAAAATTTGAAATATAGGAGAACTCAGCTAGTGAATAAAAATAGAAAGACTTAGATAATAAATTAAAAATAAAGAGACTCAGACAATAAATTTTGAAATATAGAAAAACTAAAATAGTAAATTAAAAAATAGATGAATAAATTTAGTGAAATAAATAAAATAGGAAACAAATTTTGTAATTAAGCCATTTTTTAATATGAGCTGTACTTTTATTCATTTTCTCCTAGTCATCCCAATCACATACATACCAAATGTTTTAGCACAAACAAACAAGTTGATCACAAGCTACAATATATTTCCTTAACAATAAAAACATGAAATACATTCTAAACAAATTATAGTCAAATATTCTAAACATGTACTACTATTGAACCTTACATAATATAAACAACACAACTAAGATCATCACAACCTTATATATATGTCTTAACATATTAAAAAAAAAGTAATCGTTGAAGCTTAATATATATGTCTTAACATACAACAAATTCTAAACAAATAAGTCTAAAAATTATCAAGTTCAAGAAAAAAAATTATTCGACATTATCGAATGTTAATAATATCCTCATTAGACATTAAACTCGAATGGTCAAAGATTTACAATTTCAAAAAATATATGATAAAATATTAGTTCATAAACTAAAACTAAAAACATAATTATTTAATTTGTTGAGAGGTTCATTAATTATATGTTTCCATGAAGCAATAATATTATTGATCGGTGACAATTTAAGCTTCTTGGATAATGCTTCCAACTGATATAAGTTCCTCTAAACAAAGTGAATTCAAAACCAGAGATCCGAAAATCGATATTTAATCAACATTTATTTCTTGTTTTTTAAATTAGTGATAATTCTGACTAACAGCAAGCAACGCTTATCCATTAACTTGGTCTTGGTTCATAGTTGAAATACACTTAAAATCAGCTTCCATATTTATTTTATTATGCATTCATAACCAGAGTTTCAACGTGTCCCAAGTACCGAATTGAAACAACACTTAATGCAAAATCAAACAAAAATGCAGAAGAAACCTAAAGTGGAAGGAATTGAGTACAAGGAACAACTTCACTCACATAGACTCATGTTTTTATGATCAATTTGGTCCCCTGATTGGATCGGAGGAAAACACCTACGAAAAAATCTCTTAGATTTAATAGAGTTTTTGGGTTTTGTTGAGAGCATGTTTTTATATCAATTTAAATTATAAGTGACTTAAAAAGATCAATTTAGAACATACTGATTTAAAAAGTATTTGTTTCATTGATTCCTTTACCACTGATCTAAAAATATTTATTTTATTTATAAAAATATCACCATATTTTTAATAAAATGATTATTGGCAAACTGATTTAAAAGCCCCATTAAAATTATGTTTTTCGCACTAATGGCTGAATGTAATCCAACTATTGAAATTCATTGTTGTTTGGGTTGGATATTAAGTTTTAATTTTGAACACACTAACAATTGAGAAAAAACACAAATTAAATGTGATTACATTACTACACAAGCGAATTTATATAACAAGTCACAACAATTACATGAGTTGGCATATATAATTATTTATGTTGACCACATGGTAACTCCTTTTCGTTATGGAAATTAACATATTTTTTAGGAAAATAGTTCGTATTTTTTCAAACATCAAAGACATTTAACACTTTATATACAAAGTCAATTACTCTAATTTTAGTATATATTTTAAAATTATTTATATTAATATAAATATGTTTTAAAATTATTTTTTAAGATAAATGTATTTTAAAAAATTTAATTCTTATTATAATTTACTTTATTTGAAATTTTAACAAATATTAAAAGAGAATTATATAAATAGTTTAGCATGATCATGCCCATACTGCACTATCTCATTTTTTTTTTCAGCGAATAGAAACTACGTATATAATGATGGCTACACGGTGTCTTTTCTATTTATAACAGTTTTGATTGCTTCAATTCTGTATCATCATCTCTTTGTAGTATCAATAATATATTTCTTGTTGTTGGCTGTCGAAAAAAAAAAAACAAGGGTGCCTCATTGTCATTATCCCAACTAAAACTTATTATTTTAAAAACATTAAATCCCTACTAAAACTAATCCTCATTATTTCAAAGTTTGGTTTACTTTAATTAATAAAGTCATTGAAGTCAAGTCTTACAAGTGAAATATAAATATTTAAAGAGTTATGTCCTTTTAATTAGATTCGACTAACTTGACCTGATTAGTCAAAGTCTAATATAACTTTATACTGTAGACTTTAGATTAAAAAAAAGAGATTTGAAAACACAATTAGTTAATTTACTTTCAATTTAATTTATATTTTTCATTCTTATAACAAGAAATGCTTATTAGCATTTGTCATATAATTAATTAAATGGAAATAAATTTAATTTGATTTTTAATTAAAATGTCATCAACTTTAATAAATTAGATTTAGAAATTAAGTCTGCCAAACATGATAAGATTTATTGTGATTTAATTAGGAATTGAATAAATACTTTATGTATGAGTTTTTTGCATTACGTATACAAAAGTAGATAATCCACGTGGATTCATTTGAGTAGATAATCCAAGTAGATAATCCACGTGAATATATATATATATATATATATATATATATATATATATATATATATATATTGCAACTCTACACTTGAATGAAAAGGAATTGAATCTTACTAATTAATTGGTCATTAAATGTAATGGATTCATTTGAGCAACTTGATTTTCAATAAATTGTTTCGTACAATATTTAAGGTGATCACTAAAGACTTTTTCTTATTTTTCAACATTTGTATAATTGATTTGGTTGACCTTCAATTTGGGACTAACTAGTCTCACCTAAGCATTAGTCATTTCACATTTGCATTAGGCACGCCTAAGTTAGAACCACATTATTAATAGTGAAACTGTATATGGATTCAAAATATTGAGCATAACAGAAAGTTTTTACTCTTTAGTATAACATTTGAATGTGAAGAGACGTAAACTTGTTCTGTATAATACTAATTAACAGGATGAATTAAATTATAACCATCTAATTTTGATAATTATTATATTATTTTATATCTTTTAATTGAATAATATTTTTTAAAAAATTAACTGTATTAAAAAATTCTTTTATATAGATTATATTTACAAAATTTTATATTAATTCAAAATCATTTATTAATTCGTTCATATAAACTAAAATCAATATAATATAAATATTTTAAAATATATTAAAATAAGAATCATTTCATTATCATCTTATTATTATTTAATTTTGATAAAATTTAACACATGTGACTTGATAACTTGTAAATATAATTTAACAGTTGAGTCAATAAAAATTATATTTCATATCAAATTATAAAAATGATATAATAGTTATTAAAATTATATCAATTAATTTGATATCTCCTATAATTAATAAGTGTTAATTAATTTATTCACTAAAATACATTTTAATAAATTTTCAAGTTTTTTAAGAGAAATTTCCAAATTTAGACTTTATTAAGGTGTCTTTATTCTTAGGAAAAAAAATGAACAACTAATAAAGTCAAATATAATAAAACCCGACTTGTGAAGAAATAAAAAGTATTTGATAATTATTTAAAACCAGAGCTTATTATTTCAAAGTTTGATTTTCTCTTTCAGTATAAAAAAAACTTTGGTTTTCTTTAATTAGTTGAAGTCAATTCTTATAAATAAAAAATAATCGAAAATATTAAAAGAGTTACATCATTTTAAATATATCCAACTAACTTGACCAGATTATTCAAAGCCTAATATAACTCTCAAATATTAAGGGCTTAGATTTTAAAGTTAAAAAAATTAATTTTCATTTTTTAATTCTTATAACAGAAATTAATTAACATCCTCCATATAGTTAAGAAAGTGGAAATCGATTTCATTTTAATTACTATAAACTTTAATATTAGATATTTAAAAATCAAGTTTCTCAAACATGATAGGACTTGTTAGGATTTAATTAGGATTTAAACAAATAAATTATTATATTTATGAACCCTATATTTTGTGGATTACCATATTATTTGTATGAAATATTTATTAATTTTGTAAGTGATTAATTATTTTTTATAAACATTAATGATCATCTTTATTAAAATTTTCTTTTTTAATCACTTTTTTATTTACAAGAGTGACGAGACTTGAACCTTATACTTTATTTAAAACATCTGAGGTCAATTAAGACAACATGTTAATTTCACATACTCCTTTTCCTTTTCATTTTCCAACTCATGAACTCAACCTTACCCCCAAAAAATCATCCATTTTAAAAGTGGACTTCAGCCAACCTTATCCTAATTCGGCAACACTTTCTTAAACACCAAAATAATTCAGCATTTCTTATTCCGGAAACCAATTAACTAATAGAATAGTTTAAGAGCAGCAACTATCCCTATCCGTACCGTTACCCATCAGTATAGTTGAACTTGACACTAACGTACACATTCGGTTGCTTTGCTTGCTGATAAGTATCAATTAGCATTTAGTAAGATTATGACTGCATAATGGGGGCAGAATTTTCTAAATGGCAGGCTCCCGTGAGTAATAACGTGACATATATAAATTCAAAAACTGTAGCAACTTGCAAGATTAATCAATCAATATGTTAATAAAGTAGATATCAAACAATTGGTTTGATTTATACAGGAAACTAATAACTATCTCCTTCAACACAACAATTTGCATGTGCAATGCACGTCAAAAACAAATATATATATATATATATATAGAATATGCCAAATTTGCAAAGCCTAGTCGCCATTTTATGATATGACACCAAAATTCGACAGACTGTAGTGACAGTGAGTGGGGAAACGATAGGGTTCGAAGCTTGTTTCATTGCCAGTCTAGTTGGCTGAGGTTGCTTCTTGCGTTCGATTTTTCTTTTTTCTTTTTGTTTTTTTTCTGTTGGAAAATCCAACTTGGATTCCAACTTGTATCCTGATTTTTTACAGTTTATACTTTAAAATTTCACTGCACAAATCATATCCCTTTATATTAGTAATTTTTACGTTAAAATAACCGGCTAGTGAAAAGAATGTTTAAAAATTAAAAACCGTTAGATGCAGATTATGAACTGCACCTCATACAGTTCAGGACTAATCTTCAGCTTGTCCTGTAAACAGCAAAAACTCATAATAAATTAATAATTATAAGATAATTGATTAATTAAATATATTTGTTAAGTAATTCGAAATGGCTACCTATCAAATTAATGATGGGAAATGAAAAAATGATAAAAAGAAAAATGAAATGAAAGAAAGATGAAAGATAAAATAAATATATAGTAACAAATTAACAATAATTATAACTATATATACTGTAATACGTACAAATAGTTAGCTAGTGAAATTTCATGTTATATCTTTCAAATTATATGAATTTATCTTTCTGAAATACAGATATAAAGAATGAGGTACACTTATAATTAAAATCTTATTTATTATGTATAATTGGCCAAGTCCAAGTCTTTCTCTGTACTTTGACTATACTAATGTACATGTATGTAGCAATTATTAAGTAGTTTATAATGCTGATTAATTTTTATATAACAGATATTTATATTTTTAAATTTATGGTGAAGAAATTATAGCCCACAATTAAGTATCAAATAAAGGAATTTTAGTTATGACTAAATATTCTATTTAATAATATCTCATCTCTTAGCACATTTTTTCATGTTTAAAAGAGATCATATATTTGCTGGTAATTAAATACGAAAATTAGATGATACCTGATATTATATAAAAAATGAATTGATCTTAATTTACTCAAAAGTTAAGTAAAACAAAAATTGTTCAAGTTTCATAAAAAAATCTTTACTTATAATATTAACATGTAAAAAATCTTATATCACACATTTTTTCATTACTAGAGACATCTGGATGTGTTTATAAAACTTGCGAGTGGCCCAACATAAGAAGTAAATAGGCTATAGTGCAAAATTAAAAATATAATGGGAAGTGGAAACATCTATCTTAACAAAAGACGTAATATGTTAATACTTCGTGCGTTATTCACATAATAAAACCAAATACAAATGAAAACGATAGTATATTTTATTTGATAAAATAATTTTTATTAATAACTATAAAAATATTATATTTGATTTATCTCTTTTAAAAAATTGTATAGTCATTATTTACAAAATGTGAAATTTTCTATTTAAAAATAAAGGAATAAGTTTAATATGTTAATAGGTCTCTAAACTATTTAGCAAATTTTAATTAGGCTTCTAAACTAAAAAAAAACTCTATTTGAGTACTTGATTTTTTTTAATTTTTTTGTGATTGGGTTCCTACCAGTGTGTCCTTTCATTGGTTGTACATCACATAACTCGATATATTAAATGGTATTGATTATCATCCGACCATATTGGTTAGGGGTTGGTTTGGTGGACTTGACTTGCAAGGCTTTCTGCATGTGGAAGTGTATATTTGAGAGGCAGACACCAATAAACTTTGACAAGATTCATATTGTTATATACAGTATATGATATGCTATGAAGGGTTGATTATAATTGATGTTTCCGTTGTGAATTATATATTCTGATATTTTAAGCTTCAATAAAATTAGAGTGAGCTTATTGTAAGTGTGTTGAGCTAAAAGTTTGAAATTCACTTGATCACGTAACAAAGAACACAGATTTCCTTTACCACAAGCCAAGTGCTTTTTCAGCTTCGAGACAGTGCGTAGACATTACGAAACGAACTACAATTCCAGGCAAGTGTCTTTTAATATTTAAATTAATTGCAGAAAAGATGAAAATGATCGTCTATCCAAAATTTAACGTATGTAAGCATGAGTGTCAATCGTCGGTGCTCATATTATACTCACTCGTTCAAAAATAAATATCGTATTTCAGAAGAAAAAAATCAGTTCAAAATAAATATTACATTTGACTATTTGATGTAGTATTGATTTTTTTTTTTACCAATATTCCTAATAAATGGCACTTTAACTTTTGAATCTAATATTGGTACTATTTTCTTTCATTTATTTATCAATTTTTCTTATCATTTAATTAACACTTATTAATTTTTCATCTATTTTAAAAAATCTCTGTAAAATAGTATTAATGTTATCGAAGATAAGATCTTTCCTCGTAAGCCATATCTACCGCAATACATCTTTCTTAAATGTGCATAACTACATTGGGTAAGCTACTTAATGTGGACTACAATGGCTAGGTCTTCACTTTATTTTAGAAAGCCCTTCACTTTCGCGGTTTCTTTATTCAAATGTAAACCAACTGATCCGTCCCTAATACTAAAAGATTTTTTGTGTGTCCCTATTTCCACAAACATAGTTATAAAACCACCTCTTAAAATGATTGTGATACTTAAACAAGTCTTTCATAGTATCACAATTATAGGATTTAAATATGACACTATAATTAGTTTAGAACCATGTTTAATTTTTATTATAACTAATAACATTTGATAATACAGTAGAGTTAATTAGATACTAGCCGTAACTGTCAGATTTTGAATTAATAATCATATAGTAATAAAATAACATTAAATAAGAACATAAAAAATTGTGCAAACGTAGATTGAAATTAAATCCATAAATAAAAAATGTTGAAATTAAATCCATAAATAAAAATGTTGAAATTAAATCCTGTAATATATATTGAATATTTATACTATAATGTTGTCATTGGAAAAGTACGTGTATGAGTGTTAAATGAAGCGCTTGTTTTGCAAGTCAAGATCAGAGGACGAGATTATTTATACTCACACTTTATTAGATTTAACATAATTTAACTTAGATAAATGACAAATTTCATCCAATTCCATCCATATAGTTTTCAGTCCACGGGTGATAATTTCATCCTTGTATTATAAAAATAAACAATTTAGACCATAAATATATAAATGTATTAACAATTTAGTCCAACATTAACTTATCTTTATTTGTTAACTTTTAGTTCATATATGTAACAAGTAAAGATCCACATGACAAATCCATATGTGTAGGACACTTTAACCAATCATATTTTGGACTACAATATAATTAACTTTTTTTAAAAATATTATTTTTTTTATTTGAATCTAATGACTATTTTGAGAAGTTTATTCTTCCTAATTTCTTGCTAATATGTTATTACCTAATGATACTTTGACCTCAATAAATATAACTTAATCACAAAATGGACCAGGTCATTTTCCTGAATCAAAAATGTGCATTCACAGTCAAATAGTAACAAATTTTTTAATATGACAATACTAAAGAAAGACACCAAATTATAGATTAACATCCATCATTTTATCCACAAGCCTAACATAATATTATCACAACACAAATTTCAAAATAACAAGTTAACAAAGTACGTAATTAGTTCTTAAAAAAAATATAATAGAAGCAATGATAGCTTATTCGTCATATCCTAATAATCTAAAATAACAAGTTGTTTCCATCAATTACTTAGAAGGAGGTTAAGGAGATGCTGGAAATGTGGTGTAGGAATGTAATTCATGAAATTTGGTTAATTTATTATTGGAGATGATCTATTAGAAAGAGAATTCTAATCATAGGAGTTGAAGGGTGAATTGGAGGTGACCTAAATGCATGTGCTATTAGTACAAATGTTGGAACATTTAGAGCTTCAACATGAGGGGTAATTTGTGGTAAAACTTCAACTGTAGTTGATTCAATGACCAGTGTACTTTGAGAGCAAACAATTTCCTCCTGCAATGAATGCATGAAATTAATATAAATTAACAAATAACAATATTCTAAATAAACATCAAATATATTAAGTGATGGTATAATATTGTCTCGGTTGTTGCTTGCATGTTTTTAATTCGCTTAAGTGTTGTGATCTATTCTATCATTAAGTTATATCTGTTGAGGATCAAAGTGCCATTAGGTAATGAGGTATTAACACAAAATTCAGAAGAAAAGACTTTCTCCTCAAAATGGTCGTTAGGCTTCAAACTAGAAAAATCAACATTTTAAATAAATTTCATTAACATTTTAGTTTAAAATATTATTGGCTAACCTAGAGTGTCTCCTACACACCTTGCTTTGTCATATTGACTTTTATGTGTCACATATGCACTTAACATTAACGGAAACAGAGATAAATTAATGACTAAACTAAATTGTTAATACATTTACACATTTTGTGAACTAAATTGTTTATTTTCACAAGAATAAAATTGTCACAAAGTGAAAAATACAAGAATGAAATTTGTCATATCCTTTCACTCAATACTACTTTTTAATTTTATACATTTCTTTCTTAATTTTTACAATTAACATTAATATTTTTCATTAACATAAATTTTTCCCGATTTTTATTAGCTTAACTTAATTATGTGTGGATTAAGTTACTCAAGTGATCAGTTTGTTAGCTTTTTAACTATAGTTTATTATATATCTTTAAAATTATTAATTTTAAATAATTTATTTAATCTACTTAAATTAAAACAACTAAGTAATGTATATTTATTTTTTTTAATTTGTTGTTGTTTAAATATTTATTTTGATATTATTTTACTAATTCCTTTTTTAAAAATAACTCTATCCTATTAAAATCTAATTCAAATATTGTTTAAAATTACAAATTGACTCAGTTTACTTCAAATCAGTGAACATCTCAATCAAGTCAAAATAAACTCAAATGAATAAATGCAACATGCACCGAAAGTATTACAAAGTTATACTGACATTCAACCAAAAAATTATTATATACGTACAATAATTTTTTTTATAATAATCATCTTAAAACTTATATTAAAAATAATTTATAATTAATACAAAATGTAAAAACTTTAACTACTACATATAATTAAACTAAAAAATAGTATTATTTTTATTTGCCCAACTTTTTTTTACTGGATTATTTTGACCTGCCACATGTGTGACTAAACTCATTTTACGACCATTAAGTAAAATTTTAAATTATCATTTATATAAATTAATTGCTATAAAGATTAAAAAAATTATTATATATAATGATTTATAATTAAATAATAAAAAATTCTATAAATATATTTACTGTTTACTTTCTAATAAATTAACAATTAGGAGAGTGTGAAAATATATTTCAGTTAATTTTTAATTTATTTTATTAGTTAAAAAGTTTATTTAACTATTTGATAAATTAATTTTTAAGTAATTTTTATCATTTTTTTTAAAATTATTTGAATTGATATTTTTTAAAATACTAATTTTTAACTTTTGACTTTTATATTCATTTTCTTTTTATCCTTCAATATTTATTAAAAAAATTAATCTTTTTTATTTAAATTAAAATTTTATTAATTTTTATTTTTTTCTTATTATTTATAGTTTAGTAAAATAAAATTTTAATTAACTTTTAAGCTTCGGTGAGCTCTTGAGCTTGTTTTGGCAAATATAGCCTAAAAGTAACCATTCTAGTGTGCCTATTTCAAAGACGTGAACTGGACAAGGGACTCAGGCAACTCTTAAACTGCTAGACATGCCCAACGGGCAAGCACATGTCTGACTCCTATAACAAGGGTTGACATTACAAAAATGTGTTTGTCGTATTATCTTTTTAGGGCAATTATATTTGAATACGTAAAGAGTATCTCCTTATATTTCATCCATTCTAAAGTACTCCATGATTGATTATAAGTGACTAAATTTTTAGTTAAAATCTGATAAGTCTAAAAGTCAAACGATGTATAATATATTTACTATTTATCAATGTAAATATGTTTTCTATTCTATTATCTTTTCTAATTTTATTTTGTATTATTCATTTTTATATTGTGTTAGGGGTTAGACGTTTGGGAGATGGTAATTTTTAAATAAGATTTATAGAAAATATGCATAAATTAGATTTAAGAGTTAGACACTTGAGAGAGGATAATTTCTAATAGAACAAAAAGAAAAGATATCATGATAAAATTATTGCTAAAGATAAAGTGATTACATTATGTCCATGCGACAAAACAAACGTTTAGCATTAAATGAATAGATGTGGGTAGGATAGAATCACCGGGGTTAATAAAGAAAAATTATAAAATTATACATCCTAGACAAATAAGGTATGCTAGGTTCCAACATTATCTTATCTTGAATTTATTTTTATTTTTATTTTTTATTTTTCTAATCTTTCACTTTTCTTATCTTATCTTTTTTTCTTTATCTTTTATTTTATCTTTAAATCTTTTATCCTTTCTTTTAAACATTTACCTTATCTTCTATCTTTATTTTAAATTTTACTCTTACATGTAAATTGAGTTTACATTAATTTAAATACAAATAAAATTCTAGTGGATTCAACACTTGTACTTCCGAGTACTTTATTTAGTAACTTGTGATGGTACGCTTATCAAAGAGTTAACAAGTTTACAAAATCTATGTGAATTCGACACTCGAACTTCTGAGTATTTTAGTACTCATGATAATTCGATTGGGGTCTAAAAAGTTCTTAAGAATCGAATAGGTATTTTTCTTAAAAAAAATTTTAGAAGATATTTAGAATTAATTTTGTAATTTACTACTATAATAGGGTGAGTTAGTTGGGGGTTGAGATATTGACATGACACAGTGTCTAGGGCCTCTCTCTAGGGCCTCTCTCTTCACATGCGCATTGCCCATTGCCAACCCCAACTCATTCACGCACTCCATCCACACTTATAAAAAAAAACACTCCTTCATTCAAAATCTTAATCTACCAAAAAATTCGCTAATCTCTGACCTCTTCTTCACATCTTCCTCCATTAATACCCTTCCCTCTCTCTCCCATGGAGTTGATCTACCTACTCTATCTGGTTCCAACGTTGTACGCGTGTTTCCTCATATGGAAGATGTTGGACGAGAGAAGGGACAGGGAGTGTTACATCCTAAACTACCAATGCTACAAGCCCCCCAACGACAGAATGCTCGGCACCGAGTTCTGTGGCAAGCTTATCAGACGCACCGAAAACCTGGGCCCCAGCGAGTACCGCTTCCTCCTCAAAGCCATCGTCAGCTCCGGCATCGGCGAACAAACGTACGCCCCAAGAAACATCTTCGAGGGCCGCGAGGCCACTCCCACGTTGCGCGACGGCATCGGAGAAATGGAGGAGTTCTTTCACGACAGCATTGGAAAACTCCTCGCGAAATCTAACGTCTCCCCCTCCGAGATCGACGTCCTCGTCGTCAACATCTCCATGCTCGCCACCGTCCCTTCCCTCTCCTCTCGAATCATCAACCACTACAAAATGCGCCACGACGTCAAGGTCTACAACCTCACCGGCATGGGCTGCAGCGCCAGTCTCATCTCAATGGACATAGTCAAATGCATTTTCAAGACGCAGCGCAACAAGCTCGCGCTGCTGATCACTTCGGAGTCTTTAAGTCCAAATTGGTATACGGGGAGCGACAGATCCATGATTCTCGCGAACTGTCTCTTCCGTTCTGGCGGCTGCGCCATTCTTTTGACGAACAAAAGATCGTTAAAGGACAAAGCCATGCTGAGGTTGAAGTGTTTGGTGAGAACGCATCACGGTGCTAGAGAAGAAGCTTATGGCTGCTGTACCCAGCAGGAAGATGATCAAGGAAGGCTCGGATTTCATCTTGGAAAGACTCTTCCCAAGGCTGCCACCCGAGCCTTCGTTGATAATCTTCGAGTCATAGCACCCAAGATATTACCTATCCGTGAGTTGCTCAGGTTTTTGTTCGTGTCCATTATTAAAAAAATCAACAAGAGTAGTAACGCTCCCAAGTCCGTTGCGAGCACCGGAGCGACAAAATCACCATTGAACTTCCGAACCGGGGTGGATCATTTTTGCCTTCACACCGGAGGAAAGGCGGTGATCGACGGGATCGGAATGAGCTTGGATCTGAGCGAGTATGACCTGGAACCGGCGAGGATGACGCTGCACCGGTTCGGGAACACGTCGGCGAGTAGCTTGTGGTACGTGCTATCGTACATGGAGGCGAAGAAGAGGCTGAAGAAGGGGGACACGGTGTTCATGATAAGCTTTGGTGCGGGCTTTAAATGTAACAGCTGTTTGTGGGAGGTGATGAAGGACTTGGGGGAGGCGAATGTGTGGGACGATTGCATTGATGAGTACCCACCAGAGTCATTGGCCAACCCCTTCATGGAGGCCTATGGTTGGATCAATGAAGTTGATGATCCGTACACTTACGAACATCTTCCAGAATTTCTCAAGTGATTATTGTTGATGTTGTGTAGTAGGATTATGCATGTTGGCCAGCTACAAAGAAAAAAAAAATTAAAAGGGAAGGGACCCTCTGATTCTTTAGATCTCTCTTTACAGGTGCATCGATGTAATTGTGCATTAAATTTTTCTGTAAGCTATACACTTATATATTATTATTATTGAACCCGGGCCTCTAGGGTTCATTACCCAATAAGGTGTGTGCTGCTTCTTGCCACACCGTCAAAAGGGTACGTATTATGGTTTTTTTTTTTAAACTTTGGTTTGCATTATTTGTTTAAATGTGTTATAATAACGAGTTTCTTCTTTTTTTTCTGACAAAAAGAAAACGACAAAAATATCTGTAATTGTTTTGGTTAGCTCTTGTTTAGTAGATTATGGGTTTTAATTAATTATTATATTCTTGCATTATGTATTGTTCAGTTCTTCTTCCTCTTGGCAAATGATGTAGTCAACTTTGAATTGGGTTCCATTGGAGTACTTTGCTTCAGGTCTTTGAACAGACGAATTTAATTTTCTACACAAGGACGACTGCCTTTGTTATTGTGTTACTACTACGTACTGCATGTTTTTTTTTCTTTTCCTTTGGAACAAAGGTAAGTAATGGTACACAATTAAATTTTTTAAAATAATTTAATTTGAGTGAATCTAATGGGTGGGAACAAATGCTTATAAAAATTGGCGGGAATCAATCCTTTACCTAGAACTTAATAAATGTGTTAATCTATCAAATAAATGCTGACCAAATTATGCCTAGTTTTACCTTTACATTATGCAGCAACAGTTTTATGAGGGAGCAGAGCGTAGATTAAATAGCAGTGATTGCAACTACTGAAAATTTGAATGGCAAAAATCTACTGTGTTCTGTTGAAACTTCCCCTCTTTCTCAGTGTACAGATTAGAAGAAACCCTAAAAAGTAAGCGCACGAAAGTGACCTGGTAATGGTTAGATGAGGCCTTTTGACCCGTGGGGTCTTTTTATTAATGGAGTTCTCTCTCTCTCATATGGTTGATGCATTATTTGAAAGGCTTTTTGATACTATTTCGGTCTCTCTCTCTCTCTCATATATGCTTGATGCATTATTAGAAAGGCTTTTTGATACTATTTTGTTCTCAAATACAAGAAAACAAATTATTCACACTAACTATAAGAAAATTAATTAACCATCTTGAATTGCACCAATATCAATTAAATTTTTTTAACCTATCATTTATTAAAATTTAATATTAAGAATAAAAAAAAGTCATTAGAACTAAAAACAATTAAATAAAAGATATTTTAAAGAAAATAACATTAAGATAAAATTAATCAAAATTTTCTTATATTTAAGACAAAGAAATAATATTTTTTTTATATTTGTGATAGGAGAGAGAGTATATATTTTGTTAAGTCTTAAATATTTTTTTAGTCATTATAATTTAGTATTTCTTATTTTTTGTTCTTATAGAATTTTTTGTTTTGTTTTTAGTACCTATAAATTATCTTTGTTTTATTTTCTGTCTTTATAATATCCTTTTTAATGTTTAAAGTATTATCTAAAATTCATTAAAGATTAACAAAATAAATATAATTTATAAGAATTAAAAAAATATAAGGATGAAAAGGAAAAAAATATTCAATTATACAGATTAAAAATGTATTTAAATTTTTGTTAATTACTACAAGTTTTTGCTTGGAATAAATTAACTTTGTATTCGATCGGATATATACTTTAAAATTATAATTCTCAAACTATGCCCAGGGATCTTAATTAATTTATTTTAAAATAAAGGAACACTCATTAGAGCCGTTAATAACTCGTGTCCGGATATTCAAAATACTAGTATTAACAAAATATAGTTTCAAGTTTAAATATAAGAGAGAGAGAGAGAAATTCAAAACTCGATCAAAGAATAATTGTTCCATGTAATTTTTCGGCTAGATCGTTTAGCTAGCTAGGAGGATCTTGCATGTATAAGGCATAGAAACAACGTCGGTTGTTAGAGTAGCCCCCTTTTAAGTCGCGAGACATTCAAGATATAAATTTTAATAAAAAATTTAAGAAGCGAGTGCAATCAAACTTACTTTAATACAATAATAATTAAGAAAAAATTGAAAGCGATAATGTCATCGACTCATTCGATCACTTGTTAGTTATCATTTTAAATTTTAAAAGACAATGTCCGGACATTAAAATTGTACGTTAGTGATCATGTTTTTCATTTGATTCTCAGTTGTGTTGAGACTCTTATTTATAATGAAATGATTTGATTCTCTTTATGCAAAAAAAAAAAAACCTTCATCGACCGAATAGCATGGTAAATTGGTAATAAACATAAAGTCGTAAACTGTCTGTGTCTCTCACATGCAAGAGCCATTTAGCAAATAAAAGAAAAAAGAAATATCACAATAACATATCTGCAAAGTTGAGACTTGCCACTTGAGACACATGGTTTATGAATGGCCTTTTATTCACAAACGCAGTGAAATAGAATATAAAACATTTACATGCGGGAAAACCAGGTGACGGACCCCCAACTTGTGGGACTAGTTCTGCTGGAAAAACTGACCTCAATAGATATTGCAATAAATTTCTAACAGCACCGATCCCATAATTTACTGTGATGCTTGAAAGTTACAACTACATGTGTTACTTGTTTTAAATATTCCAAACAGCAACGGGTTCAAGTTTCAACCGTTTTAATTAACTAGATGATTTAAATAATGATCGTGTAAAAAAATTACAATGTCATTCATCACAAAAAGTGTTATTATTGTTATATATAGTAAGTTGACTTTGATAGTAACACTTTAAAAATCATATTGAAGTGAATAGTTAACGATGTAAAACTTTTACTTTGTTCATGCATGCAACTCTTAAATAATCGTGTCTAAATTAATGGATTAACAAATAGTAAATGTTTTGGGTATATATCAATATGGCCCTGCAGCACACTAGAATGTTTCTGTCATTTGAGGATAAACTTGAACTGTCAAATTCAGGGCCGAAAAGAAAAAACTGTTTAGTCATAAGTTAGGTGCATGTCGTTTGTGGTCCTTCTCTAAAGGGAAGAAAAATAAAATCCCGCTATGCATTAGCAGAGGACAGCTAGCTAGTAGAATGGTAACTTGTGTGGTCCATTTTTGGATGAGATCATATGATGAGTCTTCCACTCTTAAACGCCACTTAGGATGCAACAGTGAAAAGATCAGAACATAAATAATGCAAATGCATGCGCTAATTGGAACTTAGAAGCTGAAATTCGGTTCTACCTACTCAATTGAAATAGTGTAATCGAAACTTGGTGATCTAATCAAACCAATTTTATTGTTGAATCGGTCATACAATTGATTCAGAATAACTTAATTGGTTAAGTCACCAGATTCTGATCAGACTGGAATGACCTAATCGATTTTACAAAATAAAAAATGAATTGTCTCTATAATATCATTTTGATGTCTCATTATTATCGATTGTTATTTTAGATTTTGAAGTGTGGATAGATTTTTCTTACTCATAATGTTAGTTATATACTTATAAATAATAGATACATATATAATTTTAAATTTTTTCATATATATCAGATCAAATCGAATCAATTGTTAGTCCATTGATTAGACCACTAACCTACTATCTTGATTAAGTTAATTACTGGATCGAATTTCATAACTATATTTAGAAGTCATCATAATATTACATTTTGTTCTCTTTTAATTTTTGGATTTTAAAAAAATTATTATTTATAAAATTTAAGATCATATTAATTATTTTTTTAAAAAAATTATATCTCTACTTGTTTTTTATTTTTAATTGATTTACATATATATTTATTGAGGAATGAAAAGAAAAGAAATGAAATAAGAATTTCTATAATAATATAAAATGGAGGAGGTTGGAAAGAAAAACAGTGAAGATTTTTGGTTGAGTCAGCCGAAAATGAGGATGACATAAAGAGCGCAACACGAGTAGCGCGACCAATCAATTAATTAAATGAAGAAATAGTGGTCTGCACGACTACGTTCTAGATTTTGGTCATGTTTCATATATTTGGTACCCATTAATAGTATGCGAATGATAACTAATGCTTTTTTGGTATTAGTTAAAAATTAAAAAGATAAACATTTTATTTGAGACAGGGCCCTAAGAGATTTAATATATTATATAAAATATTAATTTTTATATTAATCTTTTAGCTTTTTTAACTACAAAATCATTTATGAGAATTTTATAATCAAATAATTCTAACACTTTCACTTTCAATAGATAAAATAACTAATTCATTCAATCTATCTTGTAACATTGTTGATTTTAGATATGATTTAAGTAATTTTAATTTTGAAAAACTTCTTTCAACAGTAACAACTGTTACAAGAATTATCAATAAAATTTTATATGCAATGTAAACATTTGAAAAAAAATCTAAAGTTTTAATATAACTTAATACTTCTATTGGTATGCTAAATTTTTCTCTTAACACTTCTCTTAGTACTTTCAATTCTGAAAATAAATCAAGATCATCAATATCAGAGTATTCATTAAACCTTAAAAACTTTTCAAGATTAATACAATATTTTTTCAATTCATCCTCATCTAAAGCTTTAATTTTTTTGGAATCAAATAAAAAATCAAAAATTGTTCAAATCGTGTCTAATAGAATTAATTGATTGATCTAATATGTATAAAAAATACTCAATACGAAAAGATTCTTCAGGTGAATGTGTGATCTCATTACTAATATTTTCATCAAAATGAGATTTTCTATGAATTTTATGTTTTTCACGAAATTTTGACTCTATATCCATTTTGATAGCCATTTTTTTTGTGGATTCTAAAGCCAATGCAAACCCGTTTTTCCTATAATGTTTTAAATAAGTGATAAGACATTTTAAATGATCTATAGCAACATCTATATGCATATCTTTTGATTGTAGGATCTTGCTAACAGAATTGACGGCAAACAAAATATCATACCAAATATTCATTCCTAATAAAAATTCAAAATCTTCAAGTTCATGAGTTGCTAAAGACATGACACCACGTTGAGATTCAATTAGCTTTTCAACTTTTCGTTTTTTCTTCAATTTTTCATAACCAGATTCATACTTTGTATTTGACATTTTTTTTTGTAAATAATCAAAATAAAAAAATTAACTAAATATTAAAGAAATCTAAATAAACTAAACTCTAAAATAAATATAGAAAATGATGATTGATGGAGAGAACGATAGAACCTGAAATTGGAAACAGACAGAGATTTTGTTATTTAGATGTTATGTCAGGCGCAAGGGTGCTACGTGATACGTGTTTATTGCATTATTGTTGTGTACCCAGAGAGTCATGCCCATGAAATGAATTGTTCCACCAATCCACCGGGATGGAGATGAAAGGCTCCATACGCGGGACGCCGGGATGTATGCGATTTATAGGCGTTCAGAATCTAGACGATGTCAAATCCAGAGAGGTTGAGCCGCGGAGACAAAGTTTGATCAATAGACAATAAGTTTCATTCAAGGGAAGAAGAAAAATAAATTTTTTTTATGAACAGAAGATGAGGAGATGAAAAAACGTAAAGAATGAGTCTAGAGAGTGAGATACATTAGTTAGGGAATTGGGATAGGTTAAAGGAAAGTTATTAAGGATTTACTTTTTTGGGATAAATAAAATACTTTAAATGACATTAATTGTGATATTGATTAATTTTTAAAAAGATGATATTGATTGACTAATTTTTAGGGAAGGGAGAGATTCTAAATTATTTTATTTTGATCAGTTAAAATTTGTTAATAGTTAGTAATAAAAAAATTTTAAGAGCCTAAATTTTTTTTTTGGGGCCTTAATATCTAATTTGCTTACCATTATACATGGCCCTGATTTGAGATATATAAAATTGTGATATTCATCATTTTATATGATCTTCATTTTAACAATAAATATTTTTTTCTAATCAATGTCGTATATTAGTTATGAACATCCTTAATAATATTTTTCTCTTTCGCTGATAAAAAAAAAACTACATGTCTATCATTTTTACTTATCTCTTCATAATACATATTATTTCGACTCATATATATATATATATATAAAATTCTATATTAAACTTAAATATAAATAACTTTAATTATTTTTGTCCTATTTAATATTATAATTTTTAAAACATTCTTCATTTAATTTTTAATGACATTTTTTATTGATGATAACAAGTTCTAATGAAGAATATTTTAAAAATAAATGTATTTTTTTATTGGAAATTAGAATAATTAAATGATGTGAATCAACTTTCTTAATTAATGTGAAATTGATTAATATATATATATATATATATATATATATATATATATATATAAAAACAACATAATACAAATCATCAAGATAAAAAAAAGAGTGATGATCATATTTAGTATTGTCATATATTTAAATTTTATTCTAAAAGTTTCCTTAAGTTTAAATGTTATAAATAATTATCTCATTTAATGTTAATACTGTTCAATAAGTGGATGATTAGTAAATAAGGTTATCAATAAATGAAGAGTATAAAAGATAATTAATTTGGAATAAGTTTAAAAATTAATCATTGTTGCTTATAATTAAGAAAAAAAAATGATTTATTACTTATATATAAGATTGGAGATAATATTTTTGTTTATATATAAGTAGAAAGGGAGTACCAAATACATAAAATGTACTCCTAGTACTGTATTCAAGTTTTTATTTTAAGGGGAAAACAAACTAATAAACTGTGTTTGTGCATGGCTCAAATTTTATTATGAGCGAATGTATGTCCTTTGGGCCTTGCGCCTACCTATTTCTTGAGTTACAAGATAAGGGCTTATTTTGGTTTTATGTTAAATAATTGATGGCTGATAAAAAAAATATTGGAGAATTGATTTTGTGTTTAAGGTTAATTTTAGATAATTTTTTACATGTTTAATTTCATGTTAAAAAATATTTTAAAATTGATTATAAGGGCAAAGATACCAATTGAGGTCCCTTTTACAAATTATTTATCAAAATGAGTCTGTTTTGAAAATATTTATCGGGTGGGTCTGCTTTTTTATTATAATACGTTTTACCGTCGGACGCGTTCAACGTAATAACAACATGTGGCATGACGTGACGAGGTCCCAGGGGTGGTGGTGGTGGGACAGTCACTAAATGTGGTGCTGACGCAGGCGTTTTAGGTCGTGACGATGATGCAGGCGCGTCCAATAAAATAATTTTTAATTAAAATCCAATAAAAATTTTAATTTACAAAAATAATTTTTAGTAACTAAAATCCAATAAAATAAATTAAAATAGCTGAGTTCAACTTTTTCTTTAACAACTAAAAATCAAATTTAAGAATTTTAGTCAATTAAAATTTTCTTTAAAAACAAATGACTAATAATATAACACAAACCATAATATAATATTTAAATGACAAATGATAAATATCAATATTACAAAATTAAGTGTTATATTAGATTATTTTACAAATGATAAATAACAATATACTTATTTTAGGTTATATTTTTTTGTCTCAAAAATAAGTGTTATATTAGATTATTTTACATGAACTAAGAGAACTTAATAAATAGATAAAATGGGATAGTAATTTTACAAAACTAATTAATCTTATTATTAATATTATATTGAAAAGCTAGAGTAATACTTATAAAGGATAAAGGATGGTAATAAAAAAATCCTACATATACATGCAAAAAATATTTGGACACAAATATTTGTTCAAATACAAAACTTATTTTTTAAAAAAATACTCTGTCTAAACACACATATATATATATATATATAAAGTAAAAAAGTAATCTTGTATGTTGGACTTAAATATAAAAAAATCTAATTAATTTTATTTTATTTAATGTTATTATTTCTAAAATATTCTTCATTTAATTGTAATTTTATTTTTAATAAATTCTTTTTATTTATGAAAATAAATTTTAATAAATAATATTTTAGAAATAATATTATCTTTATTTAAGATTAGAAAAATTAAATAATCTCAGATAATTTTTTAATCGGTATAAAATTAATTATTTTTATTTATATATAGGTTTAAGAGTATTAAAGATGAATGAAAAGTAGTCTAGAATAAAATGAGTTACAATTTCTCCAGCAAAGTGACCTAACAATACAATAAATGTATGCAAGCAAAGGGAACCCCGCGGGTTGACCGAAAAGAAGACAAAAGCGTGACTCTAATTAAGGCCCAATGGGATCTGTTGGCTCTCATTTATCATCTTGCATTATCCGCCGAATGTTTGGCTGCGGTAGAAATTCAACACTTTTCAGTCGAGACAAACTGGGAAAACACTCAGAGCATCATCAAGAGCCCCCGCATGTCATATGATTGGTTTCAATTAAATGAAACTTGTTGATTTTGAGGCCAATAACACTGCAGATGGGTGGTTCTTCTTCTCTATGCCGCCAGATCTTTAACTGGACCGGGGTGGATCTCATTCCAATGCTCAAGTTAAGTTCAAAGATAAATGTTAATTAAGACATTTAAAAGTAAAAATATTTTTATTAGAGGACCACATATTAGACTAGTTATAATTGTCTTTCTACTTATGATTTTTATAATAATTTTTTTAGTTTTTTAATCATTGCATTAAAAACACTTATTAACGAGATCTAAGGGCGTAAATGAGTTAAACTATTCATGAATAATTTGAGTTCGATTTCTTAAATGTTCAATTACACTTATTTATTTAGTTAAATAAACAAACTTAATCTTAATATTGGGCTTGATTATGTAAATGAATAAAATCTAAACTTTACTAAGTTTGATATTAATAATTGGTTTATAAATAGAATATAGAAAATTAAAATTACATTGATTCTATAATACCATACCATATGTTCAACACATAGTTTTATTTGTAGATTATTATATAGTATAAAATATTTTTATTAAATACTAAATTGTTAGAATTAAAAAATAATTTAAGATTTTTCTTTTTACAAATTAAAAAATAACAAAATTCTAAATGAGCTAAACAACTCAGACTCACACTTTAATTTTTTTAAACAAGTCAAACTCAAACTTATAATTAGACTCGTTTAAATAAATAAACAAATTAAATTTAAGTCATTTATTTTTATCACAAGCCTATCTTAAAATTTAATGTTCGGTTCATCTTATTTACACCCCTAATAAGATCTAAGTTAAAATAGTGTATACATAATGTTTATGTAGTGACAAATAATGTCTATTTGACCTAAAGAAACAACCTTTTCTTTATGACAAATTTTAGAAGTATTGAGTAAATAAGATATACATAGATAATGCAAAAGAGGTTTTTATGTTGTCAATGAATCATAAATAATTGTGTATAATAAATTTATATATTTTTATAATGATTATCAAGTTATATCAGTAAAAATAATAACATGTGAATCAATTGGAACAAAATTATTTTAACTTAATTAGAAACATTGAGTTCAAGTTTAGGATATAAGTACTCATAAAATTTTTGTCACTCATGATTATTATTAGTTAAAATATAATTGTCTCTAATGAAATATACATATTATTTATAAAATAAAAAATACTTATTAGGTCCTTATAAGATTCAATTAACTAATTCACGGTTAGGATTAAAAAAATAGTTATTTAATTAAAAAAAATAAATTTATCTTAAATTAATAAATTTTTAAAAAAATTATTCTATGAACAAAACTAACAAACATACTAATTATATATTTCTTTCAGTATTACGTCTAGGACTAATATTAATTAAGAATATTTTTATGAAAAAATAATTAATGTAAAAAAATATTTTATATTAGACCCTTGTAAAAAGATCAAGTCATACTTTTAATTTATACATCATAATAATTGTAGGGAGAAAGTAATAATTTCTAATTATTTAGTTGATAATGTAAGAAATTTTCGTTGTATATATAACTTAAACGATTTATTTTTATTTATATTTTCAGATTCTTTATAATTAATCTAGAGAGAAACAAAATGAGAAAGGGGACAAGTATGTAATAAGATGAATAATTTGATGGGGAGTTACAAAAATATTATAAGAATTAAATAATTTCTTCTTTGTATAAAAAATGTGTTTCAAATGCAACTTCATATAATTTTCAATACGTTTCTAACACAATTTTTTTTAAAAAAAATACGTGTTAATTTTCCAGCCTGACACTTGTTAGTTTGACTCATATTTTAATTAATAATTATTTTTTTTATATCAAAATAAGTCATTCTTAAATATTATTTAAATAACATTCTATTAATTAAATTTATTTTTAATATTCTTTGAATTGAAATTTCAAAAACTTGTATTTTATATTTAAATTGTATTTTTTAATCTAAGAAAATAATACTTCTTCAAATATATTTTTATTTTATACATATTAAATACTCGTAATTTCCACAATCTTGTTAGAAGAGGACATGTATAAGACAAAGGGAGTTATTAATTGTATATGCATGAAAAACTTCTTGCAATTTGTACTGGAACGTATCCCTTGAGCAATAAGCATTCGAGCACATGATAAAATCTCGATAACTTAAAGTCATCAAGATCAATACACATGCATCTTCATAACTCGAGAAAATGAAAGGGAACGTGATCTTCCTTACAGAGTGTGAGCTATTAAAAAAGGATGAAAATGACATTACAATTTTTTTATATGATTGATCATTTCCATCTCAATTTTCTGTTATTTGTCTTCGAAAACAATTTTAATTTGGGAGAAGTTTAGAAAATATTTGTTTATATGGATATAAGATTTAACGTTTTATTTTGTATAATATTGATTTTATTTAAAATGGAATTTTAATTAAGTCGATCAAATTATATATATATATATATATATATATTATGTTAATTATTTACGTGTCAAAGAAATAAAAAACAAATAACGTAAGAATATATTTTTTTAAAAAATCAACTACATTAAATAGTTTAATAAAATTTCCTTATTTAAAGTTTCAAATCTTTTATTAACTGGGAGGTAAATACTGAATTGCCTATGAAAAGAATAAGCTAGAATATGTTTTGGTTCCAGGGCCACTTTTATATTTTATCTCCTAAATTTAATTTTTTTAAATCCCTCAACTTTTTGACAAAAAGGATTTTTTTAGTCCTTATCTGTACAAAAGAAATATTAGATTGATTCTGGGGTGAGTGGATGTATATATTTTTTCAAAAGTAAGACTAAAAACAATATTTTTCTAAATTGGGGGATAAAAAATAAGTTTAAATTTGAAAGACTAAAAGTAAGAAAATTTGGAGAAACTATATATATATATGAAAAATACAAATGAAATATAAATGACAACAAGATATAGTTAAATATTTGTTATTTAATTTCTTATATTTTAAATTTTGTTTTAATATATATTATAATTAAAAAATTATAAGCTTAATTACACATTTTGCCTCCCAATTCTCACAATATCTCAAATTTCATCACTAAACATTTTTTATACATTTTATCTCTTAACTTTTAAAATCTCACACATTTACGCCTCTTAAGAAAAAAGATAAAAGAAAGACTTAACAAACAAATTTTCTCTCTAAATCTTTTCTTCATTTAAAAATTTCCATTTTTCCCATCTTTCATTTAAATAAAGAGTAAAATTATAAACCAGGGAATTTAATTCAATTTATTAAATAAAATACGTAAATTATTATAAATTTTGACATCCTTGAATTACTACTCACCAAAGAAAAAAGTGCAAGCTGGAAGCTTCTTTTTTGCGAGCCCCCTTGGGGACTGAAAGTGGAAATAAAACTGGTGTAGCTAGGTGCACCCAACATTATTGTTGGTGTACCCAGCATTTTGCACTTTTTTCTTGTGATGAGTGTGTGTGAAGGTGATCCGTAAATCGTACGGATCAAGTCGATCCGTAAGGCTTCTACGGATCAAGTTGATCCGTATTGTTATGTAAAAAGCTTATGGATCAAGTTGATCTGTAAGGCTTTTATGGATCAACTTAAATGACTTACGGATCAAGAATATTTTCGTCATTTCACCTTAAGTGCCGGGTGCACCTAGCAACACCCAAATAAAACCAAGTGCTGAAGAAGAAGCCCAATAGTTGCCCAATAATCTTTCAACGGGCCCAGCCCAATATGTATCGACAAAGCAGAGAAATCTCTCCGAGTCGGAGTTAGCATCGTCGACGTTGCGATGGAGAAGGAAGCGAGTAGCACCGACGACCCTTCTTCGTTCACGCTTCTAGTGTCGTGTCCTTCCGGCCTTTCACCTTCACAGGTTCGCTTCACTTCGAATCCTCACGATTCGCCGTTAAAACGTGCGTCGTTAACGAACTTTTTTCTATCGCTTTTGAAGGTTTCTGTGGCATTCAGCGACGCCTACGACCGGATCCCCCACTCTGACGTCATCTTGGAGAACACGATTTCCGAGGTGGATCGCATTCCTTAACATTCGTTTTCGCAAGTGATGCATTCATGTATTCTGCGCGTGCGGGCGTGTGTTTGTTGGGTACTCGGGTTTTTTTTTATTTTTATTGCGTTTTCTGCTTTCGTTTCCTCTCATGCTTATTTTTCTGTTTTCGTTGTGCAGATATGGAAGCAGAGGAGTCAGAAGAACAATTCGCTCTTCAATGGGAAGAAGTTCAGGGTATGCACGCCTTGTTAATGAGATATTCTTACTTTCTCTGAAATTACTTCACCAAAATCCAAGTCAAATATACATGCAGTGATGTTAAGAATATGATTATTTTAAATTAGATTCCGGTTGCTTAACTACTGGAGATATTAACTAACTAATGTCATAGCCTGAATATTTTTCCTTATTAATGTGTGTAATGGAATGGATCAGATGAACAATTGAGTTTTAATTTAATAATTCATAATTCTATATGACCTGAACATATGGCCTATTGGATCATAGCATGCTTATTAGTCCATATCTGTATTCCACGATATAATGCAATGACCTCAATCTCTTTCTCTTTCTTTAATCCTTTATGTTGTTATGTAATGCTGTGCATCTGAGATGTGTTAGTGTATCTAGAGTAAAGTTTGAGGTTATGTTTGCTGACTCTGTTTAGGACTATCCCTAACAGAGTGTCCTTTTTTATGCAAATATAACAGTATGGAGGGTGTGTTTTGCATGCCAAAGATGGATCCGACCATGAATGTGAACCGCATTTATGCCTCCATCTAGGTTTGACAGATTACAGGTCTCGTGTCTGTGCCCCTCTTTTAAATGTTTCATTTTTTTATATAGCATGGTTAGTGATATTGATAGGATGCTAATGAGAATATAATCTTGAATGATAATTTATAATTTCATTTTTCACGTGGATACCTCAATGATCTTAATATGTATCTTTTTCATTGTTCTTTTTCATTACTTCTAATATATATATATCTATCTTTGATAGGTAGTAAATAGTTAAAACTCATATTTGGTAAATTAGTGGGAAACTTTTGTATTTCCATATTAAATTTCAACATAAGGTAGCCTTTGGCTTAAAAACATGTGCATGATTGATGTATTAAACAATTTGTATAATATATCAGCTGACATACAAATGTCAGATGTTATTTGCAGCAAATTTCATATATACTGTACAGTTATTTTTGGTGTTTTTGTGAAACCAATGGAGGATATCTCTGCCATGCTGCCTTTAAGCCTAGTTGAATCTTATTGCTATTCTCTCCTTATATTTTGCTTATCAGTTCTACTTCCCTCTATTTATTAATTATTGGTTAAACTTTCTTCCAGGACTTTTGTGGGGACAAATTTAAGTCCTTTGTGGGAAAGGTTCCTGGTTCCATCAGAAGGTAAATCATTACAATTTTCCACCTTCTTTTTAACTTAAGTACTACTATTTTGTGGTTACCCTATGACCTTAAACTGTTAGCACCTAAACTTAGGTAATCTGACACCTGACTTTCAAAATGAAGCTGCTTTGATGTCCAAAAAAATTATCAGGAAAGGATCAAGGGGATGGGGGTTAAGTTATTGAAAATTTAAGGCAGTAGGAGGGTATCTCTCTTCTGTTTCCCTGCTTGGATGCAGTGGAGTTTCCCTTTATGTCTGAAAATATGTAGATCTCGCTCTTCTCTCTGTTCCCAAGTAGAGGAGATATTACTGGATCCTGAAATCATTAGCCATTTGGGAACTTGAGCATTCATCATCATATAGCTTTCCAATTCCATAACTCTTAGTACAGTAACCCAATAACACAGGAACCACAATCTTCATTCAAGTTATAACTGTTTTAGGTCCTGCCTTCCTCCTTTGTACCTTGTTTGAATTGGATTGTGTTCCACTTTTTAATCAGAAAATATTCAAAAAGGGTAAAGGATGTAAAATTGTTGCCTTTTTTATGCCTCAATTGTCATGTAGGTTCATAGAATTGCTAAACAAGGGAATAAGAAAGAAGGAACAATATTACATATTGGCTGCTTTATGAGTTGGTTGTTTTCATTAAGAGGATAACGTACTATGTCACAGTTGGAAGATATAGAAGCTCATTTATGATTAGTAGTAGGAAGAGAATGTACTTATGTCAGAATTCATATGTTTTATATATTTTTATTTTATCCACCACTTTTCGGGGACAAAGTAGACACGGCTTTCATCAAACATTGTTCAAACATGTTAGCTTCATCCTACGGTTAGATGTATTGGTTGTTTTATTTGATCTCTTTGATTGAATGTTATTAAAAAATAATGGATGGAATTATAAGGACCAAAATTGCGAAGCTTTTATGTTCCCTCTGGCTCTGCCTCTGCCTCTGCCTCTGCCTCCTCCTCTTCCATCCTTTCTTTGCTTTGAATTGGTATTGATTTATTTCTCTTAATCTTCTGGCTTCATCCTTATCTCTCTTCAGATGATTCTGTTCTTTGTCAGCACACCTCCAATCCACTAGGAAATGGTGCAGTGGTGGAAACAAATGACAACAAAATACTTGTATTACAACGAAGTGATAATGTTGGTGAATTTCCTGGACATTTTGTTTTCCCTGGAGGCCATCCTGAGGTATTCAATGGTGAAATGGATGTAATAAATCCTTTCTGTTGCTGTTATCTAGTATTACAGTAGTACATTTATTTTCTACAATAGATATGTAATCTAAGAAGCACGGACGCGGCACTTCAACGGTGTGTTCGGTGTTGGACTAACGCCAGACACGGATGTGGACCCGACTCGTATGCGATGCGGTATCGGGTGCGTTCACCGTCGCTGGACATGGTTGGGCCGACGGACATGCGTGATTGGACGAGGACACGTTAGCTATTTGTCGACAGAGGGAGACGACGACAAGACGCGCAAAGGGAGAATGTTGTCGGTTGCTTTGTGGCCGTCAATAATGGCAACATTGTCCGTGGTTCCTCCGTTTTGGTCAGCAGAGGGTTTGACTAAACTTGGGCGGAGAATGTGCTCCTGTGGTGCCTCTTCAACTGCGACATTGTTTCGGGGATGACGCTCAACGGTGTGTTGAAGTTGGGGAAGGCCGAGGCACATCCAGATCTGTGAGAAAGATTTTGGATTTTTGAATTTTTGTTACGATTGGTTGTAATTTTGGATTTTGGTTATGATTGGTTAGGATTTTGGATTTTGGATCTGGTTGAATTTTTATTTCTTTTCTACCTTGTGGAACTGTTACTTGCTAATCTATTTATTGTGAAATTTAATCAATATCGAACGAGTTATTTCTCCATCGGTTATACACCTCTTAGTCTTAGTACTTTTTGTTAGACATATGACATATCTCTTGATGCCTCTTAGTAGTTAGTACTTTTTCTTAGATTATCATATAAATATATAAATTTTATTGTCATGCTTGATCATATTTAAATTTTGATCACGTTCATATTGAGCATATTTTACATATATATAGGTGTCGGTCGTGTCCCTGTGTCCTATGTTTTTTATTGTAGGCTTGTCCCTGTGTCTGTGTCCATGTCGTGTCCGACACCGTGCCCGAATCCGTGCTTCTTAGTATGTAATGGACAGTTCTAAAATAAGTCTTTAATTTGATTTTTGGGTGTGTGATGCATTTATTTGTCATGATATATGCTCCTTTTTGCTGTACCATATTGTCGTTTGCTCCTTTTTACTTTACTGTATTGTCTTCTGTTCAATGATTAATTGATTACTGAATAGAAGCACATAATTTTTCCTGTTCATAAAATTTCTGCGTAGACTTGGCTATACATTGATTTTTCTTTATGATTGATTGACAGCCTCAAGAAATTGGTATAACATCTCATCAATATAACAAGGAGTTAACAGAATCTATTAACACTAAGGTTTCACAGGAGATGTTTGACAGCATTGTTCGTGAAGTAGTTGAAGAAATTGGAGTGCCGGCTTCATCCCTTGTAAGTTTCATAATTCCTATTTCCTACTTTAATATTACTATGAGTGAACACAATATACATGGTTTTTACCTTTATAAGTGAGTGAACTTCAGAGCCACCTAGTATGCTAGCTTTGGTAGACTTTGTGATTTACACCTGTTCTCATAGTGAATTGATTGCTGGTTAAATTTCAGTTTGTTTTGCTAATATTAATCTCCTGTTCCTTTTCTCTTTGAAACTGGGGTTAGATAGGTTCCAAAACTTGGAATCTAATTTTGATCTTTTGTCATGTAGAGCATCCCGGCTTTCATTGGTATATCTCGCAGGAACTTGAATGTTAGACCAGCTGCATTTTTCTTTATTAAATGCGGTCTTGACTCAAAGGAAGTTCGGCAGTTTTATTCAAGTGCACAAGATGGCTATGAGTCAACTCAGCTATATGCTGTTCCAATGGTGAATCTAAAGCTTGTTCTTATTGTGTTAGCATGAAATCCATTCTAAATAACAATTATGTGATTATTTTCATTTTTATTTTTTTGCTGTTTCCATTTAAGAACATTTGCATTATTTTGGTAGTGGCATTAAAAAGAGACGAGCATGGTCTTGGTAGGCTTTTTCCTTATGCCACAGAAGGCCCATCAAAATGATCATGGGTTCAGACTTAAGAGGAGCCACTGTTGGTGGGTTGCAGCTGTAGCGTGATGAATCAATGATAGTGACATAGCTACTTGTTTAGTGATATTTCTTTCTCTAGGTTATTGTGGGATCTGTTGGGACTAATAAACTTGATAGTTGAAAGCTAAAAGCTAGTTTATTGTTAGTTCGTTACTAAAGTTTAAATTGGCCATTTTAGTTTAATGCATATGTTTGCGACCAACCTTTAGCCTTGAAACTATAACTCGTTGATTTTGTATCTTTCAGATTGAAATAGAAAACATGACTTCTAGGATGCCTGGCTGTCATCGAGGTGGATTTGCCCTCTATAAATTGATGGTTGACACCAGGAAGATTACTTGATGGAAATTTGTAGCACTCACAGGTGTCAAGAATCGTAGTTGCTTGCCTTCAAGGATTTTTCCTGCGTGATGTAGTTTGATGCTGACATTACCGAGTTGAACCTCCACTTCCCCGCCCAATGAAAGAGACATAATTTAACCGAGTGCAAATCTTCCCACTGAATAGTGAATGCTACAGATGTTCTATTTCATTGCAATAGATTATACTCATGCTTGTTTTCAATTCATACCCAAATAAAATGAGGACAAAACTAAGATGCAATTGTTTAGGACCTTGGGTATTTTTAGTATTATTCTTAAATTAGAAATAGAGTGTCGTCTTGATAATTAATTGTGTAGTAAAGGTTTCCATTAAATGTCAACACAAATAATTGAGGTGAAATTTTAATGCTAATTAGAGAACAACATCAAAATACCTATAGAACTACATCAAAGTTTCGCCGAAAAGTAAATAAGCCAATCTATTCTTGTATTTATATTTTATAGCATTATCATTTCGAATGGCTTCTACCCGATGGTCACCCTACAAAACACGGGTTGGCGTACTAGAGCTCAAGTGGCTCAATCTGCAGTCCATTTGGGACGAGTTTGCAGTCCACTTTAGATTTATCGTCATTTATGAGATATTTATTTCGGATTTACATTTATTTATTTGTAAACATGAACCCTTTTAAGATTGAGATATGTTTCCTGTATCAAGCTTTTTAGCTTTGTTGCCTATAATATCATGCTGCAAATTGAGCTTGTTCATTTATTTATTTATAAATGTATGTTTTACGAAGGAGGTAATTACATGATATAGGATTATGCATTTCTTAAAACCTGTTACTTTTTTTCTTTTGGGGGATTTACATCGTGAATTGTCGACACTTACTGTCTTACTCTTCATGCTTATCCATCGAATAACACTATGACCTTCACGGCTGGCTGATCGTTGAAACTTGTAGCGCTGACAATTAATATTTAGCTTCAAACTATAGAAAATTCACAGTTAGGCCAAATTATTCGATTTTGTGATTTGAGACTTGGTGCATTCAAGAAGCCTTTCAACTTGCGTAAAGGTGGACCTAGCTGTGGTGCTAGTATAGGGAGGTGGCTACTCAAAGCCAAAAATTTCGTTTGTAAATTGTATTTAATTTAATTCATTTGGTAGGCTTTCATAAAGTTTTAAATTTGCCCAGTTTTAATGTGCAAGTAATCTCACCTAATATTTTGTAGTTATGCCTCCCCGTTGAGTAATTTTCGGTGTGACACGGCACGAGCAGTTGCTGCTGACTTGTACTGCCAAAAGTGATTATTCTGTATGTATGAGTGCATGTTTGATTTGTAATTGGAATTTTTTTGACACATTTAAATGTAAATTCAATGGATAAATAAAAAAAATAAAGATTTTGATCAGTTGGCAAAATAATTTTTGCTTTAAACATAATTTTATAACGGAAAACCAGACATGCATTTAGTATGATCAGATTCCTAAGTATTATCTTCATTGTGAATCTGAGAGATAGAACCTAATAATCTTATATATCACGAAGAGTTCTATAATTGGACCAATGTGGATGCTATACTTTGAAAAATACCATTATGAATTGGGCATACCAGCAGTGTAGCTTAAACTCCGTATGTCAGATCATGCTCGTTGGTCAATAATTATTTCAGTGAATGGTCAACGGCCGGAAACATAAAAATTGGTTATCTTCCTAGGTCAACTTTCAGTTCACGTCAAACCAAAATTTTAATTTGACCTTTTGAGTTTGGACAATAAGAAGTAGGGTACTAAAGCCCACTATACGAATAAATACTCATTAAATTTTTACACGATAAGACGATGAGGAATTGATGATGAGGGTCCTACCATTTACTGTAACATTTAAAAGAGAAACTAGAATTTTCAAATAACCTTATCATATCAAAATTTATTTTAAAAGGATTTATTCCCATAACTATTTTTATCTGATATATTAGTACGAAATAATTCAATCTTCGGGACCATATACTACTATCTGGTACAAGAATTTTATTATATTAATATTTCAAATATTAAATCAATAACAAATAAATAATATTAATTGTATTTAACATTTTAAGAATATACGGTACCATCTTTACTTACTAATTATTAAAAATTTAAAATTATAATGTAACTTAAATTTATTCATAATACTGCTACAAGCTTGCTAGGTACTGTTGTGACTTGGGAGTTGGTTAGCAACGTTGTCCAGGCAGGATGATATATTTCCAACAACCAATGGGTGGAGTGGAAGTGTAAAACTTTTTATATTATTTATATAATTTAAATTATTTTAAAATAATTATTTTAAAAATTAATAAATTTATCATATATTATAAATTATGATTCAATAATTATGTGAAACTTTTTATATTATCACATTTTTATTGATATCATACATTATATAATCATTTTTCTCAAATGAATAATGATATCCTGTATCAGTATACGTTATTTTTTTTTGTTAGAAAAAAGTTGACTAAACAAAAATTTAAGGTTTGCTTAATTCTTCTTTCATTTCTTATATTCACATTTTTATTATAAAATTATCACTTTATTTGAGTTTTTTTAAAAAAATTGTACAGGATATAGAAAAAAAATGTTTCTAATATTATTTTAAAATAGAAAGCATATTAAAAACAAGGCGACAATTTTATAATTTAAAAAAAAATAAAAAAATAGACCTTAAAATTTTATTTTCAATACAAATTTAACATTTCCTTTTCCCCCTTAACATGATGGGCTTAAGGAAGCCGAAAATCCCTCGAACCCAAAGTTTTTAAAAGACTATTTAGATATAATTTAAAAGATTTCATTGAATGAGTTTAGTTATTTACATTATATATTATATTATTTATTTTTAGCTCTCCTCAAATAATAGGATTCTGGCATATGTATGTCAGTATGTGTATTATTCATTTCTTGACATCAGTGTTTTTTTTATCAATTTAGTCTCTCTACTGCTAGTCTGCAGTCTCGTAGTTATTGTAGTAGGTTTTATTTTAGCTTCCTACACCCTTACTTTCTATTCACTTTTCCAAATAGAACATTCATGTTTTGTCTTGTGATTGCATTGTTTCAGTCAGTTGCTGTTTTATATTTTTTTTTATTCATCGTTGCTGCTTTATATATGCCTAAGGAAAATAGAATAAAAAAGACACATTGCGTCTCCCACTGCATTTTTTTAAAAAAAACGTAAAATAAAAGAGGGAGAAAGAGGAGGAAGTTGATTAAAAAATGGGATGATATAGTTAATTTTATAAAATAAGAGTATGCTAAAAGGTAATTTAGTAAAAGAAATAATCTTATTGTCTTTATAGATTTTGTGTTTTATACTTTATTTTTTCATTAGTAAGAATTGAATTTGATGTCAAAGAATTTACAAAAAGGAAAATACTATTTTATGCGAATTGGCAGGAATTATCCATGCAATAACTACCTCCTCCTGAATTGTGTCAAAAGCCTAGTTTTTATTTATTTTTTAATTCAATATCTGGTCAATCATATTTAAACAAGAAAATACCTATTCCTTTAGTAAAACAAATTCGCACTATATAATATTGCTGTTACAACAAAATATACAATACCCAACGAATTGAATTAAACCTTATTAGTTGGGCTTAATACACTCAATTCATTCTTATTCTTATTGAGGTTCCACTTCTATAAAAAAAATTAACATTAACTTGGTCAAAGAAAACCGATCGTTGATTTTGTTTGGATGCATGGCTCACAATGTCCATGCGACTCTGACTGAGATGTTCCGTATTCTCTTTTTTTTTTTCGACAAAGATTTTCTCATTTGTTGTAGGTATTGTTTTATTGGCTTTCTCTTTTAGTTAGATATTATTGTTATGATTTGGTTATTTTTTGTTTTTATTTTCATTAAAAATAAAAAATAATTATAAAAATGTATTTAGTTAAATTTTTGAAAACATTTTCAATAAAAATATTTTTTGAAACGAATCAAAAATTGAAAGTTCATTTTTAACTCATTTTGAGTAAAATAAAAACACGATAAATATAATTTTAAATAAATTTTAAAATATATTTTTAATATTTTTATTTCTTAAAAATAAAAAACAATAAAAAAAACCAAATATATATTTTCAAAATTCTAATTTTATAAAAATAAAAATAATTTTCAAAAAATAAAAATACAAATAAAAAAAAACCCTAAATTCCACACAAAGTTACACAACATTTGCACTTACGACATCTTGGAGGTTGTTGTTGTTGTTACGTTTGCCAATTTTGTCCTTGTAGGGTTTAGGATTGTTTGGGTGGTGATTGAGGGAGTGAAAGCAATTGCGTATCTCCTGCTTCTTCGTCTGCGCCGACTGCCTCAACTGATTTCTCATGGTGGTTAGCTCCCTTGCCGCCGCACAACACCGCTCTCGTTGACAACAGGATCCTTGAGAGGGAGAAAATAATGTGCTTATTAAAAACCTCTTTTAATCATCTTAATCATTTAATTATTTGAAGTTAATAATAATTATTAGCACTGTTCAATAACAAAAGGGCAAAAATTTGACAATAACAATTACCTTAACTTTTTGTAATAAAATTAAATTATAATTACCAAGGGGCAAACACGTAAATTGCCCCACCACCATTAAAAATCTAACTTCTCCACAGGATTTCATGGACCCAATCTACTCGTTAAATATTATATTTATAAATCTAACTATCACCCTAAAATTTGACCACCAAACACAATAAATTTATATATATATATATATATATATATGAAAATTCTAATTAAAAAAAAATATTTTCTTAAAGAACAAAATATTTGTTATGATTAATATCATTAATTTAGTTAGAATTTATATTCATTCCATTTTTTATTTTAGTAGTTTTTTGTCAACAAAATTGTTCGAAACATACATTTTGATAAGTTATTGTAAATTTTGGATGAGATCTATGATTTGAATAATATCTTAAAAAAATTCAAAATTCATCATATATATGCGTGTTATTAAAAAATATATCAAGACGTTATAGTTTTGATTTTTAAAATACTATTTCCAGAAAGTAAATGGTACATTTCACATTTTTTGTATCTTTCTACAAGTTGTTAGATAATGATAACATTTAAGGTCGACATAAAGGTAAAATTATTAAAGTTGAAGTTCACCAATAAAATATTTTTTATAAAGCAAAAAATATTTCATATTTTGATGATAAATGTCATGTCTAATAATAACTCTCTTATTAAAAATAAAAAATCTTAAAATTTACTTTAAACCTTATTTATTATTGGATCAGCCTTGGTAACACTGATTTTATTATAATTTCATTTTAAAAAAAAAACTATTTAACTGTACGCATACTCCTACAAAAAAAAAAAAAAACAGACTGTATGCATATTACATAATATTTGTATAAATACATTTTCACATAACTTCATTTTGGCAATATTAATGTGTCTTCTAATCAATAATATGTTTTTCATAAAATTGAAAGTAAGTAAAAAAAATGTTTATTCTTAATTATCCTTTTACACAATTTTTCTTGGTTTGTAAAATTAGCAAAAAAAAAAAAAAGTTTCTGGTCTTGGGTTGAAACTTGAAAGAGAAAGAGTCCGTGATTCACGTTTTTTGTGTACTGTGTTTGTGAAATCGACCGGTATTTGAAGAATATATGTTAGTAATTGCAGAGTTCGTGTACAAATTAGCATTTAAATGTCAACGTTAATAATTTGTATTGCTGAATTTTTTTTAGATTAGAAAATTGATGAACAAGATGAGGAAAAGTGGCAAACTTCTTTGCTGAAACTGACAGACTATTTGATTTATATAAAGTAATGTTATAGCGTCTTTTAACAATTTTGTTATAAATAATTTTAATATTTAATGAAAATATTAAATAAAAAAGTAAAAAATAGAAATCCTAATATCCGAGTCAATTCCTATGACTAAAAAAGAAATGAAAAGTAAAACGTAGAAATCATGTAGTATTTTCTTTATCAAATAGGTAAGAAAATAGTAATATTTTTTAAGAATATTTAAAATTATTTAATTATATAATATGAATTTTCCCATAGCGGAGTAAACTTTCCATACTTTTATAATATGTATTATCTTTTAAAATATATTTTTTACTTAATATATTTTTAATTTAAAATAAAAATCATATAAAAATGAATATGATTATTTTAAAGAAAAATATTACATAAAGACCCCCGAAAAAACTAGATTTTATAGTATTTGTTTGATAGTACTGATTAACAACAGTCACGCGCGCAGCAGAACTACACTTGAAATATGGCATCTTACTGTCGTATTTATTGATACACTCGAGTATTCAGACGGATCCATTTATATTGTATATGAAGAGGAATTGGGTTATTTTTTTCTTGGTTGTGTTATGAGAACAAATATCAAAATTATGATAAAAAATAGTAATTTACATAAGGTTTATTAAAAAAGTTATATTTTTATTGCAACAAAAAAAAACAAATATAGATAGATAATGGTGATATATCATAATTAGCACTATAATTAATATAGTGATCCAAAAATCTGGAGATAATACAAAATACATGTGCAAGAAACATATGGGGCTGACACTATATAGCATAATTTGGATTTTCCCCGCAACAAATAATAATCCTTTATTTCTTTACAAGTAAACGAAGTGACATGAATTTTAAGTTATACTTTAAAAGTTTTTTCTTTATAACTATACTTTAGTGAGTTGAATTTCTGGCACTCATTAGAGTTAAACATATCTCAAAACTCAAAAAATATTTATAAAAATACTTACTAATTATTTATCAATAAAATTCTTACATTAACAACGAAAATCAACTCACATCTTTAGAATATGAATATATTTTTTTACCCATTGAATAAACTTTTGTTAGTAAAAGTAAACTTAAAATTAAACTACTGTTTTCATTTTAATTATGTAAATGTTCTTATGACAGCATTCTAAATTAAGATGTTAAATAGTAACAATATTTTACGTGTCGTTTTTTAGTTTATATTATGGCTAATCACAGCATAATGAAATTTTACGTTGCAAGCGTTCACTGTCTCTCTGAATTGACGTAATGTGCTCGTGAAAATTCCACCACTATCCTGACATAGTCAACGAGATGAAACAACCACCAAACTCTTGAATGATGTTAGCATATTTATTTATCTACTTTGAAAAGTTGGCTACAGAGCTTTTAATTCAGCAATGTTAATCACTCCAATATTTTACAGCTTCTTACATACTCCTTGAAAATGAGAAATTCAATCCTAGTTCATTACATTTTCAAATGACCGTTACTTTGAGTCAACTTATGGTTACGCCAGTCATATTACTATTTATTACCATTAACTTTTTTCTACAAAACATCACAAGTTTTTTTTGTCTTTTTAATTAAACTCATAATATCTCTTTATCAGGAATAAGGACTAATATTAAGATTCATTAAAGCATTAACCTCTATTTAAAGCCATGGTTGAAAAGATTCGGTTCATTTTTTATAATAAAAAGAAAGAAAAATTAAAGCTAATTCTTAAATAACTAGAAATTTGAAATTCATGTATCAGCAGTATATATCTAATTCTAATTGGATAAAAAAATATAATTCTAATAGTCTGGATAAAAAACTAATAGTAGGAAAGCAATTTAATTTCTATTATTAATCACGCCATATTTTGTAGTATATAGATGATTATATTAAATTATTATTTATTATATCGTATTAATGTATAAAGATGTCTTTATTAGCTAAAAACTAAAAGATAGTTTAATTAAAGAAAATTTTGATGAAAAAGAAATATTATACAGGTTTATACAATTAAAACTTCTTAATTTCTCTTATATAAAAATCTTCCAATTAATTATACAAATACCTCCCATAGTCCCAAGTCTTATGTGAATAAAATAATTTATCTCTTTTTAATATATTTTTCTTCTGTAAAATCTACTTGTATAGTTACATGGTACTCCTATATTTTTTAGATTTTTATCTAGACCGTTTGATAATATTGACAAACACAAGCTAAGAGCCTAAGACCCACACTGTGACTTCATAATATCGGTTGTGAGAGAGACATTATTGAAGGAATTATTTATAGGGAGCACTATTATTAGGGAATTTTGTGTATAGATGTAGATGCCTCCTTATCTTTGAGTGCAAATTCTAAGTAAAGATATTATATGCGGAAATTAAGGCAATTATTCTCTGAGACGAAATCGAGGTAATGCCATAGTTAGTTTTTTGTCGGTTGGGAATGTAAGGAAAGATGGTTAGAATCTCAATCTCTTACACCACTCTGCATTGCATGGATAAACAAACCACTTTGCATATGCGTTTTTCAGTGTTTGTCGGGTCAGATAACCCAAATGAAACATGTTTTATGGGTGTTGTTCACGGGTGTCCTTAGATAAAATATTTAATATAAAAAATACATAAATAATCATAAACAACATAAATTTTTACATTCTAAAAAAAAAAAAAATTATTGTAATTTTCTTAACTAGTCTCAGAACACAGTTATTAGTATTTTCCTTATTTCAATATGAAATCTGAGAGTTGTTGCTTGAATGCTGATTCTGATTTTGCCTGCACCTTCACGCGGAGAACAAGTTCCACCATGTGCTTGAGTACCTGAATTTTTTATAAAGGAAAATTGCGATGGCCATTATTGACCCAATTTTTAAATGTAAATTATAATATAATACGAGTATCCATTTAAATAATGTGGCATGAGTGTGCCCACTTTCCCACGTCCGTCCAAAAACAGATACTCGCGAGTCGCCAAGACCAATCGTGTGGACCCAATATTGAGTCAACTTGCTGTAATCCCTAATCACTAATCACACCTGATACAAAAAATGGAGGAGGTGGATTAGGGTGAAAAGAGTTAGAGGTAGTTAAATTTTATTTTATTGTCTTAAGTTTGATTTAATTTAATCATTTGAGTATTTGAGTTTAATGAATTAATATTGGATAATATGTTAATTGATATTTTCATATATATATATATATATATATTAAATTAAATCCTGAGAGTCGGTTAGTTTTTTTTGTGTCATTCTAATGTAAAAGAAAAAAAAGTAATGCTTCCTATCCTCACCCGTGTCCACCGCCATCACATAACAGTTTTCCTTAACATGCCATCTATACTAATAACAATCTATATTAATAATAAAGAGAATATTTTTATTTGGTGTACATATTTTACTAAATCATTTTATCCTTTTGTTAGTTTTCAAATTTTTGTTACTTCTCTTAATAATTATCCACTGCTCTCATGTTTTTAGTTTTTTTTCTAAATTTCTATTTTTTTTTCTTTTTTCCTTTTTTTATAGTTAAAATAGGTAGGGGCATGGAGTGCCTCTATCCACTAGTTATTTATAATCTTGTTATTACCACTATTAATATTCTTAGCAACTCCTATTTTTAAAAGCAACTCTTATTGCTATCGTCATATATGACACCTTCACAATTATCATCATCATTTTATTCTTATCACCACTAATTTGATATCACTAGTAATAATTATCTCATTCATTATTTGTATGTAATTTATGCGAATATCTAATAAGTTTTTCAGTGCACATTAAACATCAAACTATCTTATTTTTTATTTATCTCTCAATAGTCAATGCACTAAACAATATTTATTCATGCTTAATAAATATAATTTTCACGATTCATGATTTTTAGAAATCATAATTCTCGAATATAATTTTTTTTCCTCTATCAAATACCCCCTTATTATCTTATTTAAAATTAATCACTCAAGTTTATATTGCTAGAATCACCTATTTGTTAGTACATAATCATATACATTGATATTGTTTACTTAAGAAAACGGAAATATCCACCAACCAAAGATGAAAAAATTATTAACAATGAATTTTACAATGTTTCATCACGGTCACAACAAACTTACAATTTAAAATTTGAAGATAAGTTAGTATTTTAATTCTCTAATTTTAATTTAATTTTCTAATTTTTCCTTTAGTTCAGTTTAATCTTTTAACGGCCGTATTTTCTTTACAGAAATCTTTTAAGTCTTAAAAATGTAATATTGTAACTTTTCATTTCATAAAAAAAAAGTGAGAAACTCTCTTGTTATAGAGTGAATTAACAGAAAAAGATTAACATTATTATAGCAAAAGTTGATGATAGAAACTGAAAAGGACCACCGAAACACGAAAAGAAAAGTTTAATGATTAAAATTGACCAAAAAATGATTATATTAAGTTTTTTTTTATATTAAAGTTAAAGAACTAAAATATTAATTTTATCAAACTTAAAAACATTAGTAAAGGTGACAAGTATCTAAATTATTATGGGACAAATTATTATATGACAAATGTTTGATTTTATCGAACTTGTATTTGACAGATTAATTTTGTCAAACTTAAAAACAACAGTAAATGTGACGAATTAAAAACTTTAATCGAAATTATTAAATCAAGATTTTTATTCAACTTTATGTGACTATGTAATTTAATTGGAAACTAAACAGTGTTGATTTGACAAAAACGAGCTTGTTATGAACAAACATGTTTAACATATAAAAATTATAAGTTAAAATATGATTTTAATCTTTTTAATTTTAAATTGAGACATGTTATCCCAATTATTAAAGGATATGTAATTTTAGTCTCTTATTTTTTAATTGAGATATTTTATTTCATATTTGTAATTTTAATCTTTTAAAAGAATTTGTAATTTTAATCATTGTGATAATTTATTTTAATAAATATAATATAGTACTTTATTATTTCTAAGTATATTTCTCAATTTAGAGGAGTGGACATTAGCCTCAATCGATGAAAATCCTATTCTTTTTAATTACGTCTTTATTTTTTTGATAGATTTTAAGATTTTTTTTTTTACAAAATATTACATTGTTTTTGATAGAAAAATTTAAAAAATGGATGAAAGAGAATATAAAGAGGGTGAAAAGAAGCTGGTTTAATAGAGATGAAATATAATGTGAAGAAGATGAAACGTTTAAATTAAAGTAGTGTAAGAAAACAAAAACAATCATTAAGAAAATTCTCATTTTACCCTAACAAAAAATATCATTTCGATGATTTTTTTATAAAACATATTTTTCAAAATTAAATGCATATAATCAATTATGCCTTTGGTCTTATCCGATTATATGCCTACCGCAGAAGACATTTGTTGTAACAATAGCCATATAACCATTGTAATAGAGGGTTATTTTTGGCAACAAATAAAATAGTCTTATCAATGTTGTCTTTTATTGCAAACTAGTTCACATGGGTAAGCTGAAAAATAAAAATTCTAATATAGGCGTGGACAATACAATTATAATATTATATAATATTGTTATTTATTAAATTTGAAAGCAACTAAATGAGATAAAAAGTAATATAAGCTAAAAAACGAATCATTGACACGTATAGATTAAATTGGATGATATTGCTAAAGGAAAACAAATATCATGTACCAAAATAAAATTAAAAAAATCATAATGTTAAAGACATAGTTTGTAATAAAAGCTTAACAACTAAATAAATGTGCAATTCACAAAAATTTACAATTATAACTTCAACATTACAATAGATTTATAAATATGATCAAACCAAAATAAAGTTCACATTTGGATCAGAAAATTCAAAGACTATTTCCATGTCAAGCTTGAAGCTTTGGGCTTCAAAAAAGACTCTTCAGTCGGATCCAATCTTTGTTGTCTTTCGTTACTCATTGTAAACAAGACGACATTCGACACAGTCTTCTATAATCAAATGAGTGAACTTTTTGTCTTTTATAAAATAATACATACTACTTGAAACATTGTGACATAAACAATAACTTAGTTTGATATATTAGATAATAATAAAAAAATTGACAAATAAAGGTGCTTTTGAATTAATTAAGTATATGGTTAAGTAATTTACCGAGTTGCTACATGTGACTTTGTATTTGTTCAGAAGCATCTTGAAAGTGACTGAATTTGACACTTAATGATATAATGAGTATCATTTTGAAAAAAAATTTACATCACTACTGATTTTGAATATGATTAGCAAGAAGAGACACTAACCATAATAGGTTAATGTCACATGGTGATCTCCCTCAAGTCCATAGAAAGTTCTTAGTGTTATCCATCCATGTATAATGGTTAGGTTGACCAAATATTTGTTATAGACAACATCATGTATATTGTCATGTTTATCTACCAAATGTCACTGATAATCTAATTGATCCTTCCATCGTAGCCTGATCTATTGATTTCAAAATAAAATTTGAACAAAAAGTGTGAAACCATGGAAGGAAGATGAAGAGGAACAAAGCCGAGACAAGGTGGAAGTGGGAATAGCACCACAGGTGGAGCTTGTGGACATTCTTTTATTACTAGTAAAGGTAGATTTCACACCTTTTTACTCATTTTTACCGAAAACAAACAAGCATGTTTTTTTATATCTTTAATCCCATTTCAAAGTTTTTTATTTTCCCACCTCTTTCATTCAGCTGAATTAAATGAAGCATTAGTCCTTTTGAGATGATTATTAGATTAATCCTTTATCCATAATTTAATCTCTCTTACAATTTCTTCATCCAAAGTGAAAAACAGAATAGAGATATATGTTGGTACTGTGGGTAGTGCCAGGAATAATACAAAGTTCTAAAAAAATACAAAATTAAAAAAAAGAAAAAGAAAAAAAAGGATAATGGGGACTTAAAATTAGCGATGGAGGAGTCAACTGAAAAACTGTTCCTTAAAGAGAGCATTGCCCACTCGCGGCAGTGGGAATCGAAGTGCGCGTGGTACTTCCTTCTGTTAATTCCGTTTCCATTCATTGGACGCTTTCGTTTTGTTGGTCTCTCTCGTGGTTGTCTTTCACCGCATTATAGCCACCGCCGTTGCTGTTTGCCACTCTTGTTTCTTTTTATTCGTCTCTTCACTCTTCATTTTTTTATTATTCACAACACTTTCTCCTCCTTCCAATTCCATCGTCACTAAGTTACTTAAGTTTGGTAGCATAGTTCTGCTTCTGATTTAGATTCCGCATAAAGTTGTTGCTTACATGTGCCCTTCTTCTCTTATATCTTAACCATTGCCCTCTATTGCCTTAGCCTATGCTTATTCTTTTCACCTTCTAAATATTCATTGCCCAGAACCAAATCACTTTCTTTTTTTCATTCTCTGTCCTTAAAGTTCGTTGCTTTACATTACAGGGTGTCCAACCAAAGCTACCCTCAAATCTCAATGCTTTCTACCAACAACAATACAACAAGGTGAGACTCAGACTCTTCCTTCAAACTCAGTTATGACACTTTTTTTTTCTTTTCTTAAATTTGCACCTTTGTGATTACTTCTTTTTAAACTTCACTCCTCCCTCTCTCTCTTCAACATGAAGAAAATGCAATAATAAAAAAAAAAGACATAGCTTGATGCTGTGCTTTTAACTTTTTAAGTTCTAACTCAGTTTTCTTTTTTTGGTGACCAGTGCAATGATTCTGGAGGGTTGCAGGAGGATAAAAAGTTTCTGATATTTTTATTTTTTTGGGTATTGATTTGGATGATCCTCTCCTTTGAGTTGCTGCTTCAAGGAGAGAGAGAATTATTTGGGATGAAAGATGCTAGTGTTGATCTGGGTTTTTGCTGGAAGGAAGAAAAGAAGGTTCTGAATTCTGATATATAGTAATCAAGAGTCAAAACTGAGGATTCGTTAGGTTGGTGTTGAATCCAGTTCCAATGGACACACCAAATGCACAGCCGCAAGCTGCATCAGCAAGCACGCCAAGGAAAAAAATGACAAAGCAATTGACAGGTAAAAGGGATGATACACCTTTGCACTCTGCAGCAAGAGCAGGGAATATGACTGTTCTGAAAGACACGGTTGGTGGCACTGAAGAGGGTGAACTACGTGTGTTGCTGACAAAGCAGAACCATGCCGGAGAAACGGTTCTTTATGTTGCTGCTGAATATGGTTATGTTGATATGGTTAGGGAGCTGATTCAATATTATGATCTTGCTGGGGCGGGAATTAAGGCCAGGAATGGGTTTGATGCACTCCACATTGCTGCCAAACAAGGGGATTTAGGTATGTCTTCAATGTGGTTTTGTCGTCTGCTTGTTCTTTTGTGGTGTGATCTTGGGAGGGAATCTCTGTTGTGTTTTTGTTGAGATGCCTTGAAGAAAAATGCAAACAACACACTCTTTTCTATTAATGGAAATTTATTGGAAATTACAAAATTTTGTGGGTTTTGCATCTTATTCGATGAAATTTTCACATGATTTTGTAGTTTTCAATTAACTAACACGAGAGTATGTTGGAAATAATGTGTTGCTAGGACTCCTCATGCCTTGAATTTTTTTGTTAGTGGATTGTCCTGAACTAAAACCCAACCCAATATGTCTGAGCTCAAAATCTAAGACTTGTTTTTTTTACTTCCTTGGAATGTGAATCTGTTTATTGGGTTGCGCTTAGGGTAAAACAGGGGAGGGGTTGTTGATTGTATCATTGATTGAGACCCTTTGTATTTGTTCTCTGAAAAGAAATTGAGTCTCTCTGGCTATCCATGGATGTAGGTCACATTGGCCTTTTCTATTTTTTTTATTATTTTCGTACTTGCCATAACAGTTTTTCTTGTTGCAGATATTGTGAAGATCTTAATGGAGGCTCATCCTGAATTGTCAATGACTGTGGATCCATCCAACACCACAGCAGTGCACACCGCTGCATTACAAGGGCATACTGAGATAGTGAAGCTTCTATTGGAAGCAGGTAGTAATCTGGCAACCATATCTAGAAGTAATGGGAAAACAGCTTTGCATTCTGCTGCGAGAAATGGACATTTGGAGGTTGTGAAAGCGCTTCTGGGGAAGGAGCCTTCAGTTGCAACACGGACTGATAAGAAGGGACAAACAGCAATTCACATGGCAGTGAAGGGACAGAGTCTTGAGGTGGTGGAGGAGTTGATAAAAGCTGATCCCTCAACAATAAACATGGTTGATAATAAGGGTAACACAGCATTGCATATAGCAACCAGGAAGGGCAGGGCTCGGGTAAATTAGACTATGCCTGTCATAATTATGCTTATATTTACATAAAAACTTCATATGTAAGATTGTAATGATAAGAAGAAGAATGTGATTTAGATCACCATTCACTTATAATGTTCTTTTCGTGGTGTGCCTATCCTGCATAGAAAACAAGAATATCATATTGTTTGATAGTACTCTATTAGGAATTCATGATAGCAATAAGCTTGAATGATTTCTTCGGTATGGTGGAAGTTCAATTATCCTTTTCTTTTAGTTTAAAATGAGTCCATAATCTTTTATTACTAAATGAAAACAAAGATAGTGAAAATCCTAATTTTTTATGATATTTGGTTAATCATTTTGGGAACAGTAATCTGAATTCTGAAGTCATTTTGAGTTACTTTTAGTGCCTGTTATGTTATGCGCTTGTTCCCAGGACGGATGAAAAATGTAAGAATAGATTTGGCCAACATTTGGGTTGAAATCTGATTTATAGTTGTTGTTGTGGCCTATTTGCCTAATTGGTCCCTTGAACAGTTTATGTGTGTTCTTCATGGCAACTGAGGATTCAATTTTTACATTATTTTAGATGCGAGGAATTTTGACCTCCAAGAGATATGCATATGTAGCGTCTATGAGTGTTGAACTTATTCAGCCTTGCAATGTTTTGATTTGTAATATTTATAACAATGTTCAAGTTCAGGTCTTGGTTAGCTCAGACCTAGGTCTCATGGTAGGATCCTTTTGAACATTGTGGTCCTTGGCTTTTACATTCTGAAAGTGCTTGCGAAAGCATATTGTTTTTTAAATTAGAACTGTCTTTAACATTTTTGTCTGTTGAAAAGAATGAAAGAAAAAAGAAGGAAATTTAGAGTGCATGGTCTTATTTTAGTGACTAGATTCTTGAGTTGAAGAGTCAATAACCAGAAATAATGTTGAAACATTTATGGCTAGGAGTTAGTCTTGAACCAATTTCACATTCATGACAAATGGTTTTTTGAGGTAAAACCGTAAAAGAACAGGATGGTTAATAACATATAGCACGATACTCATCATGAACATGAAGGAACATTCACCTGTGTCTCTGTAAGAGGGAGCAGTAGATACACATCATTTGATAAATCATCCTTTTCTGCTTACCTATTAACAAGACTAGAATTGATCCTTTTGTGTGACTGAGTCATCTCAATATAGCAATCCAATCCAAGTCATCTTCAATTTGCTGTAATGCAAATGAATTGCTAGCATAAAGTATAAAATAACAATGTGGCTGGAAAAGTTAATTTAATATTTGTTTCTAAGTTATTGGATTAATGGTAGAGTCTGAACTCTTAATTTCTCTTTGTGCAGATTGTTAAGTTGCTTCTTGGGCAGACAGAAACCGATGCCTTGGTAGTTAACAGATCCGGCGAAACTGCACTAGACACAGCTGAGAAAACTGGTAACTCTGAAGTTAAAGACATTCTCCTGGAACATGGTGTCCGAAGAGCCAAAGCCATAAAGGCTCAACCAGGAACAGCCACAGCCCGAGAGTTGAAACAGACTGTGAGTGACATAAAGCATGAAGTCCACTACCAGTTGGAACACACGCGCCAAACTCGAAGAGGTGTTCAAGGCATTGCCAAACGCATCAACAAAATGCATACTGAAGGACTCAACAATGCAATAAACTCCACAACTGTGGTTGCAGTCCTCATTGCCACAGTTGCCTTTGCAGCAATCTTCACAGTCCCCGGCCAATTTGCTGATGAACCAAAAGACATCCCTGCAGGTTCAGGAATGACCATTGGTGAAGCAAACATAGCCCCACAAGCTGCATTTCTCATTTTCTTCGTCTTTGATTCCATCGCCCTCTTCATTTCTCTGGCCGTGGTGGTGGTGCAAACCTCGGTTGTGATCATAGAAAGCAAAGCAAAGAAGCAGATGATGGCCATCATTAACAAGCTAATGTGGTTGGCTTGTGTGCTTATTTCTGTGGCCTTCTTGGCACTGTCATTTGTAGTGGTGGGGAAGGATCAGAAGTGGCTTGCAATTGGAGTCACTATCATAGGGACAACTATAATGGCCACAACTTTGGGCACCATGAGTTACTGGGTCATTAGGCATCGCATTGAGGCCTCAAACTTAAGGAGCATTCGGAAATCTTCAATGGGAAGCAGGTCAAGGTCTTTTTCAGTATCAGTTATGTCAGATTCTGAGCTACTAAACAATGACCGCAAGATATTGTATGCCATATAGAATCACTAATAAAGCCTTGTTGCCCTTTCATTTACTCTCTTTTTTCCACGGCCTGATGGATTTATATCCAACTAAAGTGAGTACAATCATACTAGCTTGATGTTTAATACTCTATTTTCCCCAGCTCTCTTATGATGTGGGGTTTGTTTCAGGTTTCGAATCTGAGTCTTAGTGATCTTATCCAATTTAAACAAGATTGTTTTTAATGGAGGATACAATCTAGATAAAAAAAATCACATTATTTTAATATAATGATTCTAATTTTAATTAATAAAATATAAATATATATGAATTGATTAATTTTCATTACATTGATTCAAGTGGATCTGATTCAGATCTCTTAAGTAATATGTACCAAAGGTGCTTAGTTAAGGATTTTTTTTTTTACAAAAATTTATAATTAATAAAATTTTCATACCATACCATGGATCTGATTCAAATCTTTTAAGTAATATGTATCAATGGTGTTTAGTTGATTTTTTTACAAAAGTTTATAATTAATAAAATTGGTAAATCCTTCATACCATTAAACTGATAACAAAAAAATGAATTGGTTCAAGAAATGATACTATGTTATTAGTTAAAGAATAAATCGTTAGTTCATTTACTAATCTACACGCCTTTTTAAGTACTGATTAAGTTATTATTAATCAATATAAAAATCATGTTAATATACATAAATAACACGTTTGCTTTTACAAAAAGTACAGCCCCATTGTCCCACGGTAAAAAGGAGAAAAAAGAGAACAAATAATTTTTCTTCCCATTCATTGAACCAAGCCAGACAGTTTTCTAGTATCTCAGGTACAACGAAGTTGTAACAAAAAATAAAAAAGAAGAGGACAAAATGCAAAAAACAGCTGTCCCAATTATTGTCATAGTTGACATTTTAGTTTATATTTTTTTCTGCTATGCGACAAGATGTATAAAGAGTTAAAGACACATCGAAATGACTAAAACATGGCATCAGTTAAAGAAATCAAATGAGAGCTTTCTTGCTGTTGGGCCTAATGTATGATTTGTCTGGACTGTGATGTTCATATCTGCTGGACTGAATGACCTGATCAAGACTATGCTTAGTAGTTGATACTTGGTAGGTTGAATCAGTGTTGTAGTAATATTTCTGTTTCTCTTGTTTTGCAGTTTCCTCTTCAATCCAATGCATGACACAAAAATACAGTAATTTACTTTTTGTTTTTGACTTTCATTGTCAGTACAAACATTGAAAAAAGTCTTACTGAAACAAGCTTATTCTGTGTTATTGCTGATTTTTAAAATGTACTATTTTAAGTTAATTAATAATTAATAATAAACCATGAAACTACTTCACCCATAAATATTTGGGACTTTTAAGTATGTAACCGATAAATATTCTATTGATCCTAGGAACAAATCAAAAAGCCAATGTCATAATCTCATTTCAATTCGAAAAAGCAAGAGCAAGTTCATAGCACATGATATTCATTTGGGCTAAAAAAAATTATCTTGAAAATGGATATGGAACTCAGAGGGAGAATGTTATGTCTTAAATATTCATTAATGACTAATGAATTCACTTTATGCTCTTTCTCAAACTGCATTCAATAAGAACTTTTATTTTTATGAGATTTTTTTTCCACATATCTCCTTATAAGACAATCTTCTTTAAGACATAATTAAACATTAAATATAAATATTTTTCTTAATAAAAACTCAAATATCAGTTCAACACGTTATAAGAGAATATCTCTTTTCGGCCGACCTAATCATTTTTGGTTGTTATTTTGAGATTGAATATATATAACTTAAAGCTCTTGAAAATGTAAACTAATGATTAATAAGAATGAATGAACTAGTAAAAAATTTAATTGAAATATGCTCGTAATGTAATAGTTTTCTACTATGCCATTCAAATATAGTTTACTTTATATGTAAGTTTGTCAATTTTAATATAATTATTTTAAAAATGATTTCTAATCAAATGTTAATGTAATAAATTTTGTCCTTATAATGTATGACAATTAAAGTCATAAGTAAATCTTTTGTTAAATTTGTGGTATGGCTAATGACTTATAAAATGTCTAGATTTGATCCAATAAAAGTACACCATGATGATAACAGGAAAAGAAAATCATTAAACTAGACTCAAGTTTGACATGATTATGACGTAGAATCTCAAATGAAACTATTCCTTTCCTATAAACTATAATTTACGAAAAGAAAAGAAAAATGGCTTGACCATTAGGTTGATTGACACTTCTACACTTTTTAATGATATATTTTGTACTTTTTTTAGAATATTTTTTAAAGAGTCTATTAAGTGAGTAAATAATCATTACATGAATAGTGTCAATCCATCACAACTTGTTATATATAAAAAGTTTATTAACATTTAAAATAATAATCTTTAAAATTATACTAACAATAAATTATTGAGAGTGTAAGAGGTTTTACATAGTCAATGTATGAATTAAGTATAATTTTTAAGGTAGTTTATCAAAGTTAATAAACTTATCATTAATGATAATTTGTAATGAAATGAAAATGTAGAAACATTTTATACTACTTTACATATCCTGTTTTCTAATAATCAAATTTATTTTTTCATTAAATCTATAATCCAATTTCACAACTCATCCTAGACAACTAAGGCCTCGAAATTGGGCATACATAGGCCCAATTTTCAGCTTTTATGGACCTAGCTTGTTCATAAACTTAGAACTAAAAATTGCTTTATGCACCCCAAAATTTGTAAAGTCCTCATCTTACCCTTCTTCCCTCGGTCACTCTTTTTTTTTTTTCTCCATCTTCCTCCTCGCATCGAATATTCTCTTCGCCGCCACCAATCCTTTCCCTCGCACCTCTGTGTTGTCGGCACAACCTCTTCACCCTTTGAATTCCAGATTCAGAGTTACATACAAATGTATTACGGATGGTGATACGTAATTTTACAGTGTAAAACTATGAGCTGCTACTTGATAAAATTATTTTACAGTGCATAATTTATTTTTCATAAAAAATAAAAAAGCTGAAAATTAAAAAAATATTGATTTAAAGTCACTTTTTTTTATTAATATTTAATTTTTCTAAAAAAATATCTAATTAATCACTTATAATAATATCTTTCATTCTAATCACATTTTTTTATCTATAAAATTTGAATATAAAATCTTACTAAAAATGTTTGAGTCTAATTTTAGTCATACCAACCACAAATCCATAAAATTATAGAAACTAAGCTCATATAAGTAATAGTACACGTGTTTGATAGCTAAAAGAAGTCCGTTACTATTATTATAATTATAATTCAACAAGATTTCACCATGCACGACAAATTGTTGATTATACGGGTTATCTTCAAATTCATATCAATATCCTTTCTAATTTCTAATTGATTTAAAATTGTAAAATTTTGTATAATTAAAATGCATAAAAATTAAACACTAATATTTTACTATTTTGCAGAAGGATTAAAAGTATATATAAGAGACTAAAACTATACATATATATATATAAAAAAAAGGTTAATAACCAATAGCATTAGGAAGAGATCATTTCGTCCTTAATCCAAATTTCCTTCTTCAACAAAATCGTGTGACCCGATCACAATTGCAGTGGTCACTGCAAATACAAAACCGAAGAACATTTCAGGGATCCAAACGCCCAATCGGATTCGCAAGCTCGGAAGAGCGAAAGAGAAACGCATTGCAATCTTCTTCGGTGCGTGCGTGAAGATCGAACCATGGATGACGAATTGCTCGAGCTGCAGCGAGAATTCGAGTTCGCACAGCAAGCCAAGTCCAGCATTCGATTATCGGAGCGAAACGTCGTCGAATTGGTCCAAAAACTGCAGCAACTCCAATTCATCGATTTCGAGCTTCTGCACACTGTCTCCGGCAAAGAATATATCACTCTCGTACGCTCTCTCTCTGCTTCGCTTCTCTCGCCTATTAGGTTTCCGCGTTCGTAATTTTATTTTCAATGAATTTGATTGAATTCGATAGTCGATTGTGTTTCCGTGCTTCGTTTACTATGTTGTGCTGATTCTTAGTCGAACGTTTATTAATGCGATCGTGCATGCTGTTAGGATCAGCTGAGGAACGAGATGGTGGCGGAGGTGAAGAAATTAGGGCGCATTTCTTTGATCGATCTCGCTGACGCTACTGGAGTTGACTTGTACTACGTGGAGAAACAGGCTCAGAGCGTTGTAACAGAACACGGAGAACTGATGTTGACTCAGGGAGAAATTATGTCGGAGTCTTATTGGGACTCGATTGCAGAAGAGATTAACGAGAGGCTTCAGGAATGTAGTCAGATTGCTCTGACCGAACTCGCCGCGCAATTGAACGTAGGTTTGGACTTGGTTTCCTCCGTGTTGGAGCCGCGCCTTGGAACAATTGTGAGTTTGTGTGTGTGTGTGTGTGTTGGTTTGAATTGAACCGTGTTGTGTTAAATTTGGAATGAGAGTGATAATTGTGTTTTGGTGAGTAATCAGTGAGAATTTGGAATGACAGCACAATCCGTTTTTGAAAATAGGTGAAAGGAAGGCTTGAAGGTGGACAGTTGTATACTCCTGCCTATGTGGCTCGTGTTGGTGCCATGGTTCGTGGTGCTGTGCGGGGCATCACCGTTCCCACGAATTTGACTGTGGTATGGAGCTCATTGCAGCAGTTGCTGCAAGAAATTGATGGAACCAGTGGTTTGGCTGTTGAAGGATCTTTCTTCCAGTCTTTGTTTAATGGACTTGTGAAGGAAGGCAAGGTTCTAGGGTCGCTTCGTGCAGGAGTACACTGGACGCCCGCTGTAAGTGGATCCTTCCCTAACTAACTAGGAGTCTAGGATCTCAGTTCACATCAATAATCCTCTGACGGTCTGATCATTAGAGCCTATGGGTAGAAGTAGTCAACTGCTGCGGCATATCCCTTGGGGCATTGAACTAAGATCCTATATCTTTAGAAAGTATTTGTTATGACTTCCATTTCTTATGTCACTCAACAGGTATTTGCTGTAGCTCAAAGGGAGTTTGTGGACTCATTCTTTTCTCAGGTAGGAACTCTCACTTCTCTCATCTTTCTCTTTCGTTGAAGATGCCACAACTTTGCCTACTTCTAGTATATGATCTATTCATCAGAGCTATATAATTGTCTTTACAAGTTTGATAGATTGAACTTGTATACTGACTGACTTTTATCTGTTTATTCTTTGTAAATTGTATCTTTTACATGTATATTCTTTGTAAATTGCTTCTTTTACCTTCTCATTATCTTTTGGCAAAGCAAAATTCTGAACCCCTCTGCATTCATTTTTGCCATCTTTTTGTATGCTATAGAATTCTTTTATCACATATGAAGCGCTGCACAAACTTGGAATTCCCCAGCCCATTCAATTCTTGCAGGTAGCTAAATTGCTCCTATGTTGATTCTTTTTCTAAATAATAACTATTAGGATCATAGATATATGTGAAATGAATACTTTGTACTACTTGTTTCCCTAGCTTAGTTAATGAAGCCTAAGTTTGCGCAATCCAATTTAGTCCAGATATCCTGAAGGCAAGCCGCTAGTTACAACATTTGTTCATTCCTCGATGATTGAGATGGTAGATGCTTCTACTGAGGATGCTCTTGACCGTGGTAGCTGGTAAGCACCATAACATTTTTTTCCGCATTATCCCTAGTTTTTGTTTCCATTCCTTTCTTCATTACTAAATTCAGCCAGGCTTAATACTATCAATTGATCTACTAATTGCAGTTGTACAGTATAAACTAAATATTTTGAATTATTGTCATGTATATAGTGGTGATTTTCTTATCTGATGGATGACTGTTGTGAACTTGTGATATTTTTACTCATCTATCCCTCTGATTTAAACTAACTTTCACATTACCTAGTTATTGGCTTAGCAAAAATAGATATCCAAATTAGACTATAACATGTTCTTTTGTAAACTCTAATTTACTTATCGTTCCCAGTATCAATAATATGCATGACTTTATTTAAGGGGTCTGGATGAGTTGGTGAAGACACCGGCACGCCCTAAAACCCAACTTCTCTTGTTGCCCTTGTTATGTTAAAATTTGTTTCTTCGTATGGATAATGTTTGTTGCCACTGGATGATAATGAATGATCCAATTTTATTGGTTTTGCTCTCTCTCTCTAGTCCTAGGCAGAACTAGATACATCTATATGTTGTGTTCTTGAATTTGAAAACTCTTGTGGTGAAAGTTTGGTTAATTTCTGTGAGAATCTTTATGCTATGTGAGATGTAGTGCAAGAATTTTCTTGACATTGTTTCCAAAAATTATTGCAAGTTATATTTACTATTTACTCTTTGGAAGAAATTTCTTTCTAAGCATTGTATTCTGATATAACAATGCTGCAGGAGTGATTCTCTTTCCTTATTGCCTTCATCATTTACACCCCAAGATGCATCTAAAATGTTGTCCCTATGTCAATCTATTCAAAATGCTGTTAAGGTGATATTTAACCACATTGTAGATTTATGCTCAGTGTATTTGATTCATGTGTTGATAAGCTTTATTTTGTTTGCAGTCTAACAAAGCACATATTTTTGGGGATTTTTATGTGTTGAGCAGCAGCTTTATAAAGGTCCGTTGTGGCATTTGATATAGTCATGTAGATGTCAACTTAATTATTTAATTATACAACCACATTGCCTATTTTATAGTGCAAATGCTACTACTATGTCCAGTTTGATGATTGGTTTAATAGATTAGGTTAGTATTGCCAATGAGAACAACAATTAAGATGCTAGACATATGTTATGAAATTTGCTTAGAAGAGGTTCAGCAGTTTAGTGAATACACTGTTCAGAAAATTGATGCTCTGGTCACCATCACAACATGGCTATCAATGGGAACCCTAAAAAAAGTGGTGATATAAAATACCTGCAGTGCCATCTACTGTACAGAACGGAGTAAGATGTTAGGTTAATATGTATGACCCTTTTTTTTAGTGAACATATGTATGACCCTTTTGGGCTTTATATTTCTTTCTGTGATTAATTTCTTTTACTATGTGCAGATTTTGGTTTCGTATCTTCTCTCATTGCTTAAGAACCAAAATCAATTGTAGAAGTTACTGTTGAATAAAAAAAATATCTATATGCAACTATTTTTTATTGTTGGTTTACTGATGCCATGTTTCTCTCCCTCGTCTACTAGGACATCTGTGATCGTGTTGTGCGAGAATTGGAGACATTAGGTGTTTCAGGGTCTGCTGGTGACTTTCAAGTATCCAACGAAGCAAAATTAGGGCATGAGTCAAGCAGGTTGAATGACTCCAATGAGATGGCGAGTGATGGTGGTGCCAACAGGCTTGCTGATAAAGGATCAAAGAAAAAAAAGGGGAAAGCCACTGGGAATACAGTAGCAAATCTATCTGAAAGTGCTGCAGATAACCAGGAACAGACTTTGACAAAATCTAAGAGAGGCCAGAAAAGAGGTAAGGATACATCTTCACAGACGTCAGATTCAAAGACAGGTTCTAGGAAAGAATTGCTTAAAATGAAAGAGGATAATCCCGGTCCCTCAGAAGAATGGATCATGCAGAAAATTACAGCATTAGTTTCCGATTTTGAAGAACAAGGTCTGTTGATTTAGATATCAAATTTGTTCTTTTTCCTATACATGTTACCCAATGTTCTCAAATGCAATGCTATAAATTGTTAGGTATAGATGACCCTGAAACAATTCTAAGGCCTTTGGCTAACCAATTAAGGCCTACAATAATCAGTTCTTGGATGGAGAAAAAGAAGGCATTGCTTACAAACAATGCAGAAAGAATGAAACGTTTGCTTGATAATTTGCAAAAGAAACTTGATGAGGTTTGACGGCTAAAGTTTCATTTTTTTTTTGTTTTTTCTGCATCCACTATTGTTCTGTCTTTATGTAGCTTTATTTCTTCTTTAATTCAAGGGTATTTATCTAGCCATGCAAAATTAGTGGCCTTTTATATGTACAGTTTCCTATGTGCGTTGTTTTTTTTTTTTTGGCAGTCTTTCTTAAACATGCAGCTGTATGAAAAAGCCTTAGAACTGTTTGAAGATGATCAATCAACTTCTGTAAGTTTGATTAAGTTATTTGAAATTTGGGGTTATTTTCTTGGATGAAACAAAATAAGTTAATGCATATATGATGCCCAGGTTGTTTTGCATAGGCATTTACTAAGGACGGTAGCAGCTCCTATGGTGGATATGCTTCTTCAAAACCTGGTATTATATCTAAACAAGTTATTCGTTATGTTTCATGAGATTTAATAAGATCTAAATCTAATGCTGGATTTATCATCTGCAGGATGAGCACAACAAATTAAAGAATGGACATGACGAGCAGGAAGCTCCAAATTCTGAATCTGTTTCACTTAGTCCTGGAGACAGAACTGTCATTGTAAGAATAAGGCATTATTCAGTATTTGGCATAATTACATTCATCATTTTTCTGTTTTTTAGTGTATCAAATTTTGTATTAGTCTCGTATTTTTTCTGAAGATCATCATTTGGAATGAGCACATAGAATGGCATTAAATCTCTTATTTATTATGTTCTTTTGCAGTTTAAGAGTTTTCCAGGAGCTCTTGCAAATAAGGCTCTTGCTGTTGTAGAAGCATTGGAGGGAAAGGTTAGCATTTTTAATTCAGAAGCAATTCTCATTGTTAAGGTTCATTATATAGGTTTACCTCACTTTTCAATTCACAATTACAGCTGGTTGGCTGGAAATATCTTTTTAGAACATGAAACTTATTATTCTGTATTACTTCTTAATGGTTTAACTAATATTTGAATATTCAATACAACAGAGTGTGGAGATATTCATGGCTGCTTTTAGAATGGTAACAGAAGAGAGGTAATGTGTCTTTTTTTTTTCTTTGTAGGACTTTATCATTGATTTGACCTCCAGTTCTTCTGTCCTGATGTGAACCCTAATACATAGCTTGTTCATTAATTTTTCCAGTGGGTTGCCTTTGAAAAAGCTTGACAAGAAACTAGAAAGAACACTTTTACATTCATATCGTAAGGTATTTATGTTTACATTTATGTAAAAACTTAAATATAATTTTTTGGATGTTAGATTCTACTCAATTTTCACACAAGAATATTCTTTGTTAATAATGAAAACATCATCTTTAATTTATTTTTATTCATAAATTTTACTTAAATTTGATAATTTATAAGATACTCTAACAGGGGAAAATATTAAGCGAGTTGAAATTTATGGTTAATTAATCCTTTTGTCTTTAGTTTATCTTTATCATTAATTGTATTTCAACAATGATTTGTAATTCTCCTTAATATTAGTTAGTGAAGCAATTCCATGTAAAACTCTGTCAGTTTTGTAAGGATACCCTACAATTTGATTGTTCTTAAACTGTGTGCCTTCTATCATTGTTATTAAATAGGAGTTGACAGCTCAAGTTTCTGCTGAGACTGACCCTGTATCGCTTCTTCCAAAAGTTGTGTCTTTACTTTATATCCAGGTAACTACAGTCTTTCTTTTTTTTTTGCTCCCACCTCCCTTTTTCCATTATAAACATGGATACTTGTATGAATAGGTTTACCACAAAGCACTTCAAGCTCCTGGAAGGGCCATTTCTGTTGCTATTTCCCATTTAAAGGTATGTTCTTTCTGTCAATTGATTTAGTTGTGCATCAAATCATAACTAGAACAACTAGTAATATAAAATTATAAATACCAAATAATGATGATATGGTCACCAACCTAGGAATTGCTCTTTTTTTTCTATTTCCACTAAATAATAATTTTAGTTGAGTTGAACGCCTAAGATAGACAGTGACATCAAATCTGTTGTAATTGTAATTGGAATGAAGCCTGCTGGTGTTTCCCATCCAGACTTCTTATCCATTATGATTGCATATCTTACTGATAGAACCTAGATCCAAGCAGTCTGTCTCATGTTACAATTGAATGGTTGTATAATGCAATGCTATTATTCATGATCCTCATATGTTTTATTTAACATCTAGGATTTTACAATTTTAACCTTTATAGAATTGTTTGCTCAGTGTATTTTTTCTTATTTTTTGTTGGGTGGGGTAGGGGTACCCAAATTGGTCCCTTAAAAGCACTTTAGTCCTAAGTGTTCCATATATGAAATCTTTAGGGACTAAATTGTGTTTGTTTAATTTTTTCAAGACTCAATTGAGTGTTTATTTTAATTATTTTTTTTTCTGGGGTGCTTGCTTTAATATTATGATCACTGCAATCTGATTTGGTCTACCAGCTGCTGCAGTGTGACATTCTAGTTCATGTTTCTTCTGCGATCACCGAATCAGTCAAGCAATAGGAATGGGTTCAAATTTGATACACTATTAACATAAAGTAGTAAATGCTATTATGTTTTTTACACTTATATTCTGTTGAAAATAATTTGCAACACCTACCTTGCTTCACATCACATACAATGAATGTTTTAGGCTCATTTTTGCTCTAGCTTTGACAATGATGTAGAATGAGACAACCAAACAAAGGAAAAAGGAATCCTCAGGTTTCCAATAAGAACAATGAATACTTTAGAATTGAAAAACAACCAATAATATTTTTTAATTTAATCACAATCAAAAGCTGAATAGCACAAGACACCTAAAGTGCTAAAGGGGTGTTCAAAAGTGATGATTTGAAGTAGTCTAAACCCTAGTTTTTTTCTTCATTTTGTAATATAGCTAGTTGTCACGGTGTTTGCAATGCAGTCTATGTAATGGTGTACAATAACAATTTTATAGAACTTCTCCCTGATTTTGTTTAATGTGTATTAATTGTCAGGATAAGCTAGACGAGTCAGCATGCAAGATTTTAACTGATTATCAAACTGCCACAGTGACTCTTTTGACATTATTAGCAGCTTCACCCGGTGATGTGAGTAGCTATTAATCAATCATGCATCCTTCTCACGTACATGTCATATCAAGTTTGATTTATGTATCTCTTATAAGTATCATTCAAGTAGTGCTATTCTTTTAAGGCTAAATTTTCTCGTACAGTTTTTCCAATCATTTTTTTAAGTAGCTAGAATTTTTTTCCCTCTGACTTCTATATGAGCTCTTTTACATAAAAAGCTTTTTTAAGATTAGTAAAGAAGTACCAGCTGAAAACACTCGGTTAATTTTTTTTTTTTTTTTTAAAAAACATCCAAACAGAAAAATGATCAATGAAAGCAATATTCGAAGGTTGTCTTTCTATCTCTTTTTTTGAGAGACAGTGTCACATTTGTGAATGTTTTGATCACCCAATTTAGGTTGTTTGGTTTAATTTATTTTAAAGAAATAATCACTTGTTTTTATTAACCTCTGGAGAGAGTTTTTGAAAAGATTAAGTGACTATCTTAAAAAGTAATTGTTTCCAAACATGCACACAATATTTAGATTATTTTGAATAATTAAAATAATGTATATTGTGTACTACTTTTTCTTCCCATTTTCTACAGGAAGAGGATTGTGCATCTGATAGGATTTTGAGTAAAAAGGAGCTTCTAGAGAGCCAAATGCTGGACCTCAAAAGCTTGGTTTTGAGCACCTCCCAATCTTCGTAAAAATTTGTAAAGCCAAATTGACTGCTGAATCAAGCTTCATCGTAAGGATGCATTAATTTTGTGTTGTCTATTTTCTTAGGTTCAACAAAGCTATCATACGTTGCATTTTGCTAAAGTAGACAATGCTGGGAAGTTAGATTAGATTTTGTCGCTATTCATTTTACTCTAATTCACACTACAATCATCATGTCGCAGGAAAGCCTCTTAACCAAAGATTTATACTTGCTTAATTGAAGGTATGCTGGTTTCTAAACTCTTCTGAATGAAAACTTCTTGAGTAGACTAAACCAATTTGCCAAATAAACATTTCATCATTTATAGAAAGCTGACTTTTAGCAAGTGTTGAATGTTTTACCCTGAAAATTCTGAAGTTTTTTATATTGCATTTTTTTTTCTTTTACTTAATTTTTATGTATCAATTCAGTGGCTAAATGCTAATGAGCTTGTATTACAATCGAAGCTTCTTAATATTGCATTATCTTCTCATCGAAAGAGATAAATTCGATAACTCAAATAAAAAAGAAATGTTAATACAAGAGTTTAATTATTATGCATTGACACTGTAAAATATTTTTATACTAATATTCAATTATAAATTACTGTTAATATCATATTTAAAATAATTATTATAAAAGTCAATAGGTTGTTTGATCAAGTAAGGGAAACTCAATGGAATTCATAATTGTCTCAATATTTTTTTCTAATTGTCTAATCTAATTGTCTAAATAGTCAAGAATTAAGACCATTCTAATGCTCCCCTTCGCCATGCATAAACTGAACCAACAATTAGAATAAGCACCAATATGAAAGCTTCTATAAATACGGATACCCCTAATAGATCCAGCAAATGCAATATAAGCATTTGGTTCAGCAATAATGATATCCCCCAACATGCCAAAACTAGCAGTTACCCCCAGTAGTGGGAGATGTAAGTATGGATACATAAAATAACTTTTTATTTTTTTGATAATCATACAAAGCAGGAGAGATTTTAGCCATTTGCATCAAGCTCAAACTTCCTTCTTGCATATGCGCTCCTCCGGATTCACATACCAGAATAAGAGGTAAAAGTTGATTAGTAGCATATTCTATCAAACGGGTGATTTTACCATACATAATAGATTCTGATTGAATAATAAGTTATGATTGAATGACGGTATTAAAGTGTTTTACATTGTCAAAGTATATCCTATTTTCTCTAAATATAATCAAGTAAAACTTTAAAATAGGATATACATTGGTTGATGACAAATTTTCTGATAACTAATTGCTCGAGTCCAATCTTTAAAACTTTACACTTGGAACGGCCATGATGACGGGAGCTGAGTCACAATTACCAACACTTATTCAGGTGGAATGCAGAATGCTAATTGAATCATGGTTTTTTTTTTTCAGTATTGTCATGTATTTAGAACCACGAACATACTACTCGGATCATTCATCATCTGATATCTTTCTCTTGCTACTCATCTTTGTTGTTACAGAACCACAAATGCAATAACACAAAATCTTCATGCAAACAAGCTCTACCATTTGCTCAAGTGCAACAAATTTCTTTTGTTACCAGATGCGAAGCCCATTTGTCTACAGTTTCCTAGCACCACATGTTTTATGTAAAATCTATGACTAAATTTAAACATTTATCTCAGTTAGATTCAACAATTTAAAACTATTAAAATATCAACTTAAAAACAATCAGACCTTTTAGAACAAGTAGCCAACAATTGAAGAACCTTGAAATGTCATGATGTTGATGACAGCAAAAGGGCAGGAAAAATGTCAATAACGAGTCTAGCAATTTAAAAGTAATGTCGTCCTATATACATCGTTCTCAACCTTTGCTCTGTACAACATAACTTTTACAGCAATTAAAGCCATGGCCAATGGCTTTGCATCAAAGTTTGGTGCTAGCATGTAATGCGTGATACACGAGCTTTCATATACTAGTACAGTAGTCACCATTAACCATCGATCAGTTGAAACCATCCTACAAGCTGGGCCAACCTAGACTACACATCAGGGATTATTATACCCTCACATAAACTGCAATATACTAATAAATTAATAATAGACCCCAAAAAGGCAATACAATAAGCTGGTCGTTACAGGTGAGAGGAGGATGGCATAATCTGATATCTAAAACGTGGAAAATCGTTTTTTCAAATGCTTTATCAGAAGGCTGCATAAAGAAAGACAACTATATTTTACAAACAAACTATTTCAAAATCCCTATCACGTAGTCCCAACCATTTTTTTTAAATTAAACCTTTAACAGTAAATACTAAATATACTACTTCATGATTCATCAATTCAACCTCATTCAAATCGGAAAAAATTACACATTTAAATATTACATAATATGGTTAGTGACAAACCTAATATAAAATTATTAAAAAACTTACATGTCTAACAAAATGAAAAATCCATAATTAATAGTCAAACAATAAAAAACCATGCTTAAATTTCACGCATAAACATCTATTTATTTAAAAATATTTTTGAATAAATCAAAAGATCATTTTTTTAAAAAAAAAAGCTCAACTATTTTACAGCTACTGATTTTATCAGCTTTAGACCAATTAGACTAGTACTCGACCAAATTTTACTTCCACCAGTTATGATCTACCTGGAGCATTTTTGGATACCTTTAAAATCATGGTGGCTACCTCAAAACCCGTGATTCCATAATTCATGGTCAAGCTGGTCAATTCAATTTTAGATCTCTGATTGTAACAGATTCAGATTAAGATAATTATTTCGGAAGGTGGAGTATAACTCCTAGACAGTACATCCATTTTCGATCCAGGTGTTCTTCCTGTGTGCATTAGCTAAGGGGCAGAAAAACATGTTTGTCAGACAGCTAGGTTATCCTACGTATCCTAATTATTGTTTGTATTAAGGCAAGGAAAAATAAAATACTAGCTTGGATCACTAAAGCGACCAGATTGGAAGAAACGCCAAATTGAAGAATTCTAATGCTGCAAAATGACTCCAAGACATTAAATCCATAATTGAAACTTTACAATAAAAGGTTTTTGTTTCCTCCTCAAAGTTGAGGCAGATGTGGTCTCTTTTCCAACATTTCATAATGAAGAACAAAATTATCCTGCAAGGAGGTTCTACATTAGAGGCTAAAAAACAGAACAATATTAATAGGAGGAAAAGTTCACAAACACCATCGACAGAGTATATTCAAAAAAGCTAACCTTTCGGACGGTTTCAAATATGCTTGGATCGAAACAGTGATAAGATCCTCTCTCGTATGTGTTTGTTTTAACCAGCGGCTCCATGTTGGGAACTCTTATAAACCACAAACGATGTTCTTTGTGATAAAACCAACCTCTGTTGTAACTGCGAGCAACAACCCCTACCTCGTTAGAAATTATTGAATTGGGAAAACAATTTCAGAGAATTAAATTTAGGAATTTGTCAACATATTTTTAGTTTAGGAATACTGAAACTAGATAAGTGGTTAATGTGTTAACCACACATTATTTAATTAACCACTCATCGAGTAATTCTACCCAAATTATAAAAATTAGAAGCAAGCTCAAATCATCCAAAAATAAAAAAGAAACAAAAAGGACAGATTGGAGGAAATGGGCATACAGCTCACTGGCGGCGTATAATTGTGCTTCATCTTTGGGCATGCTGCAAAGAAGATTATTTTTATATTTAATTATAAAATAACAAGCAATTCAATGAAAAAGCAAGTGATATTTAGATTTTAAAGCCACCTGTAAAATAAGTAAAACAATGTTTCCACCGAAAACTTTGAAAAATAACCTTGCTGCATCATGCAATAATGAAAAGTTAGCCCAAAGAAAAGGTTTGAAAATAGGGAAATGAAATTATAAAAAACATAATGTAAATATCTCACATGTAGAGCAGGTGGCTGTTTGGCATAATAACATTGTGGCACAGTAAACTCTGGATCGCCCTTAGCTGATTCATCAGACCATGGAGACCCAAAGGTCTTGTGAAGATTTTCTGATGAATTCAAATTTAACCCCAGAGTAGTAAGATCAATTCCAAGAGCAAGAGACGTCAGGTCAGGATCACTCATCCGGATCACACTTAACAGGCCGAGCAAACCAAATGGATCTGGTGCCGGTTGTGCAGTTTGAATAGACTTCATGCCCTGATCCCTAAAAGACTGATTTACAGCTGACATTTGAAGGCGGAACTGGGACTGATTTTGGTGCTGTTGATATTGCTGGATGAGCTGGTCATACGAACCCATACCAGAAACTGTATTTGGAGAATTTAGCGGCCTTAATCCAATGCCAGGAGGTCCACTGGTCTAAACCAAAATACAAAAGTGATTAGAATGTCAGAAATACTTGTTTCAGAAGGAAACATGTAATTTTATTTGCATCAGGCACCTCATCTTGAAAGACAAGCTGAAGAGAAAGGAGGGGGGAGCTTATTCATTACAAAAACAAGTTCCATCAACGAGAACAAAACTTGCACACCTGTGAATGATAGGTCGAATGTGAAGATGGGAAAATATCTGATCCATGTAGATGGAGAAGATCCTGGTTGTTAACAGATGAAAAAGAGACATTGCCACTACTGACTGAAGGAGCATGCTGTTGCTGTTGTGCTCGATGTGATGAATATGTACCCCCTAAGCTGAAACCAGCTGACCTTCCCATCTGCAGATAGAAAGCACGGAAAGTTCAGAAATGAGAACAGTGTTTTGATCCATCAAATATTGTACAAAAGGATATGTATATAGATAAGATTTCTTTGTCTTTTATATAATGTAACCCACAGAGAAATGCTGAGATTGCATCATTGGCACAGCATTGTCATGAAGTTGTTCTTTCTGGTGCATATCCATAGCATAATCTGCATTACCACCTGCACAAATAATATGGTAAGAAACAAATGTTTAAGTCAACTGAGCAACTTTGACTAAGTAGAATTCTGTAAATAAACAGAGGTAACCAAAAATAATTAAAAACCACAGTTGTCATTTCCAGCAAAGCAATCTAAGACTTATCAGCACAAACCAAAGAAGTAATTAATTTCCTTATAAAATTTAGACACAATATTGCATCCTCACTAAATGTATAACAGATAATACGGATGGTTAACTTAAGACAGAAAGCAGGGGCACGTACACCTATCACAACCAATCAAAAGCCAAGCACTGAAATAATACAGAGAATAGTAAAATACAGAGAGTAATAAAACAAAACACTGAAAGTAAACATGCATACAGATCCAGAAAACCCATCTCTCTAAGAATACTCTTTACACTCCAAAGTATAAGGCATACTACACCTTTGAATCCTGGTAAAGCTGGGAAATCTTCATTTTGAATGCTAAACTCTTGGTTTTGTTGAACAATGGGACTAACACCAAGACCCTGTTTTCGTAAAGAACCTGAAATTTATTTTGTATATATCATATCATTCTTTATTGTACAAGGTGCATAAATATATCGAACATAAAAAAAAAACATTTATCATCACTTACCCAACTGTCCTTGAGGCCCTCCAGCAGAACTCGGACGACTTGTCAGTTGAGGGAAGTCATTGATGTCAAAAGGTGAACTGTCATTGGTATTCACATCATTCAACATCCCCATTGAGTTCAAGTTACTCACTGCTTGAACATGGCTTTGGGAAAGTGGACCCCCACTAGGATAAGAATTTCCTAGCATTGAAATTACCTGTGGAGATCCTGCGTCAAGAAAATGTTGGTTACCACAGTCAACTCTATTAAAGGGGAAAAAATTATATATTCAACATGCATGAAACGTACAAACAATTTGATCATGCAATTCATATAAATCTCAAAACAACCAGCAGTTCTTTAAGTTGTTTTCAATCAAATTTTGCTGTCATAGTAACATAACATTCACATGTCATATCAAGAAACCCTTTTTATATCAATACATGAAAGAAATAGCATAGTGACACCACCAGAGCCAACAAATTTGATGCAGGCGAACAAGCAGCAATTAATGCAACAGAAAGCTTAGCCAAAATATCAACCCACATTATCAAATCTTAGAAAGTGAAAATTGCAGACTAGCTGCTCTTGTAGAGGGGACAACAGTCCACCAGTCCACATCGCAGTATAATGTGGTTCAGAGGGGTCCCACTTTTAAACAACCCATGGTGTCTTTGATGGCTGCACTATTGCAAAGCACATGAAAATAGTGGCCAGAGTAAATATGGCTGACATATGGAAATTATCTTCAAAACTCCCATTACCCCTGTTACAGCCTTTGGCTTCTTACTTCAAGAATTTAGTTGTGTTTCACATGGATATAAATGTTGAAAATAGCAAATATGGCTGAGAGATGGGAATTATCAATATTTAATTATAGCAATATAGTAAATATGGCAGGTTATATTCTTGTAATTATGACTTCTAATATGAATATATGCTCTGTTGTGTAATTCAGACACACAATTCATTATCAGTGTGTTTGAATTGGCGGTGAAGACCCAAAAACCAGAGTCAGAATCTCAACATGGAAAATAGTTGAGGATTCTACTCCCAGAAATAAATAATTTCTTCATGAGACGTATCATTTTTGTGCCTGAATCGCACACCGAATCACATGAATCGTGTTAGAATTGCACGATTCTGGTTCAAAATGGGTCGCACCCAAAGCATGTTAGGTCATGTGTGGCCCGATTCAGAAACCCTAAAAAATACTTTTTCCAAAAACTTGTGTAAAAAGAGGGAACCAGCCGATTTTCTCCCCCCGAAGAGACCCAACCTGTCCCCATTGTGTGCAAGACATATTTGTTCATGTGATATGAAATCATGTCTCCTTCTTACCTTGTTTTTTCTATTCTCCTCTTTATTCATGCAATGCGAAAAGAGAGTGACCCACCCTTTGTGTCCTCTCTTTTTGTATCTTAATGTGTTGGTTGAGCAATAATGCAACCACACATGCCTGCAAGCTGAGTGGTGGTCCCCTGTTATTATGTAGAAAGTGTTTGTTTTGAAGCTTATATGACACTTGGTTAGCTATTTGACATCCAAACGCTTAATATATATGTGTGTGTGTGTGTGTTTTCATTTCTCATGTTTCTTTATGTTAAAATGATCCTAGAGTTATGTTTTTTAGTTATTAATCATGAATTTGGGCTGATATGTGTGTGAGTATTATTACTGATCATGAATCTTACGATTCACAATTAAAAATATAGGCTTTCCGATTCATGACTTGTATCCCGATTCAACTACCATGCTTGCAGCCATTCATCAAGTGACAATATGTACCCCATTTCACTCACCAATGACAATATTTGCCCACTTCTTTTTACAATACAAAAAAAAAAGATTTTGAATTAATATGGCAAAGGGGGAATAGAAAATGCTTACATTAAGGTAAATTTCTTTCATATACAAATATTCCATATAAGAAGAACTTGTAACATTAAAAATGCATACCTTGTGGAAGCACACCACTCATCAATCGATTCGGTCCTTGCATACCTAAACCACCGGATCCACTGTTTGCACCCAAATTTAGACGAGATGCGAGAGCAGGCACAGACAATCCTCCACCAGTCCTTCCAATATTCCCTCCTCCAACCATGTTTCCCACAGAACTTGTGATTCGAGGACCTGCATTTCCCAAAATTGGGTTTACTCCCAATCCTGGAACAGCATTTCGGTTACCAACTGCAGCAGATGTAGGAAGAATCCCAGGAATAGAACCACCAACTCCATTTGTGCTACTACTAAATCCAGGGTTTCCTACAACACTTATACCTCCTCTATTGGTGATTCCTGAATGGGAGCTTCCATGAGATAGCTGCAAATATAATTGAGACAGGCGAAGAAACAGTAAATAACATAACATAAAAAATACAATGACAGAATGAAGAGGTGAGAGTACGCTCAAAATTTCAGTTATTACTCTCATACCTGAGACAATGCAACTGGGAGATTGTTGGATGTAAATCTTCCACTAGAAAGGCTTCCAGTGGGTTGTTGAACACCCCCCGATGGTACATTATTTATAGTTGAGTTTCTTGATGTGAGTGTACCGGGCATGTTGGGAACATTAAAGCTCCCATGAATATTGTGCAATCCTTGAATAGCTCCTGCAGCAATAACCTAACAATTATACAACTACATGAAAAGATTTCCAAAGTAAATCCAGTAAAAGCTCCCCACCAGTGTGATGAAAATTTGGGGAGGCTGCACCAGACTGACCAGAAAACGATGAAGCAAAAGACCGTCCAGCACCATCTGGAAGATTTGAAGCAGATCCATTCAGAGAAGACTGCAAGGAAAACTCTGCTAAGATTAAAAGTTAAGATAGGCATGCTAAAAAGAATAAAATCTAAAAGTGTCAATCAACATCTTATGATTTAAAATATTAATAATCATAATATATATATAGATGTGTGGGGATAGATTTTAACCATGTAATCCTCTTAAAAAACTCAACGCATCATACTACCATGCATGTATGCAATGCATCATATACCAAAGAAATGAAAATATATCAAGCTGGAATTTGTAACTCACAACTGAGAACGGAAATCATATAAATCCTAATATAAGCCGTCTACTTCAATTTAGCAAGAGAAAAATCAGAGTTTTTCATGAAAACAAATCAAAATACAACATTACAGCAAGTAGACATGACCACGCAAAAAAGAGTGAACAGAAATATAAAATACTGAAAATAATTGCCAAAAGAAAAAAAATAAAACAAGGATGGGAAGGGGAAAAGCTTTTTGGGACATAAGGGAATACATTAAGTAACCCCGACATCACATGAATTTCAAAAGGTCAACCCAAAAATCATCCCTTGCTGAAAATGGTCCTCCTTTGTACTCAAAGTCCTCAGAACAATCTGAGAAGTGTTTCCTTGCAACCAAATAACAACCTAAAATAACATGACGTAAAAGACAATATTAGACATGATGCAATACAGTAACTTTTAAGCATCCAATAATACAAAAAACTAAAGCAAACTAATTAAAATGAAAAAGAGAGTCACATTTGACAAGTTCTCCGATCAGAATCCTGTTCCCTTCTCCAAACTAACATGAAATTCATCTAGGTTCTACCATTTAATCCCTTGTAACTAAAGATTCTCTATAAATCCAGGTTATCTCTCCATATAACTAACATGGAAACATCCACAACTTCAAGACAAACAAACAAAATAAATACAAGCTGAAAAACATACTACACACTTATGAATTTAATAGGCATGCAAAATCGACATAAAAAAAATATACTATCATCCATTCAGAAATTATCTTTGGTTAGACTTTTAAGGTTATTATAAAAGCTAACAAACTTATACCATACGCGACAGTTTGTTAAACAACATAGTCGGTACATTTATTTATTCTACACCTTATTTACTTTCTGACATCAAAATAAAATTTGTTGTTCCACTTAGAATAGACCAGTATTGCAGTTGCAGTATTGTCCACAACCATATCAACCCACAATTGCGGCGTTGTTTCCATTAATACAAAAAAAAAAAAAAACACAGCATAATCCCAACACCTGCAACGCAACAACAAAGGTCTACGCGTTCCAGATTTTGTTTTAAAAAAACAGATGCATTCACCACAACTCATGTCACAGTAGTCTCAACTCCGGCAATCGCATTAACCACAGCGCAGCGCAATATTCTGTTCGCATCACAATTTAAACACTATAGAAAAAGCAACCGACGCATATTTCAACTCCCTTGTTTACAAAAAAAAAAAAAAAAAGACGTGTTAAGCTAAGCTTAAACCTCTAGTAACGATGTGCAAACCCTAAATAAACTTCCAAAGTACATCTCATTTCTTCACAAGGATACCAGGGCGTGAAAAAACAAATTCGAAGCAGAAACCATTGCCAAAAAATATTGCCGACACACTGATAAATCAATTCAAGACCAAAAAGTTACAAAAACTAAACCGCGTTAAATTTTCAACAGCGAGATGCTAAATTCTTTCTCATCGCGCAGATAAAAAAAAACAGCATGCAAATCATTACACAGAGAAACACGCCACACTACAAACCAATGGCAACCTATAGGTTTCAGTTCGCTGAATCGAACTAATTGTTAGGAATAAAAACCTACAACGAAATTCGAAGCTGGAGAAGCTGAAGAACAAAAGCGTGGAGAGTTACGAAGGAATGAGGGAAGAGTAACGAGGATCTAAGGGAAGGAAATGATGAAGTGAAAAGCAGAGTAGATCGAAGTTGGAATCAACTCAGAGAGGAAGAGAGAGTACCTGAGAAGCAGATCAGAGCTAGTTCTGAGTCAAAGACCGAGTTCGGGAGCCCTAAATCGGAACCAGAAAAATGAAAGTGAAAGCTACAAAGGAAGAGAGAGAGAGAGGAATAATACTTCGGATTGGTTTGGGTCCGAGACGACAAAAGAAAGGTTTATTATAAATTTCTGGTGTAAAATGAAAAACAATGTGCATGCGGCTGCCAATACAGGTTCGTTCGCACCACTTGGGCCTGTCTAATTTGTAAACTAGTGTTCCACCACTGTTTCATTTAAGAGCCTAATTTTGTGACAAAGGTAGACATGGCAAGAAAACTAAGTACTTTGTGAGTATTCGCCCGAAATTGTAAGAGGTATTTAGTAAGGTTGTTTTTTGTTTTTATTTCTATTGGGAATAGAAAAGGATGATAGAAATGTATTTGGTTAGATTTATATTTTCATTTTTAGTGAAAATATTTTTTCAAATACAATTGTAAACAATAGAATCGCTTCGAGAGTTCTCAGTTGAAATCAGGAACTCATCTTTGATAAAATGAAAACGCGGTGACAAAAAATATAATTTTAAGTAAATATAAAAATATATTATCTTTTAAAAATCCATTTTCAGTGTTTTTATTTCTTGAAAGAAAAAAATAAGAAGTCAGGTCAAACATATTTTTAGAATTCTAATCTTTTGACAATAAAAACAGTTATCAAATAATAAAAATAAAAAATAAAAATACAAACTAAACACACTCTAAATGTACCAAGGATTTATGTATAAAACTTACTAAATTTTGATGTGTAATTGAACGTATTTTTTAGATCAAATGACACAACATTCTTTGTAACCTTGTTTATTAATAAATACAAGAAATATCATTCATACCAACAAAGCATTTTCCTATTGAAATTGTGAAAAATCCAATTTGATGAAAATCATAATTCGTGTCATTTTGACGAAAAAATACGTTCGTAACAAATATCATTTTCCCTGTGAAAATAAGTAAATGAAATTCATTTGTTAATACTTAATTAATATTCACTATATTTGACCAATTAAATAAAATCCAATATAAGTTACTTGCCCCATAGAATTATTGTTCTAGAAGTCTAAACTAAATACATTCAACATATGATGGCGAAGGGAACTACTACATAAACAACATAGAAAGATCATACCCAATAATGGTTTTTTGTTTGTCCGAAAATCAACCATATCACATCCTGTAGCAAAAGAAAAAAAAAATCAACCATATCGATCAAATAAATAGAATGTTGAGTGAGTATACGAGAGATCACTGCTTATAAAAACAAAGTATAAGAGAGATCACCCCCGCATGCACTTAAAAGGATTTGCCACAGTGGCTTAATAAAAAAATGCCTTTGGGAAGTTAGTAAAATCAAACATCTCCAAGAGATAATTTGAGTACCTTTCAGTTAACTTAGAAAAAAGTGGGAGGTCTGTAGCAATAAAAAAGATAAAAACAGTGGGAGACATCAAGTGACACAAAGTCACAAACTAGCAAAATTTCAAATCATGAAGTTATTAATTATGGGTGTTTCACTAATATCAAAATTGTTGATTTCTAAAGATACAGTTTCTTAACTTTTCTGAAATATCGTATCAGTGTGACTTTGTGGAGGTAGCAGGATAGACACTCATAAATTGAGTACCATTCCCAGGGTTGGCTTGAGAAGTTCAAGCTAAAATACGAATCAAGTCATTTTGTCGTTTTGAAGATAGTTATTCGGTTGATACAAGAAATGGAGATTAAATTGAAATCCAAAAAGAAAAAAAAAAACAGACTAGTTTCCTTTCATATTGTTTTTGATATGGATAAAAATGTTTTTTTTACAAGTGACAAGCTGATTATTCTTTTGCAATAAAACAACTTAAAGGAGAAAATACAACAAAGAAAGGTTTTCAATTGTTATTTATTGTAATGAGTCAAGACATGGCAATGGCGCGGATTGAGTATGGATATTGTCTCTCCAATCCCTTAATCTGACTCCTCAATATATCCTCATACCCGTACCCGATACCCGACGGGTTTGAGTTTATTGTCTCATCCTCGTACCCGTCGGGTATCGGGTATCCCCAACCCCATTCCACACACCATTTAGAAAAATATTTCTTCTTTTGTAAAAAAATATTAAAAATTTGATTTTAGAAAAAAATAAATTGATTGTTAAACATTTATTTTTAACTACTTATATATCAATAAATTTATTATAACGCGTGTATCTACATAAATAGTTAAGAAAATAATATTAAATTATGTAAAAAATTTAAAATAAAATTAACTAGTAATAAAAATTATATGTCTTTTGATTAAATTATGCAAAAATTCTAAAGATTTTAAGTGGTGGGGTGGGTTCGGATTCGGGGTCGGAACGGGTCTAGTAATCTCATACTCGTACCTGTACCCGACTTTTGGTTATCGGGGAAAACCCGAACCCGAATCCATACCCGATCAACTCAAGTATTACCCGTCAAAGTCTCTCATTCAAGCCAAGTTGAACATGGAGATGAAATTTGAAGTCCATAAAGAAAAATGAAAATTAGACTAATCTTATTAAAAATTGTTTTTTTTCTAACCCAAATATTATTCGAAATGATGTTGAAGATCACGAATGATGAATTTTTAAAGATGTATACATGCACTTGGGATACATCACATGATGAGACAACAAATCTGATAAGGCAAAATTTCAAACCCAGGAACAAACAAGAAAACGAAAGAGGAGAGAAATTTTTTCGGGGTGTAAAATTTGGTCAGGAAAACTCAAATATACAGGACTGAAGGGAATCATATGATTGTTTAAATCGGAAAATCCCATAATTGTTGTGATTGAATCAAATCAAAATCTATCACATTAAAATTAAGGATTTTCCGCCAAGCTTTTGTATTTTAAGTTCAAAATAATCTCAAAAAGGATTTTATTAAATTAGAAAGTAAAAAATTTGCACAATCCAATATTACACACAAAGGAGGAATCAAATCTGCATAATTGCACTACAGCAAGTGCACATGATCCAAATTAAACTTATGGTGAGTAAGACTTTCATTTTTTGCTAATCACTTTGATAGCTCACATCACAAGATATATGCATAAACTAATGAGACAAAACTATCTTTTGATAATGTGAGATTTTACCTTTTAAAATATCTATCAAAATTACAATAAATATATTTTTCAATGAAAACAATTTTGTTCAAGAAAAAAAAAACTATTATGACAAACAAAATTCTCCCTCCCACAATCTATTATCTATATACACCTATTTTTTAAAAAAGCTATTCACAAACTGATTATATGGATCCCAGATTGTTATTTGTTGGATCAATGATAGTGGAAACTGCATGTGTCATACCACGCATATGACATTTTATTGTCACTTTCTATCTCTATCTGTTTCTTTGTTTATATTCCAGGTGGACAAGTGGCACTACACGCATGCTTCTGTTCTGGTACGTGCCCCAACAATTCAACTATCATATCCTTATTTCATTTTCGTATTTCCCAATTTCGCTTTTTTGTTGGGTAGTGAATGAATTACACTCTTTTGTTTAGTTTTCAGCAAATGAAAGAAAGAAAATGAGCATTTGATTTGATTTCACGTGAGATTGTCCACCTCATAACGAGGAAGTTGTTGCAGGCCACCACATCTTCCAACATTCATCTGATAACACCTTCCCCATACGCATCCTATTATCTCCTTTTAATTTGTTAATTTTGTTTTCTGTTTTTTAATTAATTAGTTTTCTTAATGTATTATGTGATACTTGCGGGCAAAGAAAATTAATAATGGATGATTTTGACGTAAAGACAGAAGGACGTGCAGTAAAAACCCCTTGTTTTTTTTAAGTAATGATAATGAGAAGAAAAAAATAATAAATGTAAAATAAAAAAATTCAAAAAATGTAACTCAATTGATTTATCAAAATAAATAAATTATTAAAAATCTTGGATATTATCTTTAATTCCTATGATAATACGAAGAAAAATAGAAGTTAAAGATATTTAGGAGTTTCAATAAAGTTTAATTTTAGTGTCATTGTAAAAAAATTACATTATCAATTCATAAAAATTATTATAAATATAATTTTAATATATTTGCTGTAGAAGTTATTAAATTTATAATTAAAAAATAGTGTAAATTCTATTATACTAGTGTATTACTTTCTCTTTAATAAATTTATAACATTTTTATAAAATAACTAGCAATTGAAAATTCATAACAAGATTTGAACTGAATTTCTTCCCCTTATATGTTATCATGTGTGTAATATATATTTTAATACTACTATATTGATATTTTAATACTCTAGTTTGTTTTGAAATTAAATGTTCCGTTTTCTCGATTAATGCGATTTTTACTTTGACCAAAATTGCATGAGAAAACGTGCCTCTACGTTGTAACGAAAACATAGTACTACCTAAATGTTTTATGTGAACTGTCCCATGAGGTGAAAAATAGTAAAATATAAAATTAAATTCCCATGATTAATACTGTGTTAACAAAACAGTTTTCTTTCACATATAATTCTAGAATATAAAAAATCAAAATTATTAACACATAACATACAAATAACGACATATTTAATTTAATATATTTAAAATTAAATATGATTAGATAATATATTAACAAGTTAGTATATTTTAATTTTACAAAAATGATCAAATAAAACAATCGGTTTCTTTAACCGATGCCATTTCTCCAAAATATTTCTTTCCAATTTTCAAGGAATTTCATTTCTTAACGGCCATCACTGAGAAAACTTCAATTTTACGATATTTTGATTACACTTTAATAATTTATTTCATTGCCCGTTTCTTACGGTTACCCTCGTCTGCACGAAGATATTAGTATTAATATCTTGCTCATAGCTCAACGTTTTCATTTTCTGGCTATTATATTAATCATTAAAATATTAATTCCTTATCTATGAATCGTGAGATTTGTAGGTTTGACAAATTTTATGTCAATGTCGAGGGTTCAAATACAATTCTTCTCTTCTATGTTGGTTTGAGACCAATTATAAAAATGGTTATTTGAGAAAATTATCAAAAAAAATATCTTATTTTAAATAATATTTCGTATGATCCTTTATATAAAAACAAATAGATCTATTTTTTTTATAAATATAAGAAACATAAACTCACTTTTAGATGTATTAATTGTTAATTTCTTTTTTATATCTTAGTTTACATTCTTTTCTACTATACCTTAATTTACATTGAACTATAATAATGATATTTTTTTTCTTAAGAGAACTCTAATAATGAGATGTTCACTCATTCTATATGCAAATAGATGTATGTACTTTCATCAAATAATGGGTGAGTTTATTTAAATTAAAATAAGCATTTTATGTAAGTGTTTTTTTAAGAAGTAAATAAAAATTTACTTCTTAAAATAAATATAAAATTATTTTTTTAAGCAAAAATAATTTAGACAAATACATTAAAAAATATGAAGTTATTTATTGTATTAAAATAAATATTTAGTTCATCAAATAAGTTTAAACCAATTGATTGATTATCATTACTTATTTTTTAAAAATATTGTCACTACTTAACTCATGTAATTTCATGAGTATTTTTAGAATAAAATTTAAATTACTATATTATTATTTAAAATTATTTCACTTATCTATTTTTATTGTTCTCGATAAATTATTTATTTTTTATTATAAAAAGAATCGGATAGAGTACTTTTAAGAATTCAATTTTTTATTAAACATAATAATAACGTCGTGTAACTCAATAAATAAACCTATGTCGTTTTCATCAGTTTTTGGATGGATTTAAAAATACTTACTTTAATAATAGTAGTTGGTTGTTAATGAAAAGCTGAGTCTGAAATTCAAATAGGTCAATATATTAATTGAGAGAGACATAAGATTGTTGATATCGTATTATATTCGGTCACTATTTAACCAACTTTTTTCGGTTCATTGATGGTCACTGCCAGCAAAAGCGAGCCCACAAGCATATGGTAATGGCAGAATAAACATTCATCTCATCTCCTCTGTTGCCAATATCATTGCATAACAGAATCATTAACTCTTTTTTATTACTGTTTATATATTTTTTTTAGTCTGGTATTAGTATGAAACAGTACTCATAAAAAATTATGACTAATATTCATTGAAAATCATAAGCATCCATAATAAACTAAATATGAATCTCTTATATTCTTTATTTGATCCCAAGATTAAGATTCGTATCTGAATGATTTAATTAAGAAACATAAGATTATGTCATCAATTTCAAACCATTGTAATTGTTTATTATTTATTATTATTTTATTCCCAGATAGACATGAATCATGGTTCCACCTCAAAAACCAGGTCATCTATCTGAAGCATAAGCGGTTTTTCAATTTCAATCTTGTGCACACCCTTTTGACCTTGTTTCAGTCTTTTCTCTTTCTCTCTCTTTATTTAATCTTTCTTTTTTATTTAAATAAATAAAGTAGAGCACAAAAGAATCTAGGACTATATATATTAATTTCGTTCAAAAAAAGGACTATATATTAATTACTAACGTTGTCATCAGTTTATACCAGCTTGTCCTGAGCTAGATGCGTGTTGGCATGCGTTTCATCTTCGGCTCTCATCATTTGCATTGAATTCCTTTCCATTCAACAAAGGGTATTCAGATTTGCGTTCTGCACTTCTGCTCTTTGGTTCTGGTGGAGCTCTCAAGGTATTGTATTGTGTTTAAACTTTGAAGGTGCAATGTTTAATAATCGGTTTTCATTTTCATTCTGTTCTCTGTGTTTTCCACCCTTTTAGTTTTATGATTGACATGTAGAAATTCATTGCTTTGTTTTTCTTTTCTTGCATGTACCGGTACTCTTCCTTTGATAAAATCATAAGGCAGAAAAGAGAAAATTTGAGAGAAAAGGAGAATAAATTGTTATAAACATGAGGGATTGCAGAGAAATTTGCTTGTTCATCTGTGTCTTATCAATCTTGCCCTTGGTATGTTTTTCTGCCAACTTTGTTCCTACAGATAATTACCTTATAGACTGTGGATCACCAACCAATACTCCAATAGATAGCCGCAATTTCACAGCGGATAGTTTCTATAAGAATTTCCTTTCCACACAACAAGATATTGTTGCCAGTACCTCCTTGAAATCAATCACTTCCACCAGTGATTCGCCTCTCTATTCAACAGCTAGAATTTTCACTGCACCCTCAAAGTACACTTTTCCTATTAACAAAAAGGGGAGACATTGGATCCGTCTTTATTTCTTTCCATTTGCATATGAGAAGTACAATTTGAGTGCTGCGAAATTTGCTGTTTCCACCCAGAACTATAATCTTCTCAGTGACTTTAGTGTGCAGAAAAATCCTGTTATGAAGGAGTACTCTCTAAATGTGACCTCAGACACCCTTGTGATCACCTTTTCCCCTTCCGACAATTCCATTGCTTTCGTGAATGCCATTGAAGTTGTTTCGGTCCCTGATGACCTCATTATTGATGATGCTAACACCCTAAATCCAGCAGGAAGCTACTCTGGCTTGTTTGCACAGGCACTGGAGACAGTTTTCAGGGTTAACATGGGTGGTCCAACCATCTCCTCCGGCAGTGACACACTTCAACGAACTTGGGTTCCTGATGAGAAATTCCTTATACAACCTAACTTGGCCCGTAATTTTACAAATATAGGTGCTGTGAAATATGTAGATGGTGGGCCAACAGAAAATACTGCTCCACCTTCTGTTTATGGTACTCTAACACAGATGAATTCAGCCGATGATCCCCGAAGTAATTTCAATGTGACTTGGCAGTTTGATGTGGAGCCTCAATTTCAGTACCTTGTTCGACTTCACTTCTGTGACATAATCAGCAAAAGTCTCAATGAACTGTACTTCAATGTTTACATTAACTCCTGGTTTGTTGCCAAGGATCTTGATCTTAGTACAATAAATAATAATATTTTGGCTGCTCCGTTTTTTAAGGATATGATTACAGCCCCATCTGCCAGCACCAAAATTTTCATAAGCATAGGCCCTTCTACTGTGAATAGCAATTATCCTAATGCTATTTTGAATGGGCTGGAAATAATGAAAATGAACAACTCTGTGAGTAGTCTCAGCTCATCAACAGCTGTGCCTTTGTCTAGTACTTCTGGTTCAGGTTCTAAGAAAGTTGGCTTGATAGTGGGTGTGAGTGTTGGGGCATTTCTTGCAGTGGTCATTGTTGGAGTTTTCTTTTTTCTACTATGCAGGAAAAGAAAACGTTTGGAAAAAGAAGGGCATTCGAAGACATGGGTTCCCTTATCAATCAATGATGGAACTTCTCACACCATGGGAAGTAAATATTCTAATGCCACAACAGGAAGTGCTGCTTCAAACTTTGGGTATCGCTTCCCTTTTGTGACAGTTCAGGAGGCTACAAATAATTTTGATGAGAGTTGGGTTATTGGCATTGGTGGTTTTGGTAAAGTATACAAGGGAGAGTTAAATGATGGTACTAAAGTTGCAGTTAAGAGGGGGAATCCTCGGTCTCAGCAGGGGCTTGCGGAGTTCCGAACTGAAATTGAGATGCTCTCTCAGTTCCGCCACCGCCATCTAGTATCATTGATTGGATATTGTGATGAAAGGAATGAGATGATATTGATATATGAATATATGGAGAAGGGAACTCTCAAAAGCCATTTGTATGGTTCAGGTTTCCCAAGCTTAAGTTGGAAGGAGAGACTTGAGATATGCATTGGAGCAGCCAGAGGACTGCATTACCTTCACACTGGCTATGCTAAGGCCGTTATTCACCGTGATGTGAAATCTGCAAATATCCTGCTTGATGAAAACCTCATGGCCAAAGTTGCTGATTTTGGGCTATCGAAGACTGGGCCTGAAATTGATCAGACACATGTGAGCACAGCTGTCAAAGGGAGTTTTGGGTACCTTGATCCCGAGTATTTCAGGAGGCAACAGCTTACGGAAAAGTCAGATGTGTATTCATTTGGGGTGGTTCTGTTTGAGGTTCTTTGTGCTAGACCTGTTATCGATCCAACCCTTCCTAGAGAAATGGTGAACTTGGCTGAATGGAGCATGAAATTGCAGAAAAGAGGGCAATTGGAGCAAATAATAGATCCAACACTTGCTGGGAAAATCAGACCAGATTCTCTTAGGAAGTTTGGAGAAACGGCTGAAAAATGTTTGGCTGACTTTGGTGTTGACAGGCCTTCTATGGGAGATGTCTTGTGGAATTTGGAGTATGCTCTCCAACTTCAAGAGGCGGTTGTTCAAGGTGATCCTGAAGAAAATAGTACAAACATGATTGGTGAACTCTCTCCACAGGTCAACAATTTCAACCATGAAGTAAGTGTTTCTGCTGCACAATTTGAAGCTACAAGTCTGGATGATCTGTCTGGTGTATCAATGAGTAGGGTATTCTCACAGCTGGTGAAGTCTGAAGGGAGGTGATTTTGAGCATTACATCTTCTAAATTTGCATTATATTACTCTTTTTTTGTTATTATTTTAGTGGTTTGTCTTCTGAACGGGTAGTTCTCAGCCTCCTTGCCTGCTTGAGGCACTTTATAGACTTGTAAAGAAAGGTCAAGTTAATGAAACAAGTTTGCTTAATTGTATCCCAACAATACATTTCCCTGTTAAATATCTGATTTCTGGTGTTTGAGTAGAATTGTCTTGAAAAATGAATGCAAATTGTATAAATATGTTCTTTTAAGTACCTTGCCTCATCAGCCAGAGAAACTTCTGAATGGCAAGTGCTTATATTAAATTTGTCAAAAAGCCATGGGTTTCTTTTTTGTACAAGTGGTGATAGTGATACAAAGTTGTTTTTGACCAATAGCCTAACATGCAGTTTCCCTGAAATGGTTGTTCAATTAAATGTTCGGCATGCTGTAATTTGTTATTCTTTGCAAGTTTTGGTTCAACAAGCTTCCAAATTTTCTAACCTGAATTTTATTAGTTGCAAAAAATTATGTGCATATCATATCATGCTCATGCACGGTGTCAAGATTGGAGACATATATGATGGCGACATTGGTCAGAAGGAACAAGAAATTTAAATCGTTTGATTTAGCAGGGGATATGTCAGCCATGGCCACCATTGGTTCATGGCTGACATAGAATACGCCAAAAATCTATTAGATATGGCAGGTCTTGGATTACAGGAATCAAAATATAACTGTCATAATCGTAGTACTATATATCAGACCTAATTTTACTATAAGGAAGTAAATATCTTTTGGACAGGATAAAAACATTGTACGTGTAGATAGTGTATGCAAGGGGTTAACAATATGTGGGTAGGTGGATTAACAATATGTGGGTGTGGGATCTCAAGTGGAGAAGAGTGTGGTTTGAATGCGAAAAGATTTTGGTAGGTGAACTTGAGTCCTTACTAGAGAGGGGAAGTATTGGTAGGGAGGGGGAGGATCATTGGTTTTGGGTAGAAGATGATTCAACATTATTTTCGGTTAAACCGGGCATATTTGACCTTAAATGATTTGAGAATTGGTTCTTGTAAGGTGGACATATTCAAAAAGCTATGGGAAATTCATATTCCACCAAAAGTGTCTTTCTTGATGTGGAGAATATTTCTCTATAGGATCCCAACAAGGATGAATTTACAAAAAAGGCATATACAATTGCTAGATCACCAGCTTAAGTGTGTTCTCTGCAATGAGAAACCGGAAGACACGTCCCATTTATTTTTCACCTGCTCGGTTTCTCACCTTATCTGAAAAAGATGGTCACTGGTGCAAGTTCAGCTCTCCCAGAATCTGCAACGGATCACTTCTGGCAACATACTCATGACTCGCTTGGGGGTAAATACAAGAGATTGTGGTTGGTGGGGTGGCTCCATATTGTGGAATATATGGCTGCAACGCAATGCTATTATTTTTGAAGGCCATCAATTAGATCGTGAGAGGTTATGACATAAAATTATCTTTTTCACATGAACATGGTTGAAGGCACTCCATAAGGATTCTACAACTCCCTTCCAGCAGTGGCAAGCAAACCCGAGAGCTTCGTTTTTTGTCCTTTCAAAGCTTATTTTATGCGGTATTGGAGAGGTTTACGGTTGTTGAGGAAGTGTATCTTATTTTATGCAGCTTGCAGGTAGTATAGAATAAGATTCATTTCTTTCTTATTGGCCAAACTCATGTATTATTTGATGGCTCTTAATCTTTTCGGGGATGTGCGTAGTATAAGACTATGTGTTATTGTGTATTTCTCTTTTAGCACGTCTTGTGCTTTTAAAAAAAAAATAAGTGTATGCAAGGTTTTTTTTTCTTCTTACTTTAGCCATATCATCAGTAATGATTCTTGATTCAGGAAACAGGATTATTGCTTGAGAAGCCTCGTTACATAAATTATGTCAATACATACGACCGATGTAGGATACTCATGGTTGGGTATTTACGTAACTATAACTAATTAATAACTAGATTATAAGTTCATGAAATCCATAAAGTTAATATTTCATTATCTTTAGCTTTGTCTATGCTCTTCAATAAATTTCTAAGAGTGTGTTTAGATGGGGGAATTTTAAATTCTAAGAAATTTTAAATTCTAAGAATTTTAAATATTTTAATTGAAATTTTTTATTTTTAAAATTTTGTGTTTAGATAAAAAAATTAAAGTTAGAGATTTTTAATATTTTAAGGTTTTCGAGAACTTTCAGGTAGAAGAGATGATGAAAGTTAATAAGAAAATACGCTAAGATTTTAGAAGATTCTTTTATAAAAAAAGAACTTCAATTTCTCACCTTTTAGAAGGAAATTGAAATTCCACATTTTTAGTTGTTTAAAATTATGTTTTAAAATTTCAAAAATTTAAATTTATCAAGAAAAGCAATGAATTCTAGATTTACAAAAATCCAAATTTTCAGATAAATTATTTTCCTCAGTTAAAATTCTCTATCTAAACTAAGTATAAAGTTAATGAAATACAAAATTTTATTATCTTTTTCTTTAGTATTTCATTATCTAAAAAAACTTCATCCAGGATACAACAGAATATAAGTTAGTATTTCATTATCTAAAAAAACTTCATCCAGGAGTACTTCACAGTATTTATGCTCCTTTATAATGCTTGAGGAGTCCTTGTTCCCAAGAACCGGAAAGTTGAGTTCATACAAAAGGTATATAAATGAGCACTTCCAAAAAGTTTGCAAGACCTGAAATCAATTAAAGCACATGCCAAACTAAACACTCTAGCCATTTGATTATCAGTTTAAGGCTTGAAGCAATTCACAATAAAAAGTTGAGTTACAATTTCACTTCAATATTATTATGCATTTTAAATACATCAAATATCTTTCTTAAGTATTTCTAACTTCTAAAAGTATTTTTAATAGAAAAATTTATTTTGAGATCTTAGTTACCTTTTTAGTGGATGTTATAGTGTTACATCATTCTTAATATCTCTCTCATTTTTAATTTCAATAATATAACTTATTTTGAGATCTTAAATCATTTTTTTAGATTCTACAAAAATTAGATACAAATTAATTTTGTGGAGAAAGAGAGAAAGTAAAAAATATTTTTTAAAAAAATGGATACAGTTATTGACAATTCTTCTACAAGTAATGGATCTTCACATAAAATCTAACATGCTATTCCAATAATTATTCCAATAATAAATCTTAACAACATCAGATTTTGAAACTAATATCTCCTTACAAAGATTGGAAATATTCTAACACTTTATCTAGAAATAAATTGCAACCATCCGTTTAATTATACAATTTGCATGATGGCCAATAAAACAATTCTGATTCAATATTATATTGGTCTCTTTTTTATATATAACATGAGATTAATGCTCCAAAATTAGATAACTATATTCAGGAAAATAAAGAGCATTACATGCTATGATAATTACCTGATGCTTAGACTTTCAGGGAAGAAAACGTTGTGATTTCTTTCCAATCTGTATTATATTTCATTATTCCTAAGGCTAGTATAATCTACAATAAATCTAAAATGGAGAGATGTGAACTCCGTAAGCTTGTGATCATACGCAATCAAGATAAAAGTAGTAACAATTCCAAAAAAAGGCATACTATCAAAGTGAATTATGAAGAGAAAATGATTTGATATGTAAGCTAATATACAAATGAAGAATAAATAAATAAAATGTTCTTAGTTCCAACAAAATAAACAAAGAAAAAAGTAGACAGAAAGGTAAACATCAACATAACAATGTCAACTCGGCTTTGATTCACTGGAAGATGGAATGCAATTGATCGTGTCAATTATGTAAACCACCCTTGATGTGGAAAAAGTTACACCAACTCTGCTTCATGACCATCTAATCTGAAAATAAAAAATAAAATAAAAAAAGAAAAGAAAGAGATTAAGGATAAAATAAATCCTCTATATCAACAAAGCAACACAATTATTTAGGGTCATCAATCCATGACAATGACCAAAGCTTTACATTAATTTGCTCAGGTACAGTTTAGGAAAAATTAATAACCAATTTGATGCATAAGAGTTAAATAATTTATTACATTCTACCCTATGCATAATTTGGAATTGAAAAGGATTCAGTAATATCTAATTGCATATCTCAAATTTAGCCTCAAGTGCACCCAAAATTGCATCTGGTATTTCAATGAAAATTAATCAATCTTGTATAACATCAAATATTGATATTTGCGGTACAAAGCCAGAAACTCCACATATAACATCAAATATTGACTTAGAAATTTTAGCTTCACCTTGGAAATGACCATATTCGTTATTGAGAAGCTCAAAATGTGATAATTATGAACAAAAATTAAAAGAAAAAAGTCAAGTACGTTACTGCAAAAAAAATAAAAAAAATTACGAGCCAACCAGAATGTGAACTGCCTCACGGCATCCGTCTTTCCTTGTAACCACTTATTTCCAGCCTCTCCTAGTGTTTGAAACTTTCAGTAGCCGCTAGAACCTGTTTGGCTATTGACTTCCAAGGTCACACAAATCATTGCAAATGAGCATCTCTATTTGTATTTGCAATGAAAAAATATTAAAATTTTATATGCTGCTGATGTATAATGGCTTAAATCACAAATTTAAAATAAAAAGTCATAAACCTTAGACATTATTCTTATGCACATGGAGGTCTCCTCTTTTAGCACGCCTAACAGCTAATTCAAAACTGTTTGTCTGCAAAAATACTCAAAACAAAAATTTAGAAGTTGATTCGAATAAGGTATCCATTTATGATATTGTGATCTTTTTTGCATGATATTATGGGGAAGATGAAAAAATGTTGGGGGCAGGTTTGAACCCAAAGGAAATGGGGAACAAAAACAGAAAGCCACTTCCTTTGGGCTGTAATCCACCTTCTTCAAATACGATGAAACTTCCTTCACAAATTTATCATACCTTGCCTTAAAATACTTCGAAGTTGTTGCATGTATCTGCAAAACAAACAAACCAGAAACACTTGAGCACAAAACAGAGTAAAGATTAAAACAAAAATCCATTAAATAAGGAGAGCATGCTCATGGGTCTGATCGTCCTTGAAGATCCCATCTTCAAAACCACCCATGGATGAGGTTGCAGTCGTAGAGTCATAGTTAGAGATCCAAACGACGCCGTTGTAGACGATAGAGAAGGTGGACAGGCCTTTATAATGTTAATAGATATCATGTCTATATGTACCATGCATTATTTTGTGCAGTTATTATATATATATATATATATATTCCAGCAATGCTACAATTCTTCATTATTTTGTTGATTGGTGCTTTGCCTTCTACTGGTGGTCCTATTTTTTGTTGTTTGCTGGCTTAGCTTATTGTGGAATTGTAACGTTGGAGAGGTTTGTTAGAGATTTTAATTTCAATATGTTCTAGAATAGAAAACGTAATTGCCATACAATGCTACAAGTCAAATTCATAAAGAAGGTTAATATAACTTAGAAGTTAAATAATATCTATCTCCACGAGTTTTGGGTGGCAGGCTGGTAACAAGTTAAATCTTAAGATTCAAATACATACTATTCTTTTATTGTAGCTAACACTTATTCCTTCAAGTTACTGAAATATGGTTTAGCGTATTACCTTCAAATTTAAGTATTTTTTTTTGCTGTGTAATTTATACAAAAAACTGTTATTATCTTTAAGGATAGAAAATAGTAGTAGAGAAAGCAAATAGTCTCTTCAGAAAAAGTAATTATGAGCATACGATACTTTTAATATATAAAGAACACTGTAATTCCATCATCATGTAAAAAGTTTCACCAAATTTGGGATTTAGGATTCTTACTAAACTCAAGAATGTGTCTCTTCAGAAATATGGAATGCTGCTCAAAAAATGGACTGACATTTTAATCAGAAATACTTGGAATTTCCTATATCAAGGAAAGCAAAGAGTCAAAACTTGAAAAGCTCCTATGGAATAGCGGTTTTTTAATACTCTAGCTCTTATCAGAAAATCTGTAAACAAAAAAAGCTCTTATCAGAAAAATGAAGGACACTCACCGGACCAAAATAAATAAAGGCCCAATTAAAAATAGAAATCTTCACAAATTCAATGGTGTAATAACAGAGGTTCTAGGATTTTGCCAACTTGAGTTTTAATGTTATTGTATTCTTCTTTTTTAATATTCTGAGTTTGGTCATAGCCTCTATGTCTAATCTGTCGTGTTTTAATTTTATCAGGATATATTTGAGGAGGTTCAGCTAGGTGAATGAAATATTTGGATAGAACAAAGTGGCTAAAAGCAATGCATTAAATAGTGAATAATACTTTTGAGAGTTTCATCTCTCCATAACTCGTGATTATTTATGGAGTGAAGTCTATCTATATAGTATTAACTATATAGTAAAAGAAAGTCATCTATGACATTTGTTGGCTTCTTATGAGTTATTTTCCTGCTCATTTTTACATTTGGTAACACATGTTGTTTTTACTTTTTTGGACATCTGCAATAACCGTTTAAGCTCTCCCTACTAGCTATTTGCAGCTCTTGCAGTAGAAGCAAGAAAATCTTTGTACAATTGGTGATAAATGTTTTTACTTCTTTTTTAAACTCAAAAAGCTCAATTCATTTCAACAATAAGAGTTTTAGAGCATTAGTTTCACCCCCATCTCTCTCATATTTGTTAGGGAGCTATCTTCAAAATTTCTTTCTCAGAGAACAATCATTCTTAAACTTGATTTCTAGTGTCTATGATGTGATAAATTGTCAGAAGAAGATACACTAGCCAATTTCAATAAAATCACTTTTGCCTTTAAAATAAGAAATCTACGTCCGTATTACCTATATGGTTTAGCCTTTGGGGTCTTGCATGACCGTGCTATTTTTAAAGAATGATTGAGTCATTGGCATAATACTTTTCTATAGGGAGAAGTGAATATTATCTTTTAAAGAATATAGATTTAGATTCTACTTTTTTGCATAACACACAATGTTGTCTCAGAAGTGAGTAAAGGAAGCTATAGTCCCAATCCTCAAAGAAGCAGAACATGAAAGAGAGACACTGTATGGGAAGAAGAAAGAGACTAAGACCAATCTATATTCAGTCTCAAGAACCTCCTATAGCATGTGCAAGGTAAGTTCTTTGCTCCGAATTTAAAGACAAATTAAGGTAATCTAAAATGGTTTTTCATCTCATTTCAGTTGATTTTGTGCTTTATTTTTTCTTCTTCTTTCGATGTCAACAGTATTTACTACATGACAGATTGGATAAACGAACTTGGACTATTTTTTTAACTTGCTGTGTTAACACTGTTCAGACCTTCCCTCTCCACCATTTTTTTTTTACAATATTTTAACTTTGAAATACCCTTTTCAAGTGGGTTTGCAAAGGATCTCAACGACTTTTCTCAAAAAATTGTATGAAAGGGGACCTATTAATGTAGCAATGTATATGTACCATGTATCATCTTTGTGAAATGCATTTTTAATGTTTCTTTTTTGTTTAATAGTCCTAATATTGATGTATTCTATAATGTTACTTCGGTGTAGCTTATTTCATATATTCTGATGTTTTTGGTTTCCAAAAGGTGCCCTTTAACAAGTGGAAGATTTTTTCAATGATCATTGATTGCTTGCTACTTCCCACATCAATTATTGATTAAATTATGTTGCATTTATATTACTTTTGATTTTGCAGACTATCTTTAATTTCTATTTCTTTTTAGCCATTTTGTATGTTGATTTTTTCTCCTATCTTCTCACTTAATCAATGGTTCATTACAGGGGAAACCCTTTACAGTCTAATAATATCCATAGATATCTTATTCTGGCTATGAAAAATGCCAGCGATAAAACTAATCAGCATAATAAGCATGCTATGAGATGACATATAACTCATTGTTTATGCATTTATCGACTGATGCACTAAAAACTGGGTTTTTAACACACTTTCATTGGCTCGATTTGTTTTTACTTTATGTAGATTATTTTCAAGGAATGTATAGGTGACCTATCAGGAAGAGTATTAGAGGAGATGGGAGATCTACAATTATAAGTTTTTAGGCTTTGATTCTCACAGATTTAATTATATAATTTATTGCAAGGATATATCTCAGGCTTAGAGCCACTATGCATAGGTCAATGAGTACATTCATTGTGCACCATTATGTCTACACCCCTATAACATGCAGTTTTCCTGCAAGCTTACTTAGAAATCTTAAAATGCTACCTGTCCTTCCTTCTATCCACTAATTTCATGATAATTTAGCACAATTCTTTCGAATGCTCTATGCTTTGCATTGATGGAGACTGATCTAAACTAACATGAAAAATTCAAATTGAAATGTATTGAATGTTAAGAAGAACTCACGATTCATGATCCAATTTCTTTTGTCTAATGTCATGATATGCGATTTTCATATTGTTAGTGTAACAAACCTTTCAAACACTACTTTCTTCTCAAGTTAGAATTGTTAGGTGAGTTATTCGTAGTAAAATGGCCAAGTCTCAACTTGAAAAAAGGTGAATTGATGCCTATATTATCTTAAGCGTTCACACTTAAATTTTTACGGGGGAGATTACAAAGTCACAGCCACCGTTATTATATTTCTTTAGATTTTTTACAGGAGCGACTGAAATTTTCTGGTGTACAAATGCGTTATGATAGTACTCAGCCATTCAAATGACATGATTGTACAATTTGATTAAAACGGCATGACAAGTTTGTTTTTATGGAGTGTCAGCTGATAGTAGGTGCGATTAATTTTTAAACATCAACCTTTTTGAGTGGGATTAATTTTGGATAGTGAAATTTCTGGTCTATAGATGCATTAAGAGGGTGCTCAGCCACTCAAATGACATGATGTACAGTTAACTGTTTGATTAAAACTGCATGTAACAATAGGGTCTTTCTTCTATTTTGTACTGACTAACCAATATGAATAATTATTTCCCTTGCTGTTATGGAATTTTAAGCTATTGGGTTTGGCAATGTAAACTAGCTTTTTACAAAGGAGTTTTCTTGTCATCTCTATCTTAAAAAAATGTCTGTTTCTCTAATTGATGCTAGAATTAAGTTTTGGTCAAAATCAGAATATGGTTTTGGATTTATATGACTGAGAAATTTAAGTGCATTGTGACAAACCATGGATGGAGTCAGAGACAACGCAATAATAGACCATAACTCTATACTTTTATTATTTTTTAACTTTGAACTTATTTTTACATGTGTTATTAAGGGAAAATTATAGTATCTTACAAAAAAAATATTGGAAGGAATGTCCTGTTGCTTAATGATTAAAAGGAGTTAATGCCTTAAGTATTTGATACATGAAAGGAATGCTCTAGCAGAAGGTTGATTAGCTCCAACTTTGTGCAGCAGTGGGGAGATTAGATCTTTAAACATGGAATACAAGAATATATGCTCTCCAACCGGTATGAAAACTTGTCAAAATCAGTTCAAAGAATTTACTTTTCTATGCTGTGTTGTTTTGTTCTTGCTATGTATATTTAGGGAGCTAATTGATGTGCTTGTGTGTCCATGTGTTGTAGGAAGTCAGCGAGTTATTGTCATTCAATTTGCAGCTTCAACTTTCCTTTTCACTCACAAAAATGGAATTTGTGTTTATAATACTAGGCTTCCAGAAACCAAGAATCTTTTTTGTTCGACAAGTTCAAGAGTCCTGGAAGTTTTGGCTATTTGTCTCTTAACAGTAGAATTGGTTCATATACCAACAATGAAACACAATACTCAGATGTTACATAATCAAAGGCCAAGGATGATGACCAGACCACAACTTTTCATATGATCTAAGAAATGTTTTTTTATAGCATTTATGATTTTAGTTATTCACATCAGAAATAAATAAAGAATCACTAATATTTACTTATCTGCCTCGCTTAGATAAATGACTGATACTACAGCCATAGTGACAACAAATTGATGCTATATTTGTGTGCCATGTTCATCTCTTAATCGAAACTTTCAACTTTATCACATGAATTTATATTTAAAGTATCAATCAATTGGGTTCTTTGTTGAACAGTTAAATGGTACCCACCACTACCCACTATAGCTGCATATGATGAAAAAGGCAACTCCATGAGCATATATTCATGTTCTAAGAAATGTGGCTCTACCAAAACACAAGATCGTGAGCATTCTTCCCTTAGTATGTAACCACTCAAAAGTTAGTATTTAAAGTTTTTTAAGGTTACCTTGCTATGTGTTCTTATACCTTACTAATTGGAAAAAGAATTTTACAATTGCATATAGTGCATATAATCTAATTCTGTAAAATACAAAAGTATTCTAATTAAGTTTAACACATTACGCAAATCTTTTTAGTTTAACATTGCATCAAAGCGACACATTATAAAATTTATCCTTCAATTATTTATAAAATTGAAACCAAAAATTTAAACAATTAAAAATTAATTTGTTATATTGAAATCCAAATAGACTAATTTTTAATGTAACATAATCTGTAAATAAAGAAATTCCCGTGCAACGCACGGGCATTTAACTAGTTTTCTACGTTGAGAAATGCAGGAAACAAAAAAACTAACTAAAATTAAGATCCAAGCTTCGAGACTACACCCTCCCATGCAAATGGAAAAGTTCTATTCGACTAGTGACGCAGACAATGTTGAACACACTCCTCAATGCCTTTACAGGACCAACATCCACCAATAGAAGATGAAAACTACGCATGCGCTGAAGGCCTAAACGACGACAGATGTATTTGAAAATTGGGTGATAACTATTATGCAATAATTAATTGGTCACCAAAAAATAAAAAATTCAAATTTAGTCAATACAAGAAATCATAATTTAATCATTAAATTGTCTACAAAGTTTAGGAACTTATTTGTGATTAAATTATTTGCAAAATTAATTTATTTTGACTAAGCCTTGACAAGTGGTAGACTCAATTTTTGGTCCCTAATTGACTTCGTGATTTTGGCCAAATCTCCAGTGCCAAGTCATGACCTCATACTAAAGAAATTTGATTTGTCCCGTGTTCAATTTTTACCCCGTTACTTATTTTTTTGGCTAAGTCATGGCTAGCCATTAGTTTAATTTTTGGCTACCTCATGGTTTTGATCTATTTCTCGCTTGACTAAGTTCCCAATGCCAAGTTATGGTCCTATCCTAAAGTTTGGGACTTGATTTGTTGTTGGCTTAATTTTTGATCCCTAGTCGACTTCATATTTTTAGCTTATTCTTTTGGCTTGACTGGGTTCTCAAATTATGGCCTAGTGCTAAATTTCAGATCTAGGTTTGTTTTTCATGAATTAATCTGACTATTTACCCAATTAAAATTAGAACCATACCCTGAATATTACAAAAGCAAAACCGCATTTTCTAGCGCATTCTACCAAATCCATTTCAAACACGCCAAATCACTAAACAACAATGCACTTGCTTATCACCCACACAAGTCCATGACACAATTCCAGGTAAAGAATGACTAAAAGCGAAAATTAAGCGAATAAACCAAACACGTTTGCCATCCAAAAACTCAAAACGAAACATGAAACAAAAGTAGGGCGCGTTTGGATTGCTCTAAATAGACTAAGCAGAAGCAATAAACAGAAAAACAAGAATCTGACATTAGCAACATATTGTGATACAATTACAAGCTTGGCAGCAATAACAGCTAAGATAGCTCAATACATTACATGTTATAGAAACCCTTATACCTAAAACACCACCAGCAACTTACTACACCAAATCCTTGCAATTTTTTTCCCTATCTCCCTAATAGCAAGGGTCTCTTACATCCCACATAAACCTCCAAAACAAACGAAACCTAACAATAAAAATTAAAAAAAAAACTAGCCTCCAAATCCGTAGAGGGTTCTTCCTTGTCTCTTGAGAGCATAAACCACATCCATTGCCGTAACGGTCTTTCTCCTAGCGTGCTCAGTGTAGGTAACGGCGTCACGAATCACGTTCTCCAGAAAGATCTTGAGCACGCCACGTGTCTCCTCGTAGATGAGACCACTGATACGCTTCACACCACCCCTGCGAGCCAAACGCCGAATCGCAGGCTTGGTGATTCCCTGAATGTTATCGCGCAACACCTTACGGTGTCGTTTCGCTCCTCCCTTTCCCAAACCCTTGCCCCCCTTTCCACGTCCAGACATTTTGCTCGAAAAGTTCAGTTAACAAACAATCACAGTCTGCAACAAGCAGCAATTAGAACAACAATTAAACGAAACCATAAGGATTAAGCGTAAGATGAAGAAAGCATGGAGAAATTAGTAATTAGTAATTGGAAATTACCGAGAGGGAAACGAGAATGAATAGTGAAATGTGCGTTTCGCGGTACCAATGGAGTGGGAGGGAGATTTTGTTTGGTATTTATAGTATTATGTGGTGCTGGGATTAGGGGACCAGTGCGTGGATCCGTGAGAGGAGTTTCGGCGAAGCGTTTTGGAGCGTTGATGGATTGTTAATGGACGCTTTAGATGTGAGATAAGGTTGCGTCCGGATCGATGACGTGGATGATAAACTAGATTTTGAAAATAAAGAAAGCGTGGTGGCTCCTGTCTTTGGCGCCTTTGCCAGTTTGGACTCCGGAGCCCGCTAGGGGTTCATAATAACTATTATAAACTAAATTTATAGTTAATTGAATTAAACTGAACTTAAAATAACTAATTATAAAAAACTGAATTAAACTTATTCTTTTATTTTAAATAAAAACTTAACAGTTAATTGTTAACTTAACATTTTTACTCAAACATTCACATGATTACATGAGATAGTGAAGTACGATGCACTGACACACTTTCACTCAACAATGCATAATGCCTTGATGCATATTCGTTCTTCACTTTGACTCAATCTTCGTCGCTCAAGGTTCACACTCACTTATGTCTTGCACTCTGGCTCAAGTTTTAGTTCTCACTCTCACGGAGATAAGACCCTAAATCCAAAATCCATTTATGGGTTGTTTGATTTTGATTGAATCATTGTGCTTATACAAGCATCCACTTAGTTTATGGGTTAATAATTTGATTCGTTTTTACGGGGTGTTGTAAGAAGATTGTGAATGCCTGAGAGAATTGTTATTTCTTAGAACTTGATTATGACTGTTTATGTTGAGAGTCTTTCGTTGGATGATGGGATTAGGTATTTTTTTAGGATGTGGGGTTGTGGGTTTGAGCTTGATGAGACTTCCATGGTTGTGTTGTTGCTCTCTGCTTGTGTTTTTCAAGCTCCATACATTTATATTTCTTTTTTTTATTTACTAATATTATCTATGTTATTGCTATTATATTTAATAATGAATAGTTACCAATACTATATATGTTATTGTTATTACTTACAATTGAACTCAATGACTTAATTTTGATCTCTGATGCTTATCGTAATGGTAGAGATACAATGTATTTGTCCTAGAAACTTCGATTATATTACTCTCTGGATTTTAATTATTATTTTTTAGTTTAGATGTTTACTTGGCTAATCGTTAGTTGCTTAGATACAATTTTGATATTTGTGTACCTTAGTTATTGGACCAATTACTATTGACACTTTTGGACAAGCATGAAAAACAAGGAACTTGTTACTTTGGAGAGTTATCATATATCAATTTGTATTTTATACCAATATATCGCTAGTTAGATGGTATATTATATATTTGTCTATATTATATATTTGATTTAAGACTTATGGCTAAATCAGGGTTTTTCCTAATGTTTTAGATATTGTTGTGTATGGTGTGTGAATTTGTTATACTTATTCGCATACCAGTGTAGTGGTTTTTCCTTTACTATTTTTGGTCTTTGTGTAGTAGACTCATTTGTTGTTCAATATTACTAGGATTAGTCTTTGAGTTTGGTTTAAACAATGGCATGCAAGCTTACTTTGTTGTCAAGTATAAACTTCACTTTTACTAAGTGATAGATGTTGTGGAATCTAGAAAAACATAGTTTGCAATTATTGGTTTCTTTCTCTCCTTGTTCTTGCTTTTCTTATAATTGAAATAAGATGGATTCTTCATTATCGAAGACAATAAGACATTCAATTGCTAATACCTCAGATGCCTCTACCACTAAAGCTCCATTACCACATCATTCAAAAGCATCATCAAAGCGTAAAACTTGATCAGTAGCGATGGACCATTTTAAAGAAGATTTCAATGAAGACTATAAGGTGACATGCAATTATTGTGGTACCTTATTTAAGTTTAAGGGTGGACCAATTGCTATGAAGAATCATTTATCGAGATGCCCTGATAATCTAGATATGCAAAGATCAAATGCTTCCCCATCACAAATTGTAGAGGGGCAAGTGGGTGGTGGTGTTCGTTCTTCACCAAGTTGTTTTAAATTTGACCAAGAGTTGTGTTGAAAGGAACTTGTGAAGATGTTTGTGATTGTTGAGTTGCCACTTTAGTTTGTGGAGAATGAAACATTCATCAAGTTTCTATTTGTGATTGTTGAAGAAATTTCTTTCCAAGCACTGCGAGATGGTTTGTCTTACCACGAATACATGGACATCAACCTAGAACTTCACTTATACGAGTTTGACTGCTCACTTCATTGATAATAATTGAAAGTTACAAAAGAAAATTTTGAGCTTTCATCAAATCACATGACATTTTGGAGAGAATATGGAAAAAAAATGTTGACATATGCTTGAATGAATGGGAGTTGAATTAGGTCTTTAGTGTAACTGTGGACAATGCTTCATTTAATGACCTTGAGATTCAACACTTAAAAAAAGGTTCTTGTTTCGATACAACGTACTTTTGAATAGTGATTATATCCATATGTGATGTTGTGCACATATTTTGTGCTTGATTGTGAAACATGTAAAAGATTTTGTTTTAAGAATTTGTGTTGCAATCAAGTATATCATATCCTCATCATCTAGATTGGCTAAATTCAAGGGTTATGTTGAACAAGAGAAAATTCTTTACAAGGGCCTTGTTTACCTAGGCATGGAAACTAGGTGAAATTCAACTTACTTAATGTTGGAGGCAGCTATCAAGTATCAAAAAGCATTTGACAAGCTTGAAATGGAAGATAGAAAGTGTGTTAATGATCTACAAAGAGGGTATGATGTACCTTCAAAATTTGATTGGAATGAAGCTCGTTCGCTCCTACCTTTTTTAAAGATGTTTTATGATGCAACGATGCAGATTTCTGGTTCTTACTATGTCACTAGTAATATGTATGTGTGTGTGTGTGTGTGTGAAGGAAGTATTTGCAATTGGTAGGTAGATCCGCAAGTGTGAAAATGATAATAATGTTTGCGTAAGTTCAATGACTACTAAAATGAGAGTTAAATATGACAAATATTGGGGAACACCTAACACAATCAACATTTTGCTAATGATTGTCGTTGTCCTTGATCCTAGGTGTAAGGTGAAATATGTTAACCACTTTGTTAACTACTTATTTAATGAAAACCAGACAAATGAATTGAAGTTGAAGTTGTCTTCTAGTTTAAAATCACTTTATGAGCAATACCAAGGTGTTGAAGAAGACTTTCAAATTAACCAAGAAGTAGCACAATTGGATGAAGAAGATGATGATGATATCCATGGTATGAGTTTCTATCTATGAACAAACGGGCATAAAATTGATGCAAAAACTAAGTTGGATAAATATATGAATGAAGATTATGAGCCTTTCATTAAGTCAATTAATTTTGATATTTTAACTTTATGGAAGGTAAACTCAACCAGATTTCCAATCTAGGAAGTATGGCCTAAGAGGTGTTAGCAATTCTCATTTCCACTGGAGCATCAAAATCTTCATTCAATGTTGTAGGAAGGATTATTGATCCTTATTGAAGTTCCCTTACTCCAAGAATGATGGAAGCATTGATTTGCACGCAAGATTGGTTGAAAGGAACATCTTTTTCGATATTTACTGATGAGGACTTTAAAGAGCTTGAGAAATTTGAGTAAGGTAAGTTAATATCAATGTTCTACATATTTTGTTATGCTTTTATAATAAATTTTAGGAAGTAACAAAATATTTTTCTATTTGCAGATATATTGTCTCCACATGGAGGAACTTTATTGACAACCACTATTAATTTTGATGATTGAAGGAACATTAATTGAGTGTAATTACTATTTGTATTTACCTTGTTTGTTAGATTAGTTAATGTTGTTGTCTTGTATGGTGATGTTGACTACAACCCATGTATATTTTAGGGTAATGAGATTTTCAAGTAGATTTTAGGCTAATGCTCATTATAGTGATGCTAGAGACTACAATTCTAGGAGCATTGTCATATTACCAACGGTTTTAGGACCAAATTTGTTTCAGACTTTCTATGTTTTGTTAGATTTTTTAGTTCAACTTTTGTCCAAGTATATTGATTAGTGAGAGTATGGAATTTTACTTGTATTTCTATTGAAACTATGGAATTTTATAACTTGCATTTTCGTTGTTTAGTTTAGTTATTGAGAACTGTTTGTATAGTTCAATTCAGTTTAGGACGAAAGCTAAACTGAACTTTGGCCACCCCTACTTAATGCCATTGGTGAAATGTTGTTTTCTAAGTGAGAGTTTAAAAAACACACTTTATGGGGTTGGGTGCGTCTATTAGAAAGAAATAAAAATAAATGAAAGTACGAGGAATAAAAAGAAAGTGAAAAGAGAGATGGAAGTAAAGGTGTTTAATTAAGATGAAAAAAGTATAAATGAAATGAAAGATTTGCATTAAATTAGTAGATAAATAATCAAATAAAAAAGTAAAAATAAATGGAGATTGAACAAATGTCTATTTTATCCCATTAAGAAAGCACGTTTTCCTTACAGGTTTGATGAAACAAATTTAATGCTTGTATAGGAGATTATGTAAATTGCATAATCCATTATGTACACTTACTCGAAAGCAAATTCTGAACTTGTGACCACTTAATTGACTATGCTAAAAACATAATAGATTATGTTGCAAGCAAAAGGGAAGACGCAACAAAGAGAAAAAAATAAACAAACAAAGCACTGCTAGGGTCATAAGGTTGAGGGAGGGTTAATTTGGGCAAGTGATCAATGTTGGCATTGTACACACACACCCCAAACATAAGTTTCACTCCCTTTCATCTCTTTTTGAGATGAAAGTTAAATAGCATAGGTCTCCACATTGTTTCCAATATTTTAACTACCTTTCACAACCACCGAACATCCTTAGCTTTCCACTTTCACTTATTTTTAGCCGAAAGTGTTTTCAGTTTCTTTCTTCTCCTTAAATCAAACACTATCGAAAGCTAAGATTCCATTCGAGGTGGTTTTCTATTTTTAGCTTTGAAACTTTTAAAATTTAAAAGCAGTTTAAGTTTTGAATTTTTTAGATTCAATTTATTTTTGTTTTTAGTTTTAAAAATATTACAAGTTGAAGATAGATAAAGCAAGTTAAAAGTTATATCTTATCTCGTTACACTGTGAAAATAATGATAGTGATAGTGAGAGAAATAATTGTAACAGTGGCAGAATGATAGCAGTAACAGTGGTGAGAGTTGAAAGGTGATGGGGGCAGAATTAACGACAATGACAATATGATTATTGTAGGAGCGACAACAACAAGATAGTCTTGACAATAGTTGAATGATGATGGTGGTGATAGAATTATCAATACATAATCAAACATAGGGGAGGGGGAGAAATCACAAAATAATTTTATATAAACATGACTCTCGGAATTTCATACTTGTATAAATTAAAAGAATAACTGCATTTATGGTTTAATAGTCTAAAGATTTATAATTACGTTTCACTCGCAGTTGACAGTCCCTTAGATTTTTCTGCATCACATCCAACTTTTAAATAAATTATAATACTTATTTAACTGAAATATAATAAAATTGTTATAAAATATTATAAAGTTATTTTTCCATGACCTATATAGGTTTGGTACATTTCTGAAGGATACAGTAAATTGCTTAAAAGAAATTCAGCTCATAGGCGTGAATGTGTGATTAAATAATGGGAAAGAGAGATTTATTAGTTATGGTGATTAGTTTCCAATGTAGAGTTTGAATAAAAAAATAAGGAAAAAGAGGATTATGATATTACCAAAATCTCAAGTTCCTGCACAGACGCATAGTTTACCCAAAGAGAAATAATAAGAAAGGAAAATGGGATTGTGATTTGAGAGCTTGTGTAACTCTATGTTTCAATTCTTATATAAACATGACTCTCAAAGTTTCAGTACTTATATAAATTAGAAAATAATTGCATTTATGGTTTAATAGTCTAAAGGTTTATAATTACATTTCACTCGCAGTCTTTGAATTTATGGGGGAGGGGGGGGATCACAGAACAATTTTATATAAACATCACTCTTAAAGTTTTAATACTTATATAAATTAGAAAATAATTTCATTTATGGTTTAATAGTCTAAAGGTTTATAATTACATCTCACTCGCAGTTGCTGGCCCCTTTGAATTTTTCTGCATCAAATCCGACCTTTAAATCAATTATAATACTTCTTTAACTGAAATATAATAAAATTGTTATAAATATTATAAAGTTATTTTTCCATGACCCATTGGTTTGGTACAATACTGACGGATACAGTAAATTGCTTAAAAGAAATTCTGGTCATAGGCGTGAATGTGTGATTAAATAATGGGAAATAGAGATTTATTAGTTACCGTACTTAGTTTCTAGTGTAGAGTTTGAATATAAAAAAATAAGGAAAAAAAGGATTATCATATTACCAAATTCTGCATATACGCATAGTTTACCCAAAGAGAAATAACAAGAAAGGAAAAGGGATTGTGATTTGAAAGCTGTGTAACTCTCTATGTACTTTTCAAATAAGGGTGTGCCGCATGAGATGAAACATACATAGACAAATTATTTTTAAAAAGTTAGGTCCATAAATATGACTAAATTGAAAAATTATAAATCATTTGTGAATAATTAAATAGTATTAAAAACTAACAAATAGTTGTATAATTGAGAGGGGATATCCAATTAAAGATGACCAGTAGTTTTCCTAGTAGATTAATCATCAATAAAATGAATGGATATTTTATACCAATGTAATATTCTGTGGAAAAAAAATATTATATTAAAATTATCAAATAATTAACATTAACAATCTATTCTAATTTCTAAGTTATGTTGTTTTTATTGCACATGCACACACCGTTATGTTTTTCAATTACTTAATAGTGATTTATAATTATTTATCAAAATGAACTACTAATTTACAATGTAAAATTAAAAAATGTCTGGGGGAGCCACACACCATTATGTTTTTCAATTACTTAATTGATTTATAATTATTTATCAAATGAATTACTCATTTACAATGTAAAATTAAAAAAGTCAGGGGGAGCCAAGGCCACCCCTCAATGCTCTACACATTCCTCTGTTCCTCATAATGGTAGTGTATTTTTTAAAATTAAAAATCAAATATATATATTTTTTTCATAATTTTAAAATTGAATATAAAACTCTTTTAAAATTGAATTAAAAATTATTTCAATTTCATCTTTTGTTGAACACCTGTTGTTTTGAAAATTGATTTGAAAATCAAAAATAAAAAAAATTCGCAACCACTCAAATCTAAATCAAAACCTACAACAAAATAGTTGTTTTGGGATGTTTGTTTTGGAAAGTGTGATTTTCTAGTTCTATGTGGATTCAACGTGTATCTAAATACATCCAAAAAGTTGTAAGCACAACTAAAAACATCTTGTAAAATGTACAACAAATACATAAATTAAGATTATGTTTATTAATATTATTACTGACATTTTTTTAGTCAGATTATTAACATTATTGTTTGCATTTTATATCTAAAATTATAAAAAAAACACAATAAATTGAAATATATATTTATTTTCATAATACACAATCATAATGCATTTATATTGGGGTGAGAGAAATGATAAGAAAAAATATCGTCGGAAAAAAGAAAAGAGGAGGGTCAAATAGTTAGTTCTCTAAAAGGTTATGATGCTCTGCCCTATACACAATATCTTTAGTGTACCATTTTTTGCATTTTGATAGTCCACTTGATATACCAAATTCTTTGCTTCGTTTATGTTCTCTTCTGATAGAGGTAGTGCAAACTTGACATATTTATTTTTTCATTGATATCGATACCTCAACGTTCACTCGTTCAGACGTTCACTATTTTCCTCATTCACTTGTTCCTTGCCTTAGCTCGAACAATTTTATTTGTACCGGAAAATTTAATCTTTGTACAGAAAAATGTAAAACAATATAAATTGTATTGAAAAAATATAAACTAAGATTATTTACGAAAAATGTAATCTAAGATTATGCACAAAGTATCAATCTTAGTACCTAAAAATGTAAAACACCGTAAAATGTACAAAAATATATAAACTAAGATTATGTTTATTATAATTATTACCAATATTTTCATGTAGTAAGATTATTAAGATTATTGTTTACATGTTATACATGAAATTAATTAAAAACACAACAAATTGAAATATATTTTCGGGAATAAGAATAAGTAATTCAGAAATATATTAGGGACTATCTATTTGGGAATATAACTTTCATATTGCAGGTCCTCTCTTCGTATTCTATAGAAAGATGAAATAGCATAAGAGAAGAAAGAAAATAGAAAGGATTTGGATTCGAGGCTTGCTAGGTGAAGTCAACAAAGAAAGAAAAAAAGCTTTCTCCGAGAAGAAAGCTTCTGTTCACCTTAGGGTATTCCAAAATTGGATACTGTTGTTCTAGAATGACCTTTCCAGAATAAGATGATTGTATTTTTGTCCCTTAGAGTCTTTTTGGAGGTGAAGGAAGCGAAAAAGAGGTACCAGAAGTAAAAGCCTAAAACACAACAACCTTAAAGAAAATAGTTTTGGTGTTGGGCCGGATTGTGCTACTTTAGCACCCAAATAAAAACATCTCTCTGAAAGATAAAAAAGAAAGGTACCAAGGTTTATTTCCATATCTAGTGTGAGTGTATATTGCACCATCTGATTCGTGATACTTGTGCTTTTTTTTTTTGTTTTGTTGCTATTACTATTCACACAAAAAATAAAAATATTTCATGCTTCTTTCTTAGGCAACATGTGCTTAACATAACATTGCTATATAATAGTTATAGTAATGCTTTTGGATGCGGCCCCCTCTTTCCATGGTTCTTTTTCGCGTTAACAACTTGAATCATCATGATTAAGAAATACCTTTTCCAAGTTCCATCATCGTAGGTGTAGGTGTTGCATTCATAGCTCGTATAGCTCAATATTATGGCATCCAATATCCATACACTACGTAGTATTTATTTATTCTTTTTAGTTGTGGGGTGGGTTCCCCTAATCCCACCATCACTGAGCACCAATCACACAAGGAGAAGGAAAGTACTTTTCGAAACGATCATCTTAACTTTATGCGGGGTGATCTTCTGCTATATGTAAATTTGTAATTGTAACGACTATCATAGTCAATCCTATTCGAATTTAACAAGATCAAAATTACCGATTAAGTTTTTTAATTATAAATTTTAAAAAAATATTCTTTTTTTAGTTTTCTGTACACCATGACAACCATATGTAAAAATTTCTTCCAAATATCTCCCACACCAACTAATCACTAATCAAACAAAAGACTATTGGATTTCACTTTTATCATTGTTTGCATTTTTGGATATTAAAACGCCGTCCATAAACCTAGCTAGTGGCTAACACACCGCCGCGGGTTGACAAAGATGATGGTTGATGGGTCTGTCTTCTTTCCCACCTTTGAACGTTACCCTAGAAACTATAGCCTTTAGCTTAATTTGAGAGGAACATGGTTACATGGATTCAACTAAACTTGAGAGTACTATATAATACAATCCCGTATTAAACCACAATTATTACAACTTGTTAAGCTAATGTGTACGAGTCCCTAATTAATGATCAGCTAAAAGTAGAAAGTATAGCTGACTCTGCATTCTTAATTTAAACACTTTAGAGCAGGTAAAGTAACTGATTTCAAATATTTTCGGAAGCTTGAAATTGTTAACATGTTTGGGTAATGGTTTTACGTTAAAAAAATAGACAAAGTGAAATGCAATTTTAAGTACTTTTGATGTTATTTTTAATTACAGTTAATTTTACATATCAAACTGTATTACACATGTTACAATAAATTTTTAATTTTAATTAAAAGCAAAGCTAAAAATATTTAACTAAGCGTCTGTTTGCATTGAGATACATGCAACCACTTTTATAAACTAGGGCAACAAGAATGAGAAAGACTTTGTAAAGGACTGTGGAGAAATGTTTTCATCCTCTTTATTATAAGTATACAAATAATAAGTAATAATAATTATATATAAAAGTATATGAGTTATTAACAAAATAAATATCATCCTCTAAAAGGATTGTCATATAATTCTTCTCAAAATAACAGTGGCTCTGTTAAGGGATAATTCATCTCCACAAAAGTATTGCTCTGTTCGCATAATAGAAATTGAATCCCTCTTATATACTTAAAAATCTAAGTTATCAGATACTTGTGTCACACACATTGTAGGTTTAGAAGTATTTATCTGCATTGTTAATGTTAAATTCGACATTCATTAATACTCGTTCATTAACAAAACAATATTCATGCATAGTAAAAATAAGAACAGAAAAATCATTACAAAAACATTTAACTCAAAAATCAATTTAATTATTTATTGATTTTTTTACGATCATTTCTGTACCAGAATGTCAACATAAAATATACAATGCTCAATTTGGCACAGTAAACTTGTAGGAGTTAAATATTGATACGTTCATGTCAAGTAGCCCCCTCCCTTTAAGCAGAATATCCAATGCTGGTTGATTGTGTAACGTTACCTATAATTTTAAATTTTTTTCTTTTATCTCTATATGTGTCTAATGACATATTGAATGAATACTTTTCCATCGTGATATAATGGCTCCGTATAATATGGATTTGGATTCCATGTTGTCATGTAGTCGGAAATATGAACAGTTAGATTTCGTTATACGATCGGTATTTAATTTAAAAGTATTTTTAAATTGAGTTTACCGAAATGATTTATGAACCATGATATCTTCATCCCATGGTTCTTATCATCCGACTGCAGGAAATCTTGATCTGTATAATATATAATTTTTTTTACAAATGTTTTTGAGAATCTGCTTTGTGGTCCCAAGACATGATTGAACCTTTGAAGTTCAGCTTGATAAGCTAATAATGGCCTTGGACTTTCGGTACGTAGCTGAGATATAGCTTCACATAATGTTTATCTTCTTGTGACTTCTTGTGATTGCTGCTCGCCGTTTTAGTATAATCCCACTGAAGTTCTTGTATTTGTGATCGGTATCTGCCGTCATTGACCTCAAACAAAACGAAGCATTTCATCAGGACAAGACTTGATTTGACTCTAGGCTTTGATTGCTTCATTCTAAGCTCAACTGCTCAGGATTTGGCTTGTGCCCCATAGCTACTTCCATGCCTTTTCACTATTTTTGTCACTTTTGAGACCATCACAATTCACAAAGCTCCCCGCAAAAAGAAACAAAAGGTTCATGGTGAAGCAAAGAGACCACTCTTCACTCTTCAATACCAATATGGCAATATATGCAAATGTAACAATGGTCAAAGAAGTAAATTGCTTACCCTTTTGCTCTGTTTTCACCCTGCTAAAATCTAAGAGTGATGTGCTTTTGTAAAGTGGAAAAAAATGGCTTTTAGGTTGGGCTTGAGGACAAATTCAGAGCACTCCATTTTTGTCCAAAATTTCAATGTGAAGAAGTGATAGGTACATCACCCCCATAGCGAAAGTGATGGTTACCATTCACCATCAATTTTTTACCACTTCACCTTTCTTACCCTTTTCAGGGCATCCACTTTGAATTTACCTTTTTTTCCCCTCACACAATCGTATCAATAAAAGAAGTCCATGGTATAAAATATATAATTTTATAAATACATCATATAGGAAATAAACCCCAAGTACAACTTGCAAAAGTTTTTTATCCAATCAATTCAATGCTGCTGCTACTGAGGCCTAGTCTATAAAACCATAAAAGGGCACTACAAACTTCAACCCAGATTGAAGTCTAAAACTGCACATGGTCACATCCATGATTCAAATAAGGATATATATATATATATATATATATATATATATATTATATTTACATTAATTACCAACTACAAAACTTAAAAAAATGGGAAAACAAACAACTTAATTATCTAGCCATGCTGATTTACGCATGCAATTATTTAATAGAACACACCAAAGGAGGAACTACTGCCTTGAGGCTCCTGAGCAAGATTTGGAGGAACTAAGGAATCAAAGAAATTAGCCCAATTCTCTTCCTCTTCTTCCTCTTCCTCTCCATTTCCCATGTGACTCCACTGAGCTGGAGGGTTAATTGCAATTTCGCCATTCCTTGCAAATCGCCCTCTGATACGTGGCCTGCTATCTGCCAATGTCTTTCTGCAAGCATACTGATTCCCAGAAGAAAACAAGTTAATATTTGTGTTGTGATTGCATCATGACTAAAAACTAAACGGTAAACAGTGCTGTGATGGACCAATAGAGCTATATACAGTACACTGTGTTGGAGAGAAGTATTACATGTTTTATTTGTTTCTTTCCTCTCCTAGACCTTACAGTAACGAGGCTACTGTCTAGCTAGTTAACCCTATAGAATGAGACAAATATGTGAGAAGGATTTTTCTTGCTTCACAAATCACACATTTCAGGACCGGTTGCAACTTGCAATACACCAACAGTCTAACCCTAGCATACACATGATATCACAATTATATATAGTCTATTAATTAATATCTCTTGTGCGGCCAACAGGTCTCTATCGTGCAAAGATCATGAACGAATCCTTGTGTTGAAAGAATCACTACTTCTATGTATCAGGATTTTTGTCAAATTTTTTTACTATTTCCCTTAACTTTCAACCCTCGATATGATTTTAGCATGATATGATGCATCCTTCTAAAGAGCAGCATGGTTTTTCAGCAGTGATTTACAGCTTCATTTGTCCATTATGTTCCTGTTTCTTTCGAATTCGTCCAAGTCTCACTTTCACTCTTTTTTTAATTCGAACCAAAAATATTAGCATATTTTGATGGAATATACAAGGTTTAAAAAAACAGTTCGTAGCCCTGATTTTGAATGCAACATCAAATCAAGATTTTTTAATTCATCATAACCCTACTTGTTGCCACATTGGTCGCATTCACGCACACTTTCCTGCAATAAATATTGCAGATAAAACTGCAACTGCAATTTAGACTAAAAACTATATATCCCAAATTTTAAATCTATAAAAGTTTAATTGGCCCAACGCATATTTTATTAAAAAAATTAATATATAGAAAGCTGTGTAGTTTATTATAAAACTATATCTTAATTAAAAAAAGAAAAAGACTAAACCTTAATTTTCTTGCAGTAGTTCCTCTGGTTTCTCTTGTTCCTATATCTCTCAATCCTCACCTTCTTCTCCTCTGGGCTATAAGGACTGGTTCTGCTCATTTCTTCTATGATCAAACTACTTTCACTTGACAATGAGCTATCAGAATGCTGAAAATGTTGCATTCCATTGAATCTCTGTACAAAAAAAGCATGATTCAAGAATCAATTTACATGAAATTGCATGAAGTACAAAACAATAATATTATGTTACACATGTCATTTTTTAATGCGTGCAATTGCGTCCATTCATTTCACGATTTATATCATCCATGGCTAGTTTCACTTTTCTCTAATAATTCCATCAACTCCAACAAAAATAGAGTTCGATTTTTAATTTATGCGCATTTGTAAAACCAACCGATACCTTCTTCCATTTTTATTGCTTAATTAGAAATAGATTAGATTAAATAAAAATAGTGAACCAACAAGGAACAGGTTAAACTTTAAAGGTTCCTGAAAGTACATAAAGAACACCATGGCCCATGAGATGCTAAGCAGGTGATCATGGTTGTTTAGGTCTCAGAAAAAAGTGAACCAAACAGGAAACAGGTACGTGAAGAACACCATGGGGTGTGAAGCAGGTGATCATGGTTATTTAGGTCTCACGAAACATAAGAAAAAAAAAAGTGTGGATTTTATACAACTTTTGTTGTTGTGAATTCAGGATATTAAAATTCATATAAGGAGTCGACTTTTTCAACACAGATATTTTTTCTTTTTTTGTATACATGAGTTTCGGATGGAACCTTTGACCATTTTCTTGAAGAAAAAGATTGTCTAATAACATATATTTTTTTTTAATCACGAAGAATCTAATATAAATAATAAAAAATTATCTAATAACATGTGGTGTAATATCATGGGTGTGTAGTATCTTACAGTGAGACCATGGGTTTTAAACAGTGGTCCGCAACCGTAACACAACCATAATTGGAGTCACGTGAATCTTATTCTTCCACAATTGTCTGTAATAGAAGCATTTTGGCTCACACAACAGCAGTTTAAAACCAGAAGTGAGACGTACGTAGAGTGTATTTATGATTACGGGGGTAGTAATAGTAATAGTAATAGGAAGGAACCTGAAGGTCACCGGTACTGCAAGCTCTCCGTACGGGACCGTTTTCCGAGTCAATGAACTCAGCGAAAAGAGGAGAGAACTCAGAAAAGGGATGGTGGTGGGTCCCACCGTTCTTTTGCAGCGAGTGGCTGCTAACGCTCCTCTGCACTACTCGTCGACTCTCGTAATTACTCGCCAGCGAACTCGGCGACCCCATGTAGCTCGTGCACCCGCTGCTGCAGCTGTTGTACGTGTTGTTCGAACTCATCTCCGAGTAATTGAGTTCGAGCAGCGAGTCGAACTCGCCGTGGTGGTGGTGGTGAAGGGGAGGAGGAGCGGCGGCGGCGGCGGCGGCGGCGGGAGAGTACTGCATTGGTGACGCCGCGGATGCGTCCGGGGGAGAGAGGAAATGGCCGAGGGAGTCGGCGGCGCGTGAGAGTGAGGCGTTGCGGTGTGTGTACATGGCGCGTGGGATGGGGAAGAAGTAAGTGAGTGATGAGGGAAGGTAGGGGTTCTTCACTTCTTGCTACTAAGTTTAGTAGAAGTTGTGAAGAGTGAATGAAAAATGAAGTGAGGGAGGGGTTAGTATTTAATATTTTTTCAGTGTGGGGAGATGCGGAACAAAACAAAACAGAAAAAGCCAACAGATATTGAAACTCTCTTGTTCTTTCTCTTGAGACAGTGTAAGGGTGAGACGTACGTGGAGATGATGTCACCAGCTTGAGAAAAGAGTTGACTTGTTCCTTTCCAAAATTCTTCAAAAATCATTACAATTTTTAGAGTTTTAATTAAGCTTGTGTTAAGTAGTCTGTCCTCTATATCTAAATATAAGCAAATATAATTATTAAATATATGGATTAAAAAATTTAATTAATAATATTTAATTCAAAAAAATCTTCCTAAAATACTTTTCATAGTAATACTTATAGAATATAAATAAATAATTTATGACAAACAAAATTTTATCAAAATGAAGGATATAATAAGAATATTATTATTAAATGAAATAAAAATTAGTTAGTATTTATTTATATTTAGGTTCAAATTGTTACTTATATTTAAATTTGGAAAAAGTATAATATAAGAGTTGTTTTAACTAAACACCTAATATTTAGATTGACTCTTAAAAACACACTTAAGATTGAACTAAAGAGAGTTTACTATAACACATACAGATGGTGTTCAACTTAAATTAAGCTCTTGACCAATTTATACATTAATTACCTCTATTTTGTAGATGTGATAACTCTTAGAATTTGACTTTTGATTTATTTCAAGTTAATGGGAGATTTCTGTTACATACCTCTTTCTTTTAGGATTAAATATCTCAAGTATAAAATTTATAGGATTAAATATTCGGAGGTGATTCAATTACACTTAATAATAGGTCCAACAACTACTATAATAGATTCTAATATGGTTGGAAAAAAAACTAATATATTTTAGAATTTGAATTTAACTTAACTAGCTAAAAATGGATTATTTTTTACTTATATACACCCATTTTGGTTTATCATTATCAATGCTCCGTATAAGATCTCTAACAAGAACAACTTGATATTCCAATTTATACGAACAAAATTAAACTGTAGAATTTTAGGTAGTTTTAGAATTATTCTCTAATTCAAAATAGGATTTATCCTAAAAAAAATTAGCATTCACTTTAAATATTAATCTTAATTGCGCAAATTATGTGAAACTCTAATTTTAACGGGAAACTAGTAAAAACTTCTTATAAAATTACCCATAAGCCCCCTATTATTTATCTATAGCAAAAAAATGATGAGATAGTAATTTAAATAGTTAAATTACAATTTTAATCTTTATACATCACTTTTTTTTACATTTTGTTTATTTATTTTCTAGACAATGCTAATTTCTATTTTAATTTATATACAAAAAGATTGTGATATGCAACCAAAGATACAAAAAGTAAGGTTAAATGTGAACTAACTTGGGTTTAACATTACTCAACTAACATCAATCTTACTTCAACGACTTGTTTTAGTTGACGCGTTATAAAGTGAATTACTTTTAAGTTTTAACGGGTTATCTATACTCAACTCACTTATATAATCTACAGTGTTTGGTGAATCAATCCAATTTTGTTACATGTACTTATTTTATTTTTAGGTTATGAATGTCCTTGAAATTTGTATTTTTATTTCATTTACTTATCTTTGTGTTTACTATTAATTATGAATTAATGTATTGTTCGCTCTTTTATATTTTTTTACGGACGATCTTATATATTTATGCTTTTGTAATTTTGTGCATTTTTCTTGTACTTTTTAGTATTTTTATATATTTTTAAATCACGTGTCAACTTGTGTCTATGCACCATCCATGATGCATTGAGTCGAATTCTATATATTTTTTGAAGTTGAGTCACCAAAAAATCACAATGTTAAATAATTTTTTATTTTTTACGTACTAAAAAAGTAAGTTTAGCTCTTTTTTTTATGAGGAAAAAAGTAAGTTTAATTGAATTAACTCTCTTTTTGAGTAATCTCAGTGAACCTAACAAAATAAGTTGGCTTAACTTACTTTAACACCTTTTTAAGCCTTAACATTTTTAAGATTTAGGCCTTATAATCCGTCCTTATATGAGTATGCTTAAAATCCTTTCAAATTCAAAGGATAAGACAATTATGTGTGCAAGTTAGGTCTCATTCCTTTACTATCTAGATAATCTTTCGCAACACTCGTGAGTTGTGATATCTTCATCATCCACCACCTTTTTCATAAAAAGGACATGGTAGACATGCATAATAGGTGCCAGGTTTCCTGATCCAAAACTAACCTAGCCTCCTCCTACATCTTATAAGCCACACATCAACTTTTTCGTATAGGGACAATTGAAACTTTTTAAAAACTTGGATCAAATTGAAAATTATCACCATGTATAGCTAGTTGAAAATCAACATTATGTATCAAAATTATAATTTAATCATACAGGTTATTATTCCATAATTTTTCCTTATTCATGTTGGATGAGTACATATCATTTCGTTACCATCATCTCTAAAAAAAAAAAAAAGTCAATATAGATTTTCTTTTTATCTTTAATTGAGAATGATTTTACATATAGGAATGGGTTTGATTTTTTTTTCTTCATATAAGGATCAAATTAATTAACAATAAATTTACATAACACCAATATAGTATGCCTATTACAGCAAGGCGATGGAATATAATGTGTTCTTTATATGCTTGTTGTTGCAATTGAAAATAGTGTTGAGAAATTTGAGAGGAGTAAACACGAGATTTTATCCTATATTTATAATCTAATAATCTCTCCCTCAAAGTGTGAGTCTGTTCTAGAGTATTGATTTTGAAGTCTTATTTCTAACAGCCAAGGTTATGGGATGACAGATCCATCTCATCTGGTCAATTATAAATTCTTTAAGGGGTGGAATGATTCAAAAGTTATAATTTTTTTTTTTTGAAAGGCACAAAGTTACTTATATTCAATCACGAAAGATAAAGTTACAAACATGGTATTTGGATTCTATTGTATGTGCTAATGCTTCATATTCTTTGACAGTATTAGACGTCCAACTTCCAAGGATTCTATGAAGATTTTATTCTTTTGAAATTTTCCTAGCAAGTGATTCAATAAAAAAACAAAGAAGAAATGCAATGGATCTAATGACAAGTAGTGACATGGCTATGTCCTTTGCGGGATTAATCACTGTTGTTTTTTAAATATGAAAAATGTAGTATTTTGGCATTTTTGGGTTGGCCGACCTTCCTATTTGGTCGAACCTTAGATGTTGGAAGCAACCACCAACTTAATTATGGGTGGCTGAAGTCAAATAAGATCATGATTACCTGGCCTAACAAAAATCATCATTAAAACTAAATTTGGCTATTGTACTAGCTATAACTATATCAGTTTCTTGATATGTAAAAATCTCGGTGGTCCAAGTCCAACTATTACGGATAATTAGTGATTAAGAAAGTTGTATCAATGGTAAAAAAGTGTCTCCTTAACTCAGTTCCAGTGGGTCCATGTTTATAAATTTGAATATATTAATTACTTTAATCATTCTTAAGCAAGACTAAAATTGGTACTTCCTCTTTAATATCTCATGAGAATAAAAAGTGTACACCTATTAATAAATATTAATTGATAAAATTTTAGACTAAAACATTTCTATTTAATTATGTTGTTGGAATCATTATTAATCATAAATATTTGAAAGTGAATAGTCTAGAGACAATACTAATTCTAATTGATGAGTGGTTAGTTATTGGTGTTTATCAATAACAAAAATATTTAATGCATTCAAAGATATAATAGAAAAAAAAAGTTATAAATTTAGTCTTGAATTTGTAAAAGATCTAAATTATAAGATTATTTTTAGAAATTTATTTATCTCTTATTATAAAATCCTTTTCTAATTTTTAGATGTTTTATTTTTTTTCCTTCATATGTTTACTCAATTATTCTTTCTTCGAATATTTATCAAAAACAATTAAGTAATAAATGGATAAAAAAATAATTTTGAAATAATAATATAAATAATTGATAAATTTAATATAATTAATTATATTTACTATTTTTTAAGAGATATGAATTAGTTAAAATGTTTTTATGATTAGGGACGGACAAAAGTATAATTTTAAAGCAAAACTAAAATGCTTAAACATCTATAGTGCTAGAACGGAGGGATTAATAATTAACTATATGTACATTTTATATTTTATATATTATATATTAGATAATACTATGGTCAGTCAAACAAAGCCGTTATATAGTTCACATTTATAACACGGTAAAAAATTTAAAAAAAATTCTTATTGAAAAATAGTTATTTTATTGAAAAATAAAATATAATATATATTTTCATTTTAAATAAAGTTTTTCCCTATTTATTACTCAACGCCTAATGTTTACAAAACTAATTTCAAAAAGTATTATTTTACAAAAGATTCGAATTTTAATTGGAGAAGTTGTCAAGTTATCATTTGGTTAGTGATTGAGAAATAATAACTGTTACGAAAGGAAGTGCATGAAACATATATATCAATTTCTTTTTGGCATGATTCTTGTAAATCTTTCCCTTTTTTTATTCTTTAATTTATTATTCAACCAATTATATGCAGCAACCTTTTTAGTGTCTTCGCAATTTAACTAATGGGTACAGTTTAACTATATAGCAATAACTGACTATTTATCTAATGGGTGCAGTTTATTTTGTGCCTGAAATGATTTAATGGAGTAGGACATGCATGGAGGCCAAATCAAGATAGTGCGGATCATGGGAAACATAGATTTAATCTCATATCAGTTGCTCATTTAGTATTTTTATCAGTATATCAGTCGGTGATCATTGCTTTTATATATATAATGAGTGTGATTTCTAAGCTATAATTAGTTGTTATCATTTATCGGTAAGACATTTTATGCTCCCCAGTCCCCACCCCCGGTGAGAATTTCAAGTCATCATTCACTAATTTAAATGTAAAGAGTTAAAGATTTATTTGGAATGGAATTAACCAATATATTAGGAAAAATGTTTCAGTAAAAAAATGTTGTTTATTATGAAAAACATTATGTTTTCAAATACAATGATTAACCGTCACTAATGACTTTTTTTTCTTTCTGTGTGTACAGTTGTTGATACTTGAAATCAGTTCGGACTAGCTATTAATTTGAAAAAGAAAAAAGAAGAGGAATGTTAGTAATATATTTTTTATTGCAATTAGATTATTATGGTTGCAACTATTTTTCACATAACATATAATTAAGTGATATGTAGATTGAAAAACTCCAATACTTGTTATATGTAGATTGGTTGAGAGTATGAATAATTGATGATCTAAAATTATCTAATGGTTTATTAGCTAAATTATAATTTTAGTCTCTTCTTAATTTTTAATCCAATAATTTTTCACACATATGCCATGAGAGTGACTCTTGCGCGGATAATCAAGCTAACTTTGGAATCGGTTCTCGGATGCCTTTCTTTTTTGTGGAACTTTGTTTCAGTTTTTGTTAGGGACGAATTCCTTACCTAATTATAGGTTCTCCTAATTTTGTCATTGAGTTTTGGCCGTCCCTCCCATTTGTGCATCTTTCTTTTGATTCTCCTTAATATAAGTTGGTGTTTGTAAGCAAAATATATATATATATATATATATATATATATATATATATATATATTGATCTGGATTTTGTTTCCCATATTTTTTCTATGGTTTTTTAGTCTCCACATTTTACAAACCAATAACTTTGGTTTAATCTTCGATTTCACATGTTTTTTTTAATATTTTAATTAAATAATTTATTTAATGGTGATACCTTGAATGAATATATTAGATACATGGTTAAATTAGATCAAAATATAAAAAATAAAACCTATACAAAATTAAATATTAGACCAAATTGTGAATCTTCTAAAATATGAAAATTATAATTATAATTTTTTTTAAAAAGATCAAAATTATAATTTAATCTAATTTATTATCTACTACATTTTTTATACTAAATAACTAATGTAGGACTCACCGGAAAAAAAAAAAAGAAAACTAATGTAGGAATTAATATGATCAATAGAGGTGGGAGGTGATTATTGTAAATTTTCAAAGCAAATAAATACTATCTAAATATTTGAAATGAAGAAATAACCATAAAGTTACAATTCATTTGTCAATTTTTGTGTGAATATTTTTCGTATTATTTATCGTTATCCTTCTTTATTTATGTTATTTTATACACATTCTTTCTTTCTTTCTTTTCAATTTTTACACAAAAAAAGTCTTTCTTTTTATTTTTCTCCTACCAAATAACCAAAAAATAAAAAAAAACTTTATACTCCTTTCCCTTCATTTTATTTCTTTTTACGAGTCCAAGACACTTTTATATAAGCAAATGTGGCACAAATAACACATCAAGAGGTGCATAATACCTATCCATCCTTGAATTATATTCTTAACTCATTCATTAGTGTGTATCTTCTCTTTTACTAAAATTTTGTAGGAGAGAAATAAACTCAAACAGAATATAAGTATATGAAAAAATTTATATCACTTAATTTCTTTGAGTGTATTTTTTTTCCTATTGAAAATTTCTAGTACTGAAAAGAATCCACACTCCATCCATTAATCCAAATGTCAGAGTGTTTTTTTTTTTAATTGTTATTATTGTTGAAGTACTCACCCTATTAAATCAAGACAACGAAGGACGAACATGAAGAATAAACCAGCAGAATTGTTGTTTCTTAACAATAAAATTATTGTATCCTTTCTTGTGTGTTTAAATTTATTTTCACAATAACTCATTCAATTATTTCCATCAGATTAAGTTATTTTTCTTATACTTATTTTTTAAGACAAACATTATCCTTTATATTGGCAGCATAAAAAACATTAAAATATATTTTGGAAAATGATTACCAAATTAGATACACTCATTTTTGGTATAAACAAATAGATATCTTTCGTCGAGGTAATGTTGTATTTAAAAAAGACAAGAGTCTCATATTGCTAACTATACTTTGTTTTTATTGTTTATATATTAATTCATGTTTAAGGCTTTCAAAGTGGTCAATAGAAGCATGGGACTCGCGCACATAAATTTGAGCCTCGTGAACTCTGTATGCGACATGCATATAAAACAGTACATCCTCTTCTTGTAATTAGATATCATTTTGTTTTTTAAGCTTAATTTCTATAAACTCATATTTTAAAAAAATTAAACTATTAATCGGTCATATATAGTGTGAGATCTACTATGAGTCAACAATTACGAGTATTACACATCAAATCATAATCATGTGAGAAAATAAGTATACATAGTAACTTAATTGAGCCGAATAATAAGTTTCATTCTTTAACAATTATCATTACATTGAGACTAAGCATTCTTGGGATGCCCGGATGATGTGGTAAATATTTGGGATTTTCAGCATCGTAGGTCATTATTAGAATATAGAAAAACTAGTAAATATATTATTGGTCGTGTGCTGTGCTGCTTCAAACAACATGCTAAGAAATTATGTTAAAATTGGTCCTAAACTTTTAACATTCAATACCCACTTGACTAAAATGCTTATATACAATTAAGGAAAGTATATAATAAGTGCGTGTTTAAGTAAATTAATTATGAACAAATAGTATTCTTTGTTAGTTTATTGATAGAATTCTAAAATGATTCTCTTTCAAAAATTAGCCACACACGCACTGAACCAATAGCTCAAACACATCTTGTTTGACCTTGTTCTTGTTAACCTTAAAATGTATATATTTTAATAGGATTGATCAAGCTGGTATGAATTAAAGTACTTTACATGTGTGGCTTTCGTTTAATTTTATGAGATGAGATATAAATATTATAATAAGTGCTTACTTAGGTTTATAACACGTGTCTTTCTATTAAAATGGGTAGTCTCTCTCCTCTTTCTTACTTTTTAATAATTAATAAAAAAAATCTTACACGGAAGAATTCAGCTTGTTATATATATATATATATATATATATATATATATTGCTTTAATTCATTTTTGGTCATTCAAGTGTCATTATTCAATTATGATCATTCCAGTTCTAAGTACTATCATTAGATATTAATTAATTTATGGATTTTGTTAATGTAATAACTAACATATTATTTGACACATATTTTGATGTGGCATTATTGCAATTTTAGATAGTTTAGTTAAATTTAAATATTCATTTCTATTATTTATTCTCATGAAACTATTTTAATGGATAAATAATATAAATTAATTGATTTTTCTTTTTTACTTTTGTCGTTTTAATGTACAATTTTACCAAGACTTCTTTATTCGATCTTATTAAATACATTGTATATTGTATATAATATATATTTGATAGTTGATAATAAAATTAAAATATTATAATATAATTAGTTATGTCCCAAAGTAGTTTTCTGTTTAATACCTAATTAATATTTAACAGTGTACTTGGCAAATATGCCTTGAAGAAATTGTGAACTCCAACTCCTTATTTTATAGATGTAACCCAAAGAGTATTGGGCTGAAATTGTAGCGTAATCTGTGAAAGTCTAGTAGCTTGGGCTGTTACATATGTTGCTGAAGAGATTTTCTATTTGGTTAATAACTATTGTTTAATAGAAATACCAATAGCTAATTAATACTATCTCCTCATATATTTTATAATATTGGGAAATGTGAATTAGTATTGGAAGGATACTAATTAAGAAATTAGAAAAAAAATTGGGATCCAAATCCTCTTCAATGGTTAAAAATTGGAGAGTCTGGAGTTAAATTAAATAAATATACACTGTAGATAAAAAATAACGATCCAGATCTATTCAACAAAAACTCACAGTTTCATTAAACAAAATTGCATCCAAACAAACAAAATTGAAGTTCTTTTCAAGGACTTTTGCTTTTCCTAATTTTGTTAACAAACAAAAGTGGGTCCTGTTTCCTTGGATGCCATTTTCCAGCTCCAAGCTCTCATGCCTAGCTAACCCAGTTGTACGTGCAAATCCACTAATCATTAAAGTCCAAAACTAACTAAATTTTTTTCTTGCATTTTCTCAAATACCATGTGTGCTCATTCTTTATCAGTGTCACTGTGTCACCCTTTGTAAACACCTCGATTAATGCACAACCAACCCAAATACAGAAATCAAAATATTTGTTCAGTGATGATGAGAATCAAGCAAGCAATGACAAGTTCAACGATGATCCGTGAGAGAAAATATTGCACAAGGATGCAACGTCCAAGAGCCAAGAGCACGAAACATTCAAGTGTCGAGAGAGATAAGTGTAATTTATTGTTTGAAATGGTACACGTGGCAAGATCAGAATCAGCTGTATAATCCAACGGTTCAGACTTTTTAACTGGATCTCCAGGTGGTGCTACTATAGGAGAGGATTCGTATCCGAAAAATTGCGCTTCTCAATTTTTTTTTGCACTCTTCTTATGATTTAAAAAAAAAACTTTCTTTTTATTAATTTCTTAACCAATGTCTTTAAGACATTAATTAGCAATACCCTTTAATATTTTAGCTTTCTAAATATTTTTTCAAAATATTTGATTTTTAGAATTTCAAAGTCTAATTAATATATATTTTTCAAATATATCCTTATTAAATATCCAATAGATGTAAGTATTAAATATCAATATAATATCAAATAAGGTCATTTTAGTCTAAATTTAATATTTTTAGTTTCATTAAATATTTCTTAATTTATATGTAATAATCTTAAACATTAAAAGATATGAAAAAAGATAGTAATATTATGAAAATCTTTGATTTGAATGAAATGGCAAATTTAACATTGTAGAATGGCGTGTACTGTGCACATGCATGGTGCTGGTGCATCATTGTTAATAAAACTTCTTCATTATTCTCAATCTCTGGGTTCTTATATTTTTAAACGTGTCACCGAAAAGAATAAGCTTTGGAGGAAAAAGTGGGGGATAAAAAAGGCTAGTGATGGATCCCAATTCCCAACTTCGTCGCTTCGTTAGTACAGAGGAATTACTTTTGTTGCTCTCTCTCTCCATTAACTAATGGGGCACACAGACACACTGATAGAGGTAAAAAAATACCCCCTATTGTTTCAACTTTCAATTAGCTGGCTATAGAAATTTTAAAGTAAATGCATTATGCATTATGCATACATGAAAATGTTGTAATTGAACGAAAAACAGTAACATCAATTAGATACCCATCAAAGAGTAACATCATTTCAGTACGCCAAATTCTTTAGAGAAAGATTTGCGTATGTAAAACTGGGGGCTCTATGCCAAGTCCTTGTAGTAGGATAATGCGCTATCACGTAACATAGTAAGATAGAAAGATACCTTAGTCACTATTAAGAGGTTCGCTTCAATGTCTATTCCAATTATTATGAGATAGGAGTGTTACTATTACACTATTTTCACACATTTTTCAACAAATTCACAATTATTTTATTAAAATTTATTTAAAAATTACAATAAAATCATGAGCAATGGTTATTAGTGAGACCAATAAAAAGTTAGAATTTTACCTAAATTTCAACTAATAATACAGACTAGCTATTATGATAAGAAAAGAGAGGGCAAAGTGAGATAGGAAGTGATGAAAAGAAGAAAAAGTGGAAACGGATTTGCAGCCATCACTTCATCTCTTGCCACATATGAGTAACTTCAATCAGTTATCTTGGCAGCATTAGTTGTAGCATAAACTAATCTCCATGTGGGTGTCGACATACAATTTGCATTTGGCAAGCCGGGCACAAAGTAGTATTGTGTCTTAATATTAGTTACAAGTTGATTTAAATATATCAATCTTTGATATTTTTTTTACGATGGCGTCGGAAATTCTAAGGATACACAAAGTAAGTATTTTTCTTCTAACATTATTTATTTTATTTTCAAGACTAAGATTTGAATCATTTATCACTTGGATTAAAAAACACAAGTGATTATTATTTATTTTTTATCATCTATGTTGATATATATATATCAAATTGGACCAAAAATATGCCACGACGTTAATGATCATTTTTCATGGGAAGCAATGATTAAGTGGGAATTGCTACACCCCATATTCTCTAATATTGGGTGGACGGTCGACACATGATTACAAAATGAAGAAAAGGTGTGTGTGCGCAAGTGCGATAAATGATAGCAACGGATTGACAAGCATTACGTCGTATTCATGTGTAAGTGCACAATGTTCATCGAAACAAACCAGAACCTCCCCAAATTAATAGGCTTTTTGGCTAATGAAATCAGGGAATTAATTAATAAGTGTGGCATTGTAATATGAGGGGAGGGTCAACTCAATCTTCTCAACAAGACAGGTAGGCACTAGTTAACCACTCATACGACACCGTTGTGGAATGTTGAGTCAAAAAGGACCTTGGCTGACACGGATTTGCTAAAATCACGATTCACAATAGCACATTTTGTTTGTTGCTGTTGCTGCTACGGATCGCTGCGTGCAACGTGTATGTGCTTGGTAAGTTTGTAGTGCTGTCATTGTGACAAACAACGCTCCTATTCGTGTCTCACGATTTACAAGTACCATTGATAATAAGGACAAAACTTAAGACAATTAATTAGAAGTGAAACTTTGTGTACATCATTTTTATTATGTAAATTTCGAGATAAAATTTTAGTTTTAGACTGTCCGGATTAGAATAACAAGCAACGTAACAAGGCGTTTTATGTTTAGTGTTTGAGAAGAGAAGATGTGGATAGTTCAGTTAAAATGATTGAGATAAAGGTTAGGCATTCTAATAAAGTAAGTAGGTCTTTTATAGTGCACCTAATTTGAAGGATGCAGGCGAGTGAGTATTCAACAAATACAATACTCAAACTAAACCGTACCTGTTGATCAACCAACCATATAAATCGACCATTACAATATTGCATTACACAACAACTATTATGCATGGGTTAAAGAGGAGAAACAATTAGGTGGTTAAGAATTATCATGATTTCTCATTGATCTTTATATAACATATAATTAAGTGTTATTGATTTTTTTTCTCATAAATTAAAAAAAAATTGAAAGTATCACGTAAAAATTGATTGATACATACACAATGTGACTCAAAAATACCTACTAATTTGTCAAAGGTTTATGTGCTTTTGACCCATGAATCAAATCAAAGATGTTTTAAGCTTTTTCCACACATGATTAAGGTGCATTAAGCACCACCCTCTAGCAACCAGTAAGTGAGAAAGTGTCATGCATGCCATCACTTGGAAAATGAAATAAATGTTATAAGGTCGTTAGAAGACACACTCCATTAATAAGTGTGATTCCTCATCAATCATGCTAGGTAACATTGTATCATGATTTGATGAGGTTTCTTACGTTCTTAAATGACTTTAGGACTGCTCATTAAGTGTATCCCCTTCTTAAACAAATTCAAAAATTAATAAAATGTACCAAAGGGACTTAAAGAATTGTAACTTAAGTCATTTATATAAGATACAAAGGAGTATTTTTTGTTTTAGTTAAAGAAACAAAGGATCACTTTCAAATTTATTAATTACTAATTTTCTTTAATATCTGTGTTTTATTGTGGAGTATATTGATCAGATATCCACTCATTTTCCATGAAAGTATTGTTTTAAAACTTGGATCAATCATTCATCCAACCAACGTATTGACTCAATGGTTGCTTGTTGAACTAGTGGGATAATAGTTGACCTGCATGAACCAATCTATATTATATATATATATATATATATATATATATATATATATATATATATATATATATAAATTTTGACACTGATTTAACACATAAATACGTTGGTTTGGTGATAAGAATGCATGTTTGCATTTGAGGCATCCAGGTTTGATTTTTCTCAATTACAAAATTAAGTTTCAGAGTAAAATTACTAGTTAAACCATATTTGAGGTGGGACAAAATCCCATGTTCTATTTTGTTGATCCCAACAGTAGAATGAAAGGTCGTCAGATATTATGAAGAAACAAGATTCCTCGCATCTCTTTGTTTTGTCCCGTGATGAAGATAAGTACAAGATGTGTTCCTTGTATAGTAAAAGGATTTGTTGACATGTCAATGACAAATAATTAGTAGCCAAATATTTTGATCTCAAGGAGGCAAAGGTATCTCTATTACATTTAGAGGAGGAATAACTCATTCTACAAAGTAACTCTTTTGGCCTAAACATCTAAGTAAGATGTTTTATTGCCTCTTAGTGTTGAATAGAGACAATGTTGGATCGCTACATATGCATGAATCCATCAATAAAAATAATAGCATAATGAAAATTGCTAAGTGGATGATGTTCCTCATTGTTACAAACTTCCAATGATCTTGTTATTAAAATTGATTTTCCAATTTCCACTATGTATTAATGTTCGAGAACATATACATTAAATTGTTTTTGCTACAAAAGAGGTTACAAGTATACAGATTGTTAGTGAGTTGTAATAATGATCATTTACTACTAACATAAGTTAGATGGAAACACGCCAAATAAAACCCATAGAGACGATCAAATGTAATTCAATCGTTATTAATTAGGCCCTTTGAATAAATATGATGTTTTATTTTCAATTTTAATTATAAAATAGTTTCTTACTTCTTTAAGGATTTTCAAATTAAAAAGTGAAAATGATAAAAAAAATTCTTCTCTTTTTACTATACAAATATTTGAAAATAAGATAATAATTTTGTGATTAAAAATAAAAGTAGGTAACAAAAATAAAATGTTTTTTAAAGTAAACAAACTTACATTTTTGTCTATCTATTATATTGAATATGTGATTTCTATTTTTGGGTCTAATATGTTTTCAATCTCAAGATTTTAATACTCCTTATATTGAGTATATAGTTTACAACTTATAAAATTTTAATAGATTTTTACTTCTTATGTTTATTGAGTCTCTCATTAAAACTAAAAAGATGTCTTTCTACTTTCTATTAAATTGTAGATTTTTTTTTGGTGATTTTATGTAAATTAAAACTAACATTTTTGAAATACTTTGAGGGGAAAAACATATTTTACCTTAATTCTAATCATTTCTATTCAAATCAATCCTTCAACTTTAAATTATTATAATAAATAACTTTATCAATTTATCTTTTAAATTATTATAATAGAAAGATTTTAATCCTTTTAACGGGTTTTATTTATAATGATTGAGAGAGAAAGAGCAACACGAATTTGAGATAGAAAACATTTGATTAAAAATAATATGACAATTGAAAAAAAATTAACAATTAAATTGTGATTATTAGAATTTAAGTTGAGACTCTCAGATTAACATGCGTGTGGAGGTTGATTAGGAACCATCATGGCAAATTCATCTATGATTTCATGCATAGCCTTGGAAGACGTTCTATTGTCCCAACAGAACTTTGGGTGATTTTTTATGGCCTCGAGTTTGCTTTGGATCGAGGGTTTAATCATATTATGCTAGAATCTGATGCATTTCAAGTTGTAAGTATGCTTTTCAACTTAGATTCTAAAGCTCAGTTTCAGCTTGTGAAGTATATTAGGACCCTGATTGTTGTCCCAGTAGGTTTCTCCTTGAATAATACTAGCAAAAGAAAAATAATGTTGTGGCAGATGTGTTTGCCTAAGGAAGCTTTATCTTGTAATCGATCATTGCTTGTTTTTAAGGATCCTCCTGCTTTTGTTTGTAACTTGCGCATGTTGATGTAGCAGGTGTTTCTGGTTTTTTAGCCTTTAGTTGTTGGCGTTCACCTCGTTTATTCATACAAAAGAGAGGTTAAATTCAATTAAAAACTTACTGAAAGATCGAAAAGGAGATTGTTATTAACACTACCAAAATTGTTATACACACTACCCATCTACATAACTTTTTGTTATTTTCCAAACTTTCCTTTTAATAAAAGAATAATATTGCTGTCTAATCACATATCAAATGGAAACATATTTTCATTATTGTAACAGAAGGGATCATATAAAATAAAATGAAAACAAGTATCTATTATTTGTATATGTTTCTATTTTATATTTTGTATGCACCCCCAAGTTGTGCAACATAAATATGTTTCTATTGTAGATTTTTTTATCATAGTTGTTAGTCCACAGTGGAAATGTAATTTCCATTGTGTAGAATTCCCGTACAAAATCTAAAATGCAATCATATTTTTGCATACAAAATTTACAACAAAAACATATTTTTGTTTTAGATTTTGTACGTGTAATAGAAACATATTTCTGTTATGAGTTTCAAAAATTAAAAAAATGAAAAAAAAATTCTACTACAAAATCTATAAAAGAAGCGCGTTTCTGCATATAAAATTCAAAATGGACAGATTTTGTATGCACTCCATGTTTACATAACAAAATCATGATTTTTTTATAGGTTTTGAATATTTTTTTAAAAAAATAGAATCCCGACTCTGTTGTGTTTTTTCCACTATGTCAAAGATATAATGAAATAGTGATTTCGTTTGATAGAAAAATAAAAAAAACTTACCTTGTCTTAGACTGGTCTAGCTAAGAGAAAGGAGAAAATGAATTATAAAGGGAAAAGGGTTGAGAGAGGAAGGAAGAATGGTTGGGGGTATAGGAAAACCTCAGAAGGATAGAATGGCTAATGCTTGGTGGTGACAATAGCAGTTCTGGTAGTGGGAATAACAACTCCCTTGTGTAGAGAGTCAAACTCATTCAAAATGTTTAGGGAGTTGTTATTGGCACCTGTAGTTTTGCTAATGGCACTATCCACGTGGGTGCACTTTAACCATATCCCAAAATCGTATCCTAAAAAATTACAGAATGGAATCGTGCTCCCTGAAGAATTGGAATGGCGTTTTCATTGTACAAGTGCACAATGAAATTGTGCTTCCGTTTTTTTTTTCACCACCCAATTGCACAACAATACGATCCCGTTGTGTTACCTGCTCAATGAAATTGTGTTTCCGGTGTGTTAATTAATCCCACCCCCAATTGCACAATGAAAACATGATTTCATTGTGTGATGGAGGTAACACAATGAAACCATATTTTCGTTGTATTATTTGATCTCACCCCTAATTGTGCAACGAAACCATGCTGGTGGGAAGCGAAGGTCTCACCATGCTATCTCTTGATAAAGGCATTGATTGTGCATTTATTCGTGGTCATGTACCATGCATCATACAGAGCCTTCAACCCTAACCTATCAACGTACCCCTTCATCGTCACTTGGGTAGGGTAGTCTGTAACCTTTCCACCATGCCTAACCAACTTCAGCTTCGCTTTGGATTGATCGATCCATACATGGCTAGCTACGTGGTCTATATAAAACCAAAGCAAAGTCAAATCCATAGGGCCTTCTTCATATAGGGGTCCAATGATATGGTCAACCGGCAATATCATTGGTGGTTATGGCTTTGACTATGGCTCAGGTTGTGGCTAATTTTGTCGAGCCAACTTTCCATCACGAGGTGATGATGTAGTCACACGGATCTAAGACAAAGACAATACGCATTGTGTGAGCCATCTGAAAAAAAACAACGAAATATTAACTGAACAATAAATTAAATAATTTTAAAACAAAATAAATTAACACAACAAATATATGATTAAGTTGTGTTATTCATGAAGTAACACAATAGAATCATATTTTCATTGTGGTGTTTTGAAAACAACACAATGAAAGTATGATTCTGTTGTGTTATTTCATGAATAATACAACGAAATTTCACTTTCGTTGTGAATTTTTTCAAAACTAAAATTGAATAGTACATAATCATATTTTTGTTGTATTATTTTTTTGCTTAGTTGCTTAAGGCCTAATACTAGAGAGGGTGATCATGCATGTATGGGTAGTTCAATCTCTAAAAAAAGAATATATATATATGATGTATCATATGAGAATGAGAATGACCAATATCATCCATTAAATTAAAATGAAAAAGAATATTAAAATATTTTAAATTCAATTTTAAATTTGTTTTAATCATAAAATCTTTATAAAATTTACTAAATAGAAAATCAAATATCTTAAAAATTAAATTATGATATTACAAAATATTTCAAACACATCATTACCATGACCACTATCACTCTTATGACTGTTTCCGTCATAACTGTCATGACTGCCACCATAACCACCACCATGATCATCATCATGACCATAGTCATTGTCGTTGCTGCTACCACTGTCGGCGGTGGTGACAGTGGCAGCAATAACAATTATGTTGATGACAACAATGGTGGTGATTATAGTAAGGATCTCCACGTAAATTAAATGGGTAAGATATTTAATTTTTTGTTTGATAAATATTATACATATTTTATGATTAAATGATTATTTAATTTGAATTTAAAATATTTTAAATTTGACCTTATATTTTAATCTAACGGTTGAAATTAATCATTTTCATTCTCACATTCTCACATAAGATAGTTATTTTCATATCATACATTATCTATATCTCTATACATATATTAAGTTGTTTATAATTTTTGAAAAAAAAAACTAAATTTGAGGGAATTAAGTGAAGATGCTTTTTTATAAAAAAAAAAAATAATTAAGAGAAGTAGGTAGGTGTTGACGGATAAAGATATACTATCTACCAAAGGCAAAAGAAAAGATGTAGGATAAAAACAGTACAATGGCCTAAGACCGAAGTTACAAAAATAGAGGACCTGTTAATTTTGGTTTGGTCGGGAGTGCACGGCAATCCTTAAGCTAAAATTATCTTGGAAGGCAAAGTGTCTCAATCCTCAGTTGATACCTCTTTCATTCAACAAGAAATCCTTTTTTTCTGGGCAATGAAGTTACTTGAGATTGAGAATGTACCAAAATTAAAGTCTGACAGTGGTAAAGCAGTGTCATATCCGAATATCAAATATAAAATGAACAAAATGGGGCAACCTTTGTGTCTTAAAAGTTAAAACACAACCCAGTCCAATCGTTGTGTTCTCCTTTCCCAGCCCAACAGTTTCTTACTCTCTCTCTATTCAGCAAACGTAAGAGTTAAGAATTGTAGACCAACAATAACAAAAAAACAGAGTTAAGAATGATGCTGCCCGTGGGACCAAAAATAAAAAATAAAAGGAATGATGCTACCCAATCTTAAGGTGAACTTCACCCTTGACCAAGGAAGTTGAAGTTCAGCTTTGGGTCAATGACAAGTGTAACTTTGTGACAGACAAAACAAAAGGGAGGTTTACGAATATAATTAAATAAAAAAAAAATTCCTAGTTTATTGAACTCAAATTTTATTCATTATCACGTACAAATATCAGGAACATCAATATTTATTAAAATTTATTTGATTAATTTTTCAACCAAACGTACAGAGATATTCTTGAAAACCACGACCAATATTTAAAAAAAAGAAAAGAAAACTAGCAATATATTGCCATTTCCTTGTTAAAGTGTACTTGAAGCGGAAGGTTACCATCTTTGGCAGAAATTGGGGCAAGAAACGGATGCTTGATCTTAACAAGTTAAAACATGCTTTGTCATATGTATAACTTTTTTTTTGACAGCTTGTAGTTTGTATAACTTAAAAGAACATTTCCATAATCTTTAATTAAATTTCCAGTTTTTTTTCTTCCTCCAGATAGGGGTGGACATACGAATCGATTTAATCTGGTTGGTTTAAGATTTAACCCGCATTTATATAAACGAGATAAGTATGGTTCAAGAAATAAATGATTTTTTTAAGATTTATGTTTGACCCAAAAAACCTACGGATAAATCTGATTCATATACACAAATAGTAATATAAAAAAAGTTACAAAAGGTATTTTTTAAAAAGTGAAAAAAGTATAAAATTAAAAGAAAAAATTTGACTTTATTTTTTAAATTAAAATCTATTACATAAAACATGTCAATATTTTAAACATAACAAATTAATAATAACCATCTAAATTAAAAATCAAATTCTTAACATAAAAAATTAACAATAGTCATACTTGAAACTTCCACGGATTAGAGGGATAGTCACCAGTCAACAAATAAAATTCAATAGATTCATAGACTTAAGGGATAGGACTCATAAATTTAATATGATTATCCATATTTTTTTTATAAAATAAAAGGTCTGATATTTGCGGACTAAACAACTTGGTCCACGAATCTGGACCCGAATACCAATCTCTACTCTCCGAAAACGTCACCTTGTGATCAACCAATTAATAGAGTTCAAATATCTTTGTTAAAGACAACTCAGATATTTGCATTAAAATAGTATTAGAATTAGAAAAACATAATAAGGGAATAAAATGCCAAGAGAAAGCAAGGTATATTAAAGGTTTGTAGTACATGTAAAAGCAAATCAATCATGTTTTGATTAGAGATATAGGGTTTCTCTTTTTTAACAAAACACAAGGTTATGACTTCTCGTTGATAATTAAATAATGATGCAATTGAAAATATAATTTAAAAAGTGGATGCGAGCATAAAATCTTAAAGTTGTTGCATGTTTTAACTATATGGTTCACTTGTTGTCTTACAAAATTCATATGGAGTTTGAGATTAAAGAAAATGATAGATAAAGGATGTTAAGAAAAAGAAAAAAAATAATATTAATTATAATCTATACTTATTTATAATAAAAGAAATATCTTCATTTTGATATATATACACATTTTACTATATCATTTTACCCATAATAAGTTTTTCTTTCTTAATAATTACCCACTACTTTAATGTTGTTAGTTACTTTTTTTAACTTTTGCTTTTTTTTCTTTTTATTTAAAAACATGTAAAGAGGAGTGCCTCTCTCCCCTAATAATAATAATAATAATAATAATAATTACAACGTCTATTCAAGTCGTTCACGTCATTTTTTTCACATTATAAAATTCATAAACAATAAAGTTTGTATTAAACTCTTTAATAATCTTTTTCTCAATGTAAATCAAACATTTAGTTAGAATTTATCTTTCATCTTATTTTTAAACCTACCTTTAATAATTTTCACAGTTAAAAATAATTACTTAATTATAACATTTGAACCAAGAAGAAAGAAAATATAATTTAATTGGTCAAATATAGTGTGCCAATTGTTATAAATGTTATGGTATTTATCTTCTATTCTTGCATATAAAAATTAAACAAGAAAGAAATCATACCAAGAGAAATAAAAATTAATTAAAATATATATTAACTATTTTCTTAATAATTATATATCATATTATAGTAAATTCTAAAAAATGAATAGAATTATAAAATGAGTTTAATAATTTGACAATATAAATCAATTTTATAATGTCATCTAATCATAAATCATATTTGATATGATTTTTAGGATAATTTTTATAAAAATAAATAACTTTATCATATATGATAAATTATAATTGAATGATAGTGTAAAATTATTTTATAGCTTTTTTTTCCTTATAAAACTGATATGATGTAAAGTTTAAAACACTAGTTAGATTTTCATATATTATTAATGTAAATATCTTTATATCATTAATTAAATAAAAATACTTTAAATATAATTATTAAAATAGTTATTACAAAAATCAAGAATCTTAATATATACAACCTATCATTAAATAATATTATAAAACATATTTTTTACTATGGATGTTTAAGAGTATTCATGGGCCGGTTCAGGTCAATTTTGACCAAATTTAGGACTCAATCTAATCAAATTTGATGGTTTGGTTTGATTCGGTTTTTATAATTTTTTTTTTGAAATTCAGTTCAACCCACCTCATTCATAGACGGTTTGGTTCGGTTTAGATTAACGGGTTACCCATTTAAATTTAATTTTTTTTAGAACTACTATTTTATATCATAATTCATCCAAATATTCAATACAATTAACACAATATTATAAAATATCAGAAAATAGTGAAATTGATTCATTTAATACCATCAACATAATATTCTAAAATAGACTAATACAAATTAAAATAAAAATATTATTAAACTAGATTTACTACAATAGTCTGAATCACAACTATTTTTTACAAACTAATTCCTTGAAATAAGTTTTCCTGCAACTAGATTTGTTAAAACAAATGAACAAAATATAATTCATTAATATTATAAAAATTACATAAGAAATAAATATGAAAAATAAGGTGAAACAAATAATAATAATGTCAGTAGTACAACAAATACTTGAAGTCTCAATATTAACTGTATTTAAAGTCAAACTAAACAATTCTAAAAATTTTGATGAGTTTTGATGGGTTTGATTTTGATTTAATTTATAAATCTAAACTTATGACTCAATCTATAAATGAACGATTTTGATCGGTTCTCTTTGATTTTGATCCAAATATATAAATGACTCAACTCAAATTATTTGGATCGGTTTAGATTAATTTGAATTCGCGGATGACATGTACATGTAAACACTCCCATGAACATTCTAATTAATTTTTTTTTTGAGGAGATTCTAATTAAATTTTTAAGTCATAGAAATAACACGTTGTGTCAATGCAGGTCTGTACTAGCAGTTAAAAATTTATTATGAACTTTCATTTTTTTTTCTTAGGTGCGGGTTGAGTTTTCAAGACACAATTTTTCTTGTTTGATAGACAATTCTCTCCAAAGAAGCAAATAGAGATCTTGGTGCCTAAAGACTAAAGGTAGTTTAGCAGTTATAATTAGTAAAACTATCTGTGGTTGAAACTTGTACAATTAGACATGCTTTTGAGCCTGTATAATAATACTTTAACGTGTTTTTGTTAGTAATTCTAACATGTCATTGGTAGTATTGAGGGTATGTCCCTCTCAGAGAAAAAAAAAGTTGATAATAAACTGTGATGCATCAAAACCAGAATTCAGAAATGACACATTCAGAAATAATAAAAAAACAAAAAAAAATGAATCAAGAATAGGAATTACAAAATCCAAAGGACACGTGCCTTACTTTTTTTTATCTGTATAACTTGAATATAATTTTAAAAAAATTATAATAATTATTCTGTTAAAGCAACTGAATTAAACTTTCTAATATATCTTACTCTTCTCTTTTTCAAGTGGGTGAATACACATACTCTCTGCAAGTAACAATAAATAAATAAACATCTGTTTGGATATAAATCATAATTACTTTTTGACATCTTTTCTATTAAAAATATAAACTATTTTTTAGTAAATAAACTCTTAAAAACACTTCTAGCCTTAGATCCAAACCCATTCTAATTCCTGTTGTTCAACTAACCGTAAAAAGTAACAAAGGAAACAGAGAGCATATTAGTGTTACTGTGCTGAGTGTTCCAGTTCCGCTTTTTATTTTTTTCTTCAAAAAATCTTTTAATTACGTGTGTTAATGTGTTGTGTTGTTTATAACGGTCGCGTGATCCCAGAAACGTCCCAGGTTGGACGCCGTTATCCCGGCCCCCATTATTTTGCAATCGCCGTCCCACTGTTTTCAAACGTCTCTCAACTCATAAACCATAACGGTAACGCCCTTCTTCAATTTCCATTTTTTTCCTTTCTCACTCTCTTTGTCTTACCTTTTTCTTCCAGCTTCCATAACAGAGACACTACTCCTTCTCCTTTTTCTCCTTCTCTCACACCACACTCTCTCACTCACACATATTATATTATTAATTAATTAACCATTAAATAAATAAATAAATAATCTTTGTGAAGTGAAGTTTTTGACACCGCAAAATTCCATCTGTATAAACCACTATAACTAATAACGAACCACACTTTGAGTCAGATAACGATTCTTGTTTCGAATTTCAATTTCATTCACACACTTCACTGTCATTGGTTCCGATTTCAATTTCGATGTGCAATGGAGGCTCAGCAGAGAAGAGGAGGATTGGTGCCGCTGTCGCCGGCGCGAGATCTGCGATCTGCGGATTCCAATTCGAGTGGTCACAGCAAGTTCGATAAGGACAAAGGCGTCAATGTGCAAGTCCTTGTTCGTTGCAGGTCACTGAGTCGAACTAACTCCGAGTTTCACTTCATTGAGTTCGGGTTGTTCGGGACTCGGTGAAATTCGCTGATCGCGTTTTTTGTTTTTGTTTAGGCCGTTGAGTGAAGACGAAGCGAGGTTGAACACACCGATCGTGATTTCCTGTAACGAAGGTAGAAGAGAGGTTTCGGCTGTGCAGAATATTGCCAACAAACAGATCGACAGAACCTTCGCATTTGACAAGGTTTTTTCGCGTTTCGCTTTCTTATATGATCGTCTTTTTTGGCATTGTAAAATTTGAGGAATTGTTATTTTTATTATTTGAAGTGTGAATTACTTTGTGGAATTTATGAATTCTGCATTCAGATGATAATATTAATATTCTTAAGCTGAATGTGAAATGATCGAGTAACTCACTTGCGTCGTTCTGTAATCTGTATCAAACATGACCATAGGAGCAAACTATTACTCGTTTTTCTGTTATTTTTTTTGTGAATTCTGCACTTGCAATGGTGCATTCATCGGGATTTGTGTTTGTTATTGAATAGGTTTTTGGTCCTAATTCCAAGCAGAAAGAACTTTTTGAACAGGCAATGTCTCCTATTGTGAATGAAGTGCTTGAAGGATATAACTGCACCATCTTTGCGTATGGTCAAACAGGGACAGGGAAGACATACACAATGGAAGGAGGTGCAAGGAAGAAGGTTATTACTTTTGGCCAGCATTGCTATTTATAGTATTTCTTGTTGCTTTGTGCTGAATCTGTTCCTTTCTGTGTGTTTTTGTTTATGTAGAATGGAGAGTTTCCTAGTGATGCTGGTGTCATACCAAGAGCCGTGAAACAGATTTTTGACATATTAGAAGCTCAGAATGCCGAGTATAGCATGAAAGTAACGTTTCTAGAGCTTTACAATGAGGAGATAACAGATCTTTTGGCCCCTGAGGAGACTTTAAAATTTGTGGATGACAAATCTAAGAAACCTATAGCTCTTATGGAGGATGGAAAGGGGGGTGTTTTTGTCAGAGGTTTAGAGGAAGAGGTTGTTTGCACTGCAAATGAAATTTATAAGATATTGGAAAAGGGTTCTGCGAAAAGGCGAACGGCTGAGACTCTTCTTAACAAACAAAGCAGTCGTTCCCACTCCATATTTTCTATCACTATTCACATTAAGGAGTGTACTCCAGAGGGTGAAGAAATGATTAAATGTGGGAAGCTAAATCTTGTGGACCTTGCAGGTTCTGAGAATATTTCACGTTCCGGTGCAAGAGAGGTATCAAATGATTTTGGTGTTTATTTTGGGTAGTGTACATTCAAATGACATTATTTGGAACACTATGACAGCCTGTTTGTTTTGTGACATTATTGATTGATATTGAAAAAAATATGCCCCTGGACTACATTATAAAATTCAAATTACCCCTTGTCTATTTAGTCATCTTCAGTTCTGGCATTATCTTTATCTCACTCTGATTATTCTTCAGTATTTGTCTGAAAAGACTAAAATGTTATAGCTTTTTTGAGCTTCATTTGTAAGAAAATGCTCGCAGGGTAGAGCAAGGGAAGCTGGGGAGATAAATAAAAGCTTGCTTACACTTGGTCGAGTGATTAATGCTTTAGTTGATCATTCAGGTCATGTGCCATATAGGTATGAATGGCTACCGTTCTCCTGGTTATGGTAACTTTTGATTCTACTTTCAAACCTAGAGAAAAATGCTTTTGTATTATTAAGATGTCCCGTTATGTCAGGGATAGCAAATTAACAAGACTGTTAAGGGATTCCTTGGGCGGTAAAACCAAGACATGCATCGTTGCTACGATATCACCTTCTATTCACTGTCTGGAAGAAACTCTAAGTACCTTGGATTATGCACACCGTGCCAAAAATATCAAGAACAAACCAGAGGTGACTCTCATAGTTCCTACTTTTTTTGTCAACCTTACCATGCTTTTTTTCTTATCACAGATCCGCAATGCAACATATCTAATAGTTTGGAGTTCAATACTTTGTTAGATCAATCAAAAGATGGTGAAATCTGCACTCATTAAGGATCTGTATTCTGAAATTGAAAGACTGAAGCAAGGTTGTTCACTGTTTACATATTTGTAAAATAGTTTCTGTTAGTCACTTCGCATTTTCCCTCTTTCAGTTTTCTCTAAACAAAGAAAATAGCACCATGCTAATAAACTATTTTTCCTTTCACAGTTCAGTGCTGAAATGTTGAATTTCTTTCCATGTGTGGTTTGCAGAGGTGTATGCTGCAAGAGAGAAAAATGGAATTTATATACCGCGGGATCGTTATCTTCATGAAGAAGGGGAGAAGAAGGTTTCTCTAACAGTCTCTTTACATGAATTGGGAATACAGTTATTCTTTTGAGACATTACTATTGCTAAATCTGTATGTTCAATAGGCCATGGTTGAAAAGATAGAACGCATGGAGCTAGAAGCAGAGTCTAAGGATAAGGTATTTTCCATCATAAATAATTCCAATATAGGTATAATCACTTGTATATTGAAATGCATCCCATAACTTTGAGCAGCAATTGATGGAACTTCAAGAACTCTACAAATGTCAGCAACTTTTGACTGTCGAGTTAAGTGATAAACTTGAAAAAAATGAGGTAAAAAAGTTCATAATAGGTGGCTGTACCTAATTGATTTTTATTTATTTTGAACTTCTGACCTGGTTCAAGAGTTAAATTTACTTACGGCATATGCTATCTCAGAAAAGTCTTGAAGAAACTGAGCGGTCATTATTTGATCTTGAGGAGAAACACACACAAGCAAATGCAACTATTATGGAAAAGGAATTTCTAATATCGAATCTACTGAAATCTGGTTAGTGAAGTGTAATTATACCTCTTATTCTGTATCAGCCAGCTTTCTGTTTGGCGCCTTCGGGTGTACCCTTTTACCATACTTTTTTTGGGTTGGTTGTTCAAAATCATTTCTCTCATCATCCAATGTAATATGCAGTAGTTGTGTGATTTTTCCCTGTTTTTGCTTCTTCCAGAAAAAGCACTTGTGGAGCATGCAATTGAGCTACGAGCTGATCTAGAGAATGCTGCATCTGATGTGTCAAACCTGTTTTCTAAAATTGGTTAGCATTTTCTTTCAACCGGTTTTTCTTGTGGGTGTCAATTAGAAGGAATAAATTGACATCACAAAAATTGTTTTTGTAAACCTTAGAGCGGAAGGATAAAATTGAAGAAGGAAATAGAATACTTGTCCAGAAATTCCAGTCTCAGTTAGCTCAACAGCTAGAAGATTTGCACAAGACGGTTGCAGCATCTGTAATTCAACAAGAGCAACAACTAAAGGAAATGGAAAGTGATATGCACTCGTTTGTATCAACAAAGGCAGAGGTGGGTTTCCATAGGATGAAATCATGCCTTTTTATTTGTATTATCTGATTAATAAATTTGTTTTGGTATGCCTCTTTTAGGCTATTGAAAATCTAAGAATGCGGGTAGGAAAATTTAAAAACATGTATGGTTCTGGCATTAAAGCTTTGGACAATTTAGCTGAGGAGTTTAAAGGAAATAATCAGTTAACTTTTGAAGCGTTGAATTCTGAAGTAGCCAAGCATTCATCTGCCTTGGAGGATGTAAGACTGTTTCTTACACTTAATAAATTGATTCTACGTGAGCTTTCTTGGTTTGTTTAATTTAACTTTTGTGCTTCAGCTTTTCAAAGGAATTGCATTAGAATCTGATTCATTACTAAATGATCTTCAAAGTAGTCTCCAAAAGCAAGAGGCCAAGTTGACTGCTTATGCACGACAACAGGAAGAGGTGTGTGATTTCTGGTTTGTTCGGTGAACTTCAGTGTTAGAGATACTAACTTCTATGCTATTGCATGTAGGCACATGCCAGAGCAGTGGAGAATACACGTGCAGTATCTAAAATAACTGTGAACTTCTTTGAGACATTACACATGCATGCTTCCAATTTGATCCAAATTGTAGAAGAATCACAATTTACCAATGATCAGAAATTGTATGAACTTGAAAACAAGTTTGAGGTGACCGAAGCGTGCCTTTTTGCGGAATTTACACAAATCATGATTGGAAATTTTTTAATTAATACTCCTTTCATTTTTAACTTTGATGCATCTTATTCTTTATGGGTGTAGGAGTGTACTGCCCATGAAGAAAAACAACTACTGGAGAAAGTAGCAGAAATGCTTGCTAGCTCTAGTTCTAGAAAGAAAAAACTGGTAGCGGTTTCTTTTAGACATGCTAAGCTTACCTACAGTAGCTTCCGTTACTACCTGAGTGTAAGTTCTTAGCATTCTTTATTTGCTTGTTAGGTTCAAATGGCAGTTAATGATCTTCGGGAGAGTGCAAACGCTAAAATCAGTAGGCTGAGGCAAGAAACCTTAACCATGCAAGATTCCACTTCTTCTGTTAAAGCAGAATGGAAACTTCACATGGAAAAAACGGAGTCCAACTATCATGAGGATACATCTGCAGTAGAATCTGGAAAGAATGACCTTGTGGAGGCTATTCAGCGCTGGTATGGAATAGGAGTGTACTGTGTGTACTTTGTCTCTATTATATTCTCTACTGTTCACTAAGCCCTACCTTAACTAAACAATTGCACAGCCGCAAAAAGGCAGAAGTAGGTGCACAACAATGGAGAAATGCTCAAGAATCCATCCTTAGCCTAGAGAAGAGAAATGCTGCTTCTGTGGATACTATTATTCGGTAGGTCTATCATTCTCTGTTGAGATCAAAACAGTCAATATATTTTGTTCATTTTCTTTCGATTGCTTTTGATCAGGGGAGGAATGGAAGATAATCATCTCCGACGAGACCGATTCTCAAGTGCTGTGTCAACTACACTTGAAGATGCAGAAATCGCAAGCAAGGATATTAACTCATCCATTGAACGTCAGTACTTGGCCTCATACATATTAATAATAAATGCATTGGTAAACCATGTCACAGATATCAATTGACGAATTATTTATGCTTGCAGATTCATTGCAACTTGATCATTACGCTTGTGGGAATCTGAACTCTATGATTATCCCATGCTGTGGTGACTTGAGAGAATTGAAGGGCGGTCATTACCACAGAATTGTAGAGATAAGTGAAAATGCAGGGAAATGTCTTCTCAGTGAATACACGGTAAGGGACTTCAAGTACCAATTCCTTAGTATGCACACATGTAATAGACTGGGGTAACAAGCAATCCTCATCCAGCCAAAGCAGTTGGGAAAAGCAATAATTTTTAACACGTACAGCATGCTTGAAGTGGTTTACATAAAGTGCCTATTTTACCTTTTTCTTGGGGAAAAAGGTGCTATTTCTGGCTGCTGGAATAATTTTTTGTGTTTAAACTGCTATGTGAAATACAGGTAGATGAACCATCTTGTTCAACACCAAGAAAGAGAACCTTCAATTTACCCAGTGTTTCATCCATAGAAGAACTAAGAACCCCATCATTTGAGGAACTACTAAAATCATTCTGGGATGCAAAATCTCCAAAACATGCAAATGGTGATGTTAGATACATTGGGGCATATGAAGCTGCTCAATCCGTAAGAGATTCCAGAGTTCCTCTTGTAGCAATTAACTAGAGCAGTCAAAAACTCTGTAAATAGCATATTGCTCAAATGTAATTCCATACAAATCACATATTCATTTATTGTTTATTTTGGAAAGAGAAAAGAAGAAAAAACAAAGTATCTATGTGGAGGCAGAAATATGTAAAAGATTACCCTTTTTTAATTCAGTTTTGCTTCCACAAGGGTGTACACCTATTCTTGATGTCAACTGAAATTGGATATTAATGTGATTTTGACTTGTTTATGTTGAATCTCAAACCTTTAAAAAAATTATTGTCCAGGTATATGAAAGTGAAATTGTGTTAGATTGTGATGAAAGAAAAGAAAGTAGGAAGAAAGGAAATGAATGAAAAGCAAAGAAATGGAGATGAAAAATAATGAAAAGTGTGGTTATTGAGATGAAAGAGATGTGAAATGGGAGAAAAGAAAGTGATGTACTGGACAACAACTTGATCTGTAAGCAATTTACGGATCACTTGATCCGTAAGCCTCTTCCGGATCAACTTGATCTGTAAGAGGCTTACGGTTGATCCGTAAGAGGCTTACGGATCAGGTGATTCGTAAACAGCCCAACAACTTTCCAATAGCAATTTCCGTCATCGTTGGCAACAATGGTGGAAAAAGCAAAACGCGAAGAAGAAACGTACCTTGAAGAAGAAGCAGACCCACAGTCCTAATCATGGCACGACAACAATGCGAAGAAGAAACACGAAGAACAATGAAGAAGCAGAAACGCGAAGAACAGTGAAGAAGATGGAATCGCGGCGCAGAAGAAGACTGAAGAAGCAGACGAATGAAGAAGCAGCAGAATCCGAGGAAGAAGAAGCAGAACTCCGAGGAAGAAGAAGCTGAATCGCGGCATGGGAGAGAGAGGCGAGAGAGTTGTTTTTTTTAAAAAAAAATACTCAGGGGCTTAAAGGACTTTTCCCAATAATTGCTGGGTGCACCAGCAAAACTACTGGGTGCACCTAGCAGTGCTCTTAACTTGCTGCTCGTACAGGCCTGAGCCAGTTGATGTCGGCCCATTTAAATACAGGCTTATAGACGATAGCTCGTTGGGAATTGCTTTGCGCACCCATTTAGATTTGCCATGAATAATATTGGAAATAACGAAAAATGTTGGATGTACAAGAATAAACGGTAGCTGCACAAAACAATTTCCTAGCTCGTTTTGCCTGCGAATTAAATGGGTTTGGTCGACAAGTTTGCAAACCAACCCATTTAATTATTAAAAAAATGTCCTAAGTAACCCATTTGAAATAATAAAACTTAATCTAATTGATGCCTATATTTCCCCTGGTTTTCTAAAAATTACAAAAATTGTCCAAGTTTAGGTTTTTCTTTTAATGGACGTGCTGCATGGGCCAAGTGGTTAGTTTTATCTATTTCTTTTAACTTACCTGATTTTTTTTCTAGTATATAAATGAGTTAACATTTACATTGGACTGTGTATCCTTTCCGGTACTAGACAATATGAGAGAGATACACAAAAAGAGTTAATTATTAAAAAAAAAATAACGCTCTTCTTCGTGTGTATCTCTTTTCTAATGAGACTATTCAACACCGAAGATATTACATACTCTTCTCATTGAGATTTCTTGTGTTGAATAGCACATTATCAAATCATTTTATTAATTCCTCGGATACAACGGCAAAGTTTACACCATTTCAATTCAATCCTTTAGTAAGAACAATAAATACTTCTCCCACCCCCATCCCAACTCTCCTATCCTTCAATGTGTAAATATGCAACACAAAGCTTTACCTGAGTCCAGGTAACATGGCTTTCATCTATTTACGGGACAGAATACAGAAATGGGAAAAAATGAAAATCCAAATTGCTCGTATCAGGCCAAAGCAGAAGTGAAAAATGCAAAATGGCGCTTTTTATTTACAATTGCCAATCAATCTCTTTCTCTTAAGGTCCCTTGCATACCTTTCAGCTGGGGTAATCAGAGAGAGTTATTTGCAATTGGGAATTTTCAGGCTCAGCTGAATACTGTCTGATGAAAGCCCTTCTCCACCAAATCTCAAATGCCTTCTGAATATTAGGGCAGTCATCTCCTTTACTAAGAAATCTATCAAACCAATTCAGCAACACAGACTGTTGTTGGAGTAAAGGAAGTGTCAATATAGTTTGGCTTAGTCCATCCTCAACCAATTTCCTGTCAACAGCTCTAGAAGCTCTCCTCATCCATCCAAAATCTTCATATAGAGCTTCTAGCCATGTTGACAACAAGGAAAATCGAATTTCTTTTGGCACCAGTATGTGTCCCCTTCCAATGCCGATGCACAGTTGTGCTGTGATTCTGCTGATCTCATGGCGGTAAACTGTTGGAACCTTGGAGTGAAGTGTAACAAGTTCTTTCTGCTCTGCCCATATTTTCACAAATTCATCACCTATCTTTTTGCCAATCAGAATGTCAACAATCCACTGAATATTGTCAGCTTCACGAGTTATGTCGCTCATTATAGCCCCCCGATCCAGCTTCTCATCGCTGCTGGCTGCTTCGGACAGGCATAGGAGAAGAGAACCAATACACTTATGGCAAAGATGATAAAGTGTGTCTTTAGAAACATCAAGTCTGCTGCTATCATTAGACACATTCTCTTTAAGCAATCTTGATAACAGAGCTTTCATTTCCCTACGAGCTTTGTCGTCTTTTGCTTGTAGAACACCACTTAGCAGGTTCAAGAAGATGTCGTCAGCTCTATCAGCAGTAGATGGATCAGATGATACTCTAAGAAGAACTTCAGTTGCAGAGTCATCAATCTGAAGATGTTCTAGCTGAGATATGACTTCCTCCTGTTCATCCTCAGTCCACGGAATAGATTCCAAATATTCCAGGCATGACACAACTCCAAGGTCAAACATGATAGCTGCTGAAACCTACAAAAGAAGTGAAAAAAAATATAAACATAAGTAACCAATCTCAGTCAAGAAAACAAAAAATAAAAAGAAAGGACAAAGCAATAAACATCAAGCGTTAACGTGGTTATAGTTAAAATAAGATTCAATTGAGTATAATTTTCATCAATAAGCACGCTGCACAAAGGGATAAAGTATGCATTATCAACATTAAAGGACCAGCGTGTGAATAACTTCACCAAAAGGACTAAGCATTAATGTGGCTTAATTATGACATGGAAAGTGGAATAAATAACCAAACACCAAACACAACATAATAATACCGTTAGTTAATCACTCCCTCCCTAACATAATTAACTACAACCCACACTGTACAAAACAAGTGGATGCATTCTGAAGAGCTTATATGGCAACAGAAATTAGTTGACTTTATCTCATAAAAACAGCACCTAATCCATGGATTTCTTTTCTATTTATTTCATTGAACTTGTCTACTCAAGCTTATTGAATTAAGCTTCTGCAAGTGATAAATTCTAATTAATCAGGATCTAATGGGATAAACTTGTAAAAAATAATCCTATTATGCAAATGTACAAAGTTTTCAATTATTTCATTAAACTTATCCACTCAAGCTAATTTTAATTATGCATAACAGAGAACTACTTAATTCATTATACCTTCTTATTTTACTTTTCCTTATGGAACAGTTTATACAAACTTGAACTTAATTACTATTATTTACCTCAACTAACTCAACTTCATTCAACTAAATAAGCGTGGTATCGAGGGTCTAGCTCAGTTGATTAAACAAGATGAGTGAGTTTCGCAACGTACCTTGAGCAAGCTCAAAATTTTGGGAACTCCTTCGGCCATGGAGCGCAACCTAGGCTTGAGATCCTCGCAGTGCATCAAAACGATGGCCTCAACGTACACTTCGATGTCGTCGCAGTCGCTGATCTCGACGGAGTGGGAGAGATCGCCGCCGGCGCAGCGAAGCTTGTCGGCGAAGAAGCGGCTCTTGTCGGCGAGAACGGTCTTGCGAACCTCCATCGAGGCCCTGAAACCGTCCCTGGCGACCACCGTGAGCCTGACGTCGCCGCCGCCGCGCAGGGCGGGCTCGTCGAGGAGCCTGGAGACTCGATCTTGCGTTTTGCGGCGCTTCTCGTCGGAGAATTTGTGCTCCTCCGACATCATGTCGAAGAGAGTCTGAGTGTGAGGGTGAGAGTGAGTATGGGACTGAGTCTGAGTCTGAGTCTGACTCGGGCGAGTTGAGGAAGGAGGAGGAGAGAAGGTTCTGGAAGGTGAGAAAGAGTGGGTTGGGTCGGGTATGAAACCCTGCTTTATCATCGCTGATACTTCTCTGGATTTCAGAGCACTATGACTATCTCCACCCATTGAATTGTTTCACCAAAGGTAGTGACTAGTGAGTGAATTGTGTTGTGTGATGCACTGATACTACACCAACACCAAGTTAGTTACTTGAACAAATCAGAATTGGAAATTGGGAATGGAGTTTTTGCCAGAAACTCTCTCACACGGCACTCAGAGTTACTACAAGCTTTACACAGAAGGAGAGAGAGAGAATCCAAGAAGTGGTCTCAACAATAAACAAAAATACAAGTGTTTGTTTGTGTGAGGGACATTATTACTGGCATGTGCACCTACCTGCCCTACCTTTCTAGTTTCTACTTTACTAACCTAATACTATTCTCATGTTACAAATTACACAAATCATTCATAGTTCACCTACAAAATACTAGTGTTTTGCTTTTATTCATAAATTTTTTTATTAAAAAGAGTGGTAGAACAAGGAGATATTTTTAATACTATGGAGCAAAGTGTCAATGACATGTTAGGGTTATCAATAAAGACTTACGGTAAATCATAAACAGTTTTACTCAATTGTAGTTACTTAATTTCGAAGCAACAAATCTGTCTAAAGGATTACTATAAAAGTCTAAACTATTACAACACCAAACTTGAAAAGTGAAAAGATATTCATATTCACGTCCATAAAAAAAATAAAAGTTATATCAGATTTTTAATTAATTGTGTCAACTCACATGTGTTTTTATTCAATTCTTCTTGATAATGTAATCGGGCATAATATTATCTTGTTGAATTTAATTTGTATGTCGTATAGAACTTACATTTAATTAAAATTCATCTTATCCTCGTATTCTTATTTATCAATTATTAATATGATGCAATGATAAAATGAATTTTTTTTAATTTTCTGTATATTAAATTTTACTTTGATAATGCATATAAGTTAAAATCTTAATCTAAATTAAACAAATATCTAATATAATGTCTAATTTGAGTAGTCCTTTTCTTTTACATAAATAAACAAGGTGGCTAGTTACAAATGCATATGCCTTGATTAAGAGTGAGTAATTGTATTGACTTTTGATAAACTCAAATTTAAAGTTTGTATTTAAAAAATATCAATTTCTTGCATTCATTAGGAATTACTTTAAACTTAGACACTTTTAAAATTAGTTGGTGAATTCTGTCAATCACAATCTTATAGTTTGTCTCAAATATTACTTTATCTAGTCCAAAACCAAAAATCCAGTGAACTAGCTTGAAGCAAAGCAACTGCTTCCTCCTTCTGGACCTGCAAAATTGGAACTGTTCAAGTAGACACATACCAAATTTTGTCTTATGATGTGAGATGAAGAATACATCGTCAATATTGCCCTTGTTATATCTTACTGGTAGAGGATACCAAACCAAGCAACATAGACTACACCTTACTCTTCGTTACTGATACCAAGGTGAGACAACAACTCACCTAGTACTATTGTAGCTGTAGCAAGAACCTTCCTATCCAATTCCTCCTTAGCCTCCCATAACTTCTTATTGCATCTCTTCCAAATATTCCAGTCATGGCGAGAGATATTTCTTTGGTTCATCAACCACACACACATACTTTAAAGAGCAAATTAGAAAAAAATTTCTGAAATGTCTAACAAAGGTTCAACAACATCCCATAAATCTACCGAGTGTTTTCTATTCAACCTTCCTCTTAAGTTCTGTATTTCTCTTCATTTCCGTATTCTTTTATTAAAAAAAATGATGATAGGCACAGACCCACTAGTAATACAAAAAATTACACATTTTTGACTTTGAATTTGTTAGGCACAGTTACATCATTAAAAGAAGAAACATTAAAATTTTGTCTCCAAATTTATAAAAAGTGTAACAAATTAATCTTACCGTTAATTTTTCATTAACTTAAATGATTATGCTTACGTGACGCTTTCAGTGATGATGTGATAGTCAATGATTACCATGTATCATCCACATAATTATCAAGTATCATCTAGGTGATCGTCACGTGTCAAATATAGATTAAATAAAAAAAATATTTTTTAACATGTAATAGTCACGTAAATAACATATAACAAATTAATGATATGATTAATTTATTATACTTTTACAAATTCAAGAATAAAATTTTAATTTTTTTCTTTTAAAATCTAACAGTCAATATCTAACAAATTTAAGAACAAAAATTAATATTTATAAAAAAAAAACCATTGTTTGCTCCTCAATACTATGTTTTTATTTTTCGAGTTTATAGGAATAAGCGACGACATAATTGCGTCCTCGTTATTATGTTATAAATAACAAATAGTAAGTTGCGTTGACTATTGTGGGTTCGTACTACAAAAGGTCTCTGCATCGTTAGTACTCCTACTTTGGAGGTCACTGCCAACTTGTAAAGTGTTTGCATTTGTACGATGTCTCCAAGACTGGGTGGGAACGCCAACGCAACTTGAAACTTAAAAGTTGAAAGCACATGCCTCCTCAAAAACGTAATCGCATAATTATTTTTAAATACTATAATGTTTTTAATCTCTATTCCGAGTATTGTTCAGCATTTCAGCTCCATTTAACTTTATAAGAATTGATTGAAACTCGACACAAATTTGATACATATCTTTTTGTTTAGCTCATACTTGACATAATTCAAACTCATAAATAATTCGATTTAAGTTGTTAGTTTGATTTGATTTAAAAATATCATTATTTTATGTATTATTTATTTATTTATTTCAAACAAAAAAATAAATAATTAATTATAAAATATAATGCATATATATCAAAATAGTTCATAACCAATGGACTCAAATTATACATAGCTAATGTTCCGCAAAGCTTTTGCGGTGAACTGATTCAAAGTTGGCAGTGGATGCAATTAAAAATGCTGACTTGGTTACTTGGAAAATTAAAAATAGATGGGTAAATTGCACGAGACTTGCTAGCTCAATGGAATTTTTTATTGTGCATAATTTTTGTGAGGGAAATACATGTGCAGACACCTTAGCCTCTCACGCTTCTCTCATAGGTGATTTTTTTTGGTGGGACACTTGTCCTAGCTCTATATAGAGATCTTTTGTAAATGATAGAAATGTTCTTCCTAACTTTAGGTTCAGATAGAGCTTATCTTACTAGTTTTCATGGGTTTAGCTTTGTCTCCCATGTTTGTATGAACCTTTTATCATCTTCTAATATATTTTAAGACTGGTTGGTTCAGTTAGCTAATTACTAGGGTATTAATAAAGTTGGGATGTGAATAGAGCTAGCTGTAGCTAACCCTTATTTTGCCTTTGTAAAAAAAAATTGTCTTCTTATCTCTTGATTCTTTTGTTAATAAGTAATAAAGTGTTGTTATGCATTATGCTTCTAGATAATTCATCAATACATAATCTGTTAAGTATTCATGCATGGAGAAACGATTCTACTTCTTAAAACAGAGAAACAATACTCTTTCTTCTCATCACTTTTCAAGGGTAGGTAAGATGTCATGTCATGATTAAATGAGTTAATCGTACACAAATTAGTTAGAAGTGGTTAAAACAGTTTAGATAGGTCAATAAACGATTTGTTATTTTTTGGTGTATGGTATGTCATGTGGTGGAATTGTGGAAATAGTAAGGCACCGCTATCCATCGGCATCGCAATAAACCAGACAGAGAGAACGAAAGCGACAAGGAAAACACAGGATATATTAAGACAAAAAAGATTTACAACATCATCACTAGGTAACTTAGAAACACCACACCATTCATAACTTACAATGAACATTAACACAATCAAACTTGGATTCCTTAACTTGGCTACAATCGATTCAAGCACAAATATTGTGAACTTCGATTGCATAACTTGGCTACCACAGACTCGAGAACGCAAATAACTTCATACTTTAACCTGCAGTACAGTAGATAATAATTTAGCTAGTCACGAAAATTTTGAGTGTAGTGAGAGCATCAGAGAGATATGATAAAAATTGACTTAACTCAAAGTTAAACTTGGATTTGATATGAAATTTTCTTTTCAGCTCAATTAAAAAATTTGATTTTGTTACATATTTTTATTTATATATTTACTTCATACAAAAATAGAATTAATAAGAAGTTAGATAATATATATATATATATATATATATATATCTGCTCCTGTATGTGTATATAGAGACCTTTTAGAAGACGTTCATGTCCTCTTGCACTTGATTTTCAAATTTGGCTTCCTTTTCTCCTCCTTCAGTTGTCTCGAGGAGAGGAGCATCAAGCTCAGGAGGTTTCTGGTAACACAGGAATGTTTTACAAATCAAACATGCAATGACAATATGGAGTAGAGGATGAAGGAACACATAGTATAGCAATAGTTAACTCATGTTACCGTGCAACGAACTAGGGCCCAATTGACACCCCGAAAGAACGGATGGTTCTTAATTTCATTTGCTCCTTCTCTTGAACCCAATCTGCTTTTGGGATCTCTGTTCAACAACCGGTACATTAACTGCTTTGCACTGAAACTTACCTGCATCATTATTTTATCTTGTTCATTTACATATAGATGGATTTAAACTTTGGAGGTTTAATCATTCAGCATAATGCATAGTGTCTAATCAGATGAGATTTCCATAAGTATTCATGTGAAAGTCCAAATATGAGTTCTTAAAATTAAGCAAATTGTTATATTGTTTTGCAGTGTAGGTCAAAAGCATATTTTGTAGTTATGCATGATTAAAGGTCATATAGCGAGGAGCCTTAGTTTTTCTATGCATGATTAAAAGGTAATTGAATGTTTTTATTTTAATCCAAAGTCCCACATGTTAACTATAAATCCAATTCGACATCAATGGTTCATATTTCAATTTCTTTTACATTTTGATCGTTGAACTTCCAAGAAAATGACTTCTTTCTACAAGAATATAGGGAGACTCAAGTTCTGTTGAAGATGTGACTATAGGAACGGTCTAACAAACTTCAGTAGATCAGATCTTTATGTTATATTTTAGGAAAAATAAAAGTCACGTTGAGTGATAGGATAAAGTTATTTTAGTCCTATTCTCTAGACATGACCGGTTAGTGATTTTATCTCTATGTTAGCAATTATTTTTTTATTTATTATTATGTTTATAAATATGTTGTTTCATATCTAAATAAATATAAGTCTTTGTAGTCTCAATTTCCCCTACGTTCTCTTTCATTCTTTAACGCTTTATATCTGTTGTTATTAACAAAAAACAACAAATTAGTATCAGAGCTCTTATCTTTAAGGGATCTATGAATTGAGAGAAACCGTAATGGAGGGAGAAACATTATACACGAATTATGGGCTGAAAGAATGACCACTCATCTTGAAGCATTGGATCTTTGGGAGGCAATAGAAGAAAACTATGATGTCCTTGAACTACCTTTAAATCCAATGGTGGCTCAGATGAAGAATCACAGAGAAAGGAAGACAAAAAGGCTAAGGCTAAAAATTGTTTTTTCTCTGTTGTGTCAAAAATCATTTTTACAAGAATTATGAACTTCAAGTCTGTCAAACAGATTTGGGATTATCTCAAATCAAAATATCAAGGCTGTGAAAGAACCAAAGGCATGCAAGTACTCAACTTGGGTAGAGAAATCGAGATGTAGAGCATGAAAGAGACTGGAACAATCAAAGGCTACACTGACCGGCTGTTAGGCATAGCAAATAGAGTGAAGCTTCTTGGGAAGGACTTTTCTAATGAAAGAATAGTGCAAAAAATCCTGGTCATTGTACCTAAAAAGTATGATCTGAAGATATCAGCATTGGAGGAGTCAAAAGACTTGTTAACCATCATCTTGGGAGAACTGATAAATGCTCTACAGGCACAGGAGCAAAGAAGAATGATGAGACAAGAGGAGGTGGTACAAGGTGCTTTTCATACGAAAGCACAAAATTCAAGAGGTGGCAAAGATAAGAAGAACAACAAATGGAGGAACAAAAAACCAGAAGGCTCCAACAAGCAGCAAGGTGAGACCTTTCCTCCTTGTCCGTATTGCAAAAAGACAAACCATCCTCAAAGAAAGTGTTGGTGGAAGCCAGATGTCAAGTGTAGAAATTATGGCAATATGGGACATGTAGAGTGAATATGCAAGTCTAAATCGGAGGAGGCAAAGGTGGCTGCGGAGGAACAAGAAGATGAGCAACTCTTTGTTGCAACACGCTTTGCTACAAGCAATAGTTCCAGTGATTCATGGTTGATAGACAGCGGTTGCACAAACCATATGACCAACGACCTGAAGCTCTTTAAAGAGCTTGACAAAACCATTGTTTTCGAAGTAAAAATTGGAAATGGTGATTTCATGTCAGTCAAGGGAAAAAAGGACTATTGCTATTGAAAGCTTGACAGGTTTGAAATATATCTATGATGTCTTATATGTGTCTGACATTGATCAAAATTTGCTTAGTGTTGCCCAGCTTGTAGAGAATGGATTCAAAGTTATATTTGAAGACAATTGGTGCTTGATCAAAGATGCAAAGGGCAAATACGTATTTAGGGTAAAAATGAGGGCTAAAAGCTATGCTCTAAATTTGATGGAGGAGGAGCAAATAGTTTTTTCAAGCATGACCACCAATGTTGAACTATGGCACAAAATGCTTAGACACTTCCATCTTGTTGGACTTTTATACATGCAAACAAATGCCTTGGTGAAAGATGTGTTAATGCTTGAAGACAAGTTGGCTGATTGCGTGGCTTGCCAATTTGGTAAGCTAGTCAGAAAATCATTTCCTCAATAAGCTTGGAGAGCAACTCAAAAGATGCAATTGGTTCACACAGATGTTGGGGGACCTCATAGAGTATCATCTTTAAATGATAATAAATACTATATTACATTTATTGATGATTATACCAGATTTTGTTGGATTTATTTCCTTAAATCCAAGACTGAGGTTGGTAACATTTTTTGGAAATTTAAAGCATTGGTGGAGAATCAAAGTGGTTGCAGGTTGCAAACAATAAGGTCTAACAACATGAAGGAATACATAAATGATGTTTTTGATAAATTTTATGAAGAAGTTGACATTAAGCACCAAATCATCGTATCTTACACCCCACAATAGAATGGTGTGAGTGAGAGAAAAAATAGAAGTATCATGGAGATGACAAGGTGTATGATGCATGAAAAGGAGTTGCCAAAGAAGTTATGGGTGGAGACTGCAAACACTACAATATTTTTGCTTAATAGACTACCTACAAGAGTTATGCATAGAAAAACTTCATTTGAAGGTTGGTTTGGTTACAAACCAGATTTATAAAATCTAAAAATCTTTGGTTGTGTTTGTTTCTCTTATGTTCCACAGATTAAAAGGGACAAACTTGATAAGAAGATAGAACCTGAAGTTTTCATTGGATACAACAACACTTCCAAAGCTTACAGAATTTTCCAACCTCAAAATGGAAAAATTCTTATGAGTAAAGATGTCAAATTTATGGAAGATCAACAATGGAATTGGGGTGAGCCAATAAGGAAGCAACTACCATAAATCCCACAGTTCCTTGATGGTGTTGTAGATGAAATTCCTGTCAGAGGTACAAGATCTTTATTTGAGATGTATCAAAAGAGTAATGTAGCTGTCTTAGAACCTGCAGAATTTGAAGAAGACAAAAAGGATGACAAGTGGATAAATGCTATGAAGGAAGACTAAAGATGATCGAAAAAATGACACGTGGGAGCTAGTGGACAGACCTCAACACAAACAACCTATAGGGGTCAAATGGGTTTATAGAACCAAATTCAATTCAAACGGTTCTATAAATAAATACAAGGCCAGGTTGGTGGTGAAAGGCTATACTCAGATGTTTGGAGTGGATTTTTCAGAAACCTTTGCTCCAGTTGCACGCCTTAATACAATTAGAATGCTACTTGCCTTAATTGCACATAAAGGGTGGAAAGTTTATCATTTAAATGTAAAATCTGCTTTTCTAAATGGTTACTTGTAGGAGAAGATTTATGTAGAGCAACCTGAGGGATTTCAAATCAAAGAAGAGGAGGAGAAAGTTTACAAGTTGAAAAAGTCCTTATATGGTATTAAGCCTGATACAATAGGATAGATGATCGTCTTCAAGATCTTGGATTTGTCAAAAGTCCAAGTAAGGCTGCATTGTATGTGAAGTTGGTAGATGCAAATTTAATCATTATTGTTGTCTATGTTTATGATTTGTTTGTGACAGGAAGTGATGAGAAACTCATAAAGGAGTTTAAAGCTGAAATGCTTAAAGCATTTGAAAAGATAGACCTTGGCTTAGTGAGTTTCTTTTTGGGAATGGAGGTGAAACAAGATCATGATGGAATCTTCATTCGCCAAAAGAAATATGCAAGGGAAATACTCAAAAAGTTTCATATGGAGGACTGCAAAAGCACTACATCTCTAATGAACCAAAAGGAGAAATTTAGCAAGGATGATGGAACTGATAAAGTTGACGAAATGCATTACAGAAACTTGATTGGTTGATTAATGTATCTTACTGCTACTAGACCTGACATTTTGTTTGCAGTAAGTATACTTTCAAGGTTCATGCATTGTGCTAGTGAAGTACATTTTCAAGCTACCAAACGAGTTGTTAGATATATTAAAGGCACTTTAGACTATGGTGTGATGTACTCTCATTCTCATAATTTTAAATTTCATGGATACTCTGATAGTGACTGGGCAGGTTGTATTGATCACACGAGAAACACCTCTGGTTACTGTTTTTCTTTTGGTTTTGGAGTTTTTCTTGGTGTTCTAAAAAGCAAGAAGTTGTAGCTCAATCGATTGTAGAAGCAAAGTATGTAGTTGTTGTTGCTGCAGTGAATCAGGCTCTTTGGATTAGGAAAATCATGACAGATTTGCATATGGAACAAGAAGAAAGCACACAGATTTTTGTGGACAACTAGACTGCAATCTCAATTACTAATGATCCGGTGTTTCATGGCAAAACTAAGCATTCAAGATAAAGTTTTTTCTTCTAAGAGAGGTTCAAAGGGAAGGAGAAGTGAAGTTACTGCACCGCAAAATAGAGAATCAAAGTGTTGACATTCTGACCAAGGCACTTCCAAAAGCCAGATTTGAATACTTGAGACAATAGCTTGGAGTTTGCAGTTCCAAAGTCAAGGAGGAGTGTTGAAGATGTAATTGTTGTAACTATCTAACAAACTATAGTAGATCATATTTTTATGCTATTTTTTAGGAAAAATGTTGACGAATAGGATAAAACTGTTTTAGTTTAGTCCTATTCTTTAGGCATGATCTATTAGTGATTTTATCTCTCTGTTAGCAGTTTTTTTTTATTGTTATATTTATAAATACGTTACTTCATATCTGAATAAATATAAGCCTTTGCGGTCTCAGTTTCCTCTGCGTTCTCTTTCATTCTTTAACACTTTATATTTGTTGTTATTAGAAAAAAACAAGTTCCACCAAGAAATATAAAAGTTCTACTGTGAGTAGATATATTCAGACACTAGTGACAGAAGGAATCTATGCCACACCAGGGTATATATTCTAAGCATCAAACGTGACTATTAAGTTGCATTAATTACTGCTTCATCTAGTTTGAAGAACTATTGTCACACAGAAACAATATGTACTAAACAACCAGTGTGCACATTAGGCTGTGCAAGAGAACAACCTCACCTGTTTACTTTTGGGAAATTTAAGGTCCTTGTGGAGAATATTTGTAAATGTTCTTTGCCTAGTCTTTCCCCTGAATGGTGTATACCCATAAAACATTTCATATAAAAGAATTCCTGAAAAAAGTAAGGCATGCAGTCAAAGTATGTTTTTTAGTGTATCCGTGTGTCTTTTATGTGAAAGAGACCAATAGGTTAAGTTTCGGCCATTAAATTCAATTAATGACAATCCTTATCATGAGAATTGAGAAAGATGCAATCAGGATGAATGTTTGTCTTTAGCATTTCAAAAATCTTTGTGATTAACTTTTTTTTTCAATTCATTCTCTCAATATCATAAAATCTAATCGATTGAGGAAAAATGGGCATATGCCAAATAAAAAAAAGGGTGAAAAAAACAAGGAATTAAGAAAACGAAAAAGAATTAACCTCAACTCATAATAGAATACCATATGTAGAAAAGACAGGTAGAATGATATTGTTGGATTCAATTAAGGCAAAATAGTTTTCACTGATAGAACACCGAACTTTTTCTAATATAAATACTAGTATATCCACTACACAATAAATATACAATGCATTCTATTTTTTTTTTTAGTTTTTCAAAATGTTGCCTAATAGCCTTTATTTATTGTAAGAATTAAAGAATTACCAAGAGCCCACCAATCCACAGCACTTGTATGGCCTGAACCCGTTATAATTTCCTGCACAAGCATTAAACATTTGATCTGTCAATTACAATTTACAATTTGAGAGAAACAAAAAGTTCAAGGACATGAATGCAATAATTTGTAAGTCCACCAGGATCCCACCACCAGCCCTTGAAAAACGGGATCTTTAATTGTGATAAGAAGATGCGTGTCTAATTGGCAAGCTTATCGAGAATGATTGTACAAACAAACTGCAAGTCCTCACCTTCTCCTCTAGTGTATCAAGAATAAAGACTATACCACAGAACTTCGTATACTTCTAACAGATTCAACTTGATCTTTCAAATTATAAAGTGAAACATGTTAACTATATCATGCATGCTTCCATAAGAATTTGAATCTAGAAATGATTTTCTGCTCAAGAAATAATGTCCAGAAACAACGAACCGGAGCTATGTACTCTTCAGTCCCCACAAAAGAATTGGATGCTCTCATAGGTTCAGCCATAAATATTGGAGCGTGTGGGCCTTTCTGAGCTTTCTTCTTTTCATTTATAGCTGGAACTAGAAGCTGTAAAGAGTGCAGACATAACATAAATTTGTTTCAGTAGAGTTAAAAAGTATTACTTCTAAATAAAAACTTTATCATCTGTAGTTCTTGTCTCTAAGATACCTGTGGTTTGCAAGATGTTAAACATGACAAATCAAAATCTGTTAGAGACACATGTCCACTGCTTTGTAGTAACACATTTTCTGGCTTCAAATCCCGATATATTATCCCTGTGAATTCTCACCAAACAATATTATTATATTAGATGTTGTCTGAATGTCTTAAATTAATATATGTAAACATAAATTTTAAGTAGCAAGATTTCTTGCTAGGACAGAATTTCACAATAAGAAAGGATCATATATTGCTACTAGGTCAATTTATAACATCTGATAATTGGAGAAAAATATTTGTGAACATCTGATGATTGCCGTTTGATGTATTGATGTGAGGAAAGATTTTGTCAATCAAACACTTCCAAAGTTGAAAAGAAGTTCACAAATTAAAAGGTAACACACTCATTGTCCAAAAAATATTGTTACCATGTGTATGGGTGATGAATTTGAACCTACCTTGACAATGAAGATACTCCAACGCAACAACTACTTCAGCGGCATAAAATCTATTATTATCAAGCACATTATGTCAGCTAAAGGAAAGGAGAGAAACACTAGTAACTAACACTGTTGAAGAAGGATCATCTGCTTTAATAGTGGGTATATACAACTATTTAATAAAGTTGTAGTAAAACATATATGTGTATGTATATAAAGGTTAAATCAATTTTTATTAAGGAAAGGTTTGATGGTAAAACGATTGACGAAAGTTTTAGGTTGAATAGAAAAACAGATTTATGAAAAAAGGAATACATATCGAGGGACTCAATTTATTGTGATTGACATAGAAACACTTGAGGCTTGCCGTTTTCCCGATAAGTATACAAGAAGATAATTTAGCAGTTATGAAAATAAAGAAAAAGTTGGGATTGTTTTCTAACCTCCCCTTCCCTATTATCAATTTTGATTGCCTTCAAACTAAAGTTGTAATAAACATCCATAAATACTTTGCATAGTAGCATAATATACCTCACTGCATCTTCCCTGAGAACCTTAGCTGGCTGTCGGTCAAGAAGAAGGAATAGTTCTCCACCAGAACAATAATCAGTTATCAAGCAAACATGTGTCTTCGTCTGCAAATTAATCAAGTTTCAAAGAATTTTCAATTTCATTTTATTGTAAGTAGTAATGTATGCATCTTTTGTTATCTAGTAATTAGAAAGTTTTGAATTAAATGAAATAGGAAATAAAGGCATAATGGAAAGGGAATATGATGTGTGAAACCATCCTCCATGAAACCAAGGGTGTATATTAAAGAGCTTGTGTGTTGTGACAATTTGCACTTTTTAATCACAGGCTAGAAGAGAGTGGTGGCAGGGTGAGTGATCATTCTTCAAGAAATCATAAAGATCCTGATGTTTCTCCAGTCTCTAGAAATTAACAACTACTGACAGAAGATGTAAAATCTAACTAATTCAAGTTATTTACTCTTATATTCAGTTGGTAGTTATATTTTAGCCCTAAGGACAGTTGATAGTTAAGTTCAGTTTTTAGAGTTCAAGAACTCATATTGTACTTGTATCTGCGACCAATGATAGTTTTAGTTCCAATTTCATTATTCTCTATAACTATCTTACTTTGAAGTGCACTAGAGTTACAAACCTGAAAGGAAGCATATAATGCAGGAAGAAAAGGGTGGTCCAACATGTCGAGTATCTCTCTCTCTGTGCAAGCTCTATGCACCTGTAGTTACAGTTACTGTTAAAAGTGACCCACTAGGACAAAATTGTTTTAATTAACTGAAAAATTAAAAGGAAATACCAAAAGGCAAAGAAAATAAAGCCAATACAGTTTTGAACAATTTCTAAGTAAACATTTCTAAAACTATTGATGGTAGGAGGTGACAAGTAAAAACAAAAAAATGTCAAATAAATATATTCTGTACCTTGTTACGATTGATCATAACACCCTTCTCCATTGCCTTCATGGCAAAATAATGACCAGTTTCGCCTAGCTCCACCAGATAGACACTGAAAGACAGTACACGTGATATAATAACATTGCCCCAGATGCTTGATTGGAAAAAATAATGAACAGAGAAAAACTTCACAATGAAGAAATTCTTGTCAAGGTTTTAGAAATTCAAAAAAGAAAATCCAGCTAATCAACAGACTAGTTCATCTATGAGTCTCTAATATATGCCAAAATTTCGTTGAAGAAATATTATACTTACTAGTTTAAAAGCGCTCATTACACCAAGAAACATAGATGGTTGTACTTATCTGGTAAGTGGGCAAATGCTTGGAGCAATGAAATCATTTAAAAAATTTAAGTTCATAAGTGGTTGTTGCAGCTGAAAATTACAATACTGAAAGGGATTGAACATATTATGAAAGTATAGTTTCAGGTTTTGATTCTTAGGTCCCACGTCATATGTTTCCAGCGCATCACAGTCATTTAGTTACAATTTATTTCAGCGACCAATTAATTTAAGCCTCATGCTACATGTTCATGCACATTTCAAATGTTGGGAAGTTGAAAAGAGAATCAGGAAAAAAACCTGCCAGTATCTCCTGATCCCAAGGGTTTAACTGGCCTAAAATGATTCAGGCCTATCTGCTCTCCACTATTTAGGATCTGCAAAACCATGGTCACATAATCAGTTTGCAAAATGTAACTTACAGGAGATATTCAAAAAGTGACTGGGATGAAAATTTAAAATATAACAACCATATAGACAGAGAAGTATCTTTGATGTCATGTTTACCAATTCAAGTAATCTTCAATAGAATACATAATTAAAAAAAATCTAAAAAAATAGAAAGATAAAAATATTTCTATTCTTCAAAAAATGAAATCTGAAAAAGAAAGTCACATAATCACAATATTCGAATCTATTGTGGGGTTGAAAAAAAAGTAAAATAGTCTAGTAAAGGCAAGACAAGAATGGAAGCCAGCAAAAATGTCAAATGGGACATGTTGAAATGCTCACCATATATGTCGAGTTAGTTGTTTATGGTCATACTTTGTACTAGTACTTTCTGAATCTTTAATAAGTTAATAGCATTACCGAGAAATACTGGAAAGTATGACATAATTTCAACTACATAAGTATTGAGTAATACCTGCTGAATGGCTTTCCAAGCAGCTTCATCCCTCCTATGAGGCTTGGGGTGAACCACTTTTGAATGATTCATCCATAAATCTTCTGGTTTCTGAAGGTAGCCAAAAGATTGTGAGAAAAATTGAATGCAAAAGCTTTTCAGAGGAAACTGATAGTCAGGAGACATTACCATATTAGCATCTGGAAGTTCTCTCAGTGCATCATCAACATTTTCCGCAGTATCTTTTACCTGAGGATGAATGTCAAATAAACTTGTTATAACTTGGAATACAAAGCATAATAAATTGAACAAAGTTTCCTTCTATTACAGATAATACCAACAAATTATATCCAAAATTTTCTCTTTGGTCATAATAGAGGAACTGTAGGCTTTTATTATTATAGACTTCAAATTAAAAGCCTCTATTTGGATATGTAGTGATGTTGAAAACCAACAGAAAATTGGAGATTTCAATATATGTTCAACTAATGAAGCACTTGGATAGAAAACAAACCAATTGTTCTCCCTCTTTTGCAGTATCGTCAGCAATGCGGTTGTGAAGTGGCTCCACATGTTGACTACCATCAAGTTGAACTCCAATAAAATATTGTACCTCTCCCTGTTAAACAAAGAAAAAGAGAAACAAGTTAACCATGGTTTCTGTTAGAAGGTTTGGTAAATGGGATATGATTAACTACAAAAAACAAAAGTTGTTATCATAAACTGTACCTTCTGATCACGCATAGGCTGCAAATGAAACAAGTTCCAGAACTTTTTACCTGAATTGGGCAGAATAATATTAGCAACCATATTTAGCTTCAAGTTGTTAAATAGTCATTTTCCTTTGAAAACTATGAAAAGGATTCATGATATAAAAACAAGGATATTTGTGAAATTATTGAACTGTTTTTCATCTCCTACAGTCCTACTACTCATACAGGTTATTCATGGAAAGATACGGTGACAATAACATTTTTGTTTCTTCTGAGAACTTTTTCATCATATACTGCTATACGAATTATTCATGTAACACCTACAAAATCCAATCTAAAATAAATTAGCCTATTGAACTGGGTCCACGTATATATAGAGCATTAAATAAGCTTACCACTCTTCGTATAATTAATAAGCTGCACGGTAACGTCAGTTTGATTGTCAATGGCCTCTCTAATTTTTCTCACTGTTGCTGGATCAGTTTCAGGGCCTTGCAAAAACCTATATCACCAAGTAGAATATAAATAAATACCACTGATTTTCGACAACACCTTCCAGATCATATCCTGGTATATCAGTCTTCGGAAGCTTTTACAAACAAAATTAAATTTGTATTTCTAGCGTCCATCTGGCATTAGTAAACTTGTCTTGTAATAATTTTAGAGTTTAGTTTCCTCAAGTTTTCGGTATTTGCTTTATATGTATTCTGTATGCAACAGTTGCACTCCTTTTTATAGAATTTTTCGGTTGATCCTTCATGGAAGCATTCATAATCCGGTAAATGAAGCCTGAGGTAAAGCTGGAAGCACCTATTTACAATACTCAATTTCTGTGTTTTGATATTCATTTTCATGGTTATTGTATATTAATATTTAAATCACACCTGCAATTTCTTCCCAAGATTTCTTCACGACTATACTCTGTAAGCTCCAGGAAGCTATCAGATGCAAAAATCTGGAAAACCAAATAAAAACGTAATCGTCTTAAGCTCATCTCTAGTACACGAATTAATCCCATAGAGAAATTCACCATTTTTGTTGCATTGTAGTATTAAATGGTATAAAAAAGGATCATCTTACAATGGGGTTGTCCGGCAGCCTTGGATCAGTGATGACAAAGTTCTTCTCAATACGTTCAAGTGTGGTAGCAAGATCAAGACCCTTTCTCTTTTCCTTCTTCTGTACTTTGCCATCAAAACTTTCAGGCCTCTCATCATCCTCATCACTACTCTCAGAGCTGTTCTCTACAACTGCTTCATCATTGAAGCTTTCAAAGTTAGACTGGCTTTTCCTGATGAACCTGAAACATAGATATATAGAAATTAGACAAAGTTGAAATATAGGACCAAATGTACATTGCATATCATATTATATATAAAACTTGTAGAAATCACTCAAAAACTAGTTTATGAGATGATCATGCCCCATGAAAGAAAACTAGTATTTTTAAAAGAATTTAATTAGAATATACTGATAGAGTAAAAGTTTTTTTTACACTTGTCTGACCATGAATTGTCATTTCTAATAAAAATTAATGACTTTTGTAATAGTTACTTTAAAAGGAATACATAGGGAGAGATTTCTGATTGGCTCACAGATGTAAAATCTCACAATGTATCAAAATTAAACTATATTTAAAAATAGTTCAAAAACTAGTGATTTTGATGTATAACTTAAGTAAATAAGCATGCATATGTATATATATATACCCCATGAAAGAACGGCGACGAGAGCTCTTGTGTTTCTTTTCAGGTAGCTCAGTGATTCTCTCCATTGAACTTCTGTCTCCAGCATGTGATTTTCGTCTAAAAGAAGCGACACTCTCAGATTTTCTCCTAGATGACTTTTCTGGCGGTTTGTCTTGTGCATCATCACCGGATGCTGACTTTCTGATCATGGGACGCCCTGCTGATTCACTCAGTGCACGAGGCCTCCTCACAGCCAGCAACAACTCAGATACTGTACTATTTGCCTTCTCTTTCTGACGAGCTGCATCACCAATGCGCAACCAGCTGTTAGTTTAGTTGTTGAAAGACCCCAAGAGTTCAACACCTCGTTAACACTCATAATTTTTCTTTATCATTCTCTTTTTATCAAAACTATCACCCATCATGTCTGCATTTCTCTCTCATCTATTTCTACTTGGATAAAAATAAATGGACACCCAATGCTAAAAGAGAGATAGAGAGAGATCAGAGACAAATACAACTATGATAGTTGTGATATGATAGGATAGAAAGAGAGATATAAAAAGTAATTAAAGGTGTTAAGGGTGTTTGATATTTATGTACACTTCTACTTACTTTTCTCCTTACATAAATTATTAGCCTCAAATAGCATTTATATTAATTCAATACTTCATTTTTCGTTTCATTAACATTGTTATAGTTCTATGAGGAATATGTTTGGTTTCACGTATACATGGCTGAACCTTCAGTCTTGCGTTAATCAAACTTCATTTTCATTGACCATCATGTTTGGTAATTTGGGTGGTCTAGACTCAAGTTATGTTGGAAGCTATTTCTAATAGATTTTGCATGCATCCACTCTAACTTGAGTCCATAAATTTATTTCACACATACCCTTGAATGGCAATAGAATATAAAATGTATATATGGATATTAAAACTCATTTTGGTAATTATACACCTAAAATCAATTTTGATGGCAAGTTTTCAAACAAATTTGTATGACAAAAATTGCATTACAACGGACCCACATTTACTTTAAATATATAAATATACGACCATTCAAAATCAATTATATAAACGCGTATCTAAATAGACACTATGTTTTAATTAGATAAATTTCTCAATAAATTATAATAATAGAAGAAAATAAGAAGATAAAATAAATTAAACTTCTTTCATAAATTAAAATTAGATAATGCATAAGTTAATATCAATTTTATGGAAAAACTATGATAAAACTTTTACAAATTAATTTATGTATAAATTAATTTTAACTTATAAAAATTAATTTTATTTTATCTTCTTATTTTCTCCTATAAATATTTATTAAGAAATTTATACAAAGAGCACCTTAATTAACTTCTTGCATAAATACACCTACAAAGGTATGTCTCGTATGACTGCTTTTATTGATCAGACAAATTCTCGGAGGCACACTAGATGTAATTTCTTTTTTCACTACCATGTTATAGGCCCACTTGATGCAATATGATCAACTATAGATTAATTTGTTAATTATATACCTAATTTAATTATTTAAAAGTAATCTAATTATTTTTATTAAAAATTTAAATAAAAACTGGGCAAACTCAATAATGTATTTGTTCATTAAATATGTTACATAATTTGAGGTTGTACAATTCTTAAAAATAGGTTAGAATGTCTCCAATACATACCATCGTATCGAATCAAGGATTCGGGCAATCCATTGGGACGTAGCATCTTCTCCTTAGCCCCCTCTGTATGCTTGCTAACCTCCACTTGCATTCTGCCACCATATCCCATTTCCATACAGAGAAAATACTTCCCATAAGCTCAAAATAATACATAATAGAAAGAATTAAAAAAAATACTACATAAAGAAATAGTAATAACGTTTTCTATTATTAATTTTTTTAAAATAATGGATTTCTTTTCATTTTAACATGAATTTTATAAAATTTACGCAACAATAAATGTTCAACAGAATACGTGTGAGCATTTTTTTTTTTGTTGGAATATAACTGTTCTAAAATAAGGGAACCAGTATTAAAAATAAATAAGAAAATATAATTGTTAATAAAAAAATAGATAATTAGAATTATGATCAAATAGACACACATATATAAGACATAATAAAATTATATAAATTTCAATAATTATTTATTTTAATTAGTAGTTATAGCTCTGAAATTCTGTTTCTTTTTCCTACTAAAAGTGAGAGACTCAAATCATGTATCAGACAATGATGCATGCTACCGTTCCATTACATCAAGACCCACGTGCAATTATAAGTTGTAAAAGAATTTTTTTTTTTAAAAAAAGGAGACCCACGTGCAATCAATATGCCCTCTTTCTGTCTCCTGTTTGTCAATCACATGCAATCAATGCCAAATAATGAATAATTCAGTTTGAAAAACAGTAACAAAGATATGGATTTAAAGAGATCCATCTGGCTTAAAATATAAAATATTTGGGGAAACAAATATTATCTTATCTCGATAAGGAGATTCTTATTCATACCAAGTCCAGCAATATTTCCTTTTCTAGTCACATATCAGGTTGGCGTGAGCGTAAGCAACTATTTACCTCTTTTTAAGTGCTAAACAATCTCTAACATCAGTAATTTGTAAGTGTTAAAAGATTTAAAATTATCTGTTAGAAAAAAGGATTTAGAATTAAACATTTATGGCAAGCGCCTAGTGTCTACCCATTAAGGATAGATTCATAAATACTAGGGATAAGTATATATTTATGCCATGCCCAACTAAATTCAAATGGATCATTTATATACCCTAAAAAAACAAGAAGAACTTTTCTCTTGATTTTAACTATTTCAGTTGAGGTACCAAAAACAGAAACTACTATGATTGGACTGTCCGTTTTTATGTTACATCAACTTAGTTCATATATTTTTCAATAAAAAAAAAAGTTAATAGATGTAGTCATATTGAGATATGTTTCGTCGATATTTTAATCAACATTCTGCATTCACATAAGTTTTCTGGCAAATTTGGATTCAAACAATTGTAACATTAGGTGACAAAATTCATAAAAAGAAGGAATACATTTTCTGGGTGTAATTGGCCTCTCCTACATTCTATCTGTATCCAAGTAATTTTTATACGGTAAACGAAATTGATAAAGAACCCAGATAGGTGAATGGCCTGACGCATCAGATTTGAGATAACACACATTTGTCATTTTTTTAAACCATGCATTTTTGGTTCTTTAGTAGAATATAAGGTATTCCTACATATTTTGATCTTTCAGCTGACTAGAATTAATTCTTATTCCACAATTTAGTTATATTTAAAGTTTATCGTTCCACACAAAAATATATTTTAAGTGGATCAAACTCAAATATAATAAAATAAATCCAAGCTATATAGTGTTTACCCTTAATAGATAAACAGAATACTTTTTTTCCATTTAATTAAGAAAAAAATGATAGATATTATATAAACAGAATATTTTTTCCATTAGAATGTAGATATTTAGACCATGACCAACCAACAATAGTGACCCAAAAAAACATTACATTATATAGCTAGTGGGATTTGGAAGTTTTTCTGTTAGCGGATATGTCAGGATCATTCAATTATAAAGATAAATAAAAATAATATAATAGCATGTATAGCCCAAATTTTGTACTAATTAAAGTTATCAAGAAGACGGATCCTCATATAATGAATGGAAACAATAGACATAACAGTGGGCGCTGTTTGGCATTTTCTAAATGAAAACGATATTATATATGGAGTGGTCATTATCAGTGTAGAGAGTGAACTGAAATTGATCCAGCTCGCCCCTCCCCTTCTTATCTTAAAAATTGCAAAGGACACATTGTGAACAATGACCAAACCAATGAAAAGTCAATTTGTTGTCACTATAAGGTCCCAACCAGGCCATAAGCCACAATAATTAAAGACAACAATAATACAATACAAAAGGAAAAAGAGAGAAATGAAGAATACAGGATTGAATAATGAATAAGATGTTACTAATATTATTCGTTAAAAAACTCAAAAGAAAAAATATTTTATCATAAAATTATAAGAAATCATAAACAAGTGAATGAGGAGCATAAAGAAAGTGTGTAGTAAGGTAACATACCCGATGAATTTGAGGACTCTTCCATCGTCGTCCTTGATAGGGGCAATAGTGAGAAGGTTCCAAAAGGGGGTGCCATCCTTCTTGTAATTGAGTAACCTTCCACAGTAAGTAGACCCACTTTGTAAAGCTTCCCTTATCTTTGCCACATCATCCGGATCCGTGTCTGCCCCCTGCATAAACCGACTGCCACCCACCCGCCCCGTTTTTTATTTTGTTACTCACTGTCGTTTTCCTTACAGTTATTACAGTTAAAGAGACCCTTGCGTATTGCTTTTCGTGTGGGTTCAATCATTAAAATCTTAATTATCTTTAGATAAATATATTTTACAAAAGGCTTATTTTGCTAATTTCACATTCTGAAATAAAGAAACTTATTTTATGTTTCTTCCCTTTTTATTCTAGCTACCATAAATACTTATGTCCAAACAAAATTCTTATTAATGGTCCATTAATCTCTATCACTTAAATATTTCCAATAAACAACCGAAATAATAATAATAACTCAATTGACATACCATAAGTTAAATATGGTTTTTATATATTTACATAAACTCAATACTTGCTTATAGAAATTTGCTGTGAGTGACTCCTATTTCATGGAAGAAAATTTTAAAATAAGATATTTTTTTCTTTAAAAAAAAATTGAGACTACAACTGGCATAATTAAAAGGAAGACTAAACATAAACATTTTTGTATGACTTTATTATTTATGCACTATTAGAATAAAGATTTTTAGAATATACCAAAATCATTATTAATGACTTTTAAAGTAACAATCAATAAATTTATCTCATATTACACTATATAACTGAATAAGACAAATGTTATTAACACATTTGTTAATATATTATTATTTTTTAACATTTTTTTTATTAATAATTACAAATTCTATTTATCACACATTTCATTTAATTAGACTCACTCACTATTTTACAATAAATTCTAACGTACAAGAAAAAAGGTGGATTAAGAGGATCGGAATGTAGTAGAAAAGAAAACTTTAATAGACCATTTCAAATTACTAGTGTGAATAATTATGACCAAAGTGATATGTAATGAAAAAAATTAATAACACTCAATCATATATTATGTATTGATTAGTTAAGATTATAATAGTCTTAATCACATAATTTTTCGTTAGAGAATATATTTCTAAGGTTCCTTATTCAATAATATAATTAATTTATTTTATATTTTTACACAAACTAAAAATATGTTTAACCATGAAAAAGTTAACGGTAACGTACCAGTTTCTCCCTATGACCTCCTTTGATGTATAGCCCGTCATCTTGAAAAACCCGGCACTGGCATACATGATCGGGTAATCGGGTTTGGTAGCGTCCGAAACCACGAACGTCTGTTGAAACGCCGACAAAGCGTCCCTCAGGTCCTCCGAAACCCTCGGTATTCCTCCCCGGTACTCCCTCCCGTCGTCGGAAGACTCGCCGGAGCTCCGAACCGAGTTGCTCGAGTCCCTCCTCGACCCGCCGGTCACCTTCGCGCTCGGCTCCTCCCCGCCGGAGGTCCGAACCTTCACTCCCTGCGGCTTCCCGGTCTCCGTGTCCGTCTTCAGCACCAGGCCCCACTCCGCCGCGCGCTTCGCGGCGTTGCCAACCTCCCCCACCGCCGCTGACAGAGACTCGCCCAGCACTGCGGCGAGCGTCGGCGGTGGAGGAGCGGAGTCCTTAAGCGCCATCCATGACGTGGCGGTCACCTCGTTAGTACCACCACATTGTTGTTGTTGTTGTTGTTCCGGTAACTCGTCAATCCACGTCTTCCACGTGGATTGAACACGCACAGGCGAGTTCACCGACTTCTCGGTGGAGTAAGAAGAAGAAGGGTTGAACACTTCGAGCGAACCTCGTTGGTCTCTTGGAAACGCCTCCATCCCTCTCACTCTCTGTACCATTCATACATACATGATAATTAATTAATTTCTCAAAAAATGGAATTAATGATGCAAATTACTTCATAATACTAAATCACTAGTTTTACTCATAATAATAAAACCCTGCACTTTGTTGTTGGATGAGAATTGAGATTCAGTTACAAGGACAAAGAAACTACCAACCTTGGTGAGGATTTAAAATAAAATTTACATATTGTCTTCCAACAAATGAAAGACTTGAGAGCTGAAATTGTGAGGAAGAAAACTCAACCAGATGTATCAACCTGTTTGGCTCACTAAAGTACTAATTAATAATAAAATCTTCTTGCATGTTGTTGTGGGATGATAAATGAGATTCAGTTTGCACTGTTTGATGTGTACTTCAGAACTAACATATGATGTTGTCCGAGTATCATATCATGGTGGTGCAGTGTTAGTAATTTGAATGGCAAGGGCATGTGATAAGAGTGGGACTAGTACAGCGAATGATGAGTTGTGTGGGGCTTTTTGGTCATTTCAAGTTCGTTCCTTCGGATAATTGTGAGCACTGTCACATTTATTTTCAGGCTAGTTTTTGTTTGCTTGAGGGTGGGATATTGAAACGAGTGGTGGAGGTTGATGCAGTGTTTTTGCTTAAGAGGTACTTATAGGGGGGACACCAAATAATGCTTCGAAACTGAGACTAAGACAGTGTCTGGGTTTTATATGCTAATTATGCCAGAACACAAGTGTCCCCAATGGCCAGAGAAATCCCCAGATAAGAGGACACGTAATGATGGAAAAGAAATTAATTGGGATTGAAAGTAATTGATGGAAGCTGTGTGAGCGAAAAGTGTTGGAGAATTTCATGTCATCATCAATTTAGCAAACTAATCAGAATATATAACTTCCTAAATTGCATGATTTGATTAATAACTTATAAGCTGTCAGGATATAAATTGACATGGTACAAGGACAGTTGGAGAATTGTGAGGAAGGTTCAGAATTTAATTCCAGCATGAAAAATCATGTTAGATATGTGTGTGTGTGTGTGTGTATGATTGGAAATATGCCACAGTATAATACACGACCAGACTAGGAAATTAGTACCTCTAGTTGTGCTGTGGTTGGGTCAGGAATTCTTCTGAAATTGGCAGGTGCTATGGGGTGTGTGAACTTGTGGCACTGCTTATTCTTCAAAGAACTAGCACACAATATAAACACAGAGAATTTGATTTCTAGAAATGGCTTATAATGCAGGAGGAGGACAGGTGGAATAAAAAGATGAAGGGTATAATTTGAATCATTGTTGGAAAGGTTTGGGTTCCCATCCCTGTGTATGGGAATTTCACATGGGACATGATGCCACTTTGCACGTATTCCTATAAGTGTCTACACTATACTGCAACCTTTTTCTTCACTTTGGTGGAGTCCTCCTAAAACATTTGAGACAAACAAAATTTTACAGTGTTGAGGAGCCAAACAATGACATATATCTTTTGATGCCTCTTCTTAACCTAGGTCTTACCTTCAATAATTTCTGGTGTCAGAACGTAATATTGACAGTCTGGGGGTTGTCAAGCAAGAAAAGCAGCAAGAACAGAGAACGTGGACACCATCTTAGTCTCCTCAAGCACGTTGATCTCTGCAGGCTGTGTACCCTCCTTTTGTTTCAAAGACAACACTGTTTGGTTTTCTATGTCTGAGGCTGTGGAATTATAGCCGAGGACAAATGCAAAATCAGACAACCATAATGGCAAATATCTACTCACTTTTGGGTTTCGAAAAACATATAGAATAATAATATATATCCACTATCTTGCGCAAGGGTAATTCTTTTGCATATCTAAGAAAAACAGTAGCTTGTTGAAAGGGCATGGTCACAACTCACAAGGATAAGCTTGAGAAATGGACAGATGAGAGCATGTTGGTAGACGCTGGATGATTCGTGACCACAAATAACCCTCTAGATTTTCAGTCAAGTGTATATTTTTTCCCCTTAAAAGTGGGCTGCAACTGGTGATTGATGTTTACCTTTTTTATGTAGTTCCCTGCTGAGTGATAAAATGATTGAAAGCGAAGTAGTTCTTTGATCAACTTCGTGATGTGAAGCATCAAGGATACCTAGGATAAGTGATCTGCTATCACTCAAATACCAACCATTCACAAATTACTCCGAATATCGCAAGAACAAAATTCTTGAACAAGGCAAAAACAGGAATATATATTATTGAGGTTAATTAAGTCAACTGTCCCTTCTGCTTTTATCTATGATGGTTGGATGAGAAGAGATTTGAATAAAGTCCTAAATCTCAATGACAGTAACAACTCTATGATACATTGAAACTAATTCGATCACTTCAAATTAAATTTTTATTAGTTTTTTTAGTTTCTGGTACATTATAAATTTTTATTTTATATAACTAAATTTTATGATTAATAAATACTTCAAATATGTAAATTTTATTATAGTTAAAAGTTATAATAAATATTTTTTAACTTATAAGTTATTTTTTAGATTTATAATAAATAATTTGTTTTTATGATATAATATTGTTTTTAATTATTGATAATTTCTTTAAAAAAATATTAAATTTAAGTTTTCTACAGATATTAAAAAAATGACAAGCAGTAGTTAAAAGAAGTGCTAACAATATTCTCGTCAAAGAAAAAAATGCAATCATTAAAGAATAATAGCTAATTACCCTTTTGTTCAGGGTAGTTATTCTAATATATATATATATATATAGAGAGAGAGAGAGAGAGAGAGGGGGGGGGGGGATTTGGGATGTTGGATAAAAAAATTTAACTTGTGTTATTTATCATGTCCAAAATACAAATTAATAGAGTTTTTTTTATACATAATTTTAATAAATTTACAAAATCAACCAGTTAGATGATACAGTAGGTGCTCTTTATCAGTCCACGAGATGTGATCATGTGCCTTCCCATGATTTATAATTTTTCATAAATTCTAAGTGTATTAGAAAGAATATGTTAAATATAGAACCATATTTCCAAAAAAAAAAAAAAGAATATGTTAAAAGGTGCCATAAGTCCTGCTTTATATAAATTAAAAGCTTTCACCAAAAAGAATATAAATTAAACTCCAAAAATAAAAGAAGAAAAAAAGATGTCAACTTTGGTTTCCTGAATGTGGGCTTCCCATATTTAAAACGGTTCAAAAGGTAATGTTTCTTAATTACAAATTAGTAGAGTTTTCTTTATACATAATTTAAAAAAACAACCAATTAGATGATACAGTAGGTGCTCTTTATCAGTCCAAGAGATGTGATCATGTGCCTTACCATGATTTGTAATTTTTGATAAATTCTAATTAATAGTGTATTAGAAAGAATATGTTAAATATGGAACCATATTTCCTATAAAAAAAAAAAAAAAACATGTTAAAAGGTGCCATATGTCCTGCTTTTATAAATTAAAAGCCTTTACCAAAAAGAATAAAAATTAAACTCCAAAAATAAAAGAAGAAAAAAAGATGTCAACTTTGGCTTCCTGAACGTGGGCTTCCCATATTTAAAACGGTTCAAAAAGTAATGTTTCTTTTAACAAAAATGATATTAAAATGGCTCAATTTTAGAACGGTTCAAAAAGAATCCTTCTATTTACACGCCGTGTTTCCTAACTACACTCCCGTACCCTTCCTCACCCATTATGCCTTTTTTCTTAGAGAAGTACACCCCTTTTGCTTTCTAAAATTTATTTCTAGAATTACATATACCTATTCCAGAAATATATCTCCAGAACTATGATTCATTATTTAGGAGATAAACTTTTAGAATAGGTATATATTATTCAATAAAATATCACTTAAGAATTCAAATGATTGATGAGAAATAAAAAAAAGATGATAAATATTTATTTTATACTCATTTTTATTAATCTTATTTTTATTATTCTTTAAAGTCTAACTTTAGACTATCTTCACCATATATTCATTATATAATACCATATTTTCAGTATTATTATACAATATTTTGTATTTTTCTTCGTGTGACGTTGCGTTTCAAAGTACGTCCACCACTAACTTCATATATTATATATCTTAATTACAAAGCAAAACTTTTGACGATTTAGGTCGCAATGACTCCTAAGTACTTTGGTTGAAGCATGATTTGTTATTACCGAAAATGTATTTCCAAAATAACATATATCATTCTGGAAGTGTATCTCTAGAATTACAAATCATATCTCAACCAAAGCACTCAAGAGTCATTGTGGCTAGAATCATTGACATAGACTTAGATTAGAAAATGAATGAACACACTTTAAGGAAAGAAACTATCGTAAAAAAGTTTGCTTTATAATTAAGGTGTATAATATATGAACTTAGTGATGAGTGTACCTTGAAATGCAATGTCACATCACATGAAGGAAAATGCAAATTATTATATAATAATGATGAAAACGCGATATTATATATGAATATATAGTGAAGATACTCTAAAATTGGAGTTTAAAGAATAATAAAAATAAGATGAAAATAATATTTTATTTAGGATTTAAAGAACACTTATGATAAGACGAAAATAAGATTAACAAACATGAGTATAGGATAAGAGTTTATCATCTTTTTTTATTTCTTGTCAACCATTTTAATTCTTAAGTGATATTTTATTGAAAAATATATACCTATTCTAGAAGCATATCTCTAGAACTATTAATCATAGTTTCGGAGATATATTTCTGGAATAGGTATATTTAATTCCAGAAAGACATTTTCAGAAAGTAAAAGGGGTGTATTTCTTTAAGAAAAAGGGCATAATGGGTAATTGGGAGTAGAGAGGAATGGTACAGGGGTGTAATTAGAAAACAAGATGTGTAGATAGCAAGAGCCTTGGAAAAATGAAAGAAAACGTGGGCTGTTTCAGGGTGCCTATATTTAAAACGGTTCAAAATATGTAAATGCAAGCAATATTTGGAGAATGTGTGTCATCATATTAATTTATAAGGTTGTAAGAATGCTATTAACTAAAAGAAGTGAAGAGGTACTTTGAAAGGAGGTTTGTGGAGGATATGAGAAGTAGACAAAAGCTTAATGGTGTTAACTTCCAACAAATTTCAATTGGTGACAATTTGATATTTATTGCAGATTTTAAAGAAGATGAAGTGAAAGAAGTAATTTTGAATTGTGGTAATGACAAAAGTGCTAATCTTAATGGTTTCATTTTCCTTTTTATGGAGGGGTTTTGGGAGACCATGAAGCCGGAAGTAATGAGATTTTTTAGGGAGTTTCATAGAAATGGTGTCTTGTCTAGAGGTGCCAACTCTTCCTTCATTTCTCTTGTTGCCAAGTATGATAATCCACAATTGTTAGGTGACTATAGACCTATCTCCATGTTGGTTGGTTGTATAAAATCATAGCTAAAATCCTAGCTAATAGGCTTAAAAGAGAATTGGATAGGGTGATTGATCATAGACAAAGTATTTTTCTTGGTGGTAGATGTAACATTTCTCATTGTTGACTTTTCAGTAATTTACGCACTACGACACTTCACACAATAACACTTCACTCGATCTTCGTTGGTCAGAACCCTTTGTAGTAACCCTCTTTCGAGACATTGATAATCAACTTTGACATCACTTGACTTCTTTCAGGATCATTGATTGTCCTCATAAATCAACATGAGATTTTTCGCACTCTTTGTCTTCATTCATACATTTTTCGAAATTTTTTCCAGAAGGTCACTCATCTTATATTTGCTCCAAATAAAACACACTTAATTGTAAAGTTCATATGTGATGGACTATCAAAAAGTATATGCATCTTATTGGTATAGGTAATATCAATTAATTCCTTTAAGTCATTCTTAATTGTACAGTTTCATACCTGCATAACTTCTAGATCCTTTTCATTCCAATGTGATTCGTCCAAGGTGTTACATGCCCATCAACTTCAGCTTAGTTCATTCTCGAATCACACCATACTAGGAGAGAGGTTTGTTCTGATACCATTTGTAACATTCTTCATTGTCGACTTCTTGGCAGCTCACACTACAACACTTCACACGATGACACTTCACTAAACTCTTCATTGGTCAAAATCTTCCGTAGGTAGTCATTTTCGAGACATCAAAAACTAACTCTGACACTACTCAACTTCTTTATAAAAATTGTTTTCAAATATTGTTTTTTTATTAGTTTTTAAAACTAAAAACCACAACAGATTTTATATGCTTTGATTTTTTGTTTTTGATTTCTCTTATAAGAAAATGAAAACACAAAGAAGAGCCAATTTTCATTAATGGTGTATTTGTATTGCAAAGTATAACCTTTCAAAAATCAAGTGTAAACAACAACACCGTGAAGTGCAATTGGATTTAGAGTGTGTTTGGTAAGATATTATTGTTTCTCAATAATATTCAATGTCATTGTCTAGTCAAATTTCAAGTTTTGTTATTCTTCCCTAATTGCCTTGTATTTTTTGGGTTTATTCTTAATTTAATGCATTTTCAAGATTTTGTGAGCCCTACCTGATTTTTTCTAGTTTTCATAGTTAGAGAGTATTCTATTGTGAATTAAAATAAAAAAATTACAAAAGCACAATGCGAAGGTTTGGAAGAACGTACCAAGTATAATAAATTAAGCCTATGATGTGTTTGTTAAAGAGCTAGTGAGGAAGATAGTTGGGTTGAGTCTCCAACTCTTGGAACCAAAGTTTGTGTCTAACACTGGACAACTACCATGTGAGGGAAGAAATGTTGAAGTCAATTGCCAAATTATGTAGGTCCTAACAGACTCAATTATCTTGCATGGCTTTGAAATAAATCCATAGGATTACAAAACAGTGGTTATTGTTAGAAGTTAAAATTCATGGCTAATTAGTAAAAAAAATCCAAGATATTTTCATTTTCTTGTCCAAGCCAAATCATCAAGTCATTCTTAACCACACGCTCGGGCTCTCTTATCTATCTATCTTTCTTTGCCTTCACTTCCAAAATCCAAGCCCATGTTCCTTTCAATCATGGCAAGATATCACCATCAGAGTTTCCTCATAAAGAACTTATGTGGTCCACTCGTACAAATCATTCTGTTCAAACATTTAGGATGCACTCCTAGATGGTGGACAATGAACTAGACTGTAGATCAAGACGAAATAAGTCATGTTATATCTGAGGCTAAATTCTAACGAAGGGGCAAAACACAAAAACAATTAAATATACTTCCTACAGAAAGGCATTTAAATACACATTAAAGGCAGCAGCTGACATTTACATTGAGGGGGCACTAAGTAAGAAAATTTCAATGAGACTTACACTTGATAAGGCACCTGTTATCTCCCCTATGAAACAAAATTTGGAAACTAGGCACATTGCATATGAACAGACAAAAAAAAAATCTATTTTCCTAGTTTTAAGATCTGTCTGTCTCATGCTCGATGCTTAAAATATGTCTATGATCATCATCATCCCTTTTCATCATCTGAGAAGGTGGACTCCTTCTAGAAGTTTGTGCTGGATGAAGTTGGGGATCATACTTCTGAGAAGCTAGGTAATTTAGAGCTGTAACCACGTCAACTATTACAGGCCGCATATTAGGCTGCTCTTGAACACACATAGCAGCAATGGCAAGAGCTTGGTATAGGCCTCTCACGGGATATTGACCTTCAAGTAATGGGTCAACCATTTGCGAAAATTTTCTCCTATCTCTGAACAAGGGTCTTGCCTGCAAACAATTCACATGTACCATGAGTCAATAATTTTGGAAGTGATAATATGAATTTAATCAATTCAGGTAATTTATCAAGTATACAATAAACCGGCAACCTTCAGTATTGAGACATTTATTTATTCTTGATATACTCAGTAGTATGAATGTGATCTGTTCACCTTAATGGAAAGATAAGGAGACTGAGGAGATTAACTGAGATTCTTATGTATGAGACACATTACCAAACAGTAAAAGCCAATAACTATTCATAATGTGAAGCATTAATGAAGAACACAAAATGAAAAAGTGGAGTAACTATGTGCTACAACCATTCTAATTTGACCATATTTGAGCTTTCCAGTTACCTATAGTTCCAGTTCAATAAAAACACAAAATAAGGAATAGGGATTCATTTTCGTGTGTGAAATAGAAGTACCCCACTTAAGGTAAATGAGGGCATGAAAATCAGTGTGTATTATTTCCAGTGACCAGCAAAGGCATACTACCGAGCATCGCCCTCAATGTGGTAGAATATCATTCATTTCCCTTGAGAGCTCAGATTTGATTCCTAACCAAGAGGCTAGAAAGGCTATCCTAGGCAAAGGCACTGCTTTGCACAATATGGTCTAGCTATTCCTTTGTTGGGCCAATGTAGTAAGCTTTTCCAATGGGTTTGGCATTAACGGGTGTAGTCACCATGCTTAGTATTGGGGACAGGTTTGGAGGGAACCATTCCAGCTTACCAATTTATTTTACCAAAAGTCTAAAAGAAAAAGGTAAAGGCATGCAATTATATGCATAATAGTAGTAATGACTTTTTCATAACTGTTTATTCTAGAAATTCAATAAGCACTTTAAATGTATCATTATACATATGATTAAAACTTCCAATTTTCTAAGATCTTTAAAAAATAGTTCAGTATGATGACACTTTTGACTTATCTCTAATGTGGGTCTCTAGAAGTATTGAAAGGGAAAAAAGTTATCAGCATACAAATTAATCAGCTAGCTTCAGAAAAAAGTCTAGCTATTGATCTTTATGAATGATTTCAAGAAAGAAATGGGATTGACAGTACTATTCATAAATGTAAATAATAGAAAGTAATTTATGATGACAATAATTTATAATTTTTTATTTTCAGTAGTGTCCAAGAAGTATGTTTTTAATCTGAATTTGCAAAATTGCGATTATATATTTATTATGTTTTACGAATTTTTATACATTTCTAAATATGATTGTTGCACGAATCATATCCTATATATTTTTAAAATAATGTATAGCTGTAGTGGATACGCTAGTATCGTATCTATGCGACATAGGTCACTACACTTCCTATAAATCCCACATTCAACAATTTAACTAGGTGCCAACCAGGATGCAAATTCACAGCTCTTCCAAAGATAATACAAACTAATCCAGGCTTAAAAAGTAACACCACTTGCTTTTATCTAATTACACTAATCACTCAAATTCTCAGCTACAACAATTTGACAAGAATAGTTTCTACAAAAGTAAATCAAGTAATCAACAAACAATCATGGATTCCAGAGTAAATAAAACAGACAGGTAAAGAGTAGTGACATACCCATGCAACTAGATTTTGTTCTTTGGCAGGTTTTGTATGGTCAATGGCTTTCCGGCCTGTAATAAGCTCCAAAAGAACAACCCCGAAGCTGTAAATATCTGACTTGAATGTCAACTGGCCTGTCATTGCATAATCTGGGGCGCAATACCCATATGTGCCCATAACCCTTGTTGAAACATGGGTCTTATCACCACTTGGGCCTACTTTTGCCAAGCCAAAATCGGACAATTTAGGATGATATCCCTCTCCTAACAAAATGTTAGAACATTTCAAATCGCGATATATTACAGGAGGCTTCATTTTATCATGCAGATACTCCAAACCCCTAGCTGCACCAGCTGCTATTTTCATTCTTGTGTTCCAATCAAGTGGTTTTCTACCTGGCCGAATATCTAGGACAATGGGAGAGGAAATGAGACAAGCCATTGATAAAAATGCTGCTTATGAAAAATTGAGATGATAGAATTTACCAAGCAAATGGTCCTCCAAAGATCCTAATGGCATGTACTCATAAACTAATAGCCTCTGCTCTCCCTCAGCACAAAATCCAATCAACTTCACAAGGTTAGGGTGATCTGCCAAACTCAACGTCAACACTTCAACAACAAATTCACGAATCCCTTGAAGTCCGTTAGGGTCAAGTTGCTTTATAGCTACAACCTAGACAACCGCTATCAAATCTTAGTCACAGCAAAAATCAAAAGTAACAATAAACAAGCAAACTAACGTGACGCCATACAAATTCATTAGCAAATAAATGCATTCACATTGACTAGAGCATTATCAGGTTCAATGCATCAATATTTCAAATTTTGCTTTATAGCTACAACCTACACAACCACTATCAAATCTTAGTCTCATGAAAAATCAAAAGAAACAATAAACATGCAAACTGATGTGGCACCATACTTATTCATCAACAAATAAAAGCACGACACGTTGACTATAGCAGAATCAGATTCAGTGCATCAATAATTTCAAATTTTGCCTTTTTTTTTAACAAACCTAATATGACGTCATACAAACTTATTAGCTCATAAATGCACAGCACATTGGCCAGGGCAGGATTAGGTTCAACACATCGAATTTCTATTCTTTTTCTAACAAACCTGGTTTATTCTCTCCAAGTGTCCCTTGTAAACCTTGCCAAAGCCTCCTTCACCCAAAAAACAATCCAACCTAAAACTTCCCGTCGCAGCTTCAAGTTCATTAAAACTGAATGTCTGTGCCCGATTACCATTATCTTTTCTATCCTGAGAAGCCTCCTCTTTCAAATTTAAACTCTTTACGTCCAGAGCAAGTTGATCACCTTTAGAACCATCTTCCTTATTCCCATTCACTCTGAAATCAACTTTGACACTATCTATAACAAATACAAAAACACACATAAACCAAAAGGGAAAGACATCAAACAAAATAACACAGAAGAAAATTATTTTAATCCGTGGAGTCTATAGAACCAAAACAAGTGTCCAAAGTGACAAACACAACTTTGGATTATGGATCTAATCATTCCAACCTCGCAACCAACCAAAACAAACACGAAATCGAGTATGGTTAATGTTAGTTTTATGCTACCAAAATCAGAGCATCGATATTGAAAGGCTTACAACTTCAAGAATTGCCAGAAGACACGTTCCATACAAAAATTATTTTAATACCAAAATTTTAATTACAAAATTCAATACAAAACAAAACAAAACATTTTTTTTCTTTCCTTTTGCATATGCCGTAACGAAAATTCCTGGAAAACACTATTTCAAAACGGAAACAGAAGCATTCGACGATCCCACCCCCGAAAAAACACGAACTTTGATCAATTTACGACACACCCACCAAGGAATCTTTACATTAAAACGAAAATCACTGAGAAAACACAACAATCAGCACGATCACACAAAATAGGTCACAAAACAATACGAGTGTGTCTGTGCGTGATAGTGAAATGCATTATAAAAGTAAAAAAAGAATGAAAATTTGACCTGTGGCAGTGAAATTGATGGGTTTCTGGTTGAGGGTGTCGCTGTAGTCTTCGGTAACCGATTTTTTGCTTGATTTCCCTGGGCAACAAAACCAACCCATGTTGTTTCGGTGCCCAAGCTCCAATTAGAAAACAGAGCCCAGAACAGAGGACCCTCTCAAGGTGAAGAACACAAGAAAATGAAAAAAAATAAATGAAAAAAAATTAAAATTAAAAAAAAGAGTGACACAAACTGTGTGTGAGAGAGAAAGAGAGAGGGGAGAGGCCTTTTCTGATGATTTTGGGTATTCTCGGTGCTCTAATATATTCTTGGTCAATATGAGGTGGAAATTAATTGTGAAACAAATGTTCCACAGTCACCAACAAGCCACAATAAGGACAAAAGGAACGAGGGGTATTTCTGTCATTTCAGTATGTGGGGGAATGGACTGTTATCAGCTGCGTTGTACTCATCTAAAGCCTAATTGGCCCCTCCCAGGGTCTGTTTCGGTATTTCACGATGCTTACTCGATTTGTTTTGGATTTTGATTAGATTAATTTTGAGAACATTCATTTGTATTTAAGTGTGATCATTTTAAGAGTTGACTGAAAATTTTTTTTGCTTAATTAGTAAGTTAAGATAACATTTAAAATATTAATAAAGTATAACTTATAAGTTTCATATTAATCAATGTTCTCAAAATTAGATTGATCTTAATAGAAATATTGATTCAAGGATAAATGTTTCTATTCGAGTCGAATCAATTTTAATAAAATAATTTTTTTAACATTTTAATATAATATCTTAATAATATTAAATAAAAAATAATATAATATATATAAATTAATAATAATAAAAAGTAAATTTTAAGTATCATAAATCATAATATTTTTAAAAAAAAATCAAAATAATGTTTTGAAAGATTTTTAAAAAATAGTTTTAAGCTAAACTAGTAAAACTAGTTAATCCATCAAATTTTATCGATTTTTTACCAGTTTAGTGATTTTGAACTGATTTTTAGGAAATGTTAGATCGAACACACGACCAGTTCCTAATCAAACTGGCTAGTGTGATCTAGGTTTGAAAACCATGATATTAAGAACTAATTTGTTATATATATTAACCACACAATTAATTTTAGGAATACAAAATTTATTTATTTTTTTACTATAAATCTAACACGTCACATCAAATATAGTTCAGTTCAGTTGACAACACATGTTAAATTTATAAAAGAAGATTTAAGTTTCATCACGGTAACACAGAATATATCATCGAGGAGGAACGATAGATTTTAAATGTGATTAATTTCCGGATTACTTCCATAACCTATTCAAAGAATCAAAATTTTAAAAAAAAAATTCTCGGAATCACACAAAAAATCAAAAAACCACGGTGGTTAAGAAAAACACAAACCATATAGAATTAAATTCACTTTACAACATGAATTTTAACCACATTAGTCACCTAACCAAAGCATGGCCAATTATACCTTCAAAAGTTCCAAACAAAAAGAAGTTAAAGAAAAAAAATACTTGTAAACTTACGAAAATGTTAACCATATACTTAAAGATACTATTTAAAAAAATAAAAATTGAAAAAAAATAATTAGAAAATTCCAAACAGTACACTTTTCTGTGATTTTTAATACAATCTTTCAATAAAAACTTTCTATTTATTGATTCTTTTAACTAATGTTATCGTTAATAAACCCTGAGTTTATTAAAATTAATTCTAGTCCCTTTTTAGGTTAAATCTTAAGTTATTTCCAAAGTTGTTGGTTGTGAAGATTGTTTTAATTTAAGCAAAATTGTTTAACAAATTTTATCATTGAAGTACATGACTTAACATTGTTTATATAAGTAAAGTTACTTAAAAATTGGTCAAGGACAAAAAATGATTTCTTAAGATCTAAAAGAGATAAATTAACGTATTGTAAGACCCATAAAATCAGGTTATACAATCTCTTTAATTATTTTAGCATTAAAATGAATATTTGTGTAAAGTAGTCAAATTTATGTGATATTTAGGACTGTAAAATTAAGATAAGAAAATAATTTAAGTAAATATGCATTATAAATACTCTTACATGTTAATTTTAACCTTTAACGTTAATTTTAAATATTTAGAAATAATAATTTTTTCAAAATAAAAATTATTATACTTTTCTATTTGTCATATAATAAATGTTTCTCTTAACAAAAAGTCATGATTTCACGTGTTTTAAAAAAAATATTAATTTTTACTTTCAAAAATTCATTTAAAAATTTAAAATAACTATTTGAAATTTTTATTAATAAATATATTGAATAAATTAAATTAAAGTAATTTAAAATAAAATCATTTCTCAAAATAAAATAATAATCAATAATTTAAAATTAATGAATATCATTTTATAATTTTATAATGGTACGTTTTTTTTAATATATACATCTAAGAGTGAAATAAGTTGAATTATTCATTAAGTCCACAACGCGGTTCACATTCAACTCAAATAAAATCAAATTTATTTACCCGATAAGTTAAGTAAATTTTGTTGCTTAATTTGTTGGAAAAGTCAAGTTTCGGTTTATTGAAAAACTTTTAAATTTAAAATAAAACAGTTTATTTAATTAAATAGTAGTAATATATAAACTTATAGTGACAATATAGCAGTTATTTAGATCCATTAATTTACTTTAAAGGCTTAAATTTGTTTGATTATAGTATATAACTTTGAATTTCTTATCATATTAAAAGAATAGTGTTTTTAACTTATTTAAAATGCTTTATGAAATTTAAATATTAGGTTGCAATGACTTCTATGATGCGAGCTAGTTAGCAACATTCATATCGTTGTCTTTTGATGAGCCCGCCGGTGGCACATTTCAACAACGCTTACAAAAGGCTTTGACCAAAAACATGTCCGGTTTCTCTCTAAAAATATTTATTCAATGGGGAAAAAGAAAAAATGGGAAAGGTCAACCTCTCCAACAATTGCAATTCCAGTCGGGTCCACACAATGACGTCATCAAGTCGGACCCACTTACCTACGCGTATCGCACAATGTCCCAACAAATGATCCTACCTCATTTCAAGAAGTACCTCTATTTACATAAAAGTACAAATATTTAATTTTATATTAATTAAAATATTTAATTTTTTTAATCTCAATAAAAAAATAAGATTATTTTTAAAACTATTTTTCATTAAAATTTATTATTATAAATAAAAAATTCATTATAAATAAAATGAACAATATTTTAGAAATAATATTATTAAATAAGATAAAATTAATTATATTTTAATCCATCATATAAAATTATTTTTTTTATATATGAGTATAATAAGAGTATTTAACAAAAAAAATTACTCCAAAATAAATATCGTATTTGATTTTTTTATATATCATTAATTACTCTTTTTCATCAATATCTCTAATAAATGTTATTTTAGTTTTTTAATCTAAGATTAAAATTATTCTCTTTTATTTATTTAATAAGATTATTTTTGTAAAATTATATACCTTTTTTTAATGTAACATTAATTAAGAGTAAATTAAATTTTTTTCTCTAATTTATTATTTATATTCAATTTGATCCTTTGATTTTTAACACTGATTCAATTTCTTCTTCTAATTTTAAGAATCCATTCATTTGTTTTTAAATATACATTTTATAAGGTTTTAAAATCATTTAATGGCTGTTTAAAACCGCCTTAATCGCTACTAAGTTTTTTAAACTGTCATAAAGTATGATTTTTTATTATTTTAAAAAATCAAGTTGAATCAACTAAAAAAATTAAATTAAATCTTAAAAGTAAATTAAAAGACTAAAAGAACAAATTTAACCTTCAATAGTATCAGCCACACCAATAGCACCAAAGAATCCATGCACGAAGCCATCTCCCATTAGTATCCCGAAGAAGTCCTCCATACCCAGCAAGCCCAGGATTAGAAACACAGCTACCATCAACATTTAATGTTACTTGGTTGCTACAACCCCTGATGCATTACCATTTTGGAGCTTCGAGCACTACTAGAGTCCGCAACATCCAAAAGAAAAACTCGTTGGACACTTTGAAGCGAGTTGCTTGTTCGCAAGATAATGGAGTATGGTTGCATTGTAAAGTTCTGGAACACTGCCTCATTTCTAGCTTTCCAAATTTCATCATACATATGATCATGCACCCAATCCAATCAGTTTAGAATAACACCAGCCAAAATTAGATCTGGTCTTACAATTTAATTTTGTAAAACTAACATATTTAAAACTCGCTTAAATTTGTTTTTTATAACTAAAATTAGTTTTATTTTCTTTCAAAAATTGCTTTCAAAATCGATTTTAAAACTAGTTTCAAATGGATCTAAAACTATTTTTTATATAAAAAATGGTTTAATTTTAAAAATGAATTGACACCACTAGAAATAAGTTATTTTATGACACCAATTTTACAACAAATCTATGTAGAAGTGCCTTAAAAAATGAGACGATAACAATTTTATAATTAATCAAACTTAAAATATTTGTTATAACACACATTTTAAGACAATTATTAAAAATGGCCTTAAAATGTGTCTGGGTGGTAATCATGTAATTATGAATAATGAAAATTACGACAGATTTTAGTAAAAAACCGTCTTTAATTCTCAACTTAAAATAAGCCCTAAACTCCGGCCTTCTAAAGCACTACACCTCCGTTGCAGCTCCCTCTAGCTTTGACTCCGCTGCAGCCCTCGCGCGCCCTAAACATCCCTCACTACCCTTACTCTCGATCCCTCGCGCGCCTTAGACCTCCCTCACTACCCGTACTCTCTACCCTCCCTCGCGCCCTAAACCTTTCTCGAAGTTTCCCGGCCATCGTCAACCACGCTGCCCTCCCTCGCACAGTGACTCACTCTACTCTGACGTGCGACACTCATTGAGACCTCTCTTGAAGTCGTGTCGAAGCTCTCTCCAAGTGCCCCTCCGTGAAGCCCTCCATCGCGCCCTCACCCACTGAGGTCCCCACCATTGTTCCTTTGAATTTATATTCTTATATGTACGCATATATATATATATAGATTGAGTGTGTTATTCCATGTTTGTTTCTGTCGCACAAGCCAATAATCATCGATAATAACAAAGCCATGATAGGGAAATAATGACAACGTCTGCGACCAATGAAACTACAAAATTGCAGTTACTGGTTTGGTATGTACAGAACTTATCCCAACTTTTAGACCCTAGGCATTTTTCAGCATTCGATTATGTCATTGTCTCCCATATTTCGTTATTTATTTTCTCCTTCGTTTGCCTTGTAAATAATTTGTTGTCGGTAAACAATAGGGTGTAGGCTGCAGGGTCATAAGTGAACAATATATTCACTCACCCGGTATTGAGTTGAGAACAATATATAACCATGTAACACGTCTAAAGACACATTGTCGATGACTGTCTTCCTACAATGTGTTCACCCTGTTAACCTCTCTTGCTTGCATTTGTTCTGGTTTACTTAAATACATTTTAGGTGTATATTGGTACACCTAAAGCTTTGTGTTGTCATTTTTAACTATATCAATGGAAATGAATTCTGTTGGTCATTCTTGTTGATTTGTTTCAATGGTAACTAGTAAGGGCGCTGGTTAACGGAGTAAAAGGGGAAATGTTTTATTGGATGCAAAAAAATGCACTCCCCTGTGAGTTTTAGATGTGCTCCCATATGATTTCCAATAAAACATTTTCTCTTTTAATTCCTTAACTAGTGCCATGAGGGGCACCTAATAGCAAGATCCTAAAAGATATAATGCAGATTGAAGTACATGGTGTTCTTTACTATTGCTAAGTATTTATTTTTTATTCTCTGTTTGATGGTTCGGAAAGAAAAATAATTTGTTGAAGGATTAAATTAGCCTTGTTACTAAATATCTAAGTGTAAATAGAAGAGAGTGAATGCAAAGCACATCATGACTTTCCATGGGTATATTAATTTGCAATGAATTTATAATTCGATAGACTTGCATATTGCCTAAATTTCAATTGCTACTTTTGTTTACCCATATTATTTGATTATTTCAAATATAAAATATCCAAACATTAAACTTATTTTTGTAAAGGATTATTAGAATAATCGATTGTAGTTAAAACATATATGTGGAAAGCACTAAAACAATCTTTTGGAGAGATTACATAATTATTATATATTTTTTGAATTATCCTTCAATTAAAAAAAATCTTCAAATAAAGCTAGAATAAATGATTCCTAAATAGGAATTAGATGTTTTAGACTCGACAGATCTTTTAAAAACTTAATGAATAAAATTGCGACTTATTAAATATTGTGACAAACATAACTTGCCTATTTTTAATAGAGCATCTTGTACCTAATTAATTGATTTTAAATGATAATGATAGGCCATTTTTAGTTACTAACCAATATGCTCAATATGTAAAAAACATATATTCTAATCTTAGATAAAAATAATCTTAAAAAGATTGACTTTTTTATCACGATTTTTATTGGAATCGTGTTAATAGTATAAGACTTTCAACAATATTAAATATAAAGATGGTTCCTAACCGTTGTAAAAGATATTTATTAACCATCGTTAATTGTCTTTTTTTTTTTTTTTTACAGTAGTGTGAGTTTAACTTTTTAGTTTTGTATATTGAAACCATGCACGCCCTATTGCTAACCGGTGTTTGATGAATACTTTAAAAAGTACTCACAAAATAAACAAATTTTGGTGATGAACGTTTTTTTTTCCTATCAGCTATGACATGATACATTTATAAACTACGTACTAAAATAAAGCATGAATAAAAAAAGACAATCAAACCAGATGCAGTAACTTAACCCAAGAAAAAGAATAAAAGAAAGACAAGAAATGTAATCATGCATGCTGAATATGGAAGGAAAAAAAATAAAGAATATAAATAGCTGTTTCATATAATAATTCTGAGTGTTGGTCACTTGTAGTTGAGTAACACATTCGTCTTTGATATCTGAAGTGTGCAAGTGTCAAATTCCGTAATGTTTAGTAGGTACGTGGTCGGCGCGCCAAAACAACATTGATCTAGAAAGTTCCACTATTCAAACATTAACCATAAATATAGACATCAATGAGTCTTGGCTAAGGTAGATTACAAATAATGGAAAACGATAGAATGAAATAAATAAGGGAAGGTTTAAGTCCACAAATACGAAAACATGTTGATGTGAATTTGATTTTTTATGATGTATATGAAAAATATTTTATTGAGAGAATTAAAATTTATTTTAGTAATTCTTGTATTTTAAGAATTAATCTCATGACTTATGATCATAAAACTACATTATTTTTAGAAGAAAAAAAAACAAGTAAATCATATTACCTAAGTAGTATATTATCTAATATTTTTAAATATAACTTTATTATTAATTAAAATTTATAAAGTAGTACAGTTGAAAAAAATTACTTATGATTTAAGGGGTAGTTGTTAATAAAGTTTAATTAATAATACGAAACATGTTTGAAAAGAATGTGTTAAAAGTGTGTTGATAAAAAAAAAATTCTTTAAGTAATACTACTGTAATTTCTTTTTAAAATATTAATTTGATAAGAAGTTTAAAAGCAGGCTTTTTGAAAGCGACACCCGTAACAGATAATTGATTAGGTATGTATTCAACCGTTTTAAAAGATTGCATTTTTTATTTTTTTTTGTATGATGGGTGCTAAAAGACATGCAATATGGCAAGTTACGAAACACGTGTCGCTAAATAGAAGGTAAAGTCTCTTGAGGTTAGATTAATGATGATGGGATATATGAGTAACAAAATGAAAAGTTAATATCATCACTTTGAAGAGAGCATAACAACTTTTCTTTTGATTCCCAATATAAAAAATAAAAGAATAAAACTTTTGTTTTGATATATATATATATATATATATATATATATATATATATATATATATAGAGGATATCCGAAGATCTCACACACACATAGCTACCTCCACAAAACTCCAACAAAAAGACTTCCACTTAACAAAATCGGTAAAATTGTATTTTTGGTCTGCTAGTTTATCTTCAATTTTGGATTTGGTCCCAGTAATTTAATTCACGAATTTGATCCTCTTATTTTGTAAAATCATGTAATGTTGGTCTCCTAGACCGTCGACGTTTACGTTAACAAGTGATGTTGACTATCACGTGTTACGTTCTTATTGGATGATGACTGTCACATGTCATATTCTGATTGGTCAATGAAAACAACAATGCATCTCATCTTTCATGGAGTTGACATCCAATCAGAATATGACACGTGACAACCAAATTTACAATTTTGCCTAAAATCTGACTATTTTCTTAATTTTTTTGTACAAATCATATAAAAATAGGCGGATGTTATAAATCATTCTATATTAAAATAGTACATGATTAAACGGAATCTTTAATATATTTTTAATAAGAAATTACTAAAAATTAGATTAAAATTTTAAAACGTACTTTATAAAGGATTTTATTAGGGTTGTGCAAAAATTAGTTTGGTAAAAAAATTAAACCGAATTAGTTTTAAACTGTTCTACCCGGTTTGATAGTATATTTAAATAGTCAACCTGATATAGAAATTGATTCAAAATCGAACTGCTTTTAAAAAATTGATTCTAAGTTAAACTAGTTTTTAATCAGCTTTAAATTAGTTCTAAGGGTCAAACCAGTTTTGAACTAGTTTTCGAACTAATTTTGTCATAAAAAAATATTTCAATAAAAATTAGTTTAGTTAACCGAAATGATTTTATAAAAATAATTTGATTAACCAAATTAATTTTATAAAATAATACACTTTTTTTTTTCTTAAACTAATTTGAGAGAAAATTCAATTCATTTTAGATTCAATTATAATTGAATTAACCACTTGAACACCCTAGATTTTATCAGTACGAGTTATATGATATGTTTCAATGTAGAAAATAATTGTATTTATTAGTTTGTACCAATGCTTTTAAAAAGTAAACCAATAATTAATGTTAGGATAAAATTATAACTGATTCATATTTGATGAGAACTTCACAAGTGTACTTCGATATTGCAGGTAATAGTACTTAAAGTAATTAATGGTGAGAACTTACAACCATTCTCTGGAATCAACTAACTGTCAATATACAATTTTCAAGGGCTGTTCTAATATGAATTACAAAGAATTATTTGTATTTTTTTCATTATAAGTATATTTTATACCAGATAATCTTATTTGAAATATTGACACACATTAAATATGTACATTTCTCTAAATAGAAATTCACATCTTAATTCGCCATATTATGAGATGAATACATTAAAAATTAAAAAAAAAAAAGACCCAATCCCATTAGCTATGCATTTGGTTTGATAGAAGAGAAGAGTAGTTAAAATTAAAAAAATAAAACGAAGGTTTTTTTTAGAAAATAAAAAAAAAAGAACGTGATAAAAGTTGAGAGGAATTAAATTAAAAATTACTGAGATGATTTTTCATTCTCTTTCACCTAAAATTTCTAATATGGATTTTCTTAACTTGTCTACCAGATTTTCTTAATTATTTAAATTAAAATTTTTAAGGTAATTAAACTTTTACCTTTAATTAACAATCATAATTCTTCAAGTGAAATTAAAGAAAGAAAAATATGAAGTTTAGAGATCCCTGATGATAAATGATTATTCCTAGCTTAAAGATTTACCAAGTTTGTATCTCAGGACTGAGAGCACATCTATAAGGTAAATTTTCATTTACAAAATATATCTCAAGCACATCTTTATGTGGATTTTTCACTTTTGAAAAGTGAATGTTTTTTTTTTCTTCAAAACATGCTTTCTTAGACTTGTGTCCAAAAAACAAAAGAAAAAAATATTTCTGTCCACCAAGAGTTGCCTTCTGGCTTACGCTAATAGGCGATCAAATCTTTTATTCACTAAGCCATAAGTGCCTAATTGATGAAGGGAAATCATGTATTCATATCTACTGCTTTTATTATTTTATTTTATGTATTGAACAAACAAACAAACAAAAATTTCCAAGTGTAAATGTGTAATGATGCACTTAAGTTTTTTATAAACCCTAATTTCTTCCCCCAAAGATAGCACCTGCACGGCTTTGTGATCATTTCAAATGGGTTACGCAACACACGAAGGAAAGGGGAAAATATTTGCATCCATTAAATTAGATGTCAGAGCTAGGTAACCATATTAAATTGAACTTTATGCATTGACAGAATCCAGATATAGGATATCTTATTATGATGTTATGCTCAGATGATTCAAATTCCAACATTTTGGGCAACTTAGTAGATGCTCCATTCATACAAGTGTTACTACTTCATTTTCTCTGAACAATCATAATTTTATTAGATATTTATAGGTTGAGATTGGGGTTTCTTTTATTAAGGGTTTGGTTTTGAAGAAAAAGGAGAGAAAGGAAGAGAAATTTTAAAAAATATGTGTGAATTCCACATCTTTGTCATACTATTTTAATTCAAAATGGCACTCGGTATCCAAAACTTAATAAAATTTGTAACAGCGCTTATTTAGGAGCACGGTTACTTGGAATGAAGTACGGATACATCTACCCACTTCATATATGCATTGATTTGCGTATGTTAACATTTTGATCACAAAAGCTTTCTTTAAAAGCCAACCTGGCATGTTATTGTTGTACATGAAATGGTGAATTTGAAGGGTGAGGCGCAGCATCATTGAGAGAACGGGTAAGATTGTGTTTGAATTCATACCTTGCAAAATTATATTGACATAAACCAAACACACTAATTATGTTTGGGAGTAATGAAAAAGTGCATGAGAGCCGGTGTTAGGAGTGAGAAAAAGAAACTGCTACTGCTAGGCCATTTTGAAGAATCCCTTTACCCTGTCCTTTTGCATAGGGCCATATCATAGCAAGTAAACTTGCTGAATTCCCAACACTTTATATCCCTTTTTCATTGGAATGATTATATAGATACTTCTATATATCACACACTACATCAATACTTTCTATTTTTCTTTATCTCTTATTATATTGTATTGCCTATCAAACTTTTCTCTTTTTATTGGAGGGACATACTTGGAACGTGGTCAAGCCCCTACCATCCAATAGGAAAATTCGTACCTACAAAATGTGCTATAGACTGTACGATTAGCAATGGGATGTAAAAACTACGAGAAAATTGAACTGGAAACTATGGATAGGTAGGTAGGTATCATTCCATATTAGGTCGCTTGATGAACCCAAATGTAGCCTCTAATGTTTTTGAGTAGGCAATCCAACTTGGTCGTACTCCCCTTCCATGCTTCAAGGAAAACCAATTGGTGACTTCAATTACCTTTATTTTTGAATCGTGAGAGAAAAACAAGTAAAAGAACCCCTACATGTTTGCCTCCGTACCAACAAAGTTCGACTACTGACATTTTAGGTATACAAACACGAAGTTTATTTATTAAATCCAATATTCTAAAGACACTAAGAAAAAAACATTTTTAATGTATTAAAAACTTTAAAAATTATTTTGCATGATTACTATAACATTTAATAGAATTAATACCAATGTACTGATAATTTAAAATAATAATAATTTTACACTGTCAGTAGATCATACTATTTTTCTCTTTAATATATTAAAAACTTAAAAAAATTGTTAAATATTTTGTAGTTCTAAATCTCTATCAAATATTTGAAGACATTTGTCAGGAATTTGCTTATTTATAATTTTACTAGAAGAGGGGGCCATGGGTTGAAGTAGACAGCTGAAACAATTCTTGCTTCTCTTTTTTTTTTTTTTGAAATATGAAACAATTCTTGCTAATAGAATATCATCACAATAATTGATTTATGATTGACGCTACTTGAGGAAATCCAACTATTTTAAACAGTTCGCGTCACAGCACAAGTTAAGGAGAAGTGGTGACTGTCCCATTTCAAGACAATCATTTTAAATAGATGAATAAGATTTTACTTTTGGGGGGTGAAGGAATTGATGAAAAAATAATGACATGACATGGACTTGGTTTTGACACAATCCTTGCGTGTCGAACAAAGACATGAACATGGTTGACAGCTGACATATTCCATACTCGCACAACACAACAGACATGGTTCATTCCTTGAACTGTCCCTGCTTCATAGTTATGACTTATGAAACATACGAGGCAGGGAAGCTCCATTCTCCCTTTCTTTTTACCCACGACAATCAATTCAAGACATCTATTCCAGTATTGGATCTAGATCTCAGCAAGCATGTTATAATTCTCAGAAAGGAACAGCATTAGCTGTTAACCAGGTGTAACCAAAATGAAAGCTAACATGATAAATTTTATTTCATCAGAGGTTAACATATCCAAAGGTAACCACTTCTATGGGTCCATTTGGAGTTTTAAAGTTCAGACAAACATAAACAGAATCTAGAACATTGTCTAGAAATTTCAAATTAAATGTCTGATTTTCACACAATAGAGATAAATTTAAACTACCTAATCACAGATTCCTCTAACACAAACCTCCAAGCTACTTCCTAGGTGAACGTGTGAAGAAGCTAGTCCGATAGCAAGAAGCTAGAGGCAGTTAATGGAACGGAATCAGTCAAATAATGATCACCATTTTGGCTGGTGTTATTGAGGAATGTCGATAGAATTGTCCCCAGGCACCAGGTTGTCACTTTGTTTATCTTTTTCTTCTTTGCCTTCAGACCTGAGAAAAAATTGGACAGAAGTTAACCCAGCACTTGCATAATGCAACATAAAAATATAAAATGAACCCAGCCATGCAGCACCATACACTATTCGTCTGACAAATTGTCCCTTAATACGTGGTCGCTGTTCTGCTAGTTTTTTCCTGCTGTGATATCGAACCTGAAAAATAAATGAAAATTCCAGAATATGGAAACAAGCCAAATTCAAGTTGGCAATATATAACATACCGTGCTTATTAATGATGAGGATCAAATCACTGACTCAAACATGAACATACCAGTCATACAAAGAAAGTAACATTGGAAGAAAATATCTTAACTTTAAATAAAGTGGATATAATTTGATAAAATTACAGAAATATAAAATACCCAGGATGGAGAGTAGATAACTATGCATATAGATAATGCCAACGGCAACATATTTTTTGCATAGGATGCTTTCAAATAAGTAGATTATATTAACAGCATCATCCAACTTGTTGGAATCTCAATAAGCCATCAGTTCATTTATAGAAATTATGGGAACACAAACAATGAGTATGACATACTCAAATTGACAAAATCCACATGCAACAAAGATCTACAGAGAACATATTAGGACAATGTAATTAAAAATAGATTACCCTCTTCTCAAAGCATCTTTCTTTTCTCTTTAGGCGAAATTTGGTCAAGGCAGCCTCTCTCAATGCAAGCCGTACTTCATCTGTCCCGTTCCCAATGCTTTTCCTATCAATGCCACCAATTCCAATGCTCCCAGCAGCCACATTTCCGTTTTCCACATTTATCGTTCTGATTGTCAAGTTGTTGCTTCCATCCTGTCCATTATTGCTCCCATGATCACTCTCCACTGCATTTCCATCCACACTATAGTTTGCAGCATTACTTTCTGCTGGCCCTCCAAATGCATTTGATGATACACATTGCGGAGTTGAGCTTTTCAGTAAGAGATCATGATCTGATTGGGGATCTACTGCAGCTTTATGGGCAATGTGATTATAATGGTGAAGCTGATAGTAAGTGTGCTCGACTTGGAATCCTTGTTCAGAGCCTCCTACTGATTCTTTAATGATTTCTGTATATTCTTCCCAGGCAGAAGTTTTCTTCTGAGATGAAGAAATGCTATTGTTCTGCACAGTTAGGAGTTCACAAGAATTATACGAGCCAATCCCTCTTCCAGACTCCGGCTTCTTGTCAAAAGTATCAGGTTTGGTGCCAAGATATGTATTAGTGGAGGCCCTGTCATTGATGTTGTTGCTCCCATTAGATTTTTGATTTGAAGGAGTGCCATTTGAATGAGATGGAAAGTTGTGCATTGTCTCTGTATTTGGTGCAGCTGAGCTATTGTCTAGTGGGGAACAGCTTCCTACATTTCCAGTTTGAGCCTGATAAAAAGTAAAGAAAACATAAGGATTGCCCAAAGATTAAGATTTGGTGATAAACACTATTCTCCAGCTAATGGTACCCAGAATTTCCTTGCAAATTGCGGAGAAATAACTATAACACACAGCATATTGATATCATTTCTTCATATTGTGTATTAGAAATTTTTTGATGATTCAATTAATCCCATTACCCCTTGTTGGCTTGGAAGAAATCTTATATTCATTGAGAGATGATTAACGGTGGGGAATAGACAATGAGATAAGTTGATGAGATAAGTGGAATTTGGGATGAAAAATGTAAATGCAAAATTGCAAATTATGCAACACAAAAATCTTAATTTTTACACAATAAATAAAGTTCTTGCCGTCAAAGGACTGAAGAGCATCACCTGGTTAGCAGAAACAGTATTATATCTGCAGAATAAAGAAAAAAATTAAACGTTATCAATGTAGTGCAACAATATTTGCTTCCAAAATAAGGTATTTGTGCTGGCAAATTTCCTCTTACTTTGAGAATGCTGACTGATCTGAATGTCTCAAGACATTGCATTCTTCACCAGTGACATTTTTAGCATCTCCTACTTCTCCCAGCCTTTTCAGAGTTAGTTCAAGGGATGGATGCTCTTTGGGGCAACAGTTTGCTTTTGATTGTGAAAAACCAGAAAACCCATTTGGAGTGTTCAAGTCTCTGCTTTCAGCCTGTGGACTGTTGCTATCAGTAACATCAATAACATTCATAGCCTGATTTTCCTGTGTCCCGGTTTTATCACCATTGTATTCCAATTGTCCTTTTTCACAGACATTGCTCTTTCTCTTAATGATCTGCATATCATCTACATCAGACATCTTATTTGCCCCTTTACCCACAATTGGATTGCTAGACAGTTCCTCGAGTGGATGCTCTAGTTGCATATTCAAAGATATTCCCATAGCCAAGTCCTTAACCCTTGCAACATCATCTGGAAAGAAAGTAACTAAGTGGTTTATTTGGGGAAATATCCAAATCAAGATAGACAAGTAAAAAAATACATACTATCGAGGCATACCAAGATCAATAAGTTCATGGCACTCTTTTTCCGTCGCATGCACCCATCTACCACTAACTTTTTCAGTCTTTGTTTGCATCACTTGGGCACATGTGCTATCAGGGGCATCAACCAACTGTTTATGAGGTGAAACTGGATGAGGACTGCCAACTTGAGCTAGACATTTAGTCCATGAACTCTACATAAAATAGGAGCTTTACTAGGACTTTGGGGTATTTAGATAAATAAATAAGGGGTAAATACAATTTTCGAATTGCTTGCAAAAATATTTATTGTTCATTTGTGTAGGAACAATCACACAGAAAAGTGAACAATTAAGTAACATATGGTTAACTATTTTTTAATAGAAAAGTAATTTTCTGAGTGATGAGAGAAAGCACAGAAATGAAGCAGCAAGAAATCAACCAGACCAGAAAACACAAAAAACAAAAAAGAACATGAAAAAAGAAACCCAGCAAGCTATCCATTCTTTGTCCCCAGCAATAGTTAGGGCATAACAAATAAAGGAAGCAATAAACATTTTCATATTACACAGAAAATGTAATGGCAATCAAATATCCTAAGTGATGCATGTGCTCCACTCCAACCAAGGACACCAAAGATTTTCATAAACTGCACACTGCCATAAAATTTGGGCCTCGTTTTAACCAAAACCAATATCACAAACCCATCAAAATTTGCTTCAAAGAAAGTAGGACATATCAAATGCTCAAGAGTCCCAAAATGGTTGTTTTGTAGGAAAGTAGATAATTTGCGAAGTTACAGTGCAAAAACAGTGTCCGACCATTTTTGAACCTGACCTACATATAACACAGGTGGGGGAGAAAAAGTGGGGCAGGGCTTACAAATCAGCAATAAATCATGCCTATTAATCATAATAAAAACCAACATCCAAAAAAAAAGATTTGATTTTACAAGGAATATTGAATTTTCATATTAATTTGTCAAGCAAGAAGTCTAGATGATTAAAGGGTGACACAGAAGCTTTAATATATAATTCCTAGAAAACACACAGAACAAAAACAAAGAACTTCTCCCATCTCCATCTGAATAGGGTACAGTTGATAAAAAAACAAAAGACATTATAATTCACAAGATTCTTTATTTCTCAAGTTTTTTCAAGTGAAACTCCCAATTTAAGTGAGAACCCTGTAAAGATTTTTTTTTAATGGGGGAATTAACCCATTAACCACCCTCCAAACAATGTTAACCATTCAGCAGTAAATTGTTCCTAAACTGAAAATAACTGCCAAGAATTCCTAAATTGTGGTTCTCCCTACATTAATATGCGAATTTCTACAATATATGATTTAAAATTGTGTAGTATGAATTACAAAACAAATAATAGCATGCATCATACTATCCTCAGTTCCACTAACAAAAAGAACATAAGTGATTGGATATAGGACAATCAAATGATGATTAAACTATGGATGACAAGATAGTTCAGTGACACTTGTTGGCTTGTTTAATTGTTATGGCAAGTAATTGGCACATGCAACCTTTTGCTAAGTGAAACCTATGTAGGTTAACCTGATCAATGAACGACGTCCATTATTCTTCTCTTCTTTATTCATCACTAATAACCCTAAATGACAACTCAGACTCTAAAAATCCATTTCTTATTGTCAGCTACCACAGTCCTCAAAGTCTTTTTTTTCCTGCTAATGTTTATTGGTCTGTCCCAGTACCTAGCCCTGCTTTCAAGACCCATGTGACTTGTCTAGAAATTTAAAATCCCTATTTTCTGTCCACTTAAAATTACCATATCAAATTGCTCAAGTGAAGCTAGTCAGTATTGAAGATTCAATGTTATTACCGAGCCATTAGAAAATAATTGATCCATCGATAAAAAATGATGAATTTGTGTTCTTCAGAGCTGAACTACTGCATGTGTTGAGTCTTAAATAGAAGAAATTTCATATAAGGAAATTTAAAAACATCAAACAGTGACAACACATGGATTTAGAAACTAATTTTCATGAGCAAAAAATGATATCGACACAGCATAATGTGGTAACCTTGCCCTCCGATGGGGAAATATTACTTAAGGGTGATTCAATTAAGAGAACATGTATATTTTATGAGATACGTGCAATACCTGAGTGCCACTTCCATTGTCACTTCCATCACGAATGCTCAAGCCTCTGCTTCCATAGTCATTCTCATCACTGCTGTCACTATTGTTTTCATATGCATCATTACTTCTTGACTTTGCAAATTTTCTGGTGAGGGTCGCACTTTCACTCCCACTACCACTAGACTGAGGAAGTGTGTTAATCCAAGTTCAGGAATGACATTGAATCATTGATTATTGAAGAATCAATTTATTGTTTAAGTTGAAAAATGATAAGATCAATAGGATAGAATAATATAAACTACTTTAATCCATTATTGCATCTTTAAGGCATAGATCTCTACGTAAAAGAAACTTCAAATTTGATTGAAAGGAGGAATGCAGTAATTATCTTTTGCAATTCCTTCATTGATCCTTATATCAGTTAAGGAGTGATATTGAATATTGAAGAATGAACTGGATAGTTGGATATTTAAGTTGATCAACAAGATAAACTGTGATGGGTTGCTGTCTTGGAATGAGTTGTTTCTGTTAGGACAGATTTATTGCTTGATTTCCTTTTATTAGGACAGATTTTCTTACTGTATAGCTATATTCTAGCAAGTAATTATCAATACAAGTTTATATAATGTTGTAGCAGTCCCTCATTAGCTGTACTGTAATTATTATAGATATCTACCAGATTTTCAGTCTTATTTTAGGTATGTAATCATGCTGTTTGGTCTAATGTAACACCTCGTATGGTTTCAAATCATCAAAGTGATAGTATTCAGAAATTATTCTGTTGTAACGTGTGCAGCATGTGCTTAATGTGTTTATATTTTCTTTCCTTTTTTTGTAGATTTAATTTGATTTATTCCTTATTAGGATTGTTTAATTGAGCTTGATTTTATGAATAGAGCCGTATAAATAGACCCTTAATATACACTGAAAATCAAGAAATAATATTTCAGTGATTTTCCTTATATTTCAAGTCATTTCTTTATGTAAATTACTTTAGTACAACTGTAATTTATGAATTTAATATTCAGACATTATTCTTTCAAGTAGGTATTAACTCCTATCTAATGGGATTCTCTTTTCCGCTGACATCAGCCATCATCTGTAACCAATCTCATGTATCCAATCTTCACAGTAGGTCATTGTCCCTTGTGTGCCCAGTCTTTATAACTGGGCACTTTTTCTGTTCAACACGTATAAAGTCTAGTCTCTCTAGCGACCAAATCATAAGAGCCAGGTAACTTTAGGCTTTTATTATTTTGTCACTGTTAGAATTAGTGGTAGAATCCCTAATTAATAGCTTATTAGCCTTAGAATCAGCATTCATATTTATTTGTATTTATTGTAAATATATATTATATAGACAGTCGTGTGTGATCTTGTTAAGACACAATTCAGAAATTCTACACCTTTTTCTTTTTTCTTTTCCGCCTGCGGGCATGCTATTCCGTGCCCCTTGTGATAGCCATTGGGATGCTGTCATGCACATCCTCAGATATATCAAGAATGCACTAGGTCGAGGACTCCTATATGAAGACAAAGGCAATGCCAAAATTGGTTGTTAAGATCACCATCAGACAGGAGATCTACCTCTGGTTATTGTGTTTTGCTTGGAGAGAATTCGATCTCCTGGAGAAGCAAGAAGCAAAATATAGTTGCTAGATTCTGCACCAAAGCTGAATACCGTGCCATGGTAGCAGCTGCATACAGTTTGCTGACACTCAGGACACTAAGCTTATTTGTGACAATCAAGTTGCTCTTCAAGTTGCATCTAATATGGTCTTCCATGAACAGACTAAACACAAAGATAGATTATCAATTAGTAAGAGAAAAGGTGTTGTTTGAGGAAATCACGACTGATTTTGTTGGTTCCAATGATCAATTGGCAGATATTTTTACCAAGTCTATTAAAGGACCCCGGGTTGAAACTATATGTAACAAGCTTAATGCATATGATATATCTGCACCAGCTTTTTTTTTTTTTTTGATCAGCAAAGATAAAATATATTATATATATAGTGAGTACCAGAGGTACCAAACAGTACATGTAATTAGATTAGCTTGCCAGCAACATGGTTCCAAGCTCAGACTAATAGCAGTCTCGCAAGGAACCAAAGCTAGGTATTACAAAGACCTACAACACCCACTGTCTATGGTTTCTACCCCCCTGAAAATACAAATCCTGCTGCTATGTTAGACGACCAATAGCTGTAAGTGAGAGCAAAGTCCTTCTCAAAGTTCTTCAGCCATGTCCATAATGTAAAAATAGCATCCTCCATTAATTTGTTTCCATCAAAAGTTTCATTTGAGAAGATGATTTTATTCCGGTGCTGCCACACTGTCCATGTGAGGGCAAGCCACCAACTTCTCCATCGGTTAATACGAATTTTGCTAGGAAAACAGAATGCATGCTGGGAAAAGTGCTGCCACGGTTTCTGCGGAAAAGCTCCATGAAGGTTGACCCATTTCATAGATTCCCACCATAATGGGAGTATTTTGTCACATGTCAGAAATACATGCGCTTCGTTCTCCTCAGAATTACCACAAAATGGGCATAATGGATCATTAATTGCCACCCTTCTCCTCCTCAAATTTGCCTTCGTTTGTAGTCTCTCCTTTAATAACCTCCATGCAAAAATAGTGATTTTAGTTGGGACTCGAATCTTCCATAACTCCTCAAACATCCACCCATTATCCTCCTCAACATCCACTCCATTGAGCATATTATAGGCGCTTGTTACCGAATATTGTCCAGTAGGCTCTGCTTTCCAGATCCACTCATCTTTTTTGTGAATCTGGATACTGCTGCCAGCAACTTCAGAAAGGAAGCAATCTGCCATCTCAAGCTCTCTGTCGAACAAGTGTCTTCTCCATTTAAATTTCCACTCCCACCCTTTGTCTGTTTGCTGACCCATCTCCTGAATATAGTTGTGCTGTTGGTCTGAAATTAGGTACAAACTGGGGTATTTTGCCAGCAGCGATGTGTCTCCAAAGCCCCAATGATCCTCCCAAAACTTGATTTTAGTTCCATTCCCCACCTTCCATGTTAGCCCTCCCTTTAACACCATCTCATGTTGGGGATTATGAAGGGCTAATTTAAGATCTGCCCACCATAATGAGGCATTATTATCGATCAGCATTCACATTTTTGTTTGCTCAATTTAAGATCTGCACCAGCTTGAGGGGGAGTGTTACAATTAGTGGGAGTCCCTAAATAATAGCTTATTTGCCTTAGAATCAGCATTCACATTTTTGTTTGCTCAAGCATTCCTTAGGCATTGAGGTTGACAAATCCTCATCTGGCATTGTTGTCTCCTAACGAAAGTATGCTTTGGACATCCTAACTGAGACAAGTATGCTTGATTGTCGCCCTAACAACATTGCAATGGATCCTACTGCCAAGCTTATTCCAGGTCAGGGTGAGCCGCTAAAAAACTCGGGAAGATATTGACGACTTGTGGGCAGACGTAATTACCTCATTGTACCAGACATCATCTTTGTTGTCAGCATGGTGAGTCAATTCCTTAATGCCACTTGTGACAGTCATTGGGATGTTGTTATGTGCATCCTTCAGTACATCAAGATTGCACCAGGATATGGATTATTATATGAAGACAAAGACAATACCATAATCATTTATTACTTTGATGCTGACTGGGCAGGATCACTATCAGATATATGGTTCCACTTTTGGATATCATGTTCTTATTGGAGGAAATATGATCTCCTGGCGAAACAAGAAATAGAATATAGTGGCTACATCCAGTGCCAAAGTTGAATAACGCTATGGCAACAACTGCATGTGAGATTACAAGGCTTAGGTAACTTCTCCAACAGTTAAAATTTTAAGATACTCATAACATGAAGCTCATATGTGAAAATCAAGTTGTTCTCCACATCACATCTAATTCAGTCTTTCATGAACGAACCAACCACATTGAGATAAACTGTCATTATGCAAGGGAGAAGGTACACTTGGCAATTCACCACTGACTTTGTTAGCTCCAAAGACCAACTGGTAGACATGTTCACTAAATCTCTCAAGGGTTCTCATGTTGACTACATTCGTGACAAGTTGGGTTCGTATGACATATATGCTTCAACTTGAGGGGTATTGTAAAGATATGATTTTCTTGTATGTAAATAGGGAAATATGGAAAGGTGTATAACTAGGAATTAGGGATTTTTATTCTTTCATTGTATCCTTAATTATATGATATCTTTATTAAAAATAAAGCATCCTGAAGTGTGGTATTACACACATCTTACAATGATCATACCTTTTTCATAAAACACTCGCATGATGGGAAATTCACACTCTTACTCTATGTGGATGATATGATCATTGCAAGTAATGATTAGACTAAAAAGAAGGTTATGAGGGAGAAGTTGGGAACCTAGTTTGAAATGAAAGAATTGGGAAAGCTTAAGTATTTTCTTAGGATAGAGGTTGCCTATTCCAAACAAGGTACCTTTATCACCCAAAGAAAGTTTTTACTTGATCTTCTCAAAGAAACAAGCAAATAAGGGTGTAAAACATTCAAAGTTCCCATTGAGCAGAACCACAAGATTGGAAGTGGGGATTAAGGCCAACAGTAGAGAAGTCACAGTACCAGACACCAGTGGGAAAGTTCATCTACTTGTCCCATACTAGACCAGACACTGCTTATGCTGTGAGTGTGGTAAGCCAATTCATGCATGATCCCCAAGAACAACACTTGTAGGACAACAGATAAAGCAGACTGTTATTTAGAAGAGAATGCAAGCTACCCAAGGAAATGTATACAAATGAAGACTAAGCTGAGTCAGTTGTTGATAAAGGATACATCTCAGGGTATTGCAAGCTTCAGAGAAACCTAGTAACATGGAGGAGTATAAAAAATGTAATTGCTTGGTCTAGTGCAAAAGTAGAGTTTTGAGCTATGGCACAGAACATCTGTGAGATATTATGGATGAAGATCATTCTTGATGACCTTAAGATAAATTATGAAAACCCTCTGAGGTTGTTTTGGGATAATAATTCTACTATTAGCATTGTCCACAACCCTGTACAGCATGACAAAACCAAGCATATAGAGATTGGCAGGCACTTCATTAAAGAGAAATTAGATAATGGTCTTATAACTACAACTTACATTCCTTCAAGACTCCAATTGGCAGATGTATTGACCAAGGAGCTCCCTATGGTAAGATTTCCAGAACTTGATATCCATTTACCAACTTGAAGGGAAGCTTAAAAAGTATTTCCTTTGGTCCTTATTATAAGGTCCAATTAACTAAATCACCAAGATAAAGGAATTTGGTAAATTTAGTTAACAGCATTACATTTGTCTTAAATTAATTTCCAAAACTAACAAAAACATTAATGTGTTATATTTCTCTCACTGTCACATTATTCTAGAACTGACTTTAATAAAGGGTATTTTTGTGAAAAATAATAAATGTAGGAGACATTTTAGATTGGACCTTATAAAAAGGACCAAATCATACTTTTAACTTAGACCTTATAATAAGGACAGGAGGGAGTATCTTTTTAGTTTTAATACATTAGTAGGTCCTAAACTTTTTGGGAATTTTTAATTGGGTCCTTAAACTGAAAAGAAATTGTAATTGTGTTGGCATTATTAGATTTAGATAAATATCTCATTATTTTCATATTTCCTTTTTATATTATTTCCCTATATTCCTTAATAGGGTTAGTTATTCTTAGCCTATAAAAAGGATATTAGTGTTTGTATTCAAAACACACAGAAATATATACGTTCTTTTACTTTTCAAGTGGAAGAAATGAAGTGATTCACTTTGATAAAAAAAACACTGTAATTTGTTTCAGTACATGCCTGAGACAAAATGTAAATCAACTCACACTGTGGCATCTTCTCCAAACGTGCTGCCAGAGGTTTTTAAGTTCATTCCTCCGAATAGGTTTCACTAAAAAATCAACTGCACCTTTTGACAAACACTTAAAGACTATACCCATAGAATCATGAGATGACATCACTGCATGTATTTGAACATGTGCAATAAACAAAACACCACATGAGCAATAGTCATTGAAAATATATACTTAAATTTGGAACAGAGTATAACTTTGGTATGCCGCTTACTAATCACAGGAATATTCTTCAGAGTTTTGTGGCTCATGATCTTGCACAAAAGACCTATTCCAGACAAAATAGGCATAGCTACCTCTGTTAGGACAAGATCAATGCCATTTTCTGGATCTTCCAGGACTTTCCACGCTTGAAGGCCATTGGAAACGGCAGTGACTGTAAAACCATAGATGAAGAAAATAGGTTTTAAGAATTATGGCACTCATTGTTTAAGCACCTATTTGCTAGAGAGACAATTCAGTTTACATCAAAGTAAAATAAATATAAAGATGCAATTAAAGCCACCCCAAGGCCCAAGTTTGACTATTTATTAACAGTTTTGTATGCAAAAAGATTGTAATTAACATCTGTACTGGAAATTAGGAAGTATTATCCTCACATTTCAGCTTAAAATTTGCCATCAACACAAGTTCTTTCCCTCTATGTACAAGTTATCTATCATGTTTCAATGTAAAACACACAAGAATATATCTCAAATAACTACAGAACAGAGTAAAATACATGAACTGAAAGGTTATATACCAATACTGGGACCTCCCTAGAGGATACGTAGCAAAGAATCATTCAATAGTAAAAATAAAGCAAGACTGTATAATAAATGCATAAAACATGGAGCCCATGAAAAAGTTGAAACTTACTTCATATATATCAAAAAAAAAAAATTTTTATCTAGGCAGAGTTCTCAATCTAAAACCAATGCAAAAACTAATTAATACTTAGTGGTTGAAAGTCCAACCTCAAATCTGTAAAAGAAAGCTGCATGGTAAGATTTTTTCTACTACAAAAAATATACCAAATGTACAAACAATACAATCCTGTTTGTATTACTTTTTTTTGTCCAAGGGGAGACTCATGGTAAGCCTTATAAGGAAGAGGGGGGAAAAGGGTTAAGGGATGATAAGGGGCTTGGGTATTATCGAGTACCTAACTCCCACATTGAGTAGTATGGGATGTTTGGTGGAGTATTTAAGTGTTTGGTTCTCTCCCCTTAACAGATAGCTTTTAAGGGAGGATTCCCCAAGCTTGGGAACTTATTAATTGGTATCAGAGCTGATTGTCGGTGTCTCAAACAAGGCTACCTATGGAGGGACTGACTACAAAGGCTCAGTGAAGCATTGTAGAGTCAGCCACTGAGACATTGAATATCAGAGGCGGTTTCACGATAGGGCTTGGGTAGCATTGCAAGAAATTGAATCTGTGCACTCATGATTATGTATGGATTTTGCATCTCAATCATATTGGCAATAGTTACAAATAAGTTTTATACAAATGCATTCAAGTGCTAAGCATAATTATTAGAATCTTACAATTCATGATTTGAATCATACAATTCAATGTGATTCAACACGCTATAAATTCATAGCATAAGATTAATCTCAAATGACTTTGAATCTTGTTATGCATGAATGAATTAGTGCAATTTCGTATCATTGATATGAATCGCATGATTCACCGATTTGTTAGTTTTTCTTCTTTTTACTTTTCTTTCACTAATTCTCATGAAAGAAATTGAAGAGTTATATAAGCTTAAATTGTTAAATGAAAAGGAATTAAAGGAGCACACCCAAACTTATGCTATTTGATTATTCTACTACTTTGTCACTCACTCATTCAATGCATGGACACTATTTGGTTGTTTCATTGCTTTGTTTCCATTCTTCCAAAATAGAGGCTTCACAAACTCTAATATAACTAATAATTTTATTTTATGAGACTTATAGTTAAGGTTTTGATCTATTTCTAGTTCAAAATTATTACATTGAACACTATATATCATTTGTATGATACGTTTGAAGTTATTTTTTCATTGCTTCCTAATCTTACAATTTGATACAAATTATGATTAACAATTAAAAAATTAGCTTAGCACAACTTGAATCTCAATTTGTTAACCTTGGTGCTAAGGCATGATTTACCACAAAGACAACATTAATACCTTTGTAACTACAATTCTGTAACAGAGCACGCACAACATGGCGTGTCGAATCATCATCTTCCACCAGCAAAACTTTTATCGATCTTAATGGGAGAAATCTCTCCCAGCATACGGCTGGCTCTTGAGGTGGTTGTTGTGAAATCTGCAAGCTCCCATGGATTTGAATCAGACCCCTCAATCCATTGTTTCCATCTTCAACCACCTTATTAAATCTTGTGTCATCTTCAGTTGATGATCCAGAGGCTACCCCTCCATTAACTACTCCATTTTCGAGACTCTTTTTGTCAAAAAACATATGATTTTGTTCTGCCAAACCTTTTTTCCCTTTCCCAACATTATTGTTCATCGGACCAGCCTATATCAACCACACTGCAAAAACATTGTGAGGAATTAACACACGAACATGATATCCTCCCCAAGTGAATCATGGATTCTCCACATCCCAAGCACTTGAACTATCAATTTCTGCAAACACAACCCTATCCATCAGTCAAGTCAGCGCTTTTTCCATCATAATTCAGAAAAAACCAAATACCCTATACCTGAGGGTACTCCACCCAAGGGGCCCAAACAAATTTACATATACACAATATCATAAGGAATAAAATCAGTAATTGCTTATGGTAATTGTTAACAGACTAAACATAACAAAAATAGACTTGATAATAATTACATAGTAGTAATTTGAAAAAGTTAAGATAGAAAAATATAGATCCATACCTCCAAACTCCAGCCCCCCGACAGAAATGAAAATCTCAAAAACAAAAATTTCATAGCAAATTTAAAGAAATGGAACGACAACCTGTTCCTGCATCAAAGAACCCTCAAAGCTTCTGTCTCAGCACTAGGTATAACTTTCCATTCATACCAATATCCTGAGAAAATGAATATAATAACTAAACTCACTTACCATCCTTACAGAAACTGCGGACGAAATCTGATTAGACATGCATACATGAGAAACTCTTCACAAGATTACTTTACATGGAGACATCAGCAGACCTCAGAAATTCGAATAGTTCGAATAGTTAGAGGCTTATATAATAAGACAACATGAAACACAAAAACTCCAAAGTTATAATCTAAAACATCGTCTTCTTAGTTTTTCTTTCTTTTTCCCAGATATTTTTATCCACCTTATATAACACCAGATGCACTGAAGGACAGGTATAAAAATGGAAGAGCCATTTTTATTTCAATCTTCTAGGGAAATAAATACAATTACTATAAATTTGATGCAAAAATTATAATTAATTGATTATGCTGAGACGCTTCATAGATTATTTTTCATGTATTAGCACAGACTTCAGAAATTAGGGAATGAAAACAGAGTCAAACGTAAAACAGTTAAATGTCTCGTACAAATATACCAATGAAGTTTCTAATTATCTAAACCAAACAGAACAAAAAAAGTTCCAGAAAACACGATCTAAAATCGCGTTTTAACCGTTTTTTTTTTTCCAATGGAATCACAGCAAGAGAGAATTAGAAATTCAAAAAAAAAAAAAAAAGAAGAATCATAGGACTATGAAACAAACCTTCAGAGCTTCACTGACAGGAACCAAACCTCCATTTGCAAGCGCGATGCAGCAACTTGGAAAAAACAATCCAAAAAAAAATTCAAAAACCACAATAGTCAGAGCTCCAATCTCGTTTCGAAAATAGAGAGCAAAAAACAACAAACTACAACAGAAAAAAAAATCAAAATCAAAGGAAAAAAAAATCAGAAAAAAGGTTCTAACATTTCTCTCAAAGCTTTTCTTTTTTTTTTTTTTCTCTCCTAATCCGTTTTTTCTATTCTTTTCTTTTGTTATTCCGCGGAAAACAAATTTTTAATGGAAAACACTTGACTGGCAGAGAAATAGCGAAGGCAAAAGGTTAAGAGAAGAGAGAGTGGGGAGAAGATATTATTCTGGGGATGCTGACCTGTACAAAATGAAGGTGTGAATGGCTCGGTGCACCACGTGGTACGCTGGGACCCGCGTGACGTGGCGCGTTGGAGACGCATTGATCTGCTGACATGGACAAAATCAAAAGCCGAGAGGTTTACATACACCCTTTCGAATCCAATACGATCTTCCAGATCTGGATCCCACCACGTGGCTCACTCGCCTCTTCTATAAAGGTTCTCCCTTCAAACCCACAAGCCCCGCAAGGCCCTCGTTTTGATACTTACATCATACATGCATGCTCCACTCTAAGTACTTTCACACTCATTGCCTCTACTTTTTTCCCAAATCTGTTTTTTTTCATACACCAAATTATCCATTCAATATATGATTAGTTTTTCATTTTCCTAGGTCCGAGAATGTTTTTTTTATTTCATTGGGTCGGATATTAATATTACTTGTCATGAGTGTTATTCTGATGGAAAAAAAAATTATATACAATATTTTTTTAATAAATAGATCATTCTCGCACGTGTTAATATTTGAGTTATATTATTAGATTTCAATTATTTAAATATTCATTATAAAATTAATAATAATAGAAAATATTTTCTTCCATACTTAAATTGGGGGATTTTGGTCTTGTTGTGTTAGTGTATAGTGTTGCCTGTAATGTAGGTTATTTTATTTGTGCGCAGCAAATTATTATGTATTGTTAATGAGTGATGATTGCAAGAGATGAGAAAAATGAAAGAGGGATGATGTTACCATACTTTTACATTAGAGGAGGAGAATGAGAAGTACATATATCTTTATTTATTCAGCTGGTCCTGAGGAATTTATCCTAGCTAGGTTTGAAAGGATGTTGCGCAGTTGAAATTCTTCTTTGAGGGAGTGTCTATTACTGTTTTATGTGTCAATTGCTACTTTATGTGTTTATCTTTATTTTCATTTAATTTACATTGGATTTTAGGTTGATATGAAAGATATACTGGACTTGAGGTCAGGAATAATGTATGGCTGATTTTTTTTAGATGTAAGTAAAACCTATTTATTTTGGGCAATTTATGCTAGATATCATATTTCTATTACTAATAGTCCAGCAAATCTTAGGAGAGAGATCTCTCCCATTTTAATTCATAAGTCAAGTAGCTAACTAATTATAATAGATTGAGATTCATAAGTCAAGTAGCTAATTAATTATAATAGATTGAGAGAGTCTAATTTAATTGATTGAATAAAATATAAGTTATATAAATATTTAAGACTGTCTTTGATTTCCACATATTAAAAAAAAACTAATTGTAACATTATTTTTTAACTTAAAAATGTTGGTTAATGTAAGAGAAAGTAGATCATAATAAAACTATAAACGATAAATCAATCATCATGGTTATGCATGAAGTCAGACAAATCTAATCGATATTCCTGGTGTGAAAGTGTCGGTGGCTGAGAAAGTGAGAATCTTTTTTTTCAAACAAACATGAAGAGGACTAGTTGAAAATGGTTGAAATTAAGGAAGAAAAAGGCATCTTGTTAAATAATTGATGATGTGCTGTCGGAATGTGCAGAACTTGCGTTTCACTAATGAAGCAGTCCCAACCAATTTAACTGTCTTTTTGGTAATTTTCAAATGCATTTGAAGTTATGGAAATGATCGATTAACATTATACTAGATAAAGTATCTAGTCAGATGAACGGATACATAGTATATCCAAATCGAATACATCTTTTAATCACATATCATTATATATGAAAAAATACATTTTGACTTTTAGTATATATGAATACCGAGTATCATTTGATCATAATTATTATTATTAAATTTGTTTAAGAATAATTACTCAATTAAAGACACCTAAACATGATTAGAATAAGTATTATTCAATTGATAATTATGATATGACAGGTTCATAAATTTCAAGTCCAATAAAATTAGTATAAAAAGAAATGAACCCTTAAAATAAGAGGATTGATTGATTCTCAACCTATTCGTTATATATCATTAATAACTTGAAATCAAAATCTCGTTAAGAAAAGTGTATAATTGATAAATTGAAATTTAGTTTTGTTACTAATTTTGGAATATACAAAAGTTAAGGTTGAAATAAAGAAAAGTGTATAATTGAGAAATTGAAATCTAGTTTTGTTACTAATTTTGGAATATACAAAAGTTAAGGTTGAAGTATGAAAAAAATAAAAAGATTGGAAAAACAGAAAGACCAACAAATTGAGTGGGACCGTTAGCCTTAAGAATTGGGATTCTTTTCTGTCTTAACTTCTTTTTGCTGCTAACTTTTCAATATCATGTGCCTATCTACTTTACTAGAATAGAATATACTATGGTTTATAAGATGTAACCAAACTCCAGAACCACATATTTTAAGCAACTTTCCTTGAGGGGATTCTAATTGTACAGGTGGATGACCACATCATAGATAAAGTTGGAACGAAAACAAATGATAGACAACCTTTAGATCTCCCACGAGGAGTAGTAGTGCTTATGGAATTTTGAATTTTATGATATTATGGTATAAACTATCCTATTTAATCTAAACTTTAAATACAATGATGATCCTTTAATCAACATATATGGTGGATAGATAATCAAATTTCATTTTAATTTGTTTTATTTCACTTACTACTTAAAAATTATAATCTTTAAAGTGATATTTTTTTTAAACTGGAAACATTAATTTCATCAACTGAGAATGTCTTAATGCAAAACAGAAGTTAAGAGACTAGTTTAGTACCAAATCATTTCATGAGCACAATTAATCAGTCAATGGCCATTGGGAAGAAATTTCAATGTCAATGCTCTTACCTTTAATGTTTTTTTTTTAAAAATTATATTGGTTTTTTTATTTACATTCAAAACCTTAATTTTGATTGATTTATAATTATTTTTTTAGACTACAAATATCTTTTACTTGAAGCAATCATGTTTGAACCAATCATGTTTGAACCAAGTAAGATTATCATGAGAACTTTACACCCATAATTATCTTACTTGACTTAAATATGATTATTTTTAATAAAATATACATAAGATCTAGAAAGAAAGAAAAACTCTCTTTCTCAACACGGGAAATCTAACATACATTGAAAATTACCATTATTTTATACATTAATAACGAAATTGTCACGCCCGTTAGAAAAAAGAAAAAAAAAAGAAAGAAAAGAAAAAGGAGTAGGATGCATTATATTTTGTCAAAAAAAAAAGGACGCATTATATAAGAAAATTCCTTACTCTCTTCCAAGTATGCATTGTTTTCCCTTATATACAAAAAAGTTGTGCTCATTCACCTATCAACTTAACTAGCAATAAGAAGAATCTATCGGGAAACTCCAAGTCAAAGTTTCAAACATCCCAAAATTAACAATAGCATAATTAAATAAGTTTATCTATTTTATCTTAGTTTTAAATAAATTTATGTAATTACATAGAAGTTTAATAGTTAATAAAAAAATGAGTAATAGGACTTCGGTTGAGTTAAAATTTAGAAAAGCAACCACTTATTTAAAATATAAAAAAAAGACTACAAACCGATGATGTTACATTTTTTATTATCATTTAATCATAAATTATTATATAGTAAATTTATTCATTTATATAATAATTATTTTAAAAGTCATACAACAATTATATCTAATTAGTTGATTGTATAAAAGTTTTAAAAAAATTATTGTTGTTATAACTTTTAAGGTGATGATTATAAAATTTAACAAACTTATTATCATATTTACGATGATTTTACAATTGAGTGATAACGTGAAATTGTGAGTGTATATCTATTTTTTCATGTTTATCTTCTCTCTTAATGTAAAATATGTATTGTAAAAGTCATGAGAGCTTAAAAAGATATCATTAGTGTAATTTTACTATTTGTCTTTGTTTTTTAAATATATCTTTAATAATTTAAAAGCTCTTAACGGAATTCTTGGATTTTTATTAAAAAAAACTAGATTCATAGTTCAAGTAATTTCAACTTCAACTTATTTTTTAGAAATAAACATACATTAGAAAAAGTTACATACTTGTTAGTGTAAAATTTTTTATAATCATTCAATCACAATTTATCATATATGTCAAATTTCTTGACTTTTAAAATAATTATCTTAAAATAATTCAAATTATGATTTATGAATGTAAAATCATTTTACACTATGAGTGAATTAAACTCTTAAAGAATTAATACATCCTTAAAAAATCATTTAACATTTTGAAAGATTAAAATACAGAATATACTAATAAGAATAAAAAGTGGACTCAAAATATAATTAGCTCTGCCCGTGTCTAGTGAGCATCCATCAAATGAAAATGATTAGCTGGATACACTGTGCTTAAAATGCCAAAGTGTGGTTTTCTTTTAATTACTTTTTTTAAGACATGAGCAATATCATAAACATCAATTTCACCGAGGGTATTATTTTGTAACTTCCGATTTTTATTTTAAACTTCCCTCAAGTTTCATGGAGAACTTAAATACAACTCATTAGTGACTTATCAACTAAAGACTATTAACTTACTAGAGGACCCAACATTAATTGACATTTTTCATTCAAAACGAGTGACAAGATTTATTCTATGAAGTAAACAGATAGAGAAAATAAGTCTTCCTAATCACAATTACTATTATCTTACCAATTGCATTTTGAGACCTTTTTCCTTAAAAGAATCAAAGCCTGGGGCCATGGAAAGCAGCAGGAACCTACCAGGTACTATCCTTCGCCAAGATATGTAGTCCACACTCCACAAATTTTGTCGGTCTCAACTCTCAATAACTTACAAAGCAAAGTGAATGTAATCCTCTCAAGCTTAGTCTAAGCCTAAGCTACTACTACTTTAGATTTTGAGAATGGTAATATTTGCTGCAAATTGTAAATTTTCAAAACCCTGGTAATCTCCACTGTCAATCAATATTTTCAATTTTATTACCACAAAACAAAAAACTAATATTATCAATATTATTAGCATCACCATTTTATTGTCATCATAATCACTTAAGACTATTATTGTCACTGACGTCGTTACTAGTCAACAATTGTTATCACAATTAATAGTGCTGGATTTAAATTTTAAAACATCATATTTATCATTATCATTATTGTAGTTATTATATTTTCTACTTCTATAAGCCTGGTTCGCAATAAACTACCATTAAACAAGTCAGGTTTGGTATGCACATAAAATAAACTAGAAGTGTACCCGTGCTTTACAAGATAAGAGAAAAATGCAAAAAAGAGAAAGTAAAAGAGACAGGGTGAAGGGGAAATTGCAACACATTTATGAATTCATCTCTTTTAAAGTTGAACTTTGAAAAAATAAAGGATAAAGCGGTAATCGTTAATTAAAATATAAGTTATTAATATTATAATAAAATATTTGTGTGTAAAATTATGAAATTATTTAAAAAAATTCTAAATAACAATTGGAAGTGGTGCCAACAATTCTAAACAACAATTATCCCTCTCCACTTTATCTTCCAAAGTGAATTTCACAATTTAGTGGAGTGGAGCCAAATTCCTCAAGGAACATGCAAGCCAGTAGGACTGCTAGAACTCTATATTTTGGAGGAAGAAGGAGGAAAAGATAACTACTAGCACCTTAAAAGAATCCAAGCTTTAGAAAACATAACAGAAGTATATCTAAATTTCAAAGTGAAGGACTACAGTAAAAAAAATGAAAGACAAATAATGAAAACAAAACCACAACAATAAGCACACAGAAATAAAACAACCACTATATTGTGGCTTATCTTCAATAACTTCTGTATAACTACTATATTTGGATATTTATACAATGCGAAGCCGAAGACAACGTCTTGGGCCTTGGAGGCATATGCCCCTCTTATGTAGAACAAGCACCAACGCTTTGTGGGTACCATAATCCTCCCCAAGAAATAAAAGAAAAAGTGAACACACAGCCCTCTCAGGACAATGGAATTGGGAGAACCTATCTCCCTAATCACTTTGATTACAGATAGCAGAATCACATGCAGCACTTGCAACTCCAAACCTCTTAAAATAACAATTTATAACATGTTTTATAAAACTAAAACCACTTTCCCACCCAACTCCAACCAAACCTGTATTATCAAACTCCATAGAATCTAATGATTTAAAACCATTCTGCCAAAGGCTATTCCAACATCTGATGATCCTGGCTGAAGTTTAGAGACTCCTTCCATATGAGCTCCTTTATATCTTCTTCGTTGAGAATTGTCTGTTCGAAATCAAATATGAAAGGAGTTGGGCAAGTGGGCTCCTCGTTGATCTCATGAAGACTTGCCATGTATGGGTGATTCAGTGCTTCCTCCACTATGCAATAACGCAACCATAGAAAAGAAGTAAAACTTACAAAGAAATTAAAGAGGACGATAAAAAAAAATATATAGTAAAATGAGTTTTAGGTCCTCAACATTCGTTCAAAATTTGTTTTAGTCTATACATTTTAAAAACGGTAATTTTTGTCCTTGTATTCCTGAAATGTAGTGGATTTCATCTCTGGTGAAGTAAAAATGAAGTATAGAGTCAAGGACAAAATTGACCACATTTGATATATATGAGGACCAAAACTACCATTTGGAACTAAAAACTGATTTTGGCCAAATCCTAGCATACCTAAAACACATTTTTTACCCCAAAAATAAAGGTATAGCAAAATAAAGAGGCATACCAGTTATGCGCTTGGAGGGATCAAAGACCAACATTTTCTCAGCAAGATCAATTGCTAATGGGGACACATCAGGAAACCGCTCTGCAAAGGACTGCTTTTCTACATGTGGGAGCTGCTTAACATACTTCTTTGCATTATCACTTCTGAGGAATCCAAGATCCGAGTCATTTGGTGAACCTATTAACTGTTTCGAAAGATGATTATGAGGAATTTGTTCATCAAGATTTAATCATTTGGAAGCTTGTATTAACTACTAATGCTAATTAAAAGAGATTTCATAAGACAAAGATCCTAGCATACTAAATTTTTCTGTCTATTCAACAAACAGACAGTATTAAAGAGAAAGAACAAATACCTCAGTTATAAGGGCCAACTGCTGGACATAATCTTTACCAGGAAATAAAGGCTCCCTTCTAATTATCTCCATCAAAATGCAACCAACCGACCAAATATCAATAGCTGAAGTATATTCTGAACAATTCAGTAGCAATTCAGGGGCTCTGTACCAACGAGTGACAACATATTCTGTCATAAAGTCGGTCTCTGAGGTTGTTCTAGCAAGCCCAAAGTCACATATCTTGAGATCACAGTTTGCGTTCAGAAGTAAATTGCTTGGTTTTAGATCTCGGTGCAAAACATTTGCAGAGTGAATGTACTTCAACCCTCGCAAGAGTTGATATAAAAAGTACTGCAACGATTTAAAACACTACTTAAGCTTTATGAACTTCAACTTCCTTGTTACAAATAAAATGTATAAGTCCAAAACATAATGAATAAATTAAAATTTGTAAGCTAATGATTCATTATCAGTTTCAAGGAAAAACATCAGAACATCTGAAACTGGTTACTGATTAATTATAGAGGTACTCAGAGGACAATAGATGGTATTATAAACCAATAAAACACTACATGACTAAATAAACAGTTTCACTTTAACAGAAGCACTCTTAATAAGTTATGTAGTAGTAACAAGTTTCTAATATCACTCAAGTAGTTGGGTTACTTTTCCTTTTGTCTTAAATCTTCCACATCAAGAAATCACTTTAGATTCCATTTAATCTGGGTTGAGCTAATGGACTAACTCACGGGTAAAGTTATTCTAACACCTATTTTCTCTGTTCACAAGACTCAAGTCGAACCCGAAACTTTACAAATGAGAATGAGAAGAAACATTCTGCAAAATTTTGTTCTTCTCCTATACTGTCAAACAGGGTTAGTGGGTTACCTAACAACCACTAAACAAACAGCTAAACTGACACATAGCATTCATTGCAAAAAAAAAAATAGGGGGACAGGGATGAATTGAACTCAAACTTCAACACTCTAAAGTGCTCCATCACGTGTATTGCTTTATATAGTAAATTGCTTTATATAGTAAGCAAAATAGCAATAACTCAACAAACTCTAGTAGGCAGGACAGATGCCTATTGTGTGGGAATCATAACAACGCAAACAAAATAACAATAATTCAACAACTAGTCCACATTATCCACAAAAAGAAGAAAACCATTCCACTATAAATGTAAACTCTCAATGTCCTATTACCATAAAGAGAAATATTAGTTAGTCACACACTCACTTTTTAAATACATTCTTTTTAATTGGCTAAAATTTATTGAAAATCATAAAATTATGCAAGTCTTGTCTCATACCTTATTTAATGAGTTTTACTGATAATTTTATAGTTTTTAATAAATTTTAACCAATATAAGAGAATGTGTTACAAAGAATATGTTAGAAAATATGGTACTAACACAGTAACACTCCCCCACTTTAGATATCTCACCATCACCCCTGCATCCAGGATTTACACCCTTCAAAACCCCTCTCACAAGTCACAACACTCAAACCATGTCGTTCCTTTTCTTTTCTCATACCAAACCAATGCAATTTTTTACACACACCATATACTCAATCACAGTATTTTCTTTTGCACTATCACCCACACTAAATATCACGCACCTCCACACACTCAATCACTTCCCTGACACGTGCACACATATACTTCTTCTAGCAATAAGCAAAAATCACGCACTCACACATTCACGAGTCCATACCTGGCAATGTTCATCGGTGAGAGCCTGATTAGACTGTATAATCTGATGCAGATCGGTGTCCATCAACTCGTACACGATATACACGTCATTGAAGTTCTCCCTCTCCGCTGGCCGAATTATGTCTTTAATTTTAATTATCTGCATATAAATGGACCAAATCAAATCAAAAAAAGAATGCACAGATCATTAAATTGTAAATTTTACAGATAAATCACAAAAAAAAAAAAAACAAGGCGCACGTTATCATGTTCCATGTGACAGAGAAGCTTGATTTCCCTGAGCGTCCTCTTGGCGTCGATCCTGTTGTCAAAGGCATTCCCAATCTTCTTTATCGCCACTCCTTCTTTCGTCTCCGAATTCGTCGCACAGCTAAACAATCAAGTTAATTAAATAAAAATGGAAAATGAAAAAAAAATAAATGGAGTAGTAATGATTGAAGTTAAGGGATATATAAGGTTGGTGGGTGATTAAGAAAGAAGAAAAGGAGGGAAAGGTCGTGAGTTCGATCAACCTGCTAACAAAAAAAACTAACAAACTAACTATTAACATTTGCTCCGATAAAAGAAAAAAAAAAAAAAAGATGGAAGTTGAGGCTGAGAGAGTAAGCGAACCAAACGATGCCGTATGCGCCGCGACCAACGGGTTGGAGAGGGGGAGCGTACTTGGAATAGACTTGGAAATGGTTGCCTAAGATGTTGTAGCGAACGTACTTGCCTCCGTGAATTGGAATCCCTTTCCCTTTCCCTTTTGGATTCTCAGATTCAGCATTGTTTTCCATCTCTTTGCTTCCGTTGTTTCTCTGAAGCAGCAAAGTGGGTATGAGAAAACTGAAAAGGGTTTTAGTGATTCAGATTATTATTATTACAAAGGGGGGAGGTCCACCTTGGTGTTGTGGCTTTTGCCTCTTTTGGCGTTCGGCTTTTCAAATTGAATTTCAAATGTTGGAATGTGTGAGACTGTGATCTAATCTTCATTATTGCATTCTTGCCCTTGCTATTTGTGATTACTGATTAGTAGTGGACTGCAAAAAAAAACACACACACAAAGTATAGGGATTTTCTTTCGAAATTGAGTGGCGTAAGGGAAATCCCGCCTTTTTTCTTTATGCTTGTTTTTGGGCTCACGTATAACAAAGCATAACATAAGAGAAGGTTTTTGCTAAACACACCTCTTCTCTTTACTTGTACACCTACTTTCACTCATCATTTTTCAATTATATCCCCTTTTTTTTTGTATTTTTTCCGGAAGTTAGTGCACCCCCTTCTCTGTCCTCTTTACTCTCTTTCGTTCCATATTATCTCATTGTTAAAATCAACTTCAGAATCATCACCGAATGAACACATTCTAGTAAATGAGTAACACTAAAACTCCATAACCTTATCAAGTATTCTGATAGGGGAAATCCTTTGCCCAAACTCTCTCACAGTAATTCAGAAAAGTTTGTGTAGTGAACCCAGTCATGGCAACACAAATCCCGAATTTCTAGGCTTACTTAAAGACCAAAGCAAGATAAGGAATTCCTCCATTCTATAGAACTCATCAAATTAATTTATGGAGCAACCATCAACCAATTCAGATAACATTGATCGCTGCAATTAGAGTTTGATACAAAGTGAAGCTTAAATCAAAGTGAAGTAACACTTTCTAGGGTTTGGGTGCTGCTCAATCCAAACGATAAATTGAGAGTGAAATTGACGAGTACTATCTCTTTTCTTCCATATTATCTCATTGTTCTTGATTCTGTGTTTGCATCGTATTCGATGTAGGTCACTTGAGATACACCCCAATGCTGGAGCTATAAGATTGTGCCAAACAATTTGCCGTAAGGCTAGTTTGAGTTAGGTTTTGGGTGCTTCATTTGGATTTAGGTGATTATAAGAGACGGGGGGTTTAAGTTTAGTCTCGTGTTGCAGAGTAGAAGGAGGTGCAGCAATCTTCGTTGAAAGAGAAAAAAGAAGTGGAAGGGGTGTAAAAGTAAATATGAGGTGTATTAGTAATAGCCTAAGTGAAAGACCGAGGGCCCACATACAGAAATGCATTGTAGACCAGTATGTCATACTTGGGAACTACTATTCTCACCTCCTTTTTTCCTCTTCCCAATGATTGCTTTTTCAAAAATAATTGAAATTACTTAGCCACCCTTAGTTCTATTTCACCACACCCCTTCCCCTTCACCTCTCTTCATTCAGCCACTCTTCCCACCCCAACTTTCCAACCATCGTCTTTGGTGATCATCATCATCGTTCGTTAAGGTTGTTGTGATTATGTTGAGTGTGAACAAAGAAGCTCTGAGACTAACCTTCGGCTTTTGTCCAACCCCAAAGTATTTTGCTCCTCAAAAACCAATAGTCACACTCCAGATGACCTATTTGTTTTCTTGAAAGGGGGTTTATTCTTATGAAACACGCATTGTACCCTTGATAGGGAACATACAAGCACCTCAAGTGCATGTAACTTGTATTATTATGGGGATGAGATCATGAGAACCTTAAAATCTCAGTTTTATGGGAAAAGGTTATTTTGAAGACCAAAACTTTCATATAGGGATTATGATGGAATGATGAACTTGATGAGCTTTGAGCCCATCATCATTCGCTACAAACCTATCAAAGTATGTTTCTAGATCGCCTTCTATTTAGCAAGTCATTTAAAAAAAATCATTTCCAACAAAATTTGCTTTCCTTTGTGATAAAATATCACAATAATACATAATTTCGTGTGTAATTTGTTTTAACAAAAACTAAATCTCATTACATTAAGAGGTACAAATAAATTACTTAATAAAAATGTGATTTCATTGCATACATAACTAATTCTCGTTACCATTTGTCTACTTATTTTTTACCAGCAACATAAATATAATTTTGTTCTGTAACATACGCAACGAAACCACCTGTGAGGGGTAGTTTTAGAATTTAGAAGAAAAAAAACAAATAATTGATGGAGTGAGAAGTAACAATTTCTCTGTCATAATTGCTTAAAAGCAAAATGAACAGATCCCCATATTCACACTCCCTACTTATCTTAATCTTTCTATGTTCGCCTTTGTTATTTATTTATTTACAAAATATTTTTTACGGAAACCTTTTTACTTATATACTCCCCGTTCAGGTTTGTGTAAAAGAAAATCGTAAATATTCTTCCAATTTTTTTAAACTTATTTTAATATTTTAGTTCTTTCAACAAGTTGCTTTGCTTTTATTTGCAACTTTAATATTCTCTTTCTTTAGTTAAATTATGGATTTTTTTTCTTTTTTTCCTTTTGAAACTAAATAACGTAGGTTTAGTACTACACGTTGAACAAAGTTCTACATTATAGGAGAGGAAAAGCTTCAAAGAAGCAATTATATACGTTTTAAAATAGTTATGTTGGGTATTAAATACTTTTAAATAATTATGTTTTTTTTAATCTTTAACTAGATATATTCATAGATATAACCTCGGGATTTAGTACTTCTTTAAAATTGATCAAAATTGATAAATACTCTTTAAAAAAAACTATTGTATATATACAGCTGGAAAAATATTTTTTTAAAAAATAAATTAAATTAAGCACTAAAGCATTTAAAAATTATTTTATAAAACTAATTTATGACTTTATTGACTTTTGAAAAATGTCTTCTAACACTCATAAATTAATTTTAACTTGTTACAATAACTTTTTAACTTGGTGGAATATGTCTGTTAGCTTTTTAAAATGGATTTTATAGTAAAACTTATGATATATTGTCAATAAAAAAGCCATTAAATTAAGTTGTCTGTTCGAAAATACCTACTCTTAGATTGACAATAATAATTAGGTGAAATACTACATAAAATAATGTTATAAAATTCAAACTTTCGGCAATACAAATAAAATCCATTTCTAGTTATAATTTACTCTTGTGTCTATTGATTTTTAATTTATACTGCAACTTTTGTGTCTATTGTTTAATGTTAGTTTAAATGCTTATGGCTTATATATTTTATAATATTTTACTTATAACTTTTCAAATGCTTACATCAATTGAAGTGAAATATCATAATAATAACATAAAAAGTATTATTATTTTATCATATTATAATTGTTAATGTTAAAGTTGAAAACATCAACTTTTTCATTCTAGATCAATATATATTATATAAACTTTATTCCATGGCCGTCGTGCTTTGTAGAAATTTCAAATTGTATTGCCGTACCGTATGTAATCTCTCTTTTTGTATTAACTTCGGTTTTATTAAAAATCAAACTTGTAATTAAGTCTTACCTCACCATGCCCATCATTGAGTGATATAACATATCTGAAGCATAGCAATTTCATGGTGGGAAAGGGAAGACTTGAAGCGCAATGAGTGAGCAGAAGAAGCACGAGACTTGTAAGAGATCTTTGTATCTAGATGCATCGTCCTATTACTTTCCAGCATTACGTTGAAATTTGTGGTTTGTGATTGCATATGAATTTGACTTTATATGTGTATAAACTCAGTTGACATTATATGAAAGTTCACTTAATTAAGCACATGCATGCGCAAAACACATTACAAATATAATATCATAATACATATGTCTTCTTCATCTGATAAAGAAACTAAGTTGGACATAAAGGTAGACGCTGGCGTGACTTTTGTTCATGAGATTTAGCTTCATTAGAAAGATAAACCAATATTGTAATTACTAGAATAAGCGTTAGGTGATGATCGATAAATATGCTAGGCCAAAATCAATTTGATAATTTTATTCAACTTTCTTCCTTCAGGCGAATACTAGGGTATATCCACTATAATAAATATGAATGCATCCTAGTAATATTTAACGTGAATCTAATTTATTTGATAGGTTAGTTTTCTCCCTCTTTAATTTCTTTCCCTTCCCTGTTAGGCGAGACACACAGTAATTATTAGTTTCCGTTCACACTGATTAAAAGCTAACTAGGTATTTTCCTCTTACGGCTCAATTAATTGAGCATGCATGTGTCAAAGACACATATGTCTTCATCAGATAATTAGACATAGGGCTAGCTTGTTTAATTTTCTGTTAGAACCAACGTAACCCAATCTAATTCTTCTCCCTTTTTTCAATGTTTCATGCCAGCATGTTTGTTATCGTTGGAAAAAATATTATTTAATGTCAATAACTTTCATAGTCTTCTAAAAATTACTTTTCTAATGTCAATAACTTTCAGTCTTCTAAAAAATATTATTTTTCTATGCCAACATAACTGTTGCAAAAAATTACTTTTCTATGCCAACACACCTGTTGTAATGAGGAAAAAGTGATTTTTGATGTCAACGAGTTTGTTGTTGCCAGAAAAAATATTACTTAATTCCAATAATATTCATGATAGTTGTAAAAAGTTGTTTTTTCTATGCAACACATTTTTTATTGCTAAGAAAAATGTGTTTTTCTAGGCCAGTGTGTCCATGTTGCAAGGAAAAGGTGATTTTCTATGCCAACAACTTTTAACGTTATTGTGAAATATTAATTAATTTTGGGTCCAAAATTGATTTAAGTTAAAATAATTTTGAGTAATTTTAATGTTTGATTTAATATTTTGTACTGAATTTTAATTTTGGCTTAATTTTATAATAAAAAATCCAAATATAAATTACATCACTTCAAAATCAATTTTGTGAATGTGCATCAAAACACTCACGAAATTGGACCAGCAGCAGACGTGAAACCTAATTATGGAATCCTAAAGGTGAGATTCATTTCCTTCTCTCTTTCCTTCGAATTTTTTTTTATTTTACAGCTGAAATATGGGACCATGGGAGACAATACTGAAGTACTACAAGCTATAGTGGAATGAAAGAATTTCTCATCCAGGGGTATATTTATTTTTGTTAAAAGGTGATAGATTTTTGTAAATCATGATGTGTATTCTGGCTATGTTTTAGATGGTGGTTTTGTAAATAATACATGGTATTATATTTGGAGATAGTGCCCGGGAGGTTCCCTTTTCTGTAATTATTAGTTTTGTAAATAATACCATGGTATTATATTTGTATTCTGGCTATGTTTTAGATGGTGGTTTTGTAATTATTAGTTTCCGTTCACACTGATTAAAAGCTAACTAGGTATCTTCCTCTTACGGCTCAATTAATTAAGCATGCATGTGTCAAAGACACATATGTCTTCATCAGATAATGAGAAGACCTTAGACATAGGGCTAGCAATTAATTTTCTGTCAGAACCAACGTAACGCAATCTAATTCTTCTCCCTTTTTTTCAATGTTTTATGCCAGCATGTTTGTTATAGTTGGAAAAAATATTATTTAATGTCAATAACTTTCATAGTAGTTGCAAAAAAATAGTTTTCTATGCCAACACCCCTGTTGCAAAAAGTTATTTTTTTATGTCAACATACCTATTGCAAAAAGTTATTTTTTTTATGCCAACACACCTGTTGTAATGAGAAAAAAATGATTTTTTATGTGAACGAGTTTGTTGTCACTAGAAAAAGTATTAATTAATTCCAACAATGTTCATAATAGTTGTAAAAAGTTGTTTTTCTATGTCAACACATTTTTTATTGCTAAGAAAAATGTGTTTTTCTAGACCAGTGTGTCTAGGGTTGTGAGGAAAAAGTAATTTTCTATGCCAACAACTCTTAATGTTATTGTGAAATGCTAATAAATTTTGGGTCCAAAATTGATTTGAGTTAAAGTAATTTTTGAGTAACTTTAACGTTTGATTCAATATTTTATATTAAATTTTAATCCTAGCTTAATTTTATAATAAAAGATTCAAATATAAACTACATTACTTCAAAATTAATTTTATCAATGCCCATAAAACACACACCAAATTGAACCAGCAGCAGACGTGAAACCTAATAATGGAATCCTAAAGGTGAGATTCATTTCCTTCTCTCTTTCCTTTGAATTTTTTTTAATTATTTTACAGCTCAATTATGGGACCATGGGAGACAATACTGAAGTACTACAAGCTATGATGGAATGAAAGAATTTTTCATCCAGGGGGTATATTTATTTTTGTTAAAAGGTGATGGATTTTTGTAAATCATGATGTGTATTCTGGCTATGTTTTAGATGGTGGTTTTGTAACTAATACATGGTACTATATTTGGAGATATTGCCCGGGAGGTTCCCTTTTCTGTAAAATTGCTTTATGGTTTGCCATATTTTCACAACTTGTGATATAGCAATATGTCAATACCAGTTAATTAATTAATTCACTTTTTTCTGGTAAAAAAAACAGGGGAAATGTTTGATGGTGAACGAACAGTGAAAGATATATGAGCTTTCTGTTGGATTGAGTTTTAAGTTCTATACTGAACTCTAGTTTCATTCAAATGGGGAGTTGATTCTGCAGGTAATGACTTCCAGGCCTAGGAGAAGTATTTTTATCAACTTATTGCTCTTTGCAATCTTGACAACATGCTTCTAGTGAGTATTGTATCTTGTTCTTTCATGGCTCACTGGAACTTGCATGAGACATCATTGAATGGTTGAGACCTTAGTGTACATTTTCTTTTATAACAGAAAATTTTAGTCAGTTTCACTGCTACAGAGTAACCTTTTTTCTTGTAGTTAAGAATGAGTGAATGAACGAACATAAATTTAAATTAAAAGATTATTAAAAAAAAATTGTCAAGTAAAACATATAGAAAACAAGAAAGTGATAAGTCCTGTTTTCTTGATCATCCAAACACAAGGAAGTCGTTTTGTAAAAGAGAGGTTGCATGAATTGAATTTCATCGCAGCTGTTATATACAGCCATCAATAATTCCTTGGATATTTTTCCCCTTGAACCAGGTTGCCTCTTATTCCACTACTAATAAAGTTGCTTGCAGTCTATTCTGAATAATGTTACATCCAACACATGCATTTTAAATACTTAACCATTAAACAGAAGAAGAAAAAAAGTGAATAGGTAACTCTGCCTTTAAAATTAATTGTTATCCTCTCTTAAGTCTTAATTCAGTCCTCCCAAATCTTATGATACTTCTATTATGTTAATCTCACTTTTATTTCACTTAAATATAAAATGTATGATATATGAAAGCATTGGAAGAGATTATTTGACTCCCTTGGATACTCATCCGCATTGACTCAAATTAGTCAGGGTTTAATATCATTTTATATAAAAAAAAAATTAAAATAAAAGGTCCCTGAAATATATTGAACAACTTTGCCAACAAAATATCCTCCTAAATTTATGCCTGAAACAAAATAAATGAAGCCAAATAATCAATTTTTTGTCAAGAAATGAACAAAGAGACAAGAAAAAAAACCATCTCTTTATCAAATTATTATTATTATTTCTGTCAAAAAATTTGTCCTAAACAAAATTTCCGTTTCAAAATTTATCAAAACCAAATAGTTTCATTTTAATCTATATTTCAATTGTTTACTTCTACTAAATCTATTCCAACCCGATTCGTTAGCTCAGCATCCAAAAATCAAGGCAGCGAGATTATTAGCAAATATTGGAAGCTGCTATTTATCAACACAGGGCTGCCAACACTTGGTCAAAGAACCCACTTTCAGAGTGCTCGTCTTTCCATTTATAATAATTTTCCTAATCGAAAGTTCGAAACAATCATAGTGGATTCTTTTCGGTTCTCGATTAATCAAAGCTTCTCTCTCTCTTTTTTTTTTCTTCTTAATTCGATTATTTGTCAGAGTATTCAGGAATCTAATCATTTTTTTATCATTTGAAGAAAGATATTTTTTGGTACCTTTCAACCTTTACAAAAAAACTTGATGTATTAGAGCACGGTAAGAAAACCAACAACTGGTTGGACTCAGATAACTCAAGTGATAAAGGATCGTATCTTCACTTTTGCATATAAAAAAACTTAATTAAGAAGAGACAAATTCACTCATGAATACCTTCAAATCCCTAAAGTAGTCTCATTGAACAATTGAGGTTACTCTTTGTCATAGAGATATATGAATTTGTTTTTGGTTACCAAATATGGCTCAAATATATGTCTATGTACTCTACAACAATCTTATTAAAGGAAGTTCAAATATGTCTCTGTATTCTTATGAAAGGTTTAAAAAAGTCATCAACAAGAAGATCAGAACCTAAACAAAAGGTGTATTCTTCCCGAAGAAGTACTAGAATATTGGTCAATTTTTTTTCTTTATGCTTCAAACAACATATATTAATTATTTTTTCAATGAATAAGATACAATAAAAGAAAACTGACAACAGATTAGTGATTGATTACCCTCGGGCAGCCATTTTCCTGTTCTTAATTTTCATATACTCTTTTCTTTCTAAATTATAAAACTCTTTCAACTAATTAACACAAACATGAAAATTAACAATAAGAAACAATTCCTCATGTGAAGGGGAAAACAAAAGGAAGAAGCACATGCTGGAAAAACAAATATGAACATTTTATAGAATACAATAATAATAATCACAAATACACACATCGGCATCTCTGCAAATATTCCCAAACAGAATCAATTGAATACATAAGCATAAATCAAAGAATTTAAACATAAAAAATAGCACATATGTGGTTGAATTTGTTAAACAGTAACCGGTTACGTACGATCAGGGGCACTTGGAGTAAAGGCAGCAGCAAGGAAAGACATGACGGACTTGACGACACTTTTCACAACCCTGATCGTGACCAGCCCCCTCTTTGGAGGGATCATTTGTTTGGTGAGCTCCATTTATTCAGACAGCAACTCAATACAATAAAGTGAAGGGGTGAGAGAGAGAGAGCTCTGGTCATCTCTCTATATATAACAACAGCCAATGGAGTTTTGGTAACTTAACCTCGAAGATTTCATTAAATTAAATTGACAATATTTAAATTCAGTTATTCAGAGGTCTGGTGATGCGTATATCTTATGTTATTATTAATTAGAATTAGAATTTCATCTTATTAGTATGAATAATTAAATTTTTTACTAAAGATTTTTTTTAATAATAACCTTGTTGCTAGTTTTTTTAAAAAAAAGAAGCCTTGTTGTTATATAAAAAAAAAACAAAGAAACCTTGTTATTAGCTATTAAATTTCTTTTTAATTACCCTGATCGTGACCAACCTTTTCAATTCTCCGTTAAAATCAATATATGGTGCAAAAAAGGCCACGGGGAAATTTCTCCATTTCTCCGAAATCATAACTCGATTGGGAACCAAAAATATGACGGTCATCGTGACCAACCTTTTTTTGTTACAGTATGACGTTGTTATTGACAATTCAGATTAAAAAAAAAAAAGAAGAAAAAGAAGAAGTGGATGTCAACTTGTAATAGAAAATGGCACTCCATCGATAATTCTATCAATTATAAAAAATTATAAACAATAAAAAATAAATCTGATTCGCAGGCTGACTCAGTCTAACAAAAAACAAACTCCTTTTAGGCCATTGAAATTTTGAATCAAGTTGGACTGAAACAAAATAAGTTTGGATCAAAATTTTCATAACTCAATTCTATCCATTGATGGGTTAATTGAATCTGTCTATGGGTTAATTTTTTCGTTCAGAAATTTACGACTAATAGACCTCAATAAGTTGCAACTTTAATATTCTTTCATTTCTACTAATACCTTATAGGACATAAAAAATTGTTTTGTTAAAATAATGAATTTTAATATTTTATTTTGAAATTAAACAAAGTTAATAGGCATTATTGAACACATGAATCAATTAAAACAAAATTAATCTAAGTTAACTATTGGTCTTAATTTGAATCCATGGATATTAATCACCAAAACAAAGAATAGTAATACGTTATTACATTAATCAATCGGACAAAACTGACACAAAATTCTATATGTATTATATGGTTCTCTAATTAAAATGAAGTTTCATTCCGGTAATAAAGGAAAAAGATTTGCATTAAAGGAATATGTACATCATTTTAAGCATCCTAATTAGGTGTATTGCCTATATAATCTCTCAGTTTGGGTCACAATATTTATTTTTCTTGGGTTTTGCTAGGTGCACCAAGCATAAATTCTTATGCACCTAACATTTTAAGTGAAGTGACGAAATTATCTTTCATTTAAATTTAAAAAAAAAAGTCATTCTCTCCTCTCCTGTTCATATTGCTGCTGCGCTTCTTTCGTCCTCCTTCATTGCTTCTTCTTGTTGTGTTGTCGTCGTCTGTTACTGTTTGCACCTTCCCGTCTGTCTCAGTTGTCGCCTTGTCACTAAGAGTCCCTCTCATCCACTTGGTGTTGAAAATGGGATTGCATAGGCATTATACAAATTCAAAATCCATATAATACGTATTATACAGATTCTCAATCCGTATAATTATTTTTTTTAATTTGTTAAATAATAAAATAATAATTGAATAAATTATTAATATTTTAAAAAATATATTTTGTTGTTATAATATTTATTTAATGAATAAATATTGTTGTATATTTTAAATATTTATTTAATTAATTAAATTTGTTTTTTAAAATGGTTTTTAATAATTAATTAATTCAATAAATAATTAATTTATTAATTTTTTATTTAAAAATGAATGTATAAATACTATTGTAATTTATTTATTTTAAAAATATAAACAATTTAATTATATTTAATATTTGAAATATTTATTTATAAATTTTTTAAAATATCATTAATTCCAAATTTTTATAAGTATATATTGTAGAAATTAGTTTAACAAGAAAACCTAAATTTGTAAATGATGAATTTATTTTTAATTATATAGTCATATAAATATTATTACACTAATAGTAATAAATATTTATATAAATAGTCTTTGGAAGTATAAAATTAAAATTTCTTCATTTGTTTATAAAAATTTTAAAGTATTCAAATACTAATTTGTTAAAAAATGAAATAATCATTTATTAGAAATAAAAAAACTAAATTGTACTTATATTTGTATCATTTATTTAAGCTTACTAGAATTAGTGATGTGAAGTCTATAAATATTTAAAAAGAATTTCTATATTGATTTATGAATATATAAAAGTATTAAAAAATTATTAAATATTTATTTATGAATTGTTAAATACTAATTTATTCAGTATTTTAAATTAAATTTATTTATTAGTCAATTTGTTAGTAAGTTTATGAAACTCAACTATTATTTGAACAATGACATTAATTATTATTACTCTTTAAATGTACAGATTATGGTTAAAACCAGAGGATTGCATCGGACTTTAGGTAAAGTTATAGGAAGAGCCTTAGGGTCAAAAGTTAGTGGTGATGTCAATGAAACCCCTCAACGGTGAGGCTGATAGCATCTACACGTAGGCCGACAGCATCATGCAGCTAACAAGGTCCATGACCAGCCTTAGGAAGTAGTTGTTGATGATGTAGTTGTTGATGTCCAAGGATTTCCAGGTGAGTCCCACGATACATCAGTTTTTATGAACTATGTTCATCATGTGACAGTCACAGTTTAGAATGGAGAGGTATTTATTTTTTAAAATATACAATATTTTCATAATTATTTTTTATTCAAGTTGAAATTATTTAAATTTTTATTTTCAGAAACGTCATAAGTTAAAGTTGTCCTCCCATGGAAGGAAGGTAAAGAAATTTGGAAGGTATGCTCCAGAGAATGAAGGCACCATGGTTGTCACTGGATTAAGTCTTTTGATTGCATGTTCCTTGGACACTGGTGACATGGAACTTATATTTACTTTTGCGAAGAGGTGGCATAAGAAAACTAATCGTTTCTATCTTCTAGTAGGAGAGGTCGCTATCACCTTGGATAATGTGGCATCATTGCTTCATCTGCCTATTACAGACGTCTTCCATAGCTTTGAGACTCTTCATGTAGACCAAGTCATGGACTTGTTAGTTGACTTGCTTAAAGTCAGTTCACAAGAAGCAAGAGATGAGACATTGCAATGCCATGAGACATATGTTTGATTATCCTGAATGCAAGACATTTATCATAGCAAATGTGATGCATGACAGTGGACCGTAGCAGCTTGAGCATATCTTTTGCATCTGATAGGTTGCACATTATTTGCTAACAAGAGTGTCACATACGTGCATGTGCTATTCTTGGATGCATTTCGTGATCTCAGTCAAACTGGAAGCTACGCATGGGGAGCTACTGCACCGGTCCATATGTATGAGAATTTGAATGATGCGTCAAAGAGAAGCGTCAGGCAACTTGCAGGATATATCACACTTTTACAGGTATTTATAATTAATTTTAAATATAATTTTTAGTTTTGTAGTTTATATTGAGCATTGTTTTGATTTTTTTTTTATTTTTTAAATATGTGCAGTGTTGGATCTACGAGTATTTTCCTACTGTTGCTTCTTCTATTGTTGTTGAAGATTATCATGAAAGGAAACCATGTGCTTGCCATTGGAAGTCTTGGAAGGGATTATTTTTTATAGCGTCTTTTATAGCGTCTAATGTTGTGTGTTGAATTCCTTAGGGTGACCACCATGCATTCAAAGAATTTGAGTTGATCTCATTATTTTTTAGACATATCACATGGAGTCTATCTATTGTCATACACTGACCAGAGAGGGTTGTGCGACAGTCTAGTTATATGCAGACCATTCCTCCACACCCTACTACTCCATGTTTTTCTATAGAGGATATTGATGATAGACGAATTTAGTTTTCTGAATACCTTGCATCGGTTAGTCAGATTTGTGTTGCTCCTAGACCGTGTGCATTGGACTACATAGAGTGGTTCTACATGATATCCCATCCCTTCATGAGTCCGACACAGCCTAGGAATCATCCTAGACATCCACCCGTGGTGCACGATGATACATTTGTTGAACCAGATTCTCTCAGCAGTCGGTCACCGCAATTGCTATGCTAGAACCAACTGTACCTACACCTACTGATGTTGACATGCCTCGACATGCACTGGTATAATATATTTTGAATTCTCATTGTTAGTCATTTTATGTGTCATGCATTAAATGTTTACTTTTTACCTTGTTGTCATTGTCGTAGAAGGTTTGCCAAGCAATAACAGAAAGGTTGGAACGCTTGATCAACCTAAGGATAGTCACTAAAGGAACAGAAGCATACATTGTAACCGAGGAGTGCCTAAGGATTTCCAGGAGTGTCACTACGCAAGGGAATGTATATGTTCGATAGAGATGAAGGCGGCATACGCCAAACGCATAAAGATTGTTTGGATTTTTTAGGTTTTATATGAATTATGTATGCAATATGAATGAACAATGTTTATTATTTAGTGTTATTTGATAAGCTTTTTATTTATTTTCGTTTATGTAGTATGTGAATATTAAATCATTGACCTAAGTAGATAATTATGTTAAACCTTAAACCTAATTATTTAATCACTCAACCCTAAATACATAATTTGTCAACACTGAAATCCTAAACCCTAATTAGTCAAACAACCCTAAAGCCTAATTCAATTTAATTAGTCAAATAGCCATAAATAAAACACTAAAACATAAATAAATATATATCGTTTGATGTTTTATTTTTTTTCTAATATGATTATTTGCACAGACAATAATTAAGTAAAATAAATAATTATATGAATGTATAATGAAATACGCATTAATTATCATATTACATGACAACCTCGTAAGTATGTCACAACTATGTATGTTACAAATATTGGCTTAACAATAACTAAATGTTCAATCTTCCCTTAAATCAACAAAGTTTGTTTTCAACCTCGTCAAATTTGTATATTGCTGCATTATACTAATATATGGTGTAGGTTACTGCTTTGCTTGATAATGACAATGTGTGGACCATAAAAAAGCTACTGGCAGTAAGTGACAACAATTTCTTATAAATGCATGTTACTAGGGTCATACACATTCAAATTATCATAACACATTTTATTACATAAATTACACAAATAGGGTGATCATGTTTTTACCTAAACAAAATGATTGTCATACACATGACCGATACATATTACGTGATGTATAAAACAATCTCTTTGTGGTTGACTTCTAAGAGGAAAGAACATCATGCTTTGTTAGAGAGAAAGAGACACAAGGATGACATTATACCTTGATGCAATCACATATCTCATGTCGATTATATTCATCTCCTTATCCATGGTAACCTGCATGTAACAATTTTAATTACATTTATTTAAAGCTAAATTAATCCATCAAAACATAACAAAAAATTTATATACCATGGATAATCCATCAACAAGTAAGGATCACTTTAGTTCCTTAAATTTGTCTATGCCACCAAGCAGGCTGATATACTCATTAGATCATTTTGCAAGTTCTTTAAGCAAATGTTTGCGAACCAAATACCATGAATCTTCACCCATACCTAATAAGGCAGCAATTGCACGATATCCACAGTTACCATCAGCTTTGACATCGACAATGTTTTCAATGGAATCATGAATACATGGATGAAATTGATCCAACATCGGCACGGTCCTTCTTGGTTTTGCTTGTTCAGATGATGATGCACTACGTTTCTGAATAATTACTATTTTGCATAGAATATAATGCATCAACATACTCCCAGTAAGACGGATTACACTTTGTTGATCTTTGATGTTTGGCCATCGTTTTCTTCTGAGCACCTTCTGTTTTGTACTTTTCTGGAAGAGCACACATAAAAAATTTACATCAAGGTAGGCAATTTCCCAAAGTTTACTCTTTAGAGTAACTTTGTCACAAACATCAAGCTCTTTAAGCCGCTTGGATATGGTTTTCATCTCTTCGGTTATGCTGACTTTGCGCGAAAGGTATGCTACCAACAACATATCTAGTTAAAAAAAATTCGTATGGTATAAAAAGTTAAAAAAAAATTAACTTACGGATTGAGAATCCGCATGTTATTTACGGATTGACAATTCGTATGTTATGGATTGTCAATGCGTAAGTAACATATGGATTATTAATCCGTAATTTTTATGCGGAAAAAAACTAGATCAAAGTTCCAGACCTTATCTTTGCCATTAATGGTCACACCAACTATTACCACAACCACCACTTGCCAACGAACCATCATAACCGATGCACCTCGATCAAAGCAAACACAACAACGAACTAGCACCTCTCACACGATAACCTCTCACGAGAATGAAGGTGAAGGCAAAGAAAAAATGTCGCGTGAAAAAGGAAAACAAAGATGAAGAAGTTACAAGGGAGGGGTAGTTATGGAATTTTTTAAGGTTACTGGTGTACAAAGCAACTTCCGAATTTTTTGCCGTACTTTATGGGTTAACAAAATATTCTAGATCGTGCAAGCGGGCCCGTCACCAAGCGATTTTTTGTCTAGGTTTTATTAGCCACTAAGCGATAAATCACAGGATAGTTCTATTTTTTAATCACAACAAAAAAAAAAAGCAGGATAGTTCTATTTGCAATTCCATTTTTTATTTTGTTTTTATATCTTCCTTATCCGGAAAATTAATTTTCAGAATAATTTTTTTAATTTGAAAAAAACTAATTTCTAAACTATAAAAAATAGAAGATGTGAAAAGAGGGGGGGGAAGTATAAATAGAATTACCCTAAATCACACTCGTAAGTCTTACCTCACCAACTCCATCATTGAGTGATATAAATAACATAGCAATTTCTTGGTGGGAAAGGAAAGACTTGAAGAGTAACTAGCATAATGAAGAAGCATGAGATTGGACTGGACGGGACCTTTGAGTTGAAGTTTGTGGCTGTTAGACTATAGCCAACATATAATTTGGCATTATATATTTGTGTAGTATAAACTCTGTTGACAAATTTTCCATTCACATTCATTAAAAGCTAGGAATTTTCCGCTTAAAGGTTGCAGCTCATTTAAGCATGCATGCGCGCATCAAAATTATAATATTTTTTTAAGATGATAAGTATTGTTAGAGTCGGATATGACACCATTATGGATAGTAAAAAAATTCTGAATATTTAATATAATTGTGCATTTAAGATTTAAGTTCTAAATTACTAATTAAATTTAAATAATTTCATGATTTGTTGGATTATATATATATATATATATATATATATATATATAATATTTCATTTGATGACGAGACAAACTTGAACATGAGGTGAGATAGACTATGATCACTTTTTGTCCATCAGATTAGCTTTATTAGAAAGCCAAGCCAAGAATGTAATCACTATTCACTAGAATACGCGTAAGGTGATGATAAATGCTAGGGCAAAACCAATATATACATGTTGACAGATATGAATGCATCCTAATATTTAATGTGAGGTCAATTTTAATTCTTTTGTCCATTCTCAGTTAGTAAATACTAATAAATAGTCTTCTCCTTCTTAAATTTCTTCCTTTTCCAGTTAGACTGCCTGTTATGGATGACGATTGAAAAAGTTTATCCACATGGCCTGAATTCAAATGAGTATTTTCAGAGTACGAAATAAAATTATCATTATCATGTTATAAAAAGATAAGATCCAAAAAATTCATAATCATTTTTTTAAGTAAAATTTCAGAATTAATTCAACAATTTAACCTCTTTCGATTTTTAGAATGAAAAGAAAAAGGTCATGTATACATGTTTTTTGAACTTGTAAGTATTTCTTAAATTTAAAAGTTTTTCTGGTTTTAAACTAAACCTAATTATGGGTTAATTAAGTTGTTATTCCCTCAACTCTATTTTAATTTTTAGTTTCTCAATTTTTTTATACAACTTTTAGTCATTCATAAATTTTCTAATAGCAATTTTAGTTTTTCTATTTTTTTATTTTTAATCCTTTATTTATTTTTCTTGTTCAAAATTAGTTTTTATTTTGATAATTTTTAGTCTCTTATTTATTTTATATTTAAAATTAATTTTAAGTAATAAAAATAAATAAGAGACTAAAAATAAACAAAAAGTTTTAGAAAGACTAAAAATAATAATGAAAAATTAATAAGAGACTAAAAGTTATAAAAAAATTAAGAGATAAAAAATTCTAATATGAAAAAGTTGAGGCACTAAAACCTTAATTAACACCAATTTTCTTACCCTAAAATTTATATATATATATATATATATATATATATATATATATATAATAAAAACAATCACAAATTCAACTAATATAACACGAACATTTATTATCTATGAAAACCAACGTCATCCCCACACACCCCCACATCCAAACCAACATCTTGTCACGCTTCACACAGACGCGTCTTACCTTCAGACACACTCACACTTATGCTTTACACATTACGCGTTTTATATGAAATATGATTTTTATTAAAATAAATTTATATATACATGAAAAATTATATATATAAAAGCAATTTTTTTTATCGATTCTAATATCAAAAAATAACTAACTATAAATTGATTTTTTTAACAACTACTATTACTATATATTAGTTTAATTATTTATATTAATTTTTATTAAAATAAATTTATATATTATTTGTATTATATATGCCAAAATTAAACAATTGAAATTTTATTATAAAAATGTTCTTATTTTTATATATTTTAGGTATATATTATGTCAATTATTATTTATATAAATGCAAGATTGTTAGCATTCTTAAGCACTAGCTTGGTTAGGGGAATGTGCTAATCCCGGAAGAAAAAGATTAGCTGTAATGCCCTGATATTTTATGAGTGTAGGACGAAATAATAAACAAGAGTTTTTATAAATAAATATTTTAAAATAGAAATACATGTTAAATGAGATAAACACACAATTTTATTAAAATTCATATATTTTATTTTTTATATTATTAACTTTCATCGATAAAATATCATTGTCTCAAATTAAATATAAAATGTATTTTTTTATTAACATACTAACTTTTAGTTTTAACTAGTATTTTAATTTGTTAATTTCACAAGATAAACAATTTTTATAACATTATAATTATAATAAATAAATATTTTTAAATATATATAAATTATATATTCAAATTTATGATAAATAATTTAATTTAATTTGGAATATAAGATTATGTTTAATTTAAAATAGATAATCAGTTAAGAAAATTATATATGTACACGTATGTATAAAGATAAATAGATAGTGATTTGAGATGATTGAGAGAATTTTTTTTTTCTAATGATAAAAAAGGAGTGTGAAAATACATTTGATTTTTAATCTGAATTTTTTATCTTATTGAAAAAAATCTTTTGGTCTATTTATTATCGTACTCATTACATGTTTATATGTCATAAAAAAGCTATAATTTTTTAACACAAATTTATGTATAAGAAAAAAAAAAACCAAAAAAATGTACTTCATAATAAATAAAAACATAATTAGTCTATCACATAACTCTCTGTTCAAAAAAAAAGTTTTCTTTTTGGGCCCCTTTTTAGGCCTAGGATCGACCCTGAGCAATATCTAACAGCATTGCCATGAAGGCATTTCGTCTAGGGATATGCCCACCTTGATGCTATGCTAGGGGTGGTGCTACTGGAGGAAAACATACATCAACACTCTACCATTCTTTTTTTTTCAACCTTTTTTTTTATTAGAAAACAAAAGTTTTGATGTGTCTCACATATAAATGATGTTAGTGATTTACTAAATGAGAAATAAAAATCACTAAAATTTAAAATTGTCAATAAATTTTAAGTAATAATAAAAAGACTGTCATTTTTTATAGAGACATTTATCACACAATGCACAATTATTAGTTGCTTTTATAGTTGTGTTTCTTCTTGTGTATGTTTTTGTTTCACGGATAAAACATTATGTATGTACATGTTGTTTATTTTTATATTAATGAGGTTTTAATTTATATATTTTAAAAACAATAATTTTGATCCCTGTATTTTTTTTTACAGTCGGTGAATTTCGTCGTCCGCAATACTATTATTAAAATATAGGAATTAAGACAATTTTTATTGTGAGAATAAAAATATATTTTATTTCTTGAAATCTCTATTCTGAATAATGCGGTGGAGATTAAAGCATTATCTTTTATCGAAGAATTATGAGATTCTTATTCTCAGAATAAAAGATAATGCTTTAATCTCCACCGCATTATTCAATCATGATTTGTTTCTTAATCATCCATTCTTTACTCACATCACAATCACCCTCATGTTTTTAATTTATTTTTTCAATGTTTTCTCATTTAAAAAAAAAAAACCATATAAGTCCAAGAATTTTACTTAATTTTCAAGAAATGTTATTCATGCTATTCAATACAAATAAGAGTTTAAATTATTTGGTTGAATATGACATGTAACTTATTATAAATCCTTTGATATATGTATTTGATTTTTATCAATAAATAAACTAGCATGATACAAAACGCTTTTTTTATGAAAGATAAAAACGTTAACAAACATGAAAATAATTAATCAGTTTTTCTCACAACATACAAGAGAGAGAAAAGAGAAAAAAAAAAAAGGTCTTTATCAAATTAACTTTCTGTCAACTATTTTCGTACTAAACAAAATTTCCCTTTTGCAAAAAATATCCAAACCAAAAACTCCATTTTATATAATCATTTTAAACTATGACCCGATTATTTGGCTATCAACAAAATTTTCAAGCTACTCACTCATTGTCAAAAAAGTGCTGCCATAATTTGAACAAAGAATCCACTTGCGAAGGGCTCGTCTTTTCATCTATAATATTTTTCTTAATCCAAACAATCATAGTGGATTCTTTTCAGTGCTCGATTAATCAAAGCTTCTTGTTCGTTTTTTGTCGGCCACATTTTATATTCCCGAATCTAATCACTATATTTTATCATTTGAAGAATGATAATTTTTTGGCACCTTTTAACCGATACAACGCTTGATGTATAATGTATTAGCACACATTGAGAAAGTCCTAGAGTTATCATGTGGCACGAGACTACTAATTTCGGGAAGCAAATCGTATATGGATATTTTTTTGGTCACCGAAGATGGCTCAAATATATGTCTCTGTACTCTACAACAATCTTATTATAAGTAGTTTAAATATGTTTCTGCACTCTTATCAAAGTTTTAAAAAAGGTACTTATTCAACAACAAGACTAGAACCAAAACAAAAGTTGAATTCTTTCCGAAGAAGAAGAGGAAATCGAATATTGGGCAAATTTTCCCTTTATGCTTGAAATAACAATTACTATTATTTTCAACGAATAAGTACCATAATAGAAATTAACTACTACTGATTAGTGATTCATTCTTTTTCGCGTTTTCCACTCCATGAATGGATAAATGCCTAGTCACTAGTCATTAATTAGTGGACACAAAACAGATTGCGATAGGGGGAAAAAAACATGCATCAAGATAACAATAAGCAACAACTCCTCAAACAAAAATTAATAACAAGAACAAGAGAGAAGCACAGGCTAAAGATAACTTAGCTAGAGAATTATTACTATCCCCCAGGAAGTGGTAAATAGTAAATACTAAATAGAAACCCACAAGTGGGGTCCCACTGATTTGCCGACAGAGAGGTAGAGAAAATAAATCTGTGTGTCCTCGTCATCGTAATTGAAGACAACTACCCGCCAAAAATACAAATCCATGAAAAATCTTAGAAATTTTTGGTTAATTAATTAAAAGAAAAAGAAGATGAGAGCGAAGAGAAATAAATATCAAAATTAACAATAATCATACATAAACACATCAGCGTCTCAGCAAACATTCCAATACATAATCAATAATCATGTTCAAGAAACTGCCTATATATGGCAATCCTTTTTTTTCTTCTTCTGTATGGTATCAACGAATTCAACAACAACAAAAAAAAATAGCAAGAGAAACATCCTAAGTTAACACGCCCTGCAGAGACTAGCACATGATTGTTTTTTTTTGGAAATGTTAGGATTGGAAGATAGTGGCTAGGGCCTAGGAATCAGTCGTCGGAGTTTTAGGCACTTGGAGTGGGTGAGGTTGGGGTAGTAGAAGGGGAGGTGTGAGAAGTAGCGTCTCCAGTAGTAGTAGTAGTAGTAGCCAAAGACGTAAATGCCCTCGCGGACTTTAAGAGAATTTTGAAAACCCTGATCTTGACTAGCCCCCTCGGGGGTGGGAGAGTCCGTGGGGGCGTTTTAGCTCTGCTGTTAGATCTGGTTACGCTGCGCTCTATTTGAGGCATCTCAACTTTTAAACTTGAGAGAGAGAAAGAGAGGTGTGTGAAGTATGTAGGGGGTTGGGTGAGTGAAGTGAAGCAGAGAGGGAGGGTGTGAATATAAGAGGAGACAGTACGCTACAGCAGTCCCAATAACTTGCCCAAGAAGATTCATTCATTTGAGGATGGAAGATTTTCACTCAGTCACGGATCCAGAAATTTATTAAGGAAATAAATACTTTTCCCCCTTTCTAATCATTTAAATGTTTAACTTTTACTAAGTTATAAATTAAAAAATAATACTTACTATTTTTAAACTTTAAATTAAAACTAATTTTTATTTTAAATGATGATAATCTTAATCATTATCATAAAAACAACACACATATAATTAGTTTTATATAATTTTATTCTAATTATCACTTTAATCATTACAATAATAATAACACACACCACTAATTTAATACTAACTAACCTTAATTATTATTATCATTAAAATAATAATATAAATAATTAATTTTACACGAAATATATATCTATGATTATAGATGATGTTGCCCCTCTCCTCGTGTGCACTTGGAAAGGAATCGCACACTCAAACTCAAACACATTATAAGTAGGTTTGATTTGTTAAAAAATATTATATTGAATATTATTTGTCGTATATGATAAAAAAATATTTTTTAATTTGTATCTTTATTTTGTGATGTTTTTTTTGTTTTGTCCAATATCATATTTTATATTATTTTAGTTATGTTCTCTTATTTATTATATGATGTAAAAGATAAAAAAAATTATCCTTTAAATTATATCTTTATCGTGTTATGTTCTTCTTGTCTTGTCGTTGTCGTGTACAATATTAACAAATCAAACACATTTTAACTTGGTGTTTGATGCAATGCCAAATACACGGAAACAATCGGGCCATGAATATTGCGTGCGAATACACATAGGAGAGAAGAGCCCACAAAGTAGTAGATCACGAGGGAAGCAACATGGGCCCAATAATAGATGGCCCAAAGAAAAGTACCTAGTGCAATAAAGTGGGAGCACACACACTCCCTAGAAACACCTGGTTGCCATTAGTAATGAATAGTGACAGTAAAAAGGTTCTAATCTATGAAACATCAACACCGACACGGACACTAGATACGATACGGACACGTGGATACTTATAATGTCCAAAATATAAAACGTAGTACGGGTGTTGTATCAATATTAAATACTGACACAAACGCGTGTCGGACACCAAACACAGTAAAGGAGGGACTGGGGTGTCCATTCTTCCAAGTTTCTAATTTATTTCCAGACTCAATCAAAGATAATAATAGTAGCAGCATCAGCAAGCATTTAGTTGAAGTGATATGAATTTAACCTTTTAAGCAAACGGTTGAATTTAAGATTTATAGATAAAAAAATATAATTAAAGAAAAAAAAATCTATTAAAAATAATCAATTAGATTTCCATAAAATATTAGTTCTATTAAATTAATAAATAATCTATACCAGCAATATGATAAAAACATAAATAATGACAGTAAAAGGAAAATTTGAATCCGTACAGAGAAGACCATTGCAAAGAAAAGACAGGGTTTTGAAAGTCACTACCGTCCATTGAAGAATAGCAGGTCAAGTTGACTCTTCCATGGACGGCATTGGGCAAAAATCCTTTTGTGGCAGATGGACTTTCTATACACAACCAATTAAAAGTGTTATTGCATCATTCTATTGTCTTTGTCTTACACTCTTATGTTTAAGAAGCTAACCGACCCATAAATTATCATCCGTTGGGGATAAGATGTGAGAACATCTTCGTATGAAAACAATTGAACCAAAGGAAAAGCTATCACTCGATTGGCAAATTCTGCAACTTTTGGACTGCGATCATCATCAAAATGACCCCACACCCTGACCTTTTGTACAATAGTTGGATGCTTCCGTCTACAGTTTTTAATTTCCGTTCTATCCAAAATGTTATTTGTTAGGGAAATTATAATAACTCGCCATCTTTTTTACACTAAATAAATATGAGTTTTATTGTTTGATGTATTCTCCATGTAAAAAATTATGTTAGCATTTAAAATATTTTGCTGTGTTAATGAGTTTAATATATATTATGGAATAATTGTTAAAAGAGCCAAATTAATTAAATAATGTGTGAATACATTATTAAATACAGAAACAAAAAGTTTAGTTGTTTTGAATACCTTGATTGTTTATGTTGTTATTATTAGTAATCGTTATCATTACAACTTTTAAAAAAAAATTATCAGTAAAAGAGTAAATTTATTGTAAAAAAGAAGGCACCAGTGGTGCCCCGATCGAATACACAAAAGTTCGAGACTTATATAATCTAGTGTCAAGAATATATTTATTTATTAAATTTATCTACACACAACATTTTTAGATGGTTTATTACGCATTTTTTTTTTTTTTTATTCTTCATTGTTCTTGAATATAAGTGAGTTGACATGTTTTGAATTTAAAATTTACTTCTTAAAATCTGATAAAAAAAAATATAATAATGAGGATACCTTAATATCGTTTGTTTATGATGGTAGTTATATAACTTGTTTTGTTTGGCAGGATTCCTTTCCTCTTTTATTAAAGATGAGTTTTTTTAAAAATAAATATGATCTTTCTTATTATAGGTTTAAATGATTGTACATGGATTTTGGTTTTTGTCTTCCATGATCTTTATTTTCTTTTTAAAATTTAATATAATAAAGTGTGTTGTTTTGGCCATTGAAGGTTGTAGTGTCAACCTAATTGGGATTGATTCCTTCAATTCATCTTAGCACATCTCTAAATTTCATAAAAAAAATCATCAAAAATAGATTAAAATACCGGAAAAACTATGTGTGTACCTCAAAATTTCATAAAAAAATCGTCAAAAATAGACTTAAATACCCAAAAAAACTGTGTGTATACATCTCTAAATTTCATTAAAAAAAATCTTCAAAAATAGACTTAACTACCGAAAAAACTAAATAATACAAAAACATGTTAAAAAAATAAACATTTTATCTGACATAATTAGTATCTTGTGTAAAAAATAATTAAATCTTATCTTAACTAAAAGAAAGGGTAGAGATAAACCCTACTTTATAATTGAAAAATAAAAGATAAATGATCTTATGTATAAATGATAAAAGAGGATTTTAATAAATATTTTAAGAAATAAATAAATAACATATAAAAAGTTAAAAGTTATAAGGTAATATTTTAAAAAATGTTATTTGAAATAACATCATATAGTAAATTTTGTCATTCCATAATGATCATATTTAATTTAAACATAATTGTCTTCACTAAATAATACCTATGATATAGAATAAAACATATTACAAGCTATTAAAAATGCTTGTTTAATGAATATTATTAATAAAGTTAAATAAGATTTTTTAAGTATAAAAAAAGTTACAAAATAATTGAAATGATGGGTGAAACATAGACGTGAAGTTTGTTTGGAAAGGTAGTCTTGTCTAGGAGCTCACAAGCTAGTTTAACTAGATTATAAGTTGATTAACACACAAATTTATTTTAGTAGTTTTTAACCTATTTTTATAAGCTAATGTAGCTAGTTATAACTTATAATTTTTTTTTATATTTTACATCGTTATACGTGAAAAGTATTAATTGAAAGCATCAAATTTTTATAATATAAAATTCAAAAACTATTGTCTAAAGTTTAAGAAGATATGTTATTAAAAATAAATTCGAATATAATAAGTAATACATGCATCTACGCACATAATCAAATAAACAAATATGTCATTTCATGCCATCTAACATTTATTAGTCAACGTAGTAGTTAATCTTATAAAAAACTTTTAATTTAATCAAAATAGCTTTTTAGCATCTGAATAAATTATAAGACAGTGTTCCCAAACATATCCCGTGGTAGAAAATTTATAATTAAAAGTTGTTAAATTAACTTATTTAATTATATTTTTTTTAGTAAAATTATGTTTTGATGTAGCTGATATATATAAAATAAAAGAATTAAACAATTTATATAATATTCTTAAATTATTTTATTTTATTTCATTGATAAAAATATTTTTGAGATAATTATAATTATTAATTTTAAACTCTTATAATTTAAAATATAAATTAATTATTTTAATTTCAGTTATTATATATTTTTTTTCATATTATGCATTTATTGAAATATTCATTGACTAGTTTAAAATAAAATAAATTAATATATACTTTTAAATTGATGTTTTATTATTATTATTATTTTTACAATGATATTAGAATGAAATATATATTAATTTTGTTGATAACTAATTTTTGTTAGAGAGTTTAATAGATATTTTTTCCCAATTATGTTTTTTTATTTAAAATCCTCGAATTCAAGATTTTGCTTAAATGGGTTGAGTTCATTATATTTCAAATCAATAAGTTATTGATTGTTTTATTGTTATTATGCTAATTAATATAATGTAATGCGCATTACATTGGAAATGTACGAGAAACATCAAAGAATTAATCGAAGAAAAAAAACATGAAACATCAAAACAAAAGAACAAACAAAAAAGAAACATTTTAAAGTGAAAAATGAAATAAATATAAAAATTAAATGTTGAAAATTAACATTTTAAAAAATCTTATATAAAGTAGTGTATAAAAAAAATACTACAAACTATTAGAAAAATTTGTCTATTACACACGGTTAAAAAGGTTAAATAAAGTTCTTAACTGATGTACCAAAAGTAAATTTCTTAACTGATAAAAGAATTTTTTTTATCAGCAACAATATTAATTCATTCAACTGCACAAGATGTGCAACACACGAATAGAAAATATAGCGTATGATTACCCAGAACCAACTACATGTGCCTGATATCACATGCATCCTGCGAAAGAAAGAAGACTCTAACAATCTACACAGCAATGAAAATTGCAACATTCAGTAACAATAATGATTGCATCTTTCCCTATACACATCACATATATATCTGCATATAGAAAGATACAATACATTGCACCTTCAATCAACATTGATATCCATTTTGTCGTGGAACCAAAAATGTTGTCCCAAAATGTATCATTGCAAACATAAACCCAGATTTGCTTGCCATTGTTGGTAGGACCACGAGAAAATTTTCTGGTATGCCTTTAACCAACTCCAAGTCACTAATAATATCCTTTCCCATAGTTGGTTGCTATCCAAATGTTTACCTTCAAAGTTAAAAACTAACTAAAAAGACTTTGTCAAGCGTACACGTATAAAAAACTAATTAATTAGTGACGAATGCATGCGGTGTTATAATTTTCTTCATCATAAGGCAATTTTGATAATGATGACATTAATATTTGTTTTTGTTATTAATTATATGTAATACTAGTTTGTGAAAATGCACCCAAAAAAATACTAGTTTATGAAAAATAACTAAGACATTACTGCAAAGTCAAGAATATTTTTGCAGGGTTAATGCGTGTATTAATCTTAAAGTTGACATCAAATTTCTTGCGATGGTACTGTCTACTCTTTAATTTGATGTTTGTACTAATGTTATTTAAACAATATTTTTTAAGAAGATGTTCATATTACATAATTTTATAATTTTTGATTTGATAATATTTTCTTATAATTTATCATTGAATTGAAAGTTTAATTCACATAAATTATATATGTAAAATTTTATATTAATCAAAAATCATTTGCTATCTCATTCATATAAATTAAAATCGACCTAATATAAATATTTCAAAATGTATTAAAATTTGAATCATTTAATTACTTTCTTGTTTTTGTTTAATTTTTTCAAAATTTGATAAAATATAAATATAATTCAATAATTAAATAAAAAAATTATATTATATATTAATGTAAGTTATAAAAATGATATAATAATTGTTAAAATTATATTAATATAATTTGATTGCTCCTCATTTTGTAAATTCTATATATATATATATATATATATATATATATATATATATTATATTTATTCCTCTTGGTAATATCACTTGTTTTATATGTTTCTCCTCTTCTTAACTCTTATGTAAAAGACTATTGCAAAAAAATATTACATAAATGACATTACTCAATTATTAAATGCTTAGGGCAATGCACGCCCTAACTAAGATGATCTTGGGATTAAGGAAAAGCCTGTGTCAAAGCTGAGATTAATCGATCTTATACTACTAAGAAGTATGACGGCACATGGAATCCTGATCTGATGGAGTGGAGCCAATACTCGCTGCAAACCATGTCAGTCTCCCCGATAGCAGTTGAGAGAATGTTCGAAACAGAGGTGTTGAATTGTTTTTTAATTTTCAAATGAAGAAGGTTAAATGATATTTATCACAATAAACTAAAATTAAGATATTAAATGTATGTTAATGTATTAGTTTATCTTTGGCTTAATTATACTTTTGATTTTTTTTCATAATATAATTACGAGATTTTCATTCTTTTCATTGATCTCCTATGAAATATTTAATAGATTTTACTATGAGATAAACAATTACTTTACTACCCTACTTAGATTCTTAAAAGTCTTAAAATTTAAAAAAATCTCTAAAGATGACATTTGTATATCTTATGGTTAAAAGATTTTAACTAACATGAATACACCTAATTACTTATTATCTATGTCACATGTGATTACATACTAAAGAATGATACATAATAATTTAGTGCAGATATATCAATAACAATTCAATCAAGGACTAAAATGACAATTATTGAATAATCACCCATTTATTATGTACTTACGTCATGTGACATTCAAGTGTACATCATTAATTACCACTTAAACAAATAACATGTCACACACATTAAATACTTTAAATAAAAAGTTTTTAACCAAGAAAAGATTTATTTTCTTTTTTTCTCTTCTTTTGCCTTTCTTTCAAAATCTCGATGTGAAACATATCTTATCATGTTAACAACCAATTTATAGATAAAAAATGACAGACAAGCAATACTGAGTTCTCATATATGTAGTACTTGAAAGAAAATTACAATCCAAACTGAAAGTAAAAGTACAAAGATTACAAAGTCCCTACCTCCAGCCATGACTCTAAAAACACTGGTCAGAGATTAAGGACATTCCAAACGAGCTCAACTAAATAGTAAGGACATAGCAAACCCAACATAACAACAACAACAACCCTGTGAATTACAATCCTGATCAACCATAAAAAACGACTGGTTTTCCAGGATTTTATTATGCACACTAAAATTCAAATCACATTGCATCTTCTATTTGTACGAGAGAAGACGTAGACAACGTTACTTAATCAGAGGCAGTAGTAGCAGCTTCTGTCTGCAATAAAAAAGGAACAGACACAATGCAAATGCTTTTTTAAGTTGATGATGATTCCTCTTACCGAAAACATTGTAAGAGAACCACGATAGAGAGCGCGAGATGAGAAGGGAACGACGACAACGTGGTAGAAACAAGTCTCATATCCCATCAATAAACCTTCAAATTAACCGTGCATGATCGAGATGGATATTTTAGTCTCCAAAATTTTAAAGTTCTTCTGTTAGGTTTGACTTTCCCAAAACCATCCATTCTAATTTTTTAAAATGACAAAAAAAAATTAAGAAAATAAAATGGATGTTTTAAGTAAAATTGAAACTAACAGAAGAACTTTAAAGTTTTAGGGTAAAAAAATATCTTACTCGTCCAATTTCAATGATTAATTTGAGAGTTTAACCGAAAATTGAGACTAGACTCCATCGGAGCTGTAAGCACTTGGTGGTGGGGTCGATATAGCAGAGTCACCACCGTTTTTATCATCGTCGTCTTTTTCGTCCTTTGAGAATTTAGAGGCAACAATTTTGACCAAGTTGCTAAATATCTGAGCTTTAATTTGGCCCCTTTTTGGTGGAAAACTTGTTTTCTTGTTGTGAACTGTGGAATTATTTGTTGCCATTCTTTTTGTTTTGTTTTGGTATCTGCCAAAAGAAGATGAAGAAAGAAACAAAGAGTAGTTAAGTATGTAAAAATATGCGAAAATTAAGAAGCCTCTGTGCCCAAGAAAGAGCAGGCACAGGAGAAAGGGGAAGAAACGAAAGAAGGAGCAAGGGGAAGATTTTTTAGAGTAGTTTTAGGATTTTTGAGCCTTCAGTTGTTGCTATTTATGGTCTGAAAAGGGTTATTTTAATACTTTTTTTTTATTACAAAAAGTGAACCAATCGTCATATAAAGTACTATAAAAAATACATTATTTAAAAAAGAAAAGATACATAGGTATATGCAAAATTACGTGGAAGATGGTGTTAGGGAAGTGCTCACTAGCTGCATTGCAAGTTATGACTAGGAAATTTCGTTCCTTGTTTATGAATTTATTTATTTTGTATGATTTGATTTTCTTCACAACTGGGTTTGTGAACAGGTGCTATGCGCTGCTACTTTGTAACCGTCCAAAGTATTGAGCTTTTCCCACTGACATTTAGGCCATTATGCACTTCTAGATAGATTAGAGCATTAAGGTACTTGTATTATGAATTTAATCGTTAGTATAATTTAACTTATTTTAAAGAAAATTATTTTTTTAAGTTATTGCCGAAAGATTATTATTTTTTTAAATAATTTATTTATGTTTTGCTTTGAATTTACCATTAATAAGAAAGGAAAATGACCTTTTCACTCCTTTTGTCTTTCGTTTTTAACCTTTTTCTCTCTTTTTTTGAACGGAAAACCTTTTTCTTATAACAGTATAAAAACATATATAAACGATGGGGCATAGAAATAACATTACAGTATTAATTTAGTGATGATGGACGTTTGACTTTCGTGGTGATGCTCTTGACCTACATAGGCGACTCCTTTATTATTCCATATTGTTTATAGTTATATGTAAGATTGGATTTTGTTTTTATAAGTAGAAAAAAAAATTATAATAACTCACATATCCTATTTAATGAATTAATCAATTGAATTAGACCTTTTGATTATAAGATCATTTTTGTAATATGCTAAAATAATATTTTTAGTCATCATTTACCAAAGACTAAAAGTACTAATTTTTTTTAATAAAAAAGTACTTATTTTTAATTTTTTTGAAATAAATAAATTAATTTTAAAAGTTATATTTTTGGAGACAAATTGACATTAAAAAGGAGGGCGAATGAAAAGTAAGATAAAATTCTTGACAAAAATACTTGAATCTTTTAAAATTCAAATTAAACATTATTAATGTTGATATTAAGGGAGTATTTCGTATTTTTAATTCCAAAAGCAAAATTAAAAATTGGGAATTTGGGACACTTATTAGCAAAATCTTATATCAGATCGATGGATTCATATTCATGGGACTAATAGATTAAATAAAATTATATACTGTAGTGGAATATTCTCTTTCGGCACACAGTTATGGCGGCTCAATATGATTGATGATTTGGAGAAACGACTGAAACGAAACGTTGCCAGATAGATAGGCAGCTTCCCCAGATTTTCCTAACAAACATCACTGACTTTCTAATGAGTTTCAAATGAAGACTGTCATGAGAAGCTTTATAATCGTATTGGGTAAAAATTTTATGTGATGAATGTATGTAAAATAGATTTTTTTTTTCTCTTTATAAATATTGAATACAAGTAATTATATCATAATTTATAATTCCTATGTCACTAAACACCAATTTTAATCAAAACAACATTTTAATTCCACTTTTTTATTGAGAAAAATATTTTTTTGTACAAGAAAAGTGAGATTTTTTGTCCTTTAATTTGAATTCTGGGGATTTTGATGTGTGTGTAATTGTGTATGTTAAAAAAAATTAAAAATAACTAAAAGCATTAAATTAGTGACGAAACAAATTACATATACTCCAGAATTTTAAAAAATTCTTTACTAAATTTTTTGTAACGTCAGAATTAGTGGAAAAAAATTGTCACTAATGTATTCAATTAATGTAATTGACACTTTTCAAAAATAAATTCGATAAACTCAAATTTTGTAAAATTGACTAAACCGATTTGTAAAAGTTGATACCATAAATATTCCTAAAATTTTATAACCATTATTTAGTTATGTTTGTCAAACATTCATATCAATCCACAATTTTTTTAATAGACATGAATAATTATAATTGAAGCTTGATTTTTATGGGTTGACTTTTGGCTCTAACATATTAACTTCATCCGGAACAGTCCAGCGATGCTGATTTGAAAAAAAAAAATGTGCAATTTTTCCAACCCCACAATACCAACAACAAATAAGGCTCATTGCTTCTGATGCAAGTGAAAAGTACTTTGTAATTTAAAATGTGTTTCTTTTTTAAAAATTTATAAATAAGGCATAACCTAGATACAGTTTTATCTGTATTATTTTTCAATCATAATTAAAATTTTATTTTAAGAGTATGCTTTTGTGACATTTGTATTAGTAATACCAACAACACATGTAATGATGATGATAATGTTGATAATAATGTAATAATAATAATAATTGTCATAATAATAATGATAATAATAATGATGACAACGAAAAAATAATAACCAAAATGTAATGGTAACTAACAAGAATAATAATTATTATGTGAAAATCATAATAATGATTATGACAACTAAAAGAGTTGTTATAAATGTAATTGTTTTTTTAAATTAAAAAAATTCATAAATTATTATCTTTTTTTAAAGATATTTTTTCTTGTTGAACATAAATGTAATAAAATTTTAAAATTAAGCAAAACAAAGCATTTTAATATTATTTTAGTCATCTAAAAATTAAAAATAAAAAACTCACAATCACTCTTAAGTCTAGACAATTTGGAAACAAATTCAAGTTGATTGAAACTAACTTAATTAACCAACAAAAATTATTTTTAGAATATCTTAATCTCCCTTTTTAAACAAACATATTCTAAGAATTGCACTTGTTTTTTTAGAGGTTCCAAGAATTGGATTAACAACTAAAAAGTATGTCACTAACCTTTTTCTTCATTAAAAAAAGCAGGTGCGGCAACGCAGGCTGTCACCCACTTACCCAAAATAAATCTTCACCCTTTATTGAGCATTATCCATTCTCCACCCAATAAACAATATCTCGCTCTCATGATATTTTTTTTTTCTTCCTAACTAAAAAGGATGTCACTAACCTTTTAATTTTTTTACATCAACTAATTCTCATTAATCCTAAATTAGAGAGTCTTTGAGGTTGTAAAACATATAGTAGTGTTTCTTAGATAAGGCGAGATAGCTTGCAAGTAACAATTTATGTTGATACTCCTTGTAGTGACAAAAACTCATTACACCATTTTAAGTTGGCAAGCGTTTCATGTAGCAAGATTCTTATAACATGCTCCCTTACTCATTTTTATCTCCAAAATCACCCTATCCATTACAGCTGAAAATATTGGCTTCTCTTATTTGTTTTTGGGTATGGAATATAATGCATTTTTTTTTTAATTCATTTACTTGCTCGTCGTGTACAAACTAGAAAACAAACCGGAACAATTTGATGGCGTGAGCACTGACATATGTGCCAGGAATTCAGCCAACATGGAAACAAGCCTATTCTTTATGAAACATACAGCTAAATTAAATAATAATTGAAATAAAAGGGCATGTCTTTCTCTGTTTTGTTTTATCTTTGTTTTGACAAAAAAAAATTGCTGTTGATAGTTGAAACAATCAACAGCGAATAGATACCACAAGCTAGCTTCACAAGTGTAACTTAGCAAGAAACTAACAACTAAAATAACAAAGACACTTTTAATCTCTTTTTATTATTTTAAACACAAGCATGTCCTTTTTTTATTTTATTTAGAGAGAAAATACAAAGCGGGTGTAGTTACAAGTTGAAACAATCAAAATCGAATAAGATAATCTAGTTATTATGTTCTTTAATGAAAGTGATTCAAATATTCGCGTAAGTGGATCTAGAGAAAGACTCAAAGACACGTAGAAACAGACTTAATTGGTTTTATTTGATTTATGGTGGAAAGATTTTATGACAAGTAAGTTTGAAAGTGTAACAGATTTATTTTTGGGTTAAATTAGATTTAACTCATTAGTATAATGAGCTAAATCTAAATTTGAGTGCTTGGTTCACCTTAAATTTACAAGTTATTCAATTTTAATAAATTAATATTGGACACTGTATCAATCACATATTTTTACATATATTTACAATTTAGTCAAATAAAAATTAAATATATGTATATAAATATTAAATAAAAAATTGATTCATTTATATGCTAACCTAAATTTTATCTCGTTAAACTGCCAACAAATCAGTCTATAAAACTCACCAACTAACTCAAACCTGATGTAAACGTGTAAAATAGTTATCCAGAAACGACTGATTCAACACTTTTTTGAATGAATGATTATTGAGTTAATAAAAAATAAAAATAATTTAATTATTGCACCACAATCAAAAAAATATTATCTCACTAAACAATAAATTCTTTTTAAAAATTATTATAATGAGTTAAACAAATGTAAAGAAGAACAATCAAATCAAATGGAATTCATAATATTTAATAAAATATTATGTCCAATAATATAAATTGGTGAGTCAACCTAATCCATTTGACAAATTAGGTAGATTAACTTGTTGTTGTGTTATAATAAAGTTTCACGAATTTAAGAGTTAAAGACAATGGTAATTTATAAATATTTTTCTTCCTCAATTCATCGAGATATCATTTAATAAGGATAAAATTGTGATGAATCATTATAAACAAAAACAAATAAATATCTTATATAAGGTGATCCTAATAATGTCTAAGGATTTGAAGTCACAATATTAATATTAGAAGGATGGTCTAGATCACTCTTATCGTTTACGGCTTAAATATGTTTTAAGTCTTTCTAAAATTAGTAAGTTTTAATTTTAGTTTTTATAAAAAAAAATATTTAGTTTTCAACCCTCAAAAAGTTGAATTTTAGAGATCAAAAATAACAATTTTAGATTTTGGAGGGATTCAAATCAAAGATAACTATTTTTAATGACCAAAATCAAAATGAACTCGTTTTATAAGGATTACAATTAATAATTTTAAATTTTAGAAGGATAAAAACGAAGAAAGGATTTTATAAAAAAACAAAATAAAAACATGTTGATATTATAAGGACTAAAATAGTAAAAAAAACAGTTCCACGGCAATCGGTTTGTATGGTTTTTTAATACCATAGTTGTATGTAATATATTTACATACAAAATTCCAGCGGATATATTAGAATTAAATTAGCATTAAAAAATTAAATTAAACCCTGTGCAATTACTAAATAAAGAGGGAGAAAAATGTGCTAATAGTCTCGTACTGTTTTATGTGATTAAGCCCATATCTTTCTAAATAAGAAAAAAACTGAGTTAGCCCATGCTTGAATTTTCTCTCTTTCTTTTTATGACTAAACTGCAAGATACAAAAAAAATAAAGAGCTTGAACGTAATCCAATGGATAGTTTTATGTGCTTGTCATGTTGGCCCATTATATCCTTCTTAAGACACTGCACTTCTCTTTGCTAATGAATGTTTTAAGCAGTTGCTATCTCAACTCCCCTTTTCCTAAAACACACACTCCCTCCCTTGTCTCTTTATCCCTTTTATTATTGGCGAATCTAGCAAATACAGCACGCATGTTGACACCGCATTGTCTCACTCCTTTGCCTCTTTCCCACCATTGTCGTCTTCTCTATCTACGCCTACCAGAACGGAAAACACGACCCTCATGCTTTCTACATACTTGGTCTCAAAATCTTAGAATAAGTTCAATAGTGCCACTAATGGCCCTAAAGCAATCCATGTAACCCAAAATTCGTTGGACCCAACAAACCCTCAATTCTCCTTGTAATCAGTATGTCTCCCAAACTGTGCAAAATCATGATTAGGGACCTTCACCTTGTGAAATCAATTAAGAATAAGATTGACTATTGCACGGCTTATCGGATTGAAATTTTCTACAGCATGTCTCTTATAGATGTTGAAATGACAAGGTTTTGGGTGCACATGGCAAAACGTTTGGTTCATGATGCAATTGGTAAATAGGGGCGGGGGTGTTTTTTTCTAAAGAATATAAGGAAGAAAGAGATGGGCGGGGAGTGTAGGTTCACAAGGGTAATTTAGGAGAAAAAGGAAAAGGAAAGTGTTTAAGTGAAGAAGGAGAGTGGAAATAGCAACAGCCTCGTTTTATATCTACAAGCCCAAATGCTGTCGACCAATAAAGCAAAAGTGGCATACTCACAATTTTATCCCTTTAATTTTTTAATTTTTTTTAATAAATACCTTTTAGACCATTGTAAATTTCTGTTGTCTAATCATATACAACAAAAACTAATTTTTGTTAAAGAGTAGTGAACATAGCAGCCCATCTAAAAAGTCTCATTTCTCATGACAACTAACAAAAATCATTACTTTCGTTCTGAAAAAACACCCCCAAAAAAACCCACAATGTCTGTGCTGTATCTTTTCAACGACAATTTCTTGTAGCTGAAACAACTGGTCGATTTTATCGACAAGATTGTGATTATCATGATCAAGAAAAACAAACTTCTTAATTGATGTTAATCATGTAAAACTTTTGAGAGATTGAAAAGAGGTTTTCTATACTTCTCTTTCCGATATTATTTTACCAAGATAAGTCAATGGACAATGGAGGGTATCTATTCCTCCCATTGACAAATGTTCAATTGAACTTAAAAAATGAAACCAGTTTAGTTCATCGAGAAACATCTTAACCACAATTTATTTTAAATTAATTAAAATCTAAGGTATCCCACTATTGGAAGTCACTAGATAGAAGCATGTGAGCTAATGGTTAGCATCTACCTTTAAATAATACATATACCATCTCTACATATACAATTATGTGAAAATGACTTTATTTTTTTATTATTTAAAGATAATCAGAATGGATAAGCTATAATATTTCCAATTGTGAACCTTGTTCATTTCTAGATTGCTAATGTAGATTGTTAGGAGATGTCAACCTCACACTATCACTCAAACATTATTGCAGTCTTCTAGATTTAACATACTTGGCTGTTAGGTTAGAATATAATTTTTTCAACGTGGTGGACAACACGTAAAGGCAATTTTAAAATGCCTAAATAGTCTCATAAAAAAAATGCCTAAATAGTTACGAGATTTAGGAGCTATTGTGAAGAACATATTTCCATTAATGTAATGATATATGACTTTTTTATAAACTCTTTTTAACTTATATTTTTAAGTTTCATTGAGAAACTTCTTAAAACAAATTACTTTTAAATTTATTATTAATACTCTTTTTATGGCATGTGGGGGAATTTATAATGAAAATAGGAATTGCAAAGTGGGTCAATTGGTTTGTCCACAATGACCTGTAGAAAATAAGTTGGATTATCAACCCATCCTGTTTAGAGTGGGTTCACGAGTTAAAACTTGCTTAATAATTAAAAGAAAATAAGTTAATTGGTACTGAAAAAGATTTAAAAAAAACTTTGGAGGATCAAACTCGATTATTAAATGGCTAATTTAATTGGTACTATAATTTTGATATCAATTAAATTTATGCGTGCAAGAACTAGTAACAGATCAAGAAAGAGAATCGAAAATATTTAGAGTGTGTTTAGTTTATATTTTCATTTTCTGAAAACTGTTTTTATTTTTAAAAAATTAAAATTCTGAAAACATGTTTGATTTGACGTATTGTTTTCTATTTTCATGAAATAAAAATACTGAAAATGTATGATATATTGACTTCTTATCTTTTTTGTATTTTTAGATTTATTTAAAATTATATTTATTCTCACCAAAATTTTATTTTACCCCAAAATGAAGTTTCTGTACAAGATTTTCTGATTGTTTTCTGTTTTCATTTTCACTAAAAATATTTTTAAAAATTTAATCAAACATATTTTTATCATCATCTTCTGTTCTCAATAAAAATAAAAACAAAAAACAATCAAACCAAACACTTCTATACTTTTTTTAGTTATAGATTTAGAAAACCAATCCAATGGATCCAACTTGCATGTCCGGTCCAGTTTTAAATAGTGCGTTAGGCGGCGCTGTAGGTTACGCAAAATGGTGTGTTCTGAAGTAAACCTCAATTTGCCCTACTAAAAAAACAGGCCTAAAAACATACATCGAGATCTTAACTTAATAATCTAGTATAAACCTTGTCGGTATCGTTAACCCGTGAGAAGGTTGATAACTGCATGGTACAGAAGTTTGTCTGATGATTTTTTTTTTCATCCTATATGTTTCTTTTTTTCGAAGATATTTCTCTTATATAGACAATGGACTCAAATCTTCATTCATCATATTATAAAATTTTAATTTCTTCCACTAGATTCAGCATCAATATGCATGAATAAAGTTATCTTTAGACAGATATTAAGTTAATTTTTATCTATTTTATTGACTTAAAATATTTGCTTGATTGTTTGGTAAATAATTTTTTTAATAATTTTTTAAATATAATTTGAAATATTTTTTAGAAAAATATTAGCTTTCAGTTTTTTATTTTTATCTTCAATATATTTATTTATTTTTCTAATTATTTTTTAAAATAAATCATAATTTATTATTTTTTATGTCATTGGATGTTTTTTACCTACTTCAAAAATTAATTTTATTGAACTTTTATAATTTAAGAAATTTATTTTTCAACTTTCATCTTTTAGTTTTCAATTACTAGTTAATTTTTCAACTTTCAACTAACTTTTTAATTTTCAGTTAACTTAATTTTCAGTTAACTTAATTTTATCTAACATAACCTAAATGATTGTTTTAAAATGTTTGTGATTTATATTTGATTTATGGTATGTTTCGGTATTAACGTTGCATGGTATATATTGTTATTGGTTTAAAAATTTAAGACTTGAACACTTGTTAAACTTTGTAAGTGTGAACATTGAGTACATATATTAAAAAATATTCATATTTATTAGAGGCTTAAATTCGCTTATGATTTTGTAAATTTTTTATGAAAGATTTTAATTAAAAAATATTCATATTTATTTGAAATACCTTTTTTAATTAAAATCTTTCATAAAAAATTTACAAAAGACGAAGAAAACTTTAATTGTCACCTTCTTATATTTTTAAGTTATCCATTTTCAACAATGATTAATACAAGACATAAAAATAATATAGTTCAATACATATATAAAAAAAAGCAAAAAGTAAATCATCCTACTCCAATACCTCAAGTATATTATGACGTGCAGTTTTCTTTTTCTTTTTTTAATCAAATGTTAATTGTCAGTGTGAAAGTTTTTGTTAAAAAAATTTGAATTAAAAACTTATTCTCTCCTCTTTTCACCCTTTACTGTCAAATTAACCCTATATGTCCATTATGAATTGTGATGTTTGCGTTATTCTTTTGAATACAAAATGTGTACTTGGATAGTAATTTTTCTATCATTTGAATACGAGATTTGTAGCTTTTAAAAATAAGAATACCAAATTCTTATTTAGGCGATAATTTACTCAAAAATCGACCCATCTAGAATATTGAAGTCGAATTTATTTTTTCTTATAAAAAAATATGGACAAGGATATTTTTTTAAGGTGAATTCATGGAAGGGGATCATATTATTCGTCTCACATAAGCTGTCACATGAAAATACTAAAATAACCTCAATAAAATACATACTACATAAGGAAAATTCGAGAAAGGAGATCATATTCTACAATCTCCACCTCACAATACCTGTCACCGTAAATTTTTCTTATGCAACGTACATTTTAGTCTTATATTAGAAATTAAAATATATAATTTAAAAAAAAATATTGTTACTTTTCTTCGTTCCCTCAATAATTAACACTATGTTTGATACAAGTGAAATGGGTGAGAAATTAAAAAGAGAAAGTAAAATAGAAAGAAGAAAAAAATAGATGAGATTATTTGGTAAAGATAAATTAACGAGAAAATAAAAAAAAATAAAAAAAAGTGGTGGGCTCAACTTCAAAGTATTTTTACACAAAACATGAGAGAAATAGCGAAACCGTGCGGTGAGACTCTTATTTTCTCCTATTTTCGATGTCTTAATTAATTATATGGATAACGTAATCAATTATCTTTGTTGACAATCAATTACATGGATAACAATAAAAAAATATTTCCATCATAATCAAATAAGCTTCTCTGTTGATAATCGATTTCATTTTGTATAATCAATTATATCAAATTTTTTTGGCAGTTTACATGACACGTGATGCACTTTGTATACAAGAGAAAATTATATTTTTTATATCTAATTTAATTTTTCTACTCTCCTCCTATCCAAATCAAACAACTTCAAAATATTTTTAAATTTTTTTCTTCTATTTCTCTGAAACTAAATAACTTTAAATTTCACCTTTTATATATATATATATATATATATATATATATATATATATATTTTTCCATCTTATTTACTATTTATTTTTATATCTAAATTAAATTTAATATTTAGAAAACAAATCTTTTTCATCAAAAAATATTAATTATTAATTTGTTAATTTTTGTTAGCAAGAAGAACATGAAACAAACTCGTGACTTTTATCTTTTTTCTCTTTTTTATTAATTATCCAATCAGTCCTATATTTCTTTAAAAAACAAATATTAATAGTTAATATTTATTCTAAATTAAAAATATAATTTATATATATTCAAATTTATTTATTTATTATAATTTTTAGTAATAACAATATTTATATAAAATTTATATATAAAATTCACGTGACCTGTGCCATTCCGGTACTAAAATATTATTTATATATTAAATTTAAAATAAATCTTGACAAGTATTGTTTTCTCAATAACAATAAAATTTGAAACAGTTTTTAAAGGGTTGTTTGTAATTTTATCTGATTAAAATTAGAACTTCGATTTAGTTAAAGATGCAATAAAAAATTATGCAAATTGTCGAGCTAAAACTTAAATACTGTTAATTGAAAGCAACACAAACAAAACATAAGAAATTGTATGTAATTTTTCTCCTTGTCCCAATCCACCCCTTTTGACTTTTCGTTTTGCTAATCTGCTTTGGACAACAACAACTTACAGTGCCGCCGCAACTCTTCCCCTCGCATTCTTTGATCTTTAACCATTTTCTGGACTCCACTTGCTTTCTACCTCACTCTATATATGCTCTCTCCTTCAAGAAACTATTAGTAACTTTTAAGGAATATATTATTAAATTGTTTTAATTTAAATAAAAAATAATAATGTATAAAATTGGTCAAATCACAATGATTTTCAATTATGTAAGAATTTATCTTCTACTACATTATGTTTGTTATTGTCACAAACTCACTGCTTACACAACATCATAGTTATAAATATAGGGACGGTCCGATTAAAGTGTAACATCAAAAATACAATTGATTTAGTTTGGTCTGGATTGATTTGGTTGATTTTGATCAAATTCAGTGATTTGGATAAGTTAGTTTGATTTGACTGGATTAAGAGTTTTTTCTGTTTTTATATAATGTTAAATTATCATTAGTTAATTATTAAATAATATATATTATACTTTTATAATATTTTTTTTTATCTTAACAATAATATATAATAACTTATTATTATCATATTAATTATGATATAATATAATTCAATATTTATGTTTTATATATTTTTAATAAATTTATTTATAATCATTTGATAACTTTTATATTTAGTCTTAAAAATAAGAATTTTCTTAGTAAATTAATGATAATATCAACAAAATAATAGTAATTTATAATAATAAATAATTGTATAATAGGTGACCTATCGATTCAACATTTAATACAGTGATCCAATGTCTGAACCACGGCAATTATTGAACTAGTTTTCATAACACAACATAGCATGTTTGTTTTTGGTGTTGGATAGAGTTGATACACATTCCAAAGCACCGTTATCTCGGATTTGTTACTTGTCTGGTGGAATGTGGATTGGGAGACTTTGGAACGATAAACAAACCAGCAATATGTTGTAAATTATTAGTTCTTCTTCTTAAAATAAGTACAGTATCATCTAAGTTATTTTACACGCATAAAAAAATTAATAAATAGATGAAATAAAATAATAATTTTATAAAATTATTTTTATTAAATAGATAAAAGAAAATAATATTAATATTAGATTCAAAAATTAAAATAAAATTTATTAGAAATATTACATTAAAATTTATTTGTGACACTTATTTTAAAACAGATAAAGTATTTTTTACTCTATGGTAGTCATGTTATAGATGAAAAATATTTATTGACATTATTTTTTTTTAAGAAAAATGTTCCTTCTATTTTTTAATAGTTTTAATTAATACGATTTCTGTATCCACATAGAAACGTGTAGGCAATGGCAAACCTATGTTGGCTTCACGGGTGTACTTACATTTTTTTCATTTTTTAAAATTTATAAATAAAATTTTATATTTTATTTTATTTATATTTATATAATTGAACTTATTAATTTTATTTTTTATAAAGAATGAGGAGTGAGGAGAAGAAAATAAAAATCAAAGATAATAAATATAAGTAAGTTTGAAGTATACGTGTTGGCACCCTAATGAGTCACAATGGGCCGGCTCAATTTATATCGGGAAGTCCTAAGCTTTCAATGGGATGGGGTATACGGAACTATATAGACTTTATTTATTTGTACGGCGTGGTTCACGTGAAGTTGAAATTTTTTAAGATGGCTACAAATGAAAAAAAAATTAAAATATTATTGACTAACAAACTATGACATTTTTGCAGAGTGCAAACTTCGTCCACAACAAATTAAAAATATTCAGATGCCATTGTTTTCACTCTTGCATTTTGTTTTACGGTTTTCCTCTTTGTTTCAGCCTTGTTTATTTCTTTTATTTCCCTTGGATTAAGAGTAACATAGAGAGAGAAAAAATAAATTGAAATTCTTGAATTAGCAGTGAAATATAGAGGAAAATTTACGAATGATAGAATTAAAAGGAAAATATGTGGTATTTACATCGATAAAAATAAGGGATAAATCCTGTTTAGATGAGTACACAAGAGAGTGAGAAGAAATGAATAAATCATGTGAAAAATATTTTTGTACTAATTAATTATTTTTTCTAAACATTGAATTGTTCATTCTTAAATATTTATGTTGAATTTTTTATTTAGATATTTAATAAAGGAAGAAAGGTATAATATTCTCCCATTTCATGCTTGTTTGAGGATTTTTTTTTTCCGGTGGATACCGTAAAAAGAAAATCTTTTTTATTTATTATTTAAATCTTAAAAAATAAATTTTCTATCTTAAGACACTTCTTTCATTCAATTTTCATTAACAAAAACACGAAGTTAGTGACTTAAATTGATATATTTTTATTGTAACAGGATTACATTAATGTGAAGTTTTATAATTAAAAGTAAAAATAATATTGCTTCGCTTTTTTGCTCTTCCTTCCTTGTCCGTTAGAGTAGAGTACCATATTCTTAAAAAAAAAATATTACTATAAAAAGTTAATCCGTCCTCTACAAGGATGGTCGATTTTGTAAAAAAAAATAAAATAAAAAACGTTAAAGAGATGAAGAGTTATTAAAATACGACGGAAGTGGGAGAAGTGGAAGAAAATAACAGTAATAATAAATTATAGGAATGTAATTATCATATTTTATTTTGTTTAATCTGTAATTTTAATTTTTTATTTTAAAATAAAAATATTTAATTTTTTATTTTAAATTTTTATAATGTTAATCAAATTCTTAATTTTATTTACATATTTTTTTCTTTTAATCCATTTAAATCCTAAATTCAACATATTTATTTAAGATATTATAAAAAATAATTTAATTAATTATAAAGTAAAAAATAAAACATAAAAATATTAAATATTAAACTGAAATTATCAATTATTTAAAATATGATAATCAAAATTATGAATTTTTTAAATTATCAAAACGAGAAGTTTATATTTTGAAATAGAAAATTAAAATTACGGATTTTTTAAAATAATAAAATCAAATATCTTAATTTTTAAATAGATTAATGAAAATTAGAAGTTAAATAAAATATAGAGTCTAAAATTACATTTAAGCCTAAATTATAAAATTAAGGATCTTGCTAAAATGCTTGTAAGAATTTTTTTTTTATAAATATCATAATTTTTTGCCTATAAAAAATATTTATAATTTAAATTTCTTAACTAATACTGTTGTAACATTGCTAATTATCTACCTAAAATTAAAAAACATTGACGAAACTAGTGGATAAGATGTTAATGGATTACTTTCCATGAATGGAAGAGAAGCATCCACGTCTGCCCAGCCTTGAACCTCGTACATCTTGCCGACAACGTATCCATAAAAAAAGCAAAACCTCTTATTTAGCTTTAAACTCAATTCATCTTTCTTTCATTTACATTGTTTATTCCTAAATGGAAATTACAATAATAGTGTAATGTTGGTATCCGCAACATGAAACGCCAACTTGTCATTAATTGAACCTGCGGTTATTTGTTCACTTATTTTGAGATTAAGGGTAATATATATTATATGTATAAAAAAGTTTGAGAAAAAATCACTATACAATCACACAGTATATACTATTAACTAATTAATTTCAAATTTTAAGATAATTATTATTAGAATAATGATTCTATAATATATAATAATTTAGGATTTAGAATTCAGAATTTGAAATTTAAGATTTATAAATAACAATCTAAAATTATTTTAGATTGTTATTATACAGGTCCCCTACTATATAATCTAATTTCTCTCTTTATTCTTTATTTTTTATGTTTTTTTTTTTTTTTTGCATTCTAGACCATAAAATCTTTCAAGAAATGTTCCCACAGTCGTCCATAAGCCACTAGATCGTCTATACAGGTGTGAGAGATTTGCCAAAAAAATAAATAAATACGTGTGTAAGAGAGAAAAGGGAACATCATATCGAACATATATATGAAAAATCATTTTATAGTTTATTATATTTATGAGTGTGTTTTTGGCCAATTTATATGCGGTATGTTGGTGAATTTTTTAATTAAACAGAAAGAGTTAGTTTAATTATGAATCACGGGAGCATTAATCGATATCATAGATATATATAATAGTCCTGAATCATACAATAATGTCTTCAAATCAAGCTAAATGGTTTAACATCTATTTAAAAAACAATTTTTTTTATTTTCCAAAACAAAAGAATAAAAGTTATTTGATAAAATGGGTTTCATTTTGAGTTTTGAAATTATTCGCTTTGCATATTTAAAATAATTAATTGTTTCTTCTTCTTTGACTGTATGTACAAAATTAAATAGTTAATTAATGAAACTAAAAGAAAAAAACAGTCATAATTTTTTAATCCTAATTTTTTTGGGTTACACTAATACTAGTGTGAAGTATTTATTAATTTTGTTGATAATTAATATTTATCATAAAATTTGGTTGATAATTATTTGTAAAAAAAAAATTCCAATTATATTTTTTTATTCACAAGTACATTCAATATCAGTCAGATCAATCATTTATTAATATTTAATATTAAAATTTAATAATTTCTTATGATATTTCTTCTTGAAAACATTTTATTAATCTAATCATTTTACCAAACATATATCTTAAAAACGCTGCCCTAAAGAATGCTTCTTTACTAAACATCCGTCTTAATGTTTGTTCGTCTCTTATTTTGACCTTATTTCCTTCATTTTTTTTTCATAAACTACACAAAGTGTGAAATTTTAACAAGTGTAATACATTTTTTTATTATTTTGGATTGTAAGGTGAAAAATGTTGGTATAAAATTATTTTGTATATTAATACCACATTATTAACATCGTCATTTTTTTCAACTTCTTTAACTAAATATTGAAAAATAATCTAATAATAGACTATTTAGACTAAGTGTCAAAATATAATATTTCAACTAATCATATGTTGACAGAAGAAATGAAGATATAAAAAATATTAAGATCATAAAAGTCATCCACGGTGTAAATTGAAAATACAAATCATTAACGATAAATATTAAAAATAAAATTTATCAATATTGAAGATGATAATTAAAAGTTTTTGAAAGTTAAAAATTATTATCTATAACTATTAATTTATACCATGTAATAAGGGTTGAAATATATAAATACGTAACACCCGCGTATTCTTTAAAATCCATGTAGTACTTGCTCACGGGTTAAAATAATGTTTTCAACCATCATTTTAATTTCAACATTTCTTTTCACCAAGTAACTTTATTTGTTTTTCATCTACCTTTATTGCATATCTTCTTTTCACTTTTATATTATTATTTTTTCTTTTGATAACATCTTCTCTTACTTAAAAATATCAATAATTTGTTTGATTGTACTTACAACCATATATTTTGAATCAAACTAAATTTAAAATATAACACATACATCCATGATAAAAAACTTAAAGAGAGAATAAAATGTCTCTAAAAGAAGAATTGTTTTTTTCCTCAAATATATTTATAGGATTATGTTTATTAATGAAAATGAAGACAAATTTCACCCTTAACACATATATTACATTTTATATTTTTAAAGTAAAAAATAGTGCATTAATATTTTGTCTTTGTTTTTTTAATAAACGTATAAAATAATATGAATGTGTTAATATACAGATAACATAAAAATAAAGTATTTGTAACACTTTTTTCTTCTTTTATTTGTCTTCCAATAAGAAGAGGGGTTGTACGACCGGCTATATAACCCGTTTGGATGTCAAATCGAAGTGGTGGGTTGACCGTAATACGAAGGTTACCTGAATTGGAAAACTAAGTTTACCAAAAGGTTTTAAGGTAGTAGGATTACCGTAAGAGGAAGCACTAATTGTGCGAATAACAAATGCATTTTGCCTCGTAAACCTCGTATTCTGCCCTAATATTTATTGCCAATTGCCAAGTTGCTTTTCCCTTTTTTATGTGTTTCCGCTGCCACGTGTAGGTCACACTTTTTTGGTCTTTGGCCAATATTGTAAATGTATACTTGCTGGACGAAAATTCACGAACATAAAAGGTGGGAACCAACACCCACCTTTCAGCCATTATTATTTTGTCCCATGATTGGACTTGGACAAGACACCTCTCTACTTTAATTTATCTTATGAAAGGTCTTGCTTGACCCTTGCACTATAGTAATTTTAAGGCTTAATATATAATTTCATCCTTTAGGATATGTTTGGGGATGAAAAGAGAATAAGTGAAAGGAGAAAATAAGATGGAAAGATAAGTGATTTGGTAGAACATAAATATAATAGAATTGAGAAAATACTTTGATAGGTAAAAAAAATATTATTTGAATCCTTATTATTATTTGGTTTTATAAAGAGAAAAATAAAATAATTTGTGGGGACAAAGTGACAAACTGTCCTCTTCTTTTTTGTTTTGTCTACGTGTAGCTGTAGAAACAGAGCAACGCATAAAACGACATAATTTCTTTGCATTTCTTCTCACATTAGCGGAGAAATGTTTTTAGATGGGACCACAACAATTTTAAAAATTTCCTCACCATTTCTCCTGTGCCAAAGCGACGAAGTTCATTCTTTTTTGTGATTTTCTCTCCTCTTCTCTGCATTTCAGGCTTAGTTTATTAAAAGTGTTTAATTAGGTCACTTCATTTTTTAACTATGTAATTGAATCTCTTAATTTTCTAATTTTACTCCGACCACCAGCGCCACGATAGGGTTTCCACCTTCAAACGCTGCTCCTGCAACTTGGATGTCGGGAATTTTCGTTCCCTCCGTTAATCACTTAACAGGCCTAACAAAAAGAACTCAATTGTGTAAAATTAAAAAACTAAATGACCTAATTGCATAGTCGAAAAACTAAGGGTCCTATTATTAAGTACTTTTAATAAATCAAGTACCAAATTTGATATTCAACCTAATATTCAACCTAATGCTATAAGATATTAGTCATTTAAAAAAACTTACAACTAAATATGATATTTGTCATTAAATAACATTATAAATTCATATATTTTTTTAAATTGCTCATGTGTATAAATTATATATTTTATCTTTTGTTACACTTTTAACTTTGATGAGTGAGTTTAATAATATGATGAATTGTAGTGCATTCTCTCATTTTCATGTCAATTTTGTTACAATCTTTTCTCACCCTAAATGTTTTTTTTTTAGTTTTTATTAAATGAACCTTATCTCTTGTAATTTTAGAAAATTTCATACATCAAACACCCACAGTTTATAGATTCATGGATAATTAACACTAATGATGACACTGGATCGGGTCGGATCAGATACTAGTAGTCACTTCCTACTATTCATTAAGATGAGGAAAATCCGCACCCATTACCCACTGCCCACAAATACGAATGTTATAATACACGTATCCTACGAATAGCAGCTACCTATGAATACGAATGTTATAATATACACGTATCCTGCGTGTTAGTGTTAGCGAGCGGATGAAAAAAAAATCTATACCCACTACCTACAAATATCCATTTAAACTATTTATCAAAAATAAAAATAAAAATTCAATAAAACCAAAATTCCCACGGGCAAATATTTAAACATTAAAAATAGCATTTTGATCGATCTGCGTTTTTAATTTATTTTAAACATTAAATCCTAGAACTATTTTAAATAACTTATATAAAAAAAAACAAACTATATTAAGTTAAAGCATCGAAATCTGAAGATCATTTGAAAATACGTGAATATTTATTAAAAATAACAAATACTAGTATGTTGTAAGTCTGTTAAGCAAAATATGTTTTCCTTTTTTTTTTAGTTGATTACGTATTTAAATTTTGTTGACTTTTTTTGTAACAAAAAAGTCAAATTATTCGAGTCGGCGTGTGATGCTATTGCTATGCTACTCCTAGTTTCCTATTTTTGAGAGGCCAAGCAAAATGGGTAGATATGGGTGGGAAGAATTCAATGGACATTGGCAACGAAATTAAAGGAGTGAAAGAGTTCCCCTTTGGTCAGCCAAGTACGCAGACCCAACTCCCACGAGTCCTATGTTAACCAATATTAATATTAGTTGCACCAACTACGTACACAATTGTATTTTAAGCCAAATCTTAATTATTTGTCAAAAGCTAGCACCACATATAATGGCAATATATCAACGTGTTTATTGTTTGAGTCTGTTTAATTACTGTGAGAAATTTTACATCATCAACTACCAATTGTTCAAAATAGTATATAGTTTATAATGTATATCAGTAGAAGATTATAGTAAATATAAATTTAAATTTTAAAATTATATCAGAATATGTTTTAGGTTCCTAGCTAGCAGTTATTGTTGGACTTATATGGTCATTCATCATCAGAATATCTATAAATGTCCAATGTCATAAAGGTTACATTTAAAATATCTCTTCCTCAACATAAGAAAAATGTATTAGAAATTTCATATCAATTAGTAATATGACAAAAAGATTATATAAAAATAAGAGAGTATTCTCACTTTATAAACAGATTTTAGAATTGACTTATTAAACTCGAACCCAACTTCGAAGAATTAGCTTTTTACTGGTGATGAACTTTACTCTACTCTACGCTTCAAGCAAGAGTGCAAGTGAGCTAATTAATTGGGATTATTATGGCTGGCCACCCAATAAACTTCATCATTCATTAGTTTGCACTTTGCACTAATAGCAAGTGTAAATAGAAAGCAAAGCCTGTAGCATTTGTGCAGTTCTGTACAAAGATGCGATGGACCTAGCTAGCTTGGTAAAACTAGAATTCATTGCTCTAATTATTTTCGTCCATGATATGATATACCTACGGAATCCGCCAGAAAAAAAGATCCAATCAGATCTTTCCAACTCTTCTTTTCAGAAGGAAAGGTGATAGATATCCACATGTTTAAAATGTTTGAAGCATATCTCAGCAATGCATTTTATGAATTACGAGAAAATTTGTTTTCTTTTATAAGGAAAAACCAAAATGATCTATATTAGGGTGTGGGAATTGACTCTTCTTAAACCTAGTACGGTTAGCTTAGTGGAAGATTTGGATAATTTATAGGAGACTATAAATTTTAACTTCAATGTTGCAGTTATATACTAAAAAAAAGAGTTAACTTTTTACAATAAAGAAGCATATTTTAAAGAATAAAATGTAATTATAATTATTTTTGAAAATTTAAGAATTAAAAATTTCAAAAATTTAAATTTTATTATATAAATATAAAATAATTTTTAATCATATGATATGAAAATAAAATATGATTTTAAGTAGTTGGTAAAACCTCCGCACTGATAATGTATCTCTATTAAATTCATAGAAAAAAGATATACATTAATAATATATAATTTTTTTATATTATCATTCAATCATAAATTTATATATATATATATATATATATAAAAAAAAAATTATTTTTAATTGATTAACATTATATGATCTTTACTCTAACCGTGCATATATATCCACTAAATTATAAGATAAAGAGAAAAAAAAATATGTGAATTAATAATGTAGAAAATTTTACACTATTATTTAATTATAAATCATAATGTATAATAAATTTATTTACTTAAATGCTAATTATCATAAAATTTTACTATGTTGTGGTTTATTGGTTATTACTATTACATTTTATCCGTGCTATTTTCTGTTTTCAGTAGTATGTAAAGAATTTTAAATTAGTAAAAGTAATACATTTTTTACAAAAAGTAACAGGTGATTAAAACATAATAACTAATATCTTCTTGATCATTTTTTTTTGTTATAGACTGTATTCATCTTTCATGAGATAATTTACACGAGCCGGATAAAATAAACTTAGATAATTAACAAAGTTTTTAAAATATTTATTATAATTATTACATACTTAAAACTCCAATTCATTTGACCCATGCGATTAGTAGTCATTTTTAATTAGTTAAAATGTTATGTATTAAGTATTTTTATATTTTATATAATCAATATTTTATTTTTTAAAAAGTACTTTCATTTTTTATTGGTATCTTCAACATTAAAATTATATTACAGAAAGAAATAGTGTTCAATAGTCAAAATTGGCAATTATTCAATGATACTGAACTTTGTTTGGAGGAAAAAGTAATAAGTTTTTCTTTTTAAAAAAAATTAGTTGAATTAATGTCAAAATATGTCTCAAAGATTAGTTGAAAATTGATTAATATCAAAATATGTCTCAAAGGTTTAATTAACGTTTATAGATATACCTACACACCATTCACTAATATTTACATTAGCATAAAATTCGAACTCATGGATCTGATCCTTGCTAACTACTACATTAACATTCGTTAGTTATAAAAAACAAAAGTAACAAGCTTTGGCACTGATGCATCAATTTTGCTCATGCTTAACGAGGTAGCCAACAACCTATCAAAAATGTATTTCGGGAAGGGAATCAGGAACGGGCAGCTAGATTAGACTTTAATTCGAGACTTTCTTTTTATAAAAATCAGTTTATAATAAAATTTTAATTTAATCTGAATATATGTTTCATAGTTAAGTAAGTCAGTTATTAATGTTGCTAAAAAAGGTTAATGAATTTAAATTTTAATATTAGCAAAACATATAATTATTTGAATAGATAAATAAAAATGTAAATTTAAAATATTGTAATTTAATATAATGATGATAATATAATTAATGCTATCCTATGTATATTTACTTAAATAATTGTTTTTAACTCTTTTTTTTCAAATGACAGTTTACTATTTTAACTAATATTTTTTCTTTAAACTTTATCTTGGACTTATAGAAGTTTCGTTTATTTATCATTAAAATAAATATTTTTATACTTATTGACATGTTTATTTATTTTAATGTCACTTTTCTCTCAGTTTTTTTTTTAAACTAATTTACGTAGTCCAACGTTAAAACAAATGAACGCTAACAAAGCTTTATCCGATTTGTAAGGATCGAACATATATCTCACAATCATGTGGATTCAAATATCATTGATAATGTAAAAATCTCATTGATAAGAGTTCTTTAAGTACATGTATAATAATTTTTTAGTCTTAATTAAGGTATATCTTGACTTTTACGAACTTTTAAAATCTTAACACTGTCTGAGATGGGTATCTAGGCACATCGACTCAGTGAAGGATAATTTACTTTCAAGCATTTATATCATAAGGTTTAATATTTGATGGGTTGTACATCGGTCGAGTGGATATCTTGGGAATACCGATTCTAAGTGAAGGACAATTTGGACTTATAGCATTTACACCATAATGCTCAATGCTTGAGGTATCTCAGGAACATCAACTCTCAGTGAAGGATAATTTATCCTCGAGTATTTACACCATAAAGCTCAATGCTTGAGGGGTTGTACATTGTCCGAGATGGATATCCCAAGAACACCGACTCTCAATGAAGGAAGATTTACCCTTGATCATTTATGTCGTAAGGCTCAATCTTGAGGGGTTGTACACCGTTTGGGATGCATATCCTAAGAATACTGATTCTGGTGAAAGGAGATGACTTGTTCTTCTATGTCCACTCCATAAGGTCCCATGTCTCAAGAGTAAAACACCATCTAGGACAAAACTCCAGGATGACCGACTCATTGTGACATTACTAAGTAGAAGAAACGACTCCCACCATAGTCAAGAAAATGAAGCAATGGAAGTACAATACGGGACAACATATGGGAGATGTGGTGACAGGATTAGAAACACACCACAACTTGACATGTCAGATGTGCACAACCACACCCAGTACCATGTACAAAGGGGGACAAGATTGAGGCTGCACAGTGACGATGCAAAAATGGACCAATAAGATCGAGACATGTGTGTTGATTGTTGGATGCTAGACGATAGAGATAGGGTGGACAACAATGGTCATCTGGTTCAATACTCTTGTCTTCTGGTTTGGTCATTCGATCTTATATAATCTGGTGGAGTGTCTAGTCTTGAAGGGAGCATTTAGTTTGCTGGTTCATTAACATAGGTTATGTTGTAACTATAATTGTTTTCTATTTTTTCTGTTATAACCATTTTTAATTAGACAGTTAATTGTTGTCTCCTTTATAAGAAACTTTGTATTTTAGGTTTAGTGAATTTAAGAGTGTTTTGAACTCTTTCATTGTAAATCATGTCATTCACACTAAACTTAACAATTTTGTGCAACATCTCTTTTCTCATTCTATCTTTTGTGCTTCTTTATGTGAATAGATTTCTCGAATCTTTCCAACAACGTGAATGTTATTTTCGGAGGACACCATGTATAAATAGGGGTGAATTGTATGACTCATCCCAGGTGTTCTCCAATGTGAACAAAACCTAACACACCTAAATTTTTATATAACAAACTAAAATAAAAAATAATAATTAGATTTAGTTTAATTCAATTAAACTATTCTTATCCTAAATGATTATTTCCTGGTTCAATTATATGTTTTGTGGGTGTACCTAAGTTGAGTTTTGCCAAATTTCTTACTAAAATTGATTTAAATATTTTGATTTGGGTTGGATTAGATTATGTTTTGTTGTTGTTAAAGTCAAACTAAACTAACTTGATTCTAAACAAGTTGGGTTGAAATGAGGTTTATCAAATATGAAAAACTTAAATATTGTTTTGAATTTTCTAAAATATTGTAAATGATAATAGATCTAACAGTTAACTATGTTTTTAGTTCATAAATTTGTTCAAAATTCAATTTTTAGTCCCTAACTTTTGTTTGACTTGTAAAGATTACTCAACTTTTTTTTCATTAAGATTTTTAGTCTTTAAATTTTTGTTTGACCAGTAAAAATCCTTAAACTTTTAAAATTTTCAATTTCTAGTCCCTAAACAAAATTTTGGATCCATTATTTTTATTTATTTAATAAGATTTTAAGAACTAAAAACTAAATATTTAAAATTTAGGGACTAAAGATCATAGTGAAAAAAGTTGAGGAACATTGACCATTCAAACAAAAATTTAAAGACTAGAAACTTAATTAATCATAGATTTAAATAACTTTTTTAGTTCTTAAAATATGAGTGTTTTATTTATTTCCTTTTCTTTCATGTTTGTTCCTATTGTATTTTTTTTTGTTTCATTGTGGTCCTTGTCATTAGGTTTTAAGTGTTGAATCTAATGGAAAAATTGTGGGAACCACATCATGAGTACATAAAACAATACATGGCTGCTATATTTTTTTTTCAACGGAAACATGGATGTTATATTTGAACTAAAATGACATGATCTAATACCTTGATCCTCTGGGTCAATATTGACATTTTATGGTTCCTAAGCGGAAAAAGAAAACTAAAACTCCTCCTATGTATAAAAATTTAAAATTTAAAAATAAATTATATATAAAAAGTAAGACATATAATTTGATTAAAATTTTTATTTTATTAATAAAGTGAATAAAATAGTCTTGATAAATTTAAATAAGATGAACTACATCTTTAATTTAATTTACTCCTACGCGATCGCCAATCATTGACATAATATCATTGTTTTATTAAACCTAAATGCATCTTTTATATTTATTTATATACTTACTTTTAGTTTTAACTAATTTTAATTTGTAGCATTTTTGTATGTATCTTACGTAAGATAAACAATAATAATAATAATATTAATAATAATAATAATAATAATAATTATTATTATTCATAATAAAATAAATAATTTAAAATTTTTAAATCATGCGTGATCATTAAAATCAATAATATTTATTCTTGAAAAATGCCCATAATAATTAAATTTATATAATATATAAATTATATTTTAGATTTGTAATAAATAATTTAAATTGTGATATAATGTTAAATTGAAACGAATAAGTGATTAAGAAAATTAAATATATAAAAAAATGAAAAAAAGGTAGTTTGAGATTAGTGATAGAGATTTTTTTTTTTTAATTTTAACGAATTTGCCTGAGATGCACCTACCAAAAAGAGGGAAAAAAAGTATTCCAAATCTATAGTTGAAAGAGTGAAAGTTTTATTATCCAAATTATAATTTTTAATTTATAGTATAGAAATAGACTGCTTTATATTTTTAGTTTGTGTGTTTTTATCTTGCTGATAAAACAAAAACTTCAAGTCTATACATTATTATATGTTCGCTACGCATTCATATATTACAGTGAGAGAGAAAAATTATTTAACATAAATTTATAAATGTATCATATCAAAAAGACTAATTAGCAACTAAAATATTAGTATATTATAATCACATTATATTTAATTTAGATATAAAAAATACATATGATCAAAAAATAATATAAAATAACATTAAAAAATTACCATATAACTATATAAAATAAAATTAAATTGAACCCCTCCTTGTTGTGGGCCTTGGGCGGTCGAACCCATTTGCCAACCCTAGGGCGGCCGTGTTGATCCTTTATGTCACCCTTAGCAGTGTGATATTAAATAGGAGATTGTGTTTGTGAAAAAAAAAAAAACCATTAATTTTGTTGTTGTTGTTATGACTTCTGCAATTTTAAATGTCAAAGGTTTAATTTTTATAGTTTATTTTGAATAAATTATACTAACAAATTTATGAGGATTCATGTAATTGCATAAACACTCCCTATTTTCTAATCATTACAATCATCTTTCTTTTAGAAGGTGTTAGTGTAATATATGAAAAAATGTCAATTAAGAACTAAAATTTTTTAGTTGATAATAATTAAATGAGTGAAAAATTAAAAAGAAGTGAGTCCCGCTTAAAAACATTTCAACTTTCAATGGATAAGAAATGACAAGAAAATATGTTGGCTTACTTAGTAATTTAAAAGTAATTTTTCTTATTTTTTCTCTATTTTTTATGTTTCTTCTCTTAAATTTATTAAACCATTAGGATAAGTATGATCACCCTAATGGCGAGAAAGTTTAAACCATGTGTATAAGATTTTAGATTTAAAATTTGATGCAACCATTGAAAAAATTATAATTTATTTCTCACATATTTTCATTTACTCCATTAATCTCCTTATTTCCATTACTCCATTCTCTTCCTTCCTAGGTAAAAAGCAACTCTAACAGCTTTTGAAATCTTCAATTCTTTATGCGACTGCAAGTTATCATTTACTTTTATAAAGATTCCTTAACCTCCCCGTTCAATGACTTGGGACTTAAATTTCAAGTATGAAAACATTTGCATGATAAGTTGAAGTATGTTAAGATGGAAAGCTGTACTGTATACTGTACTAACACCTAACCTAAAGTTCGCCAAAAAAGTAAAAGGTTCTTCTAACACCAAAAAGCACCATATGAATGCCCTCCTTTTTTGTTGTAACTACATTTAATAAGTAGTCACAACTCAGATATATGCTATGCATTTATGCATTGTGCAAGTATCATTGTTTTTCCCCATTTTTTTCTCTCCCAACTCGGATTCAATGGATAAAACCAATTTCAGAACATTTGAAATGATTACAAAGCAGACTTGTAAACGAGAGATTAATTTATTATTCTTTGATCATTTTTTATTATATTTAATTGTGTTTTTTTTAATCTAACCATCCAAATATTTTTTATTATTTTAATTCTGTCTTAAACTTTGTTATAACATAAGTATAATAAACTAAATAGTCTTCATTTTGTACATTTTTAAAATATGATTACGTACTTAATTTATTTTTTAATAAATCAAGTATAATATATATTGTAATAAATTATATATATATATATTATGAAATTATTCAAATTTATAGTATAGTGCACATAATAAAAAATGATTTAATAACTATTTTCAATAAATTTATTATAAATATTTAATGATATAAAAATAATTTTAACTTATACCTTTATTATACCGGAAAAACAAATGAGTAAATAATAATAATATGTATTAATAGGAAAAAAATTTCATTATGTCCAATAAAAATTGTTATATATATATATATATATATATTTTGTTAAAATATTTTTATTATAATTTTTGTTTAGTTAGTAGTGTAAATTTTTTTATGAAATATATATAAAAATAAGAAAAAAAATTATATACTGTTATTATAAAAAAAATTACACAATTATTCAATTATAAAATAATTATCTTAAAATAAATCAAATAATAATTTATAATTAATTGTTTACAGATTAATACATAGACATTAAACTCATAAAAATTATAATCAAAACTTCTTTTTTTTCAAAACTTATTCATTTTCTTTTATCAAATTTTACACAGTTATCACTTATTGGGCATTATAAGACATGCTACATAATAAACTTGCCGAAAACTGTAACTAATTATACATTTGGCAAATCTTAGGATTCCAATCTTTATTTGGATGGTACAACTGCACTTTTCTCCCTTCTTCTAGAATAATGCTGGAAGTCATGAATATCTCGTGATTTTTAAAGAGTGCGGTAGTTTCATTTTAGAATGTTATTAGTTTAAGATTATCTATAAAAAATTTTAAAAATATTTCGTATTTTTATTTTTGAAAATATACTTCCATTTAATTAAAAAACACTTTCATATTAATTTTATTTTTTAGTCCTTAAATTTTTAAGATTTTTTTATTTGTTTTTAGTTTTTTTTTAACTTTTTTATCCTTACTTTTAGTCGCTCAAAAAATTAAAATTAAGAATAAAAAAAATATTGAAAAACTAAAATGTTGAGGAACAAAAATGATAACAAATTCTATTTTTTAGTTTCCTAAAATATATTTTATTTTTATGTTATCTTCTAGTAATACATTTTAATTAACTTTTAGTTTTTTTATTAGGTGAAAAAATTGTTGGATTATTTAATAAATAAATTTTTTAGTAGTTTTTATCATTTTTTATGTTTTTCTATTTATTAAATTTTATTATTATTTTTTACAATGAATAATAATTTTATTATTTTTCTTTCATTTTATATTTTTCAATTATTTCAATAGCTTGTTTCATCAAATATTTATGATTTGATAAGCCAATTATTTAATTTTACTAAATTTTCAGATAATTTTGTCTATCATAAACCTTATTTTTTTACTACATTTAAAAATCATAATAACTAAATATTTTGAATATATAAAATTATTTTAAATTATTGATATTTTTTTACAAAAGAATGATTGCAATTCAATTTTAAAATAGATATAAAAGAGGATAGATTGATGGAAATAAACAACTGAGAAAATCAAGTGAAGCGTAGTTTTAAATGGGGGTGATCTTAATTGATATTTAAAAATTAAAAAAAAAAATAGATGATGTTTGACATTATTTACTTGGCGAAAAAATTGGACAAGGATAAATCTCCGATTGGTGGGAATCCTGTAATCTATCATTTGACATTTGTTGGCTACTAGAAGGGAGTTATCTTATACCTTGACAAATACTGTACATGGATTAAATTATTTAATATTATTTTAAAATATTCTCTATGAAATTTATTCAGTTTGTGCGATTACTAGCTTATACAAGCTATCAGTATCTAAAAAATAGTATATACAAGTTATTTAAAGTCAACTTTTCTCTACAGTTAATTAACAAGTAAGGATATAATTGTTTTATAATTTATTTATAAAGTACATCATAATTTCAACACGGACAGATTTCAAAATAAGTATATCCTTGTTTTTTTAAAAAAAAATGTTTATTGTTTGTAAAAAAAACACTATCAATTAATAAGAAATCAATTTTGTATAATTTTTAAAATAATTATAATAAAACTCAACAAATTTCATGTATAATAATTTATAATTCAATGTAAATATAAAAAATTGACTTGACTACATTTATTAATTAGTTTTTTTAAAAGATGTATTTTCATAAAGAAAGACTTTCAGAATAAATGAATAATTTCCTATTATAGAAATACAAAATTTGTTACAATGTGCAAAATAAGTAAGATAGGTCTATCCGTCTATGGCTCTATGCGATTGAAGAATGGCCAACCGTGAGATCTACCATCTTTATTTTGGGATCACCACGTGTGAGGTACTAGTGTAAGGTTAAGACGGTTCGCGAACGCGAGAAGAATGAGTGCGATTAGTCAACACAAACGGGTGAAACGTGATTTGACTGAGACATCGCTATAGAAGATACGCAGGCCCGTAGCGGATTGCCAAAACTTTATTGTCTAAGGAATAAAAAGAAATAAATATTTATTGTCTAAAGATTTAAATATGTTTTTAGTTGTTTAAATATATGACATTTTTTTAACGTCTTTTAAACTAAAAGTTGTTTTTTTAGCTCTCGTATATGATAAATGTTTTGTTTAGTCTTTTTTAGATGTCATTAGTATGTGTCAAATAAGGAATTATGAATGTGCAATTTGTGATCATTTTAATTTCTAATTTAAATTTTAAATATATTTTTTGATGATAAAAAACCATCAACAAATTGGAATGAGTAATCACACCACCAAAAAATATTTTATGATGAACATTTTACTAAATTTATTGTTATTCAACAGTTTAAAGCAACACTAACATCAATGAACAAAAAGAATTAGCCTCTAAACAAATCCTTGAGAGTGTGAATGCGAGTGTTCCACTCCTCACCTTGTCCCTTGCATGCTTCACCTTGGAGCATCCAACAAACACTTTAGGGAGTATGATGACTCAAATGGTGATGGCATCGAGAGGGTCGAAGAAAAGGAGTTGGTTAGAGAAACGATGATTCTGACTTTGGAGGAGGTTCTTGCCAGCATACCAAGCATACCACACATTATTAAGAAGGTTTAAGGAGAGCTCCACCAGTTCGATGAGACCCAATCACGCTTACCATGTCATCGATATCGTCACTCCCCATGTAACTTGGGACAATGAAGGAGAATATGCAAACCCTCAAGATATTGTTCCCAGAGCTTCCCACCCATACATAAGGGAGCGTGTAACCCATATTCAATGAGAAAGTGAAGTAATGGAAGTCACATATGGGTAGTTTAAGTTTTTCATGATGATGTCTTTTGCTGTTTGTGTGGTTCATGTTTTTATTGTTGAGTTGAAATCAATTGAAGAAATGGATCTAAATTCCCATTTTGAACTTGCTTGGGGTTGAAAAGAAGAGTTCCTCTTTCAAGAGACATTTTGTTTTCAAGATGGAGATTTATTTTTTCCTTTATCGAAAATTGAATCTTTGTATTTTTTTTAAGAGGTGGTTCTTGAGATTTTGGGGAGCATGGGTAACGAGTGTTTATCTCTTTTTTTATTTGATTTATTCTGATGTCACAAATTATAAATTTCATATTTCTTGTTTGACACATTCTAATGACATATGGGAAAAAGGGACTAAAAATGTATTTTTCTTGTTTGGGGACTACAAAAATAACTTTTAATTATTTGGATTGAAAAAGATAGATCATATATTTGAGAGACTATAAATATATTTAGGTCTTGTGTAAATGATAAGAAAACGTTAAAAAAAAATCATGAATAACATAATTTTTCATCTCTTAATAAAAATGTTTCTACTTTAAGTTCCTTAACTAATATCTTTAACTAATTGATTTAAAGTTGTTAAATATATTCAAGAAAACAAACTTAAATAAGATTACTTCTTATTAAAGAGACATGTGATCTATACAAAAAAATGATAGCATGTCCAAAAAAAATAAAGACATAAATTTGTAATAATAAAGTAAATCACCGGAAATTAAGTTTATCACAAGGCACTAGACAAGTTAAGATTTAAATTCTCACTAAAAGAAATATTTATATATTTTGTTGTCTTAACACTTCGATTCATCATAAAAATAAGACTATGACTAGTTTGAAATTTGACAGAGAAATAAGTAAAGTCTCTGTAATAATCATTTTCATCAAAGATTAAACTCAAATAATATCCGAACAATTCAATATTAACTTTTGCACATTAACTAATTGTGCTCAATTATTTGATTTAAGAAATATCTATATTAAATTTATATTTGTGATACGTTTGAATTATTAACTTGTATTGCCCAAAGGATTAGACGCCAACCATCTGTTGCGCGCTTAGGTTTCCATTATAACGTGCTTTTGTTTTTTGACGTTCCATTAAAATGTTTTTAAAATGACAATAAATGAAAATTGTTAATGGACTCTCAATCCTCTCACTCGTTAGGGATGTGTAGGATAAAACTAACGGAAAAATTGAAAATTAATTAAAAGCTAAAAATTAATTAGTAGTTGAAAGTTAAAAATCATCTTATTGAATCATAAATCTTTGGTAAAATAATCTAATGAAGCAAGTTGAAAAATAAAAAATCACACAAAATGAACATATTTATGTTATATTTTTATACAAATTTTAATTTGATTTTCTTGATAAAAATATTTTTTAGTTTTTATAGTTTTAGTATTGAATTAACTTTAAACACTTCTAGCTTTTTATTTATGAAATATAAAAAATTTTAAAACTACATAAAATTATTATATATTATTATTATTATTATTATCATATAATAAAAATTAAAAAAATAAGAAAATCCTATCATGTGTGAAAAAGGGTAAAAATAATAAAATTTTATCTTAAATAGAAAAGATTAAAAATAAAATCTAATAAATGTTCAAGAACAAAAAAATAATGAATATAAAAGGCTAGAAGTTAGTATTTTAAAAAATGGAACTTGAAGTACCATTTCAAAAAATACTAGAAACTATTAAAAAAAATTGTTTCCTAGTAAAAAAATTAGTTTGAGTGTTCGAAAAACAAACTTTTTCTAATAACTTCTAATGTTTTTTTAACTCTACTTGAAGTAACATTTTTTTAAAGCATTAGCTTCTTGCTTTTAAAATTTTCTTTCATTTTTATCCTCAATATATTTATCCAATTTTCTAGTTACTCTTTTTAAATAAATAATGATTATAATTTTTATGTCATTTTACACTTTTTAACTAGTTCAATAGTAAGTTTTACCAAATACTTATAATGTAGGCTATGTTTGGCAAAACTAACAAAAAACTTTTAGTTGATAGGTGGAAGGTGAAAAACTAACTTATTAAATTATAAGTGTTTGATAAAACTAAATGTTGAAATAACTCGAAAGTGTAAAATGATATAGAAATAATAAAATCGTGATTTATTTAAAAAGATAATGAGGAAACTTAATAAATGTATAAAGGATAAAAATTGAAGAAAATATAAAATGCTAGAAACTAACATTTCAAAAAATGTTATTTCAAGTAGTGTTTCAAAAAACACTAAAAACTATTAAAAAAACTTGTTTATCAAACAACATTTCAGCTAGTAAATTTTTTTATAAATTAGTTAAAATACCTTACCGAACATAATTTTAATAAGCTAACTTTTTAACTTTTAATTTTTAATTACTAGCTAACATTTTAACTTTTAACTAGTTTTGTGGAACATAACTTAAAGCAGTCAAATAAATTTTTCCGCTAATAAAAAAATTAAAAATAAATTAAAACGTTTTTCCTAGGGCATAAGCCTATTCACCCATGAAAAGCTTTCCATATGCACAAGATGAACAAATATTTTGCCACAAATTAATAAGATTTTGTATAGATCAAAGGTTTTATGTTTAGTTTTGGAGAATTCAGCTGCGCGTTAAAAATTTAGATGTGGAATTTAATTAAATGTTGTATTTTGATACTAGCGGCCTTTGATAATAAAAAAAAGAAAGAAAGATTCAATTTTTCCTACAACGTAAATACGTAATAGCGTAATGGATTACATTTATAGTTGACCTTTTTTTTTATTTAAAAAAAACGGTGTGTATAAGTTTTCAGTTCCATGCCAGTTTATTCTTTGTAAACACATCTCAATCTCAATATATAAAATAAAATTAGTAATTGAATTTAACATTTCACAATATGATAATTAATTATTAATATAATGTTAAACACACATATTCTTAAGAAATTAACCAACATATTTTCTAACACGTTGTTTATTATTATTGATTTCTAAATTTACAAATTTTGTAAGCCCACTTCTTATTTAATGAGTTATATTTATGATTTTTTTAGTTTTTTTTATAATTTTAATAAATATGAAAGAATGTGTTAGAATGAGTGTATTAGAAAATAAGTTTCTAGTACTTTTTGTACGATGTAATTTTCTAGAATTCTCAATTATAGAAAAATAATATGATCTTAGAAATTAATTAATGATTTTCACACATGTTAAGGAATAACACATTTTTTTTCGTGATGAAGATTCTGTGTACATTTTGATTTGCTTGAAAAATGAAAAAGACAATATTTTCTAAACACTAGAGAGGGAGTAAAAAAATATAAAAATAATAAAATGTATGATGTGATGGAAGAAAAAAATAAAGAAAAATAAGAAATATTAATAAAGTGTTTAAAATTATAAGTGATTCATTCCCCCTATTTTGTTATTTGCGACTTCCTTCTACTCACTCTTTCATGACAGTGAGGGTTAAAATAATATACCAATAACTAAACGGACCATCTTTTATATGAATGGAAACTAACCTCTTAAAACCATGACTCCCATAAAAAAATAACAACTATCTTTATAATCTTCGGCTTAAACCCATTTGCCATTTAATCCTTTATTATTTATTATAACTAACATGTCTCTCACGTGAGAAATAAAATCTTACACTTCTCACATAACATAATAACAAAATTAGATCCCTTTCAACCTATTCCTTCATGGGAAAAGAAGAAGAAGAATAACACACGTAATAGGGAGGGGAAGCCAAATGATGGAGAGAGAAAGATAAATTAGATAGAGATACAAAGGCTTAAGAGAAAGTAATGAGAAAACCACTAAAGGATTTGGGTCTACAATATTAGTAATATTCAGGATAAATATTCGTTTTGATGCTGGAATTTGTCAAACATTAACATTAGATCCTTAAAAAAATAAAAAATAATTTTTTTATTTTTAAATGTGTAAAATGTACAATAAATTTTTTATACGATTATTTTTTTTTATTAACTCAAATAACCGTGCCTACATAATATCTTTAGTGATGATGTGGCAACTAATGATTGTCATGTGTCATCTTTATGATTATCACTTGTAAAAAAATAATTTTTCAATCTGATTTCTAAATTTAGTAACTTGTTGTCATTTTAATCCCTAAACATACTGACTTATTGACATTTTGGTTCATGAATTTAACAAGTATTGTCATTGCAAAACTTATAAAAGGAAGAAAAATAAAAGTGTTATAATCACTTTCTTACATATCCTTTTAATAGGGGCAAATGTAGTAGATCTTGTCCCTATTTTTTTTTCAAATTTTCATATCGTTGTTCAGTGATTGAATATTAGAGGACATGACCCCATATAAGTTGAAAATATAGTTCATCCATTATATTCTTAATGGAAAAGGTAGTTATTATGTGTCATATTGAAGTACACTCATAACTGTGAAATATAAGCAAATTTGATAGTCAATTTGGATTAATATATGAGTGTATTTTTTTAATTTATTATTGTTTTTAAGGAAATAATGAAGAAATTAACATCTTTGTTAATTTTGATTAACAAAATTCAAAAGAAGAAGATTTCAAGTGTTTTAAAGAAAAAATTGATCCAAAAACTAGAAAAAAGGCCTTGAAGAAAAACTGAAGAAATAGACAGCTAGCTTAGCTTGTCAGTAGGCTTAGTGCGTTCACGCGCTTAGTGCACAACTCAGGCTTAGCATGCGGAAAAGTCCATAACGAAGTCCAAACGCGCGTTTAGCGCGAAGTCGACGTGAAAATTAAGCTACTTAGTGTCTATATAAGGAGGAGGAAGCAAAAGGGAAAGGCACACCGAGCCTGAGAGCTATCCAAAGCCTGGGACCTATCCCTTAGGGAAAACCGTCTTTCTTAGTCATTTTTCCTTTTCTTGTTATTGGTCATCCATCCCTTTTTCTGTTAGCCTCTGAAGTGTAAAGTCTCTCATGACTATGAGAGACTACACCCCTTGTTGGAGCCTAGTAATAACCCCTTGTAATGTAACTACTCTTCTTATTTATTAATATTATTTTTTTTTTGTGTTTTTTATTGTTATTGTGTGGTTTGGTCATCCATGCATCTGTTTTTAGGGGTTATTCATTAAGAAATGGTAATATCTAAAGAATTGGGAAAAGACATCTCAACATTGCATTGCTAGGGATAGATTGACTTTGTTGTTGTACTTCTGCATACATCTTTATACTTAATGTTGTTTATGATTTCATCTTTACAAAGGGATTTGAGAGAGAGAATACATAAAGTAGACTCTTCATCGTGAGAGATCAGGGTTGAGCATATTAGTAGATGTGGACGAAAATTGGGAAAACAATTAATAATGAAAAACATTAATATTGCATTAAGGATAATTAGGCATACTAGGCCCCAACATATTTGCATTATGAAATCATCCTTTGGATTCATCTTTGTTTATTTTATTAGTGTTGTCTTTTTAAATTTAATTTCTTTCATTCTCTTTATTTTTATTCTACTTCCTCTTATATTGCTTACAAATTGTATATTTCTCAACGCAAGTATAAACAAAATTCTTGTGGATTGACACTCAGTCCTCCGTTTTAATCTTTACTACCTGTGATAAAATTGATACACTTGTATAAAATATAATTCATTCATTATATTAGTCATTTTGAATATCTTTACTTTTAACTCCCTCCTTAATTAAATAAATATAATGTCATTTTAAAATAAATTATTTGTTAGTATCTATATATTTACACAATATACATTTTTAATTTGATTCTTATGGAAAATTTATTTAACTTTTATATGTTTAATTATTTTCAATTTAGTTATATTGTTGTTTGTCACTCTTATAATATTATTTGCTAGAATTATGGTTTAATAAAATATAATAAATACAATAGTGATTTTAAATATAAAATATAATATTTTTTATTTTTATATTTGACAAATTTTTTTATTTAATTTTCATCACCATAAATAATTATTATCATTATAAATAAATGTTATTTATTATCATTATGCTAATAATTTTATGTAGTGTAAGACAATTAAAAATTCAAAAATTTGTTTAGGAACCCAAATGACAATACCTGATTAAGTCTGGGAACCAAAATGTCCCTAAATTGTTAAGTTCAGATATAAAAAAAAAAAAAATTTTTACATGTGGCAATTATTAGTTGTCATTCTATAAAATTTTAATTTTTCATCTTTTAAGAATTTAATTTTCAGCGTCTAACAAATTCATTAATAAAAGTGAGTATTTATCCTAATATTTATATTTTTCTAAAACTAACAATTAAGTTTTCCATACATATCACTAATATTATATATTATAATCCTTTAGTGTATAATATGACAAGACATCAAATAATTAATCTGTATGATCTCTTTTTTTAATTATATTTTTTTTCATTCACAAAATTTAAACTTAAGAAATTAATTAAAGATTTCAAATCAAGATCTACTTAAGTCAATAACATATTAGTAATTAGGTTGAATTTAAAAACAATAGTCAATTTTATTTTTTTTTTACCAAAGATTTTTAGGTTTTTCATTATATAAAAGTAGAAGTTTCTCTTATTTGCTTTGATAAATTTTTTTTTTTTTGCATTTTTGTTCATTAAAAATGATTTTAATTTTTTTAAAAAGGAACGGATCATTAAAAAAAAAAAAAACTGGCCTGATTAATGAATGAACTAAGATCATAAATAACCTGAGTAGTGACGAGTCTGAACAAGCACACGGTTTCTTGGATTGCATTTGCATCTAAGGCAAAGCAAAATAAATACGTTCATATTCATATACTTAATTAGCATATTAATTGCGTTATTTTTCCTTTTTGAATACCCTCAACATAGCCACTTGACCATAACACACCCTCAAAAATCCAAATCAAGAAAGAACTCAACGAAGCCGATAGTTTCCTTCAACGAGACGGTGACCTTCCACATAGAGAGAGAACCAGCAACGAAAAATATCTGTTCCCTTTTTGCAATATCGGTGACCGGTCACCGAACCAACCAGTCTTCACCATGAGAGAGATAAATGTTTATATATTCCTTCCCTCTTAAAACGAGCCTCAGTACAAAAAGAAAGTGTTTCTTCGCTTCGCACTTCTCATCTCTCTCTCTCTCTCTTCCATGGAATCCAATAGTCGGCGACGCTTTCACTCTCTCCGGCGACGATGAACTCATCGCCGAAGAAATGAGTTCGCGCCGATTCCTTCTCTTTCCTCGTTTCGTGAGTTCCTTCCTCTCACTCCTCCTCCGTTCTCCGGTTGCCGGAAAACTTATCCGGCGTTAGAGACACGGAGAGCTCATCGCGATTCCGTTTTCTTCCTCGCTTCGTTTTCTACTTCTCTTTTTCTTTCACTTACATTGCCTCTTTCATTCGGTTGTTTCCGATCGGATCCATTTCACCGTCGCCGGCGAAGTTAGTTGGAATAAGCTTTAGCTAACTTTACTTATAAACCTTAGAAATTATTAAAATAGAAAATCGGAATTTAATAGTTAGTTTCGGTTTTTAGTTACTTAACGGCTTAACGATATAATAAAAAAAAGAAGCGCCACGATGTTAGATCTTAATCTCAATGCGGAATGGACCGATTCGTTTAGTAACGGTGACTCGCCGTTACCGTCACAGAAGTTTCCAGAGGGTTCGAGGAACCAAATGGCGGAGTCAGGGACTTCGAATTCCTCCGTGGTGAATGCGGACGGGTCCAGTAACGGCGGCGGCGACGAGGACTCGTGCTCCACGCGCGCTGACGATGTGTACACCACCTTCAATTTCGATATCCTTAAAGTGGAAGGCGCGAACGACGTCGTAACGAAGGAGCTCTTCCCGGTGATGAGTGAAGGAGCTAAAGGACACGCTACGTCGTCATTTTCAGCGAGGAATGGTTTTGTGGATCTCTCGTTCGATCGCGAAGGAGGGGACAGTGAGATGAAGATGCTTCAGCCTCAGACTCAGACTCAGACTCAGCAACCAGCGAAGAAGAGTAGGAGAGGACCGAGGTCTCGAAGCTCGCAATACAGAGGGGTTACTTTTTACAGAAGGACGGGAAGATGGGAATCGCATATCTGGTTCGTGAATTTTTGTAGTAATATATGAAGTTAGCTTTGGTTTCTTTTGCTTTATAGTTGCGTTTTTCTTTCCTTTTAGGTCTTACGGGGAAGGGAATATTTAGTTTGATTTTGGTGATACATGGTTGAATTGCATCTGACTTTTTTGTTTTTTGGTCTATTTTTGTAATTATTTGCTGTAGGGATTGCGGGAAGCAAGTCTATTTGGGTATGGATTTTTAATTTATGAATTTATGATTTTCAGTGTTTATTTTAGGGTACACAGTTTTTGTACTATCTGAAATCGTTTTCTATGGTTTACTATTTTAAGCATCTTTTGACGAAATTGGTATTTGAGCTTGTAGGTGGATTTGACACGGCTCATGCTGCTGCCAGGTAGAGCTTTGCGCTTATTTTGGTTTTCTTTGTTGTAATTTTGGGTTTTAAGAAACGGTCTCTTTGTTTTCGATTTTTGAGGATTTGATTCTTGTGTTCCTCAACTGACTTGGACTTTTCTTAATTAGAGCCTATGATCGAGCTGCTATTAAGTTCAGGGGAGTTGATGCTGATATCAATTTCAATCTGAGTGATTATGAGGATGATCTTAAACAGGTTAGGAGAATCAGAAGCAATTTGTTGGATATGAAACTAGATGGTGCGTATGATTTGTTTTTTCACCAGTTTCTTACTGGGCAGATGAAGAATTTGTCCAAGGAGGAATTCGTACATATACTGCGTCGCCAAAGTACTGGTTTCTCAAGAGGAAGTTCTAAATACCGAGGAGTAACACTCCACAAGTGTGGCCGGTGGGAAGCTCGAATGGGACAATTCCTTGGCAAAAAGTGAGGACATATTTTTATATATCAACTTAAGTAGTGATCTACTGTGGTTATATGAGATATTATGAATTTAAGCACCTATTGGGCTGCAAAGTGAATTGGTTTCAGCTTAGTTCTTGATGCATCTTTATGCTTTTTCCATGTTTGGAGAAACATGCCTAAGATAGTAATATAGAGATGTGTTTTGGTTATAGAGATTGCAATGCTTTCATGCAGGTATATATATCTTGGTCTATTCGACAGCGAAGTAGAAGCTGCAAGGTCCTAGTGATACATGAATTGCATTCTACCTGCACTGAATTTTTTTCCATGAATTATCAAGCTCATTAGGCTCCATCCAACACGTATCTCCCTTTTGATTTTCTGGAAATCAGGGCTTATGACAAGGCAGCTATCAAATGCAACGGAAGGGAAGCAGTGACCAACTTTGAGCCAAGTACTTATGAAGGAGAAATGAAATCTGCAGCCATTAATGAAGGTAATACTTAATAGCAAATATCTTCTTTTACTTTTAATTTCTAAGTGATTTTCTGAATGAAAAGTGTTCATTTTGTGAAATCGGATTTATATTTTTTCAAACACAGGTGGCGGTCAGAATCTTGATCTCAATTTGGGCATAGCAACCCCAGGACCTGGTCCCAAGGAAAATTGGGGGCAACTTCACTTCCCCTCCATCCCTTACAACACACATGGTGGAAGAAGTTCAAAGGTATAATTGAACCTCGTCTTCATTTTATTCAAAGTTTATTCTAAATTAAGCGGAATGAAGGTGGATAACACTTTTTATGCTCTCATCTTAGGGTGTTCTTGATTAACCGTTCAGTTCTATTTAACACCATTGACCATAGAGATATGGATTGACGTTAGAAGTGCATTGGAAAGTGGGAAATGAATAAAACAATGACACTTAGTTTAACATAACTCTTCATATCATGATAACTGTTGAGAATGTTTGTCTGGCTGTAACGTTTTTGTAGCTCCCGGGGGGTTTCCTTGTAGCTAATTACAACCTGTTTTCCTTCGACATCATTGGTTTTTGTGGAACTTTGGGTGTTTGGTATTTGTTTTTATTAACTCTAGATGTCCTATTGAGTGATCATAATTAACATGGTTCTCTTTATCTGCAGATGGAAACCAATGTTAATTCTGGAATTGGTAATCCATCTTTGAAAAGGATGGTTGTAACTGAAGATCGTCCTTCATTATGGAATGGCATGTCTCCTAATTTCTTTCCCAATGGGGTATTCCATTTGGCCTTGATTGCTTATTTCTTTATTGAGTACTTCATTTAAAACCTTCATAGTTATTTCCTTGCTAGTGTCTTCAATTACATAGACTACCTGATCCAAAAAAATTTCATTAGAATTCTAAAGAATGCTTGACTTTTAAATGGGGTGCATACGTTACAGCAAAAGTTGATTTTTTTATGTTCAGGAATTTACTGATTAACTTCTACAGCTTTTGCTGTAATTTTTGTCATTGGACAGTCAAGGGAATTGTTGGTATTTTGTTACACATTTAATATTTGTTCCATGTTATTCAATTTTTTAACAAAATGAATTGGTCCGATATGTGTCTCAAAAGCATTACTTGGAACGGTCAGTCTTTGTAATAATCCATGGTCTCTCTTTTTTTTTGGCGGTCGGTAAAGCATGGTCATTATATCAATAAAATAAGACAATTATGGAGTTTAACTTGAGTTTGAAACGAAAGCCCATCAGAGGATTGTGATAATAGTTTCACTGAATATTCCGCCACATTCATTTTATTTATTAGTCTATCTAGAGGTTTTTGGTTATATAACATAGAACTTGGAGTGTAAACACAAGTCTATGATGGCATGTATTCTGTATGTAAAAATATCTCTAAGATTGTTACTTATTTAGCAGGAAAGAGCAGAGAGAATCGGCATTGATCCTTCAAAAGGACTCCCCAATTGGGCGTGGCAAACACATGGCCAGGTCAATGCTACCCCAGTACCATCGTTCTCTGCTGCAGCATCATCAGGATTCTCAATTTCAGCTACCTTTCCATCGACTGCCATCTTTCCAACAAGTTCTATGAACTCAATTCCCCAGAGTCTCTGTTTTACTTCATCCAGCTCGCCTACCCGCAATGTATCTGAATATTATTACCAGGTTAAGCCCCCGCAGGCACCACCATAGCTGATCTAGTAGTACAGATTAAAGGCAAACAAAAAAAAGTGTCTATGGTCGAAATTCTGTGTAATTCAGTGACTGATTGGTGTATACTGAGATTTGACACCTTCTTGTTACCTCTTTTGCTTAAACTCTAAGATCTTTGAAGCAAATGCTATTTTTAGTGCACTGGCACAACGATGTTTCTGTTTCCCACAAATTTGTTGGCAATCAAGATTCATGGTATGCACGGCAATCTTGAGATTATAGGCCCTGATTGTGCATCCCAGGAAATGGGAGAAAAGAAGGAGTATTTTTATTTTCTGTTTTAGTACTCAACCCAATTTGACATGGGATAAATCATGGTATGTCTAGTTTCTTCCTTCAATTGTATAAAACAACGGTCAATATTTCCCATGAGATTTGGGATCTCTTCACCTAGTATATGAACAGATTAATAAGGCAAAGAAGGTAGATAGGGTTACACCAGTACCACTTGCAGACGTTTCCAATGGTAGCTAAATTCATATGGCGACACTAACGTTACTATTTTTTTTATCAGGGAAAACGAAACAGACCCAAAAGAAAAAGAATTTTTTAGAATGGATAAAAATACTATACTTTAAGCAGGATACTACACGTTTTCTTTTTCTTTACCTTCATAATGGGGGCCATTAGTTTCGTTTTTGGTTGATGGTGATACATACCGGCCTATCATATCAAAATGAAAAGGAGGGGAAGAAAAATTGAACTCTATGATGATTAAGGAGCCACCCTGCAACTTTGTAGCAACGAGGATCGACCTCGTCCAATGACAATGCCAATGGGTGGCAAAAGTCACATTACACTTTGTCTAGTTGTCATGTACTAAATTGGTAGAGCAGTTTCATTCACAATTGATAGCAATTACATGAGTGGGGAAGACCAAACCTATGGAATTGGATAATGGATGGTACTATTCATATTCATATTCATATGTCATCTCTCTCTCTGTTTTATTGTACCGTCAGAAAAAAAAAAAAGATCAGTCAATAATGTGAAAGAGTCTGTTTTCCCAGGCCTACGGGTACAGGTGTTAAGATGTTTGAGCCTTTGAGGAGAGGGGAATGTTAGGTCACGACCCCGCAAACCTGAGCTATAAGCCGAGGGTGGCAGGTCCATTAGGGCACTTGTCAGAACAGAGTTTTTGTGTGTTTATGAGGTAGGGGACCAGCCCTTAATGCCTTCTCCCTTCTTCATCTAGCTAACTCCATTCATACGCCAGAGTATAGAGGTCCTTTTGAACAATTTTCACAAATAAGCATAAATATCTTAGGCTCTTAGCTATGTATTTTAGCTTCAACTTACAGTGCCAGCTAGAGAGTTTAAACCAAAAAGGGGAGAGAGAAAAAAAAAAAAACTCTTTGAAGCATCATTTTTATTATGCCCACCCCGGTGAACGGTTTTGCATATGACAATTTTTGTCAACTAAACCACATCAATATATAAGAGAGAAATTAAAAAAGAAAAAGAAAAATGAGTAGATTGATATGATAGAAAAAGATAAAAACAAAAAATAGTGGGGTAAACTAGAATTATAGGAATCTAAATTAGTCGTTCAATCTAAACTTTCATTTTTTCCCCCTATTATTATAGTTTAAAACAATTATCGTTATAATTTTTCTCTATTTCATTCCCTTAGTATTGTGGTTGTAAACTTGTAATAAATCTAGGCTCTGTTTTCTTCGGGTAAACAATTGCGGATCTATTTGTTTTGAATTATTCTCAACGCCAAAAAGCTTTGCGCCTACAGAAATTTAATGCAAAGTTGCAAACATACTGTTTTATATACGCAATATATGCAAAATTTCCTGAGTTCTTTTTAAGGACGCGTAATTTCTTTTAGGAGGAATATAAAAAGTTAACAAATAAAATATGATTTATGGTCATTCATCTGTGAAGGGATATGTTCTTGGTATGGGCATCTATCCAAATGGTGACCATATTCTACTATTCTCCCACTTCTTCAATCTCTATGCTGCCAGTTCTGGCTGTTGATAACCTAAGCTAACAAATCATGTCATTTTCATGAATGATAAATGCAATTTGCACCACAAGTGTATCTTGTTTTTATTCATTTAAAATACTTTATTTGATATTTGTGAGTAAATCGTTAAATTTATGAGATTCTTATCATCGTCTTTCTTCTGGTTTTTTTGTTTGTTTCCTGCACTGGTGTTGAGTAGGGTCTTTTAACATGTCTCCATTCAGTGAGTCACAAGGAATTGTTTAGATAATTTTTTAATAAATATTTAGAAGAGAAAATAAAAAAGTAAAATTAATTAAACATTTGCTATAAATTGAATTTCTTGTATTTAACTTTTCAAAAAGTTGATTTTATTATGAAATAAGTCAACCAAGTTGCTAAAAATCTTGCTAGGGCATTTAGGTTCCATGCCAGCCATCAAGTTTTTGATTGCTTACCTTCACGTAATGATTCTATTATTATGAATGAAATGATGAGCCTTTTTCCGTAAAAAAAAAGTTGATTTTAATAATGTATAAACTAATTTTATATTGTGAGATAAGTTTCATTCTTTTTATCTTCTTATTTTATTTTTCTATAACTATTTATAAAGAAATTTATCTAGATTTGCATAAGACATCTTAAATAATGTAAATAAATATATGCATCTAGATTTGTGTCCTATGAAACAGATATTCTTCCCCCTCACTATAATTTTTTTTTGTCCGAACCAATTTGCCATCCTAAGTTGGAGTTTCGTAGCTCTGTTTATTTACTAGGCAAAGCAAACTGCACTGCTTTGTTTTTTAGGTTTATCGTTGATCCGATTGTTAATTACATTAAAATCGCTGAGTTTTTGAGGTAGACATGTTTCTTCCTCAATATTTCTGAACAAGCCTCTAACATGTATTTTAACACGATACTTACACGATTTTGCTTATTAAAGAGGTTTCAGAGGAGATATAAGGCTACTCGAATAGTTGAAAGAAGAAGGATGAGAGACCACGTGTTCAGATCCCCTTAAATTGATATTTTTAATACATAGGGTGAATAATTATTTTTGTCCTTGGATAAAACATTGACAAATTCGTTTGAAAATTTTAATTTTAGTCTTGAAAGTGAAAAAAAACATGACAAATTTATTCATCTGTTAATTTTTATTTGTTATGATTAATGAAATGAAAGAATCTATTTAATATATTTAAGGATGAATTTGTTAGCGTTTTATACATTTAGGAACAAAAAAAGATTATTTACCTAAAATATAATTTAATTTTCATCTTTTATCTCTTTTTTAATCTTTTAATCGCTAAATATAAAATTAAAATAAACACTTAAAAAATAAAAAAACAAACATAAGTTAAATCAAAATAATAATAATAATATGTTGCTCTCAAATTTTTATTGTGACAGCATTGTCCAGTTAACCAAAATAAATTTGTCATATTTTTTTTTTAAATTTAAATTTAAATTTTATCTAAATATATGAGCAATTTATAAGTTTAAAGATGAAAATAAATATGTAACCTAAAATCTAACATTTGTGATAAAAAGAGGTTATTGACTATTGCAATTTGCAACGTGCATAAATGTCCTGTACGTACTTCATTAAAAAAAAAACATCTAAAATGTGTGGCTCCTAGGAAGACAGCACAATGTAGTTAGGAATAGAAGGACCGCCTATGTGTGGCGGGTGTTTGTTTCCCATATTTGTTTGTCTGCAAGTCAGTCCTATAATTGTTGCTATTGATGTGGGACAGTTACTTTTACTACCATTGACATTTACCATTTAGCAACGCCAAGTGGGAGGACCCCCCAAAAATACCCAATCCAATGTTTTTAAGAAGGGAGACAGTGTTTCAGCCACCTCTAATAAGGTCCCCACCTCCAACCACGCAGATCACTTTTTTTTTTTTTTTTTATCCCTAAATATTAATTTTATTAAAAATTTAAATTCATAATTTCTTTCTTTATCTTTTTCCAATTGTTAGATTAATCTTATATTTTCTCGCATCTTAGTCTTAATCACGATAAATAAATATATAATTCATCAAAGTATGAAAAGTAGTCTCTTTTTTTTTTTTATCTTCCTCTTTTTATTACTATTATGTAATAAGTACAAAGTATTTACTACAAATTGTTCTGGTGAGTTAGCAGATGTAACCCATATCTTATTGGATCCGTTCCTGATCATAAGTAAATATCGGCCGGTAACTATGTTTGTGTAACATCGTCATCTTTTCTCTAATGATTGATGTTAGTGGCTCACGTTTTGCTTAAAAGCACTGTTGCTTCAATCGATGGAATCACTTTCTTACAAAATTGAGGAAACCAATTCCGTGATTAAATTCTGACATTGAATGGTTCAGCACATTATTGTACGTAGAACGCATTTTGGTACCATTCGAGGAATTTCGGTGAATACCCCAGTTGCTCTTAGATTATACGGTGATGCATTTAAAAAGAAAAAAAAAATGTCTTTTGATGAAATTTAATATTTGCGAAACAACAAAGCATCTCCTATTTGATACTACTATACTCTAGGAATTGAAGCTTGGTAGTTTACACAGGTGATAGAAAGACAATAGTGAGGATCAAACCTATTCGGATTAATAGTATATCTGATTTCCAGTTTAACTTGCTCTACATGAATTTTGAGATCAAATCCAATGATTCACTGCAAACTAAACATAAAAAGAAGGGTGAGGATGCTTTTGCAAACTTCATTTTACCACCAATGCTGATTTGCAATAGATATCCAGACATGCATGCACTAAGACTTTTATAAAAAATTCACACCAAAAGGACATATTATCATTATATGATGATATAGATTAAAAAATTTGTAGAAGGATTTAATACTATTCTTAAAACCATATTATCTATTTTTAGGTATTAAAAATACATTTAACCTTAAATTATATATATATATATATATATATATATATAGAGAGAGAGAGAGAGAGAGAGAGAGAGAGAGAGAGAGAGTAGAGGAACCGTAAAGAAATAAAGCACATTATAAAAATTTGAAATTGGTACTTTCACAGTATTTATCCTAAAATACTTTCTCTGCCTCACCAATCACCATTATGTGGTGCTTTCATCCCTTTGCCAATTTGCCATTAGGGTTGTTCCGACAATGATACGACACGCCCCTCAACCTCAATAAAATCCATACGACAATGGTAAAGTCAATTTGACATATGATTCTTGGCGTTGTTCAGCCCATTGCCATCATTGTGGGTAGTTGCAGAGTCGAATCTAGCTAGCAAAAGGACATACAAAATCTCAAGACATGAAAATAAGCAGGAATAAGACTAAGTAAGAATACTGTGTTCTGTTTTATTGATTATTGTTTAGTGTTTAAAATATTTGATGAACACAATTCATTAAATAAAATTGGATTACTTATAAAAGTGAAGAAAAAATAACACCAAACTCTTGAATTAAATGACATGTGATTGTTATATTTTAATTAATAATCTCAAATTTAATACTTAACTATGTAATTATATTAAATATTCAAAGAGATATTTTGTCCCTCCTAATAGTCTTAATTTGACTAAAACGGGATGATATCTAATGAATAATACACATGATTTATAAAAAAAAAAAATCACTATTTTAAGAGAAGGGCGAAAACGATAAATAAGGCGATGCAAAAAATTAATAAAATTGACAAATCTCCAAACAAGGTTAATTTTGAAATTTGAAGTTCAAATAATTTTTTAAAAATTAAAAATGATCAACTAATTTTAACAAATCCTACCATCAGTATAAATTAGTTAAAAATTACTTGTAAAAAGAGATAGAGGGAGTAATTATGTTCCGCAGAACTGGCTACAAAACTACAATGCGTTAGTCGAAATGTTTGTGATTTTGCCAATATTTCTACTCATTGGATAAATCTAGAATCTAATTACCCAAATTTGTTAATCGGACATCAGATATTGACAGTTACAAATACTCTCAACATTTAGCACGAGGAAGTTTATTGAAATGCCCTAGTTTTAGGATTAAGCTCAACTGACCAAAATATGCGCAGGACTATGATTGTGTTGTAACTAGTTTTGAAATGGGTCTCGCAAAGACTTCAAAACCTGTAATCGTCTTGTCTTCTTGAACTCGAAGTCTCCTCACTTATTATTATATATGCCACTTGACAGGACTAATAATAAATGAAATTATTACATAATACAATATGTGGTCTAGAACAACTTTCATACCATAGGTTATTATTTTTTTATATAAATAAAAAAACTGATATTATATAAAGATTGATCAGGACTGGTGACTATATAGTCTTTTTTTTTTTTTTTTACATAGCGTGACTATATAATCTTAAACCAAATAATAACTTATATAATATATGATTCCTTCGGAGTGGATCACAAAACACCCCAAGGATGCGTCTGGTCAGATGCGAGCAGGTCATAAAGCACACAATAATTCCTCTTGTTTGGAGTCAAATGAACTATGGGTTGGAGCAACAATAATTACTTCCCCAACGATAGCTTGGCATCAGATAATTTCACTAATTTACAAGCCATTAATTAAGGAGGACGGACTAAACTATATTTTAGACAAATTTTATTTCGAAACGGTTGACTTCTCAAAAGACACATAGGTTGATTAGTTAAAAATAAAAATTATAACTTACATGGAGCCTGGAAAATTATTTAGAATATTCAAACTTTCCCCTAAATCTATTTCTTCATTAAGTTATGATTTGCGGATAAGATGCTATTATTATTAATCTTTCAAGTGAACTTCACGAATAATTTTTTTACAACGGAAATTACATTAATCTAATCTTCTACATTATATGTGTTGGGACTTAGTTTGTCCGATGCTCAGTTTTGACTCGGTGGTCCGTTTTTTTTTAAGTCAATGGCTCAATTTTTTACTCTAGGCCTTTGCGATTTTTGCTCATTTTTGGCTTAACTAGGTCCCTGATGCCAAGCTTCGGCCTTGTGCTAAGTTTTGGGACTTAGTTTACCCCATGCTCAATTTTATCTCGGTACTTCGTTTTTGGTAAGTCATTAGCTCAATTTTTGACTCCTATAATTTAGAGAATGATGCATCATTTTCTCAATTAAACATTTTCAATGATTATCTTTATCTTATTTAGATATACATGTTTATGCTATTAAAAAACATCTGAATTTTTTAGATTATGCAGAGAAAATAGGAAGGGAGAAGAAGAGAGAAAGATGATACACAATAGATTAACTTAAAGGCTGTAACTGGTCGTCCATCTTAGAATCTTACAATCCGTCAATTAACAAAAGCAAATAGAACAATTTTTTTTATTAACGGGTTGTTTTATTTTATACTATAAAGAATATCAAATAAAAGAATGCTTGTTATTTAAAACAAATTTTACCCCTTCTTTTTGGAGGATAAAAGGGCCTTAGGAGGAGGGGGGAAGTTGTTTAGGACAAAGGTAAACCATCCTCACAAAATGAACACATTAAGACAAAAAATATGCATAATCATTTTGGCTTAATTAAGTTTTTTATACCTGAAAAATAGGTCACTTTTAAATTATTATCTAACATTTATTTTTTTTCAACCAAGCACCTGAAAAGATTTTATTTTTTATTTTACTATCTATCATTAGTCTATTTCCGTTAAGTGATGATGCGATAGACGAAGTGCTACATCATCGTACCTGGTCATTGATACCTCAACACCGCATCATTTTACCTTGTCACTAATACTTCAACGCCACACCATCACCTTCTTCCCCTCCTCCAAGGAAACCACCACCGCAGACCACGCCATGCCTCCACTGTCGTCCACCGCACCATCCAACCGAGGGAGGAAGCCACAAAAATAACAGTGTTGGATTTGGGTACAAAGTGAGGAAGCAACAAAAAATTAAACGAAAATAAAAAAAAAATCTTCTTTTTATGTTAAACCCATTTTGTCCTTTTCTTTTTTCTTCAACAATAAACTCAACATAAAATATTGAACCCACATCAGTTAGATAATCGAAAAAAAAATTGCAAATGAGATTTTGAGACCAGATCTGCCATTAGAAAAAACTTTTGAAAAGAAAAAAAGATTTGCAAAGTGAAAAAATGAAGGCAACACCAAATCTGGACAATGGCGACATTGAAAGGGAGGTGGCGGCGTGGGTGATGCTCAGGTTGGTTTAAAGGATCCCAATTGCTCCAATTTCCTATCAACTTCTCTTCGAATTAGATTCAACTTAAATAAACAACAATGTTTCATTTTATTTTTTGTGCTACTCTTGGTCGCGCTTGAAGTCGTGGAAGACAATGGTTCTTGCATTATTGGGGTGATTGAGGTGGAGAGAAGTGGATGATGGCATTTTGGGTAGAAAAAATATCAAAAGGTACCTACCCTAAGGGGAGAAGAGGTTGGAAAGCACGATGGTGGCAAGACATGGTTGGCGATGGTGACACAATGGTGGTGGTTTCCATTGGAGAATGGAAAGAAGAAAAGAAGGTGATAACATAATGCTAAGATGTTTGTGATAAGATATGATGTGATACTCTGTTTATCACATTATCACTTAACGAAAGAAAACTAACGACAAATAATAAAATGAAAATAAAACATAAAAAAATTTTAGATACTTGATTGAAAAGAAATATTAGGTAGTAATCTAAAGACAGTTTATTTTCCAAATATGAAAAAATTAAGTCAATCCTTTTTAATAAATTCATAAACCGTCTCATTCAACATATCCAAAATCAGCCCTAGAGTAATAATGTCCTAAACATTATTTCATACACACCTTAGATTTTCAGCTGCGCCAAATGCTGAAAATTGACTGGCTAATATAGACATGCCCAAAGTTAATCATAACAAGGCATGGGTCACGCCGTCCCTGCTGGTTATATTAGTTTGAGAAACACTACCAAAATCAGAAAACAGCTAAATAATAACAAAGGGAAAATACAGTGCACTTAGAAGCCGCGGTGAATATATGAAACGATTAAAAAATAAACTTCCACAGAAAGAAATGACAAATTTAATTGACTTAAGAGAAAAAAATTGGCCAGAAGCTCTAACAGCACAACGGTATTTCATTCACATCACATGGATAATGGACCTTTCAAGTTAAAAAGCGATATATTATGAGTATCAAACTGAAGCATGTATATCCACTTCAAAACAATTTCCCTTTTACTAGTCGTATCAAACCTATAATTCTACCCACAAGGGTAGTTAATCTAAAAGGTAAGTTACAAACAATAAATGAGACCGATCTTGTTGATTTTGAATCAACAAGTTTCCATGCTCCGTACTATGAGGGAAAGACTCAACTAAGATCTACCTGCCAGTTTGATCACGTCAGCACTGACATTTTTGATATCTTATAATCCCAAAACAGCTCACTTCTGCCAATCCAGAACTAGAAAGAAAAAAGAGGGAAATGAGTGCACAATTACCAAACAAGCAAAACACCAATGTCATTCTTGACATAGAAAATATGAAACCCAGTACAAAAATGAACCAAAAAAAACTTTTTTTTATATAAAATGTTCTGGCACAGGCAGGTGAAAACACTTTCATGTGTATGCAGGGCAATGCCATATAAGCCAATTAAATCATGAAAACAGAGTTAGTTTGCTAATTACCAACTGTAGCCATAAATTACACTTCTTGGAGCTTCATCATTAGGTAGCCCAATACACGCCAGCAAGAATCAGTTCCATCATCCTCAGCAGCACAAAAAATTGTTTGTCCATTTCTGCTAGGTTTTACCATTTCCAACAACAACAATGACAACATAACTAGCAAAAGGTCACATCCCAAATGTTCTGTTGTAAAGATCCCCAGAATTTGGCATCCGAAATTTTGAATCATCATATCCTGAATAAAATTTATTGAATCCAAGTCTTTCATTTCTCAAAAGCTCAGCCACACCCAAACCATTTCCACTCTGCACCTCATTCCACCCATCCCATTGCCCATTTGACAAGACTGCATTTGTAGACTGCTGCAGAGATAGCTGTTGGAATGGGCCTAGATTACTGACTTGGGATTGATCTAACCTTGAAGAAACAGCATAGGAATCGCCAAGTTGAGAAAAAGTATTCCCAATTTCAGAAAATCTAAGGTTTTGCTGTGGTGCGAGAGATCTTTGCATCAATAATTGTAGTCTGGCATCATTTTCGAAGTAATTTAATTGTGGCATGAAATTAGATCGAATGTCCAGTGCCGGGCTGTTCAGTGCACCTTGAAGTCTCCCTTTGCCAACTGCCAAAATAGCAGGGTCCATAAATTCAATGTCCCCTGCACTACCAAGGTTTCCAGCTGAAGGTGTCTGATATGAATTTCTCAATAGGGAAGAATGGTCAAGCAAAGAATTCCCTGTCAAAAGGACTAACATATTCGACAATATATCAAAAATGGTATGCGTGGAAGGATAATAGAAACCATAACTAACCAGAAATGGAGTCAAAAGCCTGCTCCACTCTCTCATGGGAAGAAAACCCAGGTGGTGGCAGCCTGCTTGGAATGGAAAATCCTGGTGGGGCTGAAACTTGTGCTCTTGAAATGGCTGTCAACCATAACAAAAAGTAAGATCATTAGATTAGGTGAATACAAAAATCTGAGACACCAGAAATAGATATTAACACAACAGCTGTGCAGAAATCAGAGGAAGGCAAATAGGTTGCCCAGGAGTGCAGACTTACATATAGCTAAAACTTTTGAACTTTCTAACTAGAAAAGGGGCAATTACGCAACAGAACCAGCAGTTGTTATGCCACTTTGATACAGTGGACATAATTTTCTTTCTTATCCAGTGATCAATAAATCATCACAGTTGAAATCATAATTGAAAAATGTATGTTGTCCAGATACTTTTCATACACTACATTCTTAACAAATTATTATACAAATTATTATTCAGTCACGACTGTTCTACACAATACAATGTTGAGATTTTTTACAGGAGCAAAATTGGTTTCAAAGTCCCCTTCCAGCTGAAGGTCTTCATTATATTTAGTTATTTAGCCCTTATAAAGTGAAAGAATGGCTTTTTAATTATTGAAAAGCAAGGTTGACGATAAGCTCAACCTGTAAATTGAGCCTTCAGTCTGATTAAATTTTCTGGCAGAAATCATCCAGCTTTTTAAACAGTCTGAATACAAACTCAATATTGGCCTGTTAGCTGCAGCAGCTTCTGAGTTGAAGACAAGTAGCATATATCACAAGCCAAGAAAAAAAGACTCTAATCCTCCAACATTGTTGAAAAGTCACAACAAAGATGCAATTTCTCTTCTTTCCCCATACACAAATTCAAAGCACTTGTGTAATCAAATACCACAAACAGCACATAAATAATCAGGTAGCAAAAAACTACTATACATACAACAGGAATTCAGATAACCGAGGAAACCACAATTTTAATCTACAAAACAGCAAAGGAGAAATTGTGAAGGAAAAGAAAGCAAAACCATAATGTACCTAAAATTATAATAATATCAGATGTTTTAAATACATGTTAATCACCAAACAAGAATGGCACACAAGCAATCATGGAAATGTAAAATTGAAAATAATAGCAGAGAAACAAATAATAAGATATGCCATTAGAAACGTAGGCATCCCAAGAAAGTTATTGTTACTCACCAGAAAACTTATTAGAAGATGCAATGGGATGACCACTGACCAAATTATCAGCTTCCTCAAAGTTACCGGTAGAAAATCCATTTGCAATGCCCAACTTATCCATATACAAGTCTCTTTCTGCAAAATTCTGGAAGACTGTATGGTTTGGCCGTTGATGGCTGACACCATAAGATGCATGTGCATCAAACATTTGGATTTTGGATTCCTCTTGCCTCGCAAAAGAGAACCTTGATTGATTGTTACCATTACCTTTCCAAGAACTAGATTTGTTTAAAGGACCAGACCGGTTATCAGTATTGTCACCCAACAACTTAGCTAAATTATGAGGTGATGTTAGTGAGTCATCCCAGGTATCAAAATTCATGGACAATATATTTGAAATTATACTACTTTCACCCTTATCCCTAGCAACATCATGCCCAAAATTAACATCATCACCGACTAATCTTTGAATGATATGCCCATTTCTTTCATCGTGAAGCAGACCATAGGAGCTGCTGCTGACCAATTTTTCCGGGTGGCCATTACATAATATATTGGATGCATGTAACATAGATTCATTTTGAACTCTATCATCAGCAGATACAGAACCTGCATTTATGGCAGTACAAAGTTCCCCATGCTGCAGAAGACAAGGGCTAGAATGGTTTGATGCATGAAGGAAACTGGTTGACTTTGGCAAATAAGAACGGCAAACAACTTCTGGATCCTTGAGTCTTTGATTATCAAAAGATGTCACATCATCATCAATTTCAGCAGTATCTGATACTAGAGATTGAGAATCCAATTTCCAATCACACTGTTCCCTAGAATTACAGGCCACATTATTCAAGGTAGCTTTACCAGTCACATTTGTAGTTATCACATCTCTAAATCTGTCAACATTATATTTTGATCCTTGAATTTGAGGGGATTTAACCAATGCATGATCAGTAGGCGGGCTATTAGGTTTGGTTATACCGCAATGTTCGGCATTTCTATCAATGTTAATTGAGGACAACTCATTGGACAAATTCTGAATCTCTTCATTGGTAGCAGTCATTGCTTCCTCAGGACCAGAGTTACAAGACTGTCCAGTCATGTTAGTAGAATATATTGTGTTTGCTGTAGTACAATTGCCATCACTATCTCGGGACAACGGTAGAGAAGACAACTGGCTGTTCAAATTCACGAGCACAGGAGAAACATCAGAAGCTGAAGTTTTTTCTCCTGCACTAACCAGACTGCCCACGCTATTGTTATATTGTTTAACAGGTTTCAACAATTCACTTTTCACTGTAGGTGTCATACTATGGCACCCATCACTTGATGGTGGCCTCTTTGTAACATCAGAAGCCTGAATTGAGCCTGTAACAGCTGCAGAAAATGCTAGTGTGCTGCAGCCTGTATCAGGTTTCGGCTTGGATGGCCCATTTGGATATGATAGACCTCCAGCAGGGGGCTGACAATTTGAGGCCTGAGTACCCCTGCCAAACATAAACATAGCCAGGAACCATAATTATCTTTAGATAAGATCAACCTTCAAAGCCAAGTACAAAATTATACGTGGTGCATACCATGCAGCACTAGCAGGAAGGGCCATATTTTTCCCATATATTCCATTTGGAGGTGAACCTCTTACAATGTTAACAAAGTTCTGATTCATAAATAAAATTAAATGTCAGTTTTTTGCGTTGGCTGAGTGCATAAATGCACTTCACTCAGTTTAGCAATTAAAGATCATAATCCAAATGAGCTTTCTACATCAATATAGTGAAAGCTGACACACAAACAATATGGGGTTATAGGAAAGATTAAAAAAAAGGTCTTACACAAGAAGAATTTTTAACAATAGGCTTTACAGATGAACTATTCATATTATCATCCAGTGGAGGAGGTAATACATTCCCTGACCGCCGTTGCATATTGTTTGTGGCACCAGTGATTTGTTGAACTCGACTTCTTCAAAATAACAAAGTGAGCTAAGATATATTTATTGGAAAGCACTATATTCAGTTCAAGCAACTACAAGTACAGGAAAGCACAATCTGTAAACACATCCTTTTCCAGCACAATATAATTAAAGCAATTTCCTTCATTTTAACCAATTAAATAGTTTGAAAGCAAAGATCACAAATCCTCAATTTCATCAAGAAAAGGTTTTATTTATCTGAATCACAGTAAGTATCGTCAAATTATCAGAAAAGTACCTAGTGTATGCTGAAATTATTTCATCCTTGGTAAAACTATCTTCTTGGGAGCCAATCTCATGCAAATATAGACAATCCGGATTGCTGCAAGGCTGGTCATAGAGATATTTCCTCAATTACAAGAACAAGTAATTAAGCATAATTTGAAAATTCTATCTAGACCAGTAATTCTCATACCACATTTCGGAGCCATGCATGACAATATTTTGTGGTTCCAAAACAAGCCCTGAAATGTTGAATCCAAAAACACACACAATTGATGAGCAAAAGTCAATGCTAAATATCCCATGTATGACAAGTTTCAATGAATATTTGTACCTTAAAGGTCTACCCTCCAAAACAAATCCATGTACATTTTGAATACAACAAACCGCTTCCTCTTCCTTTGAATAAGTTATATATCTGGAAAAAAACCTTTGATTAGGAACTGTAGTGTTTTTATTAATATATTAATATATCCTATAAAGATAATCATCTGTGCTAATGTAGCAGCAGGAAATAAATGGAGAAAGGGGGAAGATACACCCATTCTCAGAATTTTTTCATGTTATTTGCTTCCTTCCTTCTAATGTGAAGAGAAATGTCCTAAAATTCAAAGCTATCCAATTCAAATCAATGACAACAAGATTAAACAGTATAAGTTCTTTTTACAGTGGCGAGATAATTAACAGAAACCCATAATACCATCAAGGAAATCACAAACTTGAAGAGAATATACTTACACACTACAAGTATCATTCGGAAACTGTTGAATTACACCAGCTGCTGTTCGAGACATTGACACTTTTAAGACCTTCCCATACTGAGCAAAATACTCTCTCCGCTGAAGAAGCTGGATGAATGGTGATTAAAAATAAAAATTTGTTCCAAGGAAAATAGCCCAAAAAATTCCAACGAAAAGAGAACAAACAAGTTGAATGGCAACATTAAGGGGCTCAAAAGAGTGGATGAGGCGAAAATTTTACATCTTCATCTGCAAGATTGAGAGGCAACCCAACTATGTAAACAAGGTTCCTCTGAATCACTCGCACACTGCTGAGCTGCTTGCGCCCATCAGATGATTTAGACTTCGCTTTCTGAGTCTTCATCTTTTTCTCCATATTAATTCCATTCACCAATCTACAGGAAAAATATCATCTAGATAAATGCACACAAAAAACGGACTAGGAACAAAAAGTTCAGTAACTGATATTTTCCTTTGTTTCATTCTCAAAACAAGAAAAACTTTATAGAGTTCCTTATATATATCTCATTGAAATTTGCTAAGAAACTCAAAATTATGAGTAGGACTCACATCATTTCAACAGTTCTTATAAATTTCAGCAAAACAGTAAAGAGTGCTTTGTTAGCATTTCTCATTTTGATAAATAATTATACAAATACATTGATGTATATTGAATAATAAAGTGAAGAAAAGACCTACAGAAACACTACAACATAAACAATCCTACAGAAATAAGATAGGGTTCATCGAATAACCTCTCACAGTTTGCAGCCGTCCCAACAATCTTTTCCTTATCATAAGGAGAACGACATGCAGGGCATCGCCCCTCAGTGTCATCCTTCTCAGCCATGTCCATTATGTGGTGCCAGCACCAGACACAGATCTGCAATCAAGGAAAGATGAAACTGACATTTATCATAATGAGTCTTTGTGATAAAGGCACATCACATGTACAAGTCAATTTCCAAAAGATGAAGGATTTCCAAGAGACAAATGCTATTGGGGAGAGTTACTGAATAAACATTTGAAGGATCAAAAAGAGGGAAATTTTATACAGACTGCAGACCAAAGAACAAGTAGGGACAAAAATTAATTAAAATTTTAACAAGATAAACATAGAATCAAACCTCATAACCGCATTTGCAAGGTTTCAACTGCTGATCTGTCAAATCCATCTCTTCAGCACAGAGAGGACAAGTTCTTTCTCCTTCGTCACTCATGATTGCCTTGAAGAACAGGATAAACCACAAAACACCCTTGTGTCAAATAAAATAAACATAAACATAATAAACAATGGGCATCAGAAACTTAACCCTGAAAGGAGAGCAAAGCACTTATCCAGCTGATATGCAAAACAAAGGAACCAAACCACAGCTGTAAGAGTGAAAATTATGATATACCCCTCAATACAGCTAGTTATCATACACGGCTCTCGACACAACAAGTTCACAGTCTCTTAAGATTGTAAAGCATTCACCTAAGGAATATTGTGACCGGTGAAAAAGAGTGCATCGGAAACTATGTGGATGAATAATACAGCTAGTTATCATACACCCGACACAACAAGTTCACAGTCTCTTTCGATTGTAAAGCATTCACCTAAGGAATATTGTGACCGATGAAAAAAAGTAAAGTGCATCGGAAACTATGTGAATGAATAATAACCATAATCAATAATAGCATCAGGAAATCTAGACAAAAATCCAAATAACCCCCGCCCCTCAGTGTTTCGACTCTGGCAACATTTGATTGATCAATAATAACACCAAATCACTTAAAAAAAAATCATAGATGCATTGAAGTACGGCGAACCCGAGACACCACAGATCAACTAAAACATCAATCAGAACAGAGAGAATATATAGATATACAATAAAAACAACCATAAAAATTGACAATCGAAATCGAATATGCAACGAGAACGAAGAGAAAGCTCTGAAGATTAGAAAAAGAAAGGGGGGGGGGGGGAATATTGGACGGTGAGAATATTAATAAATAATAAACGAAATTTGAGAAGGGATTAGGGATCTAAGAAGATATGGTATTGGATTGGGAAATTAGGGTTAGGAATTGAGAGTTGATGACTCACAGTGGTGAGATCGAGAAGACGAAACTGTGAGGAGGAGATTGTGTTGCGAGGGCGGAGAGAGAGAGAGGGCGAAAAGTTAAGAGGGGCAGAGAAAATGTGTATTTTAAAAGAGAGAGAAAGGCCCTGTTTGGATGATGGCGTTTTCGGCTTTTGGCTCTCTATCTCTATCTCTTGCGCGTCGCTGTCATTTGCGTGGTTAAATAGCCTCGGTTTTTCAGTTAATTACTGGAATTGCCCCTCCTTCACACCTCTTCTCTCCCTTATGTTTTTGTTTTGTTTTGTCCGGCATCCCCCCAACTGGTTCCTGCGGTACACGTACTCCTTGCTCCTCCGTGTGTGGGGTTTTGGATGCGCGACACGTGGCTAGTCCTTCGATCCTACGAATGTTCTTGCGGACAAGTTTTTGGTGCGGGATACGGGGGCAAAAATCAAAAGAATTTAGTTCCATCTTTTAATTGATATGTCACTTTTTTTAGACAAAAAAAATGTTTAAGCCATATCATCATAAATATATTATAATATTAACTATTATTTTCAATTAATAATAACTGTAATTACTTACCTTTGTTAATTATGTAGTTACTGGAAAAATTAATTGCCTTTGACTTATTTTAGAATAGTCAAATCCAAAATAAAAAGCTTATGTTTACCAATGATAAAAACTTGAATTTATAATTTATTGTTTAGTCCCGCATTATTTAATCAACATTAATTAATAAACATGAATGCTTATTTAAAAGCGTAAACGCAACAATATTTATTTATCTATTTATATAGCTTTTACGCTTATCTTTTTTTGGTACAATTTTTTATGCTTATCTATCTATTATATATAGTGATTCTAAACAAAATGTATTTTATATTGCATTTGTTATCTTTTTTGTTTTGGTGACCATCAGATTTTTTGGTTGGCTTCTTAGTGGATCAGGTTGTGTCCACAGATTTTCAGTATTTTAGGCTGGCTATAATATGACTAATTCTTTTAATTTTAGGTTCAGTCAAGTTCTTTGCCAATTAGTAAAAAATAATATAATAAGTAGATTACAAAAAAATCCTCAACAAACACAGGACAATCATAGTAAATATAATCGAACCAAAATTATTTTAAATATATTACTATACTTTTTGGGTAGAAGTTACTATATTATTTCAACTTGGTATAGAATAATATCATAATGTTTCCTAATTTATGTTGTATTTGTTAATATTCAATTTTCTGCTCAATTTAATTTATTGATAAATGGATTATGATCATATCTTCGTATTTTTACTTGTTTCTTAAAGTTTGGGGAGAAATAATATCTAAGGAGATTAAGGTTGGACATTATATCTCTCAGAAGAAAAAGGTTAGACATTATATCAATTGATGATTAAATTTTACATAATTATGTATAAATTAAAATTCCTAATAAATTTAGGTTAAAGGATATTTCAACTTGTTATAAAATAGTTTTATAATGTGTACTGTTTTATGAGATAATTGTTAATTAATATTTAAATTTGTTCTCAAAAAAAAATCCACGTTAAGAAAATAAGAAGGGAAAAAAATATTGGTAAATTGTGATTGTAGTATCTCCCTGCCTTCTTTACTTAACTTTCTTGAAGTTTATTGTGAATTATTTATTTAACAAAAATATATTACATGATGATAAATACTTAAGCATCACTTGGGTAATGTACCAGAATGGGCCGTGCATGTTTTGGACGGCTACCCCCAAATGACCCAAGTCCATAATATTTAAGAACCGACCATTTTCCTCATTTAAACCAAAATGTTTGATATTTGATACTATGCTGTGATCTCATCCTTGGTTCAATAATTCAAGTTTCGTTTGATGTGGAATTTAGTTTTAAGTTTTAAAATTTTAAATACGTATATGATTAATTTTTAGCTTTCAATTTGTAATTTTAGTTTTCTTTGGTTTTAAATTTTGTTGATAATCTTATAATTTTCTTTTAAAAAGTTTAATAAAATCATGGGAAGATTTTTACATGAAATTGTGATTAAGGGGCATGGAGTGAGAGCAGAACAAAACAAAAAATCAAGTAACTAAGTTTTTTACATGCTTTCGTGAGCTGCATCAAACAAAAAAATGCCAACATTGAATTTGTCTCTAAATTATATATTTTCAATGGATGGACTCAAATTTGGTCAATCCTAAGCTTCACGTGAGTCATTAATTATAGCGAGTCAAGTCAAAATATGCATTCAATTTGAGTTTCTAAAATGAGTCACAAGTTTAGTTTGTATGAGTCTTGTCCACAGATGATTAGGTTAGACTAAAAAAACTCATTTAATTCTTGATCAAGATTTGAAGCACAAACCCTATATACAATTGAGTGGGTTTAGGCTGATTGTGGACTTGATGTAGGTTGTGGGCTATATCAAATATACAAAATAAATAAATAAAGTAGACTTTGGCTTATAAAATGAGACTCAAGTCTAATGAGAGCTTAATTTGTATGAGTTTTTTTAGCGTTAAGTCTTAGATCAAGCTCAAATCCTCATATTTAATTTGTGCTAAAAATTTAAAGTTCAAAGTCAACATTTCATTAAGCAAATTCAAGACAAGTGGTCAGAAGCTTTGATGTATGTAAGTCGCAAGTGTTGGTTCAAGCCAAAAAAATCAAATTCAATTCAATATTCTAAAATAAGGTTTATGCCCAATGAAAACCCTATCTATACTATCTTAGATTGGTTAAACTCCAATGGGGGCATGAAAGAATTGAGTTAATAAACACTTGTTTAATCAATGCTTGGTATCTAAAGCTCAATCCCTTATGTTTCATTAAATGGGTTTGAGTTGAGTTGATTACAAACTAAATGCATATCAAAACTATAGTAAAATTTAGACCAACTCAGTTAAAATCATTTATTTTTGTGGTAACAAACATTTTGTTCTTTAAAAAAACAAAAATTATTTTTGTTTTTTTAATTATAATTTTCATTTTTATTGTATTTTATATGTATATACAATACAATAAATATAAAAAAAATTAATATTAGTTTATGAATAAAACTAAAAAATGAAAAATTAGATCTATGTCCAATGGATCACAATTACAAAAAAAAAAGTAGTATTTTATTTTGGTTTAGCAGATAAATTTATGTGAAATAGTGTATATGATCAATTTAGTAAAACTTTTTTCCTAAGATACATTATGAGAAAGAGATAAGTAGTGCATAAGCTTAGATTAAGTCATGATCCAATTGACCTAAAAATGATTAAATTTAATTTGTGTTTAAAATTTAAGAATCAAGTTCAACATTTCATCACGTAGTTTAAGTCAAGTTGATTAGAATAAAAAGGCAAAGAAAATATCAAAATGGATAAAATAACTTCTAAATACTTAAAAATAGAATTAGATTAGAATAATTTTAAAACCTAAACTAATATTGCTTACAAGATTAAGTTTGAAAACAAAAAATGTTGAAACTCAACCACTCCAAGTAAGGTATAAGTTTATACATTTTTTTATCTTATTGGTGGTAAGAATTCACTCATTTAATTGATAGTTTATTTCCTTTATTTTTTTATCACAACAATTATTCAAGGGGTATCCCCAAATAAGATCATCCAACTATATCATGTATTTTTTAAACTTAAGAAACCTCTTTTTTAGTATAAGTGTGTCTTTTGCATGTACACGCTTAATTCTCCTTTATTGAAAGTATGAAGAGTATTATAACAACACTATAAGCATTCAATTTGTTTTGATACTAGATTTTAGTCCATGCTCTTAAAATTTAATTATGTATTTAGAAACAAACTAGCAAAATGATAAATTGTGGCATTGCAAAAATAATTGTCAAATTATCACAAAAAATGAAAATATTAAATATCTAAATACAACAACAATTATACAAATATTCAACAACACCTATCATTGCGACATTCTCACACCAAAAACATAGCCTATACAATTGCACACCTATCATGACCAATGCCCATGTTATTAGTAGAGATGATTATAAAAGAATTAAAGAATATTTAGCCATTTATATGCTTACGTAAGTTTTAATATATTTTGAATTTTTATAATATTAAATAATATTTTTAATTAGTAGTTTCTTTTTAATTTCTTATTGTGTTGTCATTTTTAAAAAATTATTGAATGACTACTTGCATGTTTACTAGTTTTAATTCATAGACGTTCAATATATAATAAAAAAACTTAAAATATATTAAAAATTAAATGGTTAATCTTAATTATTAAAATATATGATTTCAAACTTTCAATATAATTATTTTCTCAAATTCACCTAAAAAATGGAGCAAATATTTCATCTAACAATTTTGTTACCCTCCATACAATAATCATTAAATATGTTGAGTAGCTTTGATTGTTGTCGTATTTTTTTATAGAATAAATTTTATTATAATATAAACTAAACCTCTAACAGAAAATGCTAAAGTCCAAGAAAGATAAATTATATGTACTCTATACTCCATATTAATGTAAATAAATACAAACAAAATAAAAAATATTTCAAATGTTAAACCCTTTTGCATGTGATAACAATGCAAACCTTATAATGTCTATTTGTCACCACATCATGATTCCGACAACCAACGAAAAAACAACATCATGGAGCACAAATGATGCACAGCTCCAACATCATCACTCAATATCAAGCTTTTATTCAACATTCAGTACCAATCATATTTTCGAAAAGCATAAAATATGATCTCTAAACCAACATCTTTTGCATGGAATATAAGATGAAATTGTATCTAGTGGAATGTTAGAACTAATAAAAAAGAGACGTCGTAATTAAAATAACTTAAAGTTTTGAATCTCACAAGTACAAAAATCATTATTGGAACCATTATGATAAAATAACACCCAAACAATTGTTCAAGTTAGAAAATACAACATAATATTTGATATTACCAATCAACCACAAGCAAATTGAAATGGTTCAAGATTGAAATCATAACATACAAAACAACTTAATGGATTGAAATATATCATGTATTATAGAGCATCCAAGTTATGAAATTCCATAACAAAATCATTCATTGTTGGCTAACCACTTGTTGACGTATTGCTAACACTTATGTTTGGTAAAAATACTATTCATGTGCAAAATTCATATAATTATATGCAAGAAAAGTGTCACAATGAGATAGGAGATAAATGTTTAGACTTTCCTTTATGTCCAATTAAGTTGGGGTCAAAGATAAAATTATGCATCACTTTTTAATTCTTTCAAAATCTTTTTTTTATAAACTAAAAAAAATACATTCAAAATAAGCTAACTCGAATACAGAGTGAATTATTACACCTACATCAACTCTTTATACTTCAAAGTTTTCACTCATCCTCATCACATAGATAGGTGTAGTGTTAGAAATGAGTGAAGCACCTCACTCATGAGAAAACTTAACAAACATTTCAATGAGAACCTTTACACATAAGCTTTTAGAGCAAACACATGTTTGTTTCTCATGTGAGTTTGCCCCAATATAAAATAAAGGTCCTATACTACATGGTGAAGTGAGATTTGGATTTTTTTTTCCACACATATATAGTTTCAATAGCCTTGCAGTGGTCATGCATAATATACTGAATCTTATGCAAAAAATAAATGTGTTTATCTTAATTTTATTGTATCTTTCTATCCACAAAGATGTGAAATGACATTGGATTATGCACGATGTACATTGTATGCACATTCAAGTTAACCAATATATCAGTTCGGGAAAGGTGAAGGGAGAAGAGAGAGAAAAAGATCGTATGTTCGAATCTCTCAACTAACATTTTTAACAAAACTAACAAATTAACATTTGTTAATAAAAAGAAGTTAACTAGTATCTCAATCACAATGTAAAGTAAAATTAAATTAAATAACTTTTGTTGAATTAAATTGCAAATATAATATTTTAATTTTTGTATAAAATGTCAGATAAAATTACATTTATCATGATAAAAAATACTTATAAATATATAAATTCCTGTGATAGACTATAATCATATTAATGATTAGAAAAAATTTATATATTTATAAATTAATTGATAATGAATCCTATAGGTACTCAAAAAATATCCACAATCAAAGAGAGTATCGTAATAGTTATCACACTCTATACCCACACTAATATATAAATCTATATACACTCGTGTTTGTGATGCGTATATGTTTACATACGTTTATTTATATACAAATGTGTATATTTATATGTTTACATATGTTTATTTATATACAAATGTGTATATTTATATGTATAGACACACATCTCATATTACAAAGTGAAACTTCTCAAAATACTTACAAAGTATTGTTTATTTTGATGGACCGATTCATTTTTTACTTCCATTTATGTCGACTCATCCTCATTCGAGGAAGGGATATGAAAAAGATAAAAAAACAATATTTAACATAATTTAATAGCTTATATAAGTCATGCATGTAAGTGTTATGTTCATTCAAACTTCGGCTCAATTTGTCTAACTCAATACGCTATATTTTAAAATTTCTCAATATTCCACGCAAACTTCACATCTTTTCATCTCAATATCACACTTTAAGTCCTTCTCTATTTCACATTTCCCCTGCATTCTTCTTCCTCATAATTTTTCTTTTCTTCCCTCAAGTAAAGAGTCTTCGCATACCCAACCAAACTAAACTTATAAAAGACAACTCCCTCTCTTCATGTTTATAAGACCCAATTACTTAGTCCACTCATTGTCATTAATATCTCTCTTTCTTCTAATTATTTGACAATACAATATATCTTATTTTAATGAGAGATATTTATAGTTTATAAATAATTAATGTAATAAACATTATCAATCGAGTCTTGTAAAATGAAATAAACACAATTTCCAACTTTAATATTTAAAAATTAAGATATATATATATATATATATATATATTTATCTTTGAACTATTTATTATTGTTGTTGTTAGGAGTGTACTTTACTTATGTTAATTCCAAATTGACTAGAGTGAGTTATCTAGTTTAGGTAAAGTTACTAATTTACCTAATTAATAAACATAAAAGTACATATCATACACTCCTTCACGATTTATAAAGAATTTATCTTCTTTTTGGTTTTTATTGAAATCAAGCACAAATGTACCTCAATAACACCACAATTTTTTTTATAAATGTTGTTATTCATATTTTCCATCAAAATATTATTATTGTACATTTATAAACAAATTCCATATTTATTTTAATTATGGCATTTAAATGTTTCTAAACCTAAAATTTCTATTATTTGATTTTCATAAATATTTTATTTAACACAAAAATTCATGTTAAAAATAAATTATTTAGGGAAATATTTTAATTGCAGTTTTACATGACAAAACAAATGTGATAAAAAGTTATTTCCTTTAAATTCCAGTCCATAAATTGTAACTGAATTACATAAATAATTTGATTTTTATAATGATTCTGATTTTTCAAAAAAATATTTTTTTTATCTTCTATAAATTGTGAAATTGAAAGTTGTATTGCAATTAACCAGTTCCTTCTTGCTTGATAGTTATTTTTATGTTGATTTATAATAAATAAAACTCCTTTGCTCTAAAGAAATCAATTTGCCAGAAAAAATCCTTCCACATTCAATTATGTTATAATTTTTTCCATTTGAAATTATATAATTTTAAAAAATAGATCCCATATAAAATTATATTCATAAACAAATGTCATGTTTAATTCCATATTCAAATTTGTTATGATTATTTCTAAAAATTAATTTCCGTATTAAATCATCCTATAAATAAATGTCATGTTAAATTATTTTTGTAAATAATTGTTTGTTTTAAATTAATAAATTTTGGTATATTAAAATGCTACTAAAATTATTTCCGTAATCAAATTCTATAATGAATTATTCCCATAAATAATGATCTATTATAAATCAATCATCTAATCTAAAATTTGAACTTAATCATCTTTTTAAATCTTAAAATGATGTCAATAAATAAATAATAAATAATTTAGTGGTGATGCAAATATTATGAAAAAAAAAACACAACACCTAGAATTTTTAGATTGAAAAAATGTCATACGTTCACATGTGACAAACGAAGATTTATTTTAGATAAGATGTTTGATGTACATGTAACACAAATGATGATTCTAAATAAGGGAGTTGATTCCTCTCCTGGAGGAGTAAGTAGGAGAGAGACAAACATAGATGGATTTTTTAATAAATTAAAATAAAAATGAATGTTGGTGACATTCTTTTTAAATTATCTTTTAAAGATTTTTTATGATGGATTAAAATTTATTAAAAATTATTAATTTTAATAAATTTGGTTTCTCACTTAACATAAATTAAATTAAGAGAAAAAAAATCATTAAATCGAGAAATTAAAAAAAGTATGTTAGAAAAAAAAATATCGCTGTCATTCCCTTTTTTTCTAAATGAGTCATTACTACCATTCAAATTAAATTTACTTAAAAAAACAACTTAGTTTTAATCTTATTTAATACAAAAAATGATTGAATATCAATGAGAATTCCTAATTTAGACTATCTTTGAAATTGAAATGCTGAATTTATATAAATAGAAGAAGAAAATTATTTCAAGATTTCGTTAATGATAATTGATAAGTAGCCTTTTTGAGTTTTTAAAATACATACAAGTCGCGTGGACAGCTCAAAGTGAGGGATGGGGAGCAATCAGATTGCGTCAGCAGGAAAGGAGGGGAGGTGTGGAAGAGGGTATGCCTCAACGGTGACATTAATATTGCCCAATATGGAATCTTCTGAAGTGGAACGCGTTCACATTCTCGACTTTTATTTTTTTATTTTTATTATTTCTGCCACGGAAGGTTACCAGCTCCGTTTATAATTTTCAAGCTGAATTTACGTAACTAGCCTTCCACGGAGACTCGCGCTGGACGTGAATTTTGAATTTTAGATTTGTGTTGCTTTTCAAATTAGGCATTACAATTATTTTTTATTTCTTTAATTTGAAATCATTAAATATATTCAAATCAATTTCAGTCATAATTTCCTATTTAAATCATTGAATGTATATTATAGTAGAAAGAAGCAATTTTAATAATTTGTCAAATTCCCTTCCTTAATGGTTACCTACTCCAATAAATCATATAAAACGCCTTGGGTATTTTCTATACCTTAATACCTTAATTATTATACCATAATCAATTGTAATATGTATTAATTAAAAACATGCAACTTGTGATGTGTTTTATAATTGACTATTGTTAATGCGTTTTATTTTCTAAAGCATATTTCCTCACTTTAGAGGAGACAAACAGTTAATAACTGTGATAAAATTAAATACATATATATTAAAATCTATCTAGCGAAAATCATATGAAAGATTTATAATGCCTTCGAGTAAATATTTAAAAATTTATTTTTAAAACGTTTTAAATTTATAAAACTATTTTTGTTTAAAAAAATTGAGTTTAGAATGAAATGCTCCATATTTGAAAGTTTTCATTTTTAATAAGTTTAGAAGAAAATTTCACACAACATTTTTAGTCTAAGGTGAAAGTACTACTTTTCTTTTTAATTAAACTTACTTTTAAGGTTACATTTGATACATAATTTTTTAATTCTCAATTGAATCATTAAGAATAAGATTCACAAAAATACTACAAACATGTTTACATCTAATTACCATGCAAAATATTAATTTACAGTCAATTATTAAAAACTTTTTCTTTTTTCATATCTAAAAAATATTTTTATTCTTTTTAATTTTTCATAACTTTTAATCTTCTTGATACTATCTTTCTAAAAATATTAAAACATTTCTTATATAAGACTTAAATATGTTTAAATTTTCTAATAAATGATTAAATTTTATTATAGATTTTTAACAATTTTTTTATTGTTTTATCATGGTATATTAAAATTTTTATTTAAAATTTCTGTTTTGAGTTAAGTGATATCTTCATAATCATTAATAATATTAAAAATATTAATTTGAATGATAAAAATCATTAATGAAGACAAAAATTACAATAAATAAGAGATCGAAAATAACAATTTTTTTTATTAAAAACCTAAAATAAAATTCGATATAAACATAATATTATTATGATTAAATTACTCATTTAGTCCTTATAATTTTATGATTATTATTTTTTTAGTTCTTTTAATTTAAAAATGATTTTTTTAATCACTATAATTTAGATTTTAATTATCTTTAGTCTTTATAATTTATATTTTAATTCTTTTTTAATTTTTATAATTTAAAAATTATAAAGACTAAAAAGAAAGAATCATAAAATTATAAAGACTAAAAAATTTCTTTTAAAACTAAAGAATTAGAAATTTAAAACATCACTTTTAATTTACAGCGACTAAAAAAAATAAGAATCATAACAAAAATAAATAAGTAATTTAATCTATTATTATTATTATCCCTAGCCGCTCCAAAACATGGCTGTCAGTATGGTACGAAAGCGCGATCACACAACCCAACACAGCGAATGTACTAATCCCGTCAACGAGGGCAACTTCGTCATTTCACCCTCAAATTATAATAGTCAAATGGGCTTATGGCTTAACGCCACCAAATCCGTTCTCACTCTCTTCGATAACAATAATCCATTGTTGCCTTTTACAATCCCATCCTTTGTTTCTCTTTCTCCTCACTGGTCAGTCATAAAGCCTTTCCTCACCTACCCCACCGTGCAATTTACACGTGCAAACCTATCCCATCCGTCAATTTCCCAAATCAACAAAAACCGCATGATAACAATCCAACGGTCCATGATCACCTACTAGAACTTTCTCCGCTTCTCCCCGTTATATCTACCTTCCCCCTCCCACACTTTCTTCATTGTTGGCTTGTGCTCTGCTCGTGCCTCTAGGGTTATCATATCTCCATTTCCATTTCCTCTCTCTCAGTTTCCAAGGTTCGTTTCGCTTCGCTGCATTCTCCGAAATCCATTACTCTAACTTCACGATCTGCATTTTAACCTTTTTTTGTTGTTTAGAATCTTAAGCTATGGGAAAGTCTTACCCAACCGTGAGCGCTGATTACCAGAAGGCCGTTGAGAAGGCGAAGAAGAAGCTCATAGGCTTCATCGCTGAGAAGAGATGCGCTCCTCTAATGCTCCGTTTGGCGTACGTTTTTTTTTTTCCATTTAACTTTAGATCACTGTTATTTACGACTCTGAGTTTGTTGACTGTCGTTTTGACACGTTTTGGTACGTTTTGTGTGCAGATGGCACTCTGCTGGAACTTACGACGTGAGCTCGAAGACCGGTGGTCCCTTCGGAACCATAAAGCACCCCTCCGAACTCGCTCACGGCGCTAACAACGGTCTTGACATCGCTGTTAGGCTTTTGGAGCCACTCAAAGCGGAGTTTCCTATTTTGAGCTACGCCGATTTCTACCAGGTGATGATTTTTTATTTGTTTCGTTTTTTTTTTCGTTTTTTTTATCTGAGAATTTGTTGTTACTTGTCTTTGGTGCTTGTGCGCTTATTTCTGTGTTTGTGTTTAACGCAGTTGGCTGGCGTTGTTGCCGTTGAGGTCACCGGTGGACCTGAAGTTCCCTTCCATCCTGGAAGAGAGGTATCGTACTGCAAGTTTTTAGTTCACACTGTTACTGTCCGTTGTTCGATTTGATTAAATTTTATATTGTATATAATAATACATGATAATCTATGTTTTGTAAACTGATTTGATTGTATTTTTAATTTTTATGCTGAATTTTGTTTTGCTCGTAGTGAACGGTAGTTGTTGTAGAGCTATTGAATTGTGGATTCGGATTCCCTGCATTCAATTTTATTCATTCACGCATTAACAATTTAGAACTGTTTGATGAAGATAGACGGCTCATTAAGTCATTTAACACGTTCATATTTTATTTCAACAAATCTGATTTATTATAAGCATTTATCTGATTTGTCAGATGTCCATCCATTGGTATGACTGTGTGAATGCGTTATTTTGACTGCACTGAATCTGTTTCCTTGGATTCTCATGGTGTATAATCTGTGGCATTTCCCCCCATAAAATTCCTTTAATAGCTAACATTTTTTCCACAAGATTCCGTTAATAGCTAAAACTCGCAATTTGTTCTACAAGATTTGCTTGGGATACTTACCAATTTTGATTGCATGTATTGTTGCTTTGGATACTTTGCAGCATATTTGTTGCTTGTATTATTATTTTGCACCCAATTTTAGAAAATTACGGGGCACTATTTTGCTGTCGCAACTTTTTTGTGCGATATGATTGATTGTCATTTTTGAAACTAATGTGGTGGTTTGTTCTGATCAGGACAAACCTGAGCCACCACCAGAGGGTCGCTTGCCCGATGCCACTAAGGGTCAGTACTCTAAACTTGTTTCAAGAATTTTGTGATTGGTAGGGATTGCTTTGCTTAGGGTTTGTTCCTGATTGTTGCAGGTTCTGACCATTTGAGAGATGTGTTTGGCAAAGCTATGGGGCTTAGTGACCGAGATATCGTTGCTCTGTCTGGGGGTCACACTATTGTATGTTATGATTTTAAATTTATTTGTTTTAGCTACATTGTCAAATTATACTGCTATTATATTGGAAAAAATGTAATATCTAAACTCGTAGCTTTACTGGTGTAATTTTGCCAAATGTATTTTGTAGGGAGCTGCGCACAAGGAGCGTTCTGGATTCGAGGGTCCCTGGACCTCTAATCCTCTTATTTTCGACAACTCATACTTCAAGTGAGTATTTTTACGTCTCAGCAAAAAAATTAACACTTCTTTTTTACTTGTTGGAATTTTCATTCTAACTCTTTATCTATGTCCTAAAATGTTTTAGGGAGTTGTTGAGTGGTGAGAAAGAAGGCCTCCTTCAGCTACCTTCTGACAAGGCACTTTTGTCTGACCCTGTGTTCCGCCCTCTTGTTGAGAAATATGCATCGGTATGTATTTCGTAATATTTTGCATAACATTGAATTTTTGGAATGTAGAACATTTCTTGATGTATTTGATTTGGTAATGACTTCAGGACGAAGATGCCTTCTTCGCTGATTACGCTGAGGCTCACCAAAAGCTTTCTGAGCTTGGGTAAGTCTTGATATTTCTTACATTGATAATTTATAAATTCATGATTTTATGAAGCTTTTCTCTCCGTTTTACTTGACATGTTTTGCGTTGTTAATTGGGTGGTTCTGATTCGTGTCATGACTGTTGCCTCTCAGGTTTGCTGAAGCCTAAGCAACGTTTTGGGGATTGTTGGAGAGGCACAGTGCCCATAATATTTCTCTCATAAATTCTATGGTCATGGTTTCTAATGCGCCACTGTGGGTTCCTCAAATTTTTAGATAGCTTTTGAATGTATTTTGCTGGACGTGGTGATGATGATTGGAGTTGGGTTGTTTTTGTTTGTGGTCGATCCTTTTGTTAAATAACATTGTTCAGCGATTGCGATATTATTACCCTTTCGGACCTAGCCTCGATCTTTAGTTCTTACCGACTATATATAGCTATTGCGTTTTCCCGATTTAATTATCGTATTTTGTGCGTGTGGTTGTTCTTGCCGTTTAATTGCTTTGTAGTATGTGACCATTTACCGTAATAACTAGTAATTTGTCTATTATTACTGGACAAATGTTTGTGGCGAAAGAAATTTAGGACCGTTAGATTGGCGCGCTTCATCCTAAAAAAAATCATCCATGTCGACAATGCCCCTGCTGTTTTCTTGTGTTGATTGCGTATTTCTTTTTGCATATCTGAGAAAAGTCGTTGCGTTTTTTTTTTTGTTTTATTTGAGAAAGGAGGGTGGTTTGTGATTTTCAGATCTGAGAAAGGGTAGGTGTTGGTGGTGTTGCCATCGTTGCCTTGGAAAGGAGAGTCGTTGTGGTGGAGGTGCTGTTGCCGTCGTTGCTGTAGTGTTGGTTATGGATGTGAAGGGAGTTGGTGCTGTGGTATTGCCGTTGTCATCGTTTCATTGCCGTAGTTTGCCTTTTTCATTGTCGCTGCCATTGGGGTTGCGGTGGTGTTGCTGCCGTTGAGCTTTGGTGGTGATGATGCGGTGTGGTTGTGTTGGACTGTTAGCTTTTTAAATAGTCTGGATTGAAATGTGTACAAAAATATTCACAAACCAATTATAAAGCAAACAAAAATACTCCCAATAAACAAATATTTACTAACACAAAGTAGATAAGGGAGAAAAATAAATAATGAAAAAATCTTAACCTTTGATTAAACAAATAGTTTATCCAACGGTTGAAAGCAACTTTTTCATTCTCATAATGGGAAACTTGCTAACTTTCCCACGCTGGCCTTCGTCTGGTAGCAAGTGCATGAATGCTGATTGTCTTGTTAAGTGCTAGGGAGCTAAGTACGGATTTCGAACCAAGTTGTAAAGAGGGTTTAATTCAAATCTTGAGTGGATTAGCACTTGTAAGTGCCACGTTGTACGGACCAAAGTAAAAGATTTGGGTCAAGTTGAAATCGATGAAAAATGGGTCAGCTGTTTGGGTCGTTGAGATCATGTTGAGACCAAGTTGTTTTGGGGTGAAGCTAGGTGCAACCAGCATTTTTGTTGGTGTAACCAACACTTTACGCAAAAAGACTTTATTAGACTTTATTACCCTTGGCTTATTTTTAAAACATTTGTGCACCCAGTGCTTCAGTTTCTCTCTCCTGCTTCTCGTATTCTTCTTCTTCTTCACCCAACGCTTCAGTTTCTCTCTCCCGCTTTTCATATTCTTCTTCTTCTTCACCCAACTTTTCATTTTCTTGCGCGCTTTTGGTATTCTTCTTCCGGGGCATTGCCATTTGCAGTGATGTGGAGTTGCAGTGAGGTGCATTGAGGAGGTTCCTGTGAAGAGCTTCGCCACCATCCACCGTTGAGGTAAGCGTCATTTCCATTTCTTCTACTTTTGCGCTGCTGTAGTTAGGTTGATCCGCTAAGGTAGTTAGGTTGATCTGCTAGTGATTTAGTTGATCTGCTAGGTTGTATGTTGATTCGCGTTAACGGCAGGTGAATAGACGTAGATGACTCGCAATTGTATTTGGGGTACGGATCAAGTTGATCCGCAAAAATCTTGCGGATCAACTTGATCCGCAAGAATGTCTTTTAATTTTAAAGAGTGGAAATTAGGTTATAATTTATGAAAAATGGTTTTTAATTAGGGTTTAGGGTTAATTTTGAGGCTTTTAGCCTGAAGTATGATATTGTATAATGGTTGTTTAAGATATTGGTTTGAAATTTGGTTTTAAGGCTTTTTATTGTATTATGTATGAAAGTATAATGCTTGTTTAAGATATTTTGGTTGGTGTCAATTTATATTTTGAAGGTTTTAGTGGTTTATTACTTTATTTATATCTTGTATGGTAGTGAATAATAAATTAAAAATAGGAACACAAACTATTAGGTTGTAGCTTTACTTTGAACATAAACTATTAAGTTTTGCTTGTCATATGGTGCTTATCATATCCTATAATCTTTTTTAAGGACTTCTCATATGGTGCTTGTCATGTGCCTAAAAAAGATTAGAACCCTTAAATTTAGACAACAATTTCTAATGGTCCAAAATTTATTGAAATTGTTGTATAATAGATCATTAACCACATAACAGAATGATAAACTATGTTAGCAATAAGAGAAATAAATGGTGCCACTCGGATGCCACATAGCTGAACCTAGCTGAAGTGGAGGTGTATCATTGGGAAAAACTTATAATTCATGGGACACAACCACTGATCTTAAAGTCACTACCTTTGTTCCTAGTGAAGATTCTGATTGCATTGTTCTTAACCAAACAAAAATTGGATTCTCTCAAGCTGAAAACCAGCTAACCAGCTTCCTTGATCCTACGTAGTCTAAGCTGTAACCTTTGCACTTCTTGTAAATGCTCAGGGCCTCAACCATGCCTCTCTGCACATTTATTGAAAATGTTAAATTAAAAAAACTACAACCTTCCATATGAAGCATACCTTGAAACCATTCCAAGAAGCCTCTTGTATAAGGTTTTTTTGAAGACATGTCCAACGACATGTGTACTTGTTTCAAATGATGCTCTAATTTCCGTGTGCTGTAGCGTCATCATGTTGTTCATGGCATCTCAGACACTGCATAAGTCTCTAAGGCTATTTTGTAACACTTTTTTTAAAGCCCAATGAACAGATTTAACCTTACATTTCAGATACACAAATAACAATAAACATATACAATAATAAAGTTCCATCAATTCATCAATGTTAATAGAAATAATTGAACAATTTCATACCTGTTTGTTTTTGTGTTACCTAAGTGCATCACCTTATTCGTCCATGCGGTAACAAATTTTTTCTTGTGTGGGATTATCCATGTATCCTTGACATAGTCAACAAATATTGGCCAAGGTGAACAAACCATTTCAAACTTCTTTAGGCACTCATCAAACTATTGCTCCGAAGGACAATCAAGAAGAGTTCCCTAGGCATCCATGACATACTTCCAAGCATTTCTTTAACCAATTAATGATTTACATTTGGTCTTCACATTCTTGTTTATGTGAAAGTTGCACAACAAATTTGTACACTCAGAGAATACAGTTTTCATTGCATTTATCAATGTTTGGTCTTTGTCAGTCACAATAACTCTAGGGAGGACATCACGTCTTAAAAATAAACCTCGAAAGCATTCTAAAGCCCAAACCACATTATTAAGATGTTCACCCTTTAGATATGCAAAATCAACAGAGAATGTCATCTCAGTTGGTATCATTCCAACAAAATCGAGCACTAGGAGTTTGTACCTGTTTGTTTTGTAGAACTGTCTATGAAAAACACCAAATTATATGCGTTGACTAATTTCACTGCATCAGGGTGACACCAAAAGATATCACGAACCACGCCTTCATCCTTTAATCTGTGTCAATGAATATACTGATCCCGTTCAAGAAGCTTCATTAGATGTTGTATTTCGGTATCATTTCCTCTTATGGAAGAACGGTATGCACTTCTTGCATTGTATATTTGTTTGATGGTCGTACAACTATTGACATTGTGCTCCTTCGGAGTTAGCAAAATATTTCTTGGTTTGACCATTGACTTCGTCATATCAACAATAAGTGTCTTTTCAACTTTACTCAATCGCCCGACATATGAATGTCCAACTAATGACTTGACCAATTCATGATTATGAATCTCACAGATCAACTTCACCATCCAGTCTTGTCCTCCAACTACTAGCTTGCCACGAAGCTTGAAGGAACACCCACATTTCCTAGTCCAAGTATCTCTTCTAAAAAATTCTTATTTCCTACATCGATACTTGCTACTCCTTTCACAGCCAATTAACACAAACGAAGTCCTTCCTCTGCTACCAGTGTTTGTGTCAGTTCTTCCTTTACTTAAGTCCTTCCTCTACTCCTTTAATATTTAATTATTTTATATATGTATTTATTATAAAGTGAGAAGAAGAAATGGTAAAAAAGGAAACCTCATGATTATTTTATTAGAATAAAAAAAAATTATTATCTTTTTTTTTTATATTCTTAGATAACATTAAACGACATGTAAAAAGAAAGGAGAGAATAATATATAAGAAAATGACCCTCAGGGTTTTCAAATACAGAGGAGGAGGTTTAGTGTAGAAAGAAATAAAAGAGTATTGTTATATATAATTAAAAAATAGCTCAAAAGTACAAGTATAATTTGTTCAAAAACTTCGTAGCTGGGATGTTATTAGAAGTAGTTGTCAGTTAGAGATTAACAAATAAATTTCTTTATAAACCTAATCAATTATTTGCGCAAATAATTATCCTCAAGTCGAAAATAATTTTACCAAAATTATTAATTTTGGTGACTGAAAGGGTCCAAATGCCGAAACAAAGGAATCGAATCATTTTATAGCTTTATATATTATGCATAGGCATAGGAATGCTTGAGTCAAAAATTGCAATTATACTAACACGCTTCTGACTCAATTATTCAGTTTTCTTCTGGCTCAGGAGAATAACATCATTCTATTATATTTATTATCATTATTATCTCTCACGTTAGTTTAAGAAAATACACGAGGTGGCTTTGACGAGCATATAAATCACATAGAGGAAAAGAAAAGGTTGATGGCTGTTGAAATAATTGAACGAACGAGCTCCGTAGATGAGAGGCGGCTACGATCTGAGCCGTCAGATTAGGTTTCGTACGCGTCACACGTGTGCGCGTGTGGTTCGTTTCGTTAATTTTTCCCCCTCGCGCGTTTTCACACCTTCTTCGTGGCACCTGCTCCGAAAGAGTGTGAAGTGAAGACTCAACGTGCTTACTTACTCGGCCGAGTTGACCGAGCGAAAAATAAGAATCACTCACATGCCCGCCGGCACGCACGCACGCACTGACTCGGTGACTTACTCACTCGCTCCTTGCGGACACTATTTAAATTAAAAACCTCTTCCTTCCACTTCTCCATCGGCTTCGTCTTCTTTCTCGTTCTTACTTTGACGGTTTCTAGAGAGAGAAAGTGATGGCCGGAGTTAATCCAAACGGCGTCGCCGATTTTGCGGCGGTTCCGACGCATGGCGGACAGTTCATTCAGTACAACATATTTGGAAACCTCTTCGAGGTTACGACGAAGTACCGTCCTCCGATCATGCCTATCGGACGCGGCGCGTACGGAATCGTTTGGTACTGATTCGTTCGTTTTCTTCGATTTATTTTGTTTTTTTTTTTTTGAAAACGCGATTGATTTAATTAAGAAGTTGTGTGTTTCTCTGATTCGGTTTTTCGTTCCTCGATGAATTGGATTTGATTGTGGATATGTTAATCTGTTAGCTAGTGCTTGAGTGTTTATTGTTTAACGTTTACTTTTTTTTTTTTGAGAAATCTGAATATGTTGATGTGCTTTTTGAAGCTCACTGTTGAATACCGAGACGAACGAGCTGGTGGCTGTGAAGAAGATAGCGAACGCTTTCGACAATCACATGGACGCTAAGCGTACGCTTCGTGAGATTAAGCTTCTTAGGCATTTGGATCATGAAAATGTGAGTGATATCTCTCCTTTGCTAAGTTTGACTTATTTTAGATATATCGTATCATATGATACAAATTCAATTCGTGCTTGGTGGAAATTTTTTTCATACACTGTTTTGATTATGCCACGTAGTGTAACATATATTTTCATGAAATAGTCAGTTAAAATTAAGATTCCAATATACATGCAGCACTGTCAGAGTAATTTTTTTTATATGATTTTTAAAATAATTTTTATAAAAAGCAACAAACATAAGACACGACACATTTTATATGATTGAATAATAATGTAGAAAATCTTTACAATATCAGTGCTCTCTAAAATTAAAACCAAAACTGTTGTGAATTTTCATATAACTTTTTTAGAAAAGGTTGTAGCAACATAAAATGCTACTATGCCAGTAAAATACATGTGGTGAGTGGAGACACGTTTGCTAGGGACTTAATAGAGTCAAGTCACATCTCCCAATTGACCATGACTTCCTAATTTGTGGAACACACGATGACATGGTACTGGGATTTAGTTATAAACTTTTGCTATTCATAACATTGAATTTAATTTAACTTATGCTTAATAAGTTGGTTGTGTACTTGTGTTGGTACGGCTTTAATGTTTACACTGTAGTTTAAAGCTAGCCAAGTCCACATTAATAAAAGAGTTCACACCGTTGTCTATTTCGTTGTGATTAAAATGTGTTTCCCTGACAGGTAATTGGTTTGAGAGATGTTATTCCTCCACCCTTGCGTAGAGAGTTTAATGATGTCTACATAGCCACTGAACTCATGGATACTGATCTTCACCATATCATTCGCTCCAATCAAAATCTGTCAGAGGAGCACTGCCAAGTGAGTGCTCTCAAATTGTTATTTTCTTAAAAAAAATTATATCATAAATATTAAGTTTACACATTGGAACTTTGTTTTGCTGATGATTGGATGCTCTTGTACTTGCAGTACTTCTTGTACCAGATTCTTCGTGGGCTTAAGTATATACATTCTGCAAACGTAATCCATAGAGATTTAAAACCAAGCAACCTGCTGCTAAACTCAAACTGTGATTTAAAGATTATTGATTTTGGTCTTGCGAGACCGACTTTGGAAAGTGACTTCATGACAGAATATGTAGTCACAAGATGGTATAGAGCTCCCGAATTGTTGTTGAACTCCTCTGATTACACCTCTGCTATAGATGTGTGGTCTGTTGGTTGCATCTTTATGGAGCTTATGAATAAAAAGCCTCTGTTTCCGGGCAAAGACCATGTGCATCAGATGCGCCTATTGACAGAGGTGAGATTGAAAATATAAATTTAAACATGATGTAAAAAATTGCATTAAATGCTCCCATAGCTGCTCATATAAAACATTGATGATCATATAGTTCAAGTTATTTAATATCATGAATATAACCAATAATTTAATTATAAATGGTAATTCTGGTTCCATGCTTACTTATCCCTCTTCTCTTATCCACAGCTTCTTGGCACCCCAACTGAGGCTGACCTTGGGTTAGTGAAAAATGAAGATGCAAGAAGATATATCAGACAACTTCCTCAATATCCTCGCCAACCTTTAGCTCAAGTCTTCCCCCATGTTCATCCCGCAGCCATTGATCTTGTTGATAAAATGCTGACAGTTGATCCCACCAAAAGAATTACAGGTACTTTTCCCATTCTTTTATGTTTCTGTAGATAGATAAAGCAACATTCGGTTTCACTTTGAACATTGATGATATCTGCATTAGCATCAGTAAAGCTACACAAAGAATAGATTTGGGCAAATTTTCATTTCTATTTTGTTTAAATATTGGCAGTTGAAGAAGCACTAGCCCATCCATACCTTGAAAAACTGCATGATGTAGCTGATGAACCAATCTGCATGGAGCCATTCTCATTTGATTTTGAGCAACAGCAATTGGATGAAGAGCAAATAAAAGAGATGATCTACAGGGAAGCATTAGCACTGAATCCTGAGTATGCTTAAAGCAGAAGACTCAAGGACTTGAAGCAAGCATATAAGGAAAAATAATAATTCGTTTTTAATTTTTTTATCACTTAAGTTCCCTGCTTACAAGCAGGAAACGATCAAGTTGAATGAAAATTCAATCTTGTTGCCAATCAAACTCCCTTAGGTAATTTATTCAATCTGTGTGACTAGGTAGGTGCAATTACGGCTTCATGAGCGCCCTTTTGTTGTAAAGTGCCATGTAACTATATTAATTTCCATATATTTTTTTTAACCCTGACGGCTTATTGTTGTAAAGTGACATGTAACAATATTCCCTGTTTGCCACACACTAATGCCATATGGGGAGAGGGACTAAAAAAATCATTCCTCAAGTTTGAGGGACTAAATAAAACAAACATTAATGCAGAGGACTTAAAAAAACATTCCAAATTTAAAGGACTAAAAAGATATTGAAATCTTATTTTTATTTTTTTGTGTGACTGTTTTCTCGGGTAACTCATCAAGTATGTTGCTCATGTTATTTGCATCGTAACTTATTGCTACCTTGATTTTAGTTATTTTCTGCTATATTATCTGTATAGTGGATTTGAATTCAGTGAGCATTTTTTTTATAGAAAAGTACTTCCTTTATGGTTCAGAAAATTGAATGCATCATGACTTTTCATAGTTTTCTGTAATACTCGCGTCAGATAAGTCAACACAACAAAAAAATGCTACTTGGAATGGATACACGAGATGTGCAGACAGAAGGTTTAAGGCTTGAGGGTATGTATTCATATCTTCTGTTAAAAAAATGAACATTCTACTAAATTGGTATTTATCGATAAAAAAAAACATTGATATCTTTATCTATCATGGTAAGGAGGAAAGCTTTTTTACAATTCTCAATCTCGGGTTGTTTGAAAGAAAGGAAAAGGGTGAAGTTCATGGGAAGCAAAATAGTTTAACTTAAACGCATGTCAATGTAAAAGAATTTTGCGCTATTGTGTAATTAATTAATATGTTGTTACATTATTTGATAAGTTTAACAGTACATAAAATGTTCAAGTTTATTAAATATTTTAGTAGCATATCATTAAATAATAATGTGAGTTTTACGAGCCTGTAAAAATTAAATTCTTTAACATGTGAAGATTCTGTTTTTTGTACAGTAAAAATGGATAGGACATTTTTTTTTCTTTCAAATTTCATTAACAAAAGGACAACAAACACAGGAACATGAAAATGTGATGAAAAACCTAGAGTTTATAGGACACCAAAGTATATGTCTCACCTTATACCTTGTGGGAAACTTTTAAAACTAGAATTCTATAAAGTAAAAACAAGTACACAAATATCATTTACAATTTGAGAGCAATAAGTGTATTATTTATTAAGCATCTTCAGAGTAAGGCATAATTGTTAATTCTACATGCGTAGCACTTTGCTCCGTACAACGTCTTCTAACTTTTGAAGCGGTTGAAGGGTTGGCTCAAGCAATGAAAAAATGGTTAGTGATTAATAAAGATTAAATCCCAGTTTTATATCATTCTGAACTGGAATGCTGGATATTGTGTTTGGTACAATCAAAGGGTCCAATCGATTGATTCTTGCGTCTCACCTGCAAAAACCAAAATGAAACAAATAAATTAAATACTGAATAATATATAGTCCAAATGCAAAGCATAGACAACGAACGAAATAGGGAAAGTAACAGTAATAATGCAACTTCTTAGATGTTCAACTAGAAAATATTATAGTTAGCAATAAGGAAGAATAAAGCGAAACTGAGTTGATTATCAAGACATCAAAGATAAGGAAAAAGGATTGGGTAGATTTTAATGTTACATTGGTGTAAAGCTGGCAAGGCATTTTTAAGTTAAGATAATCACAGGAATACCAATATCAAATGCTGTTCTCATGCAAATTACATCTTTTGAAGTTAAGAAGGATTAAGTTCTGGAGAGATGACACGTCAAAATAGATTGCAAAAAATCCCATTTTAATAAAGCAGGCAGAGGTTGGCCCCTATCACCATCGAAGAGGATGAAATGAATATAGAGAATATTCCCATTCTGGTCCAGGGAACATCTACAATAAACGATGTCTGTTCCTTGTTTATTTTTCATATTTTCTGAAACTACAAAGACACAGGCACTGCAGCAGTGGAAGTGGATAGCTGCTTTATGCTTGCTCTTTTTATTTTATAAGTTCTTTTAGGTTGTGTTGTTTGTAGGAAATGTCTCACATGTTAGATTTTTCACGTGACTTCGTTAGGTCAAAATTTTGTGCGCATCTTTCCATGAATATTTACAAGACTAAAATATGTTTTTATCTCTAATAAATATTCGAATTTGAAGCTTACTCCTTAATAAATTTTTGTTTTGTAATTGAGTCTCTAATAAAAAAATAATTTTGTTTCTAATACTTGAATTTTTTTTAATTCCTGATAAATTAGCGAATTTTGTATTTGTTTCTTGATAATTTTTTTTTCATTTGTTATTAGTCGGGACTAAAACAAAATTTGCTAATTTATCAAGAAATAAACACGAAATTCATCAATTTATCAGGGACTAAAATAAAATATCAAGAACAAAAAATGAAATTGTTATTTTATTAGGAACTCAATGAAAAACAAAAATTTATTAGAAAACAAACACAAAATCAAGTATTTATTAGGGATCAATAATAAATTTAAACCTATTTATAAATATTGATGGGGTTTCCAATATTTAAACCGTGAAAAGAGAGATACTGATCTATTATGTAAACACAATTCAGGTGAGGGAATCCGTAGGTAAGGTGTAAATCTTATACTTTAGTATCCAATTTAAAGAAGAAAAAGTCAACTATTCACGCTAGAGCTTTATGCTTATAATTTGAATCAGAATTAGATACTGAAGAATGAACCTACCGGGGACCAAGGACCTGGTTCTTGCTGAGGCTTGTCAGGGGGAGAATTTTGTACAGCACCGCTTTTCATCGTTAAAATCTCCTGTAAACACGAGGTGTAAGATGAATCTAACATCAAAAGATAGTCTACCACATTTCAAAGAACTAATGGCATAATATAGTGAAGCTAAGTCTAACAAAAATTTGATTCAACTTTCACATGCAATACAAACAGGAAAACAACACTCAACACTGAAGTGGCATGAAACAACACGCCATGCATGATTAATCAGTCATAAAAAATGTGCAGGTGTAGCAAGAAATCTTACTCACCTCTCCAGCAGCTTCAATTGCAGCTAACCATTCATCTGAAAACGGAGCAGCATTTGGTGGAGGCTTCACAGTAGGAACTTCTTGCTTGCTTTTAGTTGCAGAATCCTCCCTGCCATTCAAAAAATTAATATTATATCACTCAATTTGTCAAATGAAAGGATTGCCAAAGCGTAATTGATCAAATATTTTCAAGAACTGAGATACTCACAAACAAATTATTTTGCTGCTGTCTTCTGCAGAATAAATATTGCCACTTGACTGGTGCTGCATGTCTGTATTTGGAAACTCATATTTCTCAAAGATATTATTAGTTTCAGCTTCATCTGAAAAAATTGTACTGTTCAATGAACTAACTTCGCAGACCTGTGGGGTTCTTGTGTTGAAGGTTAGATCATCTAAAGCTGGTAAGTTTGAACTTTCACTCAAAGAACAATGCTCCTCAGATTTCCAAGTTACTACGTCAGTAACAGAGACTTTGCTCACTTCTATAGAAAAATTGCATTTAGAAGATACAACATTATCATTGAGTAGAACTTCAACTAATGGCAATATATCTGAAGAACCTTTTTTCGCATCATCCATTTGCAAAAGCTCTGCTCTTTCTTCCACATCAAGAGTTTCATCTTTGTTTTCAGGCATAGCCTGAATATGATGATCGGAAGCATTGTGCTCACTTGAATGGATATCGGATCCTTCTAATGCACCCTCAGATAATTTTTTTTTCTTGAATTCTTCAGAAGAGGCAATATTTGTGGGCAGCCAATCAACATCCAAGTTCAGTATGTTATCAACCTTCTGGGAACCTTTCAGTTGAACTTTAACTAATGGCAATATGTCTGAAGAACCTTTTTTTGCACCATCCATTTGCGAAAGCTCTTCCCTTTCATCCACATCAAGATTTCCTTCTTTGTTTTCAGGCATAGCCTGAATATGATGATTAGAAGCATTCTGCTCACTTGTATGGATATCACATCCTTCTAATGCACCCTCAGATAAATTTGTTTTCTTGATTTCTTGAGAAGAAGCAATAAGTATGTTATCAACATTCTGGGAATCTACACCAACAACAGCACCAGGCCTTTGAAACTCAGAAAGATGAAAATCTTCATTTATATTATTGTTATCAGCCAATGGAAATTTATCATCAGTAACAGCAAGATGGTGGTTACTGCTGCAGTTGTATGTCACTGGATTTTCAGCAAATGACTGCACTTGTGCAACTTCCAGATGTGATTCTTCAATCTCTCTGTTGGTGTGATCAAATTCTTGTACTAACTGAGCCAATAGTGTATGTTGTAAATGGCCAGGGGGGGTTTCAGCTCCATTACCAATAGAACCTTTGGTGTTTGAAATGAAATCTGCAGATACTTCAGAAGAATCAATCTGATCAACCAAGTGATCATGATTTTGCACTGAACTCTCATCTTCACAAAGCATTTCATTAGCTATAGAATATGTAATCATGCTAGTTTGTTGCTCAAAGTTTCCAGTAACATCACATTGACCATCATAGTGCATTGAAGCATCCCTAGAAGAACCATCATCTCTAAGCTGCAACTCAGAAATGGTACAGCAGTTATTAGTTGATATATCATTTTCCCTGGAATTAAAATCTTCTTTTACCATTGGAAATAGTTGGGCTGTAAAGTGGAGATTTTGTACAACATTCTCATGAAAAGGTGTGCTTTCTTGAGTAACATCGTTTACCTTAGTGTCGCAAGCAGTTGCAGAAACAGTTTCCGGCCAATCTCCATGGGGGGCATTTTGATTCAACTTCTACATGCAACACAAACAGTTTGACTAACATGCAACAAAAATATACCAAAAGAATAATTATTAAAATTTTAAGATTCAATTTTCTCAAAGATATTAGTTTCAGCTTCATCAGAAAATATTTTAGTGTTCGATGAACTAACTTCACAGACCTGCAGGATTCCTGTGTTGAAGGTTAAATTATCTGAAGCCGGGAAGTTTGACCTTTCACTCAAAGAACAATGCTCCTCAGATTTCCAAGCAACCATGTCTGTAAAAGAATCTTTGCTCACTTCTATAGAAGAATTGGATTCAGAAGATATCACGTTGTCATTGAGTTGAACTTCAACTAATGGCAATATGTCAGAAGAACCTTCTTTTAAATCATCCATTCGTAAAAGCTCTTCCCTTTCATCCACATCAATATTTTCATCTTTGTTTTCAGGCATAACCTGAATATGATGATTGGAAGCATTGTGATCACTTGTATGGATATCACATCCTTCTAGGACACCCTCAGATAAATTTGTTTTCTTGATTTCTTCAGAAGAAGCAATACTTGTGGGCAGCCTGTCACCATCTAAGTGTTGTATGTTATTAACATTCTCCGAACCTACACCAACAACAGCACCAGGCCTATGAAAATCAGAAAGATGAGAATTTACATTTATGTTATTGTTATCTGACAATGGAAACTTATCATTTGTAACAAGAAGGCAGTGCTTACAGTTGCAGTTGTATGCCACTGGATTTTCATTGAACAAATGTACTTGTGCATCTTCCACATGAGATTCTTCAATCTCTCTGTTACTGTGATCAACTTCTTGGACTAACTGAGCCAGTAGTGTATGTTGTAAACAGCCAGAGGATTTTCCAGCTTCAATAATGATAGAATCTTTGGTGTTTGAAATGAAATCTGCAGATACTTCACAAAATTCACCCTGATCAAGCAAGTGACCATGATTTAGCTCTAAACTCTCACCTTCACAAAGTATTTTGCTGGATTTAGAATATATGGTCTTGCTAATTTGTTGCTCAAAGTTTCCAGGGATATCAAACGAAACATCATTGTGTATTGAAGCATCCTTAGAAGAATCCTCATCTTTAAGCTGCAACTCAGAAATCGTACAGCAGTTATTGGCTGACATTTCATTTTTACTCGAATCAAAATCAGCTTTTACCATTGGACATAGTTGGGAAGTAAAGTGGAGATTCTCTTGAAAAGGTTTGCTTTCCTGAGAAACATTGCTTACCACAGTGTTGCAAGCAGGTGCAGAAACAGCCACACAATCTTCACTTAAAGTATCCAATTCAAATGCTTGAGAACTCTCATGCATTGCTATTGGGTCAATAACCTTCTCACATCCTTCCAACACTGGTCTTGTCAGAATGAAACCTGATTGATCATCTACTGGAAACTGGCAGTCTTCAATTTCGGCTTTTGGTTCACTTTCAGCAGGACAGTTGATTTCTGGTATAGACTTCTGAGGAGAACCTTTGGAAGATAAGGTTGTCATATGAACTAGTTGACAACTATTTACATGTGATTCATCTTTTGATGAACTAATTTCTCCTACAATACCAGCACTTGTAGTCTTGAGTTGTTCCCCCTGTAACTGCTGATTAACTGCCTCTAAACTACTTTCAGTGCTTTCATTGCACTCAACTGAGAGATTCCCGTTCAATAAATGCACTTGTGCATCTCCTCCACTTGTAACAAAATCAGTAGCATCACCATTCACCTGTTCAGTATTCTTAAGGGGGATTTCTTGTATAGATCCCCCCAAAACAGTTTCACTCAAATCAACAAGACTATAATTTAAAAGTGCAGTCTCGACACTATTGTATTCCTTGAACTCTTCAGAGAGTCTACTATCCTTAAAAGAAGTATCATGATTTTCCTGTAGCACAAAACTTTCATTGGAAGTAAGAACATCACAAGCCAGCAGTTTGAGTTGTTCATCTTCATCTTGTCCCATGGCATTATGCACAGTATTTGAAATACTAGCTTTCATTAGTAAATTTCTCTGCATGCCATGACTATCCATAGACTGTGATTCCTGAAATACAGATTGATACTCGTTTGACAAAACGTCAGGGTGATCAGCCTCTTTCTCTGACTGCTCTTGGGTTTGACTCACTGAAAGAAGCTTCTTTTCATGTCTAGGGAATATCACATTCTCCATGCTAGAGGCATTATCGCTTCTATGTAATTGTCCTTGATCCTTAGATTTTATGTTGACATGTTCAAGATTGTTTTCAACCTTTTCTTGCTTGCTTATTTTTTCAGAGCCCATAGAGCTATGTTCCACTTCTACACCAGCCAATTGCTTATTATCCACTTGCATCCTTGGTTCTGACTTTACATCTAAAAGGGTTAATACATTGGTGCAATTCTTTGCTGCACCTTTGACAATTTGAGACCTTATTCCAGGTGCATGCGGTAGTCTTGCCTCATTAACAGAATTTGTTTCTAAATTCTGTAATTTAGGAATGTTACTACTATCAGGTTTGCAAGGTTTAGAGCTTTTCTGTAATTGGCTATGTGAACTGGGAGTTTTTTCCTGCAAAAGCAGTAACAAGCATGAATATGAGCATTATTTTACTGATACATGCCCCTAAATATGAAATAAGGACCAACCACAACCAACATACTAGAGAAAAGAATCCCAATGAGGGAGATGGCATACGCAGGCCCGACAATTTTGTTGTTTGAATCTGTGTCTGTTGCTTTTTCTCACTGATGTCAGAAACACCTTGTGGAAGACAAGCTTCTGACTCCTTATTTGCTTCAGTTCCTGATTGATGCATTCTGGATGGTAGATGTGTTTTTGAAACAGAGTTATCCTGTGCAGTCAACCAATTTCAAGAGACAAATCATGTGCCTAATAGTTAAATAAAAGGAATTGAAAACTTGATGGAACAAGTGATCAATGTTAAAAAATTACAGACTCTTGACTTCCTTACCAAATGTTTCCTAGCCTGCTTGGCAAGTGTTCTAGTAACTGAACATTTATCAGCCAGGCCAACTTTTGGGTTACTTGGGACAGTTTTAGGATTTTTGGATAGGCCTTTTACTACAGCTTGCTTCTGAAGATTAGTGGCTGTAGAGGAGAAACAAAATTAACAAAATATTACCAATAAAATCATCTCATGTTAAGGTTAGAATTTGATAGTTGGTTACTCAAGAGAAACCTGTATTTGCGAAGTTCATTGAGATTACAAACCTCAATCAAAATTAAATTTGTTATATGATCCATTTTCACGTTGTATTATGCAAGAGTACAATAAAGATACTTGAAATTATATCTCTTGATTCTCTTTGTTCAGTCTTGTCAAAGTTCCTAGGATAAAAAAAAGAAACAAACACAAGTTGCAGAACAAACCAGGACGAGCATTCTGATTTCTCTTCAAGGAACCAGTGATCAACATTCCACTCCTAGCAGTTGTTGCACTTGCAGAAATATCTGATTTTGGACCAGGTATCCTAGTAACTTTCAATTCTTTACTTGGCGCTTTTACTGTGTCAGGTTTTTTTAGTTTGCAAAGGGGTTAAGGTAAACTCTTCCATAATGCAACAGATAAAGAAACACAAGACAACTCAATTCCATAGAACAGGCATAATATAAGACACTCCACTTAATATCTATCCTAAACAAGCAATGGGAAGGATATGAGGACGAAGCTACTGGCATCCGTGGAGGACAAGCATTGCGTTTAGATCTGTTGCCAACTGAGTCATTGACAGTAAGCACTTTCCTCTTTGCCTAACAAACAAGCATCCAAAGTAATGTGTGACAGAAATCAGACAGAGTTCAATTTCAATAAACTATCATCATTTGCGCAAAGAGCATATAAAGACCGACTTTGGAAACCGGGGCTGGAGAAGCTTTAGCTAATGCAGCAGGCTTTGGAGATAAGCCAATCTTTCTATCTTTAACAGGAACAGCATCGGATGAATGCATGAACAAATTTTCTTCAATGTCCTGCAACTCTATTGAATTGCCAACACACTCTTCTTCATGGATCACTTCCAAATTCAACCCTGCCTTGGGAGTGGCAGTGCCACTTATCATAGAAAGCTCTACCGGGTTCAAAACACCTGAAAAGTAGGGTTCGGGATCAATCCATCAATTAATTAATGGATAACAATTAGTGTTAAATGTTAATCAATCTTTCACAGTTAATTAATGGGCAATGGAGAGAAGAGAATGCCTTCTTCGGTAAAGAAAGCTCGATTCCATGCCAAGCTCTTGCGCAAATTGTAACCGCCTCCTTTCTTCTTCCTCTTCTTCATTTGCTGAGGCTCCAAGCTAAGCTTCTGCGGTGTGTTCCAATCAGCGTTCTCTTTGCTCGCGCTGTCACTAACCGAGGAACTCAGATTTCTGGAATCCGCACCGCCACCTTCTCTTCCTTCTGCAGGTGCATTACACAAATCAACAATTACTCATCACAAATTATCCAGAAATTCAAAAAAGAAAACGAAATAGAAAAACCCTAACCGGATTGAGGAGGATTAGATCTGAGAGGTAGGAGAGGGGAGCAAGAGAAAACGTCGGTGGAGGACGCTGCGGAAACATCGAAGAGCAACGAATCGTCTTCGCCTGCCATCTCTAGGAGCGGAAGGTTAGAAATAGAATCCATGAATATGATAATATGATATCACTTCTTTTCTTTTGTGTTAGTTGTACTTTTGAATTTGGTGTGAAATGGATTGGATCCGTTAGTGTGAGTGTGTGTGCTTCTGCAAATTCGTTCGCAATTTCAAACGATGGCAAGCGGGAACCACCATTGTGGTTTTGGCACGTTAGTGATGCGGATTTTACGAGATAAGGCACGAGGGTGTTGTGGATTTACGAAAAACCATCCAACGGTAGTGTCAGCGTGACTGATAAATGTGATTGAGCTACACCGGATCTGGTCGTTAGTTAGTTATTACCACATGGGAGTTGCTCTTGGCCCCAAATATGTTTTGTTATTGGTCCTTCCATTCTTCAAAATTTTAAAATTATTTATTTCGTAATAGTACTATGAGATCGTGATTTTGTTGTATAACAAGAAATATGAGAATTGTGCACAAGATTTCCTTTATACAAAATTCTTGCACCATCTTAAGAATCACTATTTCATAGACATTTTAATATAAAGGAAAAACTCCACAATGAAATCATGATTCAGTTAAGCAAGGGATCAAAAAATAACAATACAAGGAAAGTGTAAATCTAGTACATACAACAAACACTTCTATTTAATATTTTTTTCTTAAAAAAATGTTACAATGCACTAGACAATGAAATTTTAACTTCATTGTGTAACAAAACCAATGAAATCTTATTTCATTGAGTAACAACAAAATCGAAAAAAATGAAATTGATTTCGTTGTGGAAAAAAAATCATCATTCTGTTTTGAGTATGAAAAAAAAAAAACCTAAGAACATGTGAATGAAGAGAGGAAAAGAAAAAAGAGAAAAAATGTATAAAGAAAGGGAAATAGAAAGAGAAAATGAAGATATGAGAGGTGGAGAAGGATGAGACAGAGAAGGGTAGTTTGGTGATTGATAAGAACCAAAAATAATTTTTTGTTGGGGCTCTATTAATCACCTTACCACTTTTCTAAATGGATCTATTAGCCTATTTTTATCTCTTTCTTTTCTTTACTACTCGTTCAACTTTTTTTCTTTCTTTCTTTTGTAAATTCGATGCTTGGAGAGACATCTCTAATGCATTTTCAACCAAAAACAATAAAATGGTTATCAAGATTAAGTTACAAATATTAGTTTAAGATTGAATTAACAATATTCATTTCTTTGTCGTAATTTCTTGTAGTATTGATCACAATTTGAATATTTAAGAATCCACCCATGTAATAGTATATATATTTTTTTATAATGCATATTAAAGAATCTTACTTTTATAATTGTCATCCAATTTAATCCCTGAAATTGGTATCACTGGTGAATTTAGTCCTTAACATTACAAATTCAATCTAGACTGAGAATTTGCAATCATAAGTCAATTTACTCAATAATGTTAAGACTCAAGTTGACTAATGCATAGCAAAATTAGGAACTAGATTGATACCCATTAAAATGACTAATAACGATCAAAAGTTAAGATCAAATTGATAAATTTTTATTATTAGAAACTAAATGACTAATGATTAGTACCTGTCTAGTTCCAATTTACAAAGCCACGTATTTCAATCTTTTCACCCCAAATCCACACAAGATCCAAAAGCTAGTTATTTTAGTTTCAGCGTGTTGATGATTTTAAGGACTTTTTTCTTCATAATTTGAAGGATTGAAATAACTAATAATTATAATTTCAGAACATTCATATTAGGAATTGCTAGAGATACATTAAGAAATAGGAAATTCATATACATTTTTTGGAATTCTAACTCCATTTCATCCTACATTAGATTCTATTTATTATTATTATTATTATTTTTATTTCTTTATAAAACGAGTATTTGAAATACTATTTACATGAAATCTTTTATTTTAGAGGGACATGGTAATATGATTTTTTGTGTATAAAATGTAAATGCATGTATTGTTATTGAATGAATTACTCAGATAATACAAAACCAGACAGAACTGCTAATAAAAGCAATAAAAAAAAAGGTGTGTAACATCACTTATTTCATTACCGAAGAGGCTCACAAACTAATTCAAATTTTATTCCTAGGGTCCGGCCGGCTTACATGACAAATTCATACATATGGCATCATGTTTTCTGACTAAACCTTGCAAAAGAGATGGGATTAAAACTTGTGATTAATCATTACAAAAAAAAATCAGAGTCATACATGACTACATCCTAGGAAAGCCCGCGCTACATTATGTGTATATGTGTAATCCCAAATAACCAATAGCTAAACTAAGATGGACTTCTTTTTCACAAAATTAGTCTAACAATTCCATTCACTAATCTCTTCCCATTTTCCTACTCTAAGAAAGAAAAAGAAAAATTAGATGCAGTCCAATACTCCAGCAGTAGCCACGGGAAAAATGGCTTGGATATTGTTGCTAGGCCAAACCCAGCACCCATAGTAACCACTAAATTGAATCCCACAAATTCTTGCCGTGTTCCTTCTAGTTACGTATATACTCTTTGCACATATTTGCCAATAGACCAAGAAAGACAAAAACGGATCAATTTTCATCCTCTGTTAAGGAGGCAAAGGAAAAAGGTTTGAACTTGTAGCCATCACCGCTGTAGAATTTATTCTGAAATTCTACCCAGTGAAGACGCAAGGCGTGAAGAAAAGCGCTGAGAGTCTCCATCATTAGTAGTATAAAGGCAGTTGCAAAGGCAAAAACAGCTAGCCCCACTAACCGAATGACAAGATTGTCATACCTGTTAATGAACGATGATATCAACAATTAAATAGAGAAAAATGCCAAAAAGGAATGCAAACATAATACATGGATAAGTCATAAGCCTAAAATATCCAACAAAAGAATGCAGACATGAAAGAGGGTTTTTTCATGCAGCTCTGAATTAGTTTTAACTAAAATTTCTTCAATTTAACTCCAAAAACATACATAATTTTTATATTTACAATATGTGGAGACTAGTTGCATAGTTGTATCTTCACAACTCCGAATCAGGTGCTCATCAGAAGTCACACTAATATAAACTAGCAAGTGAAGAATTAAACAAAAAAAAGACTAGCAAGTGGCTCGTGCAAAATTCATTAATGGCTACACAGGTATTGATTAAGATACTTTTGTCAGTCATACTTTTAATGACAATAGCACCAATAGAATAAGCCATAAATACATTTATCTGTTCAAAAACTACTCTGCACCATAGAAATATCTTACTGACTTATCCCTGTTGAAAAAAAGTTTCTAACTGTCCACCACAATGATACCCATTCCATACTATGATCTCAAACTAGGAATAATAATATCTATGAAGGTTACTTTCACGGTAACAAGAAAATTCATCAAAACTAAGGTATGCTATTACCACCCAAGACTGAACATAAAAAAAGTACTTTAACATAAAAAATTTATGCAATTTGATAAATATAAATGATGCCATTTATTGCCAGCACCCTTCTTCTTCATGTTCACACAATAAAAATATTACATTTTCCTGATGCTGTACTTAGATTCCTCTCTGCCCAAAGATCAAGTGAAGTTTTGTGGACTATTAAAACCTTCCTTTATTTGGCATTTCATGATAACCATTCAGATAAGTTTAATTATAAATTACAGTTTTCTTGTCTATTACAGGATGCACATTGGATGGGGAGGGGGATCCAAAAATAAATAAAAAAATAGAAAATCTCAATAAAGAGCTCAAAAAATAGTACATTGTATTAATGAAAGTTTATGAATCAAACTCACCCCCAAGCAAGTAACAGGACTTTCTCATAAAAAACGGTGGAAAGTTCTGAGTGAGCCAAGCTGCAAAGAGGTAAAAAAATATCAACAAAGGATAAATTTTTTTGATATAATAAGGACCCAATGCAATGAGACAATCATAGCTGACCAAACCTTAATGCCCAAAGTCGTAGATATGAGGCTGTATTTGAAACTGAACCTAGAACAAACTCAATGGAGTGAATCATTTGGTGAACAAAAACCTCACTGAAATTGAATTCCTCATGATGTTGCCTGGCAGAATCTGGTTCCAACTCAAGATCAACCTCAGAGTTATTAAGCACACCATAAGTGCGTCCTTGAAATCTCTATATTATCATCAAAGATAAAAGATTAATAATCTTCACAAACTCCCCGCATTGCTTCTTTAATAACTAGATGCCATCAAAAGTATAGGACAAGGGCAACTATATAGCTAAAACAATGTCTGTATAGCCAATAGAAGTTGTAAGTGTTTTGAAACTAGCATATTTTAGTCTGAAGAAAAATGATCTTATAATGGACCTCAAAAGAGAATTTAAATTTGACAACCTTAAGCAAAAATCCAGTCGAAAGGGGAAATTGAACCAACAAGGATTTATATGTAATGTAGGCATATTAAAATGTAAACAAGAATTTTAGTGAACAAAGTTCTCAATATTCAAGCAATAAAATCACACACATGGGAGGCAAAAGCGGCACCTCATTATGAAGCTTCTTTAGTATAAAAGGTTTTGGAAAGAGCATCCATGGAACTGCAATTACAGCCAAAAGCAATAACACAACCTGCATATCATAAACAGTAATTTGGAATGATGTAAAATAGGAAATGGAACAACAATTATTAAGCAATAAAGAAGCAAAGAAGTGAATCATACTTGAAGTGGTCTTTGGCCCCAGAATAATTGATTCTCACCAAGATTGTCAAAAGGGCTTAAAAACATGTAAATCATTACATGATAAAGGTCTGCCTGAGAGCCAGTACACCACTTGACAACGATGAGAAGGGAAAGATACCCAAATAGACAGTTAAGGAAAATCATCTGGGGCACAAACTGGTACCTAAAAGCATCATGAAGATTAAGTTACAACATTCTACTCAAAGGAAAGCAAAAAGTAACTGCTGGGAGAAGTTAGAAGAAAAGCGAGCACCTTATATCCAGCGAATTGCCAAAGAAACGAGCATTGAAATAACTTAAAAGAATTCCCAAGTTCATGTGCACCACACCCAGCAGAATGGACATCTTCATCTTGAGAGAGTTTAGAAAAGGCAACTCTGAACGACTTCCCCGCCAACTGGGATCCACACCAAATGGATATGGTTCTCGGTATTTTACTAAGCCAATAGTATGTGCATCCCTGGGGTGGAGAATGATAAAAAAAATCACACACCAAGTTAAAACCTGGCTAGAAAACAACTTTCCAATTGATGCAAGCTCTGACAATATAGCAAAAAATTAGCACAATTTGAAGGAGGAAAGGAGCAAAAACAGAAAGCATAACTGAAGAGTGCAGACTGTGGAAGAGATGCAAATGAAATTATTTCTGATGATGCAGATTTGAAGGTAATATTTTTAAGTGAAATGAGAATCAATTTAAGAACTTCAGTTTTTCAAGGTAAACAGTCATAAGATACAGACAATTAGACATTAAGGCAACTCTCTTAGAAGTGTGACTAAACACATCTGATGGTGTCAAGCCAAAAGATTCTTCCCAGGATGGAATTGGTGATACATGACTGCTGCATAGCAGAATGATTTGAATCAACATTTGTATTTTAGCAAAAATAGAATTCAGTAATCAAGGAGTCATTACCAGGAATTGAATGGTTGATTGTATGTTTCAATTAAAAAACAGAAAATAGAAAGGGCAACCTAAAACACAAACAACTAATGCATTGTTTATCTACATAATGGAAACCAAAAAAAAGAAATAAAACTGGCACAAAAGAGAGAGAGAAATAAAAGACACCTGCATGAGTTATCTCGGCATTTATAAGCAGATGGACCAAATATGTGATAAGGAACTGAGAAGAATTCATTGTAGATTAACCCACAATAGATTGAAAATAGTGACATCAAAAGTAGCACATAACGCCCACCAAATAGCATCTCCATAAAGCTTCCAAGTCGCTGGCAGAAATCAAATATAATTGTTAGGTACTTAATTCCAATGCCAAGAACAGAACAAAAATAAAGGATATTGTGCAACTCATTTACACTAGTATGCAGTACAATAGATTTATTACCAACCATAATACATTTCAAGATATTTAAAGACATAAAATCATAATAATTATAAAAAAAAATGTCAACTATTGTGGTGTTTATCAACTAAATCATAGAAAACACTGGATACTCAACTCTGAACATTAATACGATGATCCTACTTCAATCAGATGGAAAAGAATCTCGATCAAATTTGATATATCATTAATAAGTTTTTTCGCAAAGATTAACTAACCATAATGACAACACACTCATTATATTTTTTGGTATAATCCTCCCATTGCTACTTTATTTATGTCAAAGTTAGAATGGCATTACCTGAGTGCTGAGCTTGCTTTGACGTGCTATAAGAACCAACGCTCCCAGCAACAGGCAAATTCCATGACCCCAGTCACCAAACATAACCGCGAAAAGAAATGGGAATATAATAGTGGTATAAACTGCAGGATTTGCTTCTTGATATCTTGCAACACTGCCAAGTACAAGGCTCATTAGGACTAGGAGTCTTTTCAGTTTTTATAGCAAAATCGCAAAATAGCAGTTCTATCCTATTGATCTATTGACATGGGCATAGCACATCGTCATGCATTTCTAACTTCAAAGAAAGTAATTTATTTCAATACATTAACATACTCATGTTGCAGCTAATAAACATATTATATATTAGGCTCACCCATATGCATCAACAATTTCCTGATATGGACTTGTGAAACTATTGGTCCTAAAATATGTAGGTGGTGATTCCAGTGCATCCATTGAATGAAAGATTATGCCAACTTGAGAACTACTGTCAAAAGTTGCACGCTGCAGTGCCTCCTGAATCTGGAAAATCAAAAGATGCAATCTCTTTAATGGGCAATAGGAATCAAAGTTTTGAAGTCCTAAAAAATTAAAGGGAAAAAAAAATAGTGAGGATCCAACAAATTTGAAGGGGGAAAGATACCTGTGTTTTTGCAAATATAGGGCACCAGCCCTCTCCAACAAGACATTTTTTGGTGACATCAAAATTTAGCATGTTCAGTGTATCATACACAGCCTTCTCTCTTCTTACCTAGGACAAGATGATAAGAATGAGAGCTATAGGTTCATAATAAAATACCCATCACTTGCAAAGGCAGATCAAGTATTAGGAATGCCGTGCAGCTACATCACAAGGAACAAGAATATATTCAGTAGCTAATTCTTACCATGTCCATCCATTTTGTTAAATGGCCTCCTACAGAAGCTAGAGCCTTATTCCGATGCCTAATCCCAGCATCCAGAGTTGCCTCTAAGTCAGCAAGACGGGATGAAACCTGTAACCATAAACTATATTCTCTATTAGAAATCATACAATCTCTATTAGAATATCTAGAAAAGATATTCTCTGATATCACTATAGTATCTTAGAATTGCTTAGAATATCTCTAGAAATGGTTTTCATATTTCATTATGTCATGATTTGTTTCCTTAATCGATTAAACTTAGGATTCTAGCATTCATATTAAATTATCAATAGGGTTTACTTCTTTGTCTTTTTGTATCGCATCGAATCAAATTCAGATTATTCAACCTCCATTTTCTCTTTTCCTTTTTTTCCTACCTAAACCTTGTAAGCTGAACATGATATTGGAGCAGTACCAGTGGCCTGCCACTTCAGCTGCTGTATTTCCTTAAATATGGAGCTCCACTTTATTTTCATGATTATTTTCTTTTTCCAATTAGTCAGCTCTCTTGCCATGTTCTACTTCTGGCACCCTCTCTCTATCTCTTTGCGTACTTGACTATTTGCAGACCAATAACAACACTTCCCCATGCCTAGGAATAAACATCTACAGCGTAGACAAATATAGGTGACCCAAAAACGGATCTAGGATAAGATTTGATATAATCTTCGAATTTGGAATTAGGACTTAACCCCACAAAACCAGCTTATAAGGTGAGGAATGTCCAAGCCTTATAAGGACCACATTAGTCATATATCTCTAGTTGAAGTGAGATCTCAACAATATAAACATATTGAAGTTCAGACAACAATTTTTTCCCCACATAAACTGTAGCAGCAAAAAAACTCAATTTTATCAAGAAACTAGAGTACACATGGCCCCTATGTCATGATAGAAGAGTATGCATAATCGAAGAGGAAAAATATCTTCTTAATCTGAGCATACATACCTCCGAAGTTATTTGCCTCTGTTTACTTATATCTTCAGGAACAGGGTAACAATTTGCACCAAATGCATCACAAATTTTCAGAATCTTGGTTCTTGCTTGCTCCCCAGAGAAAAACACAACAAACACAATTTTCTCAACCTGAAAAGATCAGGAATCTGTCATCAGGAGAACAGAGGATAAATTATTAGGGAAGTAAACAAACTGGGCACGGGATTGGTTAAAGTAATAACAAATTAAATACAGATTAACAGAGCTACAGCCAAATTATCAATATTCTTTAAATTGATAAGAAAGGAATAAAACCATCTCAGTTGAAATAGGATCCATGATTTGTTCATCGGCTAGTGCATGATTGAAAAGCATATTGCCTCTTGTGGCACGAAACAACATCCTTTCAAACCTAAGAACTTTGGATTTACAAATTATCCCACTGATAAATCTTAAACCAGATTGATCTGATGGTGCATGCCTCATTTCCTGTAAAATAAACCATTTATAACGGTTCACTTACATTACAAGATAAAATTGAAAAAAAATAAAAAACTTGTAACAGAATTTACAGTTTTTATAGCAGAAAAAGATCAAAAGTAATAAGAGATGTTACAAGGAACCTGCTCAAACAAAAATGGTGTCTCAATATAGTCTCCATTTGAGAAAACATTCTCCTCCAGTTCTCTCTCTTCTGAAAAAGCATTGCCATGACTTGAAACAAGAAAACGACATGCCTGAAACATGCCCACAATATTATATCTCATATGTACATGAGAGAAAGTATGCAGGTAGTATTTTTTATCAAAAAGAACAGAATTATATTTATAATTAAAAATAAAATATCATTGATATTTGACAGAATACATTAATATCAGAAGTATAGTAGAAAAGTGAATCAACAAAAAAGAATCTCCAATAACTAATGCTGAGTTACAATCAGAAAGACCCCTATTGGCTAACTGAATTCAAACAGGAGAAACTAGCATAACCAAAAAATAACAGGGAGCATATCAAAACCTCCAGTACTTTCAAAGAGAGTATGCTCACCACAAATATCTAAGGAAAATACCTTTTGTAATACAATCTTGAACTCCAGGAGTTCATTATATGATTGCCGAAGTTTCTCACTGTTAGAGTTCATTTCAATTAGCTCATGTTCATGCTCAGCAAGTTGTATCTGTTTTAAGACAAATCAACAGAACTTACAGTGTCAGATTCAATGGTGATAACCATCCACGTAAATTGGTAAAAGTGCAGACAACCAACTTAAGTTTATCATGTTATTGCTGGGAGCCAGACAATATATATATATATATATATATTGAAAACAACCTAGGACAATGATCACATCTGATGGGGAAAAAACAGTGAAATAGAGAAGGACCTCTAAATCCTCCAGATAAATATCTGTTTGCAAGACTGAAGGAGAAGACATTAGACCAGCTTTATTGATTTGATCCTCGAAGAATCGTAGCTTTCTTGACATTTCTGCACATCGCTTTACCTGTCAAGCAAAATGCAGTTCATGTTGGTAAATAAAAAATATATACAGGATATTATCACAATCAGGACTTCTGGAGATACATAACAATATATCCAGTGCAACGAAACTATGAAAAGTTAATCTGTCTGTTAGAATATCAAAATATCTCATAATATCATTTTAAATATCTTCAAATATTTTAAAATATCTTTGATGATCTCTTAGGAGTGTTTCCATTTTCATGATTTGTTTCATTATTTAATAAGGATTATGAATCAAATATATAAACAAAGGTTAATGCCTCGTCTTTCAAGTCACATATCACATCACATCAATATACATTAGAGAACATATTGCGTAGTCTCTTTTATCTCTCTTTTTCATTTCTTCTACCTTAATCCCATTAATTTCAACAATGACAGTATTTTATAAACCAAATTCAGTTTAGTTCTAGAAAAAGAGAGGGAAAACAATAAAAATAAACTCTTTCCTGAAGTCTGAACCAATTTCTTCCTTATTTTAGTATCAAATATGGAGAATTTGAAAAATAATAATCCGATTCACATGAAATAAACTATGTACTTAACAGAAGACTTTCTTATGTATTTTTTATCTAACTAGTAAATTAAGAACAGTGTCATAACATCTGGCCCCATAGAAAAACCTCAAATACAAACTGCAGACTAAGTCAGCATCAAAAAAATTTACTAATGAATTAACATTCCAAAAGGTGACAAAATTAAGGGCATTCAGGAATAATTGGTGCAGTGTAGATTACCTGGTTAACAAATATTCTCTGGAAGGGGCTTTTTTCAGCATTTAACTACAGATGAGAAAATATAGTCCATAAGAAATGCAGTGATTAATATCACAGAAGAATTTTACAAGATCAACATCTAAATCAAAAATTTTAGAAAGGTTAAAACAAACTTAGAATATTTCCATACACACACCCCTGCAAGTTGCCACTCAAAATATCATTTATAAAAGGATACAGCATCATATATGATATTGCAAAGAAGATATATTATTCACAATTTTAAATAATATCCCCACTTTCAGTCTGTCCTTGCAAAAATGTATGAGAAAATAGACCAGAATTGAACATTAACATCCAAGTTTTCACATATTTGGATCCACCAAAAGAGCTACAATTCTCTAGATATACAGCAATTGTCCCATGTTCCGTGTATGGTTCTCCAACAATTTTTAGAGAATCAATTTTTACAATAAGATCACACATGAAGAAGCAACTTGTAAAGAGAGTCCTATTATATGAAAAACATGCTAATGACAGGAAAAAAACTATAGTAATGATGAATAATAATTTTTGAACAGCATGGTTGTCTAATACAAGGGCAAGCCTTGTTGCCTTGTGACTTGGAGGTCACAGGGTCAGATCCCTCTCAGCTAGCGTGGTTAATACTGCATACATCTCCACTCTCCAAACCCTATTAGGTGAGAGCCTCATGCGCTAGATCACCCTTTCATAGTTCTCAGACACGACTATGTGCATAGTGAACCATTCGTTAGTGGCATCATTCTGTCCTTGATTACCAATAGAATTCACTATTATCAATAGTTGTGGCATACACAGTCACAAAAGTAAAAAAGGAAACAACATAATCAGGTTTCTAAAATTAGCTTTCTGAGCCTAAATTTAATGCAACAAAGAATAATGCAAGACAATGAACAGAGAATGCCAATCTTATTTGGAACTAAGAACCCGCACCATGAGAAAAGTAAATAGTACCATTTCAGAATTTCAACAACAACGTGTAGTAGTCTAGTTGTGTATATTTGACTACTCTAAAGTGAATAAGGATAAAATGAGTAATCTTAATCGTTGTTGAATTAATTATTGATATTTTATTGCATCCATGATTAGTTACGCATGAGAACTTAATCAATGGCTGAGATTACTCAGTTTACCCTCAACTCACATTATGTAGAGCAGTCTGATCCTAATTGTCTACATTCAAACACAAAGTATATTATAGATTCAACAATGCAACCAAACTGTTCATCAACCAATCTCTCAAACATAATTAGAGTCAAGAAAACTGTTGGGAAGGGAATAATGGCTCAACAAGATACTACATGCATAGGCACGAATGAGAGACCTAAAAGGAAGATCAATCCACCAAGGCATCTAAAGGATTTCATTTAACAGATTCAATTATTGGTTGCTGAGCTGGCTTGATAGCATTGGCTAGCTAGAAGATGACGTCTACCTATTGTTTGCCATTTTCCTTTCTGTTATACCTTTTCTGTTATTTTCTGCATTTCTGTTATTGTAGTATCTTGCACACAACATCCAATATGCTTCTTATAAATACCTATGCATCATGTAAGAAAGTAGACAAGAAATATAAACTCTCTTTCTCTTCTCCTTTGTGCTTGGGAGGCTTCCTAGACCTCGAACTCTAGGTCCCCTTGTTTTGAATTCCTAACATTTGATGCTTTCATTGAGTTCCATAGCTGATTCTACTCGTTCCAAGTCCAATATGGACCACATCAAAGAGGCATCGCGAAACTCACCTCCAATCAACTCAACCTCATCGCTACTCAAAACACCATGTCCACCAAACTGGACGAATTCTTTAGAAAATGGCCCATCTCAAAACCAGTCGCCATTCGCCCATGGATTTCACAATGGCGACTCCATCACCGTTGCAGCCACTCAAAACAACTATCCACCACCAACCACCCTTGCACTTATACTACCCTCCACAGGACCTTTTCCCTTCGTTACCGTGCCCACACCCGTCTCCACAACCAATTTTAAAATCATCATCATTATCTCAGAAATTAACTCATCTTTGCCCTTCCACCCAAAAGCTCAAATCCCACTATACCAGGATGGAACCATTTCGGAAAAACCACATTGACATTCAATTGTTGTGCAATGATGAAACTCCCCACTCTTATGTTTGTGCCCTATGGTTCCTCAAGCAATTGGATGTCTACTTCCTCTTATTTGATGGTTGGGTAGTTGATGCATGCCAACTATTTGATGATATAGGCTGGGTAGCAGATGCGACATCTGCGCGCCCCTTTATCAAGTGGTTTTGTTCTGGTGCTATAAGGAGCAAATATTTGGCACATGCCCAACCCAATCCACATGAAATGCTTCCACAGCATCCTACATTTCATGATTCTGCATATCCAAAAAGGATGTTGGATAAGAGAGTTGCAATTCTGTTTTGTGCCACATGGACCTGTGTGCTATTTGGGAAAGGTGGTATGATGTCTATGGTTGTTAAGTCTAAGACAAAGGATTCTGTGAAATATGAAGTTGTTGATGGAGGAAAGCTCAAGTCAAGGTGACTTTTGAATGTTAGAGGAAACTGTGCAACACTACCTTCAATCACTGAGAAGGATTGGGATGATATCACGTTTGGAGTGGATAACAAAGTTGACTTCTATGTTGTTTCCTTTGTTAAGGATGCTGAATTTGTTCATGAATTGAAGAATTATTTGAAGAGCTGTGGTGCTGATATACATGTCATCGTAAAAATTGAAAGTGCAGAGTCTATACCAAATTTTCATTCGATTATCACTGCATCTAATGGGGCTATGGTTGCCAGAGGAGATCTTGGCACTGAGCTCCCTATTGAAGAGGTTCCACTTTTGCAGGGAGAGATAATCAACTTGTGTCATACCATGGGAAAGGCTGTTATTGTGGCAACAAATATGCTAGACAGCATGATTGTTCACCCAACTCCAACCAGAACAGAGGTATCAAATATAGCAATTGTTGTTCGAGAAGGCTCTGATGGAATAATGTTGTCTGGAGAAACAGCTCATGGAAAGTTCCCACTAAAAGTTGTGCAAGTAATGCACACAGTAGCATTGTGGACAGAAGCCACTATACCAAGTGGTAAAATGCCACCTAACATCGGTCAAGTGTTGAAGAACCACATGAGTGAGATGTTTGCCTACCATGCAACCATGATGTCTAACACCCTTGGAACCTCAATTATTGTCTCCACTGGAACAGGTTTCATGGCTCAAGTGGTTTTTCTTGACCACATACTTATTGTAACAGACAGAGTGACAGCCACAGAAAATGGTCTTCCCCCACACAAAGCAACACCTCTGTTTGATAAGCTTGCATTTGAGAAGACACAACAAGCACTAGGTGGACATGTTCCTATCCTATTACTAGGAGCTGCTTCTTCACCTCGACTTGTGGAAGAGATTTGTTTCTCATATACAGGAATTAACAACCTTGTCTTGCATTTCATCTGTTGTAGCAGTGGTGCTTATTGTTCTTTATATATATATATATATATAGTGAGGGGTTTGAACTTGGTTCTCATTTGGCAGCTTGACCATAACTATCACCTTGAGGACAACAAGATACTACAGGCATAGGCACAAATGAGAGGTCCAAAGGAAGATCAATCCACCGAGGCATGTAAGGGATTTCATTTAACAGATTCAGTTATTGGTTGTTGAGCTGGCTTGATAGCATTGGCTAGCTAGAAGATGTTGTCTACCTATTGTCCGCCATTTTTCTTTCTGTTATACCTTTTCTGTTATTTTCTGTATTTCTGTTATTGTAGTATCTTGCACACAACATCCCATATGGTGCTTATAAATACTTATGTATCGTGTAAGAAGGTAGACAAGAAATATAAACTCTCTTTCTCTTCTCCTTTGTGCTTGAGAGGCTTCCTAGACCTCGAATTCTAGGTCCCCTTGTTCTGAATTCCTAAAAAAACACAAAAATTGCACTTCAATGCTGGATGGATCATATTTAGTATTAACTCTTCGCGCGAAGCATCCAACATCCAAAATCCAAATCAACCACGTAACAAACAACAATAGAACAACGAGTTCCAACAAATCCGCGCACCAGCGCCAGATTCCGAAACTCAACACACGAATTCAAACAATGCCGCCGCAAACGCAAAACCTTCTTCACGCACTCGATTCGAACAAATGCCACAGAACACCAAAACTAACGTCGACAAAACACGTTTCCGCAAAACGAAAGAAACAAAATGCGCCAAAAACAATAAAACGCAATTCGAAGAAAGGAACGGAAATTGGATCTGAGAGAGAGACAGAAAGTTACGTCGCGGAATTGAAGGAGGCCGAGTTCGCCTAAATAGTTGATGGCGCGGTGCGCGGACTCGGCGGGGATGATGAGCTGGACGAAGGTCATCGTCTCGGAGCGCATCAGATCCATTGGCGGCAAGTTTCCAAAGAACCGATCCATTTTCCCGGGAATGGATCTTCGGCTCCAGATCTCAGAAAACCGTTTTGTTTTCCTCTGTCAGTGAGTTGTGTGGGGCTATGCTATGTTTGAATTTGATTCGGGTGCGTTTGGGGTTTGTTAAACTAGAGCACTCTGCTTCAGTTTCCCTTCCGCAACTGCCATTGGAAAATTCGCATTATTCCCACGGAATCTCTTTCACTGAAACAAATTATTTCCATATAGCCAGTGCAAGTGCTTTCTGTGGTTGAATCTCTTTTTATCCTCATGATATGTGTTTATTATGTGATGCCGTCTTCGGACAGATTAAATTTTTACGATAAATTATAAAGTATAACACAATTACACAAGAGATAGGAAGTAAAACATATAAGATAGATAATAGAATATAAAAAAATTGAGAATTTGGTTAAAGTAATTAATAATAGTTTGCCATCTATATCTATATTATTAATAAAGAAAATATCTCTTTTTGGTATCACAAATTTTAGATAATTTTACTATTTTTTTAATTTTTAAATTTCTACTATTCTCTTTTAAAAATTACCCACTATTTTCATGTTGTTTGTTAGTTTTTTTTTATTAATCTTATTTTTTATTTTTTAACTTTTAAATCTTTTTTCCTTTTTTATTTTTATTTAAAATGCTCTCCCCCTATACTAATAATAAAGACTAATAATAAAGGAATATATTCCATTTGGTATTAACCATAATTTTTAAACTTTAAATTTTTCTTCTAATCTCCGGTGAATTTTCACTTCTATATTGTTATTTTTTTTAAAAGTAATAAATAAAAAAGAAGTTAAACACAATTAATAAAAAAATTGAAAAAATAAAAACCTCTCTTCATAAATATTTTAAAAGCCATATTTAAGATAATTTCTAATTGTTTAATAGATTAAAATTATTTACACTAACAATATATATAAAAAATTAAACTAAATATGAAATGTAAAAATTATTGTTGGATGCATAACATTATTTTATGCGTTTATGAAGAAAAAGAAGGCAATATCTTTTAATGGAGAAAATTAAGTAAAAAAAAATAACTGCGTTATTAACTTGAAAAAGTAACTCTTGTTTTTGTTTTTATTTCACTCGCAAATATTTGAAATGCTATAAATTTTGTTTCATTTTATTTTTATTTTGTGTGGCTTACATGCTCCATTTTCTCCCATGGACGTAATGTACTACTAATGCATGTGTTAAATGGAAATGGAAAATTGAAGAGCTTTATGTTGGTCAAAATCAATAAATAGGTATACGAATTATGCTTGTCAACATCAATTACTAATTAATAGCAGTACTTTAGTTTGAGAAAATAAACGAACAGTTACGTGTCTTAAATTCTTAATACATTGAGTTTGACTTTATTTTAAAAAATCATATTAAATTCAATACAAATAACTAAAATTAGTGTGATAAAAAAACATAATTAGTTGTTTGCATGGAGTAATAAATAATTTATCATAGAAAATATTATATAATTTCTCTGTAAAGATGTCAAACTCTTAGTTTTCAAGTTATGTTATACAATATCATATTATAAAATCCACTTTTTACGATATCATTTCCGATATAAATTTTAAAAATCGAGCATTATTAATTTATATAAAAAAGAAAATGATAATTTGTTGATTGATACTCTCTTGTTGAGTGGTAAATAAGTTACTTTCTCCTGAAGTTATTATATAAAATATAAATCATTTCGTAATTTAACCAGTATATATTACTCATTTTTTCTATCATATTTTTTTTATTATTGAAATTTCTTGTAAATTAAATAAATTTTGAAAAATATTTTTGAATATATTAAATGTTAATTTAGCATATTTAAATTTGTTGAAAATAATATTTTAGGTTTTAATATATTAATAAAAAAGACTCTTGAAATATAAGCATATATTTTAAGCAAATATTATATCTACCATACGATCAAATTATATTTAATTCTACATAACAATGTGTTTTGCTTCAAAAAAACAATGTTTTACGCAATAAGTATATGTATAGTCCCTTCGTTCCTACGTATGAAACTATTTTTTTTTTTTGTTTTTTTCATAAGATTTTTTTTCAAATTTTCTTTTGTTATAATTATTTTTAAACTCAAACACCCTTAATTGATTTACAATAAATGTTTTGTATTAAAAAGATAAATATATTATTTCTCTTGTAAGGATTGAACAAGAAAACTAACATGCATTAATTAATTATTTGAGAAAATAATTAAGTGAAAAAAGAGAGATTATGAGTTCCATTATTTTTAAGGATAATTTTGAAATTTTTTTACAAATTATTAACAAATTTAATGTTATTAATCATATCAATTAACTTTCTTTAAAAAGTATAAATTAACTAAAAAAACTTATATTTAAGAACAAATAAAAAATAAGTTATTTTTTCACAATTTTAATGTTGTTAGGTGACCTGGATATAATAGGACAAGATAAGATAATTATCATATCCTATCATCCTATTTTGTCATAATTTTTTTGTTTGTTACACGGATAGAATGTGGTAAAACAAAGTTGATCCGGACAGAATCATCTAAAGGAGGTGAATAGGAGTTTTAAAACTTTTATCACTTTTTCAAAATCTTTTTGAAAAACTTCTAACCATCATTTTTTTTCTTGAATCGTTGAACCACTTGGAATGTGACATCACCTATTCCAACATGCATATAAATGGAAAAAAACATATAAAACATGGAATTTAATTAAATCAATTTTATTCAATAAAATTGTAAGTAAATTCACTTGGATAAAATATTCACATTTGTTTCACTATTACCAAATAAAACTTATCAGAAATATTTCCAACTCAAAACAAGGTCGTTCAAGTTTACAAAAAAACTCAAGTTAAGCAGTAGAACAAAATAAAGTAAAATAACATGTTCGGAAACATCATGCAATTAAAACAAAAATTTATGCCCCAATGTCACATCCAATTAGAGTATTAAGTCCCGACACCCTCCAACACGAGGTTTCTTAAAGCAATTCACCTAACCATTTGCTTCCATAAACACAAGGTTCGAGATCATTACAGGATCTAAACGCAAACAACACACGAGGAATGAGTCATCACATTCCTCAACGAATAAAGATAAACGAAAACATATAGGTATGATATAAATATAACAATAATATAATTATAACAACAATATAGGTATAACAAGGCTAAAATTTGGCATAATTCATATCATTTCAACACTTAACATGTAACATCACTTGTTCTAGAATTTAATCACATTTCATGCCTTCACGATTAATCACATATTCAAGACAACACATCTCAAATATAATATCATATTTTACACTTAGACAATTCATTATACACCATCACATAACAAGTCACAATGATCATTTCACAGGCATTATGCAACAAATACACTAAGACTCAATCATATATGCAATGTGGTACCATGTGAAAAACAACACCAAGACACCTAGGAGTACATAACAAGATGCGTCACACAATGGGTATGTCAGGTTACTTTCACTAAGTAAAATCATTAGGTGACCAATCATGGTCACTCTGTTTTGTGAGAATGCTCCAATCATATGGGATTAACATAGGTTTAAAAGAGCACTCAAACCAAATGTATTTACCCCAAGGCCTAGATTTCAAAGAATCTGTTAGGGCCTCACCTTCCTGATTTAAGTCCAACTCCTAAAACAACTTTTACACGCAGACAATGCTCATGAATTATACAATACATGCGATCTCACACTTATTTTCAAACATGTTTAACACATTGCGCTATAATTTAACATCTCAGGTTCCTAACTTGGAACTCTAGACTTTCCTTTTAACACCTCAGGTTCCTAACTTGAAACCTTACACTTTCCTTTTAACACCTCGCACATAAACACTTTTCTCAAGGTAAACATCAACCGAGTTATTGTATAATTCACAATTCACAACACAAGTAATATCACATCAAGTATTAACCAAACACTTATTCACAACCATATTTCATGTCCATAACTTAACATCTCACAATGTTACAATTCACAATCGCATGTTCAAGTGTATCTTACAAATTAACGCATGTTCAACTTGCCACTTATACTCAATCTCAATCACAATTTCATAATCCCAAAATGTCATATCATTACACTTTATAAATCATATACATGTATATATATTAAATCCAACTATATTACATAGTAGTAATATTTACATGGCACAACACACACACACACACACACACATACACACACACACACACACACACACACACACACACACACACACACACACACACACACACACATATATATATATATATATATATATATATATATATATATATATATATATATATATATATATATCATAGAATAAAAATCTTCCAACATTTAAAGCATATAATCATTCACTTATTCATTCAGTTAATAGCAATCACACGTACATATATAGTAAACAAGTATATCTTTACATTTCCTTCTAAGTTACTACGACCTTTGTAGAGTAAAATTACAAGTATAAGGAATGTACTAATCCTATTAAGTTCATACTTATCTTGTTTAAAACAATCATCTACAACTCTTATGTTGATCACAAAAACCGGTTTGACCATTAACTATGTCTAAACTTAAGGTAACCATTGGATCATTGCTTAATCATCTCAGCTTGACCTTTACTCAGTAATTTGACTCTCTAGGGGGTTATAAAACTCTGAATTGGGTGGAACCAATGACACTTGTTATCTAACATCCAGGGCTACAACTTTCATGCAAACCACAAAACATAATTCAATCATTTTCTTAGTCATCTTTAGGCTACGAGTTAATTCATATTGTCAAGAAGATAACATGGGCTTAAAACAACTGATTTTCACTAAGCACCGGCGTGCTCTCATCAAGCACGATTGTGCTTCACTAAAAACCTCTATTTCATGAAGCAAAAGAGGCACAATTTAGACCTCAAAACAAACTCAAATTCAAAACGAATAACACAAAACATGCGATCATATCATGGGAAACAAAATTCCTCAATCAATTTCAAGAAAACATGCAAGAATCAAGAATTCTCAAATTTCTAGGTTTATAACATTTAAAGCCAAACACTCAATTAAACCATCCAATTTGCACCATGACATCAATTGACCCATCAAACATGAGCAATTCATAGTTATCATTTTGCAGGAAAAATTAAAACGCATAAAACACCTCAAAATTAATCCCAATTTGATATTCTAAGGTCTCCTACACATGTTCATTCTAACCCCAATTGCGATAAATTAATCTTTTACCTCTAAGTAGGCTCACGCGTGTAGTCTCGTAGCAATAATGGCGTCTCTAGTAGTTCCCTAAGATTTCTCAAATTTTTTCCTCTAGTTGCTCTGTGAGGGTTTCCAAGCGTTAAAGAGAAGGAGAATGGATTAGAGCCTTAATTTCATTGGCTTCGTGTGATGGACACTTCTCTCTCTAAAAATGTTATTTCACAAATCTCATCGGTGAGAATGTGTGAAAATGAGTTTCGAAGGCAGTGTCCAAATTTTAGAACGATCAACTTGTTAACAAGTTCGAGATTTAATTTTATTGCGGCAAGTTTGGGTGTATGCGAGAAAAAGAAAGAGTTTTAAGAGAGGAAAAGAAAGCATAGAGACTTATCATAATTATAAAAATTGACCTAATATATCTTTATTTATAAGTAGGGATCCTGAGGTTATTATTTACTCTATTTTTCTTTATTTTATTATTTTATAAAAGAAACTCTATTTTATTATTTTATTAAATAAATAATCAACTAAAACATCTCTTTATTTTCTAAAATATCATTTTACTTTATTTATTTTTTAATACTATTAAACCCTTATTTTAATTAAGAAAACCCCTTTCCTCTCATTTATTTAATTTCTAAAAACTCTTTTTATTTATTTTACATAAAAACGAGGGTTTACATATTGTATGATGGAAACACCCTTAAAAACCTTAATCACATACAATAGTACAAAATCAATTGAACAAATATTCAATTTTATAAAACACACAAATCACAAAACTTATAAAAGAGAATAGGGTTAGGAAGATGAATGACTCAAACAATTTATATTGGTTTAGTGATTTCTCACCTACATATACCCAACAATCGTAGTTGGATATTCTGTTAACCGAAGCTTTTGTTTCTAAACGAACACTGTTTGGCAGTTCGGCTTCGCTATATAAATTATACTTTTCACTTTCTCTGAATCTGCAGCGCTTGTTCGACTTCACTCACTCAATCTCTGTAAGTCATTCTCTCCGATAACCATAGTTGATTCTTTTCGTTTTCTTTATTTTTTTATTCTTTTCATATTTATTCCAATGCATTCAAGCTTAAATTCCAACATCACTGCAAAATTAGGTTTGATATATAATAAGATTTTCTCTCATTCTCCGAAGTTGCAGGTTAATCATTTACCCCCAAATTTACTTTTCCGTCCCGCAATTTCAGATGAAAATAAATTAAGACAAGTTTTAATAAGTAGGGAACGAGATTACTCATCGTTTGGACTCGATCAATCAAATTTAATGGTAAAAATTATTAGAAACATTCCTCACTGATCCTGTTCTACTTGATTAAACTATACAACGAAAGTTTAAGGCTAAAACAGATCTATCTGATGTGAATTCCTTCTTATGCAGTACTTGATGATTTATCTCATCTTATGATTTTGTTCTTGGATTTGTTTTATTTTATTTTCTCTTTTGCTGCGGTTGCAGATTCAAGGTAATTGGTTATAACATCAGAAATTTTGATCTCTTAAGAAAGCATTTTTCAACTTTGAACTGAAAATTTGACAACTAGGCTTTTATGCTAAATAATGTAATCATTTTATGCATAGTAGAGTAAATCCCAAGTGACACACAGATCTTTTGAGCAGTTTGCTTATTCCTTTTACTCATAAACATTTGAGAAGGCATTGTATGTTGTGTTATCTAAACTAGACCATTAAATAGCATAAGTACTGGCTCTGTGTGCGTGCATGCCCTTTTATTCTCCTTTGGAAGTTGCATAGGTGATGATCTAGCTAAGCTTGTCCTAATTTGTTTTCATCAGGCTAGCCTATATACTGGGATGAGGAAATCAAAAGCAGATGAGAAGATTCTCAGCTACAACGATGTGGTGCTTAGGCGATCTGATTTACACATCCTTAGTGGTCCATATTTTTTGAATGATCGGATTATCGAGTTTTATTTCAGCTATCTTTCTTCATGTCATCCCTCTCAGGATATCCTGCTGGTTCCACCATCCATTGCATTTTGGATAATACAATGCCCTGTCGCTGAGGCTCTTGGTGATTTCATAGAACCCCTTCATTTGCCTGATAAGACACTGGTTATATTTCCCGTCAATGACAATGATGACGTTGACAGAGCTGAAGGTGGTTCTCATTGGAGCTTACTTGCATATTACCGCAACGCTAATTTGTTTGTTCACCACGATAGTTGCAGAAGCATGAATGCAGCACCCGCCAAGCAACTCTATAAAGGCATTGCTGGATACATGGGATCCTCTGGATCAGCTTCTGAGGCTAGCTTTCTGGAATGCACTAATTCACCCATGCAAGACAATGGTTATGACTGTGGCTTATATGCCACAGCCATAGCCAGAGTAATATGCAACTGGCATGTAAATCATAAAAATGCTGATACAAATGATCTGTGGTTTTCTGCGGTGAAGGAACAGGTTTCCCCATCTGCTGTCGCCAGCATGCGAGGCGAGATCCTGGCCTTGATCAGAGATCTAATGGCAAGACATTGAGATCAGCATGTTCCAGATTAAAATCTGTCTTCTTACTTGGAAGTCTAGAATTTTAAGTGTTGAGCTTCCCCTAATGAGAAGTGTCAAGTCTGTCTGAACCTCAAAGTTTGAGCTTCCTCTATAACTTCATTTATGAGGAGACTCTGATTTAGTGTCGAGTCTATTTGAGCCTTTGACTACCAGTCATTGCTGAAGCAAATTTGATCTTTAGCAAATTGATGTTTGTTGGGCAGTAAATACTAAGATGGGCGTACATCTTGGTTAAAGGAAACCCTGTATACACTGTTATTGGCTTACTGCCATTGCATCTTCAACTTCGTTACATTTTTTTTGTTTATTTTTTTCGTTACAATGTAATTGAAGAGTGTGACCCTTGCTGCATGTGAAGAACAATTTATTTTTTTTTATCCGTTGTGTCTCTTATGCTAGATTAATTTTTTTAGGTTTGTTCTTTTGACAAGTTGATATTGTTAACTTAAAAATGTAAACCTTATACTCCATTTGGGGTGGTTGTTAGTTTTTTATTTTCAATTTTGAAATGTAATTTTCAAAACAAAATCCATTTGATAAAAATGGAGCTGAATTAGTTTTTATCTAAATTTCAAAACAATTTTACATTCATTATCAAACCAAGAAAAAAGATTGTGAATTTAGTTTTTAGTTTTAAAAAATACATTATAACTATCACCACTGCCCTTGTCCCTACCCGTGCCTTCAGTGCCACCTTTCCACCACAACCACAATCGCCACCACCATTCCACCGTCGCCACCACACCTCATCGTTATCGCCTCCACCACCACAATCGTCACACCATTTTGTTGTCTTCATCGTTGTTGTTGCCCTCGCTATCACTATTTCACCCCATCATTGTTGTCGTTACCACCAACACCATTCCACTATTGCTATCGTCTACCACTAGTGTCCCCACCACATTGTCATTGTTGCCACCATCATTCCACTATTACTATCGCCACTACCACCACCAGAGTCACCATCACACTGTTGTCATTGTCATTACCATTCCACCGTTACTACTGTCATCATCGCCACCATTCTATAGTTTCCATCAACGTTGTCGCAATCATTGTCATAATTTTAAAATTGAATTGGCGATTGACTCGATCAAGGCATTTGGTCACTTGGTCAATGGTCAAACCAGTGAGTCACTAATTGATCCGCATGACCTGATCTTAATTAGAAAAAAGTTAAAATTTTATACCCAACCTTAATTTACCCACATGACCCAATGTGTTTCCTTCTTCGGCATGACTTGACCCAAGTCAATGGGTCATTGGTTTAACTGCAAACTCGATTGGGTCGTATCAAGTTGCATAAGGTCCAATGCATGGTCAATCCGATAGGCAACTCAACCCGACCAGACCTCTGGGTCATGATTGAATAAGTCGGTCTGAGGTTTAAAATACCGGAATTGTCATTCTACCACTACTACTGTCACCATCCCTATTCCACCACCACCGCACCATTGTTGCTGCCATTATTTCACCTCTACCACTGTCACCGTTGCCACTCTCACTCCACTACTTCTGTCATCACCGTTATTTCATATCAGAGCGAGACAAGATAAAACAATTGATCCATTTTATTTACTTTAATTTGTAATGTTTTCTAAAAACTAAATGCAGAGTAAATCGAAACTCAACTAAAATTGATTTTAATTTTTAAAAATTTTAAAACTGAAAATGAGAAACCACCTTGAACAAGGCCTTACATTTGGAACTTCGAAAGTATGTTATGCTAATCTTAGCTGACTCTAATCCATTCACTCCAAAGTTCATTTATATTCTTTTTTCGCTTTTTAATCATTTTGGGTTTTTTTTCAAACAAAATACTCCTACATTTGACGAGGCGAAAATAACATAGGACAGATAAATAGTTTGCTTGACTACCCCATTTTGATATTTTGTTTGGGGATGCAGGCTACCATGGGTAGCCCTATTAGCACTCACCCCATTCCTATTTAAACCTCCCCTATTTCTGTTGTGTTGATAGAGGGTGTAACTTCAAAATACACAACGAAAATATATTTTCTTTATGATAAATTTTTGGTTAAATTGTAATTTTGGTTTTCTTATAATTTTAAATCCCTAATTTTGTTTTCCCTATTTCTAAATTAAGATATATAGTTCCTCTATTTTTCAGAATAAAGTAAAACATAAAAAAGATTTTAATAGGAATTGAACTCATGACTATTTATTCCAAGATAAGATAATAAACCACTAAGACACTTGATTTATTTATTTAACTATATAAAAATGATTTTGTATGTATCATTAGTCAACAGTTATTAATTTGTTTCAAGTTATAAACATTTATAAATTAAAAAATATTTAATATATAAATATTTTCAATTATATTTTATATATTTTTATTTTGAGTACTTTACATATTTTTATTTTATCAATTTATAATTAAATTTCATAAATTAATATATAAATTATTTTATAAATTGATTTTGATATACATAAAATTTTCCTCTAATTATACAAATCAATATAATTACATCAATTAATATGTAGATTATACAAATTACGTAAATTTATTTTAATATGTAAATTATTTTTATTCTAATTATATAAATTGTTAAAAAATTAATATTTAATATTTTAAGAAACTTACATGCTAATATTTTTGTTTTAATTATAAAACATTATTTAGTGAGTTTTTTTAATACCAAATATATAAATCAAGAAAATTAAATAAGTTACTTATGTAATCTATAAAATTATGTAAAATTATTTGTATATATAAATAATACAAATTTCATTTTAATTATAAAAGTAGTAATTTTAAATTTTAAATTTACATAATTTCTATAAATTACATAAAATAGTTTTCTAAATAGTCTATATATGAGTTTATGTATTTTTTTTAAATTATAAAAAAATAACAACAAATTTTATATTAAAACAGATTTTTATAATAAAAGTAAATACATGTAAAATTAAATATTTTATTTTAATCTATAAATTTTTATAAATAAAAAAAATTAATAACTCTTGAGTAATGGTACATGTAAAAAAATATTTATAATATTAACTAAACAAAACAAGTGTCTTAATGATTTATTGTTTTGTTTTAAAACTAAAGGTCATAAGTTTAACTTTTACCTTTCTATTTTTCACTTTATTTAACCCCTTAGTCACATAAGCCTCATATCAACCATCTACATAAGTGTCACACAAATACTAATATGTCACATTAAAGTCATTGTTTGACTTTGAACGCTCACCTGATAGAATGACCAAAATTGCTTATTTTAAACAATAGAAAGATTAAATATCTTGATTTAGAAATAGGAAAATCAAAATTACATATTTGAAATTATAGGGGAACAAAATTACAATTTAACCTAATTTTTTTTTATAAAAAAAATACAACAAGAACTTGTTTTTATTGTGTTAATTTTTTTTGAAAGAAAATTAACACTACGGAAACAAGTATCCGTTGTGTTAAGTTTGATCAATGGAAAACATGTTTTTGATAGGTAATTTTAACTAAATACTAAAAGAATAGTGTTTTGCCTCGGGGAGGGTTTAAATAGCAACATAGGAGGTGCCATTAATAGTTCCCCTCCTGTTATCTTAGATGCCATCAATGATGCAAGATTTTGCTCTAGCTGATGCTAGGTGCACCCAACATTATTGCTGGTGCACCCAACACCTAATGGTAAAAGTCTAAAATACCCCTGCCCTTTTTTTAAAAATTTTGTGCACCCAGCCTCTTCTTCTTCAGCCAGCCTCTTCTTCTTCTCCGACTGTGAGTGCCCCCTCTTTCGCGTCTGCGAGTGCCCCTTCTTCTTGAGCCCCTTCTTCTTCTTCAGTCCGCGCCCGATTTATCTTCTTATTCCATTCTTCTTCAGCATTATTGTCGGCGTGTTCGTGGTGCTTTGGAGGTTCTTCTCTTCCCGCAAGACGTGCATTGCGCTGCTCCACCGTCGACCTTCGAGGTAAGCCTCTTCTCCCTTTTGTTGTGTCGTTTGCGTTTCTGCTTCCATTTTTGTTGGTGTAGTGTAGTTTGTAGGGATTTAGTTGATCCGCATAGGGATTTAGGTTATCCGCAGTAGAGATAAGTTAGGATTTAGATGATCTGCAATAGGATTTAGATGATCCGTAATGTATTTTGATCCGAAACAAACATATGAATCAAGTTGATTCGTATGCCTCTCACGGATCGAGTTGATCCGTAAGAGTCATACGGATCAACTTGATCTATATGCTTCTTACAGATCAACTTGATCTGTATGAAGCACTACAAATCAAGTTGATCCGTATGCTTCTCACGGATCAAGTTGATCCGTAAGACGCATACGGATCAAGTTGATCTATAAGAAGCATACGGATCAAGTTGATCCGTATGACTCTTATGGATCAACTTGATCCGTAAGAGGCATACAGATCAACTTGATCCGTATGTGTCCTATGGATCAACTTGATCCGCAAGAAGCATACAGATCAAGTTGATCCGTATGCTTCTCACGAACACCAGTAGCATCACCGACACATGCCCGTTCTGATGTGGACCAGCCTAGACATGCAATGGTAAGTGTTACTATTGCTTAGTTGCATCAAATGCCATTTACGTAATTATTTTAATACTAATCCGTCTAACTTGTTTGTTTTCTATTTAATAGGATGTTTGTCATGCGATCGCTGAAAGGTTGAAGCGTCTGCTCAACCTTAGGATAGTCACAGCAGGCACAGAGACACACGAGGTCATGGAAGAATGCATCAGGATTGTCAGGGGTGTCACAGAAGAAGGCAATGTGTATGTGAGGTCTCGACGTAGGCGGCGCACGGATCAGCCATAGTTTCTTTAGACATTTTATATTATCATATTTGGACGATGTATATAATTTTCTTGTATTTGAAAACATTTTGTTTTTGACTGAACATTTTGTATATTTTAAGTTATTTTGGTTTATAATTTTAATTTAATGTTAATTCATCAAAATATCAGTGTTAACGTTAAAATCTTATTTTTAAATTACTTAATTCCAAATTGATTCCAAATTTGTCAAAATAGTATGAATGTGATTCCAAATTGAAGCAAACAACTAAAACTAGGTTCATATAAAATTACAAAAATGATAACAGTGGGAGGATAAAATAAACCACTTATATTTATAGAGAAAATATGAGTTCAATTTTTTGCAAAACACGTCATTGCTTAGGAACAAAAAATTATGAATATGAGTAAACCTCAATCTATAACTAAAGATTAGTTCTATAATTAATTCAAAGGACTGAAATATACTTTCAAATTTCACTTGATAATTAAATATCATAATTATGATATTACCAATAAAACAAAAGATATATATATATATATATATATATATATATATATATATATATATATATATATTTGTCATTCTCTCTTTAGATTAAACTGCGAGATCGAAAAATCCTAACTAATATTATATGTGAGTTGAAAAAGAAGAATATGAAAAAAAGTAAAAATGTAATAAGTTGATAGATGGGGAGTTTTTTATTTATTATTTATTTACTCTCTTTTGTTTTTTTTTTTTTATCTTTCTATACTTTCTTTATTTACCAACAAATTTATTTTCTCCTCCCACTGTTATAATTTTAATTTAACGAATTTCTTGATTAAGGTAAACCATGAACATAAAATAATAATTATACGGTTTCATTTCGTAATGGATACGAATTCAAACATTACATTAACTTCAATATAGTGGAAAGAAATAAAATTTGCGTGAAATACTACAACTAAGTAATGCTAATTTTGCGACAAGGACATGTCGTCTTTCATTTCCATTACATGTTTACTAAAAATAGAGACGCGTGCAGATGATTTCTATTTGTGTTATCAACTACAACAATGTCGTGTCATGCTTTATCTTACATCAGAATGTGTTGTCAAGTCTTACAAACAAAAAAATTATTTTAGTAGTGAAAATAAATTTCAAATTTTAAAAAGTGAATTTTCTTAACTACACATACTAAAATCACTTATAACTCAATTAACACCATAATAATGTTCCACGTACAAAATTTTTAAAAGCAATGTTTCAAATAAGAACTGTAAAAACTTCTAAACATGTACTTGACTGTGAGGAGACAACACATGATGACCAGCAAAATAAATTTGTTGTTTCTGCATCAATGGGACATGACAAGATTGTTGTTCTTGAATCAACAATTGCAAATTGTTGGTTTACATGGAAGTATATCCCAATTTTTTCAGTCAAAAAAATACGAGACAGTGAAACAAGTCAATAACTGTTTTATCTTTTTCTGAGTCAAAAAATAGATTCATGCCAGTAATTTGTTTTAAACTGAACCCATTTTGATAAAAAAAAGTTCGTAAAAATAACCCAAATGGGTCAATCACTACGATGCTTTTAGATACAATTGTATCTCGTTTTGTTCAAGGACAATCCGAATACTGTGTCCTCATGGAGGTGTCACACTTAGGTTGAACATATGGAAACATCATAGGGAGAATTGGTAGTAAGGGCAATGAAAATAGATATTTGAACTAACATGTGAGTAATAATAAAATAAAAAAAGTTGTTGATTCATTGTATGCTAGTTGTGAGAACATAAATTTAACGGCAGGGGAGGCCCATCAAAATTTAAAGAAGCTTGTACATTTGATACTATTTTCTGTATATATCTTGTATTGAAGCAATGCAAACTCTATTTCCATCAGCATGATTTGACCACCGGAAGAACTGTGCTCCACACAACTGTAATTATATTTGGGAGTCCTGCAACAACAAAAGCATACAGCAAAAGCGTAAAAAAGAATAGCTACAAAATAAAAGGCTAACATAAGGGATACAATTTTATTCGGTTATTCCCAACAAAAGCAATGATCCAATAGGAACATCACGTCACTAAATCAATTTTAGCAATGACAAACATCTATCAGGAAAGCAAAGTTGTTATTATTTACATTGAAGATCTTCTCACTTTTCTTTTCTTTTTCTAGGAAGGGGAGGAGAGGGAGGATGCAGAGTCGTTAGCAAACCAAGAAAACAGAGATTAATGGAATACCAGCAGAAGCAACAAGGAATCAGGGATTCCTGGGACAAGGAATGGAGACACTGAACCATTTTTAAACGATAACCATGTAGTATGATTTTGGTAAACTCATACACAAGAAAACCAATACGACAGAATTGATGAAGTTCATGCACAACACTTCAAACTGCAATGATTAGCTGTTCCCACTTCCCATCAAATTAGATGATTTGACACAGCATCAAGAAAAGACTAGGCTATCTCATTCATAAGAGCAACGGTGGATAAAGCTCCACGCAGTTTGCAATAACAATCAAGATATAGTACCAAAGTTTCAAAACTGGAGGTCATTTACATTCAGTAAACTTGCTAAGCTAAATCTCCAAGGAAATTATTCGGATAAATAACACTCACCTCTTTTGGAGATTATTTACATCGAGCTAGTGTCCACAGGATAGCTCCCTAGCACACGCAAGAATGTAGCAAATTCCTGTATAGTGTATCAGTTTTAAGAATGTCTACTCACAATTAATACTCTCAATATGCTTTGAAGGATTAAATTAAAGCACACCTTTAGATGCCTTAGGGCATTTTGTGCACTCTGATCAGCCATTGATGTTTCAAAATCAACATAGAAAAGATAATCAAAGTACCTGTATAAGATAATAATTATGATCAGATCAGCACAATAATCATTATCAATATAACCTTTTGTAGACACAATATGAATAATGATTTTAAGTTTTTAAGTTTTAACTGCTAAGTTTAAATGATCAATAATGATGACTGTATCAGAGTTCAGTAAAAGATCAGGAGCTATGACTTTTAGTAATTATACTTGGAATTGTTGCTATCATCTGATGCTCGTAGAGGTTGGTTACGCAAAGGACGACTTTCAATCGGTTGGAGAAACAAATAAATTATGTAACAAAGAATGCCTAAAAAGCATGCTTGCAATGTAACTTCCTCAAAAGATATAACAGGTGATGCCAAGAAAGACAACAAACCTTTGTAAGGTTAATCTGACGCAAAGCAAAAACAGCAAGGGCTTTGAAAAGTATACCAGGACCCTCTTCTAAAGAAAAGACTATGCTGGTCTGAGAAATCCACACCACAATCAATGGCAATATTCAATATTGATAAGCATAAATCCAATCAACAGGGGAGTTGGGAGACATGTGATGTGTTCTATCCAATAATTCCCGCTATTTATTCTAGCTGAGTACCTTAAATCGCCTATCAGTGCCTGGAATTATAGGTTCTCGTGCTAACATTAAAAATCGGGTGACATTATCACTGTCATCCTGCAAATGTAAATCCATCAGTGATCAAATCTACCATGAACTAGAACTGTCAACCACACAAGTAAACACTGACAACATGGACCCAGACCTGAATGTCTTGATCAAGTATATTCAAGCCATAGATCTTTGCTGCAGCAGAACTAGCAACTGCTCCTGCATCTTGTAGTTTGTGGTAGGCGACATGCTATAATTTGTAACTATGTTAGGTTGAGTGATACTGATAAACAAGTCAACAGTAGCAGTAAAATGTGAATTTCAACCCTATAACCCAAGGCACAATATTTAATCATGTCTTTCAGATGATAAGAATATGCTAATTTACCAAGCAAATCAGAATCTGACCAAGGATGACCTACTTACATAAACTAAATATATAAAATGCTCTGAAATGTAAAGGAAAGAAGCATGTTTCTCAACCTAAAAAAAGTGGGTATGGTTCCAATGATCATGACCAGAAGTAAATATTGTATCACAAAAATTTAAGCACGACCATCAATCAACAGAAACACCTAATACCACCTAAATAGCTTTCAATAATTCTACACTTACCTTAGCAGCGCCAGCAGTATCGTCAACTGCTTCTCGCACCAATCCAAATTTCGTCAGTGTGTTCTCACATTGAGCAAGAGCCTGAAAAAGTGTCAGTCAGGGATATGTTTGTGATTGGGAGAAGGTAAGGCCTAAAATGTTAGAATCACACCTGTGGATGACTTAGAACCCGTTTTAAATCCTCACGTTTAACACCATGGTTGGCCATCAAACAGTGACAAACTGCAAAATTTACTTCTCCTACTATATGTAAACTGTGCCGGAGTAAAAGGTCATAATTTCTGTGGATGCTCCCTCCTAAAGAATTCTCAATTGGCAAAACTGCTCTGTCCACAAGCCACCTTTCAACAGCCTATCATGGAAAACCCAAAATGAGAAAAATAAAGAGATTAGAGACAGTTAGAATTAACCCTCATGGAAAAAGGTAACCGCGACAAGAAAACAAGACTAAAAGCTAAGAACTAGAACATAATTTTTAAGTAGTTATAGCAGTAAGGCAAAAAATCAGAGTAAAATTTCTCAAGACATGAACAAGTACAACATAAACTAATCAAGATTAACATGAAAGTCCACAAAGAAACAAGGGAAACCAATAAAGAAACTTAGAAAGAGATACTCCCTCCAGTCCTTTTTATAAGGCCCAATTAACTAATTCAATAGGGCTAAGGAAATTAGTTAATTTAGTTAGTAGCATTAAATTTATCAAGGTTAAATAGTGGGTGGTGGCCTGTAGCAGTGAGCCAAAAAACTGCCATATACATACTGCAGACAAAAAAAAAGTACATATTATGTGTAAAAACTATACAAAAAAAAAAGCATAAATAAATTTAAAACAACAGAACTATAGACTAAAATCCAAGAAAACATCACAAGTCTTGAAAGAATTTGATTTAGGGTGCTTCAAATTGTCCTTTAAGTGAAAAAGAATTGGGAACATTATAGGTTTTAAAAAAAACATAGAACATGATTCTGAAATTCTAAAAAACAGAACTAAATTCTGAAACTTTGAAAAAACAGAGCACAAAAACATAGAAGAGATGAAGAACAAGAACAGCCACACTAAGAAAAAAAAGAAGAGAGAAAAAGAGATGAGGAACATCTGAAGAAATGAACAGGTGAAGAATAAACAGGGAAAAAGAAAGAAGTGGAAGGAAGAAGTTATAGGTTGCCAGATTTGTTCATTGGAAAAGCTTGCCAAAGCTCAAGAGGTTCACAAGAGAGAAGACATGTGAAACCCTAGGTTTCACGCTTTCACGAGAGAAGGAGCAAATACAAGTAATGAAATGGGGGCCTGATATGTTTTAAGTATGAAGTTAACCCTTAAAAGAGATTTTAAAAACAAAACGAAAAAGGGGGGAGTTCCACCATGGGCGCCCTGGCGCTGTGGCATGGCAGGCGCCATTGAGGTTATGGCTGACAGCACCATATAACAACAAATAACAGGTGGTGAATGACAAAAGGGTCCAAAAATGCCACGTTATAGCGTTATGGCACCATAACAGTTAATGAGACATACTTTAATTCTTTTGTCAAATATTTTTATTAGTTTTAATTCCTTTAATCTTTTTCATCACTAATATATTTATTGCTTTAATTTTTATTGACTATGCATGTGAATAATCAAAATAAGTTTCCTAAAATGCTTTCTATATAAAAAGACTCTCAAAGAACTTAAGACATTAATGTATTCCACTTACTATTAAATTAATGCAAGAGACATTCTAGACTGATTCTTATAAAAAGAACCAAGCCAAACTTCTAATTTGATTTGTATAAAAAGGACTAGAGGAAGTAACATATTACTAATAGTAGTAAAGAGGGAAGGGTAACAAAACTTCACATCAAATGCGGTTTCAAATTGTTCACAAGGCACAGCTTCACAATTTGGGTAGGCCTTCTGTGCTGCTGATTCACTATAAGCACCATGAACCCCCTGAAAAATGCAGTATTTAGCTATCAAATCGCCGTATATGTTAAGATTGCAAACATTTTGTAATAATAACTTTAAGAAAACATATCTAAAGTGGTTTGTTAAATGGTGGCGCCATGGCTGCTATGGCGGAATGGCGTGGTTGATTTTTTGCCAACTGCCATAGGCAATATGTGAAGGGAGACCCGCTATGGTGGTGCCATAGGCTGCAATGGGGTGTTTACTTGGCGGAATTTTGGGCCATCCGCCATTGATAACATTGATCTAAAGTGATTTCTAAGATTAGCTATGTAGAAATGTACACTGGTAAGACGAAAAAACAAAATGAGTATAAACTATGAAGTAATTCTCGCATGAGCACCGGCACCGCTAATAAAAAAAGCTCAAGTTAGTATCCAAACAATTTTTCAAACAAGATCTGTTATCTATTTTATCATTATTATTATTATTATTATTATTTCAATAATTGTGCTTATATAGAAAGTGCTTTATGTAAGAATTGCTAGTTTGTGATAAAAATAAATAAAATTTCATTCCAGCGATCAAATCAAATGCATGGGAAGAGAAAAAGACTACATGCAATGCAGCAATCAAACACCTGATATGCAACACGAAGGCAAGAGCCATCGGAAACTGAAGCAGATAACTGAGTCGAAGACAAAGGCCCTGAAAATTAAATCGCAAAAAGCATCACCAATAATAGCAATGGCTAAGAAAAAGGGGAAAGCGTGTGTATATATAGGTACGCGGAAGAGAGAGAAGATCTCGGGAAACGACGACGTCGGAGGTGGTGGCTCGCAGTTCGACGGAGTGGGGCTTATCGCCGCGAAGGGAAGCGCAAATGCCGAGGTTACGGTACCGTTTTGGGAGGAGTGTGAGGTTGAGGGAAGGCGCGGCGTCTGATGGCGGAGATTGACGGTGGAGATAGGGCGGAGGATGGGCCACGATTCGCGACGCAGCCATCAAGACGGAGACAGTGTTTGGGTTTCGCAGAGTGCGAATTGCGAAGTACGTTTAGTTTGCTTGTTAACCCAATTCGAAGACTTCCTATTCTTTGCCCATATACACTACTGACTAGTACCTGTTTACCGGGTACCCTGTGACTCTGTCTCCATAACCTCCGAAGAGAAATACAGAAGAGAGAAATAAAAGATACACGCAATAGAAATACGTTTTCACTAGCAAAAATATTTTTGCCATGTGTCAAATTTTTACACACAAAGAAAATGAACCCGTGCCCCATTTTGAAATGAAAACATGTTTTTGTGGAGGGTTTTTCGTAAAAGAAACAAAAAGGGGTTTACTTAGCAAATAAGGCCCATTACTCTTCAGTCTAGCAAAAAGCCCAATGAATGCATTGTTCATGAAGTATCCCAATAATACAACGTTAATATGGGCTTCTTGTCACAATGGACACCAGAAGCCGACGAAATAGAAAACATACGTCCTAAGTCCTGACAATAAAGTAGAAGTCAATTTTGTAAAGATTTTAATCTCTTATTTTTTCATTAATTAAAATTTTCTTAAGTTCAGTTTGATTTTTTATCTCTCTCTGGGTCAAATATAATGCAAAAAAAAATAAATTTTAAAAAATTAATCAAGTAATTAATTATTATATATTTATATAATTTAAATTTTATATTTATGAATGTTCGTTCACTCTTGATATGTTTGAGAGATTATTAGGGAAAAGGATAATGGAAAGGCTTATAATTAGCCCTTTTTTTTTTATTTGTGTACTTCTGAGTTATCCCATATTGGAATATTTCGGGAGTGATGAGGGAAGTACAAATAATTAAATTAATTTTGTTAGTTTTCTAAAAAAGAAGAATAGTATATAAACTTATATTATTATTAATTATTTTAATTTAATTAATTTTTTGTGTGTAAATTAGTAACTTCTAAATAAACATAATGGTTTATCTTTCATTTTCTGTATTTTGCTCCCTTCATTCTCTTGATTTCTTTCTTTTCCTTCGTAGTACCCAAAAACATGGATAGTGTAAAATACACATTTTGAGTAAATGCTCGCGAGTCTTTTCTTTAAAAAATAAAATAAAATATTTGTACATGCCCATAACTAAATTATTACAAAAGAAAAGTTCAAATCAGCAATGAGTAACAGCTCAAACGTGATCTTAATTAGAATATAGGTCCATATATTATGTTTTAAAATATCACGGAACAAACAAAGTGGAGCATTCAGAAAAATCGGAATCAAGATTTTGCAAATGAGTTGATAAAGATACGTGTATGTATTTTGATAGACATTCCCTATTCCTTTTCCAAATATCCTCCTATAAACTATTACCAAATTGACAACACACGCATGCTTAGCTCACAATATTTGAACTGTGGCGCGAACAAACCAACCCAACCCATTAAAAACAAAAACACTAGACAATACCTTGGACCGACAGATACATGCAAATTTCATTTTTATAAAGACCCTTCACCTATATATAATTTGTTCGTATCAATAATCCAATTCTATATTATGCCACGAGGAAACTATTGGTGCATGTAATTGTTGGATTTGCGGCTAGCTTTAATCAGACCAAATGGATTGGGAAACGAATACTTAATTATGAAGAGTTGATCTTTTTGGTTTCTTTCCTTAACCCTCTCCACTTCCACTTTGGATAAGCAAATTTGGTGCTCTGTGATCGAGAGGCCATAAATATCCAAAGTAATAATAATAGTATAAAGGAAAACATATATATTAACATAGCCTTTTATTAAGGTTTATTTTATTTAACTTAATTTATTAAGGTTTTGTTGAAAATAAATATTTTGTTAAACCATAAATATTGTTATATTCTTAATCAAATATTATCACTTTCAAATATTTAAAATCAATCTTAAGACTTAAGAGGAGTATAAAATAACAGTGCACACTTTAAAGTTTAGTTCGCAAATTCGATGGGTTGCAACTGAAGATTAAGACGCATATAAGATTCCTTTATAAGTATTATTATATATAAAAAATTATTAAAGCTTTACCATCTATGTCAAATAATACATATTTAAGAATATCTCACATGTTGATTTATAAAAAATATATATATAAAAAAGAATAAGTTAGTATCTTGTCCGGAAAGATGTGAATATTATATTATTTTCTCCTCTTACGTTAAAAATTACACTACTTGTCAATTTTGAATATATGTGACTTTGTTTTTTTTTTCTTTTAATTTTTAGTGAAAGTATGTTAACTTCTATTACAAAATATATTACTAAAATATCTTTTAAGTTTCACTCCTAAAAATGCAAGTCTTTCTTTTCTCGTATTAAAATAGGCACTCTCATCATTATCAAATGCAAATGTATGGAAACAATGAATGCAATTAAGATGAGAAAGACAAGGGTCCTAATCCCTTTCTTTGCATGTTTTCATGTATATTAAGTGCATGTTTGACAATGGAATCTGACCAAAACATTTCCTTCCTTATTTTTGCGTTCATTCGTTAGATTCCTCTTGGAACATATGCGGCAACAAACTTACTAGCAAAACAAACATGTTGATCCTCTCTTTTAGATCAATTTGAGATGAAACTTCTCTGGCATGAAACCCACATTTTTTGTATCCACTTTCATTTATCACGTTGGGAATTATGGCTGCCTTAACAAAGGAGTAGCCGTTTCGTCGTGGTACGTAGCTTGGAAGTAATTAGCAAGAAATAGTGGGATCAAAACAATGAACCCTATTTTTTATTTATTAATATGTTAGATTTTTATCATCAAGAGGAATCAAATGTGTAACTTTTCTTTTCATGTTTTTGATTTTAATCAACCAATCAATTTTATATCTCCTAACTGTGCCATCATAACGACATATATTCTGTTTCCTTGACTTTCATTTCTAACTCCCTATTCCACGTACTCGAACATTGATTCATTCCCCCTTCAATAAGCTTCATCATTTCAGTTCCCACTCTAGGGATTGGAATGCCACCGAAACTGAACCCTCCATTCTAATTCCTTCCGTCGTGCTTCGTGTGTCCTCCATCATTCTATCCACGTGACATTTCATACCCTGTCACAAACCACCTCCCTTCACTCTTTTTCAATGTAATCGGATAATATGCTATTTCTTTTTCAGAAAACTCTACATATTTTTTTATTTGTTAAAATGTTATTGCAGCACAACTTTGTGTATATTTATTTTTTATTTTTTTGTTAAACCTCCAAAAAAAATTTGATAATAAGATAATAAGACTATTATATATAACCAAATTCTTTCCATTATTTAATGAACTCAGGTATTTAGACTTCAATTCGAGACAAAAAATTAATGTTGATTTACCCACTGAGTGTAATTTTATCAATACTATTTATTCTATCTGACCCAAATTTAAATAGATCGGTAAAACTGAAAAAAGAAAAAAAAATAATGGGAAAGTTTATTGAGTTAGGATGAGAAGGACGTCACCCTATGTAACTAGGGTTGTTGGAATTGGATTGCGAAATTGGGATTCTTTGCTTGACAAGAGAGGAGAAGTTAGTGGGGGCCCACTAACAGGGCACGAAGGGTCCAAGGTTATTAGAGTGTGTGTGACTCTCTCTCTTATTGCTATCTATCTACTCACTCTGCACACCACTCCACTGTTCTTTCTTTCCTTCCTCGTAAACTGCAATATTCGTCTCACAAGTCACAAGCCGCATTTCCCATGCCACGTGTTCAAACCAGACACCTGCCATCCTCGTAAGGTCCCACCTTACACCGACCATAACCATAACATAATCACTTTCCTCGCCGATCTTTCTTTTGTTTTTAGCTTACACCTCGCCGCGATCTTTTACTACTCTCTCCCTCCTATTTGGTTTCAAACACGCTATTCTTATTCTTAGTTCAGACACAACGTTATTATAAAAAAAAAACGTATTTAATGTCCATACAATGATACATATAAATTATTTTAAAAATAAATAAATTTATCAGATATAATAAATTATGATTCAACGATTGTATGATTTTTTTTTTCTCAATAAACATTATGTGTTTTTGGTTTAATCTTAAACTGAGCGGATACATATTTTTATGGCCATTTTGTGAAAAATAATAATTTATAGTTTTTATTTCAACAGTTGCTACCTTCCAACAGTTAACCAACACACATATAGTGGCCTCCGTAGTAACTCGCGCTACTGGCCAACCGTCGCGTGGCGTAGAAACATGTAGGATACAAGAAAGCAATGCAAGTAAAATGAATGTTTTTGGTAAATAAAAAAAAAAGTTTAAACTATGCAAATAATAAGTTTTTCATTCATTGACAACTATAAAATTCTCATTTTCTTCTCTCATAAAATCGAGATGAATTATAATTTGATTTCTTTGATGTTGTTTACTCTCGTTTTAAAGAAATAATTTTAAAAATGTAAAAATTGATAATTATTTATATAAAATTCATTAAATTGGATTTTATATACTTTTGTTAATTACGTTAACAAGAATGAATTCATTCGAATGTGAAAATCAGAAAATCAAAACTAACTCTATCACACCGTCCGAAAAACTTGACACATACTCAACTCGTGGGATCCCTTGTCCTCATCAAACAGTCACCTATGAACTTGATTACGTTACAAAGAAGAATAATTTACCAACGTGATTTTGAACATCATGTAACTATCTCAATATCAAACATCTATATAGAGACCCCGAGGAGATCCCCTAGTACATTTTTCTTATCCTAGTAGTAGATACATAAATATCATACCAGAGCACCACTAACTTGCTCGTGAGAGTTCTTTTTACATGTATTTATTCTCATTTCCACATCACTCAGATAGAGAGAACTAGATAACTCAGTCTGATCTCATCAAAACTTAGCGGGAACATTAATTATTTCATGAAATATTTATTATGAATTTTATTAAAGTTGAGGACTCTGTCTTCACCGATTAAGAATTTTATTCAAGTGGAGGACTCTATTTTTAACAACTAATTTCCCTTGAACTTCAAGGGAAAAAGCAGGGATTATATATTGTAATGATCACTAAACCAAGTCATGATTAAAAAATTAACTAAAACTCGTGAGACGATGGGTAGCAAAGCATTACCTGCATTACATATGCTGTGAAGCTAACATATGCCAAATATAGTTACACGTCAGTTCCATGTTTATTCACAATTAAGTTAATATTGTCTCTTGATTGGATGCTACGTAAATAATATATATATATATTATAGATTAATTGACAATGTAATCTTTTAATATACTGTCTAAAAGCTCGCACAATGGTTATATGCAGATTATTTTTAATTTTACTATTATCAAGAACGGGTCTGATGTAATTAAAAAAAATGCTTCCATATGATATTTAGGAAACAAAAATCGTTTTTAATTAATAAACAAAGTTTTATATATGTAGAATTTCTAGAATTTTTCTTTGCCATTTTGTGCAAAACAAAAAATATCATGTACGATCTCCAACATGCGCTGTCTTTCCGAAAATGGGGTGCAATGACTTAAAGTAAATTTCAAATATTCTTCCCTCTTTAACAAAACTTTGGAAACGGAACTCAGTTTTTCCGTTATCAGTTCTTAAGATTATTCCAAACTTTGTATGCAATAAAGTGATAGAACAGGGGAAACATGCTCAATATATTTGGACTAGTAATATTTAATTGATATATTATATTACTACTAATATATTTGGACTAAAATGTTATTTGATGTAGTATCTTAATTTTTTATGTTTTTTTAGAGGATGTTAATTTTTTATGTTACACCACTAGAAATGGGATATTAAATAAAAATACAATTGAGACAAAAGCATTGATTAAGCGCTAAATTTCTAAAACATCAATAATTAATTATGGGAGGGAGATAATACTATTACCTAACAAAACACTCATGATACTTTGAAATTGTCAGTAGAGAACCTACTTAAAAAATTACTACGTAATACTTAAACTGTAAATAATTTTGTGTTATAACTATTTAACTAGTCCCTAAATGACAAAGATTTTTTCTAAAAATAGTTGTTCACTAATCCAAATTATGTGGCATCAGAAGATATAACACCTGTATTCATAAAGAGGACGAAACTGAATTCCAAATCTTTGAACAACTGTGTCGATTTATGATATTTTAAGATGATTCAATTGAGACTAGGCGAGTGCCTATTATACTAAACATCAACAAACCTAACACTAGACACTAGTACTGTTAATTTTCCCCCAACAAACAAAACAGAACCTCAGTGTGTAAAATTATCAGCAACAAGGGATGCCCGGAATGCGTAACTAAAAAGTGATAGCGATGCAAATTATCGACTTTTAACATCGATGACTAATAGTGTATCATGATTATTATTATCTTCAAGTCGTTCCAAACTAAGAACGAGTTGTGATTTGTGGTTAACATTTTTGCCTTTTTATGTTCATTGGCCAATCCAATGAAATTAAATTGTATGCTACAAAATTATTCCACACGCCTTTAGCTGTACGATCCACAGTTTCCATTCTTTCAAATCACCCTTTTTATTTATTTATTTATGTTATATATTTTTTACTTAAATATATTTTTATATTTATAATATTTTTTCAGTTTATTATATAATTTTTTATTTTATTATCTGATATTGTTAAAAAAATTCTTTTAATATATTTCATTAAATATATCATATAATAAAAATAAATAAATAATAAATTAAAAAGTATATTTAAGTTTATATCCAAACCCATCACACCCTACTTGTTAATTATTAGAATGATTTATGATTATTAAACTCCAACCAGCACACAAAATTAGAAGACATATCAACCTCAACCATAGAGACAAAGATTCTGCGCGGAAGAAAGAAGTGGGAACACCAGATTCTTTTCTTCACAGAAATGCTAATACAAACAACATCACCGTATGTGTTGTGTGCCTAGGGGTGTTGGGCACAGTTTCCCATCACTTACTTTTACTTTTTTTTTTTTTTTTGTTCTCAGTGTTTCCTTTGACTGATATAAATTTGACCAGTCAACCAAACATGACTGATCCCTATGATGTTCATGCCTCATGACCCCACCTACAATCCATGGCCCACCACATATTTTCGCATCCTCCAATCTTTGATCGACTATTATTTAATTTAAATAAATATCCTAAACATCAGCCATTAATCCTCACACACATGTTCATTTCAATCACCACATGATAACATTATACTATTGTTTTTTTTCTCCTTTCAATCTATGGTTACTTTGAATACTAGCTAGCCAGGGACTTAAGGTTACATAGGGTGCACTCAAAGCTAAAATTTCCAAGGGATCCAAAGGATGTCAAAGTGGGATCAATCATTGTTTGCTATTTTTTTTCCACAAGTACTCCAAAACGATAATGACACTATGAATCATAGTTAGTATTATACTATATATTTTCCCGCTAGGCACTCTTAAGAATCTGATACGAATGGCTATGGAGGCATAACACCCAATTTAGGAACAGATCATACGGTATAGAACGTACTAGCTAGCATGACATAGTTCTACTTTTTTCATTCGAGTGGGAAGAATTCATAGATACTTAAATGCCCTATGATATGTAGCAAGGTTTTAAAAAATGATATGCGTGCAACAGCGATTTCAACTATAACATCAAAGTTTTTTAGTGTCTGTGATTGAATTGCAATCATAATTATGATCACAATAATAATATTTCTCTCAATAGCAAGAAACTCGACGAAATTGTGTCCTCAGTTTAAAACAATGATATGTGTAGTTTAGTTGAATTTTTGGTCATATATACCTACCTAGCTATCTATCACATGCAATATTTGTTTCTTCTTTTAACTATTTTCCCGGGATAGACATAATAGCTATGATTTGTTAGGTTAGCAATCAGTTCCGATGGTTTGCATGTTCATCTTAATTGCAACTAAAGAGAAAGAAATAGTGTACCCCATGATTTATGTAAACTAGGGATTAAAAATTTATAAAATGCAATGATGACTCTTAACTTTTCTCTAATTATTTTTTGAGTAAAGAACGAGCCCAAAGATACAGATCGGTTGTGGAAAAAAGGAAAGTAGTTTTTTTTTTCTACAGCTAAGCGACAAAACGCCAAGTGTGAAGAAATACATCTGATTAATCTGCAGATTGATTAAGGAAAACAAGAAGACGAAATTAATCATTCGGTTCTGCATTAGCAAATAATAGTAACTAGCATACAATCATTCCCTATATATTTGGCGGTTCAGATGAATCTTTGAGTCTGTTGTTTTGCTGAATTATATTACATACAGTTGGAAAAGAAATTGACCATAATCGTGCTGTATTTGCAAGGATATGCTCTAGTCTCTATGTGTGTATATAAAAAAAGTACAAAAATGTATATATAACTGGGCATATGTAGTTGTATATATATATCTAAAATTCTAATTAGCTATAAAGCTAAATTAACATATGTATAATATGTATTTTGCATGAAAGTATGAATGAATATGAAGTTAAACATAATCAACTGTTATTTGATTTGATATGTATTTTAATTATGAGTCAATTTAATTAATTATATCAGCTAAAATGAATTAATCTTTTGTAATAATTAAAATAAAATTTATATTAACTTTGTAAAATTTTAGATGAAAGAGTTTCTAAAAAATAAGGTGGACATATAATTTTATTATAATTTTATTTTATAAATAAATAATATATACATCATTATTTGATTACAAATTATTATATATAATAAATTTGTTGATTTTTATTGCAATCATTTTAAAATAAATTATTTTATACCGACAATCACAGAAATTATTTGCTTTTACTTCTTGAGGTGTTTATTTATATTGAGCAATAGTCGTGTCATTATAGTGATTATGACCATAATTCTGTACTGCATGTTATGATCCCATTAAAATGTATCCATTAATGAATTTGGTCTAAGAATGAAGTTAGATAGATATTCTAACTAACGCACAAGAGGGATAAGACATCATAGCATTAGTTAGCTATGCTTAAAGATATTTTGTGGGGAGGGGGGGTTGAGATGATTATGCATGGTCATATTAATTATTTTTGGCAAAAAGATATTGGTTGTGGATATATTGAAGTGATTATAATGGGAAATAATGCTAATGCGTGTAGAGTGACAGGGAAAACAAAGGGCATGCAGGAATTGCATTGCATCCATCCAATAAGTGGGAGTTGAGTAAGACAAGTCAGTGACTGTGTTTCAAATTATTATTGATCTGGATCAGGAAGAGGGACCACCAGCACCAAAATTGAAGGGCCAAACCAAGAGACCCCAAAACAGGTAAAGCAAAAATTGACTGATGAATAATATGGAGTGAGTGAGTGAGTGAATGGTGACAGCAGTAGTACTTGTTAGGTGTGAATGAATGAACCAATGACTCTTGAGTCAGGCACAACGTGTTAATTCCGTCCCATACATGTATCAATATGTTTTTAAACTCATCATATTTGTACCGAAATATTTATTCAACTAATAATTTATTTTTGTTAAAAAATTTGACTCATCATTTCAATATACTTTTTATTTTTAATTACATTTTAATTTCGAGATATTACTTAAGTTTTTTTTTCTTATCTAAACTATAATAGAAACAATCATATTTAAGTTAAATGAGATTATCAAGAACAATAAAAATTTTCTCATTAGTATTGATTGTATATTTAAAATTCAAACCTAAAACTTTTGATTAAGTTAAATAATTTTTATGTCGATTGATTTACAATGCTTGGTTTGATGATAAATGTTAATTAAGTAGGTATATATGTTAGTATTAACATATGTATATATGAGGGGAAAAAATGTAAATAAGGGATATGGGGGAAACAGTGAGTGAGTGTCCACACGAGAATGAATGCACAAAAAAGACGAAGGAAGGATGAAGATGAAAATGGAGATCCTCTGTCACTGTCATTAGTGTCCCCTTGCCTGTCCCCAACATCATTACAAGTCCACATCACCTGGACATTCAACAAACGACGACAATCCTTCCCTTCCATCAATTTCAATTAATAATATCTCCTTCCTCTCGGTCCCACCTCATCATACACACATACCAAATCCTTGTTTTTCATTCCAACATTTTTTATTTATTTATTCTCTTTTTTTTTTCTAAATATACAAATTGGGTACTACATGGAAAATGGAATGATTAATTTTTTTTTTTTTAAAAAAAACAAACATGGAAAGATGCGAGTGGACGAGGTTTTGTATCTGGGGGTTGACAAAAGATCGCAGGAGGTTTCTCTTTTTATTTTAGTTCGGACGATGAATTGGATTGTTTTTTACAATTCAACATTAAATATAAATAATGTCTTTTTAGTAAAAATTTGAATCTTGATTATCATGTTGTGGAAGAGTAGTATCTTTCACTAAATTAAACACTCATTGGTATTGGATTTGTTTTTGTTTTCACATGTTTTATTTCTTAGAGTAAATTCTATTCAAAGTAGATTAAATATTAAATGTGAATATTTCATAGAGATTCAAATTTAGTTCATCGGATTATGAAAGACTAATCCCCATCCACGCTAATCCCAACAGCAGTTGATATTGATTTTGATTTTTTTTTTTTTTTTTTTTAGGTGGAGTGGATTATGGAGAGGGAGTGGTGGATGTGTGGGGACCGTTGGTGAGGTGGGGTCCACTAATAGTTGCATCCACGCGAGAGGGGACCCACGAGAGAAGGGTGTGTTTGTGTTTTGTGTTTCTTTTTGTTTGTGTTTTTTTTGGTTCGTATGAAACCGTTGCAGAACAGAATTGGGTAAGTAGGGAAGTGAAGGCACTCGAATTTTCTTAATGCTTTCTCTGCGTGCAAGCCAACCTCATCCATCATCTTGTACGGCAAAACCCATCATTACCACATTACCCTTCTTTCTCTCTCTTGGGATTGCTTGTGTGTGGGGTGCTTTATATATAACTAGTCCTACGCCTGTGGTTTCTATTACCATTACCTCACTTCTTTGCATGACTTCCTAAACTCTCTCTATACTCTTCTCTCTTCTACACTTTGCTCTACCCTCTTTCCCTTCCCTCAAGTACTATCATACACATCACACACACAAGCAAAAACTCTTGCTTTCCTTTTCAAGTTCTTAAACTCATCACTTACCTCAGGAGTTTGCATATTTTCTTTGTATGGATGGATCCTTCCAGTGGACAACACCAGGTAAATATCATTGCATACATGATATATCATAACATGCATGCGTGCTTTTTTTTGTGTTTTATATCAACGTGTCTTAATTTTGTCTTTTCTTTTGTCTTTCATGGCTTTTTTAATACTTGGTTTTGGTTTTAATTCTTCCTTAAGATGAATTTGGATGAGTGAAGAAGGAAATTAATGGTCTTAATTCACACAGAATTATTGATTTTATATTATTTAACATTTTTATATAGGAAACTTCTGTCCATCCCTCGTTATTCTAAACCATATACTATACTATTCATGGCGTTTTCTATGAAACTCATACTTATATATAGCCGGGGTATGTAATTGATTTGTCTCTCGAAGTAGAAAGTAAAGGCAAATCCCTTTGAGTTAATTGGAAATTCAATTATACGTATATATATACCTGATGTATGTACTGTAATTTTTTAATTCTTAAAATTAACCTTTCATTTCTATATGTATATAACTTGTAAGCATACACTCAAATGGGATGTTAAAAGGAATATAATTCAGTTGGTTAAATATAATTAATAAGTTATTGTAAATTTTCTTGACATTGTTTTTAATTTCCACAAATAAAAAAATATATATTCGAATTGGGTTGAGGATTAATTGGTTAATTCCTATGTTTCATTTCACATGTGATCAATTAGTTAATTTGGATGTATTGTTTGTTGCAGCAAATGTCTAGCCAGTCATTGGAGAACATGTTGGCATGTTCAAAAGCACAGCAAGAGAGGAAGCCAAGGCCTCAGCCAGAACAGGCTCTGAAGTGTCCCAGATGTGACTCCACCAACACCAAATTCTGCTACTACAATAATTACAGCCTCTCCCAACCAAGGTATTTCTGCAAGTCCTGCAGGAGATATTGGACCAAAGGAGGTACACTTAGGAATGTCCCTGTGGGAGGAGGGTGCAGGAAGAACAAAAGGTCATCATCATCATCATCTTCAACATCAAAGAGAGTTCAAGACCAAGCATTCACACCAAATCCTAACTCTCTCATTGGCCTTCCTTCATTGTCCTATGACTCAAGTGACCTCACTCTTGCATTGGCAAGGCTTCAAAAGCAGTCATGTGGGCAATTGGGGTATGATGAGCATGATCTTTCAATGTTGGGGAACCACCACCCAAGCACCCCATGTGATAATATCCTTGGCATGCATCATCACTCATCATCATCCACAAACCCAGGGTTCTTGGATGCCCTCAGAAGTGGGTTCCTTGGAACACAAAGTAGTAATATGCAGCAGAATCTGTACTATGGATATGGGAATGGAGACATGGGGGAGGTGGACAATGGAAATGCTTCTTGTGGTGGAGAGATGATGATGATGCCTTATAATGATCAAGAAATGAGTGTTGCATCCACACAGGCAGTGACAGTCACCACCATGAAGCAAGAAATTTGCAATGGAAGGGAACCAAGTAGTGAGAGTAGGGTGTTGTGGGGTTTTCCATGGCAATTCAATAATGCTGACACAAACATGGGTGAACTTGACTCAGGAAGAGCTAGTTGGAATGGCATCAATTCATCATGGCATGGACTTCTCAACAGTCCCCTAATGTAGACAACACAAGGCACTACTGATAATTTTATTTCCTTTCTCATGTTTTTATTAAAAATATTATTAGTCTAATTAGGACTTTCAATATCCTTTTGAGTGCTGGGTTAATTATAGGGGTTTGGTTGATTCCCTTGAATCATCTTTTCTTTCCTTTTTTTTTTCTTGTTTGTTTTTCTCTTTTTTGCCCCTTAAATTGTCAAATTTTTTGCGCTACTACTATCTTTTTAATTGGTGAATAGACTAATGAAATTCAGAGGTTGTTTGCTAACCAAGTCAATGAAGTTGGAGAGAAGTAGATATAGAGAATCAAAATCATCATTTCCTTATTTGACATATGAGAGAGAGAGAGAGAGAGAATGAGAGTGATGTTTCATGGTTTAATGCAGCCTGATCGAGCCTGAACAGTTAGAATCAAATTTTCAGGAGCTTTGGATTTATAATTAGTGTGATGGTTTCAAGTTATTCTTCTACGATTGCATCTTATTCTCACCAGGTAGATTCTTAGAACATGTTTTTGTACTGACAACTGACTACTATATATTATTGAAATGCATTATTAAATTAAATTAAAGTTGTTACCAATGTAGTGAATGTGTACCATTATATCATATGATATATGATAGTGGAGCTGAATCAGGCGATTAGAATTTTAGAATAGAAATTTCAGTGAAGCATGAGCGCCAACTTCGGGAAGGATTTTGTCCCTCTTTAGCACTTGGCAGACCATATCCAACTTAGGATTTGGGCGTGAGGAAACGTCAGTTGTAAGTTTGAAAATAATTTCAATTTGCCTCAGTAATCAATGACAATGAGCTTACATTACTACATCATAGTTTGAAATTTTTTAAGAGGACGTGGTTCTGCGGCATAAAAAATTCAATGGAGTCAGAGGGAGAATCTGATTTGTTTTGCTGTCACTCTTTGAGAATTCGCTCTTTGGGTATGAAAATAGATATATGCAGCTGTATAGCATAATTGAAGAAGTGTTTTTTCCTCCTAGTTTAGATGAGATTACAGTTTTGTCCTTAATTAAGGGTAGAGGGATTGGTGGCAGGAGATGGGCCTAGGGTTGATCTTTAATTAGATGATTATGATTATGATATGACAAATTATAATAGGACTAAAGGGACTATATTTTAAATTATGTCAGCAATGAACAATATTTTAAATTGACCGTCACATTCACCTCAAAGAGCAACAAGTACTGGGCCTACTTTGGTTGGGGATTCAAATGAGAACGAGGTGGAGCAAGTACAGTTGGTCAAAGTCTCCAACTAGCACTATCTCTTGTTTATCTGACAAGCACATGGCACAAACATGATAGTATATTATTCCATCTATGTGCTTTACTTTTAGTTTCTTAATCTTGTATTCACAAGGCTTTACAATTTAAATAATGCTTTACATTACCCTTGTGTGCTTTTAATGGAATTGGATATATATATTTATGTAGGACTAAGAAGTGTAGGGGAACAAATTAAAGAAAATGCTTGGCTTTGTTCCTTTGAATTACGTACAATACATTTCAGAGTTACGGAATTTCGACATACTTACGTAGCCAAAAATACACTCCAGAAAATGAAGCAGTGGTTTAAACCAAAAAAGGTTTTTCATTATAAGTTGAAGTATGTGCAGGCATGAATTTTGAGATCTTCTAAGTTGAAGCAAGTCATTTTCGACCCCAAAAATAAGTTGAAGCATGTAACATAATTGGAATATTTGGAACCTTATGGGCCAAGGGACATGTCACTTGTCTTGACAATTGAATTACGGCGACGAGACAAATGTGCCACTTGTTCAGACTTGAGAGTCACTCATCAGATGAGCACATGCACAGACACATAAGTTCTTCCAATTAAGTTTAGTAATATAAATCCTTTTAAAACGAGACAAACGACAGAGAATCCTCAAAGAGAAGAGTAATAAGATATTTTGTCTTTGAAATTCTCCAGTGTAAGATGATTATTACATCAAATTATTAAATTTAGAGTGAGAAGTTTTTTTAGAACCCGAGTTTCACATGTTACACTACATAGGAACTAATCTTATGATATCAACTTACATAAATTATGTGTAAAAGCATTATCAGCAAAGATATCTCACAAGGCAATTTGTGAGTAATTAGATGTAAGGAAAGAAATATAAAGCAAAAAATAAAAATAAAAAATTACAGATCATAATGGGAATACGTAAGATTTTAATTTTTGGTTACAGTGAGATTATCTATGATCTGTGAAGAACTTTATTTATTTTAATTTGCAGGAGGGCAAAGCGCCCGCTAAACAGCAATAAAACGTGGGAATGAGATGAGACCCCAGTTAGGTTCAAGAGAATAAAATCTCTACAACTGATGCGAGGGGAGTCGGTCTAACATGAGTAATATTTCAAATACATATTCATATTGTATCAACTAATAAATCTTCATAAAAACTTTAAATGATGAAGAGGAACTTCATAAAATTTCTGTCCATGCCAAATGACCTTGTTTGTCAAGCCGAAGTCAACAATCCTATAATGTTCAACAGTAGATTAACCCTTCAGTTCTGTAACCTTGTTATGGATTTTACATTCTTTAATGCCAAGTTCCAACCGCAGGTGATTGAAGAAAGAGCAATCTCGTGGAAAACCAATATACAAGCCATACTCTCCATAATATTAACAATCAATAAACCAACAAATGAGCATGATTTTTAACAAGTCCACACATAGGATTGAAATGTGCAAGGTTCTAGATCCATGAAGAGAAGAGAACCATGTTCTACTTGTCCCAATTCCTACAATTGAAAACCATAAAAAACCAAAGATGGGGACTCCTAAAAGCAATAACTCAAGACCTAGGCTTCTCCTTCTTCTCTTTGAAGAGGGCGAGAAGAGACACCCCAGATACCTTCACAACCTTAAATCGGACTCCAGGAATATCTCCAACTGCATGCCCTTTTCGCCCAAAACCAGCAATAAGCATTTCATCCTGCACGAGCCATAACAAGCATCAATTTTTAATTGGAAAGGAAAAAGAAAAACAAAATTCACCCCAATACCTCCACTTCCCTTTTTTAGCAAAACTTACATTTTCTTCAATATAGTTCAAGCAACCATCATTTGGCACAAAAGCTGCAATCTTCTTTCCATTTTTTATTAATTGTACTCGAGCACATTTTCTAATGGCAGAGTTTGGTTGCTTAGTCTCAATCCCACTGTGTAAGATGTCAATTTAGACAAATCTTTTGTTAAAGCTTATGGAAAATTTCAAAGTAAAAATGGTATGCATGCCATCGACAGAAAAGTATATATTATTAGGCTAACAATGCCTTTTGCATGAGACGATCCAGCAAATGGCTTTTTCCATTCATTTCCAAGATGTGATTTCTTGTATGATTTGTCAGCCTTCCTCTGCCTTCTTCGGTGGGAATTCAACTTGCGAGCAGCTCCCATACCATGTGTTTTCCTGACAAAGGAAACAATGCCAGTACATAGCTATTAACTATTATTAGTTCACCCTATGATAATGGACCCTTTAGTTTAATACAGAAGACTGGATAGTAAACAGTGATTCAATTGGCAAAAGTAATACACAACAGAGGAGCTACTGCATTGTTGTGTGTCAATATTTTCTCTGAAGTGTGAAATACTGAATAAATTAAGCTTTATTAGATATGAAAGTTCTTGTGTTATCAGTTATCACGTTAGACGTAAGTATATAAAGAGGAAGGGCACGTCCTGCAGTTGCTATACAATGGTCGTCGTTTTATAATAAAATGACATTTTTAAAAGACAAGATGATTCAAACATGAAAATGGCTCCTGAAACATAAGATTCCAATTGTTTCCGGTTGCACCACTCAAAAGTAAACATCTGTGGGCAACTAAAGTAGACTACATGAATGATAATTTGGACAAATATAAAAGCATTTTCAGCTCAAAGCAACTACTCAATAATAGTTACAACTTACAAGTGAACACTGAGCTAAATTATACAGACAAATTGTTATAAGCTCACAAATCTATAACTAATAGTATATTTTGATTGCAGGAAAATCTTATCCTTTTGGCAATATCATATTATGCATGCTCATGTGAAACATAATTTACTTTAAAAAAAAAAAAACACTATTTTTTGAATTTCCTCCAATTCTGGCGGGGAGCTGAATACTATTCCAAAGTCCAAACACCCTTTTAAGAATGATTCCTCTATGTGAATTGGAAAGAAAAAAGACATTATAGCATGAATTTTTAAGAGTGTTGATTAATGGAATGAAGGAAATTGCACTACAACAGGTAATGATCATTATGCTGAAACATAAATAACCATTCAAAGTCAGAAAAAACGATTTCGTTAAATGAAATAGCGTTGCGAAATGAGACTGGCTCCATGGTGGCGTGTGGCGAGTACCAATGGCAGCTTCTGAGCCGGACGGAGTGGGCATGTAAGAACCAGCTACTACACTACTTACCACGCCACACTCAAACCCTAACCGTTACCTTAACTAAATTTAATAACGTGTGAAGCCTTCTTTCTTAGACTAAAAGGCCATTTTCCATTTTAATTTTTTTTTCGTATATGATTGCAAAGGAGTATTCAGGTTGTTTATTGAGATTTTTAAACTCTTCCGAAGAATTTGCTAGCACTCATAGGTGCGTTGTTGTCTTTCAAGAATGATTTCTCTATACACACACCGATCAGGATTCGTACTCCTATCACATATGATTTTTTTCATTTTAAATTTATTTTCTCAGGCTCCTAGGTCCAAGGGTGTGTTTAATTCTTATTTTTAAAAATTGATTTTAGTTTTCAGAATGCAACTAAATAAGCTTGCTTAGATAGTTGGTGAAGGGGGAGAAAAACATTGACAAGATGAAAATAAAAAAAAATATGAAAAAGGTTAAATTAGTTTTTTCATTTCATTTATATTTTAGATTTAATTTGGTTTTTTATTTTTTTTTATTCAATTAGGTTCTCTTATTTTTAAAATTGATTCAATTTAGTCATACCTATTAAATTGAGTCAATTGGTATTAAGAAATTATATTTTGAAGTGATTTACTGAATAGTTTTAAACGGTCACAAAAGATATATTTCTAGCATCTTCAATTTAATTTAGATGATAGAATTAAATTGAATTGATTTTAAAAATTAAAGAATCAAATTGAAACTAAATAACAAATTAAATAAACAATAAAATAATTTAACCTATGAAAAACCATTGCTCAACTGCTTTTTTTTTTAGTTTTTAAAATCTTATTTTTTTTTATTTGTAGGAATCTAACTCAAATATGAAAGAGTTTATAATAATTCACATTACTCAACCAATTGGGTTGAATCCCTTCTGAAAAAATACTTGTTTTGAAAACATTTTTCAAAACTTAATTGATTTTGCATAAGAAACTAATTACTTAGTGTAAAATTATTATAAAAAAACATTTTCAAAATAAAAAAATGAGAAAAAAAATCAAGCCCCTATTTTGTTTTATACCTAAGACACAGTTTTTCTTTTTATATCTAATTAAAAAATATATCGCATTTCATTTACCTAACCGAAAATGGTATGTGATACTGATGTTAAATTTGAAAGATATTATTAACATGCATTGATCTCAGTGAAAGGAACTCGAATTCTTTAAATAAGCCTTCCTAGGTTTGTATGAAGAAAAAAAAACATTGTTAAAAAGGTCTCATTAGTAGGAAAAAAAATATATCGTTTTTTAAGTGCTTTTAAATATCTTTAATTAAAATTAAAATTAAAATTTAACTTAATCATTAAAGTGGATAAAACTTTCATCATGTACAGTACAAATAACACCTAAAAAGAACTATACTTAAATTTATTTTACCCTACCATTTGGCTGACTGCATAAGGAGAGATTAATCTTGAGGAAACTGAAAAATTACAAAACATGTTAGCGATTTTTTTTTTCTTTTTACAAATCAGCAGTCAGCAGATAACTTTTATGGAAGACTTATATTCAAGCAGGATGACCACTATTACAAAATGTCCTTATTAGGAAGGTATTTTTTTATTATAGGTAAAAAAACAAAAAACTATTTACTACTTTAAAAGAAAATAGAAACATTTACCAAATGTAAGTATTGAATTCAAATGCCACATTAATATTCATTTCCCAAATAAACAATAAAATTAAGAATTTTATTAATTAGTGTCCTTAAGACATTTATTAAAAATAAAAAAATATATATTTATTACATAAATTATAACACAACATAAAAAAATCACGGATAACATAATTTTTTGTCTTTCAAAAACATATTTTTACTTTAAGTTTCTTAACCAGTTCATAAGAGACTGATTAGCATTTTTCTAGAATCCAAACATATTCCCGGGTGGAGGAGAATTATGTTAAGAGCTTAGTTCATTCAATAATTAAACGCCAATGTTTCAAGTACAGTTCACAAACAGTTTCAGATAGGGGCAGGATTTACAGTGCAGTGCAGAGGGTAATGTAGGGGTCAGACAATTGCAAAAGACATAGTAATAAACATGACATGAACACACTATTTATTGGACTACAATTTCAGAACACTTCATAAATCAGACATCATCACAACTATTTTTGAGGCTTCTTCCACAAGACTCCAATCTTCTTCAGCATGTTGCCATTTTTCTTCCTCTGGAAATCATCATCCATGTCTTCAGCATAGGGTGAGCACATATAGTTGTTGTTATCCAAAGACACAGTTCTCTCTGTGAGCCTCCCATTGTTGTTCCCTGTTGAAATCATAGCAGCAGCTGCCTCTGCAGCCTTCCTCCACTGATCAGACTGCACCTTCAGTCTTCTCAGTTCAGCTTCCATTTCCAAGTTTGCAGCTTGTGCCGCTTCCAGCTGCTCAGCCACTCTTGCAGCCTTCTTGTTGCTCTTATCTGCTTCCTCCATCACAATCCCAAGTTTCATGAGAGCCTCGTGTTCTGCCGCCTTGGCTCCCTCTACTTCAGCAGCAACTTCCTCTCTCGCTTTGCCACTGTTGTTGATTTCCGATTTCAGCATTTCGTTCTCTTCAGATATGCTTTGCAGTGTTGTCTCCTTGTCCATCATATCCGCCTTCAGTTCTGCCACACATTCTGCTAGTCTTTTAATTTCCCTTTTGAGTTTGTGCTCATTTTTGGATGACATGCTCTCTTCAAGTTTTAGGTTCAAGTTGTCATTCTCCTCCACAATGCCTTGCAACTCAGTTTCCTTGTCCATTAGGTTAGCCTTCAACTCTTCAATATCAGCTTTCTTCTTTTTCAACTCAGCCTCTAGCTCACATTCCCTCTTACCTGATTCAGATTTTATCTGCTCTACTAACTCATATGCATTCCTGATCTGCACCATGCTTCGAATCTGTTCCTCTTGGTATTTAGTCTCAGCAGTCTCTATAGCAGATCTCAATTGTTCAACCTCGGACTTCAAAGAAACAACTTCTGCTTCCAGCTGATTAGGATCCTCTCCCTCTTTCAATATTTCAGGTTGGTGCTCAGATTTATGGTCATCTGCAACATTTTCAGAAGGGATGCATTTATTATTGATGGGGTCTTTCTCAATTTTGCTAACAAGTGCCTCTAGTGAGTTCACCCGAGCTTTAGACTGGTCTAACTCTAAAGCAACGGAGTTGTAGCCATCAACAGCTCTTGCAACATCAGCCCTTAGGAACTCAACAGTTCCTTTTGCGGCCTCAAGTTGCACCGTAGTTTCATTGACCAATGCTTGGGCCTGAGCTTCAGACTCTTTGCAATCCCTTACTTGGTTTTTCAAGGCGTCCACAAGAGAAAGAGTTTCTGACAAGTTCTGCTTAAGGTTTAGTAGCTCCATGTCTGCTGATTCTGCATGTTGAGATTGCACGCTCTCACAATTAGCAACCAATTCAAGTTGCGCCTTGAGCAACTGAATTTCATTCGCTGCAGATGCCAGGGAAGCAGACTCAACTGAGAGCTGCTTTTTGGAGGCCTCAAGCTCAGATCGGCATGCCATATCACGTTCTTCTACAATTTTCTGGAGCTCAAGAACACGAGCTTCTCCAGTAGCACAAAGATCCAGAACTTGTTTTTGTGACTCTTCAAGTTTTGCAGATAGGGCCAATAGTTGCTCCTTGGACTCCTCAGCTTCTTGCTGAGCTTGCTTCTTGCATGATTCGGACAAGATAAACTGGTCCCTCACCTTCTTCAAATCATTTTGGAGTTGAGAAATTTGAGATTCCAACTCAGATATTTTGCTAGGGCGCTTCCTCTAAAGCAACATAAAATTACAATGGTTTATAATTATCTACAAATTTCAAGACTACAAAAATGTGACAAATTTGAGAAAACACATCATATCAACCTGGATAACAAATCCCAAGTAGAACAAAATTGAAAAAAATGAAAATTGAAAAATGACACAAGATACCTCATACCTCAGAGGCTCTGAAACATATAAAAACAAGGATTTTACAAGTCATTATGTACGATGCCCAAACACAAATATAAAACCAATGATAAGTTGTTATATTGCAGCCCAGTAGTTTATTCTACTCACTCTCCTCAATGACATTTTTTTTGAAGTTCAACACGTATTGGGGAATTTCATTCAAGAGGAAATATGTAAATTTTGTACATCAGAAGAGATAGGTGTATCAACTTGATACGGATAATCCTCAACCCAACACATTAAAACAAGAAAAAGTAAAATTGGCTAAAGCATGTGCAACGTGATTCCCTTCTCACTTGTAAAGGATAGGAGACTAAGAAAACTGTGACTTGTACATCCGTGACTTGAATACACTTAAATATTTAAGAGTAGAATCATTTAAAAAAGGTCCATTTATTATCCAATTACTAAATGGCTAAAGTGCTTTTGTAGGAGGAGAATCTACATCCTAAAATGAACTTCAAGATAAATAATTAATAGCACCCATAAGCTAGTACTTTTGAAAGGAAACCAGGAAACAGTCCCACATTGCATTTAGAAACACTTTTGGCATAGCTTCTTTCATAAGCTACTAAAATATCAAACAAAAAAAGCTTATCTAATAGGAGATCATGGTTCTCATTGTGAAGATTATCCAACAGATACTTTGGTTCAAACACTTTCAGTTAAAATATCTGCACTGAATATAGTATTTATAAAAGAATTTTTACCTCAATAACTGGGCTTCTGGGTGATCTGCGGTCAGTGACTTTGGGGCTTCTTTCTTTTGATGATTTAGTAGCCTGACTTAAAGAAGATGCAGAATCAATGTCCAGAGTAGTAGGCTTGAGTTGGCGTACAGCACGTGGAGACACCTTCTGAGGCACATCAGAGGATCCATTTCTGAAATCAGAATATACAAATGTAAACAAGTGAATTCCATTGTGAGGAATGGAAACCCATATCTCTCAATTCTAGCCATAAATACCTCGTAGCCATATTAAACATTATCCTCACACTCACATAGCAGCAGAAATTCTTTTAGATGATATAGCTTTGAGACTACATAAGTCGAACCATTCTTCAAGCCAAATTTAAACATACACAAATACAAGCTAAAAAAACAACAGAGTAATTGAGTATAACAACAACGTGAGAATAATTCCTATAGTTTACAAGAAAGTCTTCCTAATATAACATAGAGTCATCATCTTCATAAATTCAGTTTGAAAATGAAAAGTGTCTTCCAAGCACAAACGAAGAAACTCCTAAAAGTTACAAGAAAGTCTTCCTAATATAACCTAGGTGCCATCAACTTCATAAATTCAGTTTGAAAATGAAAAGTGTCTTCCAAGCACATGTTATGAAATATTTTCAATTAATTAACAAGGTGACTAACAGTGAATTTTCAATTGCAAATTTCTAGTAATTGGCAGAGAATCTTATCATTTCAAGAAATATTATCACCATTGCTCAATGGGGATAGTTGGTGCTACATACTGCCCATTTGCCCTAACCAAATGATATAATGCCTTTAAAATTTGATACTCATTAGGGAGAAGAAAAAAAAAGAAGTAATAATATGGCTGTTGATTCATAGAAAAAACCAATGTTTTGTTCACTCATTAGAATTGGTAATAACTGCCCCAGGTCCCAATCTCCCATTCCGCAGTTAAAGGGACAAGCCATTTTAAAGCAACCAAAATGGAAACGTGTAGAGGAATCATTAGGCCTTCAGGTTTGGAGACAAATATGCTGGGCCATCATCAAACTATTTATCTTTTATAATAACACAATTGGTCTAAAAAAATAACACATTATTTTGGTAAACTCAATAGAGCCTTTTTGGTTGTAGAGTCATGATATCTTGGTTAGCCTACGGCAATTGATCATATTGGAAGATAAAATTATACAAATTTACAAATAAAAGAATAATCCAGAATCCAGCAAAATTAATATTGCAGGACAAGTTGCAATTAGATATGCATGTTGAGACAAAGAAAAATCTGAAGCATTCTCCACTGCAGCTAATAGCTTTGTATGAAAATGGCATGAACTCGGTGGTATTTTTTTTTTTGGAACGAGAAAACGCAAAAGAAAACAAAAAGAAGGATTTACTCCCAACAAAGGAGAAGCCCAGGGTATCTGCTAATAGCAAGTGCCCCAAGCTTGAAGGAGGAGACTTGACACTTGTAAAAACTTGACAAACATTTGGTGCACTAATTGCTGTTAACAACATGAAAAATTAATATAGAGCTTATTATTTATTCACATTTTCTCTTTCTATTTTAGAAATACTAAATGACATTAAAATTTGATAAAGGAGAAAATAGAGAAATACAACATATATCAAGGTAAACAATACCACAGAGCTGATTTAACTTTCTAATTGCATTTTAAAACCAGAAATCTTTTTGAATTAGCAAAGTAAGAAGCAAATTAATAAAAACAGGAAAAGAGCAATGGACCAATTAATCCAAGATTACCTTGTCTTTGGTGTTTGCATGGTTTAATTGCCTTATATCCAGTAAAGAGAAACAGGTTAATTAGTTGGGCCTCACTGCTTGAATGCTCCCTGACCCACAAGGACTGTAACAGTTCAGACAAATATCACACACTGAGACAAGAGAATCCAATGTGAAGGTTGAAGTTATGGAAAAAAAATAAATGTGTTCATGCAGGATGGGGTGATCTTCTTATCTTCACCTCCTATGCTATAAATGCAGAAGATTTGCTCACTGTGATTTTCACTTCAATGCTAAAATAAAAAAGCACCTTAACCTTACAAGTGACTAAGTACCTAAAAATAACACATAGTGAATAAAGAAAACCCTTCATAGATTTCCCTACACCCTAAAAGTATCAATAAAAATAAAATGTGACAAAAGATATCACTAGAAAGGTGTGTGCAAGTAAGGATGATGGGAACCACTTCAAAGGATGGAAAAATAAAAGTCAAGCAAATTGGTATTAATACAAAATGTCAACCACAGGTCCACACATGAGGGAAAATGTTCTCATTACCAACTGATGCTATGACAAGCTTTCAGGTTAACAGCACCCGGTAATGATCAAGAGGGGCCTACAATTACAACAACAGAAAATGATGAAATTACACAGGGGCCTAACATCAACCCCATCTCAAACGAGGAAAATACCAATTCACCCCTATGTGCTAATGAATCAATTTCATTCTCATCTAGAGGTAGCAAAATGGATCGCCTGACTTGGCCCAAATCTGCCTAAAGAAATGAAGGATTTGAGCTTTAAATTGTGAGTCCAAATTAAAAGTAGACTTTTTTAGTCTGATCTGATCAAGACTCAATCTAGACATAGACCGCAAAAACCCACCAAAAGCTTGAACAGACCGAGCTTTCATTGAGTTTGAGCTTCATTTTAGATACCCAAATTTAATCTCTCTTTTTTTTTTTTTTGCCCCAACCCATTTTCTTTTGGTGGGTACCTCAAGCTACTGAAATCTATTTAACAGGCTGAACTCTTCCAACATGTATTTATCCATACAAACCAGTGAGGCATTGAATCCTTGACCACATGCTCAAGTGACAAGGTTATATACTAACCATGTCACACCATGTTGGTTGCCCCAATCCACTATAACTAGCAACCAGCATGGGACCGGTTTTTACACCTCTTTCTCATGCATACATTTACAAGGGGTATTATTGTAAAACACGAATGAAATTTTCTAAGCCCCCATTTTAGCCTTGAAAGAAGGCACGGTCCATTCAACGAGAGTTTAGGATGTGAAGTTGGTGTGATATGAACACATATCCATTTATCTAAAAACGCTCAAACCTTCTGATTCTGTCTGCCAAACGCAAAAGCCAAAATGATCAATACACTAGGCTGTAACCCATTGACATTTTCCACATGATTATTGCTTCAATGAGAAAACAAACAAGATAATTTTATAACAAAGCATGTTCTATCCATGTGCATTGCAGAATAGAAAAACGCCAAAACGGATAAGGAAAAAAAACCTCGTGCAATGATTCTCATCTCATTGGGAACAAGAGGAGAGGAATCAGATGTTACAGGAAACGAGAAAGCATGAAAAAACGTTAAACCAGGCAACAAAAGAAGACGATGGAAGGAAGGAAGAAACACTGAAAAGAGAACCCATCTTTTGAGAGAGAAAGAGAGAGATTAATTTATTAAAGCATGAAATAAAAAGCGGAAGACGCAGAGAAAGAAACGGACAAAAGAAGTACGTTAAGGAATCACCCCTTTTTTCTTAATATATTCCCTTTGCTTTTAAAAAAAGGATTCAAGTAAAATATTTCATACAGGGAAAGCTACCAGACCTTGCACTTGCAGCTCTAATGTTGGTGTCAGTTTGTTTTGGCATAACTTTTAACAGGCAAAAAAAGCGCTTTTTATCACATTTCAGGTTCAACAAAGTAACGTCTTTTATTTTGACAAATTAAGAAGCAAAGCAGTTTTATGCGAAAAAGAGAAAACAAATGTGAAGATGGAAAAGGGATGAAACTGGAACCAGGGAGTTAAAGTGAAGAACTTTAATGAAGTGGAAGATCTTTGTTTGCCATGTGCTATATTATAATAACCTGGGCAGCAAGAAATTATGTGAGAGGTAACAAATGAAGCAGTAATTAATAATAATGTTACGTGTATTATGAGAAAAAGTAGAATGTAGATGGGAAGGGAAATGTGCATGGAACCATGAGTTCTAACCTTAACTTAATGAAGATGGAAGAGTAGTGAGGATGTTTGTGTCGTGTGTTAATGATGTGTCTGGTTTCCCTTGTTGTCTTGGATTCTTGTCTGTGTGAAGTGTAACACTGAACACTGAACACTGAACACTGGTTTGTGTTTTGTTAAGAGGATAGTGTGTGTGCTGAGCGTGCAAGTGAAGGGTAACAAAGGAAGGGGTGAGAGAGGAACGAAACAAAACAAAAGAGTACTAGAGAGAGTCTTTGACACTTCACGGAACCCGAATTAATCGGTTTGAAGTAGAGCTTTGCGTCCGCGAACTGCACTCCATGTGTCCTACCGTATAATTCTCACCTGCTCCTTCCACTTTTTACTGACTTTTTTTTTAATTCAACCGCATCTTTTCAAATTCAAAAAAATCTGGGGTCATTTTGTTAAAATTTATTTATTAAAATAAGTATTTATTTTTAATAAAATATTTATATATTTTTATGTGTTTTTTAAAATTGTTTTTGCTTAAAAAATAATTTTATATTTATTTTAGGCTTAATTACAAATTTAGTTCTCTTATTTATCTTAGCTCACTAGTTTAGTCTCTCTGTAGTTTAATTTACCAGTTAAGTCTCTCTCTTTTTTTTTTTTTGCAATCCAATTATTTTAGTTTCCAATTTCAAAATTGAACGTTGACTCTTAATTATTTAGGTTGACCGTCACATATCGTATTTTTATTAAACGTTAATTAGGTACACGAAATTATCCACATCCTCCCTTTCCTTGAAGTTGGCCTCCGAGTTCGGCAGCGGTGACACGGAGTTGGAACTCATTGAAGTCAAGATCCCACCGCACTTGTTGCAGCAAGAAACCACCAGAACATGAAGGCAGGAGGGACAAAAGGAATGCAATTTGAGCCAGGCATCGATGCAGCTAACGTGGAAGCCATGTTTGCACTAAGGAAGCACCTAGATTTCGTCTACGACGATTAACTCGATGAGGCAAATCACACAGTCGGCGAACTTGACACCAGTTTCGGTGGTGGCAATGAGCTTGGAGAGGGAGTGAAGGACCTTCTTCTTGACGCCTTTATTGGCAGAGGTCGGGGAGTAGCATTGGAGGAGGAGAGGTGGAGGTAGTGGAGATAGTCGCAACGAGCGACGGCGATGAGGCCAAGGATGTAGATAAGAGCGCAAAGGAGGTTTGTGAGGATGATGACGAAGTTGGAATCGACGAGGACGGAGTCCGTGGCCGAGTTTCTTGCACCTAATTAACGTCTAATAAAAGCACGACATGTGGCGATCAACGTAAACAATTAACAGTAAACGTCCAATTTTGGAGTTGTGGACTAAAATAACTAGATTGTAAAAAAATGGGAGACTCAATTGGTGAATTAAATTACAACATAACCAAATTAGTGAGCTGAGATAAATAGGGGAACAAAATTTGTAATTAAACCTTTATTTTAAAAACAAATCTTATTTGTTTCTTTAAAATATTTATATAAAATGTGTTTATTTTAAAATTATTTTTTAAAATTTAAACAAACCCGCTCAATTCCTATGTTATCACTCAAAATATTTTTGTTAACCGAATAGCTTATAGTCGAGTCAAGGTTGTTGTCAAATTATAAGGATAATGATAAAGCAAATAAATTCAAAGTTATTTGAATTAAATTATCATTAAACAGTTACAGTTTGGTAGAAATACGATCAACCAAAATTAAGAGGAACTTTCAGTCACCATGGATTAAAAAAACTAGGGCTAATCAGCAAAGCGATCAAAGGCAAAAGTTTGAAAGATGTGATAAGCTTAACTAAATGTGCCTTGAAGATAGAAGTAAAAATTGGAGCAAAAGGATGCAAAAAATTTTTTGAAAGGCAACATAAAATTGATATATTAACAAAAGGTACTATGAAGTGTGACTCCCCAAAAAGAATACATCAGCATGAAAACATAAAAAAATAGAACGAAAAGAAAACAAGAATGCAATCAGCCTAAAACAACAAATGACTGCAAACACCAATGACAAAGGAACAAACAAACATCTCATGACTCATATATAGAAGCCATGACCAAGACAGAGTCTAAATTTATCACAAAACCACATGTGCATCTGCTACCTCTCCAAGGAAAATAATATGGTTCTTGTAAAACCAAAGATTTTAGCAAATTGTATGACATATGAGATAGCGAACTCTATGTATTCTCTTACCCCTCTAGAAAAAAAATCACGTTGCATGAATTGAAGCGACACCTCTTAATGTTGTACTAAAGAATTACCCCACCAAAGATAGACCTCGCACCAAATCTGAAACGAGAAGGTGCACCCCAAAAATAGGTGTTGTGAATCCTCCCTTCCAGCCCAATGAAAAACACACCCACCATCCTCCACCATAACCCCCCTCCTCACTAGAGCTACACGAGTAGGCAGTCTGTCTCGGATTAGCCTCCAAGAAAAAACCAAGATCTTGGTTGAGACATCACACTTCTAAAACAACCGAAAGGGGAAATTCACTACCATAAGACTATCAGAAACCTTGGATGTGATAACCAAATAGGTTGAGGTCTAGGAAAAGAAGGACTCACCCTTAGTCCACAACTATTTGTCCTCAATCATCAAATCCAATCTAACCAGAGAAAGTAAGGTCTCCATCTATTGTATCACCACCTTTTCTCGCTCAAATGAAACTCAAAAGGATGCAAATGAATATAAGATTAGTTGAATCACATGTAAACTAGCCGAATTGATAGTTAAATATCTAGTTGTTAGTGGTCCAATGTGGACAAACACAATCTTAAGTTGTTACTATATACATATGTATTTGAAAACATAATCAATCCATCTCGTCAATACAATTATATTTCCTAATTCTTTTTTCTTTCTATTTACTTGTTTTTTGTCTTGCTTTTTTTCAAATTAATTTATTTTAAGTCTTGTTTATCTCCAAATTATATTACAATTCATTTCCAGTTAAGTGTTTTTGGAAGTAACTTGAGAACTCATTACAATTGAGTAACTTGAGAACTCATTACAATTGAAGACAAATTTTTCCTTTCAACTCAAAAATTGCTTGATCACGAATTCAAATTTTAGAATCGTGTTTGAGTAAAAGTTACCCGAAACACATTCGGCTGGTTGATTGACTAACATAACAATAACCTTTCTATAATTATGTTTGGATTGCTGGTAACACCTTTCGTTTGGGCCGAGCCTTCATTTTTAGGAAACAACATCTTTCATTTCCTTGTATTTCATGCTGCAATGAACCCAGCAAAGACTAATTATTTCAAAGATACTATTGTTTTCTTTCATTCTTTAACGAAGATATTTTTAAGTTGTGTTTGGTAGAATAAAAGATAATGAGAAAGGAAATAGATATGTGAGAAAAAATAAGAAAAAAAAATATTTAAATTAAAGTATTTTAGTGTATACAAAATAAAATAAAAAATAAATTTATAATGAAAATACATTATTATTCAATAAAGAAGCAAACCCAAGGACTGCGGCACCTCACGGAAACAGCAGAAAAACAAGAGACCAAGGGGTATTTACGTAACACTGCAAGCACAGTACTTATTTATTGGCATTTCTTCGCATTAGAGAAGAAAATGCATGGAACCAAGGCTATTTCTCTGCTGCCAAACGACGGAAAGAACACGCCCTTCCTAGCACTTCTTCGCCTCCCTTTCTCTTTCACCGATATTTCGGTTCTATCAAATACAACTCAGATTTTCTTGAACCAAAATGTTTTCAAGAGTTTTTGATAGGAACGTTTAAGAATAGGATTGGGATGGAATATATTTGTGTAATTTTTTCAAATCAAATTGATGCCATTATTAGCAGGTGGAATTAAGTTGGATATATGGATCAAAATAAATAAAAATATTTTTTCTTATCATTTTCTTATGACACTCTGATAAAATATTTGAATAATTATATTGTATATGCATTTTGATTTTCTTTTCTTTTAAATATTTATGTTATAAACATAAAAATTCATATGCAATTATAAATACATTACACATTTTGATTTGTTACGAAGTCAAGAACCTTGGATAAGAAAAGGAAAAAGCGAGACACTCATTGTCTAATTGTTGTGACTAGATGTAAGGTAAAAATGTTTGCCTATTGAGAATGTTAGCAATATAGTACTTTTTTACTAACCCAATTTTTATGGTTGGCTAAAACTTGTTAAAATATACATTCTTTATTAGATGAAATTCACTCATAATTAAGTTTTCAATAGTAATAAAAAGAAAATATTTTATTATCTATAAGAATTGAACTTAAGTACCAACAAATTTATAATAACTCACACACACTCTTCACTCAATTGAATTAAATTTTCTTTAGTAAAAAAGATAATATTAAAGATTGTGGTGCTAATATTTTTCTTTATTTAATTTTTATTAGTCTATATTAAACAATTCCTTTTTTTCTAATGTGAAGAAACATTCCCTTAAGAGATGTTTGATTTAGAAAAGATAAATTTTTGAATTAAAATAAAATATAAGAGATGTGAATCTCACCAAATAAAATAAAAAATTTCTTTAATTTAATTTTTTTTAGTATATTATTTTTCTCTTTCTTATCAAACATAACCATGTGCTATCCTTTTTTACCCCCACATTACCTGTGAGAAAGAAAGATCTCACGTGAAGCATAAATTGATTGATCAGTCTCACGTTTTCACTTTTCATTCTATTCATGCATTACATGCGCAGGCTAACAGGGTCAAATATATGAATTTGTGTATGGTGGAGAAATTTTTAATAACCGTTAGATATAACTATATAATATTGAATGGCTAAATTGTTTCCGTTGAATCTTCTCTATTTGTTAATTGTTTTTAGTAGTTGTTTTTTTTTTACGTGTTTGTCCCTTTCGTTATATTCATATTCAGTGGTGGACTTAGGAATATGTGAGGGTGTGCAATTGTTCCACTTTATTTTTTAAAATTTATTAAATTTATAAATAAAATCTTATATTTTTATATTTTATTTTATTTATATTTATATAATTGGATCCACTGATTTTATTGTTTATAATTTAAATTCGCTGATTTAGAATCTTAGATCCGTCATTAATTATATTTAAATATAAATCATTTAAGTTATTGTGTTTGACACATTTTGCCTTTGAGTAGGATTAGTAAAAATTAATACAAATGATTATTGATATGTTTAGTACGCGCTAGGTTGGAATGTAATTGGCGGTGGCAGTGGAGTTTTAGGTGGGAATGTTGTGTGGGAGAGTAATTGTTTTGACGAAACCGAGGTTGAGAAGAAATGGTAGGGCATGTGAAGAAATTGAGTGGGGTGATGCTAATAAGTAACTGAGGTTGATTTGTTGAATCGATATGTGTAAGTTGTATTTCTGTGATTCGTTGAATCGATATCATATTTTTGTTGTTCGAGTGTTCTGTCGTTTTTTTTATGCGTTGTACTCGACTCTAGTGCGGTGGTTATTGTTTGAGTTCGAGTTCCAACATAATCCGTGTAAGGTGGAAGTTGAACAGTTCGAGGCCGAACCAATTCTGCTTATGGTCCCCTGAATGGTTTGGTTATGTTTTTGTGTGCAAGGCCCATTATATGACTTTTGAAGTGTTACGGAAAATGGATATGTGGCCCAGACTAACTAATTTGAAGTTAAGGCTTATGTGTAGAAAGGGTGCATGCCTAATGAGTTCAAATTCTGGCCTGAGGGTGAAAGCCAACTAAATTATGAATTCTTTGGTGATGTCATTAGTTTTGATGCCACATATCAGAAGAATAAGTACTCGTGTTCTTTTGCAATTTTCTCCGCGTGTTAACAACCATAATCAAACAGTATTTTTTGCCACTGCTCTAGTATTTGATGACACTAAGCAAACCTTCTGTGCATGCAATGAAAGGGAAGTCACTGGTATCAATAATAATGGACGGGGACTTAGCGATGAAGAATGCAATAAAGACAGTTTTTCCTTCTGTGCATCAGACTATATGTCTGGCATCTGATTCATAATGCTAATTCTAATGTGCATATTCCAGCATTCATGATATCCTTTAAGAAATGCATGTTAGGTGATTATGAAGTTGGTAAATTTGAAAATATGTGGGTGGAAATGTTATATGAGTTTCAGTTGCATGAAAAGAAGGGGATAAAAGATATGCATGAAAAGAGAAAAATGTGGGCAAACTCTCACATTAGGGGGAACTTTTTTTTCAGAAATAAGGACTACTTCATGTTGTGAAGGATTTCATGGTCACCTTGGAAAATTTGTGAGTTCAAAGAATAAATGTTACAACCTCCTGACTGTGTGTGCTATAAAAACCATAGGATCTTTCTTTTTCAACCGATGAAGAAACTTTAGTGCTCCTGTGGCATCAAAGTAGTCTTGTCTTCTTTGTCATGTAATGTTGTTGTGAAGATCTATCTTATAGAATCCAATCTTCTCATAACCATCGGAAATGTTGGCAAAAAAACCAAAAATCTGAGGAGCTCTAATTCCTGCTTTCCTAAGGTTCTCAAATTGCAAAATATCACCTATTGTAAGCTTTCTATGTGTCAGGTAACAATGAACAGTAATCTTCCTTGTAGATCTAGTGATTATGCGTATCAGTCCAATCCTTTACCTCTCATCGCTCACAATTTTTCTTAACATGCATGACAAATTTTGCAGAACAGTCACATCTAGTCTTATTTCTTGGTGGACGCCCTTACAGCCTGTCATATCGTTGACCTTCTCTTGAAAAAAGAAATGTTTGCTGTATTTTTTTCGGCCTTACAGCTTTTAACAACTTTACTCTTCCTTACAGAAAACCTGTTAATATGTGCGTACCAATAATAAAATAGATATGCGCTTCAAGGTCACCAAATAAAAATTTGTCCACTTCACTAGTAATGCTCCTCATATTAATTTTCCAATGTCAACTAAACCATTGATGATGATTGGTTCACCTCCTACACTTTCCTCACACAACCTGGCTAGTAAATTGTTACTGAACAAAGTACCATCATCCTCAAATACATCTTCATTTTCATCTTCAACACCATTATCTTCTTCCCCACTAACATCATCATTCTCTCTAAATACATAGGTTGCTTCGTTCACAACCTGTAAACATAGACCCACAGAAAAATTAAATATTAACTTAATCAACTAAACACACAATATGATGCATACTGTCAAAAACTTTAAACACTTACATTGAGGATCGTTTCATTTGATGCATTTATGGCCACCTCTTCTTGCTCCTCCTCAATACTTTCCATACCTAGATTAAAATATAAACCTTTCGCCCAACAATTGCCACTATTTCAAAGTCTACCAAAACAACTCAACCATGTTTAACATAATATTATACTCAAATAATTCTTGTCTATTAATTAAGGGCAATGCTCAATCAAAAGTCACAAAAGAATTAACAAAATATAGATAATCACCACACAATTTAATTGGTAACAAAATATTTTAGCACCCCATTCAGCATGACATTGAAACAACCAACACCATCAACAAAACACAAATTAACCAGTATCAACCACTAATAAACTACACATAGGATGTATCATCCATTCCTACAACGAAATTTGTATCCATCCATTTTAGCACTGGACCGAAACCATAATTCCAACCAAATTTCATCAATTTGAACAGTCGGTTATACACACAGGTCAAAAAACAAGCAAACACCATGCCATGATCTTGTGATCCAATTAGTTATACAACCAAGTCCAATTACTTAAACAAAATTTATATGGGTTTAAGGACAAAATCACATATAATCAACATAGGGACCATATATAAAAACCTTGTTTTCCATCCAAATCTACATGGGGCATGGACGCCCCGAACTAAGATATCATGCAGGGCACAGGAAAGCACTCCAAACTTGTTTTAAGAAGGTGCATTCACGTAATAGGATGAAATTGATTCACAACAATACAACAAGGAACGTTACACGGAAGATCCAAAAAGGAGACCGCTTACACAGGCTATATCCAGAGAGGACATTTTATCCTTTCCGAACCCTTCCAAAGCCATATAGAGTTGAAGAGAGGAATAGTAGGGGAATTATTCAAACAAGCCAACTCATTGTACGCAGATCTCACAGTGAAAGTACCATTAGTCCATGCTCATCATCAATAGCCTTATTCAAACAAATGATTTATGACAGAGTATATGGGGAAGAAATTGAAACAACACACACAGATACAAATATATAAAGAAGAAAAATAATTTAAACAAAAGACAGGCAGTATCGTATTAGGTGAAACCATGGAAGACTTATGAATGAATACCACTGCCCACAAATGATTGAAACCGTGAAAGACTTTGGATCGATTACAGGTGATTCCAATAGAATGAATATATATATACGTTTAAATTATTCTCATATTATTTATATATATATTTTTAAATCCCATAAAGTTATTATGTAATATGGATAACAAATTTAATTCAAGTAACAGTCAATTGCATGCTCAGCATCAAATCTAAGATCATTGCTTAAATGGAAAAATAATCTCAAGTCAATTATTGATGATGCATGCATATAAATTTATATTTTGAAATATATGCTTAGAGTTTATTTTAAACTCCTAAAATCATGGGACGGTTAGGTTATGTTTGATTTAAAAAAAATTAAATTTAGTTTTGAATTAATTTATTTTGCAAATTGTGTTTGTAAAAATAATTCTCCTCTTACTTTCATTTCAAATTGAATTTTGAGACAAAATTAAGTAGCATGGTCTTTAAATACTTAATTGTTCGATCTCATGTGGATGTGTATAAAAAATCATCTATGTAACTATGTTGATAGAAGCTTTTTTAATCATTAGAGACTGTTTTAGTTTTTTTTTTCTTTCGTGTGAACATTTTTTTTCTTCTCAATTTTACCTTTTCAGTTTATAACAGTGTAACTAGACTTTTTTTTTCTTTCAAATTTACTATTTAAGCATAATTTGAAGTCTACTAATTAAAAACCAAACATGCACTCAAATGGTGCATAAACCACTCGGCACGTGGCTCACAAAAAAAAAAACCTTATGGGTACTTATTTAGTTATATATATATATATATATATATATATATATATATATATATATATATATATATATATATATATATATATATTGCCACAAATCATAACCGATACATAAAATACAAAATGTACAACTAAGGTAATGGCTCAGTTTTTGTGCTGTTGTGGATGGCTTAAGTAGCCAAAACTCAAGGCTACGTTTGATCTTTAAATTAACAATGAGTATAATTATAGTTGGTGAGACATAATACTTTTTTAAGAATGTCACTTTTTAGTATATACATCATTATCATTTGTGTACGAATAAAATATACGTAGAAAAAAAGTTTGACCATAAAGTCCGGGAGCTTTGAATTACCATGCATCTTCTGCTGACTTTATGCTGGATCATTTTGCATGTCCATCTAGGCTTGCCCCCACATATATATGTTAGGCAATATATTTATTTGGACCATCTGATTTGATTTGTCATCACTTATCAAGATCTATCAACGAATAATAACGAGCTAACGTCTTCTACACCCCAATCATAAACTATTTAGAATGTGCATGCGAGATTGATGCTCCCTGCCATTTATTATTATTAATTAGTATCATTGTTTTGAAAATTTTCTGGCCCACGCATAAATTAACTCAAACTATATCCTTAGTACGATGATGTAATAAGCGGGGAAAAAATGGAACTGCCGTTCAGAAATTTTTGTCGACTTTGACTTTAGTTAGAGGAATGTAATTTAACGGTATGGATTAGCATTTTCGATATATACAAGGATGATGAGAAAGAGTGAAGGAAGAAGAGAATGAGGAGAAATTACAAATTCGAATGCTCTCAACTAATATTTATTGATAAAAAAATTATTTTCAGAATACAAATTACATTTCGAATTAAGGTGATAAAGCAAGTTCGGACCGTGCAGGAAGCAGTTGTCAGGACTCAGGTTCTCTAACTACCCACACGGCATAGCCATGAAAATCCAATACCGAGACTGAGAGTACTTCACTGTTTCAATTTAATGGCAGAGGCAGATGAATACAACTTTATCTGCTAAATTTGCTTTCACTATAGTACATGGCCCATGAAAATATCCAATAACGAGATGATACCCATATCTTAAGTTCGTAAAGGCTTAAACAAACAAAAAAACCACTAGTGAAAAGTACCTTTTTATATGTCGTTTAACTATTTTTTATCAATAAAAAACTTTTCAAACCAAGAATCAACCAAAAAAAAAATGAGAATTAATAAGTTAAACATTTACTTTAACAACCTTAGTATTAAAATGAAATTGTGTGTAGAGTTTTTAAATTTGTGACATTACAAAACTCATCATAATTGTAAGATAAATATCACACTCATTTAAGCAATCATATATTATAGATAGTTTTTTTATTTATAAAAATTAAACTCAGTACCAAAAATTTATGAGAACTCACGACTGTTGAAGCACGTGGACTAGATCCCTTAGTTTACATTGTAGATGCTATAAATAGTTAATAAGCACTGCATGACAATACGAGGAGACAAAGGAGTTTTGAAACTCCTTTACCAAATGTTCCTTAATTTATAAATCTTTGTGCCTTTAAAACTTCATTTTCTATCTAGTCCAAATGAGTAGCTTAGTACTACTATAACACGTTCTTGATAAATGGAAATTAGTATTATTAGAATAATTTTAATGTCAGATATTGAGTTCAACATCTAATCTTATATGAATCTTACAATAAAAGAGAAGCAGAAATCTCTAGGATGGAAAATGAATTGTTGTACATGAATCTTGAAGATCTCTAGACATACTTGAAAAAAAATAAAAAAATTTCAAAACAGAAACTTGCAGGAAGAAAGTTGTTGAAGAAAAAAAAATCAAAAGAAGAGGCAAAGAATAAAAAAAATGGACTTATCTAGAGGTCATGAAGGAGGCGATGGAGGGGGAAGGAGGAAGAAGGGGAAGCCGTAGAGGAGAAGAGGCAGGAGAGAAGGAGGAGAAAAAATTGAAAAAAAAGAAAGAAAGAAGTGAAGGTAGAATGAAGGAAGGAAGGTAGTGTGAAGCAACAAATGAAAGGAAGCATGTGTATAGTTAGGATAAAAAAATTGGACTAAAGAAGAAACATGAACGGTAAAAAAAGAAATATCCATTAATCGTCGAAAATTTTTTACACTATAAATTGATTCAAAGAGTAAAAATTTATATACCCAATTTTCATTTTCATTTTTTATTTGTCAATCTCTATTTTTCAAATTCAATTTTAATAAAAAAAAAATTTCAGATGGATCCAAATTAATTTAATTGATAAAATTATATAAATTTTTATTCTCATTTTTTATATTTATACTTTTATTTTTTCTATTTCTTTTTCTCTCACAAAATGTTAAAAAATTTAATTTTAATGTATTAATAATGTAAATTGTCAATTAATCAAAAAAATTTAAAGGACAATATTAGTTATTAATTTAATTATTATAAAATTCAATAAATTTATTATACTCAATAATTTATAATTGATAATTAGACACACTTAATATACACACGGAGCTTAATAACATGTACTGAGTACCGACAAATTAAAAACTAAATTTTTAAGATAAATATTATAAAGTTAATAAATTAAAGTTTTGTGATTAAAAGATGGTATAAAATTATTTTATATTATTAATACATTAGTTTTACTGTCCACTCAAGACATTAATTAAGACCAATTAAAAAAAATATTTATTATAAAAATTATAAACAACATAATTTTATACTTTCCATTGGTTAACATTTGGCTTGATGCATACTTACTATCTTCTAAACTTTACCGAATGAATGTTAAATAGGTTACTGAGAGTGCACCGACCATTTTTGAAAAACAAAATTAGAGCAAAATTGTTTTAAAAGATTTCAAAATGAACATTGAACAAGGGCATTCCAGGAATTTCAAAATGAACACGTGTCGGAAACCCACAGCCCTATGCGTTCCCAAGCCACAGTTATTTGTTTAATTACACACCACACTCATCTGCATCTAATAAATACTCCCTTACTTGTGTTCGGAGCACTAGAAAAGAAAACCATAATTAAGATGAGAACAAGCAACCACTTGATCGGTCTTCTGAACTTCCTAACGTTCCTGCTGTCGATTCCGATCCTAGGTGGCGGAATATGGCTGAGCAGCAGGGCCAACAACACCGACTGCCTCAAGTTCCTGCAGTGGCCGCTCATCATCATCGGAGTCAGCATCATGGTCGTGTCCCTCGCGGGGTTCGCCGGCGCGTGCTACCGCAACACCTTCCTCATGCGCCTCTACCTCGTCGTCATGTTCCTCGTCATCGCCGTCCTCATCGGGTTCATCATATTCGCCTACGTTGTCACTGACAAAGGCTCCGGTCGGAGGGTCATGAACCGCGCGTACTTGGAGTACTACCTCGAGGACTATTCGGGGTGGTTGGAGGAGCGCGTGGCGAGTGAGAGCTACTGGGGAAAGATTGCTTCGTGTATTAGGGATTCTAAAGTGTGTGGTAGGATGGGGAGAACCGTTAATGGGATGCCCCAAACTCCTGATATGTTCTACCTCACCCACCTCACGCCTATTCAGGTATCTTAATCATTCTTTTTATTTCCTTCTTTTACCACCTTAACATGCTCAAATATTTTTATATTCACACAAATCATTATTCATAATATATAATTATCATTTATCTCATATAATACATAACCGAAGGACAACTCTAATGAAGTTAATACTCTTTAATAAGCATATTGACAGCAATTCTAAGAACAAGACAACATGCACAATTTATTTTATCATTTAAGAGGAACGGTTGTTGGGAAGAGGAATTGCAGTTATTTACATTTTTGTATAGGTCCTTTATAAAATTCTTAACTTATGGAGTAAGTTGTGAGGTCTGTTTAATTTTTTTAAATTGATGTATTAAAGTAAAAAAAAATTAACTGAATTGCTTGAAATAATAAAAACAATTGGTGTAGTATTATAGAAAAATATAAGATGTATACTATAAAAATATTTTTAGCATCTCGGAAGACTTACTCGGTTAAAGTTGACCTAAGGAAGTGCGTTTGGGGTTTTTGTCACGTTAATTTTTTTTAATGTTTAAATGGATGTATACTAAAAAATGAGATATTTTGGTCCTTTAAAAAAATAATCCTTTAATCCTTCAAGATTATACACACCAAATGGAAAAGGAAAATATGGATTTCTTTTTTATAAATGTGGACACTATAATCTCTATTTTTTTTAAGTTAACATTTTCAATGATTGATTTAGATCAATGATTGTATTAGAGATTAAGTTGATGTATGCTATATCATTCCACTTAGAGACAAATCGTCTTTTGTATTTTTTTATACGGAAGGAGGGGGGGGGGGGGGGGGAGTTTTTTTTTTTTTAAAGTTATTTTGTTTAGTGTTTTTAAAGAAAGTATATGGGTCGTAGAAGCAAACTTGAAGGAAATTAAGTAAAGGGTGGAGGGGGTTGGAAAAGTTTTGTTTAGTGCTTTAAAAGAAAGTATGGGTACTCATAGAGAAACAAAGTTGGAGGAAATGAAGTACATGTTTCATTAAATGGGTATGTGGGGGTGATGGGTTCTCACTCGTCAATTCCCGTAACTTGTGGTTGTTTGTCCAATTGATTGCAACCGAAGCTAACGGGGGACAAATAAAGAAAAGAAAATATGGCACCACTATAGTATAGTTAGTATAGCGGTGATAATTGATGGACATTATTTTGGAAATCGTGGCATCACAACCAGATACCAAATGTGTCATCTTCACATATTTTGCTTTGATCTTTACATAATTTTCTATACTCTATAGTGTAACATCAGATAAAGAGTGATAACGTTAAAACATGTCATGAAGGGATTTTATTTTGTGGAGACTATTGAACAGGTTTGTGAGTAATGACAAATAGACAGTGATTTATCTTGATACTATCTATGATAGGACCATATTAAGCGGTGCCCACGTTGCAGATAAGTAATGGGATTAGGGGACTGAACAATGGCATTCATAAAACATAATTATGATTTCAAAGAAATTATAGTTTGTGATAATTGCTTAATTTGAATGGAGGAGATGTGTTAGTTGTATATCATAATATGAAATAGTAGTAGTGTAATTAATTTTTTAAAATATGATTTGAAATTTTGTGTTTGAAACGGGGACTAAAAAAAAGTATTGGAATTTGAAACTTATGGGTGGCTTAATGATCTTACCTTTTTTTAATTTTGTTTTTGTCCATATTCCTAACTTTTTTCTCTTTCTTGTTAATTAAGCATGATAATCATATTGCCGACTATATGCATAGTCAATTAGAATTATTGACTTTTTTTGGTTTCTGTTTGGGCTTCATTTACACCTTTTACTTTTTTTGGTTTCTTTTTGGGCTTCATTTACACCTGTTACTTTTTTTGGATGGGGCATACTTGATGTATACATATAACCTAATAAGTTGTCGCTTTCTCCTTTATAGTTTTTACAAGCTTCCCTCAACTCACATAAGAATGTTCTAGGATACGTTTTTAAACTTTGAATGGCTGGGGTGGCCCTTTTTATATTTTCTTGTGTCCGTATGATTTATCTTTTAGGTTGGAGTGGGATATTCTTTCTCATTTCCGTTTGCTAGTATAGTACATATGTTTTCACCAAAAAAAAAGGGTACAGTACATGTGTAAGAGGCTGGTGGGACAAAATCGTAGAAGTAAGAATCCTTCCTGACCATTTTTATACACCTAATTATCACTCAATAATGCAATTTGTACATTGTGTTTTTATATGTTAAATTTCTTAATTATGCCCATAAATTTTATTTAAAATAATAGTCATATAAAATTGACATTGTTTTTCGTTACATGATGTATAATTGACATTTTATTGTAGAATCTCGTTGGTAAAGATATGTGTAGCTAACTATGTAACAAGAAAAAGTAATAGCTGCCTTTTTTTATGCTAAGTAATAGCTACATTTACTTTAATTACTTATATGGTCAATAGTTTTATGATTTAAGGTTCTGACTTCAAAGTGTTGATTTCTCATGTTGTAACTGATATTTTTATCTTTTAGAATGATTTGACAGTTTCCTTATCGAATTATTGTTTCGTGTTTTGCTCCAATTGGTAGACGAGACACAGACAATTTGGTCTCAGTCAGGCTGGTGTCTGGTCCGCATGTTATCCGTTCCACTAAACAAAGTAACTTTTGAATGCATGCTCATGCCATAACATTTTTCTAGGGGAAAGAAAAAGGGTAATTATAGTTTAACAGCAACCAGATACAAACAATAAAAGACAAATACAAAATCGTTTCTTTTTCAAAACACAAAATATTCATGCAACTATTTTCATGAACTTAGAACAGAACAACAGGTGGGGTTAAGGTTCTATTTGTTCAAAACACTCCTGTATGCACAGTTACCCCCATATAAAAAACTTAATTAAACCGGATTAATAGATTTTTTTTATATAAAAAAACAAAAACAAAAATAAAGTAACACTTTAATAATTTTTTTGGACTAAAAATACACTTTTAGTCTCTTATTTATTTGTTTGCTTATTTTTTATAGTTTGGTTTATCATGTTTAAAAGGTTTTATTTTAATCTCTTAAAATATATATGTTAAATTAAGTTAGTCTTTCCATCAATCTATCACATTAACATTGTTAACTTGATAATATGTAATACATTATAAGAGATGTCAATAATCACATCATAGGAGAGTTTGTTAAGTCAATCAGAACTAGCATAATTTTTATAAAAGAAATTGACCAAAGAATCAATTTGATCTAATAGAAACACTTTTAAAAACCAGAGCTAATTAAGTTTGTTAAACTTATAAGATCAAATTGCAACTAAAAATAAAATAAAATGAGCGATCAAAAACTATTTTAGCTTTTTTTTTTTGTCAAACTAAATTGACCTTAATATGTTGTTGCTAAACCCATTTATCAAGAAATTTATCGAAGTAATTAATGTTTTCTTTTGTGTTATAGTCTGGTTGCTGCAAGCCCCCAACAGATTGTGGATATGTGTATCAGAATGAGACAGTGTGGATCCCAGGATCAGGATTGATGGGAACCAACGCAGATTGCACAAGGTGGAGCAATGACCAAGAGCAGCTTTGCTATGCCTGTGATTCTTGCAAGGCTGGTGTGCTGGCAAGTCTCAAGAAGAGTTGGAGGAAGGTCTCAGTGATCAACATTGTTGTTATGATCATCCTTGTGATTGTTTACATAATTGCTTATGCAGCATATAGAAACAACCGCAAGATGGATAACGATGAGCCCTATGGTGAAGCAAGGATGACAAAGGCACAACCTAGTGCTTTTCATCTTTAGTGGCACTATTTGGATGCCAAAACGTTAATTTCAGCTACTTGTCTTATGATTTTGGACCTTTTTTTCCCTTGTAACTAGGTTGCTCTCATGGTTTTGTATCAAACACCCGTGACGTGTTTTAATCTTGAAAGGCTGAATGTATTTAATTATTATTATTATTGCTTACTTTGCAACTTCTGTTATTGCTTTGAAGATACTGATTTTGTTATGTTGGAATTAGTACCGGATTCACTTGCAAGGTGTGGAAGGAATGCAAAAATTGGGTTGCAATGCATTTCGTAACAACTGCAACTCTGCAAAGCCCATTTCCTTCAATTCATGTGCCTTCCTCAATGTAGTGCCGAGGATGGAATAATTTCACAGAGGAAGAGAGGTGTTAGTAATATTTTTTTAATATGCTTTTGAAAAATTATTAAGAATTACAAAATTATGTATATTATTAAATAAGCGAGATTCATAAAATTAGTAATTTTTAATAAATTTTAATAAATAATAAAAGGTATTATAAAGTAAAAAAAAAAAAAAAGTGTGTTGTTAGCAACTTTTTTTAAAAGAAAATATTTAATAGAAGATTATAGTTTACAATATGGGTGAGTTGAAGTCTTCAATCTACTAAGTTCTTCATCCACCCCCTTAAAATCAACTAACACTCCCTTTGTATTCTGAAAAGTCCAAATACATTCTGGATTGAGTTTTTAGGAATACAAATTAGATGCTGATTGATTTTAATGAGGTGCAAGAAGTTTTGATCTTCATTTAGTCTATTAAGAAAATGAGTTAACGTGATGCAACTAGATTAATCTCTCCAGTCTCCATCCATTTTTTTAATAAAATATCTAATATTTTTAATTTAAAACATGAATAAGATTGATTTATAACAATTCCTAGTCTACTAGATGAATTAATTAAATGTATTATTTATAGAAAAATTAATTTAGTTACACTTTTAGGTACATTTAATTTGGATTATATATATTTTTAATTTAACTTCTTGCCCAATGTTTAGAATGAGTGAGTTAAGCTTATAACATATAGGAAATGTTTTTATTCAAGGCAAACTATAAATGGACACAAAAATCCTAATGTTTATAACTCCGGCCTAATGATCGTAACGGGAGTGAAGTAAGCTTATAAAATATAGGAAATGCTTGCAATGGATGGTGGCAAGAGGGAGGTCGAAAGTTTGGATGTAAGTAAAATTTAGATTAAAAATTTAGCAAAGCAGTTAAAGTGTGTAACACAACACAAGAATGCTAAAATTCATAGTGTGAGTGAAGTAAGCTTATACTTTGAACCTTTCAACACCCAAAATGTTTTGGACATCATTCAATTTGGACAAGCCTGATGGTATCATTGTATAAGTTAGTGAGTGTGTGCTGGCGGGGTTGGTCTTGCATGCATTTGGGAAAAATCTCATGTCCTGATTCCATAGCTGGTGTCTCTGAGAGGATATGGATTACAAGGTTCCTACTGTAATAACGGTTAATGGAGCAATGGCAATTGCTTAAGCAATAAATAGCTTAAAGTGTAAGTGTATCAGAATGATTAGTCTTCACTCTTCAGGACTTCATTTACAATGAGAGTTCAAATATTGAGAAAACATTTGCAGACAGCCTCATTTTCCCTGAATTGGCTAGGTGATAGATAACAGTAGTAAGCATCTGTGTTTCCTCTTTGTATATGGTACTGACAATATGTGCTCTTGTAGTGTCTCTTTTTGGCTTCTGAAAGTTTATATTTCTCGCAATTTCTTTTATGTATATAAAAGATGAAGTGTTTGTTTAACATTAATTTTAGTCTTTTGGATGGTTCTCGCAGCATAATTTGAGCATATGTACTTTGTATGGATTTTTTTGGCTTTATGTAGTTTTATGTGTAAATGCCACAAATTTTTGTAACAAGACATAAAAACTTACGTTTGTGGGATGTTCTACTTTGAGTTATTAATAACTATCTACATTTTCATTTTCCCCTGAAATGAAATTTTTTAACTTTAGACTATAAAACAACCTTCTATTACGTTTTATTTTGGATTGCCCTCCTTCATCAAGCATGTAAAGATATGGCCAAATGTTTAACATCTTTGGATTTGTTTATTGACTTCTCTTAAACATGGTATTTACAGATAGTTTTTAGGTCGTTAAACTTGCTAGGTAGGGAAAGTGGAAAATGATTTTGGATGGGATACTTTCACTTGTGGAGTAAAAGTGACCAGAAAGAGATATGAAAGGTCATGTAGTGTGTCCTGGCTCCTGATAAATCACTACAAAATTGTTTTGGAATGTGTTGAATTTCGACTGTTTATAATCATTTAAAGTTTAAAAATCTTGTGACTCAAATTGAATGCTACTGCTTAAGTACAAAGTTCTTATAGCTTTAATATCTCACTTGCATGTTATCTGCACTTTCACCACAGCAAGACCCCATCTCTATCAGACCCCAAAAGAGTGTTGAGGTTGCTGTCGAATGAACAGGGAAAAAGGGGAAGTGTGGTGGCTTTTTGCAAGATGAATCCTTGTTGTGCAATGTGCAGTGCAGGTTCAAAAACAAATGTGCTTGTGCATTTTCAAAAAACAAACTTAAGGGGGAATGGAGTCTTGCTCACAACTCACACAAGGTGATTTTGATTTTGATTTTGAAGTCATTGTCTAAAGAGCTATAAATAAATTAATAATTAACAATGAAAGCATATGAATGAATGGGGAACTTTACTTTTATATGTAGCTCTTCATCAATTGCTGCTGTATTAGCATCTTCCGAAATTGTTTAAGCGCTTAACGATGCAGCTTTTGATTCGCATATTAGCCTTTGGTAACATTTTCATATAGTGAAGTTATTGTTGCATGTTGTGTAAACGCTGTCTACTTAAGATGAATGACTAAGATATTATCACTTAATATCTATGTAGTCAACATTCAAAAACAAAGATATTATCATGTCATTTATTTACTATTGGATAATTTATTTACTATTGATTGTTTAGTCTACCTAATCTAGTTAGCGATTGCTCAAGTAATTCTAATGGGTGAGTTTTACGTGCTGTAAATTGCTGAATAACGATAACATGTCATTCTGCAACAGGGCTTTGATTTTCTGTTTTTCGGTGAACATTGATTGATGACTTTGGACTTGAGGCACTAATTAACAACTTTGTCTTGACCTTGAATGTTGGTTAAACATCAGCAGAACTCTAATAGAGATATGAAAGCAAAAATAAATTTAGTGATTGATTTCCAAATGAAAAAATTTACTATAAAAACCTAATCAGCTAATCTAAATTAATCTCCTAAGGGATTTTTAACTTTGGATCTCAATGACAGTGCCAACATGACTCACTTGAAGATAATTGTAGAGACCATAGAGAGTGAAAAATTGTCTCAGCATTGTCTTTGCTTTTTCTTGATCCTTCAATCCGGTAAGTCCATGCATTTGTACAACTATGTATTTATTCAAGAAAGATGGATTATTACTCTATTTATCAGTCCAAGTAACCATTAGGATCGGCTTAGTGATTAGTGGTTTGAGTAGTTTGTATGAAATCATAAATCAAAAGAATTATCGGTGGTCTGAGTAGGTAACTGCAACTAATTTAGAGTAATAATGCATTATTAGACTTGATTATTTAAGTATTATGAAATTTATGATTTACTATTTTGTTTTATTATATTACGGAAATGTTTAATTAATTGATATGTTATTTATAAATATTTTATTGATATTTATATGAAGTGAACTCTTACGAGTCTACTAGTTAATCCAAGAATATTCAATTAATATACATCCTCATTCATCTCACAATAACTTATTTGTATGTTGTTCATCAGTTCCAAAGATTGCGTGAAATAAGTGTTCTATGCGTACGAAGCATAATCGCTCATGATTCCCTTGAACTTATGTGTCATGATCCTCGCACATCAATGTGGTGCACAACTCAATCGTGTGTGTGTCAATAGTCAATATTTATCCACCAAGGCTTTGGTTGGAAGTTTTGGTCAAGTCTAGAGAATGTTTTTAATCACGGTCCTCTTGGCACAACAACCCATCCGTCTCTGTACCATGTGGCTCACGACATAGTTTTGTTCAATTATTTTGATCTAAGACCAATGAAAGATTTCCTGGACACATGTTGTATAATGTTGTAGTACGACCATTCAACATATGAGCCATTCCTTTCATGCCAGGATAAGGGGTGATGGTGACGAAAGCCAGGTAGGGACTACAGCAACTTTGACTGGTTTTAGATGCAACCTTTCATTACTTTTTTTTTCTTTTCATAAGTTTTTTTCTTCGGAGATAATTTCATTTGAGATATAATCAGACATTAAATGTAAATATTTTTTTGTGAGAGACTAATCATTCGAACATTAGATGCAATATTTCATTTATTAGCATCTTTTAATTTAGTTAGGATATTTCACTCTAGTTGGCTAATTTATTTAATTATCACATCACATGTGACAAATCTTGGACATGATAAGAAGTCATGCAGCCAGGAGCTTGAATGTTGAGTGATTACGTCTCTATCTCTCTCTCATTTATTGGAGTCCCCTATATGTGTTTCCTAAACTAGATAGATTTTAATTTTACCCTCCCAGCTTGCTATGAACTAATCAAATTGTTTTGTGTCTATACTAATTAACCACTACTTTAACATTAATATGAACATGTTTATTATAAGTGGGAAGAAAAAAAAAAAGAGTTGATTATAGTGGGAGTAAACCGTAAAGTGGTGGTAGCTAATGTTCTTTTCTTAAGGTCCACACGCTGAAGACTCTTGAGGGCTATACAGAGCAACTGAGGAAGAAAAATGTTGTAAATTACAAAGGTCCAACTGCTTCCACCGCAAAGTTGAAACTTAAAATTAAAATTTTCCAAGTCGTGGAAAAATTAATCACTTGAAGATAAGTTAGAATCCCACTGTCTTAAATAATACCTATTTAAGAACTTAAAGACCTATGATTTATATTTTACGCATTGTAGAATAGAGTATTGACTCCATATATATTATACACTAATTATCAATATTTGAAAGTTCACATTGGTTAATTGGAACTTAAAGACTTTGATCATAGAGACCCTTTTGTGTTGGAATTTTCTCCAGCACCACATTCTAGTAGTCTTGTTAATTGATAAATGTTTTATATGCTTACATATTTTAGTATTTATCTTATATTTTACTTTATTTTAATAACTTTTACGCTAATATAATTATTAATTAGGAGAAAGTTTAGTGCCTTTAACTTTTAAGAAATTTTATTAGTTTTTTATGTTTTATGTAGGAAAAGAAGAAGAATTGAAGATTTTGGAAAAATAGCTTTGGAAGTTCAAATCACACATCTTTTGAAGCATATTGTGAAAACCTAAAGCATATTATTTGTACTTTATTTTAGTCCTTTTAAAATGATTAAAAGTAAGGATAAAAAAATTTAAAGACGAAAAAATAAAAATAAAAAAGTTCAAGAATTAAAAACAAAAATTCTAAAACATTTAGGGACTAAAAAATACTTTACCCATGGAAATATTATGAACCATTCTTCCAGATTGAATTTGAGAGATTTATTGCAATCTTATTGAGTGGGCATATTTTACAAAATTAAGTCATTTGATTTTTCCTTTTAACAACGAGAAGGTTTTTCACAATAAAATTCTCGGTGTTATTTTTCTAGCTTGACACTTATGGTGCCAATTTTGAACTCATAATTTGGTTTACTAATTCTGAACATTTTTTGTTACATGGCCATGTCCAATGAGCTGAACGACCCCCAACAACCTTGCCCCACCTTGTGGCCAATTAACTCCCTTGCACTTGCACACACATGCAAACAAGCACACACACCCAAGGAAGCGTGTGCATATATTCTACCAGCAGATACTAATTACAGAGAGTCTTTCGTAGTAGTTGATTGAGTAGAAACTTGAAAGATAGCCTTGTCTCTGTCGTGGCAGCAAAGTACCCTAATATCAACTCACTTAAGCAAACCGTTCCTAACTAATAATGTAAAAAATTAAGCCACTTGGCACAAGCATAAAAAGTCTAGTTTATAGTGTGGACCAAGTTAATTATAATGTTAAACCTGCTTAGCTAGCTACATTACCCACAACTAGGAACATTGGAGGTAGTAAGATTTTATTTTTTTTATTATCAAGTATCAAGTATTAATTATTAATGTTAATTTTTTTTAACATGAGACGATAAAATCATATATGTAAAATGAGAATGAGATCACATTTTAGTTTCATCACAAATTGTATTAGTGTTAGCTAAACTTAAGTCCACCGTATCAATTTATTGAATCAATTCAGCAAATTAAAAATAAAATTGTGACTGACTCAACCAAAGATTTTTCAGATGGTGAGAAAATATGGCTACTTTTGCTTTGTCCTCTGAGGCTGCTTTACATTGTGTTGTCCGTTATGATAAGGTTAAAAAATAAGAGGAAAAAATCGAAAACAAACAAATGAAGGAGTAATGTCGTAGTGTCCAATTTATACAGTTACCTTGCTTGTTTTACACGTAAAATAATTTTGGGAAGGAGAATTGTATTACTATGAATTCTAGAGAAAATTAAGCAGGCTAATTTCAATTAATATGTTATCCATTTTGTGGTTTATGGGTATGCTGCAACTCAAGCCCAACAAAGGTGGAGACTGAAGAGGACATGTCGATTACACTCACATGGACTTCTTTTTTCTAACTATCTATAGGGGAAAGCACTTTCCACATTCCTAGACAAGTTAGGCAAACCACAAAAGATTTCCAGTGGAAAATGCAAAAGCTGGTTCCATATGGAAAGAAATTAATAGTGACGAAAATTTTAATTTTATTATTTATTTTTCAAAGATCAAAATTGGGTCACAATCAGAAGAATTGGTCATGAAAACGGTTTTTTTCAAACTCTAAGAGTTTTCATACACAATGAGCCAAATCCACAGCACCTAACGAAGAAGTAGAAACCGCAAGCAGCCACGTCGTTGGTGACATCATTTTTTCCACGTGATAATGCTATACTGGCTTGAAGCTTCTCATTTCCCTTATAAAAACCACAAAGATTAACTTCGAATAACAATGTAACAAGCCCTCTTGTCTTCTCTTCTCTTTGTGTTCCTAAAAAACACACAGCACAAGTAGACAAACACAAAGGAACAAATTGCAAGTTGAGAAAATTAACATGGAAAACAGTGACATTTCCTCTGCCCCACTTTCTCACTCCCCCACTAATTCCTCTTCTTCCTCACCAACACCACCTTCACCTCCTACTGTTGTGATGAGTCCTTGTGCTGCATGCAAGATTTTGAGGAGAAGATGTGCTGAGAAATGTGTCTTGGCACCTTATTTTCCTCCAACTGAACCTGCCAAGTTTACCATTGCACACCGGGTATTTGGTGCCAGCAACATCATCAAGTTCCTTCAGGTAGTTACACGATCAATACTAACAATTTTTTTTATCCACAAATATTAATTATTTGTATTATTAATTTTTTTTTTTTGTTAACTGGAATTCGAATCTGCGATCTATCTTTCGTTCTCTTCTCTCTTCAACATCTTTTTTTTCTCTGAGTCGATGATGACAGTGTTAAGAATCCCTCCATTGTTGAGTTGTAGTTCCCTGTATCACCCGTCAAAGCGTCCTCTCCACAAAGACATATGAACAAAAGTGCCTAATTTTTATGCTGCTCCCGATAAGTGTCGACAAAGTGTAGATAAATAAATAATAAGATCAATTATATTTTCAGTCCTATAGTTATAGAAATATTCGTCTTTGATCTCTAAAAAAATATTTTCTTTTTGATTTCTCTTTTATAGAAATATGTCCATTGCGGTCTTTGTCTTTTATAAAATCGTCTTTTTTAGTTTCTTATTTATGAAACAAAGATCCCACATAACACATTTTCATACATAATAACGAGTAAAAAGAGATGTTTTTATTTACTAAAAAGTAAAAGCAAACATTACTTTATAACAACTTAAAAATATATTTTATCTTAAAAAAAAAACAAAAACTCTCTACTTTAGCAGTGAAACCTGAAAAGTAAACCGTACAAATGCCTAATCATGTGAATCTCCTGACTTTATTTTTTTTTCTAATGTCAATAACTCTTTCCTAATTAGATGAAATGGAGTTTGGAGTTATAAAGCCTCAAATAAATGCATTTTCAACAACCTATTTCTAACGAATACCTGGTGGTGGGCATTCAAGTAGTTATACTTAATTAACACTCTCCTGTATTCCAAGTCTTAGCCTTTAAAAAGAAATTTAAGATCTAGAAGCAACCAACAGATACCTAAATTTTTCTTAACCATTAAATATTTTTTGTCCAATGTATTTTCTCAAGGGTAGAAAATTAAAACTTGGGCATTTTTTATCATCTAAACTTTTTTTTTTTTTTGCATTTATTTTTCAGGAGCTTCCAGAGTCTCAGAGAGCTGATGCAGTGACCAGCATGGTGTATGAGGCTAGTGCAAGAATAAGAGACCCTGTTTATGGTTGTGCAGGGGCAATTTGCCAGCTCCAAAAGCAGATCAATGAACTTCAAGCACAATTGGGCAAGGCACAAGCTGAGCTTGTGAACATGCAGCTTCAGCAAGCCAATCTTGTGGCTCTAATTTGCATGAAAATGGCACAGAGTCCACAGGAATCACCACAACAATCAGTGGATGATTTCATTTCAACTCCTCCCCACAGTGGTGGTGCCTATCAAAGTGGCATGAACTTCTTTGAGGACAACACTAGCCTAAACTCACTATGGGAACAGCCCCTTTGGACATGAAGGAGAATCAATATCATATAAATATTAATTAAATATAGAATACGGTTAGACATTCACAAAGTGGTTCGTATGATTGTCTCCCAAGGAGAAAGTTGAACGAATCAATTAGAACTAATAAAAAGTTAATTCAAATTAAGCTAGGATTTATGCAATTATGTTAATTTAATTCCCTGCATGAGGAAAAATTTGGAGGGAAAGAATATGATTTAGTATCTAGTAAGAAGGTCCTGCATTCAATCCTTTGAGCATGTTGATCAAATTTGATTCCTAACTTTGTGTATAAAAAATGCATTGTTAGGAGATGTATTCGATCACTTGCTAGGCAAAAAACATCAACCTAAAAATAATAGATGGTGTTTTACTCCATGTAATATTTGAAATTGAAGAGAAAGGAAATTGTTACGTTTTAAGTCTTTATTTACGGTACTATTTTTGAAGATTAAACACCTTTTTCTACCACCTACTAAATATAATCATGAAAAAAATAATACGATGTCTCGTGAATGCTTAATTGTTCCTTGTCAAAGTAGTAGCTTTTGACCATCTCTCTCTTGGCTTTGGATTCGTTATTTGGTTTCATAATACAATTTTTTGTGTCAATCAATAGGGAACACTGGTAAACTTCAATATGATGCCTAGCAACAAAAATAATGAAAAAGAAGTTTAGCCTCTTTCAATTTATCATCTTAAATATATAACTTGAATTTTAATATTTTAAAAAATATATTAATAATTAAAAATAAAATTGGATTTAAATATAAATTATTTATCATTAATATAAAATATAATTTTATATGTGTTTTGAAATATTTATTTATTATTTATTTCGTGTAATGCACGTGTTAAAAAAAACTCGTCAAATATATATGAAATAATCTAAAATTTATTATAATCTTCGTCAATGATTTTTACTTAATGGTCATTGTTGCATTTTTTCTTTTAAATGGACATTCTCACTTAGAAAAATCATATCTTAGAAAATGTATAAAATTTGCTTATATAAACTCTAAAATAAGAGATTAATCTAACATGACAATTCCATGCTCATACTTTAACTTTTCAAAGATCAATCTTTGGCCTTTAGACTCGCTTCAGCGACTTCGCCCATTAAGTGAGAAGGGGGTGAGGTATTATAGATTATAATAGATTGGAAAAACTGCATGATTTTATTCGAGTAAACACCTAATTAAGTCTCTGAAAAAAAAATTTAACCCAAAATTTGATTTTTAAAGAAAAAAGTTACTGAATAATCTTTCAAAATTATAAATATGAGACAATTTAGTGTTTTACTCATTTTTCTTTTATTTCTAGTATATAATTATATCCTAAAACTTCTCAAAGAAAATACTTCCTAAATTTTGAATACGTACTAATTTAATCCCTAAAAAATAATGAATAACCTAAATCGATCCTTGAAGATATTAACTGAAATAGATAAATAAATAAATTGTCTCATATTTATAATCTTAAGTAATTATTCTATGACTTTTTTTAAAGACTAAATCAAGTAAAAACATTCTTATATAGATTGAATTTGTATTTACACTATTGAATTATGTATTTATTCTTTTTTATTTGATTGGCTATTTAACTTATTCTGAATAACGATTTAAAAAATGGTAAATTACTAATAAACATATTTATATGTTATGTGATTCAGACCATGAATAAAGTAATAAAGTTATAATAATAATTAAAAAGGTTAACTCAATTGATTAAATATATAAATTATTATAAATTTTAATATTATTTTCAATTTTGACAAGATTAAAAAATGCAACAATACACCGATACAATGGCTGAATGGCCAACTTTAATAATCTGAACAAAATTAGTTTCACATCAAGTTAGTTTGAAACTTTGAATCAGGAAAAAAGAAATTAAATTAAATCAAAGGAATATTCAATAGTTCATGTGTCACTTTCACACTTTACTCTCCAAGAGAAAGTAAGGAGTTACCATATGGCTGGCATGTGTCTCTCGGCCTGAAACGCGTTTGCGGGAACTATTTTCAAATCACGTGTGAAGCACGTGATCTTTTTATCAAGCAGCAACCATGTCCCACGTTGTCACTTGTCCGCGATTATAAAATTCCACAGACACTCAACTTAAAGATGTAAATGAGTTAAATTATTTATCAATTATTTGAATTTGATTGATTAAATGTTCAATAAAATTTATTTATTTAATTAATTAAATTTAGGATTGATTTCAATTACTCAAATGAGTTAAATTTAAACTTTAAAATATTGACATTAAAAATTCCTGAATAATTCATTTTTATATATGTATATAAAGAGAGAGAAAAAATTACATGGATTCTCCAATATTATAACACATGTTTGTCACATGTTTTTTATTTGTAGATTATTATATACTATTAAAATATTGTGTTAAATACTAAATTGATAAAGTCAAAAAATAATTTTAGAATTTTCTTTGTAAATTAAAAAATAATTAAGTTTTAAATGAGTTAAACAAGTTAAGTCAAAGTTTTAATTTTTTAAAACAAGTTAAGTTAAAGCTTCTAATTAGACTCCTTTAAATAAATAAGTTAAATTTGAATCATTTTTTTCTTGACAAGAGAAACTTAAATTTATAATGTTTGACTTAGTTCGACTCATTTACACCCTAAATCATGATTATGGATAATTATACTAAAAATACTGAGTTTAATTAAACTTTTTAACTTTTAAAATTTAAATAGTGTATGGTTAATGGTTTTAGTTTTTTTTTAAAAACAAATTAAGTATTTAAAAAAAGTGAATTGGTTCTTTTATTATTGTTTTAAAATTATTTTTTTAACTCACGGACTAAAATATCAAATTTCATCTATAAAATAAAATAAAATTTTCCTTCTTTAGAGCCTAATCCCCATTTTATAAATTGTTTAAAATTTTATTAAATTTTCACAAAAAAAATAAAAAATAACCACGTAGGAAATATTTTGCATATCAAATCTATCATAAGCCCCAAACATTTAGATAGAAAATAAGAAATTGAGAGTTTTAAATAGAAAACATTAATAGATAAACTAAATTTACTTAGTTTTAAATTTTAAAAGAAATAAACTTAGCTAGCTTAAAAAACTTGAGAGGAAAAAAATAGTGCATGATTCAAACTAAAGAGATTAGGTCAAAACGTAAACGATGTTGGTCAGTTTATGTTTAATTGAATTTTAGTTTTTGTATTTTATTTTGTGTATGGAATTGTCAATTTGGATCAATTCGATCCATTTGAGCCTATCTATTCATGGTTAGTACATTTTTTTGGATAGAGTTGGACTAATTTAATGAGGGTTGAAAATATTGCTAATCTAACCTTTGATGGGTTTGAGAAAAGTGGGTCAATTCATGAGTTACACACTCGTTAAAATATCAAAAAGAAAACTATCAAAATAAATTTACTTCTATATAACAAGTTAATAAGATACTTTTGAATGATTATAAACTAAAAAATATATAGGTTGTCATTTGTACAATAAAATAGCAAAATATGATATGAAATAATAAAAAAATAAAGTATATAAATTGTGAAAATAAAAAAGTGTTATACATTAAAAAGTAATCATTAACAAATTGTTGGTGAAAGTGGTCATAGACTTGATGCTTTTAAAGAAGAATCTAAATTTAAATATTGTAAATAAAAAAACATAATTGACAACAGAGAAGAGTCAAGTTTCCTTACAAAAATTAATTATTAGTAAAACTTCTAAATATTCTCATTAATGTCATGGTAAAAAAATAATTTCAATATACAGGATATTAACCTCAAATTAGGCACTAACAACACATAATATTAAGTTTATCATTTGTGATTTTACTAAGTATAAAAAAGTAAATACAAAAATTGAGCCAACCGGCTATTCTAATCCATCACAACCTATCATAATTTAGGTTAATAAAATTCCAGGTCCCGTCAAACTGCGCTAAAATAAGCTTAGACTTATATTTTCACAACTTAACCAACCTATTCATCGAAAAAATCAAGTCAGTCCATTATTCAAGCTCATTTTAACACCCAACTTATCATTGATTTTTATAAACAGTACACAAAGGAGAAATATAAAAAAATAAAAAAATAGAACAGCAGTGATTCTTATTATATTTTTTATTTATAAAAAAGTTTTTTCTTTATCAATTTATAAAAACTAACAATGGGTTATATCTCTATTATATTTATGTTAATTATTGAATGTTATTTTGAGATGAGAAATTTAATTTGAATAAGTGAAAAATGTAGCTGAATGTAAGTAATTAAAATTAAGAGAACCAAAATTATCTGTAAAATAAAATCTAAAATTAAAAGTGTAATTAAGCTTACTTTTTAACACATTTTTTGTACATTGTTTATTATTAACTAAAACTTATATACGAATTACGTGAATATATAACTGCTTATTTAATTGAGCTGAATTTAATATTTGAGACAAAAAAAGTGAAAAAAAAGTAAACTTTTATTAAGTTTAATCATAATTTACAAATTACAAAGCTATACATATTAATAATTTTATTCATATATTTTCTTATATGTTAGTTCCTTATACTTTTTCTTAACATGGAAAATTATATAAACAATATTATTTCATGTCGTTTTCTTTTAGCAAAGTTCTTTCAATTTTAATGCGCTAGATTATTAAAAGCTTTTTAAATTATATATCAAGTGCACGTTAAGACAATAAAAAAAGTAAAAATACTTACTATATTAAAATATAATTTTTAAGTTATTTTATATTTATTTTAAATTAAACTATTTAAGATTATATATTTAATACTTCTTATTACTTAATCATGAATATGATGCGCAAGATTAAAAAAAACATTTAAAAATTGGTACAATTTTAAAATGCATATGCTATATTTTAACTTAAAAAGAATCACTTTTCTGTTTTGTGTGGGCGAAGGGAAACACGTTTGATTTCTATTGACTGATTGAGTCAAAATTCAAAACTGCATCACACCGGCGCATCATAATCCTGACCAATAGTAGTACTTTTCGTTTAGTAATCTATTTTAATTTTAATTAGTTCTCAGAAACGTACGTAAAGTGAAATCAAGACATGGGCTCCTTAAAGTAAAAGGTTATAAAGTTGTTGTCTAATTCCGAAAACTTATTACGTTTTTTAGTTTTTTTTTTTTTACATGTATGATTTGAAGGAATATTTCTAATTATTTGTGGAGATTAATTTCCTTTGAGATACCTTAGTATACAGGAATTAGATTTCAAATTTTTAATTATTTTTTTAGAGATTCAAGCTCATTAATTATCACCCAAATCAATAACTTACCAGTAAAAATATATGGATTTTAATAGAATTAAAAAAACACATTATCAATAAAATAGAAATCATTTCAAAATATTTTTTAAAATAATAATTATAAAATTTAATAAATTGATTATACATGCCAATTTATAGTTAGACGACAATTTAAATAATTTTTACTTTCCCAATACATATATTATTATTCAGATATATTTATTTTGAATGTTGGTTTTAAGCGCTTATTGTATTTAAAATATTTTCTGTGATATAGATTTAATAAATTTGGCCTTTAGATTATGTAATATTATTTCAATGTGTATGTATATTAAATTTTAATTGAATTAAATACTATATGTGTATAATTTAATAACTGATATTAATTTATATTCTAAATATATAAATATTCTAAATGTGTATATATATATATATATATATATATATATATATATATATATATATATATATGTGTGTGTGTGTGTGTGTGTGAGAGAGAAATTTTATATACTCAATCTATTTAATAAAACCTACCAAATATTCAAAGTTAAATCAAGGCTTAATTACAATTTGGTTTTCATATTTTATTAGATGTACAATTTAGGCTCTTTATTTCAAAATAAATACATTTAATTCTTCTATTTTAAAAAGTTTTAATTTTGTCCATATTTTTTACTTTTTATATTTTAATTAAATAAAATATTTTTACAATACCATAAATGGTTAAGAATATATTAGGTCTATGATTTAATTGGACTGAAATAAAAAAAAAAATATAAGCAAAGTTGATAATTTGATCAAAATTACAGATATTTTTAAAATAAGAGATCAAATAATTTTATTTTAAAATAGAATTACCAAAATTATGGATTGAAAAATAACATGGGTGCATAAATTATATTTAAGCCCTAAACCAGTACAATTCAAGATTCGTAAAGGAAATAGTTGAATAAAATACATTTAACATAATTCATTCATACAATAATAGTATAATCACGTCACTTACATGTGTTTGACTTTTATTTGAAAAAAAAATAATTTCTTCTAGTATTAACTATTGAACTTTCTTCTCGACCTTCATCTCTTATGTTTGTCAATATCCTCTCGTCACATTCATGTTGAGTGTGACATTCACATAAAATTATAAAAATAAATTATAAGAAAGATTTTAATTATTATTTCAACACATTAAATTTCAAACATTATATTTGATGTTGTACATATTTATCTTCCTTTTTCATTTAATTTTCATCTTTCAATTGTATCCATACATAATTCAAAATATTTCACAAAAGTTAAAGGAATAATAAATGTACCAAAATAATTGTGAATTCCCAAATTTAGTTTATGATATTAAAAATAGAGTCATTCAATTCAATCTATTTTTTACATTTAAATTAGATTATATTGATTTTAATATATTGTATTTTTGGTATTTCTATATTATAAATATTAAGATAAATGTTATTTTTATCCATTATATTTTATTTTGGAAATATGTGTTTTCAAAATTTTCATTTTGATTTTTTATCACTACTACAAAAATAGCTTTTTACAATACGTATTTTACGACGGTTATACAGGAACCGCCTTAGAAGAAAAAAAAACATACTTATATTTATAATTTTCTAAATTACGACCACCTATATCCAAGACCCTCTACCACACACATGATGATATATATCATTTTTTTTAGAAAATAATTCATCCAGATTTTACATGCTTATTCAATTATAAATTATCAGATTTTAGTACATCAATTATTGATTAATTATGCAGAAAGACATAGAAATTAAACTCTAAAAAAAATAAATTAGTAATGTTTTAGATTTTTGTAGCTAAAAATACTTAATTGTTTTGGAAAATTGGGGATTGCCAACTTGGAGGCATATGTTGACTCCTATATTGGGTTTCAAAGCTTTATAGGAATAAAATCTTAATCGGTCAAGATTACTGCCTTGATGAATCTCATAACTTTGTTGAAAAAAACCCTCCCCTATTTTCTGATAGTCCTAACTCCTTAACTTGAGTTCATCTTGAGAATTCATGCCATGGACAATTATTTTGTCATGAGCAAAACAACTCTAATTTACTTGAGTTCATGCCATGGACAAATACCGTTCTATTGACTTCAGATTGAACATACTTTCCATTTATTTTACACGTTATATTTTATTTTACACGTCTTTAAAAGTCAACTCTGACACACCATTCAAAGACGGTTATTAACAAATAAATAACCGTTTTTGAAAGTCAACTCTAACACTTCATTCAAAGACGGTTAGTAACAAATAACCATCTTTGAAAATCACCTCTGACATAACATTTAAAGACGGTTATTAGCTGCATACAAAGACGGTTATTAAATAATAATCGTCTTTAAATGTAAATTCTAATACAACATTCAAAGACGGTTATTAGCTAATAACCGTCTTTGAATCTAAACGTTGACACAACATATAAAGACGGTTATTAGCTAATAACCATCCTTAAAAGGTTTGTACATTCAAAGACGGTTGTTATAATAATCGTCGTAAAAACCAATTTTGTTTTAACGACGTTTTAAACAAAAATGGTTGATAACCATTGTTAAATACATTTATTAACTGTTGTAAAAAGTCTTTTTTTTAGTAGTGTATGTTTTCAAAAGTTTTCATTTTTGACCCTTTGTATTTTAAAAAGTTTTATTTTAATTATTTATATTTTCAAAAGTTTCATTTTAGTCATTTCTTTTAATTTTCATTAACAAATGTTAGTGTCACAACTTAGAATTGCAACCTTCATCTACCAAACAATATTATCACACAACCCTATAATCAAAGTGTGATTCATTATCAATAAAGATTTAAAACGTTGGGTCTCAACAATAATGAAAAATTATCTGAAGTTGATCAAAATGAAACTTTCGTAAATATAAAAGAGTAAATGACTAAAATGTAATCTTTAAAACCAATGTATTAAAATAAAACAATATTAAAACATAATGGATTGAAAGTGACATTTAGCCTAAATATTAAGTATCCATTTGATTTTGTTTATGTTTAATATTTGTTGAAAAAAATAACCATGAATATATTAATAGAATCTAAGTTTCATTTCATTTAGACTATAATAATGTTGATAAATTAATATTTTATTTAAATTGATGCAAACAACCACCAAGCATGATTAATAGGTATAGGTGTGGGGTTGCTTCCTCCAAGTTGTATTAAATTCTTCAAAAAAGAGAATTTTATCGTCAATAATAATATGTTTAAATTGTCTTTCGTGAAAAGTACATGTGATGGTCTAGACCAAAATAAATTTGAAAACTTTTTGCTTAAAAATAAATCTAAATCCGTAAATACTCTCACCTAACTCTGAGCTAGGTTAACCCACGCACGACACACCTCTTTCCATTCCTATGAATTCAAACGTTCATGAATTGTCTTTGCTATTGTCTCGCAAACATAAAACATAGAACAAGGTGAGGAGCTTAATAAAACAAGACAATGTTCATGGTACTTTCATGCATCAACGTGAAGGTTGAGAGCTAAGATTGTATTTGCATGTGCTTGTCATTAATTGTGAGTCAACTTTGCAGACAGGGTAAGTGATATTCATCTTGCACACTTGAACTAAAAAACATAGCTCCCTTCGATCACTGAATTATTCCTCTCTTTTTGACTTGGATGGCTAAATTGACGTCTTATTCCCTAACTAACAGAGAACGTGTCTCTTGCCATATTCCAAAAATGAGGGCCACCGTTGTTCCAAGAAAGAATAAAAACCTACAATGGAAGGCCCCATAAATGGCCAAGAAATAAAAAAATGATTACTCCAACGTGCAGTAGGACAACCGGTGGGACCACTATAGTACTGTTTGAGTTTTTCTTTTCTTTTCTTTTTCAAATACATTCTCCTTTAATAACAATTTTGTTTGAGAGACAGTGGAACTAATCTCTAGTTATTTGTGTCTGTCGCCAATTAGCAACTTGGTTGCAAATTCCTTGCTAATCCCTCCTTATTCTATTTAGCAAGGAATATTTCTTCATCAATCAGCGAGTTTCTAGTATCCAGCAAGAATTTAAACATTTATTTATCATATTATGAGAGATTAATCTCTTATACTTAACTATCACGTAGCCGTTGGCTTCCAACTTAATATAACTATATCATTTTTAAGGGGCATGAAAAAATCATATTCCTTGAATGTAGATATCCCGAAATTCCAACAAGTATTAGTTGAATGATTTATGCTTACGAAGAAATTCTTAAACTCTATTGTGTGAAAATATAGAGTTGAAAATAAATTACTGTAAGAAAATTATCCTTCAATTGGAAGAAAAATAAGAATTCCCACCCTCTTTAGATGTGAGTCAATTCACATGCGCATTTTACTTTTATAGGTCAATTTATAAAAGGTTCAAATGCATGGCAAGTCAATCCACGCACTGATAGTTTCACGAGGTAATTCTACTGCAAGTCGTTTATTATACTTTGATATTCTTTTAATTGTTAATATTTTACTGACTTTTCTCAATTCATATAACATTAAAAGAAATCAGGAAAGATTTTTGTTAATAAAAAGATACATGATTTTTTTTTTGAACTGCGAAGATACATATTATGTTTTTATACAAAATAAGGAAAGTACTATAGGGTAAAAAAAAAAGACAAAAGTACAGGATATTGTATCACTTCACATCAAGGGATGTATCTTTTCATATGCATCATTTGTATGTATAGGTTAAGATTCAACATCTTTACCTGGAGGCTCATTCTATTGAAAATGTATACTATGTTGGACACTTTTTATGTATTTTGATGGGTATATTTTTTTATTAATTATTAATTATTAATTATTAGTTTATTAGTCTTGGTTAACAGGACTGATCGAATCCTTCATCTTTTTTTTTTAATTATCATATCCCATCAATTTCATATCTCTTTCATGCCTACACCTTGTGTTGATATAAATATACAAGATTTATAGCCAATAAAAAAAACCTTCACTTCAAGTGTTGTGATTATATTTGGCCTGATTTTTTAAAATGGTAAAAATAATTATAATTAAATGATTAAAATTATACATATATGCACAAGTAAAATTTACGTGTCATTAAAAATAATTTTTGTTTGAAGTAAGCAATAATTACTTACATAAAAAAATGTTGTTTTTAGAAGAAGTACTTTGATAATATGTTGATTATATAAAAAAACAGACATTTTTTAATTGCCATAATGATCTTAGCATACGTGAAGAATATGACTGGGTAACACGCATGATCGTGTAGAGTTAAAGTTGAATTGTAACAGTAGGACGTGCAAGAAAGAATATATTCAAAGATCAACATTTGTTAATGAAAAATTAATATTTTATTAAAAAAAATTAACTTAATGAGCGAGGACCAACGACGAACGAGGAGGCTGTTGAAATTAATTTAACGTAATAACTCATTAGTTTGAGTGATTTTAAACTTAATCTCTTTAAAGAAGGTTTTATATTCAAGTCTAATGAATGAAAAAAAATATAATTAAAAATGAATATTTCACTAAAAATAATCAATCAGATTTTTTGTCAAAAGATTAGTCATTAGTAAAAAATTAATGTATAATCATGATGATAAAATAAAATAAACTTAATGAGGAACAAAAGACAATCAATTTTAATTTATTTTGACTAGCTCGCTAAAAAAAGTTTATATGTTATGAACTTGTTGTTGAAAAATAATTAATATTTTAAACATATTAAGGATTTAATTGGAGCTAGTACGTATTGACAGTCTAAATGTTTTTTTTAAGCAATAACTAATCACAAAATGTTGAAATTTGAATCTTAACTTTGACATAATCTTAAAGGTCACCTATCAGTATAGCAATTAAATTCTTATGTTAAATATACTTTAGCAAAATTCCTCTTATATCTATTTTTTTAACCTTTAAAAATCAAACTTAATTATACTACTTTACGAATTGAGTTAAATTCCATTGGTATTTACTGTTATATCTTAAGCAAAAACATTTGTACAAAATTAGTAGATAATTAAGAATATCATTATATTTTTAATTATTTTACATTCAAATTAAATTAATAAATAATATTTAATACGGTTATCAAATTCATTTTATGTAAATTTTGCATATAAATATAAATATATAGAAGGGGTGTGTGTATAAAGTAAATTCATATTGATGGAATTTTGTAAAAATTAATGTCTCTTTTTAAGTTTTCTCAATAAACTGATAAAAAATTATTTTTTAAAAAAATGAATTAAATATGCTCCTAAAATTATATTTTAAATAAATGTTTATAATGCATATACACATATAATAAATTATGAAAAATTATCACTAAATACACCAATCAATTATGAAAGAATTTAAATTTAATCAATAATTACAATTCTATAATTTTTTTGCATAAAGAAGACCTGAAATTTATATATACAACTCAAATTCATGGCATTCAACTTTGACTATAAAGTGGTTGTCTGAGTATTGAAATTTCAAAGAAGCTGATTCAAAGTAGTACGGTACGGTGTTCTTTCTTGACAAATGTTTGTTATTAAAATGTTAATCAACATATTTCTATAATTAATATGAAAATGTTAATATATGTAGCACAGACATTTTTCATGAAAAATAATTTTGTTTAAGTCGGATAAAATGATTATGGACAATAAAAATTAAATATTTCATATTTAATAATTAATATAAAATAAAATATAACATTGTATCACTGCATAGATTTCTACATTATCAACATTTCTAAAATAATTATTATGATGTTCAATTTTCATGCATTGTGCTTTTCAAGTAATTTCCATGCATAGTTAGTGTAAAGATTTTATATAATATTATTTTTTATGATTTTTTTCCTCAATTACATCATTCCTCTCATCATTCACTTTAATTTATTCTTCTACTTCTCTCTTTTTTAATGTGCAAAATCAATGTAGAATCGGCATTTCTCAACGGCCAATTGAGATAGCTACAAAGAATTAATGAAAAAATCCAATAAAAACTACATTCGATGAGATAAGATATTTTTATTAATTTCTAGATTTTTTTTACTAATAAAAAAAACTTATTTGATTGTTTGGTTAACAATTTGTTAATTTTTAATATTTTTTAAAATGTTTTTTAAAGTAAGTTTTCTAAAACATTAATTTCTAATTTTTAGTTTTGTATATTTTTTTCATTGTTATTCTTAATATATTTATCAAATTCTTCTGTTATTATTTTTTAAATAGATAATAATTTTATTATTTTTATGTTATTTTATATTTTTTAATTATTTCTCAACGGTTAATCTTATCTCACTCTTATAATTTAATAAATTAATTTTTCAATTTTCAGTTACTAACTAACTTTTTAACTTAAAATTAAATTTTTAATTTCTAATTAATTTTTTGGTTAGTTTTATTAAATATACCCAAAGAAATAATAACTAATTAGACATTCACGAAGACCCACATCACCACCAGCCCAGCTATTGGGACCGAACGATGATTCTCAATTATTTGTCATCGCACAACATTTTGCATCCATCTAGAATGACCAAAACTACTCTAGAGTCAAATAAAAGGCACTATTTGTTAATTCTCCATGGAAAACTTGCATGTCTTTTGAAATTGAATTTTAAGATAAGAATTAAGTCTTCTTGAAGAAATGTTTGTGTTTTTTATTCAAGAGTACTGCATTTGATGTGCATATTTTCTTACAAGTGAAGAGTTACACAGTATAAATAACCTAACGTTTGAAAATATTAAAAACTTGTGAGTACACGATTTCATAGTACCAAACATCACTATCATAAAAATAATTAATTTTCTAGTTTGTGTGACTTTGCCAAGATGTGTGAGCCTGAAAAAAATATTCGTTATGAGCTGTAACTAAGTTTAGAATTGACGAAGGGAAAACGCTAACAAAGTAACAATACCTTACTTAGCATACTTTTTTAATATTTTTTTTTATCATAGGTTGTAATATTTGTAAATTATTCAAGCAAAAAATGAAAACATATTACATTTAAAGAATAGTTTAATCATTGAGTGTGTAGATGAATTGATATGAATTATTTCAGTTAAATCGATAATCTAAATTTTGAATTTTGTGTATATAATAAAATTAAATATTAAAAGAAATTTTTTTATCATTCATAATAATTTCATCAAATCAAATATAATTACTTCACATAGAAAATATATGTGCTCTTGTGAAAGGAAAAAAAAGTCTAGTGAACAGGGAATAGTGAGACTTATCTCATTTAATAAGTTCCACGTAAATTTCAATTAATATTAAAAAGATGTACTATATTAAAATATATCTTTTGTAAAATAAAATAAAAAAAAATATAGTCAATGGAGTATGTTAGTTTAGCAATTTTCCCCCAATAAATTGATTTGTGCTTAAATGTGTAATTCTGTTAGGTAACTGAAGTTAACAGATATTGACTCAATATTGATTTGGCGCCATCATCTGCGTTGGAATTTGGAATATGGTCAAATTAGCTCCCTTTACGGACATATTTTTTTCCATGCCAGAATTTGTTCTTACTTAGTATTTTGAATTGATGTCTTTTTATTCGTTATTGCTTTGTCACGGTATCTACTTTGTATCGCTTCTTTATTGAGTTGATAAATCCAGAAATTACAAGAAATAGACCTGGAAAGTTTCTTCTTTGACTGTTGGCAAACAACAACTACTAAAGGAGCAAAATGTTTGGTAGGAAGAAGTTATTTGATGTTCCAGAATTATGATTATCAAGAATCATTATTATTAAAAATAAATAATTTTTTTATTGATCATCAATATTCTTGAAATTATATAAAAAATATTTATATAATTTTTTTTAAAATTAAAGAGTTATGTTATATTTTATCAATTATTTTAACTATTTATCACATTAAATAATTTAATAAGAGTAATCGTGTTAACTTTAATGGAATTAAAAAGATAATTTGAGCAAATTTTACTCTCATTTCCTCACACAGGAAAATTTTGTGACAAGACATACCAAACATGGAATATTAAATTTCTAACCTAAGATTCTCAACAAACTTTTTTTTTTTTTCTTGAACCCAACGTCTCCTAATAGAAAATTCAACAAAAGAGAGGAGAAATGGGTTGAATTAATTAAACTTTGAAAGTTCTTTCTCTGGAAAATAGAAACACAATTCCGTTTAAGACATGATTATTATGGTTGATTATTGCTGATGAAGCCAAGATTAAGAAAGCGAAGTAACGTGTGTTGTAGTGTGTTTGGAAATCGGAATCCAATCACATAATAGAGCTTTGGGCTTTCAAGCCCATCTAGTAGTTTTAGTTACATGCAAGAAAAAGAGGAAGAAAGCAGAGTACATGCTTATTAATTTGCTTTTTTTTATTTGAAAAAAAAAAACTGGGAGTTGCTATTTCCACTACCTATATTACTAATACACTCCCTTTAGTATCCCCCCCTAAAATACCCTAGAGAATTAATGTGATTTTGTACTCCCCTTGTAATTCTTTTGGCCTCTCCAACGCGGATGCCAATTCATACGTGGTTCAATCAAGTTTTTTTTAATGGTAAAAGAGATTTTGTTCATGGGAGCTAACACAAAAGCACAAGGTGTGTCATTTTATTAGAAAAATGCAAAACAAAGTAATCCAACATCATGAGTTTATGACAACCCAACAATATACATTCACGGAACGATTCCTTGAAAACCGTCATCCCTCTTCAAAACCACTCCCCTTTACACAAACATATGGATTTCAATATTTATGCATCAAAACCTACATGCAATTAATTAATTAACAAACATACTGTCAAACACCATCAGTACCGAAACTAACAAAAGAATTCTCAAATCCTGTCAGAACTGAATGGAAGTAACAAACATATAAGGAATCACAATGTTCAAACACAGAATCACAATGTTGTTACTATATATACTTCAATTATGCAACAATTCAACTGGTTAGAGACACTTTTTCTTTAGTTTGCAGATGTTAATGATTTTTTTAAGGCAAAATAGGTACCATATATTATATGAAGATAAGTCTTAAATATTTTTTTATCTCTCTAATTTAGTGTTTTTTTTTCATTTTCATCCTTATAAAAAAAATTATTTTAATCTTTGTAAAATGTGTTTGTTTTATTTTTTATTTTCCTTAAAATATTTTAGATAATACTTTGAATAATAAAAAAATGCTTTAAACAATTAAAAAAATATTATTTAAAACACTTTAAAGACAAAAAAAACACATTTTATAAAAACAAAAACAAATTACAAAAATAAGAATAAAAAAATATTAAATTACAGAAGAAAAACATATTTATATCTAACAAGAATAACAAACAAAGTCTGTACAAGATGTACAAACTATACAAAATCAAAATCGTTGAATCCACTGCCAAAAAAACTTCCAAAGGTTCAGGACCCGTATAAGTAAAACAAGTATCAATCCCTCTCTGTACCCTAATAATAAATTTTTTAAAAAAAGACATCGCCTCAGAATTGTTTAGCAATATTGTGCTAATCGTGCAGCACTTGAGCCTTCTCTATAGAGGTCTTGCAAAATCACTCATTGAAGATGATACCAAAAGAATTAGAAAAAAAGGGGAGTGCATAATACCTTAGAAGATTAGTTAATTTCAAGGGTATTTAAGGGAAAAAAATGTAAACAGATGCGGTGATACTTCTGTGGATGATTCTCCGTTTGGTAACTGTGACCGCAACGCACACTATCGGAATTGCTCTGAAGGTGTCGGAAACCTCACAAAATCCTATGTCGATTTGGTTCATTGACTCGCCACAACCACCAAAAAAAGGGAAGTGTATTTACTTGGGTATTCTTGAAAAAGAAAAATAAGGAAGGAGTGTTTTAGCAAAAAAGGGTAGTGGAAATAGCAATTCCCTAAAACGTAACATGTGTGCTAACGTTCTCGGTGTTTCAAAGTCCTTATAATTTTTTTTATTTTTAGTTTTCATAAATTCATGATTTTTAATTTTGATTTCTGTAAGTTTTTTACTCATATTTAATTTCTATAAGTTTGTATTTTTTCAATTATGTTCCCTAAGCACAAACTTATATGATTAAAAGATGAAAAAATTAAAATTTTAAAAACACTAAAATTGAAAGACCGTAAAATTACCAGGACTATACAAAGATTTACAATGGCTAAAATTGAAAAAACACTAACTTATAGAAACTAAATTCATATTTAAGTTTTTTTTTCAGAACAATTGTCACCATTCTTATTTAATTGCTATCATAACTGGAAACAAAAAACATATAATTAGAACCCAATTGCACGAGAAAATGGATCTTTTAGCATCAACAGGGTTTTTTTTAGTACATTGAGTTTTTAAACTGAAACAGAGATGGGCTTCGGTCAATGTGGGGGTATGATTTCCAAGTTTCTATTCTCAACTAGATTTGCTATTCCCACCCATTGGCTTTATTATATTTTTTTATTCAAAAAACACACTTTTTGCATTTCATTATATAGTTATTACAATGAAATCACATTTTCATTAAGGGGAGGGTTGGAAAAAATATAACACAAACGTATTTTTTTCTAATCAATAAAATTGTTTTCATTATGTACTAGATTTGCAACCCCCAAAAAAATTATAATTAATTCTAGAAGTAAGTTTTTTTAAAAAATAATCAAATTAATGAAGATATAAATTTTTTTTAAAAATTGAAATCAAATTAATTAAGATAATTTATATTTTTTTAATAGCATTAAGAATAATATAAGTTATATTTTTAATTGAAATTGAATTAATTACGATAAAAGGTATTATTTATAAAAATAACTGAATTAATTACTGTGTTGATTACCTGCATAATAATAATGGCATTAATTATAATAGTGACTTGTACCATAATTACAAGATAAGTGCTACCAACATACTTCTCTCAACACATGTTCTCTTATTAGTTGAAACTTATTGAAAATTATAAAATCAAAAGAAAGTCATTAAATAAGAAATAATATCCAAAAAAATTATAATTTTCAATAAATGTTAACTAATAAAAGAATGTGTTCAAAATGAATGTGTTGTTAGTATTTTTCTAATTACAAATAAAAATGATCATTTATGTTGTCATTAATTCATATTTTAATTAAAGGTTTAATTACCCATTTAGTCCTTATAGTTTTCAAACTTATCCATTTTAGTCCCTACAATTAACAAGTGATTTTTTTAGTCCTGTAGTTTACCATTCAATTCCTGATAGGTCCCTACTGTTAAAATTGTTTAATACCGTTAAATTATTGTTGCCGGCTGTCTTTTCTTGGAGCTCCATCTCTTCAAGGAGGCCTCTGCCTTGCAACGGATACTGCACTTTCACCCCCACCCTCACCGCCAGCACCCACTGCAAAATTGGCGTCACCATCGACTTCTCCGACACATGCAAATGCGAGAAATGGAGAGGAAGGTTTTGACGGCACGGTGTACGCCGGATACTGCTATGTCTCAAACGAAAAACTCCGTCGTACACCGTGCCGTCAAAACCTTCCTCTCCATTTCTCGCATTTGCATGTGTCAGAGAAGTCGACGGTGACGCCAATTTTGCAGTGGGTGTTGGCGGTGGGGTGGAAGTGCAATATCCGTTGCAAGGTGGGGGCCTCCTTGAAGAGAGGGAGCCTCAGGGAAGGACGACTGACAACAATAAGTTAAACAAGGACGACTGACAACATAAGTTAAACAATTTTAACAACAGAGATCTATCGAGAATTAAATGATAAACTATAAGGACTAAAAAAAACCACTTATTAACTATAGGGACTAACATGGATAAGTTTAGAAATTATATGGACTAAATGGGTAATTAAACCTTAATTAAAAATATATTTTCTATTATAATTAATTATATTGTTAGTAAAAAAGATAGTCTGTCTGGATGTGTCGTCATTAAGATAATTTGTATCATAATTGTTTTAATTACTATCAAAAAGTTAATTTATATCATAATTGATAAGTAATTACAAAAAAGTAATAAATAAAATATATTCGTAACATAATCACAATTGTGTTATGTATGTAAACCTAATGAAATTACAATTTTAATATTTGTCTAGAGCTTATATACATAATGAAATTATGATAGCATTTTTATCAATGTTTACTTAATAAAATTGTAATTACATTGTGTATAAATACACAACATAATATTATTTGATCATGAATTTTGATAGAATTAATGCTTTAAATTTGAATTCAATTCAATTAAGATCAAGAATGTAGAGTATAAAACTGAATCAATCTGTTTTGTTATAAGTTTTTTAAAATGTATCTATTAATTGTATTTTTATAAATTTATAAATAAATGCTTTTTATTTCACTAATATTAATTATGATAATAAAATAATTTAATACAATATACACTTATTTTTATGTTTTCTTTCGGAAGAAAAATTATATTCATGAATAAATCCTAAACATTAGATTAATATATATATATATTTTTTGCATTTCTTACAGGTAACAACTAAATATGAAATCAATTTATATAATAATAATATAAATAATAATAAAATAGTAATAATAATAATATATGACTTTAACAATATTTATTAGGCTATTAAATATTTTAAAAATTAATAGTTTTAATTATATACATATAAAAAAATAAAAAAAAATTATAATTTAAATAAATCCATGCAACACACAAATTAAAATAAAGAGAGAAAAATGATTAGGTATTATAAACCTAATACATTTGCTTATTTGATAAATATTATATTTAATAAGTGTATTAATTATTCTGTCAAAAAAGTGTACTAGTTGTTACTATAATTAGTAAATATTATTGAATATAATAAGCATATTATATTTAATATATATAAAATTTAAAAATAATTTTTACAATTTTTTTAAACCATGACAATAAATAATGAATATTTAAAATTTATATATGTTTAGGTATTAAATTATTGATATTAAAAAATATATATATGCTATATTTAAAATCGCCGAGCATAATTAAAATATTCAAACCCAAGTTCACTTAAAAAAATTTAGCCTAGTTACACTCGAGTCAATGACTTAATATTTTTAAGTACAATTTACTAATGTTGAAAAAAACAAAAAGTCTATCTTACATGACCCACTTTTTTTTTCGAAAAATTTGATTGATTTTTTTTAATTAAATTTCCCTTTTAATCATATTTTTTTTCTTCTTTCAAACAACTCAAACTTAAGACGTTGTTTTAAAAAAAATTGAACCCAATTCTACTAAAACCAATGATGTTGATAAAATAATTTATATATAAAAATATGTTTCATAAACCAGATTTTAGATGATAATAAAAATAATGAATATTTTAATTTATACATGTTTAGACATTAAATTTTATTTCACTTACTTTTAATTTAATAATATAATTTTACTATTAATTTATATTCTATATATAATATATATTGAAAAGTCATATATTTGTTAAATTCAATCAATATTTATATTTTGATAAATATAGTTTTTAATGATATTACTCTATTGAATAATTTTATTTAAAAATTAAATAATTAATATAATATAATATAAAAATAATAAACTTAAATATTTTTATTTACAAATACTACATTAATGGTATTAAATAAATGATATGTTTAAGACTTGTTTTGAAGTTTTTAACCATGCTATTATGAAATATTCACTAATTAATTTTTGTTGAAAAATTTGACCACTTATAATAGATGTCTCATTCGATTTGAGTTTTCTTATTGATTTAAAAGTTCGAATTCAAAACATTGCTTAAAGAAACTAAACCATGCTTAAATGATCTCTCATGCAAATAAATGTATTCATTAACTTATTAATAATATCTCCTAAAATAACTTAATAATAATATAAAGAAAAAATTATAATTTTGATCCTCCTATAATTTTAAATTCATAATTTTGGTTTCTTATTTATAAACCAAAACATTTAATTTTCCTAAATTTCAGAATAAGCAACTTTGATTATTTCATGAGTTGATCATCCAAAGTTAAATGTTGATTTCAGTGTAAAAATTGTATTAATAGGAACTCAATTCATGATCTCTTAATTAAGGACAAAATAACAAATCATTAAGATACTTATTTTATTCAGTTAATTTTATAAATTCTATTTTACATGTATTTATTTTTATTATTATTTTTTAATCATCAAAAAATTAAATCGAAATAAAATATTTAGTATTTAAATGTATTTAATTTTTATTTTTATTATATATTTTAATATAAATTAATAAAGTTTATATATAAAAATTTGTTTTTATTTTATTATAATTTTTTTTAAATTACATAATCTAATATATATTATTTTAAAATAATATATTATGTAAATTTTAAATAATCTACAAAATTTAAATTTATTACTTATTATAATTAATATAAAAATTGTATTGTTTATGTATAAAAATAAATTTACATATTAATTTAGAAATGAACTAAATATTTTGATTTAGAACTAACAAGATAAAAATCACATTTTTAAAATTATTAGAGAATTAAAATTATAATTTAGTTTAATATAAATGAATACTCATTAAAGAATATGTATTTAATAAAGGGAGATAACTAATTATCGATAACATGTATATTTGTTTATTCTGATTTTTTTATCATGTTATGCATATCAAATATGATGAATTTTATTAATATCTCGATTATATATATATATATATATATATTTTTTTTTTTTTTCATGATTTGAATCACAAAAGATTCAAACTTAAGAAATTATTAACGGATCAAGAATAGTAGGGCTGGGACCAAGCACTTGCTAGTTACTTATTTTGTTTTTTATTTGCTTTATTTTGTATCATGCGCGAGCCCAAATACAAATGTCTTGGGGAAAGTTATTTAAGCCTCACACACTCCCCATGGACTTGCACTCTCTCCTATCGGACCAACACCGCCAGCTCGCCGCCGCCGAAGCCATGGAATCGAACCTCGACTTCGCCTTCCGCCTCCAGTTACAGGAAGCCCTCGCGGCCTCCCTCGCCTCCCAGCCCTCCTCTTCCTCCGCCGCAGCTATCGAACAACCCGTCGTCGTCGTCGACGACGACGATGTCAACGCGACGACGCTGCAGCGCCAGGAGCTGGCTCGTCTGGATCGTGAGATGAAGGACCGAGAACACAGCGAGGCGGAGACGCAAAAAATGAGGGAGGAACTCTGCCGTCGGATCCACGACGAGAAGGTGGCGAGGGAGATTTCCGCGATTCCCGAGAAGGACTGGGAGCAGTGGGGCGACAACTTCGAGAAACCGTTCGGAGAGGGCTCGTCCTCTTCGTTGGGGAGTAGAGAGGAGGGCGTTGTTAGGGTTTACTTCAAGGGTTTGGTGAGCGAGGAAAACGTGAGGGGGCAGAATGTCGTGTTGTCTGGGATCGGGGTTGCGATTTGCGACCTAAGCGATAATCTGATATTCGAGGTTTCTAAGTCGCTCGTTGGGAATGACACTAGCAAGGTCGCTGCAGAGATTAAGGCTTTAATTGAGGCTTTCAATGCCGCCATTGCTTTGGACTTGAAGCGCGTCGTTTATTGCTGCGATTATTATCCCCTTTTCCAATTTGTGAGTCCCCGTTAACAGTCCTCTTTTAGCTTAGCTGTGGTTGTTGATAGGTTAGAGATTATGTGTGTTTGGAACATGATGTGGCTTGAATTGTATTTTGTATGTTGCATGGGTTAATGATGGTGGGAATGAGTGAGGTGTCAGGAAATATTTGTTTTATAATTTAAGATATATAAAAATATATTATTTATATTAATTCTATTTTTATAAAATAAACTAGAATAGGTTCAGTTATGTAAAATTAAATTTCTTATATTTTTTTAAGATTTTGTCTTTTCCTTATTTATAAAAACTTATTTTCTTTGGCTGCACACGATCGGAAACGGGTGGTCTTATCTTGGGAGAGGAGCGTAGTCAGATTTTCCTACGAGTGTAGTGTGGACATTTTTTCTCTGAGAATAAAATTTGCATGCTTCAACCCACGTTAATTATTTCTCCCCCTAATTTATTTTTTGTTTGTGCTTATTGTATGATATAATACATTGTTGATTCATGTTATATCAATTAAAGTTATTTTGTTACTGTTATTTTGTTATTTAATTCAAGACTTTGCATTTTTTATTTATTTATTTATTTCATTTTATTTTAATTTTCTAACATGAGGATATGATGATGTTATACATTTTTTGTGGAGGTTTTTGATATCTTGTTTTGCTGGTAAGGTGAGTGGAAAATGGCCTGCAAAACAGTGGAAGATTGCTATGTTGGTTGATCAAGTGGATCTGCTTCAAAGGAAGTTTTCATACTGCAATCCAAGGCTTGTGGCCAGACATAATGTCAAGTTTGCATTTAAGCTTGCAAGAGATGCCATTGAGTCTCAGTCCACGAGGCCTGCGGAATCTGGGAGTAGGAGGAGTTTGAATGAAACTTGTGTCATATGTTTGGAGGAAACTGATGCCAGTCAGATTTTTTCAGTTGATGGCTGTCAACACCGCTATTGCTTCTCGTGCATGAAACAGCATGTGGAGGTGAAGTTACTTCATGGAATGGTGCCAAAGTGCCCTCACGAGGGGTGCAAGTATGAGCTTCTAGTCAACAGCTGCCAGAAGTTCTTGACTCAAAAGTTAACTGAGACCATGCAGCAACGAAAATTGGAAGCTTCAATTCCTGTTGCTGAAAAAATTTATTGCCCTTATCCTAGATGCTCTGCATTAATGTCAAAAACTGAGGTTTTAGAGTACTCGAGAAATATCATCGATCAATCTGAACAATCTGGAGTCAAGAAATGCCTAAAATGTCATGGTCTTTTCTGTTTTAATTGCAAGGTCCCTTGGCATAGTGGTATGACATGTAATACTTACAAAAGGATGAATCCTAATCCTCCTGCAGAAGATTTGAAGCTGAAGTTTCTTGCATCAAGGAGCCTATGGCGACAGTGTCTGAAGTGTAACCATATGATTGAACTTGCTGAAGGTTGCTATCACATGACTTGCAGGTACTGTAATAATATTTTCTTAGTTTTAACCGGTTATAATAATCCTTCTTCTAAAATCTTTTTTTCTTTCTTTTTCCCTAGCAATAGAGTGAGCATACATAATTCCCTGTAGGTATAACTGTTAACAATTAACCTAGCAGCAAATTATATTATAGAGGAGTGGTAGCAGCAGTCTACACATTCATCTGAACTTATTTCTGCTACTATCACTTTTTTTGTTGTTGACCTTTTAAAGCCCAACATTCATTAATCATTATCATAAAGTGGTTGTGTAGAAGTACAATAAAATGTTCCTTTGAACATGATGGTTACTTGACAATCACAAATAATTTCCGATGTCTTTCTCCATTTTAACTACCTATCTTGTATCCCGTGTCCAGTGTTATTGATGATGGATGACAGATTATAACAACCAATTAAAAATCTGCCATATGAATATGGTAGATTGATTGTGGCAAATGGTGGAAGATGATGAATGACAGATTATAGCAACCAATTAAAAATCTGCCATATGAATATGGTAGATGGATTGTGGCAAATGGTGAAAGCACTTGTGTGTGTGTATTGTCTTACTCCCACTTAAGCAAAAACTCTTTGATTCCAATGCCTATCTCTAAGGCTCAAGTTTACAGATAACCTTTTTCTTTGATTCCTCTATCTAAACTATATTATCTGCAAAAAATATGCATTTATGGGTAATCTTTTGTATGGTAAGCACATTAAAGACCATATTAAATAAGTAAAAACTCAAAGCTAAACCTTGATGTAAATTTATTCTTATAGGAAAGTTCTTAGTCTCGAAGAGTTCTTGCAGTAGTAATTATCTTGTCATACATGGCTTTTATAGCCTAGGTATAGTTGCATGAATAACTTTCTTTTCTAAAGTTTTCCACAATATTTCTCAACACTTAATCACATGTTTTTTCTAAATCAATAAAAGTTTTTTCTGAAGTTTTCCTTAAATCAATATTTCTCAACACTTAATACATGTTTTTTTTTCTTTCTAAATCAATAAAAACCATATGTAAGTTTTAATTATGCTCAATTATCTTTTTCCTTAATTACATAGTGACTTGTAAGTTTTACCCCTATGTAGTTTATACAATTAGATGTTCCTTGTGCTTTTTAAACATGCATATGAAGCCTTAAATCATAATCTTGAACTTCATGAACAAACACCATTACCGTTAAGGCAACAGATATCTGTTAACATTCAACGTGACAATGTTCAGAAAAATCTTGTTTTGAAATTATTTGTGTATTGTGATCCTTGCCATGTTTGGTAAATTACACAAGGAAAATAATTCTCATATTCATTGAAGTAGCGATGGCCCAAACTAATATTTTTAGTTTGTAATACACTATTCATTTAAGCAATTTTTCAGATTTCCATGAATGGAGAAGTAAGCCATCAGTGTTGAATCACAGCAGTATCTTCAATGGGAAGCAATGATATGTTGGCCCATTATTACTTTCACTTCTACTCCATGTTTTCATTTTATATCACTTCCCTGCTTTCCTTGTGATCACAGATGTGGTTACGAATTTTGCTATAATTGTGGAGCCGAGTGGAAGGACAAAAAAGCAACATGTGCTTGCCCTCTTTGGGCCGAGGACAATATTTGGTTAGATGATCACGAGGAAGAGTTGGAAGATGATGATGATGATGATTATAACTCTGATTATTCTGATGGTTATTATTATTAAGTAGCTGACGCCGCTTGACCAGGTTGACGGTTTTACAACTAGTAAATATTCATATTCGTATATTTATATATATTGCTAAGCAAAATGTTAGTCTTCTAATTTCTTTCTCCTTATTTTTCATTTCCTTTCGCATCTTTTCTAACATGGTTGCCCTCGCCTATGTCCATGCACAATAAATATGTCAACACTTACACCTTTTTTTTTTTTTTTTTTACTTTAATTCAAATATTTCTTAATTCTTTTTATTCTTTTCTCTTTCACACAACCAAACCCACTCTTGGTGTTATGATCATACTGGATTGACGACCACGATAAAGCTCAAACATTTAATTTCAAAATAACCATAAGATATAATGATAAGATATAATGAAATGGACTAATGGGGAAAAAAGGCACACAAATATTGACATGGCTTTCTTGGATGGTTTTATAAAAGTTAAGATATTAAGGGGTGGTTTCGTTGTGGGAGAGAAGTTTTTATTCTAGGGGAAATTTTTTAAAATAGTGTGGCTCCTAGACTTCTTTCTCTCTATTTTAAATATATTATGTAAGGTATGTTTGGTTGGTAGTTAGAATTGTTGTAACGGTCAAACATTTTAACTTTCTTTTCAAACAACTACACGAGAAAAATGAAAATTTTACTTTTTTTTTTCTTATCAAATAACCTACAAATCATTTCATTTTTATTTATTGTCTTTTATTTCTAATTATTATCTTTCAAATTTTTAAAATCAAATATACCATAATAGATGTGGTTGATGAGGGAAACTTGACAATGACATAATAGTGTCATCAGCAGAGCTAATGAACAAGTTACTTTGAGACAAGCGAATAGAACACACCACTTTTTTAAGTTCATTACAAAGAAAAACATGCTTTATGAGCACACCCCCTTTTTTTAATGTTTAATAAATTTATCGTTGCATAAATTAGATAATTATAACTTAATAAATAAATTATTAATAAAATATAAGGATGGATGGTTATTGATGAGATTCATTCAGTAAACTTTTAAGAGGTGTTGGGTTGAAGAGATTGAGCACTCACGAGCTACACCTCAAAATTAATTGACACCGAGATAGAGATAAAAAAAATAGAATTGTAAGTATGATAGTTTATATAATATGACAAAAGGAAAGAAATAATAGTTATTAAATAGGCATGAAGGTGGCTGCTTTCAAAAGTATGAAGGTGGCCATATATCATTTTTCTTACCTAATATTCCAATTTGTTTGCGAGTTTGATTTTTATATTTTATTAGTGTGAAAAATGTACTATAAATGAATTAAAAATTAGATTAAGTAAAATTTTAAAAATAATTATTATAAAAATAATAAAAAGAGTAAATAATTTATTTTAAGAATAATTTTAAAAAAGTTATTCGTGATCTTCATTTTTTTTATGATTACAAATAAGTTACTTGTTAAAACAACTAGATTAAAGGAAAATATTACGTAAAGATGAAGACTAAATCAATTAAAATTACTCTAATTTGATTCCTCCTTAGATAAAAAAATATCATCAAATAATATTTTGTTATTAGAAGAGAATATAAAACCTTTTTAGATAATCGACAATACAATATTTTAAGTGTTTTTTATTCTTCCAACCCAATGACCCATCATAATCCACACCATACATGTAAGTGGCCATGCTATGCCTATGTGGGGAGCCATCTGTTAATCTAACAACGTAGGATTAGTCAACGAGCTCAGCCAAATATAATTAAATTTTCAGAAAAGAAACAATGCATGAGGTTGTGTCAAATGTGTTTTTTCCTTGCCTGTGAAAAGGTTCATAACTCTGTCGGCGTTATCTTTTGTTGCATTAAGTGGGATTATATGCTTCTGGCTGAATAAAAACATCCTTCCAGGGAGAAAAAAAATTAATACTTAATCTATCAAATAAACTGAAAGCTTTTAGATTTAAATTTTTTATAAATTAATATTTAAAAGTAATCTAATAATATTATATATATATATATATATATATATATATATAAATTTGGACATAATTAATCGAAATAATGAACATCTATGATTTACCAATTCAATCTATAAAATTAAATTTTATATAAAAATATGAATTATGTCAGAATGTTAAGTTTTATATTGATTTTAATCCATTTTTATAAAATATTAGACTGGTTTGATCGTGTTTAAGTTTATAACTTATGTGTTGTAAAATGGAAAGAGAATGTAATTGCATAAGAAAAAAATGTAATACAAAAGTTATATTGTTTCTAAAAGTGAAGACTTAATTGTTAAAAAAAGGTAAAGACTTAAATATACTATAACGTAGGGTTGAAAACTTTATAGCTTTTGCCTATTCAGAAATCGTCAGCATATGTCAATACTCAATAGGCCATGACAATTATTTTTGCGTTCAATCATATCACACATCTTCAACGCAACATTTACTTTTAATTATATTATTAAATAGGATAAAAATGCTTATTTTTATAAAATTAACAATGTATAATTAATAAATAAATAAATTTCAATATATAATTTATGTTTTGGATTTATAATTAAAAGTATGGTATAAAATCATTTTTAGTTGAGTATAATATTTCTATAATATAGTAGTAGTAGTAGAGAATAATAATAAAAAAAGTTGAACTTTTGGTTGAGAGGGTTAGGTTGAAGTGGTGCAGTTAAGGTCGCAAGTGTAAAAAAAGGGTATGGTCCATGCCATGAGGCCCTTTATCGCCCACGGCAAACCTAAACTCACACAGTAATTATCATCATCATTTCATGCAACGACTAATTTATCAGCCATAACTTTTTGTTAATGTCAATGGATAATGCTTATACCAATTTTATGATTGACAGTGGAGAAATTCTTGCATAGAATTGTCTTACTTGAGTGCATTAGGATAATTGATCATTCAAATAATTAATTCAATATATGATTAATGTTTTATGATTTTTTATTGACTGTTATACACCGGTACCGAGTGTAATATTTAACGTTTTTGAAATTGAATTAGAATAATTGCTCTAACTTATCATAAGATAAATTAATAATTAATAAAATACATTAATCAATTCATATAAGATTGTTTTAAGACTGTTTTACTTAAAAGATAAATGTGATTTACACCTAGTTATTTTTTTATTTTTAGTTTAGTTCTAGTTGAATAATCAAATTAATTAATTATTTTTTGATATTTTTCCTCAACTAAGTATATTTTTGTAAATAATCATAGAAATCTTCAAAAGTAAATTTCACCATTTCTAAAGAAACTTTTTTCATGCACACTTTTAGAAAGTGAAACCTTCATCCACACGCTCAGCATCACTCAATAAAACAAATAAACACAAAAACCAAAAATTATATTAATAATACAACATTTGCACCTTTGTTTTCTCCTCGCATCCCAAAATATAAAACTAAAATCTGCACTTGTCTGCTCCAATCAGTTTCTATTTTTATTTTGTTTCTTCGAGAATGTGATTGTTTGGGGGGGAAACGGAAAAGAAGAGAAGCACGATGGAGTGGGTGAAGATGAAGGAGTACGCGAGAGAGTTCATGGTTGGAGTGGCGGAGATGACGGTGGAGTTCGGAAAAGGTTGCAGAGACATAGTCAAACAGAGTCTGGTCAACGACGACTCCTACATCGTCAAAAACTTCGGAAGAGACTCCTACATTGGAAAAACAGTGAGAGAACCTTTCGCTAAGCTTTTCGCCAAATTGAGTTTCTTCAACGAGTACTTACCTGAGGACAAGGATCCTCTCCACGCTTGGTCCGTTATTTTCTTCGTTTCCATACTCGCCTTCTTAGGTAACAACAGACTTCGAATTTAGGAAATAGTTTTAATATTTGAAGTTCGCATTAGATCAGGTTAGGGAATAGGAATAGCTTTAATTAATGGTGTGTGCGTGAGTGTGGATGTCATTGATTTGTTTTTGTTTTTTTTTAAGCTTTGTACGCGAATTTTGAATGTGATCCGTACGCCGCCGCGGCGCCGGTGAAGCAAGTGTTCGTGCATCCTCCTAGTGCCACTCGCGTAGTGCTTCCTGATGGAAGGTACATGGCGTATAAGGAGCAAGGCGTTTCTTCTCACAAAGCTAGGTTTTCGGTGATTGCTCCCCACAGTTTTCTTTCTTCCAGGCTTGCAGGTTGTTTTTTCTTCTAAGTGTTGTTATTAACTTTTTTTGCAGTTAATTTTTTTTGTGTTTACCTGTAGTTGGAGCATAGTTTTTTTTTTTGTTTTTTTTAATTAATGGTTTTTTTTGGAATTATGTTTGAAATTAGGGATTCCTGGAGTGAAAGATTCGTTGTTGGAAGAGTTTGGTATTCGTTTGTTGACGTATGATCTTCCTGGTTTTGGTGAGAGTGATCCTCATCCCAACCGGAATCTGGAATCCTCGGCGACTGATATGGCGTTTTTAGCAAATGCTCTTGATGTGGACAAGTTTTGGGTGGTTGGTTACTCAAGTGGCAGCATGCATGCTTGGGCTGCGCTTAGATACATTCCTGATAGGCTTGCTGGTATTATTTGTTTGTTCTGTGTTTTTATCTTTTTATTTTCATGCAAATTTTCAATCTGTTTAGTTTGACGGAATTTGGAGCTTTTTTTTTAGTTACTCTCTTGTACATCTACTTTTTAAATTACAACAGTCATTACTTAATGTTTTAGGCCTTTTGTTCTTTTGCCTCGTCTAAAAACACTTGAATGACTTGTTTAAAGTGAGTTGTTATAAGTTTTGCATCTTTTAGTGATGAAGTACTGCCTTTTGAAAAAATGTTACATGTCATATGTGTGTCACATCAATAGAACCGAGTTTTTTCTGAGAAAGTAAGTACCATGCCATGCATTATGAAATGAATCTGTTGTTTGTTAACTCTCCAGGTGCAGCCATGTTTGCTCCCATGGTGAACCCATATGATCCTATAATGACAAAGGAAGAGAGACGAAGAACTTGGAAAAAATGGACACGAAAAAGAAAATTCATGTACTTCTTAGCTCGGAGGTTTCCTAGACTTCTTGCTTTCTTCTATCGGCGGAGCTTTTTGTCAGGAAAGCATGGTCAGATTGATAGGTGGCTGTCATTATCTCTGGGAAATAGGGTAAGGGAAGTTTTACTTATCTCTTTTTGTCTTTGAGTCAACATGTCTAATATTTGGAATTTGACTCCTTTAAAGTAAAAGGGATGCAGTTTTAAAGATAAAGTAAGAGTTATAACTCTCGATTAGAAAGTCAAGGGGATAGATTTTAACTTCATAGTTTGTCATGTGTATGCATATATTTTATCACAATCAACCACTGGTTTTCCAAATCAATGGTTATAATTCCATACTTCGTACTCTAAACTGTATCATTCACTTGAGCGGAGGCAAATCCTAATATTTGACTGACATCCATATACGATTTCAAGTATTCAACATTTCTATTGATGTCCACTTTATATCTGTCACCTATATCCCAGTTAGATGTATTAAGTAAATTCTTGGCATATTCAAATATGATTTAGCTCTGCTTGGACATCGCTAAAATACCCAAATCTAAAGCATGGATTATTAGAGATTGATAGCAATTGGTTGAACATGGAAAATTGATAGCAAGAGGGCATTTTAGACATCCAAAAGGCAGGTTCTGAGGGCTCATGTTTTATCAAGAGTTTTTTCTTTTTCCTTTATATGTATATTTATATTACTTGTACATCCTCTCATGGAAGATCTCAATGTCCCTTTCAGGATAAAGCACTGATGGAAGATCCAATCTATGGGGAATTCTGGCAAAGGGATGTGGAAGAATCAATCAGACAAAGAAATGTGAAACCCTTCATGGAGGAAGCTGCTTTGCAGGTCGCAAATTGGGGTTTCAGCCTTTCAGACCTCAAGTTGCAGAAGAGAAAACAGAGCAGTAATTTGCTCAGTTGGCTTAAGTCAATGTTCACTGAAACTGAGGAATATATGGGATTTCTTGGCCCTATACATATATGGCAAGTGAGTACATCTATGTTTTAATTCCCTGACTCCTCCTCCCTTGTGTGTTCATTCACATAAATCATCCATGATATTATCAGAATCACTTGCATGCATTATTCTATCCAACCAATTTTAACAAAAACACATAACAGCAATGTCGCAATATGCAGATATAAAAAATATTTGATAATATAGGATACAGGTACAGTAGAGTATGTTAAATAAAAAGATTATGAATGTAATTATATGCATAAAAAATAGAGTTTAATGCCTATGCGCTGACAGTGTAAAACAGTTTTACACTGTCATCCGGTCACAAATCACCGTTTGAATTACTTTAAGATAATTATTTTAAAAGTCAACAAACTTATCATATATGGTGAGTTGTGATTGGATGACAGTGTAAAATTTTTTACATTGTCAGTGTATAACCCTTTTTCTCTAAAAAGTATGCTATGCAAATATTCAAAAAATTTACTATGCAACTATTGAATGGTTTCAGAGTTCAGACTTGCTTTAGTCTATTTTATAGACAATTCAAGCCAATTTTCAGCACTGAGATGTTTTCTTGTTTTTCAGATTCATTTCAAGTGTTCTAGAAATCAATTTGGATGTTTTTTCCAGGGGAAAATTTTGAGTATCAGAGTTTTAACTTTAATTATTCTTAGTTTTCCTTTAATGCTCAGACCATATAAGGTACATTTTCTTCCATTTTATCTTCTATTACAGCAACTCGTTATGACTTTCTTCTTTTGCTTATCTTTCCCATTCCTTGTCATAAGTCCACTTCTTTTTCAGTTATCATTACTTTTACTACATTCCTTGACACCTGATCTGTTTTAAGTTCCTAATAGCCGAGCATATTACTCTATTGAGCACATCAAAGGAAAACATTTAACTGTTGCATACAGTGAAATCAGGAAACAAGTTTTCACTTTTGTTTCGTAACAGTCCCATTTGATGCTGTTGGGTTTCACTTCTGCTGTTGTCTTACTGTACCTTCTGCTAGACAGAATTTAAGATAGCATTTTCATCTTGTGAAGTAGAGATCGTTCCATCTGGTAGATGTTTCCCTTGGAGTAGATGATAACTAAATTTAAATTCTTTACACGTTTCTTGTGTTTTCATCAAGAGACTTACATTTCAACTAAACGAAAATGAAAAAAGAAAACTATATTTTTATTTGCATGCTCTAATTCTATATTCACCAACATTTGACTCTTTTTTAGGTGAAATATGACTTGTAGTGCAATGTTACAGGGAATGGATGATAAAGTGGTTCCTCCATCGATGACTGATTTTGTGCACCGCTTGCTGCCCGGAGCTGCTGTACATAAACTCCCATATGAAGGTCATTTCACCTATATCTACTTTTGTCATGAATGCCACAGACAGATATTTACCACACTTTTTGGAACCCCACAAGGCCCACTCAGCATTTCTATAGAAGTAGATCAAGCTACCCTAGAAGAAACCAATATTGAACAGTAATAAGTAGTAAAAGATGGTGATTATGCCACAAACTAGTAGTACACATAATAGGATAAAAATGCCCTTTTCTTTTTCCATTCTTCTGGGCGAAACATCACAATTTTATGATGTAAATACCGTATAGTTTTGCTTCATCTCCAATGCAGCGGTATAGGAAAGAAAATAAAATAAGTGTTTCTGCCCCTTCTTTGGGCCGTTGAACATGTCTGTCCTACAAATGTTGTATTTAGAGTCCTTTACTGAACAACTCCCACAGTCTCACGACCTCATTCCCTCCCCCTTCTTCACTATTGAAATACAAAACATGCGTTTGCTAATAGTGAGATATGATACAATTAGTTCATCTGATTTCCAAACAATGTGATTTGATGATATAATGCTTATATTTTTCTGTTCTTGATAAAACAACGAGAGCAATTGTGCAGAAGATATTTGTCTCAAATAACTGCTGAAACCGGATATGAATTCGGGTAAAGCACTTTTCTAAACTCTTGTAATCAATTCTTTGCGAAGCTACTCAAGGAGGTTGCAACCATTTTGGACGTGTGCGTGAGAATGTGTATGTATAAATTGATTGACATCAGGTACTAAATTTTGTAAATGACACTTAATAATAAGTTTTTTTAAAAAAGTAAAATTTATCAATATAATAGTTAAATCATGTGATTATTATTACAATGTTATTTCATTCCAACGGCTATATTAATAATAATTAGTACACAAATATTGTTGGCAATGGATGTATTGGCAACGGATATACTGTTGAGCAACAAATATATTCTTTTACAACATAAATAGAGTGCAATTCAATTATTTTTACACAATCAAAATCTCTATAATTTATCTCATTTTCATTCTTGAAAAATTCTCAACTTCTACTTTGGTTTGTTTTCATTCAATGGATCAAAACCAAAATTCATTCCATACGATTCAGTGGTTAAATTTGAGGTCAAATTATCAATAAAATTTTCAAAATTCTTCAAATTTATTCAACCCAAAAAATAATCCTAACATGACCTATTTTCAGTATTTATCCCATCTCATCCATATGAATTCCATATGTTTCAATCACTTTTCATGGATCAAGGATCTTCAATAGGTATTAGTGGTGACAAATGTGATGAAAAAAAATGACACACCATCTGACTTTGTACCCAAGTTTCAAATTCTAATATTTTTTATCCAAATTGAGTTGGATAATAGTGTGATCAATAAAAAAAAGGTAACTATAAACTATTAAATAAGTTATTAATAACATATAATGAAGTAAGTTTTTTGTGAGACTCATTAGAAGCATTTAAAAGAAAGTGTACCATTATAAAGATTTAAAGCTTAAAAGGTGATTGTATTAAAAAAATGAGAATGAGTGATGTGTACACTTAAAAACCAATGGAAGCAACAAAAATGAGTTGCACCACTCTCGATGTTCTTATGACTCACTTTTACCAAATTGTTGCCGATTATAATTATGAACTAATTATTTAAAGTTGATAATGCCACTCCATAGGTTTGATCAATTTTATTTTAAACTGTAATTTTAAATAAAATATTGGGTCAAATATAACCTTAGATATTTATTTTCCTTGTTGTAGGTAATTTTTTTTTATCAAATAATGTGTATCAAATTATTATTAATTTCAATAAAAAATGAGATTAATGATAATACATTAATATTTTTTTTCAATCACAAGTCATCGTTAATATATCGTTAATATGAATCTTAAGATAATTGATATGAAAGTTAAGAAAAATAATTAATGATGGAATGGCATGCATAATTTTTTTTCCTTCAAAAGAAATACCAACAGGACCACTTTAGTTTTCCTCTGTGTGGCGGGTTGGGCTGGGTATGAAGAAGCTTGCCCAAATAGGGTGCCGTTTCAGTCCAGGTTACATTCTTTCCCTTCTTCTTTTCCTCTGTCCAAAAACACTCCAAGTGACCGACTGACGGCGGCGGCGCTCGGTGGTGACGGCGGCGGCACTCTGTTCAGCGACCTGATATGTAAATCCGTTCTCTCGTTCTCGCTTCCTCTCCCATTCTATTATCACTTTGCGTGCTTTCTCATTTCGATACACACGCTATTCTCGAAGATTTTCAAATAACCGAAATTTCAAATTCCGTTAATCGAAAACACTCTCACGCAATCTGACTAAAGTGTTTTTTCCTCAGTGTAAAGAGATAAGGAAAATGGCGTTCAGAGGGAAAGAGATGATGAAGAAAGTTCTGAAGACGGTGGGAGAGAACGGTCTGAGTCGAAGAGAAAAGGAATCGTTGGAGAGATGCTTGCCTCGAAGCAAGATTGTGATGAATCGCGCCAAACGCGGTCTCTTCGCCGGGAAACACATTCAGTTTGGGAATCGTGTCAGTGAAGATGGCGGTAACAAGTTTGTATCCAATTCTTCATTCATTTTTCGTTTTGGTGTTTGTTGCTTCTCTTATGAGTAATGGTGGAATGTTTCATGTTGTGGCCTCTGGTGTTACTCTATTATATCTATTTTTACAGCTTCTGATGTTTAGTAACTGTGTGTTTAGTTACTTTTTGAAATGGATTTATCTAAATAACGTTTAAACACGGATTGAATGGTGGTGAATTGATGATGGTCTCAATTTGTTTCAGCTCAAAGGCCAGCTTCTAGAGTTCTAGTTAAGTTTTCTGACTCTTATCAAATTCTGAAAATAGTATTTTTTTTCTTCCATTGAAGTAATAAATTCGACATTTCATCTATGGGGGAGGGAACAGCTCGGGTTGAAGAAGTCAAAACAGTTGCCCTAGGGGGGATGTTTTGGAAGAAGCTGTTTCTAGATAAAAGAATAAATAGTTTGAACTTTGAAGGGAAGAGATTCAAGGATTAAAAAAAGGATAAGGTATCCTAATTATATAACATAACCAAAGCTAAAGCATTGATACAGATGCAGCTTTCCAGTGTCTTTCAATCCTTTTGTGTTTCAAAGGAGGTAAGATCCTCAGAAAGTACAACAAAGTGGAGCGCCATGAAAACAATTGTCGCTAAAAATGTCTCAGGCTAAAAAATTTCCCCAAAAGACCATGATTTTCTCTCTGACTAGGGCACCATAGAACAGTGTATAAAGTACACTGTTGTAACATTTTGCTCAACTTGTTCCTGGCAAATCACCTGGAGCTGAACTAGAAGAATTGCTCCAAGAACTGTCAGCAAATCAATGTTCCCCCAGAAACTCCCTAAAAGTGTGTTCAGAAACATATTTAGCTGCTGTGCAATGTAAAACTTATTGTGCATTTCTGTAACTGGTTAGTAAAGTTATTTGCTTCTATCATGATGAGCATCTTGTCAATCGTAAGATGCCCATGATTATGGAGTGTGGAACACAGACCTGTTGTGTATAGTTCTTAAGTAGCATGATGGTCATTGTTATTAATTGCAAGCTATATTGCTTGCATGGGGACTTTACCTGTTTTCATGGCTTTGCCTGCAGTAGGTACTAACTCAGTTCTTTGATTCTTTCTTTGTTTCCCCCTTTCTTTTCTAAATCCTCTATCTTTTGCATGGGTGGCCTACTTGACATGCATCCCCCAGCTCAGTGGGTGGCTGCTTTTGTTGGTGAAGGGAGATGATTGATTTGCATGTTGCCTTTGCACTTGTTGTATATTCATCTTCGTAATGAGTCAGTTGGGGTTGAATAATATTGATTTTCTCAATCTCAATCTCAATCTCCTCTTCTCTCAACTCTTTTGGTATTCAAAGCTTAGGTCAAAACCCAAACTTGTGTTCATGGCTTCCACATCAATTCCTTCTCTGGTTTCTCCTCCTTCCTCCCCACTGCCGCAGCCAACTCCGTCAATGAGTGCTATGAATGCTTCTTCGAAGAACTTTGCACATTCCATTTCTCAAAAGTTGAACATGAAGAATTATCTTCTTTGGATTCTACAGGTTGAACCTGTTATTTGTAGTCATCATCTTGAAGGCTACATTGTTAGTCCAAAAATTCCACAAAAGTATGCTTCGATTGAAGATCGCAATGCTGATAAAGTCACCAGTGAGTATAGTGTTTGGTACGAACAAGACCAATTTCTTCTTGCATGGTTGCAATCCACCATCTCCAGTGACATTCTTCTGTGAGTCATTGGATGCCAATCGTTGTGGCAACTTGGGGATCAGATTCAATCTCACTTTCAATCCCTAACACAAGCTAAGGATCGTCAAGTTCGTAATGAGCTTTGAAATCTCTCGATCATCGATCTATTTTGGATTATTTTTTGCATGTTTAGATGCTTGTTAATGAGTTGACTACGATTGGTAAAATTGTTTCCAATTCTGAACATCTTGACCTAAGTCTCGATGGTCTTCCTAATGAGTATGAATCATATATTTCTCTTGTTACTAGTCGTTATGATCTGTTTACTGTTGATGAAGTTGAAACTTTGTTGCTCGCGCGTGAAGTGCGCATTGGTCGATCTCGTAAGCGAGCTTTAGGTTCTATTAATCTTACTAAAGGTTTAGGATCTTTTAATCTCAACTCTGGAAGTTCTTCTCTTGATAATTCTGTTCATCCACAGTCTATGAACACTAACTCTCAAGTTCAAGTTAATTTGACCACTCAGACCTCTTCTGAGGACAATTCTGCAAATGATTACAATGGAAATTGATTTTTCAGTGGTTGTGGTGGTCGGAATTTTGGCTGGAACAACCGTGGTGGTTGTGGTTCAGGCTGTGGTGGTGATAGAGGTAGTTTGCTGATGTAAAATGTCAAATTTGTTACAAATTTGGTCATGGTGCTTCTTAATGCTATCACAGACTAGAGGAGAATTATGTTCCTACTCTTCCTCCACCAACTTCACTTGCTCCTACTCAATCTACTTAAGCTTCCAATGCTCAGACTTCTCAGGAAGTTCAGTATTCTCAACCCATTCAGTATGTGCTTGCTTCACCTCAGCAGCCACTCATGGCATCTGCTCAACCTTAGTATGTGTATCTGCAGCCACAGCAGACTAATCAGCAATCTTCTAAACAGCAGTCCAATCCTCAGATTTATCTGACCAGTCCATCATTTGCTCCCACTCAGACTCAGACTTGGTATCCTGATTCTGGTGCTTCCCATCATGTGACTAATATGTCACAGAACATACAATAGGTGACACCTTTTGAGGGGCCTGACCAAATCACTATTGGTAATGGTCAGGGCCTCACCATTAACTCCTCAGATGTTTCCACCTTTTCCTCTCCCTTTAATCCTCAGTTTTCTCTTACTCTTATTAATTTATTATTTGTTCCTTCTATTACTAAGAATCTCATTAGTGTCAGTTAGTTTTGCGAAGATAATGTGTTTTTGAGTTTCACTCATCATTTTGTCTTGTTAAATCACAGGATTCTAAACTTGTTCTACTAAAAGGATTTGTGGGGAGTGATGGTCTCTATCAGTTCCCTCAACTTCTTGATTCTATGCCCAAGTGCAAACTTCCTTCAAATGTTTGCAATTCTGTTAAAGCTTCTGTACAAAGTCCTGTTGTAAATACAATCACTAGTGACTCTGATTTTCAATGTTTCATCCAATAAAGTTGTTGTAGATAAGAATGTTGTAAATACAGCTACTAGTAGTGCTACTTCTTTGGCAACATGGCACTCTAGGCTTGGTCACCCTAGTGTTGCTGCTAGGAAAATTGTATTTCGACTTTGTAATATTCCAAATATTAATAAAGAACCAACAGATTTTTGTAATCACTGTTGTATTGGAAAGTCATATAGACTTCCTTCTTCTCTTTCTCATACTGTCTATGCAAAACCTTTTGATCTTATCTTTACTGATCTTTGGGGACCTACCCCATCTCCTTCTGGTTTTTGGTATTATGTTACTTTTGTTGATGCTAATACTAGGTTCACTTGGATGTACTTAAGAATAAATCTGACACTTTAGAAATCTTCAAACTGTTTAAAACTATGGTTTCAAATCAGTTTAATATGTCTATCAAGGCTGTTCAATCTGATTGGGGAGGGGAGTTCAGACCTTTTACCAAATTCTTGACAGAGCATGGTATTCAGCATAGACTAATATGTCCTTATACTCATCACCAAAATGGAAGCATAGACATGTAGTGGAGCTGGGTCTCACTCTTTTATCTCAAGCCAAGCTACCTCTTCATTATTGGGATCATGCTTTTGTCTCAGGCATCTAACTCATCAACAGATTGCCCTCATCTGCTATCAATAATGAAGTTCCTTTGGTAAGGTCATACAACAAGCACAAGCTTCAATTCAGATCTTAAGAGTGTGTATTCTTGGGTTATTCTCCTTCGCACAAAGGTTACAAGTGCCTAGCTGCTGATGGCAGATTGTATATTTCTAAAGATGTCATTTTCAATGAAAATAGCTTCCCTTATCCTACCCTATTTCCTGAGCCATCTTCAATAACTTCTGAAGTTCCTGATACTACATCCACCCTTACTGTGTTACCTTCATCTCAGCCTGCATCATCATCTAGTAACAAAAATAACACCTTATCCTCACTTCCTTCATCTGTTTCACCTGATCACAGTGAACAGCATGCTTCTCACAGTGAACAACTTCCTAGCACTTCTCATTCACAACCCTTGAATGTCACTAATATTGACTTACCTCAAGACCAAAATCCCATTTTATCACAAGACCAGACCAATACTACTATACCACAAGACCAAACAGACCTCTTAATACCCATCCTATCTGTACCCGTGCAAAGTCTGGCATTGTTAAACCCAGAATTATTCCTACTCTTTTACTAGCTCATCTTGAACCCAAATCAACCCAAGCTGTTATTGCCGATCCTTCTTGGTACTCAGCTATGCAATCTGAATATGATGCTTTAATAAGGAATGGTACTTGTACTTTGGTTGATCTTCGTCCTACTAGAACAGCAATTGGGTGTAAGTGGATGTTTACAGTAAAGGAAAATCCAGATGGCTCAGTCAACAAGTATAAATCTAGGCTTGTTGCTAAGGGTTTTCACTAACAGTTGGGATTTGATTACAAGGAGACCTTCTCTCCTGTAATCAAACCTGTGACTGTTAGGTTGATTCTTTCTCTTGCTATTTCTCACAATTGGCCCCTTCAACAATGCCTTTCTTAATGGCATTCTTGAGGAAGAGGTTTACATGACTCAACCTCCTGGATTTGTGTCTTCCAATAAGCCTCAAGTATGCAGACTACATAAAGCTATTTATGGCCTAAAGCAGGCTCCTAGAGCCTGGTTTGACAAACTAAAAGCTACTCTTCTCAGCTTCAAGTTTTCTTCAAGCAAATGTGATCCTTTTCTCTTTGTTTTTTCTGAGAATCAGTTTGTTGTCTACATCTTAGTTTATGTAGATGACATCGTTATAACGGGAAACAACACCACTTTGATTCATTTGTTGTTTCAAAACTGAATTCTGTTTTCTCCCTCAAAGATCTTGGTGACTTGGACTATTTTTTGGGTATTGAAGTTCAAAGATAGAATGATGGTTCTCTCAATTTAGCTCAATGAAAGTATATCAAAGATTTATGGGCCCAAGACTTAAATGAATGAATCAAATCCTATCTCTTCTCCTATGGTTGGGGGTTGTAAATTGACCAAGTTTGGTTCTGAAGATTTTTCTGATCCTACCTTATATAGGTCCATAGTTGGTGCTTTGCAGAATGCCACTATTACAAGACCAGAGATTAGTTTCTTTGTCAACAGGGTTTGTCAGTTCATGTCTAAACCTTCTGAGCAACACTGGTTGGCTGTGAAAAAGATTCTAAGGTATCTTAAGGGTATTGTTTCTTGGGGTCTAGTCTACACTTTCAGAGTCTGCTTCTCTTAGGCATCCCTTTCCTCTTCATGCCTATTGTGATGCAGATTGGGCCTCTGATCCTGATGATAGGAGGTCTTGTTAACTCGTTGACAAGTACACCAAATTTCTCACAAGTAGTAAAGTACTCGGAAGTCCGAGTGTCGAATTCACAAGGACTTTGTTTGTACTTAGATTGATGCAAACCCAAATTACAAGCAATAGATAAGGAATTTAAAATAAAAGATGCAAAAAGATAGTAGATAAGATAAAAATTTAAAGATAAAAATAGAAGATAAAAAAGATAAAAGATTTAAATTAAAAGATGATAAAGATAAAAAAAGATAAGATAAGAAAAGTAAGAGACAAGAAAAAAATAAAAGATTTAGATGAAGATAAAGAAAGACAAATTTAGAATGTGATAATGTTGGAACCTAGCCTGTCTTATTTGCCTAAGATGTATTATTTTATATTTTTTTATCAATTTGGTGAATTTTTTCCTACCCACATCTGTTAGAATACTTGTCCCTGATGTCTCACGATAACAAGCCTATCTTACCTATCTATCTCCCAAATGTCTTTGCAAAGACTCAATAGATAAAATGCATGAAGTTCTAATTCTAGATGTTTGCTTTGATGCATGGGCATAATGCAATCACTCTATGTCTAGCAATGGTTTTATTAAGATGCCCCTTCCTTTTAGTTCTATTAGAAATTATCCTCTGTCGAGCGACTAATTCCTAAAACAGATGCATGCAAAACCTTCCTTGTTTTTCTATTAAGGATTACCCTCTGTCAAGCACCTAACCCTTAAAGATGATGCAAGGATAATGATACATGAAATTAAAATAAGAAAGGATAATAGGAAAGAAAACATCTGTTTGCATTGATAAATATGAAATGTACAATACATCTTTTGGCTTTTTAGGCCTGCCAGACCCTAACTAGGGGTTTAGCCTCTCATAACCACAAGGGGCCTTACACTTGAAAAGGGGTATAGAAATTGATGGAGGAGAAGGGATGGAAAAAGGACATAAAAAGAAGGATTTCCCCTACTAGAGATACCCAGGCTTAGGATGTATTCATTAGAGAGCTCTGAGTCTCCGGGGTTGTGTTTTCCCTTTGGCTTGACTCCGTTTTTATAGTTGTTAGAGTAGATTTGGGCCTGTGTACTCGCGCTCTGCTCGCTTAGCGCAGGTGTCTGTTTTCGCGCTTAGTGCGTTCTGCTCGCTTAGCACAGGTACCAATTTTCACGCTTAGCGCGCGCTGCGCGTTGAGCGCGTCTTGGGATGGGCCTGATGCTCAAACCTTCATTTTTTTTCGTATTTTCTGCATCTTTTTACTTTTAATCCCTCCATTTTTTATATTTGCAAGCTGTAAATAAAAAAAAAATACCAATTCTTAACAATTAAGCATGGATAACTGCTGAATAATTATTTTTAAAGGTATTTTAATTCTATTTTCATAAAAAAAAAACAACTCTTATTTAGCAGTTATCAGGCTACTTCTGGCGTTGCTATTTTTCTTGGACCTAATCTCATCTCTTGGTGGTCTAAGAAGTAATTAGTTGTTGCAAGGTCTAGTACTGAGGTAGAACATTGAAGCATGGCTCTTATTGCAGCAGAAGTTACCTAGATTCAGTCTCTTCTTTCTGAACTCTCAGTAGCTTACACTACTTCTATTATTCTGTGTGACAACACCAGCACTGTTTCATTAGCTCATCATCCTGTTCTTCACACAAGAACCAAGCATATAGACCTGGATCTCTTTTTGTCGGAGAGAAAGTTCTCACCAAACAATTCAATGTTGTTCATGTTCCTGCCATGGATCAACTGGCTGATATTCTGACCAAGGCTCTATCCCCTTCTTCATTTCTTTCATTCAGGTTCAAGCTCAGAGTAGTTGAAAGACATTCTTCCAACCCCTCATGAGCTTGTGAGGGAGTACAAGAGTGTATACATTACTTGCAGTGTTTCTTTTTTGTTTCTGTCAGCTAACTGATATTCTAACTACTGTAGTTAGTAGTTAGTCTGTTATTAGTTGATAGTTTAGTCGGTTAGTGCCTAACAGCTTTGAATAATATTGATTTTCTCAATCTCAATCTCAATCTCCTCTTCTCTTTTAATTTCTCTCAACTCTCTTAATGTTGAATTGTGGAAATTCCATTTTCCATGGAGGAAGGTTGCAATCATTAGTTTAAACTGTCAATTTCTTGGACTCTCCAAGTGGGGCCAACGCTGGCTAAATTTTCTTCGATGGACCCTTTGTCAGTGGTTATAATTCGGATTGAGTTCTAAACTGTACTTGTTATTGACATGTTCCTGTCATTGTTTATATCTACTACCGTTGTTAGAAACTTGGTCCTCTCAATTCTTTAGTCTTAGATGTTAAATAATAGAATCAGTGATTTGTTGATGTTTTGTACTAATAATGTTTGGAATTACATGTACTGTTAACAGTTGCCTATATTTGTTACACTGAATATGGATTCCAAAAGTTCTGCTTGCAGTATGTGTGATATCTCTTGTGTGATCTTCCCTATGCATGATAGTCACTGGATGATTCTCTTAGTTTAGTGATCCCAAAATAGTTCAGAACTTAAATGTTGTTTGTTGGTTGCTCAATTTTATGTTAGGAAGTTCTTTTACCTTTTAAATATGTTAAGAGAGAATGAAACAGAAAGTATTGATGATAATTTGTTCTTTCTCTGATGGTTTTGACAGGTCAAGGAGAACTTGGAAACCTAATGTCCAGGAAAAACGGCTCTTTAGTTATATCCTAGATCGTCACGTTCGTGTTAAAGTCACCACCCATGCCCTACGATGCATAGACAAGGCAGGTGGGATTGATGAGTACTTGCTGAAAACTCCTTATCACAAGATGGACACTGAAATGGGCATCCTTTGGAAGGCTAAGATTGAGAAGTTGTATGAAGAGCTTGGCAATAAGGAGGTTGTATTCTTTTCACCCGAGGATGAAGTGAAGTTTGAGCAGGAGTTTGAAGATTTGAAACTATCTGAAAGGGAAGCACGAAAGGAGGTAAGAAGAAAAATGTACACTGGGATGAGCAAGCAAAAGCTAATTGAGGTAGAACGTAAAGATGATCAATGTATTGACGAGGGAGGCAATAAAATTGAGGGAGAAATCTCGCATGATTCATCAAAACAGGTGGTTCCTGTCTCGTATGTCTTGGCTGCTGACAAGCTCAAAGTTGGAAGTGTTGTTTCTAATTAATTTATGTTATGGCAATTGATAATGGCGGTGTAAGCTTTTTTAGCCCAGAGTATGAAAATCTTTTATTTGATTTTTGGATCCATGTTGGTTTCTTCACTCAGGTTTTTGTTCTAATGCTTTAGACTTTGTGTAGTGAAATGCATAATCTATTATGTCGAAATAATAATACAGTTCTATATTTCTAGCGGGGGATTGCATTTCCCGATGCCAACTTGGTAAAATCAATACATGGAGTATTTCATGGAGGCGAGTATTATCCACTCAGCAAACCTGACATCGGTGTTTTCCATGTCAATCTCACAGCGGTATGCAAACTAGTCCTTCAATATTTAGGAGTAAAAACTTTAACAAAACTTGGACAAGTACTTCATTATCCAATCATAGTTACCAAGATGAAATGTCAATTTTGGTTTAGTTTAGCATTTGAATATGTACAAAACTTAGATGCATTTCTTTTAGGTACTTTTGGTGTTCTCCGATCAGAATTGAAGTTAATTGAAGTTTTATCTTGGTAATCAGCTAATCAGCCTAATAAAGGTTTACATTAAATCTTAGCATAGGTTATAAGATGAAACTCCAATTAGAAACACTTTTTCCTTTGAATATTATTACGTTGGACATTCATTAATTTGGACAATGCCAATTTTTGTATTGGAGAATGACACAAATATACTTAAAGTACTATATTGAAATTTTGTCCTAACAATTCATACAAGTTAATTGTGATTTGTCACATCCATTGTTCATTGTTAATCCAAGAGCAGATGAGTATAGCATAGTGCTGAGTGGTTATGGTGAACTTCATATAGTGTTTCCAAACGGAAGCAAAGCAATGAACACTAAAATCAAACAAGGGGAGGTGTTTGTTGTGCCGAGATACTTCCCCTTCTGTCAAATAGCATCAAGGGATGGACCCTTAGAGTTCTTTGGGTTCTCCACCTCTGCCAGGAAGAACAAGCCACAGTTTCTGGCTGGTGCTGTGTCCCTTCTCAGGACCATGATGGGGCCTGAGCTTGCGGCGGCGTTTGGGATGAGCGAGGGCACGTTGCGGCGTGCCGTTGATGCTCAGCATGTGGCCGTGATCCTTCCATCAGCATGGGCTGCACCACCAGAAGATGCAGGGAAGATAAAGATGGAAGAAGAGAAGGTGCACATGCTGCCTAAGGCTATTAGAAGCTTTGCCAATGATGTGGTTATGGATGTTTATTAATTTAATCATTTTATTTCGAATAGGGCTTATTTGGTAGTGCTAGTGCCTAGTGGAATTCTGTTTTGAGTTTTTTGTTCCTTTTATTTGGTTGAGATGTGTGATGTGTTCTTGAGTTGTGAATAAAATCTACTTTCTTTGTGCATTGAATTCATTTATCTCAATTGAATTCATTTTATGTCTACTCGATCTCTTCTTAGAAAGAACTAGTTTTGCTTCTTCTTTTTTTTTAAGCAAGGCATTTTTATAATCGGAAGTCACAAGTGAGACATAGTGACATAGAGATCATCTAAATGAGTGATACGTTTTCCAACTTTTCCAATAGTCTTCTTCGTACGCTTGGCCAGAAGAATTAGTTTTGGACTTAGAGACGTAAAAATCATTGAAATGAGAGATATCTTTTCCAACAATCTTTTTCTTATGCTTGGCAAGAAGAATTAGTTTTGGCTTTCTGTTGATGCAGCTGGATTATTGAAAGACTTGGAATTTTGGTTTTTGAGAAATATGCTTGTACACAAGTTTTTTTCGGAAACTCGGGATTCTGGCTTGCTTATAACATCTACTTGTACATTTCTGCATAAGGAACAATTTGTGTACAGAATATATAAGGTGGTACGATAAATTAGCAGACATCCTCTATAGGTAATAGTCAACCTGGAATTGATGGTAGGGTTCTAAGAATAATTATACTTTGGTTCTTCCTTTTGATTGATGAATGTTTCTTGTGTCTTTGGCATCAGAGAATTTGGCATAATCATTCTTTTATTTAAATGCTTGTGCACTCATGGATTAAGTGAAGCTTTAACTTTTCATTTAATTAAAAGCGACAGTATGATTGTGTTAGGAGAGATATTATACGATACTTTTTTGTAAATTTTCCTGTAACTTATTTTTTTAGTTTAATGTTTATTTATCGACATTCACTGGTATTGGATAACCTTTTTCTCTTCTCTTTTTTTATATATTTTTATGTCATTTTTCTTTTTATCTCTTTTTTATTATACACTTTGTTGAATAGGCAGCAATTGAACCAGTTAAAAACGATAATATTCTGTGCATGGAGCGGCTGAGACATTGTGAGCAAGAGTTGAGTATTTGTGAAATAAATTTCATGTTCAAGACAATAATGATTTCACCAAAGTGATAATATGTAATAAATTTTCACAAACTATAATAACGTTGATTGTATTTATAGAAACTTGCATTGAGTTGGTCTAGATTATCTGATACAGAACCAAGGTCTTTCAGGAGCAAATTATCTTGTCTTAATGTAATATGGTAACTTTACTATGGATCAAGGTTCAATCTGTTATTCATGAGCATATCTTAGGAAAGGATGTCAAAATAGGTTGAATCTGGCGCGTCAATCCCTTTTTCAAAATAGTCATTTATGTGATTCAACTCGTCAAACTATATTACTCATCAACCCAATGGATTAAGGGAGGGTTGAATTGACTCATTAAGTTAGATTTCATTTTATTTTTTTGAAAAATTGTTTAATTAAATATTTTTCTTTGTAAATTATTTTTTTTGCCCACTAAAGTAAATTTCTAGATTTGTCACTGTTTTTCCTACCTTAGGATACCATTGTCTTTGCTGAAGAGAAAAAAATACTTGTACCTTTACCATAGCAGCTCCTGTTTCACAATCATGTGATGAGAAAGGTGAAGACAATTGAGAAAAAGAGAGTAATCTAGTTATACGCACATTCAGCTAAAAAAATCTTGTGGGGCATGCATGGTATATACCTGCGTTCCCTTTGGATTGACATGAATGTTGGTATGCGAGTAGAGTGAATTTTAAATGCCCAAAACTGCACGTGTTTTTTTCCTTCCATCTCTTGTGCTGCCTCTAGAGAGCAGAGACCTTATCTTTAGAAGGTGCATAGAAATTTCCTGCTGAAAAAACAATAATAATGTTACTATTGATCAAGGCATCAGTGTCATGCCAACATGTATAGTTTCACCAAAAATATTGCCTTCAAGCTCAGGGTAGTCATAATTAATTTTCACGTCAATGCAAATTTGTTATTTTAAAATTACTTATTTTAAATTTAAACAAAGTTGCCTAAAGTAAAAGACTAGAATTTCCAATTTTGTGGTGAAGTTTGAATGTTAAGCCAACCAACCAACCGACAGACATGTCATTGATTGATTGCTATTTAACAAATAAAAAAAGGTAAAAGAATTTTACCATGCCCCATGGTCCAAAATTACAGAAATAATAATTACTAGCTATCGTAAAATGTGATCCTTTTGCCATAAAAACACACTGGGTGGACAGGACGAGAGAGACGTCACACACAAACAAATAAATGCTCACAAATCAATCAAAGACTGTCCTTATTATTTATTACCTTTTTCTCTCTGTCCATGTCCTTCCCTCAAAACTCAAATGCAGTCCATGCTAAACCTTCGTGCAACTCATGGCCTTCCACTTTGTCTCTCTGGAATTACTCACCCTCTTGCTCTCCCTAAAGAGTACACTATTTTACTAATAACTTTAACTCCCTCTCACTCTCCTCCATGTTTTTTTTTTCTCTCTCTAATTGATTCATGCTCTTTGATGGTGTAGGATGGCAGATCATGAGCGTAGGAGGAAGGCCATGAAGAGGCAAAGAGGTGCTATGCACGCAAATCAACAAAAGGGTATCCACAGATACAACTTTGAAAGTGATTTTGTGGAATATGGAGATCTTGATGACGTCATCCTGCATGATCTGTTTCATACTTACCTGGATTTAACTGCAAAAGCTGCATAGCGCCATAGCCTGTTAATTCTTCACCACTATTAATTTCTGGACTCTATTATGTTACTATTTGTGTTGTATTATTGTCGTGGGTGGGTTGTATTTCGAAATTTTGCTGGAATTATAGTAGGTCTCCAAGTTTAAAAAAATATTTAGGAGTACTCACAACCTATCAACAAAATCATCATATCGTTGGTGTGATTCAAACACATATCCTTATAGGATATGAATTTGATTTTTATCAACTTTTATTGTTGCCATGTTTAATTATAAGTACATCTTATTAGTTTAAGTTGGCTTCTCTTTGTTATGTTTATATCTTTTTATTTTGTTTAACTATGTGAAATTAATGTTCATCCTTTTATTCATTAATTCCCATTCTCCTATTAAGATATTGTATGTGTATATGTACATCATTAACGTAACTTAGTAGAGGGCGGAGTTCAATTTGACCTGATCAATGTTGTGATGTTAAATTTGTTCATTTTGTCAAAATTTCTCCATTGGGGGATTATTTGTCTGGCTGATAGTGCTAATGCCATTTGTAGGTCTTAGATATATGGCTCAAATGTGAAGCATATAGCTTACATATTTGAAATCTCAATTTTCAGGCTCAAGTTACACTCTTAATTTCTTGTTTCATTTATATCAAACATGGGTGATTTACAGGTTCCATGGGATAGAATTTGGGAGAAAATGAAATTAAAATCAAACATTTTTTTATTGGTTTTGGTTAGTTTGGATTTAAAAAAAAAAATCTCGATGCAAACCAAACTAAACCAATTTAATAAAAAAATGTGTTCGGTTGTTTCAAATCAACAGAATCCCCTATTTTACAAAATGCAAAATTCTGTTTTGAATAAAAAGAAAATATATATGATTTTATCCAAAATTCACAAATAAGCATGTCATTAAAAGAGGTATAAACAACATATTTTGCTATATTTGGTTTACACGACTAAATAATAGCAAAAAAAAGCCAAAAAGTAATAAAAATATTAATAATAGAATACATATTCCGCTGGAGTCGGGTGGTTGACAAAACACCAACCTAATAACTAAACTAATTACAATTGGCTTATAGTGGTTCAGTTTAAGTTGGATTGTTTAAGAATTTGAACTTATTTAATTGATTCAGTTTGCATCTTTAGATTTTTGTCAAGTTGAGTCAAACTGTTGAATACCCCTAATCAAATATGACTGATTTTTAAGAAAATATTAAGAAAGTTGAGTTGTGAAGAATATGACAAGCACCAAGAGAAACAATAAACTTGATTTTACTCGTTATCAAGCATATCTATTTGAATATACAATGATGTGTTTTTATTCAATTACAAAATATGATTTTTGACATAACAATAAAGCACTACATATATAAGGACTGAATTAAAAATATGTAAGATTTAACAATCAATTAGTAACAATTGGGGTCAAACTCATAATGTTTGCACATGTAACAAATTGAGAATTTGTAATATGCATACGGACTACATTATATGCTTGATAAGAAATTGATATATATATATATATATATATATATATGACAAACACAGAGTTATATGTGAAAGCAAAGCTTCATGATGAATAAAAAATGATTCAAAGGTGTTTTGATGATAACAATGATGACAACAAAAGATGATGACGAAGGTGATGAAGAAAAAGCTCAAAAGATCAAAGAACAACTCAAGTGAATCAAAAAACATCTCAAGTGAATCAAGAACAAGTCAAGAGTTCAAGAATCAAGAAGAATTCAAGACTCAAGAAGAAAGCCTACAATCAAGAATCAAGATTCAAGATTCAAGATCTCAAGTATCAAGATCAAGATTCAAGACTCAAAATTCAAGAATGAAGAAAAGACTCAATCAAGATAAGTATTAAAAAGTTTTTCAAAACTTTGAATAGCACATGAGTTTTTGACAAAACCTTTACCAAAGAGTTTTTACTCTCTAGTAATCGATTACCATATTGTTGTAATCGATTACCAGTAGCAAAATTATTTTGAAAAAGTTTTCAAATTGAATTTACAACGTTCCAATTATTTTCAAAAAGCTGTAATCGATTACAATGTTTTGGTAATCGATTATCAGTGCCCTTGAACGTTGAAATTCAAATTCAAATGTGAAGAGTCATATCCTTTCACTTAAAAGCCTTGTGAAATCGATTACACTAATTTGGTAATCGATTACCAGTGATTGTTTCTGATAAATCAAAAGATGTAACTCTTCAAAAAGGTTTTTGACTTTTTCAAATTGGTTTTAAGTTAACCTAAAATTTATAACTCTTCTAAATGGTCTTCTTGACCTGACATGAAGAGTCTATAAAAGCAAGACTTTGTTTTGCATTTTTTAAGAAATTCAATCAATTCATTCTTTCATACTTTACTTTTCCAATCAATCCTTTACAAGCCTTGAATCTCTTTAAACTTCTTCTTCTTCTTTGTACCAAAAGCTTTCTGAAGTTTTCTGGTTTTCCAAATCTTGAAAACTTGTGCTATTCATCTTTTCATTCTCTTTTCCCTTTGCCAAAAAGAATTCATCAAGGACTAACCGCCTGAATTCTTTTTGTGTCTCTCTTCTCCCTTTTCCAAAAGAACAAAGGACTAACCGCCTGAATTCTTTTGTGTCTCCCTTCTCCCTTGTCAAAGAATTCAAAACGACACAGTCTGAGAATTCTTTTGATTTTTCTCTTTCCCTAATACAAAAGTATTCAAAGGACTAACCGCCTGAGAATTCTTTTGTATTCCCATTCACAAAGTATCAAAGGTTTAACAGCCTGAGATCTTTGTCTCAACACATTGGAGGGTACATCCTTTGTGGTACAAGTAGAGGGTACATCTACTTGGGTTTGACTGAGAACAAGAGAGGACACATCTCTTGTGGATCAGTTCTAGTAGAGGGTACATCCACTAGGTTCAAAGAGAACAAGGGAGGGTACATCCCTTGTGGATCTTTGCTTGTAAAAGGATTTTTACAAGGTTGAAAGAAATCTCAAGGACCGCCGGTCGCTTGGGGACTGGATGTAGGCACAGGTTGTTGCCGAACTAGTATAAAAACTCTTGTGTGTTTGTTTCCTTCTTTTCTACTCTTTTACTTTCCGCTGTGCATTTAATTTCCGCTTTTACTTTCTGTTAAGTTTCTCTTCTACTCCTCATTCTCTCTCTTAACAATTTAGTAAAACCCTTAGAAGAGTAATTTTTTAATTAGTAAAAGTTTAGGAATAATTAATTCACCCCCTTTCTTAATTGTAAGGCCACTCGATCCAACATTATACTCATCAACTACCACTTATCCCAATTTTTTTAAAAAAAAATACACTAATTTATTAATTTTGAAAAAAAATTACACCGTTTGGGTAGAAAAGTCTTTTCAATATAACCTTGTGTAGAATATACTATTCTCTTCTATTTAGGTCAATACATTTTATTAATTTAAAAAAAACACAGCATAACAAAATGATTTGATTTAATATACTAACAATATAAAAGTTTTTACTTATTAACTTTTGAGTTTTATTTTCATGCATTATTACTGGAAAATCATTTACACTTACAAACTAATCAGAAATTATGTGAAGTATGACTTTCAAAATTGTCTTAAAACTCTATAAAATTACTGTACATAACAATCGATAGTTAGATGAAAATATTTACACTATCAATATATTTAAATTAAATTCTTAACTTTAGTTCATATATATTGAATGGTAATTAAGATTGCTTACACCGATAAACGATTTTACTTATTAGCTTGAATGAATTTAATTGTTATCTAAAAATCAAGGTATTCATTAACACGAACAATTAAGATATTGCCACGTTAAATTTACGACAAGTCATATCACACAATAGCATTTGTCTAAGTTGGTTTTCAGTTATTTCAGTGAGGAATACCAATAAATGATGAGAGCAACGCTTTTGGCAACCCTGGCCTATCTTAGGGCCATGATTGAACTCGAGTGATCTAATCATCTAACTCTAAAGTGGTCCTCCGATTGCTAGAAACAAGTACTTCTTTTTATAAACTCTTTTTTGTTTATTTTAATAAACTTCACTAGAAAACTTACAAAAATAATTTGTTTTTAACTGATTTCAGTAAAGTTCACATATAAGCTGTGAATAAAAATCCCACTCAATAAAAAAACATAAACTGAATATTTAATTAAGCTGTATTCATGATACAGTTGTGATGTTAATTTTCCACACTCTAGAATGTGATCATCTACGTAATAGTCATTTGGCAAGGCATTGGGAACCTCATTTTTCCATAAACGTTGAGTTAAAGTAAAAGGAATGCATATTTTCTTGGCAAGGGTGGTGTGAGGAATAGATTTGAGCTATACTACAGATCTTGAGTTCAGAGAAAATAGAGATATTTTGTAAGCAAAACTGAGAAAATGTATTTCTGAATTGAAAAATCAGATACAATAGAAGTTGAGATGCTCATATTTTTTTACATTTGAGCCCCTAACTCGAGAGAATTACTACTATAACAGAATTAGAGAAGCTGACAGATTCACTAACTAACAGTTCATCCATAACAAAACAACTACTAGCAGAAATGACTGAGGAAAATATTACACTCTCCCGAGTTAATGCTTTGGATTAGCTCAACATCTTTGCTGATAGGATGAGAGTCAAAGCAAGGTGTAAATGTTCAACAAGGCCAAATGCTAAGAAAGTTTTCTCAAAACTGCATTTGCTCTAAGCATAATGAAAACAACTAAATCAGTAAATGAACTTTTACAAGCTGTACATTTCAGGCATTGTCCTTCATTGTGTGGGTGTGTGGGTGTGCATATTGGTGTAGCACAGAATATAAGGCATGAACCATCCTATACAACCTTTGTGTTCTTCAACAATACTGCTTCCATGAAAAGCACGTGTAAGGTCAATTTTCTGTGCTGACCAAGAAGGCGGCATCTGATAGGAAAAAAAGGGAACTAACTCTCTGAGGGGAGGAGACTCCTCACAACAAAAGTGAAACAATAATGGGAGAAAATGAATATTTTCATTCACTAGCTTCTCCATATATTGCATCACCTACATAAGAATAACCCCTCTAATGAAAAATACAACCTACAGGCAAGCAAACAACACAATACAACAATACAAAATAACCACCCTAACAAACTCCTTTCAGGACTCACTCCAACAACTCCTCGCAGACCATATCTTTTATTCCAAATTCACCACTAAAACAGGCTAAAGTACTTCATATTCATAATCCTTCATCCATTAAGGTTTGAACCTATTTCATTTGACTCCATTCTGAGGCATTTGATCTGATCCAGGACTTGATTGTCAACATTAGCCTCAGCATGTTCAGCTTATTGGGCAGCCTGACTAGCCCATCATCCAACAGCCCAAGAAGAGGGCAAGGTGTTTGCAGACGGGAAGAGGGATGATAGGAAGGAAGCTAGTCAAACAGCCCAAGAAGTTATAAACCCACTGTTAGCCACACAAATTAGGATGTGCCTTACTATACATGTGATATCAAAAAGACAATATGAACTTGGCACATAGCATGCAAAATTGTAAATATAACTCCTGGCTTTCAAACTAAAGAAAAAGCCAACTATAGTAAAAGAATGGAAGATTACAGTACCTGAATCAATTCTGCTCACTGAATTCCCATAGTCATCTTCAAGCACATATAGAAGCTTCCTATAAGCATGCCCGTCTACAAGGTCCTTTTCTTGCAACTCCTGCAAAAACCTCGTGCCCTCCTGAACTGTTCCTCGTCTACATATCTCATCCAGTACAGTCTTATATGTAATAAAATCAGCTGACCTTTGCTTATCAGTCATCTCCCACAGATAATTTACTGCCTCCTCAATCTCTCCACCAAGTGCCAAAGAATTGACAAGCGAATTATAAGATTTACTACTAGGAACAAAACCTTTCGTCTTCATTTCAGAATACAATTCTTTAGCATTATTTGTTCTGCCTTGGGCACACAAACCGTGAATCAAGCAATCGTATGTTAGTGCGTTGGGCGGGCAATCATAGATCACACCCATCTGATGAAATATCCTCAACGCATCATTAACATGAAGAGATAGCACATATCCTTTGATCATAGAATTCAATGAAAAAATATCAGGCTTAATGCCATCCTTGACCATTTGCCTGAACAAACACCTAATTGTTTCCATATACACATGGTTTATATAAGAGTTGCTCCCTCTACCCAAAAATGCGGCAAAAAGAATATTATATGTCCTGATAGAAGGCCTAAAAAAGCAATTCAAATTTCTTCTACTTTTCATGTGCTTAAACACATTGACAGCTCTAGTCAATTTCCGTGCCTGAGTGAAATAATATATAACCATGTTGAACAATGCCTCTGAACCAATTAAAGGAACTGCAAGCAGTTGGTTCACAATATCATCCATTTCTTGGTACATCTTTGCAGCGCCAAGCTTCTTTATGGTGATATGAAACGTGGACACATCGTGTCGAAAGCGGGGCTGCTGAGACGCCCAGTGAAACAATTCTAAGCAAACTAAAGGGTCATTTTGTCGAGCAATCACATTGCAGAGTTCTTCAGGAGTGAACCTCGGGGGAAGTTGGGACAGAGCCAGCTGAAATTGGGCTTGGTCTAGTGTAGGCTTGGAGGACTTTAACAACCTCTTTCGAGCTCGTCTTTGGTAAGATCTTGAAGGAGCCTTCGTTGAATAGTGAGAATTAAAGGGTGCAAATGGGATGGGAAATTGAGTGTAACTAGTGTTGATTTGGAATAAAAAGAGGTCAAGTTTGTGGGCATGGTGAAAGAAATGAGTACTCCGTGGATTTTTTCCAAAAGGGTAATTGGGGTCAGGAAATTTGGGGCAAAATGAGTTTGTGGAGAGTATAGTATTAGTATGATTTGAGGCATTCCTCCTCCTGAAGTAGGTACCAGGATATTTGAAGCAGCAATTTCTACCAAAGGATAACATTTTTGTTTAGTTTAGCAGGAAAAGTGAGTGTGGTTGTGTAGTGCTTACTTGATTGCTGTGACAACCTTAATCAATCCAAACGAAAACAGAGGGGATTAGGATTTGTGCAGTCTGCAGTGAAAGGATGCAATTAAATTATTATTAGGAAAAATGAGTATGAGCTAAGAGAAAAAAAGCAATATGCATAGACATCATTATACGAGGATTGCACGAGAATGTTTTCGATTAACGAAATTTTAAATTTCGGTTATTTGAACAGCTTCAATAATAGCGTGAAATGGAAACGAGGAAGCAAAAGGATCAATAAAAAGAATAGGAGAGAACAAATTTACAAGTTAGAACGCTGAAACAGAGTGCCGTCGCCGTCGAGCGCCGTCACCGTCACTTGGGAGGGTCTTTGGACGGGAAAAGAAGGGAAGGAATGAAACCTGGGCTGAAACGGCACCGTATTTGGGCAAGCTTCTTCATACCCGGCCCAACCCGCCACACCAAATTAGCACCCGAGTTGAGTTGCATGGGACTGGGAGAAACAAAAAAGTCCAGTTGGTATTTCTTTTTTCATTGAAATTAATTAATTAATAATTGATAAACTAACAATTTGGTACCAATATTTGATGAAAAAAAATTACGTATAACAAAGAAAATAAATACGGAAGATTTATTTGGCAAATTTAAAATAAAATAAAAATTATTTGACCATTTTTATTTGTTTTAACTTCAAAGGGAGAAAGAAATGGATGATCAAGAAAAGAGAGAAAAGAATGAGAGAACAAGAAAATAATATATTTATAAAATGACATAAATATATAAATATATCTAAATAAAAATTCTCCCTTTAGTTTGTCTTTGTTCGAAACAATTTCTTGGTTTTGGTTGTTGAGTGGGGTGGAAAACAATATTGAAAATACAATTTTGTTATTCAATGTATAGCATAATCGTATTTTTGTTATTTTATTTTTCCATTTCTATGTGTGCAATGAAAATATAAATTTTGTTATATGATAATGAAATCATATTTTTATTGTTGACTCAACATCTCTAATTACCTTAACATCATAAACTCAAGCATCATCCCAAAACCATTGACAACAACATAAATTGAATAACAACAAAACCTTTAATAAAATCCCAAAACGAGAAGCACGGGTGCTGAATCTCGACAGGGCAAGTGGTGTGTGGTGCTAAGCGGATCTTGATGGCGTAGGTGGCTTGACCTAGATCTTGATGCACCACAACATAGATATGGTGGGGGCGAGGAGGTCGATGCGGCGTGACACCGATCTTGTTGGGTGATGGTCGGTGTGGGGCGATGTTGATTTGATGGGAACGTTTCAATGGTTGCTTCGAACTCAACGATGGGGTGTGACACAAGTGCGATTTTGTCTTTGGGGGCAACTTGGAGGAGGTGACTCTGTTTGGAGCTCGCCGGTGGGATGTGTTGGTGTGGATGACGTGAGTTGCGTGAGGGAAGAAGAATAGGAGGTCCGAGGAAGGTGAAGGGAAAGAGAAGGATGGAGGGGTGGATGATAAATAGGCATGGGCAGGGATGTCTTTTTACTCCATTTGGTAGTGTCACTAGTCAATTTGGTAGTGCCAATAGTTGCGTCCAATTCTCTGTACGCCCATCATCTATTAATGGTCCATAATGAAATAAAAAACAACTCAAATATGAGACACGATCACAAATTAGCCCAATATGAATAAATAGAAGAAATGAAAATTAGCCCAATATGAATAAATAGAAGAAATGAAGACAACACTGTTCAATGAACATGAAAACGTAAAAGCAAGTCATCCCGGAGAGCCAGGTAAGGACTTGAACTTGCAACCAGGGACTGTTCATGAACCGGTCCAATATAATAAGAATCGAAAAAATTAATCCAAAAACTGTAAATCGAATGAAATTTTTTATTGGATGGAATCAAATTTAATTTTTAAATCCAACCCAATTCAACAAACCAAATTTGCATATATATGCATATATTTTTATTCATAATTTGATAATATCACTCATGTTTATATTATTTTATTTCTTGTATAGTTATAGAATTATCACATAACTAATACCTATTTATAAAATATATTTAATTATAAATAAATTTAGTTACATAAAGATTCATAAATGAAATATTTGATATTTTAAATTAATTTTTATCATGATTTAATATATTTTTTAAAAAAACATGATTAAAATAGGAAATCAATCCAATCAAAAACAAATTAAAAACAAAATTTTAAACAAAATTGATTGGATGATGAATTAAAAAAAACTAAAATAATTGGATTAAATGATTTTTTTTCATCCAAGTTTAATTCAATCGAATCTAATATAAAAACACCCCTACTTACTACCCAAAAAAAAACTAAAATGATTGGACTAGATGATTTTTTTTCTAAGACTAATTCAATCTAATCCAATATGCCAACACTCCTCTCTATAACCTTAAAAGTACAGAGTTATGTATTGTTCCACTTAACCAATCATTTTCAAATTTTTATTAATTTCTACATTTTTATCTTGGTCAATATTTTTTATTGAAAAGAGAAGTGTTAGTTACACATTTTTTACTTACTTTTTTGAATACATTATTCTCAATAGACTAAAATTCATTGAAAATTATAAAATTAGAAAAAAGAATCATTAAGTATAATATAAGATCCAATAATTTTTTTTTAATTTTCAATAAATTTTAACTAATAAAAGAATATGTTTGGAAGCGTATTAGTAATATTTATTATTTTAAAATAATAACATTGACATAGGTGTGGTCGTACACGTGAGCGCACCGAAACCCAACCCGGACGTGTTGCCGTAGAAAAACCGGATTGGATAATCTGGCGATAGGTCCGAATTTTACAAGTGGGGAGAGAGAGATTTGTTCTGGTATTGTTTTGATCCTCGGTCAAAAGAACACGCAAAGCAAACCCAGTCACCCCCAACAAACACGAGACAAGCCGTGTGCAAACAATAGTCGGTGTGAACCCCCAAACCCTAATCGCCACCACCTCCAATCCTTCGTTTCTATGGTAGCAACTCATTCCCTTCCATCGATCATTCACCGTTCCATTTTCAATTCGCTCTGTTCCATAATTCGCTTCTCTCTCTCTCCTCTTTTTTTTTTTTTTTTAATTAGACCGAGTGCTGTTGGGGTCAGCATGCGCTAGCTTCGTCGTCGATTTTTTGGTTGGTGATTCTCGTGATTCTTTTCGGGCAGAATTTTTGGGTTTGACGGCATGGATTTGGTACCGAGCGTCAAGGTATACGATTCGATACATCCTTGATTTTTTAAGTTTAGTGTCTCTTACGCACGCTCGTTCTGAATTGACTTATAGATGAACAATTAAGCACTTTCCCTCCGCTGGGGGATTCTTTGTAACGCGTTGATTTTGCATGTGTTGCTAATTAACTTTGCTTTGTACTTTTCATAAAAATAAACACTTATGATTTATTTGGTAATCAGAAGTACACGATGAAGCAAATTGTGTAGGTTATTAAAATTGGATTTGCACGGATGATGAAGGGGCTTTTCTTACTGGAAAATTATACATGAGCCTTGTTGATTGGTTGGACTTCTAGCTCTTTTTTTTTTGTTCTTTATATAGTTTTTGGTTTTGTATCCTGTAACTGATTTTATTTTTTCCTGCGATTTTAACTACTCAGTACTTACTATTTTGACATTATTTATGTTGTGATTGATAATGATATTATTGGATACTCTGTGGACAATGTGATTCCATGGTTAGATACTTTTTAGTTATTCAATTTTGATCCTGCACTACTTTTTAGCTACACTTGAATTTCATTTGCATTACTTCTGCAAACGGTGGTATTTTTGTTTTCTTCTTTTGCTTTTAATGTTTTCTATTTGAGTATTGGATTTTGTGTACTGTTGTATTAATCATTGGGGTATACTATTCATTTTCCTGATTTATTGACATCTCTTTGTAGGAAAAATTAAACTATTTTCGTATAAAAGAGCTCAAAGATGTGCTCACTCAGTTACACCTTTCAAAGCAGGGAAAGAAGCAGGTGAGATAATAAAATACTATTACCTAGTCTGCCTTTGTTATTGTGAGGCTTTTTCTATGATGAAACCTTGAACGCTTGTACTGACTGACACCCTGTTGAATATCATTTATTCCCTGATTGCTGTTTATAATGAGTTCTTTTGTTTATAATTTTCTTTTCTTTTGCATTTTCTCAACATGTTACATGCAATATATGGATCATTGTATTTGGACTGTATGGTTAGACATCATACTTAATGGTTAATAATGTGATTTCATAACTCATAAAATATATGGATATTGTCAATTTATGACATTAGTTTTCATTATATTGTTGTAGTATCTTTGGTTTGGACTCCATGGATTATTTCCTTTTTAATCCTAAATTTAATATGCTGTCTTTCAGTTTTTGGATGATATACTGATGCTGTGTTTTGTCTTTTTTTGTAGGATCTTGTTGATCGCATATTATCTGTTCTCTCAGATGAACAAGGTACAATTATACACACATGCACAGACCCACAGGAGTCAACCTTTGGTCTAATTCTGTTTTATTTTCACAATTCTTCTGTTTGAGTTGTGATTGTGCCTATACATTGGAATAAATATGAGGCTCACTTTACTTTGTAGTGTGTCCAATTACAGTTTGCTCACATGCCTCATTCTCTCTCTCCTTCCTCCTTTTTCCTGTTAACTAAGCAACTTGTTGCTCTTTTCCCAGTTTCAAAAATCTGGGCTAAGAAGAATGCTGGTGGTGGAAAAGAACAGGTAGCAAAATTAGTGGATGATACATATAGGTCAGTCTTAGCAACAACACTCTTGATAATATTTTCCTCTAGCTTTTGTATGCTTCAGATGCATGCAGTGACGTAACATACTTGGCTGAGTTCACATAAATGATCTGGTACCTTACTATTAGGTCTGGTTTAAGTCGATTATAGTGCTCCATATATGCTGTAATTTATTGTCTTTGACTTTGTTATCTTTTATTCACATTCTTGTATTTCCTTTTATGCAGGAAAATGCAGATATCAGGGGCCACTGATCTAGCTTCTAAGGGACAGGGTGCATCAGATAGCAGTAGTGTAAAGGTTAAAAGTGAATTTGATGATGCCTTTCAACCAGATGTGAAGATTCGCTGTCTATGTGGAAGTAGATTGGAAACAGAGAATTTGGTCAAGGTGTACCATTAAATATGGTTTCTTCTTTCTTTATGATAAAGAGAAACACTTTGCATCAGTACATGCAGATACTATTTATTCAGTCAATTTATAATCCCATCCGCTTTTTTGGTGTTCAGATGCACTTTTCATTATAGCTCCTATATGTTGCTTACTATGATAATTTTGGAATTTTAATTTTCCTTGTCGTATTGCAGTGTGATGATGCAAGATGCCATGTGTGGCAACACATCAGTTGCGTTATTATTCCAGAGAAACCTACTGAAGGCATCCCACTAGTTCCTGATAAATTTTATTGTGAACTCTGTCGTCTCACTCGTGCAGATCCGTATGTCAAATTTCTTTCTTACTTTAGCTAATAGCTATATGCGGAGTGAGCAATAATGATTTGTCTACAGGGTTTTCCTTGTGATGAATTTTTATTTTTGAATTTCATGTTAAAGGGTTTTAGCATGCCATTTTTCTTCTTTGGTTGCATGGTTTACATTTCCTTATGATTACATGATGAACTGGGCTTCTGTAGTTGTGAGCATGGTTATCAAATTCATGAGTTGACTCGTAGAATTGCACGAGTTTACGAGTGCACAACCACCAACCGGGTGAACTCGCAAGCAAACTTGTTTTTTGGTGGATTCGTGCAGACTTGAGTAGAATTGCTTAAACTCGTGAGTTTGTGGGCTAGTCAGCGAGTTCAGTGGTGGAGGAAAAAATAGCCTTATCGACGCTCGTTTTGGGCTTCTGTTTGTGATTTCTGTTACTCATAACCCCACCATGTTTTTGAATAAAAGCTGGAAGTTCAAGGGGTGTTGCTGTAATTTACTATTTTTCAATTAGCCTAAAACAAGTGCAACCCCCTGGAGGAAAAAATAGCCTAATGGACAAAGAACATATTATTTACTATTTTTCATATTTTTTCCACTCAACTTTTGTATCTTCTGCTCTTTTCTGTTACAGATTTTGGGTTTCAGTGGCGCACCCTTTGCATCCTGTGAAGTTGACCACAACCAGTAATCCAACTGATGGGTGAGTACACGTGGTGTGGGTTTGTTGAAATTAATTTGGTGTAATTGGGTTTATTTCTGAATGCCTTGTTAATATATATCTTGGATTTTAAATATACTGTTTGTTATCTAATTTGCATATAAGAGACTAAAATGTCCTTCATTCTGGCTTGAATTCTTCCTCTTTTTTTTTGGGGGGGGGGGGAGTGCAGTGGGGGGAATTGTCTAATTCTTTTTGAGCACGAGTGCAAGTTCCTTGGCTTGATGATAAGCTTTTTAATTGCTTTTGAGTTATGTTGATGCAGTGCACTGTATGTTTTGTTAATTAAAATTCTCTAGGTGTTGAATTTGCTTTTCTGTGGTGGAATTTACTCAGGAAAATAACCTATTGTACATTTTCTCCTTTTCTTTTATCTCTATCTCAATGTTTCCTTAAATCTTTATTAGGTGGAGTTTGGCTATTAAACTTCATTTTGTTTCCAAGACACAACCCCGTGCAAATAATTATCTGCATTGATGTTTAAAACCAAATTTTCAATGTGGCTTTCTTCCTGAATGACTTAAGTTAACCATATTCCTTTCTGAATTTTTCAGAAACAACCCAGTGCAGAGTGTGGAGAGAACATTTCAACTGACTAGAGCTGACAAGGACTTGGTATCAAAACCAGAATTTGATGTTGAGGTTGGTTTGGATTTTCAGTGCATGTATATTAATGCATATTCTTCTATGCATTGGTTTGCTTACTTATTGAACAAATGACTTGTAGGCTTGGTGTATGCTCCTGAACGACAAGGTTCCATTCAGGATGCAATGGCCACAGTATACAGACCTGCAGGTCAATGGTATGTTTTAAGTCATGCTCTCCTTACTAATTTGGAGTTAGATTTCATGTTGGAAGTCTAGTTTATTTTTCATGGTATGTTATGGGACTAGAAGCACATAATTTTAAAGTAAAATACCAAATATCTGTTTGTGATGAAATCTATTTTCCTTGATTTGACCATTATGATTATATAGGTGTTCCTGTTCGTGCAACTAACAGACCTGGTTCACAGTTGCTTGGGGCTAATGGTCGGGATGACGGTCCAATTGTAAGTTTGTTGTCATATACAGTTATGAATTGTACAACTATTTAAAATTGTGAGACACTAGTTCATTTACTATTTGTATTTGTTTTATTCACTTTCTTATTTGTATTTCTCCTTTGTCAGATCACGCCATATACAAAAGATGGAATTAATAAGATTTCCTTAACAGGATGTGATGCTCGCATTTTTTGTTTAGGGGTTCGTATTGTTAAAAGGCGCAGTATGCAGCAGGTAGATTGTTCTCTTGGCTTGATAAATTTATAAGCAAACTATTTTGAATTACTGTTGGTTCCTTAATCCATCCTTGTGATATTGAATAATCAAGTTTGAAGTATTTCCCTGTATGATGTTGGGCAAAGTTCCTGATGTGGTCCCTTTTGATTGATTTCTTAAAATTTGAAACTTGACAAATCATGACATGTTTTTGCAATTATCTTTATTGACAATTTTGAATAACACCTAACCACACTCAACCTTGGAAGATGTTTCTTCTTCCACTATAAATTGGAAAGCATGTGTATGGGCTTCAGAAAGTGTTATTTTGTATTGATTTTTGTCTTGTAGTTTCTTGAGCATTATTTTGGCTTAAGTTGTCTGGCTTATGAGACTTTTTTGAATAAAAAATGTTGAATTTTTCACATAATGATAACTAGATCTGGTTTGGGTTTTGACCAAGTTTTCTGGTTTTAATTGGTTGACTTGCTTTTGGCTCAACTTTTTGTTTTTTGTTATTGAGACAGACTGGAAGCCTGGTTGTCTATTGTTGAACTGTCCTATCAGTCTGTTTTTAAATGTTGGTGTTGAATTTTTTGTTCCTACTTTGTTGTGAATATGCTTACATACAACTTCTTCCCTTCCGTTACTCTTGTAAATTGTTAAATAGTTGAGTCTTTGTTATCTAGATCCTAAACTCAATCCCAAAGGAGTCTGATGGCGAGAAATTTGAAGACGCCCTTGCACGTGTCTGCCGTTGTGTTGGGGGTGGAAATGCAGTTGATGATGCTGATAGTGACAGTGATTTGGAAGTGGTTTCAGATACTTTCACTGTCAACCTTCGTTGTCCTGTATGGCTTTCATCAATAGATGAATTATTTTAGCAATTCATGAAGTCCTACTAATCAGTTTTTTTTTTTTGGTGAAAATTTTAGATGAGTGGTTCAAGAATGAAGATTGCTGGAAGATTTAAACCCTGTATTCACATGGGTTGCTTTGATCTTGAAGTGTTTGTGGAAATGAACCAACGATCAAGGAAGGTAAGGTTCTAACAAATGTTATATTGCATGAAGTGTCCACTCCCCAAAGTTGTGATTTTTAAGTCTGATGAATTGAATTGTTTGTTCAGTGGCAATGTCCTATATGTCTCAAAAACTATGCGTTGGAGAATATCATCATTGACCCTTATTTCAATCGCATCACTTCTATGGTAGTTACTTGAAAATTTAATTTCTTATGTTCATAAATCTTCCATTCGACAAAATTCTGTAGTTATTTAAATTATATTGGTGGTACAGATGATGAATTGTGGTGAAGAAATTGCAGAGATTGAGGTGAAGCCTGATGGTTCTTGGCGTGTTAAGGTAAAGAGTGAAAGTGAACGCCTGGAATTAGGGAATCTAGCACAGTGGCGCCTTCCTGATGGAACCCTCTGTGTGTCAACTGCTGGAGATGTCAAGAGAGTGGATACATTGAAGCAGGTTAAACAGGAAGGTGTTTCAGACTGTCCGGCTGGTTTAAAACTTGGCATAAGGAAGAATCGCAATGGAGTTTGGGAAGTCAGTAAACCTGAGGGCACAAACACCTCTTCTGGTAATAAATTGAAAGGGGCTTTTGGAAATCCCGAACAGGTTGTTATTCCAATGAGCAGCAGTGCCACTGGAAGTGGTCGGGATGGTGACGACCCTAGTGTAAATCAGGGTGGTGGTGGGCATATTGACCATTCCACTACAAATGGGATTGAGATGGATTCTTTGTGTCTCAATAATGTTGATTTAGCATATGAATATAATGAACCCAACACTTCTGCTCAGGTGGGTGGTGCAGAAGTTATTGTTCTTAGTGATTCTGAAGAAGACAATGATTTGTTGGTATCTCCTGCAATTGCTTATAAGAACAACAGAAATGATGCTACAGATGGTTACTCTGTACCACCACCTGTAATTGTTGATTCATATACTGAAGAGCATAATCTTGGTGGAAATTCATGCTTAGGACTCTTTCCTAATGATGATGAATTTGGGATGTCTTCCCTGTGGTCATTGCCTTCTGGAAGTCAGGCTGGTCCTGGATTCCAGTTATTTGGTTCTGATGCGGATGTGTCTGATGCGTTGGTCCATCTGCAGCATGGTCCTATGAATTGCTCCTCGTCACTAAATGGTTATGCATTGGCTCCCAATACTGCTTTGGGATCTGGTAGTATCTTGCAAGAGTCCTCTGCTGGTCGGTCAGATGCTGATTTGAATGGTGGTTTGGTGGACAATCCTTTGGCCTTTGGTGGAGATGATCCCTCACTTCAGATTTTTCTCCCCACAAGACCAGCAGATTCATCCATGCACAATGAATTGAGAGATCAAGCAAGTGTGGCTAATGGTGTCTGCACTGAGGAGGATTGGATATCCCTCAGTCTTGGAGGTGGGACTGGTGGTAACAATGGTGATGCTTCCACTCAAAATGGGTTGAATTCTAGACATCAAATCCCAACCAGAGAAGGTGCCACGAATACTTTGGATGATACTGGTTTGTTGCTCTCTGACCTTGCTGAAATGTTCCTTATTTTTTAGTGGAAGTTACTCTTGTTGGAAACTAGTTTTTATTTCATGGCAGTGTGCAGTTGAGTGTGACTATAGCTAGGAAGTGGAGCATTTTTTCAACGGAGAGAATAATAAAATATATTTAATGAAGCAAAATTGACCATATCCTTTAAATTAATAAAAGTAAAAAGAAATAAATAGCAGATTTTTTATAAAATAAAAGTATGTCCTTGTTATATATGTAATACATCATAATGTATTTTAGTTTAGATAGATGTAATTTATAATAAAAAATTATAAAGTAGTTTGATAAAATACATACTCTGCTAAATAGAACATATTGGCCTTAACAATTGAGTTTTGGGACAAGAATATTTATTAGCATCCTTTTAACACTTGAAAATGTATGCATTCTTAAAAGCATGTTAATTTTTTTTCTTGGACACCTGTCTCTGCTATCTATGTGTCTCTACCGTAGATTTTAATTCTTCTGAGATGGAGAGTTTTTAATTCTTTCATGCGTGATTTTTAGTACATCCCTAAGCTTCATATCAAGTTTATTTGAGAGGGGCTATGAAGGAGGATTGGAAGCTGGGTATTCAGTTTCTTTGCATCGAGCACTGCTATACCTTCTGTTAAATGGTTAGAAACCTTCAAATGTTTAGTTGTGGATTTGTCAAGATACACTATATGGCTGTGTTAATCTGCTGATGCATCATATCCTTGTGTCAGAAAAAGAAATTTTAGAACTCTATTCCTAAAATCACCCAAATGCCCATAATTTGTTTACTTACATAGAAATTAGAAAGTATAAATGGTTATTTTTATTACTTGAAAATGTGGAGGATGTTAATCTCTAAATAAAGTTGAGGAGGTTGGTGTTCTCTACATCTATATGCATTTTGCACCTTCCTCCATTCTTCTCACCTTCATTTTGTTTGCCTCCCTATCAGATAATTGCATTTTGACCTGAGTTAATGATCATTAATGCTGTTTTGAAATTCTACTTTTCCATTACTTTTCTTGATTAGTTATTCCTCTTTATGCAGCTTCTTTACTCCTTGGGATGAATGATGTTAGATCTGACAGGGCAAGAAGGCAAAGATCAGATAGCCCTTTCTCCTTTCCTCGCCAAAAACGTTCAGTAAGGCCCCGCTTGTACCTTTCCATTGATTCAGATTCAGAGTAAAGGTCATACCTTGTGTCTCAAGAATTTTAGGTACTCTTAACACCAGATTTCGAATTTAGAAAAATTGAAGAAAGTTGAGAGGCATTTTTGGTCCTCATGAAATGGCAATTAATACATAATGATAATGGGTCTGAGGCATCTCTGGTGGAACAGAGCTACAAATTACCCTGTGCCAAAATGCTTGCACCCACCCCCATTGGCAAAGATGTTGTGGCCGTAATGATTCTTTATGCTTGATATCTAAATTGTCCTTGTGGCAGATGTTGATAGATCAAGCTCGAGCTATTATTCCCGTCAATTTTTTATGAGGGTGTATGCCGGGGTTATAGTGCTGGTTTATTGTATAGTTAATCATTCAAATCTGGTAGTTCAAACTTTCAAAAAAGTTGGGTGGAACATTATATCTGCATTTTTGTCTCTGCTAAGAGCAATAACCTGTAAATGTTTAGCCATATCAGATCCAACAGTGAAATCAAAGATATTGTTTCTGGTCATTTTTCTAGAATACTCTGTTGTGTCAGTATCATGCCTCATGATTGGCCAAGAATGATAAACGCCTATTTCATGACACCTGGACGTTGATATTTGTTTAACATGTGTAGGCATCTGTGATGCCTCCCCGTAAGGATCTATATTTGATTTCAGATGAGCTTTCTTTGTTTGCATAGTTGAGTAAAGAGAAAAGAGCCCCCTAAACGTAATTGATTAAGCTATTATTTTAAGCTCGTTTGGCGGATCAATATAGGTTGATATCTGCTGTATAAAAAAGTAGACACTGGAGGAACATCGTTTGGTTATGGTCACCATTGCCATTTCTGTTCATTTAGTGCTGGTTGTTTATGTAGTGAATTCAATTTATATTAAATTCAAGTTTTTGTAACTTTTTGATACGTAGTAAGGAAAGGATGATGGATAAGCTATGAAAAAGACGCTGAGACACACTAGAGGCACGTCTGAATAAGTAATTGATTTTTTTTTTTTAAAATAGGGGTGTATGCTGAGTAAGAGAAAATTTTCTAAGCTTCTCATAGATATTCCAAAGACCTCCTGGGACATTTTTAATGAGTTGCAAACTCATTAAACATTACCCTGTCATCAAAATTTAGCATACTCGTTTTTCGTTAAATTCCTTATATCTTGAGAATATTTTTTAAACTTAATTTGTGTTGTTACTTATCACTAAATTAAATTGATCAAAGGGTCTAGTTCAGTTTATTGAGTAGAATGAGTTATTTCTTTGATTATATGTTACATGTTCAAACACACAACCAGTGTCCACGATTAAAAGGGATCAACATTTTAAAAAAAGTTATGTAATAATATTTTATGTTGTTTTCATTAATATATTGATTTTTTTATTTATCATCTAAAAGAAATATTTTTTTATTCAAACTAAAGTAAGACAAGTTATTAAATAGTATTATTCTTCTCATCATTAGTTTTTCCTCTAATGATTATATTAAAAAATTCATGTTAAATAATTTTTAACTAATTATGATATCAACATATAATGAATCTATAATAATAAACTTAAATTGTTTACTTTTTTAACAAAATAAAAAACACAAATCAAAACTTAAATTATAAAGAATTAAACTAGAAGTTAATATATTATTAATAAGGAACATAAATATAAGTTTTAATTTAAAAATGATGATATTTTGTCAACAGACAGCTAGAACATTTTCTTTGAGGGGATCAAATAGAAAAATTAAATTCTAATTTTAAAATTAATATATTAAATTTAGCTAACAACTAAAAAATTATAATAATTAACCACATCACAAAAACAAATTTACATAAATTAAACAAAAGGTGTAAGATCATAGCGCTACAAAGGGATAACGGAGATTGTTTTAAAATTCAAGATAACAATTCTAATGATAAAAAAACTTTATTTTATTATATTTAGATGTCACATTTAAAGTTTTATAAACATAATTGACCTTCAATTCTTATTAAAGCAAAATTTAATTTTTAACTTGATAATAATAAGAATAATATATTCTCTACTTTAAACAATGGAATAATATTTTTTTGTTAAGAAACATTTAGAGAAAAAAAATAGAGGTGTTAAAACTTATTGAACATGATGATTATATATATTTTTTAGGAGGCGTATCCATATTGTGGAAGAGATAAAAAAATGAGATCAAGTAGATGTGACGAGAAAAAAGATGGACATAGAAAGAAAATAAAAAAGAGAAGAAATTATAAAAAAAATTGCATAAAATCATTATTAAAAATTATATATACATATTTTGTATTTTTTTTTTCTTTTAGAGGATAACTTGTACAATTTTTTTTTGTGTATAATTGTTTTTGGAGGTGTAAATCAAATGATAGATGATAACATGAATAAATTGAAATTTCTTGAGATTTATTAAAATCATGTTAATCAGTTAATGTAATGAAACATCATTTTAATGAAATTTTGTATCTATTTTTAAAGGAATACATGTTTATATTTTTTACTACTTGTATATAAGGGACCGTCGTCATTATTATTATTATTATTATTATTATTATTATTATTATTATTATTATTATTATTATTATTATGTCTTGGACCCATAAAATATCATGACTGATCTTGCACATAACTAAGAAGTCAGAGATTTGCTTTGAAATTCCTAGTTCCATTTAAACTAAAGCACCTAACCAATTATTTCATTTCTAGTTACACTAATCATAATTTCATTTCTCATACTATGTACTTGTTAATAAACTCAAAATCCCAACCCATGACCGGGTGCATGAGTTGTTTTAAATCTTTGTTTCTTGCACACAAAAAAATCCACCCAACCTATGGTTTTCTTTTCCTATGGCCATCCACATTCCAAGCTTACAACTAGTATAATTTAATTCAGTTATTATGGCAAGTGAAACATTTACTTTGCTACCCAAATAATAAGATCTTAGTAACCAGCACCTTAAGGACATTCGTTAAAAAATTAAACGAAGAAAAATTTTAATATGTAAATCATAGGAGTAGAAAACGCAATTTTGCACCTTCCAGTCAAAAACTTTCTACTTTTAATTCCTTAACTAGTATCCTTGGGGCACTTGTTAGCATTTGCCTAAAAAATAAGGTGTCTATATCATGTTTACAAACAGAAAAATGCAAATAAATACATTAAAATATGCTCCGGTTTAGTTGCTGTTTGTTTTAGTTTTATCGACCATATCACATGGCACGGGACAAGTTTTCCCCAAGGAAAGCATCGAGTATGTAGCGAACTGCATTTGGAAAGGAAGGGTATACAAAGATTCTGTAAATCTTTTGGTCATGAGCTATCCAAATTTCATTTCTGACAAAGTGCAATATTCCCAGGTACAGTAAAATGGTTGAGCCGGGAATTGTAAAGGCCTCTACAATACAGGATACAGCATAATTCAAATCAACACTCAATCAGGAGGTCAACTCCAGCGTGTTCTTTCCTGCAATGTCTGGCTTTGAGAAATGCAATTTACTGCAGAAGTTGTCGTCCGCCTGCTGAATGTTGATAGAAGCAGAGTGGTTTGTCAATCATACAGACTTTATCTTTCATATTCTGCTTCCATAACGGGGAGAATGCTTAAAGCTGAAGCGCCTAAATGCATGCCCCTAATAACACCTCCATACACAATCTTAATTTTATGGCACAGAAGCAAGATGGAATCCCAAAGTGCCGTTCTTCCCTGACATAAATCCATGGCTGTTAGCAAACCAACATAAAAGAATAACAGTAGGCTAGTAGCATTCTTGCTCACAATGGACAAAATATGTATTGGAAAATAACAGCATTATGAGTTAAATAATAGTAGCATCAAAGAAAGCTCAAAAGTATTTGATGTTAGTTCATGAGTTGGGGCTACACAGGCATTACTGACCTGAAGAGAAAACTGCGACTTCTTATCCCAGTACAAGGCAAAAATTGGGGGACCCTGCTTTCCAACTGCTAGTATACATGCTCCTGGGTGAAGCACAGAAGGGACAGTAGACACTACAGCAATGTATTTCACTGGAAACCTTTCCTTTGGGGGAAGGACTCCCAAGAATAGCCGGTTTTTGCCAGATTGAGCTCCAGCATATGACATGGCATCCTCATGTAACATCCATTTTGGATGTTCTAGGAAAGCACAGAACAGATACAACAGCAAGTAAGAATCAGAAGGTAACTCAAGTGTCCACTTTTTATTCTTTTTATCATAAACCTCACCACTTCCCAGGTACTCATAATTCTTCAAGCATGTTCGTTCTGCGAGCTCTAAAAATTAAGACAAGGCAACTAAAGTTAGATTACATTGGTGTATGCCGGCCATGAAACCAATCTTAGATTAATTTCTGCTTCAATTTATTTAGGAAATCCGATGAAGGTTAATGACAAATAAGAGCAATATATCCATAATTCTATCAACCTCAGATCCTTTGGACGTTGTAATCAGCACGGACACTGCTTTGAGGTAGCAAACCTTTAACCACTCTCCTTTAACCAATGGTTGAAGCCTTTGGTGTTCAGTGATAGCATCCACACAATCCTGCATAACAGGAACTAGAGAATCTGCTGTGGAGACTGCTGCATATTAGATACAAGCAAGGCTGTATATAAATATAAACCAAGAGGAATTTGTAAAAATCAGAAGCTATCAGCAAATATAATACAATTGGGAGGTCAGAAAATCACATTTAATTGATTATTGTGAAGCAACATACATTTGGAAGAATCTATGGCCTGCACAAGAGTAGAATGTAACTGATGAAGTAATCCATCTTCATTGAGAGACATTGCAGGTTGCCACTCTTGATTCTTATTAATTGTTGGCAAAGCAGAAGGGGTGCCAGTAGACAGCATATCACTGCCCACTTGACTAATCGTGATTGAAATACCAAGTTTAGCAGCTGCTTGCATAACCTATCAATATGGAAATCTTAGAGCCAGAGAAAATGAATTAAATTAGTTGATGCCCCAATCATGTTGTGGATGTTCAGGGCTTCTAACTTAAATTAACAAGAGCTCGTTTGAATACAGTACCAAAATGAGTTTTTGACTGCTTTTGCTTAGTTTGGGTGGCTCAGCCACACATTAATTTGAGCTGCTTAGACTTCAAAAATTGATATTTCAGCAAAAGAAAAACTCTTTGAAAGTTCAACCTTTTGCAGTAGTATTACCAGCCATAATCTATATTAGTCAAATAATGCAAAGTGCACTTTATAGTGATATCCATTTTTCTTGGTGATTAATTACATAGCAAACCTTAAGTAATTTTTCCGAATTAACCAAACAAGACTCATTCTTCTTATAACATGAATAGATAAACACACTCTAAAAAGAAACTTGACCCAAAATTAATTCTCTCCAAAACCAGCTCTACACACTTATCATAGCACATGAATGAGAGGTCCTGAAACCCTCCACGAAAATTTTACATCAAATACTACTTTGTCTGTCATTGAAAATTATTGTTGCCATCACATATATTGACTTCCAAAGTCAATATTTTTCTTGTTTGTTTAACCTTGCTTTGAACATAAGAGAAGAAATGAAGAATAAAAGAAACCTTAATGTGACTTGTCTCAATCTTGTTAAGCAAAGGATTGAGCAGAAGCAAAGAAAACCATTGCCTGAGTTGATCATGCCACTGTTCAATTTGAGGATAGATGCCAAGATGTTCAAAAGCTTGAACAGATTCTTCCATGGACATTGGTGCAGGAAACTTGCCCTCACCCTTCTTAGGGGGAGTGTTAAACTTTTGCGAGCCCGGAGACATCCTCACAAGCCTCAATGACGTACGCCTAGCAGTTCCAGAGGTATTGGTTGAGCCTGTAACTGTAATAGGGCTCACTATGCCAAAACCAGAAACAATAGGAGGCGGGGTAGACATCTTCCCAGCAGACTCATTGATCCTTTCATCCACTTCAGCTATGAATTTCTCCAGCTTTTCTTCAGCCGTTATCTTAGTAACAGAGGAGGCTTGCCTGTTAGACCAAGGACTCGAAACTGCTGAATCCACTCCAGCCGAACCCCTTGGAGGCGAAACCGAACCTGGCGAAAGATAGAATGACACCGAACCTGACTACCTCGATGGAGTACCAATAGAACGAGCAGCACCACCCCTATTAGAATTTGAACCATCGGCATCAATGCTAGACGAAGAACCCTGAGTGGGACTGGGAATTGGCCGGTGAAGGGGAACAAGCAAATCTGAAGAAGGCAGTTGAAGTTTAGACTTGGGGGGCTTCTTTGCTGAATCAGGTTGAGCCAAATCAACCTTTGGCTTCACTCCTAAAAGCCCTAATTGATGTTTTGTTAGCAAAATCTCATTCCTATGAACGCTGTTAGCATCAGACAGAGACTTAGCCGCAACAACACCTCCACCAGCATACCTAACTCTACGCAGAAACACAACTTTGAAGAGTGCAGAAACAATGAAGATAAAACCCACTATAGCTTGTAGCGTCTTGGCAAGCCAATCTGAAGTTCAATAAAGGGATCAGAAATTACCCTAATTAAAAAAATTGAGGTTGGAAACTTACAAGCTGTGACAGGGGAAAAAGCTGCGAAGCTCAAAATGTGGACGAAGCCGTTTTCCCTGCAATGTGTGAATATTATACAGAGTGAATTTTTGTGAAGAGAAGAGTGTGTGAGAGTGAATTACCTGAAGAAGACAGCGAGAAAAGCGAATGCGGAGGCAGAGAAGAAGGAGAGGATGGTGAACTTGGAAGGTTGAAGACTGTTGGAAGTGAGAACCGCCGAAAAGGAAGGGTTTTGATAGACACTGAACTTCGATTTCGGGTGAGAAACCATGGGAATTGGGAACCAACCTCGCTAGGGTTTTGGTTTTGGGGGTTTAAGCTTTCACATTTCAATTTACATACTCAGTTCTTCCCTCACCTCACTCCTTTCTTTTATTTTTGAATTTTTTACTCCTCGTCTGATAATAATAACAAGAGTTGGAGTGAAGAGTGATCTAATTTATGTAATTAATTTTTATTGTGGTTTTTACAAGAGGATAATTAAAAGAGAGAGAAGAGTATGAAATCACACAGCAACAATAATAATTTAAATTAAATTAAAATTAAAAATAAAATCTAATTAAGAAAAAACTAGGTTAAATTATGTTTTTCGTTTTGGAAAATTGGTAAAGTTCCAAATTCGTCTATGTAAAAAAACTTGTTTGTTTTTTTTCTTATAAAATTATAATGTGTTATTTTTTTTTTTGTCAAGAATTAGATTTGAATGAATTGAAACCTACATGTATGATTGTTCAATAAAATTTGGACATTTATATCTTTATTCTCTCATTTTCTAGTTTCATGGCTTGCAAGCACCTTTCTTATACCTGCTCAATTGGATATTAATTTATCTTCCTTTCACTAGACTTTGACAACTACTCCTCCTAGTTGACTCCAATCACTCTTCCTCTATGTCACTTCCTTCCCTCATTGCCTTCACAACCTCTTCCTCTTATCTGATCATTTCCTTCGCCTCTCTTCCTCTCTCATTATTGTTGTTGTCAAAGAGTTGTCGCACTCCTTCCTCAATGACGTCATCGTTTGTTTGTCTTTCACATACGACAGCTGAAAAAAAAAAACAGATATAACATACACTGCGATTGAAGTAGGTGTATTTATTATAATCAAAACACAACATTTTACAAGTCATTCCTCAAATTTCAAAGATGATATTTCTTCAAATTAATATAATGTCAAAATCTTTTGTTAAAAATGCAAGTGTGCTCATAGAAATGTATATTTCAAAATATACAATTTAAGTACAACAAATATATTGGTCGAACAAATAATAAATCCTAAATCATGTATCGTTTTTAGATAAATTGGAGCAACACAAATTCAACCAAGAAATTATAAAAGAAGCAAAACAAATTGAACATTAGGTAAGGAAAAGGGTGACATGTCTTTAGAAAAAAAAAATCGCAAGTAACGTATCGTTTCCACATAAACTGGAGCAACACACAAATTCAACCAAAAAATTACAAAAGAAACAAAATAAATCATTAGTTGAACTTTAGGTAAGGAAAAAGGTGACATGTCTTTAGGAAAAAAAAGGAGGCACCAAAACAACATTAATAATTTTAGAAAAAAAAAATAACAGCTCAATAATCAAAATGATGCCATTTTACCATTGCAATATTAATCTGGTTGTGTTTGGTTTTTGGAAGGATGAAAATAAAATTTGCATGTTTGGTGGAGGAAAAATAAGTTTTAAAATGGTTGGACTTGCCCTGTTTGATTGAGGGGGAAGGAGATAAGTAGAGAAGAAATATGATAGATTCCATGTAGGTCTTATACTTTTCCTACTTTATTTTGATTTAAATATTTATCCCTTATTTTGATATTTATTTTCATCCTCTCAACCAAATACATCATTAATCTATCATATCATCGGTAATATGAAAATTATATTAACTACTGTATGAATTGAAGATTTACATATATCACCAGTAATATATATATATATATATATATATATATATAATTGTTTTCTTTCTTTATAGAAATTAAAACAACTTATCCCTAACTTTATATGGATTACAATTAGTAAAGTTATCTCAAAGGTACTGAATAACATCTTATTCCTAACCTTCGTATATTAATTAACATCTAAATATATTTGGCTTACACTTTCTTTATTATTAAAACTTAAAAGACCATATCTTCTTACCAAGCTGAAAATATTTGTTATTAAAAAACAAAATATCTCTTCCGTAAAAACACTGATTATCAAAACTTATAAACAATAATTTATAAATGATGTATATATTATTTTTTTTTAATTTTTTCAATCCTATAAAATAAATATTATATCACTTTTTAATATACCAATGAAGTTCAATTCAAGTCCGATGATGAATAAAATGTGAGTTATTATAAAAAAAAACTTTTTAATATTATATGATATATTACTATCATATTAAAAAAATTTAAAATATTATTTATTCATTACTGATTTAATTGCTGTTATATTAAACAATTGAGCATGGAAAATCGATTGAATGATGGGTCCCATTTAAGGACATCAGTCCGGAGAATAGTGGGTATAATTGGGAGTGTTCATGTATTAGATTAGATCAATTTTGTTAAGTTATCATCCAATTATTTAATTTAAATTTTTAATCAAATTCAATTCAATTTAAAATGATTTGAATTGGATCAATTTTTTTTATTTTAATCTTAATTTTAACTTTAAAAAAAATAAAAGATAAGATATATAATAAAAAATAATATAAAATATAAAATATTTTATTTATTTATCAATATATAATTAATAATAGAATATTTAAACATTTTAACTCAAATAATTAGCAAACTATCTTTAATTAAATATTTTTTTCATTATAAATTATATGATAATTTTATTTTCAAAAGGATATTAATTATTTATAAATTTATGTGTATTCGTAAAAAATATAATTTTTTCTTCAAATCTTAACTATTAATATCCTTTTGAAACATTTTTTTAATCATTATGAATAAAAATATATAGTATGTATGATTTTGGTTTGAATTGATTTTTAAAATCAAATTTAAAATCTGATCCAATAAATGTTTTTTCGTTTCACATTCAATTGGATCGATAAATGAACATTATAGAGAATTCATATATCTCTTGTGAGTATATGAACAGTACATGTGCAGTTATCTCTCAGACAATTCATATATTTCCTGACTCGGACAAGGAAAGTAGCTAGACACTTTACTGAGAAACGCTTCTTAATGAAATAACTTTCTCTCACTCTGAAGATGATCCACGGTGGCTACAACCTCCATCCTTATCTGAAACTGCCACTAATATATTAGTACTTTCTTTAGAATTTATTTATTTATATTATCATCATTTTTACTTAGCACCAAAAATGAATATATAATTAAGCCATACCGATGGAGAGTGTCAGAGTGGTAACACTAGCTAAGTATTAGTGGCAATAATCGATCAATTTTCATTTTTCAACTGTGACCCATCTTTGTTATTGCCACCATGCATAGGATCAGCACCGCAGGGTACATTTTTTCTGCAGTTTTCAGAAGGAAATCTCAGCCTCACTCTGCTGCTTTCTCCACCTCCTTGCTCTTCGACGAAACTCAGATACAGGTTCCTTCATATTCAGTGTTTGTTTGAAAAGCTTAGTCAAAATGTATGACCTTTTCATCTGGGTTGTCTTGAAACCACTGTTATTATAAACTGGTGCGTGAAAAATGGAGTCTTGATTGAAATTATTATATGATCAATAAAATGAGATAAATGAACTATTTTACTGGATAGGAAGTTTTTTTTTTGGGGGGGGGATGGTCTTACTTAGGCGTATCTTCTGTAGGAGACAATTCTGCTGGATACATGGTTGAGCACTAAATGTGGATAGCTCTGGCTAATTATTCATTTTCTCTTTAACTCATTTCACTTGGTCTGTCAAGGATGTAGAAAAGGAAAATCCAATGACTTTTAGCATGATGTTTGACCTTGGTATCTGCTATTTGGTTGGAATGTATGTCATTGCCATAAGTTACTGTACTTTGGCAACCTACAGAAGCTAGCTTGAGAATTTTGGTTGGCTGAAGCATATCCCTTTAGTTCACACTATGTTCAACTGCGTTGAAAATATTGACAAGCCCCCCACACCTAAAGCCCTATCTGCATCAAATTGTTTATTTTGTAATAACAACAAATTAGAGTGTGTGTGTGTGCACGTGCCCACATGTGTTTTCCGTCAATAGAGACTAAGTGATGTTTGGCCCATTGAATTTATTTTCCTTTGATGTTTTCTCACTTGTAATGCATGCAACAGCTTCCCAATGGGTAGCCAAACACAACTTTAATTGTTTGGTTTTGGAATTTTTTAGTGAGAGAAAAATCTTAAGATCCTCTTTCATTTTAAAGGTTGTTTTCTGCATCAAGACGCTTTACAGAATGTGTTTATTGCTTAAGATGGTATTGTGTACTAGCTTCTAAAAAGTTGAGCTATGTCATGCTTGTAATGATTGGAAGGTTTTATTGCATGGTGCAGTTTAAGGAAAGTGTTGCTCAATTTGCAACAGAAAATATTGCCCCTCATGCTTCCAAAATAGACCACACAAATTATTTCCCAAAGGTCAGTATGAGGATCTTTTGTTATCATGCCAATGAACATAACTCATAGTATATTACACATTCTGATTACATTTTGATGTAATTTTAGGAGGTGAACTTATGGAAAAGCATGGGAGAATTTAATCTCCTTGGGATTACTGCACCAGGTAGTTTGTTTTTCTTGCTTCACTGCTTCCATTTTCTGATTTGTCGAAAAAATTTCCTTTTTAGATTTGTAAGCTGTTGGTGTTATCTGTTACCGTGACTTCCATTTGACAGTTGTTATTCTCCCTGTATATCTTGTGATACAATTGTGAAGATAATAAATGCTAACAAAGCACAATTCTTTCTGCACATAACATCCAATCACTGAAAAAGGTGTCTGATATACCTCCCCAAAGAAAGGGTAGGTACCAGATACTATTTCATTTTGCAGGCTGAGTAGAAATTAATCAAATTATTCATATATTCTCAAATCATCATTCTTCGGTATTATTTTATAAATGGAGTCATATGGACAATCATTTTTTATGAAATTCTTCTTCTTTGGGTGTTCTTAAAGATTGGTAGTATACTTGGAATCTTTACAATATGGCCATGTCTTGTATGTCAACAAACTTTTCCAATTCTATTTCTGCTTATTTGCAGAGGAATATGGAGGGCTTGGCCTAGGTTACTTGTATCACTGTATAGCAATGGAAGAGATTAGCCGTGCTTCAGGTTCTGTTGGTCTTTCTTATGGTGCTCATTCAAACTTGTGTATCAATCAGCTGGTAATTGAAGAGAACTTAAGTCTCTTTCTTTATATGCTTTATGATCTTCTAATGAGTCTTCAGGATTGCTACCTCCTGTTTTGTTTAGGTGAGGAATGGAAGCCCTGTTCAGAAAGAGAAATATTTACCAAAGGTTCTAGTTCTGTGCAATTTAATCTTATTTATTTTCAGTGAAATGTTTGCTGCCTAGCCCTCTTGCCGATGATGCGTAAAAGATGGACTTTATCAGCCAAAAATGCTCTTAGCTTTCTACCCATTTCTTGTGCTGATTAGTAGTCTTTCTCAACTTTTCTGTGTCTATTTATCTCTCTATTTATAGGCTAAGTTGTTTTTTTCTCTTCAATTTTGAAGCTTATTTCTGGGGATCATGTGGGAGCATTGGCAATGAGCGAGCCCAATTGTAAGATGTGTGAACTTGAATTATAATATCTTGCATTTTGAGATATTCCAAGGAATTTACAAAGTGAATGAACTTTTCTGCAGCTGGTTCTGATGTTGTCAGCATGAAATGCAAGGCTGATCGTGTAGATGGGGGCTATGTACTTAATGGGAACAAGATGTGGTGTACTAATGGGCCAGTTGCTCAAACATTAGTATGATTCTTTAAATTTCATTGCATTTTCCCATGCTCTTTGCATTGACTTTATTCGTGCTTGATATGCCTTTGGAAAACTAAAAGGGCAGTGTTTCCCTAATTGGTAAATTCAATGGATTATTTTTCACTGTAACAGCATATCTTTATCATAATTTGAGGACCTTATTGCAAAATAATGATGAAAAATATCAATGTCTTAAGGATTTATTGCACCATACAACAACAACTGCCTTATCCCATTAGGTGAGGTTAGATACATGAATCACACAATGTCACAGGCCTTGGTCAAAAGCCAAATTCTCCAGGATATATTCACCATGAGTTTCTTTTAATATTATCTTCCAATGTCTTTCTTAGTCTCCCTCTACCCTTTTTGTAGGGCTAAAAGCAATGCAATCTACTCCTTGTTTGTGCCTCCAATAACCCGCTTTGCACATATCCAAACTAATTAAACTGATTTTCTATCATCTTCTCCTTGATAGGTGCCATATTAATATCTCCTTGTATGCAATACTGTATAATGTCTTTTTTTGTGTGACTACACATCCACCTTAACATTATAATTTCCCCTACTCCTACTTTTCTCTCATGTTGTTTTAAAGCGCAACATTGACTACCATAGAGTATAATTGGCTGTACAAATCCAAATTGATTCTCTGCAATCCTTGTTTGTTTTCTTAATCTATGCTCAATCACTTTTTCCCATAATGCTAAAATGAAGAGAAACCATTATTACACCATGAATGGGTAAAAATGTAAGGAAGAAAATGCTATTGGGATTGATGAGGGAGGCTCAGAAGAAGAATTTGTATGATGCTTTTGAGGTGGGAAGTGATAAAGTTGAAGCAGTATACTGCAATACACAGACGATACTATCTTTTTCAGTGACGCCTCCATGTCTAATGTGGCTGCCATCAAGACTATGCTATGGAGCTTTGAGCTAGTTTCAGGTCTGAAGATCAACTTTGCCAAGAGCTGCTTTGGGGCCTTCGGGGTGTCCAAGGAGTGGGTGAAAAATGCTGCAGACACGTTGAATTGCAGATTGCTGTCGCTGCCCTTTTCTTACTTGGGGATTCCCATCGGGGCTAACCCAAGGCGGAGCGAAACATGGGAAACAATCATTGTGAAGTGTGAAAAGAGATTAAATAAGTGGAGACAAAGACATCTCTTTTTGGGGGAAGGGTGACTTTGATAAAGTCAGTCATGAACTCAATTCCTATCTTTTATTTTTCTTTTTTCAGGGTTCCTAAGAAGGTAGTGTCAAAGCTAGAGGGTTTGCAGCGAAGGTTTCTTTGGGGTGGCGATGTGGAGCATAGGAAGATCCCATGGATCAGTTGGGACACAATTTGTCTTCCAAAGGCGAGGGGAGGACTGGGCATTCGGGAACTGACAAAGTTTAATTGCGCTTTACTTGGAAAGTGGCGCTGGAATTTATTCCACTACCAAGGTGAGTTATGGGGGAAAATACTGGAGTCGATGTACGGTGGATGGAGGAATCTAGTTAGCGAGAGGAGAAGTAACAAAGAATCCATATGGTGCATGATCTAAATGCAGGATGTGGCTTTAATGTGGAGGGAAGATGGTTTAATGAGAATATAAAATAGAGTATAGGGTGTGGATCAAAAGATTTTGGGAGGATGGTTGGCCTGGTGAAGGAATCTGTATGATGGATAAATATCAGTGCCTTTTTTGTATCTCAGAACGAAGACAGCAGTTCATTTATCAGATGGGGCGAGTGGTAGATGGTACTTGGGATTGGAATCTATTATGGAGAAGGAATCTGATGGAAAGTGAGCTGGCCTTGGCATCAAATTTCATGGCGGAAGTGGAGGCTCTTTGTATTTGGCCTTTGCAGAAGGACAGTTGGGTGTGGTTGGGGGACATAGGTGGGGAGTATTCAGCTAGCAGCGCATATAAAATTCTTTGTGAAGATGGGGGTGATTGGGAAGAGGCTGAGGACAACAATGGGGTGTACAGCAGGTTGTGGAAGTTGAAGGTTGCAAGCAAGGTCATGCATTTCAGTTGGAGGTTGTTGAAGGACAGAATTCCAACAAGGATTAATCTTTTAGGAAGAAATGTGGATCTGCAGGAGTCTAGATGTCTGCTGTGTTTGTTTGTGGATGAAGATGCTCCACACTTATTCCTTAACTGTGATAGGATAATACCAATGTGGTGGGAGTGTCTCTCATGGCTGAGAGTGTCTACAATATTGCCACAGACACCAAAGGAACACTTCTTACAGCACTCATACTGCTGTATGGATGGTGTGATTCAGAATAGGTGGCAAACACTGTGGGTAGCTTTGACATGGTGTATATGGCACCATAGGAACGGGTTGATTTTCTCCAATGAAGAATTTGATGATCAGAAAGTGATGGAGGAGGTGATTTTCTTTTGTTGGTTGTGGCTGAAAAACATGGAAAATGATTTTGAAACACCTTCTCATGTATGAACCAGCAATATTAAAGCTGGGCTTTTGTGTGGAGGGGGATAAGGTCTTTTGTAGGTGGGATATATCATGCTTTACATCACAGCGTTTTGGCACTCTAATATACACTGCATTCAGAATATATTAGAATCCCCAACCGGAACAGTGATGGTAATAGTGTGGTAGTATGTACAGAAAATAGTACCTCTGGTGCTGCTAACAATTATTATTCATTATTAATAATATGTATACATATTTTAGTTGATAAAAAAAAGTAATGCCTGGGTTCCAAGTAAACCATTGGAATTGATATTTAAACGGGATAACATATTTTTCAATTTAATATCCACAGATCCAAGAGAATTTTTGTATTTGTGACCAATATCTTTATGACTTATATCAAGAAACAGGATGCTCATGTAATATAAAACTATATTTTATTATAGTTCAGACATATGCTGAGAATGCATAACACGTATTTGATTGTGTTGAATTGAATCAGGTTGTCTATGCTAAAACAGACATAACTGCTGGGTCAAAAGGCATTACTGCATTCATCATTGAGAAGGGAATGCCTGGGTAATTGCTCTAAATCTTGACAACAAGTTATACAATATTAAGTGGACAAACCTCTATATTTCAACTTAGTTAATTTTTAGGCAATAATGTGACCACTTGCCATGCCACCATAGGTTGTTAATCTTTACTGGCATCACATGATTTTAAGCTGCAATTTCACTTTGACAAGTGATGCTTCTCCAACTAATGGATATTAAATTGTATGTTAAACCAAGTTGCTCTCATGTATCATTTAATGCTAGACTCGTTCAGTGGGACTTATCATGTGCTGTAGAAGTAATGCAAAATAGTTTTAATAAAAAAATAAAAAAGTGCTGGAACCTTTTAACATCAAATAGTTCATATTTGATTCCTGAGTGAGTCTTGTTAAGGAATTTAGAGAGCAGAGAGGAAGAGATTTGTATTGAGGAATTCAACCCAACTAAAAACAGTTTACAACTCTGTTTATATGACAGTTACAGTTATGTAACTGTCAACTAACCTGAGTGAGTTAGTGACATCTGTAACATAGCTGTCCTAACTAACTACTGACCATAGTTAGACTTACTGACTTAGCTAAACTTCGGTATTCTGCTTCAGTACTGGACCTAGCCACTACTGATTGCTTTTTGGACCACCAAGAGACCAAATTGGGTCCTAGGAAAATTGCTGCACCTAAGGTGGACCTTCTATCATCAGGATCTGATGCCCAGTCAGCATCACAATAGGCATGAACAGAATAGTGAGAGAAAGAGAAATTAGGCTGCATACTAGTCCAAAATTGATAGTCCCTTTGAGATACCTAAGTATCCTCTTCACAGCTATCCAATGCTGGTCAGTAGGTTTACTCATAAACTGGCAACCTTTGTTGACAGAAAAACTGATTTCTGGCCTTGCTATTGTAGCATACTGAAGAGCACCCAGAACTGATCTATAAAGAGAGGGGTCTGAAAAATATTCATACCCTGTTTGAGTTAGTTTGCAGCCACCAACCATAGGAGAAGAGATAGAATTAGCCTCATCCATAGTAGTCTTTGCCAATAAATCTCTAATGTATTTGGACTGAGTGAGTAGAAGAGATCCATTAGGTTGAGAGCTGACTTCAATTCCCAGAAAATAGTCAAGATCACCCAAATCTTTGAGAGAAAACTCAGAGTGGAGTTTAGAAACCAGAGATTTAATAAAGGTGTGATTATTGCCTGTGACAATAATATCATCTACATAGACCAGCATATAAACCACAGTACTAGTGTCTGAATACACTAATAAAGAAGGATCACACTTGCTGGATTTGAAACTCTAGGTAAAAAGAGTATTTCTGAGTTTCTCAAACCAAGCCCTAGGAGCTTGTTTTAGGCCATAAATAGCTTTGTTTAGTTTGCAAACTAGATGTTTGTTGGAGTCCTCAAATCCAGGAGGTTGAGTCTTGTAGACTTCCTCTTCAAGAATGCCATTTAGAAAAGCATTGTTGGCATCTAGTTGCTGAAGTTTCCATTTGTTAGTAACAGCAAGAGTCAAAAGAATTCTGACTGTAATTGGTTTGATTACAGGTGAGAAGGTCTCATTGTAATCATAACCTAGTCTTTGATGAAAGCCTTTGGCAATAAGCCTAGCTTTATATTTGCTGGCTGTACCATCAGGGTTTTCCTTGACCCTAAAGACCCATTTGCAACCAATAGGAGACCTTGAGGAGGGGAGATCAACAAGTGTCTAAGTGTTGTTATGAAGAAGAGCATCATATTCTGTCTTCATAGCTGCATGCCAAGTAGGATTAGATAGAGCTGACTTGGTGGACTTAGGTTCAGCATGAGTGAGAAGCAAAGTTGGTTGCAGCCTTGGTTTTATAATTCCGGCTTTTGCCCTTGTACACATTGGATGAGTATTATCAGGTCTGACCAGCAAAGGAGGAGATTCTGCAGGGGAGTGCACTGAAGTAGGAGGTACTGGGGCAGATATCACAGGATTAGAAGATACCTCTGGTTGAGGAGATGGTAAGTGATCAGTAGATGCTGATAGATAACTAGTTGCTGCTGGTTCAGGACTAATTGAAGAAGATGAAACTTCATTTGTGGAATTAGTCCCTGAAGTAGATGAAACTTCATGTGTGGAATTATTTCCTGTAGACTGAGACATAGCAGGAGCTACAGGATTCAAAACAGAAGGCAGAACAGATAAAGTGCTGTTTGATGCTTGTGTTGAAGAAGTAACTGGCTCAGCAAAGAGTTGAGGATAAGGAAACTTAGCCTCCTTGAATATAACATCTTTAGAAATATAGATTCTGCCATCAGATGAGAGACACCTGTAGCCTTTATGAGATAAGGAATATCCTAGGAATACACATTCCTGAGATCTGGGCTGAAACTTGTGTTAGTTATAGGGTCTAAATAAAGGAAAACTAGCACTTCCAAAAACTAGAAACTTGTAGTCTGGCAGCTTGTCAAAAAGATTTTGATAAGGAACTTCATTCTGAATGGCAGATGAAGGAAGCCTATTGATCAAGTAAACACTTGAAACAACAACATTATCCCAATATTCTAGAGGTAAACTAGCTTGAGAAAGCATAGTTAGAGCCATTTCAACTATATGTCTTTGCTTTCTTTCCACAACTCCATTTTGGTGATGAGTATGTGGAAGGATTAGTCTACGAATAACACTGTTTGAAAAACAAAATGTGACAAATGTGACAGTATGAAACTGCTTTAATAGGAAAATTAAATTGAGTTTTAACCATAGTATGAAACTGTTTGAAAACACTCAGTTTCTGACTTGTTTTTCAACAGATACATCCAGGTAAATCTAGAATGAGCATCTACAAATGTGACATAGTATTTAAAACCAGAATGAGAAGTAAAGGGTGCAGGACCTCAAAGATCAGTATAAACTAACTCAAATGGTTGAGTAAACAGTAAGAGAAGGAGAAGAAGGCAGTCTGTGAGACTTGCCAACACAACAAGATGAACAGAAATCTGAACTTGTTTTATTAATGAGTGGAATAATACACAATTTGAGTACTAGTTTCAGAACTTCAGTACTTGGATGATCAAGTCTAGAATGCCAAATGGCATAGGAATCTTTACATGTGGAAGCAACACTTACAAATGAAAAATTATTCTGCATATTTACAAAGGAAGAATTGGATTGCACAAAATCACTTGATGAAGAAGATTGTCTTGAAGACTGAAGCAAGTCAGGAAAATGGTATAGCCCATCATGACCCACCAGTCCATGAAGGAGAACTTCTTTAGAAACCTGAGATTTAACCACACAATAGGAGGGATGAAATTCAAAGAAAACTAAGTTATCTTTGCAAAATTGACTGACACTAAGATTTTAGTGATAGAAGCCACAAATAAAAGATTCTTACGAGTAGGAAAAATCTTTGAGTTAAAGGGAGAATAAAAAGATGAAACACCTGAGGCATTAATGTTCAAGCCCTGACCATTACCTATGGTGATTTGATCTGGACCTTCAAAGGGGGTAGCTTGCTGAATATTTTGACACATTAGTCACATGGTTAGAAGAACCAGAATCAGGATACCAGTTTGCAGACTGCACTGGTTGAACACTAGCAACATGGGCCTGTGGAGATGGTGATGATGAAGTAGGGTTCATGGGCTGAGACTGATATTGAGGTGGCATGTATTGAGGTGGATAAGGGAAAAAGGGATAAGGATTATAGGGATTAAAAGGTGGTGGTGGTGGTGGTGGTGGATAGGTACTGTTTGGGGTTTGATTAGAGGATGATGAAGTGACAGAAGATCACTGTGAGGTTTGGGTAGGTGTTTGATCATATGGCTGTGAAGGCTGAGTTGATGTCTGATTATTGGTGTAATTCGTAGGTTGTGAAGCAAAATAATTTTCATCATACCTATGATAGCAAAAAGATGCTTCATGACCTAATTTATGGCAGACTTGACACCGAACATCTGCAAATTTGCCATGACCCCCACCACGGCTGCGACCTCCATCATGGCTGCCACGATAGGCCACCACCTCTGCCGGAATTGCTGCCAAAATTGTTGTAATTGTTAGCAGCATCATTAGAAACTTGATTTACATACGCTTGAGGATTAGAATTAACTCCAGCACTGATCTGAGACTGAAAATTGGGGGTAGAATTAGGGTTTCATTCAGTACGATTTCCAGCACCTAGAGACTTCTTGCTGAGTTTGTCAAGTCGTGATTCATGAGCAAGAAGTGATTCTACATCATCCACAGACATAGGCTTAGATTTGTTGTAGATATAGGATACTGTGGTCTCATACTCTGTCGGAATCCTCCAAGAATGACATCAACTTGCTCGCTTTGCAAAACAGAATCACCAATGGAAGTAAGCGCATCAACCAGCGTTTGAACATGAAGGAGATAGTCAGTGATTTTGCGATTGTCGAGAGAGAGGTTTCAAAGCTCCGTTGAAATTGATGCTTCCTTGTGCGAGCAATCGAATGGAAATGTGAGTGAAGTTTCTCCTAGAGATGCCATGAAGTAGTGCATCCTACAAGAAGAGGAAGAACAGATCCAGAGATCGTCGATTGTAACCAGGAAAGAAGAAGCTGATCTTGCTTCTCCTAGCTGAGATACTCCGGTGACACTATGCCTGCATCACAATTGGCAATAGTCGCAAATCGTGACAGAATGATTGGAGCAACAAGAAAGTGAGATAAACCATGACCTTTAACAACTGGTTGCACTTGACTTTACCATAAAAGATAATTGGAAGTCGTAAGCTTCTCAAAGATGGAGTGTGAGAACGTAGCCGGAGAAGAAGATACCTTGCAGAGGATGAGGAGGTGGCGAACCACCAATAGAGTCATGTAACACGGAAGCATGAAAATTAACTTAGGATCAACCTAGCTCTGTATACCATAAAGGAATTTAGAGAGAAGAGAGGAGTAAGAGATTTGTATTAAGGAATTCAACCCAACTGAAAACAGTTTACAACTCTGTTTATATAACAGTTATAGTTATGTAACTGTCAACTAAGCTGAGTTAGTTAGTGACAGCTGTACACATCTGTCCTAACTAACAACTAACAGCAGTCTAACTACTAACTATAGTTAGACTTACTGATTTAGCTAAAAAGAAAATACAGTATCGAGTAAGTATACTCCAATAGCTTGCAAAAAATCCTTCTCCGAAAATGATGGAGAAAGAAAGAGTCATGATCACTCATAAATAACATGCAAATCTAACCGTGAGAAAAATAGAGATGAAAGATGAAAATCTAACATTATTTATGTTTGACTACAGATTCAATACTGCCCAGAAATTGGATAAACTTGGGATGCGAGGAAGTGATACGTATGTATGCATGTTCTGTGAGAAATTTCTATTTATAATCCATTCCTAACCACTTTCCCTCACTTTAACTGATAAAATGGAATTCTGCGGGCAGGTGTGAGCTTGTCTTTGAGAATTGCTTTGTTCCAGACGAAAATGTTCTTGGGAAAGAAGGGAAAGGTATTTGCTTTTGTAGTCTTCTTTATTGTTTGCAAAATAATGTTCTTATTTTTGTTACTTTGGTGCCAGAATTTTGTTTTTAGTGGCACTATTTGTGTAAGTTAAAAGAAGCTTCTCCAAAGTAGGGCCACTAGTTTTCCTTTCTCTTTTTTCCATGCAAATACTGATAAAGAGAAGGACATTTTGTTATTGTTGCATGTCAAGTGTCATTTATTACCACTTATTCTTTTGTTTCAGGAGTCTATGTCATGATGTCTGGGCTGGATCTGGAGAGACTTGTTTTGGCAGCTGGTCCTCTTGGTATTATGCAGGCATGTCTTGATGTTGTCCTTCCTTATGTTCGACAACGAGAGCAGTTTGGTCGTCCTATTGGGGAGTTTCAGTTTATACAGGTTTCTTATGCACAACATTGTTTTTTGCAATTATCCTGCGTGTGTATTTTATGTGTACGTGAATCTTAGCCATCACATTTTCATTTGATCTTTGGTTACAGGGGAAAATTGCTGACATGTATACTTCATTACAGTCCTCAAGGTAGAAGATTCTAATGTCATGGTGCTCTTTTCTCTTTCAATATAAGTTTGCATGGCAGTAGATAAACAGTCTTCGTTTCAGGTCTTATGTGTATTCAGTAGCTCGGGACTGCGACAACGGAAAAATTGACCCAAAGGTGCATCCAGGTGTCTTTATCAGTTTTATCTTGTGGTTGAAATAGTACTATTTAGCTTAATCATTGGGTTCTTTAAATGGATTTTTTTTTTCTATTTACAAAACTACTTTATTTTATGAGCTATAAGGTTGACTTGGTAGTTGAAGGGAGAAGGGGGTAGCGAGAGGTCGTGGTTTTGAATCCCTCCCACTAATGAATTAACAACTAACATTGGCCTTTCAAAAAAAAAAACTACCTTCCTTTTTTTTCACATATTACATGTATTGCAGAAAGGATTAACATTGGTTCTGTTTTTGTTTTTTGTATGTTTGTTTTGTTTTTTCACTCTGTTTATTTGTTTTGGGTCTATTTTGCTTGGTATAACATGAATACAATGTGCATTGACATCTGTTAGTAGTAATATTATGATGCTGTCGTGACATGCAATTAAAAGTGTAACATTATAATTCTTGATATGTTCATGTTTTCTGCAATTGTTTTAAAACTTAATCATAAACATAAGCTAAGATGTTGGTTCATTACAATTTTACTCGCCTCAGTTTTAGCCTCGTCCTCAATCCTACATTCCTACGAACTTCTATTTTTCTGTTTCGCGCCATGGTTGTTTCCCTATTCATTGAGTTCTAAAGCATGCTGAGACTACTATTTTCAGGATTGTGCTGGAGCTATACTTTGTGCAGCTGAAAGAGCAACCCAGGTTGCTTTGCAGGTAAATAAACAAAGTTGCTCGCATCGGTTATAGTTGTTACTGTTGTTCTTTTATTCACATTTTTTAGTGCTTTTACCCCCACCAAATTTTCAGGCTATACAATGTTTAGGTGGGAATGGTTATGTAAATGAATATCCCACTGGTCGTCTCTTGAGAGATGCCAAACTCTACGAGATTGGTGCAGGAACTAGTGAGATCAGAAGAATGATTATTGGACGTGAGCTCTTCAAGGAGTAATAACATGCCACGATACCTTACATATTGGATGGTGCTGAGCCACTTGGGGAATTCCCTTGCAGATGTTTGTGAAACAAATGCTACATTCATCAAACTGATAGAACTATAGTCACGAGAATTGATCATTTGGTCCAAGGAATAAAATTTTTCCCATATTACATTTTTATATGCTTTGAAAATCTTCAAAGCAATCATTCATCTTGGAAAACAATGTTGGAAAAAGAAAAATTTAGGTCTGACATTCGATAATTTGATGCCAAAAGTAATGTGTGTAGATGCGTTACAAATCACATCGGGACCCCAATCCCTATGGTAAGGCTTACAATGAGAGCTCACGAACTTGATTCGACCCGATACAAAAACATTCAACGCTGAAATAACGTAATAGATATTGAATGTTTTATCTTTTGCGGTTTCTGTGAAAATTTATATTTGATTGATTCAGAACTAGAGTGCATTTCTCAAGTTTTTACCAAAGTATATTTTGCACGTTATTCTATGGCCACATTTTTGGACCTCTAAACCCGCATCACACCTCAAAGAGGTTCCTAACAGCCGTAGCAATAATACGCAACCATGGTGGAATGGAAGATCTGGAAACCCATCACCATCAGCATTATTCCATAGTACGTAAGCCATAATGGCGTATTATATGATGTCAAGGCTAGCCCTTATTTAGCTAATTTAATGCACTCATTTGTCAGTCTTTCATGCTCTGACCATGCAATTTTTGCTGGGCCTACAACCTCAAAGGTCAGGGTAGCAACCAAACACAGCATAAAAACATTTGTAGATTAATCTTGTACAGAGACAGGACCAACATATAAAATATTTAAGACAACCCTGAAACTATTAGACTCTAACAGCCGTTGGAGAATAATCTGGCTGACCCACCGAGGAAGACTTTGAAGCCTCCATAATCACTGGTGCCTCTTCCAAACAGCTATGAGTATCATCACTGATCATCCCAATTGTCATCTTTTCCACTTCTTCTTGGGTGTATATGTGGATCTTGGACACCACATCACAAAACTCACTGCAGCCATAAGGAAACATGCAAAACTTTTTAGTGTCACCTAGAAAGTATATTACATTAATTTGACACTAGATAGCTTAAATATGATTAGATTACAAGATATATCAGTTTATATTGAGACATGTGTTGATCATTGATAACTAATTAAAAGGTGGAAAAGAAGCATTCTTTAAAGTGTTGATTTGAGTTCAGAAAGAAGAAAACTTACTGCCAAGGATCATCCCCCACAACCATTATGTCATTCTCACTGTCAGTGTAGAGAATCCTCCATCCCTTATCAGGATCTTTTAGAAGGCCTTCCATGCTAAACAGTCTCTCTAGTTCACTTAGCAGATCATTGTAGCCGCTAAGTCTTGAAAGATCAATAGCTCTTCCAACTAAGCTGCCTTGCTTATGAACCTTCATTTAGTGTATGTTATATATAGGTGGGTAAAACTTGAGAGAGAAAAAGGCATATCATAACATAATTTTGTTGTTATCATCCCTCACCTTGGTGCAGCTCCTTTTAGCAGAGTTCTGTAAATTTTGGGCAGTAGTTTCCCCAGACAAAGAAAACCCGAATAGTTTGCAGGCATTTACCTTTCCCTGGACATTGTTGTCATTAGAAACCCCCATATTTGCAGCAGAAGAAATATTGTCCTGCAGCTTATGCTCATTTGGGAGATCTGATCTTCCAACTTCATTTACAATGATCCCTGCCTGAGTGGATGGCTTGTTAAATGGGACATTTTCTCTCTGGAAAGTGGTGGATTTTGAGCAAAACAAGCTAGCTTGACCGGCTTGGTGAATATCCCCGTAAGGAAACAATGAAGGTTGAAAGTTTGGTTTGGTTGCCTGGTGGAGGTTGAAAGTTGTGCAACTTAGATTGGGCATTCCCCAAGCACCAAGGTTCAAATCAACCTTTCCTGTCAGGGATTTCAATGAACATATTTCTTGACCTTGCAAGACCCTCGGAAACCTGTTAGTTTCCACAAAGCCTGCATAACTGAAAGGGTGGGCACTACTCAGCTCAGAAGAGGAAACCTTTCTTACTTCAGCTGATCCAAGATTTGGATGACTCGGAGAGCTCATCTCAAAACCTGGTGGCTTGGTTACTGTGTCGCATCCGTAGTAGAATGACACAAAACCTGCATTTTCTTGACCTTGCAAGACCTTGGGTGATCTTACAGACTCCTCAAAGCCTACCAATCCACTGCCTCGTGCTGCTACATGGAACAAAGAGGATAATAGGGATATATGAAGTTAACATACACTATTGACGTAAGTCTTGTTCGGATAAATTTCTCCACAAACATTTATAGAAGAAAATAAGAAGGTAAAATGAATTCAGCTTCTACCACTAGCTAAAATGAATTTATGCACTAAACTTTTATAGAAGCTCTTTCATTTAACTTCAAAAACTAAGGTGCGTAAATTGATTTTCACTTCTGGGAGAAGATCGATGTATTTTACAAGTATTTATGGAGAACTTTATCTAAACAAAGTCTTATTCTACTTTAGTGTTAGGACTCATACCAGTGATGAGGTGACTAGGTGAGGCAACCTGTAGACCTGTCCGCAGTTTCTTCAGTCTTGGAGAAGACTGAATGCTCAAGGGGGGCAGAGGAGCAGAAGGATCAATCTCCCATGGAGATACTCGGTCTTGATGATTAGTTTCAATATCCTCATCCCATCTGACCTGTTGCATATCACAGCAGGCTTACATTAATGCAGAGATCATCATGTGGTCCTTCACTCAGTTCATAAATGAGCTTTCTAGGTGGCTTGCTAATGCAACCTTCATATAAATTGATGTGATGATATGTAAAACTATTTAGAGAGAGACACGAAAATTGTACGAGCAAATATTACGTAGAAAAATTGGAGAAATGGAATTAGATTTCTGTGATGTTCACAAAGAAAGTTGCTTCACAATAATTCAGTTTGATGTTAAAAACACAATTTCTGTCCTTAAGCAATGCTAAACGTATAAATATGGTACAAGAGTACTGCATCAGTAACAAAGCAATTGAAGATGTACCATCAAACACCTCCATTTTGATTTGGCCCATCTATAAGGATCCAAATCACTCGTTGCAATCAACGTCCCACTACTACACCTGCAAGATAGGAAGATAGTATCATGACACAAGCAAAAAGCTTTTTGAAGGAAGACATAAGAGTGAAGATTTATAATTATGTTCTAGTCTACCTTCTCTCTTGAGATTCGTCCATTTCAAATCTCATTTTAAATCTTGTTCCAATGCTCACTGGATTCTTGATGCTTTTAACATACTTTTGGTAGGGAACAACAAAGTCTGCGTGACTTGCTCTGTATTATATCAAATTCAAACACATTATAAATTTATTGCTAGTCTCCTACCAATCAAGAGTTAGCAACCAAAGAAGGAAGAAATTACATCCATAGGAAATTAAAGATTAGGGTAAAAGGTTTCATTTCTAAGAAGGCCTATCAGAGGATCAAAGCTAGTTAAGTAAGGTGCAAAGATATTATCATTGGAGTTTCTATAAAGGACATGAGCCATTTCTGTCCAAATCAGAGGGTTTCCTATTCTTCCATCCAATCAACATCATTGGAGTGTTTGGCAATCCATTATTCAAAGTGTTTCATAGACATAGTGCTGCTACCTACACGCTTACAGACATATATCCTAACATCTATAGTTTTTACCGTATGATTACGGTTGGTGTTCCGCATCATTTTTTTGCACATTCACACTTTGGTTGTGCCACCATAAAAACCACATATTTGGTTTAAGAAAATGTTTCCAGTTTTTTCACTTTTAATATGAGAAGACCACCTTAGTTTATTCTGTTTTTGGTTTCAAACATTTATAAAAAAATAAAGAGGAAAAAACAATAAAAAAATAGTGTCATTTCTGTAACTTTTAATAAATAAATAAAATTAATTAATAGAAAACACATTCTATTCCTACACACGCATTCTAAAAGAGCAACCGGAGGAGGAGCTCTAGAGAGTACCAGAGACGTCACAATTGCTAACGGAGAATGTTTGAGCGACTACATCAAGGTAAGGATGAGTTATTCACACTTGGGGATTAGAATGATGAACATGTATAGGGATCCCTAAAGGATTAATTTTTGGGTATCTTGGGTTGTTTTTATAAAATTTTAATTCATGAACCCTTTCAAATTGAATTTTTCATACACTAAATTGAATGTAATATCTATTATTATGAAATTCTATGATCCTGTTTAGCGCATATTGATATGACATTGTTTAGTGTATATCAGAATTTTTTTAAATTGTCAATTGTTATTACTTGATTTATTTTGTATATTAACGTGTATGATTTTCGTTGTTTGGCGCTTGTAATTTACCATTTTTTAGAATGTGTCTCTGAATTGTTATCATTGGAATGAAAAATTTGATCCAAATAATTGTATTCCTTGTTTTTGAAATCGAATTTTATGAACCACGCGTACATTGGTTTTGTACATATACAAACGTGATTCCTCATGGTACCGTTTATAGAAATCTCAAACAGCAAAACGATACCACAAGGAATAACGTACAGACACTTTCACCCCAAAAAAACTTAATATCTACTTTATATATATATAATATTCTCAACAAAGCCGAGTACGTAAGCGTGGTTCATAAAATTTGATTAGAAACAAAAAGGAATACAATTATTTAGATCAAATTTTTCATTTCAATGATAAAAATTCAATTTGAAAGGGTTCATGAATTAAATTTTATAAAAACAACTCAAAATATCCAAAAATTAATCTTATAGGGATCCCTATATATGTTCATTCTAATCCCCAAGCATAAATAACTCATCCTTACCTCGATGTAGTCTATCAAACATTCTCATTTAACAATTTGTGACGTCTCTGATTCTCTCTAGAACTTCTCCTCCGGTTGCTCTGCTAGGGTTCTGGTGGATAGGGACAGAATGTGTTTTCTAAAAACTGCTCTAGATTAACATTTGACTTTGACTTGAGAAATTATGACCTATTTACTTTTACTTATTTATTTATTAAAAGTTACATCTGTTTAAAAACATGCCCTTACGTTGCCAGGCCAGAACTAAAATCTAAGACAAACAATTACAGTGTGAATTTCATTCATCTTGCAAAGCAGGAAGGCATGATCAATCAGTATTAGTACCTTGGACTGTAGAAAACATGAAACTTGCTTTTGGTGGATATTGCATTTGCCACAGAAGAAAGGACATTGGAATAGCAGTTCTGGCTACCGATAACCGATTCAGGAAGATCATTTCTAGGTCTAACAGCTCTTCTGATTCCCAATCTCAGTTCACCATTTTCACCCCTACAAAGGCATTAATAAGCAGTAAGGATCTGAAAGGTACTATAATGAATGATAGACCCTTCTTTTTTCTGAGACTGGGTAGTTAGAATCTCAAGTTTGATTTAATTGGCTTCCAAATGATTATTATTACTCATATTTCATGCTTCCAAAGTTAGGTAAGACTTAAATTCTTGATTCTCAAGAAAAAAAGGCCATCTGTTTTGACTTTATGAGGTATGTTTTTGCAAGTACATATTTTCTTCCAACTCCCTTTTTGGCACTGTACGGTCTCCAAGACAATGAAGCTCCTCAATATTAATAATACAACATAAAAAAAAACTACCACTTAATATTGATAATACAATATAGAAAAACTATTAATTATCCAAATAAAAAGACAAAACTAATAACATCCATGCGTTTCTGTTTGCCATTTGAATTGATAATCACTTTCTACTAAATTATTGGAAGACCATTATTAATAATTCGTAATTGTAGGTGAGATTAATCCACGTTTAGGAGCTTGAGACTTGAGGGGTTGGTTGCTCCTCGTATTCAACAATATAAGAATTAATGTCAATTAAAACGTCCAGTTCAACACACGTACACACAAAGGATTCTTATATAGGTGCAGCAAGAGACTTTATGGTACAATAATATATATGTATTGGTATTAAGCAAGGATAAATAAAATAGGAGACAATCATGAATCACATAGCTGAGGTGATAGAGATGTATACAAAAAGAAAAAACATGCTTCGAGAGTAGCTAAAACTTTTTCTGTACATAAACGTACACTTGGCTAAAACACACTACCTTAGGAAGAGCACTGCATCACCAGAGACAAGATTCTTTTGGCTTACAAAAATGCTCCAGCCAGTAGTGAGTAGATGCCGCCTTGGCTGACCTGACATGTTACCACATTGATTTTGTGTACCAATTAGTGTCTGTTTGGATTAGATTTTAAGTAGAATTGAAATTGAACAGTTGGACACGATTTAGAGTTGTAGCCACAGATTTTATATTCGAATATTGTACAGTGTGATAATTTGATTCTCAATGTAAACCAAATGGGGCCTTAGTCAATATTTGAAGTCACACACTCACAACACCTCACACCTAGTTTTTCTAGTACCTCTGTAAATGTGACGAAATTTCCACTCCACACCATGCAGGTCTTTGGCAACAAGCTCTTGTGATGGCCTCTGCTGCTTATAGTCCTGTAGTAGTCAAAGTAAAAGGGTTCAGCAATTTAAGCAAGGCTAGAAAATCAGATTTTAGTTCTGTTTGAATAAACTTAAGCACTTACAGGAGAAAAAAACTAAAAGGACAAAATGAGTTAAGTTTCTCTCATAAGTTAAAATCAACTTCTTTTTTTTAAAGGAAGTTAAAAACAACTTATGCACTTTAACTTTTAAAGAATCTCTCTTATCTAACTTTTCCAAAAGCTGAGGTGCATAAGTTGATTTTAACTTGTGGAATACACTTTTCACTTTCTTCTTTGTAAGTGTTTATAACAAATATTATGCTGTGAAAGATGTCACACCAAAGGAGGAAAACAGTCTTCAGCAGCTCTACGAGGAACAGAAAAGCCCCCATGTGTGCTGGTATCAGAGGCAGTTAGTGTTTTGCAGAACATGTGAGGGGTTGATTTAGTTGGTGATCTTTCATCTCCATCCTCTTCTGCTCCCAATTCCTCAAGTTCTTTGCCCTCTGAATACATCCCTTCCAACTGAAAAGAAAAGAATTCAGTGTATTCAGAATTACTTAATGTAATGCAGCAAAGGAACAATTGGTACATCATTTAACATTTTCAGCTCATAGAAACAAATATTCCAAGTACTAATTGAACAATGAAAGAAGCTCTCAAAATTTGTCTATTTAGTTGGAAGGGACAAAATTAAGGACACACCAAAACAAAAATGAAAACCAACCTCCGGCTGAGGAAGCAAAGTAACCTGTGTATAAACCTCATCATTCTCCTTGTTGGCCTGTTCCAGGAAGTGACAATTTAGCAAAACCAAGTGAACAATAGAGGCAATGCAAGGGGTCAAGTAAATAGTGAGATTTCAAATGAAACTCAGTAACCACGAGTGAATCTAAGAAAAGTATTCAGTACTCACAAGTAGTTGGACATTGACAACCCTGCAAAAGATCTGTGGCTGAAGATCATAGGTGGGAATCTCCAACGGTGTGAAAGGAGAGAAAGATGCAACCTGTTCTAAGTGACCTTGTGGAAAATAGACAACCACATTTCCTTTCTTGAGAAGAGAAGTGAGAGGGCCAGCACAAGCATGCCAAAGCTCAAGGTAAGAAGAGGACACACAAGCTGCTGAAGAGGACGAACAAGTGGAAGAGGACCAACAAGTAATACCAGCACCAGCACCAGCACCTTTCTCACATTCCCTATCACAGAATGCATTCTTCTCAGCCTCAGTCACTTCATGGTTCAGATCAATTTCCATGAACACCTAGTGGTGTAGGCTCAAATGGAAGCCAAAAGAACAAGGAAGCAACAAAAACACCCCACGAGAAAATTCACAACTTGAAGGGAGGCAACAAAGAGTGTGTCACCAAGTGGAGTTGAGAAAAGGAAACCCCAGAAAGTGGAAAGTATAAATACCATGGAAAAAGAGGTTAGATTGTGAGAAAGAATTCATATTTGGAGAAGTGTTAAATCAAGTGGAACTGGATGAACAGAAAAGAACAAGAAAGTCATGTTGAGAAGGATACCAAGACAGGATTTTTTTAAAAGATAAGAAAAGAAGAGAGAAGAATATATATTAAATAATAACAAGAAATTCAACGTATGATTCCACCCCCATTTGCAGGTACTGAGAAGAGGGAGCAGAAGCAGCAGACATAGACAATTGCATAGGAAGCACATAAACAAAAGGCAAGAAAAGCCAATGTGGTAGTGCCTTTTGGATTTAGACTGTTAAGCTCATAGAGATAGAGAGAGAAAGAAAGAGAGAGAGAGAGAGAAAGAGTGTGTGTCTGTGTTGGGTGGGGGGGACAGGCTAAGACAGTACAGAACCCACACTTCCCCACTCTCAGTCTCCTTTGCTTTGTTTGCCTTAGCTTTTTATTTTTATCTTTTAATTTTTTTATTTATAATTTCTTTCACTGTGGTTGTTTGTGGGGATTATTGATTAAGGCCCTCCCCCTAGTAGACAGCAAAAGTTAATGTATAAGATAAGATAAATAAACCAAACAATCATTAACAAGGTTTCTTTCTTTACCTCCTCCTTTGAATTTGTATATCATATCTTTCTCAAAAAAAGACAATTCCAAGGAAAACATAATCTGACAACCCAACCTACAATATAGGTTGGTGAATTTCAAGGCATGAGTAACAGGATAATGCTAAGGTAAAAATACATATATGTATAGTATTCTATGGTCTATATTCTAGTATATTGTTATAGTAGTAGTATTATATACATAAAATAAGCATTAATAAGTTAGTAATGGTTTTCAGTTGATTTGATATGATTTGGAGGCGTGTAACATGAATATCCGACAAATAGAGCTATAGCTACAGGGCTTCATTTAATTAAAAAAGAAGAAAGTGAGGGTTTTGGGACTGTGAAAAATGCAGTGTGGTGTGGGTTTTGGCAGTAACTGTCCTGGACTTAGTTTAGTTGTCATGGACTCACAAAATCCCTTTCCACTCAGCACTGCACTCCTTTACAACACACCTCAATTCTTCAGTCTTATCACTCTTTCCTTCTTTGAACCTTCACAAGTATCTCCAACTTTGAAACAATTAGTTAATATATATAATCTTTAAAAAGGTTAGATTAGGAAATTTAAGAGATTTGATATTGTTACTAGGATACTTTTTTTTAGTGAGTTCAAGTTTATTCAATTATTGGCCTAGAAAAAAGATTATACTAAAATTATTCATTTTTTGGGGTACTATAATAAATCTCTTATAATTTTATTGAATTTTTAAATAAGTCTCAATCATTAAAAAGAAGTAAATGAACCCTGATACTTTTTTTTGAAAAAATACTAGTAAGTCTTTACTAAAAAATAACTGTTAATGTTCTGTTAATCTCACATTTACAAAAAAAAAAAACATTTTGTTGATGTTGTTAATCGTATGGTTTATTCGAATATTCAGATAAATTAGGAGCTTAAGTATTTGACGAAAAACACAATTGAGTAGTTTTTATGTAATTTATTTATGTTTTAATTAAAATTTTATAATCTAACAAAAAATAACCATTATTGAAGAGTAGTAATTTATTTGAAAAATTCAAAAAGTATAATGATTCAATATATATATTTAACTTACAAAGATTTAAAATTCAGTAAAATTATAAAGGTGTACAAAATAATTTGGCCCCTTTAAGAAATTGTTTGTATGCTTTATAGCATAAGCTTATATAAACAAATTAATTTTTGAGTTCCTTTATTTGATCTTGACCAAAAGTTTAAATTATATTTAAAAAATAAACATTTAAAGTTTAATTCTAATATTGAACTTATGTTTTGTGGAATTAGGTTTAAAAATATCATTGCTGGTAAAACAAATCGAGTCTTTTCTTTCGTCAGTCTGATCTTGAGTCCAAGTTCTTTGACCTTGACTCTAACGTGACCCCAAAATGAATAGTTAACTTAAGATATTAGCTACTTTGCACTTAAAAAAAACAAATATAAAATGTTCCAAAAAATACGAACGAGTAAGAAGATTACCTCTTATCAAATAGGACAAGTTTACCTGTAAACGATTAAGATTAAATGTATACTTACATTGTTTAAAAAACTATTTGCTTAGATACATTATTAAGTAGAGGGAAATTACGCGGAGATTAAAACCTTTATAATAAATCAAAAGGATAAAAATGTTTTTTTATTAGGGGGATAAAAATATTTTTTTAATTCACGTAAATGTGATTAGATTTGATTGTAATCTCTCAATTTTTTTTTTTAGTTTTAGTCTCATAATTTTTAACTTTTAAAAATAATTCCTATCTCAATTAATTTATTGAAAATTTGACATGTATTTAGATATATATCATGTCACATGTCACCTTATAATGGTGTTTGATGTAAAATGGTGTTTGATGTAAAATATTCATATTAAAGTAGATAATAAATATGTGTTGACAGGATAAACAAATTTTATATTATTATTTAATTATAAATCATCAAATATAATAAATTTATTAATTTTTATGATAATTATTATAAAAATTATACTAATAATAATTTTTTATTGATTGAAATCATAATTTTTTTAACATCGGCATTATATACATATTAAACTCTTCATATTATTACTGATAGAGACTATTTAAAAAAAATTATGAGTATTTAAATAAAAAACATATAGTTACTTATTTTCTTTTCTATCTTTTGCATTGTACAAAAAGAAAAACATCAACATTTAAAAAAAAAAATTTAGTTATATTTATAGTAACTAAATACACATAAGTCTAAATCATGATATATATGATCTAAATTTTTTAATTGATTAATATTAAGTGGTTCATTGGTACTTTATTATTAAGAAAGTAACAAAACATTTAACAACTAATGATTTCATGTGTCTTTTGTTTAAAATATATTATTCTTTGTACATTTATATTATATCTCATAAGAGTGAAATATAGCACTCACCAACCACTAAGAAATACGAACTTCCGAAAAAGTAAAGGTATAAAAGGTCCTATATATTATCAGTTTATTTTAAGTTTTTAAAAATTAAACTTAATGCCCTTAATTGGCTAGATTAAAGTTGAGGCACTCAATAATTTTTTTTGTTATATAAAAAAAAAGAAGCGAGTCTAATATTTTATATATAACAACCTTTGTGGAGCATTAAAAGTTTATTTATAAGCTAAGATGCAATCCAATACAGATATATTTACAGGCTATTTAGTTTGGATTCAAGGGCTTCCATTTGTCTTCATAAAAGTTCAAAGAGGTAAACGACACTAGTCGTATTTATCTACTTGTCATGCTCATGCATGAATACGAAAGAAAGGCTATTGGACCACTAAAGAAGTTTCGCTACTTTCTCCTTTTTCTAGCCCCTAGCTTCCACAAAAATATGACAATTTTTAAATAAAGTAGTACTAAATTAAAGAAGGTTTAAGTATCATCCATTATAGACACTACTCAGTAGTTAATATATGTAACTTTTTTTTAAAGAAAATAACATTTTTATAACTATCAAAACCAGGGTCAATCTCTCCTATGATTAAATTATATTATATAACTTTAATAATTATTATGTTATTCTATAATTTTTAACTAGATAATATTTTCTTAAAATTTACAATTGGATTGAAAGTTTTTTCCATATTAATCACATATATAAATTTCATATTAATTCAAAATTATTTGTTATTTCATTTATATAAATAAAAATTAATATAATATAAGTATTTTAAAATATACTAAAATATGAATTATTTAATTATCTTATTATTATTTAATTTTGATAAAATGATTTTGATAATATGTAGATATAATTTAATGATTAAATAAATAAAAATCATATTTTATATAAGTTATAAAAATAATATAATAATTATCAAAATTAGATTGATATGATTTTATCTCTCATTATATATATATGGAGTGTATATCGAAGTGCTTTACGAGTACTTTTCCTTTTACTCCATCATGTTTAGCACTCTATTGCATGAAGAAAGAATTGACCATAAAGCAGTCTCATTTGCAAACTAATAAAATCTTAGCATGTTCATTCAGAGATCTAGGTGTGAACGTACGTACCAGCCACTTAAAAAATCATTAATTATGAAAATATAATGGAAAAGAGATTATGATAATGTTTGATTTGAGTGTTTTTTATTTTTAAAGAAAGCAGAAAATAAAAATAAAAATACGGTTTGCTTAAAATTTAAAAAACATTTCTTTTAAAATATTAAAAAAAAAAACAGGCCAAAAAATAAAAACAACAAATCAACATTTTGTTTTTAAAAAAAATTAAAAACACGATAACATCTTAAAATATATTTTTCTTAACACATCATGTCTTATAAATCTTAAAATTTTTAAAATAAATCCTCAAACAAAACGTAATTTACAACTTTATCTCACACACAAGCACACGAGTTTATACTCTTTTATTCATTCCATTTTACAACGAAACTCTCTTTTCTTAACGCATTAACTCACTGAACTTATTACATATGCATATACCTTCAAATCTGTACAAATAGGTAGAAAACAAATCGACATGGACATCACCTAAAGCTTTGTCTGTCCTCGTGCTAAAGCCATACAAGTTTTTACTTAACCCCCCAAAAAAAAGAATCATGCAAGTTTCAGACGAAGTTGCTTTAGTCCACATCAAAAAGTGGGGATATACAGATTGAACGAAAACTCGGGGGGTGCGATTGCATTTTTCTCTTTTGGTGTGCCAATATGAAAGGTAAAACCCAAAAAGAAGAAGAATAAATCGACTATGTTTTGCTTTATACTTGTACTAATTTGTAACCGACAAGAAGTATCTTACACTTTGCTTAAAGTATATCAATTTGTGTTGCATTTCTAAATCAACTGTAGTAATTAACATACATTAACTTTCAATTAATTAACATTAATGTTTTATATATTTAATACTGATCATTAATCCTTTTAATTAATACTTCAAGTGTTGGCCTTAAAAATTCAACAAAGAACACCTCATCAAAACACTATCCAAGAGCTAATTTAGATGTTAGATGTGTTGCCACAGAAATTTCTAATATAACTATATTTAGCTCTTTAAATTATATATTTTGGTCTTGATCAGGATGACGACAATAATATTCTTCTACAATAGGTTCCATCTTTTTGGGGGTGGAGGAATGTTTCCAATTTTCAAGTATTGGATCTTCATAATATATACCTTCTGTAACTTGCAATTTGTTTCTGGCCCGAGATTCAAAATTGTTTATAAGATATTTTTTCTGTGTGTGAATCAAGGTATATATCTTCTAACTAGAGACTAGTTTCTTTAAAAGCTTAGAAAACATTGAAATAAACTTTGCCTTTATCCTCAATAAAGCATTTTTTATACACATTTAGGACTCAAACCTGATCGATATATATGTCTAAGAGATCTAACCAAGCAAAACATGAAATGTGTCATACTTTAGCTTTTTTTTAGTATGACTACAAATTCACAGAATTTGGTTGCCTGGTGACAATTGAGATGGGATTTAAAAAAAAAAATGTCACCTAATGGAATTACAAAATATATCTGAGAGTGGTGTTTATATATGTATAAATCTAAGATACGTACGTAAAAGAGATATCAAATTAAAATTCCAGCGTAGGTACACGCTAAAATTTAAAAGCAATATAAATTAAATTTATTAAAATAGAATAAAAACTTAAAAATTCTGGATATTGAACTAGGCAAGGCATACTTAATACAAGTTCATATGAACTTCCGCCATGGTGGAATTAGTCAATAACTCATTTTACACGTACATGACCCTTTTTTTTTTTTTGTTATATAAAACTATTAGACGTTGTTTGTTGATTATGAGAGTCACATCTAAAAGATGCAAAATGGTAACTTTTTTAACATTTATTGGTGAACTACTCCATTAAAACAATATAATAATTTTACACATTAAAACACGCCCACATTTTTAAATGTTGTCAATGCATAGTAGCACGACAGATTGTATTTAAGTCAAACTCTGACTCTTAATTATTAAAAGTGGTGTGAATGATGCAAGTTTAAGGAATCTTCTGCATGTGGATATGTTTAGTATTTAAGTGACATTCTTTTACTTTTAAAAAAAATCTCTTTTCTTAATAAAATTATTTTGTAATTTTTTAACGGCTACATGATTTTGGGTGTGCATTACTAGTACTTCATTTTAACTTTTATACAATAATTTATACCTATTTATCATATATAACAACTCTCTCTTTTTTTTTACATTTTTCTTATATTTTATTTGCACTCACTTTTTATTTTTTTTAATTTTCTTTTCTTTTTATTGCGAGATCTATTACATTTTTTTATTTTACTCTTTTATTTATTTATTTATTTTTCACCCTACTCAGATTTTTTTAGGTTGGGATCATAAGTTTATTTTTAGGAGATAATCATGTTTTTTTTATACCATGAGTATCTTTTATTAAAAATAATCTATTTAAGCTAAGTAGAATTATTATGAATAATAAAGTTTTACTTATAAATATTTAATATAATTATATATGTGAAATTCGAATTTGAGAATTAAAAATATTTATTAAACTAAAACTCGAGTCTGTTCACGAATTGGTCCACATATTTAATGATAAAAATAATCTTATTTGAGTCTATTAAGGCTATGACAAATACTAAGGATCTGATTAAGAAAATAAAAATATTTTTTTTTATTGAATGCATGAAAACACTCTTCTATAATTTTAAAATATGTTCTCATGTTATTTTTAATAAAATGTTTATCCTTTTAAATCCTTAACTAACAAGATCCTAAGACTATAGTAAATAGGAAAAATCTCCATCTACTACTATCAAGACCCTAAGATCGTATTAATAACAATTCATACATAAAATTTGAATTATGATATTAACGGTTAAATGAAATGTGTGTAAAAAATGGTTAAATTAATTTTTTAATCCTTTAATTTATTTTTTAATTTAATTTGATCTTTTAATTTTTCAAATCAGTTCAATTTGATCTTTTTCTTTAAATTGGATCAACAATATTAAAAAATCGCTCATTATATTGGTTTAAAACCGTTATAAAATACAATTTTTTTTAACATTGTCAATTTAATTTATACAATAGGATTAAATTAAATTAATTTTAAAAATTAAAAGATTAAATTGAACTTAAAAAAAATTAAAAAATCAAATTAAACCTAAAAATAACAAATTAAAAGAGAAAAGACTAATTAAAAAAAAGATAATTATCCCTTTGATTAAAGAGAGTCATGGGTGAAAAATCAAGAATAGAAAGAATGAAAGAATAGTCCTAGTAGCTACAACTACTTTGATGCGGCATATTGTGCAAACATTCATAATTACAAAGTTGATATTCATGATCATGATGATTTAGGGACCTTTTTTTTTTTATAATATTCACGAAAATTAAGGATGTTTGTGTTGTTGGGTGGTGCACGTGGGAGCAGAGCAGGAGGGGCAGTAAAATTCCCGGCCAGTCCCCCGTGGTTTTCTCTGAAGTCTTTTTGGGATTAGAAACCAGAAACCAGAAAGCTCAAAGCTGTGGCTCAGACAGTGACATCTATATCATCACTTTATTAAAGTCATAGCATTGCATTGCACCAGTCTTCAACAGAGAGACTCCGAAACAAAGAAAGTTTTGTCTCTGTGACCCTTTTATGTTATAAAAACCAAACGCTTCTCTTTCTGGGCCTTGCTACCAAATACACACAAAAGATAACTGACATGTTGGTTTCAGTTGGGTTGGCTGAACCAATTTTTTTCTTTTTAAGCTTCAGTCTTTTTTTACCACCTTCAATTCTTTTATTACAACCTTTTAATTGTAATTTACTGTAATTAAGTAAATCAGTTCATTTAGTTAGTAAAGTTAAATTCAGATCCAGCTGGCCAGTACTTTAAAGACATTGACTAGGGAATCAATAAATAAAATGTCTTAATTGAAGATTAAATTGATATTACATTAGAAATTTTAAGAGAGTAGACTATTATATGTTTGTATTACATGATTTGAATTGTATAGAAAAGTCACTTCATCAATTTTGTTTCTCACGTGTACACAAATTTAATAATATTAAATAGAATGAACAGTTTGAAATAAATTAATATTTAAAAATATCAAATTAAACTAAAATAATAAAAAAAATTAATTTAACCTCTTGTTACTTTCTTATTTTCTTCTCTCTTTTTTTCTCTTTTAATCCACCCCAATTTAAAACGGACTAATATGATTACTCTTTTTCATTTCCTCTAGTAAAGAGACCCAAAATGGGGAACAGACTTTTCTCTTTCACTACTTTTTAAACTAAAAACATGATGCATAGAGAAGTAATGATTGTTATAAGTAACTTTTATTCTATACATGAATGAAGTAAAAAAAAAAAAAAGGAGTTAAGTTGAGCAATTAGGAAGTTATTGATGGTAGTAGGGGACTGATGATGGTCACTTTCCTTCACAATCCAATCACTGGTCGACAAACACAACACAATAATAATCCCTCTTTCTCTTTCTCTCTAATCAATGGGACTTTGTCTCCTCGATTGATTTTGTCTTTTGCTTCTCAATGACCAGCTTTTTCCCTGTTTCTTTTTTAGTCTTATTAATCGCCCGCATTCATCGTACCCCCCATCATATGTCCATGTCTCCCTTCCCACCCCTTTGCTTTCCACACTCTTTTTACGTATGTAACCAAATTTAATCTCATAATAATACTCAGTATTATTTACCTTACATACATGTCCTACTTCATATTTCAATTGACTACCATGTTTTCAATTTCCATGTTGACATGTTCATAATATGTCCCGTTATTGGGAATCAAATTAAACCAATGACTGAGTGCATGTTTAGAAATGTGCTAGACCACGTCAAAAAAATCTTAGATAAACTTAAAGCTACTTTTTGATGTGGTGAAAAACTGTGGGGAGAGTGAGACATTGTAATTTTTGAATTTTCGCTATCAACCCTTACACATGTAAATTTATGGAGAAGACTTAAATTCAATTTTTACATAATTCATTTTCAGAGAGAAATAAAAAACTTTACGTGTAATTAAATTTTATATTAAATATTAGTTTCATAGTCCAGTACTCAAAATCAAAATTCACAAAAAATATAGAGATTCTATCAAAAAAATCAAAAGTTCTAATTATAATGGATATTAAAGAAAAGAAAATACGAAGGACAAGTCGTATCCTATTTATAATATGTTGATATTTAAATTTACAATAAATAAATGAAAGTCTTTAAAAAATCTTTAGTTTGAAGAATTTCTTTGACTTTTTGTATAAAAGAAAGAAAGAAAGAAAGAAAAACACTAGCATGGGCAAGGATGAGTAGATGCTGCACAAGTGAGTGTCTAATAAGGATTGTATGCCATGAAAAGTTGCTCTATGCTTTGCTTAGTTCCAAAAGGCAAAGAGTTGGTGGGTCCATTATAGGAGACAAAGGGTATCCCATGATCAATGACCTGCGATTGGGGCATCACGTACTGCTACAAGCAAGTGCTTTTATCAAAGTTGAGCTTGGGAAAAACATCAAGGAGAAAAAAAAAAGGGGTGAGTGGGTGGGTGCCCATAGTCATTATCTTTTTGGGATATTAAATACTAGTTTCAGGAAGCATAATTATAGATGAAAGATTTTAGTTGAGGTTTAGATTTGTTTCAAGATCTTTCATTATCACTGAATCCTGATAAGGTTATCTTAATTAAACCGGCCGGACCTACTCATGTGGTTTTTTTAAGCTTAAAATTACATAAAAAAGCCCCTAAGCCCTAGATCTTTATATTAGGTCGGGGAATTAGACACTAAATGCATCTACCAAGTAAACGAGGATGGTAATAAATATTAATTAATTTTTAACTATATATATTCATTAAATATTAGTACAATTTGTTTACTTGCCAATAAATATTCATAAATTAAACTATTTTTATTTAAACTATGCTTATATATATATATTAATATTTCACAATAATTTCCCCAACTTTTTTGCCAATGATGATTCAACACAAACACTCAGCATTTTGACAAGAAGACAAAAGAATATTTTTGGGATCTGAGATTAAGCAGGAAAAAGATTAGGACTAAAGTGTACTGATATTTGAGAATAATAATCAAATAACCGTCTAGTGATAATATTTATAAATATTATAAATTATTTTAGGCTGATCCTTCACTATACATGGTTTTCCGGTAAACTCTCAAAAGTTATTGAGAAATTAATAATGATAACTACAATATTCACTATTTTGCTTAAAAGTCTAACTTCATGTAAAGAATTGTTATATTGGTAATTTATATATTAATAAAACGTAAATTAACCGATAAAAAAATTGTTAGAGGAGATAAATCCTCCCAGTAACTATTTTGATTCTTACGAATTAAAAAAAAATTACTAAGAAGATAAAAAGGAAAAATATTTGCTTTTAAATTGCGTACTAAAAAAAAATAAAGGTTCAACAATATCTCTAATTTATAAGATAACAAAACAAAAATGCACACAGAAATGCAATCTCCCTAGTCCTTAATTGGATCCATGCCATCAAGTGCTCACTGTCCCTGCCCACATGTGAATGCTACTGCAACTTCAGAGAATCAGAGTACTGCAGTGGTGTTTGTAAAACCCCACTAAAACCATACATATGCTTAATTGGGGTTCATACAAACCTGATGGATCAGGTTCAAAATTTATTAAATAAAATGTAAGAACAAGATTAAAATTATTTAGAGAAGTCCCAACTAATTAATCGTGTGGTGGAACTATGTCAATTAATTTTTTAGCAGAAGAAAAACAGTGAGATCTTACGTACCTTTTCATGTATTGCTGCCACTCTCCTCCTAAACAAGCTTCTATGATGAATTCCCTTAATTCCAGACACACAAAAAGAAATGGTGGCCCATTTTGTGAGAGATAATGAAAGGAATTATTTAAATTTTCTCTTGAAAATGAAAAAAAAAATACACCGTGCAATCATGGGTTGGTTGTTAGAAAATCAATTTCGGGTGTTAGACACATCTCAATCTAATCGGCAGAACCATGTCTATGTTCAAATATTAATCATTGTTCGTTATTGGGTCATAATCTTTTTTTCAACCATCAATTTTGCACGAACTTGAATGGATTGCTTGTTTTTGTTCACCCAATTGTTTAGGACTTTAGGCTTAGGGGTTTCCCAACAAGATAAACCCAACAAAACAAAGTGTATTATACTATTATCTTTTTGCTTTTAATTAGGGTGCCTTTAATTTGTTAACAAAATGAAAATTAATTTAGATATTGAAGTATATATAAAAGAAGTAATACATAAAAGTCTAAATTAATAAGTTATGAAATCTGAATTACACACAGTTTTATCCAAAGTGAAAATATATATATTAATTTGAGCAACCTCGTCATCTTCAATGGAAAACAATTAGTAAGCCTAATTAATTAGTTATACATGTTACTCCACCTAATTTGTTCTTAATTTTATTGTGTATTGTCGGTTTTAGTGTTTAATGATATGTTATTATGATTTTATCGTTATTAAAACATTTCTTAATGGGTTAAGGAAAAAAATATTTATAAACTGTCATTAATCTTATCTTCTAAATAATGTGAGACTTTTTTAACATACTGAAATAATTTTTTATTTTTATCTCTTTCAGTAAAAAATAATAATTAATAAGCCTAAAATTATTGACTTGGGGTCAACCACCAAACGGTGAACACAAATTACACACACATTTTAAGAATAATTTGTTTTTCATTAAATAATTTTATATTTTTAGTATAAAGGTACTGATTTATATGTGTATTATTTAAAAATAAGGGACACTTAAGAATAACACAAACACTTCCGTTTGAAAAGAAAACAAAACTATATACAGCATTAGTAAATTATTAAATATTAATATAATACATGATACAATCAGTCTAAATTTATAATATTTATACTAACAATTTACTTTTATTAGAGAAAATCATACCAATTTAAGAGATTTTTTGCATTCTTTAAATATAAAAAATAATAACTATTTTAAAACAGTAGTAGTATATCATTTTAATTTAAAAATGAAAAATATGTTAACTAAAAAAGGGTTTAACATGTTAAAAATAAAAATAGTCTTAAAAATAATTAAGATGATATTTATAGAAGAGATGGGGGGGTTCATTTATTTTGGTACGTGGAATCTGAATGGACAAAGCAGAGTTGGTAATGTGTCATTTCCTTTCTATGTTTTGGTTTGCAACAGGAATTGAAGGTTATTGAGTTGCGTCGTAACCCACAACTCACAAGTGATGATGGGTCGAGAGTGTCGGAAGTACTTACTTGTCAAAATGGTATACAAAACTTAGACATCAAGGTCTCCTTAACGGGCCAAACATGCTCCTTAATCAATTTCATTTCTCGGATCTGATTTCAACCCTGAAACTCTCTCTCTCTCTCTCTCTCTCTCTCTCTCTCTCTCTATTATATTTTAATCTATTCAAATATAATATATATATATATATATATATATATATATATATATATGACATGATCCATTAACACCCTATGTTAAATGTTTGTAGTCACCATGTAATAAGTTTGTGTAAAGTGTGAAATTAATCAATTCAATTGTTAAATCATTTTATGATTTGTAAATCAAATTTTACATAAATTAAATACTTATTGGTAAAAAAAAAGTGTTTGATTCTTGTATGTTTGGTTAAACTTGGTTTTGATTCTTATATTTTTAAATTGATGAATTTAGTCTTCCACTATTATAAAATATATGAATCTAGTCTCTCTTTCAATTTGTACATATCAAAATCACAACTAAATGTTAAGTTTAAATTTGAATAAGGACTAAATTCACATATTTTAAAATTTGATGGATTAAATTTTTTAATTTGAAAGTACATAAACCAAAACTAAGTTTAACCAAAGGTATAAACACTAAAAACACATTTTTTTTCTTATTATATAGTAATAGATATTTACTTATATTTTAAACAACTTAATATTTTTTAGAATAAAGAACTACGGTGGTGAAGTATTAAATAGATCTTTGTTTGCGTACAATTTTATAAACTTTATCTAGTTTAAGAGTACTTTCAAATTAACAGTTTGATTATAAAATATAGAGACGTGATCATTTGACACAAAGTGTCAAATTTTTGTACTTGCATAACTTAATGCTTCCTTCGGTGCTTTTTATAAGAAATAAGTATCAGTGTATTTTAAAAAAAATTATTTCTTATTAAAAGGATAGACAGTAATAACATTTTGTAAAATATAAAAAATTAGATTATCTATTGATTAAACATGACACACCAAATTATATTAACGTAAGTTACACAATTGTTACACTACTCAACATTTTTTTAAGGTACTACTCAACAATCTTTAGTTAGATACTTCAAAAAAGAATTTGAATTAGACAAATTTATCTATGAATTAAAAGTTCATTTCATATAAATCATGTTGACAAAAAATATTAATTTTAAAATATTTGAAACCTCAATAATGTATATTAAAATAAAAATAATATATACTTTCAAAATATATAACATATGAATGATAAAACTCACATTTTATATAAAATTATTAATAATGTACTAGTTGATAAAATTTACAGCAATAAATATTTCTCTCCCTTCATCCATAGGCATAAAAAAAAGACATTTAGACAAGGTTGGGTGATAGAGTACTCGAATCCCCAACTATAATATGGTGTGATGAAAATGAAAAACTAATAGGCTGAAGGACCATACTATCAACTAAGAGAATTAATTACTTTTTTTTTGTTCACAGGATGTAGTGTAAATTCCACAAATAGCGTAAAGATATTGCATTATCCATCAACTTTACTGACAATCTTTTTGAGAATATTAGTCATTCATTGATTTCATTTTCATCTATGATTAGTTTTCCTTTTACAACTTCACGACCTGATTCATTTAAATTACTAAAGATTAGCGTTATTGGTTGGTTATGCTTAGAAGCAGGCGAGACTACGAACATCAGATAAAACGGTAAAAACTACAATTAGAATGATTAACTTTGATTCTATCAAAAAGGGAATTTGGTCTAGCCGTATGATTCTCGCTTAGGGTGCGATAGGTCCCGATTTCAATTTTTGGAATGCCCCACCTCTAGAAGTTTTAATCTATTTTAATGCTTAATCTATTTTAAGCCTATCAAAACGGCCTTCATTTCACTTTTTTTCCAATAAATCAAACATATAAATTTTTTGTAACGAAACTGTTTTCTCTCACCACATATATTATTTCATAAATTCTGATAATGGAGATTTTCGAAAATAAAGTTCAAACTGGTATTTTAAATCCATAAAATTGACTTAATATATCTTTATATATAGTTATGTTACACTCAATTTATTATTTACTCTATTTTTTATTTTATTATTTCATAAAAATAAATTTTATTTTACTCCTTATTAAATTAATAAATAAAATCTCCTTTTTATTTCCTAAGAACATATATTTATTTTATTTACCTTAAAATTATTATTTTAATTAATAAAATTATTTCTTCTTATTTATTTAATTATAAAATTCTCACTATTTTTCTAAAACTTTATTTACTTTTAAATAAAATTATTTTTAATTTATTTTATGAAAAAATGGGATATTACCCAATGTGTCTATCTCTATTTTTTTTAATAAAACATAAAATAGAAAGAGGAAAAGAGAAAGAGGGTAGACACTGAATAGAAATGGGAGAATATTCAGTTACATATGTAACAATTAAAGGGTAAAATAAGTAAAATAAATGCGTATACAAAAATGAAATATTATCTTTATTATTGCTATAAATTGTGTATAAAGAGAAAGGAACTAGATAAAATAAAAATTTAAGTACCAAATACAAACTACCTATAATGTAGCAAAATGATCTATCTACCTGTCACAATCTACAAACTAGAGCTAACTGAAGCAAAGACACTGGAGGATCAAGTCCATTTCACTAATGTATTGTAACTTTCCTGTTACATCATCACTTACATTTTTAGATTGATCAGTGGTTGATTCCATTCCACTAGTGTTTGTTGCTTTCAACCTTCAGTAGCCCATACCTAGCAGCAACTTCCCTCCATTCCTTCTGCTCCGATAGGTATCCATGCCTTAACAAATACCTTTTAAGCTCCATCCGGAGGTTCCTAATTGGCTACCCAACACACCAAATAACAAATATCAGGTACAATGTGTCAGCACTTTTTTTTGAATCATAACAAGTTACACACCAAATATTTAAAGATCGGTAACAAAGTAACAACACTTTAATTTTGAACACAGATTTTGTGGAGTTTAATAGACTAGTGTAAAACGTTATCAACTAACGAGAAAATCATCTTTAACCTGATTTTTAAAGATAATTATTATGAGATTTTAATTTTTATCCGCCGTGAGTTTAAAAAAATCACGATATTAATATATCATAAATTATATTTATATGATTTTGTAAGATAATTATCATGAAAATTAACATATTTATTATGCGTGTTAACTTGTAATTAAATAACATTATATTTATGTACTATTAATATATTAATTATTTTTTTATTATAAAAATCAACAAACTTAACATACACGTTATTAATTTATTTATGATTAAATGAAAATATAAAACTAAAATGAAATTGTGTGTCCATGTATTTTTTATTCAATTTTGTGGCATTCATTCTACAGAACACAACATTGCAAATTTTGGTGAACGGCAAATAACTTGATTAATTACCTCAGCCTGAGATTCCAAAGCAAGCCTAAAGAATTCAGAGGCTACAAAATGCTTGCCCACGGACTCAGCCATTTTGATTTGGCCAACCCAATAAGAAGATGTCTCAAGCCTATCAAAACGGCATTTGCTACAATTCAGTGCAGAGTAGAATGGTGTGGTTGACTTGGTTCTAACATGGGACGATGATGCTACTGGAGTTTTTGGCTCTGAAGCAGAACCCTTCTCTTGGGAACTGTTCTTTGATGTTTTTTCAGCAAATTGTTGTGGGAATGTGTGACTTTTCTTGTTCAATCCGAGATTGGCATTTTCTGTGGATTTTTTATTATGTGTGTCAATGGGAAGTTGAGTTGTGCTAATGGATTTGGGTTTTCTCTGTGAAACATCAATTTTTGTTTTGGTAATTGACTTGTCCCACACGGGTTTTCCTGGGATAATGTTTGTGTTCCTAGCGGTACCAAAAACCCGGTTGTGTCTGAAACCAAAGCTAATAATTGAAAGAAAAAAAAAAAGGTTATACTTCATAGCAAGTGAAACTAAATTGGTGAATAAAAATTGTTACTTACCTTTGGGCTTCAGCCGTGCCAATTTTGGTTGCTTGGTTGGTCTTTTGGTTGATTTTTGGCTTCGAATCGTTGGCTTTGCCTGGTACCATATAATCGTATCAAAAAAAATGTAGAGGGGAGGATCAGTGATGCATAATATAACATTGAAATAACAGGATGAAAAAATTGTGTTGTAACCTGGAAGTATAGAGAGAAGAGAATCCATGAAAAAGATATCAGCAGAGTTCAACAATCATGTCTCTGAGATTGTGGGTCATATGCAATTACCACTTATTGTAACCGTTAGAAACTTAAAATGCATGAGCGGGAACAGGTTTTCCTACAAGTTTTTTTTTTCTTCCTTTAAATATTTTTTGGTTATTTTTTTTTCAACAGTAAAAAAAAATTGGTTATTAGAATGTAAAAATTACAGAAAACGGGCCCAGTGACCCAAACCTTATATCATCCATCATTTTCTCAAAAATCCATCATTTTCTCAAAATAATGAATAGAAAAGGGGAAAAAAACACCGCATTCTTGCTTTTAATCTGTTTTGAAACTCCACCGTATTTTCAAATATAAGGTCACCATTTCATACGCAATTTCTCACTTGTCTATATTGTGTATGTATACTAAAGCAGCTTCTCATTGATTTGGTGAACTTGAGAATCAATTTAAGTACCCCCAAACATAAATAATGACTAACGTCACGAATGAAAATAGGACACACATGTTGCAAAAACAAAATTAGTCAAAGATGAGAACAAAATCAATAAATGATTAATGTCCTCACAGGATTATTGATGAAGTTGGCGACCATTAATAATGCAACAACTTTACATTGCTAGTGGAGTTTACATTATATCCCTCCTGTAATTGGTGTGATGGAAACGAAAAACTAATAGGCTAAAGAATCATACTATAAATTAAGATAACTAATCACTTTTTTTTAATCACAGGTGTGATGAAAATGAAAATGAAACGGAAAATTAAGAATGTGTTTGGTTTGCATTTTTATTTTTTGTTTTGATTTTTTGTTTTGATTTTTTGAAAATTGTTTTCATTTTTAAAATATTAGAATTTTGAAAACATGTTTGGTTTGACTTATTATTTTCTGCTTTCAAGAAATAAAAATATTGAAAATGTGTTTTTAAAAGGAAATGTGTTTTTAGATTTGCTTAAAATTACATTCCTTGTCACCGCGTGTTCATTTTATCCAAAATGAGGTTCATGGTTTCAACTGAAAACATTGAAAATGAGGTTTTATTATTTCCAGTTTTTGGTTTGTTTGGGAAAATATTTTCACTGAAAATGAAAATAGAAATCCAACCAAACATATTTTCATTATCATTTTCTATTTTCAGTGAAAATGAAAACAGAAAACAACTAAACCAAACACCCCTAATAGATTAAAGGACCATACTACAAAATGGGAGAACTAATCACTTTAATTTTTGGGTGTTGCTAGGTGCGCTTAGAATTTTTTTAAAATGCCAAAATTGTCTTTGCGCTTTCTTCGCATTTGTGATGAGTGTGTGTAGGAGTGGTTCGTAAATCGTACGGATCAAGTTGATCCATAAGGTTGATATGGATCAAGTTGATCCGTATGTTGATATTAAGCGCATACGAATCAACTTGATCCATAAAAGACTTACGAATCAAGAATATTTCAGTTTTTTTCCCCTTAGGTGTTGGGTGCACCAGCAATAATGCTGGGTGCACCTAGCAACACCCTTAGTTTTTTTGTCACATGATATAACGTAGATTCCACTAGCAGCATAAACATGTTGCATCACCAACTTCACCCATAATCCTTCGAGGACAATAATCATTCATTGATTTCATTCTCATCTATGATTAATTTTGCTTTTGCAACTTCTATATCTGTGTCTATCCAATTTTCATTCATGATGGTGAGTTATTATTTATGTTTAAGTTCATTCTCTCTCTCTTAGTCCCTAATTTGTATGATTTTTATGCCGTGCTTGATTGAAATAGTAATTTCATTAAAATTACACAACTCTTACCAGTTACTAAATACAGATTATCATGTAAAAATATGGATTATTATGTGCCTGGGTTACACTGAAAACAGGTCTAGTAACATTGTAGTCTTTAATTTGATCGTATGTCATGTAAAATCCTATATCATTTGTCATTTTCTCAAAATAATGAAAAAAAGTAAATAAAACACATTCTAGCCTTTAATTTGATCAGTTTTTGCACCGTATTTCTAAGGTCAACATTTCATACACAATTTCTCACTTTGCTTTAGTAGAATATATACGAGAGAAACTTTTTTTTATGCATAAAAAAATAATAATTTGTGATTGATTACTGTTCGCTACAACGAAGAGATAATGCAGCTTATGAATCAAATATTCATAGTATATATATGTTTTTTGTTTGCTATAAAGAAAAGATAATGTAGTCTATGAGTCGAACACTCATAATATATATGTATTTTTCCGTTTGTTGTAATGAACAAAGAATGCAGACTATGGGTTGAATATTCATAGTTCCTAAAGATCTGTTTGCAGTAACGAAGAGATAATACAGCCTACGAGTTAAATGTCGTAGTTCTATAATTACCGTTTTCCACAACGAAGGAATAATGTGGTCTATGTTCACACAGTAGAATGGAAGCTTTTACAAAGTTGTTATTCTTGAATACAAGTTTATATGTAGTTCTAAAAGTTTTCAAGGGAGTATACAATAATTTCTAAAAGTGAGTTATATTTATTTTTCTTTTATTTAATATTTTTTTATGTAAAGACTCGTGCTATGTTTGTGCTTTCTTTCCTGTCCGCTTTGTATTTTATATTCTCACTAAGTCTTCACGACTTATCCCTTTCTTTCATTTTTTCCTTCATATACACAGGTGGTTGAGTAGTTGACTTCCTATGATTTGCTGACTTACCCAAGAATTTGTTTATCTTTTTGGTTGACCTCCATTGCGTTTGATGGAGAGTATTTTTTTTTTTTGCCTCCATTGCGTTTGATGGAGAGTATTTTTTTTGTGACTCCAGTATAATGCAACTATAGGGATAAGGGTATGAATAGATATAGAGAAAATCCCTTTATTTTGAGATGTAGATGATCCTATCTTTTAAATATGCTTATGGCGTAATTATGATATTTTTTAGACACTTTGATGATTAGTATGTATGACCAATATCACTATTAGTTGATATTTTGGATATTATGTCAAGGGTCTATATTGTGATCTCTGACTTTGATATTTTACTCTTGGATCTAGATATATATATATATATATATATATATATATATATATATATATATTCATATGGATATTTGATATGTTTTCACAAGTTATTAATTATGTGATTTGTCCTGTTTTTAAGGAAAACTTTGTTGGATTTTCGATAATCCCTTTTTGTTGATCTTTTAATTGTGATTTGGAGTGAGGTTCTCTTAGGCTAGTGAAGCTAAGAAAATTATAGTGTGTGCATTGATCATGATCCAAGAGTAGGTCGTGACAAATATCTTGTTTATAAATCATACTACAATATAAGTAAATGTAATACTAACAAGCAATTGGTATTAAACTCAATATTCTTTAAGTAAGATGTTGAATTTGAGTTTTGTGGATGAAAAAAAATGTGATTGAAAAAGGAGGCCCACTAGAGATGGACAAATATTTTCTAGCAAAGATTCGTCATTAACAAAATTAATATATATTTTCCACCAATATTAAGTGATCTGTTATATGAAAAAAAAAGTTACTACCTCAAAAGTCATAAAATTAGTATATGAAGTCAAAAGTTATATTCGATTGGTTATTTTTTTCTTAATATAGTTTTATTGTTACTATTATTATTATTAAAAAAAATTCTATTAATAGTGGGAGATTTATAAATAAAACTATAAAACAGAGTGAATTTTGATAAAGTTTTTTATCCCTTCATAAATTTTAATAAAAAATTTGTTTTATTTTTATATATAAAATAATTACACCAGAAAAAGAGGACTCAATTTGTTGATGGATTACAGCTTAACATAGCTTCGCCTCTGTATATATAACATATCTGTCCATTGAAAATAAAAAACACATCCTGGATATATAATTGCAAACCTTATATAATACTAATTCTAAGCTAAATATTAATGTTAAATTTCTGCGCTTTAATCGTAATATATTGCACTTGTATGATATCATCACATGTTTTGGTCCAAGGCATGCTTTGTTCAAGTAAAATGTTATATTATACTTTTCTAAGTCATATCCATCATGAGTGTCTAAGAATTTCAAATTTTCAATTAGTATGTGTAATGCCCTATGTCACTTATTGCGACTGGTATTTCTATTAAGGCGAATTAAACTTAAGACTTTATCATAGTGAGGGCCATTTTTCATGTCTTTATAATGATATTTGAAATTTATATCCTAAAATATATCAACTTTTACTTTTTTTTCCCTTTCCAATACAATGACATTTTTACTTCATTTACTTAAAGATTTAAATATGTTTTTAGTCTTTTAAATTTAGATAATTATTTTTTTAGTCCTTAAAAAAATAATTTATTTTTATTAATCCATCAAATTTTTGAAAAGTTAATTTTAGTTTCTCTTTATTTAATGTGTTCATCATTTTATAATTTGTATAATCGGCAAATATTATTTTTTAATTTTTTTTTGAAAAAATAATTTTTACTAATTTTAAACCGTCAAAATATTTGACTATGATTTGGTGGCCATTTTCTTTTTTACATATTCTATTGATTTTAAAAAAATAGATGTAGAATTGTTACAATTTTTTTACATTCTGATTATTTTAAACTATCAAAAATTATTTTAAAAAAATTAAATTAAGAAAAATAATTTTTGACAGCAACAAAATATCACAAGTTGTAACATCATTAACATAAAAAATGAGACGGACTAAAAGTAATTTTTTGAAAATTTAAGAAACTGATAAAAATAAATTAATTTTTAAAGGACTACAAAAATAATTATCTAAATTTAAAGAATTAAAAATATATTTAAACATTTAATTAGTGATAAAATGACACATTGTATGTATGAGGCATGACTTCGTAAATTTATTTACCTAAGTAAAGTTTATCTGTGGAAAGAACCAAGCAAATGTCTACATAATATATTTTTTCTGGTGCTTAGAGGAGATGTTTACATAAAATTTAATCCCCACCCCAAATAAACACAAAAAGTACACATGATATAGGTTTAATTTGTTTAAAATTAAAAAAAAAAGTATTTTTAAAAATTAATTTTTACGTGGATAGGATTTACTTCTTAAATAATTACTTTTTAAAACAAAAATAGTTTAAACAAGCACATTAAAAATAAAAAGAATGGCTTATTTTTTTTATTAAAAAAGTTTTTTTTTAACAAAGAAATTTAAACAAATGAATCCATTGTCTTACACTTTTTTTTTTAAAAAATATCTATTGAGGTACCATATGTCCAAAATTTGTGTTTGTATTTTTGGAGAGGAAAAAAAAATATGATTAATTAGTTGACATGTTTATCTTAGAATTTAGATGTTAATTCTAAAACAATAATTGATGTTGTTCAGTTGTTGTGGCTACTGGCTATCATTCAAATCAAAACTAACTTGTGTGTACCAATGAATGACATAGATGCCGGACGTGTTTAATTATTTGTCTTCCTATTTTTTGACATGGCGATATGTAGATGTTTATTTCTGTACCTCCGTACAACGTACATACATTTTTTTACAGAACCGTAGAACGTACATGATGAAGGTGATATCTGTAAAAAAATATATAGCAATTTTCATCTCATTATAGCAGAGGTGTTAGAAAGCTTTTGAATATGGAAACATGAAAAACAATTCAAGGAAAAAAAAAAAAAAAAGACAACGTAGGCAAAGTCAAATAGAACAACCGCTAGTCATAAACGAGTATAAAATAAAATCGTTTATTTAGGATTCCTAATTCAAAGCTGCGACGGGAAGCTTTCCTTTTTCTCCCTCCTTATCATTTTCGTACTTTACTGCGATTAAAATTAAGGGTTTGTGATTTTTAGTTACGTGTATGACTCATTAATTTCATTCACATTAAAAATTTAAATTATTCTTCAACAATTTGGGCCACGACAACTGACTTCACTCATTTTGTCACCTTCATCTCCATTTTCATCATCTCTTTGTCATTCACTTTTTCCTCATGTCTTTGTCATTCACTTCACATGCGCATCCGTGTTTGGTAAAAAAAAAGTATTTGAATTAAAACAATGTATAAAAATATTTCACCTTGGTGAAACTTATCATATTTTTTTTTTCTACCAAACACACTCTTGATTGTGTTACCGCCTAATTTTGATGACCTTCCCAAATTTTGATGTTGCTCGCCTGATGTCATTAAATCATAATTTTCTGTGTGCGATTACAATCCTAGATATTTGTGACATGATTTGTAAATATATATTTACTTTTTTCTCTTCATAAACAAACTTAAAATGTGATTGGTGATCTTATTTTGTTTGTAAGAAAAGAACAAATGACTTAATCATTCTGATGAAATCACATATCGACATATGATCATATGATTAATTGGTTATGAGAGAATAATGATTTTTCATAGTTGTAAAAATTTCAATGATTCCAAATATGATTATGGAAACTAAAGAGGATTTATCCTCTTAACTTAGTGTTTGATAAGTTTATTATTAAAAGTTTATTTTTTTAAAATGCGCATTTTAAGACGGTTACGTCTTAAAATGTCACATGGTTATAATTAAGAAAATAAATTTTTTTTGACACAACAATTTTTCGGAATCGTCTATTAGGGAGAACATAAGCAACGGATTTATACGTAAAAACGTAGTTGTTTTTGTTCCCCTAATCACATAATTGTCACTCCCATTTACTTTGAAATCCCTAGCCTCCTTCGACTACACAACATCGACGCTTTCATCGCTTCCTACAGAAACTTCCTCCAATCGCTCAAAGCCACTGCACTTGAAGTCGTGCGATCTCAGTGTCACGCTTTCTACTTCACACTTTCCAATCAGTAACTTAGGATTTACACTCTCCGACGCTCTTCTTGATCTTTCTCTTTCTCTTTTTCGTTCTTTTGCAGCCGAATTAGCAGAGGTTAAAGCTAAACTGTGAGAGGCTGAGGATGAATTGGTAAAGGCACTTGCAGGTACTCACTCTTATATCTCTTTTTTTTGTTTTTTTTTTAATTTTAATTTTTACAGTGTTTTGGTTTGCTCTCTTCACTGCACCACACTGAACACATCAGTAGCAAGTAGCAACGAACATTCCGAGGATGAGATGAACAAAGCTCTCGAGGTTCATCCCTTTCTACAATTGTTGTGTACAAATACAAGCATTAGTATGATTAAATACTTTCTGATGTTGAGGAGTATATAGTAGCAATTAGGGTTGATGTTTTAGACGCAACTTGTGTGTCATGGATTGCTAACGTAGGTTTCACATGTAAGCCAATGTGCACCCCGTGTATGGATATCCTTTTTGCTTTTGCTTAGTCAGATTTGGCGAGAGTTAATGTGGTTGAGCACATCTTGGTAATTGTTAGTTTTAGAAGTTATAACGAATAATGATTTCATGCTGGTATAGATTTTTTACTACATATTTAGGTGATATTTTACCATTGGATAACTAACTACTAAGCATTTACTATTATCGGGGGCATTTTCATGGCCAACGTTAACAAGTTGATTTTTGCAAATATCATGGTTGTTGATAATTCATCGTGTTAATTTCAAATTAGATCAAATTTTTTTACACTTAGAAAAGTTTTGATATTTGACATACATTTTTTTTTGTTGAACTCTTCAACAAATTTTTTTTTGTTGGTGTATACCTTTGACAAATACGATAATTCTTGTAAGGAAAATGCTAAAGAGTACGAAATTCTTTTACACGAAGGCCGCACGAATGTTACATGTCAATTTTTGGCAAATAATTATTTGCTCTCTCTCATTTTTTTTATCTTACCATGATTTTTGTGCTTTCCCATTCATTAGTTAGAAATCCAACTTCTTTTTTATGAAAATAGGTAAAAAAAAAAACTATTCACATAAAAAAGTATGAATGATTTTGTCTTTTACATGTTACAACCAATATAAAAAATACTTATTAAATTAGTTGTAGATATGACAATGTAAAAATTATCTTTTCACGTTGATTAAGTTACAACAATTACCCTTTTTTATATTGGTTGAAAAGATAATGGATATAAAAAATATATATATATCGTATAAATAATTTTTCTATAACACCTTTTACCTAAATAATTTTTTATTTTTATCTATTTTCATCAAAAAGTCTATAATTCTCAATTGATATGAGACATAGGTTCCACAAGTACGTAGGAGATACAGTCAAGAATATATTAATTTATTATCTTTTAAACTTAATTTATTATTTTTTAAAATTAACTGCGCATCATAAACAAAAACACGTCAGCCTTTTGTTTTGAACTAAAACCAAGGCATTTCGTACTTCCTCACTTTCGCAGCATATAACATTGTTGTTCTTGTAATAAGAGTGAGGAGGAACCAGACAGAGGAAGAGATAGGAAGATGAAAACACGATGAGCGAGAGAGGATAAAATATGGAGGGAGAGAAAGAACGGGGAGAAGCTATTTTTCTCCCCCTAAAAGTTCGTTCACTTGGTCTTTTAAAAAATAAGTTGCTTAATTTTTAAGAATATCTTAAAAGTATATTTGTCCTTTGAAAAAATTTATTTGTCCCCACTTCTCCATTAATGGAGAAGTAAAAACCAAAAAAAAAAAAAAAAAAGAAGAAGAAGTCAAAAACTGCCTAAATCTAATAAATAGAAAGAGTTAATTTCTCATAAAATAATAATTAAATTACTATTAAGTTTTTTATTAAATATTATTATTTTACTTTTTCAATGCATAAAATAAATGTTTGTTTTAAATTACTAAAATTTATATTAAATAAAAAATTTAGGTATATAAATATATTATAATTAAAATTTGTAATAAATAAATATTCTTAAAGACATAAATTGTATTTTAAAATTATAATAAACAATTTATATTACGAAACAAAAATTTGTTTTTAACTAACATCTTTTAAAAAAATATTTAACTTCAATTAGAAATAAAAATGAAAATTATAAATTAAAAGAGAAAACGGTAAGAAAATAACTACTCTAGTTAAAGATTTTTTTTTTCAAAAAATATCGCGTTGAAGAATAATTTTTAAAATAATATAGTTTGAAATAATTTTTTTGAAGAAAATTACACAAATATTCCTCAAGTTTAAACATATTACATGTACATTCCTTCTCTTAAAATACATTTCTTTTACACCCTTATCCGAATCCGTTAATTAGCATAGTTACTGTATTTGTGAAAAAATCTAAGCTATCCTTTATAGTTTTGAAATTCTTCATTTCGTTGTTTTCTCACATGTTCTAAAACCCTCCAAATTAGAAACCCCGAAATGTGTTATGCTAAGGTTTGAGTTTTTTCTCAGATTCGATGACCACCGTCTTTGTCTGCTAGGATTTCAACAACCACCGTATGCATCTGCTTGGGTTAAAAGTTATTTTTTCATGGTGGTGTTCGACTTCTGCTAACTGTGAGACAAATTGTGATTTACGTCAACATGTGAAACCTTTAGTACACAAGCAAATAAAACCCACGATCCATGATCAATAACTCATGATCGCATGAAGAAATTGAACAAGGATATGAAGAAATCGATTTGGCCAACAGGAATCAAACAAAAACCAACCAAGAAATAAAGAACCCCTAAAATGTATGATTTAAACTCTTGGTGAAGAGAAGACATAAGTATTTTTATCATAAAAATTCTTTTAAAGGATCATGTGACTAATACGTAACTATTATAGGTAAACGAAATTAATACCGTTACTCTGGAGAAGAAATACTAGTATAACTGGAATCCCAAAATAATGTATATTTGTGTAGAGTCAAATATGAGGAGAATGTATATATAATATATCTAAACTTAAAGTGATGTTTATATATTTTACTCTATTTTAAATTATATATATATATATATATATATATATATATATATATATATATATATATATATATATATATATATATATATATATATATATATATGAGGGCGAGCCCTGGTGCAGCGGTAAAGTTGTGCCTTGGTGACTTGTTGGTCATGGGTTCGAATCCGGAAACAGCCTCTTTGCATATGCAAGGGTAAGACTGCGTACAATATCCCTCCCCCATACCTTTGCATAGCGAAGAGCCTCTGGGCAATGGGGTACGAAGTTTATATATATATATATATATATATATATATATATATATATATATATATATTAGTCACATTTAATATAAATAATTATAATTTAAACACTATTATTCATTATATAATATACAGTAATTAAGATACTCGAGAAGGAAACAAAAGGCACAAAGACGACCATATGTTACTCCCTCTCTTCCCTTTTAAACGTCAAAGTCAAGAGTAAGACCCTTCAAGTTATTTTTAAGACAAAAAGAGAAGTAAAAAGCGCTTATAAATAAATTCTCTTCTTCCTCTCAAAAGTCTTACATAGTGTAATAAGCTATATATATAAAGCGCCCTTGCTTGCCCGAAACCGTACTTCAATCATTAATAGAAGTTGAACATAGATTACCGCCTGCATAACTCCTCCACCCTCTCTTATAATATTTGAACACTTATCTCTTCAATATTTTGCATAACTTTTTCCTCTTCTTCTACCCATCATCGTTCATCTATTTATTATGAACGATTGAAACCAAAAAACCCAATATTATTTAAAGTTGCCAAATTAAGAAGGAATATAATCCATGGCAGGAGGAAGCGGAGGAAGAAACTTGGAGGAAACGCCAACATGGGCTGTCTCCGCTGTTTGTTTTGTTTTGATCTTAATCTCTATAACCATCGAGCACATCATCCATCTCATAGGAAAGGTATATATTTACATATGCACCTTATTTATATATACAACAACTTTTCAACTTCAACACCGTATTTAATTTAATTTTATATATAATCTGCAAGGTGTCTCCAATGTTGTATAAAATATGTTGTTCAGACAATTTTTTCCATATATATATATGAGTGTGTGTGTGTGTGAGCGTGCCATTATGTAGTTAATTTCAATTTGAGTACGAATTAAGAAGGTAGTATATGTTATACATACGATAATGATTATTAATAATATGTGCATGCGTGCAGTGGCTGAAGAAGAAGCACAGAAGAGCTCTGTACGAATCACTTGAAAAGATCAAATCAGGTTCGAGTCCATCTACCGTAATTTAATGATCAGTGTATGAAATTAAACTTAATTTGTAGTTAATAATTAATTGGTGGGTTAATTGTTGTAGAGCTTATGTTATTGGGGTTCATATCGTTGCTTCTAACGGTAGGACAAGGTCCAATATCAAGAATATGCATATCAGAAAAAGTTGCAGGGACATGGCATCCCTGCGACGATAGTAGCAACCATGAGTCAGATAGTGAAGAATCAGAAAACAGAACCAATAGCCGCAGATTATTAGCGGCGTTCTATGGTTCAGACGACGTAAATCCACGACGTGTTTTGGCGGGAGGAGGAGCCGACAAATGTCCCGAGGTTAGTACTATTCTATTATTATTCTTGTTTTCATTATTCAAATGTTTAAATTAATATTTCTAATAAAATTAACAAATCGATAAAAAAAAATTCTTGATAATAAAAAACAATTTGAAAAAGCAAGTCGACTGTTAAAACTACTACTTTAAGAAAAAAAAATTTAATAATTCGAAATCCAATTTTAGATTGAGATTCGAATTAAACATTGATTAATGTTTTATTCCAAAATTATGGCAATTCAATTTGGGCGCTCTCACTTCTCACACCATATGTAATTTCTACCATATTTTCCTTCACAAAATTTCTATGGTTTTTTTTTTTTATAGCTATACAAATCAATTTTTCCGTTTGATTTACACGTTTTTGAAGTACATATGATTTACTACTATCTTAATAACATATTATCTCACTCATTATTTTTTAACTTACTCTCATAATTTTATAAATTTAATATGTTAACAAATATACTATTGTGCTAGTTGCACTCCGCTTTTATTAGACATGCACATGCGGACGAAAGTTTAATAGAGATTGAGTGCGATATATGCGAGTGTTGGTTGAGTCCTATGATTGCGTAGGATATGGTCTATTGTATGTCTATATATTTCTATCTTTCCAACTCACTACAAGAAAAAGCGCATACACTTTTTTAAAACGAAAATTAAATTGTTAGTATATACATTAGATCTATACTGATAGAAAAATCATACTATATATTAATAATTAATATGATATAATGATAATATATAATAATTCTTATATTTATAAAATTATTTATTTATAGACTTATAATGCCTATATTATCAATAATTCAATTTTTATTAAATAAAATTTATATGAACGAAGATAATTCAAATGATAAATAAATAATAAATAATTTTTTTTAGTGATGTGAATGTCAATGTTTAATTAAAAAGACCGATAATAACACCGGAAAAAAAATTAAAAACAGTTAATGTCAATCCAATTATGTCAAGGTTTCTTAATTGTTTTAGAAAAAGTCGTTTCTACATTAAAATATACTACAGTGATACGTATTATATGACTGCTTATTTCTTCTATGGTTATGCCACTTTGTCAAAGGTACTAATTTCTTGTGGGGGCCAGTGTGTGAAAAGCCTTTATGTATAGGAAGGACAAATGCTAATCCAATGGAATCAAACAGTGAAAACAGCACATAAATAAGCCAATTAGCCAACGAAATTTACCTTTCTGCAGGGGTCTATATTGTATAGGATTAGAAAATTATTGCTACCATGTTACGCGGTTGCAATCTGTATATTATTTCACATGCATGTGCCCTTTTTTTACTTGTTCTTATTTTGTTTACGTCATCTACTGAACATTTTATTTAGAAAAAGACTAGAACATCATTAAAAGTTGAAAATAAAGATGAATTTTATGTGGATGCCTATACTTGCACGTAAAGAGAAATTAAAAAAAGGAAAAAGGAAATGAAAGTGATTAAGAGCATACGCGCATGTTCAATAAAATAAAAATACGTAGTATATTTTATTGGTATGATTCACTTATCATTATGAAACCTATTAAACAGGGTCCATACATGCACCAAAAGAATAATGGTATGTCCCAACAGACAAAAATCGTTATTACTAGTCAATTGGATATTCGCCTGTTTTCACTTTATTATAACTTTTTGTTTAATGAAAATTGAATATTTAAACCATGACTTGTCCGACTTGCTTGTACTAGTTTAACCCAATTTCCCTTTTTTCATAAAAAATATTTATAAAATTTGAATATCAATTAACAAATAAGTATATAATTATTAATGTATAATTTTATTAATATAAAAATTTGATGTATATTATTAATGTATAACACCATCAGCACAAATCTACAATAGTTATATACTAATGGATTTAAACAAAGATTTTATTACAATAACAAGTTTAACTAACATTTTCTGTCGTTTGATATATATGATTTTTTTTATTACATATATACAAAATGTGCAGGGTAAAGTCCCGTTTGTGTCATCGGATGGCATTCATCAACTCCATATATTTATCTTCGTGCTGGCTGTTTTTCATGTCCTTTACTGCATTTTCACTATGGCCCTGGGCAGAGCAAAGGTAATTAGAGGCATAATTTTCTTTTACCAAAGCTTTTAAAAAAAAAAAATTCTTTTACCTAATATATCTCCGAGTTACTATTTATTAATTGGTTGCATTGTGAATAGATGAAAAGGTGGAAGCGATGGGAAGAGGAAACCAAGACAACTGAGTACCAATTTTCACACGGTTTGTTTCTGCATGAATAAAAATATACACATACAGTATGGTATATGTATATGCGCATTTATAATTGTATACATTTTGTCAGAATGGAATATATATATATATTTAGATTATTTATACGCTACGCATAACTTAATTATGGTAGTTTGATGTATTTGTATATACATATACGTTAGGTAATTTATTTAATTTTTGTCCGAATTATGTGGATATATATCACAGATCCTGAGAGATTCAGATTTGCGAGGGAGACATCTTTTGGAAGAAGGCATTTGAGTTTCTGGACCAAAAATCCTGTCCTCATTTGGATTGTAAGTCAAATCCATTTTATTAATTTATTTATTTATTTTGATAACTTAAGCCTCATGCATTTTAAGCCTCACTCATTTAATATATTTTAATTTTTTTTCCTATACTTATTTATGAACTCTCTGACTTTATAGAAAGCATTTTATTGTGGTTTTTTATAATAAAAAATCACTTCATTTTGTTAATGACATTAAAGTAATTATATGAATTTTTTTATAAAGATGGAATTAAATGAAGATTTTAAAAAAGTAGAGACTAAAATGACTAACACTACTTTAGTAAAGTAATGTGAAGACTACTACATTTTCATGGTACATGCTCTTATTTTTCTGCATACTTCAGGAAACATGGATTTTAGAAGACTATTCTATGAAAGCGTTCATATATAAAAGTTCGAAACAAAGATGATTTTATTCAAACAAAACACGTTATTTTTCAACATTCAGATAGGGCGTATATGAAATTGAAAAATAACGTTCTAATGCAGAAGAATATATATTTTTTTAAATCTAGAGGGGAAATACCACTCATAAATTCACAAATGGAAGCCACTTCACAGTGGTCCTTGCTGAATTGGACCTTTCTTTTGTGAATATTGTTGCCTTAGGACCACACGGCCTCTTGACAATGGTGTTTGGAAGTTCCAGTAAAGAACTAGCAGTAGTTTCTCTCCTAACATATAATTTAATGATCTTCCTCTTTTTTTAACTCCTGTTCTAAGAAATACACAAGAATTTCTAGATATACTTATTCAAAGTAGTTGCTTAATTTGTCTATTATTCATTCTTGTTAAGTTTTTGCTGAGCTAAGTTGTATCGTTCTTTTACGCCATGATTGCAGGTTTGTTTCTTTAGGCAATTTGTGCGGTCAGTTCCAAATGTGGATTACTTGACCTTAAGACATGGATTTATAATGGTAAATGTACCTCCTTTTTGATAGTTTCACTTGTGGTTTCCTTTAATCAAAAGACCATTAATGATTAATTAATGTTACTATTTTGGTTTTTTCATTTTAGCTTCCCAGACAAAATATTTGTAATTTTTAATTTATTTCAACAATTTTAAATTAAATATTTTTAAATTATGTGCATTAATTAATTGCAATAATTTTGATGTCAACAAGGAATTTATTTACTTATATATACCCTCGAAACTTTGCATGCTTGGGGATTACTACATTTTCCGTATGCAATACTCCAAATAACTTGGAATTTTACGTTCATGACAGGCACACTTGGCTCCTCAAAGTCACTCGAAATTTGATTTTCGGAAATATATAAAACGATCACTGGACGAGGATTTCAAAGTCGTAGTTGGAATCAGGTTTTGTGCACTAGGTCTCTTTTCATTTTGTATTTTCCAATTGAATAATTTTATTACTTTCGTTTTATTTTAATTGATGTTTAAGATTAATTTGGAAAAATTAATTAAGAAGGATTTAATTAATAGATATAAAACGTTGTTATAGTTTAATTGGAATATCTATATTTAACATCTTATTTCCTTGTCCCGTTACATTTGATGTTTAAAATTTGTCACAAGAATTAGGAAATATAATTAATAATTCATAATTGATAAAAGTAGAACAAGTTTTACTAGAACATCAAGTAAAAGGAGACGAAGGGAGTGTTATTTGTGGCGAATTCCTATTTAAGTTTTAATAATTGTCAAATAGAGATATAAATGCAAAAAATCGTTAATGAGAATTCGAAATTATAAAAATTAAAGTTAATAATTTTAGAAGAAAAAAAGGGTTAAAACATCAACAAATCTAGAGAAAACAATCAAAACATATTAATATATTCTTATAAATCTTTATATTTTTCAAATGAAGAAATAACTGAATGCGTTTTACATTTTTTAAAATATTAGATATATTCCTAAAAACAATTAATATATTCATTTTTATTTAGAAAACAATATTTAATTCGATTTGCACGTCTGTATTATAAATTGAGTTTGACTTCTCTTTTTAAATTTTTCAGTCCTCCATTCTGGTTCTTCGCAGTGCTGTTTCTCCTCTTAAACACTCATGGTAAGCAACTACATCTTTCTAACGTGTTGCCGACGTATTTGACTCATTATTTTTTTTCGTTTTTTTGGGTTAAGGACTCGTTATTATTTTTATATACTTACTATAATGTGTCTCAATTATGCATGGACAGGGTGGTACTCTTATCTGTGGCTGCCATTCATTCCTTTGATTGTGAGCACATGCAATTCCCACTTTAAATTAATTTGGTCCAAATGAACGATGATGATATATCCATCTAATTTAATCTTATAATCTTCATAAAATGTAGATAATCTTGTTAGTGGGAACCAAGCTTCAAGTGATCATAACTGAGATGGGTCTAAAAATTCAACAAAGAGGAGAGGTCCTTAAGGGTGTGCCCTTGGTACAGCCAGGGGATCATTTGTTCTGGTTTAACCGACCAGGCCTTATTCTTTACCTTATCAATTTTGTGCTCTTTCAGGTACAACTCATGTTACTTTCACGCTATTAGTTAATAACAATTTTTTTAAAGGCAAGTGTGAAATTCATCAAAAGAAGCGAAACTTGGCACAAGGTGTGTCCAAGTTTGGAAAGATAAAAAAAGGGGTACAAAGCATAAAATATAAATACAACCCCACACCACGCTATTAAATAATAACAATTAAACGAGTAATAACGTATATCTGAGTAATATGACTTTTTTGAATAATGAGGACATTTATTAGTAACTATTTTTCTGTTTCTTTATGTTCAAGTTTTTTTTTTTTTTTCTGCAAAGTATAGTATTATATAATAGAGGGTATAATAGATACCCTGTGAATTACAAAGAAAGAGAACCTATTGTTCTCAAACACAGCCAGAAACAAATGGAACAGAGACTAGGATTTACTAAATCACTGTTCCCACCAAGTGTTTCTAACCCAGCACCCAACTAGCTAGACAAAAAGAAGCATTTGTTTCCTAACAAATAAAAGCTTCCGGCAGTCCCAAACACAGTCTTTAGCATACAATCATATCTCCGAAAATAACTAACAACCACCCCTCTAAACACATCGATCCATCTCATTAGGATTCATTATGTTGTTCAAGATTATTGCACCTAAATTAAGAAAAATAGTTGATAAATTTATTTGTTTTTATTAGAATAATTTATATTAATTTTTAATGTTTTTTTATGAGTTGACCTTTTCTTATTATTGTCCCCTCACGATGGTGATGATTAATTGAAGTCTCCCTGCTTTTGTTTTTGTCTGTTTTTTCATGACAGAATGCTTTTCAGCTGGCTTTCTTCGCATGGTCTGCAGTAAGTCATCATATATATATATATTCACATACAATTGAAATTAACTTGATGAACTTACATTAAAATATGATTAAGACTTATTAGTGCGTTTATTATCTTAATAAATGTTGGTATGGTAATTAATGTACGTTTTCATGTTTGGGGAGGGGAGGGTTTCTCCTTTTTCTGTTGCTTAATGAAACTATATCTTGGTTTGTATTTCGTTTTATAATTTTTATCCAATATTATGAAGCTCTGTTTGATTTAACTTTTATTTTTTAAAATTAATTGCAGCTTCAATTTGGTATTAAATCCTGTTTCCATTCGCATACGGAGGATGTAGTGATCAGAATCACAATGGGGTACGTAAGTTTCATTTCATTACATTTCATCTTAACTCAAACTATACACATCTTTACCAACCTGTATTAAAATGTCAATTATCTTAATAACTATGCATGACTTTGTCAGGGTCCTTATTCAAATCCTCTGCAGCTACGTTACTCTTCCTCTCTATGCTCTAGTGACACAGGTGGTTTAATTTAATTATTATCAGTAAAATCGTTTTTTATTTTTTTTTGGAAAAATTAATATTAGTGGTTAATGTGTTAGATTTTGTAGGCGGAAGAAACTCAAATTCGAACTGAGACCTTTTTTTTCCTCTATAGAAGAGCCAAGAACAATTAATGATATATAACAAACTGATTGTGATTCGGTGAACGTAACAGATGGGTTCGACAATGAAACCAACGATATTCAACGAACGAGTAGCGCTAGGGCTGCGGAATTGGCACCAGACGGCGAAGAAGCACATAAGACAGAACCGTGTGGGGCCGCTGTCGTTGTCGGGGACTCCGACGTCGAGCAGGCCCACAACCCCAAGCCATAACTTGTCGCCGGTGCACCTCTTCCGATACTACCGCTCTGAAATAGACAGCTTCCCCACGTCTCCGCAAAGGTCAAACTTGGACGATAATAATATGGATTCCCCTTCTCCTTCTTATTCGCACCATGAATTGGAAATGGGACACTTGTCACAGCAGCAGCAACAACAACAACAACAAACAACAACCAATGATAACACCACCACACACCATGAGATTGTCGTGGCGGTGCACAGCAAGGAGTTTTCTTTTGATAAAAGACCTACGAGTAGTAATACGTAAATACAATTAGCGACCAAAAAACATGAAAATATCTAAGGACAAAGGATGTTCACTAGCTAAGCTTCTAAATCAGGCCAGCATTAATCTTATTAGATTTATTTAATTAAGGTGTTTCATATTTCTGTAAATGGATTATTATTATTATGTTATTATATTCATGAAGCAATATAAGTTGATCTCTTTTTTTTTTCCCCTTGGTGTAACATTGAGTTGCCTATTATCAATAGTTGGCATCGTATGTAAAGAGATGTATGACGCGATGTAAATCAATTGTCATCTAATGACTTGAGCCTATGGTGCTGTGAGATGATAGAAATTTAAGATGGTAGATTGGAATGAGAATTGAGTCTATTGATTTTATTATTGTTGTACGTGTAAATGGTTTAAGTTAGCAAATATAACACTCACTAAAGTCAACGTAATAGTGCAAAATTTGAGTAGTATATACAAAGTTTTGGATTAAAGTCTTGTTGTCACATGACTGCATACACACACAAAAATAATTGCAAATAAGATTATTGGAACTAACTCCTGCAAACATGCTATTCTGGTAGCTAGCTAATGCAATAATAAATTGTTAACAATTACTTAAAAAAATTGAATAATAATTAGTTGCTAAGCATTTTTTATCAGTTGCATCTAGCTAGAATCTTGATCATATCATACTTATTTTGATGCAACAACTTAACATCTTATACTCCAAGTTCAAACGAGTGGGTGATTGTATTATACCGAGTTTGTTCCTGAGTAAAAATGTGAGTTGGAGAAAGCTTTGGTCAACCAATCAGATGTTGTGTTTGCAGAAGGCACATATGTTATATATGATTATTTGACGATTTGATCTTGCACGGAACATATATGTTGACTTCAATTTGTTATGTTCCAGTGTGTGCAATATTACAAAGATTTGAGAGTAAATGTTAATGACTTTCCGATCAACTTTATCAGTATATCGATCACACCAAAGACTTAATCCAAGATTCCAAGCTATTTCAGCTACCGAATTTGCTAGAGCTCTATATTCTAATTCTGTGTTGGAACATTGTTTATTTGGCCTAGACACACAATGGAAATTAGCTAGTTTCCTTGGAATTGGTGAGTGCTGACAAAAAAAAAAAGTAAAGAAAGTGAAACATGGGAAGGGGTGTTAAGAGGGGTAATTTAGTACAGTAATGTAAAAAAAACCAAAATAATGTGGGGTGTAAAGAGAAAAAAGAGATTGTAACCAATCCCAAATGTAATCGCTAATTAATCCTTTTATTTTTAAATTACCAAAAATAAATTAAAAAATATTTTCCAAGACTTAACTCTGGATCCCAATCACTAATTAAGGGCATTAATCAATTGTTACAATTTAATAAGTGGTATTGAGTTAGAATTCTAGGATAAGCTTTAACTATTTGTAGGAAAAGTTTTACTACCATTTATAATCATCTTATTTGACTTGAGTGGGATTATTTCTCATAAAGCATACTCATGAACTTATAATCCAAAAACCCAATTGGTGTAGTTCAACTAGTAACACACTAAGTTTATGAAAAAAAAATATGAGTTTGATTTCCGTAAAATATACTCTTAAAAAGGGATGATAAGTCTTAAATGTGACTAAATCTCAAAATGAATGATTATAATTATTATTAATATATAAGTTATAATAAAAAAAATCACCACACAAGTAGAAAGTCTAATAAGTCAAAAAATGATAATACATATTTAATCAAATATGATTAATAACTAATAATCATTGTCCTGCACCTATTAAAGGAGAAGAGATTAAAAAAACCATCTTTCCTTTAGGTTGTCTTGTTCATAACTTCCTCATAGGAATTCATATGTGATACCTATTGTGGATGGACTTACCCTACTCATAGTTCGTTAGTGTAGTTGGGCTTTGGCCCTCCATTCAATTAAAAATAAAATCAAATCAAATCAAAAGACTGGACATTTAAATGAATTCATCCACCTTAGGTCAAGGATCTAATAAAAATTTGAATTATCAAGGATCTAATAAAAATAATATATATTGAAATTTGTGAGTTGGGCTTTAGCCCTACGCCTTTTACCAATCACCAAATGATTTGTGAGTACCTGATGTTCTCAAGAAGTGAAATTGGCTTCAAATTAATTTATATTGAAATTTTGTTGTTTTTTTTTTTACTTTTTATCTAATTTTTTCAATCCTAAAAATTTCTATTATGAAGTTCTTATATAGAGAGAGAGACATAACAATTCGATATCCCAACCTAAACTAAATCAAATTTCATCACATTAGTTCTGAGTTAAATTACTCAAAAGTGATACTTATATATATATATATATATATATATATATATATATATATATATATATATATATAAAAGGTTATTCAAAAATGATTTGTAAAACTAACTAGAACCAAGTATATTAATTAATTATATATTTATTTTTCCTCGGATCAAATCTTACCCAACCCACCCATGTGTTGATCCACTAGTAAAGAGTGCCAATTTCCTTTAACAAGTACAACATCACCCCCTTTTTTTTTCTTTCATTTCTTTTAACAATTCCAAGTCCTATTGTTACAAAGGCCATGCACCACCATACAAGAACAGAATCAATTTCTAATCCTTAATAAATCACATTTTATTACTATAAATACATTAATTAACAAGTGGATAAGTGAAGCCAATGATGATAAAATAAACATAATTTCGGGAAACATAGATAATTATGTGCCTCTGTTGAGATCCCATCACAAATCTCAATTCCCAAAACACTGTTTCTTTCTCCCACACCACCACCACCTTTTCCCTCGTGATCATCGACATGGCGAGAGGCGCCTCTCAATCTCAATCCACAGCGTCCCACGCCACCACGCGACCGGGCGTGATGGCTCCTCGCGGCACCGCTGCCGCCACTGCCGGCATGCGCCGTCGCCGCCTCGGCGGAGGAACCAGCTCCGCCTCGGTCAGCGGCGGCTCCGGCGCCGGCGGAAGCAATATGCTGCGGTTCTACACCGACGACGCCCCCGGCCTCAAGATCTCGCCGACGGTGGTGCTCGTCATGAGCCTCTGCTTCATCGGCTTCGTCACCGCGCTCCACGTGTTCGGCAAGCTCTACCGCTATCGTTCCTCCGGCGCCACTGTTTGATTCCACTTCACGATCACAGAGAATCTGATCTGGATCACGAAATTCGGTATTCGAAACCTACGTTTTTTGTTTTTTGTTTTTTTTTTTCTAATTTACGTTATTTATTTTTAATTTTGTAAATTTTCCTAGGGCTTGAATAGGCTTCCTGTTTCTCTAGCTGTGAAATGATTGGATCTTCTTCTTGCTGTTGAAGGAAGTCGCATTTGGCCTTTCCCTGAAAATCGATGACTGCATTCATTTATTATTTTATTCATTCATTATATTATTACACTTTTTTGCTTAAATTTCCTAAACAAACAACGGTTGCATTTCAGCAATTTCTATTATCACATTGCGTTCGTTTCTGTTAATCACGTTTTATTAGTTTATGAAGTGCCACATTTGTTGTTAAGCAACGATGCAATTGAATTGTAATGGTTTTTACTATATTTTATGCTATTGAGTTATATGTTGCTTTTGAAAGGTTGTTGAAAAGGCTCAACCTGAATACATTAATGTGGTTACGAAATTGAATTTAGAAACTATTAGTAAGTTAATTAAATTAGCAACAACTATTGTCTATGTCTATATATAAGGAACATGAGGTAGAAGGGTGTCTAACTCATAGGGATGAACATGATGCCTGAGTTGGTATAAACTTTACTCGTACTATCTTTGATTGCTAAATATATATATATATATATATATATATATATATATATATATATATATATATATATATATATATATATATATATAAAGGAAAATGAGGCATGAGCCTATATTTGAACCTTGCAAATCATATCACTTTTCAGGTACTTGTTAAAATGATGTATATTTCTAATCTGTGATATATTGACCTTTGAAGAAAGGGATTGGAACTGTCTTTTATGGATATAGCCAGGTTTATCATTGGATGGACCTTTCTTTAAAGGAAAATTCTTTTAACTCTTGAAAGTTGATGGTGAGTTGTCACTGAGTATATCATGGACTGGTTTTGTTCTCAATGTTGAGCTTTCTGTTAAATTGATGAGATTGCCATCCTCATTAGATTTTTCTTTTCAGAATGCGAGTGTAACTGCCTTTAATGCGTCACATTTTAACCGTCATGAATTTTCGTTTTAGTGCACAGCCTTGCAGAATTACCTGCTGGTGCCGTTCATCTATGTAATTTTCTCTAATATTATACGTAAAGATCAAAAGGCTGTGTCATGAGTTCTGAAGAGAGCAACACCAAAAAGTAATCCTGAAAAGGCCACATGTCTCTATCAGATAGATAAATTGCCTTTTTTTTTTTCTTTTCTTTATTAACAACAATGTTTTTTTCACACAAATTTAATGTGTGTTGTTAATTAGGTTACATCTATTGAGTTAAATCACCTTCTTTTTGCCAGAAGACCCGTTATACATAAAACTTTGCACAGTGCCATGACCCGTTAAATTGCCTTCTTTTTACTTTTATTTCTTACTGAGCATGAGCCCAATCCATATAATTGGTAATCTTGATTCAAAGTGTTGTCTCAGTCCGCAATTGAAAGTATCATCAACTCAAGTAATCGCTTAAGCACATGATCCCTAAAATTTAATATCTACAGATATCATATTGAAACTAACAAGAATGAATGAATTTCATTTTTTTTAAAAAAATTAACTACAAGTATAAATTGTCTGACTAATATAAATTGTCATAACTACAACTAACTAAAAGAACTCTTGTAAAAATAAACTAACTAAAAAAATAAAAACAAAAACGATAAACAATGTATCTATAACGAGCTGTAATAGCTTTCCTATGCTTGTGGGCCTGGAACAGTTGCACTTGTTTGCAAGGCCCATGGAAAAGGTCTAGGGTAAATGTTCCTGGCTTGGACATTCTGAGGTTAATATATGTTTATTTTATCTCTAAAATATATCACTTTATTAAAAAATTTCGGGCCTTTGTAAGAAAAAAATTCAAATGGTACCGGTGTTTTTTTTATCCTTCTTATTTTTAGTCCTTGTAATATACTGCTAGTATTTTTTTATTTTAGTTTTTATAATATTTTGATAATTTTGAATTAGTTCCTTTCAAAAGAAAATGATAGGAATTAAAAACAAATTATTTTGAGTCAGTTCATTTAATTGAATGTTTTATAAAAATTAAAAGACTAAATTGGATATTTCAGAATAGAGAGACCAAATTAAATACTCCCTATAATCCTTAATATAAAACACTTATAACAGAATTACAATTACCCATAAAAATAAGTAAATTAGTTGATTTTATTGGATTTTAAAAAAATATTACTCAGTTTTAACCTTGTTAACAATCGTTAACTTGTTATGCAAAAATATTAAATTATAAGAACATTATACATCACTATAATAAAAAAAGCACAAATAATTAGAATATTTAATAAAGACAAATAATGAAATGAAAATTAAATGTTTCATAAGAATTATAAAATGTCTTATAAAAAACACCATTTTTTAAAATGATGTCTATATTAAAGATCAGAGAGAATAATATAAATAATCAAACGGACCAAAATTGGTTACCCCGAATTCAAACTGTGAAAGTTGATTACAACGTTGTTCATTAATTGTTGCAAAATTACTTATCACTTTTCAATGCAAAACATATTAATTGATTGTAGCAAGGACATAGCAAGCCTATAAATTGCATAGGATTTTGCTAATCAGTGCCCTTAAGACATTAAGAAACTAAAAAAGAAAAATATTTATTATATAAATCACAAGAGAATGTAAAATTTTTTTGGCTCCCAGTAAAAATATTTACTTTAAATTCCTTAATCAATGCTCTCAGAGATGGGGTGAGTACACAATCAACAATCAATCCTCAAAATTGATGGTTGAAGTAGGTAAAGAAATTATTTTCTCATACTTCCCCAGACCAAGCGAAAAATAGCTTATACTTCTGAACCTAAATTTTTTTAAAAAAAATTAAAAATAAAGACATCTCCCTATAAGGTTGTGGAGGGTGAATAAATTTGTATCCAAGCAAACTCATGTTTGTAAGACAAACTTGCCTCGCAAGAGGCTTCACATGCATACACCACAATTGAAGCCTAATCCAGAGAGTCCATTTCATTGTCAACGCCGAAGTAATACAACAGTTGTGGCAAAATCTGGCACCACCAACATTAGCAAGTCAGTATCTAAAGGAAATAAGCAAACATTTGCTTGAACAAGCAAAAGAAAAAGTTTTAAATGCAGAACAACATTCAGCTTCAACCACTGACATCTAAAATAACTACCTGAAATTCACAACACATAGGTCCGGTGCAGTAACTACAACTAGGGATATCAGCATTTGATGGCAGATCACTTGAAACAGGCCATATTGGCTTAGCATTAGTATTCCTATAATACCTGTTTCACCAAAACTGTAATTAAACACAATATATTGATAAATTGATAAAATCAATACAACCAACAATCTGGTTAGTATACAAATTAATTTTTTTTATCACACTGATTTTAAAGCAATGCACTTTTTATAAGGTGATTCTGAGGGAAACTAAGATGCATAATCTAAAATCCAACTTTCGTCTCTTATAAATTATAATTCAATAAGATAGCTTGATAGGTTTTAGCTAAAAACAAGCATTTTAGCTTTCAGCTAACTTATCAACTACTTTTGCCAAGCATAACCATAACATGTTCCTTCCAAATGGTTGGTATGCCTCAAATGTTAGGTTAGCCAATCAGAGGCAAATGGCTATGAATATATTTCTACTATCTTCCTGCTTATTTTAATTTTTATCTCCGAAGGAAAGATATTTGTCAATCATTTTCTCCCATCCGGTTTAGCAAATAAACTGCCTCCATAAGGGCACACGAGGAAATTCATAAAAAGTTAAGCATTCTAATTTTGCTGAATCTGTATCACCTCAACACTTGTTCTGGGGCCTTGGCAATGCATTGCTGGAAGGAGGCCCAACTCTTTTTGTCATCATCACCCTGTTCACAAATAATATAATTAAAAAATAATATACTTAAACAAGAAACATAATCTTATTAAAAAAAAAAAGATGATACCTGAAAGTTATCCAAAAGTGAATTCATTGTGTCATCAGTCCTGTTCCTTGAAATCAAGGAATTAGCTAAGGTATTTTCCTCAGACATGTCTCTCTTATAGTCACTTTCATCTTCAATGGTGATCTCAAATTCAGGCCATAGATTCTTGCTTCCAACTGTATGGTAATGAAGAATGATCTCGTGTAAAGTAACAAGAAGCTAAATAGTAGATGTCATAAAATTTTATACAGTAATGTCTATGTTTTATTTTGGAATGGTGTCAAGCGTGTTTTAAGTTTCCTGGCAGATACAAATTTAAATATCTTGTCACATTCTTCTTTTTTCAAATTCAGGATTAGATTGTTATGTATGAGCAATGAGCAATATTATAATTAGCCTTGTCATTTTTATATTTCATCTAAAAGTGACTAATAATTTCGTTATCAATGAGAAGCAAATGAAAGTTGTAATAAGAAGTACACAAAACTTTAAACCATTGTGACCTTTATGAGAATCCAAGGAGGCGGTTCCACTTTTGTTGGGTCCAGAAACAGGTGAAGAAACTTTCATCTGCTGGCAAGCAATTTTATGCCCTGTGCGCCAACTCATAACCTGTGAGTTGGGAGAGAAAAGGAATGCTATGAGAATCAAATTTGTGGAAGAAAAGAAACGGATACATTTAAGTAACTCCATAACCTGGTGTTTCTCAGAGCAATATCGTGCTTGTCTGCAACCACTACAAAGCTTGTCTCCTTTCCAGGTGCCGCACCAATCACAAAGAGCGGCTGAAAGTAAGCAGAGATTCTATCAAAATGGAGGTAGATTCAGAACAAATTTGTTTCATAGAATACAGATACATGTAGTCCAACACCTAAGTCATCAAAACTGCTAAAGTATAATAACTTATATGTAAAGTATAATAACTGTAGAAATAATGTAGCAAATCACAAAAATAAGAATATAATGCAACTATGCGAGGGTCATGATCAGGGTAACCAAATTATGTTTGAGAATGACATCATATTATTCTTTTTCTTGATAATAGCATGGTGCCACTATGTGCAATAACAGAAGGAAGGCTAGCAAGTAATCATGAACTCTTATTACTTCATGCAGGGCTCCTTGACACTAGTACTTAGTACTCACAATGAGACAATCATGAGTACAAATATTCAAAAATCAGCATACACAAACATAAGCAAGCAAATAAAGATCCAACAAAAAACAATCTCTCTTCACCATACCAAAGCAGAGGATCTCTAGACAATTATGAACAAAATGTTTCCCTCCGGGGCACAATTTACCCTAAGGCCTAAACAAGTAAACATTCATAAAACTCAAAAAGAATTTACATAAATGGTCACAAGTCACAACAAATACTTCTAAGATGAGATTAGTTAGTTTCTATAAATGAAGCAAAAATACTATAATAGTGATGAGCAAACCAACCTCCACTGCCAGCAGGTTTGTGGCTTTTATTATACTGAGGGCATTCAGGTGAGTAAAATGGATTAGCGCGAGGTAATTGACAACGGAAAACCTTCAAACTTCAATAAATCATTACAAGATCAGAGATCAACAATCAAATGAACTAAAACAATGGAAAAGCTTGTTTTACAGAGGATGATCACTGACCTTTTAGATGGCTTCTCTGGATGGCGTTTCCATTGCTCATGCTGATCCCTGAGAAGACATTTCATGGAGGGACACATAAAAACAAACAACATTCTGTGAAATGTAGTTTCCTTCTCAGTTGGTGCATAAACCTAGCAATTCAAGGGTTTAATACTATATATCACAAGACACAATCCACAGGTACAACACAGACCATGTTGAGGCATTAACTTCATACCTGAAGCAAGAATTGTAAAGGGTCTCCACAATTGTCACACACAAATGATCCCCCTGATGGTATATTCAGAGGGTCAAGCCAAGCCTGTTATTCACATCACAACAGATCATATGACCATCAGAAACTGACTCTTTTGTTCGTTGAATAAAGCAAGATAGAAGAAAAGTGTAAACAAATTCAATGAGACGGTACAGAACCGGGACTCCTCCAGCTTTGCTTGGGAAATATTGACGGCGAAGAGACCAATTATTCTTGGGCTTATCAACAAAACCAAGTGTGATAGGTTCATGTTCTTCGTCGTCATCATCATCATCATCAAAATCATCATCTTGATCTTCTACATTGTCATTCTGGATAGCCTTGAGCTTGTCAACAAGATCTCCAATGGCATCAGTATCCATGTGTTTAGGACTGGAATAGAAAGTGCTAAACACGTGCACCGCATTCACATAAGTCATTGCATTTTCATTATTCGCATGCCATGTTCACCCATGCATGACCCTGGCATATATTTGTTCATGTCATGCATTTTCCCCTGTGTTGCCAGAAGTCGCAATAAAGCGCGAAAGCTTACACCGTGTTCTTGGTTATGTGCATTGGGTACTATGGTGATAGCTATAAACAAACCATGTTGGGGGTATACATTTTTTTCCTGAAAATGATAAAAAAAAATCATGTGAACATGGTACCCAGCGCGTCTAATAGCAAGAAATGATGGTCTTTCGGGCATCTCGTGCTTGTCTCATAAGTACATCTGTCATGCATCACATAAGTATATCGAGCTCATTCACCATATCTCCTCTATGATAGGTTGTGGAAGTATTGGTCATCAAAATTTTTATTCCTTGAAAGATGGAGTTGAACCAAGCGTAATCTTTTAAGAAAAAGGTTTTACAAAGTCAAGGTCAAAAGTATGAAAGTTATCAGCTTGCGAAAATTTGGGCAGCGGATGGAGCTAATGACTTACATAATCAGGAACTACTGATGTGCACGTGTTTTATTTTCAATTGTACTTTGACCTTGACATGATGTGATATTGTTTTAATGAAAATTAGATTTGATTCGACCATATGTTTTATTGAGTGTTCTATGTAAAATTCGCAATACTTCAACAACTTATCATTTACATGCATTCATGCATATTTGATTGTTGCATTGCTCATTACATTATTTCTTTGAAATCAGAAAAAGTAATCATTGTACTAAGAAAGAAAGATTGTGCTTTACAGCACCCATACCACGTGTGCTAAGACTAAGATAATGAGTGACATAGAACAAGTACAATAGCAGATGAAGGCCTATATGGAGGCCATGAAGGAGCAGATGACAACGATGATGGAAATGATAATGAGCATGAACATGATGATGAAGCAGTTGTGTGAGGATTTCAATATCCAACACCATAATTTGACACCTTATTGGCCCAACATGAATGATGCAGTTGAGGCCACCAATATGAATATCAAGAAGATCATTTAAAAGATAACAGTGACATACAAAGACTGGTATGAGATGTTGTGTTTCGCATTATATGGTTATCAAACTTTTGTGCGTACTTCTACTGGGGCAACCCTGTTTTCGTTGGTGTATGGGATGGAAGTTCTTTTTCCTTTTGAAGTAGAGATTCCTTATTTAAGGGTCTATCGGAAGTAAAGTAGGAGGAAGCGGAATAGGCACAGGCATATTCTGACCAGTTGAATCTTATTGAGGGAAAGAGATTGACTGCTATAAGTCATAGGCAGTTGTGTTAAAGAAGAATGAAGAACATTTTCGAGAAAAAGGTGTGGCCAGGTAAATTCACGAGGGAGATCTTGTTTGGAAGAATGTGTCACATGTTTAGAAAGATCTTCGAGGGAAATAGGCCCCAAACTATGAAGGACATTTTGTGATGAAAAAGGCTTTCTTGAGTGGAACAATGATACTCACAAACATGGATGGTGAAGAGCTGTCCTCGTTTGTGAATTTTGATGTCATCAAGTGATACTATGCATGATCCTTAGGGAAATTTGAAGGTTTATTGTTGGACATGCCAATGACTCATTAGGATTTTCATGTTTATGTCATTATTGTAAACAACAACCACAACGTTAATAATATGAATGAATTTGATGCCATCATCTCTCATTCTCTCACAATTATATCTTTGCATATTTATTCAACCTTTCATTGGAATATGAATGCACGTCATTGATTTATTTGCTCATGTGACATGCGCTCTAGAGTTGATCTTCAAGTCTGCCTAATAAGAAATTATGCGTTTTGCCCGTCTGGTGAGGGTGTCATAAGCGATGAGTAAATTAAAAATTGAATAAACATCTAATCGACTATGCTTCAAATTAATAAATACTGAATATAGACATGCATGCGACTTCATCTTATCTTTCTTTAAAAGTTTTGTGAGGAGTGAGTCATTTGGTTTAATTTGTCAATTGAAATTTTTTAGATATTTTCTCGTCTTTGAGAATTCTTTTTCGAAAACCTACACATTTTCTTTCATTTCTTCTTACTACAAAGGCGTGACAAATGTTAGCAGTGGATACCTCTAAACCCTATACTGGGGCAATGACAAACATCATGCATGTGCTTCAAGTGAACCTAAGGGTAAATAAGAAGTTCTCACCCGATAGATTGAAAACCAAAAAACGACAGCCTAGGCAAAAGTTAGGGTATATATATAAGAAAAAAAAAGGAATAAAAGAAAACAATCAGGAACGTGTTTATCAAAGGTTCTATCCCAAAATTCAAACCATAAGAGTCTCCGGTCAAGATTTGAAATGACACATGGTTGTGTTTCTTCATCCCAAACGCTAATTTATCCCTTGTTACCTACTCTGAGCCAAAGTATAATTGTTTTCTTAAATAAAAAAAAAAACAACGTAGGAACCACTGCTAAACTGGCGAGAAGAACAATGCAAGTAACATATGTATGAGGTTTACTAAGCTTTAGGTTGGGCCCCAAATGATGTTAAAGAAAACAAGTCTGCCAAAAGGGAACAGAGCAAAAAGAGACAAAAGTTTTCCAAATTTCACAAGGAAGGCACAAAGGTGCAACGATGGTCAACGCATAAGACAAAGGGAGTAGAGCCCAACCCAAAAAATTGAAATGAATAATAGTGCATGCAAGACACTCAAGGCTCTTACTCTACAAAATCCTTAAACACTCTTTGAGCCTCTTTGACCTTTTCTTTTATAATTCTCTTAACCATTGGTCACGTTACAAGTCCGATAAAACCTATGTGAATCAAAGAAGAACTAATTTTACTTTTAAGTTTGAATTCTTGAATCAAACACGCGCACACTTATGATTGTTAAAAAAAAAAGGTACTAGGCACACTGCTTTAAACTAATTAACTACCTAAGTCAAAGATTGGAATATTGCAAATTATCTATCTACACGCATATTGGTATATATAATCAATTTCTTTCAAATCAGACCTACGACATGAAAGATTTTAAAGGTCTGATAATTGCTTAAAAATTAGGTAGCGCTTATATCCTACGCCGTCCCTGCTAATCAATGCAAACCATGCATATAGGCATTAAGCAATGGCCAAGGAGTTAACCTGTTGTGTTTAATTTTGTTATTGTAGTGCCTAAAGGGTTGGGCGTTTTCTTGTTTGATTTGACTTAAGACCAAAATAATTATGTTATTAATTATCAAATTAATTTAAATTAAAATATAATTTTGATTTATCTATTTCACTGAACCTTTAACCTAACACTATATTGTTGAGTTTTTAATTATTAATTTGATTGGTAAAATGACCTTTTTAACCATTAACTTGAGCATAGAGCATTTGGGAATGATTCCTCTTATGTTAGTAAGGTTAGGATCGGAGCTAGGAGGAAGGGGCAATGTCACCATAATAACTGACCCTTGAGGAAGCATGTGATGACTTCCCCAAAAGTTGTAACAGAAACAATTCCAGTTTTAAATATGCCAAAGCATAGTGGGGAATGAAACTTTGTTGAATGTGTAGTCAAGGACGACGACGTACGATATTTACGGGGGTATATGGATACAGGACCGAGTCAACTCAGTCGAAAAGGGTATTCCTTACTTGTTTTATGATTATTGGCATTTGTCACATTTGACTGGATAGTCAATCACTGGAGGCATCAGTGTGTGACTGACAGAGTAAGTACAGCAATGCACAATAATTTTTTTTTAAAATATTTTCATTCTTGTGACCATTTCAATTTTATTTTATTTTATTACTTACTGGTTTTTGACCTCTGTAATGCTTCGTAGGGGCCGGGTTATTGTGTGTTTGTGTATGGGAGGTGATTTTTTTTTTTTTTTTTTTATATACAAGCAAGAATCATCTTAAAAAATTATATTTTTATTAAATTGTTTATTGTGACATATAATAAATAAAACATCCAAAAAAATAAGTTAATATAATAAAATAAAGATAACATAAGAAAGCAACTGAGTTATTATTATGTAATAAAATATGTATTGATATTTAAAATTAAGTCTCTCATCATTATTTAAACTTAATTTAAACTTATTTTTTAAAAATGACTATAAATTATAGAAACAGATTTGTAATTCTTTAATTATTCATCACTTGTGGAAAATACATTATCAAAGAAAATATAAAAAAATAATTTAGTACAGTGAACTTAATAATAATTTTTTAATCAATTAAGTTATATGAATATATAGTTAATATGAGATATCACATGCAAGAATACGTGATGAATTATATTTTGAAGTTTAACAGAATAAAAATCTTTGTCCTAGTATGTTTTTTATTTAAAGGATGTCAATGTTTCAATCTTATGTGCAATTTTCGGTTAATCTGAAAAATAAATTAATATTAAAGAACATACAAATAAAGAAATAAATATTAAAAAAGTAGACAAAAAATAGTGATAGAAAATAGTAACAATACATGATTTAAATTTTAAAAGATTTATCGATAACAATATTTGAAATCATATTTAAATTATCTCCATCATTAATTGTATATAAGAATCTTCAATCACTTACATGTTCTAACCATTAAAATTACAACATACAATTATTCATGTGAAAAAGGTGATGTTGAAAGATAAATTTTCAACATATTCAAGAGATAAAATTAGAGATTATATAATTTCAACATAATCAATTATTCAAAACTTACTAATGAAGAATACTTTTGTTTGATAAGAGGTCAATTTCTTCTCAAGATCAAGAAAAATAAGAACATTTTCTTATTCACCATCTTCATCATCTTTATAAGCAACCTCATTCTCTTTTTTGTCAGAATCATCTATAGCTATAAGATAATGATTTCGTTCTTAATTGAATCCACAATTTTCATTTTAAAATCATTTTTCCCTAAAGTGGAACCAAACCTCATGTTTTAATATTAGCTTATAAAAATTAGCCACATTCAACATACCACCTAAAATATTTTCATAACGCTAGTATCTTTAGACAAATGGATGAAAAAAATATTATTTTTAGGGTCAATAAGATTTTCATCGCCATCAACCAAAAATTTCTTCCAAAAGAAATAAAAATGTACTACTAAATTTCACAATGTCCTGCAAATATAGCATGACAGTTAGTATTGTAATGACATTTTTATTATTATACAGGAAAATGGTATTTAAAAAAGTAAATTGATTATTGTAAATAAAACTAATATACCTCAAAAGCATTCAATGTAGTTTTAACAGTCATCATAAAGTTATTGAAAAACATAGACAAATTTTTCTTGATAGAAATTCGGTAATAAACTTTACCAAATTCATGTAAAAAATCCTCATTTCAAACCAATTGTTTATAATATATCATCTGGTGAAAAAACATATAGAGTAATTACAATTCTGTTGGGATTAGTTTCGTATGCTAATCCAGACTGCAGTTGATCTCCCCAGTAGAAAAAAGTAGTTGGAATTTTCATTTTGTCCTATAAAATCAAAGAATAATTTAAGAATGAAATATTTTAAAATTTAAGGTAATTACAAATTTACAATTATAAATATACCACTTTAGGAGTTAACTTTGTTGTAAAACTCCTAAACAAATCGGTGAATTTTTTCCTTGAAGAAAACACCATCCTAAAAAGTATTAAAACACACATATAGTTAATAATAAATACAATTGATAATAAATCCAAATCGGAAAAATATAAAACAAATGTAAAAAATCTTACATAAAACTTACAATGAAATTCTTTAGAGGTAGTAATGATGCTAAATAACAAAATAATAGAAAAAATAAATAATAACCAAATCATCTTGCATGCACTATCTTATTTATAGAAGGATGAATCTTGTAACTCCAGGAAATAAATTAATTATGGTTTGTAAATATTTTAACCGTTACAGTAGAAAAACAATAACCAAATCATCTTACACTATCTTATTTATAGAAGGATGAACCTTGTGACTCTAAAAATAAAAATTATGGCTCTAAATATTTTAACCGTTGTTAAAATATTCTATTTTAAAATTAAATAATTTAATATATTGTATGGTCGGGTACATTACAATTTATTCATTAAATATTTAGGCATATTGAAGGCATATTAAATGGTGCAATACGTTACACAACAATTAAGTTATTAAAAATTGAATATTAAACATTTAATTTGAAAATTCATTATTCATTATGAGTGTCACTTTATTTCATCTAGAAATGATACAAAACCACATTTAATTTCTTGATTTCTTTATATATATATATATATATATATATATATATATATATATATATATATATATATCCTTTCATCTCCTAATCTCCAGCACCAGCACACTCATTAAAATCATTCTTCGTAATGATCAGTTACACGTTTATTTTGTTTGGATTCATTAATTTTTTTAATTAAATTTTTTGAAAGGGTTTTCCAATCAATTTTTAAAAAAACTATAATATGATTTTATAACATATCTTTATATTTCCTACAATTCAACATTTATTATAAGGATTAGTTTTAATTTTTTTTAATATGGATATTTTGATTTAAAATTATTTCTTTTATGGTAATTAATGTGAAAATTTGACCAATACAATTTCAATATTTGTTTCAATCTTGCCTTTGAAAATAACTTTGGTGGAAAAGACATTTTTCAATGGCGGATAAAAATACTTGGCAAGTCCAACATATTCCTTTATCAACACAATAATTTAAAATTAGAACACACATTAAAAATATCACAATATTACAAACAATAATAAAATTAAAATCTTGATTTTATAAAAAAATACTTCCAAATCTAGGAGGTTACAAGTATAATTTTTCCCTTCAGAGGATATTTTTACTGTTGTCACTGTATCACAATAGATCAAAAAGTGAATGTTCCTACTAATAAGCACATTAATTTTAAAAGGATTTTTTTTTCAAGTAATCATTGCAAAGTTTTTCTTTACAGCTGATTATTAATAAAATTATTTTTTTTCAAACTATCCACCTACTTATTCTTTTTTTTTTCAAAAGTACCATACCTACTTCCTTTTACATATATAAAGATTATTTTAAGGATATAATAATTAGGAAATTGAAAAACATAAAATGTTTATTAGAAAAAAATACAAAATTTAGTTTAAAATATATCTTCCCCTTGACTTTTACTCTTAATATTTTTTATTTATTTATTAAGTTACTCTAACCATTCTAAAGTTTCATGAAATTATATAAGTTTTTCTTGTTTTTTGTTATCCCTACACCAACCTTCCATAATTGATTAAAAATATTAAACCGACACTCTTTTATATCATTCTAATCATCTTTAATTGTTTGAAAAGTCTACATCTGTTCCCTAAAAGGAAGATCGCAACAAATGTTACAAAAATAAGGAAAGTTTGTGGATTTTATGAAATCTTAGGGATGATTAGTGTAATTTAGACTTATAATCATTTATAACAGAATGAATAATAATGTCAACTTTAATTTATAATATACTTCATTTGGTCTCGAGTATAACTAAACAAAATTTTTGTGTTAGTACTAAATATAAATAAATTTCTAACTAATTAAATTTATTTTATCTTATTTAATGAGATTATTTTCAAATTATCTTTTATTTGGAATTTTATTTCTGATGTCTTGATATCAACTTTGAAGGAATGGTAATTCGGAAAAATATTTACTCTTTAACTAAAACTAGTGCAATCAAATGATGCTATTAAATTTTTTAATAATAATAAGTTATCCCCCTTATATTAATTAATACCATGGGAAATACAGTATTATATACTTACGTTTTTAAAACAATAAAATCATACTTCCAAATTTTGTAAAAATCTCATGTAATGCAAAGGGTAAGATTAAAAATGTGCATGCATTAAATTTAATAAAATTAAATTTTTTGGATCAGCATGTAATTGGTATTGAGTGTCTACTAAATTGTTAATAAATAATATTTGTCCACATTGATTTTTTTAGTAGAGTCTTCTCTACCAATTACTTTTTTTTTTCTACAAGATTTGAATTCTAAGACATTACTTAAGAGGACCAAAACTAGTATCGCTACGACTAACGACTTGTTGGTCGATAAAAATAATTAAAAATACTAAACATGATTAAGATGACCAATAAAGTGAAATCGAAGAGGGGTTGTAAATAAAAATAGATGAGAAATAAAGTAAAAATAAAATGCTTGATTTAAGAAAAATAAGAAAAAGATACTTCTTCCATCCCTGTTTATAAGATCATTTCAATTAATTCATGCCTATTAAGAAAAGTACTTAGTTTAGTCCATGGTGTTAAATTTATCATTTATTTATATCATCATTTCAAAATTACCATTTTCTTATCTCTTTATTCACTTGATGGTTTTTCATTAATGTGTGGAGAGAAAATAATTAAGTAAAGATATATAGAAAAAATAATTAATGCATCTAGAAATGAATTTTTTTTTTTACAAAAAGAGACAAATAAATTTTTGAAAATTATCTCATAATTAAGAATGGAAGAAGTAAATATGTAAATGAGAACAAATGAGAAATAAAATAAAAATAACAATAGCAAGTGAATCTCACATGTTTTTATTTATCTTCTTTCATTTTCTCTCTATCAAATATACTTATTTTTTATTTTTCACATATTTCTTTTTTCTTCATCCTATTTCTCTTTTATGACTTTATCAAATAATACCTTGAGTAAAAACTTAAAATTTAAGTTTTATAAATAAAAAAGCATAATTAAAAAGAATAGAACATAGTATAAGTAATATTCATTCGTAAAGTTAATAAATATTTTATATATAAAAGAAAAACATGATTTGATATGTTTAAATTAATTTAAACAACAAATTTTACTTTAAATATGTAGTATTTTAATAAAAATAAAATTTGAGTGTTTGCCAGGCAAACACGTAATCCGCCTTTCTTAATTGACTCAATAGTTGACATAATTTCGTTGAATCTTGCATAAGGTGCTACTACTACGTGGCATAATGAATTTGAATGATTGGATGAATTAATTTCAAGCATCAGAGTATGCTAGTTCCATTAAAAGTAGTAACATTTGAATCATTATGGTAAGAGAATTTCACGAGGACTATCTGACAAAAAAAATTACATCAAAAATCAAACTCAAATAATATTAATATTCAAACGATTTAATTTAAATTTATCATCACTATACTAACATGTGACTAATCATTTAGTTTGTTGGCGAAGATTTAAATGGTGGCACAGGATTTTTCTGTCAAGAAAATTAATTAATGATATCTATAAAAACAACTTGTTTTTGTATTTTCTTTCTTTACATTTTTTCTCCAATCAAACTAACCATAAATTACTGTTGAGAAAAAAAAGAGGGGAGACAAGATCAGAGATGGCTCACTGGGGGAATTTCTGGAGAAATGTGAAGCGCACACGATAAGTAATTTGATTTCTTTATTGTATTTTCTGTATTGTCTTTTGTGTAATTCTTTAAAATTATATAATTTTTATGATTTTTAAAATTAAATATCGTCATTAAATATTAATAGAATTTTTATGAAGCAGAAAATAAACAACAAAGAACATAACAGAAAAAGAAAGGTTCCGATAAGAACTGAGTGAGTGAGTCACAGTGTGGTTGGGGAAGAGAGAGAGAATCGGAGGCTGCTGGCTCGACACATGAAGCAGTAGCAGTCATGTCTTGTTTTTTTCTTTTATGAAACTCTCTCTCTCTCTCTCTCATTCTGACAGTCATTAGGTGGGCCCCTACTCCCAGCCAGTGAGACCTCACGGACGGCACCACCCTCTTTTTCTCTCTAACTTTTAGTGGAATTACGGTCCTAATACAATTATGGCATAATCATTTTCATACCTGGCTGTAAAGTTCCCTTTTTTAATACTGTTTCCTCTCACCATCTAACTCGCGTTTTCCTTGTCCCAACTTTTTTGTCAAGGTAAAATTTGTTAACAAGTAATACTACTAGGTTGTAGTAAAATAAAGGGATGCTCTCTGATTCTACAATCTCCCATTCAAAGTACACATCATCTTCCTATCGAAGATGATTGATATAGTCGACATAGTATTGGCATTAATAACAATATAAATTCTAAAGAACAGAATAATCACATGTACACAAGATTAACGAGGTTCAGTGCTTATGTTCTCAAATACAGAACTGATGTTTGTATTATTGATTAACAAATAGAATTACATCAATCCATATAACATAAAACAATACAGATTTACAATAATATTATTACTGTTGTATCATATCGTGGGGAGTTTTGCCTCCCGCATTCCTAGTTTTTTGACGTCGTAAACCAACATGGCTATCCAACATTTGTTTGTCCTTATAATATGAACCAAGTATAACAAATTGCATACATAAGTGAAAGTAATTTTCATTGTCTAAGCAGTTAAGTTATGAATATTTCAAATTTTAAGAAGATATTAAAATCTATTTTAATGATTATCATTATACCTATTGAGTTACCTAATATTGGATTATTGTTAATTTTTTCGCAAATTAAATGTTTAATTTTACAAATTGTTTAAAATATTCCATTTTTGACGTACAAAAGTACATGGTACAGATATTAGATTGGTTAATAATTAAGTGAACAACAATCATTACTTCATAAACTAATTTTTAAAGTTGAATTAAATTCAAGACTTTAATTTTGGTTTTAAAATTATGTTTGACAAATAATTTTAATTAGTTTATAATTTTTTTATTAGTTAAAAAATTTATTTAAATTTTTAGTTTGTAAATAAATTTTTTAAATAGTTTTTAACGTTTTGAAACATTATTTAAAATGATATTTTAAAACGTTAATTTTTAACTTTTAATTTTTTAATATTTTATTCCTTTTTATCTTTAAAATATTTATTCAATATTTATTATTTTTATAAATATGTTATTTTATATTTTTAGTTAACTTTTTAGCCTTTAAGTAATATTGTTAAATATAACCTAATAATGTGACCAACAATCTTTATAATCTTTATTTTACTCAAACTTAGTTTTTTAAAATTAAATTTAATTGGAATAAAGCAACTTATTTTTTGAAATTTTTTATTTCAAAAATAAGTTTACACTAAAATTTAGTAGTATTACATTTTTAACCCAACATATGAATGTAATGAACACACACATTTGATAATAGTTGTAACAAGACATTTTGACCTAGCTTAATTGGTCATTCAGTTGACTTGGTAGAATTGAAATCTGAACTGTTTCTTAATTGGATTGATTTATACTGCCACTTAGTATATATAGAGCGAGAAAGAGAAAGAGAGAGAGAAAGTGGTCCGCAAAGTCTATGGCTGACTGACCCTCATCAGAGCAGCCGTGTTAGATAAGGAGAGAATGGAAGAGATCTATCGATATTTTTTTTGATAAATTATTATTCCCTTCTCTCTTCATTTAACTCTCTCAACTATGACTTTGCTTTCCGCGCGATTCACCAGCTAAACCAATTTCAATTTCTTCCCCAGACACACATTCTTTTTCTTTTTCCATGTCTCAAATGATCAGAAAATCAATGGAATGAAGAAAATGACTATCCATCTATCTATGTAGTCTTGCTTTCAATAATATCTACCTAGATATTATATTATCATCTCTTTTCCCAGCACAAGCACCGGTTATAGAGGCTAGCTTCTAACATGCTGCTTTTTGGTTTTATATATATTTGTTTTGGCAGTACCTGCTTCCTCAAAACTACTATTGGTTTTGGAATTTGCCCCAGGTAGCTAGTTTAGGACACACGATTTTTTTTTCTCTTCAAAAATGATGTCTGAAGAAACCTTTTCTGTTCCTCCCAACTCCACCATTAGAGCCACCTCCTTGGTTCATCATGTTCATGTTCAACCCCCAAGCCCAAACCCTAATTCAAATCCAGCTAAGAGAAGGAGAAGTCTACCCGGAACACCAGGCAAGTGATTATTATTAACCCACTTCTTATATATCTCTCTCAATTAATCTCTTTTATTCATTAAGAAAAAAATCTTTTTGATTGATTAATTGCTAGTTAATTTAATTATATATAAATAATATCACTAACATGGATTATATATATATATATATATATATATATATATATATATATATATATATATTATATTATATTACAAGCAGATCCAGATGCAGAAGTGGTGGCTCTTTCACCTAAGTCCCTAATGGCCACCAACCGTTTCTTATGTGAAGTTTGCAACAAGGGTTTTCAGAGAGACCAGAATTTGCAGCTGCATAGACGTGGACACAACCTTCCATGGAAACTGAAGAAGAGAACGAACAATGATCAAGTAAGGAAGAAGGTGTACGTGTGCCCTGAGAAGAGTTGCGTGTACCATGACCCCTCAAGAGCCTTGGGGGACTTGACAGGGATAAAGAAGCACTATAGCCGAAAGCATGGCGAGAAGAAGTGGAAGTGTGACAAGTGCTCCAAGAAATACGCTGTTCAATCCGATTGGAAGGCCCATAGCAAGATTTGTGGGACTAGAGAGTACAAATGTGACTGTGGCACACTTTTCTCCAGGTTAATTAATTAGCATTTCCACATAAATACAATATAGTACTAATAATTTAATTAATACTCCTACAATTCCTTTAATTAATGTCTCATCATCTTAGTAATTACATATGCAATTAAATATTCGGTTAATTCATTAAATCTAGTGCATGCCAGATAATTAATGAAGGAATTTAAAGAAACTAATGTCACATATGAAATGAGTAGTAGTAGTAACTGAGAGAGAATATTTGTTTGGAATAATAAACGAGGGTTCTTAATTGATGTGTGTGTATATCTACATGTTCTAACAAATCAGGAAGGACAGCTTCATAACGCATAGAGCTTTTTGTGACGCTTTGGCTGAAGAAAGTGCGAGGGTAACAACAATTCCAGCAGCTTTAAGCAACTTGAGAAGTGATCACCATCATCATTTGACCAATGCTCAAGCTTCGAGAATCCCTCAGATTTTTTCAGGGTTTCACTCATCAGATCAATTCGGTGGTGGCTCATCAGAAGCATTATTGGCGAATCATCATTATCAACAAAAGCTAAGGCTACCACTATGGCTAGATCACCACCAAGTCAATAATCCTCAAGTACTTCACCACACTCTTGACAACTTCTCAACCGAACCGAGTGCTTTCACTTCAGGAACAAACTCTGTGCCTCATGATCTAGTACAAACAATGGACATGTTTGGGCCACAGACACAGTTTGTGAATTACCGTTACCCAGAAGCATCATTTGGAGGTGGCAATGCCAACTTGTCTGTGCTACCACCACATGGACTGAAGCAAGAACAAGAAGAAAACAAACAACACTTGTCGCATAGCGGAGCCTCTTCTAATAACTTGTACTTGAGTAATAGTATTCAGAACCCACCTCATCATCACTACATGTCAGCCACCACACTGTTGCAGAAAGCGGTTCAAATGGGTTCTACAAGGATCAGCGACAACGTATTTGGCTCCATCGTGGGTACCACCAACAGAAACAACAACAACAACAACAACACCAACCTTGAGGTTCAGAAGCTGAACGAGTTGGTGAGTGTGGAAGCTGGGTGCAACAACAACCTTGGAGGTGGTGGTGATGGGTATTTATTAAATGACTCGTTTGGGGTTGTGAATGGCACCAATAAGGGTTTGGAGCACATGGTGATGCCGGTGGATGAAGAGACACAACAAGAATCAATTGTGGGAAACTCACTATGCTCAAATAACAAAAATCAACTTGGTTTAACAAGAGACTTCTTGGGTGTTGGAGATAATAATAATAATCTTGACCCTATAAGAAGACCTTTTTTTCAACAAGACCTTGTTGAATTTAATGCAATGGGGTCAGCCTCAGCCTCAGTCATGAACCTGCAGAGCCAGTACGGTGGACACTACTGCTAGCGTTAGCTATAGTTTCAGTTTCAACTTAATTTCATACTTTCCAATTTAATGAAACGTAACATAGAGCTAAAGAAACTAGTGAAGTTGTGTCATAGTGATATATATAGCTAGCTAGTAGTATCTAGTAGCTACTCTTATAAACTGAACAATATATTAAACTCGAGTAAGAGTAAGATATATATCTTTCTACTCAACTCTATTATAAATCTTTTTATTATTTTTTAATAAGTATTGAATAAAACATACATATATTTTAATGTCTTAAAAATATAAAACACATTTATTACTTATCATAAAATACAATAGCTATTATTAATTAGTGCTTTTACAATATTGATTAAAAAATTTAAAAAATATATTTAATATAAAAATAATAGAAAAATATAAAAAGGTCATAATTAATATAATTTTATGTATTTTAATAATTTTTTTAGTTTCTTAATTAATGTGTTAATAGTGGTAATTAACATTTGCCATAAAATAATTAGTGAATTTATAAGAGGATGCATAGTTGTTAAACTCTCGATTTAAATCGTAAAATCTTACGATTTTACGATTCTACTGAGGGTTGGCGAGTTAAATCGGAAGTAGAATCGAAATCAGAGTAGACTCGTCCGATTTTGTGTAGACTCGGACGAGTTTGGGTAGACTCGCGAGTCTGCTCCGAGTCCACGAGTTTATGAAAATCTGAAACGGCGTCATACAACAACCCTGAAAAAATTGACACTCACAACTCTCTCTACTCACTTACTCTACCTTGTTCAAGCTACTAACCCCCTAAAATGACTCTCATTGAGCTACTCGCGTCGTGGTGGTTGTCGTCATCGCTGTCGTGCTGGACTGTTGAGCTAATCGCGTCATGGTGGTCCTCATCATTGTTTGAAACTTGAAAGCCTTCACTCGTCGAAAGCCCTCATTTCCTGACCTAGCTCCAAGCTTTGCTCCATGACACTAAGGTGTTTTCTTTCTCAAAGCTTCTTTGTTAATTCATCTCTGTTAATAGAAAGTTTGAAACGATGTTTATTAAGGAAGTATCTGTTAATTGAAATTCTGGCAAGGCTATTGTTAGCTTCATTATAGTGTTGAGTTTTGGGTTCTTTTTGTAAATTAAGGGAGTATCTGTTAATTGAAATCTCTGTTAATTGAAAGTTTGAAACGATGTTTAGTGTTGAATTTTGACAACTCTAAGGTGGTCCCCCCGAATATAGACAAATTATCTGTTAATTGAAATTTTGGCTTCATCAAGGATGGGTAGTGGATTTTGTTACTACTTTTTGAGTAAACTCTTATGAGTTTACGATTTGATTCTACGAGTCGAGTTTACGGAACCTTTACGATTCTACTTAGAATCGTGAGTTTAACAACCATGAGAGGACGAAATCGGAGAATTTAGAATTGTTATTAAAAAATTAAGCAAGTGATCAAGTGGATGAGTAGGTGTCATGCACAGTGAAACGTGGAGGGAGAATTCACGTGTGATATCAAAGAGGGGTCTCGTGAGTTAGGTGGGGCCGATGCATGTGAGAAGGGACAAAAGTAATAGATATATAAATCTATGAGATCAATTCAAAACTCAATGGGTGATTTGATTCTCCGTTATGGATAGGTCCCTACTTAATTACTCTTCCCTCCATGGCCATGCATGTCGATAAGAGGTAATAAACTGATGCAGTCCAAAAAATTGATAAAAAAATTGAAAAACTGAATAAATAAAAAATCAAACGATCTAAATTTTGAAAAATCAATTTTTTTATTAGATTGAATCAGATTTTAAATTTAATTTTAAAAATTGATTCAAATCGAATTTATGTATATATATATATATTTTTATTCATAAATTTATAATATTATTTATTTTTTATTTCTTAAATATTTATAAAATTATTAGAAACTTATATCTATTTTTGAAAAATATATTTAAATAAAGATACTTATACTAATTATTTGAGTTAAGATATATAAATATTTTATGGTTAATTATATAATGACATATAAATAAAATATTTGATATTTTAAATTATTTTTATTGCATATCTTCCTTTTTATTTAGTATAAGTAGGATTAAAATTAAAAATCAATTCAATCTAAATTATTTTAAATTAGATTGAATTAAATGAAAAATTTAAATTATACTGCTTAAATAGTAAATTAATAAAATAAAAATAATTTTTCTCTTCAAAATATTGGATGTATTCGAATTAGTGAACACTCCAAACCTGAATTGATGGATGAAGCAGTGACCCTATCTTTATCTTCTCTTTTACCAAGCTAGCTAGACTTTTTCTCTGACGTGTAACGTTGATAAAACTTTCCATTGTCCTACCATTTACCTGGTGGCTGTGACCTAGTTTTTCTTTCCTTTTCAGTGGCCTTTTAACTGTGCAGGGCGTGAAATGCTCTTTCCACCGTGAAATAAGAAAGACTATATATAATTTATCTGTAAAAAAATCACATGTGCATGATTCATGAGTGGTTGCAACATGTGGAAGTGATTTTAATGAAGAATAATTTTGTAAAAAAGTTTAGTTTTAATATATTACTAATATGAATTGAAGAATTACATTAAATATAACTTGTGAATGGCTTTACACACTTTGCGTCAGCATATAATTGATACTAGTTTCGCGTAAAAAGTATTATAGATTTCATTTGTGTGTGTCATAATAGTTTCGGGTAAAATGTCTTAAAAAACACACACACAGTTCAATGATAAATAGGAATATATGAAGATACTAAAAAGGAATTAATCCGTTTCACTCCCTTCAAATATTAAAATTTTGTGTCCCTTACGTAATGATCGAATGAATAGTTAAATAAACAGAATAAGACAAGAAGATACGTGAACACAAAACAAATAAATGAAACAAAGCTATTTTGCCTCTTATTTCGAAAACAATAAATCTATAGAACAAATTATTATTATTATTATTATTATTATTATTACTTTTATTTCATTCAATCTTTTTTACAATGGAATACAAAAATTGGATTTATGAATGAAAATCACAGTGGAAATGCTTTTGAATAAATTTGATTTTAATAGAAAAATGGAATTAAACAATATAAATTAATTTAATTTAGTTTTTCTGTACCAATTTTTTCTAATTTAGTGACCATCTTATGAGTCAGAAGAAAGCTTTCTCAACCTTAAAGGTATACTATATACCTTGAGGAATACCACAAGTAATCACTTATATCTGCAGTTGTATTTATTTGCTCCAGTAGCCAAAATTTTGAGAATGAATGAGCCTTTGAAATACCGATAGGTTCACTAATCCAACTCCATCCCGAGCCAGAATCATCCAAAGAGCCAACCTCTTCTTTTAAAGATTCAGTTGTGAAGCTTGAAATCATAGATGCAGAGTTAATCTGTCATATCATAAATAACTATAGGATATGCCACTTCTTGTACTAGAAAATGAAAGAAAAGATCTAAACTATAGACTATAGATAGATTAATCACATTATGCATTCCGAAAGGAACTTCATTCGATTGCATCATCTATTTTGATCGCGAAGTTGATAAGGCAAACCTTTGCGGTATTAAGCACTACACTCTTGCAGTCTGGTAAGGTGCTCACAGACCACATGCGGGCAAGTGATATGAATTTCCATTGAAGCTTACTTTTGCATCAGTTTTGGCAATGTTGGCAAGGAAGGCAGCACTTACAGCTCCTATGTTGTAAACTGCAGCCTAAGTTTGAATAGTAAATGTTAAGAGATGTAATTAAAGTATTAAACCATTCATATCATTGAACTGTTTAAGCCTTTGGGATAATTGATTCTAAATGTTAAGGAGTTTGACACTCACGCTTCTTTACCCAACATTTAAGCTTACGGATGGTTCACTAAACAGCCTACATTATGTTCAAAGAAGAGACTAAATCTTCATAAAGCATGTAAAACAAGTATTAACGCAGAAAAGAAAAACTAGCACCATCAGACAACAGTATTTTTCCACAATCAATGTAAAGCAACATAAAATTGGGAAGGAGACAAGAAACATAGAAAACTATGACAAATTGACAAAGATCCAGTGGACCTCCACATTTTTCAAAGCATTTCTTGAGACAGAAACTTTAAAAATAATAAAATAGAGACATTTAGGCCACTAAGATAATCCAGAAAATTGTGGCCGCCTAAATTTAAAACTACCACTTATTACCTCTATATTTGGTCCAAGATATGTAATTGTTGGACCAGTAGCTATCAGCGCTTTTTCACAAAGTTTTATTGCCTTATGCACATTTTTAAGGTGGTCCCACTTAGGCTGTCTAATAATTCCTGCATCATGCAGTTCAGATACTTTTAAAATAGCATACTCAAAATTTTCACTCTAATTATTGTCATCTACATATAAAATGAGAATATGATGTCAAGTTTAAATACTGTTTATTTTTCTTTTTGACTGCATATGGAAGCAAGGTTGACTACTTTTTGTAATTTTACAGAATTGGCAATAAATATGAAATATGAAGATTGAAAGACTGCATACCATACTCATCAATTGGTGTATCAAAATCATAACTAGTAGAAATGAAAGGTCCACCAGTAGTTCGGCCAAAATTAGTCCCTCCATGGTACTGTTTCCAAGCAACCAACCAAAAAAGTTGTGGCATCATCTCGTTTCCTATCTTGAGTAGCTTAAAGTTAAAGCCTTAAACATCATGTAAGGTTGCATGAACATATAGTAATTTTGAAAAGTTCCACCTCGCTGGTAAAAGCGTGCCACAGCAAATGCAAGATCTTCCACTGGTCTGTGAGGCACAACATCACCAAATGAAACAAACCTACAGTTTTATAGAACGCAAAAGGTTACAAGAAAAATAAAAATAGAGTTGAATGTCAAAGGAGATACATTACCAATGAGATCATATTTTGAGTATGACATTCAAATAACTAATGATTTATACAGAAAATGACACTAACCTCCAATTCTCAGTTCATATTGGCAAGTGTACCAAATTTGTCACAAGTAATAAAGTACTCAAAAGTCAGAGTATCGGATCCATCAGAATTTTGTTTGTACTTAGATTAATGAAAACCCAATTTAAGAAATAATAAATTTAAAATAACAAATAAAAAAATATAGAAGATAAGGTAAAAAAGATAAAAGATTTAAAGATAAAATTAAAAGATAAAGAAAAAGGATAAGATAAGAAAAGTGAAAAATGAGAAAGATAAAAGATTAAGATAAAAAAGATAAATTCAAGATAAGATAATGTTGGGACCTAGCATGCCCTATTTGGTTAGGATGTATGATTTTATGATTTTTTTTATCAATTCAGATGATTCTATCATATCCACATCTATTCATTTACTTGCCTTACGATGACAAGCCTATTTTACATATATATCTCTCAAACGCCTTTGCAAAAGACTCAATAGATAAATGCATGAAGTTCTAATTCTAATTCTAGATGTTTGCTTTGACACATGGGTATAATGTAATACTCTATGTCTAACAATGATTTTATTATGGTATCTTTTTTTCTTGTTTTATTATAAGTTATCTTCTCCCAGCGTCTAACTCCTAAAACTAATGCATGCATATCTTTTTTAAATCTTATTTATAAGTTACTCTCTCCCGATCATTTAATCCCTAACAGAATAATAGGAAAAAAAAGGAAATAAAACATCCGATAAATAGTAAAGAGTACATATATGCTTAACTTTCAACATTCATTATATGTATGCATATATGTGATGTTGAAACTCGAAAGTAATTTGATTTTATTCATTTGATCAAAAAGGGTTGTTTGATTGGTGTAAATCTGCCCCTTTTTTTTTTTTTATCTTCGCTTTATGTTTCTTGCCTCCTTTTCCTTTAAACCAAGGTTTTTTTATTTTCTATTTTTTATTTTTTTTACGAAGATTTAAAAAGACTGGTGTAAATTTTTCATCTTCCACGACCCACGTTCCGGAAAAGAAAATCAAAGTTCGTGTTTTTCTTGTTTCTCTCTTCTTCTTCCTCTTGGTCTTGTTTTATTATTTATTTAAGGCCTTAATTTTTTGCAGTTCATTATTGGAGGGGCTAATTATGGTGTTTTGTTTTGTTGGTTGTTGCATGTGCAGAGAGAAGCGTCACGGCTGCAAGCTGTGAACAGGAAGCTAATAGCAGTGAATAAATTACTGATGACGTCTTAAATATCATGGACTCACGAAGGCTAACATTCAAAGTTAGAAAATTAGGGATTGAATTAAGAAGATAAGAGATAAAGTTGTCTTTTAATGAAATATTAAATTAAAAATAAAAATATGAAATTTGTTATAAGGTCCCAGATTTTTGAAACGGAAAAAAAAAAATCAAATTTTATTGATCGATATGATTGTATAATCTACGTAATATTTTATGATTGAACTACATGATAAAATGTGACTTGCAAAATATTGATCCACTGAAGTGTGCATCAAAAAAACATAGAAGCTGTCATAACATATCTCAGAATAAATTCATTAAGGGATACAAATCTCAAATCCTCTAAACTAATCCACTCTGATCATTCAACAAAGTAGTACTCACTCCTTTCTCGCAATCATATATAGGCAATCTCCAGTATTAGCTGTATGATATGTAATAGCTTGGATTCTTTTCTGGTTTATGATAAGAATACGGTCATGAGAACTAGTCCAAGAACAAGGGACACCCACTTGCCATGCGCATAGATTTTCACAGTGCCAGAATTCTCATTTGTAGAATTAATCTGAGATGATTCTGAGGAATCTGGGCACAGTGAATTCTCCTTATCCGCTTTAGGAGCCTTTGCTGAAGGTTCTGGAGGCAAAGAGGGTGATTTTTCGTGGAAGACAATATATAACAGAAGCGACCATAGCATAATAGTCTTGTTTTAGAATAATTTCATAGATACAACAATAGATCCCGTGATCCAGTATTCAACAAATTCGTCACTTCTTTCTCACAATTACATAACTCATCGTAACACTCTCGGTATTAATATATATAGCATATGGTGCAGCAACTAGCTAAACGGTGGAAAATTCAGATATGATATTTTCCTGGTTCTGGTTTATGTTGTCATCACACTCATGAGAAGTGCTCCAAGTCCAAGTGACATCCACATTCCGTACACAGCGATCTTCTCGGTGCCAGAGTTCTGTTCAGTGGGATTAACCTGTGATGAATCTGAAGATGATGACTCGTCCTTATCAGCTTTAGGTGCCTTTGCGGTGTCACTTGAAGGTTCTGGAGCCAAAGAGGGTGATTTTGCAGGTGCCTTGGTAACTGCAAAGAAGTCCATAGGAAGAAGCACTTTCCCCACCTTATAAATAGCAAGATGCTTATCGGTATATATAATGCCAGTGATGGTGGTGTTAACCTCACCCGTTGAGATGTTCACACTCCCTCCGTAACTTATCACATTCAGTTCCACCTTTCCAGGTTTAGCCCCTGCTAGTGTTCTAACAGGGTTCGTCAGTGTATCAAAGTTGGAGCTAGAGACATAGTCTGAAAGAACATGGAACTGTAAGAGCTCGAGCTTTTGCCCATCAGAAAGAGAGTTGAGAAACCCTGCTTTGAGTTCTGAGAAGGCACTGTCATCAGGTGCAAGAATGGTAATGCCACCTGATTTAGTAGTGAGGAGCTGTGCATTGAGTTGGTTGATCAATTGGGTGGTTTTCATGAGACGGATTAGGATGTTGAATGACTTTGCCTTCCTCAGGATTCCAACAATGTCAAGTGCTGGAGTACTTTCAGGAGTGGAATCACTTGGTGACTGTGGCAATGAGGGAACCAATGGTTGTTGAGGAGCCGCAGCTGGTATGGTAGGAGCAGGTTGGGGCGGTTTGAGAGGGGCTGAAGCTGGTGATAATTGGGCTAAGGTGGTTGTCGAATACATAAATGAAATTAGCATTACTAGTGAGAAGGACAAGACAGATTGCTTCTTCAACATGGTTTTTGTTTTGTTAAAAAAAGGTTGTGATGCTTTTGGATATGAATCCAAATGGTTTAATTTGTATTGGCAATGAGGACTTGATGCATTTGTTGTTATGGTGGAGATGGGTTTTATGGAGTAAATATGGGAGTGGAAGACAACGAAAGGTAGGTGATAGGCTTTGTTTTAAAACTATAATAAATTGTAATTTGTGATCATACAATGAGTTAATAGGTGGCATAGGAAATTGAGGTGTTGCATCAAAGAAGATATAAGGTTGTAAGTTACAAACAAAACTCTGCTAAAGGGTTACTTCAGTTCAGATGCTTCACCTGGTTGATTTTTTTTTTCTCTCTCTTTATATTTTTTGTGAGATGGGAAGGCTAACAATGTGTGAAAACTGCTTTTGTATAGAGCATTTATATTTACTCATGATCATGATCAGGATTCATAATGTTTTCGGGAAATTGTGAGTAAATGAGCTATATGAATGGGGGAGTAAACCACTCTGAGGAGGACTTTTTTAATCTCACCGGTGTTTCTTTTTATTTTATATAATTTATTATCATATAATCAATCACAACGGATTAATATGTAAAAATTAGAGTTGAATAGTTTAATATTTAAGTTTAATTTTTACTGAAAATAATTATTAGTAAGATTTTATTTATTCCTCAAGATTTTTTTTTCTCTAATAGAAGAATAAAGAAAAAAAAATTATTGATAATATAAGTTTAAAAAAATTCTAAAATAATGTAAGTTGTAGCTAGAAAATGTCACTTGCCAAAATGAAGTTATACTTATAAAATGTGAATTAATTTTTTTAAATATTATTTAAGTGCGTCGCTTGTAATGAATATAATTTACATATTCTTTAATATATTACACAAGTCATATTTCCTCGATACGACTAGCGTATTTTAAAAAGTAAATAAGTTTGACTTTTAAATATAACTTCGTATTTCTGATGCGACTTTGTATAAACTATTATTTCCCAGCAAATTGGATACACAAAAATACACACAGTAGCTTTCGGTAAAATAAGTATTAATATGTTTAAATATATTTTCGTTTTTTCAGCTATAAATTCACCATTCTCTTCCATAACTTTTTTTGTCTGCGTGAATATTCTCTTCCATAACTAGTAGTTATTTACAATTACAACTTACATTATTTTTTAAAAAAATATTAAAACTTTCACTACTTGAATCATTAAGACAGTCAATTGCACCATTTACAAAAATAAAAAAAAGTCCCATCAAAGCTTATAATCTCCTAAAAAAATTGAAAAAATTAGACAATATTACTTTAAAATTAACAAGTATTTATTTTTAATAAATAAATTATGTTTATAATAACTCATATATCTTGCTTAACCAATTTAAGTATACTCCTTGGTAGTAGCCTAAGAACTAGGGGTACTCATGAGTATGGATTATCCACAAACCAAAATTAACCTAAATAGTTTAGATTAAGTATTTTTTGTGATTGGATTAAATCCAATCCAACCCATTTAAAACTGCTAAATTTTGGGTTGAATCACAGATTTTACTACCTGAACCTATCAACTCGTCCCCTTAACCTATTAATTTGTATTAAATTATTATTATTGTTATATATATATATATAATTTTAAAAATTATCAAACTTAGTAACTAAGAGTGAGATTATCTCTTCTTTTTTCAGTTCTTACGATTTCATTTGGTCACTTCTACAAAATTAGAATTTCAACTCTCAGTTGATTGTAGAAAATCTATTTTATTTTTTTAATTTATTTTAAATTATTTTAGATTTAGTTGAAGTTTCATTTATACTACTCATTTGACTACTTGAGAATATTAAAATTTTTAAATTATTGTAATAGTTTTTGGGATTTTAAGCTTCTTGGGTGTGATTCTTTAATTTGTTTATTATATTTTAATTTTTAAATTATATTTAACATAATATATGTTAGTCTATGAAATGATGATAAAAACAATATAATTTCCTTTATCTTTTCTTTCACTATTTGACTATACATATTTAATTAAATTGAATCATGAATTTTGTCAAAATCAATCCGAACCGACCTACATGCCTCCTTACTAAGAATATACAAATAAGCTTGTAGGTGTTTGTTTTATTTTTTTAATCTTTCCAGACAAACAACCTTTTAAAGAAAACCGAAAACTCATTGAATACTTGTGACACAGTGGAGGACCAATTTTAAATCGAGTTTTAACTCTGACAAAAAAGAAACTTCTAACAAAACACTCGATAGGCTACATGACTTTCTTGAAATTGTGAAATGTCCCATAATTGAAAGGAGACACGAGGAGCTTGGAATTATATCAACATTGGAATTCATACAATGCACGGTGTTTTTAGTAAAAAGAGAGAAAAAAAAATAATAGAATAAAATGTTTAAAATTTTTAAAAGCAAAAATGAAATACATTAAAAAACAAAAAGAAAGTACAAACTGTCCGGATATTGACACGTGATAACTATTGGACAGTTTTTATATATATAATAAATATAATAGACAATCCAAACTATTTTTTTTATTTATAGATTTAGACATTTAGTTCCTCGAGAAAACAAGTATATAAAGCCAGAAAGTAAACATACATTCACCATTATCTTGGAGTAAATACCTTCTAAATTGAACTAAGAATCAAATAGTAAATAACCTCGGACTTCATCATTATATATTCATTCAAAGGAGTCAAATCCAATTTTCATAAAAAAAGAAGAAATGGCAGTATTACAAAATTGATTGCGCCTTAAACCACCATCAGTTTATATAAGGCAATGAATAAATACAGGATTGAAAAAGTATGATAACACAAGTTCATTTTGCATTACTTGTACTTCAATTGAAAAAGAATCTCCTCCATATTCATGCACTCAAATGTGGTGAAACTTGTTTGAGGAACACACTTGAGAATTATCTCCACCCGAAATGAAATGAACTGTAACTATAACTGAAACTAATGGCTGATCATCTACTTTGTTTTGATCGTTTCTTATATTGTTCATATAGCTGTAGTGATAGAGTAGTCCTATCCAACTCCTTTCTCAACCTTTCGTTCTCCTTTATGTCATGAAGAACCATAAAATGGGAACAAAGTTTCCTTTTCAACTCATTGTCATCAAATGAATTTGTAACTGTTGTAGAACCAATGGAAGGTGAAATAGCAGGGCCATTTGCTCGTCTCTTCTTGTTATTTAATTTTATACTGTCACTCTGTTGTGTGAAACATAATTCCTGGTCCAGAGACATTTCCTTAAAAGCTTGTTGAGGAGAGGACTTGGATAAAAGGACCTGGTTATTTGCAGTACTCATGCTTGAAATGCCCGAAGCCAGTGTTGATATAGCTGGATGATAATGACTGGACAAAAGATTGAGTTCCCAAAGTACTGAGGCAAGGGCACCACTTAAATTGGGGTCTGTGGAATATGGTAGATATTTCTGCATACCAAAGAGGGAGACAATCCATAAAAGCATACAGAAAAAGAATGGTCCTCACTAAAATATTTTGCAATGAAATTCACAAGTTTAGCATTTTTACCATAGACCCTTCGACATAAAAAAATTCATACCCAGTCTTTCTTTAAAAAATAAGCTACCTACAAAATAATCTTTTAAATAAAAAGAATAGCTTCAGGCTGATGCAGATTACTTTGGAAGCATTTCTCCCTCCTTCCCCTTTCCTTTATAATTGTACCAGATTCTTGTCATTATCATTCATCTCTAAACAAGAGGCCTCATGCTTCAACACTTTGTACTTTAGGATTTTGAACTAATGCATAGATTTGTTGTATTATTAGCAATTACATAATCCAGAAAAATAATTATAGTACACTTTAAGGTCATAGATCTGAAAGTAATTTAATAATTAATAATATATTGAAAAGAGAAGAGGCACAACCAAAGAACACTCAAATGTATTTACCTAGCAAATATGTTTGTAACAAGAACTTTATTGAAATAAAAGACTACCTATTTACACAATATATACACTGACAAACCAATGTCACAGATTATCCTTAACTTCATATAAATGCAACTTCAAGAAAAATAAGTATCACCTTAAACTTATCTTTTTGGCATCTTAACAAATTCTAGAAATGGAGTTTCAAAAGAGAATATCACTAGTGGATGGATATTTACAAGGAATGGAGGACTTCTTTTGGCATACCCAGTTTAATTTTCCTTTTTTTCCCTTTTATTATGACTCCTTAGGAGGATGTCTTAACATCTGCACTCTAGTTGTACACCCTCTTCTCCCCATTTAATTAAATTTCTCAAACTATATAAAAAAAGGAGAATATATGAAGCAAAGATTCTGCACTTAATGTAAACAAATAATACATGAAAGAAGCTTACATGAATTGTGCCAGAAACAGAGCCCCCTCCAATGTCATTTTCCAATAAATTTCTGCATTTGACATTCTTCTGAAGGAGATGCTTTACTGTGACCAAGGCTGAAATGGGTTCAAAGAAAAACTAAATATAAGTTTGTTTCTCTTTTGTTTTTTTAGTTTTCTATTTCCTGCGATTTCTTACCAAAGGTAGTAGGGCATATGAAATTGAAGGTTGATATAAGAATATTAAAATACCAGCCATGGAATCCGCTGATCCAACACACAGTGAAAGCGTTGCTAATCGTTTTATAAATGCAGCAGTCTTCTGCATGTCATGTTGCTTATCATCACACAACATTATCTTCAAAGCTTCTGCCAACACCTCTCCTTGATCTCTGGTTCATAAAAATAAAGCATATAAATTAAGTGGAATAAGTTAAAAAAAAACTGAAAAAATTTACTAACAAGGTGCATCTCCTCGTACAACATTAAAGTTTAAAAAAGGAAAAAATTAAAAAAGACAAAAACAAAATTCAATACCACTTTATGTTTCCATGCTTCCATTGGATATATATATATATATATTATATCATGCATATATGGAACTAACTGATTCTAAAAGCACTTGCAGTTAGGTGAAGGCCTGGTAATCATTTTTATCTCCAAATCTCTAATGCATTCATTCATGAAAAAGTCGCTGGGGTTTTAGGTGTCAATATATGCAAGCACACTTCACCTCAGGCTAAAATTTTAATTTAATTAGAAAATTGAGGGCAGAAAAGACTGTATTCCTAACTATAGGATAATGAAGAGTTTGGTACCCACTTATTCTAAAAGCTCAAGTCGTTAGGCAGAGATCTGTAGGATGAATTGTAGTCACTAAATTTATAGGCATACTTATGTGTGTAAACTAGCATGTAAGACAACACAAAAACAAGTACATTAATATCATATCCAGATATCCACAGCAATGACCTATCCTGCATGCGTCTAGTAGATTTTCAGAACAAGAACATACTGGTTATTTGGAAAAAAAAATTGAAAAAAAAAATGAATGGGAGACTTCAGACAGAAATTTAATGCAAACCTTCCTGGCCTGTATTCAAGTACAAGATTGTAAAGATGGAGAAAGAAGTCCTGTAAATCAACATTCAAGGCATCAAGATTGTTCCTCATCACTTTAAAAGCAACAATGCAACACTGGAGACGTTCTGATACGGTCAAACATTTAGAACACTTGTCAGAAGTGTTGCCTGAGTTGCTACTTCCAGAAGCAAGTACTCTCAGATGGTTCATTAGATCACCCATGAAATCAAGGTCAATCAAATGTGAAAATTTTGCCAGTCCTTTCAGACATGGAGCAAGCAAAGGGAGGGGTTCCACTGCAGCAGATAATGCCCCAGCGTTTGCTTCAGGCCTGAGCAAGAAAGTCAGGGAAAATTATCAACCATCATGACAGAAAGTGATGAATGCTCATTCAAAAGTTACTTAGTTACACACACAAACAAAAACTACACAAGAAATATTAACACAGCAAAATATAAAGAACAAAAAAAAAATAACGAATCCAATTCAATGGAAAACAGGGTTTATGAACTGAGAACACTAATGTTTCCCTCTGATATAGTAATATACGTGATATAAAAACACACCTGGCACCTATGGACTGCATTGTCTTCTTCAAAATGCGAAAGTATGTCTCAAAGACAGCAGAGAGTGTTTCAGTTTGCATCTGTTTCTTCTCCATAACATCTGGGGCTAAGGATGCAGCCTTGTAATCAGCTTCAACCTACAAACACATAACTAACACATCACTACAATATCATCCATCCCTAAGAAAAAACCAGAACAGTGATTTTTATGGGGAAAAGTAATAACCTCCTCTCTTGTCTTAGAGATCATTTCTTTCTTACTTTTCTTTCTATCATTCTCCAACTGATTTGATGCCTCCAAGTTTTTCCTTTTCTTACTTTTTTTGTTTTTAAATTTCTGATCATCTTCTATCCTTTTAGCCATCACAAGATCCTCATCAAATGAAAGGGACAAGAAAACCTGAAAAGGCATGCAAAGAAGAAGCATTACTAAACAACTCTGTTAAACATTACACAAAATAAAATAGGTTTCACTAAAATATAGCTACAGGACACAATTTGTTTGTGCCTTTTTGAAAAAAAAAACACTTTTTGTTATTGAAACATGTTAAAAAAATACATCATAAGTTTTTCAGAGGAAAAAACCTACAAAAAACTATTTAAGTGCTTTACCCGTGGCATGAGCTAAAATAATTACTTGGGGGGAGGGGGCTCTAAACATAGTTGTATCATAGAATAACTTTTTTTCAGCTTAAACAAGCAGCCCCTTGATGATTTTACCACACAAAAAAGTAAAATAGCAACTGACTAGAGAAACAGTAAATTGACATAGTACAGAATTCAAATGAAAGATACAAATATAGGAGGGGGTGGGTCATACATCAACGGAATCTGGGTGCATTTGGCAATTATGAGCTTTAACATGATCGGCAATCAATCGAACAGCCTCCACAGTAACTTCACCCCCATGTTTACCCTCATTTGCAAAGAGTGAATTAATTGTGGAACAACAAAGTTTCCTGTATGTGTCAATAATAAATTTCAATCAGGTACACAATAGCAAGTATCATGAAATAGAAAAATCATTATCCATATGCATTATCTAAGCAAGAAAATAACTGGTAAGTGGCAACCAACAAGGTATTGTTTTGCCAAAAGATACAGGGATCAATGTTAAAAATTGACGCTGAGTATACAAAACTGTATGTCTTTGAGTCATTCCACTACTTGAGAAATTGAAATTAGAATCCTGCCTGGCCTTCAGAACTCAGCTTCCATGGAAAAGTGAATGATGTCCCAAAAAATGTAACTAATACCAGAAATATTGTTACAGTGCTTAGAGACATAACTTACAATCATGGAATAAAACAAGATATTTAGTTATGAAACTTGGCAACAAGTTCCTGTGGTAGAATTCATTACTGACTACACACCTGAAGCATGTAATATTTTTAAACGATAGTTTTAGTAGTGCAAGCTAATCAACAAGATAGTTGGGGTTGGGGGGTGGATCCCAGTGGGGTATACACAGTGGGCAGTGCTTACAAAGTGCTCAATAGGCACTTATCAGGGGAAAATAATGACAAAGTGTTTAAGGAATTATGGAAGCTCAAACTTCTAAGTAAAGTGTCACACTTTGCTTGGAGGTTGATTTTGGATAGGCTACCAACAAAGGTCAATTTAAGGAGGAGGAATGTGGATTTGAATGATGTATCTTGCCCTTTCTATAGATCTTGCGAGGAGGATGCATCTCATCTATTTTTCAGCTGTGATAAGATTTGGCCTCTATGGTGGGAAGCAATGTCTTGGTTAAACATAGCTGGTGCTTTGTTGGAATCGCCTAGAGACCACTTCCTTCAGCATTCTCACAGATATCTCAAGGGTATTAGCATTCAGCGATGGCAAATGTGGTGGATTTCCTTAACTTGGTGCATATGGTATCAAAGGAACAAGACTGTTTTCTCAAATGAATGATTCAACTGCCAATAGCTGATGGATGATGCAATATTTTTCTGCTGGATATGGCTCAAGAATATGGAAAAAGGATTTGATATCCCTTTTCATTCATGGGCTAGCAATATAAGGGTCGGGTTTTGTAATCAGGGGGGGATTGCTCTATAGGTTACTTTTGGTGGAGGGATGTCTACTTTAATCCAGACCTATGGATGCTTAATTCTTGCAATACAGCTTGTATTAGGACTCCATAGGTCTTTACATAGTACAGGAACAGTATATATATATATATATATATATATATATATATATATATATATATATATATATATCAGTACCACTTGTACTAATCTTATTATAATAATACAAATTAATTTTGCTGATTAAAAAAAATAAAATTCACATCCTCCAATTCTTCTCGATAAGGTATGTTTTCCAAAACTTGGCAAAATATTATGTATACTCTCCAACACTGCCTCAATCTCAAGAAAAAAATATGCACACGTTATTTCCCCCAATAAATGACTCAAAGGAACTTCCATTAAGAAAAATCTTTTTCTGTACATTATAAAATCCAATGGCCAGTAAATTATAAACAATTATCTATGTACACTAGAACTACACAAGGCAGTCTAGCATATTAAATTTTAATCCAACAAGAACCCAATTACCATAGACTTTTGCCTTATGTCCCAAATGAAAGCATACATAGTTTCCTTCTAATAATGAATCTTCACCCTAAAATTTGAATAACATTTATAAAACTAATTTCATGCCTTCCATAGGAAACTCCACAAAATTCAGGAGAAAGCTTATTATAATGAAGTATGGTCAACAGCAAACATACAACATAACCTTATAGCGTCATTAGGAGAGCTTATGTTTCTGACAGTAGCATCCAACAAACTTTCACGAAAGTTGAAATGGGGATTTGCATCAAGCAAAGAACAAATACAACGAACTGCTACATGCTGAAATAAAGGCTTCTTTTCTAAGGCTACTAGCCTTTGCAAGTATGCCTGACAACATGACAAAAGTAAAAAAGAAAACATCTTAGTCGCACAAATATTAACAAAATTCATATTTTATAACAATTTCTAACAAGATATCTCAAAAAAATTGGCCAATGGAGCAAGTAGGTTCAAGAAAAAGGCAATAAGCACCATTGCAAGCACATGAACTGGAAGTCATATATGACAGTATAACTATGTTTCAGCTAAACAAAGTAATTATAGTAAGCGTAACACTTAAGCATGAATATGAACCTTGTATGCAGAAAGAAGAGTTGACTCATAATAACGCATCTTTCTAACAGTCTTTGAAACCTTCATATCTAGTTCCTTTTCAGTAGGAAGCCTGATCCGATAGCTGCCACGTTGTATCCATTGACATGAAAGTTGAAATAATAAGAATAGAATTAATACTGATTGTCGAAGCAAAATAATCATACTATCATCATTACATATAAATGTGCATTATAATATAATACGTAATATATAACTATCAGGCAATACCCAGGGACAATATCTTTGAAAACAGCCAAGAGGGATAGAAGTCCAAGTTTAACAATGGTATCATCATTATCTTTAGATATCTGCACCATCTCCTTCAAAAATTTAATATTGGACTCTGGATCTGTAAGCAAGGCATTCCCCAATTCTGCAAGTTTATGCTTCTTACTTTCAAATGCCTCCTCAGCTGTAAGATCTTCCTTTACCTCAGCCTAAACAAAAGTAAAGAGACCATACAAAAAATTATGCACAACATCAAGTTCTATAATTTCTAGTCTTGCAAAAGTTGGCATTTCAAGAGAATATATGAAAAAACAATTATTTTTACTTTTAAGTGGAATGCTTGCAACACAATATTTCCAGCACATTCTACTATTAGGTGAATTTATGTGGAATGTGGATCCTATTAAATAACTTGGGCACACTCTTTATTTAGGGGGACACACATGAAAATAACTTAACACTAGTGTCTGCTGCTAGCATTTCTCTGTTTTTAATGGATATTATTGTTTAAGTGACATGCTAACATTAGATTCTTTTTAAACAAAGCATTCTATTTGAAAATTGATACAGTATCAGATGTAAAGAAGAAAAGGATCTTTGGTAAAACCATAAAAAGAGTAATATGATAGTCAATTTGATTTGATAATACCAATACTGCTGCTTGTGGTGTCTCTTCCACTTCTGCTTTAGCCACCTCTTTCCCTTGTTGTTTTGCGTCTTTTCTCATTTTCTTAAGCTTGGCTCTCTTTTCAGCCTTAGTTAGCTTGACCATACCTTTGTCTTTTTTGACATTCTCTCCAGTTCTCTCTTCACTTGGATCATTTTCCAATACTGTCTTCGTAGCTACAGTGTGTGAGAACAGCATCCATTACCAAAGCACTTGATAAAAGTAATAAAAGAGCAATCAGACGACAACAATGCATAAATTATATATTGAACACTAAATACCTGTCCGGTAATGGATCTTTCCATCCAATGTCTTGATTGGAAGAGCATCTACACGATCAACCTGCAAACCAGTTTCTTCTTTTTCTTTCTTGAGAGCATTCTTTTGCATGCGTTTCTCATAAAGTTTCTCCAATGCATCGTCTTTGGCATCAGCAACCCGTGTAACATGCCTAAGGATGTGTGAGAAAGTCATTTCCAAAGTAACCATCATATAAAACTCATAACAACAATGTACATTCACATAAGCCAAACAGTTACAATTCAGAAGACATTTCCGCACTGTACAAGTGATAGGGAGGAGATAACCTATGAATCACAGACACTTACACTGAGACACGGCTAAAGTCTAAAACATAGATAGGACATGGGGACACATTATATCTGATCAACATGACAAATTTAAATTGATAATTAAGATTTATATAGTATATACTTATATATTCATCTTAAGACAAGTTGTTAAGCTTTATAATTTTCATATGAAAATAAGCCTCACAAAAAAGGTATTAAGAGTCATCATTTTCCACAATGCAAGAACTTTATCTCATTACAAAAAGAACATAAGAAAACCACTTCCTAAGGTTTTTAATAGAGTCTCACAAAAAAAAAATTACTAAGAGAAAACATCATTGAAAAGAGAAAAAAAAATCTTGTTAATATTAATTTAATCTATAGGTTATTTAAAAAAATGTGTTCGGTGTCCAGGCAATGTCTCCGCTGTGTCCAAGCATAAAAGAAAAAAAAATTGGACACTGCAAAAGCGTGTCCGTCGCGTGTCAGTGTCGGGAATGTCGACACTCCTTCAGCCGACGTGTCCGTGCTTCAAAGGAGATAACAAGCATGCTACATGCCTACTCTAAAAATTCAAATAGCAGGCGCAAGAAGCTTTTTGTCACAGTACATGGACTGACAAAAAAAAAATACAATGCAAAAGGAAAAAAAAAAAAACCTTTTCATTGCCAATCTAAAGCTTAATGATGCTATGGAAATTTCTGACTGATAAGTCTGTAAAAAATTTCTGCTTTCATAAACGGTGAAGTAAAATAATTCAATTATTTCACCTAATTATGCACCTAAACAGTCAAAGTCGACAATAAACAAGGATAAGCCGAGTTTCTCAAATACTAACATAAACTCCGCTACCACTGAAAGGTTTCAAAGAATCCGAATATGCAAAATTTATAATTTTCCCTATTTATAACAGGATATTTTAGCTAACAGTTTACACAGAATATAGCATTGCAAGTAAGGAGTGACACTATAAAATAATGAAGAAGAAAAAAAGGAGAAAAGATTAGAAAAAGGGTTGAAAGCAAGAAGCGAACTTGGTGATTGAACGGGTGTCCAAGGTGGAAAGCAAGGAGGCATAGGCGCGGTTCTCCTTGACGAATTGGAGGTCATCGTCGGAAACTTCAACTTCCTCGTCAGGAATCTCCGGCGGAAGCTCCGGTGGAAGAACGATTCTATCCTTCTTCTTCCCCATCTATGAATGAGAGTGGGGTTTTGTTAGGGTTTAATGCTGTTAGGAAGAAGAAGAAAAAAGCATTGCCCCAATTTAACGTGTAAGCGAAAACGGGTCGAACCGTAAACCCGAAGAACCCGAAAACGGGTGCGAGGATAGAAAATAAACATGGATCCAATTGTCGGTTAGTTTGGTTCGAATTTGCCTATAAAATATCAGAAAATCCATATCAATATAACCCGACACCATTTCAAATCCAACTGCATTAGATTCCAAATTATGAGATGATTTAATGGAAGATTTAATTAGGGTCTTCCTATATCCACTTCCCTTTTCTAAGTAAATAGGGAAGTATATTTTGAAAAAAGGGAAATAAATATAAACTGTCTTTAATTTCTTAAATTTTGGATTTAATTTTAGTCTTTAAAATAAAATTTACATTATTTAGGCCCTCAAATTTGCGAAAAGCATTTTTTAATTAAGTCCATCTTCACTATCTTTTTACCGTTTAGATGCACAATTTGTGATAATAGTTGACAACTAAAAAGATTAAAAAAAATCACATCGGGATTTGAGAGACTAACAAAGAACTATTTTTAAAATATGTTTAAATCTTTTATAGCTATTATTTCAAAAGAAATTATATTTAAAATTTATTATGAGTTATTATTTTTCCTAAGAATAACAATGATGTAATACTTGTTTAAAATTTATAAATAAAAATGTAAATATTATAAACTAACTGATTAAAGATAAATGGTTAATGCGTTAAAATTAATATTAAACCATTTCACATGATTATGACAAAAAAATATAATATCATACATATATATATATATATATATATATATATATATATATATATATATGCACACTTAATATTATGAATAGCATTATTTTAAGATATAAAATAAAAAATACATATAATAATAATAAAACATCTTTATTCTTATAATAGAATTATATATTTATCAAAATAAATATAAAATTAATTATGTAAACTTAATAAATACATACAAAAATTAATATTACATAAAGAAAGAATATTTATATTTACAAAAATACTACATAAATACCATTGCAAATTACATTATTTTCTTAATAAGTTCATTTTATTTTTAAATTTTTTTATTTTAAAATTATTTACATCTAATTAGGTCAACAACTATGTATTTGTTACATCTAGTATAATTACATTATTCTTTGTTTTAATTAAATGCTAATTTAATATAATTAAATTAGTTACATCTAATTAGGTCAACAACTATGCATTTGTTAATATAATCAAATTCATTATTGATAACTAAGCTAGTTAAATTTGATTAAACCAAATGAACATTATTGTAAAATTCAAGTATCCATCAAAACAAGGACTCACATTACATTTAATTATTATTGTTCGTGAAATATATTTTAATAACTGAATTTTAAAAATAAATTATATTAATGTATTTATACTATATACACGAACATAATAATTTATATTCCCTTAATTATAACATATTATTGATAATTAAGAAAAAAAAGTTATATATTGATCATATAAAAAAATTTACATGATTATCTAATTATAACTATCATGTATGATAAGTTTATTAACTTTTAAAATAATTATTTTAAAATAATTTAAACAATAATGTATAATTAGACGAGAGTTTAAACATCATCATATATAGGGCATTTTCTTGTTGCATTCACTTAATCGAGCTCTTCTTTGCTGCTCACATAAGCGAACTTAGCTTATAAGCTCAGTTACTACTGAGTACAAAGCCCAAGGAAAGACAGAGCACCAAAAAAAGTGTTTCAGAGAAAGAACAAGAGTCTAGCAGCTTCTATGCTCAAGGACTCCTCCGTAGTCTTTTCACTGGTTGCTTCTCTTATGGCTATGAATAACTAAATTAACCTTTTGTCAGAGTTAAATGTAATTAGATTACCTTTTGTGTAATTACTGTTTTTCTTATTAAAAAAGCAACTGTTATTGTTCTTCTTCAACCGCAATTATGTATTTTTAGATTGATCACTTAATTTCGTGATTCATTATGTTCAATTGTATTAGGAAAAATTGTTCAAGAATAAGAAAACCAATAACCCATATACGTAGAGATAAGATAAAGAGGATTGAACATCATTAAAGTTCTTATTCTTAATATAAATTATTTAATTATATTAATCAGAGATTTATTGAACCTAAAGAACTAAAGTTGTTTTGCTTAAGAAATTAAAAATAAGTTAATTGGTATATATATTATTTGATCCCAAGAACCTTATTAAAAGTAAGATATAATTAATTATTCATTTGATTTTTATAGTTAAAAAAAAACTTTTTTTTAATTCTTATATTTAAAAATATCTTATTTTAGTTCCTATAGATATCATTTTAATTTCTTTTATTCTTTACACATCATTTTAATTTTAAGCATAATATAAAAAGGGAAGGTAAACAAATGAATAATTAAACCTAAAAATAAAATATAAAATGAAATATATTCTTACAAATCAAACAATAGTGTTTGGTGGTGGTTGTCATTGAAGCAAGAACTTACTTCTCCACCATCCAAATCTCTTATTCCCGTATCTAGCTATCTTCATTGACACAACACCTTAATATGATCTCATAGCCACCATAATCTCCTTGTCGGGTGAGTATGTCTCGCAGAAAACCTCACCTTATTTTTCATGTTCCTTTCAAGCAAGAACTTATTCCTCTGTCACCCTAATCACTTATATATATATATATATATATATATATATATATATATATATATATATATATATATATATATATATATATATATATATATGTATACCCTTATATATCATCTACCATCATTGACACAACACCTTAATATGATCTCATAGCCAGATATGTTCATAAATCACTATTGAAGGTTTTAAAACAAAGCCTTTTCACCTAACTGTCATTCTCTCAGCCTCAATATATATAAAGCCTACTCCTGCATGTCATCAAGGCAACAAGTCCTCATTGCAATTACAAATCCTATCATTTGCAATCATTTCCTATGTCATCTAAACCTTCTTTTAACAAAACAAAAACCATGTTGAAGAAGCAATCTGTCTTGTCCTTCTCACTAGTAATGCTAATTTCATTTATGTATTCGACAACCACCTTAGCCCAATTATCACCAGCTTCAGCCCCTCTCAAACCGCCCCAACCTGCTCCTACCATACCAGCTGCGGCTCCTCAACAACCATTGGTTCCCTCATTGCCACAGTCACCAAGTGATTCCACTCCTGAAAGTACTCCAGCACTTGACATTGTTGGAATCCTGAGGAAGGCAAAGTCATTCAACATCCTAATCCGTCTCATGAAAACCACCCAATTGATCAACCAACTCAATGCACAGCTCCTCACTACTAAATCAGGTGGCATTACCATTCTTGCACCTGATGACAGTGCCTTCTCAGAACTCAAAGCAGGGTTTCTCAACTCTCTTTCTGATGGGCAAAAGCTCGAGCTCTTACAGTTCCATGTTCTTTCAGACTATGTCTCTAGCTCCAACTTTGATACACTGACGAACCCTGTTAGAACACTAGCAGGGGCTAAACCTGGAAAGGTGGAACTGAATGTGATAAGTTACGGAGGGAGTGTGAACATCTCAACGGGTGAGGTTAACACCACCATCACTGGCATTATATATACCGATAAGCATCTTGCTATTTATAAGGTGGGGAAAGTGCTTCTTCCTATGGACTTCTTTGCAGTTACCAAGGCACCTGCAAAATCACCCTCTTTGGCTCCAGAACCTTCAAGTGACACCGCAAAGGCACCTAAAGCTGATAAGGACGAGTCATCATCTTCAGATTCGTCACAGGTTAATCCCACTGAACAGAACTCTGGCACCGAGAAGATCGCTGTGTACGGAATGTGGATGTCACTTGGACTTGGAGCACTTCTCATGAGTGTGATGACAACATAAACCAGAACCTGGAAAAGATCATATCTGAATTTTCCAACGTTGTAGCTAGTTGCTACACCATATGCTATATATATTAATACCGAGAGTGTTACGATGAGTTATGTAATTGTGAGAAAGAAGTGATGAATTTGTTGAATACTGGATCACGGGATCTATTGTTGTATCTATGAAATTATTCTAAAACAAGACTATTATGCTATGGTCGCTTCTGTTATATATTGTCTTCCACGAAGAATCGATTAACAGAAACTCTGTATACAGTTAAATATTTGTTTGTAAGGTTAGACATTAAATTAGTTATAAAACATTTTGGCTGATTAAAGGTGGTGAGGGAAGATGATTTCCCTATCTTTCTTTTGTTTTCCACTGTCTCCTCTTTCTCGATAATCCTGTTCGAGACACTATCAAACATTAAATGTGAAAATGTGAGTATCTCTCCGAGGAAGAACTCGAACCTTGGTTTACTAAGGCTATGGGAGACTAACCTCTTCCACTGTACCCAACCCACGTTGGTTATGATTTCCCTATTTTAAGCAAACAAAAGGTTGCAATACAAATAGATTTAACTCCTTTCAAAGAGATAGTTTGTTTCTTATTAAAATTTAGATTGAAGGCCAGATCTTCTGTTAATCATTAAAGCAGCTCCATAATAATATTCGAATTCTTATAATAGGCTAATGCAAAAGTGGCTCATGTGACGCAGGATAATAGGTATATGACAGTTTTGTTAATATATAAACTTTTAGGACTGATTTTAAGTAATTAAAAAGTGTAAAGATTTTACTGAAAAAACACTTTTTTGACACCTTTGTATGTCTTATGTAATAAATATATTTTTCTCAATAAAACCTTTTACTTTTAATTGCTTAAATTCAATCTTAAAGATTATGTTATAAAAATCCTTAATACAACAGACAGCTATAATTTTTCAAAAAAAAAAATTACACTTGTTTGATAATTTTAAAAGTAAACTACTCTAATTTAGCAGTGAGAAAAACCTTAACTTCTTTCCTTCTTTACATGCTCTAAAGTTAACCAAACAAAAGAACAGACTATACAAATGCACTTTAATTTTCAATTTTAATGGGGCTTCAAATTTGTGAGAATATATAAAATGAGTGAACCAATATGTAATTTTACTTTTGTGTACGATAAAGGATATGATAAATTAAAAAGAGTGAGTCAAGGAAAAAATATTGTATATTCTGAAATTACGATATGTTTATGTTCTCAACTAATTTCTATATGATATGTAGTTGAATTTTTTAATTTATAATTTTTTTAATAAAACTTAATTACGTGTAACATATAAATTGATCGAGATAATTAATAAATACACAATAGTATTGGATCATACAATCATTTTTTCTAGACAAGACCTTAACATCTCATTTTCTTAACTGAAAAATATTATTATTATTATTATTATTATTATTATTATTATTATTATTATTATTATATATATATATATCCTTTTATTATAATTTTTATAAATATTTTTAATACTCTGTAAAGTAAATATTAAATGATAGAGTGAATGCATGTTAAAAATATAAAATATATTGAACTTTGTTCATTTAATTAGAAGATTTATTCAAAGATACTGCAAAAAGGATATAAATAATTTATTATAATTAATATAAGGCTTAAATATGTTTTATCCTTAATAAATATCTGAATTTTATATTTATTTCTTAATAAATTTTTACTTTGCATTGAGTCCCTAATAAAATAATACTTTTATTTTTTATCCTTAATATTTTATTTTAGTCCCTAATAAATTAGAAAATTTTGTGTTTGCTTTTTAATAAATTAGTAAATTTTATTTGTCTGTATCAATAACAAATGAGAAATATTTATTATGGAATAAACACAAAATTTGTTAATCTATTAGAGACTAAAAATAAGTATTAAGGACCAAAAATAAAATTATTATTTTATTAGAAACTCATCGCAAAACAAAAATTTATCAAGGAACAAATACAAAATCAAATATTTATTAGGGATAAAAATATATTTAAGCTTTAATATAAATAAACCAAAGGCTTAATTGTAAATTTTACCACCCAATTTTTATGATTTTGGAAATTTTACCACCCAAATTTTCTTTTTACGGAATTTATCATCCAACTTTCATCATTTCACATATTTTATAACCAAAGTTTTCTTTTCACAAATTTTGCCATTCAATTTTTATCATTTCATGAATTTTACCATTCAACTTTTTAGTTTTTGTGCATTTGATAATTACATTGGTAAGAAAACAATGTCGTTTTATTTTTTCTTTAATTAGCATTTTTTTTACAAGTCAACAATGATAAAATATGTCAAAATTATAAAATTGATTAATAAAATTCGTGAAAAAAAATTAGGTGGGAAGATTTGTAAAATCAAGAAAGTTGGATGATAATTGCAATTAAGGCTAAATGAAACTAGCCTAATGACACTGAAGCCATTTGTGAAACGGTCCCCCACAGTTTCAGAAACAATTGCTGACTGTGCAGTTAAAAAATTCATAATTCAAGCAAATCTCTCTCCCCTTCTTACATTAAAATTACTCTATTGAATTATATAATACAAAACTAAGGGCAGGGGGTCTTAATCAATTTGGGCATATCGTTTTTTTCAGATGTTAGTACTCAACCTACATATATACAGAGTCACCTTTCAATTTACATGTCCCATTATATGCATGCATCCAATTGATATATATAATGAATATTGAAAATGATATGAAAGCATAATAGTTCACAGACAATACTTTTGATTCTCCCTCCCAACTAAATAATCCTCCCTCATCACTACAATAATCAGTGGTGCATTACCTGTACCGGACATCATGCTAGGCAGAGGGAATTTTTTTAGGAATTAGGAGCAAAGCTTTATCATTCTCAACACAATATGTACCCATCATTCATCCCAATAATAATTAGATAAAAGATCCTAGTTCTGCATGACAGATGCGATATACCCTCACACTCCACAACTAACAAATTTCACAGCCATAACATTTCACCAGCCTATCATTTCCTTGGCCTCTATATAACCCGTCTCCTTCACACATGCCACTCATCAAACACAAATTGCAAGAACCATTAATTCCAATCATTCACATTCATCCAGAATCATCAAAGCCATCCACAGGGCTTGACTTGGCAACTGGAAGATGAAGCAAGCAACTCTTTTCTCCTTCTCACTCTTCCTACTCCTTTCCTCCACCACCATGGCCATTTCACCAGCACCTGCAGCAGCACCAAAAACACCTCCTACCCCAAAGGCAACAGCACCATCACCAAAACCATTAGTTCCCACACTACCTCAGTCTCCAGACTCTCCTGACTCAGTCCCCGACGACATCACCAGAATCCTGAAAAAGGCCAAAATGTTCTCAGTCCTAATCCGCCTCCTCAAAACCACAGAAATCATGAACAACATCAACTCACAGCTCATAACAGCCAAGAGTGGCGGCATAACCATCCTTGCACCAGATGATTCTGCCTTTTCCAACCTCAAAGCAGGCTTCCTCAACTCCCTAAACGAAGGCCAGAAAATCGAATTAGTGCAGTTCCACATATTGCCAGAGTTTGTGTCGAGCTCAAACTTCGATTCCCTAAGCAACCCTGTGCAGACAGTGGCTGGTAAAGACCCTGCAAGGCTTCCGCTGAATGTGAATGCATTAGGTAACAGTGTCAACATTTCAACTGGGGTAGTCAATGCCACCATTCTCGGAGTAGTCTACTCGGATAACAAGCTTGGCATTTATCATGTGGACAAGGTTCTTCTTCCTCTAGATTTCTTTCTAACCAATAAGGCTCCAGCTTTGGCTCCAACAACTCTTGCAAAGGCTCCTAAAGCTGCCAAGGAAAACTCTTCTGACGATGATCAAGAAGAAACAGACCAAAATCACAATAAATCCGGGGCAGTGAGTTTGGTTAGCCTTGGTGGAGCAATGTTGATGTCGATTGGGATAGCTTTGGTCACAGTGGCAACCATGTGGAGTTGATCCATATGGCAGCTGCATTTTGAGTTTTCTTTGTCGTTAATTTCTTTTTTCTGCTTTTTATTTTTGTTTAAATTTTTGCATCTTTTGTGGTTTCTTGTGTGTTAATGTTATGAAAAGGGAAAGAATCCTTGAATGGTTAACGATTATGCTGTTAAACCATAATTGTTTGTTTCTAACATTATGGTTTATATGAAAGGCTAGGAATGATTTCATCTTTGACAACTCCTAACTTATTACCTAAGCTAACCTCTTAGCAATAGCAACTGTAACGTCGATACAAAATGTTGAAACTGAGTGCCTTGTGTTTTACAACTAATGAGGGTAACGGAAGAAATGGAGATGTTAGAAAAGGCTTTACAACTAATGAGGGTAACGTATAGACATGGCAACGGGGCGGGGACGGGTATTGTCTCCCCATTCCCCGATCCCGACTCCCTAACGTATACCCGTACCCATCTTCGATATTCGTCGGGTTAAAATTTTTGTTACCCCATTCCCGTACCCGTTGGGTATCGGGTATCCCCGTCCCCAATTAGATTTGTAATTTTTTTTTTAAAATTATATTGAAAATCTGATTTAAAAAAAAAAATGATTGTTACACATCTATTTTTAACTAATTGTATTTGCAAAACATTTGTCTACAAAAATCATCAAGAAAACAATTTTAAATTATGTAAAAATTATAAAAAAAATTAATAAGTAACTAATAAAATTTTAATAATTTTATCATTGGGGCGGATACGGGAATAGGTATGGGACGGTTAGTGACATCTCCGTCCCCGATCTCGACCCCGGTTAAAAAGTTGGATAATCCCCGAACCCGTATCCGATCAACTCGGGTATTCCCCGTCAAAATCAGGACGGGTTTGGGCGGATATCCACGGGTACGGATTTCATTGTCATGCCTAGCAACGTAGTGTCAATCTTTTCTTTTAATGTAATTGGTGTAAAGAAAAAAAGTATTTAGTTAAATCCATGGAGAAATTATGGTTTAAATTCTTTTAGGAGAAGCAAGTAAACTTCAAAATATATTCTTTTGTGATCTTTGAAATTTTAGGAGTACCTGAGAATAAACTAAAATAATTATTTTCGCTTGATTGAAATTTATTCTGAGATTTTCAATAAGGTATTTAAGAATGAATATTGGATTATAGTTTGTTTTATTTATTGTCAATTGATGATTGATTGTCGTTTGCTACAACGAATCGATAATGTAGCCTATGAGTTAAATACTCATAGTATATATATATATATATATATATATATATATATATATATATATATATATATATATGTATGCATGTATTTTTTTCCGCTTGCTGCAACGAAAAGAGAATGCAACCTATGGGTTGAATATCCATAGTTCATAAAGATTCGTTCGCTGCAACGAAGAGATAATGTAGCTTACAAACTAAGTGTCGTAGTTCTATAATTATTGTTCGTCACAACAAAGAGATAATGTGGTCTATGTGCACATGATGGAATGAAAGTTTGTTTATAAAGTTATTATTCTTGAATACAAGTTTATATGTAGTTCTAAAAGTTTTCAAGAGAGTATACAATAATTTCTAAAAGTAAGTTGTATTTATTTTGTTTTTGTTTAATGTCATTTAAATTCTTTTTGGATGTAAAGACTCTTGTTATGTTGTGCTCTCATTCCTGTTCCCTTTTTATTTTATGCTCTCACTAAGTCTTCGTAACTTATCCCCTTATTTCATTTTATTTTCTCAAATACATAAGTAGTGGAGTAACTGACTTCGTGTGATTTGCTGACTTATCCAAGAATTTCTTTATCTTTTTGGTAGATCTTCATTGCATTTCGATGAAGAGTGTTTTTTTTTGTGAATCCAATATAATGCAGCTATAGGGATATGGGTAGTAATAGATATAGAGAAAAATTCTTTATTTTGAAATTTAAATGACCCTCTCTTGTAGATATATATTGATGGTGTAATTATGAAATTTTGAGACACTTTGATGATTAGTATTTATGACCAACATCATTATTAGTTGATATTTTGGACCATATGTCAAGGGTCTATATTATGATATGTGACCTTGATATGTAACTGTTAGATCTGAACATATATTTATATATAGATTTGTTTGGATGTATGATATGTTCTTACAGGTTATTCAATGTGGGGTTTGACCTGTTTTTAGAGGAAACTCTGTTGAATTTTCAATAACCCCTTTTGGATGATCTTTTAATTGTGATTTTGAGTGAGGACACTTAGGCTAGTCAGACTAAGAAAATTATAGTTTGTGCGCTGGTCATGGTCCAAGAATGAGTCGTGACCATGAATAACTCTTGAAAAAAACTCTATTCTACTTCCTTACATAGTAGTTTTAGACCATACAATAATTTTACCTACACAAGACATCACCATCTCAGTTTTCCAATCGAACAATATCATTATATTCTCTTATTATATATATATATATATATATATATATATATATATATAATGCTTTGTATTTTCTAAAATACTTAATAATAACTTATTAATCTTCTATCATATTTTCGTTGTAAATAATTTTTCACTCATAATTTAACTATGACTATGTTGGAGTATATGTGAAGTCTCATAGTGTAAAAATGAGAGGGTTGAATATCATACAAATAAAAATTAAAGTGTAATATCAGATTCACTTATGTGATTGCTCATGACTCATTAATATAAATCTTGTGGATTTATCTCCCTCCACAACAAATCAAATGTATAAGGTGGAACGGTGATGCAGGTTGTCCTTCCCTTTCTCCAACTACATCATTTTTTCACAAAAGATGTAAAAAAGCATGTGCCAATTATTAGAACATCATTATCAAATGTCAAGTATCTCAGTTGTCCATTATCAGCTCATCGTTACCAGCAAAGATGCCAATAATAATTAGATAAAAAAATCCTCATTCTCCACGACAGATGGGATATACCCTCCACAGCTACAAATTTTACAACTTGTTAACCATAACATTTCACCAACCCATCATTTCCTTGGCCTCTGTATAACCCTAGCCCTCCACATATGGAACACAAAATGTACGAAGCATTCCACTCATTCACATTCATTCAGAAGCATCAGAGCCATCTACAGGCTGGACTTAGCAATTGAAGATGAAAAAAGCAAAACTTTTCTCAATTCTCACTTTTTGTACTGGTTTGACTTAACAACCATGCATAATTTCTGATATGCGCAACAATACGCTTACACGTCAATACTATACCTTAGGGAATTTTTTTTAGGAATTAGGTGCAAAGCTTTATCGTTCTCACCACAATATGTACCCATCATTCGATAAAAGATCTTTGTTCTCCATGACAGATGGGATATACCCTCACACTCAAAATCTGGCAAATTTCACAACCATAACATTTCACCAACCTATTATTTCCTTGGCTTCTATATAATCCCTCTTCTTCAAACATCCCACTCATCAAACACAAATTGCAAGAACCATTCACATTCTTCCAGAATCATCAAAGCCATCAACGGGCTTGACTTGGCAACTAGCTGGAAGATGAAGCAAGCAACCCTTTTCTTCTTCTCACTCTTCCTACTCCTTTCCTCCACCACCATGGCCATTTCACCAGCACCTGCAGCAGCACCAAAAGCCACAGCAAAAACTCCTCCTACCCCAAAGGCAACAGCACCATCACCAAAACCATTAGTTCCCACAATACCTCAGTCTCCAGACTCTCCTGACTCGGTCCCCGACGACATCACCAGAATCCTGAAAAAGGCCAAAATGTTCTCAGTCCTAATCCGCCTCCTCAAAACCACCGAAATCATGAACAACATCAACTCACAGCTCATAACAGCCAAGAGTGGCGGCATAACCATCCTTGCACCAGATGATTCTGCCTTTTCCAACCTCAAAGCAGGCTTCCTCAACTCCCTAAACGAAGGCCAGAAAATCGAACTTGTGCAGTTCCACATATTGCCCGAGTTTGTGTCCAGCTCAAACTTTGATTCTCTAAGCAACCCTGTGCAGACAGTGGCCGGTAAAGATCCCGCAAGGCTTCCATTGAACGTGAATGCATTAGGAAACAGTGTCAACATTTCAACCGGGGTCGTCAATGCCACCGTTCTCGGGGTAGTATACTCAGATAACAAACTTGGGATTTATCACGTGGACAAGGTGCTTCTTCCTCTAGATTTCTTTATAACCAATAAGGCTCCAGCTTCAGCTCCATCAACTCTTGCAAAGTCTCCCAAAGCTGCTAAGGATAACTCTTCTGAGGACGATCAAGAAGAAACAAATCAGCATCAGAATAAATCTGGGGCAGTGAGTGTGGTTAGCATTGGTGGAGCAACGTTGATGTCGCTTGCGATAGCTTTGGTTGCAACCATGTTGAGTTGATCCATTTGGCAGCTGCACTTTCAATTTTATTTGTCAAACACGCCATTAATTTCTTTCTTTTTACCTTTTTTGTTTAAATTTTGGTATGTGTTTCTGTTTTCTTGTGTATTGGTGTTATATATGAAAAGGACGTGAATACTTCAATGATTAATGATTCAGTGGCTAAGCCATAATTGTTCCTTAATAATTTTTTATCTTCTAAGTTCTATGTTTTAAGAATTTATATCTTGTAGAGAGTAGAGACTTTACGTAAACCATATATTTAGTGCTAATAATTAAACTTTTATGTGGTTTTAACGTGGAGATAGTATTTTTTATTTTTGTGTGTATTAAAAATATCTGGCAGTAGAAAAATTGAGATTGAACTCTTTCGAGACAGAAATTATTGAAGTAAGCTTAGTTAATGACTAGAAAGCGAATCTTAGTTAACATGTTTAAGGGACCACTGATTTATCTTCTAAGTAGGTCAAGCTTTGTTGATATGAGAAGATGATGACTTTTGGGTAAAAATAGGAACTTCTTGATAACTTAAAAAAAAATATTTATTATGCATCAATTTTTTACACTCTTACTTTCTTTCTATTTCTTTCCTCCCTATTTCAATTCCTATCCAAACACAGTGTAAGAAAAAAGTGAAGAGGAAAGATACTAATTTTTCAGTGGGTGTAAATGTGTAGGTGCATAAAGATACTATTTATTGATGAATGTGTTTCTTCTCTGGCTGGCATTCAGTTGATCACTGATGATTGCTACGATTTACGTCCCTGCTACTCTCTTATTCAACACATCCATGGATCCTATCATGTGGAATCTTCTATCTTGCCAAGGTTGAGAGCATTTGGTCCTTGGGGCCTCTTTGGATTTGAGTTTTTCCTAGCTTTCTTTCTATTCCTCTGTTAGCTGATGTTTTTAATGTAATTTTCCCTTGGTTTTTAGTTTGGCCTTCAGCCCCCTCACACACACAAAAAGAAAAAAAAAGGTTTAGTTTCACTTCTATTCAAATTTTGATTTTGAGTCTTGTGTTCGAAAGATGACTATTGAAATTTGAAAAAGTTAATTTTTTGTTAAAAAAAATAACTTTTTCAATAGTGATATTTGGTACTCAAGACTCGAGACTTAATCATAATTGAAAGAAAAAGAAATAAATTTTCTTGTGTAAAGACTCATCATGTATAGAAAAATCCCTTGTGTGATATTCTTGTGCAGAAACAACAAATCACATCCTTAGAGGCTGTAGCTTGGTTTGCCCTATCTGGTATGACTTAGCCAGATTCTATGCACTTGACATGAATGGATTTTTTTGGCTCCAATCTCAACCGATGGATGGCCCTAAATATTTTTAAGGGACCACCAAGGTGGAATACTGTTTTTGGCATCACTGTTCGGGTGATCTGGCAGGCCAGGAATCAAGTTATTTCAAGTAACTTGTTTTTATTAAAAAAAAATTGTTAGCGTTAAACTTGGTTTCATAACCGGTTATTTCAAGTAACTTGTTTGTCAGATTCCTTTAGATTTCATCTTTGGAGTTCTCATAGAGATTTTGCATGCCATATGGATTTTTAAAGCTCATTAGTGTCCTATGACTTTTTTTTATGCTCCTGCAACAGTGCTTCAACCAATGACAATTTTGTTAGATTTTTGCTTCTGCGATCCAATTATCCAATTCTTTATATTACTCTCTTTTGATCTATATTAGCCTTTTGTCTCCACTTTTTCCATTAGTGATGTCACGGAAAGATTAAATTAGTTACTTTGAATGAATTAGTTGAATAACTCAAAAAGCAGAAAGTTAATTTCACGCATATGAAAATTGAAACTTCTAGTATGGGGTGATTCATGTTGCTAGATTGACAAGTACACCAATTTGTATAAGCAGTGAAGTTAAAAACTCTCGAAGGATTTAAAAAATGAGTAGGGATAGTTCCTATTGTTTTTGCTAGTTAAAGATTTCGTACAATGGAGAGTTGGACAAGTGTCGAGTCCACGATAACTTTATTTATACTTAGATAGATGAATATATAATTATCAAGTAATAATTAAATTGGTTTAAAAGGTTGTGAAAAAAATAGTAAAATAATTGGCATAAAATTAAATTAAAATAAATAACCAAGAAAAATAAACATAAAATTAAATTAATTAATTAAAACAAACAAGATGAGAAAAGTCAATATTAGAAGCAAAAGTTAATTCAAAATATGAGAATGTTAGGGGTTTAGTCTACTAGAACTACTCTTGACCCAAATTCCTTTAAGAGGTAAAACAATTAAATTACATTAAGAATAGAGATATATAACAGGCTAAATAAAATCATTCTATTCCTATAGATAATTACTTAGACACTTTTTTCCGGTTCTATTATAGAATAACACCTCCCAATGTTACCCCTAAAACTTAGGATGCATATGCTGATGAAACCATAAACAATAAAATTAAGCACAAAAAAAGGATAATGAAAAAGTAACAATTTTAAATAGATATAAAGAGTAATTACATCAAGGACAGTTGGCTGCTAAGCTCCAATAAAAGGGATTTTAATCTCTCATTGTCACAATAGGCTTTACAATTGGAAGAGGATAATGGGTAATGAAGGGAGTAGATAAGTAAGAGAATGGAGAGAAGGAATAATTGCTAATAATTGCTTCTCCTGCTTCTAGCTTTTGCCTTTTATAAGAAATTATATTCTCTTGAATATTGTGTGTGTAGATGTATGCCTTTTTTTCTTTTCCTCTTCCTCTTTTTATAGGTGCACTTTAGCTTGGATTTTACGCAACCTTCGCGTTAAGCGCAATTGTCATGCTTAACAAGTATGGCGATAATCTAGCACTCAACGCGTGACTCGCGCTGAACGGGCCTTCATACATTAGACTTCTCCATACTTCCTGGCGCTAAGCGTGTTTTGCCCGTTGAGCGACTGCGTCGCGCATCTAAGACGCGCTAAGCAAGCATCTTCAGATCTTCAATTTGTTTTTGTTGGAAAAAATTAGAAGTCATAAGTACAAAACAGAAACATATAACACAGATTGGAGGTTTGTTGTGCCGTGAAAAATCACTGCCTTGAAAGCAAAATTCGGCTAGACCTTGATGCAATCTAGTTTGCCGACTGCTCCTCAAGGTTAACACAACGAGCCTATGAACACGTGCACTCGTGGCCTTAGGCTATGGAAATCACAGAACAATTGCCCAAAATTTTAGAAGTAGATAATAAGAAAAGAATTGAAAATTATTTTCTGCCTGTGCAAGCCTCTGCAAGACTATGACAGTCCTCTTTTTAATAGCAAAACAATGAAAAACGTCTTTCTCTTTTCCTGTTCACAAATCATAATTATTAGCTACACATTTAACAAATTGACCGTTAGAGAATTGCTAATAAAGTGGAGGTTATGCTATTTGGTTTATAGCTAATCAAGAGCATTAAAAAAGGAAATATTTGTTAAAAGAATAACAATCAAAACTGTTTAAAATCAGTTAGGAAATTTGGGAATAAAGAAAATGAATATTATATTTCCGATGTGGAACATCACAATGAAACAATTGTGGCTTCAGTTTGCCATTGTCCAACAATCCCCCACCAATGGTAAAGCTGGAGTTAAAAAAAAAAAAAAAACCAATTTCTGGGCAAAAGAGAGAGTAACATTTAAGTATCAATATCATAATGATTGAATTGATACATAGTGAAGTAAGGCAACAATTGTGTCTAGGTAGTGAATTACTCTTGAACTACCAAGTTTTTAAATGAGACCCTTACAACACATGTATTTCTCTAATATTTGTGATTTCTGCGATATTACAAACCAGTGCTTTTAATGGCCATGCGCACACCTTGGATACTAATGAGAGCTCTAGAAAGAAAGCCTAATTCTTTCATAGAAGGCGGCCCACCTTCACTCTCACGAAGTTGAATCCATCAAGTGCGTCTCAAAAGCACCACCAAAGAGGCTATGGATTCATTAAGAGCAAAAAAATTCTCATCTTTCAAAATAACAAGCGGTGAGTCCATCAAGTCCAATTCATATGGACCACCTAATAATTAAGGCTATGCACTCATTAAGAACTAAAAGTTCAACCTATCCACAATGTATTACCACATGTCATGGAGATGAGAAATGTAATACAATAGAGTAATCATATGGTTTCGTTTGACCATTGATGGTATCCACCATACTTTCCTCAACACAAAGGCTTAAGCCCCATCCCCCTCGACGATTCAAGTACAACTTTCTTTGTTAGACCTTTAGTGAACGGATCTGCCAAGTTGTTCTCTGATCTAACAAACTGTAATGAGATCACACCATTTTTTAACAATTCTCTGACTGAACTGTGTCTAATGCGTATGTGTCTTCTTTTTCCATTATAAACACTGTTCTTAGCAATTCCAATAGCTGCTTCAGAGTCACAATGAAGAGAAACTGGTATAGGCCGTTTCCCCCACAATGGCACATCTGCCAACAAGTTTCTCAACCATTTAGCTTCTTGACCTGCTAAATCAAGAGCAATAAATTCTGATTCCATAGTTGAACGTGCTATACAAGTTTGCTTGAAAGACTTCCATGATATGGCACCTCCACCTAAAGTAAAAACATATCCACTAGTGGAACTTACTTCATCATTATCAGTAACCCAATTTGCATCACAAAATCCTTCTAACACAGCAGGAAATTTATAAAAATGCAAACACCAATCCATAGTACCTTTAAGATACCTGAGTAAGCGACGAAGTGCAGTCCAATGTTCATTACCTGGATTGTGAGTATATCTGCTTAGTCTACTCACAGCATATGCTATGTCAGGTCTAGTACAATTCATGAGAAACATAACACTCCCTATGATTTTAGCATATTCAGTTTGTGAAACACTAGAACCATTATCACTTTTTCTCATTTTAACTCCAAGAATCACATCAGCTTCTCCTAAATCTTTCATATCAAAATGAGAAGATAAGAATAATTTGGTCTTTTCCACTACAGTCACATTAGTACCGAAAATTAACATGTCATCAACATATAAACATATTATCACACATTCTTGTCCAAACAATTTAGAGTAAACACAAGTGTCAGATGAATTCACAATATAACCATCACTTACCAAAGTTTGGTCAAATTTTTCATACCATTGTTTGGGAGCCTGTTTAAGGCCATATAATGATTTTCTCAACTTACACACTTTGTTCTCTTGACCTTGAATCACATAGCCCTCAGGTTGTTCCACATAAATTTCCTCTCTCAAGTCACCATTAAGAAAAGCTGTCTTTACATCCATTTGATGTACTATAAGACCATGAATAGCAGCCAAAGCAACAAGAGAACGAATTGTGGAAATTTTAGTAACAGGAGAATATGTATCAAAATAGTCAATTTCTTTCTTTTGTGTGTAACCAACAACTACTAATCTAGCCTTAAATTTATCAATGGTTCCATCAGTTCTTAATTTCTTTCTAAAAATCCATTTGCATCTAATTGGTTTACTTCCCTTAGGTAAGTCAACTAAATCCCAAGTATGATTATACATGATAGAATCTAATTCACTATTAATTGCCTCTTTCCAAAAATTGGCGTCAATGGAAGTTACAGCCTCATTATAAGTTTTAGGATCTTCCTCAATGAGAAAAGTAGATACAAAAACATCATTTATTTTATCGACATCATTGTTTTCAACCACGAAGGTAGTAACAAAATCTGGTCCAAAACTACTTTCTATTCTCTTCCTTTTACTTCTTCTAGGTTCATTAACTTGTTCATTTGTTACAGAGGAAGAAGTATGCAAATGTAAAGGCACTGAAGTAGTATTACAAGAAGAAATCAATTCATTAACATGTTTTGTTAAAGGAAATTCTTGTTCAAAAAATTCTGCATTTCTAGATTCACAAATAGAATTATCATTCAAACGCAAGAACCTATAAGCAGCACTATTTTGAGCATATCCAATAAACACACAATCAAAAGTTTTGGTACCTACATTAGTCCTCTTGAAATCTGGTAGAGCTACCTTAGCAAGACATCCCCATACTTTTAAAAAATTTAAATTTGGCGCAAATCCTTTCCATAATCCATAGGGAGTTTTATCTAGTCGTTTATGGGGAACTCTATTTAGTATATAACAGGCCGACAAAATGGCTTCCCCCCACATTTGGGTAGACATACCAGAACTTAATAACATAGCGTTCATCATTTCTAGTTATTACTACTTTGTCAGCTTCAAAAACCAATTTTAATCCAGCTCTATTTAGACAACTACCAGAAATTAGGTTCCTACGCAGAGAGGGAACATACAAAACATCACTCAAAGATAATGTTTTTCCAGAAGTAAGTTTAAGGAGAATCTTTCCTTTACCAAGCACTCCAGCTGTAGCTGAATTTCCCATGAAAACACATTCTCCGTCATCAGCATCCTCAATCTGGTGAAAAAGCTCTTTGTTGGCGCATAAGTGTTTAGAAGCACCGGTATCTAGAATTCAGTCCACCTTGTTGTCGACCATGTTTGCCTCCACTACCACAGCAGCTATCACTTCTTCATTTTCTGCTAGATGTGCTTGAGGAGCATGTGGTGCAGCAGGTTTCGAGTTGTTAGATTGTTGTCCCTTCCTCAGTTTGCACTCATAAGCTTTATGACCTGTTTTGCCACAAACATAGCACTCACCCTTTCTTTTCTGAATCTTGTTATCACCTTTGTTGATATTAGTGTGTGTTTTCTTTTGTCCTTTTTTCTGAAATCATTTTTCTTTTCCTTTTGACCTGTATTGATAAGCAAACTCAACAACATTAGCATTAATTGAATTTACAGAATGTAAAACATGCTTATCTTTAAGTCGGTTGGCCTCCTCTGTCTTCATATGATTTATTAATTCTTGAAGTGACAAGTCCCTCTTCTTGTGTTTCAGTTGGTTGCGGTAGTCACTCCACGAAGGTGGAAATTTTTCTAGAAGCACATTAGCCACATATTTCTTTCTTCCAGCATCGTCATCGCCGTAACGTTTCAGCAGAGTGTCCCATATTGTTTTCGCAGACTTTTGATTAATGAAAAGATCAAACAGATTATCTGCCATGAGTTAGCAAATGGCCTCTAGCAGTTTTGTTGTCCTTTTCATATTTCTTCTTTGCTTCTTCGTCAGCTTTCTTGGTTTCTGCAGGAAGCGGTGTGACGACAGGGGTAGCAGGAGTTTCAGGAGTAGATGATTCAGAAGCGTTGACATCAGCGGGAGGATCTTCAAATAGCACATAATCAACCTCTAAGGCTTCAAACAAAATCAACAGTTTTTGAGACCATCTCCTATAATTTGAGCCGTCTAGAGGTTCTATTTTCGACATATCCGGAATGATTTTTGACAGACTTCCAGCCATTTCTGTTTAGTACTTGATGCAAGGAAAAAATAAAAATTTTGCTTTCAAATTTGTTGGAAAAAATTAGAAGTCATAAGTACAAAACAGAAACATATAACACAGATTGGAGGTTTGTTGTGCCGTGAAAAATCACTGCCTTGAAAGCAAAATTCGGCTAGACCTTGATGCAATCTAGTTTGCCGACTGCTCCCCAAGGTTAACACAACGAGCCTATGAACACGTGCACTCGTGGCCTTAGGCTATGGAAATCACAGAACAATTGCCCAGAATTTTAGAAGTAGATAATAAGAAAAGAATTGAAAATTATTTTCTGCCTGTGCAAGCCTCTGCAAGACTATGACAGTCCTCTTTTTAATAGCAAAACAATGAAAAACGTCTTTCTCTTTTCCTGTTCACAAATCATAATTATTAGCTACACATTTAACAAATTGACCGTTAGAGAATTGCTAATAAAGTGGAGGTTATGCTATTTGGTTTATAGCTAATCAAGAGCATTAAAAAAGGAAATATTTGTTAAAAGAATAACAATCAAAACTGTTTAAAATCAGTTAGGAAATTTGGGAATAAAGAAAATGAATATTATATTTCCGATGTGGGACATCACAATGAAACAATTGTGGCTTCAGTTTGCCATTGTCCAACAGTTTTTACGGGCTTTACTTTGTTTTTTTGTGACAATTATTCACCAAGCATTATAAATTAATAAAAACTTAACTGATGTTAAAAATCCAATTATTCACAAAAGAAAAAGAAATAAGAGAGAAAAATTAAGAATTCCTTTATGATTTAATCCCAAAATATACCTATACATAGTCATTATCAATTCATCCAAGACTAAATTGAAGTTCTACAACTATATATCTCACCATCTCAGTTCTTCTAGTTTTTTCTTCTTTTTAAACCTTGCAAGTTTCTAAAATTTAGCAGCTTGTTCCGACAAAATCCGTGAAGACGAGTTCATTCAATAGGCTCATTTGCAGTGTGTGTTATGTTGCCAGTATTGGTATGTAGCTCTATATTTTATGAAAATTGTTAGGAACCTAGCCTAAGTAAATTAGTTACTGTAAGGGTATTTAAGGAAATACAATTATATATGGAATAGTTTGTTATAGCAATTCTGTTATAACAATAGTAGTGTTGTCTAACAACAAATTAGCAATTATGTGATGACTATTGCTGTCTGCAGTGTCATAGGTTCGTTAATTGCTGCTGCTTGATTCTTATCTTTAGGACCTAGGAATACTATATATAGGTATGTAATTGCAGTTTGTGAGGATATGAAAAAGAATTATCAGCTTTTCTGTTCCTTCTCCCTCTTATTCTGGAGGCCCTTAGTCCTAGAAACTAAGGATTATTATTTCAGTTCATAACATTTGGTGCTCTCGTTGAGAGTCAATGGCTGACTTGTCTTGTTCCACGTCCACTATGGACCGCATCGAAGCAGCCATCGCGAAACTCACCGTTGCCCAAGACGCCACGATCGCCAAACTAGACGAAATTCTTCAGAAGCTGGCCCTTCTCGAAAATCGTTGTCAGTTTTCAAAGGTGTCAAGACTTCTTCGACCTCCTCATCTGAGAAACCCGCTGTTGGAGAGGCTCCTCAGTTGAACACCAAAGACGGAGCCACAGAGTTCGAACCGAGCTCTGTTTGCTTAGACAAAAAGGTGCAAAGCTTCATGGAAGAGTCGCTAAACTCGTTTTCTAGTCAAGGAAGGGTTAGGGAAAATCAAACCATGGAGGCGGAAGTTCCTGGTGAAGATGGTTCCAAATATACACTGGGAAGCAATGAGAAACCAATGTTTGGACGAGGCTACGAATTTAGCATCCACGACCACACAGTGTCTCATCGCCACAGGTCCTTCGAACTCGACCATTCAGACTCAGAGGATGCTAATGCTGTTTCATTCGAAGTCATGAGGAAAAACCCCTTTTGGGTGTACGACAGAGAAGCACTTCAGCTGTTCAGCAAGTTCAACAAAGGTCGCTTGCAACTCAAACACATTTTATTGGGTAATGTTGATGTCTTGATGGCTGCACACTTGGGTGCTGTTTTTATGCCACAAGGTCTGAGGCATTTCCTTGGTATTGACACATTTGACCCTGAAGGTTACTTAAAGGACGCTGGTAAGTGGACTGTTCAACAAGCTGCTGAATTATCAATTGTTGCTCCCACTATTGAAGCATCATTGGATGCAAGGTTCCTAAGTGGGTAGAAGGAGGAAAGGGTTGAAGCTGCAAAGGTCTTTAAATCAGGTGGCATTGGTGTTATTGTGACTGATCAACCTGTAGACAAGCAGAAGTTGATTGATGATGTTAGGAAGGCTCTTCATGCAGCCAAAATCGGCAGTTATGCATAGGAAATGAATTTGATCCGTGCAAAGAGTATTGAAAAGGGTTGGGATTTGAAGTTGGGTGAACTGGCCCGGATTTGGAAAAGGGGTTGCGTTATTAGAGCAATATTCTTAGACAGAATCAAGCAGGCATATGAAGAAAATCCTAATTTGGCAAACCTTCTTGTGGATTCAGAGTTTGCAAAGGAAATAATTGATCACCAATCTGCCTGGAGGAGAGTTGTTTTCCTTGCTATCAATTCTGGTATTAGCACTCCAGGTATGTCTGTTAGTCTTGCTTATTTTGACACCATCTTACTTGCATCAAACTATGATGATGCAATTTGCTATGTTGAGACCATGAATCTTGATGGAGAGACAAATCTGAAGCTGAAACAAGCACCCGAAGCAACTTCAAAATTGCAAGAAGACTCGAACTTTCAAAATTTCAGGGCTATCATCAAATGTGAAGACCCAAATGCTGGGGTTGCTTATGGACGAGGAGTTACTGAAGTTGAGAGAGCTCTGCCTAGGAGGCATGAATCACATCCAGGCCAAGAGTTGAAAAAGATTAGTGGATCAAAGTCATCCATTAAAGGTTTTAACTTTATGGATGAAAGGTAGTAAATGGAAATTGGATCAAAGAACCCAATGCCAATGTAATCCAGAACTTCCTACGATTGCTGGTTGTATGCCATACTGCAATGCCTAAAGTTGATGAAGAAATTGGTAAGGTTTCATATGAAGTTGAATCACCAGATGAGGCAGCTTTTGTGATTGTAGCCAGGGAACTTGGATTTGAATTTTATGAAAGGACACATACAACTATTTCACTGCGTGAATTAGACATCATATCAGACCAGAAAATCAATAAGTCCTACAAACTTTTGAATATATTAGAGTTTACTAGTGCAAGAAAGCGGATGTCTGTAATTGTGAAAGATGTGGAGGGGAAACTATTACTACTTAGCAAAGGGGCTGACAGTGTAATGTTTGAACGAATTGCAAAGAATGGAAGGGATTTTGAAGAGAAGACAAAGCAGCACATTAGTGAATATGCTGATTCTGGTTTGAGGGCCTTGATACTTGCATATCGTGAACTTAATGATGAAGAGTACAATAAATTTAATAAAAAGTTTACAGGGGCCAAGAACTTAGTAAGTCGACCAGGAGCAGATTGTTGAGGGAATAATACAAAATATTGAGAAGGGCTTAATTCTTCTTGGTGCTCCTTTGGCAGATTGATATAACTACACCTTGAGGACAAGGTGTTTGCGAAGAGGGGTGGAATTGTTAGGAACCTAGCCTAAGTAAATTAGTTACTGTAAGGGTATTAAAGGAATTACAATTAGATATGGAATGGTTTGTTATAACAATAGTAGTGTTGTCTGCCAACAAATTAGCAATTCTGTTATAACTATTGCTGTCTGTAGTGTCATAGGTTCGTTAATTGCTGCTGCTTGATTCTTATCTTTAGGACCTAGGAATACTATATATAGGTATGTAATTGCAGTTTGTGAGGATATGAAAAAGAATTATCAGCTTTTCTGTTCCTTCTCCCTTTTATTCTAGAGGTCCTTAGTCCTAGAAACTAAGGATTATTATTTCAGTTCATAACAAAAACAAAAAACACCACAATCATGCAAACCTTTTACACACTTCAGAGTACTTCCTAGGCTAACACATACAAAGCCCAAAACAAGACAACCACAATATAAAGACACGTGCATGTTTTTAAGAGCGAAATTCATAGCTGCAAAAAGCACGCTCTCAATCAAGTTTGCATGGTTGTTGCCACCAAGGCAAGTCCAAGTCCAAGTCCAAGTGACATCCACATTCCGTACACATTTAGTGTTTGATCGTGCCTCGATCAGGATTACCTCTGAAAGAGGAGACAGTGGAAAACAAAAGAAAGATAGGGAAATCATCTTCCCTCACCACCTTTAATCAGCCAAAATGTTTTATAACTAATTTAATGTCTAACCTTACAAACAAAAGAGTTTCTGTTAATCGATTCCTCGTGGAAGACAATATATAACAGAAGCGATCATAGCATAATACTCTTGTTTTAGAATAATTTCATAGATACAACAATAGATCCCGTGATCCAGTATTCAACAAATTCATCACTTCTTTCTCACAATTACATAACTCATCGTAACACTCTCGGTATTAATATATATAGCATATGGTGTAGCAACTAGCTACAACGTTGGAAAATTCAGATATGATCTTTTCCTGGTTCTGGTTTATGTTGTCATCACACTCATGAGAAGTACTCCAAGTCCAAGTGACATCCACATTCCGTACACAGCGATCTTCTCGGTGCCAGAGTTCTGTTCAGTGGGATTAACCTGTGACGAATCTGAAGATGATGACTCGTCCTTATGAGCTTTAGGTGCCTTTGCGGTGTCACTTGAAGGTTCTGGAGCCAAAGAGGGTGATTTTGCAGGTGCCTTGGTAACTGCAAAGAAGTCCGTAGGAAGAAGCACTTTCCCCACCTTATAAATAGCAAGATGCTTATCAGTATATATAATGCCAGTGATGGTGGTGTTAACCTCACCCGTTGAGATGTTCACACTCCCTCCGTAACTTATCACATTCAGTTCCACCTTTCCAGGTTTAGCCCCTGCTAGTGTTCTAACAGGGTTTGTCAGTGTATCAAAGTTGGAGCTAGAGACATAGTCTGAAAGAACATGGAACTGTAAGAGCTCGAGCTTTTGCCCATCAGAAAGAGAGTTGAGAAACCCTGCTTTGAGTTCTGAGAAGGCACTGTCATCAGGTGCAAGAATGGTAATGCCACCTGATTTAGTAGTGAGGAGCTGTGCATTGAGTTGGTTGATCAATTGGGTGGTTTTCATGAGACGGATTAGGATGTTGAATGACTTTGCCTTCCTCAGGATTCCAACAATGTCAAGTGCTGGAGTACTTTCAGGAGTGGAATCACTTGGTGACTGTGGCAATGAGGGAACCAATGGTTGTTGAGGAGCCGCAGCTGGTATGGTAGGAGCAGGTTGGGGCGGTTTGAGAGGGGCTGAAGCTGGTGATAATTGGGCTAAGGTGGTTGTCGAATACATAAATGAAATTAGCATTACTAGTGAGAAGGACAAGACAGATTGCTTCTTCAACATGGTTTTTGTTTTGTTAAAAGAAGGTTTAGATGACATAGGAAATGATTGCAAATGATAGGATTTGTAATTGCAATGAGGACTTGTTGCCTTGATGACATGCAGGAGTAGGCTTTATATATATTGAGGCTGAGAGAATGACAGTTAGGTGAAAAGGCTTTGTTGTAAAACCTTCAATAGTGATTTATGAACATATCTGGCTATGAGATCATATTAAGGTGTTGTGTCAACGATGGTAGATGATATATAAGGGTATATATATATATATATATATATATATATATATATATATATATATATATAAAAGTGATTAGGGTGACAGAGGAATAAGTTCTTGCTTGAAAGGAACATGAAAAATAAGGTGAGGTTTTCTGCGAGACATACTCACCCGACAAGGAGATTATGGTTGTGCATCGATGAAGATCAAAACGTTTGCAAAAAAAGTGATAGCTAAAATGAATGTAACCAAATAAAGTAGTTATACAGATGATCATGGATGTGTTGCTTTCAATTAGGATCTCTGTAAAATCCATCTCTTTCTAGATCAATAGAACTCGTTTTCCAGTGGACTTGGATCCAGTAGCAATGATTGTGGGTGTCTTCATGTAAATTATAAAATATTAGTTAATTCAATTTTTTTTAATAAATTAATGTATGCAAATTCGTTTCCATTTTTTCATAGTTGCCTGATTGATTGGTGTCATATCACTTTTTTATTTTTATACTGTTTTCTATGCTCAAAATATGTTCCTGTGAATCTCTGCAAGATTCACTTCACTGTACTGAATTATAGCATTTTCCACAACAGTTTACCTCATTTCAACATTAAACTTACTAAATTTAATTTTTTATACCAACAAGTTGTTAGTCCAAATAATATTATATTCAATCTCCTTAAGCAATGTCTCACTTTGAGTCTTGTGAATAGAAAAAACATGATTAGAGCAGAGATTTCACTAGAAATGATAAGTTAGATTTTTGAAAGATTAATCATTAACGAAACTAATGAATATTTTGTACCAATATATAATGGTCTAGAAAAAAAATCATATTTTTTTTATAATTTTTACAAAATAAGTATCATGATTTATTTTAATTCTTTATGTTTTATTTTATTAAGATGAAAATAAACTAAATGTATCTAGTCAACAAGTAACCAAAACATGTTCGAGAGCAAGAAGGTAAGGCAAACTGTACAAGTAGGCCATACTTAATTTGACTATTTGCTAGAGACAGAGGCCGAGAAAGGGGTGATCTGCTCGAGTTACGGTTACCCTATTGTTTTTTAGGTTATTTAAATTTTTATAAAATATTATTTAAATTTTTTAAGGTTATTTAAATTATTACACTTCATCAGGGGTCAACCAAACATTTTTCACTTTAAAGCACAAAATTTTCGCAATAATTTTATTGTGTTAAGAGAGGGACAGGAATGTTAGACAAGATAATGTAATGAAAAGAAACAGAGAGAAAGTTAAAAAAATGTTTGGAAATTTTGTTAAAAATATAGTACTATCCTATTTAAAAATTAGATTGGTTAGACATAATATAAATTTAAAATATAAACATAAAAACAAAAACTTATCAGTAAGAACATGTCGTTTGAATGAGGAACTCAAGCAAAAAGAAAAGGTCGTTTGAATGATATATGGTATCAGAAGTTTCCTTACAAGTTACTACTAATAAAGTTTTGTATCATTTTAAGCTATTCATAGGTATGAAATCTAACTGTTGTTAAAAACTTAAAATTGATGCTTGTGGGTGTGATTTCATCAATATTAGGTTGTTTAATTCTATTAAAATCCATTGGTGTGTGCACAACACAAACAAGAAGTCATTATCTCCCTCTCCTCACGTTTCAAGTTGGTGTTTTCTAAAATCTATGATATTGCATTTCTTGTTTCTTGTTTTTCTCTGTTTACTCTTCTTGAATTAATCCACCTATATCAAGCAACAGATTGATTGGCAGTGGCACAAATATTATGTTCAATGTTCTCAATTTTCTAAGATTCAAATTAATGAACTCAACTCAATCCTTTTTGTTTTTAAAGAAGAAAAAAGAAAAATCATGGATCATTGAAGTATTCACGTCCTTTTCATATATAACACCAATACACAAGAAAACAGAAACACATACCAAAATTTAAACAAAAAAGGTAAAAAGAAAGAAATTAATGGCGTGTTTGACAAATAAAATTGAAAGTGCAGCTGCCAAATGGATCAACTCAACATGGTTGCAACCAAAGCTATCGCAAGCGACATCAACGTTGCTCCACCAATGCTAACCACACTCACTGCCCCAGATTTATTCTGATGCTGATTTGTTTCTTCTTGATCGTCCTCAGAAGAGTTATCCTTAGCAGCTTTGGGAGACTTTGCAAGAGTTGATGGAGCTGAAGCTGGAGCCTTATTGGTTATAAAGAAATCTAGAGGAAGAAGCACCTTGTCCACGTGATAAATCCCAAGTTTGTTATCTGAGTATACTACCCCGAGAACGGTGGCATTGACGACCCCGGTTGAAATGTTGACACTGTTTCCTAATGCATTCACGTTCAATGGAAGCCTTGCGGGATCTTTACCGGCCACTGTCTGCACAGGGTTGCTTAGAGAATCAAAGTTTGAGCTGGACACAAACTCGGGCAATATGTGGAACTGCACAAGTTCGATTTTCTGGCCTTCGTTTAGGGAGTTGAGGAAGCCTGCTTTGAGGTTGGAAAAGGCAGAATCATCTGGTGCAAGGATGGTTATGCCGCCACTCTTGGCTGTTATGAGCTGTGAGTTGATGTTGTTCATGATTTCGGTGGTTTTGAGGAGGCGGATTAGGACTGAGAACATTTTGGCCTTTTTCAGGATTCTGGTGATGTCGTCGGGGACCGAGTCAGGAGAGTCTGGAGACTGAGGTATTGTGGGAACTAATGGTTTTGGTGATGGTGCTGTTGCCTTTGGGGTAGGAGGAGTTTTTGCTGTGGCTTTTGGTGCTGCTGCAGGTGCTGGTGAAATGGCCATGGTGGTGGAGGAAAGGAGTAGGAAGAGTGAGAAGAAGAAAAGGGTTGCTTGCTTCATCTTCCAGCTAGTTGCCAAGTCAAGCCCGTTGATGGCTTTGATGATTCTGGAAGAATGTGAATGGTTCTTGCAATTTGTGTTTGATGAGTGGGATGTTTGAAGAAGAGGGATTATATAGAAGCCAAGGAAATAATAGGTTGGTGAAATGTTATGGTTGTGAAATTTGCCAGATTTTGAGTGTGAGGGTATATCCCATCTGTCATGGAGAACAAAGATCTTTTATCGAATGATGGGTACATATTGTGGTGAGAACGATAAAGCTTTGCACCTAATTCCTAAAAAAAATTCCCTAAGGTATAGTATTGACGTGTAAGCGTATTGTTGCGCATATCAGAAATTATGCATGGTTGTTAAGTCAAACCAGTACAAAAAGTGAGAATTGAGAAAAGTTTTGCTTTTTTCATCTTCAATTGCTAAGTCCAGCCTGTAGATGGCTCTGATGCTTCTGAATGAATGTGAATGAGTGGAATGCTTCGTACATTTTGTGTTCCATATGTGGAGGGCTAGGGTTATACAGAGGCCAAGGAAATGATGGGTTGGTGAAATGTTATGGTTAACAAGTTGTAAAATTTGTAGCTGTGGAGGGTATATCCCATCTGTCGTGGAGAATGAGGATTTTTTTATCTAATTATTATTGGCATCTTTGCTGGTAACGATGAGCTGATAATGGACAACTGAGATACTTGACATTTGATAATGATGTTCTAATAATTGGCACATGCTTTTTTACATCTTTTGTGAAAAAATGATGTAGTTGGAGAAAGGGAAGGACAACCTGCATCACCGTTCCACCTTATACATTTGATTTGTTGTGGAGGGAGATAAATCCACAAGATTTATATTAATGAGTCATGAGCAATCACATAAGTGAATCTGATATTACACTTTAATTTTTATTTGTATGATATTCAACCCTCTCATTTTTACACTATGAGACTTCACATATACTCCAACATAGTCATAGTTAAATTATGAGTGAAAAATTATTTACAACGAAAATATGATAGAAGATTAATAAGTTATTATTAAGTATTTTAGAAAATACAAAGCATTATAAATATATATATATATATATATATATATATAATAAGAGAATATAATGATATTGTTCGATTGGAAAACTGAGATGGTGATGTCTTGTGTAGGTAAAATTATTGTATGGTCTAAAACTACTATGTAAGGAAGTAGAATAGAGTTTTTTTCAAGAGTTATTCATGGTCACGACTCATTCTTGGACCATGACCAGCGCACAAACTATAATTTTCTTAGTCTGACTAGCCTAAGTGTCCTCACTCAAAATCACAATTAAAAGATCATCCAAAAGGGGTTATTGAAAATTCAACAGAGTTTCCTCTAAAAACAGGTCAAACCCCACATTGAATAACCTGTAAGAACATATCATACATCCAAACAAATCTATATATAAATATATGTTCAGATCTAACAGTTACATATCAAGGTCACATATCATAATATAGACCCTTGACATATGGTCCAAAATATCAACTAATAATGATGTTGGTCATAAATACTAATCATCAAAGTGTCTCAAAATTTCATAATTACACCATCAATATATATCTACAAGAGAGGGTCATTTAAATTTCAAAATAAAGAATTTTTCTCTATATCTATTACTACCCATATCCCTATAGCTGCATTATATTGGATTCACAAAAAAAAACACTCTTCATCGAAATGCAATGAAGATCTACCAAAAAGATAAAGAAATTCTTGGATAAGTCAGCAAATCACACGAAGTCAGTTACTCCACTACTTATGTATTTGAGAAAATAAAATGAAATAAGGGGATAAGTTACGAAGACTTAGTGAGAGCATAAAATAAAAAGGGAACAGGAATGAGAGCACAACATAACAAGAGTCTTTACATCCAAAAAGAATTTAAATGACATTAAACAAAAACAAAATAAATACAACTTACTTTTAGAAATTATTGTATACTCTCTTGAAAACTTTTAGAACTACATATAAACTTGTATTCAAGAATAATAACTTTATAAACAAACTTTCATTCCATCATGTGCACATAGACCACATTATCTCTTTGTTGTGACGAACAATAATTATAGAACTACGACACTTAGTTTGTAAGCTACATTATCTCTTCGTTGCAGCGAACGAATCTTTATGAACTATGGATATTCAACCCATAGGTTGCATTCTCTTTTCGTTGCAGCAAGCGGAAAAAAATACATGCATACATATATATATATATATATATATATATATATATATATATATATATATATATATATATACTATGAGTATTTAACTCATAGGCTACATTATCGATTCGTTGTAGCAAACGACAATCAATCATCAATTGACAATAAATAAAACAAACTATAATCCAATATTCATTCTTAAATACCTTATTGAAAATCTCAGAATAAATTTCAATCAAGCGAAAATAATTATTTTAGTTTATTCTCAGGTACTCCTAAAATTTCAAAGATCACAAAAGAATATATTTTGAAGTTTACTTGCTTCTCCTAAAAGAATTTAAACCATAATTTCTCCATGGATTTAACTAAATACTTTTTTTCTTTACACCAATTACATTAAAAGAAAAGATTGACACTACGTTGCTAGGCATGACAATGAAATCCGTACCCGTGGATATCCGCCCAAACCCGTCCTGATTTTGACGGGGAATACCCGAGTTGATCGGATACGGGTTCGGGGATTATCCAACTTTTTAACCGGGGTCGAGATCGGGGACGGAGATGTCACTAACCGTCCCATACCTATTCCCGTATCCGCCCCAATGATAAAATTATTAAAATTTTATTAGTTACTTATTAATTTTTTTTATAATTTTTACATAATTTAAAATTGTTTTCTTGATGATTTTTGTAGACAAATGTTTTGCAAATACAATTAGTTAAAAATAGATGTGTAACAATCATTTTTTTTTTAAATCAGATTTTCAATATAATTTTAAAAAAAAAATTACAAATCTAATTGGGGACGGGGATACCCGATACCCAACGGGTACGGGAATGGGGTAACAAAAATTTTAACCCGACGAATATCGAAGATGGGTACGGGTATACGTTGGGGAGTCGGGATCGGGGAATGGGGAGACAATACCCGTCCCCGCCCCGTTGCCATGTCTATACGTTACCCTCATTAGTTGTAAAGCCTTTTCTAACATCTCCATTTCTTCCGTTACCCTCATTAGTTGTAAAACACAAGGCACTCAGTTTCAACATTTTGTATCGACGTTACAGTTGCTATTGCTAAGAGGTTAGCTTAGGTAATAAGTTAGGAGTTGTCAAAGATGAAATCATTCCTAGCCTTTCATATAAACCATAATGTTAGAAACAAACAATTATGGTTTAACAGCATAATCGTTAACCATTCAAGGATTCTTTCCCTTTTCATAACATTAACACACAAGAAACCACAAAAGATGCAAAAATTTAAACAAAAATAAAAAGCAGAAAAAAGAAATTAACGACAAAGAAAACTCAAAATGCAGCTGCCATATGGATCAACTCCACATGGTTGCCACTGTGACCAAAGCTATCCCAATCGACATCAACATTGCTCCACCAAGGCTAACCAAACTCACTGCCCCGGATTTATTGTGATTTTGGTCTGTTTCTTCTTGATCATCGTCAGAAGAGTTTTCCTTGGCAGCTTTAGGAGCCTTTGCAAGAGTTGTTGGAGCCAAAGCTGGAGCCTTATTGGTTAGAAAGAAATCTAGAGGAAGAAGAACCTTGTCCACATGATAAATGCCAAGCTTGTTATCCGAGTAGACTACTCCGAGAATGGTGGCATTGACTACCCCAGTTGAAATGTTGACACTGTTACCTAATGCATTCACATTCAGCGGAAGCCTTGCAGGGTCTTTACCAGCCACTGTCTGCACAGGGTTGCTTAGGGAATCGAAGTTTGAGCTCGACACAAACTCTGGCAATATGTGGAACTGCACTAATTCGATTTTCTGGCCTTCGTTTAGGGAGTTGAGGAAGCCTGCTTTGAGGTTGGAAAAGGCAGAATCATCTGGTGCAAGGATGGTTATGCCGCCACTCTTGGCTGTTATGAGCTGTGAGTTGATGTTGTTCATGATTTCTGTGGTTTTGAGGAGGCGGATTAGGACTGAGAACATTTTGGCCTTTTTCAGGATTCTGGTGATGTCGTCGGGGACTGAGTCAGGAGAGTCTGGAGACTGAGGTAGTGTGGGAACTAATGGTTTTGGTGATGGTGCTGTTGCCTTTGGGGTAGGAGGTGTTTTTGGTGCTGCTGCAGGTGCTGGTGAAATGGCCATGGTGGTGGAGGAAAGGAGTAGGAAGAGTGAGAAGGAGAAAAGAGTTGCTTGCTTCATCTTCCAGTTGCCAAGTCAAGCCCTGTGGATGGCTTTGATGATTCTGGATGAATGTGAATGATTGGAATTAATGGTTCTTGCAATTTGTGTTTGATGAGTGGCATGTGTGAAGGAGACGGGTTATATAGAGGCCAAGGAAATGATAGGCTGGTGAAATGTTATGGCTGTGAAATTTGTTAGTTGTGGAGTGTGAGGGTATATCGCATCTGTCATGCAGAACTAGGATCTTTTATCTAATTATTATTGGCGTATTTGCCAAACCGATTCTTTGTGTCACATATATTTGGGTAAATTTTGAGTTTGATTATGGTGAATTGCGAATGGACACATGAAATACCTGTTTTAAACATCTTTGTAGTATGTAGTTCGACAAGGGGAATGAAAATGTAGAGAGGCTGCAGAGGACCCCGAAAGCAGCTGCAATGCAACTGTTATCTATAAGATGTAATTTAATAATATGGATCAGGAACAGAGAAGGAGCCATTGACACAGATCCTCTTAGTATAAATAAAATCTTGCAGTTCACCAAATTTGGAGTTAAGTAATTGGATTAGAAATCGTCCTAGTGTATTCTGCATTTCCACTTCAAATGGTGCTAATTGTGAGAAGGTTGTTTTTGTCTTTTTACCGCATTGTTTCCCTAACGACTTGATTAATAACAAATTATCTAAATTGTATAGCCCTTAAAGAGGACTTTGAATCCAAAGCCATGTTCCTGATGCATGTTAGTGGAAATAATTTAATTTAAGCTTTATTTTTTGCTTCATGTTGAAACTTTTTATGTTTCAATTTTAACTTTGAACATTGAATCAAGCATAAAATTTTCAGAATTAAAACTTTGATCCTCTATCTTGTCCATGATTAGTATATATATAAAGAATAAAGACATTACAACCTTTTGATTTTAGCACAAATGGAGACAAGACATTTTAACCCATATAAAGTTCATGCTTTTGAATATAGATCCACACTTCTTGCTAAATAAGAGTCTTTTACATTATTACCTTCACAAGACTTTAGATATTTGTTTAAAATATAAGTTTAGTTTTTGTTTTCAAATCTTTTTTTGCACTAAATATAAGTTTAAAATTTAACAAAAACAATTTAGAAAATAAAAAGTTTTTTTAGGTATTTGTTTTTATGTATTAGGAATTATTAAATATTATTTTAACTCAAATCATTCCACAATCATGGCATGAAATCTATTTAAGCGTTGTTTATTTAAGATATTCTAGAATGCATGGATGTTGCTTGTTTCATCTTCCAGTTACTAAGTCCAGCCTGCAGATGACTTTGATGCTTCTGAAAGAATGTGAATGATTGGGAATGATTCTTACAATTTGTGTTCGATGTGTGGAGGAGTGAGGTTGGTGAAATGTTATGGTTAACAGCTTGTGAAATTTGTAGTTGTGGAGGGTATATCCCATCATCTGTTGTAGGAAATGGGGATTTTTTATCTAATTATTATTGGCATCTTTGCTGATAATAGGCATACGAGATACCTGATTTTTAGTATCTTTTTGTTGAAATAATGTAGTTGGAGAAAGGGAGAGGAACCTGAAAAATAGCAAGGAGCTGCTGCAATTGTTTTGTTTATCTATGAGATGTAATTTAGTAGTAACATGGATCAGGAAATAGAGGAGACATTGATACAGATCCAGAGTACAACTGTACAAATAAATTCTTGCAATTCAGCAATTTTGGTAGTTAAGACTTCTATAATTGGATTGGAACTCCACCAACTGGAATTCTGCAGTTCCTCTTCCAATGGTATTAGTTGGAAAAAGGTTGATTTTTCTTTTTACCATATTAGCTCCCCTAGCATCCCTCTTGGTTAATAACAAAGAAAACTGCTAGATAGTAGGAGACAGAGTTCAACAAAATCTTTACTTCATCTTTTGCCACTTCAACACCAGCTTTTAAAATGATACTAGTACTTTTCATCCTTGCTTTGATTATTTGATCTACTATAATAAGTGAAAAAAACATCTGACACTTGCTAACATTTGTCTCTAGCTAAAGATCCATATCCACAATGGCCAATGAAGCACACTTTAGATAACTGCTACATAATTAATGTCAACTGTACTCAGCTGTCATACTCCTCATTCTTGGACATTCTCTTTGAATCCTCCCACAGCGCACCTTCAACCCAGTAAAATCCAAATCCAATAGGTTGAATAAGTTCTGCCAAAAATGGGAAAACTGTTAGCTCGAGACCAAGTAACAATTTATGGAATTGATTTAGCTATAATGTTCATTCAGTTCCAAATGTACAGAAACTTACTGAACCAGCCTTGAATCCTGCAATTCATCCAGCTCATTTTCCTCTAAGTGATAATTCAAGGTTGTAAGATAGTCACCATAGGGTCCTTCAATTTGTCTACAACCTAGAGTCTTTCCTTTTTCGTTCATAATGAAATTACTTATGAAAATTTCTTTAACCCAATTTTTTTCTTGGTCTGCTTTTCAAGTTCTATTTCAAACTTTTCTCTATTGCCAATGCCTAGTTTTACCATACTGTCAAATGTTGGAAACTGGGGAAAGTCTATTTGTAGATATTCTCACGTCATAATATGTATTAACTCCATGTAGTTTGAGATTGAAAATTTTGGTTGTCTTGATTGTATACAAATCACACAAAAACAATCTTAATTGTATCAAAAGAACAACTTGCAAACAACTCAACGCTTCACTATTCACATGTCCCTCAAACAACACTCCTCTTACGCAGCTCAGAAAAAGAACACTAAGTCAAAATCATCAAATAGATTGTATGGTCTGGTCAGGCCAGTCTTCAACTTGAAATAATCAGCAAGGCAACTAAAGCAACTCCAAGGGACACCAACGATGTTCCTTGAGCACTTACCAAACTGCACGCTCCAGCGCTGTCTTTGGATGTTCCAAGGCGAGCATCAGCAGATGAGTTATCATTATCAGCTTTTGGTGCCATTGCAGGAGAGGGAGCAGGAGCTGGTGGCTTAGGCTTGAAGAAATCCAAAGGAAGAAGCACCTTGTCCACATGATATATTGCAAGCACCTTATCTGAGTATACAACTCCTGTGACCGTGGCATTAACCACTCCTGTTGAGATATTCACATTGTTGCCATATGCTGTCACGTTTAGTTGCAACCTGCCGGGGTTATCCCCAGCCAGAGTTCTCACGGGGTTGCTCAGCGAATCGAAGTTTGAACTTGAAACATAAGTGGGAAGAACGTGGAACTGAAGAAGTTCGATCTTTTGATTGTCGGCCAGAGAGTTGAGGAATCCTGCTTTGAGTTGTGAAAAGCTACCATCATCTGGTGCAAAGATGGTTAAGCCACCTGATCTTATGGTTATGAGCTGAGCGTTGATTTGGTTGATCAATTGGGTGGTTTTCAGTAGGCGAATTAGGACGTTGAACGATTTGGCCTTCCTTAATATTCTGATGATGTCATCAGGGGAAGAATCAGAGGTATCTGAAGAGGGTGACTGGGGTAGTGTTTGGACAATTGGTTTTGATGGGGCTGTATCAGGTGCTTGGGCTAATGTTGTGGTTAAATATACGGAGCAAAAAGACATGAAAAGTAAGAGGGAGAACAAAACATCCTTCATTTTTCTCTAGGCAATTGCAAGTTGCTGTTGAAGGCTTAGTGCTTTTGAGGATTGCAAGTGATAGGTAAGTAATTTTTGTTGGGAAGAGTGTTTGATGTGTTGAAGATGTGGAGTGGAGTGTTTTTTATAGGGACTAGGTGGGTGGCATGTAGGATAAAGGCGTGAAGCTTTGGTAATGAAATTTGCCTATATTATATACTAACTTGTGTTCTGTGTGAGGTTTGTGGTGGTCCTGGTGGAGATTAAGGTGGTGCATCAAGGTAGATGAGATAAAGGTGATTAAGAGATTTGCACCTTTTGCTTGGCAAAGCAGGAAAAAGAGGAGTTAGAAGTCAGAACTCAATTGGGTGTGAGATGCACATTAATGAAATTGTGATGCTTCCCCTATGCAGTAAGCTGAAACAAAACCCAAGGCTTACCAAGTGCCAAGTACAAGTCCCATGTATGTAGATTCTGAGTTTTTTTCACAGTTGTTATCAATTATGATTATAATTAAATTTTACACTTAAGTGTTACACTTACTTTTTTTAAGAAATGAAAAAGAGAGTAAAACAATGTTGGGAATTTTCCCCCTCTTTCTCTTCATAGAAAAATAAAAATAAAAAAATGTTTTGGGTAGAAAATAAATATAAAAAAGAATAGGAAATCCATGTTTTCTTAACTACGATGTTGTTTCACAAATTGAGTCTTAGATAAGCCAGGGTTAAGGAAATTCCCATCTTAGATTGTTATAGTTATGTTTGGATAAAAGTTAAAAACATATTTTTTGAGAATTGTAATGCACATTTCTGAATTCTAACGTAAATAAAAGGGAAATTTGTTACTTTAAAAGTAAAAGTACTTTTGAATCTTCCTAACTCCAATCTAAGCATACACTACGTTAGACTATTATATGTTCATTCAATGTTGATCATCATCATTATTATGCCCTCATGGATGAGCCGTGTGAACTTAGGGATCAAATATTATCTTATACCAAATATAATTAAGAATGTCTGAAGTCCCCGAATTTCGAAGGCAAGCGAGTTATGTCTAGGCTACATAACTATGGAGGTGCTTTTGCTAGATAAAGAGACACCTTAATGGCTAATGATGCTAGAAAATTGATCGTAAAACTACCTAAAAACTTATGAGTGGTTTCATATATGTTACCTAATTTAAATTACTACTATATATTGTGAGGGCCAGATCTTTGGGAGGTTTACAATTCTTATATTGGTAAGTTGCTTGTTATAATTAGATTAGATGCAATAAATTAAGATTTTGCCACCTTTTCATAAAGTTCTGAAAAGAAAAGAAGTATACTTTTCCCCTACTTTTAAATCATTTTATGAATAAAACACTTGTCATTTCTTTTTCCTCATTGAACTCCAATATAAATAGAACCTCATGGATTTGAATCTTCACGTTAATCCAAGTACCACTAATTAATTTGAAGTTGGCTTGGGATTATCATTTTTCAGTCTTATTCTTAGATGCAATTTGGGTGGTTCAGATGCAATTTTTCAGTACCATTAATTTAGTGCCTTCGTTGAGGATATTACAGCTCTCTTGTACACTTTGCGAGAAGCAAACAATTGTGCGGATTTTCTTAGTGAAATAAAGGTCATATGATCGAGGATGATGCTTTGGGCATTTGAGTTTGATTCCAACTTCCTTTCAGGTTTCATAAGTTTTTATTATTATTACTATTTTTTTCAGATGATTCTTTGGGCATTGCTTTTATTAGGGGTTAGCTCTCTTTTTCTTGTTTTTGTTTCCACCAAAAAGCACATATTAATTGATCGAAGGCTCAATTTTTTCATGAACTATATTGACAATGGATGGATGTGAGAGAATCAGTGAATTGCATGCTAAGTTTCTGTTCAACCACGTGTTAAATACCCTCAAAACAGACTAACACCAACCCTCTAAATTTAGATAACTTTCTTTTTCTTTTTCTACGTACTGAGTATTTTCTGATATTTAAGAATTAAGTTCTTTCAAGACAAAAATATCCCCAAAATTGATTTTATTTGTCTTAATAATTGTTTTTCAAGTACACTTAAAATTAGAAATCCAAGTTTATTAGCATGTTTAGTAGATCAAATTATCTACTACTCAAACATTCCATTAATATATATTATTTTATTAATTAATAAAGTAATTAAAATATTCCATTTCATAAAGATATTAAATAATTTTAATATTTAATTTTTATTTTAATGATAGCATAATATATATATATATATATATAATTAATAGATAAAATATAAATAACTTTTATAGAGATATCATTCTGTTTTCTTTCTTGATGTAGCTTGATTATATTCTTGATCATGTAATAATAATAATAATAATAATAATAATAATAATAATAATAATAATAATAATAATAATAATAATAATAATAATAATAATAATAATAATTAGAGAGAAAGTTATTGTAAATATTATTATTTTTATTATTATTACTATTATTATTATATATCAAATTATTGCATACTAGAAGGAATAAACTAATACAACTATTCTAATTCATTTAGTCTTCTCAAATTCAAATCTTGGGTATCTATAGTATTCTTACCTATCATGAAAGGTATATACTTGTGATTTCCAAGTAATTGTATTAAACACTCATAAAAGAAAAAATTATTATCTATAATAATCTTATCTAACTTAAAAAAACATAGAGAATTAATAACTTTGGCTTCTTACAAATAATTTATACCTGCATTTTTTTCGAAGAGTCACATTGAGAGGAATGCATCATTCTGTTTAGCTGAACTCATAGTTGAAGATTATTTTTTTTGAAAGAGTGATACGTGAACACCTTTATATACTAATTATATACTTTATTAGCAACATATATATACATGTTGTAAGTTTAAGTGTCTATGTATCATTTATTTTTTAATTTTTATAATTCAGCCACGTTTTTTTAATATATCCAATAATTTTTTAAAAAGAGTACTTTAAATATCCTCTTTGACACCTTACAAAATATTTTAAACTAGCTAGTATTATATAGGATTGTACTTCATAATTTTATTTTTTTACAATTAAATTTATAATACAAATATTTTGAATGTATAAGTAGTATTTTATATTTATAATGAATTATTTAAATTATGAAATAAAACATATTTTTAATTTTCTATATTTAAAAAAAAATGAAATATATTTAATTCAGAGATAGAAGTAAAAGATAGTTGACCGGAATGGATAGACAATTGTGAGAGTGAAATTCTCATTCTTCATGTTGAATATTTTAATTTGTAATATAGGAGTAAATATACAGCATTATAATAAAATAAGTATATTTAATATCTTAAAAAATTAAACACTTTATTTAGTATTATTTTGTTTTCTTTTGTGGTTAGGAGAATCGTAATAGGATGGACTATAAAATTGTGGAAAATGTTTCTTGATTATAAATTGGGACAACAAAATATTATCCCTTTAATTTTGTAATATATTTTTTTGATGCATGGATAAAAAAAAAAAACTTAAAAATGTCATAACTACTCTAAAATCATTGCATACAATATCATATATGATATGTTTTCATGTTGACCAAATCAAATAATAGAACTCTAAAATTATTGACTGTAAATACAATAATAAAGGTAAACAAAACTTCTGTATCATTTTTCTATTAAGATATCTTCGTTGCAACTTATACACAAATTTCTCGTAAGTAATACACAAGATATGAAGTTTTTTCTTATAGGGGGATCGAAGAGAACTAGTAGAACGAAGAAAGCCTTCATAAATCAAATAGAATTTCCACCACATACAACCTGAAACTTGAATCATTATAGAGAGAGAGAGAGAGAGAGAGAGAGAGAGAGAGAACAATTATTTAAAATCACTGTATGTATCTGCAAAATGTTGCTCATATTCACCTTTCACTCCACCCCAATGGTATAGTTTCAGTTCAATGCTTCATTACGTAAATGCTGCAATGAAAAGTGCAAGAACTGCAACCCACATAACATGCCTTTGTTTCACACTGATAGCATCCGATTCAGCATCATCTGCAGTAGTAGCAGTGCTGTCCGCAGATTTCTTCTTAGACCCTTTCGCCTTTTCCGGCGCCGGAGCCGGAACAGGAGGCTTAGCTTCAAAGAAGTCCCGAGGAAGAAGCACCTTGTCCACCTGATACACGGCGAGCTGGTGATCGGTGTACACGGTGCCACCCAAAGTAACGTTAACAACGCCCGTTGTCATGTTCACTTGGTTCCCTCCGGAGCTTGTTATGTTCAGCGCCAACCTATCAGGGTTTTCACCGGCCTGTGTTCTCACAGGGTTGCTTAAAGTGTCGAAATTCGACACGGAAACGTACGTGGGGAGCAAATGGAACTGGATGAGCTCGTTCTTCTGTTGGTCGTTCAGGGAGTTGAGGAAACCCGGTTTGAGGCTGGAGAAGGCGTTGTCGTTTGGTGCAAATAGGGTTAGGCCGCCGCTTGTGGTGAGGAGTTGGGAGTTGATTTGGTTGGAGACTTGTGTGGCCTGGAGGAGGCGGATTAGGGTTGTGAACCCTCCTGCCTTTTTGAGGATTCTTATGATGTCTGTCGGGGGTGCCGAGGGTACCGGGGCCGGGGCGGCCGCGGTGGAGGGGGTGGCCGGGGCGGTCGGTGCCGCGGCCGGTGACTGGGCTAAAGTGGTGGTGGAATGGGAAAATAGTACTATTAGAAGGGGGAGAGAGAAGAGTGGAATGTGCTTCATCATCACCATCCTTTAATTTGTTTGACTGATGTGGGGATGGTGTGGTGATGAGAAAGGAAGGGTGGTCCTTGAAGTGAGGGCTTGTTGATGTGGGGATGATGGAGGGAGGGGAATATATGGAACCCTGAAAGAGTGAAAAGGGCAAAAGGGATTTGTATTCTTTGAGTTAGGTGGAATGTTGTTTCTTTAGAAAGTTTAGTTGTTGGCAGATCTGCATGCTTATACATCAATAAAAGGTGGTGTGTCATAGAGATGCATTAATATACTTTGATAGCCAGTGGGATTTTGCTTGGGAAGGCAGGAAAACCAGTGAGATCTATGTGGTTGTGTGTGGGGGAAAAATTAATTTTTCATTTCTTTTTTATATCTCCATAATTTTTACATCTTAGTTTATACACATATTTTTTAATTTGCTTTAGTATGTCTTGATGTCAAAGTATGTTAACATGATAAGTAATTAGGTATTCCATCTTTGATTAGTGCATATGCAAAAATATATATTAATAAAAATTAATTCTTAATATTTTAAGAGATAATCTTTAACTTTAGATCTTGGGATATCCTAATTAATAGAAAAAAAGTCTTTGATGTCAAAATTGTAGGATCTAAAACAAAATAAAGAGTGTATCTATAGAAATTAAGATGAATTAAAAAGTGAATGTATAAAGATTAAAATAATAATTTATAATTGTAGGAACTAAAACGTAAATTTTTTTGTAGGCATAAAAGATCAAATAAGTAATTAACTTCTAAAAAAAACAGTATGATAGCGTAGCATTCACTTGTAATTCTTGTGAAGTAGCAAAACAATCAAGTGCTAGCGGCTAACTTAAGGAAGCAGTCCCTAATTAACTTTTGCAAGACAATTTGATGATGCAATAGTGCTACTTCGTCGGTGTTGAAGGCCAGCGGGGACTCCTTAATTAGCTTATTATACTAATTGTCTTTTTAAAATTTTAATGTTAATTTGATTTGGCAAAACCACGCTTTAACATATCATCATATAACTTAGACTAAGCCGAAAGAAATTTCTCTCGTATGTAGGGTGTTAGCATAAATTGTTAGATGCTTATTTTATCCTTTACATTTTTTAAGGTTACCATGATGTACGTCGCAAATTATCTACCAATTTATCTTCTGCGTTTAGAAAGGTCAATGCAATCGTGTGCAGAAACGAACGGTGGCCATTTTAAGTCACTCTTGAAAGTTTTTTACCTGAAGCATCATATGATCTGATCAGGTGGGAAATTTCGCAAACTTGACTTTCAGAAAAAAAAGTATATGGGACACCTACGAGTGTATATATAACCATCGAGCCATAAGACTAAAAGAAGTTTGAATATGTTTTAAAATTACAACCAGCTACTAGATTCCGAATACTCACTCTAACATGATCTTTCAAATGATCATTCACAGACAATTATTTGATTGTCTCCACGGAATGTAAGTTGAGAGGTTCACTTCAAGTTAATAGTTTTTCTTCATTCTGGAAATAGGATAGAGACAGCCATCACCATTGAAGCATTGACATTTAACAATCAGGTAATCTAGAACATAGTATATGTATCTCCCTTTCACGTTTTGGTCGGACATCAGCGTAGCTTTGATTGTTAGGCTAGATTTGAGTCAATGCATTAAATAATAATTTCTTTTTCTTCTAAAAGTAAGATATTCTCATAACTAAAAGTTATAAGACTAATTTTTGAAGCCTAAACATTACCAATTGAAGTGGATTTAATTTGTGGCTTCCAACAAAGTATTTTTACTGAGGAAAGTCATGATTGTTAGGCTAGATTTGAGTCAATGCATTAAATAACATATTAAAGTGGGCTCAATTGGACTCCAACTTACAGGGTTTTGCATTATGTGTGGTTCTTAAGAATACATATTAAAGGATGATAGAAAAAGAAACTCATTATGGCTTGGTTCACAGGAGTGCTGATTTTCAGGTTCTGGAGAGAGAATAGGTTTACTTTTGAGTCTTTTCACCACCCTTAATAGAGGAAGCCATATCTAGTGACATCATATTTCTGATTAGCAAATAAAAAAATGAGAGAAAAGTAAAAGAAATATATTTTCGTCTTGTAATATGAAAAGGACAAATGAGCTTCCAATGCAGGAAAATTGAGAATTCCAAACAAGAAAAATTATAGTAGAGGATTCTGAAACTCCAACGAGCTCGTAGCCATTACCAAATGATATTGTTTAGAAACTATAAATATTACTTGAAACATGGAATATGCGAGAGTGTTTCCGCATGACTACTGGAGCATCCATATATCATATATGGCATTCTAATCCAAATATTTAATTAGCAAAACCTTCCTACACATAGGATTATTAAAAAAATACAATATGAAATCTTAAAAGTACAGCATTACTATATATTACTCATCATGATCGATGTTTCCATTACAAAACGTGACATAAGATTAAATAAAGTATAAGCTTAAATTTCCCACTGCTGGCTTGCTTTAGATTTTCTATCATCCTCCTTTGCCTGCTGCACTTCTCTCACGCAATGCATCCTCAGCTTTCACTCTCTCAGGAACAAAATCTGAACAAGCAAAAGCAATGTAAAAAACCTTGTAGGTAGTAAGGTGAATGCAGGGAAAGGTAAACTTAAGAACAAAATAGCATTGCAACAGGGATACGAATTATCAACAAGAAAGTCATATCTCTTATCCTTGCTAACAACGTTTGCTGAAAACAAAAACATGTGATGATTAGCAATTGGAAAATATTTAATAGACTCAATGAGCATGTAATAGCAGACACACAAACAAACACAAGGGTGAAGGTTCAATTTATATGTTCATAAATTAAACGTAAGTAGTTCTACAACTGATTTAGGTCATACCTCCATACTAAATGTTATGGAGGCTAATATTCTAAGTTTTGACTGCCAACAAGAGTTTCACAATATTCACAATCTTCAGTATGGGTATGACGTATCGGTATGGTATGCTACTTGTGGGCCACGGATCACTACACCTAGATTCTAGATTCTTTTTACATGTCACTAAGACACAATTGGTACCGAGATTCTGATTCTTTCAACATGTGAGTAACGCATAATCAACATTCAAGATTTTAGATTTTTCGTACACGTGACTAAGGCGCAATTCACACTAGGATTTTCTAAATTCTTTCTACACATGACAAAGACACAATATATTAACTCCAAGATTGTACACGTGACTAAGGCACAATTAGCATTGATGTTCTTTCTACAAATGACAAAGACACAATTAACATCTGAGATTCTAGATTCTACATGACTAAGGTGCAATTGATACGGGGATTCTAAATTCTTCGTACACGTGACTAATGCACAATTAACAATTATACACTACATTACAGCAAACATACTAGACTATATTAACCCAATTTCGAACATCATTGAACTCGCATATAGATAAAAACATTACCTAGGTGATCATAACTGAGACATTTCTTGCGGTCCTCAGCACAACAGGTATAAGCTTCTTGCACAAATTGCTCAACGAACGTCTCCTGCAAGGAAATTAAAAGGGAAGCGACGAAGGATAGAGACATCGAGAAAGATGAGAACGAATAGAAACCTACCGCGGCAGTGTTGACGGCCATCAACGCGTCCTTTGAAACACGCAAATCAGGATCTTCGAGCTTAATTATTGTCCTGATATGGCTCATCGTAAATGCCAATTTGAATCCCTCGTCTGGCTTTGAATTTCCATTGCTGAGCTTGGCCTACTTATTCTTCTGCTGGTTCTAGCCTTCTTGGTTTTGCTTTCGGATTTGAAGATTTCTGCGTTTTTTGGTATTCTTCTTCTATTTAGGTTTGGGAGTGTTGGAGGAAGCCATTTTAATTGCATGACACTGAAGTGTAAGCACTCCGACACAGGATTTTCAGTTTCACCCTCCGTCGGATTGAGGATGTCCAAGACGAAGAGTGCGAGGAGCCATTTCGAAATTCGAACTTATATATAGTTTGAGGTTTTGACCAATCATTTAATTTTGGTTTAATTAAACCTTTAGTTTTATCATATCTCCCAGTTGTTATCTTTGAAACTAATATTTTAGTTTCTATAATTTATTTTAATTCTTCATGTAGTTTAAATCTATTTTTTTATTTGCATTTTAATTTTTTTAGTTTCTATAATTTAAAAGTAATTTTTTTAATTCTTATATTTTATATTTTAATTCTCTTTTAGTAATATTATCAATTACAATTAACTATAAAAATATTAATAAGTAATTGATAATTAATTTATCACAAAATAATTTATAATAAAAAAATAATTGATAATTTATAATTAATTTATAGTTAATTATATTTTTAATAAGGATTAAAAAATAATTAAAATACAAATTTTACTTTCAAATTATAGAAACTGAAAAAAAATTAAAATATAAATTATAAAGATCACTTTTAATTCTGGGAACTAAAAGGTATTAATAGTGAAATTATAAGGTCAAATGAATAATTTAATCTTTAATTTTTTAAATAATAAATGTTAGGTCAATTTTTAATTTAACCAATATTATTAAAAAAAGGTCAACCAACATTAAATTAAAAAAATTTGACGGACATTTACATTTTGAAAACTACTATGTAAAAATAATTGACCAATATTTAATTTTTTGAAGTATATTTTCTTCATGAATGTTGGTGAATTTTTTATTGATCAACATTAGGAAAAAAATATCCAACATTAAATTGAAAAAATTTACTGATATTTATTTTCAGAAACTATGTAAAAAAGAATTTACCAACGTTTGATTTTCTAAAGTATATTTCTTTTAAATGTTGGTCAATTTTTAATTTTATCATCATTAATGGAAAAAAAAATTGACCAACATTAATTTTAAAATTTTTTACCAACATTTAATTTCCTGGAACTGTATAAAGAAAATTACCCACATTTATTTTTATTTTTATAAAGTCTATTTTTAACATAAATGTTGGTCAATTTTTAATTGGGCCAACATTAATAAATAAAAAAATTGATCAACATTAAATTGAAAAAATTACCAACATTTAATTTCGAGAAACTAAGTAAAAAGAATTAACAATATTTAAAAATTTGTTTGATTTTTTTTGTTTAAATATATTTGAGAAATATGAATACTTCATATGAAAATGGATACGAATATGAACCTTAATTTTTACCATTGGCCCCTCTTAATGTTTTAGTCTGGCTCGGTCTTTGTCATCAATCAAATTAATTCCTCAAGATATAAGATCTCTTATTATTTCGTTTTCATTTATTTAAATTAGCATTATACGTTTTACTTATTAAATTTATTATGATTGGCTTAATAGAGGGTTTGAACAGTTTGCATAAAGCCTTAAGTTCAACTTTATTTTTGCTTATTGTACCAAAAATACTATTTTTCTTATTAATGAGTAAAAGTATTTAAGATATCCTTGTGTGGATCACATAGTAGTTTATTCTAATCACGCAAAAGGTTAAAGATTTAATTTTTTTAATCATTATGATATTAATATGAAATATTTATTGATTTTTTTAATGATTAATTTTTATCAAAAATTTAATTAGTCACGTTTAATTAGTAGGTAAATTTTCCCTTTCAACTATTTTTTTCCATCATAATACTTAAACTCACATCTTTATTTTAAGAGGAATTAAACCTAGTATTTTACTTCCACCATAATCATAATAGGTGATAATCGATTATTTATTTAATTCAATTATTGATTATTCAATGTGAATAAAATAAGTGTACTTGATTAATTGCACTGTATGCACTTACTTTATTTCACGTTAAAAAGGTGCATGCTCAAACTATATACCAACCCCTTATATATTCATAATTAAGCTCACTCTATTAGCAAATGTTAATAAACTTTAAATTCTCAAATCATTTATAATCAAATTAATATAAAGGGAAAATTAATAAATTCTTGTAATAAATTTAATTACTTATCACCTTTAAAATAGCAATAATATATTGTGAAAGAAAAATACTATTAAAAAGAAAAAAATAAATTATATTTGAATACGTTATCTAAAAAGGGAAAAAAATGTTTTCACCAGACTACAAATGGTGAATTTCCAACCCGAATTCGGCCATAGAAATTTGTATTTTAAACAGGCTACTAGCAGTCCCACACGCTTTATCTTCAATAATCAACACCAACTTTAGAAAAAAAAATATGAAAAAAAATAAATGTTGGTGAACATTTTTACTAATGTTGGTCAAACTAAAAATTGACCCAACATTTATGAAGAAAAAAAGACTTTAGAAAATTAAATGTTGGCCAATTATTTTTACGTTTGATTTTTTAGGTTTTTTTTTTTTTAAATAACTTTAGCGATCGAATTTTCAATTGCAAACTATTGAACATTGTCATGTTTTCATCTAACATTTTTGCGACTGACTGCAAAATCTTTTACTTTGTTGTGACAAAAAAAATCAATTGCTTAACTCGTTTATTTCAATTTTTTGCCAAAATGTTCATGTGTTGCTAAAATAGGCAATTATTTTTAGAGACCGATAAATTTTGGTGGTTAATTGATATTTTTCTCGCAATTAACTAATGCAATATAACATGAATGCTAACAAATTTTAATTTATTGTTTTTTATTAGTTTTCTAGTAAATTTTTACACAACATTTTGACATTAGTAATTTAAAAATCAAAATATAATCATAATAAGAATTATTAGGAAAAACATCTTATAAATTATTGAGAAAATTATTTTATTACAATGATTTTTTTGTTGGGATATATAGCATATATATGACAACAATTTAAATTATTAACATAAATAAGTTGACAAAAAAATGTAAAAATGAAAATGATAATTATTGTTGTGAAAACATCATTAGTGACAACAAAATTCAATGCTGTTGAAAACCTCTTGCAAGCACTTATCACCATAATAGGAAACAGTATTTTTTTTGTTTTGTTCAGATGAGTGATTTTTTCAATGGTTTTAAAAATATTTTTTCAATGAATTCGTGCATCTGTTTGTTGTAAATTGTAATTAGGTTAAAATTGATGATTTCCGACATACAACACAAATCTTGACCATGAGTGGTTACGTAAATACATAAAGTTAGCTCTAGAATTTAATTTTTAAAGTCTACTTTTATCATAAAATGTTGGTAAATTTTATTTTGACCAACATTTAATTTTTTTTAATTTTTCATATTTCAAAAATTTAAATTCCAAAAAAACATTTTTGTATGTTTCTAGAGCTCACTTTGAGTGATTACGTTCATGGTCAGAATTTGGGTTTATGTAGGAGATTATCAATTTAAACCTCATTACAACAAAGAGATGCACAAATTCAAACGACAAATTAATATTTCAGTGCCCTTTTAGGGAAGCTAACCCATGCACTGATTGTCTCTCCAAAACGGGCTCTTCTTCTAAAGTTGAATTCACCTTGTTGGATTTGTGTCCTCCTTTGGTGTTGCCTTTTGCTATGGCTGATGCTTCAGGAGTTGTGCACTTTAGATAGTTGATGTTAGTTTTCTTCTGCTTTTCCCGTTCTGTAAAAAAATTCAAACTTCAACATTTAGATGTCATTTGCTGTGAAAAAACTAATAATTTTATTAAGTAGGTGTTATATATGAAAATCTTTATTTCTCCAAGTAATTAATGTGATTGAGGCAACTACTTTAGAAATCCACCCCCTTCGAGTTTTTTTGCTAAAACATTGAGATGAAGTCATCTCATGTATACTATTATAACCAAACATGATCGCAAATTGAATTACATAAAAAATATATCCAATTTAATCTAATGAAAATTTAATTTAATTTTCTAATTAGTTTGGTTCTAAATTTAAATTTATCCAATTTAATCTCCATATATATAAACGTATAAATTTATTCTTGTTTCAACCAAAACAAAAGCAAACAGAATATATATATATATATATATATATATATATATATATATTCTTCTTGAAGAAAATTTTCTAAAAATACTCTCGTTAAAGAATATATAACAACTAAAAATACTATTGTTTGAGATAGTTTATAGAGAGAGGAATTCAATGTGAAATAAAATAAGTGCATTTTAAAGAGTACATATATTTTGGTGACACGGTAGGTTTTTTTGCATATCTTTCTTATCGATAGATCTTTATCTTCATCATTCTTGTTCACCAAAATTTTAGTTTAGCTTACTATTTTTGTAACTCGGAACCGAAATGATAAAACATGAATAAGGTCGGAAAATGAAGGCTGGAAGGTTATGTGGAAATCATTTTACCAACACTTGATAAAAGAGAGACGTGGATATTGCCTAACATCAATTGTGTGCATGATTTCATTAATAATAAAAGAGAAAACGATGATAAAAGGTCACAAAAATAACATGGTTTTGTTTTTAGTAATAAATAAATACATATTTGAGGAATTTTTTTAGTTTTGTAAAAAAATAAAGCAAAACCCGTACATTTGTGGAAACAACATTTGATATGTTGGAGAATGTCTGATGTTAGTAAGAAAATAAAGACAAGTGATCCTTAGAAGTCTTAATCAAGGGAAGCAAGTTGACAGAAAACTACCTTTCCCATCAAATTTATTTTGAACTCTAACAGATTTATAACTACTTTTGTGTTAGTTTCTACATCTATTCTTAATCTGTATATAAGTTCCTTTTATGTAAATAAGACACAAGCTTGTTTTGATAAAAAAAAAAAAAAACTTAATCAAGGAAAGCAAGCTAACAGAAAATTACCTTTCCCGCCAAATTCATTTTGAACTCTAACAGATTTGTAACAAGCTTTGTAACTATTTTTGTGTTAGTTTCTGCATCTATTCTCAATTTGTATATAAATTCATTTTGCTCAATAAGTAAGACAGAAGCTTGTTTTGATCATCTTGCTCAATTTCTTTGCTTTCTTGTTCATAAGCTTTTCCTCTTATCTTCTCGAGCAATAGCCTCTGTTTTTCTTTATCTCGATAACTACTACACCTAATATGCAAATCTGTACGTGGTGATTCTCTAGTACAAACTTGATTTCTGACAAGAAGTTCAATGTGAGGCGCTAAAGAAAGTCCAGGCACTGGCTATAATGCTGGAAAAGAAAATATATCTAGTAGTTGAGCATTCACGCCAATTAATTGATCAAGGCGACATTATGCTAATTAAGTCACATGTTCCATGCTAGGTGGATAACATTTTAGATCTTCGTCTAATGTTTGTCTTCTAACAGCATCTCAAATATTTTTAGGCAACACTTGTCTAAATGTCCCACATGCCCGACCAATGTCAGACATTATTCCCTCAAGCTGCCTTGAATCTGAGTGTTGTAACTGAATTTGTTTTGCAGTTGGGTCTACTCCAAATGCTATAAATACTTGACCTCAAATAAAATAAAATAAAAAGAACGAATTGGAAGGAAAATTCTCACATCAGTCACCCTAGAAATAAGATTTTCATGCACTCCCTTGGAGACCCAACCATTGAGAGAGGAGCTTGAAGATTCATGGATTCACCATTATCCGCACCATTTCTTACTTATCCACTTGTAATTTCTCCATGTTTTGCTAAATTTATTGTAATTATAATTGGATAAACTTTGTGAAATTTCTCTATAGATCTTATGATTTAATATAGTTCCTTGTTCTTAGAACAATTTGTACTCTAGTTTTAATATTTTCTCCCAACTAAGATTTGCTAACAATGATGCAAGTATAGGCATAATGAGGAATCATATGTGTTCTGCTCTGATTTGAGTATTAAAACATTGTGTCTTATATTGATACCTGAAATGATACTTCATGTGTTCTCAAAGATCTCAAACATATGTTAATATAAATAGGTAGTTTAAATTAATTTTTATAAAGGAATTTAGCTAATATTTTAAGTTGTGTAATGTATAAAGGGATGCCAATGATTTTATTTTAAATTAAGAAGGATTAGTGTGGAAGTTAATAAAAGTAGGAAGTATTTGGCTAATTTCATAAAACTTCAAGAATAGTAACTGTGATTTACTCTATAAATTATATTTTAGATTTATAATAAATAATTTAAATTATAGGATAAGATAACACTACAAGATTAAAGTTTTTTTTTCAACAACAATTGTCATCGGTAATTTTAAAATACTGAAAAAACACTTATCTCGACAAACAAACAAAATTTCATTGCATATCATGGCGATAAGTGTGTTGCGAAAAGATTTTCAAAATCTTGAATGTTGTTGTCACTAATTCTATTTTCACAATAATAATTATCTGAGTCATTTAAATATTTTTTTCCAAACTTATTTATGATAACAATTTAAATTGTTGATATATACATGTTATATATCCAAACAAAAAAAACTTGGTAATAAAATCATTTTCTCAATAGTTTATAAGATGTTTTTTTCTCAATAATTCATGTAGTCACTATATTTTTATTTTAAATTAATAATGTCAAAATATTGTGTTGAAATTTTTTAAGATCGTGTTGAGCAACACTATTGGGACACACATGTCAAGATCTTTGAGCCTCTTGTTCGCATTCTGAACCAAAATTAATATTTGGGAGAAAAAGTTGGTTCCCAAGAGAATAAAAAAAACGCGGCAATTCAAAATATAGATGAATAGGGCCAAACAAAAACAGTAGTTGGATTGGATTTGACAAACGTTTGAAGGCTTAGAACATCAAAATAAACATACCCTTTGTACGCAGTAAAATAGCCTATGATTTCAAGGCATCCCTTCTATGTCCGTACGTTAATGTCATCATTGGAAATACCATAATCCAAATTAAGTATGTAGAGATTTGTCTCTAGTTCTATGGAAAATGCTCGACCACCTTGACCTGGATATGCTGTCGTGTGCACGGCCTAATATGCATACATGTTATGCTGCCACGCTGCCTTCCAGTGTTGAAACAAAACGAACAAAAACGATGAGGCAAATTACAGCACTGTGAGAATCTATGAACGAAAATAAATTTGAAACTAAAAACCAAATCAGATGAAAATGAATACCTTAGGTCCTGCTCAAAGAGGTTTTTCGTTTTGAAATTTTAAAAAATCAAAATCAGTTTTAGTTTTGAGTTTCAATTTATTCTTTATTTTTAATTTTTAAGAAGATGTTACAAATTGAAGATAAATAAAATGAGTCAATCGTTTTATCTTATCTTGCTTTACTATGAAATAATAGTGATGACAAAGATAGCAGAATGAGAGTGGAGGCACTAGTGATAATGACGGTAGTGATGGTCATGACAATAATGATGATGTTTGTGAAGTGATAATGGTAGCCATGACACAAATGATGGGTGAAATAGTGACAATAATGATGATGGTGGAATGGTGATGGTATCATTAGTAGTGATGGAATGGCGGTGACTGATGAGAGTATTTTAAAATCTTGTCTGACCCAACTAATCAAATCAATTCGATTGCGGCCCAAAGGTTTGGTCGGGTCAAGTTGCTTATCAGATTGACTACACATCGAACCCAATGCAATCCGGTACGACCCGATCGGATTTGTGGTTAAATTAGTGACCCATTGGCCTAGGGCGGGTCATGCTCAAGGGAGGCAACATGTTAGGTCATGTAGGCCAATTAAGGTTGGATATAAAATTTTAATTTTTTTAATAAAGATTCATTCAATTAGTAACCCACTAGTTCAACCATTATCTCAATGTCTTGACCAAGCCAATCACTGATTCGATTTTTAAAATTATGGGTGGTGGTGGGGTGGAATAGTGAGAATAACGACAACAACAACGATGGAGGCGAAATGGTGGCGATGGTGGTAGCAACGATGTTGGTGGTGATAGTGGTGGAATGATAGTGGTGACGACGACAACAATGATATGGGTGAAAGTGGTAGCAGCAACAATAATGATAATGGAGGCGGTAGAATGGTGGCGGCGACAATGATGGTAGTGTTAGTGAGGGTGGCAGATGGTGGTACTGACGATAGTGTGGTAATGATGGTGGTGGAGGCGGCAATGATGGATGTTGTGGAATAGTGGTGGTGGAATGGAGGCGACAATAATGACGGTGTAGTGGTTGGGATGGTGGTGGTTAGAATGTGTTTTTTAAAATAAAAAGTCAAATTCACAAAACTTTTTTTCTTGGCTTTGATAATAATGAAAAACTATTTTGAAATTGAGTTAAAAATTAATTCAGCTCCATTGTTGCATAATGTGTTTTATTTTGGGAATTACATTTGAAAATTGAAAACTAAAAACTTACAACCACCTCGAGCGGGGCCTTAGTTGTGGTATATGGTGTGACATGTTTGGTGACACAATTGGAGAAACAATGAGTAGGTCCAAGTCTTAATGGTTGGGTTTAGCCCCTAGGTTTGCGTGGCATGGAAGGAATTGAGGTCGACAATGGTAGAGCGAGCAAAGGATGATGTTGGTGACAACACTTGCAAAGATGGAAATAAGAGATGCACTTAATGGGAGAGAACCAAATTTGCATTTTTTTTTTGTTAAATATTTAAGGAGTATTTTGTAATTAAGATATTTTAAAGTTAATAGGTAACAAATTATTAAAGGCAACCATTCATTAAAAAAAATATTATATCTATTGATCTATTTTAATGGTTCACTAATGCACCACCTATTGGGATTTAGGACCTATTAGATTGTTCGCCCAATAATTTACATACATTTATCTATTTTTAGAGAAAAGTAAAGAGAGAACCTAAAGAGTTGACATAATGGTGTAAGATCCCACTGCGTTCACATGAGTGAAAACAATTTATTTAGCAGAAAAATTCATGTTCAATTCTCACCTTGTGTTGAATTAGGAGCAATCACTCACTACAAGTGGAATAAGTCTCTAATTCAATGAGTCAGGGAACACCCCTAATCTTTGACTTAGGACCAAAAAAGAAAAGTAAAAAAAGAGAGAAATGAGAAGGAGGCGTGACGGAGAGACGATAAGGAGGAGAGGAGGATAAAGGTGGGATTGGAAGTAGAGAAGGTTAGTCTGAGCATTTTAAAAAATCTAAAGAAATTGAGGGACATGAGGAATAATTAAAGCACGTGTGAATAGCAATTTCCTTTGTTTTAACGCCTAGCAGTCCAAAATCACCATTTTATTAAACAGAGGGAATTTCTAGGGACACCTAGTATTTTTGCTGAGGCACCCAGCAAAACAATAAAAGGGCAAAAATGTCCTTCATTTTTTCACGGATCGACGATCCGTATGATTCATATGGATTGATGATCCGTAAAAAAACTCATACGGATCTGAGTTTGTTTTTTTTTTTTTACATACGGATCTGCAATCTATATTGGGCCTACGGATTCCCAATCCTTATGTGGCCCATAACTTTTGTCTCCTGACTGAGCTAATAGACACATTATGTTCTAAACAAATAGTGTCGCTATATATAATAGACACAAAAATTATATAATGAGTTTTTCAATATATAAAATATATTTTTCAAATCTGTTTAAAATTTAGTAATCTTGTAATTTACAATGCAAAATCAACTATTAAAATTTAGTTTTTTTTTTAAAAAAATCAACCCATTAAATCTAATAATCAACTACTAATGGTGTAAATTACACTTGAAAGACACCTAAAATTCTAAAATATATATTGTTTGAAAATAAAGTAATACATTTTTACAAAAGTATCCTTAATTTAGTATAAGCTCTTAATTACTAGTTTTTTAAAAATTGTTTATAAAATTTCTGGAATCCCACAAAAGTAGGACCTTAACGACCCAGTTTATATACTATCGTGATAGTAAAATTTTTTAAAAATTATTTTTTTAGAAATTTTTTATTCATTTACTTTATTTAAAAAAATTGATAATTAAAAAATTTTGATATTTAATTGGATGATGTATTTAAATATTTTTTTATGGCAAATAATAATTAAATAAATTTGATATTTTTTACATATATAAATACTTATTAAACCTATGATTTTTATTTATAATTTATATATGTAAACAAATTAATTATTAGATAAAAAATAATCATCACAAAATTTATTATGTAAATTTATATGTACATTAAATATAAATTAAAAATTTTAATGTTATATATAGTCACACTATTTGTTTATAACATAATGTGTCTATTAATTTAGTTGTTTGAATGTTATGTTAATAATAAAATAACTCATACGAATCGGTACAAGAGTGAAGAATATGTTGGCTCTTTCCCTGTTTTGTTGGATACCCGTAGAAATTCCCTTGAACAGATTAGGAAAAGGTAAATGGGCCCAATTTCCAGCCCAAGCTCAGCTATAAGACTTTGAATTTCGAACCGAGTGTGAGCACGCTTCTTCTTGGAGACCTGCTTCCGACGGACGCTGAAAGTGAAACGCAAAATCCCGTGACGGAGTGCTTCCACTGCACTGTCATACAATGGCTTCCTCCAACACTCCCAAACCCGAAAAGAAGAAGAGTACCAAAAAATCCGAAATCTCCAAAGCCGAAAAGAAGAAAACCAAAAACGCTGAAATCCCCAAAACCGATGGCAAAACGAAGAAGAACAAAGAAATCTCACAAGAGGAGAACAAGAAGAAGATTAAGAAGGCCAAGCTCAGCAACGGCACTTCAAAACAGCGAGACGAGGGATCCAAAAAGGGAGTAGCAGCAGAAGGAAACGGAGAAGAGGCGAAAATGAACGTGTTTCCGATGAATCGCATCAGGACGATGATTAAGGGCGAAGATCCCGAAATGCGTGTTTCTCAGGAAGCATTGTTTGCCATCAACAACACTGTGGTAGGTTTTCTATTCCTTGCGTCTTCTTCTCCTCTTTTTCGATGTCTCTATCCTTCTTCGTTTTCCTCCTTTTCATTGCAGGAAAAGTTCCTTGAGCAGTTCACGCAGGACGCTTATGCCTTTTGTGCTCAGGACCGCAAGAAATGCCTCAGCTATGATCACCTAGGTAATGTTTTATCGATATCTGAGTTCAGTGATATTCGAAATTGGGTGGCTTCTATAGTCTATTTTTTGCTGTAATGTAGTGTACAATTGTGAGCCCTAGAAAGAACACAATTGCTGCCTGGGGAGTCTTAAAGCTCCCTACGAAACCGAGTGATCATCCACAATCTATTTAAGAAGTGCATCCTCTCACCTCATGTGTGTTCAAAGAGGGGGTGATGCAAATTGTGCCTTAGTCACTTGTAAGAAGAATCTAGAATCTCGGTTCCAATTGTGCCTTAGTCACGTCTAAGAAGAATCTAGAATGTGAATGTTGATGCCAATTGTGCCTCAGTCACGTGTAGGAAGAATCCAGAATCTCAGTGCCAATTGTGCCTTAGTCACATGTAGGAAGAATATAGATCTCTCTGTGCTAGGCTCGTGGCCCACAGGATCTTTAGACCCTAAAGCCACAATGTGATGGACTGAGCCAGTTATAATAGGTGGTCGGTCTATAGACTCAATTGGTCTGCAAGTGTGGCTCAGCCCATATTAGGTGCTAGGCTTGATGGAACCTTTCTTACTCAGTCAGCTAGAGGTGGTGGTCTGATTCTCGGCCGTATAGTTCATAGTCTATCAAGCATGTAGTCTGAAAGGAGCAGGAGGTTGCACTTTCGGCTGGACGGTTCAATAACATTTTCCAACTACTTGTTTTTCCAACATTGATGTTTATATCAATGTTTTGAGAATTCGGGGATATTTTTCTTTATATTAGTTGAAAATATTGAAGACTTCTGAGTTTTGGGCTTATAATTATAATTTGACCTTTTTTTCAATGTACTTGAAGATGAACTGCTTGAGTAGAATTCCTGATCATTTTGTTAGTTACACTTTTGAGGTGAGGGAGGTGAGACTTTGAAAGGCTTTAGTCTTAAGGTAGGAAATGTCATACTGGTTTCAACCTGATACAGTGAGGCTCATAGTCTAGTACTTATGCCAAATCAAATTCATAACGGTAATTCAGTAAATATTTTATTTTTTCCATGTAATGTGAATTAAGGAACTTGTTTGTGTCCATGCTTGTTGAGTCTATTAAATATTTTCCACTCATTGATTTGTCACCTGCTTTTCTTTTCAGCACATGTTGTAAGTAAGCAAAGGAGATATGACTTTCTCTCTGGTAATTTTGGTATCCCTGTTGCAATGCTATTCTATTCTTAAGTTTACTTTTCCCTGCATTCACCTTACCCTACCTACAAGGTTTTTTACATTGCTCTTGCTCGTTCAGATTTTGTTCCTGAGAGAGTAAAAGCTGAGGATGCATTAAGAGAGAGAAGTGCAGCAGGAAAAGGAGGAAGTTAAAAAATCTAAAGCAAGCTAGTGGAGAATATAAGCTTATACTTTATTTAATCATGTAACATTTTGTAATGGAAACATGCATCATGATGAGTAATGCTGTACTTTAAGTTTCCATATTGTATTTATTTTAGTAATCCTATTCCCGTAAGTGTATATGATTTTTCAGTGACTATGCATGTGCTTGACTCTGCTTGGGTAGAGCATGGTGATGGTGTCAAATTTCTTATGTTGAAAATCTGAAGTTAATTTTCCCATGGAAAGATATAAAACACTAAAAAATTAATAACTATTGGATGGAATCAAAGCTCAGGACTCAGGCTATGTTCGTATGCTTTTGAGTGGGTGGGGTAATGGGATGGTGGGAGAGTATTTCTCCTTATTTTAAATGTTTAAGGAAAGAAAAGGAAGGGAACTTTATTCCAGAGTTGAAGTTAAATTAGCGGAATGAGATTTACTTCCCCTGTTTAATTTAAAAAACCTTTTCCCTTTTCTTTTCCCACCAGTTTCATGGAGAGGATGGGTGAGAATTGCTCTACTCAACTTCAATTGCTTCCGCCCCCCCTCTTCACTTCCTCTCCCCATTCTCACTTGTTTGGTTCTTCACTCTTCTCCCCTCCTTAAAACCTGTAAACAATTATTTTGGACTTTTGCTTGCTTTCCTCTCCTAATTTTGTCATTCACACATGGTTTTCGTTTTTTCTGGCTTCCACCAATTTAGAAAATGAGTTAAGTTGTTTTTTTGGATGCCGTACTATCCTTTTTATTCTGCCTAATATTTGGATGGCTATAGAGCGTGTTTGGAGCGCCAGTGAAGTTGCTGCCGCACGAAGTAGGAGGCATCCTCCACGTAAAAAGCAAGGAAGGGGATGCTTTCTGGAAACGGAGGTTGGGTGCAAATGTAGGTTGCCACCGGCAATTCAAACACGCACATAATCATTTTAAGGATAAGGAAGAAACTACATTTTAGCACAGAATGAAGTATGACTTTTGCTTATTAAAAAAACTACGTTTGTATGTACCACAGTAATTAGTTTAATGGTATTCTGGAGGAGGTTGCGTAGGAACCTCTTGCTAAATATTTGGATTAGAATGCCAACATACGACGCTTCAGTCATGCGGAAACACTTGCGCATCTTCCATATTTTATTCATTCTCGCTTCATGTTTTATGCAACTTAGGAATGTCCAATTACAAACTGCTGCCTCTTTTTGGCATTCATTTTTTGAGTTTAACGCAAATTCTATTTATATTTGTAAAACAACATTTTGTAATGGCTTCGAGCTCATTGGAATTTCAAAATCCTCTACCATAATTCTTCTTGTTTGGAATCCTCAATTTTCCAGCATTGGAAGCTCGTTTGCATTTTCCATCTTACAAAGCGGAAATACATTTCTTTTAATTTTCTCCTGTTTTTCTTTTCGAAAATTTTTCATTTTGGCTTTACAGATCAGAAATATGATATACCTAGATATGGCTTCCTCTATTCAAGGCGATAATAAAAAGACTCAGTGCGTGTTTATTATGGCTTTCAGATTTTCTGTGTTGATTTAGTGGACGCGGTGGTGATTGATGATTGGTGATTTTTTTTTTAATTCAAATTTGGGATTTGGGGTTTTACTGTTGCTTAATTTTGTGATGAATATATTGTTATTTTTCTGAGATTTAGAGAACATTCTTATGTGGCCTGTTGCGTATTTGAGACTATGATGAATTCTTATGGTGGTCTTGAACATTTCTGGGATTTTTCATGCCATATTTTTCACTGCCTGCTATATTTGATGAAACGCAGAGAGGGACTTTTAGTTGAAATTGTATTGTTGGGTATCTGCGGGTTGGGGATTTGGATGATGCAAATGAGTAGTTTGAAATAGGAATGTTTATATGATTTTTCTCCATCTTCAACAAATTGAAATGGTGATGGCTATCTCTATCCGATTTATAGAATGCAGAAAAAACTATTAACTTGAAGTAGACCTCTCAACATACAAGCTGTGAGATAATCAAATAATTTTATGTCAATGAGTTACACAAGCGGCCTTAATATTGAATGGCCTCAACTGGACTAACTCATGATGGATTATGCCAATTCATTAGCCTGATTTTTTTTTTATTTACTTATATGTTGGCCTACTTTTTATAATTGGTAAAATTACAATATATTTTATTTAATACTACATATGTTGCCATTGTCCATTTTAAAGTTAATATTTTATGTACATTGAGTTTTGTTTTTAATTTCTAACACTTGTTTATTGTTACAATTGATGCACCTTGTTTTATTTTTACTATTTACATTATATTTTGTTATTTTATAGTACAAAAGGCAACATATATTTTTATTTTATTTTACAGTGGTTAAAAATATTTTGTTAACTTGCTATATAAAGGTGAAGTTATTTTGATAATTTTTTATATTTTAAAAAAGTGATTAGGCAATATGTGAATCCGTTGGGCTTGTGGCTTGTCAAGAGTTGTATAGGACTAGAAAAATTCTAGCCTATTATTAAACTGCCTCAATTCGACCCAACCTAAAAATATGATAACTCATAATAAGCAAAACTAAATGAGTAGAGATAATCCAGATTAACAACTATAAATGTGGTCGCTCGCATTAGAAATGACTCGAGTATTTCATTATATAAAACACTACTGACCAATTAAGGCAAAGAATATTATAAGGACCAAGAGTCTCCTAACATAAATTCCAATTAGAATCCCTAATATAATATTCATAATTAAGCTTATTCTATTGACAAATGTTAGAAATAAATAATTTTTATTTCTCAATTCATTTATAATAAAATCAAATTAATATAAAGGAAAGACTAATAAATTCTTGTAAATTTAACTACTTATCACCTTATTGTAATAATAGATTATAAAAAATACTATTGGAAAGAAAAATAAATAATATTTGAATATCTAAAAGGAAGAAAAAATTGAACGGACTACTACAAAAGGTGAAGGGGCCCAAATTCAGCGATGGAAATTTGAATTTCGAACTGGCTTACTCGCAGTCTCCGTTTCAGAAAAATATATGAAAAAATAGACTTTAGAAAATTAAATGATGATAGAAAAATTCATAGTTTTGGGAAATTAAATGTTGTTCAAATTAAAATTGACCAACATTTATAAAAACAAATCTTTATAAAATTTGATGTTGGTCGGTCAATTATCTTTTAAATATTTTTCGGAAATTAAATATTAGTCAAATTGAAAATTGACCAAAATTTATGAAAAAAATATATAATAGAAAATTAAATGTTTATAAATTTTTTTACATAGTTTCCAAAAATTAAATGATGTTCAATTTTTTTTCAATTTAATGTTTGTCAATTTTTTTTATTAATGTTGATCAAATTAAAAATTGATCAACATTTATGAAAAAAAGGATTAATAATGTTGGTCTACTCTCTCAAAATCTTGGTATTAATTATGCTTTAGTCACGTGTAAGAAGAATTCGCATGCCAATTTTGTCTTACTCATGGACCATGGTCCACAAGTAGCATACCACAGTCGTACCCATACTGAAGAGTTTCATGCCAATTGTTAGCTTTTAATTTTAAAATTATCTTGTCCCTCAGAGCTACTGCAAAGAAAAAAGAGCAAGAGTCAATTTAAGTCTCTAGTCTTACCCATTGATTAGGCACCAATATTTAATTCACTGCAGACCTTTGGTTTCATTAACTTTGACCCCTTCCATAAGAGCAAAAGCAAGGAAAGTGTGAATATATATTGTGAAACTCTTGTTAATTGGTTGGGAGTCAAAATTTAAAATATTTACCATCATAATATTTACTTATTTGGTATATATGCCGTGAATGGGTTGTAGAACTACTACATTTTATGACCAAATGAATTGATCCTTCATCCGTGTGCTTATTATTTGTATATCTGTTTAGTTACATGCTCATTGAATCTATTAAATATTTTCAGATTGCTAATTAGTCACCTGCTTTTGTTTTCAGCGAACGTTGTTAGCAAGGAGAAAATATATGACTTTCTTTCTGGTAATTTCGTATCCCTGTTACAATGCTACCCTATTCAAGTTTATTCCTTTTCCCTGCATGTACCTTACCCTACTTCCAAGGTTTTCTATACATTGCTTTGCTGGTTCAGATTTTGTTCCGGAGAGAGTGAAAGTGGAGGATATTGTTATTGTTAACTCATTAATAAGTGTAATAAATATCAGTATTAAAATATTTGAAATACAATTTATTTCCACAGAGATTTTGTTTTATATTTGTGTTTAATTTTCAATTTATAACAAGAGAAAAAGATCGAGTTAAAAAATAAGTAAAAATAACAATAGCTAAATAATAAATAATAATACAAAACAAAAGAATTAATAGAGAATTATGTCTTATTTGCCAGGTAGTTCACATCATGCAAATTATCATTCTCAAATTAATTTTTTTTAAGAGCAACTCATTGAAGAAAGCTTGTTTATTATTACTCTCAATTTTTTTAAGAGCATCACATTATGCAAATTATCATTCTCAAATTACTACTCTCAAATTAATTTAAGAAAGCTTATTTATCAAAATATTTTTTGAGTCGATTCAATAGATATAGATAAGAGATGTTAAATTCTTGTATTTATTATTATTTTTTCTCAAATCCGATTAAGGTAGTGTTGTGAGTAATTTTGTTTGTGATAACAATGATTACCAACAACGGTGGAAGCTAGTAATTTGCTTGTCTTAAAAAAAAGCAATTTAGCAACCCAATTTAAGTTTTTTTTTTCTTTTCCTTTTTAACTCTATCCTCAAGCCTGGTTTAGCATTTGCTTCAAGATAAGTAGTAGTGGCTTAAAGAAAACTTTTTGCCTTTAAATATAATGAGAAAAAAACAAAGAGGGAATCATTCCCTTGTTGGTTTTGTTCGTTCTTTTCTCAAAAAGGCAATGAGAGTGACACAGATTCTGTTCGTTTTGCTTTGGTTTTTCTGCGTTTATGCCCCTCTTCGTTTTGTGCAAATGTCACGTATGACCACTGAGCATGGGTCATTGATGGCAAGCGCCGAGTCTTGGTCTCTGGTTCTATTCATTACCCGCGTACCACCCCAGTGGTGCTGTTCAGTACCCTCTTTCTGTGTGTCTGTGTAATGCACATTCCTTTTTTTACCTTTGTCTTTGGAGTTTGGACTTAAAAGGGGTTGTTTTTGTTGTTGCAGATGTGGTCAGACCTCATCCAGAAATCCAAAGATGGAGGACTCGATGTGATTGAGACTTATGTTTTCTGGAACTTATACGAACCAGTTCAAGGCCAGGTTCTGTTCTGTTCTGTTAATGTTAATATTAGTATTACCATTTTTGTATTGTTTCTGTCCTTCAGTGTCTCTTGAATTGCATTGTTCATTTGTTTGTATGTGTGTGCATTTTGCAAACATGTAAAAATATATCAGAGTATGCATTATGCAAGCTTAGAAAAATAAATCATCATTGTTTCACAAATTTGTCAGAGTTAATATGAACAACGTAGTTAAATCTTAAAAAACATGAAATTAGAGGAGTATTTCTCAATGTCAATCAGAAGGTATAAGATTGGAAACAGCTTATAAAGTTGTGGTCTTGTGACCAAATCAATGATGGATTATATAATTTGGATTGGTGGTACAATTTTGAAGGAAGGGCAGATTTGGTTAAATTTGTGAAGGCGGTAGCAGCAGCAGGTCTATATGTGCATCTCCGGATTGGTCCATACGCATGTGCTGAATGGAACTACGGGTAAAATTTGATCCTCTTTTTGTAGGCCTTTAACTTTTCTGAACAGTGGTTTCCCTCTTTGGCTACATTTTATTCCGGGAATTCAGTTCCGAACTGATAACAAACCATTTGAGGTAGTTCTTCCTTTCGTTTCTCCATGTCTCATCTTGCTCCATCTGCTTCCCTCTTTGGCCTTTAACTACTCTCTGATGGTGCTAGGCTTTTCTTTTCTGGGTTAATACTTGTTTTATATGTTTTATAAAGGTTTAGTCTCTTCTCTGTACATATCTCTTGCTACAATAATCTATGCTGTTTAGTGAACCATCCCATAAGCTTAAATGTTGAGGAAACGAACATGGAATGGTTGGCGGCAAGCCGGTAGGGATCAAACTCCTTATCACCTAGAGCCAATTATCCCAAAGGCTTCTGTTGAGTGAGATGAATGGTTTACTTACCTGTTTTAAGTTTTAACATTTACTCTTCAAATCCAGGCTGCAGTTTACAAGACAGGATCAGTATGTGCAGCCTTCCTTGCCAACATTGCCACATCTGATGCAACAGTGACCTTCAATGGAAATTCATATCACTTACCCGCATGGTCTGTGAGCATCTTACCTGACTGCAAGAATGTAGTGCTTAATACTGCAAAGGTTTGCCTCATCAACTTCCCAATCAAAATACATGGTTCAATTGAATGAAGTTACTTTCAAAATGCATTAGATATTTTCTTTTATTTTCTAGTCCAAGAAGTAGCATAACCTGTAGTTATTTATGGTATGACAGATTAATTCTGCACCTATGATTTCAAGCTTCACAACTGAATCTTTAAAAGAAGAGGTTGGTTCTTTGGAAGGTTCTGACTCGGGATGGAGTTGGATTAGTGAACCTATCGGTATTTCAAAGGCTGATTCATTCCCAAAATTTGGATTACTGGAGCAAATAAATGCAACTGCTGATAAAAGTGACTACTTGTGGTACTGGTTAAGGTATATAGTATACCTTCAAGGTTTAGAAAGCTTTCTTCTGACCTCCAATTCGCTGCCCCATGGTAACACTTCATTTTTTTTTCTGCAACATTGATCTTGAAGATGATGCTGGTTCTCAAACTGTCCTTCATATTGAATCCCTTGGTCATGCCCTTCATGCTTTCATAAATGGGAAGCTTGTAGGTAAATAAAATTAAAAGTAATGACATCTGATGATATGTCTGTTTGAGTTACTATTTTGGATGCCCCTATATGTTCTTGCTTAAATTACTTGTCATTATTTTAAGGCCTGACAAAGAAGAAGCATATCCCTCCCCCCACCCCACCTCTCTTGGGCTCATAGATGCCTTTTTAGAAAATGCTGCAAGGTTAAAAGCATATCCCTCCCCCCACCCTACCTCTCTTGGGCTCATAGATGCCTTTTTAGAAAATGCTGCAAGGTTAAACTATGTTTGGGTTGGCATTATGGTGGATCTCCAAGTAGGATTTGCACCGTTAAGCAACTTTGAAGGGCAAACACTATGTAGTCATCACAAGAGAAACAACTAAGGTGTATGGTGTATCAATCTTCCTGCTATGTGTAGCCACAGGCCACTGATGATAGATCAGTAACCTAAGTAATGAGAATATAGCATTCTTGGTTGCAGATCCAAAAGCTTATGCAAGTAGATCAAATCACTCATATTAAGCATAAAAGTTGGTATTCATCTGTTTTATCAGGAGCAGTTTAAAATATGTTAACAAATCCTGGGTTCATTAAATGTATAAAAGAGAAATTATTAACATAATGTTTATTTTGTGCATTCCTTGGCAAGAAAAATTTAGAGCAATGATACTTGTACAGAAAATTTCTACAACACATTTTACAATTTATTTTTTCTATCTATCTCTCTCTTGAGTTGTAAAATTTATTGTACAAAGTTGATGTATGAGTAACATTATCCCCAAAATTAATCCCTTTAAGGATTTAGGGAAATAAAATCAAGGTTGATTAGAAATAGAGTAAACACGTTTTAAAATTTATTTTTTCTATCTATCTCTCTCTTGAGTTGTAAAATTTACTGTACAAAATTGATGTATGAGTAACATTATCCCCAAAATTAATCCCTTTAAGGATTTAGGGAAATAAAATCAAGGTTGATTAGAAATAGAGTAAACACGTTTTAAAATTTATTTTTTCTATCTGTCTCTCTCTTGAGTTGTAAAATTTATTGTACAAAATTGATGTATGAGTAACATTATCCCCAAAATTAATCCCTTTAAGGATTTAGGGAAATAAAATCAAGGTTGATTAGAAATAGAGTAAGATCAACTGTTCATGATTGTTCCTTCTTAAAATATTCAATTCTTTCTTTATTTCAATGGAATATTTTGTGATTTATCTAATAGTAATACGTATCTGTGACATTATGGAGAACTTTTTCAGGGAGTGGAACTGGCAACAGTGGCAAAGCTAAGGTCAATGTAGACATCCCCGTCCCACTAGTGGCTGAGAAGAACGCAATTGATCTCCTGAGTTTAACTGTGGAACTTCAGGTTTGTCTTTTCATCTTATAAATCTCCCCATATCATTTCACTTTATAATCAAGCATGTTCTCATTACTACATCAACTAAAGAAAACCTTATGTGCATTAGAACTATGGAGCTTTTTTTGACACATGGGGTGCGGGGATCACTGGCCTAGTGATATCGAAAGGTTTGAAGAATGGAAGCACTGTTGATCTTTCCTCCCAACAGTGGACATATCTGGTTAGTCTCAGCTTAACTAAAGCCAGATATTTTCTTTCTCTGTTTGAGTTTTGTTGATTCTATTAACTGAAGGGATACAACTGAAATATTGTAAATTGGATTTCATTTTTACTTTTCGATTGAAGTCATAGATAGAATACACTGTATTTTTGTAAATTCAGGTTGGCCTTAAATATGAAGATTTAGGTCCATCTAGTGGCAGTTCTGGACAGTGGAATTCACAATCTACCTTACCAACAAATCAATCGTTGACTTGGTACAAGGTAATCTTTATAAGAATGTAGCATCTATTGAAATTCTTGAGTTCTTCTTAATTATATTCTCATTATTATAACTGCATGTGTGGACAATGTCTCTTCGCACCTATTTGGTTCCCTTGGTTGGTTTATGGAGTGTCCAATTTCGTGTTTACTCAACTGTGTTTGCATCTGATATACTCACAATCCCATACTACGAAGAAAATTAAGGGAATGCTATAATAGGAAAAATGATTTTGCTGCTAACTAATGGTAATACATGTTGCATTAGACAATCCAGTTGCAATTGACTTCACGGGGATGGGAAAAGGTGAGGCTTGGGTGAATGGACAGTGCATTGGACGGTACTGGCCTACATATGTTTCTCCTAATGGTGGTTGTACCGACTCATGCAATTATAGAGGGGCCTATAGTTCATCCAAATGTCTCAAGAACTGCAGAAAGCCATCACAGACATTGTAAGTGTTAGATATTCTGCATAAGAGAAGTTGAAACTTAAAAACAATCCTGAATTGTTTGAAGGAATTGAAAGCAATCTTGTTAGATACTAATTGAGTAACTAATCCTTCAGATACCATGTACCACAATCATGGTTACAACCAGATACCAACACACTTGTATTGTTTGAGGAGAGTGGAGGCGACCCTACGCAAATCTCTTTCGCTACAAAGCAGATAGGAAGCGTGTGTTCACATGTATCTGAATCTCACCCTCCACCTGTAGACTTGTGGAATTCAGATAAAGGAAGAAAAGTCTGGCCTGTATTGGCACTGGAGTGTCCTTATCCTAATCAGGTGATCTCTTCCATTAAATTTGCAAGTTTTCGAACGCCTTATGGGACTTGCGGGAACTTCAAACATGGATGGTGCAGAAGTAATAAGGCTCTATCCATTGTGCAAAAGGTGTTGTCCTGCTTCCTCTTCAAATAAGAAGTTCACATATCATGAGTTTGTTTTTGTAGTTAATTTGACTTTTTTATCATTTGGATCATACTGACTCTAACGAGTATTACTTAACAGGTCTGCATTGGATCAAGCAGTTGTAGAATTGGACTATCAATTAACACAGTCGGAGATCAGTGTAAAGGAGTAACAAAAAGTTTAGCTGTTGAAGCTTCTTGTGCATAGACATGTTGCTTCAAGCCTTCCCTCTTCCTAGCTTGGACTTGGCTGAAGAGCACTCTGCACTCCAAGTGTCTTAGACTCATTATGGAAGATGATCCCTGGTTAGCCAATGTAAAATGCTATTCTGGTAGTAAACCAGGAGAAAAATGTCAAACAAAACAGTGTATATTTGCTTAATAAAAAAGGAAGGTCTCACAAATACATGATGTGTGATAGTAGTTTGTTTTAAAGGAAGGTTTCTATAGGGAAATTTCTGATAAGAGAAATTGCATTAATAAATTAATTTTTAAAGGAAAGTTTTCCCAAAATAAAATTCATATCTGTAGTACATGTAATCGCTGTTCATATTTAAGAAATCGTGGGCCAACATACAGGCATGTCAATAATTCGTTGAGGAAACTTTTATCATGAACATTGATGATATCAGTAATCACCAAGTTCCTCGCTCGTCGCAAACCACTGTTATAAGAATGAGACCATTATGAGATTCCCTGCCCAAATCCCTTCCAATACATACAGTGATTCCTTGCTCAAAATCTGGATGATAATCTTGTATGAAATAAAACAATTGCATGTCTAATGTCTTTGATATCAATAAACCTTCCATCTTCATCATCCTTGCCCCCTAAGTATTATGTCATTATGTATAAATATGTTTAGTTTCCATATGACCAAAAAAAAAAACGAGTGTAATTTCCATAACCTATCAGACCCATGTGTATGTTTTCTATCCTATAAACAATGGTCAATAGGAATTGGTCACGGAAATTGTTTGGCCTGCTCATGATGATAGACATGGATACTCCCTAACATCGTTTATGTACTATTTAATCAACTACTCTTTCCTTCACCTATCTTCACAGCAAAAAAAAGAATAAAATGTACTGCTTGATTACAATGCTCTCAGCAAAAAAACACTACAATTCACAAAATCAATTGATTGCGATTGGAGATTGGTGTGGCCTTCAATCATAAAAACACATTGCTCCATGATTTCATACGTATATCATCATTGATGCAACATCTCAATATCCTTACCAGCTAGCAACTGTGTGTATGCTAACAAATCACAATTTAAGGTTTTAAAACAAAGCCTCTCACCTACCAATCATTGTCTCCCACACCCAGATTTGTTCTATAAAAGCCGTCTCCACCATATCATCAATGCATCAAGTGCCCATTGCCAATACAAATCCTACCATTTGTACTCCTTTCCAAAAGCCTCAGAGCCTTCATTCACCAAAACTAAATCATGATGAAAAAGCAATCTCTCTTGTCCTCCTCACTAGCATTGCTAGTTTCATTTTTGTATTTCACCACCACTTTAGCCCAATTATCACCAGCTTCTGCCCCTTTCAAACCACCCCAACCTACCCCTATAGCACCAGCTGCAGCCCCAAAACCATTGGTTCCCTCATTGCCACAGTCACCAAGTGATTCCACCCCTGACAGTACTCCAGCTGTTGACATTGTTGGAATCCTGAGGAAGGCAAAGTCATTCAACATCCTAATCCGCCTCATGAAAACCACCCAATTGATCAACCAACTCAATGCTCAGCTTCTCACAACTAAATCAGGCGGCATAACCATTCTTGCACCTGATGACAGTGCCTTCTCAGAACTCAAAGCAGGCTTCCTCAACTCTCTTTCTGATGGACAAAAGCTTGAACTTCTTCAATTCCATGTTCTTTCGGACTATGTGTCTAGTTCCAACTTTGATACACTGACAAACCCAGTGAGAACACTAGCAGGGGCTAAGCCTGGAAAGGTGGAACTGAATGTGATAAGTTACGGAGGGAGTGTGAACATCTCAACGGGTGAGGTTAACACCACCATCACTGGCATTATATATACTGATAAGCATCTTGCTATATATAAGGTGGGTAAGGTGCTTCTTCCTATGGACTTCTTTGCTGTGGCCAAGGCACCTGCAAAGGCACCCTCTTTGGCACCAGAACCTTCAGCAAAGGCTCCTAAAGCTGATAAGGATCCATTATCCCCAGATTCCTCAGAATCATCTCAGATTAATTCTACAAATGAGAACTCTGGCACTGTGAAAATCAATGTGCATGGAAAGTGGGTGTCCCTTGTTCTTGGACTAGTTCTCATGACTGTATTCTCATCATAAACCATTATTTACCATGCAGTTAATATTCAAGAGTGTTATGATTGTGAGAAAGGAGTGATTACTGAGTACTATACTGGTAATATGAGATTGTTGTATCCCTCTATGAATTTATTCTGAGATATGCTATGATTGCTTCAATACATTTTTTATGCACATTGCAACGGTGATTGTTCAATATTTTGCAAGTTTATGATGTAATCTGAAGAAGAAAAAAAATCATCAAAACTCTGTCCCAAATTTAATAATTAAAATCAATAATTTGTTAGGCGAATTGCAGGTCATACTTCAATATTTATTTACAAGTTTAGACACTGGCTAGTTATAAAAATGTTTTGGGTAATTAAAGGAGGTGGGAAAAAAGTATTCGGCTAATTTAAGCAAATAATAGGTTGCATTGAAGTAGCTTAATAATTAAAGACATGTTTTTAGCGAGCTAATTAGATTTGGACCAAATTTTGATTGGTTTTCTTAAGAGTTAATAGCTCATATGACACTGAAAATAGTTTTGATGTTGAGTGTATGATATTTTTAAGAAAAAGAATATAGTATATGATCCCTCTCACTTATCAAATTTGTGTTTTCAGGCAGGAAATCATTAAATAATAATAACCAATCTAAATCTTACACCAACCATTCGAAGGATAATATTTATTTGTAATCTGGAAAAGTGAATCCCATCTTGTGAGTTCTGATCTACTTTCTGTTGCAACACACTAGTACAGTTACAAGTTACGAATTGACATCAATAAAGCTTGAAGGGAGTTTGGTTCCTAAAGTATAGAAACGCAAACTTTAACGGGTGCATAATTTGTTAGTGAACTCTAACATATCTCCTTCTCTAAATGCTTCAAATTTAACCAACAACTCAAAATAAAGAAAATAACAAATTAAAGCAAAACAAAATAACTTTTGTCACACATTTCTTATTTTAATGGGGCTTTAATTGTAGATCTGCTGTAAATATCAGAATAAGCAGAGTGGCTCAAACATTTTTATTTGGGCCATATAATTTTTATTTGATGTGAATACTCGACCTGTATACAGAGTCACCGTGCACCTCTCAAATAACATTTGCATAGATACATGCATACAGTTGTTGTATGATAATAACCTACCAATTACGAAGAGAATGCGAAATAGTTCCACCCACACGTTCACATCTAGAACAACCTTAAAGGTTGTTTACCTTATCAACTTCATGGGCTGTGTCTTAATGTAGAACAACCTTATAGCTGAAGACCTAAGTCTGTCTAAGACCATGGAATTCGCTTTCTACCTTACTTAAGAATCAACCCTTGACTTGGTACAAGGTAGTCTCAAATTCTTAGTAATATTTTGAAATTTAAGAAAATGATCTGCATGTCTCTTGTGTTAAAAACTGCAAAACTTTTGCAGCAAACATTTTAATGACGGCATATGCATCTTGCTTATGACTTTAACTCCTCAAAATATCTGGCCTGAAATACTTGTTTCTTGTATTTCTTCCTCTAAAATGTCTATTACATGATTATTTCAATTCAAAATTCTCAAGTAATTTTTAATGATCCTTCTATTATTACGATGGTGTTAGGCAAATCTCCTTGCTCCTCTTTGGTTCACTAGGTGTTAGGTTAGATTACGTATTGTCCATCAATGTGTCACAAATGTGCAATCTACCTTGAACCTAGTAGTGTATGTGTCTTGTAGACTTGTACTATGGTACGTGTTCTTTTTCTTTCTTGGTAGTGTACAGAAACATTTGGACATTTTAGCACTTAATAACTGCATATGGCTTCAGTATTTATACCATTGTTATGGTAAGGCTTGGATAAATGGACCGAGCATTGGGCGATAAATTGGTGGTATTTGTACCAACTAATGCATTTTTGGAGGCTCCTATATGATTCGTCCAAATATCTCAAGAACTTTCGATCAATCTTTAATACGTCTTACTGCTATCAAGAAAATGAGTGCCCGTTTGAACAAATTAAAGACTCCCTTGTTGTGGAATACGTAAGGAGTAGGTCATGGATTGGAAAACTAAAAAAACAATTCTTCATATCTTCAATACACATTAATCAGTATAACTTTTTATGAAAAATGAAGACCATGGGTAACATTTTAGGCCCTTATTTGTCTTGATACAACACAAACAAACCAAAATGCAAGATGTCAAATATTTGATCACTATGAGAGTCTTATTTTTTCATGAAGCGTGATATCAATACTGAGCAACCAGTCCTTCGGTGCTTGCTATCCCGGATGGCCTCTGGAACCTGCATAGGTTGCAAGATGTTGAAAAGAGAGAGAAAGTTTGGTATTGGTTCTCCCTACCCATCATTGGCATAGGAACCCCTCTCTTGACAGGGCTAACATACCCTGGCCTATAAGTCTGACCCAAAACTCCTTCAAAATTATCAGTACTTTTCTTAAACCTGAACTGTGTCTCCAAATGAGCAAAAGCATCATCTGATGGCAACTGGTAATTGTGAACCTTGTTTTCTTGCTCTCCAATTGGCTTCACACCAATATCCAACTCAACCAAGCCTGAAACTGTGACTCTCACACTGTTGGTCTCGTCGGTTCTCTCCACAACCACTTCTCTTTCATCACCATTAGCCCTTCATTCAGCCTCTCCATCAGTGGGAATGTTGACTAGTTCATCATCCCATTTTACTATGAGAGAATCAACCTTATCATCCCAGTGAGACACTCTATTGGCTGCAATGACACGAGTGTGTGTGTCAAACATGACAGCAAGTGCTTGCACCCATGTGTGTAGTCACGAGTCCCTCCTTGCGGTCGAGTACCAATGAAGTGAGCATTGATTTGGAAGTCATCATCAGAAACAATGGCAAAATTTCCTCCTTTGGCTCCGTGGAAGTAGAACATAACACCATCACCACCAACGAAGCGAGGATCATAACACAGAGATCCATACCCATCGCTGTTGGCTTTCCTAACTGTCAAACAAACTAACTAAAAATGAGTTCCAGTCCAATTTAATTTAAAACACTTTACACTATCAATACATTTAATTTAGAGAGTGTAAAAACACTTTACACTATCAATCCATTCAATTTAAAACTTTACACTCTCATCAGAAATCATAAATTATAGTAGGTATAACTTTTAAAACAGCTATTCTAAAAGTTAACAAACTTACCATACATACAGTTTGTTTGTGACCAGATTACATTACACTCTCAGTGCATGAACTATTTATGCTTTTATATATTGAAAAATAGTATAGAAAAATTGAGGGTCCTTGGAACTTACTCTTGCAAGTGGCTTCACATGTGCTGCTGCTGCAGTCAATGAAACAAGCCTTCTGCTTCTTGTTCTTCTTGGGATTTCTGTATGCGCACTCGGATGGACACACGATTGTCTTAAACTCACAGGTAGTGTTTGTTCAGCAGAACCCTCTTTCTTGGCCGGTTGGAAGAGGTGACAGCTTGTCATAATTTGTGCCATCACGTTGCTTTTTTTCCTTTTTCTCCTTCTCCCTCTTCTCCCTCTTCTCCCTCTCCTTCTCTTCCTTATCCTTACCCTTGCCATTACCATTACCATTTCCTTGACCTTGAGCAATGACAGCTTCCATAGCAAGAAGTAAGATGAAGATGGCCACCAAGATACTCCACTTTCTTCCACCCATCTTCGCGATCTATACGTACAAATGCACTTTTGTTTTTGTTTCTTTCCTCTGCTTTGATGATCTTCAAGTACTTATTCGATGACGCAGAGGATATAGTTGGAGAAAACATGCAGAGGAAGAAAATATTTATAGAGAATCTGGCATGCAAATTGGCTCCAAAAGTTCGCCTTAAGCTTTGCTGATAGTTTGTGGTTGCTTAATAGTGTGATACGTAGACTACTCAATGCTGAATTGTTTAAGTACCAAGGAGATTTATTGACCAAGTAAACACTACACTAACTGTTTAAACAGGTTCAATTCCTTCCTTCCATATGAATGTTCTTGCACGTTCTTGTTGGCCCAACATTGAGAAAAAAAGGCTCTAGGATCTAAAGAAGGCCTGGATTGTTCAAAAAGAAGACTTGCAATGGAAGATTATTGGCTTATTATTTTCAAAGTGATTAGCTTCAATTCTAAGCTACACTTTAATTAATGTCATGGCTATGTTTATGGCATGTAACTGAAGGTAGTTTGTGACTTTTGCCCTTATTCAACGTTGAGAGAGAGAGAGAGAGACAGCATAAGCAATCAATTTAGCTGTAGCAACGTGGGTGTCCAGTTGAGAAGAAGCAGCTTTGATTGATGGCATTGGGGCTGGAACAGCACCACCGACTTATTTATACTAGATGCTGGGCAAGTCGGCAAGGATAAAAGATTTCTTAACAGACAAATCACATTGAATTACTTTTCTTTTTCAAACAATTTTGAAATTTTCGGCAATTTTTCTTAATATATCCCCCTTCTATATTAATATTAGGTTTAATTATTCTAAGGCTCAACATATTTTTATTAAATTTTCAATTAAGTTTATGAATTTTTTTAACTGGATCTTTGAATTTTTATTTATTTCTTAATTAGGACTTCCGATCCAATTTTTCTTGCAAACACCTAATTAGAAACACAGATCGTTGATGGGTGCTTTTGGAGCACACTATAACCATAATTGAGCCAATTGTAAGAGATTTTTACAGAAATTAAACCTCTACAGGCCAATTCAACCCAAGTGTTCTTTCACAAGTCTCGCAATTAATTATTTGGTTTTGCAGGAGATTGAAACTATGCCCAAAAAAAAAAACTCTCAAAATTGACTCATTTATACTTACAACACATTCTAAAAGCATAAGTCCATTGACTGTACCTTTAGCTAGGTGACTATGATTAATTTTTCATAAGAACAATTAGTTAAGAGGACCCAAATAAAAAATAAATAAAAGTTCAGAGATCTAATTAAAAAAATAAATCAAGAACCTAATAAAAAATCTAGTAAAAGTATGAGGACTCATGGATCAATTTAACCTTAATAATACAAAACTATTGAAGTACATTGTTGAGGATGTTAATAGAGAAAGGTTTGATAATATAGAATGACTACAATTAAGAGATGACAAAAGTCAAAGGCATCAAAATTCAAATTAATTAACATCATAGATAACTTAAAGATCTAAAGGCAGGAAATGTTTTCCTTTTGTATGAGTTCCTATTATAGATGTTGATCGAGCAGTTCCAGAATCATGGGTAAACTACAAGCAACAATTGAAACACAAGCACAAGTAGGTGTCATTATCAGACCCGATCACACACATCATTATTAAAGACACCAAGTGAAAAAGTGTTAAGTTGCAAGGACAAAAGCTTTATTTTCTCAAACAAATCTCCTGTAGGGCAAGTCAATCGACAAAAGGTACAATCAAAGACCTAATCACAATAGGAGAAATAAAAATGAAAATAAAAATAATAACTTTTCTTTTGTTTCTAACTCCACATTCAAGAAGAATGAACTTTATTATGTTTATGGAAAGCCAAGTCATCACGCACCTTTATGCAAGCACTGTGTGGCGAGAAGAAATGACAATTATCCTAAGCCTAGGCTAACTTGTAAAAAGGTTTTGATGTCCAATGTGAGCAAATGAGTGGTAGATTTTAGGGGCTACCTGACACATCAATGTGAACAAAAATTTGCTTACCTCCTGCATTCTTGTTGGGATGGAAAAAAAACATGTTTATGTTGTTCATTCTTGGACTAGTACTTTGGCTTTGTAAAAAGGAAAACTTCTTTTGAAGTTTACATATGAAAAGAACTTGTTTCTAGGTGACATGTTGCGTGTTTCCACTATTAAAGTTAATTTGATTTCTGTAGCAATGTTAGGAAATAGTAAGGTTAAAGTATCATTTGATTCTAATAAGATGGTAAGAAAATGAATAACTTTTTTTTGTTAGACTACAAATATTTTTTTTATTGGAAACAATTATGTTTGAACCGAACAAAATCATTAATTAGACCATTTATTTGTAGGAAAAGTACCTGATCAACGACTTTTTCTACTTAACATTTCGAAAGTTATTAATGAACCTACATCTTCTCCATTGATTCATATAATATATTGCCTCCCTAATTGGACAAATTAAAAAAACTACATTATGGTGGGATACCTAAGAGCATGTTTTTGTAAGTGTTGGATCCTGTTGGCACACATTCCAAGGCAGAATTTTGTGAGAAACAACTACCCTCTTGCTTTTGCTTAAACGATGGTTTGAAGGCTGAGAATGGAGAAACAAACATGTTGTAAGTAGGTGGTGGATTGGAAGACTAAAAAAATTATTCTCCATTTCTTTAATACACGTTAATCACTAGTACATTTTACAATATGTTGATCATGGGCAATATTTTATGCCCTTATTTGTCTGGATACAATAAAAAGAAACCAAATTGCAAGATGTCAACAATGAGATCACGAAGAATGTCTTATTTTTCATGATGCATGATATCAGTACTGAGCAACTAGTCCTTCAATGCTTGCTATCTCAGATGGCCTATGAAACTTGCATAGGTTACATGATGTTGAGAAAAGAGAGAGAGTCTGGTACTTGTCCTCTCCACCCATCATTGGCATAGGAACCCCTCTTTTGACAGGGCTAACATACCCTGGCCTGTAAGTTTGACCCAAAACTCCTTCAAAATTATCTGTACTTTTCTTAAACTTGAATTGTGTCTCCAAATGTGCAAAAGCATCATCTGATGGCAACTGGTAATTGTGAACCTTGTTTTCTTGCTCTCCAATTGGCTTCACACTAATGTCCATCTCAACCAAACCTGAAACTGTCACTCTCACACTGTTGGTACCATCAGTTCTCTCCACAACCACTTCTCTTTCATCACCATTGATCCTCCATTCAGCCTCTCCATCAGTGGGAATGTTCACTAGCTCATCATCCCACTTTACTATGAGAGAGTCAACCTTGTCATCCCAATGAGACACTCTATTAGCTGCAATGACAAGAGTATGTGTGTCAAACATGACAGCAAGTGCTTGCACCCATGTGTAGTCACGAGTCCTTCCTTGTGGTCGAGTACCAATGAAGTGAGCATTGATTTGGAACTCATCATCAGAAACAATGGCAAAGTTTCCTCCTTTGGCACCATGGAAGTAGAACATCACACCATCGCCACCAACAAAACGAGGATCATAACACAAAGCACCATATCCATCACAGTTGGCTTTTCTAACTGCCAAACAAACAAACAAACTCAACGTGGTTATTCCTCTCTCACTTCTCAATCAATAAAAAATCAGATGTGTTTTATAAAAGTCAACAGATAGAGTATAAAAAAAATCTCTTATATTAATCTATCCGTTTAAATATCTTTTTAGTCATTTTAATTTAATATTTTTTTATTTTTTATTCTTATAAAATTATTTTTTTATTTTAATCCTTACACATTATATTTATTTTATTTTATTTTTTTATATCACTTTAAATAACATTTTTTATTATTGTTGAAAATGCTATCTAATTTAATTAATAAGAAATCATAATAAGTACAATTTCAAGATATTTACGATAAAAATTAACAAATTTATGATTATAATAAATTATGCTCGGATAAGATATGATTCATGACTATTTACTCTTGTTTAAATTAAAAGAAATAGTATATATAACTTTTGAAAAGAAAAATTGAGGGTGCTTGGAACTTACCCTTGCAAGTGGCTTCACATGTGCTGCTGCTGCAGTCAATGAAACATGCCTTCTGCTTCTTGTTCTTCTTGGGCTTTCTGGATGCGCACTCGGATGGACACACGATGGTCTTAAACTCACAGGTAGTGTTTGTTCGGCAGAACCCTCTTTCTTGGCCGGTTGGCAGAGATGACAGCTTGTCATAATTTGTGGCTTCATCACGTTGCTTTTTGTCCTTTTTCTCTTTTTCCTTCTTCTCCTTTTCCTTTTCCTTTTTCTCCTTCTTCTCCCTCTCCTTCTCTTCCTTATCCTTATCCTTGCCATTACCATTACCATTACCATTACCATTTCCATTTCCTTGACCTTGAGCAATGACAGCTTCCATAGCAAGAAGTAAGATGAAGATGGCCACCAAGATGCTCCACTTTCTTCCACCCATCTCCGTGATTAATTTGCAATGCACCTTTGTTTATGTTTCTTTCCTCTGCTTTGATGATTTTCAAGTATTGCTTCAATGATGCAGAGGATATATAGTTGGATAGAACACGTAGTGAAAGAGAATATTTATAGAGGTTCTTTCTGACGTGCAAATTGAAATTGTCCCAGAAGTTCGCCTTAAGCTTTGCTGTGATCCTTTTTCTATATTCTTCAAAAGTTCGTGCATGGTTGCTTAGTAGTGTAATGCATGGACTATTCAATGCTTAATTTTTAAAGTAACAAAGAGATTTATTGGTCAAGTAAACACTTACAATACTAACTTATAACTATATTTGGAGTGACACGTTCTTTTTTGGCTAATGGTAGAAAGACTTCTTGGATCTGCATAAAACCTGGATTATTCAAATGGAAGACTTGCAATGGAAGATAATATGCTTATTATTATAGACACAAAAATTGAGCAGCTAGCTAGCTAGATGCCAAAGGAAGCATGCATATAATGCCATATATCAACGTAACCTTTTAATTTTTTTTACAAAATGGTCCGCTTCAATTCTAAGCTACACCTACACGTTAACGTTATGATTACGTTTTTATCATGTAGTTAAAGGTAGTTTGTGACTTAAGACTCGCGATTATTCGACGTTGAGATAGCAATATCAGCAAACAATTTAATTAGCTGTAGCAACGTGGGTGTTGAGTTGAGAAGAAGAAGAAGCTTTAATTTGATTGATGGCATTGGGGATTGGAACAGCACCACCTCGGACTACTGCTTTATGCAAGTCACCTTTGCTTTATATTAGATGTGGGTGGCAAGGATGAAAGATTTCAGCTTCAAACTATTTTAAATTTCACCAACACTATCATATATGATAAAGGCAAATATCAGAAACACACTCTTTAAACACATTTTTTTTTTATTGATTGAAATTTATTGAAAATAATAAAATTTTGTAAATCTTACATTATTTAATGATTTTTTTCTTGATTATATAATTTTTAATAAATTGTAATCAATTAGTGATGGTAAAACAAGTTTAATGACTTTGCACTTTTACTGAAAAACTCTTATTAGTCTTTTAAGCTATTAATTAACTAGAAATTAACTAGAAATCATAGTATAATTCTTTAGATAATTATTATAAAAATTAATAAACTTATCGTATATAATTATTTGTAATTGATTAATAATATAAAATTATTTTATATTATCAATGCATATACTAATAAGTTGTTGGTGTTTGATTTAAGTGACGAACTTTGTCTTCTAAAGCAAAGTGTCGGATTTAAGTTTTTTTTTTTGGATGAAAAACATGTTAGGAGGGAAGATTCTATTAAAAGTGACTACTAAAATTTTTTGGTGGAAATTAGTCACCATCAAAATTAATGAATATTACACACCAATATCATGGTGACCTAAAAATACTATTAATGCATATTTATTTTCACTAAAATTATTTTAAACTATAATTAACATTAAATAAAAATCTTCAATCAATCATTCAAGGGAGTATATTTATGTTCTAAACATAAACAAATCATTATTGGACAAATGAATCACTAGGTTTATGGATCTTAAACACACCATATAAATAAACTTGATATCATATTTTAATTTAAAATCTTACGATATTAGATCTATAATTTTATCTACTTATATGATGTTTATCCTTTTTACTTTTATTTAATGTTAAACTTTATCTGTACTCCAAAACTCTTACCATCAAATGATGAGTCTTTTCTACATGATAAGTCTCTTTTTACATGATAGTATCTCTCTCAAGTGAAAATCTTTTTTGAGATGAACATATTTTATCAAATGAAATTGCTATAATTAGCATAGAAATACTGCTCAACATTTTCATATTTAATTAACAAAGATATTAGCTTTGAGCATTTGACAAATGAAAGGAGTTTTGAAAATATTCATTTCATTTGTTTTTTTCTTATAAGTATTTTGGATAAATTTATTCAAATCGGCCCAGTTACATTCCTGTAATATGGAATTGAATTGTAACGGTCAAGGCATAGGAACGTGATACCATAAACAACTCTCCCGAACTTACCAGATAAATTGAAAACAATATTTTCATAAATTTCTTATTATTATGTATGTGTTATCCATTATTCATTAAATAATATACAAGATAAAAAAAATTATCCTATAACTAAAGCAATTGTATGGTATGATTTTTAGTTTCAAACCTAATCTAACCCGATTTCACTCTTGAAATTTATAATTATTTATCATAGTCAAAATAGATATTTTTATAAAAATTATAAATTAATTTTGATAAAATATATATTTAATTTTAAATTAAATATTTCAAATGGACTATAACACTTTTTTATCATTATGGACTATGGGTTATGAAACACTTGAATCAGCTATTACGAGATTATTTCAGTTTATTGATAAAGACGATAGGCAATTTCTTCCTGGGTGGCGGTTCTAAAATATTCCTTTTTTTTGTTTATTTTCTCTCTCTTCACTGAACACTCGTTACACTTGTCTCCTCGTCAATTCCACTTCATCGTCCCTATTTAATATTCATCACTCACCTTTCAATTTTTTCCCTTTTTTAATTAATTAATTAATTTCTTCCATCTAGGGTTTTCAATTAGGTTCCTGAATTACGATTAGGTTCTTATTTTCATTTTTCCCTATTGAATTTACGACTTAGGGTTTCTGGGTCTACGAAAAACCCTCCTTTCGCGCTAGAAATCTAGGTTTTATGGAGCTGGGGTGACAGGGCTATCCCACTTTGTCATTCCCGCCCACAAAAAGGAGGTAACTTTACGAACATCCGAATGCATATGTCGTTTTCGTCATTATCAAAGGTTCTATGTAAAATTTATCAATTTTATTTTCTCCCATCGTCACCCATTTGTCTTTTTTATTTTTATTAATGACTATGTTTTATTTTTGTTTTTTCTATTGTTAAAATTTTACCCTGTTCCCTTTTCATGCCAAAAGGTCAACGTAACCTGCTACGATTGTTATAAACTGGAGTTGTTATCATCACAATGTTGGATGTGAATGGTAGTTGCGGGTTTTATATCTCTAGTTGTGTTCTCCACTTAGCTGAATGGCACCCATTGGAATAGCAACGTTGAGTAGGGCTTGAAGCCCTGTTTTTACTTCCTCTATCAAGTAAGAACCTTAGCCTAGTATTTCATCTGTTTGACAAGATGTTTGATTGAGGATTTGATTTTTTATTGTTGTTGGCGTAGTAAATTGTTTTTTTTTCTTTCTTTTTTTAGATTTTTTTATTTTTTAGGGTGAGAGATACGTCAATTACATTTAGGATTCAATCTCCAGATGCTCAATAAGACTCTTTCTTTTGCGATGGGGTGCTGTAGTTGCTTTGGGTTCATCAGGACACCTAACCGTCAAAGTCAAAGGTCTAAGCCTACTACTAACAATAATCTCTGCCAGGAGCCTCTGTTGGATGATGATATTGAGGATGAAGAGGGTGAGCCTTTGTACAATGATGAGGTTACTAACAATAGTGGAGATGAAGGTGCGGAGGAAACTCGTCCCAAGCGATCGGAAGAAATTTTGAACTTCAGAGTAGAGAATGGCATGATTTGTAGGCAGTTTCCTGTTAAGGAAACTCGCAAACTTGTTCGCAGCGAGGTAATTGATTTGTGGGAGTGGCTTTATAGTTTTTTCTGTAAGGGTGATTTTGAATTTCTGTTATGTATAGTCAAAACATCAAGACTAGGTGGGCTAGTGGTATTTGATATGGTGAATCATCTTATTGACTTATTCATATTACGGGTGAAAATTGCACTCATTGTGCTTTATGGTTTCCAGATACTTCCTCTCTTTATGATATGGTGTTTATTTTGAGCTGCAATATAAATTTTTGATATTTATTTATTTAATTTAAATACTAAATGAGGTATTGTATTTTTTAATGGAATGCTACAGGTCAAAGGAAGTTTGGGTTTAATATTTATATCCTACATATTTTAGTGATAGACATGAAGCTGTGAATGAATAAATGTCTTGGGTCATTGCTTTTTTCTCAGTTATTGTGTTCTCTGCTTCTGTACTTGTGAACCATAAATTATCGGTTTATATCAACTATATTAATCTTGGAATGAATTGTATATCTATCTCATTCACACAAATAAGTTACATGCCTATTCCTATTGGAATGTTATTTGTATTCAGGAAACACTTCTCTTTGTATTGAATATCTTTTCCCTCAGAACTTAGAAGTCTTATTGAACTTTTATTTTCCTTTTAGGATGAAAATGGGAACAAGATGATAAATGAGTATATTCGTGAGTATAAGATTGGTTCTGGTAGCTATGGGAAAGTGGTGAGTGTAATATTCATGGTACATATCCTGTCTCAATAAAAACAATTTTCCTGAGCCTCTTTCCTTACATGCATGACAGGCTCTTTATCGAAGCTCTGTTGATGACAAGCATTATGCAATTAAGGTTAGGAAACTTTTTGGTGGGCAGACAGATTACTGTAGGAAACATGGGCATGGTTTTTTGATACAGGGCTTTTATGTTCTAATAGTTATCAAGAATAGTGCATTTCGTCATTTATTGAGCTGAAAATCTTTTGAATTGAAGGCCTTTCATAAATCTTATTTACTGAAGCTTCGAGTTGCACCCTCAGAAACTGCCATGATGGATGTACTACGTGAGGTATATTTCTTCTTCATATCCTTGGTTTTCAGAGTCTGAACTCTTAACTGGAAATATGATTAAAACATGAATATGTTAAATTTTGTTAAGTATTATATTTATACTCCCTCTTACCTTCCACTTTATGGTTATTCTTCATGTGGTATCTTTTTTTATTTGTGATTCTGTTTGCACTGTAGCATCCATTTAGTCACTTTTATAAAGTGCCCACATTCTTATTATACCATTTACTGAAAGGAAATTCTTTTCCATAGGTTTTTCAGCTTACTTTGCTTCCTGGTTTGGTATTTATGATAAACTATGTTTTCTGACTTTATTTGTTAGAGCTATTGTGCTAATGTCCCTACGTTAAATGGCCAATACTATTTTTCTTTCTCAGGTTCTCATTATGAAAATGCTGGAACATCCTAATATAGTCAATCTCATTGAGGTGATTGATGACCCAGAGACGGACAACTTCTACATGGGTATTGATGACTAGTTTCTTCTTGGTTTATATCTGTATTTGAGTTTAAATGAAGAAGAATACCTTTGAGGTCCCATGCTTGACTGCTGATTTTTCTTGTACAGTACTTGAATATGTTGAAGGAAAATGGATTTGTGAGGGTTCAGGTCCCACTTGTGGCTTAGGTGAAGAAACTGCTAGGAGATACTTGCGTGATATAGTTTCTGGATTAACATATCTCCATGCTCATGTAATATTTCTCTTCCTATCAATCTGTGCTTAATATTAACTAAGATCCTCTTAAGAAAGAAGGGAAGGAGGGAAAGGTCGTGGGTTTGATCCCTCTTGCTAACAGAAACTAACAAACTAAGAATTAACATTTGCCGATAAAAAATAAAATAAAATAAACTAAGATTCTCTATCTCACATAGACATAGGTTTTGCATATAAATGGCTATATATGATGATCTTCATTGCTAAACAAAAGGAAAAATATTCTTAGATGACATATCATTTATGTTAGATGCTCATACTCTTATTTATGAATGTGCTTTAAAATGGTTTGATCAATTTAGTGATTTTTTTCTTTTCTGGAAAAGCAGAATATAGTACATCTGGATATTAAGCCAGATAATCTGTTGATTACTTGTCATGGTACAGTAAAGATAGGGGATTTCAGTGTCAGCCAGGCTTTTGAGGTAATGTAACTACTGAGCCCAAATGAAAATTTGAGTACTTGAAATGAATAATATCAGAGCCCGTGAGTGTACATGGGCATTAGTCATTAGTTTTTCTTCAACTGCAACATGGGAAACTTTTCTCTCTGGGAAAACTGAAATATGATTGCACATCATGTGTGAAAATTGAAATGTGATTACCTGAAAGATATGAAACTATGAAAGCTGATTAATGTATTCTGTCAATAGTTGACATTTAAGTTAATGACTTTATGAAAAGAAGCTTTTTGTCAACTTTGCTTTGTTGAGCAATATCACGGGTCATAGCCCCTTGTTAAAAACATTGATGTGGGATTATATTTGGATTATGCTCCAATAATCCAGGGGCAGAGGGAGGGCTGCTTCTTGGGTCACCCCACTATTGTCCCAGACATTGTAAGAGGATATCCCCCTCCCCTTAGCTTTTTCCCTTTTAATTTTTGCAAATTCATTCTGACTTAACACTTGCTAAGACCATAATTGTAACTCAAATTTTGAACCTTAATTTTCCTTAAAACAAGTGTATCAGAAGCAGTAATGAGAGAAATTAGATAGTATCAAGGCATAGGAACTCATGCTTTTTCCTAAAAGTAATTAGTCAATCATCAATCATATAATACATTTTGGCCTAATTAGTTGATATATCGATATAGAATATTGGTGGGAAAGAGAAAGAAAGAGGGGAAGAGAGAATAGTAACAGGAGAGAGAGAGAGAGATAAAGAGAGATCAAAGAGTTGTGCACTGCACTTGTTATTGTTTCAGTCTGTCTAAAATGTACAACACCAATGCTTATTTATAGGCAGAACCCAACAGCTTCTAGTTATGAAATCTTAACTAACAATAGCTGCCTAACTGACCAGGCATGCATCTTGATAGAGATGTTGGTAGCGTTGGAATTTGAATGGGCGTTAGGAGTATGGAAGTCCTACAAGCTACTAAGAGCATGTAATGATTTCTGTAATCTTGGGACATAGTTATCAATCTTGGAATCCAAGGCAAAGTGGCCGACCATGAAAACCCTATAGTGGGATGGCCACTATCCCAAAGATTATGGATATAAGATCATATAATTTATATTTGTAATATATACGTATGAATGTTCAAGGATAAAAAATACCCAAAATTAAGGACACTCATAAATTTTTGAGTATTATAGTTTTCAAACTTTAGTTCCTATAGTTAATAAGTGAAATTTTTAGTCCCTGAAATTTACATTTTAATTCTCTCAAACTTTAGTCCCTATAGTTAATAAGTGAAATTTTTAGTCCCTGAAGTTTACATTTTAATTCTCAAAAGGTCCTTGCCGTTAAAATTCTTTTAACTAGCGGAGTTAAAAAAATTTAACAGCAGGAATCTTTTGAAAATTAAAATGTAAATTTCAGGACTAAAAGTCCACTTATTAAATGTCAAGAACTAAAAAATCCACTTATTAACTATAGGGACTAAAAAAGATAAGTTTGGAAATTATAAGAACTAAATGGGTAATTAAACTTTTAATTAATTTAGTAATCAGAAGTTATAGCTTTAAGCTAAATGCACGGGTCAATAAAAAAAAAGGCAAAGAATTATTAATTTTAGCCTCCAAGCCTTAAAGTAACTAAATATTCAAATTCAAGTTTTTCTTAATTGGAATCTTAATGTTCAAGATCTTCTAAGTTGTCTTGTTCATTAATATATCACTTTAACGCTACTAAATCTGTATATCTCTTTATCATGCTTTTCAATTTCTTCTTTAACTTTTTGTCCCTTCCCCCTGGAGTTTAATGGCCTAGGAGTTTTCCTCTTCAATCTTGTTTGCCACTGATATGAACCTTTGGAGAACCACGGCACAAAAGCTTGCCTCTGTAATTGGAGAGTCCAATGTCTTATAAACGCCACTCCAAAGTCCACTCCCATACTTCCAATGTGGGGCTCAAGTCTCGTACCTTTCAGTTTAGGTCATATTCTTGTCTTGCCCATGCATCTGATCTGACATAATTGAACATCCCTGGTTTCCCGTTCTATTTTTTTATCCTTCAACAATTATTTTGTGGCATCCAATTCATTCATAGTTTCCAATAGCTTCAACCACCAACTTGAAGCTTCTTGAATTGAACTTTGAAAGAAATTCCATTCCTAAAGGGCATTGTTCTATCTACTAAATGATTCTTGCCCTTGCTTCTTACCGCAAGCATAAGTTATGCTTGTTTTTTCCTTGGCCTTTTTCTAATTTAAGAGTTATTTATGGACTTTTAAAAAAGAAGTAGATCCGTGTGGTCCTTGACACTTTTGGCCTTCTTGGGGGGAGTAGCCAAAAAAAGGTGCCACCCGATGCTATTGAACTAACAGGCCTTATTCTACATCCAAAATTGATACATTTTTGTACCTACTCATCCTTCTCTTCCTCATCATCATTTTCCACATACCTCAGCCAATCATGAGGTTTTTTTTTTAGTTTTTCTCTTCTCACAGGCTTCCTTGATGAAGTTCCCTACTCTGGGAGGATTTTTCTTACAAGAATTTACATATCCCCTTGCCCATTTGGCATCTCCTAGCTCTAGTAAGGGTAGAAGACTAGAACCCTACATCTGATCTGAATTGGATCATTCGGATCTTATCCTAATTCATCTATTCTTCCTAACTTTTACAACAAACTTTAACAGTTTCATTTTGCAGGATGATAAAGATGAGCTTCGGCGATCACCTGGCACTCCTGTTTTCACTGCACCAGAATGCATTTTAGGTGGTTGTTTTCTTTTCAAGCTTGTAAGATACTATTGCTTTGAAGTACAGGTTCTCACTGCTGTTTTGTGTCTGTGGATAGGTGTGAAATATGGTGGTAAAGCTGCAGACACGTGGGCAGTAGGAGTTACTTTATACTGTATGATATTGGGTGAATACCCTTTTCTTGGAGACACCCTTCAAGATACATATGACAAAGTAAGAAATACACATGTTTTTTATTATAATTACAACAAAAATGTCATTCTGTTTTCGAAAGTTCTCACTTTACAAAGTTTCTTAACTTTTTCACCCAGATATTATACATGGCATTCATGTTTATACTGGTGCCTATATCACAATCTTAGCTTGCTGTTTTCTTCCTGATCCAGATAGTCAATAATCCTTTAGTACTCCCCAACGACATGAATCCACCATTGAAAAACTTAATAGAAGGACTACTTTCCAAAGGTATACATGACATTCAGCATTTTTGTCATATGATGTGACTACGTTTTCCTTGTTAATGCTTAGTTAAATTTTTAAATTTGCAGACCCAAGTTTAAGGATGACTTTGGGTGATGTTGCGGAAGATAGCTGGGTTATTGGAGATGATGGTCCAATTCCCGATTACCTTTGTTGGTGCAAAAGGAAGAGCTTGGGAATTGAGGACAATGATGAGAGCAATACTGACTAATTTTTTTTAGTTTGCATTTATGTACAGTGGAAAAGCGGTGGTTTTTTTTTCTTTGTTAGACTCTTCACTGGTATTTTATGATTTGAGTCAGTCTTAAAGGAATCTCAATTTAAGAAAATATAGTTCATGTAGGCATGATAAGTAGCAGAGGCAGAAGAATGAATGTTTATATTTTTGTGAAAGAATTTGGTGTCTAGAAGTAGAAACCGAGAGAGGCCTTGTACAATGATCCTTACACGCATGAAATGAATTTTGAGCTCTAGCTTCCAGGCATAGATATTCTCAGTTTAAACCTTGTATGTATCATCTCAACAATTAAGAAATGGCAACCCCAAATGTTTTCACTGTCATGAAACAATATTGTGGTTCAAAGATCCTGTTAGTTCTGATTACATTATTGTTTATTTATCATTAATAATTAATCAAGGGTAGCAATGAGCACTAGCAGCTTTATAAATTCTGATTCTGTTGTCACGTGAGATAAAGCAAGTAGCATTTTCTTATTCTATATGCTTTTAATGATAAAGGGTGAAAATCACCAACCAAAAGAAGCATTTGTCGCCGTCGTTGTTATTATTATCTAGACTTTTTCCTTCATGTGCATGTGCCTCATCCTTATTCCACATAAACGGACAAAAGAGGGATACATTTTGGTTTCATATCATAGTCAGCTAGCAGGAGCGTTGTTTTTTATACTTGTATTTTGCTTCAACCTCTCTAATTGGAGATATTTTATATATGTTGGACGCACTCAACCAATTTCATACAATGACTGGCAACTATGTTCTGAAAGTTCCATAAACACATCAAAATTTTCATTTCAAGTAATTAATCAAATTCTCCATGTCTGTAGCCAGCCTGTGCATGCAAAAAATACCGTACAATAGGAAAATGCAGAGAAAATTGCATTTGAAGAAATGTTTAGTATTAATTGGAAAAAGGCGAATAACTTATGACGAAAGTTCCCTCAGAAAATGAAGAGTTTCTTTTCTTCCATTTCACTTTTTTTTTCATATATACTTGTTAGAAACAACTCAGAATTGAACTAACTAGGATCAAATTAATAATTTTGTTTTAATTATTTAATAGTAAAAATTAAGAATGAAAATTTCTAATGAAAAGTGTATGTCAAAATGAGATATTTCATTCTAATAATTACTATATACATAGTGGTGACTAATTGTGTTAAAAGAAAATCTAACTCGGTTTAAATGAAAGGTATAAGTTGTTAACAAAAAATTGACATTCTTTAATTTTTATGAATAAAAAAACAGCTAGCTGTGAAAGGACAAAAGTACAGCGAAGAAGGGACCACCTGGCGCAGTGACTGACTGACTAACTAACAGGAGATAACTGTGGGGATGGGATGGTGTGCCCTAAACAGCCTGCGTCAGCAGCCACTCTGAATTCTGAATAAAGCCAACATCAATTTTCTGACACAGAATGAGAGGCACTAACTACAAAAGAAGAACCACCCGTCCCAAATATCACCTTGATAAATAATTCTTCAATTCAATCACGTACTACCCAATAATATATAAAGCTTTCCTTTCATTGAGTACAATGCTTGTAGTATTAATTACTTGCATGTTGATGGATCTGATCCATTGAGCCTAGAAACCATTCTAAACTAGAGCAACTCCACTCCACTAGCTCGCAAAAGCATATATTACGTCATTATCTTTTGAAAAATAAATTTAAAAATATAACATTTTAAAAATTGGTATTATACGTTTAAAAAATATTTTTGGAAATTGTTGAGATTTTTGTTTTTGTAGTAAGAGGTGAATTTTTTTGTTATAATATTTGTTGATATGGTTATGCAACGTGTCTTGTTTATCATTCGGCATCTGGGAAAAGATAGTTACAAATTGTTATATGGGGACTTATTTTTTGAGACAGTACTGACCTATATATCATTTTGATTAGCATATCATCAGCTGTATGTCACCTTTCGTATTCTATTACTTTTACTTGGTGATTATTATGTTGTTGCAAAGTTGCACGGAGATGGGATTGAATCATATTTCAATATATTGTATAGCAAAGCATGATAATATTTAACAATTAACATATAATACAATAATTACAGTGACTTATGTGCACCCTCTTAAGTCTTAACTATGCCCTTATCATATTATAGGTGCAATATAATGCTTGTAGTAACAATTAATTAATTAACCTCATCCTATGTAACATCAAGTATCGTCAATTATTTTTAAACAGCTTAGCAAATGTGTAAATTTAAGCTGTATGATTCAATATACTACTGTGCCTGGATTTTGCATTTGGATTTTGGAATACCATGCATGTTTGTAAAAGAAATCTTCATCCAAATCTTGTGAGTTGATCGAGCGCATAAGTGTTATCATATGCTGGAGCAAATTTTGTGAGGCACAAAACATATATATAGTTTTTTATCTATGTCAGTCAAAACATTGTTTGTAGTTTGTACACGATCTTTGTTGTGAGGGATGAATGCTAACAATGAAAATAATGACTTTTGTGAGCCAAAGCAGCACCATTTTCATATGCAATCGTAGTCTAGCTAGCATTTTGAGCCGTGCTAGCCAATATATATTAGTTCTAATAGATTCATCCAAAGTTTCCTGAAATTTATCCTAAAACAATTCCCCATATAGTATATATGAAAATGATTTATTCAATTACGTAAAACTGCAAACGACATAGATTGTTTATCAGTACTTATACAGTGTCCAATACCACATGTGACCAAAGCAATTAAACATAATCACCAAAGCCTAATTAGTTGTTCTCTGTGACCTCGACCTCTTCAAAACAACGCATATAAAAACCAATTAAAAATTCAGAGCAACAAACATAACTAAGCTTTATTTACTTTGGTAAATTTCGTCTGCTTAAATAACTTTTTACTATTCGTAAAATAGGCCATTTTTATTTTAATATTTTTTTAACTTTACTATTCAATATTTTTTATATTTAATTTTATTATTTATAGCTTCAAGTGAGAATCTATTAACTGATCACATTATAAGTTAACATAATATCATATCATCAACGATAAAACATTTAATAATAACATAATAAATTAATAGAATATTACATCATTAATTAAAGATCTTCAATGATAATAAATATTAAAATTAAACATAAAAAATTTGAAATACTAAAATAAAAAAAATGATAATTTAAATAATAAAATAAAAATAAAAAATTTGCATGCACTAAAAAGTTATTTAAGTCAAATTTCATCGTACATTTCAGTTGGAGAATTGTAAAACTCTAATACTCCACCCAATTTGGCATGGCTTGGAATGGAGTACAGGAATTAGGAAGAAGAAAAAAATATAGAGTGAAAATAATAAGTATGATTAATGATGTGAAGAGACAATTAAAAAATAGATAAACAAATAAAAATAAGATTAAAAGATATATTTATATTACTCATTTTATTATTTTAATAAACATTTTTCGAAGTAAAATGGTTGCAGACAATAATAACTGTCACGACTGTGGCTTATCTTGTTGTGTTGGAAATTGGAATGAGTGATTAAGTGCAGTGCAGGATAAGCATTTGATATTGACTAGAGCGAAGCGGAGTGGCAATGAACCTCAACGCATATTGTTAGTTATATTCATATAGTTATTAGCATCTTTATCAATGAAATCTAATTGATAAAATATATGAGTTATTATAAATATTTAATTGTTTTTTATTTTTATGGATAAAAGAATATAGCTAGCTGCTTTATTATTTTAACATTATAATATAATGTAATATACAATTTTATCTTATGAATGGAGTAGAATTTATTAAAGGAGTTAATATTATATTATATAAGAAAATGATATTTCAACACCTAAAATGTGCAGTAAAATAAAAATCTAAAATATTAATGTAATACACATAAAAAAATACAGATAAAAAGATACAGATAAAAAATGTTATAGATGATAATAATATAATAGAAAGAAAAAAATAAAGATAAAAAGAATCCCAAGACTTCAAAGGTCATTTCAAACATTTTAATTTAAATGTTTTAACAACATAGTATTATTTTTATTGATCATAACATATTTTTCTTAAAAAAATAAAAATGTAGAAGTATTAAAAAAAAGTTAAATGTTTTCATACCTTGTGTTTTAGTGGTTTTTTATATTTTAATACATTAAATTTTAAAAGTTTTATTTTGATTCTATTTTAAAAAAAATATATTTTTTCAACTGAGACGTTAAATATGTTAATTCGGATGATGTGAGATGTTAATGGAAACAATTTCATCATGACTTTATTTTGATTCTTTATGTTAATAAATGATTTCTTTTAGTATTTAAATTTTTTAAATAGTTTCATTATAGTTCATTAAGATTACGAAATGATTATTTTGATTCTAATAATTATATATAATATTAGGGTCTAATGAATGTAAATTAGGACCTTCTATCAAAATTATCCGTTCTTATCTATAAGCTTTGCACGATACCAGGAAATGGAGGAATGCATCTCTCTTTTACATTGAGTTAAAAAAAAATGAATATTAACATTTGACCGTTTAAAGGGTAAAATTGTCCTTTTTTATTTAATATTAACTATTCTTATTATTTTTTAACCTTTTAAATAACTTCAATTCAAATTTTTATTTTTTTTTTGTTTCTCTTCATTCAAATAACCTCTATTTTCATATGCCTACTTCTCTTTTTATTTCTTCTCTCCTTAATTTTTATTGTATATTTTTTCCATCTGGAATGGTGTATGGGGGGTGCAGTGAGCGACCGAAAAAGAAAGGAGGAAGAGACAGATGAAGGTGTGCTTGCACTGCATTGATTGGCTACAGCTGGGTCACCGTAGGAGCTGTGAGGACACAAACAATATCGAGTTGAGCACGAAAGAATTAATGAATGAGTGTTGGCATGTACATGTCTGTCTGTGAGTGTATCTGTGTCCCCCTCTCAACTGCTTCCACGCGTAACTAATTTAACATCTTCACTGTCCCCCACTTACTTTTTATTACTAACATACAATTGAAAGGATTGAAAACAACGTGTATTTTTTATTTTCAAATAGTAATTGTCGAATTCTTCATATATGTCGTATTTCAGAGATTCTTAGTAATACAACCATAAAAAAAATTCTCGCACTCATTCACATGCAAGTCCCCACAATTTATTTTGAATTTGGAGGTTGATTCAATCTAATAAATGTGACTTGTAAAATAGGTTTAATGATTTTATTAACTATTAATTGTGAGTTGTAAAATATTGAAGCAATGAATACTAACTACTAATATATGAACTAAGAAAAATTGAAGCAAGATTAAATTACTAGTTTTTATGTTATAAGTTAAAAAGTGGTATTCCCTCCGTTCATAAACATAAGACATTTTTTTGGGTCTTTTTTTTTATAGATTTTCTTAAGTTATTTTTTATATTAATTATTTTTTTTACTCAAATACTATTAATTACTTTAGAATAAATATTATATATGTATTAAAAAGATAGATGCATTATCTCCCTTATAAGAATTAAATAAAAATATTAGCACACATTAGTTAAGTTGGTGAGAAAGTAATTAATTGAAAAAGAGATTAATAATTTTAAAGATAATTTTGATAAAATAATATAAATTAATTAATTTAATGCTATTAATTATATCAACTAAATTTTTCAAAAATGTAAATTAATTCAAATAATCTTATATTTAGGGATATTGAGAGTAAAATTTAACCAGAGTAAAATTTGACCCATATTAATCTATTTGATTTATTCTTTTCCAGAAAAAAAAAAAACTCACAATAAGATTAACCAAACATGTAATAACTACTATATCAAACCAATTTATTTTTTGTACAACAATTAATTTAACAAAATATATATATATTTCAGTCATAGTAAAGTTACGTAATACTAAAGCAAATTTTAATCAATTTTTAATCCATCCGTAAATCAAAATTAATCTAAGAAAGAAAAACCATGAAGAACATATTCAAAATACAAAATACACCGAAATACTAAATAATTCTGGTCCAACTAATTTTCATATAACATACTATTATTATTATTATTAAATTAAAAATATAATTACATGCCATATAAATTTTTCCAGAACTAATCAATTCAAAACAATATTACTTTTTTCATCCCAAAATAATTATCGTTCTAACTTATTTTACACATAAAAAAATCAATAATTATATAAAATATTTGATATAAATTTTATTGTCTACCGTAATATTATAAGCGATATAACTGAAAAAAAAAACATAATTAATGTTAATATATTAAAAAAAATTAAAATTATTTTATAATAAATTATTTCTTCTCTTACATGATTATTATAATGGGATGAGATGAGTATTGCCTCTATTTCATTATAATTATCATTCTAATTTTTTTACACAAATAAAAAAATTAATAAATAAATGAAATAAAGTAACAATTTTACTAAATTAGGTTGTTGTTATTATTAATCTTCTTTGTTGAAATAATACAACATAAAAGTAATTATTAAGGGTCTAAATAAAAAAAGTAATTGATACTATATTAAAAAAACTAAAATTACAGTTATTTTAAAATATTTTTTTCTTCTTACATGTGAATTATTTTGGGAGGAGGGGAGTAGTATAATTTATCGGGAAATGCATTATGCAGCAAACCAAACACGATTGAGGAGATTTTATTGGTAACACGCTTGTATAATATGGTTAATGTTAGTAGCAGGCCTTTTCTGTGTCCCAATTTGTAAGTTATCTAACACACCGCTTTCACCTTTTCTTCCCGTCGCCGGTTGCCGGCAAAACAGGTTTTGACGGCGCATGAATTCCGTCGAGTCATGCGGCGCTTCCGTACGCGAGATCCGATTCTTCTCCGCACTTCCAGGTACACCCCCTTTATTTTTCTCTCTCATCCCCACTTTAGAAATTCATCGGATATTTTTCTTTTTCTTTGGATTTGGATCCGAATCCGGTTCTTCCTTCTTCATTTGGATCAGAGCATACCCTTTATCTCAAAATTTGATTTTTCTTTCTGGGGTTCGGTGTTTTGCCGTTTTGCCGTTGCATGCAAGTTTGTTCTATTTTTCATTTGTTCTTTATGAATTTGCAGATGATTCTGTCTCTGCAGCCGGAAATCAGATAACGAAAAATTCCAGATTTTCTGGTATTGCCGGAATTTCAAATCTTTGTTGCTGATTCTTTTGAAATTGGTGCCATAACTCTATTTGTCGTATTCTCTCTTTTTATACGAGGTTATGGTTTTCCAGTTAATGTACCAAATGGGTGTAAGTCCAGTGAAGGGGTGATTATTTAGTATAAGGTGATTACAGATTTTAATTGAAGGTCATAGATTTGAGGGAAAGAATACGGAGATAGAGATTAGTGGCATGCACTTTGTTGGGATGGACTTTGTGGGTGTGGGTTGCTTATGAATGTTTTTGTTGGGATTCACTGAAGGTTTATTGACATGACAAAGAGAATACGTAAGGATTGTTCCTTGCAGGAGGATGTAGAGAAAGTGAATAATAGCTTTGTTGAATTGGATACAAGGGAAGGAATGAATGATGGTTTTCCTAGAGCTGGACCAAATGATTCGCTTCTTCCTGGTCTTTTTGATGATGTTGCGCTGAATTGTCTTGCTTGGGCTAGTAGATCTGATTATGCTTCACTAGCATGTATAAATAAAAGGTACAACTTGCTGATTAGGAGCGGGTATCTATCTGAGTTGAGGAAGAAGCTGGGGATTGTGGAGCTAGAGCATTTGGTTTATTTGGTTTGTGATCCAAGAGGGTGGGAGGTATTTGACCCCAAGAAGAATAGATGGATAACATTACCTAAGATACCTTGTGATGAGTGTTTTAATCATGCAGACAAGGAGTCCTTGGCTGTGGGGAGTGAAATGCTGGTTTTTGGTCGGGAATTGATGGATTTTGCCATTTGGAAGTACAGCTTGATTTCTTGCAATTGGGTGAAGTGTAAGGAGATGAACCGTCCTCGCTGCTTGTTCGGATCTGGCAATCTTGGTTCAATTGCTATTGTTGCTGGTGGAAGTGATAAATATGGAAATGTTCTTGAATCGGCAGAGTTGTATGACTCAAATTCAGGTACATGGGAACTATTGCCAAACATGCATACACCACGTAGATTGTGCTCTGGTTTTTTTATGGATGGCAAATTCTATGTGATTGGTGGCATGTCAAGTCCTATTGTTTCATTGACTTGTGGGGAGGAGTATGATCTTAAGACTAGAAATTGGCGGAAAATAGAGGGTATGTACCCATATGTTAATGGGGCTGCTCAGGCACCTCCACTTGTGGCAGTTGTGGATAACCAGTTGTATGCCGTTGAGCATCTAACCAACATGGTGAATAAATATGACAAGGAAAGGAACACCTGGAGTGAATTGGGAAGACTTCCAGTACGGGCTGATTCTTCTAATGGATGGGGCCTGGCTTTCAAGGCTTGTGGGGAGAAACTTCTGGTTGTGAGTGGACAAAGGGGTCCAGAAGGTGAAGCTGTTGTGCTGAATTCATGGCGTCCTAGGACAGGGTTCAGGAATGGAACCATAGATTGGAAAGTACTTGGTGTGAAGGAGCATGTTGGGGTGTTTGTGTACAATTGTGCTGTTATGGGATGGTCCGGTGAGATGCTTTTAGATTGACTCAGCAGAAGATTTGCTGGTATCTACAATCTGACTTAGCTTTCAGGGGTGCTTCCCTGTTGATTCATCTCATTTACCAAGTTAATTGTCCATCTCCCTTGATAAGAATTTGGGTTTCTACTTTTGACATCTTATTTGGATGTGTTTCTCTCTTTCATGATCCATATTTTTTATTTGCTTTTCAGATTACCTAGTAGGCTTACACAGATATGTTCTGTTATCCTTTTCTTATCCAACTATGTAAACCAATAAATCATAGAATTTTATTTTTTTAATACTTCAATGCTTATTCTTTGCTTTAGTGTATGGTATATTGGTATATCTGTCTAAATTTATGTCATATGTGTATGCCTAGTCGAATAGTGTTTGAGGGGGTACTCTAGAGTTTGAAACCAAGTTTCTAAGTTTCTATGGGATATAGGTTGTGGACTGTAAATAATGCACTAAGTTGAATGATGAAGATTGCTTCTCATGTTAGACCAATAATGTTAGATTGCTGCCAAAAGTAAATGAGGTCCCCTCAGTTTTATGATGTCTTTTTACACATTGTCCACAGTTCCAGCTGTACTTTCCTTGATTGAGATACTGTTTTCATCTTCCTGTATTTGTTTAGTTATACAACTTGACCTAGAAATGAATCACCTCATTTAATAAGCTAGTTTAACTGAGAGACTGGGACCGTCCTTTATTTCCTTGATTAACTAACTTATTTAAAATTCATAAGAGAAGGCTCAGTGCAATGGCCACTCTATTGAGTAATAATACTTCATACTCTACATAATTAGTCACTGATTGATACTTGGGTAATACAGTAAAAACACATACTGCCCATTTTCCCTCATAAGAGGAAATTTTTTTTACACATACCTCCTAATTAGATATTATATTCGCAATTTGTGACTGTAGTATGTTTTTTTTATCGGTAAATATTAATTTGTTAATTTTATTAAAAATGTTAGTTAGGAGAATTCGAACCCACCATTTTTTCTTTCTTTCTTCTTACTTTTTCAACTACTAGTGAGCCAATCTTATCTCTTGTGACTACTCGGACTGTAGCATGTGATTACTTTGGTTCAATCTACATTTGCATTGTGGTCAAACTTTTTTTTATTAAAAAGCAATCTTTCACCTTGACCTAAGCGTATTATGTTAGCCATGTTTTTGGGAATACATGGATGTCTGTTTCTGATAAGTGATTTGCGATCCTTTTGTACTGCACGTCAGTGCATCCATTCCCTAGAAATTAAGGATCCATTCCATAGGATAGAAAGAAATGGAAAGAAAGTGAATTAAAATGAAAATTTTGAATTAAAATAAAGTATAAAAAGTATGAGTCTCTCATCATGTTTATTTTTTCCCTTTTTCACTCTCTTCAAACGAACGCATCTTAAATGATATTTTTATCAATTAAGTGTATGTTTGATTTTTAGGTGAAAAGATACTTTTGAGATAAAAGTAATTTTGTTAAAAGATAATGATCCTTGTTTTTGCTTTCATTTTACTTTTATTTATTGGATTTATATTGGAATGCGTGCATAATATTTTTAATTTCAACCCAAACATGAACTAAGTCAAAGGGGATTGGACAACAACCTATCAATTTTCTTGGACTTCAAATGAACAAAAGAAAAATGTGAAGGAAAATAAATCATTTTTACAAGTTTAATTTAACTGATTCAGAAAAAAAAAAGGTTTAATTTAACTATTTTGAATGGTCAATTCTGGTATTTACATGGTTCTTTAACCTGCTGTATGTCTTTAAAACGGCTTGCATTTCTGACTCATTTCGTTTTGCTTTTACATAGATAAAATTGTAACAAAATGTAGAATGTCTTGTATTTTAACTGAAAAGGCCAATGCTTGATGAAGATAGTAAAGGTAGATTCATCAAGTTGGTTAACACCTAACGTGAAGAAAATTCATATTAGCATGTTAGAAATATAATCCTTTTTGCTTGATGATGGAGTAGCCCCACTGCCACTGTGCACCGACCATTTCTTTTGCTGTTGTTTCTTTTCCACTTGGAGATTCCCCCCCACCCCACAAAAAAAAGTCACATGAGTATCATAGAGTCAACCAATATTTTTCCATCCGATAAAATCACCATTTCTTCAGTTATAAAAATGTAGTTAGTTAAAACTAAGTTTCATTCACCGTTTAACTTTTCCAAAAAAAGAACCTTACTATTTGGTAGGTACAACTTTGTGGCAGAGCAGAGGAGGGGATGTCAATAAATAATTGTCAGCCATATAACATATATATATATGATGCATGTTGCCAAAACTAAGTTTAGTTCCAACCATGCCCACAAAGCAGGAAATACCAGTACCTGCAGATATTTTCAAATATAGAAGAAAGTAATAAAATGGAGGCAGATTATTCAATCAAACTAAACTTGAAGAGTCTCAAAGGGTCTCTCTAAGATTCCCAGCAAAAAGGACAAACAAAAGCATAAAAAGTACCGCTCTTGATCACAAAATGTTGTGACCAGAGCAAGCAACTAAAAAAGTCAGAAGGAAGTTTTCAGAAAACTAGCTATAGCATCATAAAATCTCAAAAGAAGCCTCCAATATATTGGTCACAGTTTCTGCCATCAGAGGACAATCAACTGAGTTAAAGGAGGCAGATGTGGTTTGAGAGCATCAGCAAGCCATTTGGTGGTCTCACGCCTCATTTCTCTATACCGGGCCTTGACATCAGGTGACCTATCCACATGTATTGAAGACAAGGGATCCACAACAACACTGTTGAGATTAGGAGCCTTCTCAAATATGCTGATAAGCAACTCCATTTGACTGGGGTCTCTTCTGAATCCTGACACTTCCAGCTCCCTCAGGTTTGGATACTCATGTTCCAGATTGGCCTTCCAATTCTCCTCCACTACACTTAGATCGTTCCTTTGGAACTGCCAAATCACAATACAATCACAATTCTAACTCTGATTGAGATCAACAACATGAAAGATTTAATGTCTCATGATGGATCTTACTTATTAAGGACTAATAAATAAATAATAATTAATGATTATGAACTAAACTGTAAATGGGTCATGGGTCTTAAGTAGAGTGATTTTTAAAGATATCTTATATTTGATGAAAATAATGATTTTAAAGGAGTTAATATCTATTAACATGAAATAAAGTCTCCTCATATTAGATTATTCTTTTAACCCTATTTTTTCTATTAAATTGTGAGATTCATAAGTTTCAATCCTGTTTGATTTTCCATTATCTTGAATCTTATAAACTTACACAAAATACACATAGATGTCAAATTCATACATGATCAGCGTCAGGATCACCATAAGACTAAAACAACTAAAGTTACCAATAAAACATTATTTGTAATTAGTTTTTATAAATAAAAAAGTCATATGTTAAAAAAAATCACATATATTGATAAAAAAAAGTTCAACATATAACTTTTTCATTCTAAAAAACATCTCTTAAAATTTATTTTAAATTCGACTCAGTCACTGTGCATGCACGGAATGCATGCATATGATCAACCTACACAATTCTTTACGTGCGTACCTTAATCTTAAGCACGCGTACTGAAGGGAATGAACTTAGTAAAGAAACATGATGATCAAGCGCCGCTCCACTCCTGTGAGGAATTCGAATTTCCAGCTGCCCCACATTATCAAACACAGGCAGGCCTTCAAGAAAACCCTGAGAGTGGATCATGACATGAAACATATTATTTACTAAAACAAAATGACACATAAATGGAAACACAGCAAAAATGCAATCTACTTAATCACTAACCGGATACGGTTTGGACAGTTCCAATTTCAGAACATTAATCTGCAACAACACTCCATAAAAATCAACACGGTCCATGTCAGATTCCAGGTAACTACAAAAGATTCCTCCAAAGGAAGCTTCCACAAGACTTGGAACGTTCTGAAACTTAAACTTCCCGTACTTTCCTTGGTACCTAAATGTTACTAGATTTACAGCATAGATGTCAAGATCCATAATGCGGCATTCAACCAACTCCAAATGCTTCAGCCTCAGTGCTTCACCCCTAACTTTCAAGCGCACAAGGCGTTTTGATTCAATGACACATATTGATTCAAGCAATGGACAAGATGCTAGTAAACCCTCAATGACTTCACCACTCACGTCCACAGAAGACAAACGCAGGTTACACAATGACTTCATTTCATAACCCCTTGATGGAAAGACATTATGAACAATGGTCAAACTTATTTCATAAAATGGTACTGAGAAGTGGTATGAAAAATCCAGGTCCAACGTTTGAACATGCTTCTCAGCAGCATACTTAACCCATTCTGCTACCCTCCAAGGGTCACCCAAATCCATGCAAATTCTGAGTCCTTGGAGGGAGGAGCTTTTCAATGATTTCATCACATTTGCCATACGGGTCATGAACCTCTCCCACTCATAAACAAAAACATTGCACTTAGTCAAGATTCCAACATGTTCTCGACGCAAGTGAAAGTTCCGAAGTGAATGATCAAAGTCCAAGAGCCCAGAGAAAAAGGTCCAGTGATATCTCCATTTAGTTGCAAGCACGCTAGTCCTAGCAGCTTCTTTCAATGTCAACCGAGAAAGAATATCCCCTAAGATATCGTCAGGCATAGTGCTTATGATGTCCCTGTTGTTCTCAAATCTGTTCCTTGCCATGTTTCTTGATCCTTGTATTGCGATTATCATCCCCTGCGTCATTTTCTCCCTGTGTATATTCAGTTTTAAAATAAAAAAATTGTGAATCTTAACCAACTCAATTAATTTGTCCAAAACATTTTTGCATGTAACTCGACCTCTATGTAGCCTCAAGTGAAGCTTACAATATATAGGCCCCAAGATTTTGTGAGCACTTATAAGAAACTTATCAAACATCCAATATGAGATTTCTAAAATCAAAAACAAAAAGAGTGAGTGTGTGTCTACTCCCATCTACAATCTATAATTATAAAACATCTAATATGATTATTTTTTTCATTTAAAATGTCATGCTATACTTGTACATAATATTTAAATGTGTAATTTTGTTTAAACAACATGTTTAGTCAATCTTAACCTGGTCACTCAAGCCATAACCAAGTCATATTGAAATCAAACCAAAGTTAAATAAACTTAATTCATATGCACCCTAAACCATATCAAATTCTTTATGATATCTCTTCCTATCTTTTTTATCTCTACCTTAATCTCATTTTAATTATTTGAAATACACTACATTGACACTCTCCTTAAATGTTATACTTTTCATACAGTTTAAGATCTCAAATAGGTAGACGATAGCATTTACATGTCAATTTCAACAAGGCTAGAGTAGAAAGGGATGGAGAAAGAGGGATGGAAGGAAGTAGGACGGTGACAACGGAGCAAACTCCCTACCACGGAGGATGGGCCAGGTGAAAGGGATGGGCAAAACCTCCTTCTACTTTACGAATTTCCCAGATGATTTTTACGCCAAATAGATGTGGAAGATCTTTCGGATGTATAGGAAGATTACAAAAGTTTACATCGCAGGGAGGAAAGATAAAAAGAGGGCAAGATTCGAATTTACACGCTTTAAGGATGTAAAGGATGCTCAGAGATTATGGCTCTCAGATTGGACAAAATATTTATTGAAAGTAGAAAGCTTATGGTTAATATGCCCAAATTCACTAGAGGGGTATGAAAAACAGGGGTAGATCGTACAACCAAGAACACGAAAACCACAGTGGGAGAAACTCTACGAGATGGCCTGAGGTAAAAAGGTCGGGGAAGCCATTGTCATTGCAGGATGCATTCGATTCAAACATAGTAACATGTAACAAGAGGAACAAAGCAATGTTAGAAGGGGAGGTGGCCTTAAGTGTGTGGAGTATAGCGAAGGAGATGGGGGTTCGGGGAGAGCAAACGGTGATTTTCATATCCAACAACTATTAGATATAAAGATTTCAAGCAAAACCTTTGGGAAGAATGGCATTTGGGGTACCATGAGAGACTTATCTCTGAATGTGCATGGGATGAAAGACTGGGCAAAGTGTAGAAGAATTCGGTCTTTGGTATTAGAAAGCAAGGTAGATTTTTGCATGTTGCAGGAGAGAAAAAATCAAAACATGGAGGAATCTATTGTGAAGGATATTTGGTGGGGAGGAGATATAGAGTTTTGTTGGATGGCTACACCCTCTTAGGGCTTGTCAAGAGGACTTCTAAACATATGGAGAAAATATTTTTTCTCCATTCGATTCTCTTTCAATGGTACTGGTTTTCTAAGTTACTGTGTGGATTGGAAACACTCTGGTGTTTTATGCATAATTGCAAATGTGTACTCACCGTGTTTACTTGTGGAAAAATGGAAGTTTTGGTGTGATCTCATCATGTCAAAAAAAAAAGTTTTAGCTCAAGGTTGTGGTTTATGGGTGGAGATTTCAAGGCATCACCTCAAGAGAAGAAAGGAAAGGGAGATCTGAGACCTAAAACATAGTTGAAGTAGATGAATTTAGGCTGTTCATACCAGACATGGGAAGCAATTGATTTGCCTACAATTGGCAAGAAATCCACATGGTTTAGCATTGATGGACGATCTATGAGCCGGTTAAATCATTTTCTCGTCTCTGAAGATTTATTGAAGTTGTGGCAGATACCTCCAAATGGGTTGGAACACGAGATGTGTCAAATCACTACTTCATTTTGTTGAAGAATGATATTAAGGAATTAGGTGCTAAACCATTTCGATTCTTCAACCATTAGCTGAACACTCGAATTTTCGTAAAGTGGTGGAGGAATGTTGGTGCCAAACTCAGGTTTGAGACTTGAAATTATTTTGTGTCAAAGAGAAATTGAGGGTTTTGAAAAACTCCTTGAAGGAATGGAGTAAACTAATGCTCGCAAGGATGGACCATAAGATCGATGACAAGGTGTCTGAAATGGAAGTTATTGGTTGCCAATTCCTTGATGATATTGTAGCACAAGCTGAGAAACAAAGAGTCTTGGCCATGGCTCAGGAATTTTGGAGTATTATTAGAATCAAGGAAAGCTCAATCCTGAAAAATCCAGGGCCAAATGGGCTAAGTTTGGGGATTCAAATTGTCGATTTTTTCACTCACACTTAAGGCATAGGCAACGAAAGAATCAATTGTTGGTTGTGAATACAACAAATTGATTAATTGAAGATGTGGAGGGTGTAGAGAATGAAATTGAGTCTCACTTTTAATCCTTATTCCAAGAGACTACAAAAATCATACCTAACCTAGATGGGATAGTATTTAAATATATTTTAGACATGGAGAAAGGATCAATTTCATCCCCTTTCACTAATGAAGATATCAAAGAAGTTGTGTAGAGCTGTGATTCAATTTTGAATTCTTTAAAGCATATTGTGACATTGTGGGTAAGGAGGTATGTGTTGGAGTACATGAGTTCTACCACAATTCTTGCCTTCTAAAGGATATCTCCTCATCCTTCATCACTATCATCCTGAAGTCTAAGCACCTTCGCCCTATATCTCTTATCAACAACATTCACAAAATTATATCTAAGCAGTTGGCAAAGAGAATCAAGGGTGTTCTTTCTTCTGATATATCTCCTTGCCAGATAGCGTTTTTGCTTGGGCGTCAAATTTTAGATGGTGTTGTTGTGATTAATGAGTTCATTGATTGGGCAAGAAGGGCAAAGAAGATATTTTTTTATCTTTAAGATAGATTTCCAAAAGGCATACGATTCAATCAATTGGGAATTTATTAATTACATGTTGTTTTGACTTGGTTTTGATAGCAAGTGGAGGTCTTGGGTAAAGGCCACTGTATGTTTAAGCCACATCTCGTCTTAGTTAACAAGAGTCCGACAATGAAATTTCAGAGCTTCAGGGGTCTAAATAGGGGGACCCGATAGCCCCATTCCTGCTTCTTGTTGTTGGGGAAGGCCTTACTAGACTATGTCGAAGTGTACTGGAGAAAGGTATCTTCTCAGGCTTAACATTGAATGAACATATATAGTTTTTGGTTGTAATGATTCTCTGATAGTGGGTGAGGCAACGATGGACAACCTATCGGCCTTGAAAGCCATAGTCAGAAGTTTGGAAGTCAATTATCATAAGAGTAACATCATTAGGGTTAATATCGATAGACCTTTCTTGATGGCGGCGAAATCCTTCCTCCACTGCAATGTTGTTGCCTTACCTTTTAAGTTTCTAGGAGTTCCTATTGGAGCCAACCCACGTTTGTACAACACGTGGAGGCCTGTTATCGAGAGGTTCAAAAAGAGATTATCTATTGGGGGGAGATTGGTTTCGATAAATTCGACGATGGGTAGTTTACCCTTATACTTCTCCTTTTACAAAGCTCCAAAAAAGGTGATATCTTTGTTGACTAAGTTTCTTTGGCAGGGATGAACAGAAGCTCAAAAGATTTCTTGGGTAGCATGGAATCTGATATGTATTCCAAAAGGCCAAGGGGGATTGGGTGTGAAAGGTCTTCACCTCTTCAACTTGAGCCTCCTTGCAAAATGGAAATGGCAAATCCTAACAAAACCCTCGGCCATTTGGTACAACTTGCTACATTTTAAATATGATAATATTTCTACCCATGATTCCTTACAAATCGTTGATTCTCGTCAATTTGGTGGAGAGACTCGGTGAGTATTGAATCTTCTCCTACTGGCCCAACAGATTGGTTCAAGGAGCATCTAACAAAAGTGGTTGGGGATGGAAACAACACTGGATTATGGAGTATTCGGTGGCTGGATAATTTTACCTTGAAGGAATCATTTCCTTGTTTGTTCCAAATCATAGATAACAAGGATGCTCTTATTTTGCAAGTCTGTTATTCAGTAGAACAAGGCATGGGATGGTCGTGGAATTGGAGAAGACCATTCTTCCAATGGGAACAACAATCACTAGAGCACCTTCTCTCACTTTTACAATGGATTCAATTCTGTCATAACAAATAGGATCATTGGGTATGGAATGCAAACTCTGATAAATGATTTACAATATCATCAACATATGGAATACTACTACAACACAGGATCTCTTCGGATGCCAATCAACAGGCATATAATTTTCATAACAATTTTAGGAAATGCTACGCTAGCTCCCTCTAAAGTCTTGGTATTCTCATGGCGGCTTCTCTTAGATCGATTACCAATGGCCACTCAGCTACAGAAGTGTGGAATCATCATTCCAAACTACACTTGTTCTTGTTCTTTTTTTAAAGCTAATGTTGAAGACAAAAACCATATGTTCCTTTCATGCTTGTTCTCATAAACTATTTGGATCAAGTGTTTAGGTGGCTGGGGACACATTGTTTTGCCTCCTCACATTGATCATTTATACGATCAAATAGGACATTCTATAGGGGGGGTCAGAAACAAGAGGACCAAGATGGTGTTTTGGCACACAACTTGTTGGATGTTGTGGAATGCCAGAAACAATACAATTTTGAATAGTGTAGAGTCAAAACCTGGGGGAATTTTGGTGGCCATCAAATCTGTTACTTGGCAATGGATTGCATATAAAAAGGGATCTGTTGCAGGTTATTAGTTCTCATCTTGGTGCTTGAATCCTTTGGTCTGTCTACGATGGCTCTTTGAGATACTTCTTTTTTTAAACTATACTTTTGGAAGACATACTTTACAAGGCTCAAGTGGAGAAGGATGAAGGTCCAGAGGCAGAGGTTCTACTAAGAATATTAATTGTTGCTGAATGTTCAGACTAATTTGAAGGCTCATGTCAAATATGTTATATTTTTTTATTTATAATTTGTTTTCGTTGTAATTTTAGCCCAAACTGTTTTAAAAGCTCATGTCCATTTCTATCTTTTTGTTCAGATATTCTATATGTATGAATTTTGTTTTCAATAAGGGAACTTTTGACATTTGATAAAATTTTGTGAGAGCTTCTCTTTAGGTTCCTTGTTGAACCAATCTCAGACTTATCAAGATATTCCTTGTGGCGTCTATCCTGACTTATCTTTCCTCTCTGGAAGTGGCATCAATCCAAAACTCTGTGACCTGTATCAAGTGATTCGCTCCTAGTAAGGATCACATAAGCTTTGTGAAAAAAAACTCTTTCGAAGTTCTTAGAAATTAATGTAGAAGTAAAGCTTCATGGTGAATCAAAGGTGATTCAAAGGTGTTTTGATGATAACAATGATGATGACAAAGGTGATAACAAAAAGTTCAAAGATCAATCAAAGAACAACTCAAGTGAATCAAGAACAATTCAAGAGTTCAAGATAAGAATCAAGAAGAATTCAAGAACTCAAGAAGAAAGTCTAGAGACAAGAATCAAGATTCAAGGTTCAAGATCTCAAGAATCAAGATCAAGATTCAAGAATAAAGAGAAGACTCAATCAAGATAAGTATTAAAAAGTTTTTTCAAAACTTTGAATAGCACATGAATTTTTGACAAAACTTTTTACCAAAGAGTTTTTACTCTCTGGTAATCGATTACCAGTAGCAAAATGAGTTTGAAAAAGTTTTCAAACTGAATTTACAATGTTCCAATTATTTTCAAAAAGCTGTAATCGATTACTAGTGCTCTTGAACGTTGAAATTCAAATTCAAAGGTGAAGAGTCACATCCTTTCACTTAAAAGCTTTTTGTAATCGATTACACTAATTTGGTAATCGATTACCAGTGACTGTTTCTGAATAAATCAAAAGATGTAACTCTTCAAAAGGTTTTTTGACCTTTTCAAATTGGTTTTAAGTTTTTCTAAAAGTTATAACTCTTCTGAATGGTCTTCTTGACCAGACATGGAGAGTCTATAAAAGCAAGGCTTTGTTTTGCATTTCAAGAATCTTGAATATCTTTTCCAATTCATTTTTAATACAAGCAATTTTTCCACAATAATTTCTGAGTCTCTTTGAACTTCTTCTTCTTCTTCTTTGTACCAAAAGCTTTCAGAAGTTTTCTGGTTTTCCAAACCTTGAAAACTTGTGCTATTCATCTTTTCATTCTCTTCTCCCTTTGCCAAAAAGAATTCGCCAAGGACTAACCGCCTGAATTCTTTTTGTGTCTCTCTTCTCCCTTTTCCAAAAAAATGAAGGACTAACCGCCTGAATTCTTTTGTGTCTCCCTTCTCCCTTGCCAAAGAATTCAAAACGACACAGTCTAAGAATTCTTTTGATTTTTCCTATTCCCTAATACAAAAGTGTTTAAATGACTAACCGCCTGAGAATTCTTTTGTATCCCCATTCACAAAGTATCAAAGGTTTAACAGCCTGAGATCTTTGTCTCAACACATTGGAGGGTACATCCTTTGTGGTACAAGTAGATGGTACATCTACTTGGGTTTGACTGAGAACAAGAGAGGGTACATCTCTTGTGGATCAGTTCTAGTGGAGGGTACATCCACTAGGTTCAAAGAGAACAAGGGAGGGTACATCCCTTGTGGATCTTTGCTTGTAAATGGATTTTTACAAGGTTGAAAGAAATCTCAAGGACCGTAGGTCACTTGGGGACTAGATGTAGGCACGGGTTGTTGCCGAATCAGTATAAAAACTCTTGTGTGTTTGTTTCCTTCTTCCGCACTTTTTTACTTTCCGCTGTGCATTTAATTTCCGCTTTTACTTTCTGTTAAATTTCTCTTCTACTCCTCATTCTCTTAACAATTTAGTAAAAGCCTTAAAAGAGTAATTTTTTAATTGATAAAGGTTTAGGAATAATTAATTCAACCCCCCCTTCTTAATTATTCTGAGGCCACTCGATCCAACAATTAACCTTGGTTTTGTCTTTGAATTTCCTAATTCAATGTAACAAATCATCCTTAACTTGTCAATTCTTAGGAATTATGACATTGTTCTATCATTTCACACCTCAATTAACTTTTTCCTTTTTGATTTTTATGTTTTCTTGAAAAATTATCTAAAGAAATTCAAGCGTGATGAACTTGAAATCCTAGAAATAGGAGTGTATCACCCCTTCTCCAAAAAAATAAAAGAAGCTACCTAGAGAAAACCCATTTCCAAATCTTGCTTATAATTATAATTTGATTTGAGCATGTAGCTTATAATCTAGAAACCTCATTGGCAATAACCCCTTTTGGGAAACAACAAACCCACCTCCCCCATAAAGGAAAAAAAACTAAAAGAAAAATGATCACCTTTGGGAGCCAACATAAATAATTAGACATAATATCTATCATATATGTTCAGCCAATATAAAATGAAGAAAAAAATATCATATATCAAACTATCATTATTACCTTAGATCGAGAGAAGCTAGATTCAACTATTTAGAGTGAAATCAGGGAGAAGAAAAAACTATCAAATTATCCAACCTGCACAGAGAGTTAGAGACACTAGATTAGAGAAAAGATAAAAACATAAAGCAAAAAGAATATCAACATTAGGGTTCATCGAATTCACTGAAAGCGAAGTGAAACGCAGAACGATTGAGAACAATGACGATTCACTGAATCATATTCAATTCAACAAAGTGTTGTTAGGGTTTGAGATTCAATAGAATAAAGAAGAGAAGGGGATCAACAATGGAAATGCAAGTGCAAAGTGTGAACTGGGTGTTTGAGACTCTGAGCAAAGACTGGGAAGTTGAGTAATGTACTTATGGATCCTTATGGGTTTTTCCATTCGGGTTTCGGGTTTTAGGTTTTCATTTAAGGTATGTTTGTTTAGAATTAGTTTCGGATCCATAAACAATTTTTCAATGCAAATCTGATAAAAAAAATCCAATCCATTAAAGTGGACTAAAATTGGATTAGCACGAGATAATGTTGGACGAGATTTGGCAAATTTGGACTTTTTTGCCCAACCATAAGTGACACTTATTAAAGATATTAGTGAAAAAAATAATTATTACATTGAAAAACTAAAAAAACACTTATATTGAACAACTTTTTTTTTATAAAAAAAAACAACACTTATTTGGGAATGGTTGCAACATTCTTTAATGCATTCTATTATTAATTAAAGATTAAAATTTATTAAAAACTACCATTACAATTAAATAAAGAGTGACATTCACACAAAGTTATGATTTTCATAAATTTCAGCAAATGAATAATTATTTTAAAATATGTAAAAAAAATTGTATTACTAGAATTTCTTAAAGGTACTAGTACTATGTAGACCTTATTGATGGCTTTAGGGAACTACTATTTCCACAATCAACCCCTTGCTATTAACTCTACCAACCTTGGAAAATTTCTCTTTTTCCCACTCAACAAATCCCTACACCCCTTTCCCTTCTCCTAAGATCCAAAATCGTCTCCCCCATCTCAGCCTAGATACAAAACACATGTGTCGCCACCCTCCCCCATGCCACTCCCAAACCGTGTCACCACCCCTTCCCTTGCGCTACCTTGACCCCTCCCCTAAAAAAAGCAACGCTGCCCTCTTATAGTCACATCATCATGCAACCCCAACATAGGCACCACCACCACAATCCAACAAACCCCTCTGTGCGTGCCATCCCCCTCAACCACGATGTCTTCCACGCACCCCACCACGATAGTCCACCATTTTTGAATCTGTGTGTTGAAGGGTTTATAGGTTTGGCTGAGGTGTTTTGAATATGTGTTGATGAGGGGGTCAATGGGTTTAAGATGGTGAGTTTGGGAGAAGGAGAGGAGAGGAAGGATTAGGGGTTAAGGATGTTTTGGTTTGGTTCGATAAGAATAAAAGGGGTTACAGGGAAGAGGATGAAGGCTTGGGGAGAGTTAGGGTTGTGGGCACCACCACTGTGCACCATCACCCATTAGACCTGAACCCAATGACCCCAAGGTTTGTTTGTGTCTATAAGGGAAGAGGAATGGGAATGAGGGAAGGGTGTGCAATAGAAGTACACTTTTGTTTAGTAAAAACGAAGAAAAAAAGATAATGGAATCATTTTCATTGCACACATGGGGGGTGAAAAAATTAATGCAACGAAAATATGATTTTGTTATATGCTATACAATGGAATCGTATTTCTGTTGCTTTTTTTGTTTTTACACCCCTAAGTAATATCGAAAACACAATTTTGTTATGCAGTTGTACAATAAAATTGTGTTTTCATTATTATTTTTTCACCCCATTTATGTAACGGAAACATGTTTCTGTTGTGCCTGTTCAAGGGGAAATTTGGAAATATGGCTAAAAGACACCATGTTGGTACTGCGAATAGTAAAAATAGTAGTTTCAATAGCAATACCCATGGCTTTATAGTTGATAGGCCAATGCACAACCCGGCCCAATCGAGAACTAAAAGTTATTTTTTTAGCAGTTATCGCAGCAGAGGCAGAGTGCATTGTGTGTAGCTGGCAATGGCGGAACCTCTCTCAAACACCGAACTCTCTTCTTCCAAAACCCTGGACCCAACCAACGGTCACGATTCCACTTCGGAACCGCATCAAACGGCTCCGGAAGACGCTCAGCTCAATCGAGAAGACGACGTTGTTCCAACCGCGAAACGGAAGAGGGACGACGACGTCGAAGACCGTTCGCTGCATCCGCTGTGGAAGACCAGCCTATGCTCTTACTTCCGGAGCCACAACGGATCGTGCAGCCACGGCGGCGCTTGCCGATACGCGCACGGCGAGGAGGAGCTCCGCCCCCGCCCCGACAACACGTGGGACCCGACCTCCGAGCGCGCGAAGAAAGCGCTGAAGACCGAGTCGGACGAAAAGCGCGCCGTCTCGGAGGAAGTGATGATGACGGAGGCCGTCGTGGACGACGGTGATGACGGTTGTGGCGCGAATCACGCGCTTAACATATGCTTGGTGCATTTGCCGCGGAAATGGAGCTCCGAGAATTTGAGGACTTTTCTCGGCGAACAGGTAAGCCTGTTTGTTTGGTTATTTTATTTTACTTTCAAGAGTTTCTGATTTTCAATTCACTTAAGTTAGTTAGCATTGTCAATTTGATTCTTGTTTTGGTTCCTTTTTCCAGGGCATACCTTTTAAGCATGCTAAGAAAAAGAAAGGCATGATGATTGGTTTTGTTACTTTTGAAGATGAAGAACAGTTGAAGAGTTCAACAATGGTAGTTTTCTTATGACTTATGATCCATCTACTTTGTAGTTTCATTGAGAATTGGCAATTGATTATTTAAATTAATCAATTTAATAGGAATTAGAAGGAAAATCAATTGGCAACAAAACGGTAAAGGTTGCTAATGTTCTTCCTCGGTCATTCGAAAAGAAAAGTAATGCCATTGTTGCATCCCGTCAAGAATTAGACGAGGAAAATGCAGGGGTTGATGTTGCTTCAAGTGGGACTTTGGATGGTGAAACAAATAATGATAACTTGGCAAAGACAAGAAATGTGCGTGATGCAGTGACTCCTCTAGCTCACATGGCCTATGCCGATCAGTTGGAGCAGAAAACAAGCTCCCTCATGCAGATTCTCAAAAAACTTGTTAGTCATGATTGTTCCTATTTTATCATTGTAGTTTTGTCTATTCTATATGTTTCTTACTTTTTTAAAGAAACGGAAAATTGAACTATGAAATTTTATTGACAGACTAGAAATGCTCGTAAAGCTTGTCCAAATGGTGTTTCTCTTCCTGAATGGATTCTCAAGTCTAGGGAAATAGGTAGTGTGTTATTTTAAATCTTAAAAGTTCTTTCAAATCTTCAATTGTTCAAGAATTTAATCTATAGTTCTGGGTCATAGTTTAGTGCACCCCCTATATGCTCTATTTGTGATCTGGGTTTATTTGAAAGTGTGTAGTAAGAGTTTTAATGGCTCATGTAGTTGTTTCGTCATTTCTTTCTACACTTCTGCAGGTGGTCTTCCGTGCAAACTAGAGGGTATTATTGCATCCCCTATTGTAAATGGATACCGTAACAAGTGTGAGTTTTCTGTTGGATATTCTCTGGAAGGCAAAGTGACAGTAGGTTTCATGCTTGGAAACTTCAGGTAATGTGCATCTTCTCTGTTACTAGAAGGCATTGCTTGTAAGTTGTTAGTTGTATACTAAAATATTATAGCAGGGAAGGTGTAACAGCAGTTGAGGAAGCAGTGGACTGCCCAAACGTTTCAACAGTTGCTTGCAAATATGCTACAATCTTTCAGGAATTTCTACAGGACAGTGATTTACCAGTTTGGAACAGATTTAAAAATACTGGTTTTTGGCGTCAATTGACGGTATAATTTTGCTGGATTTAGTATTGAAAATTTAAGGCCACATTTGAATATGTTGCTCAATTTTTTTTCTCATCTGATTATATATTTTTTTACCCTTTTTGAAGCAATTTTTTTCATATTTCTCTTGTAAGGTTCGAGAAGGGAGAACAAATGGGAATGTTGTTGATGCTGAAACGTTTAGTGGTGTTGCAGAGGTCATGCTTATTGTGCAGGTAAATTTCTTTTATTTTTTTAAAAATTTTCTTGGTAAATATGCAGGTTAAAAAATAATGTTGGTAAGTCCGTTGGGATGGGCAGGGGATGGGTGATAGTTTCTTGTTCATTAACTTAAAGGCTTGATGTGATTGTGAACATTTAGATGGAATATAGACTGACAAGCCAAATTAATCTGTAAGTGGTATTGTTATGGAGACATTGTAAACTTGTGGTATGATTTATGTATGCAGGGAGACAAGACCCCTGATTACTTGAAGCTTATGATTTGTATACCTCTTTTTTTTTAAAGCGTCACTCAGAACTCTTTGCCTTTGGTGTTGATTATAGGTTTCTACTGCAAGCTTTGATGATGCAAAAGTAGCTGCTGAGTTCAAGAGGCTTGCTCAGGCATTTGTTGCCGGAGCTACTTCGCATTGCCCAATATTACCCCTTACAGCTCTGGTTGTTCAGGTGGCTGCCCTTCTTCTCCCAAGTTTCTTTTGTAAGACATTGTATTGTATGTCAAGTTCTAATTTTTATACATGTGCATATCTATGTAATATAAATTGGAAGGATAAAGATGTTTCTGCTCCAGTGTTTGCTAGATAGTAATTATGTTATTATCCCCGTCTTTCTCTCCCAGCACTAGTAGGTTAGGTTCCTTAAATAAAATTCCGTTAGCATTACCATTTATTCGAATATCCTCATTTTGCCTGACACATCAAACTATCAATTCTAATGGCATTTTATGTTGTAGCTTAATTTTTTAAACGACTTCTGATATGATAGTTGGTTTTATGTGTAGGATCACCAAGGAATATCCAATGTGGCACCAGCTGATGCACCACTGCATTCACTTCCCATTCCTAAAGCAGCTGGTGATCCTGAGGTGGATGAAAATAATAATGCCAAGGATGTAAGAATCCATGATCATATCAACAATCTCCAGTTTTCTATATCTCCAACAGCATTTTTTCAGGTCAGAATAGCAATAATTTTTTTGCACTGTTTTGAAGGGAATTTTTTCCCCTTGTATATGGAATTTTGAGTCTACTTCTACTGCAGGTTAACACTCTTGCTGCTGAGAAGTTGTACTCACTTGCTGGAGATTGGTCATGCTTAGGTCCTGACACACTGCTATTTGATATATGCTGTGGGACAGGAACAATTGGCCTGACATTAGCACATCGAGTTGGTATGGTAATAATCATCATTTAAGTTCCTTTCCTTTTTCTGGTTTGCAGTTCTTGTATCTGGGGCATTGACTGCTCAATGGGCCCCTTTGGAAAGTGATAATATATGATTTAATAATTACTTTTGCATAGGTTAAATGAAATTTTCAGACTGGACTTCTTTTCCTCTTTGATTAAGAGTTTATTTTTCAAAATTCCTAATTTTTAAAATTTGGTTGATCCATATTTGTTTTGATTATTTCAGGTGATTGGAATTGAAATGAATGCTTCTGCTGTATCTGATGCGCATAGGAATGCTGAGATTAATGGCATAAAAAACGTTAAATTTATATGTTCGAAGGTGAGAGCAGTCTTGATTCTAATTCCTGGTTGAATTATTTAATGGCTTCTACCTAGAAAAAGACTGGAATTTAGTTGATGTCAAAAATGTTTGGCGCTGAATTATATCTCATGGAAATATTTTGTTTTTTATTTAATTGTTGACTTACATTGCACTTTTGCTGGCTTATATGAGGCAACAGGCAGAGGACGTGATGGGATCTCTGTTAAGGGAATACCTGAATGTGACTAGGGAACAAGTTGATGATCCTAATATCTCTGGAAGCGGCAATGACATTCCTAAGGATAGTGCCTGCCCAGAACCTGAAAATTGTGAAATAGCATCTCGTTGTCCAGAAAATAACATTGCCGAAGTTGGAAGTGAGGTTCAGAAGGGTTGCACTTGTGAACAAGCTGATGGGATCTCTGAACAGGCTGAGGACGTGATGGGATCTCTGTTAAGGGGTGATGCTAATGTGGCCAAGGAACAAAGTGATGATCCAAATGTCTCTGGAAGTAGCAATGACATTCCTGTGGATGGTACCTGCCCAGAGCCTGAAAATGGTGAAATTACATCTCACTCAGAAAATAACAATGCAGAAGTTGGAGGTGAGGTTCAGAAGGGTATCAGTTCTGAAAATGGGAAGACTTCACTGCAACAGTTCAAAAATGTTGTTGCTATTGTTGATCCTCCACGTGCTGGACTTCATCCAACTGTAAGAACCATATACTCTATATGCAAGCAATTGCAACTGTGACTAATATAGCATATGGTCCAAAACATGGCATTATTCCCATGAAAACTTCCTTTTGTTCTCTTGCCTAGCTGTCCACCCCATTTTGAAAGACTACATAGAGAGCAATGTTATTTGTCTTTTTTAAAGTACTTAATAAGGGCTTTGGAATGACAGAAGATTACAGCATAAGTCAGGTTTAATGAGTGTAGCTGAAATTTCACATGGTCTTTATTAGGAGCTAGGGTTATGTGGTGGTCACTGGTCCCCCACATTTCGTATTCTCCCATTTTGGTGCAACTAGACCTTCCTTCTCTAGAAACAAAAAGAAAAATAAATAAATCAGGTTCACTTTTGCTTAACATTTGACTATGTAATTTTTGTGATTCCACACATAATTCATTATTAGTGTTGTGTGGTCCTGTTCCACAGTTCTGTAGAGATGATCATTATACATGAACTTTCTTTACATGCCATTGGTCCAACATTTCTTTTTGTTGGAATATTTTTCTTATTCCATTTGGTTACAGAATACAGTACAATATGTGGTGGTCTTCTTGCTGTTGATTTTTTTAGGAGATAATTTTTTTAATGTTATATTTTCTCTTAAATTTAAATTTCTGACTTTTGAATTGTGATGTCACAACAGGTGATCAAAGCTTTGAGAACTCATCCAGGCCTGCGGAGGCTTGTGTTAGTTGTTCTTAACTATTCTATTCTCTTAAAAGTAATTTTTATTTTTCTATGCAATCTAATCTAATTGGGCACCATTAAATGCAGTTACATATCCTGTAATCCTGAAACTTTGGTGGCAAATGCTATTGAGCTTTGTACGCCATCCCCCGTAAAAATTGAGAAAGGAAATAAAGACAACAGAGGATGGAGAAACATGAGCAGTGCTGGTTTAGCACGGCACAGGGCCAAGTCTATGCCCATCTCAGAGGCATTCCATCCCGTAAAGGCTATGGCTGTTGATCTTTTTCCACATACTCCACACTGTGAATTGGTTATGCTTCTTGAGAGGTAGGTCATAGGTGGACCAAACACCAAAGTCTGGGTTAGGTTTATTTTATGTGCTAGGCTCTCAAATTTCATTTGTCCAACATTTTTTGGCGGCACTGTAAGTGGTGGTGGATGTTAGTGCTTATTATATTCTGATCTTACGCGCAGTGAATTATGTTCAAGCATGACCTTCGATATTCAGTTGTAGCATTATTTTCCTTTTTGATGCATGTATCATGAAGCATTATCTGCGTCTTGTCTTTTTCCTGTGGATTTTTTTTTAACTTCATTGTGGTCAGAAATTATTTTATGGGCTTAGAGCATCTGTGAATAATAATACTCCAAGATCTCCAATTCTCTATCATTCGTTTTGGACACCCTCAAATTTGGGTACATGTGTATTATCAGAAGCAGTTCTCTCCTTGCAAGAAAGACGCCGAAAATTCTGTTTTAGACGTTAACCTCACCTTCCTTCGGCTTATCACGGTAATCTGTTCAGGTTCCAAACTAAATGTTTGGCAACTAAACATGAGGGTTGGGGGACTTAACCCAAGGTGTTGTTTTTAAGGAAACTAGTATTCAATTATCCCTTTTCTTTCTACATTTTCAAATCAAAAGTGGCTTTTCCTTGGATAAACACAAACAAAATTGCGGAAATGCTTGTACGGCATTAATAATTGTCGCCCTGTGAATATGCTATAACTATTTCGTGGCTTGCCCCACAGAATATGTTTCATTGGTGGCACTTTGTTAAGCATGGTCTGTGATAATTAAATTTGTGTAGACTTGGGAGAATGGGAGTAGAAAATCTTATCTACTAATCGAATACAAACGTAACACGCGATATGCAAAGTTAATCCTTGATGCCAAATCAAATTTATGGCACTTTGTGTTATAATTTTGTTTGAGCATATATTCACATAATAAATTTCGTGGTTTGGGAAAGAGTCATTACTAAGGCGTGCCGTATTGGTTGGTTACAGTACCAATTTTAATAACTGCATAAAGTTTGTGTTGGCCATGGGTAGGAGTTAGGAGGTAGGACTAAAGTTATTGACAATAGTTACCTACATAATTGGTTTGACATTCCGTGTTATGAATTATTATACCCTCTTAAAAATAGGAGTTTATGGAACAAGCAGTGGCTTAAGTGGCATATCATATTCAATTTCATAGTGTCAAAACATGAATATTAGGTGCGTTGTTGGAGATGAGTCACCCCATGTACTTAACACAGCAGCACTGGAAACATCTATTTTTGTATTTAAAGTTGATAAAAAGACTGGTTGACCCTACTCCCTCTGGCACACTAACTTGGACTTGTAGTTTACTGCAGGACCTCCTAAGAAGTGAAATCCGAAACGGGTCTTAGTATTGTTTGACAAATGGAGTTACAGTACAAGTAGTGTTAATTGGGATGTTTCTTTCCCACGTTGTAAACCAGATGTATAAATTAATTATTTCTAGCTGCTAAATTGAGGTCGCCGACAAAAATACTAAATGGGGTTCATTTTATAAATTATTTATTTAAATGGATGTGTTTTAAAATTATTTATTATGTGGGTCTGTTTTTTTACTATAATGCGAAATAGATTTATTTTTTTGAAATGGATCTGTTTTTAAAGAATTAAATTACACATTAAAGATACGAAATTAAATAAAATGATAATATTTTTAAAAAAAATATTTATGTATGTGATTTATTGACCGTGTTTTTATCTATATTACAATAAATAACATGAATATCTTAATATAGATAAAAAAATATTGTCACTAAATCATAAATATTATTTTAAAAGATAAATATAATATATAAAATACAAATTATATAAATATATATTTTTTAATTTATGTAAATACAAAATTTAATCTTATATTATATTATAAAAGATAATATATAAGATTATAAAATATTATCATATCACGTGTCACCTTTATGGGGAACATGTGCATTGTAGTAAAAAAATACACCCACGAGATAAATAATTTCAAAACAGACCCATTTAGATAAATAATTTGTAAAAAAAATTCTATTTGATATTTTTATCCGACTAGATCTGTTTGTATTGGAGTCACTATCAAACCAGATGTATTAATACTATCATCATTATTATATACTACAAATTAATGTATTTAGTAGTAATATCTAATATTTTTTATCATTAGTAATATAATTAGTATATGTTAATAAATTAATATTAATAAATATAAATACAGTACAAATGATTTATTTAGTAGTAATATATAGTTGTATAATTTTGATCTTGTTTTTAAGTTACATATAATATATTTTTTTATTTATATTAAATTAACATTTTAACCTACTCCCTCGCCCCTATTTTATTAGAAGTATGTCCCTTTTTTAGCGTTTCTTTTGAGTCGTCTGAATTGGAATACAATTTCAAAGTCTTCCCTACTTATTATTATATTTTATTTGAGTTTTACTACGCGGTGACCTAAAAGTATTAGTAAAGAAATTAATAAAAAGTTTTTCTATTGAAATCATACTAAAAATGTAATAGAAATCATAAGAGTATTAATGTCTCTTTTTTATAACAAAAATTGTTTACTTTTATTCGTTACATTTTTCATTTTATTTTACCTTGTAGTAATAACATATGTTGTGTAGGTCTACTTTTTCATTACCCTAGCTCAGTTGATTGGTTGAATAGAATTTGCCTTAGTTATTGTAAAACCTCAGCTACTATCTTTAATTTTTACATGTAAAAAGAATACACTTTTCCACTACCTCTACCATGGGAGCCTAAAAGACTATTTGTTCTTTATTTATTTTTTTATCTAATTGTTGTTAGTGCCATCATTTCTATCACAGCATTATTGTATCAAATCATTATTGTTAAAATTTTGTTTGAGATTTAGGATATTCTGTGCTGATTTGAATGTAACATTATATTATTGAATAAAATTACCAACAAATGGTTTATTTATGTGGAACTAAACTTAATTATCTTAAGTAAAATTTTGGATTTGAACTTTATAGATGAAAAAATGCAATTAAGAAAAAATACTCTATTAAAAGTGATCAATCAATTGAAGATATTAGTCATTAACAAAGACAATGAATAATTTGCTTCAATAACATGGTTAAAGAAAACATTATTGAATCAAATTGATTTTTTGAAGTTTAGTTTGATTTACTTTAACCTTTTTTAAAAATTTAGTAATACAATATAAAATTTAATAACTAAGTTTACATATTTAAAAAAATGATTTTCTTTTTTAAGATTCTAGTTAAATATTTTAGTTTAAAAGTAGTATTCTTTACTGTTATTTAAAATTATTATTTAGCAATATTAGTTCATTGTTTCTATAACATAAAAGTACATTGTGAAACTCAATTACAAAATAAATAAAAAATGCTTTAAATTAATTTTATACTTATTACTATTAGAACAACAAAAATCACAACATCTTATAAAGATTTGGATTATTTTGAACACTATAGTTTTATAATTTTGTAATTTTGGCCCCTTGAAAAAAATTATTGCACATTTGATCCTTTATTTTTTAAAATAATTAGCATTTTTGTCCACCATTAATATATCGCAAAGTATTGACATGACATGATACTGGCATGACAACGTTACAAATGATGTGATAAGTGTTAAAATGACATAAATCGTCCAAATTTTGATCCCTAATGTGGTATTATCACATTATCAATGTCACGTTGACATGTATCAACTTGTCATATCATTTGTCACATCAATAAGCCAATGTCACATTATCACATTGATGTCACATCGAAAGTTTTTGTTAAAATGTTTATGGTAGACTAACAATGAATCAAAATTGTTAACTTTTAAAAATGTGAGAAATCAATTGTGCAATTGTTCTGATCAAGTTTGGAAGAAACTTTGATCAAGTTTGGAAGAAACTTCTCACAACAGTGATCCTTTGTGAGTTCTTCCACGAACAAAGGTGAAAGTACCTGCAAAGATACTTTGATGCTCAAGTTAAAAGCATAAAGATAAACATATATATAAGTATATGGGTTAACATGAGAATAGAATGTCTGAACTGTGATTTTTATAGAGGGGGAATTGAGTGCATACTTTGTAATAAAGGAAATATATGATTTTTTTTATCTTATCCTTCCTTAAATAATAGATATTTCTTGGATTTAGAGACTATTTGTTATCTTTTGGTTGACAAATAGAGTTTTTTCTCTTTCATTATTTAAAACTACTAATCTCTATTTCTAAGTTGTTAACTTGATCGAATATTGAGTACAATATCCTGCCAAATCCGAGTAATAAATTACCTGGCAGAGTAACGACTTGTCGAGTTTAAGTAGGACAACAATAAAAAAGTTTCAGGGTCAAAATTGCATAATCATAAAACTATAAGAACTAGAAATAGATTTAACCCTTTCATAAAAATTATACTATAGATCATTATGACTATTAAAAGTTTAAAATAAGATTACATAATGTTAAACATCGACTGTGTATAAAATAGATATAAGTATACTAAAAATCAAACCAATTACAAAGGTTGGGTTTTCGATTTTTTCAATTATTGATTTTTAAATTTTTAGATTTGTTTGATAGTTTAAAATTACAATTTCTTTTTTATTTGGATCACCCTTACTGCCTTGATAGGACAATGCCTAAGTGGCACCACAAAGCCTTTGAAACTAAATAAATAATGTGGTATGCAAGACTTTGGATGTTGGAAATGCACAAAGTATTCATACATTAAAAAGCACCTTCACTATTAACAAAGGATGGAGGTGATCTTAATATCTAGGCTTAATTGTTAATTTGGTCTTCAAATTATTTTAAAAATTGAATTTGGTCCTCAATTTATTTAAAAATGTATCAATTTGATAATTTTTTGTCCAATTGAACTAACATCGTTAGAATTGTGAATTCTAGTGACTTTTGTTTATGAATAGTGGCAATTAAAAATCGCTATATGTTTATTATTGCATTGCATTACACTGCACTGCACTGCATGGAGGCGGAAGCAACATAAGAAGACACCCATTCACTAAAGGAGCCTCAGTAGCATCATTCCATCTATGACCCTCCCGCTGTCGTCTATCTCTGCCACACGCTTCCATTTCCCTCGATCCCCACCGCCACCCAAATCCTCACCATCTAGCACCCCCACAAGGCCTGCAACAAGCTCTCCACCACCCATATCCTCACCAAGTCCTTCCTTCGTGCCTTCGCCCTCATCGCTTACTGCCTCTGCCCCTGATGTGTGCATTTTATTCCATGTTTTGCATATTTATTCATGTAGTTTTGCATTCATTTTCTGTTAATTAGGACTAGTTGCATGTTTATTTTCTTTAGTTTTCATAACATAGGAATTTTTGAAGTTTTTTTGTGTCTTGGTCCTTAAAAAGGTGGATTAGTTAAGGAGATTGCCATGGATGCTTGAGGTTCTATGCTTGGAGTGACTTTGATCTAGAGGCCATGATGTATGTGCAGTTTTTTGAGGATATATTGACTTGCAGATGTTGAAATGACATGAGATCGGCGCCTAAATTTCAAGGACAAAATTATCTATAACTTTTGTGAAAACACCAAGTCGAGAATCTCACATTCTAAATGTGATTTTGGTTATGCAATTAATGCTCGCTACAACACTTTGTTTTGCTTTATTTATTTTGTGTTTTAATTGTAATGGGCTTTGGCCCCTTTTAGGTTTTTAGATTTAAATAGACCTTTTAGAGTTTGTTTTGGGAAGTTCCCTACTAGTGTAAACCCTAGGGAAAAGTGGCAACACAAGGATCAAGATTGAAGATGATTCATAGTTTTCTTCTTTCTTGGTATCGATGTACTTATCTCATCTCTTGTTTTTGTTCTCTATGTTTTAGTGCTTTCTTATTTTTCTTTAGGATTGGGACTTAGCCCTTGACTATTGTTTATGATAATCTAATTATTCGAGGTTCTCTTCTATTTTGTTCTTTTAATTCTTCTCTCATTGAACTTATACATGTTAGATGCTTGATCACTGTTTGCATGATGTCAGATGCTTAAGGATGAACTAAGAGGTGAAATTACATGTTGGAACCATGAGAGGATAACTTAGGTTTTGATTCACAACAATAAGATTAAAATCCTAGGTGGGTGAAACGAATTAGTAAAGAGCGTAAAATGTTTAATTGAACATGACACAACGACGATAGGTATTAATTCAATTAGATACATTTTTATTTCTTGAAAGAATAAAGATTACCTTAGATTAATTCGCCATTAAAAGAGAATTAGGGAAGAACCTTGAATTGATAGATTAATTGAACATGAGTCTTGGTGTGAAATCTTCGATATTTAATTTTTATCTAATTCTTGTTATTCTTTTTTATTTTAATTTACTTTCCTTTTTTATTTTATCTTAATATTTTCTCTTTCCAATCAAATAAAATATCTCGTTTTATATTTTTGAATTACGATAATTTGGTAATCATAAAACACAGTCCTTGTGGATTTGATATTTTATTACTTAACGACAACCATGTACTTATGATTTTCCCACATCTCCTCCCTTTGCCCCTCCTCCGGCCTCGTCCTCTTTGCCTTTGACGCCATGTGGTAGCATGCAAGGGAGATGCTAAGCGCCAACAAGGATTTTCATTCTATGTTCGTAACCAAGGTTTGTTTAGGGATGAATGAGAGTGTGAGTGGCAAGAGCATTTATGATTTTTCTCATTCTCTTTGAACAGATACGATGAAGCACTAATCTCGAAGAACTCCTCCTACTCTAGGGTGGTGATGGTGGTAGGGTTGGGCGAGGGTGGGGTGGGTTTGTGATTATGGTGGATGAAGGCATCTTTTTGGGTAAAGGGTAGATGATGGTACGAAGAAGAAAAATGAAACATTTTATTTTTTAAAAATAATAATAAATATAGTGTTGATTTTAATCTGCACTATTTGTAAACAAAAATCATTGAAATTCACAATCCTAATGATGTCAGTTCAATTTGACGAAAAAGATTAAATTCATGTATTTAAAAAAAAAATCAAATTGAATATGTTAAAAACTTAAAAATCAAATTGAATCTTTTAAGAACTAAATTAATAATTAAGCCCAATATTTATATTACTTTGAAATCTAATAGTTCAAGATCTAGTGCATTGTACACTCTAGAATGCTTTTTGACCAGTTTGCTCTAAGGCTGAGGTTACTCTCCAACTTCCCGCTTTTACCTATTCATTCGCATGCCCTGCTTTTACCTTACACAAAAGTAGAACTTGTGGCTACTACTTTCCTAAACTTCACTCGTTTCTAATGTACCCAAAATGCTAAAGTTGTTTGTTAAAGCCATCATCCTAACCATTTGACCATGATACACCCTAATGCCCATATTACTATAAATCACTGTCCAGCAATTAATTTCGTTGTCTTATTTCGTTTAGCCGTCTATAAGATTTGGGTCCTCTAATCATATTTTTCTTCTTCATGTTTCCTACTACAGTAGTTTTGTCTTTTTTGCTAGAGAGACAGCCAGATAAGAACAATAGAGTCATAATAAGTTCGCTACCAAACAAATTAATTTTATCTACAGACTAAAGCAGTAGAGTAAGGAACTATTCTTCTTCTACCATTGCTTCTTCCCCATTACGTGCTGAAAACCACCGTGTTTCGCATTTGAAAATCCCTATGTTTTGCACCTTAAAGAGAAAAAAAGTTATCAAAATCTCTTAGTCTCAAGTCCCATAAACAAAAAACAAAGTTAATCCTCCCAAAGTGTCCAAGCTCTAAGGTCCGGATTCCCTCTTTGCCTCTCCAAAAATACACACACCTCACTAAGTTCACGAATCTTGTCTCTCAAATGATCATCCCAAAACAAATTTTAAAATCTTGCAAGTTGTAATGTACTAACAATAATTATAAATCACGTGCTTCGAGTTTACGCAGAAGAATCCAGTTCAAGGCATTAGGGAATAAAGGAATGACCATGAAGAGCATTTATGGCGCCATGATATCTCAACAATCATGGCTTTCCATTTCACTGTCATGAAAATGAATTGATTGGGTGGCTAATCTTCTGGCTGGCCCATAATGCTTTTATCCATAAATTTAAGCGACACGTCACATTCGGAGACAGTAAAACTAGCTTCACTAATTAGACTAATGACACTTAAATCACCTTTTATTTTAAAAATTTCAACGTTTTTCTATATCTTTTTTTCTATTTCATCATATATAAATTTTATCATATGTATTTATTTTATTTTTTCTTTCTCTCTTTTAAGTGTTGGTCAACATTTTGAATGTTTATTAAATATTTTTTATTAATTATTATTACAACAGTATATTTGAACATCTCTTCATTTTAAACTTCTCTCACCACACATTATTTTCTGTATTTCTCTTTCTATCACATAAAAAATCTTATAATATATATTTTACTCATTTTTTCCCTCTTTCATTCGGTGTTAAATAACACTTTGAGGTGTTCATTTATGTTTTTCCTTATTATAAACACGAACAGACAAAGTGAATACTATTAGCATATCAAGTTTTAAAAGTGGCATGGACTCGTGAACCTCAAATGTTATTCGTGTCTCTCTAGAATAATCATTGTGTTTGCTATAATTTTGAAAAGGTTACAGAAGTGAAAGAAAAACAAACAAAGGGAAGGGGTACTCTTGACTTGACGTACGTTTGAATTCATTCTTTAATCTCCTCATATCAAGACCACAATCTGGTAAGCATAAGCATCTTGTGGTGGCAAAAGCAAAAGTGGCAGGTTTTGATCATAATTAAACTTAAAATAATCATGGGAGCCTTTTACCTTTCTACTCGAAATGCTTCTGTCAAGCCTCCTTGTTGTTGATACTTTAATTCAAACCTATATCTGGAAGCAAGGATAGGAGAGAAAGGTAAAAAAGGGCAATCTGTATCTTAATTTATATAATAATGCATTCAGATAAGAAAAAAGAAGAAACTCGATCTCATTTTTACCCTACACATATATATAAAATATGAAGGTGATTCAGAAGCATTGAGATTAATATATTATTATCCAAATAACACATAATGTTTTGGAGTATCATTTAACTGTAAGGTAAATCAGTGACTCTGTCCATTTTTTATCACTGCCTTGCGTGGAAGAATTGACTAGAAATCGATCTACAGTTGATGATATAAGAGTTTATTTACTATTAAAGAAAAATGGATGGAAAGTACAACCTTTATTGATATGTAGTGGTACAGTTAAATGATGCCTAATCATACGGTTCCACTGCCTATATGTGGGGTTGGATCATGGATGGAGGACACTGCTTTTGCTTTCTTTCTTAAAGATCTGAAGTTGATTTTGCCTTTTCTTTTTTCCCTGTTCCATCAGATGGCACAGTTGGCAAGGACAAACTCAAAGCAAAGAAGCGGGGGTCTCTACTATCTTGAAGCTGATTGCTGATACATAGTAAGTAACATATGAACGTACAAGTGCCCTAGCTTAACCGTTATGCACATTCTTTGGTGGCTAGACATTGGCCACGTTAATCATAATTATGTATCCCGTGAAAGCTGCTGCACACAAATTTTGTCTACCCTCTCATTATTTTCTATCTCATTTTTTAGTTTAACTGTTAGTGTTATGCATTACAGTAGTTTTATTACAGAACACAAGTATTATTATGAACGGAAGGCAAATATATTCCAATGAGATAAAATATAATTATAGATGGTAAAATTCTTCTTTAGTAACTGTATATCTATCATTTCAACTCAAAATTTCTAATTAAATTAAAATAATTACACAAGTTGATAATTTATTATACAATTATTCATTAAATAAATTAAAATTTATTGTTAATATGACTTTTAAAATAATTATTCTAAAAAAAATAAATTTATCATAAATATATAATAATTTATAATTAAATGATAATGTAAAATTATTTCATGCATAATGCCTACACTACTTAGTTTCCATTTTCCCCCTAAGTTGAATAATATTTCCCTCTCGATTCAATATGTTATGTGTATCATATAAAATATGTATATTTGATGTGCTTACATCCATTGAATTTTAAAAAAGAATATAACCATAAATTCTCCACTGCTTGATAGATTGAACTTATGCTATTCGTATTCCCTTCAATAATGGAGTAGTAAATTCGTGATGGTCGAAATTAATTTAGTTTCTTTAATAATATATTAATGTTGACAAAATAAATAAAATACTACCTGGCTAGTCATGTCACTTGTCCGACACGAAACAACACTCAATTTTTTTCATACCTATAAGTCTGAAGGAACTATATCACACGATAATTGCGTGAACAGAAAGTGATTTGGTGAATGAACCTGAAAACATCAACAAATATTTGCGTCACTTAGCTGCCTTATGCAGCACCACTAATCTCATCCATAAAAGTTCTTTTGAAAAGTAAAAAATCCATCCTCCTATTTTATCTATTTACTACATCAGTTTTCTTATTTTTTTTTAATTTATTATTTTTTTATATTTTAGAATTCATTAAGTCTTCCAAAGAAAGGACTAAAATTATGGTCTTTGAAGTGAAAAATACACTCCTTTATCACTATACTTAAATGCTTATTTGAATATTTGGTGTAAAATATAATATTAATATAATTTTTATGCAAAAATAGTTCATAATTTTTTTTTAATTTATTATATTTTTATAATCATATATATTATCTTTTATAATATAATATATAAGATTAATTTTTTTTACATAAATTAAAATATATATATTTATATAATTTTAATTTTCATTTTATATATTATATTTATCTTTTAAAATAATATTTGTGATTTAGTAACAATTCTTTTTTATCTATATTAAGATATTCATGTTATTTATTGTAATATAGATAAAAATACTGTCAATAAATCACATACATAAATATTTTAAAAAATAAAAAATATTATCATTTTATTTAATTACGTATCTTTAATGTGTAATTTAATTTTTTAAAAAAATTACATACCTGATTGAATAAAATTAAATATAAATATAAATACTATTATAATAAATAACAAAAATATGTTAATATAGGTAAATAAAATACTTTTATTTTATGAAATTATAATTTATATTAAAAAATATACGTTAAATATAAAAGTTATGTTATGTATTTATTATATAAAATAATTTTTGAATAATTTAATAAAAATACATAACATTATAAAAATATAATATATAAAATAAAAATAAAACTTATATAAATATACATATTCTAATATATATGAAAATAGAATTTAATTTTATATATTATATTTTAAAAATAATAAAAATTGAATTATGAGTTATTTTTGTATAAAATTTATATTAATATTATATTTTGTACTAAATATCTAAGATGGGTATGTGAGTCTAATGGTAAAGGAGTGTGTCACTGATGATTAGGATCAAAGTTTTAATCATTTCTTAAACATTTATTTAAGTTCTTATTTTTTAAGAAAATATTGGTCAACTTTTTAATTTGTTTAATATTTAAAATTTAACATTAAAATCAATTCTAGGACTCAAATAATGAAAAATAAAAAATAAGGAGACGAATTTTATAATTTAACCTAAAAAAGTAATATCTTTTAGTGGGTATGGATCGAGGATATATAGTTTACTAAAAATACTTTATGCACATAGAAAAGTAAACTAATTATAAACTAGCACGTTATTATTTTATTTAAAAATAAGATTAAATTATTCATTTACTTCTTATAATTTCATGATTTTTATATTTTTAGTCCCTATTGAAAGTGATTTTTTTAGACCCTATAGTTTATATTTTGATTCTCTTTTAGTCCCTGTAGTTCAAAAGTATTTTTCTTAATCTTTATAATTTATATTTTTTTTAGTCCTTATAATTTGAAAGTGATATTTTTAGTCTTTATAATTTATATTTTAATTACCTTTTAGTCCTTACTACAAAAAAAATATAAAAATAATTAGTTATAAATTAGTTATAAATGATTAATTATTTTTTTTATTACAGATTATCTTACGATAAATTAATTACGAATTACTTATTAATATTTTTGTAGTTAATTGTAATTGATAATATTACTGATAATGATAAGGATTAAAATGAAATTAAAATATGAAATATAAAAACTAAAAAAATTACTTTCAAACTATAGAGACTAAAAGAGAATTAAAATAAAAATTAAAAAAATCATTTTTAAAACTATAGAAACTAAAAGAGAATTAAAATATAAAATATAGGATCAAAGGTAAAAATGATGAAACTATAATAATCAAAATAATTTAGCCTAAAAACAAAATATTTATACTGACACGCATATTTATACCTTATTAAATGTAAAATAGCATGTGTTACTTTGTAATTAACGTAAAGTTTTGTAAATCAAACTTAAAGCAAGAATTTCATAAGTGATAGTACAACTGAAGATATATTTATCTTTAAATTATTTTCTTCTGAAGGTAAGTAATGTTCTTCCTTCATCCCTATTTATAAAATATAATTGACAAAATTAAGAAAATTAATTAATTTAAGTATTAACATTAAATTTATTTTTAATTATAATATTTTTTAAAAAATTTCACCTTAATATTAATGGAAACTTATTCATCTTCAATCTTCATAGAAAAAAGAAGGTGACAATCTAGAGGAACATTTAATTATAGATTAAAATAAATAAATATATTTTAATAAAAAATAATTAATGCACAAGAAAAAGAGACTAATTTTCAAGACGTAAATATCATTAAAATAAATTCTCGCTTTCCATAAAATCTTCTTCAAATACATGACTAAAGAATTAAATTTTTATATGCATGCTTAAGGAATCCCATTATATTCAGGAAAGAAAAAGTTATTAATCTAACAATATTTTAAATTAAATTAAAATTAAACACGGCCCTTTATTTGTTTTAAAGTTAAATTCAGTTTAAAAGATATTCAATGTCATTCAATATGGGAAGTTGAGAGTCAGAGGCAGAGCTAGGTGTGAATGTGATTGGATGCTGCTGCTGCATCTTTTCTTCCCATTCCTTTTCTTCTCCTAGCTTTCTCTGCACTCCTTTATTATTTTAGGTTCCCACCTTGTGGGGAATTGAGACTTGTTTTTGCAAATAAGTGGGCATATAAATATAATATTTTGAATAATGCTACATAAATTAATCTCATTATATGATAATTTTTGTTAAGATAAACATTATCGACACATTTTTAACGGTGGCAGGAAGAATAATTTATGAAGTGTAAGTGGCAGCAGATCATAGGGAAGGGTACCCCACTAAATGTGTCATCAATGTCAAAGCTTGGTCTTTGTGCTTATTCCTCTTATCTTTGTAACCCATAGTACTACTATTTTAGTTCTCTCTGTCATCATTCATCTCTTGCATGCACCCAGCAATAAGTGGTATGGGCAATATTGGTGTCTCCAAGGACTGAAATTTATTTGTAATTTGGCTTGCTCTTGGAATTCCAAATTCCGGGTTTCTAGTTTTTTTGCTACAGAAAAATGAATGGTACAGAGGAAAAGCCTATGACTGTGAGTGAGGAACATGATGCAGGTTCTTGCAGAAGAACAGTTTCTCTTCCCGTTCAAAAGGTAACAGTTTCTGTTATTCGTTTTGCATCTTCTTTAGCTTTAATCTATTGGGGACATAGGGTCTGGTTTTGTTTCAAGGACTAGTCACTTTTTTAAACTCTTGATTCTTGAATATGTTTTTTTTTTCCTTTTTTCTTTTTAATTTTCTTTCTCTTTCTCAATAATCTCATTTGTTGCTCCTTCTATATTTGTTTTGGTTTTCTTTGGATTATGATTCTTCAGATTGTGATTTCCATTTTTTGCTATGGTAGACATGTTCTCAACATTGGAACTAATCATTATGATTGCCAAGTTCGCTCTGTTATATACTATTTTTGTTTTTCTATAATTGGGGTCTTTTTTGGACTAATATATATCATATGCATATATTTTAAAATACTCGGAGCTTGATCTCTCTGAATTTTCACCAACTGCAGCCGTGGGTTATGTTACTGTAGTGTCTTGTTTCATTGTGTGAATTTTATTCCTTTTTAATTGGTAGCGTGTTTGTTCTGATTTCTGAAGTGTGTGCATGAAAAATGCCCGCAACAAGCGTCTTTTGTTTTTATCTCTTTGTACTTTTATTTATGCAGTTGAATGTCATATTAGTCAGCATCCTAAGACCCAGAGAACCCAGTTGGTTAGAAACTTGAATCTGCTGAGCAAAGCATATATTAATTTACTCCATAAATATATATCAATAAATAATTTGCTAAAAAATGATGCACTTTGTTTTGAATATGATTTATTCTTTGTATCTTTCATGGTATTGAATTTGACCTCAAGAGGGATTTTCCCAAAGCTAGAATAAGAGTACTTTAGAGGATTTCAAAATTCAAGCATTGTATAACTGTTTATCATTTGAATAGAAATTCAATACATTACAGTTTCCTACTTCCCGTTGCTAAACAGATGCAGTGTGAGTACTAGTTTATATTTTCTTCACAATAATGATACAAAGATTCAAGGGATGAATTCATTTAAATATGTATTTAACTTGTAATCTCTTTTATATGAATCTGCTATACTACTACTAATCTGAATTCTGAAATAAAGGATCTCTAGTTGATACCTGTCATTAATATTGGTGGTTCTGTCTTTAAACTGTATATTTGATTCTTTTTATAATTTATTTGATAAATGTGCCACTATGTAAATCATTACTCTGTGAGAACATGGTCTTGGCATTGTCTTTTTATTACAATTCCGTGTTTCAAAACTACAGCATTTTTTTACAAGTGGGGAGGTGAATTAATGGAGAGGCTGGAGGGAGAAAGAATCTGTTATCAATAAGGCAGATAAATTCAGTAGCCCTGTTCCAAATAATCTAATTCTGTTGTAACTTGGTGGCTTTCAAGCTATGATTAGTGAAAAGATTGAGTGAGTTACTTTGATAGTTTTATTAGGTGTAATCTAGTTTATATGTATTTCAATGCTACAGCGCTTATTTTATCAATTCCATATTTTATTGTAGGTTGATAATCCAATGGGGATAACTGAAGAAACCACACATGTTCCTCCTCGGAAGCGACAGAATCTTCTTCTAGAGATACCCTCAAGAACAGAAGAGTGTTCTCAAGAATTTGTTGCTATCAAAATACCACCGACACCAAGTTCCAATCCCACTCCTACTCCAAAGAGAGTGAATTTTCTTGTGAGTTCTCACTCTGTTGATCCTCCAACATATAATTCTCCTGGGCCTTCAACATCAAGAAGCAAATCATCCATTAGAAGCCTGCTTCCAAAACTGAGCTTCAGGTATCGAACACCAATAGATATTGAAAAACCTAATGCTGCAGCTCCAGAAATTTCCTCTTCAGGCATTGGAGAAAAGTCTTCAATCTCAAGATCATTGTCTCTTACTAAGATATTTACTCCTAGGATTAAGAGAACGTCATCATTACCACTGGATGAAATTAGACAATCAAACAATGAATCTTCTCATGGTGGAAGTGTTGGTGGTCCCTTAAACGTGAGATTTAGCAATGCTTTTAAATTCCCTTTTTCTAGAGTTATATCATTTGCTGCTGAATCTTACGTCATAAAAAAATTGTTTTAACCTGTTAGTTCCTTTTGCAGAAAAGAGAAACCCAGCGGAAGATAGCTCGCTCTCTTTCAGTACCTGCCAACAACAAGGATAAAAGCATAAGGAGGATGGATTCATTTTTCCGTGTTGTTCCTTCCACTCCTCGAGTAAAAGAAGGAAATGAATTGTTGGCCACACCCACAACAAATGACACTGGTATCTCATTATAAGCATTAGCATTTGTACTCATGAAAATGTTAGAATTTGATATGTCAACTTTGAATTTTCGGGATTATAATGTTTTGCCAAACATTAGTAGAATTAACAGTTAGGAAAAAGTGCTGACAGAATATTTGTAAGACTGCTTCCTTATGACAGATCAGAATATATGCTCAAATAGTCTTGGATTGTTTTCTTTCTTTCTAACGCTTTTCTGACTTTCTCTGGAGACATTGTGGTTAATTTCTAATTTTACAACACTTACTGTTTCTTATCCTGCATGCAGTTAGTAACTTGTTTTAAATACTTTCATGGTGCAGAAAACGAAGATGCTAATGGTGAAGATATAGCTGAAGAAGAGGCTGTGTGTAGAATATGTCTGGTTGATTTGTGTGAAGGAGGTGAGACCTTCAAGTTGGAATGCAGCTGTAAAGGTGAACTTGCTCTGGCTCACCAAGAATGTGCAATTAAATGGTTTAGTATAAAGGGTAACAAGACCTGCGATGTGTGCAAGGAGGAAGTTCGAAACTTACCTGTCACACTATTACGGATCCAAAGTGTTCGAAATCGGAATAATGGTGGAAATAGGTCTCAATTTGAAGATGTAAATGGATACAGGCACGTGCATTCACTTTTTTTTTGGAGAAAGATCTTTACTGATTTCTGATGAATGAATTATGACAATATGCTTCAATTAGGAACTAAATGGATATCATTGAATCTTAATAGACCTTGATAGAAACCTGGTGGATTGTTGGAAAATATGGGGAGGAACTCCCCAATCTACAGAACAGAAACTCACACACTGCACATCTTTGAGGGTTTTGCACCTCCGAATGCCCAAAAGCCTAATTTCCTGTCAAATGACAAGATTCCTCCCTATCTTTGCCCCTCCTATTAGTTATAACATACTATCTCTTGCTCTTTAACTAACTATGCCAACTAACTAACTATTGGGGTTGTCTAACAGATTTATAGTTATGTAATCTTGAATCACCATCCTGCCACTCATTCATTATTTGACTAAAATTTGTATTACTTGTTGTCGCTTTCATGTATACAATACTGGTTAATACACTATTTAAAACATGGATCAGTTAGTTTACTGTCATGCCTTGAAATTGAAGCAATGGACTCACAAAATTAATATTTTGTGATACAGACCATCCATGATAGTTATTATTTTGTAAGTTAATATTTTCTCAGAGTTCTGAAGCAGCTACAAGTGTATTGTCATACTCTTACTAGTGAAATAAAGTGTTCCCGTTATATCTTTTTTCATAACTTCTTGTACTGTGGGTTGTTACTATAGAGTCATTCTTTTAATTTGTCTGCTCAATTTAATAGAGTTTGGCAGGAAGTCCCAGTGCTTGTCATTGTTAGCATGCTTGCCTATTTCTGTTTCCTTGAGCAGCTATTGGTAAGAACAACAGTTCTCTCAAATCTGTTGAAGTTTCAATTTTGTGTAGACTCAATCATTCAACTCTCTGCAGGTTGGAAAAATGGGAACTGGTGCAATTGCCATATCTCTTCCATTTTCCTGTGTATTGGGTCTACTCTCCTCCATGACATCATCAACAATGGGTAGGTTTGCAAACATTGATAAGTGTCTATATAATTTTCTGGAGAACTCATCTTCCTTTATCTGGAGTGTCTATTGTCACTCTGGTGCATCTATGATCTATTGCCAGTCATTCAAATAATTTTAATCTAACATACCCTTCTTCTCTGTTAATGAAACTGATAATTTAGAAATTTTATAAAATTTAATTAAATAAGAGTGGCAATAGAAACATTGGAGTGGGAGTGACACTAGAAACTTCCTCCTTTATTGATTTATAATGGTGAATTAGCCAAAGTCATTCATTTATTTGTGTAATTTCTGACACTCTGGCAACTATGTATATTATTAATTTGCATTTTTCATTGAGGTTTCTCGTAGTCAAGAAGTAATTTTTGTAGATATCTTATTCATAATCATACCTTTTGTTCTTTGCAAATTTCAATATTTCATGGTGCCTGGTTGGTTTCACTGATTAATGTCAACCCTAACAAATTTTGTTTTGAACTTTGCTGTTCAGTGAAGAGCAGGTTCATCTGGATTTATGCATCTGCTCAGTTTGCTCTGGTGGTTCTCTTTGCACACATATTTTACTCCGTGGTAATGATTATTTTTGTGTAAACCAAATTCTTGTTATCTGTATTTTTCACTTGAAACCAAGTTTGATAATATTTTTTGAGAAACAAACGATCAAATGAAGAGTGCTGGTTTTTTACTTTTTTATCACTAAAATAAAACTTGAGTGTATCACTGTACCCAATATGGTACAGATGAAATTTTACCCCCTCACTTTCAGTGACATAATATTTTCTTGGGAGATGCAATGGAACAATATATATCCAATCAGAGTCTAGCCAAATTCTCATTTATGTATATCTTGATTCCAAAATCCAGTCACCACATTCTGCTTGTGTAGCACTGTTTGAGAACCCTACATGTAGAAGGCCAAGCATTCTGACTACTCTTGATGTCTTTTGTCTCCTACAGGTTCATGTGCAAGCAGTTCTGTCAATCCTTCTGGCTACATTTGCTGGCTTTGGTGTGGTGATGAGTGGAAGTTCTATTCTTGTGGAGTTTTTTAGATGGAGGAGAAGAGTGCAGGCTCTACAAGAGCAGCAACATGGGCCGCAACTGATGCCACAGGCAGCACAAAATCCTCGAACTCCAAACACGCCGCGTCCAGGTTCAGGGTCAGGTCCTTCCAATCACAGTCAACCTGTGGTGCAAAGTCAACAGAACTCAAATCAGAGCTGAATTGATGTGTTTGTGGTTTCTCTTAACACTAGGGGTTGCAGCTGATTGCTTTTCATTCTGGATTTGGAAGTACTTATTGTGTATAGGGAATTAAACTTTATTACTTCGTTACATATTAGACTTCATTGTACAGATTATGGTAGCGATAGAGTGACTTAGAATGTAGCTCATGCTATGAAATTTCTGTCTGTTTATTTGTACTGGGAACTTCAATTTTCAACTCATCAAAACCAGAAGGCTTCTGGCCTTCCTTTTTGCAGTCTTGGGTGAGATAATGATTTTATTTTTGGTCACGAGAGTGATGAGGAAGTTTTGTTTGTTAGTTTGTCTTGGAGGTTTGATCATTTTGATGGGGCAACACCAAATGTAATAATGTAGTAAACTAAATGAAGCTTTATTCCCTTCCACCCTAGGACTAGAGCATATTTTCCACTTCTACATTGCCCCCATGCTGTTTTTGGAAGAAGCACTTGATTTATAACATGCTACACGTAAATCTAAAGCCACTACCACTGTACATTTTAGCAAATTCCGTGTTATGCTACAAGAATAATTATCACATTCTGTGGGAGGAAATTTGTGAAGTGGAAATCACTAATCTTTATCCAATTTAGTACTGTCTAATGATATGTATGTATGATTAGATCCTTGTCAAGCTTTTTGTGACACGTAGTGTTTGCCATGTTCCTTTTTTGACTAAGTGTTTGCAATAATCTATCACCAAGATAAAGAAGCTTGCTTTATTCGATTCAAGCTGACACTGAATTGTATCATCTACTTTATCTACTAAGCTTTTCCCGTTGTTTTAAGATGAATAAGAAATCGTGTCAGCGGTTCTCAATGACAACTTAGTTGCATCATTCAGTTAATCACCTAATCGAACGTGGAACAGAAAAGCAGAATCTGATAACATTAATATGATTGCTTAATTGCATTTATAATATCCTATAATATTTGCTCAAATTTACTTGTTTAATTTTATAAAATTATTATGATAAAAGTTTTTTTACATAAAATTTGAATGTTTAGGATGAATCTGAGGTAAATTTTGAAAGATTTTATAGGAAGTGGTGTTAAGATTTTTTAATAATGGAAATCTGGGAAATTTTCAATTTAGTGTGAAATATAATGTTTTGAATCTTGATTTGATGAATTTTGAGCGGATGCATTTTTAAATATTTTAAAGATTTTTTTTGTTACATTTTAATGAGCTTTGTTCATTGAAATATAAAATAAGAGAATTTGAGAGTTTTTTAGATAAAAAAAAAACTTATTGAAGGATTTGATTGCAAGAATAAAAATTAGTTCGAGGACTTATTGAAACGAGTGAAAAATTGAGAAACTAAATTTGAGTAAAAAATTATTAAAAAATAAAAATTCCACTCAAATTATAATCGTGACCAAAAGTATACTTATACCTATTACGATCCCACATAAATTATCATGCAGAATTATTTGTGATCGAATATATTTTATACGGTCAGTATATGGGTTTTTTTTCATAGACTTTTAAGAATAAATGTTAACATAACTTATTAATAAATAAATATACCCTACCTAAATTTGTTATAAATTATGTCATAGGCTCTTAAAAGAAATTTGATTTCTTATCATCTCTATTCCTTGGTTGGTGAGCCAGTTCATGTGACTTAATACAATTGATGATTTGAATGTAACATTTTATTTTTATAACATTCATACTTATTTTTTTATGATATTCTTGGAAGTGCATAATAAGTTAATGACAAGTTTGCATGTTTTGTCCAGGAAACCATCTGGGCCGAAATTCATATGTTTTATACCTGAGGAATTGAATCCCGGTGGAATTGCTATTCTCACCACCAATTTTTCCAAAAAAATATAACTAAACAAAAATACCCTTCTTTCCTTTCCTACACCCCTTCCTCCCTCACATTGCAACATAATCCTGATTTCATTATGTTGCGACACAAAATCATGATTCTATTTTATATTGACACAAACAAAAAATAAAATCATATTTTCATTGTAATAAAAGGGTTGAAAAAAACAAAATGGAAATATGTTCTTGTTGTACAAAATATATAAGGAAAACATATTTCCATTATAGTGCGAGGGTGCCTACAATATTTAAAATGGAAATAGGTTACACTAACATTGATGGAACACTAACATTTTTAATGGAAAACGAAACAATAACTAAAATGAAACTTTCAAAAGCTTAAAAGACTAAAATAAAACTTTTAAAACTTAATGTATTAAAATGAAACATTCAAAAACATAAAAGGATCAAAATAAAACTTTAAAAATTTAATGTACTAAAATAAAAAAAATATTAAAACATAATGAATAAAAATGAATTTTAGCCAAAACTTTACAATAACCCATTCAGAAATCACAATGTCAAGGCCAAGAATTTAGATAAATTTTCATTTTTTTATCTTGTAGACTTTACAATAATTCACATCTTATTCAATTAATTGAGTTAGGTTCTCTTGATAAAAAAAATGGTTCATTCCACATGACCTTTTAAATTAGAAAAAATAATAATGCTATATTTTTTGTAAAATATATTTTTTAGAAATATTAAGAAAATATTAATTAATTAAGAATAACATTGTTAATAATCTCTAATATAAAATCTATATAGGCATTCTTAGTGATCCGTATGATAATTGTCATCGGATAATTTTATAAGAGATTAGATTCAAATCTGGTATAACATTCAACATTACAAAAATATAAAATCTACCGAAAAAATATAAAATCTACTTTTTTATTTAATGGTATTACATAGAAGGATTGCTTTCCTAATAAATTCAACATTAATTTTTTTTACTTAATGATATTAAATAGAAGGATTCGTGTTGCTAATAAAGTGGGGTTGCACAAGGTCATTAAATTTGTGAAAACAACCCGCAAATTAAATTGATTAAATGTTATTTTAACTCAAAATATATAAGAATAAATATTTAAATTCGTCCCTCGTGTAATTTGTTGACATGAGTTTCTAAAAGATGAATTTTTTTTTTTCCAAATGTTACTTTGGTCCATAAAATCTAATTTTTCTACTAACATGATAAATTAAGGATTAAATTGTCATAAGAAAAGAGTCACCTCATTTTTCATCTTTAGGATTCATATTTCAACAAATTACACTTGAGTCATGAATTTGAGTATTTTCCCGAACATATAATGGTTGAAACTCGAAACTTGAAAACTTGAAAGTGAGAGAGTTGAAGGAACAAAACGTGTGTCTTACAAGATTTCAGTAGTGACTATGGAGCAGAGCATTGGTGAACGCAGGTTAGCATACGATGAATGTTTCTACGCAAGGACTGCTTATCCTCAACGCTCGCTTCTCTTCCAATTTCTCCTTCCGAGGTGCTCTTTAGTCACAACCGTTGTCAGTCTCTTCTCTCTGTCTTGTTTTTTCGAAACTTCAATCAAACAGTTAGTGGGTCAATTAACTAACCAAATTTGTGACCCTTCAACATTTTTTTTCAACTTCTTGTATGGCCACTTGAGTTTCATGGTCAACTATGCTCCTTTTTATGGTATTCAGCATAAAAACGATAACTTTACCTTCTGTGGTCAACTCCTAACCAAATTGAGTTCACCTTCTGCATATGACACTTGTTGCTTCAGGGTTTCTCAGGTTGTCGGTTTTTCCACCTTCGCAACAGTGTGAAGGGCCGAGAAGGGGTTTCTCTAAAAACATGTCTTGCAGTGTCAGTGTGGATAATTCTGATATGGTTCATCCAGCCACAGATGCTTATGCTGGAGAGGCAGTTGAAGCTTTGAAAGCTGGGTAAGTCATTGCAGTGCCCACTGATACACTCTATGGATTTGCTTGTGATGCTTGGTATGCTGCTATTTCAATCTCTGCTTTAAACCTATTAAATAGCCTTTGTAGCCTGTATATGGTTTAAATGTTTCAAGCTTCACTTTTGTTTCTGGCCTCTAGTTTTGTTTTTCATCTATGTCGCATCTTATAATTTTCATTGCTTCTTATTTAGCTTTCTTGGGTATGTGCAGGAAACAGTGGTGGCTGTGGGTTTACTGTCTTGTTTTTCAATTGTACATGTTTGAAAATTAAAAGTCAAGCTACAAGATAACATTGACCGATAAACAGAATCTTTCTTCTTGTATAAAACACCATAGTATAGTGTTGAGTAAGAATGATGTTGTAACTGCACCACTACACTAGTGAAATTTCAATGAGTTTCAGTATTTATATTTTATAAGTCTAGAGATTGTCAAGCCTCTCTTGTGCAGAGCGTTGTGTGGCCGCTTGCTGTTGGTTCTATTTGATTCGAAGTGGACTATATAACTGTTATAGCCTTTACCATTTATTTTGTTTTAATTTGTGGGCCTAATATTCAGTTATTCAAAATATTTCCCAGCAAAATAGTGTGTAATTATAAAAAAGAGTCGATAAAGTTTATCTTCAAAGACTGTTTATTGCAGTCCTCCATGAAAGAAAGCAGATAAATAATTGCTTTATGATATATCATATCACATAGGTTTTGATAAGATATCAATTTTTCTACATAGACATCAGATGTGAGAAAAGTTAGCTCCACACTATACCCATCCTTCTGAATGCCCACATTATACCCACATAGAAATAAGTTGTGTTTTAATCAAAGATGTTTAAAATTTCGTTCGCACTCCAGTCTCCACATATTTAGACCTACCTTGTGTCTCTCCCAATTGCATACCGAATGATTGATGATTACCTGTTACCTTCTTTGTGGCATGTTGGCAGCTCATTGGAAGCAGTTAACAGAATTTACGAGATTAAAGGCCGTAGACATACAAGCCCTCTGGCTATTTGTGTTGGTGATGTATCAGATATAGCCCGTTTTGCTGTCACTGACCATTTACCTCATGGTCTGCTTGATTGCCTCCTACCTGGGCCTGTTATAGTTGTACTAAAACGTGGTTAGTAAGTCATATGTGAGTGTGTGAGTATCATGGAATATGAAATTTGTGCGACGTATGTTTAAATCAATCAGTGAGCAAAAGTTGTTTGATGCAACAGTGTAGTCCTATTTCTTCAATCCCCTTGTCAGCATATCTTCTGTGAGCCTCTGATTTTGTTGTAAAGAACTAAAGATCCTATACATTGTCTGATAGTATATTTGGATATTTTACAGGAGTCAAGTATTCTTGAACGATCTTTGAACCCAGGATTTGATAGTATAGGAGTTAGAGTGCCTGATTGCAATTTCATCAGGATCATTGCCTGTGGTTCAGGAACTGCCCTAGCCCTTACCAGTGCAAACCTAAGTGGCCAGTCAAGTACTCTTTCCATCAAAGATTTTGAGAACCTCTGGGAACATTGCTTTTGTTTATGATGGTGGTTTGATTCCATCAAGTCTCGCAGGTTCAACGGTTGTGGACCTCACCACACCACACAAATACAAAATACTTAGACCTGGAAGGTAGCTGATCTAAACTCTTATACACTGCATTATTTCAAACATGGACTGTGCTACGTCTGATCCAGATGCCAAAAGCTATGTGTTATATTTTATATGATCTTTTTCAATCTTATATAGGGTGGAAATGGTGGGATTTTCTGCTCTAATATTTCACCATGTAAAAATGAATTACACTAGATTCATCTCCTGTTGGGATAACATACATTTCCCCTCCTCTGGTTAATGATGTGTGGTCTTCTGTCCATAATGCATATGAAAAACAACTATCATTCCTGTGATCCTGTCTGAAGCCGCATTAAGTAATAAAAGTGGCCCAAAACAGGGACATTTTATGAGCTGTATGCTAGAATATCTATCAACTGATTTTGCATGTTTTGAACATACCTGTTCTTAATCTTTGGTTACTGTATATATTTGATGCTTTATAAGTATGAATTTTATGTCACCTTACAGTTTATATTTGATTGTCCTCTTGTTAACCTATGGTTTGCAGTGCAAAGGAAGAGACAGTTGCCATCTTGGAGAAGCATTCTTTGGTTGAGGCAGAGACCTCTTAAACAAGTTGTGATTCATTTGCAGTGTCACATTCTAGCTAGGCCTAATGTTTCACTTGCAAAAGAACAATTCTTTCGCTTGGACATGTGATGTGAGAAGCTATCACCCAGGCTAATTATTTCCATTGACTGTTTACATGTTACTTCCCAGAGGATCTCTAGGATGCATGAAACAATGCGTTAATGGTCCTTGTGCTTCAATTAAGCTATTCTATTTTATTTCCATTAAAGCATTAGCATGGCAATACATTCATATAAAACTTCTATCTCGAGCACGTGCTATGGAATTGTTGAGAAACTAGTAAAATCCAGTTCTATGAATCATTTGATGTATGGATAGCATTATTGTTGTGTTAAAGGCTATAATGATAACAAAGCAATCATTACTGCAGGGAATATTTGACATTTCTGGTAAATCTGGCAGCTTGTATTTTTTTAGCTACACCAGTCACGTGATTTATAAGCTTATTGTACTATATTATGTAACAAATAACAATGATGTCAGGTTCTTCTGAGAAATTAAAGTGTTAAAAGGTACTAACAATGACTATCATCAAAACTAATGAAAATGATAGAAGCAGGAAACTGAACAACTATTGTTTTGCTAATTCACCAGTGCGATTGTTTGACAGTTGATTGTGAGTTGTGGGATTCCTTCTATATTTAACATCTTTGAAACATAAATGTTTTATTTTAAGGTTTTGAAACATAAATGCTGAATCGTGTTATCTCCGCATCACGAATTATGTTACGTGTTTGGTGTATCGTAGCTTTTGCATTGGATTTCATGAAGATGATTATAAATGTCTATTTCTCAATCTTCCCGGCAATGAAAGGAATGCTAGAATAAGTTTTCCGGCTAAAAAAGTCGGATATGCATTTGTATTAAATCATACCTATTCTAAAACCATAACCCTTTTGTTTGGACAGATAAAATATTAAAATACCTTTCAATAATCTAATATGTTTGGATTGGATATTTTAAAAAAATATTATATTTTTATAAAGTATTTTAATATATTAATTTGAGAGAATTTCACATTCTCACTGAAAATAAAGAAATTAAACTCTCGGCACAGTACTCTCCATAAGTCTCTCTCTCAGTTACCACCTCCCTCTCTCTCTGCTCTTTGGTTCCAGATCTGCACCTCAACGCCATCGCCTCTTCCTTTTCCACACTTCTTTTTCTTCAATCCTTTTCTTCATTTTTTTTTCTTAATTGTTTATTGCGCCATTTTTTCGATTTTGATCAATGAGTTTTTTTCTAGTGTGGCTTCTGGAAATTACTGCTCAAGATATTCGTTTTTGTCGGCGTTGATTGTTAGGAGTTTTCGATTTTCGGGGTTCATGCAATTACCCACTAACTCTATCATAGTATATACCCATCGCATTCTCTCAACTCTCAAGACTCAAGACTCCCTGCGCCGCCGTCGACACACCCACATCGCGGCTGTCTCTGCACTCGTCGTTGTCTCGCTGCAATCACCAGAGCCCGTCGTCGCCAGCTATGACCTTTCTGTTCCTTGTCTAACTGAGTTGTTTGGGTTCTTTGAAATTTATCGTGGTTCATAGAGGGCACTGTGGTTTTGTCGATGGTGGTGCCCGATGGTTCATTGCTTACAAGTTCTAATGGCATTCGGGGAAGATGATGATGGATACGTGTTTCTTAATTGGTTGGTTTTGGAGTCCTGAATATATTTTTTTTAACAAACCGTGTTCACTATACTATGGATATTTATTTTTATTCAATATTAAAATTTTAATTTTTAAATAAATATTTAAAAATAAAATTTAAATTTTATTGAAATTAAATTACTTTGTCCAAACAAACAAATTAAAATATTTCTAAAAAAATTTAAATCCTTTGTCCAAATACATTATAAGAGTCAGTAGAGAGAGATTTAGATAATATGCCTGAAGTCTTGAGGGGTGTATTGGATTAAGATTTCAAAGGATTTTAAAAGACTTTTTTATGATTAAAAAGTCTTGTGGTATTCAATCAAGACTTTTATAAAATATAAACAAATCTTGTGGTATTCAATTAAGACAATAAAGATTTTTTTTTTTCAGGGCAACAAAATCTGTTGGTATTCAATTGAGATTTCTTACCACTTTTAAAATGTCTTTTGGTATTCAAAAGTAAATAGATTTTGATGGATTCTTTTGTGGAATGGATTTTGAGAGACTTTTTAGTTAGAAATACACATAAAATACTCCTCCAACAATCTCACCCAAACCCTTGAGACTTTTCATAATCTTCCAAAGACTTTTTCTTTTCTTGCCGAACAAGACACAAACCACTACCAGGTTCATTCTCTTACAACTTTTCAATCAATTTTACCTATTTTTGTAATGGCAATCGATAGTCAATATTGTTCATACTATATGTATATTACGCAAATCAAAAGAAAAGGGTGATGTATATGCTTCAAGATTTCGTATTCATATTGTTTTCAACGTCCAGGCAATGAATATGCATCAAAAGAATGACAATTGATATGCATCAAGATTTCATATTGCTTTTTTTTTTAGTACTGTATATGCAAATTAAAATAAAAAAACTCTTTTTTTTTCTGTTTCTTCAACTTGTTTTTTTACAACGTTCATTATTATTATTATTATTTTCTTGTGTTATTATTAAAATGTTAATTATTAATGTGTTATTATTATTTTTTTGATAGCGTGTTATTATTATTATTATTGTGTTAATATTTTTTTAATTGTTATTGTGTTATTATTATTGTGTTGGCATGTGCAGCACTTCATAATTTTTTTCGCAAAGAATGTCGTTCTGATGAATTTCCAGTGGAACCTACTGACGAGTCTTCATCTTCATCTTCAGTGTTACCAAATTACGAAGACAATGATCATGAATCTATTGTTCAAACACAAGAGCAGGAACAAGAAGATGCTAATATATGGAGGACTAATATAGGTCAGATATGTGGAGAAATGCTAATAATTAGGCGAACATGAAGTGAGAATCACTTTGTTATTATTTTTTTAGGCAATAATGACTTTGTTATTAAAAGGTTTAAAATTTCTATCGTTTTTATTTTCTTTATTCAAACATTATAATTTATTTATCATCTTTTTCATTCACTTTTGTAACTTCCGTTATTTTTTTGTTTAAAATGTATTAATCTTTCAAAATCTTAAAAATCCATAAAGTACTTTGAAATCTTAAAAATCTGTGTTAGAAATCCATTAAAATATTGGGTTAAGAATCCTGATTGTAAAAAGTCTTTTAAAAAAAATCTTTTAAAATCCCACAAAATCAATACAATCCCACATAATCTTTTAAAATCTTCAAGATTGTTTTTGTCAAAATATTCTCTCAAAATCCCAATCCAATACACCCCCCTTAGATTTGATCTTGAGTGTCATAATTATATAAAAAAGTCATGCATGTTGATGAGAATCCTGAAATTGGCCATATACAGGCTAAAGGCCCAAGTGGAGAAGGATAAAGTCCCCGAGTGGAGAAGGATGAAGGCCCAAAGAGGCAGAGACACTATCAAGACTATTAATTGATGCTGAAGGCCCAGATTAATTTGAAGGCCCATAATAAATATGTTCTATTTAGTTATAATTTTTATTTATTGTAATTTTGACCCAAACTGTTTAGAAGACCCATGTCTATTTTTATCTTTTTGTTCAGATACACTATAAGTATTGGTTTTTATTTTCAATAAAAAAAACTTTTGGCATTTTGATAAAATTTGGTGAGAGTTTCTCTCCAGGTTCCTTGTTGAACCAATTATTAGACTTATCAAGGTAATCCTTGTGGTGTCTATCCTGACTTATCTTCCTTCACTGGAAGTGGCGTCTACCCTGACTTATCTTCCTTCACTGGAAGTGGCGTCTACCCAGACTTATCTTCCTTCACCGGAAGTGGCGTCTATCCTGACTTATCTTCCTTCACCGGAAGTGGCGTCATCCAAACCTTCGTAGCCTGTATCAAACGATCCGCTCCTACTCAGGTTCACATCATCTGGTATCAGAGCTTCGGCTCTTGATACAGGTTCTATCCTATCCTATCCTATCCTTTTTTTTTCTTTTTTTTTTTGGTAATTTGTCCTTGTTTCGCTTTTGTTTGCGTCTTGTTGCGTTCTTGTTTGTGTCTTTGTTTCGTTCTTGTTCTTGTTCTTGTCACGTTTTTGTTTTTGTTCTTGTTTCTTGTGTCTTTCAGACTTTGTGTCAAAAAAAATCTATTTGAGTTTTATTTCAAGTTTTAAAAAAAAAGTTGCAGAAATTTGAAAAAAAAAAAGAGAGAGAGAAGAAAACAAGAAAAAAAAAAGAAAAGAAAAGAAAGTAGGGTGTTTGATCTTTGAACACGAAATTGAGGCATTTAGAGGTGTTTTTTTTGGAAATAAAATCGTGGAACAAATCCCCTTATCTAGATTCTCCTCTGAATTCTGAGCGGTTTGATATATAGTGGGCCTCAAACGGACAACCGTAGCAAAAGTTATAAGCATTTGAAGTTTACTTGTCATATCTGTTATCTTATCTGCTATCCTATCTATTATCTTATTTGTTATCATATTTGTTATTCAAATTAAATCTAATTTGTTATCCAAATCTGATCTGTTATCCAAATCAAATCAAATCAAAATTTGTTATCCAAATCAAATGAAGTCTAATCTGTTATCCAAATCAAATCCAATCTGCTATCCAAATCAAGTCGAATCTGTTGTCCAAATCAAATCTAAATCCAAATCAAGTCTAATCTGTTAACCAAAATCAAATTTGATTTGTTATCCAAATTAAATCTGCTACACAGTCTGTGATAATTAAACTGTCTTTCCTCTTATATACCTTGTGTGTCTAATTTGATTCATCCAGGAACTTAAGAGGGAGTGAGTGGTAAAAGGCAAGAGTGAAAACATCACACAAAAGCCTATATTGAATGCATCAAACACGAGTGAACTACCATCAAAGAGAGAAACACGTGAGTAGAGTGTGGTGAGGTCCTGAATTTTTTTTTCAATTTACTCCAAAATTCTTTGTTCCTTAATCATGGCAAGAGTTGGTGACAATGGTAGTGTATATCATCAACTGGACAAATCTCAGCGCTTATTTCTGGACACGTGGACTACACAAATGCAACGTTTGTTGAACCGTAACAAAGAAGAGCCCTACAGACGAATAGTCAAATCTTCCTCGTTTACTCTTAAACCTCTATCCCCTAGAGAAGTGTGTGATGACCAAATCAGAATGAGAGAAAAGAGAGAACAAGAGAAAGAAAATAGTGAGGCACCACAAAGGAATATGAAAAAGAGTGATACACCCGAGGAAAAGAGTGATACACATGAGAGAAAATTTAATTATTTTGCAGAGGCGAGTGAAGTGAGGAAAGTGTTACCTGCTCATGAACCACTCAATCTACAGTATTGCAAAGACAGTAAAATTTCTACTCATAATTCTAATGAGTTTACTATTTCTATTTCTCCTAGTGTTCAACCCTTATTGCATGAATTTAAAAATGTCTTTCCTATGGAGATTCCTCATGGACTACCACCTTCAAGAGGCATAGAACATCAAGTTGATCTCCTTCCAGAAGCTTCATTGCCTAACAGGCCAACTTCCAACAGCAAGCCCCAAGAGACTCAGCATAAGGATGCACAGACCAAAGTTGCGTATGTAAAAAAATTGTATGACCAAGTGAATGTGCAAATTGCAAAGAAGAATGAAAGCTATGCCAAGCAAGCCCACAAGAAAAGGAAGGAAGTGGTACTTGAACCCGGTGATGATCTTGGACATTTGAGGACAAATGTTTTCCAAGAAGGAGGGAATGATGAGAATCCTGAAATTGGCCATATACAGGCTAAAGGCCCAAGTGGAGAAGGGCGAAGGCCCAAGTGGAGAAGGATAAAGCCCCCGAGTGGAGAAGGATGACGGCCCAGAGGCAGAGACACTATCAAGACTATTAATTGATGCTGAAGGCCCAGATTAATTTGAAGGCCCATAATAAATATGTTCTATTTAGTTATAATTTTTATTTATTGTAATTTTGACCCAAACTGTTTAGAAGGCCCATGTCTATTTTTATCTTTTTGTTCATATACACTATAAGTATTGGTTTTTTATTTTCAATAAAAAAACTTTTGGCATTTTGATAAAATTTGGTGAGAGTTTCTCTCCAGGTTCCTTGTTGAACCAATTATTAGACTTATCAAGGTAATCCTTGTGGCGTCTATCCTGACTTATCTTCCTTCACTGGAAGTGGCGTCTACCCTGACTTATCTTCCTTCACCGGAAGTGGCGTCTACCCTGACTTATCTTCCTTCACTGGAAGTGGTGTCTACCCAGACTTATCTTCCTTCACCGGAAGTGGCGTCTATCCTGACTTATCTTCCTTCACCGGAAGTGGCGACATCCAAACCTTCGTAGCCTGTATCAAACGATCCGCTCCTACAATAATTTAAATTGTCTCACCCAAACAAAATATTTATAAAATAAAAGAAATTTAAATCAAAATAATTAAAATATTGTGTATTTAAATTTTCTAAAAAAATTTAAATCCCTTGTCCAAATACATTATAAGAGTCAGTGGAGAGAGATTTAGATAATATGCCTGAAGTCTTAGATTTGATCTTGAGTGTCATAATTATATAAAAAAGTCATGCATGTTTTATGATTAATCTACTAAGATTGATCTAGTAATGAATATTATTTTAAAATAAATTAAATACTAAAACATTCTGAAAAAGAAAAACTCACTTGTTTTCAATTTTCCATGCTAAATGAAGTTTGACTATGTTCTTACAATTTTACGGACTTGGTGATTGGTGAAGCGTGGAATAGAATGGAGATTGCAATCAATGCCTTGATCCAGCTCATAAAAAGAGAGAAAAGGTATCCACCAGGAGTGTAAAAACGACAGTTCATGTTACACTTGATATGAATTGGTCAAAAATCACCGTCGTCTCCTGTTGTATATGTAATGTAAGCACTCATAGAATAGTTTTACTCTCAACACAAGAAATTTTCCAAAAGGCAAAATCAGAATATGGAATTTCCTTAATTTTAACACAGCCACCCCAATTAAATCTGGGTCCGTGAGACTCCTCAACTCCATTATGGATACATACCAACCAGAGTGCATTTGCTTTGTCTCCATCAATGACAATATAATAATATATACTACATTATTAGCTACAATAAAGCTAGTTGGTTGACCTTAGTGAATGCCAACGTTAGATGTCTTCACACTAAGCCTTGTGCCACCTTCAAGGCATTAACACCTGCGTATACATACCTGTATGATATGGATTGAAAAAGATGTTAGCCTTTTTTTAGTTATTTAATATTACATCCCCTTATTATGTGTTTTTTTCAGATAAAAATCATGTAAAAAAACTATAAATAGGGTTTCTAAATTTTGACAAGGTCTAATTATTTATAATCTTTAGCCTTTCTCTATTGACTAGGCATTATATTCTCTCTCTTTTCATAGATTATTTATTCGAATTTTCTATCTTGTTGAAAGATAGCAGTAGTATGTTTGGAAAAAAAGTTCGAAATGTAAAAAGTCACATTAGATGAATAATAGAGGTAGAAGTTACACCTAATAATTTATTCCTGTGAAGACGTAAAAATTCATGTTGTCAACGCATAAGCAAACACACGGAGAATGTGTTTGATTTTATTACATATCCTTATATTTTTGTGTGTTCCATTAGAAGCACCAATGTGTATCCTCAAAAACAAAATTATAGCTTTTACTAATATTAATTAAAAAACTAAAAAAATATTAAATATGTTCTAACAGAATACACACCTTTGGGTGTATTTGACGAATTAATTTTCGCACCAAATACCATTTTCCTTTACTTTATTGAACAAATTTAACGTGATATTAATAGTATACTTACCACATGTTAATTAGGAAAAGTGTCTGCGACGCTAGTATCCTTTCTTTTCTGCGTCAAAGTCTTGTATTGATGGAGAAGCTAATATTTATTGCTTTGAAAAATTCACGTCGTGTCTAATGCATACTCGAACACGCTAATACTTGCGTATTGGATGTGCATCGAAACACCTACCTATAATTTTCTATATTGTATGTTCAAAACATGTAAGTTCCTAACTTGTGTTTGGTAACAAGTTTGTTAATTACTTTTGGACATGGATCCGCAAAGTGGCTAATAATTTTTTTTAGGATAAATAGTCACTTTAATTTTTATATTTTGCATTTGGTAATAATTTGGTTCTTATATTTTGAAAATAATCAATTTACTAAAAAAAATATAAATGTTATGATAAATTAATTTAACGGTCAAATATTTATTGTTTTCCTAAATGTTGAGTACATACAGGATATCTTGATATTATCGTGATTTACTACACTTCATCCCCCAAATCTTTTTTTTTTTTTCTCTCTCTCTTTCTCCATTAACCATTCTTTCTCCATCACCCTCCCCCATCTCTTTGTTCCTCTTTTAAAATCCTAACAATTCAAAATCCTCCAAAATTATAATCACAATTTTAGATCCAGCATGCAATTAAAACTCCAACATTATAGTAACAAAATTCCATAAAATCATACAAAGAAAAAAGAAACCCAAAATAATGGATGGACAAAATAGATTTTCACGCATATAGTCGCCACGAATTGCAAAATCACAACGAATTGAAAACAAATAAAAGTCTTGTTCAACACAAAATCAACAACACTAAAAACACTCTCATAGGGATGAGGACGACAAGCGAATAGAGATTGTGATGTTGTTTAGTTCTATATGTCGGTGTTTATTGTCGCATTGTTGTTAATGATGTCAGTGGCAATGCTGTCACACTAATATGATTTCTTCTACACATGTGAAGTACTCAAAGAAATACTTGATAACTAAATTAATTTGTTGTAATATTTACATTTTTGTGGACTAAATTGATCATTTTTAAATTATAAGGACCAAATAAACATTGAATGTAAAATACAAAGATTAAAGTGATTATTCATTCTTGTTTTTACTTAATAGTTATTTTTACGAATTTTTTTATGTGAATATTTCTCTTAAACGGGGATCCAACCAAAGCAAACACACTTAAAAGCATGAAAGGGTAGACAAAAGGAAAAAACATGGAATAAAACCATATATCCTTCGCATTTCTTCATTGTCAAGTTTTGTTTTTGGAAAGGAGGACGTTGTCTTTGTAACTTTGTCTATTTCTCACATTTGGCCTTCACCCAATTCCTGTTGGCCAACGATTGTACGTGTTTGTTTACCAGTTTACACAAACTCCAAAGTTACGTTAACGGAAAAATAACAAGGGGTTGCCGCGGGAGAACTTTTATTACTATCCAACACTAAAAACAAACGCGCTAATTTAAACTTAGTATACTAATGCCGTAAAAAAAAATTGTTAAGAACGTGTATTATTTAACTAATAATAGATTAATAATTCACTATCACATCTTATACGTACCAATAAAGATATCAAGTAAAAATTTGTGGCCTAAAAATATGCGCAAATTATGCACAGCAAATATCATATTGTTATCCCTTTAACAACCCTTTGTCGTGTAGAGAAACTAGAAAGGTATGGCAAATTTTGACCCTGAACTGAAGTGAACTGAGGCAATTCAATTACCATTTAACTTCTCACGATTCAAATTATAAATCACCCTCAATAAATTATAATTTAAACGAAATGCTGATGAAGGTTCTCAAGTATTAATTAAAGTGTTAAATGAAAAGTTTTTTTTTTTTTTACTTTCTATGTACTGTTAAACACTTTTTTATACTTTAACAAGTTTCCTTGAAGTAAAAATAAGTCAAACCCATCCCTGAATAAGTTTAATCAATTTTTTTTTTAAAAAAAAAAGCTTTACATTTTTTTTAAAAAAAAGTTAAACTTGAAGCGCGCGTTAGGTTAACATTTTGGGAACTGTTTATTTCATACTGTTAAAAACAATTAAATAATTAATAGAAAAACTGGAAAAAAAATTCTGTGCGAATTGGTTTTCAGTTCCTAATTTTAAAATTGAATAGCATTTCTTATAATATTATTACTTTTCTTTTCTAACTCAATAAAAAAAACAAGTAACATCATAGTTAATGAAAATTACCGTCAAAACTAATTTCATTACCTTGCTGTTATTCAGAATAAGCAATTAGTCACTAAAGTAACTAGTATTCTTAAGCAAATACGGAAAATAATTGGACTAAAAGAAAAAAATTACAAGTAAAATTATGTAAAAGTCATATTCGCAATTTCACCTCATTTTTTTTTATCAGTGCACAATGTAATATATTTTACACTTAAATTCAAACTTTTTTTCGTACAAATGACTAAATTAAAAGCGAATTTACACGCACGAAACATATATTAACCTAAATCGAAGTAATTTAAAAAAGCATTAACAATATATAATCAATTAATCATGTTTCAAAATTAAAAAAAAAATTGAAAGAAAAAAAAACAGAATGATAAAGGAATCCCTGGACAAAGATAGCCAAAATTCAATACACGAATGGATAATTTTTGCACAACCTATATTTTGCTACTAGCTAGGAGGAACAAAACAAATTGTAGTAATTTGTAAAATGAATTTTGAAATTGAAATTCAGATATCACGAATACTTTATAATGCAATTGAAATTAAAAACCAAAAAGAGAAAAACTAGAACATTACTGAATGTTTATGACCTACAGAAGTTCTCTCCTCGCTGCGTATCCGTACTGAGACCGTTGTATGTTCTGGCGGCGCCTCTTGTACACCAGCGCTCCCAACACAACCACTCCGGCACCGATGATAACTCCCAACGCTATTCCCGCTTTCTTGCCGGAACTCATTCCACCGGAGGAGGACGATTTTTCGTCGACGCCGCCCATTCCGGCGTGGTTAACTCCGTCATGTGCGTCATCCGCCGGAGCAGGAGCCGGAGACGGAGAAGGATTGGTACCGGGCGAAGGAGCCGGCGGCGAGTGATGAGAAGGCTCCGGAGTTGGAGATGGCGGCGAATTGGCCGGGGAAGGGTTCGAAGCAGGAGCAGAAGTAGGAGAAGGAGGAGAAGACGACGGAGGCAAATCCGGCTTCGGAGTCGGAGCCGGAGCCGGCGATTCGGCGGCGATGTTGACTAGCAAAGAAACGAGAAGAAGAAGAGCGGAGAATCTTGCGGATGCAGGATTCGCCATGGAATGCGTTGAATTTGGATTGAACAATGTTGGATCTGAGATTGAAACTGCGGTGACGAACAAAGGAAGTGTGTGAGAAAAAAGGAACTGTTTGAACGGAACGGAAACGAAAGATCTGGAAAAGTGTGAGGAGGAGACGAAATGATGAGTGCGGTTTTATAAAGGGTGAGGCCTCGAGATTCGGGGGGATTGGACGGTGGTGATTGGGGGAAATCTGAATGGTCACGGCGATGGAGGACACGTTGGGAGTACAAAAAAACGGAAAGTGAGCGCGATATACTGCAAGCTGAGTGTATTTTACTGTTTTGGTTGAAGCTTCGTAAGGTAGTGACGTGAATGTGACACGGGAAGAAGCACTTGGACAGCTTGACACACGATCTAATTAATTAATTACTCTTATTAATTAGTGTGCTTCATTACAAATTTATAGTTGCTTTAGCACTTGGACGATTCTTAATTAATTACTCTTATTAATTAGTATGCTTCATCAACGTTACGACACGTCAACGTAAATCATCAACGGTTAAAGTCTAAATTCAAGATTAAGGATTAACATTATCGAATTGTAAAAAAAATGAATAACTCAATTTTGGTGAATTAAATTGCAGGAACCAAATTCGTGAACCAAATTTACAATTAAGCCTAATCAATATTAATTTTTAAGATATCGGTTAAAAAATAAAAATGAAAATGAATGTTAAAAATTATATGAATATACACTCGTTGAAAAAAAATCATGAGTTTAACACTCATATATGCTAATTTTACGGCATGATCTAATTATAAATTATTATTTA